>NC_138166.1:5936215-10736215 GCF_964165515.1 Mesoplodon bidens
GTCCAAGAATTCACTGTCTACATTTTAAGAAACATCATTTTCTTAATTTCAATCTATAATTGCCTTAATTTTTAAGTGCTTTTTTTGTATTATAATTGATATGTAAGAGCAGAATTGTCAGTTCTATAGAAAATGAAGTTCCATGTCCAAACATTTCTCAACAAATTGCCACCGTCTTTGAGTAGATTTAGAACTGAGGAACATAGACTCAATACTATTTTCCATCTCTTATCTCTTTCAGGATGTCTTACTCTGATAATTCTCTCTCTTAGAAGAATTATAAATTTTCCTTCTGGGTGTTGGTAAGTTATCTTAAAAAGGTATGGTTCATTTTATACCTTCTGTGTGGACTTTTTGCTATTAATCTTTTTGGAAATTATTTCATATACTTCTGTATCACTAGAAATAAATGGTCACAGCAGTGTTTTGCTTTTGTTTTCTGGTTTTTAATCAGGCCATAGAGATAGCTCCTTCAGTTTTAAAATACATTTAAATTTTTTCATTTTTCCATTTCTCTCCCATAATCATTTGATTGGTTATTAACTTGGGACCTCTTTTTCCTACAGTCCATAGTGCATGTGCCATCGCAAATGTTATGGAACTTGTGACACATTTGGGGGACAACTTTAATAATATAACTTTTACACATTCCCAATACAGAAAAAACTTTTCTTCAGATTGACTGAAGATACTTCTGTTGGCAAATGAATTGCCTTGTTTTCTGAATTTTTCTTTAGGTCTTAATGTTCTTGGTTGTATGTCCAAAATTATCACTTCCCTGCACTATTCCTTGTCTCCCTTACAGACAGTTGATGATCTTTCATATAAACACCTTTTTGTTGCTGTTATTTTTAGGGCCTTTGTTTCAAACAAATGTTATCAGTCACATTTCCAGTTTCAAACAGTTTAATTCAAACCAAGTTCCAGGTAGTCAACCACCATTTACAAGAGGTACTATCTTTTATAGGACTCAAAATTTCAATGTTTCTCTTTCTATGAATGTATTAATAAAGTCCTTAGAAAGGATCAACTAGATTTGTCTCTGTCCTCATTCTATTTAGATCTTCCTTTTCCAGTCTATGAGCTTTTTTGTATGTTTTTATATTCCATGGCAGTGATTTGTCTACTTCCTAGTATTATGGGGAGTTTGTACTTGCTTAAAAATTGCTCATTAATTGCAATATATAATAATTATTAACACTTATTAGTACTCAGTTTCAAGTGCTCCTAGTTTGTAAATCATTTCATCATTTCCTTTCATCTTTTTTACATCCCTCACAGAATATTATTATGACCTATTTTATGAATGGGGAAACTAAAATCAGATTGGTTCAGGAATTGTCCATCATCAAACCACCAGTGCATAGGGGAATCATGTTTCAAATCTTAGCTTATCTGTGGTATTTCACTGCTTTGTATGTATGATCTTCTTTAAAATATTGATTTCTTTCCTCCGTTAAAGCCCCCAAATCATAATTCCATTGGTCTTGTAATTCCTATGACTCTGTCTAAATTTATGAATAAGAGCATGCAATGAAGTAATTGCTGGAGAGATATATCTTTCTTGTAACATTGTTGGGTGCAAATCTTCTATGTGATGTGAGTGTGATTGCAAGCAAACTTCCCAGGGTAAAGAAATGTGTTGCTCTTGTGGCTGAGAATACTCAAATTGAGTACCAATTAAACATCTCATGTTTTCCCTATATAAGATATTAATTTTCTAGTGCTACCACCTCCAGTGCTACCATCCCTGCTTTAAAAAATCCTATATTCAGTGTCCATTTTTCAGGTTGCATGCATTTAGAGCAACTTTTGCGATGTCTTTTTGAACTCCTTCCAAATATTAACTCTTATTCATCCAAGGTGCTCTGTACAAATAAAATTCTACAAACTGAGGTGAATATGAAATATTTCTGGCAAAATAAGGACTCCTTACAAGTTTGAGATAAATGTTAAAAATAAGGCAGAACAAATAAAATGAAAAGAAATGAAACAGAAAAGAAAGAGCATTGGAAATTTTGATTGGGGGTGAGGACTTTATTAGTCTTATCTGGAAAAATTAAATGAGAATTGTGAATCATGTTAAGGAGTGAATCATGCTAGCAGATTATAAATTTCATTTTAAAGATATAATATTTAATGTAGTGTGGTAGTGGCTTAAGAATTGAGGGACATATAATGGAGTAGCTCTAGAACAAATGTTAGAATCTCAATATAGGATTTAAAATATCACACATTCGTAAGAAAAAGAGGTATTATGTTTAACATTGTGTTGGAAAAATTAACTATTTTGGGGAAAAAAAGGCCAATTCTCAGTTGGCATTACATCTAAAATATTTTGAAGCAATGAAAAGTTTAAAGGTAACAGCTAAAACTATAAAATATCAATACATATGGATATTTAAGATATGGAAGATGAGAACTTTCTAAGAATGAAATCATAATAGGTATGAAGATAAAATACATTTGCCTATTACATAAAAATTTAAACCTTTAATATATCAAACATTAACATTTTCCATTCTATTAAAATGTGTACTTCCTTTTATATCTAAATAATATAAGTCAGTAAGCAAAACAGCCAAATTTATGAATACTTATTTTACAGAAGTCATATAATTAATAGGTACATAAAAATCCAACTCATTATGAATCAGAGAAATGTAAATAAAAGTATGTGTCCTATAGTAGCCTATAAATTGACACCAAGAAAATTATAGTACTGACTGTTATCACTTCAACCAAAGTTGGCATCACAAGGTGGCAAGGAAGATGGTAAAAAATGAGGTTAAATGCGTTTGCCAAAGAGCAGTGAATGTAGGAGAAAGTAAATACTTCTGGTCCATATAATTTGTGGATCTACCTCTCCACTATTTCTTGGGGTAAAAAAACACAGGCAGTTTCAAGAAAATTGAGTCCAAATTCAGACAGAGAGGCCCTTCATTCAAAACACAGATAACAAGCTTTGGAGTGCAGGTGGTGTCTTAGTCTGTTCAGGCTGCTATAACAGTACTGTAGACTGAGTGGCTTATAAACAATAGAAATTTATTTCTCACAGTTCTGGAGGTGGGGAAATTCAAGATCAAGGTGCCAGCAGATTTTGTGTCTGGTGAGGTCCTGCTTCCTCGTTCACAGGCTACAGTCTTTTCTCTGTGTCCTCACATGGTGGGAGAAACAAGGGATCTTTCTGGGGTCTCTTCTTAAAAGGGCACTAATCCCATTTTCGAAGGCTCCACCTTCATAACCTTATCACCTCCCAAAGGCCCCACCTTCAAATACCACCACATTGGGGATTAGATTAATATATGAATTCTTGGGAACACAAATATTCAGCCTATAGCAGGTGGTAACTGTTTACAGATATTATGTATATTATATGCATATATGTAATACATATTTGCATTTAATAGTCTGTATAGATCTAAAAGCAATGATGATCTTTTAAGATTCATTGATACCTATAAGTGCTCATATTTCATAAATGTATGCAAAGTTTAAAAATTCATAGCTTTAGGGCTTCCCTGGTGGCGCAGTGGTTGAGAGTCCTCCTGCCGATGCAGGGGACACGGGTTCATGCCCCGGTCCGGGAGGATCCCACATGCCTCAGAGCATCTGGGTCCATGAGCCATGGCCACTGAGCCTGCGCGTCTGGAGCCTGTGCTCCACAACAGGAGAGGCCACAACAGTGAGAGGCCCGCATAGCGCAAAAAAAAAAAAAAAAAAAAATTCATAGCTTTGGTCAGAACTCAGATATACTAAATATCTTTATATATTATTTAAAATGAAAAAATTATGCATAAACTCATATATGGTTTTCCCTTTCAATTTTAATATAAACATGATGCCAGCTGATTAATTTAATTTTTCTTCCATAGCTTCTTTGCACATTTTAGTTGAGCCACAGAAATACTAAATGAATACTATGTATATATTTTTAAATAGAATATTTTTTCCAGGTTGTATTTCTACCAGAATCTTTTGTTCCAAGTCATTGAGTGCATTTCATAAGAATGAGTCACTTCAAAATGAGGTTTCTTGGATTATAAGCATAATGTCCATGTGTTTAGAAAAAGAAAAGAGAGAAATATTTTTCAAAGAAAAAAAAGCAGATGAGTAAGTTAGCATAGCCAAAGGGCAGCAACATCTGATGTGGTGACAGTCTTTGCATGCTTCATGTATTAATGCAGTTTCCATAGCAGCCAACATATCACATGATAGTTCAAAATAATTTATAATTGCCAAGAATTCTTAAAGGGAAACATACCCAACTCTGATATAATTTTTAAAATCAACTAAGTGTTTCTGAATCTAGATCCTTGACTCAGGCCCCAAAATGAAACTTTATGGGAACCACAACCTCCAAATCTCTACCTCCCTATCCATAAAATAATGATAAAAATATACGCCATGCCTGCCTCATAGGATAAGTGATTAATAGTTATGAACATGCTTTGAAGAGTGAAATCTGATGGACAAATACGGGACACAGTTAAGTTGCAGAATCATAGACTATTATAACGGGTAGAAATGTTAGAGGTCACCCGGTCCCAGCCCCTCACTTCACAAATGTAGTAAAGACACTAAACTTGTCCACAGGGTCACATTAGATGAGCAAGAAGGTCGGTCATTTGTTTCCACATCCAGCGCACTTGGCCTTTACACCTCTCAGTCCCTGTGGTTGGTTACTGCTCTATGAGATCCACCACCCCGTGCCTACCTGAGTCTCCACACTGGTTAGTATGGTCCAGTCTTCAGAGGACACAGTCTGCACAGATCTAGTCATATAGAACTTCAAAATTTAGCTTTTTTCACAGCTGAGAATCTTCCTATTAATCTCACACTGAGTCCTTAGAATACTCTTCTTCTAAGCTCTTTCAAGTGTTTTAGTGTTTGAGAATGATCTTTGATATAACAGGGATTTTTAATAGAACTTTCAAGATTCTAACTAAATTTCAAGTAACTGGGCATTATGTAAATCCAACAGGGAAGAGACTGTCTCCTGAAAGAGTTATTGTCTGAGTAGTCAATTGAAATGATGCAGCATCCATAGCCCATTTTCATATTTTAGTTTGGGGGCAATTTCATGTACAGATCTAGTTTAATCCTTTTAAAAATATTTATTGTTTATTTATTTGGCTGCACCCGGTCTTAGTCGTGGCACGCGGGATCTTCACTGAGGCATGTGGGATCTTTAGTTGCGGCGTGCAGGGTCTAGTTCCCTGACCAGGGATCGAACCCGGCCTGCCTGCATTGGGAGCACAGAGTCTTAATCACTGGACAACCACAGAAGTCCCTAGTTTAATCCTTAAATAAACTCTCTTTGGGGAAGTTTATCCTGATTTTGTTGTTGGAAACACCTGATTTTCAGAGATATTAATTAACCTTTCTATTGTGACAGTAATATTGGAGCGAGGATTTGAACTTAGGGTTTTTTTTTTGCTTTGTTTTTAATCAGATGCTTTTTCTATGACTTAAAAATCAGTAAGTGCTTTTGATCAGTCTTGCCCACTGGCTTGGTGTCATCTGCCTGTGTGCCCTAGAATGAATGAAGCTTGGCTCAGCGACCAAATTCTTAAACAGGTTCCAAGATTTCCTAAGCCGTTCGAACATGCCTTCTTGGTCCGTTTCTTCTGACTTAGCTGCTAACCTTGCCTTTTCAACTTGAGCCATTGTCTCTCAACTCTTGGCTGTAACACTGATTACTTATTATGACCGTCTTGAGTTGATCCTACTGTCCCATGAACAGACTTCACGTACCCTGTCCAGGCCTGGTAGATAAAAACTGCTAAGGGTGAATTTGTTAACTGTGATTGGCTAGTGCTTGATTTTTAAAAAACTGCTAGGGTTTCCCTGGTGGTGCAGTGGTTGAGAGTCCGCCTGCCGATGCAGGGGACACGGGTTCGTGCCCCGGTCCGGGAAGATCCCACATGCCATGGAGCGGCTGGGCCCGTGAGCCATGGCCGCTGAGCCTGCGCGTCTGGAGCCTGTGCTCCGCAACGGGAGAGGCCACAACAGTGAGAGGCCCGCGTACCGCAAAAAATAAAATAAATAAATAAATAAACTGCTAGTGGCAGGGACTTAGCAGCTTGACATCCCTAAACTATAATATATTCTAATGACTTTGTTTACTTTGTAAATCACTTTTTCATTATGTCTGTGTCCACAGAAATATCACCATTACCCTTCTCAATCTCCCCATACCCAATTCCCTGCACAATATACCTCTTATTTATAAAGCACTTAAATATTAGAAATAGAAGGCACTTCTAGAGATCATCAACTCTTACCCCACCATTTTACATATTATGACTCTGGATCACAGAAAATATCAGGTCATCCAGGTTATTGGTGGCAAAGTCCCTGACAATCAGCTATCAATCTGTCTTCTTTCTAGAATATCAGTTTTTAATTTATTCATTCTCATTGTTAGCTTCTCCCCTTTCTACAAAGAATACATCAAGGATACCATGTTGAACAAAGTTTACAGATAAATTTTACCTTATCTAGTTATCCTGATGCCATCTTCCTGCCCAGAGTGTAGTCACTGAGAGAAATCATAACAACTCTACCAATTTACAAGACAGGAATAGTTATTCATATAAGTTTGGCATGTCTTGGGAAATTACCCAAACATTAATAATAAGTCCAAGAATGCTTTGGCAAAGAGTGCAGGATTTAAGTCTGCAGCCAGTCAGAATACATTAGCAAAGAACCAGTCATCTGATAGTCAAATTCCATGGACTTCAAATGGTCCTAATTAATGGTGCTCCTGGACTTCATTTTTCATGCTAACAGACAAACAATGTATCCCAAGGGGAAGGTAATAATATATCCCAAGGGGGAGGTACCCTTCAACACTCTAAACTTCATGAGCGTTCAATAAATGTGAATAATTGACTAATCCATTGAACATGCAAAGTAGTGGTAAAGGGTGTGGGCCCTGGAGTCTCACTACCTGAATCTTATGTCCCTTTTACTTTTTGTAACTTAGACAAGTTACTTGTTCTCTGATCCTCAGTTTCCTTGTCTTTAAAATGGAGCTAATAATACCTCAAAGGATTATTGCAAGCAATAATGAGATATTTCAGTGAAAGTGCTTAGAAATTCTCTGACACAGAGGGAGCACTTGATAAATGTCAACTATTATGTTTAAATCATTGAAAATTTTCTTTTTTGTAGACATGAAACAAATGACAGATTCTGTTCTCTTTCAGAAAAAGGAATCCATTCATTTTCAGAAAAACATGACAGTTTTTACAAGCACAACCTGTCTGAGTTCCAGCCACCGCCCAATTGTGTGATCTTAGCCAAGTAAGTTAACCTTCCTGTTTCTGTTTCCTCCTATTTAATATAAGTATCATAGTACTTGCTACTTTGTGGCATGTTATGAGGTTTAGATGAGTTACTACATATGAAATACTAAGTTACTTAGTTGGCCTATAGTAAGCACATTGAAAACATTTGCTATTATTCTCCATCTTATGCATAAAGAAGGATACCATCAGAATTACTCCAATCAGCAGACTTACTTGAATGTGAAATAAAAAGTTTTGCCAACCATTTTCATTATTCTTTGAAACAAAATACTTTATACTCTTATTGTACCCAGTAACTATTACTCTATTTGACAGGAAATGGTGTGAGATGAAAACGCCGATAAATCACACTTCTTTTTTTTTTTTTTTTTAAGAGTCTGCTATTGAATTACTGTTTTGGCCTTTCAGGATTGAGTCAGATTAGTCGAATAACATGCCACCTTCCACCACCACCCAATTCCCACCCAGGTTCTCTGTGGAGTTGTGAGTTTGTAAGTAGAAGAGATTGCTTAAATTACAGAAGAGGACAAATGTTGAGAGTGTTGCTGTGCCAGCAACATTTCTGCTAGGTGGGATGCATCAGGCCTCCTGGTTCAGGACCCCTTACCACAAAGATTACAATACTCTGGGCCATGGAAAGGGACAGGAAGCTGTTGCTGTATTGCAGGCTGAATGAGAATGAGAAAGCAACACAACATCACTCACGAGTCTAGTTTTCCCCTCCCTTTAACCTTTTCTGCCAGGACACCTTGACTTTTTTTTTTTTTTTTCTAATATTTATTTATTTGGCTGCATTGGGTTTTAGTTGCGGCATGCAGGATTTTTAGTTGTGGCATGCGGACTCTTAGTTGCAGCACGTGGGATCTAGGTCCCTGACCAGGGATCGAACCCAGGCCCCCTGCATTGGGAGTGCGGAGTCTTAGCCCACTGGACCACCAGGGAAGTCCTTACACCTTGACCTTTGATTTTTAGGCTCTATCAGATGCCGTGTGCATATGAATGTGTGTGTGTGTGTGTGTGTGTGTACAAAGAACAAATAATTATACCTATATCTTAAAGAAAAGTTTAAAAGAAAAAAATGTATAGCTCCACCACACAAGATATTTTTCTATTTGTCTTCCTGTTTGCTTCTGTATACTTTGTTACAGAAGTAAAATTAATATATATGTGTATATGACTTTATATCATGATTTTTACTCTAAAAATATCATATTTTTACATGATATAATTTGACAAATACCAGGAATGCTATCCCCTGCCTTTGTGTAAAGCATGGCCTTTTCTAGTTATTTTATTAATTTTCTGTCATAACTATTCCTGAGAAGAAGACCAAGCTCTTCTTTTAAATATATTGAGTTCCTAACACCTTAGAGACTATCCAAACCCTTTCATCTAGGAGTGACAGGAAATCTGGGGCCTCATGTTCTGACTATTTACAGGTAGGCAAGGAAGGAAAAGAAAATTAAAAGGAAGAAAATAAGACTAACAAGCAGGCAATGGGAATTATGAGTATTTCCTACTTCCATTGCTGCCCAAACTGTGTTCTACCCAATATATTTCCCTACAAGTCCAAAGAAATATGAACTTTATTTTCTCTTCCAGAGTGGAGACAAAATACTTCCATAGTTTGGAGTAACTAACCATAAATTACACATAGTCTATACTTACCCTACTCCACTGGCTATGCATTCACCTGTCACGTGGTGACCTAAACACATCGTGTTTTTTCATAACATCTCTCTTATTTTTTAATCCAGAACAGCATAGCAAAAGAATCATTACTTCTATGACCAATCAAGAAACCATCTCTCTATATAGTATTTCCACAGGCTACTCTTCCAAAAAGAGAGAATCTGTTACAAAGTAGTCATGTATTGGCTCTGTTTGGGAACACTGTGTTGCCTGTGCACAGGGCTGAATTAGTGCTAATGGGAATGAGGTCAATGAGTTTAATTCTCACCAGGCTTCTCTTTGTTCCACAGTTGACCTAACCTTGCCTGGTTTGCTGGCTTGCAAAAAGAAAAGGAAACTCACAGGCTCCTCTGTGCCTCCATATTGGGTGGAGAGCTGCTAGACCTAGACTTTTGAGAGTGTCAAGATGGATGGGACTTAGGGCGTCTCCTTGGGATCCCTAATGACACACACAAGCCTTGACAAAGGGTTCCCTGTGACTTTAAGAGGTCAGAGCTGCCCAGCCTAGGGACCAGGCAAATTTTCCCAAAGGAAACTACATCTCAGCCACCATCCAAAAGGGACCCTCTAGGTCAGCTTTTCTTTGGAGCTGGAGTTTCACCTTTAGGAGCCCATAAGTCTGCTGCTTCCTCTTCTCTACAGGGAGCATTTGTTCAGGCTCTGTGGAGACATCAGCTTCTGCTTGTTTCTCGGAGTCAAAGTGGCCTTCTTCAAAGATCTAAGGGTCTTTTCAAGATCCCTTTTCACTTTCTATTTCTTGACCTCAGTTTCAGAATTTGCTGAAGTATGCAGATGGTCCTCTTTTTCCTGTAAAGTGAGATATAAGGACTCTTTCCAGCAGGAAGGAGAGACCAGAGGCTGCACTAGAGGGAGAGCACCAAATGTGGAGCTCCTCTGAAGAGGACTAGGTAGTGATTTCCTGGCCTTTCCCTTCCAACAGCCTGGACTGTTTGACTCACCTTCTGGGAGCCAGTATAGTGCATGAACACAAAAAGCCCTCTTCCCTCCTTACCATAGGGTTCTACATCTAGATGAAGCCCATTTTGACTATATCATGGTGTGAAATTCTCCCCTCTTCTCCACTGGGAGATGGGAGAACATAAGAGCCATGTACATTTTACTGGATAAAGAATTTAAAACTGATATGAAAAGTAAAAATATAAATGAGGTCATATACCAACAGTATGAATAACATCATGGGAAAAAGTTATTGTTGATAGTCAGACATATTCTGTGAGGGATTTTCTACCCTGAAAAAAATTACCATACCAAGATTGTATATCCAGTCCTTTCTGAGTAAGGAGTGCATAGACTCCAAATTACCCAACATTTATTACAGCTAAACCAGTGTGAAGAAAGAACAGTTAGATGTCCTAACCCTCACCATGCAAATTCACTGCAGCCTTAGATATAAACGAGAATGGCTGAGTATTGAAAGAGAAGGTCATGCCATGAGATGTTTAAAAATGCCCACCTGATCAACCCACCTCTACCATTCCAAATCGTACCCACTATTGTGCCAACCTGTTGAACAAAAACGTCTCAAAGCCAGGACATATTGGACAAAATTGCTGAGAAACAAATTAAAAGTTTAACTAAGTGGTTAAAAAAAAAAAGAGTAGCCTTGAGTAGAAGATGCTGTTGGTAGAAGTGTGATGGGAACTGATCAAACTTTTCAGGAAAAAGATAAATTGATAAATAAGAGGTTAAACGTTGAATACAAAAGAGAAATTGATAGAAGGACCATCATCTATCACATTTCTTTAAATTTTCTGACAATCCCAACCCCTCCAGATAACTTAAGCAAGCCAAAGCCCAAGGAAGTGAAATAATTTGTCCATGGAAAAATTGCGGGCATAGCTATTAGGTCTGAAACTCATCTCTTGGACTCTTAGCCCAGTGCTCTTTCCATCGTCCCCTACTGACATGAAAGAAAAGCACTTTATTGTGACTTTTAGAAAGAATCTTATGACGTCTCCTGTGCAGTACCGTACCCACAATATATTTCCATATTAGTCTGCCTGGAGGCCTGGATCCTATCACCAACCAGGGTGTGCTTTCTGAGGACTCAAAAAAGTCCCTTCAGAAGATGACACACTTCTGAAGATGATATTATCACAAGACATAAGTAGATTTTCCTCACCAGAATTTTGCAAAAGCCATGACTAAGTGACTCATCTCAACATGCATAAAACTCTCCAGCAAAAAATGGATACATAATTTGCTAGTGAATGTTCCTTGAGGAGGGAAAGGGAAATTAAAGAGAGAATTTGGATAGGTATTTAAGAGAGATAGTTTGATATAAATGTTGTATTCTGTTATCATATTTCTATAAAGCATGATTGATAATAGAGAAGGAACATTGTGGTGCCTAGTGAATACAGAGCCTGAAAATAAACACTTGTTTTGTTCAAACTGGATTGGTATCTGTTCTACATCTAATTTGTTCTACCTCTTGAATTGCGGGTGGGGCTAAAGCTGAGTTTCTAAAGCTTAGTTCTATTATGAAGCAGGAAACTTTTCAAATAACTTAAGATGAATGATTTTTATTTCTCATTGAAGAATTCAATGTGAAAGTTATACTGAAAACATATTTTAAATGTTTTTTAGAATAGATTTGCATTACATGTACACTACCCACTTTCCTTCTGCAGAGGGTAATTTCACAGGCTACGAGATGTGGAATTGCAAGAGTCCTGGGGTCACTTTCACTCAGGCAACTGTTTACTCGAATTTTCCTGGAGAATGTGAGCCATGACTTGTGGAGATGTAAGGGTCAAGATCAAGAATATATCAAGTTTCAACAGTAAATTCAGAGCTGGAAATGAATTTATTGCTTAGCAAGTATTTGGGATGAAGTAAAAGGGGAAAAGCAAGATGAGCAGATCAGTTATAATTGCCTCAGCTGGGAGATGTTTTGTCCAACAGCCATCTTTAATGACTAGTGACTCACCATATATAAACAGCTGAGAGTGGCTTAATGGTTCACCACTCCCTTTTTCCGTCTCTCACAGCTAGGTGCAGTATTTCCCAGACTTCCCATCAGCAACTTCTGAAAATTTACTACATCTTCTAGTGTTTTCTAGAGATAGGAAAGTTGCTCTCACACCTTGTGTCTGAATGTCTTTGCATTATGAGTACTTTGGGCTAGCTATTTTAGCATACAACATCTGCAAAGTAGGGCTAATAATACCTATTCTGTCCAATTGTTTTGAAGATTAATAAGATAATGTACATACCACTACTATAGGGTTTGGCATCAAGTAAGTGCTCAATGAATGATGCTACTGCCAATTACTACCATTTACTTTATTCTGGAACTGAGTCTGTCCTGATTCCCTTCATTCTATATGTTAAGTGCTGACTTCCTCTCTGGGATTTGTGGTAGATGTGGCAAGGGCAAGGACGTAAAGCAGAGATTATGCTCCCCAGGAATAACAGGAATTATCGGAAATCTGATTTCATGGATGTTCACAATCTCTGTGATTTTGAAGGGGTAGAGAAAGTGGTTCCATGTTATCCAGGGAATATTAAAAGCAGTCTTTGTCTGAAAAAATCACACCCAAACCTTCAAAATGTACTGTTATTATGCCATCTTATTTCATGCTCACTACCTTCTCTATCAAAAAACTTCAGTACTTGACACGTAGTAGAGATGCAGGAAATATTTGCTAGAGGGTAGATATTCTCAAAGAAAGTAAGTTTTATTTATTAGCAGGCAAAAGCTAAACCACTATAGTAAGCTGCTCTCTACTGTGCTTCCTCTGATGGTGTGTTGGTCTCTGTGACCAAACTGACTCTTAAAATTATCCTTATCCTGTCTGGTTCTATTTTGAATGATGAAGTATAGTTTGGTATTTAAATGCTCCTGGAGTTGTGTAGGTCTGTCCTCAAAACATAGCACCATCACTTCTGAGTTGTCTCTAAACAGCAATATCATTATCAAGAACATGTACACTTCCCTGACCTAATGTATGCGCTCAGTGTGTCTTTATTACTATGAGAAGCAAACATAGCTGCAGAGTAGAGGCATGTATTTAATTAGCCTACTATAGCTTTCATCTGGGGAATTCTCTCATTGGTTCTTACCCTTTCAAATGTGTCTCGACATTTGTTTGAAATTCTGTACAATCCACCATGTGCTTTGAGTACGATCACATTTATATTATGTAGTAGTTTGTCTGATAATGCCAAGTATGAAAGTATCTTGGAAAAGTTCGGTGTTGTCATGATCAGAAATTCACTTAACACAGTCACCTAAGATAAGTTATCATATTTTCTTTCCTAAGTTATAAACTCTTGAGGCCCGACTTACTTCACTGCTCAGCTCCTATTGTTTAAAAGCAAAATTCAACTGAGTGAATTTTAAAGATCTAATTGGCTTTATTCAGTGATTCATGAATTGAGCGGCATCCCGCCTAGCAAACAGAAAGAACTCCAAAGAGCTATACAAAATGACGGACTTTCTTAAGCAGAGGTGCGTGGGACAAGGAAGTTACCAGCAAAGAGCGGGTTGTTTCAGGCAAGGTCACCTTCCTTTGGGAGATAGCTGCGCTCTACCGGGCAGCTTACCTCACTAGTATTGACCAGGAAACTCCACACTGACTGGTTATGATTACACTCCTGGGAGAGGCTGACGCTGCAATGAGCTTAGGTATTAAGTCTGGGTTTGGTGATGTGAGCTTAGCACAAGTGACTCCATTATGGGCCTGTTACCTCTTTTTTAACTTTTAAGGAATATAGTTAAGAAATCATGGCATTTTATTTTTATGTTGTTTACGTGTATTGACCAAAGTAATTTATTTGTTATATTTCCCCTGCGATGCTTGACTATCGCCATAGTTAAATGTTTCATCATCAAATTAAGAAAATTGGCAAAGCTATGGGATGTTCATATTATTTGTAGTCATGGTTGCAAGTATGGAATGCCCCACCTCTCCATGAATAATAGCTTGATTTATCTCCAGTTTATCTTAAGCGTTGCATAATGTACTAGTAAAATCATGTCCGAAATACCAAGTATTTGTCTTTATAAAGATCAAAAGATTCTGAGTCAACATTAATTTTCTAAAGTCAAATTTATTTCAAAGGGAAATAATGTGACCAACATTCTAACAAGAAGCAAATAAGATATATTTATTTTTAGCCAGATACAGAAAGATAATATTGCATGATCTCACTTATATGTGAAATATAATAAATTTGAATTCATAGTAATAGAGAGTAGAATCGTGGTTACTGGGGGATTGGGGGAGTGGTAAAGGGTAGGGGAAATGGGGAGATGTTGATCAAAGGGTACAAATTTTCAATTATAGAATCAGTTCTGGAGACCTAATGTACAGCACAGGGACTATGGTTAATAATAATGTATTGTATACTTGGTATTTGCTAATAGAGAAGATCCCAAGTGTTCTCACCACACACACAAAAAATGGTAACTATGTGGGGTGATGAGTGTGATAATTATCTTGATGGTGGTAATCATTTCACATTGTACATGTGTATCAAAACAACACATTGTACACCTTAAATAAATACAATTCTTATTTGTCAATCATACCTTAATTAAGCTGGGGAAAACGATATATTTATTTCTGCTGAAATTATCATATTTTGTTCTTCATAGCACCCATATAATGAAGAATAATCAAAATAGATCTATAGTATAAATTTTATATTAGCAAAGACCGTTTACATAAATTTTTGCATGTTGTGTTATGGCTTATAACAATATCATCTATTTCAATGCTTAGGGTGTGCTATATGCCAAAATGTTGGTTTTAAGACAGTAGAAATGATTGATCTATTGCATTTAGGCGTCCATTGTGATAAGTATCTCTGAGACATGGCAACAGCTCAGTAATAAACTCCTTGGCAGCAGCTACAAGCTTGACAGTGATGTATGTCTCGGGCACCTTAGGAGGAGCCCAGCTCCATTTCCTTCAGGTGATACCTGGTTTCCCTTTTTCTCCAAGGCAAGAATTTAATTGGTTGTATCTGGTAGAGATGGTGGAGTGGAATGATAGGGGAAGGACACAGGAAAGGGGGGGCGGATACACAATCATGAAAACCGTTTCAGAAAGTTCCTTCAACAAATCAGGAAAGGAAGGAAGGAAAGGAAGAAGAAAGAAAGGGAGACTCTCACTTGCCACAGGTGAAAAGCCCTTTGCTAGTCTACTTCACATAGATAAGAGCAAGGTAAGAAAAAACTGATTTTGTTTTTTGGTTTTTATTGTTTGTTTGTTGGTATAAACTGAAGGGCACAGACTCATGGGCCCCTATGCCAGTCTTTCAGTAAACCACTTTTATTTGCTTAACTTAAGCATAGTAGTTGATATGCATAAAAAAGGAAAATAATTAACTATCATTTTTCTCCGAAGGCAACCCACTTGGTTCCTAATGGATGAGCCCTGGGAAAAACAACAGTTAAGCCCCAGGAAAAGCTCCTGAAACCCAGATGCACTCAAGACTGACTTGTGACTGAAAACTAATTTCATCATTTAAACTACAAATCCATCATTTTAAAGAAAAATTAAACATAGTTGCTCATGCTTCAGTTCCACACAGCCAGTGAAAGGTCCAAATTTCTCCTCAAAAGTTGGCTTTCTGTATTAGCTCAGGAATAAAAGCCTCAGTTAGATGCTAATCTCTCTTGTAATACCTGTAACCTAAGCACTTGAATCTACTTGCCACATAAATCAGTTCAACATATTCTGTTACAAAGTATCCCCTGTCCCTACCTTTTAAATTGAATGTCCTTTTAATAGTTGTTTGAGCATTGTCTCAACTGAAAGTTTTGATAGTTGTCTCCCTAGCTTTTACTAGTAGAAAGTCATGGGTCAGATGTTAATTTAATTTTAGAACTAAATATCTTTATATAGGCTTATTAATTTAATAGCCAACATATGTTTAATGAACATTTATTATGGGTAAGAAATTATGTCTGTAAATTATTTTGTCTCTACCAGTAAGAAAGGTAAAAATTCATGTTATTCTAATATTAATCTAGATAAAGTTAATTCATGTATTGAGCTTACAAAATGGAGCCTGCTCCAGTGACTCCATGTTTGGCCCCTTATCACAAATCTAAACCTAAATCAGCCTGCACTGACAGGAAACACCTGTCAAGGAATCCTAACATACATCAATCACCATCCTCCCACTCAGCTAAACTAGCTCACCTTACCCTAGAAAATAAGACCTGATAGTCTTACAAGGAAATGCCTGACCTCTTGACCAATCATGCCCTGTTTCCAGGCTGCCTCTTCTAACGAGTTCTGTAGAACTCACTTTGGCCCAAAATCCCCAGGGAAGAGCGTTCCACTGCTTGTGAAGTTCTGTACTCCCGCCATCCATGGGCTGTTTTCCCTTGAATAAAGAACAGCAAACTCGTTACTAAATGTGTTGGTTTTGTCATCTGACAATCCCAAGTATCATAATTAATAAAACAGATAACTATCAAAATAAATAATCTTCAAATCAGTTTTTTAAACTGATTGCTCAAGCTTCTACAACTATTTCGCTTGATTTTTCCCTACGGCTGAGTTGCTAGTATTAGAGCCCCTTTTCAGTTAGCTCCCTTTTCAAGTGAAAGCCTACCTTCCTACCTTCCTTCCTTTCCTGATTTGTTGAAAGAACTTTCTGGAACAGTTTTCATGATTGTGTATCCCCCCCCCTTTCCTGTGTCCTTCCCCCATCATTCCATTCCACCATCTCTACCAGATACAACCAATTAAATTCTTGCCTTGGAGAAAAAGGGAAACCAGGTACCACCTGAAGGAAATGGAGCTGGGCTCCTCCTAAGGTGCCCGAGACATACATCACTGTCAAGCTTGTAGCTGCTGCCAAGGAGTTTATTACTGAGCTGTTGCCATGTCTCAGAGATACTTATCACGATGGACGCCTAAATGCAATAGATCAATCATTTCTACTGTCTTAAAACCAACATTTTGGCATATAGCACACCCTAATCATTGAAATAGATGATATTGTTTTGTAGAAATTTATATAAATGGTCTATGTCAATATTTTGCTTCTGCATATATTCCAAGATAGCAATTTCAATTATGAAATTTTAAACTAAGAAAACATAGAATCTTGAAACCTGAAATACTTTTGCTTTCAAACATTTCCAAAAAATGAAGTCCTATGTCTTTTTAATATTCTTTTAATGAATATTTTATTGTGATTTTTCAAGTAATACATGCTCATGGTAAACAAAAATAATTGATTAATAATGAGAAAAGGAAAAAGCTTCATCTCCATAATTCCTTTGTCTCTAAGAATATCCAATGTTAACTGTTCCACATGTACCCTTAGGAAAATTTCAATGAGTTGACAAGTACCTAAGTATGGGTATTGTAGGAGAGGGTAAAGTTCTCCTCAGCAATCTTAGGGTATCTGGCTGGGTCTGAAAATTAAACTGACAAAAACAGATTAACAGGAGAAAAGCATACAAATTTATTTAATATAAGTTTTATGTGACATGAGAGCCTTCATGAGGAAAAGAAAACCCAAAGAAACAGTTAGACCTGAGTGTTTTATGCCAGGTTTGGTGAAGTGTACAGCAGTGGAGGAATCTGATAGGTTAAGGAGTATGAGGTAATTGCAGTAAACTGGGGGAAACCGCAAGGCCTGTTAGGATTCTTCTCAGCATCCCATCGTTGTCAGAGATAAGGATGTTCCTTTTCTCTGGGTTTAGGGAAAGTGCCTCTCACATGAGTGTTTCTTGGCCTGTTTCAAGGAAGAAGTGTAATGGATGGTTTCTGCTTCTGCCATTTTCTCAAACTCCTTCAGCTAAAGGTATTTAATATGCCAAGGTGTTATATTTTGGGGTAGCTTGTTTGTAGCCTCATCAGTATATATATATGTAGGTATATCCATCATGGTCACCTATCCTTATTAGCACATAGACAACTACATCATGAACTGATTTCTACAAAAAATAGCTTGACTTAACCATTCTCCTACAAGTGCACATTTAGTTTGGTTTCATTGTTTTGCTAACACCATCAGTACTGCAGTAAACAGCCTGGTATCTTTGAATACTTGTGCAAATTGCTAGCAGTGGATTTTCTGGGTCAAATTTTATATGCATTTAAAAATTTGATGAGATTGCTAAGTTTCTGTCTAAAAGGGTTGAAACAATTTACATTTCTACCAGGACTGTATGAGCATGCCTGTTTACCCACACTGTCATCAACGCTGGGTATGATCAAGCTAAGTTTTGCCACTGTCGTGGCTTTTTAAAAAAAGGATTCTGCCCTGTTTTGACTTTCTTTTCTCCTTATATGCCACTGTATTTCTTCAGCAAATGTTAAATAACTAAAATCAATGGTCAAATGCTGGATAAGTAAATTAGAATAGCCCTGATGCTTTCCTTTATTGCTAATCTTTAAGAGAGAGAAGTGAAGGGAGGGAAGAGAAACACCCAAATGCATATGACTGTGCCTAGATCAGAAAATATTCAAGGCACACAGAATGTGGAAAGAAGCTCCAAAAACTAAGCTTGTCTTTTGTTCCACAAATGTACTGTAATATGCACTAGTCAAAATAAAATCTGTCTTGCAGAGCATTGAATTTTTCAGCAGCAATAATTATCTCTGTGTATTTCATTTTCTACTTTGGGAAAAGCTTATGATGCATGCAGAGTGTACATCTGAGTTGCACAGATGTGATCTAAATTACTCAGATGCTAAGCCCTTTTGTCTGGCCACTGCTGGGTCAATTGCCCAACATAGAAAAGAACAGAGTGACATGAAAGAGTTTGAAATTGAATTGAGCTTACAGTCTAGTTTTGCCTTTGAAGACACTATTTAATGCAGTGAAGCTGTACTCAAAGTAAAAGGGATACTGTTCACTATTTTCTATCCTGTGTCCTAACCAAAGAAAATAAACAGCAAAAGTGCTCTGACAGTATACGTATAACTGATTCACTTTGTTGTACAGCAGAAATTAAAACAACATTGGAAAGCAATTATACTCCAATAAAGATGTTAAAAAAAGGCTCTGTTAAAAAAAATGCTCTGACAAACATTAGGCTCAGTTAATCAAAGTAATGACTTATTACTTAAAAAAATAACAAAAGGATGCTACACACACAAAAATATTTGTACCTACATAACAAGAGAATAGCAACCAGAAAAGAAACATGAAAATTCTCCATTGATGTACAATTATTGCTGTGTGTGGGTATTCTACCAAAGAATGCTTAAATTACAAGAAACCTTCAGGATTCAAATTCAGATTTTGTTCAAATTTTATCGGTATAGTTGATATATAATTAATTCTATTACTTTGGCCATGTAACTATTACATTAAGTTGTTTACCAAATGACTACAGACTTCCTCATTTTTGCATTCTAAATTTTTTTCATTTGCATATTTTTTAAAATATCTTTGAGTATAATTGCTTTACAGTGGTGTGTTAGTTTCTGCTTTATAACAAAATGAATCAGTTATACATATACATATGTCCCCATATCTCTTCCCTCTTGCATCTCCCTCCCTCCCACTCTCCCTATCCCACCCCTCTAGGTGGTCACAAAGCACTGAGGTGATGTCCCTGTGCTATGCGGCTGCTTCCCACTAGCTATCTATTTTACATTTGGTAGTGTATATATGTCCATGCCTCTCTCTCACTTTGTCCCAGCTTACCCTTCCCCCTCCCACCCCCATCCTCAAGTCCATTCTCTAGTAGGTCTGTGTCTTTATTCCCGTCTTGCCCCTACGTTCTTCTGACCATTTTCTTTTTTTTTAGATTGCATATATATGTGTTAGCATACGGTATTTGTTTTTCTCTTTCTGACTTACTTCACTCTGTATGACAGTCTCTAGGTCCATGCACCTCACTACAAATAACTCAGTTTCATTCCTTGTTATGGCTGAGTAATATTCCATTGTATATATGGGCCACATCTTCTTTATCCATTCATCTGTTAATGTTCACTTAGGTTGCTTCCATGTCCTGGCTATTGTAAATAGAGCTGCAATGAACATTTTGGTACATGACTCTTTTTGAATTATGGTTTTCTCAGGGTATATGCCCAGTAGTGGGATTGCTGGGTCGTATGGTAGTTCTATTTGTAGTTTTTTAAGGAACCTCCATACTGTTCTCCATAGCGGCTGTATCAATTTACATTCCCACCAACAGTGCAAGAGGGTTCCCTTTTCTCCACACCCTCTCCATCATTTGCATATTATTCTGATTTTGAAAATACAAAATTATTGGGATAATTTTGAGAAAAATTATTATTATTATTTTGGATAAAATTGGGAAATTCAAGTAGTTTCCACACTCTGGTAAAAGTAAAAGCAGAAACAGAAATATTTTCAAGTGCCTTTATACAGTTTAACCAAATTCATAGTTAGTTTGGTCAAATTACTAGTTAATTAAAGTATAATTTGGTTGATTGGTTTTGAAGCCCCTTTTAATAAATATAACTGACTAGTTTGTCCAAGATGAAAAATCAATTTAAATTATACAGTTCTACAGGCTCCTCCCTATGACTTCCTATGACTCCTAACCGAGTCTTAAAGTTAGTTGGTTCTTCATTTTATATAATGCAATTTTAACCTTTGTCCCATATCATCTCTTCTTCCTGAGGGTGATCCTATTATCTCATGTTTAGACCCCCACAACCTTCTGAAATTATCTCCCTGATTATCTTAGTCTTTTCTTACAAACTGTATACTGCATGCCAATGCAAGATTAATATCTTTTTTTAAAAAAGACTATTTTTTTAGAGCAGTTTTAGGTTTACAGCAAAGCTGAGAAGGTGGTATAGAGATTTCCTGTGTACTCCCTGCCCCACACATGCATAACCTCCTCCGTTATCAGCATCACTCACAAAAATGGTACGTTTGTTATCAAGGCTAAACCTGCATTGACACATCATTATCACCCAAAGCCCATTAGGGCTCATTCTTGGTGCTGTGCATTCTATGAGTTTGAGCAAATGTCTAATGACATACATTCATCATTATGGATATTATACAGAGTACTTCTATTGCCCTAAAATCCTCTTTGTTTTGCCTAGTCATCCTCCCCCTCCTTTTCCATTCCTGTCAACCACTGCTCTTTTTATTGTCTCCACAGTTTTGCCTCTTACAGGATGTCATATAGTTGGAATCATACAGTATGTAGCCTTTTCAGATGGGCTTCCTTCACTTTTCATACTAAAATGTCTTTTCATGGCTTAATAGTTGATTTATTTAGCACTGAATAATATTCCATTATCTGGGAATAACACAGCTTATTATCCATTCACCTACTTAAAGACACTTTGGTTACTTCCAAGTTTTGGCAATTATGAATAAAACTGCTCTGAACATCTGTGTTTAGGTTTTTGTGTGGATGTAAGTATTCAACTCTTTTGAGTAAATACCAAGGAGCATGACTGCTGGATCTTGTGCTGAGTAAGTTTAGTTTTGTAAGAAACTGCCAAAATGTCTTCCAAAGTGGCTGAATCATTTTGTGTTCCCACCAGCAATGTATGAGAGTTCCTGTTGTTCCACATCCTTGCTAACATTTGGTATTGTCAGTATCCCAGATTTTGGCCATTCTAATAGGTACATAGAAGCACCTCATTGTTTTAACTTGTATTTTCCTGATGACATAAGATGTGGAGCATCTTTTCATGTGCTTATTTGCTATCTGGTGAGGTGTTTGTTAAGGTCTTTGGCCCATTTTTTAAATTGGGTTGTTCATTTTCTTTTTGTTGACTTTCAGAAGTTCTCTATATATTAGGGATAACAGTCTTTTATCAGATATGTCTTTTGCAAATTTTTTCTCCTAGTCTGTGGCTTGTCTTCTAATTCTCTTGATATTGTCTTTCATAGAGCAGAAGTTTTTAATTTTAATGAAGTCCAGTTCATTAATTATTTCTTTCATGGATTATGCCTTTGGTATTTTATCTAAAAAGTCATTTCCATACCCAAGGTCATCTAGGTTTTCTCCTATGTTATGCTGTAGAAGTTGTATAGTTTTCCATTTTCTATTTAGATGTATGGTCCATTTTGAGTTAATTTTTGTGAAGGGAGTAAGGTCTTTGGCTAGATTTTTTTTTTTTTTTTTTTTTGCATGTGGCTGTCTAGTTATTCTAGCACCATTTGTTCAAGAGACTGTCTTTGCTCCATTTTATTGCCTTTGCTTCTTTGTCAAGATTAGTATATTTATGAGGGTCTATTTCTGAGCTCTCTATTCTGTGCTATTAATCTATTAATCTATTGTTTTGTCAGTACCACACTGTCTTGAATACTGTAGCTTTATAATAAGTCTTAAAGTTGGGTGTCATCAGTCATCCAACTTGGTTTTTCTCCTTTAATATTGTGTCGGCTATTCTGGGTCTTTTGCCTCTCTATATAAACCCTAGAATCAGTTTTTCAATATCCATAAAATAAATTGCTGGAATGTTTATTGGAATTACAACTTAATCTATAGATCAATTTGGGAAAAACTGACATCTTGACAATATTGGGTCTTCATATCCATCAACATGGAATATCTCTCCAATTATTTAGCTCTTTCCTGATGTCCTTCTCAAAGTTTTGCAGTTTTTCTTATATAGATCTTATACATATTTTGTTACATGTATACCTAAGTATTTCAATTTTGGGGTGCTAATGTAAATGGCATTGTATTTTTAATTTCAAATTCTATTTGTTCATTATTGGTATATAGGAAAGCAATTGACGTTTGTATATTAACCTTGTATCCTACAACCTTGCTATAATTGCTCATTAATTTCAGGAGTATTTTTGTAGATTCTTTCAGATTTTTTAAATCAGATGATCATGTAAACAGGGACAATTTTATGTTTTTCCTCCCACTCTGTATACTTTTTGTTTCCTTTTTTGCCCTACTTAATTAGCAAGGACTTTTAGTACAGTGTTGAAAAGCTGAGGTAAGAGGAGACATCCTTGCTTTGTACCTGATCTTAGTGGGAAAACTTCAAGTGTCTTACCATTAAGTATGATGTTCACTGTAAGATTTTTGTAGATAGTCTTTATCAAGTTAAGAAAGTTCCCCTCTGTTCCTAGTTTGCTGAGGATTTATCATGAATGGGTGTTGAACTTTGTTAAATATTTTTTCTGCATCTATTTAGCATGATCATGTGATTTTTCTTTTTTCATCTGTTGATGTAATGGATTACATTAAATGATTTTAGAATGATGAATCAGCCTTGCATACTGGGATAAATCCTACTTGGTTATGGTATATAATTATTTTTTAGTTTTTTGGATTGATTTGCTAATATTTTCTTGAGCATTTTTGCACATATGTTCATGAGAAATATTGGTTTATAATTTCCTTGTACTGTCTTTGTTTGGCTTTTCTATCAGAGGGATGCTTGCCTCATAAAATGAGTTAGGAAGTATTCCCTCTGCTTCTATCCTCTGAAAGAGATTATGGAGAGCTGGTATAATTTCTTCTTTAGATGTTCAGTAGAATTCACCAGTGATCCCATCGGGGCCTGGTGATTTCTGTTTTGGAAGGTAATTAATTATTGATTCAATTTCTTTAATAGATATAGGCTTATTGAGATCATTTATTTCTTCTTGCCTGAGTTTGGGCAGATTCTGCCCATCAAGAAATTGGTCCATTTTATCTAAGTTATTAAATTTGTGGGCATAGAGTTGTTCACAGTATGCCCTTATTATCCTTTTAATTTCTATGGGAACTGTAATGGTGTCTCCTCTTTCATTTCTGATATTAGTAATGTGTGTCCTCTTTCTTTTTTTGTTAGGTACCCTGTCTAAAGTCTTATCAATTATATTGATTTTATCACAGAGTAGATTTTGGTTTTGTTGATTTCTCTATTGACTTTATGTTTTCACTTTCATCACTTTCTGCTCTAATGATTTCTATTCTTCTGCTTTAGATTTAATTTCCTCTTTTTCTCTAGTTCCATAAAATGGAAACAGATTATTGATTTAAAATTTTTTTTCTAATATATGCATTCAGTGCTATAAATTTCCACCCAAGGACTGCTTTTGCTGCATTCCACAAATTTTGATGAGTTGTATTTTCATTTAGTTCAAAATAGTTTTAAATTTCTCCCAAGGTATGTTCTTTCACCCATATGTTATTTAAAACTGTGTTGTTAACCTTTTGTACTTAGGGATTTTCTATTTATCTTTCTGTTATTTTTTTAAACATCTTTATTGGACTAAAATTGCTTCACAATGGTGTGTTAGTTTCTGCTTCATAACAAAGTGAATCAGCTATACATATACATATATCACCATATCCCCTCCCTCTTGCGTCTCCCTCGCACCCTCCCTATCCCACCACTCTAGGTGGTCACAAACCACCGAGCTGATCTCCCTGTGCTATGTAGCTGCTTCCCACTAGCTATCTATTTTACACTGGGTAGTGTATATAAGTACATGCCACTCTCTCACTTCATCACAGCTTATGCTTCCCCCTCCCTGCGTCTTAAACTCCATTCTCTACATCTGCATCTTTATTCCTATCCTGCCCCTAGGGTTGTCAGAACATTTCTTTTTTTTTTTGAATCCATATATATGTGTTAGCATACAGTATTTGTTTTTCTCTTTCTGACTTACTTCACTCTGTATGACAGACTCTAGGTCCATCCACCTCACTACAAATAACTCAATTTCCTTTCTTTTTTTTTTTTTTTTTTTTTTTTTTTTTGCGTTATGCGGGCCTCTCACTGTTGTGGCCTCTCCCCCTGCGGAGCGCAGGCTCCGGACGCACAGGCTCAGCAGCCATGGCTCACGGGCCCAGCCGCTCTGCGGCATGTGGGATCTTCCCGGACCGGGGCACGAACCCGTGTCCCCTGCATCGGCAGGCGGACTCTCAACCACTGCACCACCAGGGAAGCCCTCCTTTCTTTTTATGGCTAAGTAATATGCCATTGTATATATGTGCCACATCTTCTTTATCCATTCATCTGTCAGTGGACACTTACATGGCTTCCATGTCCTGGCTACTGTAAATAGATCTGCAATGAACATTGTGGTACATGACTCTTTTTGAATTATGGTTTTCTCAGGGCATATGTGCAATAGTGGGATTGCTGGGTCATATGGTAGTTTTACTTTTAGTTTTTTAAGGAACCTCCATACTATTCTCCATACTGGCTTATCAATTTACATTCCCACAAACAGTGCAAGAGGGTTCCCTTTTCTCCACACCCTCTCCAGCATTTATTGTTTGTAGATTTTTTACTGATGGCCATTCTGACCGGTGTGAGGTGATACCTAATTGTAGTTTTGATTTGAATTTCTCTAATGATTATTGATGTTGAGCATCCTTTCATGTGCTTGTTGGAAATCTGTATATCTTCTTTGGAGAAATCTCTATTTAGGTCCTCTGACCATTTTTGGATGGGGTTACTTGTTTTTTTTGATATTGAGCTGCATGAGCTGCTTGTATATTTTGGAGATTAATCCTTTGTCAGTTGCTTCATTTGCAACTATTTTCTCCCACTCTGAGAGTTGTCTTTTCATCTTGTTTATGGTTTCCTTTGCTGTGCAAAAGCTTTTAAGTTCCATTAGGTCCCATTTGTTTATTTTTGTTTTTATTTCCATCTCTCTAGGAGGTGGGTCAAAAAGAATCTTACTGTGATTTATGTCACAGTGTGTTCTGCCTATGTTTTCCTCTAAGAGTTTTACAGTGTCTGGCCTTACATTTAGGTTTTCAATCCATTTTGAGTTTATTTTTGTGTATGGTTGTAGAGAGTGTACTAATTTCATTCTTTTCCATATAGCTGTCCAGTTCTCCCAGCACCACTTATTGAAGAGGCTGTCTTTTCTCCATTGTATATTTTTGCCTGTCAAAGATAAGGTGACCATATGTGCATGGGTTTATCTCTGGGCTTTCTATCCTGTTCCACTGATCTATATTTCTGTTTTTGTGCCAGTACTATACTGTCTTGATTACTACAGCTTTATAGTACAGTCTGAAGTCCAGGAGCCTGATTCCTCCAGCTCTGTTTTTCTCTCTCAAGATTGCTTTGCCTCTTCAGGGTCTTTTGTGTTTCCATACAAACTGTGAAATTTTTTGTTCTAGTTCTGTAAAAAATGCCACTGGTAGTTTGATAGGGATTGCATTTAATCTGTACATTGCTTTGGGTAGTAGAGTCATTTTCACAGTGTTGATTCTTCCAACCCAAGAACATGGTATATTTCTCCATCTGTTTGTATCATCTTTAATTTCTTTCATCAGTGTCTTATAGTTTTCTGCATACAGGTCTTTTCTCTCCTTAGGTAGGTTTATTCCTAAGTATTTTATTCTTTTGTTGCAATGGAAAATGGGAGTGTTTCCTTAATTTCTCTTTCAGATTTTCATCATTAGTGTATAGGAATGCAAGAGATTTCTGTGCATTAATTTTGTATCCTGCTACTTTACCAAATTCATTGATTAGCTCTAGTAGCTTTCTGGTAGCATCTTTAGGGTTGTCTATGTATAGTACCATGCCATCTGCAAACAGTGAGAGCTTTACTTCTTTTCAGATTTGGATTCCTTTTATTTCTTTTTCTTCTCTGATTGCTGTGGCCCAAACTTCCAAAACTATGTTGAATAATAGTGGTGAGAATGGACAACCTTGTCTTCCTGATCTTAGAGGAAGTGCTTTCAGGTTTTCACCATTGAGAACAATGTTGGCTATTGGTTTGTAATATATGGCCTTTATTATGCTGAGGTAAGTTCCCTCTATGCCTATTTTCTGGAGGGCTTTTACCATAAATGGGTGTTGAACGTCGTCGAAAGCTTTTTCTGCATTTATTGAGATGATCATATGGTTTTTAATCCTTCAATTTGTTAATATGGTGTATCACATTGATTGATTTGAGTATATTGAAGAATCCTTGCATTCCTAGGATAAACCCCACTTGATCATGGTATACGATCCTTTTAATGTGCTGGATTCTGTTTACTAGTATTTCATTGAGGATTTTTGCATCTATGTTCATCAGTGATATTAGCCTGTAGTTTTCTTTCTTTGTGACATCCTTGTCTGGTTTTGGTATCAAGGTGATGGTGGCCTCGTAGAATGAGTTTGGGAGTGCTCCTCCCTCTGCTATATTTTGGAAGAGTTTGAGAAGGATAGGTGTTAGCTCTTCTCTAAATGTTTGATAGAATTCGCCTGTGAAGCCATGTGGTCCTTGGCTTTTGTTTGTTGGAAGATTTTAATCACAGTCTCAATTTCACTGCTTGTGATTGGTCTGTTTATATTTTCTGTTTCTTCCTGGTTCAGTCTCGGAAGGTTGTGCTTTTCTAAGAATGTGTCCATTTCTTCCAGGTTGTCCATTTTATTGGCATATAGCTGCTTGTAGTAGTCTCTCATGATCCTTTGTATTTCTGCAGTGTTAGTTGTTACTTCTCCTTTTTCATTTCTAATTCTATTGACTTGAGTCTTCTCCCATTTTTTCTTGATGAGTCTGGCTAATGGTTTATCCATTTTCTTTATCTTCTCAAAATACCAGCTTTTAGTTTTATTGATTTTTGCTATTGTTTCCTTCATTTCTTTTTCATTTATTTCTGATCTGATCTTTATGATTTCTTCCTTCTGCTAACTTCGGGGTTTTTTTAAATTCTTTTTTCTCTAATTGCTTTAGGTGGAAAGTTAGGTTGTTTATTTGAGATGTTTCTAGTTTCTTGAGGTAAGATTGTATTGCTATAAACTTCCCTCTTAGAACTGTTTTTGCTGCATCCCATAGGTTTTGGGTCATCGTGTTTTCACTGTCATTTGTTTCTAGGTATACTTTGATTTCCTCTTTGATTTTTTCAGTGATCTCTTGGATATTTAGTAGTGTATTGTTTAGCCTCCGTGTGTTTGTATTTTTTACAGATTTTTTCCTGTAATTAATATCTAGTCTCATAGCATTGTGGTCAGAAAAGATATTTGATATGATTTCAATTTTCTTGAATTTACCACAGCTTGATTTGTGACCCAAGATATGATCTATCCTGGAGAATGTTCCATGAGCACTTGAAAAGAAAGTGTATTCTGTTCTTTTTGGATGGAATGTCCTAGAAACATCAATTAAGTCCATCTTGTTCAATGTATCATTTAAAGCTTGTGTTTCCTTATTTATTTCCATTTTGGATGATCTGTCCATTGGTGAAAGTGGGGTGTTAAAATCCCCTACTATGATTGTGTTACTGTCGATTTCTCCTTTTATGGCTGTTAGCATTTGCCTTATGTATTGAGGTGCTCCTATGTTGGGTGCATAAATATTTGCAATTTTTATATCTTCTTCTTGGATTGATCCCTTGATCATTATGTAATGTCCTTCTTTGTCTCTTTTAATAGTCTTTATTTTAAAGTCTATTTTGTCTGATATGAGAATTGCTACTCCAGCTTTCTTATGATTTCCATTTGCATGGAATATCTTCTTCCATCCCCTCACTTTCAGTCTGTATGTGTCCCTAGGTCTGAAGTGGGTCTCTTGTAGATAGCATATATATGGTCTTGTTTTTGTATCCATTCAGCCAGTGTATGTCTTTTGTTGGAATATTTAATCCATTTACATTTAAGGTAATTATCAATATGTATGTTCCTATTACCATTTTCTTAATTGTTTTGGTTTTGTTATTGTAGGTCTTTTCCTTCTCTTGTGTTTCCTGCCTAAAGAAGTTCCTTTAGCTTTTGTTGCAAAGCTGGTTTGGTGGTGCTGAATTCTCTTAGCTTTTGTTTGTCTGTAAAGGTTTTAATTTCTCCATCAAGTCTGAATGAGATCCTTGCTGGGTAGAGTAATCTTGGTTTTAGGTTTTCCCCTTTCATCACTTTAAATATGTCTTGACACTCCCTTCTGGCTTGCAGAGCTTCTGCTGAAAGATCAGCTGTTACCTTATAGGGATTCCCTTGTATCTTATTTGTTATTTTTCCCTTGCTGCTTTTAATAATTTTCTTTGTATTTAATTTTTGGTAGTTTGATTAATGTGTCTTGGCATGTTTCTCCTTGGATTTATCCTGTATGGGCCTCCTGGACTTGATTGACTATTTCCTGTCTCATGTTAGGGAAGTTTTCAACTATAATCTCTTCAAATATTTTCCCAGACCCTTTCTTTTTCTCTTTTTCTTCTGGGACCCCTATAATTCGAATGTTGGTGTGTTTAATGTTGTCCCAGAGGTCTCTGAGACTGCCCTCACTTCTTTTCATTCTTTTTTCATTTTTCTGCTCTGCAGTAGTTATTTCCACTGTTTTTTATTTGTTTGTTTTTTTGCAGTACGAGGGCCTCTCACTGTTGTGGCCTCTGCCATTGTGGAGCACAGGCTCCAGACATGCATGCTCAGTGGCCGTGGCTCACGGGCCCAGCCACTCTACAGCATGTGGGATCTTCCCGGACCGGGGCACGAACCCGTGTCCCCTGCATCAGCAGGTGGACTCCCAACCACTGTGCCACCAGGGAAGCCCTATTTCCACTGTTTTATCTTCCAGGTCACTTATCCATTCTTCTGCCTCAGTTATTCTGCTATTAATTCCTTCTAGAGAATTTTTAATTTCATTTATTGTATTGTTCATCTCTGTTTGTTTTCTCTTTAGTTCTTCTAGTTCCTTGTTAAACGTTTCTTGTATTCTCTCCATTCTGTTTCCAAGATTTTATATCATCTTTACTATCATTACTCTGAATTCTTTTTCAGGTACACTGTCTATTTCCTCTTCATTTTTTTGGTCTGGTGGGTTTTTATCTTGCTTCTTCATCTGCTGTGTGTTTCTCTGTCTTCTCATTTTGCTTAACTTACTGTATTTGGGGTCTCCTTTTTGCAGTCTGCAGATTAATAGTTCCTGTTGTTTTTGGTGTCTGCCCCCATTGGGTGAGGTTTGTTCAGTGGGTTGTGTAGGCTTCCTGGTGGAGGGGACTGGTGCCTGTGTCCTGGTGGATGAGGCTGGATCTTGTTTTTCTGGTGAGCAGGACCACATCTTGTGGTGTGTTTTGGGGTGTCTATGACCTTATTCTTAATTTAGGCAGCCTCTCTGCTAATGGGTGAGGTTGTGTTCCTGTCTTGCTAGTTGTTTGGCCTAGGGTGTCCAGCACTGTAGCTTGCTGGTCGTTAAGTGGAGCTGGGTCTTAACATTGAGATGGAGATCTCTGGGAGAGCTTTTGCTGTTTGATAGTACATGGAGCAGGGAGGTCTCTGGTGGACCAGTGTCCTGGACTCGGCTCTCCCACCTCAGAGGCACAGGCCTGACACCCTGCCAGAGCACAAAGGCCTTGTCAGCTACACGGCTCAGAAGAAAAGGGAGAAAAAAAGAAAGAAAAAGTAAAATCAATCAATCAATAAAAAGTAAAATAAAATAAAGTTATTAAAATTTTAAAAATTATTACAAATTAAAAAAAAATTTTAAGTAATAAAAAAAGAAAAGAAGAGAGCAACCAAACCAAAAAACAAATCCACCAATGATAACAAGGGCTAAAAAGTATACTGAAAAAAAAAAAAAAAAACAGACAGAACCCTAGGACAAATGGTAAAAGCAAAGCTATACAGACAATATCACACAGAGAAGTATACACATACCCACTCACAAAAAGAGAAAAAGGAAAAAATATATATATACATATATAAAAGAAAACAAAGGAAGAGAGCAACCAAATCACTAAACAAATCTACCAATGATAATAAACTCTAAATACGAAACTAAGATGAACAAAATTCCAGAAACAAATGAGATGCAGAAAGCAAACCCCAAGTCTACAGTTGCTCCCAAAGTCCACTGCCTCAATTTTGGGATGAATCGTTGTCTATTCAGGTGTTCCAGAGATGCAGCGTACATCAAGTTGATTGTGAAGATTTAATCTGCTGCTCCTGAGGCTGTTGGGAGAAATTTCCCTTTGTCTTCTTTGTTCGCACAACTCCTGGGTTTCAGCTTTGGATTTGGTCCCGCCTCTGCATGTAAATCACCTGAGGGCATCTGTTCTTTGCTCAGACAGGACAGGGTTAAAGTAGCAACTGATTAGGGGGCTGTGGCTCACTCAGGCTGGGGGGAGGGAGGGGTACAGAATGCAGGGCGAGCCTGCAGCGGCAGAGGCCAGAACAGCCTGAGGCACACCGTGTGTTTGCCTGGGGAAGTTGTCCCCGGATCACAGGACCCTGGCAGTGGTGGGCTGCACAAGCTCCTGGGAGGGGAGGTGTGGATAGTGACCTGTGCTTGCACACAGGCTTCTTGGTGGCTGCAGCAGCAGCCTTAGCGTTTCATGCCTGTCTCTGGTGTCCGCGCTGATAGCCCCAGCTCGTGCGCATCGCTGGAGCTCGTTTAGGCGGTGCTCTGAATCCCCTCTACTCGCACACCCATAAACAATGGTCTCTTGCCTCTTAGGCAGTTCCAGACTTTTTCCCGGAGTCCCTCCTGGCTAGCTGTGGTGCACTAGCTCCTTTCAGGCTGTGTTCATGCAGCCAAACCCAGTCCTCTCCCTGGGATCTGACCTGTGAAGCCCGAGCCTCAGCTCCCATCCCCCGCCCGTCCTGGCAGGTGAGCAGACAAGCCTCTCGGGCTGGTGAGTGCTGGTCGGACCGATCCTCTGTGCGGGACTCTCTCCACTTTGCCCTCCGCACCCCTGTTGCTGCGCTCTCCTCCGTGGCTCCGAAGCTTCCCCCCCGCCCACTCCCTGTCTCTGCCACTGAGGGGGTTTCCTGGTGTGTGGAAACTTTTCCTCCTTCAAAGCTCCCTCCCAGAGGTGCAGGTCCCATCCCTATCCTTTTGTCTCTGTTTATTCTTTTTTCTTTTGCCCTACCCAGGTACGTGGGGAGTTTCTTGCCTTTTGGGAGGTCTGAGGTCTTCTGCCAGTATTCAGTAGGTGTTCTGTAGTAGCTGTTCCACATGTAGATGTATTTCTGATGTATTTGTGGGAAGGAAGGTGATCACCACGTCTTACTGCTCTCCCATCTTGAAGGTCTCTCCTCTTTCTGGTATTGACTTCTACTTTAATTCCATTGTGGTCTGAGAACAGACATTGTATGATTTCTATTCTTTTAATTTTGTTAAGATGTGCTTTATGGCCCAGAATGTGGTCTATCTTGGCAAACATTCCATGTGAATTTGAGAAAAATGTGTATTCTTCTGTTTTAGAATGTAGTAGTCTATAGATATCCATTATATCCAGTTGATTGATGGTGTTGAGTTCACTATGTCCTTACTAATTTTCTGTCACTAAATCTGTCCACTTCTGATAGAGGGTATTGACGTCTCCGACCATAATAGTGGATTAAACTCTTTCTCCTTGCAGCTCTATCAGTTTTTGCCTCACAAAGTATGATTCTCTATTGTTAGGTGATACACATTAAGAATTGTTACATCTTCTTGGAGAATTGAGCCCTTTGTCCTTATGTAATGCACTTCTTTATCGCTGATAACTTGTCTTAGTTTGAAGCCTGTTCTGTCTGAAATTAGTAAAACTTATGATACTTTGTTTTCATCATTGATATTGTGATATATTTTTCTCTATCTCTTTACCTTTAATCTATATGTGTCTTTATATTTAAAGTGAGTTTCTTGTAGACAGCATATGTTAGGGTCTTTTCTTTTTTTTTTATCCACTCTGATAATCTGTCTTTTAATTGGTGCATTTAGACCACTGACATTCTAAGTGATTATTGATATAGTTGGATTAATATCTACCATATTTGTTACTGTTTTCTATTTGATGCCTTGTTTTTTCATCCTATTTGTCTTCCACTCTTTTTCTGCCTTCTGTTCTTACATACTATCTATGTTATCCATTAGAGCCTTTAGCATATTAATCATAGTTGTTTTAAATTCCCAATCTGATAATTCCAACATCGCTGCTACATCTGGATTTGATGCTTGCTTTGTCTCTTCCAACTGTGTTTTTGTCTTTCGGTATGCCTTGTAATTTTTTTTTTTTTGATAGCCAGGTATGGTGTACTGGATAAAAGACCTTTAGTAGGTAAACAGGCCTTTAGTAATGTGATGGGTGTAAGGAAAGGGGAAGCATTTTGTGGTCTTATGTTTAGGCTTCAGTCTTTTAGTGAAACCATGCCTCATCACATTTAGTGAATGTGAACTTAACAAGTGTTTTTCAGTTTTTTTCCCTCCTACCTGTCCTTCAGGTGTGGGACAAGAAGGCTAGAGTGAGTTAGAGTTGGGTAATTTCCTTTTCTAGGTCAGTCAGACTCTGATAATATACCAGCAGGTTAAGCTCTGGTTATCTGGTTTCTCCTGAGGTCAGGCCTTGTTTAGAAGAACAGAGTGCTTTGGTGTATTTCAAATGGTTATTTTTCCCTCCCCCACTGCAGGAAGCAGGAGGGGATTTTTTCTCAGATATTTACTGTGGGAATCTGGTTGAGCTCCTGGAGATAAATCTCACAATACTGTGGCAGCCTCCTGTCTGGATCCCCCTGGAGTTATTAGTTCTCAGATTTGTCCATACTGAGCCACCAGCAATTTATCAATCACAGTCCAGGTTTTCCTACTCTGACAATGGTTTATATAGCAGTTTCTGCCCCTGAGTCTCTGGTCTGGTAAGCTGTGACTCCCTGTATTCACCTGTCTGCCTCTCTAATCTTGGGTGCAGCAGTTTTCCACATGTTCTCCCCCTCTCTTATGGTTCCTAGGAAAACTGATTTTTCACTCTCTTCAGCTTTTTACTTGTTAGGTTGGAGTGGTGACTTCCAAGCTCCTTATATGCAGAACAAGACAAAATTAATATTCTTAAAACATTATTTTCTTCATTTCACTACCCCCGCCCCAAAAAATATTACACTGGATTTGTAGTAGCTATGTCATAACTCCTTAGATTGGCATTCAGGGTCCTTCAAAATCTGAAATAAACCTGTCTTTCAAATGTTATTTCTCATTTCTTCCTACATATGGCAGAGACTTTTGATAGCTTCCTAATATTTTGTCTAAGCACTTTGTCACCTGATATAATTACTACATCTCCCAGTCACTTCTGTAACTAGATGTGGCCATGAGACTAAATTCTGTCCAGTGAGTTGTTAGCAGGAGAGTGGCATGGGATGTCTATGACAGGTCTTTAAAGAACAGTTATATAAAGAAATTAGATTCAATTGATAAATGTATCCCTTTTGCACTCTTGCATTTTCTTTTTCTATCCTTCCTTCCTTCATTCTATTCTAGGCATTGTCCTATATGCTAGAGATAGAAGACAGAGCACAATAGTAAAAACCTAGTGCTCCCATTCAGCTTATATCCTAGTGCTTTTTAGAATTTAATGCAATGACCTGAACTCCAGCAGTCATATCACATCAGAAAGTAAATTTTAGGGTAGAAATCATGTGTGCAGAGGAGAAAAAAAAGAACAAAAATCATGGTCTTTAATGACTTCATGAAACATTAACTTGATCCATCATCCCAACCACATGTGTCACAACTTCTGAACTTCTTTCACCTTAAGCCATAAACTCTTCTGTGTTTAAACATCTTAGAGTCTCTGAAACTAGTAACCAAAACTCATCCTTCTTGATACTCATTTTTCAAAGAGTATCTCACATACCCTTCTGTAGTCTTTGCATTATTAATTACCTTTTCATGTGTAAGTTTTAGTCCTTCAACTATACTGTAAATAACCTAAGAAAAGGTAAAATGTTTATTCATTCTCATGATTCCTCAGGGCAAAATATAGTACCCTGTAATAAATATTTAATAAACAAATGAAAGAATATATATTTTTATTACCTGATTACAATTATAGTAGGTGAATACTGAAGTAGGAAGATTTTTCCCTGGGTTTCTGCTTATAATCTACATTAGATGATGTCTAGGTAAGACTGTTCTAATCTAATAGATGTTCTTTCAGTTCATTCAAATAAGATACTAGTGTCTATTTTACAGCAGGAGGAAATAAAGTAAAATAGTTACTGCCCTCAACGATCTTACAAATCAAAAGGGGAGACTGATATTTAACAAGTAATTACAATAAAGAATTAAAAGTATTATATTAGATGGAGTAGAGGTATAGTGGAACAGAGAACTGGGAAACCATATTGTGTCAGGTGAGAAAAGAGCTCCTTGAAGATGTGATGTTTAAACCTGAAATCTAATAGTGAGTATTAGTATTTTGATTCAAATCTGATGTACAGTAACACCAGATGCAACACAGTTCATATGGCTACAGAAATACAAGAATGTCTTTGGGCAAAGTTTATGCTGAGAAAAAGAAAGAGCAAAAGAAAGAAAGAAGGAAAGAGAGAGATGAAGAGAAGTAGGAAGGAAGGAAGGAAAGAAGGAAGAGAGAGAGAGAGAGGAAGGGAGGGAGGAAGGGAGGAAGGAAGAGAGAGAGAGAGAGAGAGAGGAAAGGAGGGAGGAAGGGAGGAAGGAAATATCACTAAGGGATATACGAGAGATTCAATTGGAAGTATTTTAGATGAAGAAGGAGGAGAAAGAGGAGATGGGGGAGGAGAAAAGAGGAGGAAGAGAAAGATAAGGAGAAACAGGAGGAGGAGAAGGGCAGAAGGAGGAGGAAGAAAAGGAGAACAAAGGAGAAAGGGTAGAAGGAGGAGGCATCTCAAAGATAGCCTTGATACAAATCAATCTGCGGACAAAGTCCAAACACGAGAGTCTTTAATCTCTTTCAGATCTTTGACCGTCTAGATGTGTTTATTCACAAAAATATGTTTTTTGTAGGATTAAGAAGCCTATATTTTAAAAAAGCTTTATAAGGTATAGTTGATATAGTTGACATAAATACATTAACTTAGACACTTGTAGGTATACAATTTGATGAGTTTTAACCTGTATATTAATCCATGAAGCCATCAACACAACCAAGTTAATGACCATATAAAACCCCCCAAAAGTCTTAGTGTCCCACTGTAATACTTTACCCCTGCCTTTCCCTACATCCCTCACCCTTGTTGCCAGGCAACAGACAATCTGCTTTCTATAGATTCATTTGCATTTTCCAGAATTTTATATAAACAGAATCATACAGTACATACTACTATATGTTTTTCACTTGAAATAATTATTCTGAATTGCTATTCAAGTTGTTGCAGGTATCAGTAGTTCATTCCTTTTTATTGCTGAGCAGTAGTCAATTGCATGGATATACTATGATGTGTTTATGCATTCACCTTTGAAGGGTTCTTCAGTTGTTTCCAGTTTAAGACTATTAAAAATAAAGCTGCTATGACCATTCTCGTACAAGTATTTGTATAGATATAAGCTTTCATTTCTCTTGGGTTAAATACCTAGGAATGGAATGACTAGATGATATAATAGGTATATGTTTAATATTTTTAAGAAACTGACAAACTGTTTTGCAAAGTGGTTGTACTGTTTCACATTCCCACCAGCAATATATGTGAGTTCCACTTCTTCCACACTCTCCCTAACATTTGATCAATCTTTTAAATTTTAAACATGCTAATAGATGTCTAGTGATATCTCTTTGTGGTTTTAGTCTCCATTTTCCCAATGGCTAATGACATTGAGCATATTTTCATGTGTTTCTTTGGTGACGTGTCTTTTCAAATCTTTTGACTGTTTCTATTGAGTTATTTGTTTTCTTATTACTGAGTTTTGAGAGTTCTTTATATATTCCAGATAAAAGTTGTTTATCAGATAGATGATTCTTGGTAGGATATATTTAAACAAATATTTGCCTGCCTCAAGTGGAAAGAGAAATACTTAGAGTATTTTATATCTATTTAAAATAATACAGAACAGAGGAAAAACAATAAATTCAGAAGTGTTTCTTAGAAATAATATATAAATATAAATTTATATATACATACGTATATGTATTTGTGTATACGTGTATACAAAGAAACCAAGAGAAAAGTCATTGAGCCAGTAAATTATGTCTATCATTGGAATAAAAAACACATGAAGAAAGAAGTGAGAAGTTGCTGCAGTAAAAGCTGTCTCATCCCCTTGCTTGATCCGGCCTTTCTCTCCTCTTATTCCTATGACTTATCATGGGCAGTGGCCTACAGTTCACATCATTAGTTATTAATGACTTGGTTAAAATTTCCTGTTGTTCAATCCACACAGCCTTCTAAAGATCCATTTTAAGCTCCTATTAGAGACTACGCAGGAAAAAGGTTTACTATTTATAGAACAACCTTGAGCATATTTTCTGGCCAGCATCTTCAGAGGCAAGAGTTGCATCAGCTGCAGTTCTAAGTTTCAGTGCTTAATCTTACTAACTAGTCTAGACGATAACTCTTCAACAAGCAACTGATAAGCATGCTTTGGTGATGGCTAATCTAATCATTTAATGGGAAAACAGGAGAAATGACTGAGATAGTAGTTTGTTCCCTCCCTAGGGGACAAAACAATATCAATAACATAGTTACCAAAGGGCAATGTATTAATTCAGATAGTTTTATAAATCATTTCCTTTCTAAGATAAAAATTAAAGGGTCAATAAACATTTTTATTAGAAAAGAAATTCAATGTGGTACCATGCGGTACAGCACACTAAGAAGATCAGTAAAATTACATGTCTGTATAATGGGATTTAAAATTTCATAAATTTATCTGAGGAAAATGTGGGCATTGACTAATTAGTCTAGGGTTCCCATTATTAAAATTAAAATGTTCCAGATCTGAAGTTCATGATCTTCTGATTCTAGTTTACATTCCACTTTGCATCTTTATGCAAAATAATGGGCATATATCAAAAAACAAATGAAAGAGACATAGGCCATTTTACAGTGCTGTTTACTCCTTCCACATAAGTTACTGCTGGTGTTTGGAGTGTATATTTCTGTTTGGCATTTCACTAGCCTAGATTCTGTTTTGTAGTCCTCTTCTTAGTTTTGACTATGTGAACCAAAGAAAAATTGATCTACCTCCTGAAGTATCTCTATTTTCTTTTCATTAAAATCTTGTTATCAAAACCTTTTACAATGTCTCTCTAATATTATCATCAGACCAAGTAGATAAGTAAACAAACCAGATGCACACTTCCAAAAAATATACCAAATGCACACTTCTAAAGAATAATATCCATAAAAAACCTGAAATTGCATTCTTAGAGAAAACTCAACAATAGTAATAAATCATAACTACAATAACACATTCGGTCACTTCCCATTAAGTTTACTTTTCAGCAAAGAGTAATATTTAATTTCACAAAAACACATTTAACATGGTTTTTGTTTTGTTTTGTTGTTGTTTGAATTAAATAATTTTGTCTCCACTTTGACCTCAGAAGTACCAAATGTAAAAGCTGGAAGCAAACCTAGAAATAGTTAATCTAGCTATTGAATCCAGAAAGCCAGCCTATGGAGTTCAAACAAGAAATTAAAACCTACAGAAGCTGAAGAATATTGTTCAATATTGCAAAATCTTAGTTCATACCTTGGAAAAACTAAAGTGAATATGAATCAGTTTTGAAATGTAGTACATTAGACTTTAGGCCCAAACTCTTGTCCTCACCTTTATAAATGAGAGTTCTATGCAGAAAATATCTTTGATTACTTTAATAATTAAGCCTTTCTGTATTGTGGCCCAAGAATAACTGATCTCATACTACAAGTTGTTTTATAGGAATCAGTGTGTTCTAGAAAGAGGTCAGTGTGCTGCTCTTCTTCAACAAAACTATCCTTTTATCTAGCAATTTATCTTTGAAGTTAAAAATTGTTACGCACACCTATTTGTGGTATGTATATCCACACATCATAGTCTTACCCTAATACAAAAGTTTTACAAGCGTGTTTTATTAAGGGAAGAAGAGCAAGTTTGCTGTTTATGGTTAACACTCTGTAAATAGGCCATAAATATTTGCTGAAAGAATGACTCATTAAGAAAAAAATTCAAGTAACAAGATGAAAATCTAAATTAACCTTTAAGTTATTTGTGCCAGCATCAAATAAGCACATACTGGAAATAAGTTTGAATATACTTTGAAGGCCTAGTCGTTGGGTAATACAGAGTGACTTGAAAGAGTGAATATCATCAAACTAAGTAAGGTCAGCTTTGAAATAAGAGAGTGTGGGAACAGTGACCTGGCACCTGGGACACTGTGTTTCTGGCAAAGGTGTGGGAGGAGTTTGCCCTTGAGTGGTCAAGTCTGGGCCTACAATGGCTACTCCAAACAGCTGTAGCTTCCTTATACCACACATCCCTTGCCCTGTCTGCCCAAGAAAATGTATTCATAAACCAATTTTGTTATGCCAATTTCATCATATACATACATAAAAATAGATAACTTACTATATTAAAAGTTGTCCAAATTCATTTAGGCTTTGGCTATAAGTAAGAACTATTTATTTCTATGTTTTGGGTAAGAAAGAACATTCATTTATGGCAAGCCTACTCCTTGGGCCCCAAACCTCTTCCTTCATTTCTGGAAAAATCTGTTTTCCTTGTGCTTACTGAACATGAACTTGGAGCTCCCCGGGTTCTGCTTGCAGAATTGCACTGTACTCTCTTTTCCTTTCTCTGACACTGTTCTTCAGGTTTCCAAAGGTACCTATACTCAGACAGCTTCTTCATGTTATTAACTGCTTTATCTCATGGGTATCCTCATAATTTCTATAAAAGCAGCCAATTACTTTTCCCCCAAATCTTCCTTTCCAGCCTCACTAGTCTTCTTAATTGACCTGAGTCTCACATGCATTTGTCATTGTTATTACTAGTCAAACTGAATTGTAAATGTTTATGTACTCTGTCTATAAAATGTTTGTACATTGGTTTGAACCTAGCCAAATGTGGTTCACTCCCAAGGCTCACAAAATTCGAGGGGTGGCTTTTTTTAAAACTAAATTGCACCTCTCTGAAGTTCAGACTCTAACCTAACACAGCAGTTCTCCAACTGTAGTCTAGGGACACTTGGCTATCTCTGAGAATTTTAGGGTATCTGCAAGATCAAAATCATGCATAGGTAAAAGATCTATTCAGAGTTCTAGATAGACCAATGGATTTTATGTTGCAAAGTAAGAAATGTTTATTGAAATGGTTTCAAGTTCCACATTACAACTAACCTTTAAGGAACTACTGCTTGTTGAGTTTTTTAAACAGATTTATTCACAGATATAATTCACATACTATATAATTCAAATATTTAATGTGTACAATTCAATGGCTTTTAGTATATTAACAAATATGTGAAACCATCTCTTTAGTAAATTTTAGAATGCTTTCAATCACCACAAGAAGAAATCTCACATCTTTCAGCTATTATCCCCCTATTGTTCCATTCACCCCAGCCCTAAACAACCACTAATGTGCTTTCTGTCTCAATAGATTTACCTATTGTGGACATTTCATATAAATTTCATATAAATGGAACCATACAAAATGTGACCTTTTGTATATGGCTTTTTGTTCACGTAGAACAATGTTTTCAAGGTTAATCCATGTTGTAGCATGTATTAGTACCTCATTCCCTTTTATGGTCAAATAATATTGCATTGTATGGATATGCCACATTTTGCTTATACATTCATACATTGATGGACGTTTGGGTTGTTTCTACCTTTTAGCTATTATGAATAATGCTGCTATAAACATTCATATACAAGTTTTTGTGCAGACGTGTTTTCTTTTCTTTTGGTTATATCACTAGGAGTGGAATGGCTGGATCATGTGGTAACTCTATGCTTAATTATTTGAGGAATTGCCAGACTATTTTTCAAACTGGCTGTATCATTTTAGATTTCCACAAGCAAGATATGAGGGTTCCAATTTCTCTACATTTTGTCAACACTTGTCATTATGTGTCTTTTTGATTACAGCTAGTGGATGTGAAGTAGTATCTCATTGTGATTTTGATTTGCATTTCCCTGGTGACTAATAATGTCAAGAATCTCTTCATGTGTTTATAGGCCATTTCTATTTCTTATTTGGAGACATGTCTGCTCAAATCTTTTGACCATTTTTAACTTGAGTCAGTTTTCCTTTTATTATTTAGTTGTAAGTGTTCTTTATATATTCTGGATACAAGGCCTTATCAGATATATGATTTGCAAAAATTTCTTCCATTATGTGGGTTGCCTTTTCACTTTTTTGATAGTGTCCTTTGAAGCACAAATTTTTAAAATTTTGATGAAATCCTATTTTTGCAGTTTTTCTTGTGTTACTCATATTTTGATGTCATATATTCATGGCAAACCCAAAGCCATGAAGATTTACCCCATTTTTTTCCTAAGAGAGTTTTATAGTTTAGTGCTTCCATTTAGATCTTTGATACGTTTTGAGTTAATTTTCTGTATATGGTATGACAAGAGTCTAATCTCTTTTTTTTTTTTTTTTTTTTTTTGCATGTGGCTATCCACTTGTCTCAGCACCATTTGTTGAAAAGGCTGTTCTTTCTCTCACTGAATTGATCTTGGCCCTCTTGTTAAATGTCAGTTGACCATAGACACATGGATTTATTTCTGGATTGTTAATTCTGATCCATTGATTTCTATGTCTATCTCATACCAGTATCACTCTGTCTTCATTACTAGTGTTTTGTAGTTAAGTATTGAACTCAGGAAGTGTCAGTCTTCCAACTTTGTTTTCAAGATTGTTTTGGCTAGTTTGGGTCCCTTGCAAATCCAAGTGAATTTTAGAATCAGCTTGTCAATTTTAACAAAGAAGCTAGCTGTAATTCCTATAGGAATTGAGTGGAATCTGTAGATCAATTTGGGAAGTATTGCCATCTTAAAAATGTTAAGTCCTCCAATTCACTTCTTATTTTTTGGGTGTGTGTGTGTGTGTGTGTAGTTGCTTTACAATGTTGTGTTAGTTTCTGCTATACAGCTAAGTGAATCAGCTATATGTATACATACATCCCCTTTTTTTTGGATATCCTTCCCATTTAGGTCACCATAGAGCATTGAGTAGAGTTCCCTGTGCTATACAATAGGTTCTCATTAGTTATCTATTTTATACATAGTAGTGTATATATGTCAATCCCAATCTCCCAGTTCATCCCACCTCCACTTCCCCCCTTGTTGTCCATACATTTGTTCTCTATATCTTTGTCTCTATTTCTGCTTTGCAAATAGGTATATCTGTACCATTTTTCTAGATTCCACATATATGCATTAATACAAAATAATTTTTTTCTCTTTCTGACTTCACTCTGTGTGACAGTCTCTAGGTTCATCCAAGTCTCTGCAAATGACACAATTTCATTTCTTTTTATGGCTGAGTAATATTCCATTGTGTATATGTACCACATCTTCTTTATCCATTCTTCTGTTGATGGACATTTAGGTTGCTTCCTTGTCCTGGCTATTGTAAATAGTGCTGCAATGAACATTGGGGTGCATGTATCTTTTGGAATTATGGTTTTCTCCTGGTATATGCCCAGGAGTGGGATTGCTGTGTCATATGGTAGTTAGTTTCTTAAGGAACCCCCATACTGTTCTCCATAGTGGCTGTATCAATTTACATTCCCACCAGCAGCATAGGAGGGTTCCCTTTTCTCCACACCCTCTCCAGCATTTATTATTTATAGACTTTTTGATGATGGCCATTCTGACTGGTGTGAGGTGATACCTCCGTGTAGTTTTGATTTGCATTTCTCTAATAATTAGCGATGTTGAGCATCTTTTCATGTGCCTCTTGACCATCTGTATATCTTCTTTGGAGAAATGTCTATTTAAGTCTTCTGTCCATTTTTTGAATTGGGTTGTTCATTTTTTGGATATTGACTTGCATGAGCTGTTTGTATATTTTGGAGATTAATCCCATGTCTGTTGCTTCATTTGCAAATATTTTCTCCCATTCTAAGGGTCGCCCATTCACTTCTTGAGTTTTTGATATAGTCCCAAAAAAGAATATCCACAATTATCTGGGATAATTGTGATAAGACTCCTCCCTTTTCCAAATATTTATCTTGTGAGGCTAAATTTTCTCCATTATTTCAGCTAAAATAAAGTAGTGGTTGTAGAAACATATATGAGAATCCAGCTGTATTCTGTTAAGCTAGACATTAAGGAGATTTGTAAAAATGTAAAACTTACCCTGCTATTTTTTTTGTTTGGGGAAATATAATTATTTTTCACAAAGTATTATTTATGTAATATTAAATGGGTTTCTCATTATTTTCCAATAGATTGATTTTTTTTTAATTCCTAGCTTCAATTCCAGTATGGTAAATATCAAAGATCTATAACCCATGTAACCAATAAAGGGATCCTGAGACCAAAATGTGAACTGCTGGTCTAATACATGATGCCCTTCATTGAGGGGTCTGGTCGACTTTTCTGTCCATATTCTCCAACACTGATCATCACACAACATTCTTTTCACATTGATCATAAAAAATTGCTTGCAGTTTTTTCAATGTTTCAAGCTCTTCCAAACCTCTGAGGCTTCTCATCTGTTGATGCTTCGACCTGGAACGAATGCCCCATTGCTTTCCTCCCTCTTCTTGATATGCCAAAACTCCTTTAAAACTTGACTCAAGTCCCAAATGTTCCAGATCTGACCTCTTTCCATGTGACCACTCTGCTCTGTTCTTTGGACTTTTTTTTTTTCTTCTCTCTCTCTACATATTGTAAACTCCCTGGAGTAGGAAACTCCATTGTATTCATTTATATACATATTGTTAGCACATAATAAGTGATCAATTAATATTTGCTAACAAATATATAATCCTATAATACCACAGAAAAAATGTCAAACCTATTAGAAAATAACCCCACACTCTATGTATTGTTGAATTTTATTTCCTAAAAAGAATAAACACTTTTAAGTATAATTATTTAGAATTTTTAGAAATACATTTTTCCGGAATAAGAAGTACTACATGGAAAATTTATTAGGGGATTTTCCAATTCATGAAATATAATCTCTGATGTTCTGTTACCTTTGTGGTTTTCATACCCCTTATCATTCACATATAGATGCTAATGGCTTAGATAAATATAGGATAGCTTAACTAAAATAAATTATTTTCCAGAAAAATAAGATTATAAAAGTACCTTAATTAATTTAATGGGCACTGAATCATTTGCTTAGGATATGGGGATATAGTGGACTGATAGCCACCTCCCCTTTAACTAAACATATATGAATATTTTGTTATGATTTCCCTGAAAAATCAGTATATTTCTTTTTTTTTTTTTTTTGCGTTACACTGGCCTCTCACTGTTGTGGCCTCTCCCGTTGCGGAGCACAGGCTCTGGACGCGCAGGCTCAGTGGCCACGGCTCACGGGCCCAGCCGCTCCGCGGCATGTGGGATCTTCCCGGACCCGGGCACCCGTGTCCCCTATATTGGCAGGAGGACTCTCAACCACTGAGCCACCAAGGAAGCCCAGTATATTCCTTTATAGTCATAAATCTTCCTTTTCACATAAAACTTTTCAATTCCCCAATATCCAGTTATAATAAAACTATAAATTAGCTATATGGCTACATTGTATTTTGTGAATAAGTTCAATGAAATCAAATAAATACCAAAGATACTATTTTAGTATGACATGATTATATAGATTCAAATACCTTAGATTTGGATTTATGATAGCAAAACCACAGTAGGTAGTGATGTATATTACACTGTAATTAGTTTGTGACATGGGTGTTATCTCTCTCTTTAGCATAATAATGAGACTTGATGTATTTCTCTTTTTATAAATTCCTGAGAAGTCACTAGGTAGAGTACAGTTTGCATTTTGAGGGTAAGGAGATAGCTTCAGAAAATAGGCTTTGGAAAGTCAGTCTTCTGAAGGTCTCATCATCATGTAATGTGGAGACAGGGAGGAATAAAGCATTTTGATATGGTTAAAAATTGATATCATGTTTTCAGAAAGTAGTAGAAAATGCACATGTGATTATGAGCCCTAGGAAAGGGAAGATAAACAGTAATGAAAACCAGAAGGACTCTCACATTAAAATGGAGGAATGAATAGCAGATCAAACTCACAAAAAAGAGTAAAAAGAGGGAGAAAAGGAAGAAATCTCAAAGTAAAACAAATAACATGAGATAATATAATAGGAATAAAATCCTAAAAAATTCACACTAAAATGTAAAAGGGATGAATTATCTCCCTGAAATACATAGATTGTCATTTTGGATTATCAAACAATAAATGTGCTTAAAGCAATTGATATATAATGGTTGAAAATACTGGGATGGGCCAAGAGACACTCTGTAATTTCAAACAAAAAGAAAGCAGGAGTGGTGATATTAATGTCAGAAAAGGTAGAATATTAACTTAAAAGAAGAAATAAGAATGAATTGTAACATATAATAAAGAAATAAATAGTTTGAAGTAAGTTTCATAAATATATTCACTAAAAAACATGTCAGCTAAATATAAATTATTCAAAATTTATCTAAACAGTGGAAGAGCTAAAATTCATAGAGGAGATCAAAAAGATAATTAAAGATCTACCATTAAAAAAAAAAAAGCTGGGTCAAAGGGGGTCAAAAGTTACAAACTTCCAGTTATAAGTAAGCCCTGGGGATGTAATATACAACATAGCAACTATAGTTAATAAACTATATTGTATATTTGAAAGATGTTAAGTGAGTAGATCTTAAAAATCCTCATCACAAGAAAAAAAATTTTTGTAGTTAGATATGGTGACAGATGTTAACTAAACTTATTGTGATGATCATTTCAGAATACATACACATAGCGAATCATTGTGTTGTACACCTGAAACTAATACAATGTTATAGGTCAATTATACCTCAATAAAATAATTAATAATAATAATAAAAGCTGGACCAGCTGTATTCAAAGCTAAGTGCAATATAACTTCTAACAAAAATATAATTGCAATACCATTTAAATCAACCAGATCTTTTAATGAATGGAATGATTCCTAATTTAACTCTATTATAATATCTTAAGATAAGAGCAATACAAACAGGAAAACCTACGGACTAACTTGACTTTTGACTATAGGTGCAAACATTCTAAATTAAATTTTAGTAAATTTAGGGGGAAAATATTCCATTCACAGTAATTACAAAAAGTATGATAATTCATTTCACCTAGGTTGCCACTGATGCACCTGATTTTGGAGATACTAAAATGTGAAAGTAACATACATGGCATCCTAGAATCAATGAAATATGATATAAAATGCCAAAAATAAAGCTTTAGAAAAACATAAATCTTAAATTTAAAAACTATAAAATCTCACTGATTACTCAAACACATCCTTAGTTCTATTTACAACAGATTTTATATTTAAAGTTCCCCAATAGATTCCCACATACAGCCAAATTGGAGAACTGTTGGCTTTAAAGGCAGAAATGAAGGGGGTGGGAGGGGATATAGTCAGCTTCTTCTTTATATATTTTTATGTTGAAATATGTCACTTACTAAAATCATTATTATATTGAATTTGAAATAGAATTTTCTTGTTATTTTCAATATTATATAAAAAGAAAAAAACTGGGGTGTATTGTAATATTGGATCCAAATTGGACACTTAAAATAACAGATAGGGGCTTCCCTGGTGGCACAGTGGTTGAGAGTCCGCCTGCCGATGCAGGGGACACGGGTTCGTGCCCCGGTCCGGGAAGATCCCACATGCCGCGGAGCGGTTGGGCCCGTGAGCCATGGCCGCTGGGCCTGCGCGTCCAGAGCCTGTGCTCCACAACGGGAGAGGCCACAACAGTGAGAGGCCCGCGTACCGCCAAAAAAAAAGGAAAAAAATAAATAAAAAATAACAGATAAAGGGAAAGAGCAACAAGACAAATGAAAAATGAAGGTTTAGAGAGGAAAATAGGCTTCTGAGTCTCAGTTCTCACCCACAGAAAGGGCTTCCTCCCTCTATACATTGCTTAATCTTCATGTTAATGAAGAATAATGGTTACTCCAACTTTTCTTTTTTTTTTTTTTTTTTGCAGTACGTGTCGCCTCTCACTGTTGTGGCCTCTCCCGTTGCGGAGCACAGGCTCCGGACGCACAGGCTCAGCGGCCATGGCTCACGGGCCTAGCCGCTCCGCAGCATGTGGGATCTTCCCGGACCCGGGCACAAACCCGTGTCCCCTGCACTGGCAGGCGGACTCTCAACCACTGCGCCACCAGGGAAGCTCCAACTTTTCATTTTTAAAAATTGAAAATATAAGAATGGGGTTGCCCAGAGTTTAGGTCCTAACTCTCCATTGATTGGGATAAAATATGAATTATAAGATCCCTCTTCAAAAGAGTAAATTAAGGAAATTATGTTAAAAACTTGGAGGAAAAGGATTCCAGAGGAATAAAGAAGAGAAAGAGAGAAACTTGAGAAAGATGCAAGAAAAGAAGACGTACTGTGTTTTATCCTTCAATAATTTTCAGCTTTCAGACTATCAACTTGATAAAGAAGTAATTCTTAAAAGCAAGCTTGGCATTACACTTAAGCAGAATAGAGAATAGTGAGTAGTCTACATGAAATTAGTTTGGGGTGCTAGGAGATCTCCCCTAAAACATTTCCTTCATATACTTCATAATGTCTGAAATGTTTCTAACGGGAAAAGAAAACGCTCTTCATTTCATAATTAATTAGAGGCACACCCCTTGGGAAAATTAAGTATTGAATAAAATTCCTACAAGTTATAATAAAATAATATCAGCTCTTCTGATAATTATAGGGAGATGAAAAAGATATGTTGTGTGGTGGAGGGGTTTCTGTGATGAAGAATGAACAAAGGGCTCACAGCAGAGCCTAACAAGTCCACAGAAACCTCATGCTTTGTCCAGGGTAGGCCTATCCAAAAATCCTCTAGTTCTACAACATGCCAAGTGCTAACAAGAAATAAGTCCACAAGAAATAAATATCTCTTTTCATTCTCTCATGCTTGATTGGAGTGTTTGAAAAGAATAGAGCAAATGGCAAGGTGAGTAATGGGAACAATGTACTGAGTAAATACTGTGGACTTCACAATATTCTCTGACTCATAGAACTCACTCCTTGGTGTCTCGTCACAGAACACACACAACTACCTTAGCAGAGTGCTGAAAAATCACCCAGGACATAGGAAAGGCAAGTCTGTCAGGTTCCTTATTGCCAGTAATTTTGTATCCAGACCCTCACTAGAGACAGCAGCGGGTGATAATTTTATCACTAGCTTTCAGGAGGGATCCTGCTGGGAAAAGGAAAACAAAATAAATTCTTCGCCTAGTGACAATAACTTGGCAGAACCTTACTGGCTGAGATATAGGAAGTATGCTTTAAAGCTGTGTTTGTCAATCTTTTTAATTATTACCTTTTTAGCCATTTTTCCTCTAACCTCTTCCCGTGAAATTTTAATACCACAGATATACTGTATATTTAATGATGTATGGTACGCATGTCTCTGATTTACACACAAAAAGAGTAAGATATTTTTCCTCCCCCAAGAACCATTGAAGGAGATATTGCTCCCATTGAGAATGTTTGTTTTAGTTAGTTATTTTTTTAAATTTATTTATTATTTGTTTATGGTTGCATTGGGTCTCTGTTGCTGCGCACGGGCTTTCTCTAGCTGCGGCGAGCGGGGGTTAACTCTTCGCTGCGGTGCACGGGCTTCTCATTGCGGTGGCTTCTCTTGTTGCGGAGCACGGGCTTTAGGTGCGCGGGCTTCAGTAGCTGTGGCTCGCAGGCTTTAGAGCACAGACTCAGTAGTTGTGGCGCACGGGCTTAGTTGCTCCGCGGCATGTGGGATCTTCCCGGACCGGGGCTCGAACCCATGTCCCCTGCATTGGCAGGTGGATTCTTAACCACTGCACCACCAGGGAAGCCCTGAGAATGTTTGTTTTCAAGTAATATCATTGAATGTTATTATTAAACGAGGCAGCTTATATTCCCTTTTTCCTAATTTGTGAAACTAGAATAGGCCATTAAAAGTTGTTTTCATCCTTAAGAAGAAGACTCAACACCATGTTTAGGAAACTACTGTAGCAAAATCATTTAGATTAAGCAATTAAGGAGAATGAGTCAGTTGGAGTTTTTGCGGCGTGAAGTCAATTGCTGGGATGCTTTCACATCTTTCCCACTGCTAGAATTTGAAAGAAAATGTCTCATGCCTTTAGAAAGCATCTACATATAATTAGTAAGTCATTTGTATTGCAAATACTCCATACTCTCATATAGTTGTTTAGAACAAAGAGTTGGGATTTTACAAAATCAAAGTAAACCAAAGAGGCAATTCTGCCTCCAGGATGGGATCACATGACATTTGCATGTTTAACCAAATTTACTTAAATGTTCTCCATAGTTAGATTTATTCTACTACACATTTTGAAAATAATATCAAGAAAAATACCGTATACATCTTCTTATTTGAGCACACACACACACAAATGTTCCCTCCTCTCTTAGTAAATTATTTTATTCTTCTCTGAAATAACAGCTCTGCCTTCAGTACCATTTAATGGACTATGCCCTTTACAAGGTAGAGGAACAAGTTTTTATCCAGTTTTACTTGGGAAGGGAAGAGGTAAGAACGCCGCATCTTCCGTCCAGCACTGCTCACTTTATTTATGAGTGTCTCCCACCTGCTGCAAGGTGAAAGCACACAGCTTTATGCCTTCACCGTGTATTCTCTCAGGGTTTTGAAGGCACTAGGAATAAGCTGGGTGAGCAGCACCCATACCAATAGAAAAAAAAAAAAAGCTGAAGTTCCATTAGCTGAAACTTTAAAGAAAAGAAATATAAAATGCAAATGAATGATTTCATCAATTTTCAAACTGTCATCTACTGATAGAATCAAAGCAGGTACTCAAAAATGTATGATGGAGCTAGGGGTTCAGGCAAACATGGTTGGAATTCCAGCCCCACCACTCACTATGTGGCCTTGTAAAAGTTTGCTTTATTTTCCTAGGCTCTGAGGCTAATTCTATACAACTGGGTTAATAATAGTTCCAACCTTGAGGGTGGCTATGAGGATTGCAGAGCAGAAGTGCCAGGAAAATGTCCAGCACACTGCAAGCATTCAAAAAGTGCTTGTTGTGGATAACAATATTACTATATTTTTCCTGCCTATTCTTTAATTATCCCCAATATTGCCTTGTACATAAGTACAGAGTAAATACATGAATTAATGAATATAATTATGATACAACTATATATAACACCTAAGAATGGACATACCTAAGTTACATATTTTCTTCCTTCTTCCTTTGATTTTGGTCGTTAAAGACAAAGAGTCATGACTGTCACTATATCTAGAAATACAGGGATTAGATTTCATAATTTTTCCTTTGACTGCAGATTGACTATTCTATATATATGGTGCTGAAAATCTCAGAGTTTAGTGGTGATTATCAAGAATGAAAGTTGTCTAAAGCTCAGATGCCAATTCATGTGTTCAATATGTAACATTAAAATCTTGAGATGGGAGTGGAAAAAATTAGCAATAATATATATTTCTATTATGACATTTCTACAATTTTAATTTTTATGAATCTCATCATCCAGGAAACTGATAAATTAATTGGTTAGTTTTATGTCTCCCTGAAAATAGACTAGAGGATCTAAAATGATGTTTCTCAAACAATAATGGACAGATGAACTACTAGGGGATCTTGTTAAAATGTAGATCCTAATTTAGTACATCTGGTCTAAGGCCTGAGGTTCTGCAAGCATGTACACAATGCTGATGCTGATGTATGCAAACCACAGTTTGAAGATCTAACATCTTAATATACTCCACACTGCTTGAGGTAAGGGATAAATAAAATTGTTTTGAGTCACTAAACAGAGATAAGTTATAATTTTTTAAAAAACATAACTTTATCATCCATTTGCTTCACAGGACAAATTTTAAGCTCTTTCCATAACTATCAATAACTGTAGAAATAAAAAATGATGATACACAAGTGAAGATTATAACAGATAAGTAAAGACAAGTGACAACTAACTGTGACTGGAAGACTTTATTTAGCTTTCACTAACAAGCCTGGCAAAAACCAAAAAGCTCTACTTGAAAGAGACTACTCAAATATCAGTTTTTACGGAAAAAAACAAAAACGGGGAGAGGTTGAATATATAAAATCATGATTAATATTAGAAGGCAAATAAAAAAGTGAGAAAATATTTGCATTGTATTTGATGGACAATGGGTCAGTCTTCCTAACTTATAAAGAGGTCTCAGATATAAAGAGTTCTTAGGTAAAGAGGTCTAGTTTAAAAATGGACAAATGATTTGAACTGGCCACCCAGAGATGAATAAGTTTATATATATTTCAGAAATATAACCATACTAGTAAACTAAGAATTGCAAATTTAAAATATGATGCTGTTGTTCAACTGTTGACTTGTGAGACTAAAAAGTTTCGTTCCCAATTTTATCAGAGATACAGTGAAATGGATACTCTTATACAATGTACTCTCATAATGTTTTAAAAATCATTTAGAAATCTGTATCAAGGACCTTAAAATAGTCATACACTAGATGTCCACTCAGGAACATAGAAGAATTGCCATTCAGAAGTAGAGGCTTTCTCTCCTTAGTCCTGCCTAGATATAAAGAGACTAATTCCTAGCCTTGGTATTTGATGTATTCTTCTGTGGTCATGCTCTATTTGATTTTACTGAAAGCAAAATAACATCCCAAAGACTAGTGTCCTGATGAGGGTCACAGGATCAGATGATTCACATGCCCTGGTTCATATCCTCTCAGTCCAACTTGTTGCTCTGGCCATTGCTACAGCAACCAGCTACGTGCAGACATAACCCAACAACACCTTGCCTTCTCTCCACTCTATCTTCTCTTCTGATGCAGGGTTTCTCTGCCACCACTATGTGGGACACCTGCACGAACCCATTCAGTCTTTCTGATGCCTGTGTGAGCATGTATACATCAGGGAGTTAACCTCCATGGGATAACCCTAGGTCAATGCAAAACAAAGTACAAAATTTCCATTGAAACTGCTGATCTACCCACAATAACTGTAGAATTCCTGAACTGCCAGCAACAGAAACCAATGCCAAGCCTTGCACCACTAGGACCCAGCCTTTCACTTTATGGCAGGTTGATTACATTGGGCCACTTTACCCTGGAAGGGTAGCAATTTTCTCTTCTCAGACTTGAAATTATCTCTGGATACAAGTTTGCCTTTTCTGCCTTCAGTGCCTCTGCCAGGAGCACAGCTCAAAAGCTTATACCTGATTAAGTTACATAGACTCTTCCATAATATAACCTCAGACCAAGGGGCCATTCTAAGAGAGAAGGTATGACACTGAGTGCCTGACTCTGGAATTCACTCTCTGGTCCTACCATACAGGGTGCCATCTTGGAAGCAGCTAGCATAATAGATTTTTGAAGCACCTGTTAAAATGTCTAAAGCATCATCTTTGGGTATCTGCTAAGATGAGAATATGTATTGAACTAATGCCTGATATGCAATGCTATGGCCCCAATCTCTAGACTTACCTGGGACCATGAAATGAGGGGTAGAAGTAGAACTGGCCCACTGCATCACTCCTCACAGTGACCATTTTGCAGAATTTCTACTTCCTGACCCTACAAATTTAGGTTCTGCTGGATTAGAGGACATGAAGCCAAATGGGACTAGGGAAGAGAAGCAACAAGGGGAAGCTTCGTCCTGTGTACACTGTAAGGGTTCCATTAAAGCAGAAGCTGGTCAAGGTTCCCTCATACCAGTGGAACGGTAGGCCAGGAAAAGAATTACCATATCGTCGGACATGATCCCAAATCCCATAAGGAGTGGTTGCTGCTATACAATGTGGGAAGACAGGAGTGTATCTAGAACCTAGGAGTTCACTGGAGCATCTCTTGGCGTTTTCATGCCTGCTGATGAGTCTAATAGGCAATTGCAGTAAACCCAAACCGGCAACATTAAAGCAACTGAGAACTCCAAACTCTTAAACTCAGACTCCAAACTCAATCCATCTAGACTGAATTTCTAGTTAATGGTAAGAAAATTATAAAATTGGTGATAGATGAAGGAGAAAATAAATATTACTTGTACCTTTTGGACTTGCTGTAGCAGTGGAGACAACACATTGTTCCATTAATATTTGCATATTAAATCATTGCATGTATCCTAGAAAGTTTTTGAAAAATAAATGTAATGGATGGTCAGCCAATACAATCTTTCAAATAGTTAGAGTGATTGATGATAAGTGAGAGTTAAATAGTTCCCATTTAAAAAATAAGTTAGATAATGACAGGCAAAGAATATTTACACAGATCAATGAATAAAAGATATCAGAAATAGATTTAAAATTATGTCAACTTACTACAAGATAAAGGTATTTCATGTAACTGGGGAAATGACAAAATTTTTCAACAAGTGATAAGATAACTAAAGAGGATCCTTCCCTCTTGCCTCTATTATTTTTAAAATGCTAAAGGGATCAAAGATGTAAATGTAGGATATGAAAATGATAAAAGTAATGGAAGAAAATATGAAATAATGTAAGTGAACTAGAAAAAAGATTGATCAACTCAACTACACAAAAATAAAATATAACTACAGAGCACAAATATCATAAATACAGTCAGGATAAAAGACAAGATTGTAAAACAAAAATTGTAACACAGATAATTATAGGAATAATTAGATTTAAAAGAGCTTCTAAAATTAACAGAAAAAATCAATAGCCCAATTAAAATAAGCAAGGATATTAACCAACCATTCACCAAAAATGGAAATATAAATGTCTTTTAAATGTGAAAAGATTTCCATCATCAATAAATTATAGTGCATATACACAGTGGTAGTTCTATATAAACTATGAAACCATTTCCAAGACACATAGTTAAATTTTAAAAAACAGGGTTGAAAACCAAGAATTTTAAAATGAATATGTGTATACAGTGCCTACGTGTGTATATGCTTCTATATGCATAGATAATCTAGAGAGATACATAAATTATCTATAACCATGTTGCCTCTTGACAGGGGATGAAATGGGTGCTGAAAAGGAATGATTACTTTTCACTACAAAACCTTTCATATTTTCTGGATTTTGTACCTTATGCATTTATTCATTATTTTTAAAAATTGGTTACCTAAAAGTCAATTATTTTCATCATTACTATGACTTTAGATATTCATTCACATCATTTTTAATACTTCTTAGAATTCCCATATATGTATATATATATATATATATATATATATATATATATATATATATATACATACACACACACAATAGTTTATTTAATCATTTCTCTATTGTCGAACATTTTTTCCTAATTTTTTATGTTAAAGATTTCACATGTTTCTATATACTATTTTTCTTCATAAGCATGGTCTAGCCAAGCTGGTCTCTGCATAGTCTTTTCCTTTCCACCAACTCTACATGCCTTCCCCGGCCTCTTCTCAAGAGTTTTAAGTTCAATCTATCTTTTATACTCTATTTTCTTTTTCAGCTCTGGCTCTGAATTTTTTCTTTCATTTACTTCCTATGTATTTATTACTTCTCTCTACCTATTTTGCTTCATCAATAAAATAAGAACACCAGTATCAATCTCAGAGAGTATTTTTGAACATTAAATGAAATTAATGTGGGAAACATGTATAAGTGATTAAACACTACAAAAACATAAATTATACCAGTCATATTCTGTTTTACTTTATTATAATTATTTAAGTTACCGTTTGTTGTATTAGTGTCACTGTTATATTGTTACCATTTTGTGTACCTCCTGCATACGTACATATTGCCTTTTTACTAGCTTGTCAGTACTTTAAAGAAGGATTCACTGTTCATCGATGTATCCTCTACCAGTAGGTATAGTTGGCACCTTGTACTGAGCAGTCCTCAATGATGTTGATAGGGCAATAAATGCAATAAATAAAACATGATTGATTCTAATACTTGGATTTGGAGTTATGAACTGTTCCATTAAAAAATTTTAATTCAGAAATCAGAGTATAAATGATAGTCCATAACTTATATATAATGCTGCATTAAGAGAAATGCTCAACAAAAGGGGACACCTTTCTTGCCCTGGTACCCCCCAATCCACCACCAACTGATATAAGTACACATCTTGAAGGAGGCTATTGAATCTACTATAAAACACAATTCAGATCCCAACTTCTCTAAGGGACCTCTAAACCTCTCAGATACAATCACATTCTCTCTGACTTATTACTATGTCACCTATTTCATCTATGGACTTTGCTTTACCTATTGTCCCTCACATTATTATTCATTTACATGACTTTTTCCTCTAGCATATAATGACTCTTTGAGCATAGTAAACGTGATTTTTCATCCTCATATTCCCAGTCCCTACCACAGTGCCTGGCACATCGTGCATCTATAAATATTCACTTAATTGAAATTAAGTTAATTAGAGGAAATGAATGACTTATACTGCATTATAGTTAAAAAATGAAAAGATTTTGGAGTAAATTTGATTCAGGGAAAATATATATGTTTTATGTAATTATTATCATAATATTTGTTATAAACTTAGTGATAATAAGAAAACCCAAAGATGATATATTACCATCAAGTACAGAGTTGAAAAGAAAAAGAATTGCACAGTGTCTACTTAATATAGTTCAGTTAACATCTGTTTTGTGGTGCCATTAGTTACTACCTACTGGCTAGTGTTCAACCATGATCAGCAAATTAGGAGGTTGTATTCCTGATGATACGTCTATTTTCTGCCTAATGGTGTATTAATTTAGCTGACATTGGCTGTCCTGATTAGAATCAATTCACACATCAGAACATTGTTTATTGAGCATGGAAAATATTTGCCTTAACTCCTTTGCTTTCCTGTCTTAAAAAAAAAATAAATGATGCACTAAGAAGGCCTAATAAGAAAAGAAATTTAAATTATTCTGTTCAGAGCATCCCCAGTCCCAATCTCTTGATTTTCAGATCACTAGTGGACTTCAATATATATATAACTTCTTAGATAAGACACTAAGACACAGATAAAATATTGTGTGTTTATGTATGTAATTTATTAATGTTTACTTCTAATAAAGTATATATTTATCTGTAAAATTTATATCTTTATATATAAATATATATTCTAAATTATGGATGTTGATAAATTCATGAAAATTTTAACTAAGGAAAAAAGCATAATTGGAGGTATAGATTATACTATAGCAGGCACATTACTTTTGGCTAACATAAGAAGTTGGCCCTCAATTATAAATTCATAATCAATTGAACACTGTATTGTATGCATTAAGGCAGGATGTGGACAACTAGTCCTTAAAACTAGTTTGATGTACTGGTTTTTCTCCACTTAACTTTTCCTCTACCTGCTGCTTTAAAATTTTCAATGGATTGCATTCCTGTGCTCACCTACTCTCTGGTTTATGATTGGATCTGGTCCAAAAAGGCATTGGCAGGATATGAGAGGAAGGAAGGAGTCCAGAGCGTTTATTCTCTTGACCCCTTCCATTCTGAGATACTGTTTGATTATACCTGCACTTTTTTTATGGTCTAGCTTCTGTCAGGGAGATTTATTCCCATGGCTGTATCTTCTATCAAGTTCTAACAACACAATGGAACTTCTTGTTTCAAGATGGACTGAACATGCACGCCAAAATTTCTGGCTCCTATTCAAAACTGACATTCTGGTTTATGTTTAATACAGATACTGTAGAAAGTTTATAAAAGTAACTAAGTTTTAATATATAACTATATTAAGAAGGGGAAATGGGATAAAATGTTCTGATATCAGTGAAGCAATGAACAGAGGCTGCCACTACTCCTAGACTTAAACCAATGACATCACCAAGAAGGTGACTGCAAGGAAAGGCCATGGTGTCCACAGGTGGTCATAATTGAGGACATAGAATCAAAACTAAGAATCATCAGGCATCTGAGAAATTCTGGAAAAGGAGGCAACAAATTCATGAATCAAAGAATGTATACCCAATAACTTAGAGATAATACAAAAATATCCAAAGGAGCTGGAATACATATAGTTACTATTCACAAAGAGATAAATAAAATACACCCATGACACAAAAGTAAATAGCTATAAAATAAACATGTACACTTGTGGAAAAAGAAGTTAGAGATCATAGAAATGGCAACTTGTTTGAAATTAGTAAAAAAAGAAACTCATTATAGTCAGGTTAAATAACAAAATGAAACTAGCTAAAGAACAAAATAGTTCATATATGTGAAACGTGCATCTTTCCCCCCAGGAACAATTGCTCAGTATTTGCTCATTCAAGTTTCCCAGAGGCTTTATAGACTATAACTACCAAGAATAACAAGAGTTGGGCGGGTGGGCAGGGAGGAGGAGGGAGCCGTGTTGCATGCAACTCCAGGTGGGGCAGCCCCGGAGGCTGAGGGACACTGCAAGACCTTGGTGGGACAGGGATTTAACTGGGGCCAGGCGCAACGACCAGGTAGAGACGTCGCCGGAGCCATTTAGGCAACTGCGAAATGCGGTGCATGTATATTTTTTGGGTTGGCCAAAAAATTCGCTCAGGTTTTTCCATAACATGTTACGGAAATATATAATGCAAATAATGCAGTGGATTACCTTATGAAGACAAAAGACAATGGAAGCAGTGAGCCTGCTTCTGAGCAAGATGTTTCTGCTCACTCAGTTCAGTGCTGGCATCCCTTTGGCATTTGCTTTACTCGCAGGTCCCTTTCCAGGTTTGCCTGCAATGAGATTTCACTCTCTAAATTTAAAGGACATCCTTTCTGAGCTGCTGTGAATAAATCTGGAATGATATTTTAAATTTTCATCTAATGGAGAATTAGCTGTACCTTGAATAAGGATTGCTGCACTGGATGACTTCAGAATATCACTCACAATGTCATCCAACAGGAACCAGAATCCCCATGGACTGAAGCAGATTGGCCTTGACCAGATCTGGGACGACCTCAGAGCTGGAATCCAGCAAGTGTATACCAGACAAAGTATGGTGAAATCCAGATACATGGAACTCCACACTCATGTTTATAACTACTGCATGAGTGTTCACCAGTCAAACCAAGCTCAAGAGGCTGGTGTCCCTCCTTCTAAATCAAAAAAGGGGGAGACGCTAGGGGGAGTTCAGCTAGTTGGCTTGGAATTGTACAAACAGCTTAAAGAATTTTTGAAGAATTACTTGACAAATCTTCTTAAGGACGGAGAAGATTTGATAGATGAGAGTGTACTGAAGTTCTACCCTCAACAATGGGAAGATTACCGGTTTTCAAGTAAAGTGCTGAATGGGATTTGTGCCTACCTCAATAGATATTGGGTTCTCTGCAAATATTATGGAAGACGAAAAGGAACCTATGAAATCTATTCTCTTGCATTGGTGACTTGGAGAGGTTGTCTTTTCAGGCCATTGAATAAACAGGTAACAAATGCTGTTTTAAAACTGATTGAAAAGGAAAGAAATGGTGAAACCATCAATACAAGACTGATGAGTGGAGTTGTACAATCTTACGTGGAACTGGGGCTGAATGAAGATGATGCCTTTGCGATGGGCCATAGGCTAAAGGTGTACAAAGAATCCTTTGAGTCTCAGTTTTTGGCTGACACAGAGAGATTTTACACCAGAGAGAGTACCAAATTCTTGCAGCAGAACCCAGTTACTGAATATATGAAAAAGGCAAAGACTCGCCTGCTGGAGGAGCAGTGGAGAGTCCAGTACCTTCATGAGAGCACCCAAGAAGAGCTAGCCAGGAATTGCAGGCAGATGCTCATTGAGAAACACTTGGAGGTCTTCCACAGGGAATTTCAGAATTTATTGGATGCCGACAAAAGTGAAGATTTGGGTCGCATGTATAATCTTGTATCTAGAATCCAGGATGGCCTGGGAGAATTGAAAAAACTCCTGGAGACACACATTCATAATCAGCGTATTGCAGCACTTGAAAAGTGTGGAGAAGCTGCTTTAAATGACCCCAAAATGTATATACAGACAGTGTTGGATGTTCATAAAAAATACAACGCCCTGGTGATGTTGGCATTCAACAACAATGCTGGCTTCGTGGCTGCGCTGGACAAGGCTTGCAGTCGCTTCATAAACAACAATGCAGTGACCAAAATGGCTCAGTCATCCAGTAAATCTTCCGAGTTGCTGGCTGGATACTGTGACTCCTTGTTGAAGAAGAGGTCCAAGAACCCAGAAGAAGCAGAACTAGAAGACATGCTCAACCAAGTGATAGCGGTCTTCAAGTATATAGAGGACAAGGACGTGTATCAGAAGTTATACGCACAGATGCTGGCAAAAAGGCTTGTTCATCAGAACAGTGCCAGTGATAATGCCGAAGCAAGCATGATCTCTAAGTTAAAGCAGCTTGCGGTTTGGAGTATACCTCTAAACTTCAGCGGATGTTTCAAGACATTGGTGCAAGCAAATATTTGAATGAGCAGTTCAAAAAGCACCCGACAAATTCAGTGCCTCTGGGCTTGGATTTCAGTATTCGAGTTCTGAGCTCCGGATCATGGCCTTTTCAACAATCCGGTACGTTTGCCTTGCTGTCGGAGCTGGAACGGAGTTATCAGCGCTTCACAGCGTTTTACACCAGCCGTCATAGTGGCAGAAAATTGACGTGGTTATATCAACTGTCTGAAGGAGAATTAGTAACAAACTGCTTCAAAAACAGATACACCTTGCAGGCATCTACATTCCAGATGGCCATCCTGCTCCGGTACAACACGGAAGACGCTTACGCCGTGCAGCAGCTGATGGACAGCACCCAGATCAAAACGGACATTTTTGCACAAGTCCTACAGATTTTATTGAAGTTGAAGTTACTAGTCTTGGAAGACGAAAATACACATGTTGATGAGATGGAATTGAAGCAAGGTACCTTAATAAAATTATATCTTGGTTATAAAAACAAGAAATTAAGGGTTAACATCAATGTGCCAATGAAAATGGAACAGAAGCAGGAACAAGAAACCACACACAGAAACATCCAGGCAGATCGTAAACTACTGATCCAGGCGGCTCTCGTGAGAATTGTGAAAATGAGGAAGGTTCTAAAACACCAGCAGTTACTTGGAGAAGTACTGACTCAGCTCTCCTCCATATTCAAGCCTCGGGTCCCAGTAATTAAGAAATGCATTGACATGCTGATCGAGAAAGAATATTTGGAGCGAGTGGATGGTGAACAGGACACCTACAGTTACTTGGCGTAACCCTTCTGGGAGGGTCTGACAGCGGGCGCAGCCCCTCGTCCCGTGGAAAGGATGGAGACGAGTTCACCGCGGCAGCCACGCCCCCCGCACCTCCTGCTCGGCCCCCAGGCTCCCACTGAGGGCTCGGGCGATCAGAACTGCTCAAGATCGCCACACTTCAAGTCTGTAAATACGGACACCGATGCCATTTAACCCAATTTAAGACCAGAGGGGATGGAACCTTCCATGCTGAGGGCTGCATGCTTCTGCATCCGAATCAACCCATTGGCCACGTGAATAACACCTGCCGGCTGGGCGGCCCCTCAGAGGCCAGGAACACCTAGAGAGCAGGTCTGAACAGACCCACGTGTAATCTGCTATGAAAAACCATTTGTATAGTATGTTTCATTTTTTAATGTGTGAAAATAAAATTAAAGGAAAAAAGAATAACAAGAGTCGACTCTAGAAAGTATCAAAGTGACGTTCAGAAGCATGGAGAATAAATCCAGAAGTTCAAATTTTTATTTCAATGTAATTCCAGAAAAAAGTAATAGAGAAAATAAAAGAAAGACAATATTTGAAGAAATAATGGGAAATAATACCCCAGAATTATGGAAATATATGATTCCACATATTACAAAAGTCCACTTAATGCAAAGCAATATCATAACAAATTTAAAAAGCAAGAAACAAATAAAACTTCACACCTGAACACATTGCAAAGCATCTTCCACATGTTAAGGATAAAGCAAAACTTCAAAAGACATCAGAGGGGAAAAAACAATGTAATAAAGTGTAAAAATCAATTTTCATGAGCTATTTTATCAGGTTCATTAGATACATGACATCAATAGAGCAATACTTCCAAATTACTGAGGGTAATTGCTGAGAGTTCTGCTTCTGCAATTGCTCACTAATGGTTTCAGACCAACCTTCCAACCAAGGAAAACTTAAAAATATAGACAAAAGTCAAAATGAAAAAGAAAGAAAAGTATCTGTTTGAAAATTGCAGTAAAGGGTTAATCAGCAGGCTTGGAGCGTTCAAAACTTTCACATTCCAGAGAAAGGATTGGCCCATAACTAGTTCCTGAGTGATAAATATTTAGAATATCCTGTCTGTTAAGAGTGTATTTGATACATGAGGCCTTGGGGCATGCCAGATATAGTTCATGCTATAATGTGACTTATGGTGGGGAACTTGGACCTCACTGTATCAGTTTGACCTCTGGAGTTGCTGGAAACTGAGTAACCAAGGTCAGCCACTTGGGCAGTCAGCCATGCCTACCTGACTGACCCTTAATAGAAACCTTGACACCAAGGCTCATGTGAGATTCGCTGTTTGGCAATACTTCATACACCTTGTCACATATGTTGCTGGGAAATTAAATGCTGTTCAAGGACTCTAGGAAGGAGAACAGCTGGAAGCTTGTTCCTAATCTCTCCTTGACCCTGCCCTTTGCACCTTTTGCCTTGACTGAATTTAATCTGTATCCTTTCGGTGTGATAAACTGTAACTATGAGTATAACAGCTTTTCTGAGTTCTCTGAGTCTTTCTAGCAAATCATCAAACATGAGGGTGGTCTTGTGGACCCTCAACACAGAAGGCATCAGGGAGTTTCAAGGTAGTATAGACAAACAGAATAGAAAATTCTGAAGGAGATCAAGCGTAAGTGGGAATTTGATATATTTGGAGGTTGTATGACAAATTAGCGGTTGGAGTGACCAACTAATTAATATTGGCTCTGGTTCTCCACAGAAATATACTTAAATAGAATGTATATATGTTATTACTTACCTCAAACACAAACACAAACTCCAGATGGAGAACAGACCTAAATAAAAACAGAAACATGACTTTTTAATAAAGAAAACTGTCTCTATGATACTGAGGTAGGGAAGCCTTCTAATTAAACATTTTTCCAAGGTAAAATTAGTCAAAAAAAAGATTGCCAAATGTTGTGGCTATCTCAAAGTACTAATAATCATTTGATGAAAGACAGCATCAGCAAAATTAAAGGTGGAGAAAAACTGGAAGAAATAGTTATGTATAAATATAAATAAAGTATTATAAATATATAAAATACATATTACAAAATAAAGGACTAGTATGTAGCATAAAGAATACAAGTCAACAAGAAAGGCGCAAACAACTAAGTGGGACACTGGAAAAAGACAGATAGTTTTTCAAAAAATGAAAAAATTGGCTTAAAAATATATTAAAAAGTATCCAAACACTAATAATTGAACAACTGCGATTTGAAAGAACAGAAATGTATCATACTTCACTCATCAAATTAGGAAAAAATTTAAAATGGTTTAAAGGTCGCTTAAGTTTTGGGAAACATAAACTCTCAGAGTTCTGATATTTACATTGGGGCGGCCAGTTTTCAGGGCAATTTGAGACTGTCTTTTAAAATATGAAAGGTGCATGCTCTATAACTTAGTAGTTCTGTTTCTAGGTACCTCCTTTAGCGATCTACTCATGCATGTCAAAGTAAACACTTAAAGGTTGCTCTTCCTTATTGTAACTCATTTATTGGCCTTCAAGGACATCTATTGTTTTTTCTCCCTTGTCACTATTCACTCCTAACTCTTCACTGTTGTTTTCTCCCTTTCCTGACCCTGTAAGTTTGGAGTAGCCCCAGGCCCAGCCCCTGCTGCTACTCTCTTCTTCCGCTACATTCACCTTCTTAATTATCACAGATGGCTCACGGCTTTAAACAGCATCTATAGGCTGATAACTCCAAGATACCTATCTCCAGATCCATCACTCTCCTAAACTAGACTCATATACCCAGTGTCCTCATCACTCACTGCTGTATCATTAGACAAAAATCTTCTGTGCTTCCTCAAATTCCCTTGGCCACCTCTTTATTTACAGAGATGTTTTCTTCCTTGTGGGCTACACTGCTGCTGCCTTTGCCAGTGCCCTTGCCAAGTTTCCTCAACTGGCTGGAGGTCAAGGTGAAGTCCTAGACCCTCACGCCTCTCATGTCCCACAAACCAGTCCCCGCCCACTTGCAAACCTCAATGAAAAAAAAAGGGGTGTGGGATGTGTCTTCCTTATTGACCACCAAGGAGCCGAACAATAACATCCAGTAAAGCAGGGCATTGTATCCTCTTGACTAATGGGAATGGAGAGATGGGAGGAAACTGAGGAGGTAAATTCTGTCTCCTCTCTCTTCTAAACTATTCTGAGGTGTAGTTTCCTGGGGCTAATAAATTCAGACTGGGAGGAGATGAGAGAAATCACTGCCCTTAAAAAGTGAAAGGCGCCTGTGAGTGAGTCAAAGCTGACCTGTAGTCAGTCACACATTTGTGGCTCCTTCTATCTCCTGCCCACACTCATCACTTCCTCCTCCAAATTCCTAAACTGAGTCTAGAGTTCTTCTTCTCATGTATCCTCATGGCACCTAGCATCTTGTTGAACACACATTAAAAACTCTCTAAAATAAATGTCTTTTTAAAGAGAAAGACAATGAGGATGGGAGATGGAATATGTGAAAGAGAAAGGAGGAAAGAAAAGAAGAAAAAAATAATTCAGACCAACACATCTGCTATTCTCTCTCTACACAGTGGTGAAGAGCTATCATTTTGCTTTTTCTCTAAGTAACAAAATCCCAAGAATTTATGCAGTTAAGAGAAAAATCTATGTTCTTCTAGCAAAGGATCTCAAACCTATATTAAAATTTAGACTTATCAAAGTAAAGGCAATTAGCTTCTTGGCAGGTATGGAAACATTAATTGTGCATCTTAAGTATCCTTCTAACCTCTCTTTCCTCCTGTTTGGAATTTGCCCAATTTATAACTGACAGGTTACGCTTCATAAATATTGCTATCTTTGAGCCACTTTTCTGTACAAGGACTTACATTTGTCCCCAAGAGTTTTTAGTATCTGGTCTATAGTCTTATTCCAGGATTTATGATCTACTCTTTAACCATACCTTAACCATACTCTAACATTACTGCCAAAGAATCTTATGTTTTACAACTGCCCTAAACAATATCCATTTTGGTCAGAGAGTTTTGACTCTCTTCTTTTTATGTCTACAGACTCAGGGTAATGCTGCTTTCTCTGCACAGAATGTTTTTTTTTTCCTTCCTACCTCTAAATATGTTACCATTATAAAAACTTTCCCTTCTCAGTGACTATAGGCCCTTTCAGTCACGGGATAAATAAAGAAAATGAAGAGATAAGTCTGGCTTCCAGAATTCGATAATTTAATTGATCTCATGATGACTGTCACCATCAAGAGATGTTGCAACGCTCTTGGTACTATGACCCAGCTATAGCTTAAACACACCCTTATAAGGCATAAAGACAACTTTTTTTATTGCCATCACAGGTGAGACCTCTGTATTTGCCTCTATAATATCTCATCTGTTACAAACGAGTCAGCACTAGTCATTCAAAACATTTATCCATAGGTAGTTTTTATATGCCAGGTGATCTTAATACACTGACAGTTCATTGGTGATCATCCCTGCCGTTTTAGAACGTCTATATTAATGAAAAGAGTTAATACATAAATGAGATAGGTTCAAGGTTATAAATGCTATCAAAAAACAGAATGATCTGAGAGTAAATTGGACAAACGAGAGACAACTATAGATTGAGTCATCAGGGCAGATTTTCTGAAATTGTGCAGTGTGAGCTGAGGCCTGATAAAAAGACACAGCATTTCAGGAGCCCAGGAAAGAGGATTCCAGATAGTGGGACCAACAAGAACAAAACTCCTGAGGTTGAAAAGATATTCGTATATCTGGTTAGTAAGAGGGTACTGTGTGGTTGCAGCATAGTGAGGAAGGGAGAAAACGACACAAGTTCGAAGGAGGCAGGAACCAAGCATCCAGACCTTGTAGACCAAAGTATGGAATTTGCATTTTATTGAAAGTAAAATGAGAAGCCACTAGAGGATTTTAGCACAGGGTTGACATCCAATTTTCATGTCAAGATTACTCTGTTCCCTCCATGGAGAAAGGGGAAGGCAGCATATCAGTTCTCCCATTGCTCCTATTTCAGAGGTAGGTTCTGGAAAAACATTATGAGTTTTGGAATAAAGTGGCTTTTAATATCTGCTAATGATCATCAAGAAGTTTCTAGGTAGACCCTTGTTCTGTTGACATCTTAGCACCAAAAGTGTTGGCTGCAGGGTATCCCACATTCAACATCCATAATCAAATGACTACCAAACATTCCAAAGGTATATATGCAAAGAGACAGACCAGAGGGAAAAATCTTCTAGGATAAGAGGAAGTTCCATTACAACTGGGTAGGCCAGTTTATTAGACAAGGAAATAATAAGGCTGAAACAATGTCTAAATTAAAAATGCATTAACCAGGGCAATTTTGTCTTTATATGAAGAACACAGCATAGCTCCTCCAAGTCTGATTTATTCCCTTTCAACTACTTTCAGCAACGAGGCATAATTCATTTTATTGGGCTTCGCTTTATTGGGCAGTTTTTGCAGATAATATGCTGTTAACAAATTGAAGGTTTGTGGCAACCCTGTATCAAGCAAGTCTATCCGCACCATTTTTCCAAAAGCACTTGCTCACTTTGTGTGTCTGTGTCACATCTTGGTAGTTCTTAGAATATTTCAAACTTTTTCACTATTATTATATTTGTTATGGTGATCTGTGATTAGTGATCTTTGATGTTATTGTTGCAAAAAGATTGGGCTTCCCTGATGGGGCAGTGGTTAAGAATCCGCCTGCCAATACAGGGCACACGAGTTCAAGCCGTGGTCCGGGAAGAGCCCACATGCCGCGGAGCAACTAAGCCTGCGAGCCACAACTACTGAGACTGCATGTCACAACTACTGAAGCCCGCACACCTAGAGCCTGTGCTCCGCAACAAGAGAAGCCACCACAATGAAAAACCCGCGCACCGCAACAAAGAGCAGCCCCCGCTCGCCGCAACTAGAGAAACCCTGCACGCAGCAATGAAGACCCAATGCAGCCAAAAATTAATTAGTTAATTTTTAAAAAGATTATGACTGGCTGCAGGCTCAGATAATGATCAGCTCTTTTTAGCAATGAAGTATTTTTTAATTAGGGTATGTACCTTGTTTTATAGACATAATGCTATTGCACACTTAATAGACTACACTATAGTGTAAACATAACTTTTAAATGCATTGGGAAACAAAAAAATTCGTGTGACTCACTGTATTGCAATATTTGCTTTATTGTGGTGGTCTGGAACCGAATCTACAGCATCTCCGAGGCATGCCTGTATATATAGATCCCCTTTGTTCTTCAAGATTAAAGTCAGGTCTCACTTCCTATATGAAGGTTTCTCTTGTGTTTACAAAGATTATCATAGAGTGCAGTATTGTATTATTAAAATGTGTGTAATAATTATTTTTATCTCATCACTAAATTAGAATTTCATTTAGAATAAGGTCTAAAAGATTAATAGGTAACGGAGGTGGAATTTGGTAAATATTTGATTGATCCATTTGATATGAGCTAGCTGGACATACAATCTGAAACAAATTTGACTCACATTTAACAAAATATAAAAATATTCCAGTTTTATGTCACTTACGTGCTGAATGTGTACTCCTGCTGAAAACTACAGCTATTGCAGTAGCCCGGGAAGCAAAATTTGGACAATTTATTTCTGGACAATATCTGTCCTTAGAAGGTACTGCTAACAAAACCAGATAGTATTCAATAACAGAAGTGAGCCAGGTTGCATTCAATCTGTTCAAACCTGTTCAGAAAATTACATAATCCTAGTAGGTAATAAGTGGGAAATACTGACTGGCTGTATTTGGCAAGATATTGAGCACAAGGAAGGAGAAAGTTCTGATTAGAAAAATATATCAGAGATATGTGAGTCCCAAAGCGAATGGGGGCAGAGAGGTAAATTAGGAAGACATCAACTGTTATGAAACTCAGCTCAATGGGATGTAGGTGGCCTCAAATGACCATCCCGCTGGAGTCCATGGTAGATTTTTTTTTTTTTTTTTTTGTGGTACGCAGGCCTCTCACTGCTGTGGCCTCTCCCATTGCGGAGCACAGGCTCCGGACATGCAGGCTCAGCGGCCATGGCTCACGGGCCCAGCCGCTCCGCGGCATGTGGGATCTTCCCGGACCGGGGCATGAACCCGTGTCCCCTGCATCGGCAGGCGGACTCTCAACCACTGCGCCACCAGGGAAGGCCCATGGCAGATATTTAATGCTGTTTTTTCTTGTTGTTGCCTAGCATTTAAGTTTCTACTTCCTATTAGCACCTTATCTCCCTGTTGTCAAAGCCCTCATTTGTGCAGCTTTGCTGTAAGATAGTGCCAGCCCATAGTTGGTATCTATGAGAGATAGCACGTGGTTTAGGACCGGCCGCTTTGACGTTAAGTTGCAGTCTGGACCAGCCTCTTATTGCTGCGTAAACCTTGTCCTACTTCCATCAACTAGCTTTCTAGAGCTCCCTTGGTCTTTGCCCATTTCCCACATCAAATCCTCCAGGCTGTCATGAATTTTTAGAGCCTCTAATAAAATTTCTTTTTTTGCTTAGAATAGCCAGAATTTGGTTCTAATGCTCAAAAGCCAGAAATGTGATTACCACTGACCCAGGAAATATTGAATCTTTTGTCCTTGGTGTCCAAACTCCCTCCAAGCTAAGTCTGCTCAGTCCTGTTAACCCCTTCAGTGAAAGTCTCTGTTGGCTTCCCAAGGTGCATGGTTCCCCCAACCATAGCCCCAAGCACCAAGATGCCTTACACTTTTCTTCCAATTCAGAACGTCCCCTCAGGATACAAAAATTATTAAGAGAAGTTTGAAGCCAAAGCTAGAGCAGCTATTCTTAAACTTAGTATTCTTAGAATCTGATACTGTGTATGTGAAAAGTGGGGTCTCAGAGACCACACTTACCAAAAAGTAAAACATGGGAGAAGCCTGGGAATTTGCAATTTTTTTTACAAGCTAAACAGAATCCTGTTAAACAGATCTAAGGAAGTAGAATTCTATTTAGTGAACACATCTGTGTCTATTTGGCTTTGAAAGAAAAGAGCCACATCTGGATGGTCCCCTGTCTCATCATGTACTTCATATTTCCTTCATATTTACCTCACTGACTGATTTCTTGAACAATATGTGATTTCTTTGGCCTTCAGTGTACAATTTGCTCTGATTTGTCTGTGCCTTCTTGTGAATTTCCTGTTACCATTTAAAGCTTACTTATTTATTTTGTTGAAGTGTCTAGCTTCTTATAATCAATTTTAGAGCATTTTGCAAAGGTCAGTCTAATCACTGCTCTACTGAGACAACTTAAATTCTGCTCCTCAAAAGAATTCTTACTCTTAGCTTGGGGATTGGTAAACATTTTCATTAGCAACCAATTGCCAAGGAGTCCTGTTTTAAGTTGAAGAATAAATATTTACTGCTTCAGTGTCTCAGAGAACACAGAATGTGTTTCCTTTTAGTCTATCAAAAATATTGACTACTGAGAAGGAAACATCTTCAGAGCAAATTGAAATTAAATTTTTCTCTTTTGAAAATAATTGTACATTTACTATTCTGAGTAGAACTTCTGTGTAGAAGAAAAAAACCTCAAAACATTTGTTCTAAGATTCATATAGTTTTCATTATAGCTATGTAATAACAATAATCCTGGCTGAAGCTTGAAAATACAAGTTTTAATCCCAAATCTAACTTTTTTTATTCTTATAGTTATAATGATATGTTCTTGTAATTATAATTTAATCCTTATAATTTAAGGATTCAATTTTTTCATCTGTTAAATGGTTATAATTCTACCTGGCCTGATTATGTAAGACAAGATTAGATTTTGTAAACTATCTATATAAAATCACTTTACAAACAGAAAATACTGATAAATACTATATAAATATGACATACAATTTAAATAGTGTTAAGAGATAACAAGAAAAACAACAGTAGTTTATATAGTTTTATGTATTTGGCTTTATTCTAAGCTGCGTGTGTGTGTGTGTGTGTGTGTAGGGGGAGAGAGAAAAAGAAAGATTCATTAAATACCCAAAAACACTCTATGAAATTGATCTTTTTCAGATGAGGAAGCTGAGGCACAGAGAAGTTAAATAACCTGTCAAAGATCCCATAAATTTTTCACAGGTATTTTGCAGACATGTGGCAAGAGCAAAAGATTTTTTTACTGAACAAACCAATATTCACAAATACTTTGGAATTGACCCTGCGTCTTGATAGTGCCATGACATAAATATACATTTTTCTTTTTATGAAGCTCAAAAAAATGCATTTGATTTAGCTAAGTGGAGTCTGTACTATTCTCACTTCTCTCCCAAATCCTATGACTCTAAGATGATTGCCTGACTTTACACAGATAGCAAAAATAGCCAACTGGAATGCCATGTAATTGCTGGAATTTTAATTGGCTGGGAAAGAGGAGCATAAAATAGTATTACAGTCAGAGCCAGCCTAGATTTAAAGTTAGTGACTATTTAAGTTTGTGGTTTCTGCGGCTCCTTCCTCAGAATCCTTCACCAGAGAACTACACCTACACCTTTTCTTACCTAATCTGAAATTCCCACCAACATCACTTCTATGTTATATCATTTTTTATCAAATTTGTTTTGATAAAAGACATAGAAATCACACTCATTGTGTAGCACCATGAATTATTGATTAATATTAACCATGAAATTACAGCAATGATTTTGTCCAATGATTCTGTGCTTACTAGATTAGGACATATCCTTAGCAGAGTTTTAAGAAAAAGGGTTAAAAATATAAAATTTGATTTATCAGTTTCATTTGCCTCTTAAAATTAGGAAAAGGCTGCCACTACTGTATTAATTCCAAGAACAGTCAAGTTCAGTGGGAGATCTTTGTGGAGTTTCCAGGGTGGATGCAGGAAATCTGGAATGGGGAGAGAAGAGAGTCCTACGGTCTCTCTTTACTGAAAGCCTATCCACAGTGACTGCATTATATATTTTATGTTAATACTCACAGAAGCATGGAGAATCTGATGGCCCCAAGATCATGAGATTCAACCAGCCAGTGCAAAAGGGCAGCAGAACAGGAGCTGGGCAGTTACATGACGGTGTACAAGCAAGAGATGTCAACATCAGCCAGGCACCAAAATGAAGACCTCTGGGGCTTGACTCAGTGCAGAGAGTAGTGTCAGATTCTGGAAGAAGAGCCATCCTGGAATGGGATGTGTCAGGAAAGCCAAATCATTGCCACCTTTTGGCAGCTATATAGGAGGCATTTATTTCGTGCCAGATTCTTTGTCAAGGATCTCATGCTCCTGAGCTGTCTTTCAGTGTGGAAGTATTTTAGTTGGAATAGCCCTTCTAATCTTCTGCCCATTGGACAAGTATGACTTATATGATTAGTAAGTTGTAAGGAGGAAATAATCATGCTCAGCCCACAAAACATGGGGTCTCTGTCTCACAGGTCTACCTACTTTTGGAGAGAGCTACTCTGTGATCTCAACTGTGTGGTTAAGTGGTCTGTGCCTACAAAGCGGGGGTGGGTGGGTAGGGGCTAAGATCATTCTACTGAGTGGATAACTAAAAGTATGAATTTATTTCCTGAGTGAAGTATTAGAAAGCCCATGGTGGCCACACATTGAGGTCATATCATCCAATTCAGCCTTTATCAGTAATAATACTAGCATTTCATTTTCCATTTGTCTTTCATGTCTTATTTCTCAGTCGTTTCTATATTTAGAGATGAAGGGGGTGTGATTTATGGACCCCCTACAGCCCTAATCCATGTGTCAGTTCCTTTAACTCTTGCAATGTTATTGGTATTCGTGTTAGTTTTCGTTGCTGTTATAACAAATTACCACAAACGCAGCACCTTTCAACAACACAAATTGATTATCTCATCATTTCTGTAGGTCAGAAGCATAGCATGATTTGGCTGGATTTTCTGCTCAGCGTCTCAGTGGCTGAAATCAAAGTACTGACTGGGGCTACAGTCCTCAACTTGCACTCCAGGTCCTCTAGAAAGATAACTGATCATTGCCGGAACTCATTCCTTCTCTTGTTTTCCATGTGGCCCCTCCATCTTCAAGCCAGTAACAGCACATCAAACACTTCTCAGGCTTCAAATCCCTCTGACTCACTCTTCTGCCTTTTTCTTTTAAGGCTCCACGTGAGTACAGTGGCCCAACCTAGATGATTCAGGATAATCTCCCAATCTTGAACTCAACATATTAGTCACCTTAATTATACCCACAAAGTCCCTTTTGTCGTGTAAAAGGGTGTAACACCAGGGAGCAAAAATCATGAGGGCTATACTTCTGCTTACCACAGTTAGATAATAACTTTCCCATTTGAGAAACAAGAAAGTTGAAACTTAGAAAGGATAAAGAACTTGCCATAAATGACACAGATCATAAATGGCAAAGCTAGAATGAAAGGCCAAGTGTGTTTGTGTTAGGCTCAGTACTGCCCTTGACCCTGAAATACCTACATTGCTGCCCACTGTTCACCTTGGACAAATGATGCATAATCAAACACAACATTTTTCTCTATAACAGGGAAGAGGAAGACATGCTCACTGTACTTCCAAACCCCTCTCTTTCCTTCATCTTGATTTTTCTGTTTTAACTCCCATTTGATAAACGTTCCCCCTTCCTCACAAATGAGAAATGGTTAGGGAGAGAAAAAGAAAGGGTCGATAATAAAGCAAGGAAATGCAAGAGAGAGGTACAACAGAAAAAAGGGATGGGGGAGAGAATGACAGGGGAAAGGGAAAAGAAAAAGTCAAGGATGGGGAGTGTACAGGCAGAGATGACACTGAAGTATTCAGAATTCAATAAACGCACTATAATCTAAGATAATGGTTTATACACTGAGAGATCAGTTAAAATTTTTCCCCACTATTCTGTTTGTACTCCTAAGCAAAGCCTGCACATTCCTGATTAGGCCCCAAACAAAACACACAATCTAGCATTAAAGAGCTCAAGAGTCTTTAACTGCTTTATTATGGGAACAACTTGAGGGCTGAATTTCAGCTGGAGGTAGCGTCAACCCACTTTGCTTCTTGTCCTTGTTCTACTGAAGTGTCCTCAATGCCAATCCCCCCGTCCCTCTCTCCTACACTGTATTTTTTTTTTTTTTTTTTTTTTTGTGGTACGCGGGCCTCTCACTGTTGTGGCCTCTCCCGTTGGCAGAGCACAGGCTCCGGACGCGCAGGCTCAGCGGCCGTGGCTCACAGGCCCAGCCGCTCCACGGCATGTGGGATCTACCCGGACCGGGGCACGAACCCGTGTCCCCTGCATCGGCAGGCGGACTCTCAACCACTGCGCCACCAGGGAACCCCAACACTGTATTTTTGTTGCACCTTTGCTCTTCTTTCTCCCCCGCCCATCCCAGTCCCCACAACTTACCTTTCTTATTACATCTTCTCCATCTTGTCTCCTGAAACCCCTATCTTACTGGAAATGTACCCTCAACCTTTTTCTTTAAACACAATGTTCTCTTCGCAGGCAGAGCTCCCAAAAGGTCAGTTCCTTTCACCATTTACTCTGTGGAAGACACTGTTCTGGTGCTGAGGACACAAAAATATGAAAGGACATGGTCATTATCTCTGTAGATTTTACAGCCTGGCCATTAAGTAGGACAGAAAATAAGTAGATAATATTAATGTAATGAGGTTAAAGGGAATAATTTAAGACCATCACTCTCCCACTCTCAAAAAAAATCTCTTTCTTTAAGATGTGTACTGTGCTAATATATTGTGCCTACCCTCAAGGCTACCTAGGTATAATTCTAAATATCCCTAGTCTACTCATTTCTCTTTTCCCTTCAGGTGATTTTCCAGGTTTCTCTCTTCTTCGTGAATGCCCTCCCTCCACCACCATCCACCTCCTTCTCTCAGGTGCTTAAATTTCCTCTACCCCAGGTAAAAAATTAATTGAATTTGTACACTCCCTTCTTTGCTTCCCTCTTAATGGAAGAAGCGTCGCTCGCTTTCAGATCAAGTCTAACTCTTCCTTCTGTTCTTTAGATTTATTGCTTTGTGCTCATCAGAAACCGTGATTCATCAGTGATCTCTAGTTTCCTCTTTGTACAACATACAAACACTGACAGGACCTGGCCTTCTTAAACCAAAGAAGCTTGCCCTTCATCCCATCTTAATCCTTAGTTAATTGCTTATCTCTCTTCTATATTTTACTATACACCTTCCTGAAGAAGTAGGATTGGCTATTATCATCACTAGCTCAACTTAAGTTTAATCTAGAACCCAAGAAAATGCAGCTAATAATACTTCACTGAAACACTCAGCAGGTGTGACTTTATGCCTAGACACGCACACATGGAAAAAAGGTAACATTTCTTATTTTCTGTCAGTAAGAGTAATACACTTGTCAAAGGGCTATCATCAAAAAGAACACAAACAACAAATGCTGGCAAGGATGTGGAGAAAAGGGAACCCTCTGCACTGTTGGTGGGAATGTAAATTGGTGCAGCCACTATGGAGAACAGTATGGAGGTTCCTCAAAAAACTAAAAATAGAACTACCATATGACCCAGAAATTCCACTCCTGGGCATATATACAAAAAAAAAAAAAAAAAAAAACCAAAACACTAATTCAAAAAGATACATGCACTCCGATATTCACAGCAGCATTATTTACAACTGCCAAGACGTGGAAACAACCTGTGTCCATCAACAGATTAGTGGATAAAGAAGATGTGGTATATATGTAATGGAATACTAATCAGCCATAAAAAATAATGAAATTTTGCCATTTGCAGCAACGTGGATGGACTTGTAGGACACTGTGCTAAGTGAAGTAAGTCAGAGAAAGACAAATACTGTTTATCACTTATGTGCAATCTAAAAAATACAACAAACTAGTGCATATAACAAAAAAAGAAGCATATTCACAGATATAGAGAACTAACTAGTGGTTACCCGTGGGGAGAGGGGGAGGAGAAGGTACAAACTACTGGGTGTAAGATAGGCTCAAGGATGAGTACATACAATTCTAAGTCTCCAACTACCAGGATGTTGGGAAATCCAATCTTTGCTTTCCTAAGGGCTCCCTGATTCCCAGGGTCACAGTGAACTGTGGAAGTTTACGGTACCTGGGAAACAAGGGCTTTACTTGTGTAATCATCTCTTCACTACCAGTCGCTGGCCTCGCCTCCCACCACTTCCCTGCTCGCCCTTTTGCAGCAATCTTATCAGCTACTTGCTGTGATGCCGGTTACTGAGCCTAAACCTTCACCCATCCTGTCTCCTCTACAGGAATTGCCCTTTTCTTCCTTGTTCACTTGGACCTCTCCTGTTTATTCTTCAGGACTGAGTTCAAGTTGTCCCCTCTTCCTTCCCTGAACACGCCCTAACCCCGCAGAATGATTTATACACCGTCATATAATTGCCATTGTGTTCTGCACAAACTTTGTGTAATCATTACTAGACTCTGTGATAGAACAGAGAATATATTAGGCTCCCAAGGAATTTATAATCTAGAGAAGTATGTAAGGGAAAAAATAGGTGATTGCAATACCATATGCGATGTCTGATAGGAGTAATTATAGAACTTAGGAAATTTTTAAAATAGTTAATATCTCTTCAGTATTTTGTGTCTCATATATTCTAAATACCTTATGTGTGTTATCTCATTTAATTCTCACCACAAAACTATGAAGAAAAAACTTGTACCCATTTTACAGGGGAGGAAACTGAAGCACAAAGAGATTTAGTAATTTGTCCAAGGATTCACAGCCAACACGCAGACCTATGGGAGTCTGGCTTCAGAACATACTCTGTTAAACAATATACTAGATTATTTCATTATGTTTGATAGCACTTTCTCAATAGTTTGTATCAGCCAAGATATTGGAGCTGCAAAGAGATTATCTAGTCCAAGGCCAAGTGCCAATAGAAAAGATAGAATTTGAGAAGTGGTGAAAAATGAGCCTGCAAGGAGAAGGAGTGGTCGGATAATAAAGGGACCGGTGAATCCTACAAGAAGTTTGCGTTTCAGCATGATAGCAATGGGAAGCCATTAGAAGGCTGTTGATATGGTCTGATCAAAAATGGGGCAAAGAGGTAAAGTAGATGAATTTGAGGTAAAGTCAACTGCAGTTGGTGACATCGAATACTGAACATCAGAAAGAGTGAGAAAGGAGGCTACTAGGTTCTGACTCTGTTGAAAGGTGATGTCATTCTCCGAGATAGGAAACCTGAGAAGAGAGGCCCTTTTTTTTTTTTTTTTTTTTTTTTGTGGTACGCAGGCTTCTCACTGTTGTGGCCTCTCCCGTTGCGGTGCACAGGCTCCAGACGCGCAGGCTCAGCGGCCATGGCTCACGGGCCCAGCCGCTCCGTGGCATCTTCCTGGACCGGGGCACGAACCCGTGTCCCCTGCATCGGCAGGCGGACTCTCAACCACTGCACCACGAGGGAAGCCCAAGAGAAGCCCATTTTTAAGAAGAGAACATAATTTCCTTTTTTGACATGTCAAGCTTAGATGTGGCCATTCCAAATACCCAAAAATATAGGAGAAAATCAGCATATAGATATGACTTATATTAACAAACTATCATTACATGGACTGTAATTGATCCTACACAATTGTGTGATGCCAGCTGGGGATGAGAAAATCCTTGGGCAGAACCCTGAGGAAAACCAACTTCTAAAGGATGGGCAGAGAAAGAGAACCTGCAGTAGAGACTGAGCAGCGGCCAAACAGGGAAAACAAGAGATTCTTGTGTCAGGGGAATAACCTCAAGGAATCCAGAGAAAGAGTGTTTCAAGAAGGGAGTGGTGACCAAAGAACCTAATGCTGAAAAAAAGTCACGCTAAAGTCTAAAAAGTGTTCATTGATTTGGACAAGACAGGCATAGATTTAGTGAAAACCAGTGAGGAGGAGTAAAGTTCTCCACCCAGATCCCCTTCCAAGGCCAAAACATCCATCCCCACCTGCTCCAAATATCTCTGGTTATTAGTTCTCAGTTGTGCCCATCAGTGGCAATTGCACTCAGCCACAGGGAACTGCCCTACCGAGAATTATGTCCTCCCACAAGGGTGGACCATAACCAGTAGTCACTGGCCTGGGCTGCCTTGTGCGTAGTGGTGTCCTGCAGCTGAGGACAACTGCCTATGGAGATGGCGACTCTTGGCTGAGGATGGAGTAACTGGCCCTACAGAAGGGATCTGGGTGGAGCCACAATATCTGCTACATCTCTGCTCTGAGGGCCTCACAACCACTTGCTTCTTAGCCAGTTTCTCCCCTTCAGGGAAAGGCTTGGCCAGGATTCTGGTTGGCCTGACTTCCTGGGGAAAGTTGTGAGAGAAGGTTTGGTGGAATGAACTACAGCCCCTGTTGCCACACCTGATCTCAGAACTACAACTGATACGCACCGTCTCTCTCCTCCACCACCCATTCTAGACTCCCCTCAGCCAACACCTCTGCTGGTCCAGGCATTTTACCTCCTTGGATGACCTACACCGTCATTCCTGAAGGGTTGGAGCCCCTGGTGACTGTGCCATTTCCAGGCTGCAGCTGCTTCTCCACACACCACTTAAACCAGGCATGGCAGTGCCCCAGACATCCCAGTGGATCACCTGAGGACCAAACATGTTTATCCCTCCCCGCACTGGGTAGCAGCTGCCCTGTCTCCTCCTGAAGATGAGCTCCATCACTGCTGCTGGGATGGCGGCTCCTCTTCTTCGTGCTGGCCTCGTGGCATGAGGATCCTGGAAGACTAGGTGGCAGCAGGAGTCTAAATGTCAGTGCTCCTGTTACGGGGAGCCAGAGTCTCTAGATCTGTGGAATCTACAATGGTATGGGTGGAGAAAACAAATTCCCTCCAGGAAACAAGGTCAAACAGAATCCTGGCAAAGCTTTTCCCTGATGGGGAGAAATTGTCTAAGAAGCAAGTGATTGTGAGGCCCTTAGAGCAGAGATGTAGCAGATATTGTGGCTCCACCCAGATCCCTTCTGTAGGGCCAGTTACTCCATCCTCAGCCAAGAGTCGCCATCCCCATAGGCAGTTGTCCTCAGTTGCAGGGCACCACCACGCACAGGCAGCACAGGCCAGTGGCTGTCTGATGTGGGGGTTAAAGGCCCGGCCCCCTTGTTTCAGTTGGAAGGATTCCTGTGCTCCCCTCAGGATCAACTGGGGCCTCAGCAGGAACTACTCTGTAGGTCACCTTCTCCATCTGCTTAATCCTGCCCCTTCTCTTCCTTACTAGTGTATCTCTTGACAGAATGTTCTCAAACCCCTTTAGTCCAGAATTCTCTGGTCACAGACTCTGTTTCCAGAGACCCAGTGTGAGGCCTGGGTCCGAAGGCAGGCTGCTGTAGGAGGGGAAGGGGGAGAGGCCGTAGTACAGACAGTACCAGGGGCAGCACTTTCAATCAAGAGAAAAGAAACATGGTGGTAGCTCCAAGAAACTGGTGGGGTTGAGAGTTTTTCTTTTGATGTTACTGGCTATTTGTTTAAGACAGGAAAGGCTTGAGTATCCTTCATTGTTGACAGAACAGAGAGGAAGAGGAGGAATATATAGTAAGAGATGAGGAAAATCAACAGAATGAATTTGTGGAGGTGAAAGGAAGGATGGGTATCAAAGGCTTAAGTAGCAAGTTAAGAGCTAACCTGGAGGCCCTGAACCAAGATGGCAGAGGATAAGGACGTGCTCTCACTCGCTCTTGTGAGAACACCAGAATCACAAGTAGCTGCTGGACAGTCATCGACAGGAAGACACTGGAACTCACCAAAAAACATACCCTACATCCAAAGACAAAGGAGAAGCCACAATGAGATGGTAGGAGGGGCGCAGTCACAGCAAAATCAAATCCCATAACTGCTGGGTGGGTGACTCACAGACTGGAGAACACTTATACCACAGAAGTCCACCCACTGGAGTGAAGGTTCTGAGACCCACATCAGGCTTCCCAACCTAGGGGTCTGGCAACAGGAGGAGGAATTCCTAGAGAATCAGACGTTGAAGCCTAGTGGGATTTGATTGCAGGACTTCAACAGGACTGGGGGAAACAGAGACTCCACTCTTGGAGGGCACACACAAAGTAGTGTGCGCATCGGGACCCAGGGGAAGGAGCAGTGACCCCAGGGGAGACTGAACTAGACCTACCTGCTAGTGTTGGAGGGTCTCCTGCAGAGGTGGGGGGTGGCTGTGATCACCGTGGGGACAAGGACACTGGCAGCAGAAATTCTGAGAAGTACTCCTTGGTATGAGCCCTACCAGAGTCTGTAATTAGCCCCACCAAAGAGCCCGGGTAGGCTCCAGTGTTGGGTTGCCTCAGGCCAAACAACCAACAGGGAGGGAACCCAGCCCCACCCATCAACAGTCAAGCAGATTAAAGTTTTACTGAGCTCTGCCCACCCGAGCAACACCCAGCTCTACCCACCACCAGTCCCTCCCATCAGGAAACTTACACAAGCCTCTTAAATAGCCTCATCCACCAGAGGGCAGACAAATTCCCTCCTTCCCTTGCTGAATGGATACAAAAACAAGACCCATATATATGCTGTCTACAAGAGACCCACTTCAGACCTAGAGACACATACCGACTGAAGTGAGGGTATGGAAAAAGATATTCCATGCAAATGGAAATCAGAAGAAAGCTGGAGTAGCACTACTCATATCAGATAAAATAGACTTTAAAATAAAGAATGTTACAAGAGACAAGGAAGGACACTACATAATGATCAAGGGATCAATCCAAGAAGAAGATATAACAACTATAAATATATATGCACCCAACATAGGAGCACCTCAATACATAAGGCAACTGCTAACAGCTCTAAAAGAGGAAATCAACAGTAACACAGTAATAGTGGGGGACTTTAACACCTCACTTACACCAATGGACAGATCATCTAAAATGAAAATAAATAAGGAAACAGAAGCTTTAAATGTCACAATATACCTGATAGATTTAACTGATATTTATAGGACATTCCATCCAAAAACAGGAGATTACACTTTCTTCTCAAGTGCACATGGAACATTCTCCAGGAATCACATCTTGGGTCACAAATCAAGCCTCAGTAAGTTTAAGAAAATTGAAATCATATCAAGCATCTTTTCTGACCAAAACACTATGAGATTAGAAATCAATTACAGGGAGAAAAACGTAAAAAACACAAACACATGGAGGCTAAACAATACGTTACTAAATAAGCAAGAGATTGCTGAAGGAATCATGGAGGAAATCAAAAAATACCTAGAGACAAATGACAATGAAAACATGACGATCCAAAACCTATGGGATGCAGCAAAAGCAGTTCTAAGAGGGAAGTTTATAGCTATACAAGCCTCCCTCAGGAACAAGAAAAATCTCAATGTAATGTTACACATAAAGGAACTAGAGAAAGAAGAACAAACAAAACCCAAAGTTAGCAGAAGGAAAGAAATCATAAAGATCAGAGCAGAAATAAATGAAATAGAAACAAAGAAAACAGTAGCAAAGATCGATAAAACTAAAAGCTGGTTCTTTGAGAAGATAAACAAAATTGATAAACCATTAGCCAGACTCATCAAGAAAAAGAGGGAGAGGACTCAAATCCATAAAATTAGAAATGAAAAAGGAGAAGTTACAACAGCCACCACAGAAATACAAAGCATCCTAACAGACTGCTACAAGCAACTCTATGCCAATAAAATGGACAACCTGGAAGAAATGGACAAATTCTCAGAAAGGTGTAACCTTCCAAGACTGAACCACGAAGATATAGAAAATATGACCAGAACAATCACAAGTAATGAAATTGAAACTGTGATAAAAATTCTTCCAACAGACAAAAGTCCAGGACCACATGGCTTCACAGGTGAATTCTATCAAACATTTAGAGAAGAGCTAACACCCATCCTTCTCAAACTCTTCCAAAGAAGTGCAGAGGAAGGAACCTCCAAAACTCATTCTATGAGGTCAAAATCACCCCGATACCAAAACCAGACAAAGATACTACAAAAAAAGAAAATTACACACCAATATCACTGATGAATATAGATGCAAAAATCCTCAGCAAAATACTAGCAAACAGAACCCAACAACACATTTAAAGGATCATACACCATGGTCAAGTGGGATTTATCCCAGGGATGCAAGGATTCTTCAATATACACAAATCAATCAATGTGATACATCATATTAGCAAATGGAAGAAGAAAAACCATATGATCATCTCAATAGATGCAGAGAAAGCTTTTGACAAAATTCAACACCCATTTATTATAAAAACTCTCCAGAAGTGGGCATAGAGGAAACCTATCTCAACATAATAAAGGCCATATACGACAAACCCACAGCAAATATCATTTTCAATGGTGAAAAACTGAAAGCATTTCCTCTAAGAGCAAGAACAAGACAAGGATGTCCACTCTCACCACGTTTATTCAACATAGTTTTGGAAGTCCTAGCCATAACAATCAGAGAAGAAAAAGAAATAAAAGGAATACAAATGGGAAAAGAAGAAGTAAAACTGTCACTGTTTGCAGATGACATGATACTATACATAGAGAATCCTAAAAATAAAGATGCCACCAGAAAACTACTAGAGCTAATCAAAGAATTTGGTGAAGTTGCAGGATACAAAATTAATGCACAGAAATCTCTTGCATTCCTATACACTAATGAAGAAAAATCTGAAAGAGAAATTAAGGAAACATTCCCATTTACCACTGCAAGAAAAAGAATAAAATACCTAGGAATAAACTTACCTAGGGAGACAAAAGACCTGTATGCAGAAAACTATAAGACACTGATGAAAGAAATTAAAGATGATACCAACAGATGGAGAGATATACCATGTTCTTGGATTGGAAGAATCAATATTGTAAAAATGAATATACTACCCTAAGCAATCAACAGATTCAATGCAATCCATTTCAAATTACCAATGGCATTTTTTACAGAACTAGAACAAAAAATATTAAAATTTGTCTGGAGACACAAAAGACCCCAAATAGCCAAAGCAGTCTTGAGGCAATAAAACGGAGCTGGAGGAATCAGCCTCCCTGATGTCAGACTATACTACAAAGCTACAGTAATCAAGGCAATATGGTACTGGCACAAAAACAGAAACATAGATCAGTGGAACAAGATAGAAAGCCCAGAGATAAATCCACGCATCTAATCTATGCCAAAGTAGGTAAGGATATACAGTGGAGAAAAGACAGTCTCTTCAGTAAGTGGTGCTGGGAAAACTGGATGGCTACATGTAAAAGAATTAAATTAGAACACTCCCTAACACCATATACAAAAATAAACTCAAAATGTATTAGAGACCTAAATGTAAGACCAGACACTATAAAACTCTTAGAGGAAAACATGGGAAGAACACTCTTTGACATAAATCATAGCAAGATCTTTTTTGAGCCACCTCTTAGAGTAATGGAAATAAAAACAAAAATAAACAAATGGGACCTAATGAAACTTCAAAGCTTTTAGACAGCAAAGGAAACCATAAACAAGATGAAAAGACAACCCTCAGAATGGGAGAGAATATTTGCAAATGAATCAACGGACAAAGGATTAATCTCCAAAATATATAAACAGCTCATGCAGCTCAATATTAAAAACAACCCAATCCAAAAATGGGCAGAAGACCTAAATAGACATTTGTCCAAAGAAGACATACAGATGGCCAAGAAGCACATGAAAACCTGCTCAACATCACTAATTATTAGAGAAATGCAAATCGAAACTACAATGAGGTATCACCTCATACTATTTAGAATGGGCTTCATCAGAAAATCTACAAACAGGAAATGCTGGAGTGGGTGTGGAGAAAAGGGAACCCTCTTGCACTGTTGGTGGGAATGTAAATTGATACAGCCACTATGGAGAACAGTATGGAGGTTCCTTAAAAAACTAAAAATAGAATTACCATATGATCCAGCCATCCCACTACTGGGCATATACCCAGAGAAAACCATAATTCAAAAAGACACATGCACCCCAATGTTCATTGCGGCACTATTTACAATAGCCAGGTCATGGAAGCAACCTAAATGCCCATGGACAGATGCATGGGTAAAGAAGATGTGGTATGTATATACAATGGAATATTACTCAGCCATAAAAAGGAACGAAATTGGGTCATTTATTGAGACGTGGATGGGTCTGGAGACTGTCATCCAGAGTGAAGTAAGTCAGAAAGAGGAAAACAAATATCGTATATTAATGCACATATGTGGAACCTAGAAAAATGGTACAGATGAACTGGTTTGCAGGGTAGAAATTGAGACACAGATGTAGAGAACAAGCATATGGACACCAAGGGGGGAAAGCAGCGGGCGGGTGGGGGTGGTGGTGTGCTAAACTGGCCGATTGGGATTGACATGTATACACTGATGTGTATAAAATTGATGACTAATAAGAACCTGCTGTATAAAAAAAATTCTTTTTCCAATGAAAAAATAAAAAAAAGAATTAACCTTATATTAGTGTACGGTATGACATAAATCTGACTTAAGATTTTGCAAATAGTCACTCATTTCAACATGATTTTTGACTAATTCATTCTTTTCCCACTTATACAAATTGCTACTTTTATCACAAAGTAAATCTTCATATATTCATGAGCCTGGTTTTAGACTCCTATTTCATAACTTTATTCCTCATCTAATATTAAATTGATACAATTATCGTAGTTTATACAACATTTTGATAAATGGTTGGACAAACCTTCCTCCTCAGTGCCCTCCTTTTCAAATATTTCGAAATTTATTTCATATATATCACAAGATTTAATTTGCTTTTTAGGTTTATTTCCAGGATATTTTGTCTTTTTGTTGCTAGTCAGAATTTTTACATTGTATTTTCAAATTTGTGTTTTTGAGATGAGGAAGGTTACAGATTTTATTGTATTGATATTTTATTAATTCCTTTATGGAATTTTTATGAGTTTTTGCATTTCATTTTCTTTAGGGTTTTTTCAGATAGCAATTTTTCTTTTTTCAACAATTTATATCTAATTTATTTCTTGTTAACCTTATTAGCTAGAACCTACCATACTATCCTCTGAGATGAACATTTGAATGCAGGAGGATTTGGGAGTAGTGCTCTTAGAGTCAAATACCTGTGAGAGGGAAGAGAAGGAAATGAGACTGGGCAGATAGAGAAGCAGATAGAGAAGGTGGGTTGTTATGCAATCACAATAATTCCTTTGCAACCCACATGGAGTTCTAAAGCTTACAAGATCCTTCAGAGTTTTGTCAGGGACCCCGGATGCCCAGTCACTGGTTGCTGGCTGTTCCTGAAGGGGGCAGGGGCTTAGGCCAGGTGACTCACATCAAATGATGCAGTTCCTGAAGAGAGCTGAGCTCTGAGGGCTGTTGACCAGGCAGTGCTCCTGGCACCCTCACCAGCAGCAAGGAAGTAAGTGTACCTGTCCTGAAGGGGGATCTGGGGAGCACGTTACAGAATTCACTACACAACTTCCATGACGGACAAGGACAGTTTTTGCATATATGAATCCCCCAATCTCTACTTTTCCATTTAGGGCATATACTGCAGAATTTTTGTTTTGGTCTTTTATAGAGAGGATTTTTAGTTTTGTCATGCAGCTTTTATTTCAAGAATTGCAAGATTTATGTTCTTGTCTGCAATCATATTCCACATTATTTTAGCATTAATTCTGTGTTTCAATGGATTACCTATTCATAACTGGTCTTTTACACAGTGACTTCTGATTAATGAGTTTATGTATATATGCATGTATGTACTTAGAAGGACATGAATTTATTCTTGGGCACTTGCTCTTTGGAGAATGTCTTTCTGATGCCTTAAGTTATTATTATATTTTTGTGAAACAAACTTTTTTCTCACAACTCAGCAGATATCACTTCATTGATTTCTGGTATAAAATGCTGCTGAGAAGATCTCTGAGGCCAGGGGAGTTAAGAAAATGCACAAGTAATCAATTTTTCTAAATCCAGTATTTTACTATTTAAATGCTAAATCTTTTATGTTTATAAAACAGAAGGTTCATTATCATTTTTGAGTGTATTTGAGTTTTGAATAAAATATATAAGTTCCCTTTTTTCCCTTTCCTTCCTCACTCCTACTTTACCAGTTGAATGTATATCAGATGTTCCCACTTTGCTAGTTTACTGTATTTCTCTTCCTATTCATTTTTTAATTTTATAAGATGTGCTTATAAGCATGCATATTACACTGCAATTTTTTGTTCATTCAATAATCTATCTTAGGCACTCTTTATTTACAATATACATTTTTTTACATAAAGAGGTTTTAATTTTTTCAAATTAAATTATGTTTAATTTAATCTTGGTTTATTATCTGTATGAGTTCTTCTATTTAAGCATTTCTAAATGTGTAAATGGAACCTAAAATGTATTTAGATATTGCAGCAATGTGGGGTATTTAATCTACTGAGAGCAAAGAATATTACTTTTTCATCTCGCTAAAATAAGGATTCAAGAGGAAATTGAAAAGAACATAGTGTTTAAAGTCTGCTTCTGTGCTAATGTGATTATCTGATTATCTTGAGCCACCCAATATCTGTGACAGCTTCAACGTCCCTGTTTAGTGTCACTTTGTAAAACTGAATCTTTTATACCAAGGATAGTCTCTGTTTCAGTGCCTGATTTTACAGTGGCGTCTGTACAAATGCAGACCTGGCAGAATGCAGTCAAGTTAACTACAGTCTTACTGAGTCTTTCCCTTCTCTGAACTCTAATTTTTAACACAGTGCTTCTTGCTTTAGCTACTGCTTTCCCCTACGGTTATACCTTTAACATTCATTTATTTCTCTGTCCCTAAAGTTTTTTTTTTCTTCTTATTTCTATCATTGCATATAAGTGCATTCAGTTGCCTGGTGAGTGTGAGACTTACCTTTGTATAATTAGAACAGATTTTAGTGTTGTTTTTCTCCCTAGCATTTTCATTTGAAGCATGCCTTATTCTCTGTAAGCCTCTATTTTCCCAACACATATTTGTGGCTCTTCTCATGACCTCTTTGCTTTTGCCTCCAAAGCCTAGTCTTTCTATCAATCACTTGCACATATAAGGATAGTTTTCAGATGTCCATGTGGGATTCTACCTTCGGGTGCATTGCCAAAACAGCAATGATCTCTGCATTGAGCAGTCTGGTCTCATCTGATCACCTAAATCTTCAAATTTTTTTCTCTTTTAGGTGTCTTACTTTTTTCCTTTTCCTAGGCCCTCAGAACCTACTAACCTTTCAAATTCTGAATATGTTCAGAGATGAACTGACTTCCACGGTTTGGGAAAAACTACTATTAAAATTTACCTGTGGACTTATTTACACTACCAAATGTAAAACAGATAGCTAGTGGGAAGCAGCCGCATAGCACAGGGAGATCAGCTCAGTGCTTTGTGACCACCTAGAGGGGTGGGTTAGGGAGGGTGGGAGGGAGACACAGAGGGAGGGGATATGGGGATGTATGTATACGTAGAGCTGATTCACTTTGTTATAAAGCAGGAACTAACACACAATTGTAAAGCAATTATACTCTAATAAAGGTGTTAAAAAAAAACCTTACCTGACATTTGTGCTACCTTATGTTGGGAGTTAGCACGATTTCCCCTCGTCTAGTTCCCACCCCCGCCCCTCTCCACGGCCGCCCCGGGCTGTCCCCAACCAGTGTAACAGCTATAGACGCCTGGGAACCACCTGGGCCAGATTCTCTCCCAGGAGGTTCCAGTTTAGGTTCCACTAATTAGAAGCACCTGCTTGAGGTTTGAAAAAGCCGCGGACGCCATTGTTTTGTTCTTCGGACAGCGGGAGGCGGAGGTAGGAGTTTCAGCAGAGAAATTGCCGCAGCCTCTGGCCATTTTCCCGTGACTCTTCTGCCTCAGTTTGCACAGCACAGTCTAGCCCAGCGGTTTGCAATGTGTCAGCGTCACCCGGGAGCCTGAAACAGTGCAAATTCTTGGACTTACTCCAGACCTACCCGCTCAGAAGCTCTGGAGGTAAGTGTTTTCCTGAGTCCCCTGGCTGGTTCTATAAACCAGAGTTGAGGACCGCTTGAAGCCTGTTTTAATACAACAGATGACGGTGTAGTTTAAAAAGTGGGTTGCTTTTCATAATTACCAGGAATGATTCTGAAAACTACAGATTCGTGGGTCCCATCAGTATCTCCCTGTAAATAACACTCTACAGGAAAAGGGCCCAGTGAATCTGTAGTCTCACAAGTATCCCAGGTGATTCTGCTTTTGTGGGAAGTTGGTCAAGTATTATTGCTCTGTGGTTTCCCCAATTTCTTGTTTAAACAGCATTCCCTTTTTGTTATGGTTGCAAAGGAAGGGAAAAACAGTTATATTTTAATGAAAAAGCTATGACTTGTTTGGAAAGTGTGCTCACTCACTTGTTTGGAAAGGAAAACATCCCTTTCTAAAACTTTTGCATCCTAGGTTCTATATTTCTTAGAATGACTAACCAAAGATAACTTCATCACAATCACTGTTGAAATTGCAGACACCCGGGCTTCATTTAGACCTAATTGAATTTCTGAGTGCAGGGCACATTCAGCAAACACCAGCACCCCGAAATTTTGAGAGCCACCAAGCAATTTTTCCCCTAGTTTATACTAGATCACACGAGAAAGTAACACCAGATGTGCTATGTATACTACAAGCAAATATGAGAAAAGGATACCTACAAAGAGTCCTGTTATTAGCTCTGGGCTTCAATTTCTTCATGGATAGATGAGGGTGTGGAAACGGATTCTCTTAATTTCTCTTCCTCTTCTAAAGTGCTGTGATGAAATTGTGTATTTATCAGCCTATACACATAGACACTTCCAAGAACCATAGATAACGTTACATGGTTTTCCTTGGGCCTCCTGCTTGACCACATCATTTACTGCATTAACTAGAGGCAAATGTCTCAACTTCATCACCCCTTTTGGTGCAAAACAAAGGGGAAAGAGAGAAGAGTGCTATAAACATTTCATTCATACTTTGATCCATTTCTTACAAATTTTTTTTTTTTTTTTTTTGCAATACGTGGGCCTCTCACTGTTGTGGCCTCTCCCGTTGTGGAGCACAGGCTCCGGATGCGCAGGCTCAGCGGCCATGACTCACGGGCTCAGCGGCCATGACTCATGGGCCCAGCCGCTCCGCGGCATGAGGGATCTTCCCGGACTGGGGAACCCGGTCCCGTGTCCCCTGCATCGGCAGGCAGACTCCCAACCACTGCGCCACCAGGGAAGCCCCATTTCTTACAAATTTGTTATTCCTTTTTTTCTAAAAATACTCGAAATGATGATCACATCCGTGAACAGTCTTACAAGATGACTGATTTAGATTTTACTTCCAAATGAAAACATTAAATTCTTAAAACATCAGGAAGTCAATAATTGGGACTTCCCTGGTGGTCCAGTGGTTAAGACTCCTCGCTTCCACTGCAGGGGGCGCTGCTTCCATCCCTGGTCAGGGAACTAAGATCCCACATGCCTCATGGCGTGGCAAAAACTGGAAAAAAAAAAAAAATCCAAAAACATTCGATTTTAACTCAGTGTCTACTTTTTTTTTTTTTTTTTTTTTTTTTTTTTTTTTGCGGTACGTGGGCCTCTCACTGTTGTGGCCTCTCCTGTTGTGGAGTACAGGCTCCGGACGTGCAAGCTCAGCGGCCATGGCTCACGGGCCCAGCTGCTCCACGGCATGTGGGATCCTCCTGGACCGGGGCACGAACCTGTGTCCCCTGCATCGGCAGGTGGACTCTCAACCACTGCGCCACCAGGGAAGCCCCACTCAGTGTCTACTTTTAATCAAATATTCTTTTTTGTAAAAATACAGTCTATATATATTTTTAAATTTTATTGAAGTATAGTTGGTGTACAGTGTTGTGTTAATTTCTGTTGTAGAGCAAGTGATTATTTTATATATATATATACATATATATATATGTATATATATATATATATACACATTCTTTTTCATATACTTTTCCAGTATGGTTTATCACAGGATACTGAATATAGTTCCTGTGCTGTACAGTAGGAGCTTGCTGTTTATCCATCCTATATATAACAGTTTGCATCTGCTAATCCCAAACTCCCAGTCTTTCCCTCCCCCACCCCACCTTGGCAACCACAAGTCTGTTCTCTATGTCTCTGAGTCTGTTTCTGTTTCATAGATATGTTCATTTGTGTCATATTTTAGATTCCACATATAAGTGATATATGGTTTTTGTCCTTCTCTTTCTTACTTTGCTTAGTTGCTGCAAATAACATTATTTCATTCATTTTAATGGCTGAAAAATTGCATCCATGTTGCTGCAAATAACATTATTTCATTCATTTTAATGGCTAAGTAATATTCCATTGTATATATGTACCACATCTTCTTTATGAATTCCTCTGTTGATGGACATTTAGGTTGCTTCCATGTCTTGGCTATTGTAAACACCACTGCAATGAACATTAAGGTACATGTATCTTTTGGAATTATGGTTTTCTCTGGATACATGCCCAGGAGTGGGATTGCTGGATCATATGGTAGCTCTACTCTTAGTTTTTTAAGGAACCCCCATACTGTTCTCCATAGTGGCTGTACCAGTTTACATTTCCACCAACAGTGTAGGAGGGTTCCCTCTTCTCCACACCCTCTCCAGCATTTATTATTTGTAGACTTTTTGATGATGGCCATTCTGACTGGTGTGAGGTGATATCTCATTGTAGTTTTGATTTGCATTTCTCTAATAATTAGCGATGTTGAGCATCTTTTCATGTGCCTCTTGGCCATCTGTATGTCTTCTTTGCAGAAATGTTTATTAAGGTCTTTTGCCCATTTTCTGATTGGGTTGTTTTTTGGGATTTTTTTGGATATTGAGCTGCATGAGCTGTTTGTAAATATTGGAGATTAACCCCTTGTTGGTCACATGGTTTGCAAATATTTTCTCCCATTCTGTGGCTTGTCTTTTTGTTTTGTTTATGGTTTCCTTTGCTGTGCAAAAGCTTTTAAGTTTAATTAAGTCCCATTTGTTTATTTTTGTTTCTATTTCTGTTACTCTGGGAGATGGATCAAAAAAGGTATTGCTGCAATTTATGTCAAAGAGTGTTCTTCCTATGTTTTCCTCTAAGAGTTTCATAGTATCCAGCCTTACATCTAGGTCTTGAATCCATTTTGAGTTTATTTTTCTGTATGGTGTTAAAGACTGTTCTAATTTCAGTATTTTGCATGTAGCTGTCCAGTTTTCCCAGCACCATTTATTGAAGAGACTGTCTTTCCTCCATTGTATAGTCTCACTTCCTTTGTTGTAGATTAATTGACCATAGGTGCATGGGTTTATTTCTGGGCTTTCTATCCTGTTCCATTAATCTACATTTCTGTTTTTGTGCAAGTGCCATACTGTTTTTTTTTTGTTGTTGTTGTTGTTCAATATTTATATATTTGTATATTAAAAGCATGTAAATTAAAGCGTGTTTATTTTACATTTATAGTTGATCAATAAACTTTAATATATCTGTTTTCTAGGTTTGGAATTTTATGACAAGCAACCCCCCTAGCCCTGGTAATTTAAAAGCTTTTGTTACTTAGATTTATTTTTTCACCATGGTATATTAGTTTCTGCTTTATAACGAAGTGAATCAGTTATACATATACATCTGTTCCCATATCCCTTCCCTCTTGCATCTCCTTCCCTCCCACCCTCCCTATCCCACCCCTTCAGTCGGTCACAAAGCACCGAGCTGATCTCCCTATGCTATGCGGCTGCTTCCCACTAGCTATCTACCTTACGTTTGGTAATGTATATATGTCCATGCCTGTTTTGATGATTGTAGTTTTGTAGTATGGTCTGAAGTCAGGGAGCCTAATTCCTCCAGCTCTGTTATTCTTTCTCAAGAGTGCTTTGGCTATTTGGAGTCTTCTGTGTCTCCATACAAATTCTGAGATTTTTTTTGTTCGAGTTCTGTGAAAAATGCCATTGGTAATTTGATAGGGATTGCATTGAATCTGTAGATTTCCTTGGGTGGTATAGTCATTTTGACAATATTGATTCTTTCAATCCAAGATCATGGTATATCTTTCCATCTGTTTGTGTTATCTTCAGTTTCTTTCATTAGCGTCTTATAGTTTTCAGAGTACAGGTCTCTTGTCTCCTTAAGTAGTTTTATTCCTAAGTATTTTATTCATTTTGTTGCAGTGGTATACGGAATTGTTTCTGTAATTTTCTGATCTTTCATTGTTAGTGTATAGGAATGCAAGAGTTTTCTGTGTATTAATTTTGTATCCTACAACTTTACAGAATTCGTTGATGAGCTCTAGTAGTTTTCTGGTAGCATCTTTAGAATTTTCTATGTATAGTATCATGTCATCTGCAAAAAGTGACACTTCTACTTCTTCTTTTCCAATTTGGGTTCCTTTTTTTTTTTTTTTTTTTCTTCTCTGATTGCCATGGCTAGGACTCCCAAAACTATATTGAATAAACGTGGTGAGGGTGGACACCCTTGTCTTGTTCCTGATCTTAGAGGAAATGATTTCAGCTTTTCAACATCAAGTATGATGTTAGTTGTAGGTTTGTCATATACAGCCTTTATTATGTTCAGGTATGTTCCCTCTGTGCCCACTTTCTGGAGAGTTTTTATCATAAATGGGTGTTGAATTTTGTCAAAGGCTTTTTCTGCATCTATTGAGATGATCATATGGTATTCTTCACTTTGGTGATGTGGTATATCACACTGATTGATTTGCAGGTATTGAAGAATCCTTGCATGCCTGGGATAAATCCGACTTGATCATGGTGTATGATCCTTTTAATGTTGGATTTGAGTTGCTAGTATTTTTTTTGAGGATTTTTGAGTCTATGTTCATCAGTGATTTTGGCCTTTAATATTCTTTTCCTGTGGTGTCTTTGTCTGCTTTTGGTATCAGGGTGTTGGTGGCCTCATAGAATGAGTTTGGGAGTGTTCCTTCCTCTGCAGTTTTTTGGAGCAGTTTCAGAAGGATGGGTGTTAACTCTTCTCTAAATGTTTGATAGAATTCTCTTGTGAAGCCATCTGGTCCTGGACTTTTGTTTGTTTGGAGTTTTTTAATCACAGTTTCAATTTCAGTACTTGTGATTGGTCTGTTCATATTCTCTATTTCTTCATAGTTCAGTCTTGGGAGATGGAATCTTTCTAAGAATTTGTCCATTTCTCCTAGGTTGTCCATTTTATTGGCATATAGTTGCTTGTAATAGTCTCTTATGATCCTTTGTATTTCTGTGGTGTCCATTGTAACTTCTTTTTCATATCCAATTTTATTGATTTGAACCCTCTCCTTCTTTTCCTTGATGAGTCTGGCTAAAGGTTTATCAATTTTGTTTATCTTTTTAAAGTACCGGCTTTTAGTTTCATTGATCTTTTCTATTGTTTCTTTCATCTGTATTTCATTTATTTCTGCTCTGGTCTTTATGATTTCTTCTACTAATTTTGGGTTTTGTTTGTTCTTCTTTCTCTAGTTGCTTTAGATGTAAGGTTAAATTGTTTATTTGAGATTTTTGTTTCCTGAGGTAAGATTTTATTGCTATGAACTTCCCTTTTAGAACTGTTTTTTCTCTGTCCCATAGGTTTTGGGTCATCATGTTTTCATTTTCATTTGTCTCTAGGTATTTTTTGATTTCTTCAGTGATCCATTGGTTGTTTAATACCATGTTGTTTAGCCTCCACCTGTTTCTGGTTTTTTTACAGTATTTTCTGGTAGTTGATTTTTAATCTCATAGTGTGTAGTCAGAAAAGACGCTTGATATGATTTCAGTTTTCTTAAATTTACCACAGCTTGATTTGTGGCCCACTATGTGATAAGTCCTAGAGGATGTTCCATGTGCACTGGAAAAGAATGTACATTCTGCTGCTTTTGGATGGAATGCTCTATAAATATCAATTAAGTCCATTTGGGCTAATCTGTCTTTTAAGGTCTGTGTTTCTTTTGGTCTTCAGTCTGGATGATCTGTCCATTGATGAAAGTGGGCTGCTAAGTCCCCTACTATTATCATGTTAATGTAGATTTCTCTTTTTCTGGCTGTTAGCATTTGCCTTAATATAGAGGTGTTCCTATGTTGGCTGCATATATATTTACAATTGTTATATCTTCTTGAACTGGTGCCTTGATCATTATGTAGTGTCCTCCTTTGGCTTTTGTAATAGTCTTTATTTTAAAGTCTATTTTGTCTGATATGAGTATTGCTACTCTAGCTTTCTTTTGATTTCCATTTGCACAGAATACCTTTCTCCATACCCACACTTTCAGTCTGTATGTGTCCCTGAATCTGAAGTGGGTCTCTTGTAGACAGCATATATACAGGTCTTGTTTTTTGTGTTTTTTTTTCTTTACAAATCAGTTTTTATTTAAATTGTATAAAAAGTACATAAGGTTTACATTTTTTTCTTATTAGTCATCAGTTTCATACACATCAGTGTATACATGTCAATCCCAAATGCCCAATTCATCACACCACCACCACCACCACCACCACCCCGCCGCTTACCCCCCTTGGTGTGCATACATTTGTTCTCTATATCTGTGTCTCAATATCTGCCCTGCAAACCGGTTCATCTGTACCATTTTTCTAGGTTCCACATATATGTGTTAATATACGATATTTGTTTTTCTCTTTCTGACTTACTTCACTCTGTATGACAGTCTCTAGATCCATCCACGTCTCAAGAAATGACCCAATTTTGTTCCTTTTTATGGCCGAGAAATATTCCACTGTATATATGTACCACATCTTCTTTTTCTATTCATCTGTTGATGGGCATTTAGGTTGCTTCCCTGACCTGGCTATTGTAAATAGTGCTGCAATGAACATTGGGGTACATGTGTCTTTTTGAATTATGGTTTTCTCTGGGTATGTGCCCAGTAGTGGGATGGCTGGATCATATGGTAATTCTATTTTTAGTTTTTTAAGGAACCTCCATACTGTTCTCCATAGTGGCTGTATCAATTTACATTCCCACCACAGTGCAAGAGAGTTCCATTTTCTCCACACCCTCTTCAGCATTTGTTGTTTGTAGATTTTCTGATGGTGCCCATTTTAATTGGTGTGAAGTCATACCACATTGTAGTTTTGATTTATATTTCTCTAATAATTAGTGATGTTTAGCAGCTTTTCATGTGCTTCTTGGCCATCTGTATGTCTTCTTTGGACAAATGTCTATTTAGGTCTTCTGCCCATTTTTGGATTGGGTTGTTTGTTTTTTTAATATTGAGCTGCATGAGCTGCTTGTAAATTTTGGAGATTAATCCTTTGTCAGTTGCTTCATTGGCAAATATTTTCTCCCATTCTGAGGGTTGTCTTTTCCTCTTGTTTATAGTTTCATTTGCTGTGCAAAAGCTTTGAAGTTTCATTAGGTCCCATTTGTTTATTTTTGTTTTTATTTCCATTACTCTAGGAGGTGGATCAAAACAGATCTTGCTGTGATTTATGTCAAAGAGCATTCTTCCTATGTTTTCCTCTAAGAGTGTTATAGTGTCCGGTCTTACATTTAGGTCTCTAATACATTTTGAGTTTATTTTTGTTTGTGTTGTTAGGGAGTGTTCTAATTTCATTCTCTTACATGTAGCTGTCCAGTTTTCCCAGCACCACTTATTGAAGAGACTTTCTTTCCTCCATTGTATATCCTTGCCTCTTTTGTCATAGGTTAGTTGACCATAGGTGCGTGGGTTTATCTGTGGGCTTTCTATCTTGTTCCACTGATCTATGTTTCTGTTTTTGTGCCAGTACCATATTGTCTTGATTACTGTAGCTTTGTAGTATAGTCTGAAGTCAGGGAGTCTGATTCCTCCAGCTCTGTTTTATTCCCTCAAGACTGCTTTGGGTATTCGGGGTCTTTTGTGTTTCCATACAAATTTTAATATTTTTTGTTCTAGTTCTGTAAAAAATGCCATTGGTAATTTGAAATGGATTGCACTGAATCTGTAGACTGCTTTGTGTAGTATAGTCATTTTTACAATATTGATTCTTCCAATCCAAGAACATGGCATATCTCTCCACTTGTTGGTATCACCTTTAATTTCTTTCATCAGTGTCTTATAGTTTTCTGCATACAAGTCTTTTGTCTCCCTAGGTAGGTTTATTCCTAGGTATTTTATTCTTTTTCTTGCAATGGTAAATGGGAGTGTTTCCTTAATTTGTCTTTCAGATTTTTCTTCATTAGTATATAGGAATGCAAGAGATTTCTGTGCATTAATTTTGTATCCTGCAACTTCACCAAATTCATTGATTAGCTCTAGTAGTTTTCTGGTGGCATCTTTAGGAGTCTCTATTTATAGTATCATGTCATCTGCAAACAGTGACAGTTTTACTTCTTCTTTTCCCATTTGTATTCCTTTTATTTCTTTTTCTTCTCTGATTGCCGTGGCTAGGACTTCCAAAATTATGTTGTATAATAGTGGTGAGAGTGGATATCCTTGTCTTGTTCCTGATCTTAGAGGAAATCTTTCAGTTTTTCACCATTGAAAATGATATTTGCTGTGGGTTTGTTGTATATGGCCTTTCTTATGTTGCGGTAGGTTCCCTCTATGCCCGATTTCTGGAGAGTTTTTATAATAAATGGGTGTTAAATTTTGTCAAAAGCTTTCTCTGCATCTATTGAGATGATCATATGGTTTTTCTTCTTCCATTTGCTAATATGATGTATCACATTGATTGATTTGTGTATATTGAAGAATCCCTGCATCCCTGGGATAAATCCCACTTGACCATGGTGTATGATCCTTTAAATGTGTTGTTGGGTTCTGTTTGCTAGTATTTTGTTGAGGATTTTTGCATCTATATTCATCAGTGATATTGGTGTGTAATTTTCTTTTTTTGTAGTATCTTTGTCTGGTTTTGGTATCGGGGTGATTTTGACCTCATAGAATGAGTTTTGGAGGTTCCTTCCTCTGCACTTCTTTGGAAGAGTTTGAGAAGGATGGGTGTTAGCTCTTCTCTAAATGTTTGATAGAATTCACCTGTGAAGCCATCTGGTCCTGGACTTCTTTTCTTTGGAAGATTTTTAATAACAGTTTCAATTGCATTACTTGTGATTGGTCTGTTCATATTTTCTATTTCTTCGTGGTTCAGTCTTGGAAGGTTATACCTTTCTAAGAATTTGTCCATTTCTTCCAGGTTGTCCATTTTATTGGCATAGAGTTGCTTGTAGTAATCTCTTCTGATCCCTTGTATTTCTTCAGTGTCTGTTGTAACTTCTCCTTTTTCATTTCTAATTTTATGGATTTGAGTCCTCTCCCTCTTTTTCTTGATGAGTCTGCCTAATGATTTATCAGTTTTCTTTATCTTCTCAAAGAATCAGCTTTTAGTTTTATTGATCTTTGCTATTGTTTTCTTTGTTTCTATTTCATTTATTTCTGCTCTGATCTTTATGATTTCTTTCCTTCTGCTAACTTTGGGGTTTGTTTGTTCTTCTTTCTCTAGTTCCTTTAGGTGTAAGGTTAGATTGTTTATTTGAGATGTTTCTTGTTTCTTCAGGTAGGCTTGTATTGCTATAAACTTCCCTCTTAGAACTGCTTTTGCTGCATCCCATAGGTTTTGGATCGTCGTGTTTGCATTGTCATTTGTCTCTAGGTATTCTTTGATTTCCTCTTTGATTTCTTCAATGATCTCTAGGTTATTCAGTAATGTATTGTTTAGCCTCCATGTTTTTGTCGTGTTTTTCCCTATAATTGATTTCTAATCTCATAGCGTTGTGGTCAGAAAAGATGCTTGATATTATTTCAATTTTCTTAAATTTACTGAGGCTTGATTTGTGACCCAAGATGTGATCTATCCTGGAGAATGTTCCGTGTGCACTTGAGAAGAAAGTGTAATCTCCTTTTTTTGCATGGAATGTCCTGTAAATATCGGTTATGTCTATCTGGTCTGTTGTGTCATTTAAAGCTTGTCTTTCCCTATTAATTTTCTGTCTGGATGATCTGTCCATTGGTGTAAGTGAGGTGTTAAAGTTCCTCACTATTATTGTGTTACTGTCAATTTCCTCTTTTATAGCTGTTAGCAGTTGCCTTATGTATTGAGGTGCTCCTCTGTTGGGTGCATAAATATTTACCATTGTTATATCTTCTTGGATTGATCCCTTGATCATTATGTAGTGTCCTTCTTTGTCTCTTAATAGTCTTTATTTTAAAGTCGATTTTGTCTGATATGAGAATTTCTACTTCAGGTTTCTTTTGATTTCCATTTGCATGGAATATCTTTTTCTATCCCCTCACTTTCAGTCTGTATATATCCCTATGTCTGAAGTGGGTCTTGTTTTTGTATCCATTCAGCCAGTCTATGTCTTTTTTTTGGAGCATTTCATCCATTTACATTTAAGGTAATTACCGATTTGTATTTGCTTATTGCCATTTTGTTAATTGTTTTGCATTTGTTTTTGTAGGTCTTTTTTCTGCCCTTCATCTTTTGTTCTCTTCTCTTGTGATTTTATGTCTATTTTTAGTGTTGTGTTTGGTTTGCTTTTTCTTTTGTGTGTGTGTATCTATTATAGATTTTTGGTTTGTGGTTCCCATGACGTTTTGATATAGCAGTCTATATACAAGCAAGTTTTTAAGTTGCTGTTCTTTTAATTTCAAATGCATTTCCAGTATCCTGCATTTGTACTCTCCTCTTTTAACTATTGCTGGTTTTATCATGTTTGTGTGTGGATGATTTCCTACCTTTATTGTATTTTTGCCTTTACCTGTGAGCTTTTCCATTTGTAATTTTCTATTTGTGGCCTTCTCTTTTCCACCTAGAGAAGTTCTTTTAACATTTGTTGCAGAGCTGGTGTGGTGGTGCTGAATTCTCTAACTTTTGCTTATCTATAAGACTTTTGATTTCTCTGTCGAATCTGAATGAGAGCCTTGCTGTGTAGAGTATTCTTGGTTGTAGGTTCTTGCTTTCATCACTTCAAATGTATTGTTCCTCTCCCTTCTGGCCTGCAGAGTTTCTGCTATGAAATCATCTGACAACCACGTGGGAGTTCCCTTGTATATTATTTGTTGCTTTCCCCTTTTTGCTTTTAATATTTTTTCTTTGTCTTTAATTTTTGTCAATTTGATTGCTATGTGTCTCGACATGTTCCTTTTTGGGTTTATCCTGCCTGGGATTCTCTATGCTTCCTGGACTTGGGTGGCTGTTTCCTTTTCCGTGTTAGGGAATTTTTTGCTATTATCTCTTCAAATATTTTCTCTCTCTCTTCTCCTCCTGGGACCCCTATAATGCGAACATTGGTGTGTTTAATGTTGTCTCAGAGGTCTCTTAGACTGTCCTCATTTCTTTTCATTGTTTTTTCTTTATTCTGTTCCCTGGCAGTGAATTCCACCATTCTGTCTTTCAGCTCGCTTACCATTCTTCTGCCTCCATTATTCCGCTGTTGATTCCTTTTAGTGTATTTTTCATTTCAGTTATTGTATTGTTCATCTCTGCTTGCTCTTTAGTTCTTTTAGGTCTTCTTAAACATTTCTTGGACCTTCTCGATCTATACCTCCATTCTTTTTCCGAGGTCCTGCAACATCTTCACTATCATTTCTCTGAATTCTTTTTCTGGTAGATTGCCTATCTGCACTTCACTTAGTTGTTTTTCTGGGGTTCTATCTTGTTCTCTCATCTGGGACATATTCCTCTGCTGTCTCTTTTTGTCTAACTTTATGTGATTGTGGTTTCCATTCCACAGTCTACAAGGTTGTAGTTCTTCTTGCTTCTGCTGTCTGCCCCGTGGTGGATGAGGCTGTCTAAGAGGCTTGTGCAGGCTTCCTGGCGGGATGGACTGGTTTCTTCCCACTGGTGGGTGGAGCTGGGTCTTGTCCCTCTGGTGGGCAGGGCCGTGTCAAGGAGTGTGTTTAGAGGGCAGCTGTATGCTCAGGAAGACTTTAAGCAGCCTGTCTGCTGAAGGGTGGGGCTGTGTTCCCACCCTGTTGATTGTTTGGTCTGAGGTGTTCTAGTCCTGGAGCCTACAGGTTGTTAGGTGGGGCCAGGCCTTGGTGCAAAAATGCCAGCCTCTGGAGGGCTCACGCCAACTCCCCAGAACTATTGCCACCAGTATTTGTCCCCACAGTGAGCCACAGCCACCCCCTGCCTCCACAGGAGACCCTCCAATATCAACAGGTAGGTTTGGCCCAGGATCTTATGAGGTCACTGCTTTTTTCCCTGGGTCCTGGTGTGCCCAAGACCGTTTATGCTCCCTCCAAGATTGGAGTTTCTATTTCCCCCAGTCCTGTGTAATTTGTGTGATTAGACCCTGCTGGCCTTCAAAGCCAGATTCTCTGGGGCCTCCTTCTCCCACTGCCACACCCCCCAGGCTGGGGAGCCTGATGTGGGGCTCAAAACTTTCACTCCTGTGGGAGAACTTCTGTGATATAATTATTTTCCAGTTTGTGGGTCACCCACCCAGCAGGTATGAGATTTGATTTTATTTCGGTTGCTCTCTTTCTACCATCTTGTTGTGGCGGCTTCTTCATTGTCATTGGATGTAGGATATCTTTTTTAGTGGGTTCCAGCCTTTTTTTGTTGATGGTTGTTCAGCAATTAGTTGTGATTTTAGTGTTTTCATAAAAAGATGTGAGCTCACATCCTTCTACTCCGCCATCTTGTCTCCGACCCAGAGCATCCTTCTTTTTACAAGAAAGAGACAAGAAATGGATGAGGCCTCTGCAGAAGTTTTCATTAGGATCTTGGGGAGCATGGCACTAGGGATTCAGGAAGAGGTGATTGATGTTTAGGTGAGCCACAGACTTGAAGAGTTGCTAGAGCTTCCAGCAGAGTTAGCAGTGACACTTTATGTCCCATTGTACCACTGGGAAGAAAAATCACTGGTAGTGGCACATTGGCCATGGTCAGCTGTTGGAAGAAAGGGGTTTAGAAATGGAGGCCAATCTCTAGGAGCTTTATTTGAGGTATTCCTCCCTTGGAGTTTGAAGGGTAATACCAATGACAAATATTTCATAATTTGCTACAAGCAAATGTTGGAAATTTCTAGAAAAGGGAATTTCTTACAAATATTAATATTTCTGTAAGTGAGGTGGATGGAGACTTATTGCTATTGTGATTTAAGTTACAGTTTTAAGTGTAACCTCAGACTACTTATACCAAGAAAAAAATGAGGAGAGGTAATTCCAGGAAAAAGGAAATATTGACAGTGTATTCATAAGGTTGTTTTTTTTTTTTTGCTTTTTTTTAACATCTTTATTGCAGTATAATTGCTTTACAGTGTTGTTTTAGTTTCTGCTGTATAACAAAGTGAATCAGCTATATGTATACGTATATCCCCATATTCCCTTCCTCTTGCATCTCCCTCCCACCCTCCTTATCCCACCCCTCGAGGTGGTCACAAAGCACCGACCTGATATCCATGTTCCATGCAGATGCTTCCCACTAGCTATTTTGTATTTGGTAGTGTATATGTCAGTGCCACTCTCTCACTTTGTCCCAGCTTACCCTTCCCCCTCCCCATGTCCTCAAGTCCATTCTCTATGTCTGTGTATTTATTCCTGTCCTGCCCCTAGGTTCATGAGAACCTTTTGTTGTTGTTGTTGTTAAAGATTACATATATATGTGTTAGCATATGGTATTTGTTTTTCTCTTTCTGACTTACTTCACTCTGTATGACAGACTCTAGGTCCATCCACCTCATTACAGATAACTCAATTTAGTTTCTTTTTATGGCTGAGTAATATTCCATTGTATATATGTGCCACATCTTCTTTCTCCATTCATCTGTCGATGGACACTTAGGTTGCTTCCAAGTCATGGCTATTGTAAATAGAGCTGCAGTGAAACTTGTGGTACATGACTCTTTTTGAATTATGGTATTCTCAGGGTATATGCTCAGTAGGGGGATTGGTGGGCCGTATGGTAGTTCTGTTTTTAGTTTTCTAAGGAACCTCCATACTGTTCTCCATAGTGGCTGTGTCAATTTACATTGCCACCAACAGTGCAAGAGGGTTCCCTTTTCTCCACACCCTCTCCAGCATTTATTGTTTCTAGATTTTTTGATGACGGCAGTTCTGACTGGTGTGAGGTGATACCTCATTGTAGTTTTGATTTGCATTTCTCTAATGATTAATGATGTTGAGCATCCTTTCATGTGTTTGTTGGCAATCTATATCTTCTTTAGAGAAATGTCTATTTAGATCTTCTGCCCATTTTTGGATTGGGTTGTTTGTTTTTTTGATATCGAGCTGCATGAGCTGCTTGTATATTTTGGAGATTAATCCTTTGTCAGTTGCTTCGTTTGCAAATATTTTCGCCCGTTCTGGTGGTTTTCTTTTCATCTTGTTTATGTTTTCCTTTGCTGAGCAAAAGCTTTTAAATTTCATTAGGTCTCATTTGTTTATTCTTGTTTTTATTTCCATTTCTCTAGGAGGTGGGTCAAAAAGGATCTTGCTGTGATTTATGTCATAGAGTATTCTGCCTATGTTTTCCTCTAAGAGTTTTATAGTGTCTGGCCTTACATTTAGGTATTTAATCCATTTTAAGTTTATTTTTGTGTATGGTGTTAGGAAGTGTTTACTTTCATTTTTTACATGTAGCTGTCCAGTTTTCCCAGCACCACGTATTGAAGAGGCTGTCTTTTCTCCATTGTATACTCTTGCCTCCTTTATCAAGGATAAGGTGACCATATGTGTGTGGGTTTATCTCTAGGCTTTCTATCCTGTACCATTGATCTATGTTTCTGTTCTTGTGCCAGTACCATACTCTCTGGATTACTGTAGTTTTGTAGTATAGCCTGAGGTCAGGGAGTATGATTCCTCCAGATCCATTTTTCTTTCTCAAGATTGTCTTAGCTATTCAGGGTCTTTTGTGTTTCCATACAAATTGTGAAAGTTTTGTTATGTGAAAAATGCCATTGGTCGTTTGATAGGGATTGCATTGAATCTGTAGATTGCTTTGGGTATACTACAGTCATTTTTATAACATTGATTCTTCCAATCCAAGAACATGGTATATCTCTTCTTCTGTTTGTATCATCTTTAATTTCTTTCATCAGTGTCTTATAGTTTTCTGCATACAAGTCTTTTTTCTCCTTACGTAAGTTTACTCTTGGGTATTTTAATCTTCTTGTTGCAGTGGTAAATGGGAATCTTTCCTTAATTTCTCTTTCAGATATTTCATCATTAGTGTATAGGAATGCAAGAGATTTCTTGCATTAATTTTGTATCCTGCAACTTTACCAAATTCATTGATTAGCTCTAGTAGTTTTCTGTTAGCATCTTTAGGATTCTCTATTATAGTATCATGTCATCTGCAAAGAGTGACAGTTTTACTTCTTCTTTTCTGATTTGGATTCCTTTTATTTCTTTTTCTTGTCTGATTGCTGTGGCTAAAACTCCCAAAACAATGTTGAATAATAGTGGTGAGAGTGCACAGCCTTGTCTTGTTCCTGATCTTAGAGGAAATGTTTTCAGTTTTTCAACATTGAGAACAATGTTGGCTGTGGGTTTGTCATATATGGCTTTTATTGTGTTGAGGTAGGTTCCCTCCTGGCTACTTTTTGGAGACTTTTTATCATAAATTTGTGTTGAATTTTTTCACGAGCTTTTTCTGCATCTACTGAGATGATCATATGTTTTTTATCCTTCAGTTTGTTAATATGGTTTATCACATTGTTTGATTTGAGTATATTGAAGAATCCTTGCACTCCTGGGATAAACCCCACTTGATCATGGTGTATGATCCTTTTAATGTGCTGTTGGGTTCTGTTTGTTAGTATTTTCTTGAGGATTTTTGCATCTATGTTCATCAGAAATATTGGCCTGTAGTCTTTTCTGTGTGTGTGTGTGACATCTTTCTCTGGTTTTGGTATCAGGGTAATGGTGGCCTCGTAGAATGAGTTTGGGAGTGTTCCTCCTCTGCTATATTTTGGAAGAGTTTGAGAAGGATAGGTGTTAGCTCTTCTCTGAATGTTTGATAGAATTTGCCTGTGAAGCCATCTGGTCCTGGGCTTTTGTTTGTTGGAAGATTTTTAATCACAGTCTCAATTTCAGTGCTTGTGATTTGTCTGTTTGTATTTTCTATTTCTTCCTGGTTCAGTCTCGGAAGGTTGTGGTTTTCTAAGAATTTGTCCATTTCTTCCAGGTTGTTCATTTTATTGGCATATTGTTGCTCGTAGTAATCTTTCATGATCCTTTGTATTTCTGCAATGTCAGTTGTTACTTCTCCTTTTTCATTTCTAATTCTGTTGATTTGAATCTTTTCCCTTTTTTCTTGATGAGTCTGGCTAATGGTTTATCGATTTTTTTAATCTTTTCAAAGAACCAGCTTTTAGTTTTATTGATCTTTGCTATAGGTCCCTTCATTTATTTTTCATTTATTTCTGTCGTGATCTGTATGATTCTTTCCTTCTGATAAATTTGGGGAGTTTTTGTTCTTCTTCCTCTAATTGCTTTAGGTGTAAGGTTAAGTTGTTTATTTGATATGTTTCTTGAGGTAGGATTGTATTGCTATAAACTTCCCTCTTAGAAGTGATTTTGCTGCATCCCATAGGTTTTGGGTTGTCGTGTTTTCATTGTCATTTGTTTCTAGGTATTTTTTTGTTTCTTCACTGATCTCTTGGTTATTTAGTAGCGTATTGTTTAGCCTCCGTGTGTTTGTATTTTTTCCTGTTTTTTTCCGGTAATAGATATCTAGTCATAGCATTGTGGTCAGAAAAAATACTTGATACGATTTCAGTTTTCTTAAATTTACCAAGGCTTGATTTGTGACCCAAGATATGGTCTGTCCTGGAGAATGTTCCATGAGCACTTGAGAAAAAAGTATAATCTGTTGTTTTCTGATGGAATGTCCTAGAAATATCTATTAAATCCATCTTGTTTAATGTGTCATTTAATGCTTGTGTTTCCTTATTTATTCTCATTTTGGTTGATCTGTCCATTGGTGAAAGTTGGGTATTAAAGTCCCCTACTATGATTGTGTTACGGTTGATTTCCCCTTTTATGGCTGTTAGCATTTGCCTTATGTATTGAGGTGCTCCCTTGTTGGGTGCATATAAATATTTACCATTGTTATATCTTCTTCTTGGATTGATCCCTTGATCATTATGTAGTGTCCTTCTATAATGGTCTTTATTTTAAAGTCTATTTTGTCTGATATGAGAATTGCTACTCCAGCTTTCTTTTAATTTCCATTTGCATAGAATATCTTTTTCCATCCCCTTACTTTCAGTCTGTATGTGTCCCTAGGTCTGAAGTGTGTGTCTTGTAGACAGCATATATACATGTCCTATTTTTGTATCCATTCAGTCAGTCTGTGTCTTTTGGTTGGAGCATTGACTCCATTTACATTTAATGTAATTATCGATATATTTGTTCCTATTACCATTTTCTTAATTGTTTTAGGTTTGTTAGGTCTTTTCCTTCTCTTGTGTTTCCTGCCTAGAAAAGTTCCTTTAGCACTTGTTGTAAGGCCAATTTTGTGGTGCTGAATTCTCTTAACTTTTGCTTATCTGTTAAGGTTTTAATTTCTCCATCGAATGTGAATGAGATCCTTGCTGGCTGGAGTAATCTTGGTTGTAGGTTTTTCCCTTTCATCACTTTAAATATGTCTTGACACTCCCTTCTGGCTTGCAGAGTTTCTGCTGAAAGATCAGCCATTAACCTTATGGGGATTTCCTTGTATATTATTTGTTGCTTTTCCCTTGCTGCTTTCAATATTTTTTTCTTTGTATTTAATTTTTGATAGCTTGATTAATATGTGTCTTGATGTGTTTCTCTTTGGATTTATCCTGTATGGGAGTCTGTGCTTCTTGGACTTGATTGACTTTTTCCTTTTACATGTTAGGGAAGTTTTCAACTATAGTCTCCTCAAATATTTTCTCAGACCCTTTCTTTTTCTCTTCTTCTGCTCCCTCTATAATTTGAATGTTGGTGCGTTTAATGTTGTCCCAGAAGTTTCTGAGACTGTCCTCAATTCTCTTCATTCTCTTTCCTTTATTCTGTTCCCTGGCAGTTATGTCCACCATTTTATATTCCAGCTCACTTATCTTTTATTCTGCCTCAGTTATTCTGTTATTGATTTCTTCTAGAGTATTTTTAATTTCATTTATTGTGTTGTTCATCACTGTTGTTTTCTCTTTAGTTCTTTTATATCCTTGTTAAAGGTTTCTTGTATTTTCTCCATTCTGTTTCCAAGATTTTGGATCATCTTTACTATCATTACTCTGAATTCTTTTTCAGGTAGATTGCCTATTTCATCTTCATTTTTATGGTCTTGTAAGTTTTTACCTTGCTCCTTCGTCTGTAAGTAATTTTTTTGTCATTTCGTTTTTTTTTTTGATGGGTGGTGCTGTATTCTTGTCTTACTGTTTGTTTGGCCTGAGATGTCCAGCACTGGAGTTTGCAGGCAGTTGGATAGAGCTGGGTATTGGTGCTTAGATGAGGACCTCCGGGAGGCCTCATTCCTACTGATATTCCCTGGCATCTGAGGTTCTCTGTTAGTGCAGCAGTTTGGGCTCGGAGCTCCCACCACAGGAGCTCAGCCCCAACCTCCAGCCTGGGAACCAAGATCCCGCAAGCTCCTTGGCATGGAAAAAAAAAAAAGAAGGAAGAAAGAAAGAAAAAAAAGGAACAGTACAATATCAAAGAACAGAAAACACAATAAAATTAGAAAGATAAAAAATATATTAGGAAAAATAAAACTATAATTGAAACAACTGAAACAAGGTAAAATAAAACCACAACAGAAAAAAGAGGGGTGTGTGTGGAGGTGGGGAACAAGCCAAAAGGAAAGATCACTAACAAAGTATAAAGAATAAAATAAAATTAGAAAAATAAAAGTTTTATTTGGAAAAATAAAAGTATAAAAGAATCAACAATAGTGAATCAACAAGGTAAAACAGAGCCCTAATCTATAAGAGGAAAAAAGAAAAAAAAAAAAACAGAAAACCTTGGCCCTGGGGGCCGAGTTTAGGCAGGGGACAGAACTTAGGCAGGGGCAGGTTTTAGGGTAGGGCAGGACCTACACAGGTGGGGGGTTGATGTTCAAGTGTGGGGCAGGGCCTCTGCTTAGGACCTGCGCAGAAGGGGAAAGGAGGGCCTCTGGAGTGTGGGATTCTGGAGTTTGCAGGAAGGGCCCTGAGTGAGGGTATGTGGGTGGGGTTTAAGCCTAGCTCGTTAGAGGGGGTCTCAGAAGGGGTCTCTGAGTGTAGAGGTGGGGCCCTGGGTGCGGGTGTAGGGGCAGAGCTTGGGCTCTGCATGGCAGGAGGGAGGCTCCAAGGACAGAGGATTAGACCCGGGAGCCCAACAGGCTCCCTGGTGTCTAAGTGGACAGGGAAAGCACTGGTCCCATTCCCTTCCATTCCTTTGTGCCCCTCTCCCATTGTCTCCTCCAGGGGCTCCCCCATCGCTGCTGGATCCCTAATCATGGGTGGGTCCCACTGGCTGTAGGAGCTCCTCCTCTCCCCCAGCCGCCCCTCAGCGGTGCTGGTCCCGGAGGTCCGGCCTTTACTTTTGCTCCCCCTTCCCTCCCTCCCACTCCCTCAGGACCTGCCAGCTGGAGGGGGCCTAGGTGGGCAGAGGGTCAGGCCTGGGATCTCAACAGGTTCCTGGGGTCCAAGTGGGCAGGGGAAACCTGGCCATGCTCCCGTTTGATCCTCTGCCCTCCCAGTGGTTCCCCAGTATCCCCCTTCGGGTGTGGGATCCCTTCCCCTCCCCCTGCTGTCCTTCAGGGACGCCAGTCCCGTCCCACCTCCACTTCTCCTCTCCCTTCACTTCCCCCACGCCCCACGTCCTACCCAGTTGCTGGGGGTTCCTCCCATCCCCTTAGGTGTCCGTGGTCCCCCACCGGTACCTGGTAGGTGCCCTAGTTGTGAGGAGAGTCGAATTCCACATCCTCCTAGTAGGCCATCTTGACTCCACTCCCTCCCCCTTAGTATCTCATAAGGTTTTGAGAAGACCAAACTGACAAGACAAGGTGAAATTTTGGACAAGGTTGTAAGAAATAAGGCTAGCTAATTATAAGAAGGCTGGGTTAGGGTGCAGCTTGTCAAAGAAGTTTAAATTGGGTTTAGTATGAAATAGGTAAGAGGAGGGGTTTTATATCACTAGTAATATGAATTTAGCATCACCTATTTGACTTGCTTGCAATCTAAGTAAAATCACACTTCTTATTTTCCAGTTAGTTGTTTGAGTTCTCAAGTTTCCTTATATAGAATAAGGTCCTCTGTTTCTTTTTTTAAGATGTCCCCCTACATTCCTGCCCCACCCCTCACTGAATTGTCTAAGAACCAAGGGGCTTACCCAATACAAGTGAGATTAGTTCTGTTTCCAGACACCAGACAGCAAGAGAGGATGGTACAGTCAGATTAACCCACATCCACCATTGGTTTGGTCATGGGCATTTCACCCAGTCAGATGATGTTTCTCCCCTCCTGCAGGGGTGCCCTTGTCACTTCTGATAACTGATCAGCATAGAGTTGTGACCCTCTTTCAGCTTCAAGGGTACATATCTTAGATAAATATTTTCTCAGACATTGTTTCCTAAAACAGGACACCATACCACAGTGGCTGGGTCTGAACTCATGCTGACTCACAAGGGAGCAAGACCGCAGAGATGCTCTTAGAGGGTGAACTCAAAATTCCACAAGCTCTGCCTCCTGGCAGCTGATCAGGGAGCAAACTTTGCTGCCCTGCTGCAAATTGGCTTCAAGTTTAACAATACCAAGTGCTTTTGAGGATGTGAGTTGAGTAATCTGTAAGCTTTAGAGAATGCTGGTAGGAGTACAAATCGCTTACACACTCACCTTGAAAAACAGTTTCACATCCAGCAATGTTCAAGATGTGAACTTGCTTATACTTACTAATTCCACTTCTTAAGTATATGCTCAAGAAAGCATGTTCATGGGAGTTTTGGCAAAAGAAGGGGAAATGGTCGAAATGTCCTGCAATGGAGAATGACTACATAAATTATCATACAGTCATGCAATGGATTAAAATTCAGCAGTGAAAATAAATGACAAAGAGCTACGCATGCCAACATGGATAATCTCACAATGTTGAACAACAACAAAGGCAAGTCATAGAAGAACACATGCAGTTTGAGGCCATATACATCATTTCAAAAATGTGAAAAACTGAACAATATATGGCTAAAGGATATGTACATGTGTGGTAAATTAATAAACACAGGGAATAATAAACACAGACTTCAGGGTCCTAGTTAGTGCTTGAGGGGATGGAGAAAACTGTGATCAGAGACAGGCATATGGGAGGCTCCAAAGATATTGTTAACTTTATATAACATAGAGAACAAAGTGTTTGTTTTATTCTTCTTTAAACCAAACATAGGCATTTTATGTTTTGCCCACACCCATCTACAAACACACATATATATAATTTCATAATTTAAAAATTTTCAAAGAATCATTTAAGTAGGGAGATGAAGAACCATTTGCATAAGAATCTCAGGGGCTTTCTGAGAGAATAAAGACCAAAATATCTTCTCCTCCCTAAATGTTCTCTACAAAGAACCACAGATATTTGTGACCATGTCATCAGATGCTCAGAGAGCTTCCTCACGTGAAAGGCTTCCTGTGGATGATGGGACCCCCACATCTTCCAGCGGTTTTATCTCCAAGTCTCTCCTCTCCAGGCAACCATGCCTCTTGTTTACCTCTTCCAACTTCTTTTTTCCTTCTCTCCCTTTCTTCACCTACTTCCCTGATTTTTTTTAACTTTATTCTCTACTTGCGAAATCTTAAAGCTCAAAGTAATAAAGAAAGATTAGGTAGAAAGAAGAGAAAAAGAGAAAGCAGTACTTCCAAAACAAGTTCTAAATATACTCATTGTGTCCCTGTAGGAATTTGAGGGGGGTGGAGCCTCCCTTATTAAGTAGAGCAGACATTATAAAAAAATGTGTTGTTTTGTTTTCTAGCAGGACATATCAAAGTCTTGGAAAACCTAAGAGGAAGATTATAGTATGTTGTTTATTTCCAAATTTGTTTGACAGAAAATTTCCCTGTTTTTCAAATGCCTATCTTGGATAATACTATGTTCAGTGGGAAAATTATGGGAAATATGGAGTTTGAATTATGACAAAGAATATTCTCACAGAAAAGGAGGAGTTAAACATAGTTTTTCATCATTACATATTGGTCACAAAATACTTTAATTGGATTCTCCTAATTTCTACAATGGATTCTTTGTTGATATGGATACTACAAATTCTTGGTGGTAAATATTACAGTTTAGTGAGTATTCTCTCAACATAATCACCTTTTAAAAAATTTTATATCATGTTTTCTCCCCCACTACTGAATGAGTCCCTACTCTATATTAGAATCTTAGTGCTAGGGACATAATAGTAAACTATAGACATGATTACTGATCTCATGGAATTTACAAGTAAGAAAAAAATTGTTAGAAATTAATCATGCCTCTATTAAATGCACTTTATAATAGTAAAATAAGGAACAAAATTTTTAAAGACAACTTGAGTGTAATTTTTAGTCCCAAGTGTATTTTTTCCAAATTATTACAACTGTATGCAGGTAAAAGCCTGAATTAGTTACCTGGGTATTCATTACATATTTGAATTCCCCATAGTAAAAAATATTGCATAGGGAAGGATAAGTCATCATATGATGAAAATTTCATTTAGAGCTTTTGATTCACTCTCTGCTCAAACACCCCTCTTCTGTTAATAGCACTACATTGATCACCCATGACAGCAATGTCTTTACCCATCCAAGATTTTAATTTTGTATTTCTGTTTTATGACCTGATGTTCTATGCAAATACCATTCAAACTATGAAATAAAATTACCAATGCCATTGAGACTCTAAGATTTAATGCAATTGATGAAAATAATGTTGGAAAAATACTATAAACAAATCCCATAAAGAAATGAAAATCTGTCAGAATAAGAATTTTTAGCAAATAAAGGGAAATATTTATAAGAATAACAAAATAGATTATTCAGGGGTGAATTATTAAGACAGATGCTTGAGAAATTTGGTATGCGCTCAAATATGTTTTTAGAAAGGATTCTTTAAGATCATTCCACAAAAACCAAATATAAAGGCAGTTATACTCTAACACATTTTTTGGTAAAATTCTATACCAAAAGAGTCAACTCTTTCTTTTTTTTTTTTCTTAATTTTATTTATTTATTTATGGCTGTGTTGGCTCTTCGTTTCTGTGCGAGGGCTTTCTCTAGTTGCGGCAAGTGGGGGCCACTCCTCATCGCAGTGCACGGGCCTCTCATTATCGCGGCCTCTCTTGTTGCGGAGCACAGGCTCCAGACGCGCAGGCTCAGTAATTGTGGCTCACGGGGCTAGCTGCTCTGCGGCATGTGGGATCTTCCCAGACCAGGGTTCGAACCCATGTCCCCTGCACTGGCAGGCAGATTCTCAACCACTGCACCACCAGGGAAGCCCAAGAGTCAACTCTTGCTTTACTCTTTGTTCAACAAATTAGAGCACAATTGAAATGTAATCTAAATTTTGTTAAACATGTGTGTTTTTAGAATTTTCCATTTCATCTGTCAAGAAAACATCCAGTCAACCTTGTTTATCACTATTTATTATGGATTTCCCCCCTATCTTAAAGGTATTCACTTTAAAAGTCACATTGAAGTTTGGAACCCAGTTTTCTCAGTAAATGAGGTCCTTATTCTGGTGTTGGAAATTGTAGTTAGCTGACTTAGCCATGTGCCTGAGATTGTTAAAATATTGAATCTTTCATCTTTAATAGGATGATATTTTGTTCCAAGTGCTATGCTCTTGACACCAGAGCAATGAAAACAGCAAGTCTCTCTGTAGGCTGAATATTGGCTCCCCAAAGATGTCTATGTTCTAATCCTTGGAACCTGTGGATATGTTATTTTACATGATAAAAAGAACTTGCAGGTAGGATTACATTAAGGATCTTAGAATGCAGGAGAGGATCCTATATTATCCAGGTGGGGCCCCATGTAATCACAAAGGTCCTTAGAAGAGGGAGGCAGGAGGGTCAGAACATTTATAGAAAATGTAAGGGTGGAAGCTGAGTTCAGAGAGAAGAGATTAGGCTTCAGGTCTTGAAGGTGGAGGAAGGGGCCATGGGGCAACGGATGCAGGCAACCTCTAGAAGCTGGAAAAGGCAAGGAAACAGAGCCAGGAGCCTCCTGATGACATGCAGGCCTGTGGACCCATTTTAGACTTCTGACCTCTTGAACTGTAGGAGAGACTATCTGCATTGCTTTAAGGCACTAATTTGGTGGTCATTTGCTACAGCAGCAAGAGGAAACCCATACAGTCTCATCTGAAATTTTCATGCTTTCTGCTTTGCTGAAAACTTCACCTTCCCCTGCCCATTTCCCTTTTAAGGGAAGCTTGGCAAGGAACAGAGAAATGGCTTTCCTATCCTAACCATTCCTTTTATGGGTCAGTTCAAAAGTCTTTTCCTCCTTGAGGCCTTAAATCTATCCCCTGGCCTCTCCTATCAGGTTGCTTTTATTTACAGTGACCATAGGTCAATTCTGAAGGTTCAATGGGATGAAATTAATAATTATGCTACAACAGGGACAAACTGGAACAGTGCTGGGACATATGGTCACCCTACATATATTTCCACTGCAGTACTCATTTTGTCTCATATTTAAATTACCAGTAAATTCTTGTCTTTCTTCACATCTCCTTCCTCCTTCTACCAGAGGTAAGAGAAGCTTTACTCTTCACCTGTATTCTCCATAACATATCCATCATCATCATTGCCTGCATCATCATTGCCATCATCACCATCACTATCATGGTCATTATAGTAGTTGAATCTTCCATCATACTTACTATATCTCTGGTACATAGTCACATTATGTGTAATAACTCAGTTAATCCTTGCAACGACTATAGGAGGATGGAACTATGTTATCCTCATTTTAGAGAGAAATTATTTGAGGCTTGGAGAGGCTAACGTGCTCAGGGTCACACAATAGGAGATGGCAGGACCAGGATTCAGTTGCAGACAGTTTGGTTTCTTTATCACTATTGCCCCCAAATAGGACTTCTCATAGAGAAGGTGTAAGTAGTCATTTGAAAAGTAAGGGACACCTAGATTCACATGCTTATCCCCCTAATTCTGAATTTTAATAGAAATAAGCATTTAGGAAATAAACAATAATTTCAGTATAATAATTTGTGTTCTATCTATTGTAAATATTAAAAAAATAAACAGGTATGCACACAAGATGTTGCCCCTGGTCTTCTAATAAATTAAAATTATTAGAATTGATTTGGGGAAGTGAGAGTTATTGGAAGGAACATAACACATTTTTGTTTATTTTCCAGTTTTGTTGAGTTATATATAATTGACATACAGTACTGTCTATGTTTAAGGCATATGGCATAATGATTTGACTTACATATATTTTGAAATGATCACTACAATAAGTTTAGTTAACATGCATCATCTCATATTGAAAGAAAAAGAAAAAGGATTTTTTGCTTGTGATGAGAACTCTTAGGATCAACTCTCTTAATAACTATCAAATATACCACACAGCAGGGTTTACTATAGTCATCACACTGTACATTACATCCTCAGTATTCACTCATCTTATAACTGATAATTTATACCTTTTGATCACCTCTATCCAATTCCCCCACCCTGCTCCCCCCACTTCTGGTTACCACAAATCTCATCTCTTTTTCTATGAGTTTGGTTAGGGTTTGGTGGCAGGGGGTGGGGGTAGTGTTGGTTTGTTTTTAGATTCTCCAAATAAGTGAGATAATACCGATTTTGTCTTTCTCTGCTTAACTTATTTCATTTATCACAATTAACGTCAAAGGTCTCAAATGGCAGGATTGCCTTCTTTTTATGGCTGAATAATATCCTATTTTGTGTGTTTACATATCACATTTTCTTTATCCATCAATGGACACTTAGGTTGCTTTCTTCCATGCTATTGTAAATAATGCTTGCTATGAACTTGGAAGTGCAGATATCTCTTCCACATAGTGTTTTCATTTCCTTCAAATATAGTAGAATTGCTGGATCATATGGTAGTTAAATTTTTAATTTTTTGAGGAAACTCCATACTGTTTTCCATAGTGGCTGTGCCAATTTACATTCCCACCAACAGTGCACAAGGACTACTTTTTCTCCACATCCCCTCCAGTATTTCTCTCTTGTCTTTTGGATGATAGCCATTCTAACAGGCCTTAGGTGGTATCTCATTTTGGTTTTTGATTTTCATTTCCCTGATGGTTAGTGATGTTGACCACATTTTCATGACCTGTTGGTCATTCGTACATCTTTGGAAAAATGTCTATTCAGTTCTTTGTCCATTTTTGTATTGCATTGTTTTTTGCTATTCAGTTATATGAGTTCTTTATATATTTTTGTTGTTAGTCTCTTATCTGTTATATGGTTTATGAATATTTTTCCCATTCTGTACATTGTCTTTTCATTTTGTTCATTGTTTCTTTTGCTGTGCAGAAGCTTTTTAGTTTGTTATAGTCCTACTTGTTTACTTTTGATTTTGTTGCTGTGCTTAGGTGTCGTATCCAAAAATAATCATTGCTAAGACTGATGCCCTATTACCTATGTTTTCTTCTAGGGGTTTTATGCTTTCCGGTCTTACATTTAAGTCTTTAATTCATTTTGAGTTGATTTTTGTTAGTGGTGTAAGATAGGTTATCGTTTCATTCTTTTACATACGAATATCCAATTTTCCCAGCTCTGTTTATTGAAGAGACTGTCTTTTCTCTGTGGAGTTTTCTTGGCTCCCTTGTCAAATATTAGTTGACTGTATATGTATGGGTTTATTCTATTCCATTGATGGGTGTGTCTGTTTTTATGCCAGTACTGTATTTTGATTACTATAGCATTATAATATAGCTTGAAACCAGGAAGTGTGATGTCCCCCACTCTGTTCTTCTTTCTCAAGATTGCTTTGGCTATTTGGGTTTTGTGGTTCCATATAAATTTTAGGATTTTTTTTATACTTCTGTTTAAAAAAATGCTACTGGAGTCTTGATAGGAATTACATTGAATCTATAGATGGCTTTGAGTAGTATGAACATTTTACCAATATTCTTCTCTTCAATGAAAACAGAATAACTTTCTATTTATTTGTGTCTTCAATTTCTTTCATCAGTATCTTGTAGTTTTCAGTGTAGAGATCTTTTACCTTCTTGGTTAAATTTATTCCTAAGTATTGATATTTTATTAATTTATGCTACTGTAAATGTGATCATTTTCTTTATTTCTTTCTCAGATAATTCATTGTTACTGTGTATAAATACTACTAGTTTTTGTATGTCTATTTTGTATTCTGCAACTTCACTGAATTTTTTGGTTAGATCTAACGGGGTTTTTTGGTACTGACTTTAGGATTTTCCATATATCAAATCATGTCATCTGCAAATAGAGACAATTTTACTTCCTACTTTGCAATTCTGATGCTTTTTCTTCCTTCCTTCCTCTCTTCCTTCCTTCCTCTTTTTCTTCCTTCCTCCCTCCCTCTCTCTCTACCTCTCTTCCTTCCCGTCCCCCCGCCCTCTCTTTTTCTTTCTCTTGCTTAATTGCTCTGGCCAGGTCTTTCACTACTATACTGAATAGGAGTGGTGGAAGCACACACCTTTGTCTTGTTCCTGATCTTAGAGGAAAACTTCTCAGACTTTCACCATTGAGTATGATGTTAGCTGTGGGCGTGTCATATATTCCTTCTATACCTAATTTGTCAAGAGTTTTTGTCATGAATGGATATTGATTTTTTTCAAAGCTTTTTCTTTATCTATTAAGATGATCATATATTATTTTTCTTTGATTCTATTAAGGTGATGTATCACATTTATTGATTTGTGTATATTGAACTGTCCTTGCATCTCAGGGATAAATCCCACTTGATCATGGTAAATGATCCTTTAAACGTGCTGCTGCATTCAGTTTGCTAGTATTTTATTGAGGATTTTTGCATATGTATTCATCAGTGGTACTAGCTTGTAATTTTCTTCTCTTGAGAGTCCTTTTCTGGCTTTGGTAACATGGTAATGCTGGCCTCCTAAAATGAGTTTGGGAATATTCCCTCCTCTCTGATTTTTTGGAAGAGTTTGAGAAGAATTGGCATTAATTCTTCTTTAAATGTTTGGTGAAATTCAACAATGAAGTCATCTAGTCCTGGGCTTTTCTTCACTGAGGGATTTTTGATTACTGATTCAATCTCCTCAATAGTAATTGGCCTGTTTGTATTTTCTGTGTCTTCATGATTCAATCTTGCGTTTTATATTTTGAAAAAGTGTCCATTTCTTCTAGGTTGTCCAGTTTGTTGGCATTTAGTTGTTCATAGTAGCTTCTTATGATCCTTTATATTTCTGTGATATCAGTTGTAATGTCTCCTTTTTCTTTATAATTTTGTTGATTTGGGTCCATTTTTTCTTGGTTAGTCTAGCTAAAGGTTTGTTGATTTCATTCATCTTTTCAGAGAACCAACTCTTAGTTATGTTAATCTTTTACATTGTTTTCCTGTTCTTGATTTCACTTATTTCTGCCCAAATTTATCATTTTCTTCCTTCTGCTAACTTTGGCTCAGTTGTTGTTGTTTTTTTCCCCTAGACATAGAGTTAGGTTATTTGAGATCTTTCTTTTTTTTTTAGGGTAAGTGTTTATTGCTATGAGCTTCCATCTTAGAACTGCTTTTTCTTCATCCCATAAGTTTTGGATGTGTGTTTTCAATTTCATTTGTCTCAAGATACTTTTCAGTTTCCTCTTTAATTTCTTCTTTGATTCATTGGTTGTTCAGGAGAGTGTTATTTAATTTCCATGTATTTGTGAGTTTTCTAGTTTTCCTCCTGTTAATGACCTCTAGTTTCATACCATGGTAGTTAGAGAAGTTACTTTGTATGATTTCAGTCTTCTTGAATTTACTAAGAATTGTTTTGTGGCATAACATTATGGTCTGTCATATAGAATGTCTCAAGTGTTCTTATGAAGAATGTGTGTTCTGCCATTGTTAAATAGAATGTTTTGTATGTCTGCCAGATCCATTTTGTATATAGTGCTATTCAAATCTATTTCCTTGTTGATTCTCTGTCTGGATAATCTATTCACTGCTGAGAGTTGGGTATCAAAGTCCCCAACTATTACTGTATTGGTGTTTATTTCTCCTTTCAGCTCTGTTAGTTTTTGCTTTTTATAATTAGGTACTCTAATGTTGGGTACGTAAATATTTATAATTGTTAAATCTTCTTGAAGGATTGTCCCCTTTATCATTATGTAATGATCTTATTTGTTTCTTTTTACCATTTTCAGTTTAAAGTCTATTTTGTCTGATGTAAGTGTAGCAATGCCTGCTTTGGGGGTGGGGGTTACCATTTGCTTGAAATATCTTTCTTCATCACTTCACTCTCAGTCTATGTGTGTCTTTAAGGCTAAAGTGACTCTTTTGTAGGCAGCATATCATTGGATCTTGCTTTTTATCCATTCAAACATTCTAAGTCTTTGGAGAATTTAATCCATTTACATTTAAAATAATTATTAATAGGTAAGGACTTACTATTGCCATTTTGTTAATTTTTTTCTGACTGTATAGAGATCCATTTTTCTTTTTTCTTATCCTGCTCTCTTTTTTTTGTATTTCATGTCTTTTAGTATCAGTATGCTTTGACTACTTTATCATGTTCTGTTGTGTAATTACTACAGGTTTTTCCCTGTGGTTACCATGGAGCTTACATAACTATTTCAAAATTATAACACCCGATTTTAAACAATAACAACCTAACTTTGATAGCATTCCTAAAGTTTACACTTTTACTTCTCCTCACGCTCACATTTTAGGTTATTGATGTTATAGTTTACATATTTTAATATTGTATATCCAATAACAGATTATTATAGTTATGGTTACTTTGCTACATATGTTTCTTTTTTTAAATTTTATTTAATTTATTTTTTACAGCAGTTTCTTATTAGTCATCAATTTTATACACATCAATGTATACATGTCAATCCCAATGGCCCAATCACAGTAACATTTTTGAAAAAGAAATATTGTTTTTGTCAACAAACATCTATATAATGACAAAGAAATCTGCCTGACTCAGAGATTTGCAATGTCTCCAGAGTTAAATGGCCAGAATTCAAGTTCAGCTCTGCCCCTTGTCTATAGTAAGACATGGGGCTAGCCAGAGAAAGCACCAGTTTCCTCATCAGAACTTTGGGGATTATAATAATATATGTATATTGCTTTTTTTTATTAGTTTCTGCTTTATAACAAAGTGAATCAGTCATACATATACATCTGTTCCCATATCCCTTCCCTCTTGCGTCTCCCTCCCTCCCACCCTCCTTATCCCACCCCTCCAGGCACTCACAAAGCACCGAGCTGATCTCCCTGTGCTATGCGGCTGCTTCCCACTATCTATCGACCTTACGTTTGGTAGTGTATATATGTCCATGCCTCTCTTTCGCATTGTCACAGCTTACCTTTCCCCCTCCCCATATCCTCAAGTCCATTCTCAAGTAGGTCTGTGTCATTATACCTGTTTTACCCCTAGGTACTTCATGACATTTTTTTTTCTTAAATTCCATATATATGTGTTAGCATACGGTATTTGTCTTTCTCTTTCTGACTTACTTCACTCTGTATGACAGACTCTAGGTCTATCCACCTCATTACAAATAGCTCAATTTCATTTCTTTTTATGGCTGAGTAATATTCCATTGTATATATGTGCCACATCTTCTTTACCCATTCAGCCAATGATGGACACTTAGGTTGTTTCCATCTCTGAGCAATTGTGAATAGAGCTGCAATGAACATTTTGGTACATGTCTCTTCTGAATTATGGTTTTCTCAGGGTATATGCCTAGTAGTGGGATTGCTGGGTCATATGGTAGTTCTATTTTTAGTTTTTTAAGGAACCTCCATACTGTTCTCCATAGTGGCTGTACCAATTCACATTCCCACCAGCAGTGCAAGAGTGTTCCCTTTTCTCCACACCCTCTCCAGCATTTATTGTTTCTAGATTTTTTGAGGATGGCCATTCTGACTGGTGTGAGATGATATCTCATTGTAGTTTTGATTTGCATTTCTCTAATGATTAATGATGTTGAGCATTGTTTCATGTGTTTGTTGGCAGTCTGTATATCTTCTTTGGAGAAATGCCTATTTAAGTCTTCTGCCCATTTTTAGATTGGGTTGTTTGTTTTTTTGCTATTGAGCTGCATGAGCTGCTTGTAAATTTTGGAGATTAATCCTTTGTCAGTTGCTTCATTTGCAAATATTTTCTACCATTCTGAGGGTTGTCTTTTGATCTTCTTTATGGTTTCCTTTGCTGTGCAAAAGCTTTGAAGTTTCATTAGATCCCATTTGTTTATTTTTGTTTTTATTTCCATTTCTCTAGGAGGTGGGTCCAAAAGGATCTTGCTGTGATTTATGTCATAGAGTGTTCTGCCTATGTTTTCCTCTAAGAGTTTGATAGGTGCTGGCCTTACATCTAGGTCTTTAATGCATTTTGAGCTTATTTTTGTGTATGGTGTTAGGGAATGATCTAATCTCATACTTTTATATGTCCCTGTCCAGTTTTCCCAGCACCACTTATTAAAGAGGCTGTCCTTTCTCCACTGTACATTCCTGCCTCCTTTATCAAAGATAAGGTAACTATATGTGTGTGGGTTTATCTCTGGGCTTTCTATCCTGTTCCATTGATCTATATTTCTGTTTTTGTGCCAGTACCACACTGTCTTGATTACTGTAGCTTTGTAGTATAGTCTGAAGTCAGGGAGCCTGATTCCCCCAGCTCCGTTTTTCGTTCTCAAGATTGCTTTGGCTATTCGGGGTCTTTTGTTTTTCCAAACAAATTTTGAAATTTTTTGTTCTAGTTCTGTGAAAAATGCCAGTGGTAGTTTTATAGGGATTGCATTGAATCTGTAGATTGCTTTGGGTAGTAGAGTCACTTTCACAATGTTGATTCTTCCAATCCAGGAACATGGTATATCTCTCCATCTATTTGTATCATCTTTAATTTCTTTCATCAGTGTCTTATAATTTTCTGCATACAGGTCTTTTGTCTCCTTAGGTAGGTTCATTCCTAGATATTTTATTCTTTTTGTTGCAGTGGTAGATGGGAGTGTTTTCTTGATTTCACTTTCAGATTTTTCATCATTAGTGTACAGGAATGCCAGAGATTTCTGTGCATTAATTTTGTATCCTGCTACTTTATCAAATTCATTGATTAGCTCTAGTAGTTTTCTGGTAGCATCTTTAGGATTCTCTATGTATAGTATCATGTCATCTGCAAACAGTGACAGCTTTACTTCTTCTTTTCCGATTTGGATTCCTTTTATTTCCTTTTCTTCTCTGATTGCTGTGGCTAAAACTTCCAAAACTAAGTTGAATAAGAGTGGTGAGAGTGGGCAGTCTTGTCTTGTTCCTGATCTTACAGGAAATGGTTTCAGTCTTTCACCATTGAGGACGATGTTGGCTGTGGGTCTGTCATATATGGCCTTTATTATGTTGAGGAAAGTTCCCTCTATGCCTACTTTCTGCAGGGTTTTTATCATAAATGGGTGTTGAATTTTGTCGAAAGCTTTCTCTGCATCTATTGAGATGATCATATGGTTTTTCTCCTTCAGTTTGTTAATATGGTGTATCACATTGATTGATTTGCGTATATTGAAGAATCCTTGCATTCCTGGAATAAACCTCACTTGATCATGGTGTATGATCCTTTTAATGTGCTGTTGGATTCTGTTTGCTAGTATTTTGTTGAGGATTTTTGCATCTATGTTCATCAGTGATATTGGCCTGTAGTTTTCTTTCTTTGTGCCATCCTTGCCTGGTTTTGGTATCAAGGTGATGGTGGCCTCATAGAATGAGTTGGGAGTGCTCCTCCCTCTGCTATATTTTAGAAGAGTTTGAGAAAAGTAGGTGTTAGGTCTTCTCTAAATGTTTGATAGAATTCACCTGTAAAGCCATCTGGTCCTGGGCTTTTGTTTGTTGGAAGATTTTTAATCACAGTTTCAATTTCAGTGCTTGTGATTGGTCTATTCATATTTTCTATTTCTTCCTGATTCAGTCTTGGCAGGTTGTCCATTTCTAAGAATTTGTCCATTTCTTCCAGGTTGTCCATTTTATTGGCATAGAGTTGCTTGTAGTAATCTCTCATGATCTTTTGTATTTCTGCAGTGTCAGTTGTTACTTCTCCTTTTTCATTTCTAATTCTATTGATTTGAGTCTTCTCCCTTTTTTTCTTGATGAGTCTGGCTAATGGTTTATCAATTTTGTTTATCTTCTCAAAGAACCAGCTTTTAGTTTTATTGATCTTTGCTATCGTTTCCTTCATTTCTTTTTCATTTATTTCTGATCTGATTTTTATGATTTCTTTCCTTCTGCTAACTTTGGGATGTTTTTGTTCTTCTTTCTCTAATTGCTTTAGGTGCAAGGTTAGGTTGTTTATTCGAGATGTTTCCTGTTTCTTAAGGTGGGATTGTATTGCTATAAACTTCCCTCTTAGAACTGCTTTTGCTGCATCCGATAGGTTTTGGGTCGTCGTGTCTCCATTGTCATTTGTTTCTAGGTATTTTTTAATTTCTATTTGATTTCTTCAGTGATCACTTCGTTATTAAGTAGTGTATTGTTTAGCCTCCATGTGTTTGTATTTTTTACAGCTCTTTTCCTGTAATTGATATGTAGTCTCATAGCATTGTGGTTGGAAAAGATACTTGATACAATTTCAATTTTCTTAAATTTACCAAGGCTTGATTTGTGACCCAAGATATGATCTATCCTGGAGAATGTTCCATGAGCACTTGAAAAAAATGTGTATTCTGTTGTTTTTGGATGGAATGTCCTATAAATATCAATTAAGTCCATCTTGTTTAATGTATCATTTAAAGCTTGTGTTTCCTTATTTATTTTCATTTTGGATGATCTGTCCATTGGTGAAAGTGGGGTGTTAAAGTCCCCTACTATGAGTGTGTTACTGTCGATTTCCCCTTTTATGGCTGTTAGTATTTGCCTTATGTATTGAGGTGCTCCTATGTTTGGTTCATAAATATTTACAATTGTTATATCTTCTTCTTGGATCGATCCCTTGATCATTATGTAGTGTCCTTCTTTGTCTCTTCTAGTTGTCTTTATTTTAAAGTCTATTTTGTCTGATATGAGAATTGCTACTCCAGCTTTCTTTTGGTTTCCATTTGCATGGAATATCTTTTTCCATCCCCTTACTTTCAGTCCGTATGTGTCTCTAGGTCTGAAGTGGGTCTCTTGTAGACAGCATATATATGGGTCTTGTTTTTGTATCCATTCAGCCACTCTGTGTCTTTTGGTGGGAGCATTTAGTCCATTTACATTTAAGGTAATTATTGATATGTATGTTCCTGTTCCCATTTCCTAAATTGTTTTGGGTTCGTTATTGTAGGTATTTTCCTTCTGTTGTGTTTCTTGCCTAGAGAAGTTCCTTTAGCATTTGTTGTAAAGCTGGTTTGGTGGTGCTGAACTCTCTTAGCTTTTGCTTGTCTGTAAACATTTTAATTTCTCCATCAAACCTGAATGAGATCCTTGCTGGGTAGAGTAATCTTGGTTGCAGGTTTTTCTCCTTCATCACTTTAAATATGTCCTGCCACTCCCTTCTGGCTTGTAGAGTTTCTGCTGAGAGATCAGCTGTTATCCTGATGGGGATTCCCTTGTGTGTTATTTGTTGTTTTTGCCTTGCTGCTTTTAATATGATTTCTTTGTGTTTAATTTTTGACAGTTTGATTAACATGTGTCTTGGCGTATTTCTCCTTGGATTTATTCTGTATGGGACTCTCTGTGCCTCCTGGACTTGATTAACTATTTCCTTTCCCATATTAGGGAAGTTTTCAACTATAATCTCTTCAAATATTTTCTCAGTCCCTTTCTTTTTCTCTTCTTCTTCTGGAACCCCTATAATTTGAATGTTGGTGCGTTTAATGTTGTCCCAGAGGTCTCTGAGACTGTCCTCTGTTCTTTTCATTCTTTTTTTTTATTCTGCTCTGCAGCAGTTATTTCCACTATTTTATCTTACACGTCACTTATCCGTTCTTCTGCCTCAGTTATTCTGCTATTGATCCCATCTAGAGTATTTTTCATTTCATTTATTGTGTTTTTAATCGATACTTGATTCATCTTTAGTTCTTCTAGGTCCTTGTTAACTGTTTCTTGTATCTTCTCCATTCTAGTTCCAAGATTTTGGATCATCTTTACTATCATTATTCTGAATTCTTTTTCAGGTAGACTGCCTATTACCTCTTCATTTGTTAGGTCTGGTGGGTTTTTATCTTGCTCCTTCACCTGCTGTGTGTTTTTCTGTCTTCTCATTTTGCTTATCTTACTGTGTTTGGGGTCTCCTTTTTGCAGCCTTCAGATTCGTAGTTCTCTTTGTTTTTGGTGTCTGTCCCCAGTGGCTAAGGTTGTTTCAGTGGGTTGTGTAGGCTTCCTGGTGGGGGGGACTAGTGCCTGTGTTCTGGTGGATAAGGCTGGATCTTGTCTTTCTGGTGGACAGGTCCACGTCTGGTGGTGTGTTTTGGGGTGCCTGTGGCCTAATTATGTTTTTAGGCACCCTCTCTGCTAATGGGTGGGTTTGTGTTCCTGTCTTGCTAGTTGCTTGGCATAGGGTGATCAGCACTGTAGCTTGCTGGTCGTTGACTGGAGCTGGGTGTTGGTGTTGAATTGGAAATCTCTGGGAGATTTTTGCCACTTGATATTATGTGGAGCTGGGAGGTCTCTTGTGGACCTGTGTCCTGAAGTTGGCTCTCCCACTACAGAGGCACAGCACTGACTCCTGGCTGCAGCACCAAGAGCCTTTCATCTACCCGGCTCAGAATAAAAGGGAGAAAAAGTAGAAAGAAATAATTAGTAGAAGAAAGAAAGAGAGAAAGAAAGAAAGAAAGAAGGAAAGAAAGGAAGGAAGGAAGAAAGAAAGAAAGGAGTCAGGGAGGAAGGAAGGAAGGAAAGAAAGAAAGGAGGGAGGGAGGAAAGAAAAAGAAAGAGAAAGAAAGAAAGAGAGAAAGAAAGACAGGAGAGAGGGAGGGAGGGAGGAAGGAAAGAAAGAAAGGAGGAGCGGAGGGAGGGAGAGTGGAAGGGAAGGTAGGAAAAAAAGAAAGAGCGAAGATAAAGTAAAATAGAATAAAGTATGATAAAATATAGTAGCGTTATTAAAATAAAACAGTAATTATTAAAAAAAATTAAAAAAAACAAAAACAAAAACGGACGGATAGAACCCTGGGACAAATGGTGGAAGCAAAGCTATACAGAGAAAATCTCACACAGAAGCATACACATACACATTCACAAAAAGAGAACGGGGAAAACATCGTAAATCTTGTTCTCAAAGTGCACCTCCTCAATTTGGGATAATTCATTGTAAAAAGAGGAAAAGGGGAAAAAATCTTAAATCTTGACCTCAAAGTCCACTTCCTCAATTTGGGATGATTCGCTGTCCATTCATGCACTCCACAGACGCAGGGCACATCAAGCCGACCGTGGAGCTTTAATCCGCTGCCTCCGAGGCTGCACAGAGAGATTTCCCTGTCTCTTCTCTGCTCTCACAGCTCCCGGGTCTCAGCCTTGGACCCGGCCCCGCCTCTGCGCATAGGTTGCCGGAGGGCGTCCGTTCTTCGCTCAGACAGGACGGGTTTAAAGGAGCCGCTGATTCGGGGGCTCTGGCTCACTGAGGCCGAGGGGAGGGGGGGGCACGCAGTGCGGGGCGGGCCTGCGGCGGCAGAGGCCGACGTGACGTTGCACCAGCCCGAGGTGCTCCGTGCGCTTTCCCGGGGAAGCCGTCCCTGGATCCCGGGACCCCGGCCGTGACGGGCTGCACAGGCTCCCCGGAAGGGGGCGTGGACAGTGACCTGCACTTGCACACAGGCCTCGTGGCGGCGGCAGCAGCAGCCCCAGCATCCCACGCCCGTCTCCGGGGTCCACGCCTTCAGCCGTGGTTCGCGCCCGTCTCTGGAGCTCCTTTAAGGAGCGCTGTTAATCCCCTCTCCTCGCGCACCAGGAAACAAAGAGGGAAGAAAAAGTCTCTTGCCTCTTCGGCAGGTCCAGACTTTTCCCCGGACTCCCTCCGTGCTAGCCGTGGTGCACTAACCCCTTCAGGCTCTCTTCCCGCCGCCAGCCCCAGTCCTCTCCCTGCGCTCCGACTGAAAGCCGATACCCAAGTCTCAGCTCTCAGCCCCGGCGGCCGAGCAGACAAGCCTCTCGGGCTGGTGTGTGCCTGAGGGCACCGATCCTCTGTGCCGGAATCTCTCCGCTTTGCCCTCCGCACCCCTGTTGCTGTGCTCTCCTCCGCGGCTCAGAAGCTCCCCCCTCCACCACCCGCAGTCTCTGCCCGCGAAGGGGCTTCTAGTGTGTGGAAACCTTTCCTCCTTCACGGCTCTCTCCCACTGGTGCAGGTCCCGTCCCTATTCTTTGTCTCTGTTTTTTCTTTTTTCTTTTGCCCTACCCAGGTACGTGGGGAGTTTCTTGCCTTTTGGGGGGTCTGAGGTCTTCTGTCAGCGTTCAGTAGGTGTTCTGTAGGAGTTGTTTCACGTGTAGATGAATTTCTGGTGTATCCGGCGCTCTCGCTCTCGCTCTCCTACATTTGTTTCTTAACTTTTAGAATTGTAAGTGAATTATCACCACCACTACCATATTACATATTTCTTCTGAGTGGTCAAGTCTGCTTTTGAAGCTCTCTATTGAGTTCTTCAGGTCATTTTATTTTTCAGCTCTAGGATCTCTGTTTCATTTTTTGGATAGTTTCTATTCATTTGTTTAACTTCTTTTGTTCATGTATTGTTTTTTTAAATTTGTTTAGTTGTCTGTGTGTTCTTATAGTTCACTAAACTTCTTTAAGAGAATTATTCTGAATTTTTCGTGTGACAGTTCCTAGATCTCCATTTCTTTAGCATCACTTATTGGAGATTTATTAGTTTCCTTTGGTGGTGTCATGTTTACCTGATTTTTTGTGATTCTTGATTTCTTTCATTGGTATCAGCACATTTGAGTAAGTGGTCTCTTCTTTCAGACTTTACAGCTTCACTTTGGCAGATAGCTCTTCACCAGTCAGCTCAGTTTGAGCTTCTAAATGTGTCCACTTGTAACACCCTTGGGCAGATGGAGCTTGCTATCAGGGTCTGTTTTTGGGTGAGGCCATTGCCCAAGCTATGAGGTTGGGGTGGGTGTGTTATTGGTTGAGAAGTGTTGGTTCCATGACTTTGACTGCTGTCTTGGTTCCCTGCCCAAGCAAGTCTGAAGGATGGGTTCTGCAGTTGCGTGGGTTCTCTAGTCAGGCTTACTAGATGGTTGGGACAGAGTCCTATACTCAGTAGTAGGCGGGTCTATGAATTAGCTTTCCTGCCCTGGTGGGAGAGCAGAAGGGGCCCCAGGGCCTGCATGGCTCATTGTTTGGGGACCTGAATCAAGCAAGACTATGCACTGAGTTCCCTGGCTAGACGAGAACACCAGTTTTGCTCTGCAAAGGGAGAAAGCCCTGGGCTGGACACTCTGTTCAGGTGCCACTGTAAGCAGGGATGTTGGATGGGCTGTTCAGCTTCCCATGTGCTCTAGTTAAGCCTGATCAGGTGAGCTGAAAGCTATCTTCAGCAAGGGGTGGAGCCATGAATTAGTTTCCCTTCCCAGGTAGAGTGGGAAATTTGGCTCCAAGATTGGAAAGGCTTTCTGTTTGTGGTCTTGACTCAAGCTGACCCATGTACCAAGTTTTCTGCCTGAAACAGGTCACTAGCTTGGCTTTGCAAACAATCAGCTCTGCCTGCCAGACTCTCTGCTCAAGTGTTACTGGGCTGTGCAAATTTCCAGGTGCTACAACCAGGCTTTCTGGTCAGGCAGAGTTGGGAGCTATACTTAGCAGTGCACTGGGCTATGACTCAGACCCTGACTTCCCCACCCCCAACCTGGGTAGGGGCAGACCAGGCTCCAGAGCCAGCAAGGTCCTTATTTGAGCACCTGAATCAGGCAGACCTGCATCCCACCAAGTTCCCTGGTCTGACTGCACCACCATCTTGGTTCTGCAGATGAGCAAAGCTGCTGGTTGGGTCTTCTACTTGAGTGCTGGAAGTGAGGAGTCAGTCTGTCAAGATCCGAGTGCTGGTTTGTTGCAAACCCCTCCTCCCTCCTCCATCACAGTCAGATTCTAAGTGGTCAAGCCCGGAAGATCCACCAGTTAATTTCCAGGGGGCGAGACTGGAGTTGGAGCTCCCAAGAAATAACCCACAATGCTGGTGGATGTCCACCCTGGGCTCTCTTTTCCCACTGGAGGAACTGTAGGCTCAGGGGTGCTGGGCGGCCTAGGGGAGGGGCAATGCAGTCGGCATGTAGCGACTCCTATTACCCTTCGAATGCATTCTGTCCTGGTCTCTGTGTTGCAAGGGTGTGCTTCAGTCTCGCCCCTGTGTTCTAGGGTTTTCTCAGTGGTGTCTTGTCTATGAATATTTGTCAGTTGTTTTTCTCATGAGAGGGAGCAAAATCAGGAAGGATATATGTTGCCATCTTGGTGACATCATTCCTGCATTTTTAAGTTGCTTTTTGATTAACAATTAACCATAGTGTCTATAAGTGGAGCTGGTTTAACAGGTCAAATGCTTTCCAGCTGTCCTTGACAATAACTAAACAGAAAGGACATTTTTGCCAAAGCTTCAAGGAAAAGAGAGGTAACATTTGATTAGAAAATATGGTACTTTTATATGGCTTATAAGATGAACTCTTGCCAAATTTGAGGCAAGTCATGTTGAGAAAGAGCTCTGGCCTGGAACTGCCAGCCAAATGTGTGACGTCTTCTACTGCTTAGTAAACAGAATAACCATTGATTTTGATTATCCACACACTAATGCCAAGAAAAATCACAGGCCTAAAAAATAAAGTTGGACTCTAAGAAATTAGGTAGAGGATTGATGCTGCTTTTTTGTATGGAAAATAATGGTTCCAATGTGAACAATGACGTATTTAAGTAAAGGTAAATGCAGTCTACTGATTTAGTGATATGAAGGGTAGAAACAGACTTACCAGAATGAAGATAGGACTTGTGTATGAGCATGATTTGATTTCCTAAAGATGGATTCTTTCAAACATTAGATTGTTTGATATAAAAAATGAATATAAATTTACTTGAATATTAATGCCTTTAATGGATACATAATCATTATTTAAATGATAACTAAGTGGCTATAAAACCTATTCTTTTTCTTCTTATAATTGTTAGAGCAACTTAAATCAGCTTTAATCATTTAGGCTATTCCAAACTTTAAAAAACCCCAACTAAACATATTTCTAAAATGTGTCTTAATAATTTCAACTATTTACCAATGAAATTATTCACATATCCCAATATAGTTTTATTTGGTACACGTTGTACTGAGTAGAAAACATTATATTTCTCGTGGAATGATTTATGTATGTATACTCTCAGAAGTATGGCTAAAATATGCATGTATGTAAAATAATCTTTCTCAGATTGATACTATTCAATTAATGAACTCAAATCCTGAGGGAAGTTTGAGAATCTAGAAAGCTTCAATTATACAGAGAAACAGATGTGATTTTATTGAAACTTAGAAGAGATGTGATTTTATTGCTTTCTTCTGTCTTGATGAGAAATACAAAACATGCATTTAAGACCTTGGAATATTTGGTGTCCTATCTTGATTTAAGCCCTGCAGAATATCAGATTCCTGTCCTCCTCCACACCTCCAGGGAGCCACTCTTTCTGAAAAAAAGTTCAGAAGCTTTTTTAATGCATGACTGTGCTCAGCCCAGTCCCGTGGGAGGTGTGGAGGAAGAAAGGAATTTGGCTGGGGGAGTTGAAAAATATTAAAAAACAAAGCACAACACAGTAACAACATTAAAAAAAAACACTAATATTGTGATTTGGCTTAAGAATGCTAAAGAGATGGGTTTGTAAACCAGGATTTAGTAATTTTCCAGTGCCCTGATGCATCTACTCCTATTCCACGTATTGGAACTAAAAATAAAGACACAGCTATTTGAAAAACTCAGTTTTAGTTTTAGAGTATGGATTTAAAATGTGTATTGCTCTCTTTTATTACAGCTGACATATTTGAAGTGAGAATGAGATAGCCAACCCCCTCCCCCTGACGGTAAAGGCCATATTACACCAAACCAAACCATAACATTTTATAACTGGAGTAGTCTTCAAGTCTTAGCTTTTTATCCATGGTATTTGCTTCTCTTAAACTTGGGAACTGTTCCATGGAATGCAAATAGAGTTGTTGTGGAAGAAAAAAATCAGTGTTTCACTTCCAAGTAGAAAGATAATGCAAGATGCTTGAGTATTTTATATATTCCATGAGGCACATTAACCAAGTAAGGAGAAACAGGTGGAATTTTAAAGATTTATTTAATTTAACTCAGTATATCCAAAATATTAATTTAACATGTACATTCTTTGTTCGCATAAGTCTTGGAATTCCTGTATGCCTTTGCCCTCATGCCACTCCTCAGTTTGGACCAGCTACATTTCAAGTGCCCTGGAGTCACATATGGGTGGTGACTGCTGGGTTAGCACAGCTCTAGGTTTGTAAAACAGCAGGTTAATACACACAGGGGCTTCTTTACTGAAGGACTTTTCATGGCCATTGACATGCTAATGTACACCAGGCACACTTCACATCTGCTTAGGCAACACCATTTGGGACACACTGCACAACACCCTGCGGCACTCTTAGGGAATAAAACCTCTTGATGAGACTGGATTCTGAAGCCATGGCTAACAAATGACTTTCAGCCTTGGATTTTACTCCCACTCTGCCATTTGCCAGGGATTCAGCATTACACCAGATACTTAACCTTTCTTAATGTGTCTCCTTATCTGAAAAATGGAACTTTGACCAATGACATTGCAGGACTTCTCTGATGACTAAATGGGAGCATTCGTAAAGCACCGTGAGAAGTCCTGGGGCACAGCAGATACCAAGGAAATGTATTATGTATGCATTTTCTATGTGTAGTTATGATATTAGAAGGGACAGGTTGTGTGTAATATATTAGAAACTTATGTATAAGCTTATCGTGTTGAAGGAATCCTTATTATATTAGTAAAACTTTTCAAGGGACTCAATTTAGAACTATGTTGGGTTTTCTTCCTATACATATATATATATATATATATATATATATATATATTTAAGATGAAGTACAATTGATTTACAATGTTGTGTTAGTTTCAGGTGTACAACAGAGTTATTCAGTTACACACACACACACACACACACACACACACGTATATATGTATATCTATCCATCCATCCAACTATCTGTATTCTTTTTCAGATTCTTTTCCATTACAGGTTATTACAAGATATTGAATATAGTTCCCTCTCTACTATACATAAAATAGACAAAGAACTTTGTTGTTTCAAATCTGTACTTAGAAGCCGTAGGTGTCAGAGATCAGAGGTGGGGTCTCAGAGAGAAGAAAGGGCACTTTATATTGGCTCCATGCTTTCCCCTCTACCTTTGGGCAGAAGAACTCTTTAATCATTAGATGTTAGATGAGTTTCCTTTTGACAAAAAATATACATAGTTAAAACTAATTGGTAATCTAAAATAATAGGGAATTTAAGAATGGAGTAAAATATATTCCCAAGCCTGCAAAAAAGTTCCATTAATTATAGGTTAATTGCCTTGTGAAGTAGATTGCTATGAGAAATGGTCACTTATATTAACAGGTTATTTATGTTTGTGAAAAAGGGAAACGTGTTATATTCTAGTGGAATGCTGCACAATGAACATCACAAATTAGATAAAAGAATTTGCTGCTGGGATGGTCCACATCCCACAAGCTACAGAATCAACAGTTCAGTACTATCGGGTTGGCCAAAAAGTGCCTTCGGTTTTTAAGTAAAAATAAAAGACAGTTTTCATTTTCATCAAGAACTTTATTGAACAACGTATTAACCCTTTTGTTCCACTACCTTCTGCCATTTTACAGGCAACTTCATAATTCCATCTTCCCAAAACTTTTTATCTTTTTGAGCAAAGAACTGTTCCAGTTGCCTTTTACAGTCTTTTACAGTCTTGCAGAGAATGGAAATTTTTTCCATTAAGAGAATTTTGTAAAGACCGAAATAAATGGAAATCCAAAGGTGCAGTGTCTAGTGAATATGGCGGATGAATCAGAACTTAGGGAGGAGCTCATAATAGAGGACTCCCTTCTAATCCCACCATATACACAACATTACCTTCTTTGGATGGAGACCGGCCTTTGGTGGTGTTGGTGGTGGTTCATTTCACTTGCCCCACGATCTCTTCTGTTCCACATTATTGTACAGTATCCCCTTTTCATTTCCTGTCACAATTTGTTTTAAAAATGGAATGTTTTCATTACATTTAAGTAGAGAATCGCATATGGAAATATGGTCAAGAAGGTTTTTTTGTTTAACTTATGTGGAACCCAAATATCAAAGCAATGAACATAACCAAGCTGGTGCAAATGATTTTCAACACTTGATTTGGGTATTTTGAGTATGTCGGCTATCTCCCGTGTGGTATCACGCTGATTGTTCTCAATTAATGTCTCAGTTTGATCGCTATCAACTTCAACTGGTCTACCCGACCGTGGAGCATCTTCCAGCAAGAAATCTCCAGCACGTAACTTCACAAACCACTTTTGACATGTTCGATCAGTCACAGCACCTTCTCCATACACTGCACAAATCTTTTTTTGCATTTTGGTTGCATTCTTTTACCTTTCTTGAAATAATAGAGCATAATATGCCAAAAGTGTTGCTTTTTTTCTTCCATCTTCAGTATTAAAATGGCTACATAAAAATTCACCAATTTTGATGTTTTTTTACATGCACGTTGATATGACAGCTGTTGCATACAGTCTAACAAAATTGTTTCGAATGAAGTTAAAGACAACTAAGTGCTACTAGAGCCATCTTACGGAAAAAAACAAATGAACCATTTTGGCCAACCCAATATTTTTTTTCCTTGAATGAGTACATTTTTATTCACAGACAAATAGAATTTTAAAGGTGGCATTTATTCCTTATTCTACTTATTTTTATTTAGATATAATTGACATTGTTTTCCACAGTGGCTGCACTTATTTACATTTCTACCAACAGTTCACAAGGATTCCCTGTTCTCCACATCCTTACCAATGCTTGTTATTTCTTGTCTTTTTTATAATACCCATTCAACAGGTATAAGGTGATAGCTCATTCTGGTTTTGACTTGAATTTCCCTGATGATTAATGACTTTGAGCACCTTTTCATGGACCTGTTGTCCATCTATATGTTTTCTTTTGAAAAATGTCTACTCAGATCCTCTGCCCATTTTTAAATCAGATTGTATTTTTTGCTAATGAGTTGTAATGAGTTCTTTATATATTTGGTCTTTATATATTTGGATATTATCCCCTTATCAGGTACATGGCTTACAAAATTTTCTCCCATTCTGTAGGTTGCCTTTCCAGTTTGTTTATGGTTTCCTTTGCCATGCAGAATCTTTTTTAGTTTGATGTAGTCCCACTTGTCTATTTTTGTTTTGTTGCCTTTGTTTTTGGTGTCAATTCTAAAATATCACCACCAAGACAGCTGTCACATAGCTTACTGCATATGTTTTTTTCTAAGAGTTTTGTGGTTTCAGTCTTACGTTCAAGTCTTTAATCTATTTGTAGTTAATTATTTTGTGTGGTGTAAGATAGTGGTCTAGTTTCATTCTTTTGCATGTGGCTGTTCAGTTTTCCCAACACCATTAATTGAAGAGTCTGTCCTTTTGTCACTGTATTTTCTGGGATCCTCTGTCATAAATGAATTGAAATGTAGATTTATTTCTGGACTCTCTATTGTTCCTCAGATCTATGTGTCTGTTTTTAATGCCAATATCACACTTTTTGATTACTATAGCTTTGTGTTATAGTTTGAAATCAGGGAGTGTGCCTCCAGGTTTGTTCTTGCTCAAGATAGCTTTAGCTGCCTGAGGTCTTTTGTGGTTCCATACAAAATTTAGGGTTGTTTGTTCTATTTCTGTGAAAGACGCCATTGGAATTTTGATAGGGATTGTATTGAATCTTTAGATTGCTTTGTGTTGTATGGTTACTTTAACAATATTAAGTCTTCCAATCCATGAGCATGGACTATCTTTCCATTTATTTGTGTCTTCTTCAATTTGTTTTATCAGTGTCTTATAGTTTTAAGTGTACACTTTTTTGGTTAAATTTATTCCTAGGTATTTTATTCTTTTTTGTTAATTTCTCTTTCTGATTGTTATTAGTGATAGAAAGGCAACAGATTTTTGTTGACATTTATATTGACTTTATATCCTGCAACTTTACTAAATTTGCTTATTCTAATAGGCAGCAGCTTTAAAAATATGAAAATATATATAGTCCTGTGGGACTACAAGCATAAATCCTACTGGCCATCAGAGCCAGGTGATCTGGAGCCATCTTCTGGAAAGCGGTTGCAAAAATTGGGGCATGAGATGAGTGTGCAAGCCCCTTTCCAGGAGATACTGGCAACCTGGAGTGAGGCAGAGGGAAGCACACAGATGGTGTCTGCTTGGCCTCCCTCCCCTACACTTCAGTAGACCTGTAGATATATGCGAAGTCAGAAGCCTGCCCCTTAGGTTGCAGCTCCAGGACAAGCAAATAGGCCTCTTTCCCACAAAGACTGGGGGTGTGTTTCAGTCTGCTGTCTGCACTGTTCCCTGGTGGTGGTAACCAGCTAAGAACTGTCTCTCCATTTGTTACAGTCCCATGAAACCCATGAATGAAAGCCCCATTTGCTACCAGAGACAGGCAGTCAAGGGGCATCCTTTGGTTGACAGACAGAAAAACTGGGCCACCAGACATGTGTACAAGCTCCCCTCTGGCAGGTACTGTCACTCAGGAGCTCAGCAGAGGGAGAGTGAAAAGAGAGTGCCAGCCTTCTGAAGTCTCTGGAGAGGATTAGAGTTGGCCCTTAGATGTGTGTTTAATAAGCAGCCTGCCCCTCAGGCTGCAGCTATGAAGATGAGCTAATGTAGCACTTTCACAGAAAGACGGGGCACAGCAGTCTCTGGTCTCTTGCTGGGCCCTGGGGATGGTAGCCCGTTAAGGACTCTTTCTCTGTTTGTGACAGTCTCTTGGGAATGGTGAGTGTAAGTCCCACTGGCCACCAGAGCCAGGCATTCTAGAGGTGTCCCCTGGGCAGCAGCTGCAAAAATTGGGGTACCAGATGAGGGTGAAATTTCCTTTCCAGGAGATAACATGTGACCTGGAACAAGGCAGAGGGAGCCCACTGTCCTCTGTCCCTGGAGAGTATTTCAATAGGTCCCTAGATGTGTGTTACGTTAGATGCCTCTCAGGTCCATGCTTTAAGATAAGCATAAAAGCCTCTTTCACAGAAAGTTTGGGTGCTTTTCAGTCGGCTGTCCCTGTGGATGGGCCCTGGCATGGGTGCGTCTGTGCTCCACCCCTCTGAGAAGTGTTTCTGTTTGCTATAGTCTTGTGGGTCTCATGGACGTGAGCCTGCTAGCTTCAAAGCTAGATGTTTTGGGTGCTCCTCTCTGAGGTGCAGGTCTTAAAAGTTGGGGTGCCCAATGTGGGCTTCAAAGCCTTTGCTCGTCAGGGAGAAGCCTGGGGTTTTGAGTTCTGTTCTGATTGTGGGTCGCCATGCCGTGGCTGGGTTTTATGACAAGATTGTGTCTCAGTTTCCCTTACCTGGTTCGACGTGGAGTTTTTTTCTCATTTGCCCAGTGCGTAGGAGTTGCTCAGCTAGTTTTTCGGTTTTTTTCCAGAAGAAATTTTTCCACATGGAGCTGTAATTCAGTGGGTCCATGCGAGGTGGCAAGTTCAGGATCTTCCTATATTACCCTCTTGAACCAGAACCCAGGATTATTTCATTCAATGAACATTAAAGACAGAATTGTTTAGAAGTAGCATTGACTTCACTCATTTTTGATTTTCAAAAGTAAGGAAAAGGATCAAAGTCGAAATTACTGTGATATTTTCACAGAAAATAAAATTCAAGAGGGCATGACAGAAAATTCCAGGTAATATCCAGTCTTCATAGTGGCTTATTTGTAAGACTAGCTTTACAATGAAATTGTACAAACATGTCAATTTAGCAAAAATTAACTGCAAAATTGTACACCTGTGTTGGAAAAGGAATTTCTTTGGTTTGGATTCTTAGGTTCTCAAGAGTCCTACTCCATGTACTTTCTTTCAGGTGAGGCACTATGCAATTCAGAAGGATATGGTACCTTCTTTTGCTAAAAGTGGCACTACCACCTGCTGAAATAGTAGTTAAAATCTGCTTTGACTTATCTTCTGTGCATGGTTTGCTAAATAGTAGCATCTCATTTTTAATCAGTTACAATGCATTCTTAATTTGAACAACTATCCCTTGGCAATGTTTCCATTCAGTTTGTTGGTATGGAGACCCAGGAAGATGGCCAGTAAATCAAAGGAGTTGAAAATATTTGACATTATATACGGTGCTCGAGATTTATAACATGGTAGGCCTGTCCCAGTTCAGGCCTCCTCAGCCCTGGCCTGCTAGATGGCAGCAGATTCCTGCCTGTGCATATTTGGGTGTTTCTGGACTTGATGAAATGTGTTTCATAACTTTTAAAGTAACTAAAAAATCCAAGTAAATAATAGAACACATCACAACAGACACCAAAGCAAGCAGTTATTGGTTAAGGGGAAAATGCCTAGGAAACAAGCCAATGGAGTTGTAAAATACAAAAGTTTTGATATAAAGCCATTTTAGTTATTAAGATGGGGGTTTTCAGAAGCAAGAGAAAATTTCCCAAACTAACTTTAAAATAACATAAATCTCCCATCTTTTTGGTTACATTAAATAACGTCATAATAACGTAAATAATAAAAAAATAAAGATAACGGAAGTGTCCTGAAGTTAAGGAGATGCATTTTTTTCTTCTCACGTTTTTCCAATATCATTATCAATGTGAGACACTCTGAAGCTTTAACTATAAAGATGAATTATGATAGTTATCTTGTTTGGAGACATATCATTCAAAGCTCATATCAACAGCTGCTGGTTAAGCACTGATTATGACTTTAAAGGCACCCCCAAATTAAATAGTTTTTATAGTCAAGTAGCAATAATACTTACTGAATGTTTACCACGTGCGAGGCTCACTTCCAAGTACTTAACATGCATGTGAACTTAATATTAATGGTCTGATTATTTAATCTCTATTTTTTCAGATGATAAAAAGGAGGCCAAGAAAAATTAAATAACTTGCCCAGGTTTACCCAATTAATAAGAGATAGAGCCAGGGTTTGAACTCAGACTGAATGCCAGGGCCTAGGCCACCCCCACTACTTTCAACTTCTCTCTAAAATAACACATTAAGCAATGACAAGGCTAACATCTGTAATATAGATTACATTATTAAACTCCTTTACACAAGGCACCATGGGTGGTTCTGTAGATAATAAGTGATGTAAAAATGCCCATCACTGTTTGTCCCCTTAAGTGCCTTCAAATCTAATGGGTGTTGATAACATAAATAGCTTTGATACAAGATATAATAAGTATCATACATATTGTTTGAAGTTTTTATGTATTTTTATTGAGATATATTTGACATATAACATTAGTTCATGTATACAACATAATGATTTGCTATTTGTATATATGGCAGGATGGTCACAATAAGTCTAGTTAACATCCATCACCATATAGTTACAATTTTTTTTTCTTGTGATGGATGAGAACTTTTAAAATTTACTCTTAGCAACTCCCAAATATGCTACCCAGTTATTAACTATAGTCACCATGCTGTATGTTATATGCCCATGACTTATTTCATAGCTGGAATTTTGTAGTTTTGACTTTCTTCACCCATTTTGCCCACCCACACACCACCTCTGGCAAGTACCAATCTGTTCTCTGAACCTATGAGCTGAATTTTTTTTTTTTTTCGATTCATATACAGGTGGTATCACACGATATTTTTTTCTCTGAGTTATTTCACCTAGCATAATGTCCTCTTCAAGGTCCATCCATGTGGCCGAAAATGGCAAGATTTCATTTTGTTTTATGGCTGATGTTCCTCTGCATATGTATCACGTTTTCTTTATCCATCCATTCATGGATAGACATTTAGGTTGTCTCCCTGTCTTGGTTATTGTAAGTAACGCTGCCATGAACATGAGGGTTCATGTCTTTTTAAGTCAGTGTTTTTACTTTCTTTGGATAAGTACCCAGAAGTACAAGTTCTGAATCATATGGTACTTCTATTTTTAATATTTGGGGGAACCTTCATCCTGTTTTCCATAGTGACTGCCCCAATTTACATTCTCACCAATAGGGCACAAGGGTTCCTGTTTCGCCACATCCTTACCAACACTTGTTACTTCTTGTCTTTTGAGAACAGCCATTCTAACAGGTGTGAGGTGATAGCTCGTTGTGGCTTTAGTTTGCATTTCCCTGATACTTAGTGATGTTGGGCAACTTATTATGAACCTGTTGGCCAACTTTATGTCTTTTTTGGAAAAACTATCTTCATATTCTCAGGCCATTTTGTAATCAGGTTGTTTTTTTGCTATTGAGTTGTATGAGTATATTTGGGGTATTAACTAACCCCACATAAGATATATGATTTGCAGTATTTTTCTCCCATTCCACAGGCTGCTTTTTCAGTTTGTTGATGGATTCCTTTGCTGTGCAGAAGCAGCTTCTCAGTTTGATGAGGTCCCACTTATTTTTGCTTTTATTGCCTTTGGTTTTGGTGTCAAATCTAAAAAATGATCACCAAGACCAATGTGAAGGAGCTTACTGCCTATGTTTTCTTCTAGGAGTTTTATGGTTTCAGGTCTTACATTCAAGCCCCTAATCCATTTTGGGTTTTAGTTTTGTGTGTGGTGTAAGATAATGATCCAGTTTCATTCTTTTGCGTGTGCCGTCCAGTTCTCCCAACACCATTTGTTGAAGAGATTGTCCTTTCCCCATTGTGTATTCTTGGTTCCTTTGCCATAAATTAATTGACCACATATGCCTGGGTTTATCTTTGGGCTCTCTATTCTGTTTCTCAGATCTATGTGTATGTTTTTATGCCAGTACAACACTGCTTTACTCTAGTTTTCTAATATAGTTTCAAATTATGGAGAATGATGTGTGCAGCTTTGTTCTATCTTACGTGTATTTATTCTAAAAATATTATGATTCAGATAAACTCAGAAGGTGAGAATGGGAATGGTTAAAAGACTACTTAGCCATTTTCTGGAAATAAGGTAGCATTATTTGGAGTTCTCTGATAGGCATGAAGTCAGAAGTCATAGGTTTGAAACCTTGATCTTGCTCGTTCATAAACCTCTCTGAGCCTTTTTTGATGTATCTCACAGTTACTGCTGGCATTCAGTAAGAACATACACATTTTATAGTATGGATTTTTTTTTTTTGGAAAAGATTGAAACTGAATGAATGAGATGAAGCATGAAAGTATTTTTTAGAAGGGTACTGAAATAGATGGAAGGGGATTTTAGAAACCAGAAGAGCTGTAGGAACTTTAGGAATGGGAACCAGGACTATGTGATTGGTTCAGCTGGGATGCTTGCCCAGTGATGGGGACGAGGAGTGGTCCAGGGAGGTGAGAACTGTGATTGGCAGCCCTATCAGAACCATGCAGTTCCCAGGAGGGCAGATTGAAGAACAGATGCCAGTTGATCTAAAAAAGAGACCACAAACAAAAGTGCTAAGAAATAAAAATAACATTAACAGACGTGAATGAACATTTCCCATGTTCCAGGCATTGTTTTAAGCATATTTCAGGTGGTATGTAGTACAATACTTGAAGGAAAGCCCAGGCTATGCACAAAGTATTATTAGAATGTGAGGGAGAGAAAGGGGACGTAGTGAAGTGGACTCAGATGATGAAGAGCCTGGAATGGAAGGCTAAGTTAGATTTCACTTTACTGACAAGTCAGAGCCAATGCACAGAAAATAACACAGCCAGAGTTCTAGATTAGGATATGTAACCTGGATTAAAGAAGGGAGAAACTGGAAGTGGGGAATGTGATAAGCCATTTTAAGCGGAAGTTAAGCAAAGACCTGAATTCAGTAGGTGGTAGTGGGAATGGAAAAGAGAAAACAAACAAAAAACACTTGTGAGGCACTGGGAAAGTAGACTTGTGAGCAAATGGTGACTTACATGGCTGAAAAATTCCCCACTGAGGGATTAAATGAATGACGATGGTGCAATGGCAAAGTCAGAGGGTGAGAACTGGCTGACAGGGAAAATGATGAATTTGGTTTGCACATACTGAACTGGAGCAGGCAGTCACTCCTCAGAAGGGGATATCAAGCAGGCAATTCCAAATGTGGCCCCACATCCCATGAGGAAACTTGGGGCAGGGAAAACTCAAGCTTCTGGAGTAGATGAAATTGCAGAAGGACAACACAGAGAAAGAAGAAATGAACACACAATAGACTGATACTTAAATGCTAATGCAAAACATGTATTAGCCAACAGGTTTGTAAAATTTTAAAAATTCAAATTTATTAGGTTTTATTAGTAACACAATTACACAGACTAAAGTTCAGGAATTCATCAATTATGGTCACCAATATGTGCTTCTTGTGGCATTTTAAACTTATTTCTCATGATTCGGATTGATTTACAGGATAGCTGAACTTCATACATAGCTTCATAATATGAATACAACAGGTCTTCCATCCATAAAATTAATGAAAACATATCTTTCATGAAAGGCACATAAAGAATCTAAACTAACACACTTGAAGAATTTTGTTAAGAAATTTTTGAATTTCTCTACATTAAAAAGAAAAACAAATCCCCAAAATGAAACGGTTATACACACACACGCACACACACACACAACCACAAAGAGACTTCAACAAAATGACAGCACACAACTAAATTTAGAAACTACTTACCCATGAAGCTTACTGAAAGACTAACTTTTTCAAGATGAGTAAAAAAGAGAAGTAGGGTATGGAATGCTGTTCACTTTGCTGAAACGAGGTCATAGAGACACACCATGAATAATTAAAAATGACTATCAAAATTCAGTATCTAGCAGAAATGTAACACTTACTTGAGGATACACACAATCACTGACTTAATTAAATACTGTTACTCATTTTCTAAATGTAATTGCCCATTTCATTTTCAGAAATAATAGCACAGTTTAAAAAGAAATAATACAAACTCAAGCAAGTGGAGGAAATCTGAATAATCTAAGGGAAAAAATTAATTTTAACATAGCGTGATAATTAAATTTGAAACTAGTTACTTACATATATGAATTTAAAGTTTGCATTTTACCATCAGCAGAATATTCAAAGATCTTTCTTGTTATCTTCTAAACAAGGAGCTATCATGTATAGTAGGTACAAGGGATTTCCCAAAGGAAATACGCAAATGAATGTCTCAAAATTCATTATGCTAACTTATTTTTTACCCACAAAAATGCTCTCACACCCACCTAAACTTAGTTATAAATAAAAATGTAGTTATTTAAAGTGTATAAAAATCTGGCATCACCTTTAAGGCAATGCATGAATACCATCCAAATATTAAAATTCAAAGTGAAAACAGACCAACCGAATAAAAATTAAGAATTTATAATAAGTCTGTAAGTATATCCTCAAAAATCTGAAATTTGTTTTCAAACCAAATCTAATGTAGAATCAGATTAGCGTGCATTCTTAAAAGAAAAAGTGAAATGCATACAATGTTTAACTGATCCAAAGGCAGGTATACTCATCCACTTCAAGAACGTTTCAATAAAACACATTAAATTTAAAGAACAAATCATGTTATTAAAACAGTCTGTGCAATGTTTGTACAAATAACATTTTTATGATTACAAGTATACATATAATCAAGACAAGGGCTGCAATGTGTCCTAATATTAATTACTGTACTTAGAAATTTACAGGACATGAACATAAATAAAGCTGTTTAAAACTGGCAAACATAATAGTCTGTCACTCAGTACAAAGTACTTAATATTTCTGTTATTTCCCAAGCCATCACGCTAAAATCATAAGTTGCCACTCTTAATACCTAAAAGTAATGTGGAAAACTAAAGTCATAAATACATGTATACATACATTTGCATATTTACACTTACACAGAAGTCATCAATACACTAGAGTCCAGCTTTAACACTGCCCTTAGTTTCACACTGCAGGACCACCTCTCCCATTTAAGAAAGGACCTTCCATTACTTCCAGTTGAAAAAAAAAAACCCCAAAAAACAAACAAACAATTTTGGTCAGGTCCCAGATGCATTTCCCATATACTACATTCTGTGTTGCTGCAAGACTCTAGTGTAGAGAGATCCACATATAAGTACTCATTTGGTTTGAAAATGCATTTTACCATTTACTGCAAAACTCAGAAGAGACCACAATCTTTTAGATTATTTTTTATGATGACATCTGTTACAGCATCAAAGACAAACTGCACATTCTTGGTATCTGTGGCGCATGTGAAGTGGGTGTATATTTCCTTCGTGTCCTTCCTTTTATTGAGGTCTTCAAACTGACACTGAATATATGCAGCTGCCTCTTCATATGTGTTCGAGCCTGATATGGGAAAAGGAAAGAAACATAAGGCGAAGTTAAGATGAGTACACCACTAAGCAACATGGACCTTAAAATACTGAAATCAGTTTCTTATGTGTAAAATATGTGGACTCTGTAATCGTCTTTGCCCTCGAGAACAAGATAAACTATTTCTTCTAAGTGAAAAATACCCAATGTTAATCACCCTGTAATGACTATAAGTTACCCTTGGGGAAAAAAAAAAAAAAAAAGCACGGTATTCCACGTTCCCCATGATCTTTGTTCCTGCCTCAATCCCCAATTGTCAGAGTCCCTGTTCTTCTAACCCCTTATACTCTACATCCTAACACGGAAACACTCAGTTTCCTGATGATGGCAGCACACTATTTCACTTCTAGCCTAGTGGCTGGATCAAGAAATGTTGGCCGATGCTGATCGGTATCTTTTATTCCCCTTCCTATATATACATTAATTAGCATTTCTCAGTTTTTGTATTCAAAAACTGTACAAGGGTCTACACTGTGGTTTATGCCTATGAAAAAAAGTGAATGACACACTTCTGCTTTCAGGTGATTGACTGAAGACTCCTGAGTACAACACTTTGATACTTGGCGGGATCTAAAGATAACCACACATACTCTGTGACCCAAGAGTTCAGTTTTCCAGGTGTGTCCTTGACAGAACTATATACATACGTTCACCAGAAGACATATAAAGACTGTTAACAGCAGAACTTCTACTTTAGGCAACAACCCAAAAGTTCATTAACTGTAGACTGGCTAATAAATCTTGGTATATATTCATACAATGAGCTACATAGAGAAATGAGAATAAAAGGACTACCGCTACACACAATACTATAGACGAGCTTCACAAACAAATACTGTTGAACAAATGAAGGCAGACACAAAACAGTATATGCTGTAAACAACTGATGTTTAGAAAACAAGTTTGGAAACAATCAAAATTAATCGATGAAGACAGAAGTCATAATAGTGGTTACTTTGTGTGAGTAGGTGGGTGCATGGAAGTTGATCAGTTAAGACTGGGAGGGGCATGACAGGGTTTCTGGGGACCCGGAAATGTTCTATTTCTTGACCTGAATGGTGCATATATCAGTGTTTTCACTTTTTAAAATTCAGTGTTTCACATTTGTGCTAAGTATGTATCTATATCCTGTATCTATATAGTTTATATATGTATACATATGATACATATACATATGACACATAGTTTATATATATATACATATGATACATATGATACCTAAAATGTTCCTTTGAAAAAAAAACTTAATTGTGTCTCTTGCAGTAATAACACAAAATTATATGCCTGGACTTCAAGGTCCTCTGTTACCCCGCCTGCTTGGTAAAGCCATTCTAAGACCCTCTGTTCCACATGTGAGGCTCACTCCGTGTCAGGAGGAAACCTGTATTCAAAGGACCACCTGTGTTACTGCAGTGCTTCCCCTCCCCTGTGCTTCGCCAGCTGTGTTCATAGCTTGGCTACTCTAAGTAATGCTGCAGTGAACAGAGAGGTGCGTGTATCTTTTCCAGAAAGTGTTTTCATTTTCTTCAAATAAATACCCAGAAGTGGAACTGCTGAATCATATGGTAGTTCTATTTTTTAATTTATTGAGGAATCTCCATATTGTTTTCCATAATGGCTGCACCAATTTACATCCCCAGCAATAGGGTACAAGGGTTCCCGTTTTTCTACGTCTTTACCAACGTTTGGCATTTCTTTTCTTTAGGATACTGGCCACTCTAATGGGTGTGAGGTGATACCTCATTGTGGTTTTGATTTGCATTTCCCTGATTGGTAGTGATGTTGAGTTCCTTTTCACGGACATGTCGGCCACTGGTATGTCTTCTTTGGAAAAATATCTATTCAGATCCTCTGCCCATTTTAATAGTGAAATTGTGTTTTTGTTACTGACTTGTATGAGTTCTTTATACAGCTGGCCCTCTGTATCTGTGGGTTTATAACCAGCAAATATGGAGGACCAACTGTATTATGCCATTTTATGTAAGGGACTTGAGCATCCATAGATTTTGCTATCTATGGCAGGTCCTGAAACCAATCTCCCAAGGATACTGAGGAATGACTGTACATTTTGGATATTAACCCCTTATCAGCTAAATGTTTTGCAAGTATTTTCTCCCATTCCTTAGGCTGCATTTTTATTTTGTTGATGGTTTCCTTTGCTGTGCAGAAGCTTTTTAGTTTGATGATATCACCCAACTTGCTTCTTTTTGCTTTTGTTGCCTTCGCTTTTGGTGTCAAACTTAAAAAAAAAAATCACAACTATCAAGCTTACTGCCTGTGTTTTCTTCTAGGAGTTTTATGGTTTCAGGTCTTACGTTCAAGGGTTTGAGGTCTCACGTTCGAGTCTTTAATCTGTTTGGGTTTATTTTTGTGTATGGTGGAGAAAGCAGTCCAGTTTCATTCTTTAGCATGTGGCTGTCCAGTGTTCCTAACACCGTTTACTGAAGAGACTTCTTTCCCCGTTGTATATTCTTGGGTCATCTGTCATAAATTACTTGACCATGTATACATGGGTGTACTTCTGGGATCTCTATTCTGCTCCGCAGATCTATGTGTCTGTTTTTTATGCCAATACCACTGTTTTCATTACTGTAGCTGTGTAATATAGTTGGAAATCAGGGTGCATAGTGCCTCCAGCTTTGTTCTTCTTTCTCAAGATTGCTTTAGCTTTTGGAGTCTTTTGTGATTCAGAATTTTAGGACTATTCTCTTTCTGTGAAAAATGCCATTAGAACTTTGAAAGGGATTGCACTGACTCTGTTAGACAACTTTAGGTAGTACGGACCTTTTTAACAATACTTATATTCCTCCAATCCATGGGCATGGAATATCTTTCCATTTATGTGTATCTTCAATTTCTTTCAATCTATGTTTTACTTTTCAGTGTACAGGCCTTTCCTCTCCTTGGTTAAATTTATTCCTAGAAATTTTGTTCTTTTAATGCAACTGTAAATCTGACTGTTTCAGTTTTTCTTATAGTTCATTACTAGTGTTACAGATTTTTGTATACTGATTTTGTATCCTGCAACTTTACTAAATTCACTGATTATGCGTTTTTTGTGAATCTGAGATTTTCTATGTATAATACCATGTCTTGTGCAAATAATGACAGTTTTACTTCTTGCTTTCTGATTTGGATGCATTTTCTTTTTCTTGCTTAAACTGCAGTGGCTGGCAGGACTTGTAAATACTATGTTGAATGAAAGTGGTGAGACTGGGAAACCTTGTCTTATTCCCTATCTTAGAGGAAAAGCTTTCAACTTTTTACTGTTGAGTATGATATCAGCTATAGGCCTTTATTATATATTGAGGTACATTCCCTCTGTACCCATTTTGTTGAGTTTTTATCCTACATGGATGTTGAATTTTGTCAAATGCTTTTTTTTTTTGCATTTGTTGAGATGATCATCTGATTTTTATCCTTCATCTTGTTTTGCAGACAGTGAACTATATGCTTGCATCCTCGGAATAAATCTCACATAGTTGTGGTGTAATGATCCTTTTAATGTATTGCTGAATTCAGTTTGCTAATATTTTGTTGAAGATTTTTGCATTTATGTTTATCAGGGATATTGGCCTGTAATTTTCTTTTCTTGTGGCATACTTGCCTGGTTTTGGTAACAGGGTAATGGTGGCCTGGTAAAATGAGTTATGGAAAAGGAGAGAATGCTTCCAATTTTGGAAGGGTTTAAGAAGGACCGCTAACAATTAATTCCTCTGTGTTTGGTAGAATTCACCAGTAAAGCCATCTGGTTATGAACTTTGTTTACTGGGAGGTTTTTGATTACTGATTCAATCTCCTTACTAACATAGGCTGTTCAGATTTTCTATTTCTTCATGATTCAAACTTGGTAGCTTGTATGTTTCTATGAATTTTTCCATTTTCTCTAAGTTGTCAAAATAAGTTTAAATTTTATCTCTTAAGTTGCTAGCAGACAACCATATACTCTACAAATCAAATTTTAAGTTATTAAATCATAATAAGGTTGGTACTCTGAAATTCTAAAGCAACAAACGTCTTCTTGACTCACAGAAGCTAATACAACCTCTAAATTAAAAACATGTTTTGAGCAAACAGCTTGCCCTGAGTGCATGGCTCAATTTGCTGTATCTACTCTGGGTAGCTAGTTAGATTATTGAATCCCTAGAACTACAAGACACATTCCTCAACTTGGTTAGGGGGAAGGTGACAGATATTTTCTAACGTGCTCGAACTGTCTTGAATAAAGGTTAAGTACAGATGATAATCTGGTTCAATACTGGAGAACTGGGTGCCTAGTGATATAATTCAAAGGGAGATAAAGGAGATTTGAATAAAAAAAAATAACGTGAATTCAGTTGGAGTCTCAAGTGCTAAAAAACATGGATAGATTCAACAAGCAGTTGGAAATGCAAGCCTGAGTCTCAGCAGAGAAATTAGAGTTGACAACTGAATTTATCATGCTGAGAATAAATATGACTCTGAAAGAATGGAGTGCTAGAGGATTATAAGACTGCAGATGGAATCTGATGAAATGCCAAAATGTAAATAGATAAGAAGAGGAGAAGACAGGAGCAGAGAGATGTAGGGGATAAACCAAGTGAGTAGTTTGGAGGCTACAATGGGTTCTCCTATGGCAAACATAGCCACAGGGATTAAGAGTTGAGGGTGTGACAAGAGGTGACAGGATCAATACTCAGCGTGTGCAATGAAGGTTTTAATTATAGTCTTGACACTGGGACTATGAAGGAAGTATGTAATACTCTCTTTGCTCAAAACGCCTGAGATCAGTGATTCTTATTAACTTGACAACATATGAGAAACATTTTGAACACAATGCATACCTGGGAAAAAAAGAGCTAGCAACCATCTTCTTGGCTGCTCCAAAAATCCCTGTAAGTATGTAATATTTGAGGGTTCGTTTGGGTCCTCTGGTAATGTTAGCACAAAAGGGGTACTTCACAATAGAAAATGACAAAGATGAACGGAAAGACAGAGGAAAGTAAAGGCCAAACGGAGCCACCTTGATTCTGGGTAACTTCAATCTTGGAATTAGAACTATAAATAATTTTATTCCTAACAAAGCACTAAGAATGTTTCTGAATAAGGTGACTTAGGATACTGACGTTCAAAAAGAAAACAGAACTTTTAAAATAAGTTAATTCTGTGCAATTATTTCAAAGTATAACTTTGCGATACATAAAAAGGGCTGTAGTAATAAGCAGGAGGATCATACTGATTGGAGACCCTCCCGCTCTGCCTCCATTGAAGATATATAATCAAATGTATTCTGGTTGTTAATGTCCTGGATGCAGGAGTGCAACAGACTTGGGTCTGGATTTGGACTCTATTGCTTCATTAAATCACAGTGCTCTCACCTACATAAGTGGGATGTAAAAGCACTGATATCATATGGTTGTTTTAACACTGCCTGCAAAAAGGCAGTGAATACTCACTGTACAATTTACTGAATACAAAATTGACAAATTTTGTTTATAATGAAACAAATTCTTGAGACTTGGGCAGCAGTGGGGGAAGCCGGATTCCATGACAGCAACAGCAGGGATCATGGCAAGAATCACGGCTTGAAGGCTGCCCCGGGTGGTCTCATCTTCCTGCAGCTTGTAGGCCCTCAGGCTTAGTGGAGCTGTTAACAGAGGCAGCGGTCACCCAGAGCAGCAGGAGTAGCACCAGCAAGCACTACACTCAGCATCGCAGCATCAAGATGCCATATGTCTCCGTGTGGCTGACAGGGACTTGGTGCCTGGGCCTGGAGTCAGGCCTGAGCTGCTGAGGTGGGAGAGCCGAGTTCAGGACATTGGACCACAGAGACATCCTGGCCCAATGTAATACATCAATCAGCGAGAGGTCTCCCAGAGATCTCCATCTCAACGCTAAGACCCACCTCCACCCAACAGCCAGCAAGCCAGAGATCTCCATCTCAACTCCACCCAACGGCCAGCAAGTTCCAGCACTGGATGACCCATGCCAATCAACTAGCAAGACAGGAACACAACCCCACCTGTTAGCAGACAGGCTGCCTGAAATCTACTAAGTTCACAGATACCCCAAAACACACCACCGTACACTGCCCCTCCCACCAGAACACAGGCACTAGTCCCCTCCACCAGGAAGCCTACACAACCCACTGAACCAACCTTACCCAGTGGGGGGCAAACACCAAAAACAATGGGAACTATGAACCTGCAGCCTGCGAAAAGGAGACCCCAAACACAGTAAGATAAGCAAAATGAGAAGACAGAGAAACACACAGCAGATGAAGCAGCAAGGTAAAAACCCACCAGACCAAACAAATGAATTCAGAGTAATGATAGTAAAGATGATCCAAAATCTTGGAAGTAGAATGGAGAAAATACAAGAAACATTTAACAAGGATCTAGAGGAACTAAAGAGCAAACAAACAGTGATGAACAACACAATTACTGAAATTAAAAATACTCCAGAAGGAAACAATAGCAGAATAATTGAGGCAGAAGAACAGATAAGCGACCTGGAAGATAACATAGTGGAAGTAACTACTGCAGAGCAGAATAAATAAGAATGAAGAGAATTGAGGACAGTCTCAGAGACCTCTGGGACAACATTAAATGCACCAACATTCGAATTACAGGGGTCACAGAAGAAGAGAAAAAGAAAGGGTCTGAGAAAATATTTGAAGAGATGGTATTCGAAAACTTCCCTAACATGGGAAAGGAAATAGTCAATCAAGTCCAGGAAGCACAGAGAGTCCCATACAGGATAAATCCAAGTAGAAACAGGCCAAGACACATATTAATCAAACTATAAAAAATTAAATACAAAGAAAGAATATTGAAAGCAGCAAGGGAAAAGCAACAAATAACATACAAAGGAATCCCCGTAAGGTTAACAGCTGATCTTTCAGCAGAAACTCTGCAAGCCAGAAGGGAGTGTCAAGACATATTTAAAGTGATGAAAGGGAAAAGCCTACAACCAAGATTACTCTAGCCAGCAAGGATCTCATTCAGATTCAATGGAGAAATTAAAACCTTTAAAGACAAGCAAAAGCTAAGAGAATTCAGCACAACCAAATCAGCTTTAAAACAAATGCTAAAGGAACTTCTCTAGGCAGGAAACACAAGAGAAGGAAAACATGTACAATAACAAACCCAAAACAAATAAGAAAATGCTAATAGGAACATACATATTGATAATTACCTTAAATGTAAGCAGATTAAATGCTCCAACCAAAAGGCATAGACTGGCTGGAAACAAAAACAAGACCCGTATATATGTTGTCTACAAGAGACCCACTTCAGACCTAGGGATACATACAGACTGAAAGTGAGGGGATGGAAAAAGATATTCCACATAAATGGAAATCAAAAGAAAGCTGGAGTAGCAATTCTCATATCAGACAAAAAAGACTATAAAACAAAGACTATTACAAGAGACAAAGAAGGACACTACATAATGGTCAAGGGATCAATCCAAGAAGATACAACAATGGTAAATATTTATGCACCCAACACAGGAGCACCTCAATACATAAGGCAAATGCTAACAGCTATAAAAGGGGAACTCGACAGTAACACAATCATAGTAGGGGACTTCAACACCCCACTTTCACCAATGGCCAGATCATCCAAAATGAAAATAAATAAGGAAACAAGCTTTAAATGACACATTAAACAAGATGGACTTAATTGATATTTCTAGGACATTCCATCCAAAAACAGAATACATTTTCTTCTCAAGTGCTCATGGAACATTCTCCAGGATAGATCATACCCTGGGTCACAAATCAAGCCTTGGTAAATTTAAGAAAATTGAAATCGTATCAAGTATCTTTTCCAACCACAATGCTATGAGACTAGATATCAATTACAGGAAAAAATCGGTAAAAAATACAAATACGTGGAGGCTAAACAGTACACTACTAAATAACCAAGAGATCACTGAAGTCAAAAAACACCTAGAGGGCTTCCCTGGTGGCGCAGTGGTTGAGAGTCCGCCTGCCGGTGTAGGGGATACGGGTTCGTGCCCCGGTCCGGCAGAATCCCACATGCCGCGGAGCGGCTGGGCCTGTGAGCCATGGCTGCTGAGCCTGCACGTCCGGAGCCTGTGCTCCGCAACGGGAGAGGCCACAGCAGTGAGAAGCCCGAGTACCGCAAAACAAACAAACACCTAGAAACAAATGGCAATGAGAACATGACGACCCAAAACCTATGGGATGCAGCAAAAGCAGTTCTAAGAGACAGGTTTATAGCAATACAACCCTACCTCAAGAAACAATAAACATCTCAAATAAACAACCTAACCTTGTACCTAAAGCAACTAGAGAAAGAAGAACCAAAAAACCCCAAAGTTAGCAGAAGGAAAGAAATCATAAAGATCAGATTTAAATGAAAAAGAAATGAAACAGAAAGATCAATAAAACTAAAAGCTGGTTCTTTGAGAAGATAAACAAAATTGATAAACCATTAGCCAGACTCATCAAGAAAAAAAGGGAGAAGACTCAAATCAATAGAATTAGAAATGAAAAAGGAGAAGTAACAACTGACACTGCAGAAATACAAAAGATCATGAGAGATTACTACAAGCAACTCTATGCCAATAAAATGGACAACCTGGAAGAAATGGACAAATTCTTAGAAATGCACAACCTGCCAAGACTGAATCAGGAAGAAATAGAAAATATGAACAGACCAATCACAAGCACTGAAATTGAAATTGTGATAAAAAATCTTCCAACAAACAAAAGCCCAGGACCAGATGGCTTCACAGGCAAATTCTATCAAACATTTAGAGAAGAGCTAACACCTATCCTCTCAAACTCTTCCAAAATATAGCAAAGGGAGGAACACTCCCAAACTCATTCTATGAGGCCACCATCACCCTGATACCAAAACCAGGCAAGGATGGCACAAAGAAAGAAAACTACAGGCCAATATCACTGATGAACATAGATGCAAAAGTCCTCAACAAAATACTAGCAAACAGAATCCAGAAGCATATTAAAAGGATCATACACCATGATCAAGTGGGATTTATCCCAGAGATGCAAGGATTCTTCAGTATACACAAGTCAATCAATGTGATACACCATATTAACAAATTGAAGGAGAAAAACCATATGATAATCTCAATAGATGCAGAGAAAATTTTGCTTTCGACAAAATTCAACACCCATTTATGATAAAAACCCTGCAGAAAGTAGGCATAGAGGGAACTTTCCTCAACATAATAAAGGCCATATATGACAAACCCACAGCCAGCATCGTCCTCAATGGTGAAAGACTGAAACCATTTCCACTAAGATCAGGAACAAGACAAGGTTGCCCACTCTCACCACTCTTATTCAACATAGTTTTGGAAGTTTTTGCCACAGCAATCAGAGAAGAAAAGGAAATAAAAGGAATCCAAATCGGAAAAGAAGAAGTAAAGCTGTCACTGTTTGCAGATGACATGATACTATACATAGAGAATCCTAAAGATGCTACCAGAAAACTATTAGAGCTAAGCAATGAATTTGGTAAAGTAGCAGGATACAAAATTAATGCACAGAAATCTCTTGCATGCCTATACACTAATGATGAAAAATCTGAAAGTGAAATTAAGGAAACACTCCCATTTACCACTGCAACAAAAAGAATAAATACCTAGGAATAAATCTACCTAAGGAGAAAAAAGACCTGTATGCAGAAAATTATAAGACACTGATGAAAGAAATTAAAGATGATACAGACAGACAGAGAGATATGAGAGATATACCATGTTCTTGGATTGGAAGAATCAACACTGTGAAAATGACTACACTACCCAAAGCAATCTACAGATTCAGTGCAATCCCTATCAAACTACCAATCGCATTATTCACAGAAGTAGAACAAAAAATTGCACAATTTGTATGGAAACACAAAAGATGCCCAAAAAACCCTTACCTAAATGTAAGGCTAGACACTATAAAACTCTTAGAGGAAAGCATAGACAGAACCCTCTATGACATAAATCACAGCAAGATCCTTTTTGACCCACCTCCTAGAGGAATGGAAATAAAATCAAAAATAAACAAATGGGACCTAATGAAACTTCAAAGCTTTTGCACAGCAAAGGAGACCATCAACAAGATGAAAAGACAACCCTCAGAATGGGAGAAAATATTTACAAACGAAGCAACTGGCAAAGGATTAATCTCCAAAATATACAAGCAGCTCAATATCAAAAAAACAAACAACCCAATCCAAAAATGGGCAGAAGACCTAAATAGACATTTCTCCAAAGAAAATATACAGATTGCCAACAAACACATGAAAGGATGCTCAACATCACTAATCATTAGAGAAACGCAAATCAAAACTACAATGAGTTATCACCTCACCCCAGTCAGCATGGCCATCATCAAAAAATCTACAAACAATAAATGCTGGAGAGGGTGTGGAGAAAAGGGAACCCTTTTGCACTGTTGGTGGGAATGTAAGTTGGTGCAGCCACTATGGAGAACAGTATGGAGGTTCCTTAGAAAACTAAAAATAGGACTACCATACGACCCAGCAATCCCACTACTGGGCACATACCCTAAGAAAACCATAATTCAAAAAGAATCATGTACCACAATGTTCACTGTGGCTCTACTTACAATAACCAAGACATGGAAGCAACCTAAGTGTCCATCGACAGATGAATGGATAAAGAAGATGTGGTACATATATACAATGGAATATTACTCAGCCATAAAAAGAAATGGAAGTGAGTTATCTGTAATGAGGTGGATGGACCTAGAGTCTGTCATACAGAGTGAAGTAAGTCAGAAAGTGAAATACAAATATTGTATGCTAACACATATATATGGAATCTAAAAAACAAAACAAAACAAAAGTGGTTTTGAAGAACCTGGGGACAGGACAGGAATAAAGATGCAGATGTAGAGAATGGACTAGAGGACACAGGGAGGGGGAGGGGTAAGCTGGGACGAAGTGAGAGAGTGGCATGGACATATATACACTACCAAATGTAAAACAGATAGCTAGTGGGAAGCAGCTGCATAGCACAGGGAGATCAGCTTGGTGCTTTGTGTCCACCTAGTGGGGTGGGATAGGGAGGGTGGGAGGGAGACGCAAGAGGGAGGGGATATGGGGATATATGTATACATATAACTGATTCACTTTGTTATACAGTAGCAACTAACACAACATTGTAAAGCAATTATACTCCAATAAGGATGTTAAAAAAATAATGCAATAAATGTAATATTTCACTTTCACATTCTTCAACCAAAAAAAATTCTTGAGACCTTTTTTTTTAACAGTGAGGATGGAGTGAGGGTAATCACTCCATCAATTATCAATTGTATCAATTAGCTAAATTAACCAAGCTTCATAATGTTTAGATTTAGAGATCAGATAAACTATTGGTAGTCAAACTTTTTTTTTTAGGCATCGAACTTTCTTCATTAAAATAAAATAAAGCCTTATTCAGAAACCCAATATGCAAAACAGATGAAAGCTAAATTACTCTGCCTTAGGGAGGGAGAAGTTGAGTGTGGAGGGGGTCAGGGGGTGGGGGGTGAGTATCACTGTTCCTTGCACCCACTTTCAATAGCAGCCAGGGAAGTGTTCCAAGGAACTAAACTTAACCAATGTTTTAGCCCAACTTCTGATTTCACAGATGGGGTAGTGAGACCCCATTAACTGCTTTGTTCAAGATCAAAGAGATAATTATGGAAAAGCCAGGACTGCATCTCAGGTCTCCTTTTCTCGCTGCAGACCATTTTACACAGTAGTAAAATTAAAGTACCACTAACAGTCTCATTACCAAAGCCTGGATTTCTTGTGAAACCTTCCCTGACTCCCCTGAGGAGTTAGCTAACTCACGGACTCCTTTCTAATTTTTTCCCCCTTCCAATTACTATCCATATTCCTTTGTACTCGCGTGCTGCACTGTTGTTTAGGAGTACCTCTGTCTTTGACATTAAGTCAGTGACCAGACACACATTTTATTTATTGTGCATCACACAATACCTGACATAAGATCTGTTAACTGGATGAACCAATCAATATAGTAAGTTTACGAAGACTTGGAGTCATCATAGAAAATTATCTAACAGCTTTTCCCTAAAATGAATGTTATTTTCAATCACCTCACCCACAACTCAAGGAACTACTTGTGCTTGAATGCAGTCTGATAAATAATTTCTCTTAAAGGTTAAGAATTACTAAGCCAAAAGATTCAAATCAACAACTGAAATCTTGCCTTAGGGGAACGTTCACTTAGAAATATACGAGCTGACAAGTTATCTACAGACAGTAAAATACCTGCATATTCTGGATAGCATATAGTGAGAGGGCTCTTTTTGATTTTTTCTTCGAAGAGATCCTTCTTGTTTAGAAAAAGTATAATAGATGTATCTGTAAACCATTTGTTGTTACATATGCTGTCGAACAACTTCATGCTTTCATGCATTCGGTTCTGTAATAGAATACAGCCAGTTTGTCATAATGGCAAGGATTTTGAGAAATATTACTTTTAAAAAATGAGCGTGGAAAAAAAAAGTATGGTAATACGATAGAACTTAGCTGAAAAATAGGTAGCGTCCCACAAAAACATATTTTTGCCATTTAAGAACAAGCACACACTTTGATTTTAGGCAAGATGAGTGTCTACATCACTCATCACTTTTTTGCATTCAACCAGTACTTGCTGAGTGCCGGCAGCGTGTCACTGTGCCGCAGGACCCTGCGATCTAGAAATGCGAAGTGCAAACGTTTCAAAGGAGACCTCATTATTACAGAGTGAATTGAAGTTTCCATTAAAAGATAGGTAGAGGTTTTTAAAGATTAATAAATTAAACTGAAAAAGCTGAAACACAATTAGCCCAATACCCTAAATATAATGGTATATTAGGGAAGGAAACCTCCAATTCCTGTTTCCTGCCCTTCCAGTATCTGTGGTTTCAAAAAGGGCACTAATATATTTTATAGTGCCAGGATGACAGAAATGAACATGTGCACTACACCTACTGCCTGATAATTGCATATAACTTATTTTAATAAAAGAAACTGACACTTATAGCTTTTTTCTAATTAAAAATATTTCCCCCAGATTAATGGTACACTGAAACACATCTGAAAATTACATGACAGTAGCAAGGTCTAACAGAGATCAAGGATTACTGAGCTGGCAGAAGTAATAAGTTAAGAAAAATAAGCCTTGGACTATAATGGAACTAACTTTATTTGCATTTAGTATGTAGATACCAGATCTCAGAAATGCCTAGTTAAGCAACTAGGGTTGAGGTGAGATTAACTTTTTGTCATTTCCTTTTATTCAGGATCCATCTGTTCTTTGCATTCTAAAAGGGAAATATACTGAACAGAGAAGTTAGAGAAAAGAGCCTGAACTTTCTATTAATTTAGGCATTAGTAAGAATTCTTCAAGAATTTTTCACAGAAAAATTCTTGGCAACATCTCCAGCTCTTCATAGGCCATGCTCAATCTTTCAAAGGGGTTCTACTTGCCATTTCTTCATCTTCAGCTAGAACCAGGTCATAGTCACTCAGTGCCACACAGAAGATGATGGCGGTCACTCCTTCAAAGCAATGAATCCATTTCTTCCTCTCAGATCTCTGTCCTCCCACATCAAACATTCTGTAAGAGGAAAAATAATGAGTTTGACAACACGCGGAATGTTCAGAGGCTCTGAGGAGTTCTATAAAAATCAACAAAAAAAGCTCCAAATCGCATAGGGAATGTGGGATGGGAAGAAAGGAGAAAAGGATTTTATGGGAGGAAAATAATGTCACAAATTGATTTTCACAAAGGAAAAAAAGTCTGCTGGTTTTTAAACCATTTTGTTTTATCTCACAGTAAAACAAACAAAAAAAACACCCAAAATACCCTAAAAAAAATTAACACATTCATTAACATATGAGAACACTTTAGAACAGAACATGAAAACAAATACAAAAGAAGAGGCAGCGCTATAAGAATGCGGAGATAATAGAATATATTCAATTTGCTCAAGTCACAGAACATTAGAGGCAGAGAACATGGTCCCCTCATCCAACTACAAAATGTTTTCTCTCAGAAGCAATACAGCAGAACTTCGATGTAAGGGAGAAACCATCCCAGGGAAGAAAAGCTGAGCAAGCAAGTCATACTTAAACAGGGGCAAACAGGCTGCCTAACTTAAAAAGTAAAACCATGGTATAGAAAAAAAAAAAAATGAGATAAATGGATGGCCTACTGAATAGTCTGAAAATCAGGACTGAAAAAACTCAATTTTTACATGATACACAACAGTAGACCATTATAGGTTACTGTACAGGGTAGTAACACAAACAGTATAAAAACAATAATCTTTTCCTCCTTTCCTTGTAAGAGTTTAAGTTAAGCACAAGTTGAAATTCACATAGATTACGTTATGCAACCTAGAAATAACCACTTACATAATGGAAACACTATGCAAACTGGTACATTTTTAAAGGCTCCATTTATCTAGATACTGCACTAATTAAAATAGTCCCTATTTAATTCTCAGGCAAAAAGAATTTTCCCTGTAGAATAGTTTTGGCCTATAAACCAAATCCGACTACATAAGATCTGTACTCATAACAAAAATAACTAGTATTGTTACTTTTATCATCATTTAAGTGCCATTCTTTCTATTAGTGTAGCTAGTAAACTGTTCATTAAGTTTAAGTATGCTATATAACAAAATGATTCTACTACACACTAAAATGGGTAAGATATAAAAAGGACAGCTGGTAATAAAGATCAAACAAGAACAAAAGAAATTAAAATGATTACCCATTTGTTAAATTGCCAAGGAACACAATTTGAAGACAACTTTACCAAAAAGATAATATATTTTAGCTAACTTCTCTGATCAAATGTCACATATTTCCTGACCACTCCATGTAAAATAACAACAAAACCCACCCTGTCCCATATTATCCCTCTGTTGATGGCTGGTTTTATGTGTCAATTTAGCTAGGCTATCATACGCAGCTATTTCATCAAACACTAATCTGGGTGCCACTGTGAAGGTATTTTCTGGTTATGATTAACATCTATAGTCAGATGATTTTCAGTAAAGGAGATTATCCTTGATAATGTGGGCAGACCTCATGCAATGAGTTGAAAGGCCTTCAGAGCAAAAACTGAAGTTTCCCAGAAGAAAAAAAATTCTGCCTCAATACTGTAACATCGGTTTCTATCTGAGCCTGCTGTCCCGCACTACGAACTTCCAATTCGCTGGCACCTACAGTCACGTGAAGCCAGTTCCTTGAAATACACAGAACCTACTGGTTCTGCTGCTTGCGAGAACCCTGACTGACACAAATTTTAGTACCCAGAGTGGGGTAATGCTGTAAAACAAATTCCCAAAACTGTGGAAGTGGCTTTGGAAGTGGGTAATAGGGAGAGGCTGGAAGAATTTGGAGTTACTTGACAGAAAAAGCCCAGAATGCCTTGAAAGATGGTTGGTTAGAAATACGGATATTAAAGGTGATTTTGATGAGACTTAGATGGAAGTGAAGAGCATGGTAGAACAGCTTCTATCTCAGAGAATGAATATATATCATCATGAACACAATGGTGAAAGACATATGAATGTTAAAGATGTTTTTGTTGAGGTCTCAGAAGGAAATGAGAAGTATATTATTGGACGCTGCAGAAAAGGTAATCCTTGTTTTAAAGTGGCAAAAACTTGGCTTAACTATTCTAGTGCTGGGTGTAAGGTAGGACTTGTAAGAGATGAACCTGGGTATTTAGATTTAGCTGAGAAAATTTTCAAGCAAAGAATGCAAGGTACAACCTTGGTTCTCCTTGCTGCTAAAGTAAAATGCAAGATGAAGGAGAGAAACTGAGGAGTGAACTAATAAGCAAAGAGGAACCAGACCCACACAGGGAAGAAGGCCAAGGGCTGGAGTGATATGGCCATAAGGCAGGGAACACCAAGGACTGCTGACAACCACCAGAAGCTAAGACGAGGCAAGGGAGGATTCTTTTCTCGAACCTTCAGAAGGAGCATAGTCCTGCTGACAAACTGATTTTAAACTTCTAGCTTCAACTATCAAAGAATAAATTTCCATTGTTATACGCCACTAGTTTGTGGTAATTTGTTACAGCAGCTTTAGGAAACTAGTATATCCCCCCCATCTTGCTTTATTTCTCTTTGTAGAAATTATCACCCCCTGAATACTAAATAGTTATTTCTTCTCCTCTCCTCCCCCATCCCTAAAACAACAAAGGCAAAAACTTTGTCTTGGCCATGTTATATCCCCTCCACTGGACAAACACACGCACTTCATAAACATTTGTTGAATGAAAGAATGAACTGTGTCTACAGAATATTTTAAAACACTTTCAAGCAATAATAGACTATTTTTTACCAATGGCATTTTTCACAGAACTAGACCAAAAAACTTAAAATTTATCTGGAAACATGAAAGACCCTGAATTGCCAAAGCAATCTTGAGAAAGAAAAACAGAGCTGGAGGAATCAGACTCCCTGACCTCAGACTATGCTACAAAGCTACAGTAATCAAAACAGTATGGTACTGGCACAAAAACAGAACTATGGATCAATGGACTAGGATAGAAAGCCCAGAGATAAACCCACGCACCTATGGTCAATTAATCTATGACACAGAAGGTAAGAATATACAATGGAGAAAAGACAGTCTCTTCAATAAGTGAGGCTGGGAAAACTGGACAGCTACATGTAAAAGAATGAAATTACAACACTGTCTAACACCATACACAAAAATAAACTCTAAATGGATCAATAATAGGTTAGTTTTACCATGTTGAAGATCTAGACCTTCCAGTTATGCTGTGGGAATGTTAAAAATAAAAGCGCTTTAACTTGATTATCAAGTAATATGAATACAGAAGAAATCTTCAATTTATTTAATTTAGAAATGAATGAGGGTCATTCATATACTGGTCATAAAGAACCTTTAATCTAAGCCACTGCTTCTCAAACTTTAGTGTGCATTAGAATCACCAGGTGGGTAAGCTGATGCTGCTGATCTGGGGACCACACTTTGAGAATCACTGGCCTAATTCATAAGTCAAGGAGCAAAAATGACTAAGAACTAATATGACAAAGGATCAGACTGTGCACAGAGCATTTTCATTATTTCACAAACACAGGAGAATTATCTTCAAATTCTGAACTTCTATTTCTTTAACCCAAAACAAAGCAAGATTATAGTATGTTCTCCTTCATATGAAAAGTTGAGACTTTTGACTAGTATCAAATAAGGAGTGAAACTGAGTTTGCTTAGATTTCTCTTTTTAGAGGGAGCAGGGGGAGGGAGGGAAGATGGAAGGGGATATATTGGCTATCCTGAGCTATGCTGTCTTACTCTCAGGCTGTCATCTAATTCCACTGTGACCAAGACTGAGACAACGCTAGTTGACCATATATAAATACCAACCCCATAAATGACATTCCACCCCAAAACCAATTGCACATTACATTACTAAAGAAAAGGAACAGAAACATGTTATGATGATTTTCTAATAGAAGGGATGCTTTAATTCTATATTCAGCAAAAATATAACAAGATAAAACTGTTAATTCTTTAAAGCAAAATAATCCTCACAGATACTTTCCATAAATGCCTAGTCACAGAGGTGATGATATATATTGTTAAGTTATAATGCCTTATTGCCTCATTTTGAATTTGTTAATTCCCATACCACAAAATAAGTGAAACTGAAATTTTATATCAGCAGTTAAAAATCAGACAATGAATTTATACCACAAAACACACAAAATGATAAGCACACTCAAGTTTCCAGTAGAATTGTTCTAAGTATATTTTTGCCCTCATTCTTCTGAGGCTCACTTAATATATAAAAAGTTGGAACCACATGTTAGCAATGATAGCAATTTAACAGAATTCAAATCCAAAATAAGACAAAGTTTATTTGAAGTTCCTGACAGACCTATGTTTATCTGTAAGTCAGCAAGTGAAAATGGTAACTAAAAACATCCTGTGAAATTTTACCTCACCCAAGGAGACTAAATAGAGCAAGATAAGTGGGCTTCCTGGAAGGATCAGGATGACAGACAACTCCTGATGTTGAAATGGCAACTTTGAGAAACCTAGGCTGGAAGTGAAGTGTATGGTCTGGAAGCGAATGTTTAGGGCGCATCTACCGAAGAACGAAACTGAATTCTGCATAGTTAGATTGCCCAAAGCACCAAATAATTGATGTGACATTTACCTTTGCCGTTTCCCATCATTTACAGGCTCACACCTCTACGTTTCCTTTTACAGACAGTAAACATTTTATGTATAAACCTCTGACAATGAGCAAGATTGGAACAGTCTGTTAATCTTAAACAAGCTTGCCCTTACCTAACCAGGGGCCTATGTCCAGAATCCTTACTTGCTAACCCTAACCCTATGCATTTTCTCCTGAAACTTCATGGTTAGAATAAAGTCATCATCCGAACATAACAATTTAAGTTTGCTATAGAATATGGTCTTAAAGCAAGGTAAATAGAAACCAAAAAAATCAGAATTTAAGGTATACTAGGATTAAAAAAAGACCCAATAAAGCTTTTAAAATCTAATAGTGAATTTCCTTATAATCAAAATCACTTTATAATTTTTAAATACATCTGGCAGCAGTTATCAAATAAGACAGATCAGATTATTTAAAATAATACTATTTTAATATTCCTCGGTTTGGTTATTTAATATTCTCCAAATAGTAAGCAAACTATAAGATTTCAATAAGAGATCATACCAGCAGGGAAAGGAAAAAAAAAAGCCCACTGACAGCAAAAAAAAAAAAAAAAAAAAAGTGAAAACAGAAAAAAATTAAAAGCAAATGCAAAACAGTACCATGTTACAGTACCAAAAGTTACATGGTCAGATAAACTAATTATGATCTATATCTCTGTTTAAGAAAGCAGGGCAATGTTTGCTTTTTTGGAGGGAAGCTGCCAGGGAAAATTGAAATTAAATTTTAGTTTTCTGGAAAACTTAACTACATTAATCACTGAATGTGGGATAATGTAGTGATAAATGATAGTAACAAATGTATTATATTTAAAATACTTATGGAGAGAACCAGAGGTATAGTTGCATATATTTAGCTGTGCTCCCCACAACTTGTAATATTGAGCTTCTTTACGAGGTGAGCTGATGAATATTTGTTTTTAATCTCTCACTAGTAGCCTTTCTTTAAGATGGTTTCAGAAATTCTGCTTTATTATCATACTGTTGGAGAGCACTGGAGTTAACTGAAGCAAAATTCAGCAGTTTTTCTCATACTTTGAAAACTGTTACTTACTGGAAAAAGAAAAACATAGTTCTGTAAATCTGAATGCAATGTTTAAATGAACTTCCCTGAGCCCGGTTCATTACACAATGAGCGGACTAGACAAAATGAACTCCAGATTCCCTTTCATTCTAAAGGCTCACTTGGTGCTTCTCTGTTCAGACTTCAGTTAAGTTATAGTACACTGTAAATTAAATGAACATTTTTCATCATGAAATAGTCCAAACATGAGTTTGTATAAATAAAAATCTTCGTGAAAATTTTTAAAAAGGTAACTTTAAAAAATATTTCCATAAATAAGCACATATTCTATCCGTAAAACCTAAAACTGGATGGCAACACATTCCCAAAATACAAAATATTAGAGCAGTACTTTCTTTTAAAAATAAAAGCCAAAAACTATTTTTATTTAAGTCACTGTGAAAAATATAGGCAAAAGGAATTTGCATGGCTATTTTTTCTTAAATAAAAATATAAATATTCCTCCTGAATGTTTCTTGACCTCTTTCAGCCCAAAATTCTTTTGTCCAATCAGGTGTGAAACATTTTTTGTAATTTCAAACTCTAAACATTTTAAAACTTTTATTAGTATACCTTTTTTTCCTTAAACAATGTGTTCTGTATCTAAATTCATAAATCATATGTTTTGAAGATACTCACTTAAAATGAAGATCTTTGAAAGTAAAATGGGTTTCAACAATTCCTGTAGTTTTCACTCGGGTTCTGAGAACATCTTGTTGAGTTGGGATATAATTTGGTTGTGCAATTCTGTCCAAGTCATTCAAATAGCTGAAAAAATAAACAACAATATGCTAATAGTTAACACTGTCAATAAAGATCATCTAAACCAAAGAGTAAAACGTTCTGATGCATGTGATACTCCAGATTACTGAAGTTTTTACATTTCTGTGGAATGATGTAATTTTAAGTGTATATCTTACACAACTCTCGCAGAAATGAAAATGTTTATACTTCTCCAGCCACAAAGTTCCTTAAATATTTCAGTAATTCTCCTTGTTGGAAAAGAAAACAAAGTAATAACTTCATAAACATCCAAACTCACGGCACACCATGAATTTGTCCCTTAAAACTCTTTATTACACTTCTTTGATGTAGCACTGTGTTTATGTTCCAGACATTATTCGTTTGTTGAGAAATTAGAAAGCCTTCCTAAGTAGTGAGGAAACCTCTGGCCAAAGGCTGAATTGAATATTGTTCCTTTTCAACCAACCTTAAGTAACATACAGGAAAACAGGACACATGCTCCTGTACTCCACATTTTACTGCCTCTATGAATCAATATTCATATTTTACTTCTCATTGATTTCAGTCACTCATTCAACACTTTCTGCCAATGATGCAAAATACGTTGTGCTATAAAAATGTAGTGGTGTCATACCATGCAATTCTTTTATTTTGTGTCCACTTATGTAGTAGAATCAATAGTTACAGTCCAGGTATGGAGAAATTAAGGTGAACCTGAGTGGTTCAAGAGGGCTTCATGGATAGTGAAGGGCGTAAATAGAAATCTGACAGGTGCAACGGATAAAAGGGAATGTCATTCACATCAGGAAAAGCAGTAGAACAGTATGGAGGTAGGAAGAGTCACATCTTGTATCTCAGAAGGTAAGTCCACTAGTAGGCTACGCGTGGAATTAATCCTAAGGTCAGTTGAATGTGGGGAGCATCACTGAAGTGTTTTCTAATACTAGAGTGGAAGAGTCCAAGATAATTTAGAGGATACATCTAGGTTTATTATAGAGAGGCACCAACTTTTGCAACTTTAATTGATGTTATCCTCTGAAACTGTTCCTTAGCCATTTAGAATGGGGTCTTACAAACAAAAGGAGCTCAATAAATATTTTACTTCTGGAGATGGGGTTGGAAAGCTATCCTGTGAATTAGTAATCAAAATGTTTTAGACAGTTAAGTCTATGTATGTGATGCTGATACCAGAATACATGGAGATGATAGCTTGAGTTATCTGTATTATACTTACTGAATTTAATCCCCTAGTACTTCATCTGTGTTTTTAGTTCCATATATATAACATTCACCTTATTGTAAGAAAACCTGACTTAAAAAACAAACAGACAGGCCATGGCTAGATTTTACTAATTGTCCCTTTGAAATAGTGAGCTATTCTTATTTAAGCTTTTCTCTGATTACTCCTATATACATTTCTTTGCTTAAAACTGCTATAGTTCTATTAGCCTCTAAAAATAATGCACATTTATATTTCAACAAGACAAAAAAGAGAAAACAGGCATGGTGAAAAACTCCAATTGTTTTAAAAGATCACAAATTTAAAATGTAAATTGGTGGTCAGATGGTCTTAATGGGCAGCTTGGCAGCATCCCCTATCTCCGGTCAAGAATTCAGAAATCAAGAGAGCTTGTAACTACCATGGGGAAAAAAGATTTTTATGATTTCCTTCATTCTTGAAAAATGGCTCCACTATTGCCATCTTAAGATCAGAATGACCAGTAATGAAATAATGGGGAGCCAAAGTGACACGTTTCTTTCAGAGCGTGTCCAAGCACTGTGCACAGGACAAAGGGTCTTGGTAAATATACTGAGGGGGGTCCAGAAAGATAGGGGGAAAGGAACTTCAATCTATTGTCCCTAAGAAACACCCCTTAATGATTCAAATAGTTCCCCTTGCTGGGCTCAGCTCAGAGAAACCTTCTCACCGTGAGTGACTTCCACTTAGATCTTTCTGCAGGTTCTGGTGGTGCCAAAGCAAGTATGGTGGACTAAGAGCTGTGTCCTTGCCCTAAGAATTTTTTTTCTAATTTTCTCTTCTAGCTTCTGGAAAGTTTGGTTTACTAATTTAAGGGCATATTGCGTGATGACCATGTATCAGGCAATGGAGATATAACACTGGGGAAAAACAGACCTTACTGAATTTACAGTGCAGTGGCAGAGATAAAAAAGAATCAAAGTCTCAATATAAGTCAAACCACCTCAAAATAAATGTAAATCTGTGAGTAGTATGGAAAAAAATACACCACATTATGAATACCTAACAGGGAGTCAAAGGCCTACTCACTGAGTCAAAGAGTATTTCCTTGTAGCAGTGAGGACACCAGTTGGAGAGATGGGCTACATAGCAATAAGAAGATGTTACATATACATATATAAACTATGTATGTAATAATTTATATGTTTATACACTTGTAAAACACTAAAAATACATATTGAGAAATATAGCATTATAAAAACTGTGATGGTTACACAGTAATTTGTATTACTTATTCATTCACACTAAATCATTTACCTAACACTGAGTACTCTGACGTGCAATACATGACATGCTATACGATAATAAGGTCCTCAGGAGCCATACCCGTTGGTTTTCCACTGTGGCAAAGTATGTGTATTTACCTGGACCTTCTAATACCTGTCATCTTCTATTTAATCCTCACTTGTGTTCCTAAGAGCCAATAGCTCTGTCAAGAAAACTGAGTAATTTTGGAAAGTAAAATGAGTGCAAGGCACATGTTTCTCTAGTCATATCATCTTTGACATTTCTGAGTATGTGTGCCAAGTAACGGAAACAAATCCTTGATTTTTTTTTTTAATTCTATGCAGATCATCAAACAGAAAGCTCCCTGATTAGGTTTTATCAAAACTTCCTTTATAGACTTTTCTGGGGCCACCATCTGGAAAATCAGGGCAGATTTTTCTTCTAAAAAAATAGACTTAGATATCTGTAAACAATGTCCAATGCAACAGGGCACATACAGTTGACAACTTTCAACTGTATAGCTATTTTATTTTCATAAGTGAGAAAATATCTTGGCATCACCATGCACCCCTTTAAACGGGGTGCCTGTCACTCAAGGTGTCTGTCACTGGACAAGTAACTTCTCAGGCACTTAGTAAACAAAAAGCACACAAATCAGTTACCCTCCCCTTTGGCTAGCCCCAGGTAAACTAGAGATACACCCAAATTCAGAGTGAATTTTGGCAAGTTCCAATTACTTTCTTGGAAATATACTGGGAACAGCTCCATTCTGCATGTTTCAATTAGTTACATGGGTCCCTTGAGACAACTTTTGAACACAAGGGAAATACGAGCCTGGCTACCTACAAACACACACACAAAAGACAGAAGTTTTGAAATACTGTCATCCTAAGTATCCTGAGTTGTATAAGAATGTGTCAGACAATTCTGCATTAAAAGTGACTTGAAGGTATACCTGACTTCCAAGTAATTATTCACGATAATGTAGCTCTGAAGTTATGATTACTTACTATGCTGCAGAATCATTAAGCTGGTACTCTCGGGATCTGTTGAAGCAGGCTTGTACACCGCTGTCTTTCCACAATCTCTTTATAACTCCAGCAAGTTCTGCAGTCATAAAACCTTCCTCAGCAGCGCCAGCAAGCACGAAGAGTTGGCGGGCATCATCCTGAACATTCAAAGTCCATTTTTATTTAAAAAGTAAAAAGGCAGATACTACAGATAAAGTATATTATAGATTACAAAAAGTGCAATAGTGAATTTCCTTTATGCCTTTTATTGGTGTCATAACTTGGATTTCTCTAAAAGCACCACTTAAAAAATTGGCTTAATCAAAAAAGCATAATCTTAAATCATGAGTCCATGTTTTGTGGTATTAGTAACAGCTATCAAGGCACTAAGGAGCTGAAAGAATAACGACACTGCAGCTCATGAGAGAATATATTAACCAACTACCCACTGACGGTCTGTTGTACCCTTTTGAGAAAACAGAGGAATGTATGCTTTGCCTCTCCCTTACCAAAATGTTTCTAATCTAAAAAACACATTAACACCATTAGAGGTTATTTTTAGAATCTAATTAAATGTTAGCTTTGTGATATACTTCACAGATGCAAAGTAAGTTCAGAGAAGGGAGAAATCAATGTGGAATAAAGCAAGAATAGTTCCACAGAATGGTGTGAGATTTTTCAGAAGACCTTAAAGTAGGTATACCTTAAAATCAATGGGCCAGGAGATGGGGATAGCTGTTTGCTAATCCAGGCAAGGAAACAAAATAAGCACAGCTTTGGAGTAGAAATACTCATGACACATATAGAAGAGAGCATGCAAAGTTTTTAAATGAAGGAATACTACATATAAATTTAATTAAATTTTGCTTAAGTTTTGAGGTTACAATATTTACAGTTATTCCACTAGGTCAGTGTTGTCCAAAAGAGATATGAGCCACTGACGCAGTTCTAAATTTTCTAATAGCACATTTTAAAAAGTGTAAAAAAAAAAAAAAGTAAAATTAACTGTAACAATATATTTTATTTGACCTGTATATAAAATATCATTTCAACATGTAATCAATATAAACTTATTGAGATATTTCATATTATTATAGATATTTAGTGTTTGAAATGTGGTGTTTCTTTTATACAGACAATGCATCTCAATTCGACACATTTCAAATACTCAGTAGCCACATATAGGTAGTAGCTACAGTGCTCTATAACACAACTCTAGTCTTCAGGTAATAACACAGTTAATACAAAAATAAGGGATATGTGAAGTTACCATCTTCGCAAAGATTCTTTCTGGCCTGAGATATGCAGCTTTATGTTAACTGGATAGACAGTCCATAATTTTTCTCTAGGGACATTTTTTCCAATGTGGTGTAGTAGCTCTTTATAAAGTGATGGCACATATTACGATAAGGCATACAGAAGGGACGCATTTGGTGACACAGGCTAGCAGAGGGTACTAGCTGACAATATAAGTTCATTCTACCGCCAGTTTGTGAAACATTTTCTTTTCAGATGGAACCCATGGTGAGAAATAATTAAGTCACTCAGCATGGGAACGTATTATTCAAGCATATATTTCCCTTTTTAGTAAATCACAAGAGAAATGCATGCAAGCAAGTAACACTTGTACCATGTCCTTAATAAACCCCAACAAAACACAATTTCAAGTCGTTTTTAGCACCATTTACCTAATTCCAGTAAACAGTTATTCAATTTTCCAAATAATGACTTATATGAGATATTTCTAAATTTGGTTATTTTTATTTTTAAGTGACATCAAACATACTTTTCTCCAACCATTTTAGAAAAGCGCTTTTCACTTAAGTGAGCTTTCAAATGAGCTTTCATTATGATATATTTATTCAATTTCCATAAAATTTGTTGACAGAAAAGACTAATGCCCTCTGGTATGGGTCATAAGATCACGTTCTCTTAAAACTTTCCAGGAAAGAAGCCTGAAGAAAAGACCTGGGAAACTGTGGAAGCTCTATTTATAAAATGCGGCATTCAAAAATGTCTCCTCTTCACAAAATGTAAAGAAGTCTCTTTTCCTTAAAAAAATGAACTGGAATACTCATCTCCATGTCATAAGCAGGACATTCAGATGTCTGCAGATGAGCTTGAAGTAATAAATTTAAGCAGGAAGGTACTTTAGAAATTATTCTACCTAATTTTTTGTTTTGTTTAAAAAGAACCTGAGACAGGGAGATTGTGCAATTTATTTAAAGTTCCACAGGTAATTAGTCACCCAATCCCACATATTAATCAACAATTACTAAGCAGCCACTGCCTAAGTCAAGATAAATTTGACAACTGCAGAATGATGACAATAATCCTATCTTGTCATGGACTGAAGTCTTTTCAAGATTCATGTAAAATGTTACGTAAGAACATTTAAGAAAGGAAGACAAACTTGAGTGTACTAAAACAGTATGACATAGTGTTGAAAGAGGGTAGGGATTACTAAAGGGCTGTAGGTAAGTAAAGCAGTTTATAGGAACTCTTTTTGTAGTGTTAAAAAGAAATTTATTGTGTTTCCCTGGTGGCGCAGTGGTTGAGAATAGGCCTGATGATGCAGGGGACACAGGTTCGTGACCTAGTCCGGGAAGATCCCACATGCCGCGGAGCGGCTGGGCCCGTGAGCCATGGCCGCTGGGCCTGCGCGTCCGGAGCCTGTGCTCTGCAATGGGGCAGGCCACAACAGTGAGAGGCCCGTGTACCGCAAAACAAAACAAAAAAACAAACAAAAAAAGAAATTTGCCAGGCAATTATTTGCAAGTAGCAAGGAAAAAAATCCTTGGATGTAGCTGAGTTAGTATGTTTTCAAATGACTAAGAACTAAATGAAGATAAGATGGTTTAAAGAATGTAAATTCTAGTTCATATAACTGCATGTTTGGGGAACTCAGAAAGGAGATACGAAATGCCATCCTGTCAAGAGACACGTAATAGCCTCTTCTCACACAGTGATGATCAGGGAGCACCTGTTAGTGACAACACATTTTATTTGAAGCTGTCACCTATTTTGTGAGAATTATGGGGAAGAGAGGACTTTGAGGGACCATGATGGCTGTCTTCTGATATATCAGGAATCATCAAAGGTAAGAAAGAACTGACTTTGTGCTTAGGCACAGAGCAGAAAAAGAATTCTGAGGGCAAAAGATATCAGATTTCAGTTCAATAAGAACACTTTTTCACAACCAAAGCTATCCAAAAACACAAAAAAAAGGAGGGAGAGTGAGAGACCGAAATTGTTAAGCAAAGGCTAGATGAGTGTTTCAATAGAAACATCAGAAAGCCCTTCTACAATAGAAGCTAAGTAATATGATAAAGGAGTGTCAAAAAAAAATAGTGCACCTTTGAATTTTTGACCACAGGGATAATGTATTGATCTCATGATTGATACAGGTATAGAAATCCTTTGTTTCAATGGTTTAGGATAATTATTTCATTAATTACATTAGGCAACAATACCGAACACCACATACAATGAGAATTACTGACATATTTAATCTACCACATTTCTAGAGCATACAATCACTCCTATAAATTTAAGACAGTTATACTGCTTTCACCAAAGTTAGTGTATTGGTAAGGAAATCTTGAGAACTTTAGTGAAGACACCTCTCCATGGCATCTGGTGCTAATCCCAGATGTTAAAGAATTGCTTTAAGAAATGTAAGAATGTAAGAAACAAATGTAAAACTTTTTTTCTCTAAAAATACAACTGTAACCAAAGTAAAAATGACTGAGGCAAGGAAAGAGGAAGTTGTTTTTCTTTTTTTCCCCCGTAACACTGCTTAAGGGGGAAGGGGTGGGGGATAAAAGTAAAATCATCTAAATTAATTTTAACTAAATTGCAGATGGCAAAATTTTTGACTACATTGCAGTGAGCATGAACTTCATTATGTCAAGAAGAGAAATTATAATAAGTATGTTACACAAATATAACTTTAATGTATATTTTTATGAATCTTACAACTATATAGCTTTAATTTTCAAATTAATAAAATAAACATTAAACTCTTCTTTGTATGCACAATAGAACCTATTGTGAAAAGATAGACAAACATGTAATAAATAATACATGAACTGAGCAAAGCAGAAAAATACTGTGTTGGAGGCATATAATACATTTCAAATGAAGGTTAGTATCACTTTGTCACATCACTGATTTGTCACAAATCAGTATTTCTCAGAATCAAAAACAACATAATATTATAACTTCTTCATCTTAGTTCTCAACAATAAACCAGACTACTACTATAAATAATTCAAACATTCATCTGGAAAAATGATAAGTAGAAATAACTAGAAACATTTTGAAAAAGAATACTAGGGACAGAGGGCTGAAATGATCAGATATTAAAAGTCTACAATATGCAGAACATCTAGTATTAATGCACAACATCAACAGGGGGAGAAAATCCCAAATGTGAACTTACATGACAAAGGTGGCAAGATAAGTCAGTAGGAAAGAATACAATTATTAAAAAAAACACTTGTGAATAATTAGATAGTCATATGAAGAGGAAAAAAAAATAATGCAGATCCTTATTCCATGCATACAACAAAGTTTCAGAGGGATTAAAGAACATAGAAACGATGTTGAAATTCACTCCCCTAAAAAACTTTTAAAATAGCACAAATATTCAGTAAATCTTTGGTTGAGAGAAGATTTTCTAAATTTAAACACAATGGAAGAAATAATAGGGGAAGTTTTTAAAAATGACAACCTAAGATTAAAGGCAATAAGCCAAATGTGAGAGAACATTTGCATTAGTGGACAAAGGGTTAATATACAAGTACATACAAACAAACAAATACATAATCAAAACACCAAGACTCCAATCCGTAGATGAATAAAGGATAAAATAAGCCACTAACATAGAGAAATAAAAAGTCAATAAAGAAATGGAAAACTGCATAGTTATATTAAAAAACTGAAAATGCAAGTTAAATGTAAATAAGACTTACTAATAAATTAGCCAATATTTTAAACATGTCAGACTCCAAATGTTGGCTACCCAGAGTGCTAAGAAAAGGCACTGCTGCTAGGAAAGTAAATTGACACAGCCTTTCTCAAAAGCAATCTGGCAAGTCTGGCAGAGACATAATATAACTAAATAATGAAATTAATTTTAAAATTAGAGGAAGAGAAAAGTGGCCATTATGCAGAAGCACGCTGAGGTTTGGGGGAGAAAGGGAGCTTAAGTCAATTCTAGGCAAGGTTTTCTGTTCCTTACAGCCCAGCTTATTCCAAGGAAGTGCTTCTCAAGCTTTCTGGGATGAAAGATCAGTCTTGTGTTTTATTTGTTTCATTTTCTTTTGTTTCCAATCTTTCAAAACTAATACTATTGGAAAAATAACATTTAAATGACGTAAAATATAAATACATTTTTGTAAACTATCAGAGTTAACATATAAGTTACTCTGTCAATTGATGTAAAAGTTGGTCCAATCGCTTCCTTTACTTCTGTACTCACCTGTGCACAAGGCTGTGTGCAGGCACTGTCCATGGACCACACTCTAAGAAGCACAACTCTAAGTGATGCAGTGACATGTTGATAGGCCCCTGTTCAACACTTCCCTAACTGTACATTATTAAAAACAAAATAATTGGGCTTCCCTGGTGGCGCAGTGGTTGAGAGCCCGCCTGCCGATGCGGGGGACATGGGTTCGTGCCCCGGTCCGGGAAGATCCCACATGCCGTGGAGCAGCTGGCCCCATGAGCCATGGCCGCTGAGCCTGCGCGTCCGGAGCCTGTGCTCCGCAACGGGAGAGGCCACAACAGTGAGAGGCCCGCAAACCGCAAAAAAAAAAAAAAAAAAAAAAAAAATAATTTATCAATAAACTGTCATCTACAGATTGACTACACGCATTATGAGAGTTTTGAAAGGATATTAGGCACAAATTTTGATTGCTCTATGCCAGCCCTGAAAACCATTTTGTTTCATTTTAAGTAACTAATGTGTAATCTGCTTTGCATATCTGGTAGCTGCCAAATACGAAGCAAACCACAGCAAATTGTCACTGTCTCTTAAAATTTTACATCTTTTAGTCAATTCTCACCCAGTTAACCTACATATTAAAATGTAATTCCAATCAAGATACCGACAGGCTTTTTTTGTTTGTTTCAAAAGGGATGTGAGGAATTCAGTTGATTCCCAAGTTTATTGGGAAGAGAAATGCATTATAGCCTTTATATTTTGGTTAAAAAAGAACAATGGGATGGGTGCACTTACCCTACCAGATACCAATATCCTATGAAGCAAGAGAAACTAAAATAATGTGACTCTGACAAAAAGAATAATAGTAGTATAATCATTATAAATAACAACAGCAATAACAAACATTTACTGAGCATCGATTATGACCAAGGCATGTAGTAAAGGCTTGTCATTATTTCTCAGAACCCTGTAAGGTAGGTGTTATTATTATTTCCATCTTATTATGAAAATAAGTGACTAAGCTAGGGAAGAAAAGAATATATCAATTAAAAAAAAATGGAGCTCAGAAAAACACTCAATTTAATGCTAAGGGTAGCATTTTCAAGTCACTCAGGAATGGAGTACTAATACATGGTTGTAGGCAAGAGCTGATCAGATTATAAAATATACTTAGATTCCACCTAGAAAAAGGAAGATGATTTTTAAAAAATAATTGTAAGCTAAAGAATGTCTGACAAGGCACAAAACACAGAAGTCACAACTGATTGAAGAAAATTTAAAGTTCTGTAACAAGAAAAATACTGTTTCAAAAAAGTAAAAGAAATATGCTGAATAAAAACATTTGTAAAACATAAAGAAGTAATATCCCTAATATTCAAAGAGATTCAGTGTGAAAAGGGTAAGGAATTTAACAGAACTGAGTAAAGAATACTAAGAGGAGTCCACAGAAGAGATACAAAAAGACAAGATTCTCAACGTCACTACAAATCAGGAAAATAAAAACTAAAAAAGAAAGATTTTTTCACTAAGATATTAAAAAATTAAAATGTTAATGTATCTAAGTTAATGACACTCTGGGAAAGTTGACACTGATGCACGGTTGCTAGAAAAGATTATTCACTTCGTGTTTTTTCTGAAAGCAGAAAAAACTATGGTCCCTATCAAACTTAAATATGTGGTTATCCTTCAACTTAAAAGGCTAATACTTCCAGGAATCGATACTGTAGAAAAAGAAATATATTCAGCCTTTATCTATACTGTTTCTTCTTTCTAGAATGCTTTTTCCTTGTTTTTGTCTAGAAAACTCTTAACACATGTTCCAATACCAAGCTCAAAGTCCCCTCCTCCTGTCTAAGCCATGTTTAATTCATCTTTGTATTCCTTAGCACAATTTCAATAGCCTCATAGTATTTTAAAATTTGCAGACTTCCCTGGTGGCACAGTGGTTAAGAACCTGCCTGCCGATGCAGAGGACACGGGTTCAATCCCTGGTCTGGGAAGATCCCACATGCTGAGGAGCAACTAAGCCCGTGTGCCACAACTACTGAGCCTGAGCTCTAGAGCTCGCATGCCACAACTACTGAGCCCATGCGCCACAACTACTGAAGCCTGCACACCTAGAGCCCGTGCTCCACAGGAGAAGCCACCACAATGAGAAGCCTGCTCACCACAACAAAGAGTAGCCCCCACTTGCCGCAACTAGAGAAAGCCCGCAAGCAGCAACAAAGACCCAACACAGCCACCAATAAATAAATAAATAAACTTATTAAAAAATAAATAGAAAAATAAGATTTGCGTAGAGGCAAGGCAACAAAGACACAGAGTAGACCAATCAGAACCAATGAGAGAGACTGAAGATGTTTATGTGAAAGAGTAACAATGGCAAAGGTAACAGAAGTAACAGTCGGAAGGTAGGAAGAAAACAAGGGACCAGGGGACAGCTAGAGAGAGCCTAAAAAGAGTGGGTGAAACTAGCACCAGTGAAACAGAAGTGAGCAGCGCAGGCCCCCATGTAGATTCCAAAGCATCAGAAAACCAGTTTTAAAAAAAAGCTTGTGGTGAGAGAGCAGTTATTTCCAGTCAGTCCTGAAACAGCCCAAATCTGCCCCAAAAAGGACAGAAAATGACAATATTTCTTGAGAGAAAAATATGAAAATAAAAAGCCCTCATAAAAAGCAGCTTGCATCGACCCATCATTACCTTGTACAATGGAGGCTACAAAAACCTCTCTCTCTAATAATCAATCACATGTAAGATCTGAACACAGAATACTGTACACATGAATTGGAATTAGAGTACAATTTATTCAATTCTTTATCATAGGGTAGCTCTCTTTTGTGTAAGACTAAGAGCTCAAAAAAAATTGCTGAATGAATAAAAGATAAATGAATAAGTTGAATGCATAGTATTGATAAGGCAAAAATTGTCTGGATATGATCAAATCTTATTTCAGATAAGATAATTTAGAAGAATGTTATGAATTATTATTAAAAATGATCTTGAAATCTATTTGAAAATTTTAATTCATTACACTAAGCTTTTTAATCTTTGTTTAAAAGGAAAAGCTTAGTAAATTAATATGGCCTAGCAACTTATAAAGAAATATTAGATTAACTTCTTATAAAAAATAAACCAGATTTGCTTTACAGATTTCTCCAATGTATGTTCTCTAATGTTGCTTTCATTCATTTTTTTTTTTCCTGTTAAGCACAAATTGAGGCTCTGTGTAAAAATAAAAACCTAGCAGAGATTAAGAAGACAAAAAGTTACGGTCTCTATGCAAAAAATCTTCACAGTATTATCAGGGAGATAGCACACACATATTGAACACGTAAAAATAAAAGGGAACTATAAAAAGGGGTAACAGTCGTAGTAGTAATAATAAATCTACTTTGTACAAAAATATTAAAAATTAATCTAGAGATTCAGTTAAAGGTTTCTGGGAAGGTCAAGTTTCACATCAGTTATTAAAAAAAGAATCAGTGAAGAATAACCATAATAAAATAATAATAAAACTTGAAATAAACAGATTAAGCAAGCAAACTGGGACTGGGGGAAAAGGAGAAAAAGAAAATACCCTATGGACTGGCTGGGGCTACTTCCAATCAAACTGAAAATAAGTTACACATTGGGCCAAACAAGGAAGCACAGGCACACTGCATTGGTTACCACCGTGTGGCAATCTTTCCTTCATGTAATGTCCTGAGTTCCAGTTTCTTTACTGATAAAATAAAGAGGTGAAACTAGCTTGTCTCCTAAGGTCCTAGCTTTGAAATTCTGAAAGATGTTTTCTAATAGCCAGTATTTTCTGATTCCAAAGATTAGCAAACTTGTACACTGTTTTCATTATCTGAGACTAGACTGCTTTTTCGTCTGGGCATGAATGCAAATAATTAGATCATTTCAGCACTCCAAATCATAAAAACAAATTCTGAAGAATGCCAGTGTAGGCAGTATACTAAACTCAGTAGTAACTACTAAAAACTGCTATGGAGATACAGAGGTGCCCAATATGCCATGTTATATAGAAAACACTGCAATGGATATTGAGTGGTCCCAATCATCTTATGGATAAGGAAAGTATTCTAGCTCTAAAGGGAAGATTATGCAAACCTGTGTATTCTTACTTCACTCACTTCTAAAGCTTCTGACCCACTTCACTCACTACCATCCTTCTGGTCCTGAGACAGTTGATAAATCTATGTTATACAATATGGTGTTAATCACGCAAGTTGTTTTTCTACTCATCGGGTCTGCTCCAAGGACTTTAGTAACTTACAGCCCGGGCCGCGTCACCGAAGTCTATCTTCAACCTTCCCATGGCCCTAATGATAGCGATAATTGACTGGATGGTGTTACTGTAGACCACTGCTTTGTACTGTTTACATTCCTCTTCTGAATAACCAGCTTCGTGGATAATTCTAACAAGACAAAAAGAGAAAAGGTAACTCTTACTTCCTTTGATGAAACAGTACACTTAAACATAAAAAAATTTAATGTTTTAAATCTACTTACTTCATTTGCTTCACAATTGTACTTTTCCCAGATTCACCAGCACCTAAAAAAAGGGAAATAAATGAGGGATTTCTAATTTTATCACTTATGTATATCCAACTCCCAACACACACTCTCTCTGTCTCTTACAGTTAATTTTTTTTTTTTTTTGGGCCACGTGGGCCTCTCCCGTTGCAGAGCACAGGCTCTGCACGCGCAGGCTCAGCGGCCATGGCCCACGGGCCCAGCCGCTCCGCGGCATGTGGGATCCTCCCGGACCAGGGCACGAACCCGCGTCCCCTGCATCGGCAGGCGGACTCCCAACCACTGCGCCACCAGGGAAGCCCTCTTACAGTTAATTAAAAAAAATTTTTATTGGAGTATACTTGATTTACACTGTTGTGTTAGTTTCTGCTGTACAGCAAAGTGAATCAGTTATACATATACATACATCCACTCTTTTTTAGATTCTTTTCCCATATAGGTCATTACAGAGTACCGAGTAGAGTTCCCTGTGCTATACAGTAGGCCCTTATTTATTTTATATATAGTAGTGTATATATATCAATCCCAATCTCCCAATCTACCCCCCACTTCCCCCAAGTTTGTTTTTTACATCTGTGATTGAATTTTTTATATCAAAATGATCTTTATTGGTTTCCAAACATACAGAAAATGTCTTAAAAATAAGTCCCATCTGTTTATTACATCATAATTCTTAAACTCAGCTAAAAAAAAATGCTTTCATCGATGTTTTTATGTATTCCCTGAAGTATTAAAAAAATTCTTTCTTCCATAGCTTACACTGAAGCAGTATAAATACATCTTACTCAAGATTTTGCTCCCCACTGGAAGATGTTTATCTGTCTGGCCAATTATCATAATTTCAACCTTTGCCTCATGTGAAGTGGACAGCCCAGTGGTGCCAAGAAACCACGAAAATTATTTTTAAATAATACGTTATAGTAAAATAGCTATCTCACACATTATATAGTCAACCACCATTACTGAACAAGTGACACACAGCTGGCGTGCTTTGCTAACACCGGGGATGCAGTGGTATGGCAGAAATGTCTCCCCCTGTGTTTTTCTTTATTCCCTGTCATAAACCCATTCTCAAAACTCTCCTTCACTCTCTACATATTCATGACCTCCTCACAATTTGAGTCTCTAGAATTACGCCATCACAACACGAAAATATCACTAACAAAATGGCCCTTTATAAAATTAGAGCCCTGTAGATACTGTGAACATCTGAGCACAGGACACAAAACAAGGAAGATATGACAAGTCTATTGTTTGGCTTCATACCATCTTTGACCAGCGCTACAGATCATGGAGCTGTTATTACTGTCTGAGAGACAGGGCTCAGGATTTTCATTATCTAGGCCTCATATTCCCATTTTTCCAGAGCCACTGCTATGTGCTCTATGTTCCAGTGTCACTGAACTTACAGTACTGACAACACCTACTGCTGATGACGCCACCAATCTTCAAACATACTGTTCCTCCTGCCAAAGTGTAATTTGCTCTGCTTCCTAGAGCTACACTGGTGATGCTGTATCAACCACCAAACCTACCCCCTTCCTCAGCCTTTCCTGACCCACTCCCGCTGTGATCCCTGTTGCCTATCCCTTTGAACATTTTCTACTTGAATGCTCAGCAGCTAACTTGTGCTAGACACACAATCAACCAGAAATGTACCTGAATGTATTCAAGCTATCTGTGACGGATCAGTTAGATGGCAAACTTCTGGGCCTCACTGCCTTCTCCCCTGCCCCCTCCAGCTACACACATCCAAATCATCAGAGGCATCTGAGAATAAGTCATAGTTAAATGGCCTATTTGAAAACCTGGGGGGAAAACTGCTTAAATTTTACTTGTGATTTGATATTCAAGAAATTTTCCCAAGATAGCTGCATATTAAGTAGAAAAGCAGGCGCTGAATAAACAACGAGGGCATTATTCATCTACAGACAGCCTTTGAATCTTGGCAGGGCATCTGCCAATACAAACAACTCCAAGATAAACAACCCATTATATATTAATCAACAAGCCATATACTTGGCTCTATGAAAAGCACAATTGTGGGCATTATGGCTCACACATTTCTGTAATTCAAGAGAAGCCCACCCAAGTAACACACCCTCGGCAGTTTCCAGCAGGGCTATCTTCAAGGGGGCCCTCTGTGCTTCTAGGGCACGGCAAGTTGACTCAGCAGCAGCCGTGTTTTGCTGATAGGACATTTTAGATCCCAACATCCGTTCACGGGGTGGTGATTCCACATGCACAGTGAGCTTCGATGAACAGCCACCCATGGCCCATTCTGTTAGTGAAACAGCTCAGAGGTTCAGAGAAAGGCTCACATGATACAAGCTCGTGAGGTCTGAGAGCCATACAAGGGGAAAATCGGAAATAGTAAAGAATAAGATGGTTACCAGCTGAACTCTGTGTATGCAGATGAGAATTTTTAAATCTTAATGAGAAAAAGGCAAGTTTTCCTAATGTTAGACATTATCTTTAAATTCTAACTCACTTCCTATCTCATACAATAGTTGGTGACATGAGACATTGAGCTTACGCCACAGTGAGCATCTAGTTAATGGCTTGCGGTCCCCAAAAATCCTGAAATATGTTCACTATTAAGGAGTGGAGATGGCAGTGTTCTTGGCTGGATTTCTACTTAATTTCTTTGCTAGTTAGACAAGGTACTCTCTGTGGACCAGATTTCCTAAAGACAGAAATACTGGGGAAAAAACTTTCATAATTTAGCAGTTTATATAATTACTTTTCAATTCTTACTTCCATGCAGAGACTCCTAATAGGAAAATTAGAAATGCTGCACAGTTATGGTTCCAGCCTTCTAAGCACTGGTATTCTTTCCACACAGCGTACAGGAAGGAGTTAAAGGTTGTCCTCCAGAAATCTCAGTCAGCACAGTCCTGTCTGAGAGACTGACAGGAAGCAATAGTGTAAAAAAAACCAAACCAAAACAAACAAACAAAAAACCCCTCAGAGGTAGTGGAGGCAGGAGAAAGGAGAAAAGGGTAAAGTTTCCTAGCAGTATTCGGCTAGGCAAGCTATTGCTTTTCAGTTCAATCCATAGGCAAGACTAAAAGAGCGAGAGTACCCTTCTTTCAAGAAGAAACAAGGAACATGTAACACGTATCAGTCAGGAAAGATCAAAGCGTGGGACCGCTGCGGTCACAAAGCTGAGATGGTCAAGGTGACTAGGTGGCCTGTAAAGTAACTGTTGACAAGCTGGTCGCTGTGAAATGAACGAGACTTTAGGGTAGTGGGAAGGGACGATGTAGCTCCCCAGGGCAAGAATGTGTGCAGGGTCGCCACAGCGGGCCAGGAACCATAAAGCCACTGAGCGGGATCCCCCAGACCTCTCTTTAAGGAGGAAGTGGCGGATGGAAAACTGCATATCTGAGAGTAAATACTGAGCCCAGCAGGTGTGTGAGGTGGAGCTGGGCACCTGATAATGCACCACACAGATAATGGGAGGGCAAAGGAGCATCACCACAGTAACACGGACAGGGACTCACCTGCGGCTCCCTCCGGGCTACACGCACAGGGCCGCTTATTCACAGGGCTCGGAAAAGTAAAACATATCAAGTGAGGACAAGGAGAAGGACGAGGGAGGGGAAAGACTAAAAACAAATCAGGTCTAAGTAAAGTAACCCCTTGGCTAGAACAGAGTTATGTAAGTTACCATTATAAAAATGATCATCAAATAGTGCTCACCCCTGATCTTTGGTGAGCGGCAGTCTAGAGAAATTTGGAATTTTAACGGTGGCGAGGTTTAAAAGAAAAAAGAAAACACCTCTGACCTCAGAAAACACATACTCGCCCCCCCGCCCAGGAATATTCTTTATCCAACTTTGCTTGGGTTCACATTTATATCATTCGTTTCCTGGTTTCAGCTGCCTAACATCAAGGCTGTTCAGCATTAAAACGGTGATTTAGTCAAAGTCATCTTACGCTGAATTCCTGACACCACTACTCCACTTTTAAAAACTCCCAACTTTTACGTACAATTAAACCATTTTTACGTTCGATAAGACTAAATTACAGTTCAGTTTAAACTGGAATAAAACCAAATTTACAAGTGCATTTAAAGTCGCTTCTGTTTATCATAATGCTACTGTAAGATTAGTAAGATCAAGGCCCTTGTTTTTAAGATAGACGCAAATAAAGAGGATGCAAGGGCAAATACTAATTAAAAATAAGAGGCTTAATTATCCCCCTTGAAAGTAAAGGAAAATTTCCTTCCCTTTTTCTTAGGACATTTACTTCAGAAAATTTTTAAACATAAGTGCTTTCTCCTCTGTTTGAAATGTATATACAGTTGACCCTCGAACAATCTCGGTTTGAACTGCATGGGTCCACATATAGGTGGATTTTTTTCCCCCAATAAATTCATACAGCACTACGCAGTCTGAGGTTAGCTGCATCTGTGGCAGGTCCTGGAACCAATTCCCTGCAAATACCAAGGGACAACTGTATACCCTTTTGAAAACTAAACAGGCCTTTTTTGTCAGCTTTATGATCAAGAATGTCTTTCTCAAGGACCTGAGAACCATCTTTTTGAAAGGTAAACATCACAGGAGATAGCACCCCTATCTTCCGGTTTCTGCAGGTAGGTAGGAGTCTAACTTGGGTGGGTGTCTTGCTCCAAGTTGCAAAACTACCTCTTGTCATAGGATAAGTTTGTTTCTCTTCTGGATAAGGTCAATTAGCTAAAAGATGGTTACCTCAATTACCAGGTAAAGTTAGGATGAACTGTGTGTGACATAAGGTGTTGTAAAGCCTCTCATTTAGGGACTAGTTGTCATCTATCTCGAAAACATGTACGTAACTGGTTGAATCAGCTTGGCTATGTGAAGTGGGTGACATGCCTTTCTGTCTTGCAGTCTCTTAATGGACTGCTTGTGATGCAATCCATTCAATAAAAAAATGTTTTCTTTCCCCACTACCTTTGTGAAGATGATTTCTGGGTTGGGAGAAGACTTTGTTTTTAATTATAATTCCCCAACATGGGTAACAGTCTAGAAATCTTTATTATTTAGCTGTGAGAAGCTCTGGACTTACATTTATATAAATATATACGTATTTATAGGCTATATCTGACATTCTGGGATATAAAAATAATGACTGTAAACAGCAGAATCTAGATTCCCCCAAATGATCCCCTTTCTCCAAATATTAACTCCCCATAAAATTACTCCCCGAGCCATTCATGTCTGAGATAGGGCTCACACTATTACACTGCACAAGGATGATTACACACACAAGACTACTCTAGCATCCAGGTAGGACAAAAGAAAGGAGAACTGTGGGCAACACAGGAAGCTTTTCCCTGGCAGCCTAGTCAAAGAGACCACAGCAGTAACTAACTGAACTGAGAGATCAATGTTTCTACGAGTCGAGTCTCAAGGCTCACACGGTGAGGGTAAGGAAGAATAGAGGGCTGGGGGGCACAAGTATACTCCTCGGGGTCTACAAGTTTGCTGCAAGAAATTTTAATTCAGTGTTTTTATTTGTATAACAAGAATAATTTAAGAAATGCTGAGTCATCTGAATGACTCTATCTAACTGAATTTCAGGATCTATACTGGAGTTTGTGTTTATAGGTCCTGAGATACTCAAGCAAGTGCCAAACATTGTACCTTGCTTGAGAATCTATCCATCCATCACTCTATCTGGTTTGGCTGTCAATCACTAGACCCCCTATCCAAAGAAAGGGCCATGTGTTTCCAGCAGGCCAATCCGAGTTGTGTTGGAGAGTAAAATTCCCTATACTTATACATCTTATACAAGCCATCAAACAGAACATTTTACAAATTAATATATGTAAACATATTTATATATAATATACACAAAATATACTAAAAACTTAACAAAATAATCACTTTGAATACACTGATCTTTTTTTTTTTTTTCTTTCTCCAAGAAAGGAATGAGATCTAGGTGCCAGAGATTTATTTTCCCTGGCCTTTTATGTGAAAATTATCAAGAAAAAAAATCACAGCACTCAAAGCATAATGTGAAATCTGGCCCACAGAAGTCATTTTCCATGACCACATCATGGAAAACACCATTAAAGGATGGGGCCAAAACAGAGGGAGGTAGCACTGAGAGAAAACTAGGATAAGAGAAGCCAGACAGCAACCCTTGAGCCTTTAGATACAGTCATATTTAGGGAGTCATATTACAATTGACCATCCAGAGTGAAACACTGTTGAGAGTTAAAGGGGGCACAAGCATAAACTAGGACTGACCTGGGAAAAGGAGAAAATATATCACTCTAGTCAGAACTGAAGACAATTTCAAGTTGATTTCCAAGCTATGAGTCAGTTATGAGTTTGCTTTCTGTCACATGAACCCGAAAAGAGTTTTGGACTAACCCTGTGCCAAACAGTATTACTTTAATTATCCTTAGCTAATGAAGGAAAAACAAAGGAGGTCAATGATGCATTTGCAGCAAGTAAAGGTCAAATGATAATTACTGCATGCTTTACAAAAGAAAGTTACAGAAGTTCAGACAGAGAAAAGATGTGGGAAGATCAGTCATTATATAGCCCACTGTAGAAGAGGGATGCCTTCCTTAATCCAAGAGTCATACTGTAAGTACAATTTACTGTGACTTATATTGGGTTGGCCAAAAAGTTCGTTCGGGTTTTCCTGCAACGTTACAGGAAAACCCGAACGAACTTTTTGGCCAGCCCAACCATCATTATTTGTCTTACTAAATTCATATTGACTTTACTTTTTAAATGTTCATATACATTATGTTATAAAACTGTTTGTTTTTATAGTTCATAGAAGACCTATAAAGCATAAGGAACTTTGTTCCCAATGACAGTTACACACATTTGTGAAAATAATTTAGAACTATACAGGGGGGAAAGGTTTTCCTGTATCAGGGGGCCATACACTGCACCGTCTAAAACTCAAGTCTAACTGCTCTCGTGTTTTTGCTCAGCTGTTTACTATTAAGGACCAGTAAATAATTAACATATACAAACTCTCAACTTTTCCTATGTTGCCCTACGATTCTCCATGCGTCTCTGACACATTTCTGAGCATATGTGAGCAGAGGCACCGACTGCCTTTATTCTCAACCATCTTTTCAAGGATGTTTATATAGAGAATAGTCTTAGAAGACAAGAGATAATGCTTCCCTCTGGAACAGACAAGCAGGTCTGTTTGTTGTCGAGCATAATAAAGATAACACGCTCTGGGACAAAGATCAGGTGGGCTTCCTGCACGTTATGAAAAAAAGACTGGGGATCCCTAACTTAAGGGCTCCTCTACTGCAACACAACCCATTGCTTGTGCAGCCATGGCTCTCTTCGTGTTGCCCTTAGGGAACTGGGGCTGGGTAAGTCGCCATAAAGGCTGATACTCTGACAACTGCAATTGCTGTAATAAAGTCATTTTTGTCTCTGAACCAGGACTCTCATGTCTTCCGCCAGCAACCATGAAACTGGGGTGGGAGTTCTCCAGCAGTCCAGTGGTTAGGACCCCATGCTCTCACTGCCATGGGCCCGGGTTCAATCCCTGGTTGGGGAACTAAGATCCTGCGAGCCGCGTGGTGTACGCCCCTTCCCCACCCCCCCGCAAAAAAAAGGAAAAAAGAAACTGGGGTAAGCTAACTTGTTAGCTTGTAAGCAGGGTAAAGTCTCAGGTACTGAATAATTCTTGACATGCTCTTCTGCTTAATTTTTAATTAATTCCCAAATTTCTGACAACTAAGGACGCTTCCAGCCATGATCTCTACACCTGTACTACTTATCTTTCCTCAAATGGCAGCTTAATCAGGTTTGTCCAATAAACCCAAAGAAACAGCTAGAACAGTGGTTCTCAAAGCATGATCTAAGGACCAGTAGTATCAGCAACACTTAAGAAATGTACATTCTCAGGTCCCACCCAGAACTTACTCACTCAAACTCAGGGAGTGGGGCCCAGCAGTCTGTGTTACAACAATCCCTCCAAGGGATTCTGAGAAAAGGGAGGTAGAGGAAAGGTCTCCTCCTTTTTTCTTGATTGCGATCAGAATTATTATAGTGATTAAGTTGCTGACAAGCTGTAACAAACCATTATTTTTATGAAATATTTATATTTCCCTCCTCCCCCTGAAAGTGAGACAAGTAGTATTGTTTTAAATTTCTGCAAATAGCTTATTAAAAGACAGCTTAATTCTCCTATCTATGTCTGCATTTAATATGATACAATGTATTACTTTGGTTGAATGAAGAAAATCAACTTCCACATAATAATGTAGTTAGAAAATGAAAGAGCATTTTAATAGCATCTGCAGATAATTGTGGATAGTCTTCTTTGATTCTATACTGAACTTTGAAAAGGGTAGCTTAAAGTTTGGTTATAATGCATTTCTGTGAACTTTTCATACTTTGGTAGCTTAAAATCCATTGGTCTATCTTGTACTTGGAATGGATCTCTTACCCATGTCTGATTTGGAAATTACTTCACTGACTTATGGAGAACTGAATGTTGACATAATTTCAATGTAAAAAAAAAGAGCATTTATTTTTAAATTGCCATTTTAATATTATACATAATTTCACCAGAAAAAGCTTTAGGTCATAAAATGATATCAAGCTCCCAGTGGTAGGGACATGGTTTTCAAATTTCTTTTTTCTTTTTTTTGGCTTGAAAGCTCAAATTTTATTATTGGCAACAAATACTGTTTGCTGTTTTCCTTGAAGTGACAACTGACTAACTGCCAAATCCCCAAGTCAGATTAACCATATTTTTCTATCAGTCTTTCTTTCAAGTGAAAATGGAATGGTTTTCCAGGAAAAGAGCAACTAGTTCAATTCACAACTCAATCAATCACACAGCTGCTCTTCCTCAAAACAACCAACGTGCTCTGGCACATGCAAAAGTAGTTTGGGAGTACTTCGCATTTGGTCACACAGAATATTAAAGACATATGTACTTAATGGTCAAGATTTAATAAAAATAATCATGCTTATGACTTCAGCATTTTTTAAATCACAAGTGCTTAGTAGTGAAGAATACAATGACTACTGGTACAATCTCATGCTACTGACATGATTCAGGAGTTTGACCATTATTACTTTGGTACCATTAGAGCAAACAACACAATAGAAAAGGCAAACAACATCTTAGTATTACTATGAAAATGGTCTCAGGGCCCCCAGAGTCCACAGATCCCTCCTAAAACCAGATTTAATGTCTTTCTCACCTACTGGACTATGAGCTATGAGGGAAGAGAGCCCCTGGTTTCTGTCACCATGATATCCCCAAATCTAACTCCTATGGCAGGAGCACAAGACACTTATTCACCAGCTGGATGACAGGAAGAGAGGGAGGAGAGCGGGAGGGGAGGGGAATATACAAGATGAAGAAAGTGTAAGAAAATGTAACTGAATATTTACATGAATTGTGGAAAGGGAGAATTCTGTTAGAAGACCAGAAGAAACAAAGAAGTGGGTGGAAGCTTGTGACTGCCCCTTAAAAACAGGACACACACACACACACACAAAACAAACAAACCCAACAACAACAACAACAACAACAAAACAGGTTCTCTCCTTCTTCTACTGTAATAAGAGTAGTGGCTTGGAACACGGCAGCTAGAGACTACATTGCTTACCTTGCCTTGCTGCTAGGTGTAGCCACTTCACCCCATTTCTCACCAAATCATGATGTGTGTAAAAGGAAAATGCAGCCTTGGACTCTCTCTCTCCTGTTCCTATGTATGAGCCAGAAAATAGGTGTCCCTGTGGTCTTGTTCCAACCATGTGAATTAAGACAATGTCCAGGGACGGTAGGGCAATGAGAAAGAAGGCAGGAACTCAGGTCCCTGAATGGTCATGTGCGGCAGAGCACGCCAGCTCTAGTTCACCTTAGATCCGTTACACAAGAGAAATAAACACCTGTCTTCTTGAGGCCACGATCAGGTTAGGTGTCTCTGATACAGAGCTAGGCCTTCATGCTGACAATTGTTTTAAAAGTGGTCTAGATTTAAATATACAAGCAAATATAAAACAAACTAAAAAGTCCCCAAACCTACAAATGTTTTAAAAAATTACCATAAGTAAAGTAGAAAGGCAAACTACAGAATAGGGAAAACTATCAGTAATTAATGAGTATCAAAATGTAGATTTCTTTTTTTTCCAGTGCACAGCAAAATGACTCACTTATGTCTGTGTGTATGCTTTCTCAGATTCTTTTCCATCATAGGTTATTACAAGATATTGAATATAGTTCCCTGGGCTATACAATAGGCCCTTGTTTATTTTATATATAGTCGTGTGCATATCTTAACACCAAACTCCTAATTTACTTCTCCCCTCCCCCACTATCCCCTTTGGTAACCATCGTGTGTTTTCTATGTCCGTGGGTCTATTTCTGTTTTGTAAATAAGTTCATTTATATCGCTTTTTAGATTATGTATGTGATAACATATGATACCTGTCTTTATCTGATTTCACTTAACATGATAATCTCTAGATCCATCCATGTTGCGCTCTCTCTCTCTCTCTCTCTCTCTCTCTCTCTCTCTCTCTATATATATATATATATATATATATACACACACACACTACATCTTCTTTATCCATTCATCCGTCAATGGACACTTAGGTTGCTTCCATGCCTTGGCCATTGTAAACAGTGCTGCTGTGAACATTGGGGGTGCATGCATCTTTTAGAATTAGAGTTTCCTCCAGATATATGCCCAGGAGCGGGATTGTTGGATCATACAGAAGCTCTATTCTTAGTTTTTTAAGGAGCCTCCATACTGTTTCCATAGTGGCAGCACCGATTTACATTTCCACCAACAGTGCAGAAGGGTTCCTTTTTCTCCAACTCTCTCCAGCATTTACTGTTTGTAGACTTTTTAATGATGACTATTCTGACTGGTGTATAGCTGTCCAGTTTTCCCAGCACAACTTATTGAAGAGACTGCCTTTTCTCCATTGGATACTTGCCTCCTTTATCATAGATTAATTGACCATAAGTGCATGGGTTTATCTCTGGGCTTTCTATCCTGTTCCACTGATCTATATGTCTGTTTTTATGCCAGAACCATACTGTTTTGATTACTGTAGCTTTATAGTATAGTCTGATACAAAAACAGAACCCATATATATGCTGCCTACAAGAGAACCATTTCAGTTCTAGAGACACATGCAGACTGAAAGGGAGGGGATGGAAAAAGGGTTTTCACACACATGGAAATCAAAAGAAAGCTGGAGTAGCAATATTTATATCATATAAAATAAACTTTAAAATAAAGCCTGTCACAAGAGAAAAAAAAGGACACTCCATAATGATCAAGGGATCAATTCAAGAAGATGATATAACAATTGTAAATATATATGCACCCAACATAGGTGCACCTCAATATATAAGGAAAATGCTAACAGTCATAAAAGGAGAAATCGACAGTAACACAATAATGGGAGACTTTTACATCCCACTTACATCAATCGATAGATCATCCAGATAGAAAATGGATAAGGAAACACAGACCTTAAATGACACATTAGATCAGATGGACTTAATTGATACTTATACAGCATTCCATCCAAAAGCAACAGAATATACATTCTTCTCAAGTGCACATGGAGCATTCTCCAAGACAGATCACATGCTGGGCCACAAAGTGAGCACCACAAAGTGAACATCAGTAAATTTAAGAAAACTGAAATCATATCAAGCATGTTTTCCAACCACAGTTCTAAGATATTAGAAATCAACTACAAGGAAAAAACTGTAAAAACCACAAATACATGGAAGCTAAACAATATGCTACTTAACAACCAATGGATCACTGAAGAAATCAAAGAGGAAATTTAAAAATACCTAGAAACAAATGAAAACAAAACATGACAATCCAAAACCTAGGGGATGCAGCAAAAGCCGTTCTAAAAGGGGTGTTTACAGGGATACAAGCTTACCTCAGAAAACAAGAATGTCAAATAAATGACCTAACCTTACACATAAAGCAACTAGAAAAAGAAGAACAAACTGTGAAATTAACGGAAATCATGAAGATCAGAGCAGAAATAAATGAAATAGAGATGAAGAAAAAAATAGAAAAGATCAATGAACCTAAAAGCTTGTTCTTTGAAACGATAAAATTGATAAACCTGTAGCCAGACTCACGAAAAACAGAGAGGGCCGAAATCAATAAAGTTAGAAATGAAAAAGGAGAAGTTAAAACGGACATCGCAGAAATACAAACCATCATAAGAGACTACTAGAGCAATAAAATGGACAACCTGGAAGAAATAGACAAATTCTTAGAAAGGTACAATCTCCTAAGACTGAACCAGGAAGAAACAGAAAATATTAACAGACCAAACCAATCACAAGTACTGAAATTGAAACTGTGATTTAAAAAACTCCACACAAACAAAACTCCAGGACCAGATGGCTTCACAGGCGAATTCTATCAAACATTTAAAGAAGAGTTAACACCCATCTTTCTGAAACTGTTCCAAAAAATTTCAGAGGAAAGAAAACTCCCAAACTCATTCTATGAGGCCACCATCATCCTGATACCAAAACCACACAAAGATACCACACAAAAAATGTATATTTTTAAAACTCATAATGAATTAACATTAACTGACAAGAAAAACACCAGTACTCTAAATAACAAAAGACATAAACACAATTCATAGAGGAAAAACAGATACAGTAGTTTTAAACTGTATACAGATATATATATCTTCATACTAAAAAAAGTACCTTGAAAGATATACACTGAAAAGTGTTTGTATCTGACTAATGCAATTTTATGCCTCAAACATTTGTGTAATTCCAAATTTTTAAACTGTAAGACTGAATCAAAATTATGCAATTTATTTATAAAAATTTGGTCATATCTCTCCAATGATTAAAGTTGAATAAGATCATCTTCTTTAATCTCATTTGTTTCAACCCACGTTCCCATCTTATCACTCATGCACATAAATCTCACATTCTGATCACAGCAAATTACTTTTACTTTCAAAGTTTCACGATCATCCCCGCCTCCATTCCTCCCCCATACTTTCTCCCAAGTGGAGCCCTTATCAACATCGGCACTACAAAGGACCACACCATGTTCAGGCAGGGAGCATCTGGGATTGAATTTTCCCAACCAAGGCACGTCCAGTTCTCAGGGACAGTGAAAACTGAGCAGACACACACCAGGCCTGCTACATGGCCCAGTATGGCAGGTGAGAAAACCACCCAGCCCGCAGCCATACAGAGACTCAGATGAGAGATTCCAAGGCCTGCACCTTGAGGCAGCTCAAGCAGGCAGGCTCTAAGCAGGCCATGAGTTACGGCACCAGAGACTTCAACGGTGATACCAGGAGCACCTAGGTGAGAGCCATTACCTCCACGATCAGAGGAGGAAGAGGGCATTACATCTAAGGGACTAGACCCTGTTCCCGCTGCAATGAGCTCAAGAAAGTCCCTCGTTCCTCCCTGCCCACTCACAGTGCCCCACACCAATTAGGGAGAACAGCAGGAAGCAAGGATGTCAAGGGATGAAACACTTTTATCCGAACACCACAGAAGTAGACTGTTTAAATCATCAGATTGGACCAGGGCTTAAGCAACACTGAACATTTTGTAATTTTCCCTGCTAATCAGCAGGAAGTAAATTGATTTTAGGCTAAATTAAAATTGAAATAGTGTGAATCAACTCTTGTAACCCTCACTATTAATATACAGGCCATGATTTTTAAGCATATTTTTTAAAAGACAAGGATATTATACTTTCCCCTATCAAACATCCCAAATTTTACACACTATCTCCATAGCCTGTTCAGAGGAATTATTAAACCAGACTTGGATGACCACATGTTTCCTATCTGATGTGAGCTGACATCATCCTTTCACCACTTGGAACACTTCCCTTCAGTACGTAATCCGATGCACATTCCCTTTTCTACTTTCACCAACTCAGAAAAAGTAAATTCCGTGTGGTGTCAAGCTTTTGGCAAGTATACACGTACCTTGAAGTTTTCATTAGGATTCGGGTTCAGGCAGTGGAAGTGGTCTAAACACGAGAGAAAGAATCTCATCGCTCTTTCACGAAGCAGTCCAGGGCTTGCGGTCAGCTCGATACCGTGAGAGACCCAAGCACCTTCTCTCTTATTGCACTGCCACCTTCATGACATGGCTTCCGACTCAGGCTAGGTATATCTGTTCAGGATCCCACTGGCACATGAACTTGCAGTCAGTGGGAGGGACAACAAGCAGAGGGAGTGAGGGAATGTGTTTTCTCTTTAAGGGGATAACCCAGAAGTTGTCACTCATTTCTCCTCATATCCCTGTGACCAGAACCTAGCTTCCTGGCTTCACTTGGCCACCAGCATAGCTGGGAAATACAGTCACTAGCTGTGTAACTATGTGTCTAGAAAATAGATGTGGAGGGACCGTGCATACTGGGGAATAACCAGCAATCTCTGCTTAGCCCATAAGCGTATTCTTTTCTGTCTTGTGCCATCTGTTCCACCTTTAAGTTAAAAAAAAAGCAAAAACTTTAAAAATGAAACATTATGCCAGTCAATATATACAAAATGAAAGAGTTGGGTTTGTGTTTTGTTTTTTATTTGTTTTGGTTTCCTCCTGAAAACTAAGTTGGATGCCTTGGAAAAATGTAATAAAGCAAGCTATTTAAAAAGGCCACTGAATTAGATAAGTGTGAGCAATTGTCGAACAGAGACAAGCAAAAAAATTAAATCTGAAAGGATTCTTCATTCATATTCCTTGGCAAGTATGTTTAATTGAAAAAACCAAACTGGACATAAGGGGTTCATTTTGGATAAGCAAAAAAGACAGCTGTGAATTATAGTCAGTGATTCATACTCCCCCCCAAAAGGCCATGATCGTACATCAAAAGATTGCTGAATAGCATTATACCTATGTTTTCAACTAAAACAAAATATTCAAGTTATATTTGCAAAAGTTTTTTTTAGGGTTTCCCCTTAAGACAGGTAAATTCTGATCCCATCAGCACAGAAAATTTCTACGAAGGAAACTTCCCCCTGCATATCAACATATTCAGAACTTAATTACCTTTACTCCCAATTTCTATACTCCCCCCATAACTGTTTTTCTAAAATGTTTAAATTTGTATCAACTGTTTAACCAAAAACTTCTGAGCATGGCATTGCAAGGATGCTAGGATTTGGACCCACATGCCTTTTAGCCTCATGTCTTCTATACTATACACCTCCAATCATTCTCTAGCCATGTAAGTCTTCAAAATAATCTAACCTATACAGCCAGAATTCTAGCATCTATGTGTCAAGGATTATGTTAGGCAATCAAGTCAAAGTTGGATAAATCATGGGTCCTGACTCTAGAAAGTTGTATCCAGAATCAAAAGAGATAGTCAAGAAAATGAACAATTTCAATATACTTTCTTTCATTCAAAACATATGAAGGGGCTTCCCTGGTGGCACAGTGGTTGAGAGTCCGCCTGCCGATGCAGGGGACACGGGTTCGTGCCCCGGTCCGGGAAGATCCCACATGCCACGGAGCGGCTGGGCCCGTGAGCCATGGCCGCTGAGCCTGCGCGTCCGGAGCCTGTGCTCCGCAACGGGAGAGGCCACAGCAGTGAGAGGCCTGCGTACCACAAAAAAAAAAAAAAAAAAAAAAAACACATATGAAGTACCCACGTGACGGCACAACTCAGGGCATCGAGGGCAGCGTGAGTGGGAGTAAGAGCGGTGGCCCCCATCTCATGGGGGGAGGAAAAGGTGGCAGGAAACACTTCAGATCTTGTGGCCAGGAAAGGCTACTTAGAGGGGGTGACTGATACATGCAGATCATTTACTTAAAATATCAACACCTGCTACTAATATATCTCAACAAATTGATGTATCCAGTAAGTCAGTGGAAGAGCTCAATTAATGAACGGAAGAAAATGACCGTAAAATGTTACAGAAAAGTTAGTACAAACAAAACGTGTACAAGTGAGTAATTCCGAAGTATAAGAACCACAGCCCTCATATACTTTTCACTGGTCCAATAATGTCTAAAATACCCTCTTTAACCACTCTCCTAGGAAGGACACTAATAGGATTATGTCCAGAGAGGAGGCATAGAGGACCATAAACTCCTTCATTTGAGCAAAGGCTGATGGAGAGAGGAATGTTTAGAAAAAGACCAGGAGACAACAGGATGTCTGACACACAGCTGAAGAGCCCTCTCATGGGAAGAGAAGTTATACTGTGTGACACACTCAAGAAGGCTGAATTAAGATCAATAACAAATTACACAGAAGCAAACCTGTCTCAGTAAAAGGAATAACCTATTAATAAAGTGATGCCAGAATCTATAAAAACACATCATCTGTCAATAGGATTATTATTCCCCCCAGTTCTTTATAGCAGGAGGCATATATATATATATATATATATATAAAATATAAAATTTTGTTAGATGCCATTTTACATCATTAAGATATAAGTTAAAAAGAAATGGTGCAACTCCCCATTTCCCACAGTTAAAAATATTATACACTTAACAGTTTGTTAAGAGGGTAGATCTCATTTAAGGTATTCTTACCACAATAAAAGGGGGTGTGTGTGTGGAAGGAATGGGCAATACAGAGCTCTGGATTACACTACCGGAAATCTTCAAAATTACTTGGACCACCTTGATTTATGCAGTTGTGTTTAAAGTGTAGGTTTCATACAAACAACAATAATAAAGGATTATGTTGAATTCATACATTCTGGCCATAGCCAGTTTCTGTGTGAGGTCAAAGTCCCATGGAGATGAAGAAAAGAAAAGCTTTCACTGCTTTTTCTCATCAGCTCTCTCCACCAAACAAGAGTGAGTCTAACAACTATCAAATGACGGGGCAGCTTTAACTAAATACCCCACTCCATGCAAACTGACACACAGAAACCTAAAGTTTATAAGTAACAGAAAAAAAGTCTTCAGTAAATATCCAATAAATTAATTTTTGCAAGGAAATAAGGAAATATTTTTAAGTAAAAATGAGAATAAACAATGCATCAAATCCCTCATGACTGGCTAGGACATAAAATAGGTTGGCAAGTATTGTCACACTAATCAGAAAAGATTTATTTAAGCAAAGAGGCTTCACATCACTTAAAAATTTAGTCTGGTTATCCGTAAGAGAAGGAATTACTTGATGCTAATTTGAGAACCCTTTAGTTTCTAGTTGAACCGGACTATGGAACCAGAAACAGTAAAGTTCTTAAATGCCGACTGGGTTTTCTTTTCAAATTGTCTTTATTATAGCCATGTTACAGTTACTATAAGATGTGCTAACTTCTGTATGTTAAATGTGAAACACGTGTATAATTAATGAAATACATGTCTTGATTCATCCTCTCTAATGGATGTAAATGCCAGATTAGGGCTTCCATTAGGGATTTAGTATACTTAAATATTAAGAGTTAAGTAAGAGTTAATAAACATGAAAAGATACTACTGATACATCAGTTGTTGTCATCAGGGAAATGCAAATCAAAACCACAGCAGGAGGGGCTTCCCTGGTGGCGCAGTGGTTGAGAGTCCACCTGCCGATGCAGGGGACACGGGTTCGTGCCCCGATCCGGGAAGATCCCACATGCCACAGAGCAGCTGGGCCCCGTGAGCCATGGCCGCTGAGCCTGCGCGTCCGGAGCCTGTGCTCCGCAACGGGAGAGGCCACAACAGTGAGAGGCCCGTGTACCGCAAAAAACAAACAAACAAACCAACCAACCACAACAGGATACTACTTCACACCAGGATGCCTGCCATATAGCACAGCGGTCCCCAACCTTTATGGCACCAGGGATGGGCTTCGTGGAAGACAATTTTTCCACGGATGGGCGTAGGGGGCTCAGGTGGTAATGTGATCGATGGGGAGCGGCAGATGAAGCTCTGCTCGCCCACCGCTCACCTCCTGCTGTGCCGCCCAGTTTCTAACAGGCTGCGGACCAGAACCAGTCCATGACTCGGGGGTTGGGGACCCCTGACATAGTGGGTACCAGGATGGCTAGAATCTAAAGGTCAGATAATAACAAGTGTTGGTGAGTATGTGAATAAATCAGAACCCCCATACACTGGTGGTGGGAATATAAAATGGCACACCGACTTCTGAAAACACGCTGACAGTTCAAAAAGTTAAACAGTTACCATTTGATTTAATATTTCCACTCCTAAATATGTACCCAAGAGAAATGAAACATAAGTCCATGCAAAAAGCTGTAAATCAATGGTCAAAGCAGCATTATTTGTAACAGCCAAAAGATGGAAACAACCCAAATATCCATCAATTGATTAATGGATAAACAAAATGCAGCATATCCATACCATGGAATATTATTGGGCATATAAGGAATGAAGTACTGATAGAGGCTACAAACATTATCACGCTAAGTGATAGAGGTCAAACAAAAGGACCACAGAGTGTATGACTCTATTTATATGAAATGCCCAGAAATGTCAAACAGAAACAGAAGTAGATTAGTGGCTGCTTAAGCCTGGGGATGGGGGGTGTGGGTGGGGAGGAAATTGGAGGTGACTGCCCAAGGATACAGGTTTCTTTTGGAGGTTATGAAAATGTTCTAAAATTGATTACAGTAATGGCTGCACTACAATGTGAATATACTAAAAAACACTGAATTCTACACTTAAAAAGGGCAAATTGTATGGTTGGGGAATTATATCTCAATAAAGATATTTTAAAAGTTAGTAAAAATTTGATAGTCAATAATTATAATTAAAAAGATAATTTTAAGAATACTTTAGTAGAAAACAAACTTATGACTACCAGGGGGGAAAGCTGGGGGGCGGGAGGGGGGGATTAACTGGGAGATTGGGATTGATATAAACAGACAACTATATATAAAATAGATAACTAATGAGAACCTACTGTATATAGGACAGGGAAGTCTTCTCCATACTCTGTAATGACCTATAAGGGAAAAGAATCTAAAAAAGAGTGGATATATGCCTAACTGATTCACTTTGCTGTACAGCAAAAACTAACACAACATTGTAAATCAACTATACTCCAATAAAATTTTTTTAAAAAAGAATATTTTAAAAACCAGATTACAGACGTTCCATTTACCTCCTTCCTATGAAACTGTCTTGAATATTGACTAACACTTGGTTCCCTGGTCACAGGAGACCAAATCTTTTCTAAACGGAAACTTTGTTGTACCTTTCCTTCTATCGCGTAGCATTTCTGACCACAGTTTGCTAAAAGACTAGTGATTTTATCTAAAGCAGAAATCCAAAGATTTTATACCTAGCAGATTAGTGGTGTCTGTTATGAGAGAATGATGTATTTCTACTACTTTAGTCTTAATCTAGTACTAGCAAAATACTCCCTGAGGAGGAAATCTTAGTCTGTAAAGTCTCTAGACTTGCAAAAGTTAAATGCTTTTAGACCATTAAACAGTCATTTTAGAGCTTCATTAAGGAGAGCCAGAGGGCTCCTACAGGGGCAAGTGGATGGAAAAAGCCACCCCGAGTACCAGATGTAGGACAGGATATGGGATCTTCCTAAAACTGTCATCTTTAAGTCATGATTCTTGCTCCCTCTTTTAAATCCAGGCATATTTAAAAAGATAGAAATAATTATTTTTTCAATTCTGACAAGACAAAATAGTTAAAACTACAAGAATCAGGAAAAGAACTACAGAAAGAGGGTAATGAGAAAACTATTATTTAAAATACTGAAACAAGATGAAACCAACAAACTAATACAGAGTAAGCAACAATAAAGAAACAAAAAATAAAGCACAAGAATGGCAACAGAGGAAATATAGAAGCCCTGTAAACTTAAAAAGATAATCAATCTCACTAATCACCAAAAAGAAAAGTAATAAAATATTTTTAGCCAAATCAGTATGCTAAATTGTAAGAAATGGTGTGGGAGTGTAAGTACACTCACATACTATTCCTGAGAGTAGAACTGTTGAAACCTTTTGGAGGGCAACAGACTATATATTTCAAAAGCCTCAATAAATACCCTAATCCAAACACCATGATCCTCTTTAGAGATCTGTCCTAAACATATTTATACATTTTAACAATATGAAAAGAATATACTCAAATGTCCAGTAACAGGAAGCTGAGTAAACAAATCATGCTATAGCCATATAAATTTATTTTTATAAAAGCATTAAAAACATGATGGCTCTATATGAGTCAACATAGAAAAATGTTCAGGATACATTATGTGAAAAAAAGCAGGATGTAAGAGTGTATGGATAGATTAAATATGTGTGTATGAATACACACATACACAATCAGTATCTAGAAGGATATACACAAAATTGTTATTATCTCTTGAGACTAGGATTATGAATGCTTTTCATTTTCTAATTTACATATCTTCTTTGGTAATTCTTTTTATAATAATCACATATCACTTTATAATAAAAATAATATTCGAAAAATAGCATTCAAACCAAGTAAATAATATATCAAGTGGGCGAGTGCAAAAAGAGATAAGACATATCATGGTTAAAAATAAGAAAGACTGAAAAAGAAGACAAAGCTAAAATAATTTCAAAATTTAAAAAGAATGTGCTTATATTTAAGAATAAAAATGACTGCATAACACAAATTAGAAAATAAGTAAAATATTTTAAAAAATTAAGTAGAAAAATGTTATATGTGAAAGGAGATTGATATTATAGCAGTGAGATAGCTAACAATTCTGAAAGTGAAAAGTTTAAAATCTGGTAAATTAAGGAGTTCCCTGGTGGCCTAGTGGTTAGGATTCCAGGCTTTCACTGCTGTGGCCTGGGTTCAATCCCTGGTAGAGGAACTGAGATCCCGCAAGCCTTGCAGTGCGGCCAAAACAAAACAAAGCACACACACACAAAACCCCCCAAAACATGTAAAAGAATGAAGTTGGGGGAGTTCCCTGGCAGTCCAGTGGTTACGACTCTGCACTCTTACTGCCAAGAGCCAGGGTTTGATCCCTGGTCAGGGAACTAAGATCCCACAAGCTGCAGGGTGCAGCTAAAAAAAAAAAAAAGAATGAAGTTGGATCCTTACCTTGTACCATATAAAAAAGTTAACTCAAAATGCATAAAAGGTCTAAACATAAGGGATAAAACCATAAAACTCTTAGAAGAAAACACAGGGGAAAGCTTCATGGCATTGGCTTTGATAACGATTTCTTGGATAAGACACCAAAAGTACAAGTAGCAGAAGAAAAAATAGCTAAATGGGACTTCATCATACTTTAAAATGTGCATTAATAGACAGTAAAAAGAAAAGACAGCCCACAGAATGGGAGAAAATATTTTCAGATTAAGTATCTGATAAAGGATTAATATATATCCAGAATATATAGAGAACTCCTACAACTCAACAACAAAAAGACAAATAACCCAATTAAAAAATGGACAAAGGACTTGAATAGACTTTTCTCCAAAGAAGATATACAAATAGCCAATACACACATGAAGAGATGCTCCACGTCACTAATCTTTAGGGAAATGCAAATCAAAACAGCCACGGGATACCATCTCACACCCATTAGGACAGGTACTTATCAAAAATCCATAATTAACAAGTGTTGGGAAGGATGTCATGGGAATATGAAATGGTGCAGCTACTATGGAAAATGTTATGGCAGTTTAAACTTAAAAAATATAAGTTTTTGATTCTAAAACATGAAAATAAAAAATAGAATTACCATATGATCCAGCAATTCCACTTCTGGGTATATATCCAAAAAGAATTAAATGTAGCGTCTCAAAGAGGTATTTATACACCCATGTTCACAGCAGCATTATGCACAATAGACAAAAGACTCAACAGCTGAAATGTTTATCAACAAATGAATAAACTGTAGTATATAAAAACAATCGAATCTTATTCAGCCTTAAATAAGAAGAAGATTCTGATACGTACAACAAAATGGATAGACCTTGAAGACATTTTGCTAAGTGAAATAAGCCGGACAGAAAAGACAATTATTGCATGATTCCAATTATATAAGGTATACAGAATAGACAAATTCATAGAGACAGAAAGTAGGATAATGGTTGCCAAGGGCTGGAATGTGGAGTTATTGTTTAATAAGTACGGAGTTTCAGTTTGGGATATGTAAAGGTTCCAAAGATGGACAGTGGTGATGGCTGAACAATGTGACTACACTTAATGCTACCGAATTGCACACTTAAACATGGTTAAATAATGAATTTTATGCTCTGTGTATTTTACCATAATTAAAAAAAGAAATTTAAAAAGTAGTACCTGGTGTTCTAGGTGTGTTTTCCTATGCATGGGGGCTTGTTTCTAATATATTTCTAAGTAATTTAAAAATAAAATCTAGTAAATTAGTGAAAAGGGGTTAAATAAAGACTAAAGATTTCTACAGCACATTTTACATGCACAGGTTCATGTAAATTTTTTGACCTAAGGAAGTTCCCAGGGCTTCAAGGTGCTGGTAAAGTTATACTGGAATCAGCACAGGGCAGAGATTCTCAAAAGGATGGTGCGGCCTCATGGGCATTGTAAAGGAAATTTATGAGGGCATTGTAAAGGAAATTTATGAGAGCATTTTTGGTTATTGGAGTAGCTGGGTGTATTACTGCAATATACAAAACAATCCTATCAATGACGCATTGTCCTGTGTTCTGCATAATTTTCTAATGAACTTCTGGACATCCCTGTTGCTCAAAAACAAAAAAAACTCTACTCAACACTGTGTAATGGCCTACATGGGAAAAGAATCTAAAAAGAGTGGATATATGTATATGTATAACTGATTCACTTTGCTGTACACCTGAAACTAACATACCATTGTCAATCAACTATACTCCAATAAAAATTTAAAAAGAAAAGAAAAAAAAAGAAGGCAAACAACACAATATACAAGGCAGAAGACTGGAAACCTCCAATAAAATGTTAAGAAAATAAGTCATCATGGCCAAACAATATTTATTCTGGGGATCAACGAATGACCCAGTGTTAAGAAATCTATTAATATAAATTATTATGTTGATAGTTCTGAGGCAAATAACTGTACATGTGTCTCCACTGATATATTTTCAAAATTCAACACAAAAGAGAAGCAAGTGAGCTTATCTGTATATTGACTGACAACATATCCACACAGAAAAAATTAACACAAGTAACTGGATCATATTAAGTGTATAACCTTAATAAAACAGGTACTAAGAAAAAAAGAAACACAAAGATATCTTGAACTTAAAAAAAAAGGTTCATAATCTGAGTCTAGAACCTAATCCCATCGCTCATATAAACACAAAGGCCTTTTCGCATGGTTTTAATACATATTGAATGTTTCCAGGAAAGCAACTACTGCATAAATGGAGAGAACAAGTCCTTATCATTTAGAAATTTCAGGGAAGTTGAGCTCCATTTCTGACAATCTCATGTATCAGCGGCACACATACTGCACTTTGCAAGCGTAGCAAACTACAAATGATTCTACACGCAGAAACAAGTATCTGACTTTTATAATCACTTGCAGTGTGGCTGAGTCACATACTGAAAAACATAGTATAAATTACTTTGTTTCTCTTAATACATTTATAGTTAAGAGTGTTATACGGATTGTTTTTTAGTAAGTATATAAATATAGGTTATTATTGTCTACAAATTTTGTTTCAGAATATTATGAGGCACATTAAAATTATTTGCCACGAAAGGGGGCATTGAGTCTGATAAGGATGGGAACCACTGCTCTAGAGCAAGTAAAATATAGACCTCTTTTCCTTTGTCAGACACCGGACTCCCTCTTCACTTCAGAACACTGACCCCTGTCTCAAGTACAGAAAAGAGAAGCTAGACTCCATGTGACTCTAGCTGCACATTAAGGACACTGTAAGTGTCTGTTTTCCACAGAACGCCAAGCACTGCAAGGAAGAACTTTCTTTTCTTCCTTCCATCCATCCATGTACAGTGCTCAGAGGCAGAATGCCCACCAACCACAGATGCAGAATGATGAAGGTCATTCCTACAATAGCTGAAGGCAGGACAAGGGTCAACTCCAAGTTTCTTTCTAACTCCAAGAAGTCTGTGAAACTCCCAATGATTCTAAGGTGATTTTAGGTCACTGAACCCCAGGACACAGCAAGCCATTAGCCTACCCACTCTCAATGGTTTTTGTTTATAAGATGTCAACCACTTCATCAACTCCCATGGTTAGCAGACATCTGGTCCTGTCCAAAACATCCGTAAGACATTTGGTTCATAAGACATTTGATCTATGCCAAAACGTCCTTGATATTTGTAGGAACATTTAGTCCTAGTCCAAAAAGTGCATCAGACATTTATTTGGTCCATGCCAAAAGGTCCTTGATATTTGGTCCTGTCCAAAACCATGTGGCATGGACCGAATACACTCATGGATATTTTAAATAGGACCAAATGTCCTACGAAGGCTCTCTCACAGGCAACATACTGCCCCAGGTGATACATCCCAACGACTGCAAATCAACCTGTCATGACAACCTTTATAGATCTTGTCAACCTATAAACCGGAAGACTGAAAAGGAAAGACCATTTGGAACCTGCTTTGGGAACTGTAGCACATCATTTTTAAAAACCACAGGTATATATTTTATAGAGGATAATGTGTAGAAGAAGATCCATTTTTATCCCCAACCAATGACATTAAGAATGGGGGGGGGGGCTTCCCTGGTGGCACAGTGGTTAAGAATCTGCCTGTCAATGCAGGGGACACGGGTTCGAGCCCTGGTCCGGCAAGATCCCACATGCCGCGGAGCAGCTAAGCCCGTGCGCCACAACTACTGTGCCTGCGCTCTAGAGCCCGTGAGCCACAACTACTAAGCCTGCGTGCCTAGAGCCCATGCTGTGCATCAAGAGAAGCCACAGCAATGAGAAGCCCGCACACTGCAATGAAGAGTAGCCCCCCGCTCGCCGCAACTAGAGAAAGCCCGCACGCAGCAACAAAGACCCCAACTCAGCGAAAAATAAATAAATAAATAAATTTATTAAAAAAAAAAAGAATGGGGGCAGGGGGGATGAAACTAAAAATAAATTTATGAATATATATATTACTGTCAAACTCCCACATAGTTTGAAAAGACTAAAATTAAATTATAATAGAGTTAAAGCAACAAAATTAGAATGGAGACTCAATCTGAGTAATCATAAAGTCAACCCAGAATACTAAATTAACATCAATATGCAAATATTCACAATGGAATTGTCTGTGACAAGCACTATGCTAAGCATTTTGCATTCATTTTTTCATCAATCTTAATAAGCACTGAGCCATTACCATGTTATATTATAAATGGTAAAACTGAAGCTTAACAAAGATTAAACCAATTGCCCAAGGTCACACCACTTGTAAGTAGAGATCCAGAAGTCAAAGGTTTTATATTAATTCTCTGTCTTTAATTCTCTGTTTTTAATTCTCAATGAAGTACAAAGTAATGAAAGTCAAGTGGGATGACACTTCCTGTCTAAATGGTGCAGTAACTGTTATGAAAATATTTTATGGATTTACTTTGATATTTTGACTATATTTATTATTTATTTTATTTCCAAACCAGAAAAAAATTGGGATTTGTTCTTTTAAGATAGATAATATGACCAGCTTAAGAGTAATCTAGTTTCTAAAAGTACTATAGTGAAAAATACCTCCAGTTGTAGAATAATTTAGCTAAAAAAAACTACCTACTAATGAAATATTTGAAAGATGAACTAAAAATAAATGTATGGCATATTCAATTTCACAACAGACAGAAAAATGTTCAGCCAAAACTCTTAAGGTGAATTGAAAAATAAAGATTGTCATTAAAAACAATTTTCAAGTATCTCCTGCCATTTAAATTATTGAAATATTATATGAAGCATTTATATTTTACATAAACATATTGAGTTTTATTTTTATACAGAATACTACGCTAAACCGCATAGTCACTTTTCCATTAGCAGATTCATGATGGAATGTTAACAGCACTTTAATTGACAGAAAGAGAAAGAATAGGAGTGGCTCTAAGGCATCAGATCTCTAGATGTGAGGTGAGATTTGTCAAAAGACAGAATCACTGGGCCAGAAAGGACTTGTAAACGTCAGCCAGTATCTCTGTTAGCCTTGGGAAGCACTATAAGGCTGCACCATTACTAAGAGATGAAAATCTGTTATTTTTAGAGACCTGGGGAGGGAAAAAAATCCTACTTCCTCTAAAAAGTCACTTTAGAGATGAACAACTTATTTAGAATCATAAAATCTCTATTTATACTCAATATAAATCTTTGAATAATCCAGCTTAAATCCATTTCCTTTTGTTCGGTCTTCGTGGAATGTGCAAAACAGCTGGCCATCACACTACAAGTAAAGTTTTCAGCTTTCTCTTTTGGGGGGACAGATATGCCACCTTTAGCTTCGTCTCATAGGCTTTATTTTCTAACCTGTTATAAATCCTTTTCTCTTATCCCTCTCCATGCCTCTTAAAAGGCCAAGTGAGGAGGCAGGTGGCTTCTCATGCTCTAAAATGTCAACCCGCTGTTATTAAGCCATGATTCTTGCTCCTCCAATGGCTGGTATCTTTGTAAAGTCATCAAATGAAAGCTGAGAAATCATGGAGAATGCTAGAGAAGAGGAGAAATGGGCAAGGAGGAGTGGAGAAATTAAATAAGCCTGGAATCAATTTCTGACGATTTTGAAGACAATTCACTGAAAGGTAAATTGTGAGCACTCAGAACAGAAATCCCTGACATGAGGAAGCAGCACAGGTTCACTGAAAAAAAAGTCGGTCCTGTATTGATGAGATTATTAGACAGAGAAAAAGGCATGACTACATTTGAGCCCAAGAGTAGCTTTAGTTTCAGAAAGGCTTTAACAAATGTCCCATAATATTCTTGTGCTCAATACAAGAATACAGTGCTTGACTCTAGTTCATTTAGGTGGGTTTGTATCTGGTATCTATTTAAAGAATGTTGATTAATGAATTATTATTTGTGAATAATGTGTTATAAAATTTATACTTTAATCACGAGGTAGGGAAAAAATAGAAGGAAAACCAGTATCTCTTAGTATCTCAAAATTCAGTAATAAAGCACTAGAACAAATTGTCTTCACATATGTTAAAATGGATGTAAAATACAGAACTTAGCCTCAAAATGTCCAATTTTTCAAACATGTGTTACAGGTTTGAACTAAGTAGTTACGTAATGAATTTTAGTGGAATACAATTAACGTGTTAACAGCGAAGAGTTTGCTAAGCACAAAATACAGTGATGGACAATCTACCCTAAACAGACCATATTACTAGAGGATCTGTAGAGACCGAGCAGGGTCTAAGTACTTCCTACTGTACAAATATATCTGGGGTTTGCAAATAGGTGTGCGCCCGCCTACAGAAGGGCTATTAGGATGCCAGTGTGTCTGGGGGTGATGTGATAATGATGATTACAGATGAAAATTATTTGAACAAAATATTGAGAGGTTTTAGGGTAGGGACCATTCTGTCCTTTAAACATCTAAAACCCCTTCAGATGCTATATAAAAGAGAAGTGATACATATACTGCCAGAGGGAAATGAATACAAGGACCACAGACACACATGGAACCTAGATGTGTCAGCCTCCCTTGGGTCATCTCAGCCAGTCAGCTCTGAGTCTCCCATGAAACTGCAGTCAGTACTTGGCCTAAAAAACAAATCCAGGTTCACACACTATTTTTTAAAAGTTTAATAAAGATTCTGTGGGGAGCCAAGGAATAAGATTTGCATCACACAACGCATACCTGAAACCATCCATTCTTCCTTCCCGTTTCTCTTCACTGAAAGTCACCGCAACCCTCTCCCACTCCCTTCTCATATGCTTTCTCAAAATCCAGCCACCATGCTCAGCCACCGCAAATCCGAAGTCTGTGGCTGAACAAGGACCATTTATTATTTCTCCCAGTTATGTTAACATCTCTCCCCCAAACTCGAGGAGCTGTTCAAAGTACTCCTTCAACCAAAGAAGGGTTTCTTTTCTAGGTGGAGAGATTTACCACTGCTACTGAAATAATAGCTCCAAGAGCAAGATCTCTTTGAAAACATGAAACTGAAGACAATTCTGCTGATTTTGCTTGTGTATCAACAAAGCCAAGTCCAGAAGAGGTAGCAGAGTTCTTTTCCTGCCTTTGGTATTAACCTTGGTATTCAGGTCTGTAGTCTCAGTCTGAGATGCATGAGAAGAGTATCTGTTTCCTCATCTATAGAACGAGTATAATAATACAAACTTCCTCAGCCAGTTGCTGTAGGATTTAATAAAATACCTTAAAGATCCAGGCAAACTACCTGGCATATTAGCAGACACTCGATAACTATTAATGAAATAAGCTGATATTTACAGATCCCCTGGGACACTGTCTGGAAAATGCTAAGCAATGTATAAGCATCTGCTAATAAATAAAACTGAGCACCTTTCCAGTGACTTTCAATCATGCTATACAATTCCATGATCCAGTAGGAATGTTGCAGGGATAATTTCAGTTTTTAGAAAAGGGAGATGGACTAAGGGACATCGAAAATCTCTTTGAACTCAACTTCCTATCGGTCTAGGATTCACTGTTTTGGATTGTGGGGTTCACACTTTAGAAACAAATACAGTCTCCCTTAGCAAACAGTAACATTATACATTAACATGTATTTTTAAATTTAATAAGAATCCGAAGAGCTTATATTGCAGAGCCATAATGTCCTTTTAAAAACATACAACATTTAAAGAAATTCCTTCTTGTTGACACAAACGTAATTAAGGAGTGGAAATTTTCACTTGTGTGCCCAGTGGTAAATAGCTGACATTCTTAAACCCTCATTCTCTAAATCAATGTCTTCTAACAGATTTCCTTTTAATCACGAAAGCTGTACTCAATTAACTGCTAAAATACTTCTCAAAACAACACGCTATTGCTGATTTAAGATCAAATTTCCTTCTCAACATAAATCTCCAGCTAAGTAAATACGTGCCTTTATAACACAGCCACAGTTTCTCCAACATTCATGTACCTGACTAGTAAAACAATACCTAACAGGGTTGTGAAAATCAAAGGAGGTAATAACGCAACAGTACTTTTATAAACTGCTAAGAACTACATGACTGAGCTTCTCACAAACTATATCCTTGGAACACTAATATTATGAAGAATGCCCGTAGGTGTTCTGTGATAACCAGGCTGTATAGTATAAGGTGCGTACTATACCTACTTTTTGAGGATATACACAATGCACATTAGCATATTAAAGCCTCAGAAGTGTCCCACATTTTATCTGTTTTTTTTTTTTTTTTTTTGCGGTACGCGGGCCTCTCACTGTTGTGGCCTCTCCCGCTGCGGAGCACAGGCTCCGGACGCGCAGGCTCAGCGGCCACGGCTCACGGGCCCAGCCGCTCCGCGGCATGTGGGATCCTCCCGGACTGGGGCACGAACCCGTGTCCCTTGCATCGGCAGGCGGACTCTCAACCACTGCACCACCAGGGAAACCCGAAGCCCTACATTTTAAAGTCTGTTAACTCTAACTCTGTACTTCTTAGAGGTAATTAACTGAGAAACCATTTTATTTGATTTATGGAAATTCAGAAAACTGTTCCAAGATATACTATATGATATCAACTATGATGTTAGCTATCAAAACATTTTTTTTCTGAAAAACCATATTAGTAAATGTAAGGAATATAAAAAATATATATTTCCTGTCTTCCTTAGAAAATACTCAAATTATTTTATCAAAATATCTCCTTTAACAGATTTTCACATTGCTCTCAAGAATATGCTCTAACAATTCAAGGTAATATTCTTCTTTAACTGGTAAAATCACTCCAGATAATATATTGGCAAATAACTTGAAATAAAGTCTCTGATTTGCAAATGGATATCATAAGTACTATCCATTTTTAAAATTTAATGAAAACCTTCAAAGGCAACAACCAAAAGGGGTCGGATGCTGTTGGATCAATTTCCAAACTCTGACTGGTATTAGGTTTCTCCTGGATACTTCCTTATTCCAGGATGGGAACACCAGAATACATCTTACTTATGTGCAAACCACCTGCCTAAAATACAAAGTTGAGCACAGTAGATCTTGTCTTACAGAATAACAATTTTTTTTTTTTATAGCATGGAAAAGTTCTTCAAAGATCACCTGGTTCATTCCTCCTATTGTTTAAAATAACCAGACTGAGGTCTAGAGAACTACAGAGAAGCTGGGCTCTGTGAGCTGCTGTGTTTTAATCTAGACTCTGCTGACCGTAACATGCTCACATCATGTGCAAACAGTTCTAATGTTTCCCGCCACATTTGAAAGGAAAATTGTCTGCAGTGAGCTACCAATACATAATATATAAAAGTCACTTCTGGGGTGGTTGGTGGGATCATTTAAACAAGGAGCAGTCATCTTCCAGAGAAGCTGCAGGGAACTGATTTGCAATAGAGCTGCCTCTCAGCTCAGATCTATGAAGCAAAGTAACAGGAGGAATTCATTTATTTACTGAAGATTAATGAGCAATCCAACCAACTCAGGAAGGTCAACATTAGCTATGACGTAAGCATCCAGCATGTGCATAGCACTTGACGCATATCTAATCCTCATAACAAACCCTATGAGACAGATATTTTCTTACAACTTCACAGATGAGGAGATTATGTTCCCCAGAAATGTAGAAATGTGTCATGGTCAGCCCAAGTGAAAGTGTTGAAGTCGAGATTCAAACTGAATTCTGCTTGCTTGAAAACTAGGATCTTTTAGCACAGAAAAGTGAAATGGAGAAAATCGACCTGGAGACAATCACAGCTGAAGATCCTCAGCCACCCAAACAGGAAACAAAGCATAATTTAAAATGTTAAACAGTTTGCTGAAAAACAAAGAATTATGGAGCCTCAGAGCTATGGTTCTTAGCATGATGTCACACAGCCAAGACCATCTGAACTTGGGCCTGAATAGGGCACAAGGGCTCTGCAGTAAACAAGCAAGTAAAACTTAAACAGAACTCCTTCGCAGAAGTCTCTGTGGGCATGTGAGAGCACAAGGCTCCAGAACCTGTGCCAGCAGCTGTGGCCCAGGACAGTACTCTCAACTTGACGAGGGAAACATCACAAGAGACTTGGGGAGACCTTGGGACAGACAAAGCAAACTCAAGCCTGGGCACCAACAGTACCAGCACGTCTGGGTGGGCAGTAAGCAGTGGCAAAAGCTAGGCTGCCTCTGACCTCAACAGATATTTAGATGACATCACCACTGTGAGCCACAGCAAAAGAGCTGGGCAACAACAGAGTTCGCGTGGAAGCCAAGAGCAAAGACACAGCAGATTTGATTCTCCCTAACGAATCTCAGGACGGACCTGGAGGAATTGAAAAGGGATGGACTTCCTGAGGCTGGCAAGAGTAGCTTGGTGCAAACTGAGAATACAGTGTTTTGCCATTTGCACTGTGACTTTTTATTTAAATGTCACTCTTAGGAAAAGAAAAGTTTAATTACGTATCTAGAAACATTGTTAAATATTAGTATACTGATTAAGCATGCAAACACCTCATTAAGAGTCCTGGAATTTGAAGGAAAATGATTTCATTTCAGTATTCAAAAGCCCTTCTTTAGAATCAGTATACTTATACCTGGGGGTCTGTTTCACCTAAAAGGATATCTAAATCTCTTACCACTAGATCCAGGGTACAAGAGCCTTCTCTTCCCTTGTTTTCTTTCACTTCTGCCAACAGTACGCATGGCACATGATAAGCCCACAGTAAGCGCTTACTGATACAGCATATTTATTTAAGACAGAGGAAGAGTGTTTGGGAGAATTATGCAAAGGAGCATGGCATCCTCGACAACTAAAGACTGTTCCAACAGCTCTGATTTTAATGTCACTGGGAAAAGAGGCAAACGTGCCTGCTCATATGTACATTTGCTTTCTAATAGTCTGCTCAGTGACACACTGGATTCTGTTCTCTTAAACATCGAGCTGAATAACTCTGTTACCATTCTTTCTGCAATGCCATTGCTACTTAAAATTTCAAAACCTCAATTATAATCACTGATCTTTAATAATAAAGACACCAGCCTACTCACTGTCTTTGACATCTTAATGACTGAGAGTGCAAAGTCTTGAAAACTAGACTACATAAAATATATTTAAGGAAGGTAAGCACATACGACTTTTTGTTTAACCTTGATGAAATCATATGACTCAGAACAAAAACAACACCCCAACAACCAAATTCTGAAATCACTAAAATCTTTAACTATTATAGACCTGGCACACACCAAAAAAAAAAAAAAAATCATTTTTATGCTTTATACATGTATTGTCTGATAGAAATACAGAATTAGAAATTATTTGAAATTTACAATACTAGCAAAGAAAATTTTGTTTCCTTTTTTATGCAGTAAAAAGCAATTCAATCATGATTAAGATATTCAAAAACAAAACAATTCATGTGCTTGATTAATATCAACTCTCGGAATGCTTTATCCTTATTCATGTTAAGGAAATTCTATTAAAAACATTAAACTTTTCCTTTTACCAAGAAAAGCTCAATAATTCAAAAGTTGGATAATCCCACTTATTGAATCAATAATTTTGGAAAATCTCTGCACTTTAGTTACAAATACAACATTCAGAGGCAATCCACTTAAAAATGAATTCAAAAGCAGGCTAAAACTGAATAAAGAATAACCAGCACATTATTTTATTTTCCCCATAACATGTAATAGGTATTTCTTCTGTAGCAGTACATCTCATTAAAGATGAAACAATATTTTATAAAAAATAATCTACTTTAAAAAATATTGTATCTGTAACCTAATAAATAAGTCCAAGTCTTTCACAGTTAGACTCCACGTATAATTCTGGAACACAGGCCAGAAAGCTATTGCTGAGGCCAAAGCTGTAGTTACAATAATCGAAATCTTTCTAAGTTCTTGCAACTTGGAGAAAACACCATTTTCAAGAGATACTTTATAGTTTTCTCTTAAATGTAAAATGTACCCATCATTTGCTTTATTATAACAAAGAAAACGACCTTAATGATATAACTGAAATGTATTATTTGTCCACCATGAACCTATATAAAGTTGCTCTGGTAAAGAATATAAATTATGGTACAAGATTATTTATCTAAGAAGTACCCAAATAAAAGATGAAAGCTCAGATGACTTAGTCTGGAAAGTAATGTCTACAAGAGTTCACAGCATCAGGTTCTGTCACCCCAACCCTGCCCTGAAATAGGGCTTTATTTCTGAAACCCCTGCGCAAAGAATGCAATCCTAGTTTACCATAACTGCACCAAATACAAAATTCACCATATTTGCATAGAGGCTTTAAAGTATAATCTTAACAAAACATTTACAACCCAGAACTCAAACACAAGCCATTATAACCATAAAAATAACAATTAAAATAAAGGTACACCTCACCATTTTTCCTTAAAAAATCAAAGTAGTTGAGTATATAAACCTGATTTCCACAGAGACTTTGTAAGTTGGCTCCTTGAAATATTTCTAGGAATTATACTAACGGAAACAAAATAGAAGTCACGAAAGATTGAGAGTAAGAAAACTAGACAATCTTCTAAATGCGAGGGGAAAAAAATGTATTATTTTCAGCTCATTAAAAATGTTTTCCTCTCCTCGACCACGGAACAAAGGATGTATCTCTTTTTTTGATGGTTTCTGGAGTAAAGTATCTAGGGCCGTACTTCAGAATGTTAAGGCCATTAACTAATAGGACCCCTCAAAATAAGCTCACCAGAAACACTCCTTTATATATTTACAGTATTTTAGCATCCTGCAGGGAATAAGCACCCTAGCCCTAGAACTTCTGACTTACTAATCATCTCACTGTTTTTCTTGTACAGAATCAGAGCAAAAATACCCCCAACGTATTCCTGGTTAACCTGCAGAAATGGAAATGGGTTTCATTCCCATTTGATAATTAAACATACCAGTGTTCAAAGTATACTTACAAAGTTAGAAAAATACAAGCATGAACTACGCTTACCAATTTTTAAGATATACATTTTATAACCAAAACCTTAAACCAAAAATGTGAAACTGTGTATTATGCCTATGTCAAAGAACAAAGGAACTCAAAGTTAAAATGAATACTTTGATTCTTCTTGAGGTGGACATTAGACATGACAGGCTTGGTTAACTCAATCGGCCCTCTTAGAGTCTCCATCATTATCAAGCAGGGGCCACGTGTCAATGAGATGGGTATTTTTACACTGTGGCATATTCTTAAATTTTAGTTACCTTGGTTAATGGGAAAGTCACTGATGTAGAAAAAAGTCGTTCTAAAATAAAATAGCCCATAATTTTTCTATGGTATAGTAAAATTAGTAAATATAGTATAGTAAGTATAATTAAGTCTCTCTTCAAAGATTCAGGATATTTGGTTTTATCAGTTTTGGTTTGTTTGTTTGTTTGTTTGTTTGCGGTACGCGGGCCTCTCACTACCGTGGCCTCTCCCGTTGCGGAGCACAGGCTCCGGACGCGCAGGCTCAGCGGCCATGGCCCACGGGCCCAGCCGCTCCGCGGCATGTGGGATCCTCCCGGACCGGGGCACGAACCCGTGTCCCCTGCATCGGCAGGCGGACTCTCAACCACTGCGCCACCAGGGAAGCCCTATCAGTTTTTTAAAAATAATAAATTTCATTTTTCATTTGAAATACTTCAGCTCTAGATTTGGAGACGGAAGAGATGAGACTGAATCTACACTAACCCGAGATTAGATCCAGAGGTTGGTTTCTCATACTCAAATCAACATTGACACTATTTTAATGAACATGTAAGATTTAGTCTCCCCTTAACAAATATCTAGCTAAAACATCTCATTCTGCATATCAGTTAATATTGGTGTTTTAAATTATAGTTATTAATTCTTTCAACATAAGACATAATTGTTAATTTATTCAACCAACATTTACTAAAGGTCTGCTCTTTACCAAGCCCTGTCCCCCTAATATACCCTCTAATTTCACAAACGCAAAAACCCACATGAAATAACAGAACAGTAGTTTACTTTAGATCTAAGCTAAGAAAGTACTGACAGGCAGTATATGAAGAGTGTTAAGAACCTGGAATGTGATCAAGAGATATCCAAGACCCAGCCTGGCTACTTACTTGTTGTATATCCTTGGGCAGATTACATACGAGTATAAGCCTCAATTTCCTACTTTGTAACATGAGGTTAAAATTACCTTTCTTAGTTCTAGAAAACTGAAGGAAATAGGTCCATGAAAAAGAAATGAAGAGAGGCAATGAAAGGAGAATGAAGAACATAAATATGAAAGTAGAGAAATCAACTCAAAATAAACACATTGACCTAATATTTTTGCTTGTATCGTTTAATAGCTTAAGGGCTATTAAATGAACAGCTCTGAATTTGAAATCCAGGTGTCCCCCTATGTATGTTCAAATACCCAGCATTTATTCCTCCTATAAATAATGTTTCCTTTTGCTTTATATTACCACTAAACTCCTTGAGGGCAGGATCCATGTCTGATGTGTGTATGGATCCACACACTTGACACAGCCCATAGCAGAGAGTAGCTAATTTAATATTTATTGGTGATACCTGGATTTAAGTCTAGATATACTTTTTTTCACATACAAAATTAGGCCACTTGGTGGGAACACTACTGAGCCTTATGATTCATGATATCACAGATGATGATGCCTCAACGAAGCATTTATACCAATGAAGGTGAGAGCACCACCGAAATGAGAGTTTTCCAATAATTCAATTACAGAAAGGGGAGGAGAGAACTGGGACATTTTGTGGCATCTGGTAGCACAGGCATGCCAAATGCAAAGGCAATATACACCTGACTCATACCACAACCAGCACAGAACAAATAATGTTCATGACAATTGTATACGAAGTTTTGTTTGTAGTTTTTTTGGCTTTGTGGTTGCTTAAGAGTAAGAAACATGATTTTTTACACCTGATTACATGTTTGCACAACTGTATATATTTAAGTGATATTGCAATACATTTAAATCAGGAATCTATAAGAATTGTTAGGAATCTGTAAGAATATAGAACTAGGAATATTAGAAATCTATAAGAACTGTTTCCTCTTTGTTAAGGATCCAGATATTACTCAATTTTGACAAAAGTTGACCCAAACTCTACTCATGAACATGCATGGGCAGGACTGGAAATAGGTAAGGATGGAAGGGTATCCCTAGAAAGAAGACCAGCATGAGGAAGGGTATCAACATGGGAAAGCATGTGAAGTGCTCAGAGACTGGCAAGGGATCATCACGGGAAATATGGAAAGGCAGGGTGGAAGCCCAACCACAGAGGCTCTTGATTACCAAAGTAATAAACAGGGGGATATTCTGTAAGTAATCGCAACTACTGAAGACTTCTGAGCAGTTACTGCTAAGATGAAAGCTGTCATTCACGAGGACTGATTTAGAACGAAAGGCAGAAAGTGTGTGAGTAGGAAGTCCAGGTAGGAAGGAGTTACAACAGATTAAGTTGTATGAAAATGGAAAAAAGAAGATGATGGACAAGGCGATGGAAATGAGAGGAACAAGGCTTGGGAAATAACAGCTGTGAAAGCACAGAACAAGAGGACGCCAAACGTGGCGTGACTCAGCCCAACACTTCTGCGCACTTGGGAGATATTTCAGTCATACGCAAGTACCTGGAAAATAAGAGAATCAACACCTGTGTAGTGTCTCCGGCATGCTGCCGGAGACGTAAAGCACTACATACCTCTCTTACATCCACCTTCCTCTCTCGCTTCTCAGAAATCACCAGCACTCTGAAGGTGCTATTTATCCTCCCCGTGCATGTCTTCATACTTTGCTATATACGTGTGTACCTATAAACATATGGTATCGTTCTGAAGATTTTATTTAACTTTACATGGATGTGCCACACAGCATATCATTTTACACGCTGCATATGTAACTTAACATTATCACTGAGATGCATCATACGTTCACTTTCTCTGGACAGTATTTCATTTGTATAGCTGTATATATTTCATTTTTAATATATACTCGTATTTATTCATTCCTGCTCATTTATTTATTCACTCCTGAAGATGAGTAAATTCTGGTATTTCCAAATTTTGCTTTTACTACTAACAATATTGCAGAGAATATTTTTCTTGGTATAAGTATACTTATACTAAGTATAGTATAAGAAAAAGTTCTTAGGTTGTATATCCTGAAGGCATATATAACTAAGTGAATATAAAAATATCAAGGCAGGGCTTCCCTGGTGGCGCAGTGGTTGGGAGTCCGCCTGCCGATGCAGGGGACACGGGTTCGTGCCCCGGTCCGGGAGAATCCCACATGCTGCGGAGCGGCTGGGCCCATGAGCCATGGCCGCTGAGACTGTGCGTCCAGAGCCTGTGCTCCGCAACGGGAGAGGCCACAACGGTGGGAGGCCCGCGTACCAGAAAAAAACAAAAAACAAAAAACAAGGCATAATTATATGGTCTAACAATTTAAACACTTCTCAATCTTTTTATTTAACTTGAAGTAAGACAAGAAATATATGTCAAAAAGCAAAATCGAGAAAGAAGCACACAAGTGGGGAAAAATCTATGCAAAAGTATGCAGTGTTACAGGACAGGTTTTGACGAATCTCAAAATGGACCACATTAACTTCTTTAGAACAGAAAGCCCTTCTACTGCCCTTTAGTAAATCCAAGATTGCAGATTAAAGTAACAATGTGAAGCCATTTTTATTCAATTTAGTACTTTAGTATTTATAAGAATACTCAATGCTAATAATGAGTGTGAGGTGAAACAGCAGCCTCACATACCACCTGTAGGGGTACAAACCTGAACAACTGGGGAAAGCAATTTACCTGTATACATAAAGCCTTTAAGCAGTTCAAACCTTTTAAGCCAGTAATTTAAGGAAATAATCAGGAATACAGGCAATGATATATGCATAAAATATGATCATCTCAGCATAATATCTGATCATAAAACTCAAAGATCTCAATTTTCAAGATTAGTGTGATTAAATAAATCATAGCAGATCTATAAAATGGATTATTATGTAGCCAGTGCACTTGAAATTTACAGAAAACATTTAATGACAGGTAAACAAAACAGTTTTTTATACACACACACACACACACACACACACACACACACACAATTATGTCAGCTGTTTAAAATGCATCAAGAGGACTTCCCTGGTGGCACAGCGGTTAAGAATCCGCCTGCCATTGCAGGGGAAACAGGTTCGAGCCCTGGTCCGCGAAGATCCCACATGCCGTGGAGCAATTAAGCCCGTGCACCACAACTACTGAGCCTGCGCTCTAGAGCCCGTGAGCCACAACTACTGAGCCCACACACCACAACTACTGAAGCCCGTGCGCCCTAGAGCCTGTGCTCTGCATCACGAGAAGCCACCGCAATGAGAAGCCCGCACGCTGCAACGAAGACCCAATGCAGCCAATTAATTAATTAATTAATTTAATTAAAAGGTGCACCAAGAGAAGAAACTTTCTCAAAGGTTTATTTTCCCAAATGTCCAAAGTGCACATATAAAGGATTTGGAAGCACACACCATGCTTTTTTTTTTTTCTTCTTCTTTTTAGACAGAGTCTGACAGCCCAGCCCCTTCCTTGGCTTTACTGAGAAGCAGGCTCAATGACCCTGCACTACTCTCACAACACAGCTGCCTAGACCAGAGAAGAATGAGCACTTGACCGAAAGGTAGCCCAATATTCACCTACCAAAGACCTATGAATCCATAGCTTGGGGCAAAAGTTGAGATGGGCAGGTGATCTGTCTGATTTTGGAAAACTGATTAAGGGTCTGAGGCAGTGAGTGGTGTGAGCTGAATTTAAAGCTCATGGAATAAGGAAACCAAAGGCTGGATGGAAATCACTGAGGCAATGTCATGCAGATCCAGAACCAAAGTCACCAGTCTTGGTTCCTGACACACCAGCTTTAAAGAGTTTGAGCCTTGGGCTTCCTCTGAGTCTTCTGTGATAATGATGCCTTCTTTGCAAGAGCTGGTTTGAGGAGTATCACTTCCTAGCCCATAAAGAGACCCACCTAAAAACAGAAGTATTCTTCACACACTTATCATGTCAGATATTTACTATACCTATCAGCACAGATGCCAATTTATTTTTAAGAGAATGATATATAAACATTAAATATAACATTAGAGAAACAGCTAGGAAGGAAGAAAAACACTTTATGGATGTTTTACACCCAAGAAAGTTGAAGAATGTATCTTTTATAAAATCTCAATACTGAAATTATAAAAGTAGACTGCATTAAAGTATGAAATAATCTTGGATCTATATTATATAATCCATTATTAGCAGAAGAAAGGTATTCAAAGAGTACTTTTAACAACTCAAGTGCTCTGGCTGACTGCTTCAATTTAAGACATATACATCAAGTTTTAGAAACTTTATAGTAAACTGTGAAAATGCAACAAATGTAAATGATATATACATTACTAAAAACCAACTTTTCTTCAATCACAGACTACTTATATGGGAAACACATGACAAGTAATTATACCTCTATATTTGTACTCAAAACGTTCTATCAAATAAGGTGACTTTCTTGGTTGCAAACTTATCCACATAATAGTTAATGATTAAAACTGTCATAAAATCTGAATACCTAATCTTAACTTTCAGAATCCAGATGAAACCATTATACCAAATTATTTTTGAGAACACCATATGATTCTTAAAATACTAAAGTTCAACTCTCAATTTATTCCCCCATGTACATGGATCCATTCTAGAAATTCCTCATGGCATTTGCTATCTTTATTCAGAAAAAATAAGTTGCATATCTGACAGACTCATTATCTTTGAATTTTCTAATGTTTCTGTTTTTTAAAATAACATTTGTCCACAACGAACAAAAACATCCACACCCCCCCAAACAAATTCAAAATCTACACAAGTCTGTGAATTATAAAGCATAAGTTCAGCTGACTCTCAAAAGGTAGCCACTAGGAAGCCTCTGTTTAGAGTTTCATATAAACACTCCTTGTATACTTCTTAGATTAGAGCTTAAGCTATTTCAGATGTGACTGCTAAAACTAAAATGGGCTACATTTGTTGACTGATAACTTTTCAGGAAGTTTGTTCTGAAATTATACTAAGCATCACTATGTGCACAGTATAAGTTACTGTGGAGCTCATTACTTATTCTCTGCTCTGAAAGTTTTTAATAGCTTTTGGCAAAAAGCAATAAAATTCAACTTGACATATAAAACGCAATCATCCAAAGCAAAGTTAAAATGATCTACCACAAAGGCTTACTAAGACAAATGGCAGAGTGGAAGAAACCCAGAACCCATTATTTTATACTTAAACTTATAACTAAACAAGCCAAAATAACCATATTGTTTTCATCTAATGGTAAAATGCTTAAAGACTACTTTCTCTAATTAATTTCCGCTTCCCAAAGATTTTTCCATTCCCAGATACCTAAATGCAGGCCATAGGGTTGGCATTCCATAAATACTTGTTGAATGAATTTACACATTTCATAAGAACCAGATGTCATAACTAACTTAAGTAAGCCCAACCAACAAATGATAGATACTATGATGAAAGCAGAAGTTATAGAACATTTATGCTATATTTAATCACATTTTGTAGGTACCTGTCAGTAAATATTAATGTGACGGATAGTTTTCTAAGATCAGAATTCCCTTCTAAGGGCAGTGAAAAATGTGTTGTGTGTGCATATAGATTAGGAGAGCTGAGATTATATACAAATAGCAATGGCTATAAACTTGCTCAGAATTTGCAACCATCTTTTACTTACTTCTAACAAAGGAATTTCATCATGAACTTTACCAGATGAAAATGTCCATAAAAACATTATTATAAGGTCACATTCAACTTGACCTGAATAATCATATCATCACAAGAAGCAATCCACTGTAAAAATTCTTACTAAATACACAGAAGATTCATTATCACTAATTACAGTTTTTGATCACTTTCCAGGAAGCGCATGTTTCCGTGCAAGAAAACATCAAATAGTTTTTTCTCAAAATGCACTACTAAAACAAGGTTCCAGATTAACATCAGAAGTTAACTATATAATACTAAGTGGGTAGGCATTATATATGTGTGTACATACATGTGAATGTATAAAACATAATGAGTGCTTACTTCGTGCAAGGCACTGTTTTAAATACTTTATTCATAAGGTTATGGGAGGCTTCATGAATGTGGCAAAGACCGGATAAGTCTTGAAAAATGCTTACAAAATGGATAAATGGAAAAGATCCAGGAGGATCACCTCTAGGACTTTGCTTCTGGAAGTATGGACTGGACTGTGGGTAGCAGCCAAGGCATCCCCTCTGAGCTTGTGAGGAATGCAGAAACTCAGGCCCCGTCCCAGACCTACTGAATGAGAACCGGTGTTTTAAAAGATGCCAACTTATTTCTATGTGTACTAAAGTTTAAGTTTAAGAAGAGCTGCTTTAGGAAAATGAGGTGAGCACATATGGAGCAGCAAAAACATACAACTGTGGAAAAAACCAACTTCGGAGCAGGAATGTAAAGGAAAAGAGAGAATGTAATGCGAGAAATACTTTGGAAATTACTGTGGTGTTTTTAATCTTTTGCATGTACATGAATAAGGGGAAAGAGGCAGACAGGGTACCTCAGTGTCATCTAGATACAAATGGATGAATACAAGTGGTGTACTCTCCAGACGTCACATGGCAAGACTGTAACCCTGGCGGCCACAAGGGACCCAGTGGCCTAGAAGCAAACTGCAGAAGGCAGATGAAGGAGGCAGGGAGTCACCTCTATCCTGATCTCCTCTTTGGGCCAAAGTTTCAGGGGTGAATGGTACGTGAGAGAGGATGAGGAGATGGCTAAAGGCAGAGGGGCCTATTTGGGATCCGGGAGAAGAAAGTCGCCTAGGCAGCAACACAACCACGCAGCCCGGCGGAGACGTGCAGTTCTGCCCAGAGAACACCTGAGCTCATCTCCCCCAGCACCGTGGCACCACCCCAGAACCGATGCAACTCAGAACCCGCAACGTGCTTGAGGTGGCTGGAGAAAGCAGAGCGTTCAGGGGGCTAAGAGCCTGGCTACCACGTGCTGGCTCTGCAGCAAAGAGCCGCCTGGGGAGGAGCGAGATCAGGAGGCCCACAGCCTCCGCGAGAGACCGAGGAGGGCCACGACAGTGAGACAGATGCTCCCGGCTATGATCAAAACGAGACATCACGGACCAACAAGGATGTCCACACTTAAGCAGTGGGTGCCAGTAGACAAGAAAGCAGCTGGCTGCCAGGGTCACGGGCACGATGCGAGTAGACAAGGATCCCCAGAAGACCCTCCCCACCGTGCTCGCACACGGACGGGGACGGACGGACACACACACACACACACACACACCCTTCTCAACCTAAGCAGAGACCACGTGAGCAAAGGGTGGAGGGAGGCAAAAAAACAGCACAGGAATAAATAAGTTCAGTGCTGCTGGATGATAAGAAGTTCTTCCTGTTTTCTTTTTCTTAGCTCCCGGCACCACCAGTCCTTGACTTCTTATGTCTTCACACCGCATTAGTCAAAATCTCCATTGACTTTATTTTCTAAATATTTTAGTTATTCCCCTGCCTTAAGGCTGCCAGGGTTACCGTCTTGCCATGTGACGTCTGGAGAGTACACCACTTGTATTCATCCACTTGTATCTAGATGACACTGAGGTACCCTGTCTGCCTCTTTCCCCTTATTCATGTACATGCAAAAGATCAAAAAAACCACAGATTAAAAAAACCAAAAATTAAAAAAACTAAAATATTTAGAAAATAAAGTCAATGGAGATTTTTGACTAATGCGGTGTGAAGACAAATAAGAAGTCAAGGACTGGTGGTGCCGGGAGCTAAGAAGAAGAAAACAGGAAGAAGGAGAAAGTGTAAATAAGTGGGTGAGAGATGATGCCTTCATTTTGGAACACCATGTTAGGTAAATGAGAAATAAACCTGCCCTCCACCCTCCACCTGCAAGACTGAAAGGAAAACTGCAGCCAGTCCAGGGTGCCCAGGATTCACACAGGCCACGTGTTGGTTAATATATGCTCACAAAAAAAATTACAAGAGGATACAATCTACTTACCATGAGATACAGTCAAGACCCTACAAGTAGCTGAACAACAAGATTTTTTTTTTCAAAAAATCAATTTGCAAAGAGACTATGAAGTAAGTGTAGTATTAATCAAAGTTACTTTTTAAAGAAGATAGAAAATACAATAAACTATTTTTAAAAGATTAGAAATAGTTTCTAGAAATAAAAATGTCACCATTAAAAATAAAGACTCAATTATGTTAAAAGGCACATTAGTTGATTACTGAAGAGAGAAAGTAAATTAGGAGATATCTAAGTAGCACACAAAAAATAGGGAGATATAAAGCAGGAGAGAGGAGAGAGGTTGAGAGAGAGAGAGAAGTTAGAATGAGAAGCCCAAACTAATTATAAAAGAAACTCCAGTGGAGAGAGAAAAGTCACAAGATACTATCTCTTTAAAAAAATATATTGATGCGTGTTCCATGAGTGTCTGTGATATTTCCCAATACTTCTGTACCACTGGAAAAGTCCACAATTTTAAAATAAAAAGCAGTTTAAAGACTGAATGGAAGGTGAAAAGGATGGGAATGCAGCCTAATATTTTGAAAAGTTCAGATGACAAAATGTGGGATGAAGAATTATTTAAGGAGGGTAAGAACATTTTTGTCTGGATTTCATTACTTTTAATGCTGGGCATGTCTTGAGAATGCTTACGGAGCAGGACACAGGAGTCTTTAAAGAAGCGTGAAGATGGTAGAGAGAATCACGGAGGATGGGAAGGTCCTGAGGGTAAGAAGGGATGAAGGAGTGGGGGTGAGTACGGAGCGCTGGCCTAGAGTCGGGGGGGGGGGGCACCTTCTCATCAGTTCCAGCAACTCAACTGCCCGGCATCACCGCTTTGTACTGTCACAACACATCTCCTGCAGGCAGGTCTTGACCTGGTTGCTGATGACATTGATGTGCTCAGTTTGTGAAAACTCAGTAGATCAGTTTTCAAACTGCATAGAAATATGTTATGCTTCAAAAGATTAGCTTCAGAACTACCGATCAGAAGGCAGTTTTCTTCTAACTCCTATTATATTATATTAATTTTAAATGTGGTCTCCTTAGAGGTTGCATGCTTCTTAAATACATGAAACACTATCAAATAAAAGGCATGTGCCCAAGCAAGAAAAAATATAATGTACATTAGATAAATATATTACCAAAACAAAAGAATCTGGAGGGTACCTTAGAAAGGCAAGGTAAACAGAGGAATTCCAGGTAATTCAAGGCTAAGTCTGAAGTGACTCCTTTGAAAAATTATTAAAAGGCATAAATACTGTCACAGATTCAATGCTTGTTTCTATTTCAAGGTTATGACCACTTTTCAAGAGATGTTGCTTCTCTTTTAAAAGTAAATTCATTGTAATTCTGGAGTTTTATTAGTAATCTCTTTGAGTTATCAGTACAGGGAGTTTCAGAAAAGTTTTAAAATTTGTAGGAAATAATCATAAACTCCCCTGATAAATGGCACATTCATTTGAGTCAACTCAAAGTTTCGTAATTTATATCAACAGCTGTGTTTTATTTTCAAGAAAGATAAAAGGAAAGTTTGCAGGAAATTACCGCATTTATTCTAAAGATGGGTAATAAAATGGAGAGAAATTACTTTTAAATCATTTGCAAAGTTTTCTAATTACTCAAAATTCATGCTCTATAGAATTCTTAACCTAGCACAGATATTTACCTGGTCTATTCCCAGTGGGGAGTCTCTTAACAGAAATCCAAGCCCCAGAAGGAAGCTGTGGTGGGGTCAGAAACTAGTAATTACACTTGATTTTATACTTCTTGAAATCTTTGCTATGTGCATACCCTCTGCTAAGAAGAGCCAACTAAAGGATTTAATGTCTATGACCATAAATGGATCTACCCACAAGGAGGCAGGGAGGGAGGGCTGATCGCAGAGTCTCTAAAGTATTTATAATAACAGCTTATATTTAATAAAAACTTGAGCCATGTACAACTGCTCTAAGTACTGTAGATACATTAGCTTACCTTGTCCCCAGCCCTATAGGGTGGGTGCATTTATTATCTGGAATTTATAGAAAACTGAGGCTTAGAGAACTGGATAACTTGCCCAAGGTCTTAAGGAAAACATTTTACAGCCCAAGTTCCTTATACGTGGAAAAAAGTAAGAAAACTAAACTATAGATGGCAAAGTCTCCTCTAGATTGCAGGTTTCTGTATAATACAGAGCTTACAGCCAATCAGGATCCAAAAGTCTGCTCAGAAATACATGAAGGGGTTTCCCTGGCGGTCCAGTGGTTAAGACTCCACGCTCCCACTGCAGGAGGTGCGGGTTGGATCCCTGGTCGGGGAGCTAAGATCCCGCATGCCGCGAGGCACAGCCAAAAAAAAAAAAGAGAGAGAGAAATACATGATGGCAATGGACAGATCCTTAACTGCTGTGATTTCTGACAGGCATGCTACCTGCACCCTCATCCCACAAGAGCAACAATGCACGCTCCGATATTACAGCTCATGTCCCCGGGTATCTGTTTATACCACTTCTTCCCCATTTTCCCTTATAAGGAGTTATCTTTATGTACACATTTTCTTTCCCTAAGTAGACTGTAAATTCTCCTAAGGATTTAGTAAACTTAAGGCATAACTGGATAACAAAAACATGAAAGGCACTTTACTAATGCCACCAATGGCAATTCTCACCACACAAGGACAGGCAAGGACCTCCCTGGTCGGGCAGTGGTTAAGAATCCGCCTGCCAACGCAGGGGACACGGGTTCGAGCCCTGGTCCGGGAAGATGCCACATGCCGCGGAGCAACTAAGCCCGTGCGCCACAACTACTGAGCCTGTGCTCTAGAGCCCACAAGCCACAACTACTGAGCCTGCGTGCCACAGCTACTGAGGCCCGTGTGCCTGGAGCCCGTGCTCCGCAACAAGAGAAGCCACCGCCATGAGAAGCCCGCGCACTGCAATGAAGAGTAGCCCCAGCTCGCTGCAACTAGAGAAAGCCTGCGCACAGCAGCGAAGACCCAACGCAGCCAAAAATAAAAATACATTAAATAAATTTAAAAAACAAAATTAAGAAAAAACTATTACTCAAAATGAATCATTTGATTAGTCACTCATTTAATTAACATTTATGAAAAGACTAGTACGTGCCACCTCATTAGGTGATAAACAAGTTGGACAGGATTCGTGGTCTGACGAGCCAATCCCCATGGAGAGATGCAACAGACAATAAAAAAGTAAACGCACAAGATGATTTCAAAACAGTCTAATTTGGAAGGGAGCGCAAAGAAGACTAATTTAGACTGGACGGTCAGGAAAAACTTCACTGAAGAGGAGGCAAACAAAGCAAAGTCTTCTTCGTTCACACTAATCCTCAAGTGAAATACCATGAGTTCAATAAGAAACACCAGAAACTGGTGGTTTTGCGATTACCGTAACAGTCACATAAAGTCTAAGGGACCAAAGAATATAAAATTACCATCATTATGCATTCCCTGAAGTTACAGATGAGGTATCAGTGAGGGTATCTGGAAGTAGGGTGTTGCCACAACAAACACTAAAAACGTGGAAATGGCTTTAGAATTACGCAATGGGTAGAAGCTGAAAGAATTTTGAGGGCCATGATAGAAAAAGCCTAGATTGCCTTGACACGCTGTTAAAAACACAGATGTTAACGGCTCCCCTGGTGAGAGCTCAAAAGAAAGTGAGGAACATGGCAGAGAAAACTAAATACGGTCATGAACAGACTGTTGATAGATATGTGGACTTTACATGTGAGGACTTGGATGGAAAGGAGGAACATATTATTAGAAACTAGAGGAAAGAGGATCCTTGTTATTCTGTGGCAAAGCAGAAGTGAATTATGTCCTGCAGTTATGTGGAAAGCAGAACTTGTAAACTATAAATTTGAATATTTAGACAAGGAGATTTCCAAGCAAATTCTTCAAGTTGTGGCCTGATTTTTTCTTACCCGTTATAGTAAAATGGGAGAGGAAACGATAAATTAAAAGAGTACATAATGCGGTGGTGGCGGTGTGATGGATTGGGAGAGTGGGATAGACATGTCTACACTAATGTGTATAAAATAGGTAACTAATAAGAACGTGCTGTATAAAAAGTAAAACTCAAAAAAAAAGGTACAAAATGAAAGAATGCCGTCAGATCACCATCACACAGGCAAGAAACAGGCTGTTAACATTACTCCTCTGCAAACATGTGCTACCTTTGATTGAAAAGGAAGAGTCCAGAGGCCAGAAAGTCAAGCAGAGTCCCCAAGGTTATCTGTAGGCCTTGAAACCTAAAGTAGTTTGGCAAGTGCGTGGGACTGAATACTCACTCCTTTTTCTTTCCACTTTCTCCCTTTCTGAACAGGAGTGACTATAACGGGTATCCTATGCCTGCTCTATCACTGTGCCCTCCTACTGTAGTCTAGGAGCAGGTAATGTGTTTTCTAGCTTCACAGGTTCACAGAAAGAAATGTGGTCCCAGTATGGATGATATGGAGAATCTCACCCATACCAGAGTTAGATTCTGAGATCTGGATGAGATTTTGGATGTTGAGTTGATGCTGTAAGGCGATGAGACGTTGGGAGCTGTTGGGACAGGATAAGTGCACTTTCCATGAGGGCAGACTAAAGTAGACAGAATAATAGCCCCCAAAGATGCCCATGCCCCCCGTCCCTGTGAGCACGTTATCCTACATGGCAAAGGAACTTTGCGGATGTGATTCAGATAAGGATCCTGAGATGAGTCTGTTATCCTGGATTATCTGGGTGTGCCCAACGTAATGACAAAGGCCCTTAGAAGTGAAGGAGGGAGACAGGAGAGTAATGCTACGTGAGAAAGACACCACTAGCCATTGCTAGCTTTGCAGATGAAGAAGAGGCCAGGAGCCAATGAAAGCAGGTAGCCTCCAGACGAGGGGTCCCCAACCCCCAGGCCACAGACCAAGAGAACGGTCTGAGGCCTGTCAGGAACCCGGCCACACAGCAGGAGATGAGCAGCAGGCAAGCGAGGGAAGCTCCACCTGCCGCTCCCCAATGATCACATTACCGCCTGAATCACCTCCCCGCCGCCCCGCAATGCCCGTGGAAAAACTGTCTTCCACAAAACTGGTCCCTGGTTCCAAAGAGGTTAGGTTGGGGACCGCTACTCTAGACAGAGGTTGGAAAAAGCAAATACACGGATTCTCTTCTACAACCTGCAAAAGAAAAGCGGCCCGGCTGACACCTTGATTTTAGCTTGGTGTAATCTTCTGACCTACAGAAATGTAAAGTTAATAAAGTGTGCATCGTTTTAAGCCACTAAGTTATGGTAATGAGCATTCGTTTTAAAATTATTTTTGCCCCATTTCTGTTAAGATTTTTAACCCTATTTCTGTTAAAGTTTTTTTTTTTTTTTTTTAATACATTTATTTATTTATTTTTAGCTGTGTTGGGTCTTCGTTTCTGTGCAAGGGCTTTCTCTAGTTGCGGCGACTGGGGGCCACTCTTCATCGCGGTGCACGGGCCTCTCACTATCGCGCCCTCTCGTTGTGGAGCACAGGCTCTAGATGCACAGGCTCAGTAGTTGTGGCTCACGGGTCCAGTTGCTCCGCGGCATGTGGGGTCTTCCCAGACCAGGGCTCGAACCCGTGTCCCCTGCATCGGCAGGCAGATTCTCAACCACTGCGCCACCAGGGAAGCCCTCTGTTAAAGTTTTTAATTAGTATTTAACAAATCATGACAGAGAGCAGCCTAAGCGCTACAGGATTAGGTGCAGTTGACCTTTAGCTCATTCAGCTCAAATGCCATCCGGGATCTGAGCTTCACCAATGTCACGCTCCGGGAAGTCCGACATTGGGTAACTGCGTGCCAGAACGTGTGACCAAGAGATTTATGTGTCCTAGAAATGTGACAGATACATCAGGTCCTCCCATGTGAATCTGTGGTATCTTGAATTTTCCAAGGCAGAGAGAAATGCAGAAGAAAATACAAATTAAGATCGTGGTTGTATACTCAATTTCTGTCTTAAAAATTACAGTGATCTTTTTCAGGTTTAAATAACATCTTCGACTAAATCCTATAATGTAGGTACTGTATTTCCTATCATTGATAAGTTAACAAGATTCATGCTCTTTATAGCTAAGAGGTCGAAAATAAAGAGTAAAAAAAAAAAAACCTGAGATCTATCCTTACCAAAAGAAATGATTTTAAGGACTAACACTGCACCATAACACTATAACAACACAGAAGACCTTCCTCCCACTCAATGGACAATGAATATCCACTGTCATTTTCTTGAATTTATCTAACCTGTCAAATAAATATAACGACTGTGAAAAGTTCTTATAAATATGAAAAAAATTCTTAAACCAAACAACTTACTTTTAGATACTGTGCGCTTACTTTGGTTGTCATTTACTTTTACTGTTCCCTTTTTGTTTACATTCCCATCAATACTGAAAATGGCAAAGTATAAGGTTTATATTCTAGGTAAACCCTAATCCTACACAAGATATTAACATAATTAAGAACTAAATGTGCTCATGACAAAAGGAAAGGGTTGTTACAACGACCTACAAAGATCCTGCCCCTGAAGTCTCACACTAGTGCGGGAAGCAGGCGGGGCATAAAGCTAAATCACACTAGAAACCAGAGTGCAAATGTGCTCTGCCATATGCCAACTACTCCTGTTTGGAGAAGAACGGTGCCCTGAGGAAAAGAGTATGAGGCTAGAGGGAAGCCAGGTCTAGAAGAAAGTTTTTATTCTGCAGGCAATGGAGAAGTCAAGAATGGTTTTCCGAGCAAGGCATTAGCATGATACCTACTGCAGGCTAGAGGCAAAGACCAGAAGCAGGAAAGTCTACTGGAACTAGGCTGCCAGAGGCAGAGGAGAACTCGAACTATAAAAGTGAGAAGGAAAAACAAAAGATACAGAAAAATCAGCACTTGCAAAACATGTTAACACCACCTGTGGCTTCTAGTAAAGTAATGCTAATACAAAGTAGGTGAGGGAGAGAGAAGCACAAAACCCCTGTAGAAATACCATATCCATTCACTCACTTAAGGAAAGGGGCCTTCTGACATCTAAGATCCTGAGCCAACTCTAAGGAAACGGCTAAAGCTATGCAAAATCAAAAGTTCTGCAATGCCAGAATTTCTCAACTAGGGAAGTCACAGGGCAAGTTTAAAGAAAGCCAAAAAGATGAACGGTTTAGTTTCTCAAATAGCTGGTGGTGGTAGCAATGTAAAAATATTCACCAAGCAGAAGAGATCCAGTCCCTCACCTCATTTTAAGAAGTTAAAGAGATAAAGGGTATGGATTTGTATTTGTTTGTTTGTTTGTGGGGATGAGTTCAGTGGAGGGAAGGATAATGCGAGGAGTGAAGGAGAATACAAGCTCAAAACTTCAAAGTGAAGGGACTTCCCTGGTGGCGCAGTGGTTAAGAATCCGCCTGCCAATGCAGGGAACATGGGTTCGAGCCCCGGTCCGGGAAGATCCCACATGCCGTGGAGGATCCCACATGCCGCGGAGCACCTAAGCCCCTGCGCCACAACTACTGAGCCTGCGGTCTAGAGCCCGCGAGCCATAACTACTGAGCCCACTTGCCACAACTACTGAAGCCTGCATACCTAGAGCCCGTGCTCGGCAATGAGAAGCCACTGCAGTGAGAAGCCTGCGCACCACGACGAAGAGTAGTCCCCGTTTGCCGCAACTAGAGAAAGCCCACGCATAGCAACGAAGACCCAATGCAACCATAAATAAATAAATTAATTAAATAAATTTCAAAAACTAAAAAAAGAAACTCCAGAGTGAAATAATTTAAGAACAATTAATTCATAAAAATTTTACTTGTATGTACTCTACCCTCATATATCTTTGAAAATTATCGTAAGATATTTAATAAGTACCCATATGTACAGTACAACGTAGTCTCACTGAAACAACAACCTAGGCCTAATTCTATACCCTTAAAAGGATAAGTTGTAACATCCTCAAAGATATAACAATAAATGATGCTTTCTCTTGAGACAATCAGCCATATACAATGGAAAGAAAACTTTAATTATTAAAATAAGTTTCATTATTTAGGATTATTGTTCTAATACTAAAGCCTGAAAGCTAAATCTTTAGATTTAGCTCAAACCCTGACCTGATTTCCTTTAGGTCAAGGATTAGACTAGGTCCTCTCTTTTTTTTGAAGGCCTAATTCACTGCTCCTAATAAGGATAGTGAAATACCTCTGAGTTTAAAAAAAAAAAAAAATATATATATATATATATATACACACACACATAATATATATATACATATATAGTATATATACACATATATGTATAAAATAGACATCCAGTGCCCAAATCTTTGTATGTGTCTTATACCCGAATCTCTCAACCCAAATGTCTAAAATGACAACACATGCCTTAAGAAAAATGAAATACAATGAACTATTTACTCTACCATCTTAAATGTGCTGTATACCTTAAATGAAAAAAAAATCATTTGATTAGAAAAACAAAATAAGTGAAGAGGAGGAAAATCTGATGTAAACAGAATTGACATTGGTTATAGGTTACCTAGAGACCATTTCACATTTCTAACTGATTCAGCTGCCATGTTTTACAAGGACTGATTTCACTTAGCTCCTTACACGTATAACTTTAAACCTCCAAAAAGGAACCCAAGGTCAACCCTCCACTGCTAAAGTCAAACTACGAAAAAGAAAAATGTTTTCAAACATTCCAAGAATAAGCCAACATTCTGTTTATAGGAACTAGAATGCTGGAATTCTGGGCAAAAGGGTAGAGCAGAATGGGAGTAAGACAGACAAAGAGGAGGAGTGCTGGGCCAACAAGACAGGGATGCTGTGACGGGGATTTCTACAGAGAAAAGGTGTAGGGAACAGCAAGAGACTAAAGCTAGAAAAGAGAGCTGAAGAAATTCAGTTACCTGAAGATTTTGAAATCACTGTGAAAGTTTTCTAATGTTATTGGTATGGAGAAACAAAAATTCCCTAACTTGTGAAAATCTCAACTCTGCTACACCTTTCTCACGGCTCTCACTACAGTTCGTGGTAGAGATGCAACTTTGGGTTCTATGTTACACATTGAAGTACATTTAATTGTTAGTCTAGAACAGTGATTCTCAGCCAAGATTAAATTTTGCTCCCAGGGGACGTTTGGGGGATATCTGGAGACTCTTCTGGGTCACGAGTGGAAGGGGGCTGCTCCTGGCATCTAAAAGGTGGGTGCCAAAGATTCTGCTCAACATCCTACAATGCACAAGACAGCCCGCACAACAAACAATTATTCCACCCAAAACGTCAACAGTGCTCAAGTTGAGAAACACTGATCTCTTATGAATATAAGCAAAAGCCAACTTGTCGGACCTTGATCCTAGTCCATCTCTCTCTAACAGACATCTATTTAAAGCATAAAACAACACCAGAGGACTCATTTCCCAATGCTTTAAATATGGTGGATGGCTGACTCAAACTCAGAGTCACACAATACACTGAAATAATATAACAGAGCAGGAGTGCCGAAACTGCAGGAAAAGAACTTTTCAACCCGTTTTCCATTTTTGTCGCAAGCACATTGAATTCAAAAGAGGAGGACCTACACGTTTCCATACAAAGGTGTGTCTCTTCTGTGCTCAATACACTAAAATACACTGACTTCCTCAAAAGACAATATTTCTCATTAATGTAAAAACCTAAGTAAACAGTATTAACTGAGAAAGATTTACGTTGGGGCGCGGGGGTGCAGAAAACCACCAGGTCTTTAAAATGCAAAGTTATTTCACAGTTACTTGCAGAATGACTCAGATCATTATTACTTTTAGTCATGCCAAGTTTGCTGCTTCTAAGCCTACTAGTAATGGAGAAAAAACCCACCATTTTTCCTGCAGTCATTAAACCAATGAAACAGAAGCTTACCGAAAACAGGTTTTGTGTGATAGTATTTCTATTTTATTGTAACCGTTACAAAAATAAAAGCAGTCCCTGGGAGTGCAAATAAAGATTCTGAGAAATCTTTCACCTACTTCACTGCCTACAGGGTGTGTGTTTGGGGGGTATGGGGATGCAAACAAAAGAAAACCCTAACTCACACATCAACAAATCTTAAGCTGCGAGTATTTTCCTAATGCATCCCTTAATCAAAATCCTGGCTTACTCTTTTTACGTTCCCTCCCTTCAAACAACTGCAAAAGACCTCCACAGAGCGTTTCACCAGGAGAACAATACTAAGAACAAATAAGAGCCTTGCGTGTACCTGGCAAATCTCATTCATCTGAAGCCGTAACAGCAGAGAAGAGAATCCTGTTGTCCAATGTGACCCACTCACACCTTTCACATCGGTTTTCACCGCTCGAGTATCTTTCTGAATTCAGTGTTACCTAACTTTGATGGTTTCCATGTCCCCACTGTAATAAAAATCCAGCGTCCAGCATAGCCTACTTCCTTACGCAAGATAAATATAATCAGTGCTCCCCTAACACTTACTGAGTCGCCACAGGAAGTTCAACGGAAAGACACAATTCAACCCTACGGAGACCCCACAAAAGGTGCACTGATTTCACAAAACGTGGCACTCGTGACATGAAGAAACCACAACCGCGATACGACACCTTGTAAGAAGGGTTTTCGCGCGGGGGAGGGGTGGAGGGTGGGATGTGCTTTTATTTCCTTGTAGCCAGTGCCCTTTCATCTTCACAAAGCTGAGCTAACTTCAGAGAAAATCCTCGCGACCCGCTCCTCGGCTCCTGGCGGGGTCCACACCGAGGCACGCGAGTGAAGCCCCTGCCCCGCCGTGGGCGAGTTCCCCCCGGCCAAGGGAACAGAGAGGAAGGGGACCGGGGAGAGGGGCACCCGCCTCGGCTCTGCGCCGCGCCGCGCCGCACAAGCTCGCGCTCCGAAAGCATCCTCGGGCGCTACAAGACGCGCCCTCCGCGCTTCGGCACGTCCCCTCCGGGCTTCCCAATGCCGAGGAGCCCGCGGCCAGCACACCCGCCAGACTCCCTGGCCCCAGACCCGCCGGGGGCCCCCGCCCGCCAACCCGGCCCGGCCCGGCCGCCCTTACCGAGCAGCAACAGCTTGACCTCGCGCGCCGCCTTCTCGCCATCCTCGCGGAGGTTCCGGTCGATCATCTTACTCCGCTCCACCGCCGCCTTGTCCTCGGCGCTCAGCGTACAGCCCATTGTGCCAGGAGCGAGAGCTGGCCGCCGCTCCCTTCAAGTCCGGCGCGCTGCCTCGAAACACAGGTGAATTCTTTCTTCCTGGATGCGGGCGTTCGAATTCCTCCCGACGCCGCCACGCCACCCCCACCCACACCCACTTCCGAAACGGACCTAGGGAAGCGCTGTCTGCAAACGAGCTAGCAGCACCGCGCGGCTCTTGCCTACAGCCGGGCTCCGCGCCTCGCCTCCCTCCGCGGCCCCGAAGTCTTGCGTTTCCAGGCTCTGGGTACAGCTACCGGTGGCCTCCTGCTGGTGGCCGCGCCGCAACCTCTAGAAGCCCGGCGCTGCTCGGCGTCCGCGCGCCGCCGCGGCCCCGCCCCTGCTCGCCCCTCCCGCCGCCCGGCGACCACTCCCAGAGCGCGCGCCCGAGCACGAGCCCTCGGACATCACCCCCTCGGACGGGTGCGCGCGCCCACGCTGCCGCGGACACCGGCGCCCCACAGCCCCAGCGGGCCGGCCGCCGCGCGCGCCCTTGGGGAGCGCCCCCGGAAGGCCAAACGTCGCGGCGAGCCCCCCTACCTTGCTTCCTCCGCGAGAGTGTGATAATTTCTTCCCGTTTACTCACACCCAGGGATGTGTTCGGACCTGCCCCTTAGGGGTGCGGGTGGGAGAGCTGCCAAAGTTGGAAACCGAAAAAAGCCAGTCCTGGGCGTTTGAGCATGCCCAGCTCGGGCAGGCGCGCAAGGGTTTTCCAAATGTAAACGCGTGTCAGCTGGCCTTCAGGGGTGAGGGAAATAGAGGGAGCTGGGGCCGGGAATGGAACCGTGGAGAAAGCAGTGAGGGTAAAGTGGGGAACCGAAAAGTCTGGGGAGGATAGGAGGTCAACTTTCTTACGCTTTTTTCTTTTTCCCTTCTCTCCTCCCTCCTTCCATCCACTCTCACGTCCCTTTCCACAAGCAAAGAACATTTTGAAGGATTTCCTCAAACCCGAGAAAATGTAAGATAAAGGATCAAAGAGCATATTTTTTTCTCCTATCCATGCAATTTTATGTGCCATAAGTTTTATTCAGAAAGTCTTTTCCATACTGTGTCCATTCATGCCACTTTCAAAATTATCCACAAAATGTCCAAGGATTGCCAAAATGATGAGATACTCTACAGCATTAAAAGTTATATTATAGAATAATATTTAATGATAGAGGAGAGATATTTATATTTTAAATGAAATAGAATTTTTAAAGCAGTGTGAAAAGTACGATAATTTTTTTCTTAAATAACAGATATATGTTGACAAAGTATTTGAAAGAACGCCACTTAACATTAGAAGAGACCATAATCGTCACTTAGCCCAACCTCTCCATACTACGCACATTTCACAGCTGCTACCTATTCCCTCCTGCCACAGATTCAGACATATTCCTGGCTTACATGTTTTCATTGGCTGAGAATTCAGAAACGCAGAGGCATCAAAGTGTACTGCTAGATTGCCCTCGGATATTTCTTACTTGCATTAAACAAAATCAACCCTTAAAGGATTGAAACAATAGAAACGTTTTACTTTCTCTACAGTACCAGGGTAATTATATTTTCGAATGGATAAGCTTTAAAAAAGAGCATATTTTTGAGTAAGACCAAACAACACACCCACACAAACAAATCTCCACACCTTAACTGACCTCCTCTGGGGCGACATGGAAGCTTCCAGGCCAAGTTCTGAACCAATATTTATGACCATGTTAGTAAATCATAAGCCACTGGGCATGTCATTCCTTATTGCAGGCCTTGGCTTCCTCACCCATGAAATGAGATGGAGTTGATCCAGACCATCCTCCATCCTTCCAGCTCTACCTGGTCTGGGGGAAATAACTTCTGTGGCCCTTGTTGGCATTTCACCCAGCACAATATGAATGAGCATAGGGTCTGGTCTCTCCCTGTCGCTTGTACGACTACACTTTTCCCTTATAGACATCGCAGGAAATGTTGACTGATTATAAGATGGGGTTGGTAGCAAAGAAAAACACCTTCTTTGATGTGTTCAAAAATTAGGAAATTGCTCTGATGGAAACCAAAGAGCAACCATCTGGAAGTCTTATTTTCTAAAAAAACATTCGTAAAAACTGGGCTTGAGTTTTCCAAGAAGGTAAGGCTGAGCTGATGCTCCAGGAAGAACAGCCTTAGAGTGGGTCTCCTAAGCAAGGCCTGTGGGCTAGCAGAGGTTGCCAGTTTCCTCCTTACTGGACATGCCCTTTCCTGTTCTCCTGCAATAGTCAAACCTGCTGGGCTCAAGAGCTGCAATTTCAAGAACTGCCTCAACTTTTCCTATGGCCTTTTGTAATATACCAACAAAAAGGAACAAGCTTTAAATTGTATTTAATCACCTCCTACCCTCTTTGTATTTCTTGGCAGTCTAAATGCTGATGTTCATCAGAAACTCTGGAATTAAACTTGACAGAGTGAGCTTTCAACATAGTGTTTACATATTACCACTTTGGATTATCTGTGAGTCTTTCCTATAAGCTTTCACGCCATATGGAGTATGGGACCACCAATTGCAAGAAAAGAGCAAGCAATCATGACTGAGTACTAGTGGAGATGACTACAAAACTTGTTTTGGAGAAAAGAAAGCTGAACAGAATGATAACACATTACCCCTCTCATTTGTCAAGAAGGTGAGGAGTTAAAATACAATGTATGGATGAATAAGAACTGAAAATTAGCTTTATTATGAAGCTAAACTTCTGAGAGGATGCAGAATAATGGAGTGAGCAGTTTGAGGGGAAATTACAAGAGGAGAAAGTTTTGAAAAAACTTTAGAAGGAAGCCATGAGTGGGGATTGATGGGGAGTTTCCAGGACTTTGTGTTGGTCAACTCAGGCTGCCATAACAAATACCACAGGCTGGGTGACTTAAACAATAGGAATTTATTTCTCACAGTTCTGGATGCTGAGAAGTCCAAGATCAAAGTATGAGCCAATTTAGTTTCCCAGTGAGGACTCTCCTCCTGGCTTTCAGATGGCTACCTTCTCGATGTGCTCTCACTGTGTGGAGAGAAAGAGCTCTAATCTCTCTCACTCTTCTTATAAGGACACTAATGCCATCATGGGGGCCCCACCGTCATAACCTCATCCAAACCTAATTACCTGCCAAAGGCCCCACCTCCAAATTCCATCATACTGGAGTGAGGGCTTCAACAAATGAATGGGGTTGGGAGGGGGGCACAAACATTCACTTCATAACAGGGTATATTTTAAGAGGAATAACCAGCTAAAAGGGTTAAAAGCAAAGTACATGATGGAAATAACAGTTTTATAATCAAAATGTAGTTTGGTTGTAAAGAATGATAGGAAGTATGGCACAAAGTTGAAAGAGAGCTTTAAATGTTAAGGTGAAGAGGTGGATTTGTTTTTACAACAGGCACTAAGTGTTCCCTACATTCTCCTGAGCTGGGTAATAGATGTAAAAAAAAAAAGCTTTTACCCAACAGAACAAGTGGTGTTACCAGCAAGTGGATTGTGTTAATAGTCCAGATATGAGGTGGTGAGAATCATTCAAATAATTAACAATTTACATAATTATGATGTTGAAAGATATGATTCAACAACCTTGTTAAGCAGGTGGAAAAAATAGTATTAACTCATCTATTTTATAGAGAGTGAAATTGATATACAGATGTTGAAGCAATCTACCTCAGAGTACTGTTTTCCCTTCTGGACATGATATGTTTTAAGCAACTATATTGAGATATAATTCACATACCATATTATTTATCCATTGAAAGTATAAAATTCAATGGTTTCTAGTATATTCACAGAGTTGTGTGACCATCACAACAATCAATTCTCGAACATTATCATTACCTGCAAAAGAAACCCCATACCCTATAGCCATTATTCCCCCAATCTTTCCACCTTCCCTGCTACGCCCAGTCCTAGGCAACCAATAACCTACTTTCTGTCTCTATAGATTTACGCATTCTGGACATTTTATATAAAAGGAACCATGTATGTGGTCTTTTGTCTATGCCTTCTTTCACTTAGCGTAGAATTTTCAAGGTTCATCCATGTTGTGGCACATATAGTACTTCGTTTCTTTTTGCTGCTGAATAATACTGAGCATCATATGTTAAGAAAGTTAGAGACATGTTAAAAGACAAATTGAGACACATTCAGCTGAGAGCATCTAGGTCTTAAAGTAACTCCAAACCATGTCATAAGGAATAATTGAAGAAACTAGGGATATTTAATGCAGGAATGAGAAGATACAAAGTGACATGATAGCTATTTATAAATGGTTGAAGAGATATCATAAATCAGAGGGAATAGACATCTTCTGTCTGGATTCAAGGTGGTGGATTTCAGACCTATTGGAAGAAAGCTATAGCCAACAAATTTTACCTTGAAGTGAAAAAAAAAAAAGTGTACAATTTCCCCCGAAGGAAATAGGGAACCTCAGAAACTCGTTTATTCTTGACTAAGTTGTAAAACTCTGGACTGGATGATCATATATTGGGAAGGATCTAGAGATCGATGAACTTTTGGGATCCCTTACAACCTTGAGATTCTATATCAGTCAGAAGCCAAATGGGATTAGTGTGAGAAATGATATTAAAATCCAGAAACTCCTTCTGGTCTTCAACCCTTTTCTTACTCATCCTGCTATGAGATATACAAGCAGAAGTGGGAAAGGAGAGTTTACGTGAGACGTGGTTGGCTTGGTGTATTGATGGATTAGTGTGGGGATAAGGATGAACCAGAGAAGAGAGAGTCAGGACAACCAGACGTGTACACACGCACACAGAGAGACAACCGATGGGCAGTGTGTGTCTTTGGCTAAGTTGGGAGCAGATGTAACATGCGGACACCTTTCCATTGTCTACATTGAGGGTTTTGCTCTCTAAGTAAGAAGGAGAGAGTCTGGTTTGGGGAGAGCCTATAAATAATTGGAGAATAGCGGGGCTAGCATGGCATCCGTACCTGTCTATAGTTAGAAAGGTCCCAAACCAAAACCATTTTTATTAGAGATGTTGTGAGATTCTGGGCAAAGGTTGAAATACAAAAGCTCATTGAATTATTACTGAAAGACTTTAAAAGACAAGCAGCACCCTTTGGTTTGCAAGTTACAACACTGTGGGGCAGAGATAACATAAAGGCCATCATCTCTGCATGGAGCATACCACCACCCAGGCACCAGCATGCTGGTGGACTGAAAACATACAGAGACAGCCCTTGAGTATGGACACTTACATGCTCCTGATGGACACTGCACCCCTGGCAATGCTCAGTCTCCCTCATTTAGCTTCACAGACAGCAGCCATGACAGAAGAGAACTGGAAAAGAAGAGGAAAAACATGTAAAGTATTAGGCAGTGACTTCAACCATCAGACTGGTTTGCGAGCTCATGTGAATATGATGCCAATTTCCTGCTGAAGCAGGTAAATCTTGAAGTCATTGTCCATGAGGCCAGGGGGCATTGAGGAATATAACAGTACATAAGTAAAGGAGGGAGATGTTTAAGAAAAAAAAAAGGTAATATATTATTTCAAACGCATCAAAAATACTCCCAGGGACAAGTATAAACAAAAGAGAATTGGAAATAGTATTATGGTAGAAGAAGCTCTAAGCAGGTAATCAAATAACCTTGGAGCAATTCAAAGCTCTATTTTCAACTGCATATCTGTCTTTGAAAGTCCCTTAACTTATATAAACTGCAATATCCCTACCTATAAAAGTGTGTTGAATTAGATCATCGGCAAGATCCCAATAATTCTGAATTCCTTTGAGTCTGTCATGTCAACAGTAGATGGTTGGTACAGATGAACTGGTTTGCAGGGCAGAAATTGAGACACAGATGTAGAGAACAAATGTATGGACACCAAAGGGGGAAAGCCGTGGGCGGTGGGGGGGGGTGAAGAATTGGGCGATTGGGATTGACGTGTGTACACTGATGTGTATAAAATTGATGACTAATAAGAACCTGCTGTATAAAAAAAAGTGCCTTCTTGATAAAATGTTTAAAATAAAAAAATGTTTAAAAACCACTTTGCTCTATGTATTTATTAAGAACTTTGGAAAAAAAAAAGAAAAAAAAAACAGTAGATGGTTGGCAAATATACCAAAGAACTTTGATATACTGCTGTGAATGGAAGCCATACCATGTAAAATTAAGGAGTAAGTAAGTGCTGAGCATGCAGAGATTAATGAGGAAATTTTCTAGAATTTTTAACCATGGAAAGTGGTAGACACATGGGATGGCAGACGGAGAAGTGGGTTTGGGATTTGTTGTTGTTTCATTTTAGCCATGACTCTTCTTCCCAAGTATTAGGCAGGGGTAGAAAAGGAAGTTGTTATTATGCTAAGGAAAGAACATGGCTGCCCCACTCTCTGACCTCTACCTCTGATTTTTCCATCTCACACCCTCTGAAACCTCATCACCATCAATTCTTCAATCCACAGAGATCTTCCATCCATTGACCATATGCCTTTTCCCTGTCCCTCATGCCCTGTCATGTGATAATCTCTCTCCTTAAGCAACTTATGCATCTTGTACCAGGATAATCATTCTTTTGCAGATACCCTCAAAACATCCCCACCATTGTATTCAACAGAAAAACCTCAAATTTGGTTAAATCAACTCTTGGCCTATCTGTGTCTGAACCTGTAAAACTGAGCTTGACCGGAGGAAAACACAGTACTCAGTAATTCTATCCTTCCATTTGCTCAGGCCAGAAAGCTGGCATCCTCTTTGATTCCTCCCTTTCCCTCAACCCCTTGAGGAAATCCTGTTCACTCTGCCTTCAGATATATTCAGAATTTGGCCAAATATCACCATCCATTGATATATCCTAGTTTGAGATATTGATGGAATATCACAATAGCCTGCTGTCTTGTCCCTCTGTCTCCACCATTATCCCCTCCTATTTTCTATCTGGCAACCAGAGTCATCCTTTTAGAATTGTCACCCCTTGACTAAGAACTACATATCCATTTACTTTCCATCTTACTTAGAGAAAAACCCCACCTAAAGTTCTTACGATGACATACAAGGATTTACCTGGTTTACCAAGTTCACTTCTTTCACCCTAAATATTACTTCCTACCATTCTCCTTGCTCTCAGTGGTTCAGCCTCACTGACCTGCATGCTCTTCTTTGAACTTGCCCGACATGCTTGTCATGGGACCTTTGTACTTATGTTCTCCCTGCCTGGAACACTCTTCCTCCAGATAGCTGCTTGGTTGACTCTGTTACAACATCTCAGTTAAATGCCACCTTATCAGGGACGTATATTGCTTAACCACCCACATGTCACCCTTCATTCCCTTACTATGCGCTGCCATTTCTTTATAACTCTTATCATATCACACACTTATTTTTGTGATTTGTTTACTGCCTGTCTTCGCTCGCTTGAACATAAATTCAAACGAGCAGAGAATTTGTCTCTTTTGTTTACTGTTTTATCTCCAATCGCTAGCACAGTCGATACCCATATTAAATAAATAAAGGGAAGGAGCTGGATTTAGAATATAAATCTAGTCTTCCATACCATTCATTCATTCATTCAACAATATTAATTAAAGACCTGACATGAGTCAGGCCATGTTCTTAGCACTGGAAATGAGGGGGTGAATAAGACTTACTTTGTTGGGATGCAGCAGTGGTAGAAGAGAGATGTTAAATAAGCAGGTAAGTGGATCCATTAAACAGGATACAATTAAAAATAGTTGTAAGTGCTATGAAGATAAAGAGTTTTACAAAAAGAGTGTACCAGTTCACGTCTTCTGAGAAGCAAACCCCAAGACAGAATTAGACGTGCAAGAGGTTTATTGGGGGAAATGCCTGTGAAGGATAGATGAGAGCAGGGAGAGATGGGGAGGACCTTCCAAGGGGACGAAGCTCTGACACCTGGGGGAGGAGAGGAGGAAAGAAGAATTGGCTAAGGAAGAGTCTCAGACTCTGGTACGACTCTGAGAAAGTCTTGGCCGGGCCAATCGGGCTCCCTTCCCTGACTCCTGAGGAAATACTGCTCATTAGACGGGTCCTGCCTTGGGCAGAAACGGCCTGGGTCTAGTACCCCCATGATGCTCAGTGGTGGACTCTGGGCAGCCTCAGATGTGAACACTGCCGTGGATCTAAAGACGGGGCAGTTGGAGGCGGTCAGCCAACTACACTCCCCTAAAGTGGGATCGTAGTGAAACGCTTTCACGGCTACAACAGGGAGTTACTCTGAGGGAAGAATTGCTTTCAACTGAGGATTCAGGGAGATCAGGCTGAGGAGGGGACACTTTTGAACTGAGAATTGGAGGAGAAGAAGGAACCAGATGTGGGGGCAGAGGATTCCAATCTCTCTCATTGCAAAGTGCTGGTGCCAAGTCCCCAGGATAGAACTGAGGTTGGCCTAATCAGGGAACCCGCAGGTTGGTCTGGCTGAAGCGTAATAGTGAAGAAGAGGGTGGTGGGAATGAGAAAGGAGAGGGCTGCCAGGGAGGCGGGGCAGACCCTGTAGAGCCGGGCAGGCCATCCTCAGGTGCTCAGAATTTATTCTAACTTTATGCTAAATTGGAAGGTGTAAGCCTCAGTTTCTTCTACAAAACTGGATATCTCAGCAGATGCGTTTGCATGATTAAATAACATCAAGTGTAACACAGTTCCTGGCACATCATGTGCTCCTAATTATAGCACTTTTTCTTTCTGCTTCGTCAGATCCAAGAGTTTAAGTATGTTACTTTTACGCAAAATAGGAGAGAGAAGAGATTAAGGTGAAGAGGACAACTAAGGGCACTGAGGGCCAAGATGAAGGGTTTGGATAAGATCCAGAGAGGAGAAATTACGTAATAGTCAAATTGATGATATACTATCTATTTGTATCGTGATGGACAACGCTAAAAATTTTGAATGTTTTTGGGATTCCTAGTTACCTTCTCTTTTCCTGGTTCTTAAACATCCTGCTTCTCTTTGTGAGGGAATAAGCCTAAGAATAAGGTCATGTCTTTTTTTTTTTTTTTCCTCCCATTTATTTGTTTGACCTTGCCAAAATTTCAAAACGCTGTTCCAAAAAAGGATCAAGCAAACCTTGGGCCGAGCTTGAAGCATAAGCTAACTTCTCAGGGAAAGAGCTACCTGGCTTTATTAAAGTCTATGTGTTTATTTACTACACTGGATTTAAAAAAATAGGTATATTGACACCTTCCCCGCCGTTTATGCTTCCTGCTGGCTCAGCTGTTCTTCTGTAGCTCTCTCTTTAAACTGGGAAACTGGCATGTGCGTCTCTTGTTCAGCTCAGCAGGAACTGCAACAGAAGGGCTGATAAGGACTGGAATTAGGATTCAGGCCAAGGGAATTCAGGGAAGCACTTTCTGCTTTTCTGTCCTAATTACCAGTATTGGCAATATTATTCCAGATCATGGTAGTAAGGAGTTTAGCAAGCATTTGTTGATTATCAACACCTTATTAGTCTATGTATGGATTAGGGGCTAAAAGGGACAGAATTATGTTTTATATTCAGTTATTAAGAAATGAGTTCTTTGTAAGAGTTCAGGGTCACTGAATGGGGAAAAAAAACCCCGTATGAGGAACTTCAAGGCATGAAATTTTCAAGGTTTTCCTTGAAAAAGAACCACAGTCCTAAACCACTAATTGACTATTTTACTCAACCACAGGAAAATAGAGAGTCAATCAGTCAAATGCTGAAGAGCAGACCTTAAATCTTCTATGAGAATAGCGACTGGGGTAAAATGTATGTATTGGCAGAAAATCTCTGGTCACCCTGCCCTGGGCCTGGCCTATCCTTGCGCCCTCTATTCCCAGCTCACTCGTACTCTACCCTTAACACCCAGTTAGAGCAATTCAATAACTCAGGAACATGGCATGGGTGCTGGTACATACATTGGTTTCCGCCTGGGATCCATGCTCTCCTTGCATATCCTGCTTCTAATTCCCGTGGGGTGAGCAGACGGAGGCCTGGCCTCGGAGGAGCTTCTCTCTGCCCTTTGATGCGCTCTGGGTAGGTGCATGGGCTCAAGGCCTGCCTGGGGTACACTGTTTTTCACAAGCATGCTGAGTGTGTTGGCCCACAAATGTTTCATATGTGTTGACTGGGAAGTGCTGCTTAGCCCTCAGGCTTCAGCCACAAGTTCACCCTCATCCTTTTACCAAAGCTCTGCTTCAGACACCTGGTGCTGCACAGCTGCCGACAGAGTGGTGCTCTGATTCACAATGTGCTCCTGTTCCTTTCCTAAACAGCTCCTTTCGAAGACCTGGGTGAGCAAGAGTGTCCATGTTGGTGGAGCACCTTCCAGGCCCTTCTTGGTCCTAGAAAGTAAAATTTTAAATAATTATCAAAGCTTTACCCTTAGCTTCTAAAATTCTCAAAGCAGAGAGACAACTGATCTATCCTATGTTGAGTCACTAGCAATTGCTTTTTCAACAACAAGAAGTTTATGCTGAGAACAGTATCTAAAAATCACAAAACAGAGCCAGAATATTGAGGAAGGTAAGGTAAAAAAGGGCACTGGCTCTTTTTCAGAAGTTCATCAGATTATTCAGACTCCTTTTTAACATATAGTGGTTGAGAGAATTTTGGCGAGCATAGGAAAACAATGAAAAGGAAAATGTAGCAATGGAAGTAGCGATTGCAGTGGAGTTAGTGTTCATTTTCAGAATGATTTTATTATCCTGAATTTATACACAATTAGAAATGTGATGTTGTTAGTTTTTTTTAAATTGGGATATAATCCATGTATAAAATTCACCATTTTAAAGTGTACAATTCAATGATTTTTAATAAATTTATAAGATTGTGCAACCATTACCACTAATTCCAAGACACTTTTATCACTCCAAAAAAGAGATCTCATACACTTTAGCAATCATTCCCAACTCCCTACCCACCCCAGCCCTTGGCAACTACTAATCTACTTTTTGACTCTATGGATTTGCCTATTCTAGACATTTCATGTAAATGGATTCATACTATATATGGCCCTTTGTGTCTGGCTTCTTTTATTTAGCATATTGTTTTTAAGTTTCATCCATGGTGTAGCCTGTATGAGTCTTCCTTTCTTTTTATTGCTGATAATATTATTCCATTGTATGGATATGCCACATTTTGTTTTTCCATTCATCAGTTGGTAGACATTTGGGTTGTTTCCACTTTGGGGCTATTGTGAATAGTGCTGATATGAACATTTGTGCATAAGTATTTGTTTGAATACATGTTTTCATTTATCTTGGGCATATACTAGGAGTGGAATTGCCGGGTCATATGGTAACTCTATGTTTAATTTTTTGAGGATGTGCCAAGCTGTTTTCCAAAGTGTCTGCACCATTACATTCCCACCAGCAATGTATGAAGGTTGATGAGGTTAGTTTCAGAATCTTAACTATTCAGTTCCGCTGCTGAAACCGGATCAGGCTTTGTGTGACACTGCGATTTCAAAGAGTACTTAAAAAAAATCAGGAACACCGTGAACTGCATGGTCCTCCATTACTATTTAGTCTTTTTGTTTTACAATTTTAAGATTCACTTTGGTCAAACTATTCTTGCTCAGAAGCAAGGGGCTGTCACCTACTACAGTGCTGGTCACAGAATAGGAATTCAACAAATATATATTAAATGAGTAGATGAATGAATAAGAGGTAATCTTAGTGGTTTCATTAAAAGCCTTTAGAAAACAGTAAAAGCATTGTGTGAAAAGCAATGTCGTCTTGATTCTTGCCACTAAGGTATGCTACCCCTGTTCTATCAGAGTCGTAACATTTGAAGGAAATAAAGAAAATTGAGTGCAGTAACATGAGCCCAGGAGTGAGGAAACATAGAGGCTTCGGTCCTGCTCTAAGACGAATTGGCCATAAGACTCTGGGTAAATGAGTTTTAGTTTCCTCATCTGTCAAACACTAATGATGTGTTTTAACTACTTGACATGTTGTTGGGCAGATCATAGGGAATAATACATGTATAGCCCTTACTCAGCTGTTGCCTCGCTGCCCTTGAGATCCTGGGTGGTGTATGCTGTGCCTCTCATAAGCAAGGGGCTTTTCGTTTCTGCATACATTTCTTCTCTTCCTTACTGATTTGGTCCAGACAAACTTAAGTTACACACACACACACACACACACTTACCTCATTTACATAATGTCTACAGAGCAGACATATAACCCAAATTACACAGAATCAATTAAAAACCACACTGAGTTATTTTCCTCCTTAAAGGGCTTTTTTGGGTTAGATGGAGGCTGAGGCTTATTCTACCACCAGGGAGATTTTTACAACTTCTTTACTCCATGCTGCTTTGATGCACAGCATTTCTTGGACTCTTGGCCTCGCTGTCTCCTTTCTTCTTTTTCCTCCCCAGTTGCCTTAAGAGCTGAATCCGATGCCTTTCATTTTCTGGAACAGAGAACCCTCAACCACTCTTTTGTTCTTGGGACTCAGGTGGTAACCACACCCTCAAGATCTCACATTTCTTTCGAATAGCTTGCCAAAGTATTTTTTTCTCCTCAACAAAAATAGTTTCATCCCTCAGAGAATTCTATCTGTTGTGTATTAAGACATTTTTTCACCTCACTCACATGCAAAAATGCTTTCAAAAGTAAAGGGGAATAGTGGATACCTAAGGGATTTGATGTCTGACAGCCCCTTTTCTAGGGAAGGAAAAAGGGTCTATCTTTCCAGTCTATTGGAGAATAGCAGTATTCACTGAACAGCCATATCGTTTGTCTTGTCCTTGATCATTGCTCACAATATAGGGCATGGATGGGCACGTCATCCAAGCATAACCAGATTCCCCATGAATTTGTAGTTGGAAATGAAAGAGATCAGTGTCTTTAGGTGGCTGGATCTGTAAAATATATGCTCTGGATCTGTGGGTAGCCACATTTTCATTCATGGAAAAGCAGAAGAAATCTATCTTTAGATTAAAAAAAAAAAGCTTCAGGCAAATAGAAGAGAAGAGAGAAGTAGCTGGTTTCAGTTTTTTTCCTAAGATCTTGATGTGCTCCTGGTTTCATATACCAAGAGGTGATTTTGCATCCTTATATTACAAACCTCTCTTCATGTTTTGCCCCCCTTAAACTTCTTTGAGTTGATTTCTTTTGCTTGCAATCAGAAGATTCCTAATAAAAGAAATACTTACAAAATGAGGACTTGTCATTGTTATTACTAATGAAATTTTTCTAAGCTTCCAAGAATAATGTCTCTTTTTGTTTACAAAATGTATTTATGTTTTACCTCATTTGATTCTCATGACAACCCTGTGAAGTAGGTAGCACAAGATGTACTGTCCCCATATTATATATGAGGAAATTAACTTTCAGAGATTAACTGACCTACCCTTGCTAAAAATCAGTAACTGGCAGAGCCAGAAATAGAGGACAGACCTTCTTTCTGGTGCTTCTATGACACTATAGGAATGATGCAGAGAGGAGTGGCTCCTAACTGAATTACAATGTGTTTATATAAAAGGTGTAACTGTTAGAAATTTAACAATGTCTAGGTCCTACATATTATCTATTTAACTTGCGTGAAATGTGGGACATAGGAGGCAAAACCCTTACTGCTGAAATAAATGGATGAAAAAGACTCAATTGTACTGCTCTTAACCAAGAAAGTCCTATGATTTTATTTATGGGGTAAGTAGCATAACAGATTCAAATTTTAAGAGACTTTTTCTAGCAATGCTAAATATGGTATTATATTTTATTTCCATATAATACCATAAAATATTTTTTCTTCTGTATCTGTAATTTTCTCTATATTAAATTTCAATCTTTTCTGTCTAGGAACCTACCAGTGGCCTGACAACACTGGAATTTGTAACTCACACAATACTGAAACACTGAGCATATACTGGACTCAAACCTCTTGGAAAATCAAGACAGTCCTACTCTGTTTATCTCCCCTAATGTGGAATGCATTAGAAGTTCTCTGGAGACAATATTGTTACCTATTCTGGACACCTGGAGCTGATCTGACATTTTGGAGCCCAAAGGATAAAGGCCTCCCTGAAGTGGTCTGAGAACCATTCCATTCCACATCCCTTGGCAAACCCCTGAGGTTGGCCTAGATGGGTAAATTCTGATGTGTTCTCAGGAGGGCTGGACCAGAGTACCTGTCCATGCAGGCTCTTTGTCTTCTGACGTTGTACTCACAGCATCTTCTAGAGTCAGGCAAAAATCACAGATATCGGCCAGAGCATTCAGCCTCTTATATCCATGAGCTTGTATTCTGTTTTTAAAAATAGCAGTATATCATTTATCTAAAATTATTTTTTAAAGTGTTCTCAGAGAGATGAAATCATCATATAACATATTTTTCCCGAAAATTAGAACTGTCTTAAATAGAATTTAAAAAAAGAATTTAACTGTTGTTGATAGAAATCTTCATGTTATTTACTTTCTGTCTTAATAAGCAGAAGGTATGAAACATATAAAATCTCTTATTTTTTATTTGTAGGGACATGATTCTATTAGAACAATATGTGTAGGAGTTGGGTAAGGTCATTTGGACCAAATGTATTCAGATACCCTTGATGCCCTTGATTTTAGCCACTTCTGTCTTCTGCTTGTTACTGCTCCCACTGCCATTGAAAACTCTTCTTGCCACCACTTGTGTTCCTCCTGGAACCCACTGTGACTGATTCTCCATCCATTCTTTCACAATTATGCATAGGAATCCACTACTTTTGTTTTCCATTACTTTCATTACTTCAATGATTATTGAAAAATTTCTCCTTGCCTTCTTTAATTGCTTTAAAATTTAGCACTAGGGCTTCCCTGGTGGTGCAGTGGTTGAGAGTCCGCCTGCCGATGCAGGGGACATGGGTTCGTGCCCCGGTCCGGGAAGATCCCACATGCCGCGGAGCAGCTAGGCCCGTGAGCCATGGCCGCTGAGCCTGCGCGTCCGGAGCCTGTGCTCCGCAACGGGAGAGGCCACAGCAGTGAGAGGCCCGCGTACTGAAAAAAAAAAAAAAATTCTGCTTAACCCACTGTATCCAAAATATTAACATTTCAACATGTAATCCATAAAAGAGTTATTACTAAGATTTTTGGAGTTTTTATATTGTCTTTTAAATGCAGTGTATATTTCACATTTACAGCACATCTCAATTCAGACATTGTATTTTCAATAAAGCAAAATGTAGTCATGCCAAATAATAAAGTGGTGTTTGGAAAAAAATATTTTATACTGCCTCAATTTTAATTTTAGTTTTATTAAAAATAAATAAGTAAATAAGTAAACTAAAAATTCAGTTCCTCATTTGCACTAGCCATGTTTCAAGTGCTCAATGACCATATGTAGATCTCCATGGGAAAAATCTGGAAATTATGTAATAAAACATTAATTGAGGTTTTGACCAGTTGATAGGATAGCAGGTATTCCTAGATTATTTTTCCTTATAATATTTTCTAAGATTTATGCAATTATATATACATTTCTTTGTAACTTTTCAAAAAGGAAAAATGTGTCCCTTTAAACTTAGTATGTTTATTTTTTGTTCTCTCAGCTGTACTGTTGCTCCATATGTTCTTGGATTATTTACATTTTCTGAATTTTCTAGACAACTGAGGGTATTGACCACTTAGTTTGGGTTAGATTGTGATGTCATCCAATTTCACACTCCTTGACCTTTTTCATATAATAAACATACTTTATAAATAATCTATTCATTTAGTCATATATTTATTCAACAATTACCTATCAAGTGCTATACAGGGCAGACGTTGGCCTGGGCTTTAAAAAAAAACAAAAACTGATCCAGAGAGATAATGTCCCTGTTCTCCAGAAGCTTCCATTCAAGTGAGCATTCAAATGGATAAAGAGTGAGCAAGAAACCAAATCAGGGGACTTCCCTGGTGGTCCAGTGGTTAAGACTCCGCACTCCCAATGCAGGGGGTGCAGATCTGATCCCTAGTCAGGGAACTAAGATCCCGCATGCTGTACAGGGCGGCCAAAAAGTCGGATGTTTTCAGGTGGTGTTAGATAGGTGTAGGGCAAAGTAAACAGAGTGAGAAGATAAAGAGTCGTAGGCAGAAGCTACTTTAAATGGTTTGGGTAGAGAGGAGGACTGCAAAAAGGAGACATTTGAGCTGAAATATAAAGGATGAGAATGAGCCAGATGAAGGTAGGAGTGGGAGGAAGATCATTTCAAGCAGAGAAAGGCAACGTGGATACAGGAAGGGCAGTATGAAGACCAGGTGGCTGAAGAATGGAATGTAAGGCAGAGGTGACACAGAGGACCTGTATTTGCAGAGGTACATAGGAGCTTGATGATGGAAAGACTCCATGGGGAACAATTAGAGGAGAATAAACAGATAAGTGATATGATCTTATTTATTTTAGAACATCACTCTTAATATAGTTTGGAGAATGGAAGAATTGTTCATGAGAGCAGGGATTATAATTAAGAAGTTTTTGTAATATTTTAGGCAACACAGGGAAGATAACTTAGAACAGGGCTGGTGCAGTTCAGAATCACAATTGACATCTTTTAGATAAAGTCAAGACATATTTTAGAATTAATTAGACCAGGAGGACTTGATGATCAATTGGATTTAGGGATGATGGTGTAGAACAGAAAGGAATCAAGCATGATTTTTAGATTTGTTTGTTTGTTTTTGTCTTGAGTAACTGGCAGAGCCATTGCATAACATGGGAAAATAGGGAAATAAATAGGTTAGTGGAGAGAATAATCAGCTATGTTTGAACATTTCTTACCAATTAGGTATCTGAGAGATGATGTCAGATAGGCAGGTGAATACATGAGTCTCGACTTCATGAGCCAGGATTCAGACCTAGAGGATAGGTCTGACATGGAGAAATAGACATGGAATGTGGGAGAACAGGAATAGTATCTAAAGCTATGAGAAAGAAAAGGCAACCTAGGAAGAAGATGTGGATAATAAAGAGAAGGAGGCATACTAGGAAGGCATTTAGGAAGATCTAAATCAGAAACAGACTTTGAGAAGACTGTGAGGTAGGAGGAAAAGCCTGAAACTATTAGGTCAAGGAATCCAGAAGGGACGGTTTCTAGAGGAACAACATTTCCAACATGGTGAATACCGTCAAGAGGCCAAGTAGGTTAAACACAGAGAAATTCCTCTTGGAATTGGCAACTCGGAAGTAGTTGGTGACCTTGAAAAGAATAGAGTCAGTTGAAAAGAGAATGAAGTCATATATGTGTAGTTTGATGTATGAGTTGGAGAAATGAAGTTGGGGAGAGTCAGTAAAGCCGCTAAATAAAGAATGTTTTCTGGGAAGAGGAGTAGAAAAATAGAACAGTAACAGGAGGAAATGAGGGGTTACGTTAGGGATTTTAAAATAGAACTAGTAGAGAATATCTGTATGCTGATAGAATTATGCCAATACAGAGGAAGAGACTGATGATGGAGAGATGAACAGATTGAGGAGGTAGGGGAGAGGAGGCATGGCTGAGGAGTGAAGTTCTTGATAAGGCAAGAGGGCATGGAGGCCAGTGCATGCAAGAATAGACTTGATAGGACACTCGTTCCTACTCTAAGTAGGAGTGCAGAGAAAATGAATAGATTTGCTGCTGGGAACGTGAGGGAGTTCCTCTGCAGTAACTTTTCTCAGTGAATGATGGGGTGGGGTGTGCATCAGCTGAGAGTTAAAGACTGTGGGAGAGGGAAGGCAAGTACCAAGGAAATGGACAACGCGAGGAACAGTGAACTGGGGGTGGGGTGAGGAGGCAGCATTCTCATTAAGGAGGGGATGTTTCTGTTGCGTTTTAATGTCATAATGAATGGGTTACTTTTCAAGACATGAAGGATGAGTGCATCAAGTAATATGACTGACATGTTTTTAAAGGTTCAGGAAAATAAGGTCCCATGTAAATTTTAGCATTAGCTTTCTAATATTTGTTAGAATCAATTAATTCTGTCTCCATTTAGGTGACTTATTTTCTGTTCCATTTTTAGTGATCTGGGAAGCACTTGATTATCTGTATTTACTGACACCTGACCAGACTAAACGTCTGTCTTCAATAGAGTGATGTTTAAATAGAGTCCCTGAGATGTAATGACAAGTCTTAGAACTACCATTTAGTGTAGTATTATTGAAGGATTCTACATCATATTTTATATTATTGAAGAATTCTATATCCTATTTTCCACAAGGATTTTCTAAAATATGTACATATGCACACACATGAAAATTCCTTTAAAAATATTCAAATAAATGAATAAGATAAACTATAAAATAATCTGAGATACTAAAGGACAGAAATCACAAAAACATGGATTTTAGTAACCATAATAAGATTACATAAATAAAAAATCGAATACAAACTAAAGCAATATCTAGTATCTTAATAATCAGACAAATTAACCAGATTAAAATTTAAAATAGTCTTTTTTAACACTTTAAAACACCAAATTGCCCCATCTTTTTATGTATCTGTACATTTTCAACTGGGGTAGTATATGAGTTGTGATTCAGTATATGTATGTGCATGTACATTTGTACATAGCAAAACTATTTTTTTCACGAGTAGTAAAATAAATCAATAGAGAATGTAAATATTTTAATTTTTAATTTCCTTAGTGCACTGAACTCCAATAGATTTATTTTTTATTGAATTATGCATTGTGTTTACTGGGTAAATGAAAATATAAAATTACCTTTCTCTATATTATCTTACTGGACTCAATTGATTTGACTAGGTCTCACACAAAATTAATATGTAACAACAGTATTTTTTTCTTTCATGTTTATTAACTTGTGAGTAGTCTGTCATACCAACGTAAATACAGAAAATGTATTTTTTTTATCCTAATACTGTTTTAAAACACCTAAAATAACTACATTCAGAGGCTTCAAATGAACAAAACTCAGTACCTTTGGTAGGAGACATGCCTTTGATATGGTCATTAGGAAAGATATTGCCCTTCAGTTTGTATCAAAACCTCATGTCCGAGGCTTCAGCCCACCATCAAGAGACCCAATGTCGGGCCTCCCTGGTGGCGCAGTGGTTGAGAGTCCGCCTGCCGATGCAGGGGATGCGGGTTCGTGCCCCGGTCTGGGAGGATCCCATATGCCACGGAGCGGCTGGGCCCGTGAGCCATGGCCGCTGGGCCTGCGCATCCGGAGCCTGTGCTCCGCAATGGGAGAGGCCACAACAGTGAGAGGCCCGCATACCGCAAAAAGAAAAAAAAAAAAAAAAAAGAGAGACCCAATGTCTCTTGATCCTCCCTACTTGAAAACAGTCTCCTACCAAACTGTATCTTTATCTTTTCTTTTTTTTTAATCCCATGAAGGTCAATACCATCTATTAACAGATGACTTCCACTAAACAACTAACTATACTAACTAGTTCCACTAATCACAATATACAACCTAGAGATGTCTACTTCAGCTCCTATTAATTTTAATTAAATATAATTAAACTCTATCCACATTTCTCTCTGGCAACTACCATCTACGTAGTCATGCCTATACTACTGACATATAGTTTTGACTATTTGCTTTAAATTTCAGTCTGGGATAATTTTGAGAATGAAAGAGTCAAATTACATTACATAGTTTTAAAATGAGAAGACAACCCATAGAATGGGAGAAAATATTTGCAAATGAAGTGACCGACAAGGGATTAATCTCCAAAATATACAAAGAGCTCATGCAGCTATGTCAAAAAAACAAACAACTCAATCGAAAAGCAGGCAGAAGGTCTAAATAGACATTTCTCCAAAGAAGACATACAGGTGGCCAAAAAGCATATGAAAAGATGCTCAACATCACTAATTATCAGAGAAATGCAAATCAAGACTACAGTGAGGTATCACCTTACAAGGGTCAGAATGGCGACTATCAAAGAGTCTACAAACAATAAATGCTGGAGTGGCTGTGGAGAAAAGGGAACCCTCTTGCACTGTTGGTGGGAATGTAAATTGGTAACAGCCACTATGGAGAAGAGTAGGGAAGTTCCTTCAAAAACTAAGAATAGAGCTACCATATGATTGATCCAGCAATCCTACTCCTAGGCATATATCTGGAGAAAACCATAATTCGAAAAGATACGTGGACCCCAATGTTCCTTGCAGCACTATTTACAGTAGCCAAGACATGGAAGCAACCTAAATGTCTATCAACCCTGGAATGGATAAAGATGTGGTACATATATATGATGGAATATTACTCAGCCATAAAAAAGAATGAAATAATGCCATTTGTAGCAATATGGATGGACCTGGAGATGATCATACTAAGTGAAGTAAGTCAAAGACAAATATCATATAATATCACTCATATGTGGAATCTAATTTTAAAAAATGATAAAAATGAACTTATTTACAAAACAGAAACAGACTCACAGATATCAAAAACAAACTTATGGTTAACAAAGGGGAAACATGGCAGGGAGAGAGAAATCAGAAGTTTGGGATTAACACACACACACTACAACATATAAAATAGATAACCAACAAGGACCTACTGTATAGCACAGGGAACACTACTCAATACTCCATAATAACTTATATGAGAAAAAAAAATCTGAAAGAGAATGAATATATGTAGATGTATAACTGAATCACTTTGCTATAAAAACCTGAAACTAATGTAACATTGTAAATCAACTATACATCAATAAAATTTTAAAAAAAGAATTTAACTAGAGACACAAAAAAATTACATTGTTTTTTGAAATGTTTATCTCTTTACTCCTCAAATTAGTTTATTATAATGCTGAAACTATGCAAAGATTTCTAAAAATAAAAGTAGCATATATCCATGTTCATCAAAGCAAAAATTTTAACAATTATTTATATTGATTATATAAACTTTAAAAAATATAAGCAGAATAATTGATTTTGGCACTTATTCATGTTCTTTAATCGGTTTTTTACATAAGGTCACTGGTGCTTTTCTTTTTTTTTTTTTTTTTTTTTTTTTTTTTGCGGTAGGCGGGCCTCTCACTGTTGTGGCCTCTCCCCTTGCAGAGCACAGGCTCCGGATGCGCAGGCTCAGCAGCCATGGCTCACGGGCCCAGCCGCTCTGCGGCATGTGGGATCTTCCCAGACCGGGGCACGAACCCGTGTCCCCTGCATCGGCAGGCGGACTCTCAACCACTGCGCCACCAGGGAAGCCCTGGTGCTTTTCTTAAGAATGTATTTTTTCAACATTTTTTCTTAAAAATGTCTTAATTATTTTGTTTTCATACAATTACCTGCAATATTCTTTGAGGTTGTATTTTATGTTTACTACATTTGAAATTGTTGACAATTTATATAAATATTCCTCTGTGGACCACTGTATTTTTAATTAAATAAACAATCTCTCTATAGATGTTAAGATGTCTGGTAAGATCTGAGCAAATTTTGCTAAAAGGATGATATTGTCAGTTCTTCTTTTTGCCATTCAGCTGTGCAAATATTTCACCTAAATATTTTGACATGCTTTCTTTTTGCCTCCATTGAGGAAACCTTTCTTTGATGTATATTTTATAAGAAAAAAAACCTGTCAGTTATCTCTTTCTATTATTTTTTGATGTTTTACCATATTTATAATTGTAGGTCTTTTATTCAATTTTTGTGGAAATTATAAATTTATCCATTAAAAATAAGGCCTCTGTCAAAAGATTCATCCCACAACTTGCGATATTCCAAAGTGCAATTTTAGAATTCAAAAATTAGATTGTGTACCCCGTTGGAGCTCTCATCCTTTAATTTATTCAATTTCTCCTTTGCTTTTAAACAGATATATTTTAATGCCTTCCTGATTTTAGCATTGTTTTAAATAATTTTTCTTTTCTAAAAGTAAGTTTTTTATTGTTTCATTTGCAGAAAATTTTGGTTAAACATTTTCAACTTTAATTTTGAACAAGGGCTTCCCTGGTGGCACATTGGTTAAGAATCTGCCTGCTAATGCTGGGGACACGGGTTCGCTCCCTGGTCTGGGAAGATCCCACATGCCGCGGAGCAACTAAGCCCATGTGCCACAACTACTGAGCGTGCGTTCTAGAGCCCGTGAGCCACAACTACTGAGCCCGCGTGCCGCAACTACTGAAGCCCGCGCGCCTAGAGCCTGTGCTCCACGAGAGAAGCCACCACAATGAGAAGCCCAGGCACTGCAACGAAGAATAGCCCCCGCTCACCACAACTAGAGAAAGCCAGTGTGCAGCAACAAAGACCCAACACAGACTAAAATACATAAATTAAAAAAAAAATTTTGTTTCAACAAAATGCAACCACAATTTACAAGCCTCATTTTTTTTTAAGAAGTTCAATTCCACTGTAAGCCTTTTAGGTTGTTTTACAAAACTGTGTCTTCCAAGTCTCAGATACTTTTAAAAATCAAATTGATGATGAGCAGCGAAGAGAGAAAGCACATATTTCAAAGCCGAAGTGTGTTTGTTTATTTAACATCAGCTTTATTCCTCCAAATTTTGTAGTTTACTCTGCAAACATATTAAAAGGTGTAAATTCTGACATCTACATCCTGTTTTGACTATAGAGCACAGTACTTTATGGGATGCAGTCAATTATGTATGAGCACAGCCAATTCCAAGCTTATCTGTTTAAGAGTTATTGCTCCCAAAAGGGTTTGTAGATTGAATGACTGGCCCAAATCTTTGCATCCTTTTTTGTATCCACACCCTTATCATCCTGAGCAGAATCTACTTCCCACCCCTTGGCTTATTTTGGCCAGCGGCATGTGGATAGACTTGATAGTGTGCTAGTTCTGACCTCTGGCTTTAAGAAGTCTGCAGCATTTCTGCTTGCTCTCCAGGGCTTTTGCCATAACCATGGGAAGAACAGGTCCTTGTCTATTCCATTGGGTCCACAGGAAGGATGAGACAGACATAGAATAAAGTGGCAGCTGAGTATAGCCCAGATCAGTTGACGCAAAGCTGACCCATGTATTTAAATTCAGTCACTTCTTATCACTCCCGAAGTCCTCACTCCTATCATCCTAGCCTGAGCCACCATCATCTCACTCTTGATTACTGAATTCATCTATTAGCTGGTCTTCTTACAGTCAGCTAATCATATATCCATGCAAATAAATAATTTTTGTTTTAAGCCACTGAATTTTGGGATGATTTATTAAGCAGCATTAATGTGGCAATAGCCAATTGATAAAATAGGTTTCTTAAATTAGCCACAACATTGTTTCTATCACAATGCTTGCTCCACCAAAATTTGTATTCATTTTATCATTGTACAAATAAATAATTGTATCTTAAATGTTGAACTTTTTAATTGAATTTACAACTTTTATGTAATGTTGTAAATGTCAGATGTTTTACCTCCAAGATTTTTCCTTTGCTTGCATGAGCTGGTGGAAAAAATCTGAAGCATTATTGGAATTAACTTAAATGGATTCTTATTTGAAGCATATAATGACACATATGAAACTGACATCAGAGCTACTGCTTCACTTTACACATGTGTCCAAGAAGAATTGGGATTGAAAATAAATTCAGCTATTTAGAAGGATACTCATTTGATCCAAATGAAAACTCATGCTTCTCAAGAATGAAATGTATTAGCTGTACATATTAAATTGTTGTCTTTGGGAACATTCTTCTTAAAATAAGTATTAACTTTTCAAATAGATGATGTTTCTTCAGAGATTGTGTTTTCTTGCTTTGTAGTGAGTATTAGATTTACTCTGGTTCCTGGGATGAATGGTATCCATTGATAAGCTTTCTGTGCAAGTTCACATTATATCTACTTGTTTGAAAAGTAGATGTTTAGTACTAAAGTTTTCATTAAACATGCTCTTCATATTTTGAGTTCATTGTTGCCCAGAGACTATTGCAAAATTTAAAAAGCTTTACCAAACAATAAAATAAATATTTGTAATTTACAGCATTTAATAAATGACCAAACTACTACCTTAAGAGATTTTAAAGTACACTATACTGCAGAAGTACTGTATGCATCTAACCTTTAATATTCCATATTTCCCACTGACCCTATTGACTGGTGGCTTCATGGATCTGCCAGACTGTGACACGTGCCACCAAACAGTTGACTAGTTTACCAAATGTCTGGCAGAGGCTGCAACTTCAAAACCATCTCCTGTCAGGACCTGAAACTGAAAAGTTAACTACCCCTAGCCTTTCATGCCCAAGTGTACTTGGTTTTATCAGTGTGCATACTGTATGCTCTTCTTGAAAGGGAGGGGCTTGTTATACTGAATCTGAACAGACTCAGGAAAAGGTAGGTGGTTATTAAAAGTTATTGTACAGGTATAACCATGTTCCTGACAGACAATGACAGACCTGGAAACACAAAGAGTAGATCTAACAAACTCATCCCTGATTATTTTAATATAAATACTAATACTTTAAGAAAAATAAAAAGTTCTGAACAAATGCCAAGTAGGTGTAAATGAGGCCTGTTCCAGCCAAACTGGGACAGAGATGCACACATACACACGTAAACACACATACAGTGGGTCAATGGGTTCCTAATAGGACTGGGTTCCCTCAATCCACTCTTCCTGCCATTCAAAGCATTTCTCCAAAAGAAAGAAAAGAAGAAAAGGAAGAATAGGCAGGGCAAATAGTAATAAAGTGTCCCTTGTACTAATCAGATGATGATTTAACCCGAACCCAGACAATCACATATCCATTCTGTGGGTTTAGTATATTCTAATGGTAAAAAACTATGTATCCGTTTTTCAGGCTTGATGGCACAAGCCACTGTAATCACCCATCTAATGTCTTTGGCTCACAATAACTTTCTGATTATAATATTGCTTCCCACACATAGTCGTCCCAGGAAGAGAATGTGCTGATCAGCACACGTGGGTATCCTTTCTTCTTGATAATGTAATTCTTATCTTTAACAAATTGCTTTTCTGCTTTTGTAAACAGTCAAACAAAAACACTTTGAATGTATCTTCCTTTTGGATATTGCCCTATATCCTTTTCTGGTACAGTCTATTCTTGAAAGAATAGTCTTTGTCTCTAACACTGATTCATTCATTCAACAAATGTTTGTAGAGGGCTCAGTGCAAAGGGAGGAATCCTTCTAGCTATCCATTTAGTGAACTGTTAAAACAGGACCAAGTCAGGTGCACTTTCCCTATTACAGCTTCTTTAGATTTGGAAATCTTTTCAAGTCATGCAAGGAAAGTGAACAGAATGCTCAATCACTTGACTACTTAAGGATATTTATATTTAGTTCAGTGACATATTAAATATTATTGAAATTATCATTTAAAATAATGAAGAAATTAGCCAGAAAAATATATCACTAATAATTACTTGATATGTTTTTCTATTTTTTAAAAAAGTTTCCAACTTAGAGTACTATGCAAATAAAATCTCTTGTTTCTACTCAATTCTGAACTATACCCATTTGTTTAAACGGACTCATTTCAATGGCTCACTTATAATTTATTGATTATAAAGAAAACCCAAGATGTGAAATAGTAAAGTTGAATATGATTTGAGCTACATTTCTTTGAAATGTATTTTCTTTCCACACCACCTGGGACCTTTAAACCTTCCAGCATACTAGGTTTTTACTCCCTCAAGCATTCTGCTCAAATTCTAATGTGCATGCAAAGCATCTGAGAATCTCATTAAATTAAAATTCTGATTCAGCAGGTCTGAGGTGGAGCCTGAGCATCTACATTTCTGACAAATTTCCAGGAGACGTGGATACTGCTGATCCCAGGGACCACATTTGAATAATAAGGCCCTAAAAGACAGACCAAGATACAAATAACTTGCAATGTTTTATAAAGAGAATTCTTACAAATAAAAACATATGCAAATTATGATAAACAATCTTGGTAATATACACTGGTGTGTCCTGAGGGTCTAAGCCTTAGGCCCAGCAACGTCCAGAGATGCAGAACCATAGAAATGAGCTTTTTGTTTTAAAAACTGAGAGTTCACCCAAATTACTACAAACCAGTAAGTTAATCATTCTATGTATTATCAGATATTTAGGCATGTACAATTTAGGTTAATATTTAGGTATGCACTGATTTAGGTTAATCAGTAAAACTGACAAATTTATAGCTTGTCTCGGTTTCTTAGCTGCAAACACAAAACTCAGTTTGCACACCATACTTGTGGAAACTTTTTTAAACATGAAAAATAATCAAGAATTTGAGAAAAAGAGCATTATTCACATCCTATGTGTGTGCTCTTATTCTATTACAAACTATTTAACATATCATTATTAATATTTGTTACTTTCCCCCTTGGTTGAATTATTGTATATTTAAAAGAAAATTTCTATTGTATAACATAAATGTTTTTAAAAAAATAACTTTCATCATTTCATAGGAAAATAACAAATCCAGTATACAAGTACAAAATATAAAATATCATGAATGTAATGTTTTATTATCAATTAATTATATGTTGAATGAAGTATATATAAGATCTTTCTGACGACATACTGTTTCTTCTACCTCTCAGTAAACCTTGAAATGCCTTGCTGTATTAAGAAAAGAGGCACTAAACGAACTCAGTTATTCTATTTCTATAGTAATCAGAACCCTCAATTTCTATCTGATTTTTGAGTTAAAGAAGTCTCATTTACATGAGTACAATAAACGTTTTTAAGTGTGGCTAGGACCATTTCCATAATTCTGTATTTTTTCTCTTTCCTTAATCTTCTTGAACCCGACAGTGTGCTATAATTTGCAAAACTAAAATCCATTCAGAAAAAAAAATCTTTGGTAAAAAAGTAAAAACCAAGAAGACAGGCTCCACATTCAATGCTTCTCTGCTCTTTCATCATTAACCCAATGGGCAGGAAGAAAAGCATCACAAAGTAGTTCACCATAAGGGCAGGATTAATTAATTTGCTAGAAAGAGACATCATTTTCATTCAAGTTTGGACTGGCTCATACCAAATACTGTGTGATTTCACTTGGAAGTGGAACCAGCTACAAGCAGTCATGTGCCTGAGCTGAATACAGAAAGAATACCTGTGCTATTACTCTCCTTTTTGGTCTAGATTATATAAACGTAATGATAAAAGCAAAGAGAAAAGGCACGAATGTGAACAGCAATACTAAAATACATACACAATTTTTCCTTGAGTTTGTGTGCTTCACAAATATCTCTATACAACTTTTTTTTTTTCCAAACAAGAGTCTTTTTCTGCGTGTCTCTTGGCATTCCAGCAAACATTTGTGTCATGTTTAATTATGAATGTGTTCATTTAATTGAGAGAATTGAATAAATTATATGCTTAGCTGATGAAATCGCTTTCTTTTCTAAATAAGCAGATTGGCATAAAATACTTCAGTCAGTCACTTATCTATATTTGACTGATTTTGAAATTTGTGTCAGGAACTTACAGTTTATCTATAGGGGCTACATATTTAATTAACAGTTTTTTTTTTTCCTAAAATAAGGAAGTGTTACCAAATGAAATCAAATAAAATTTCCATGCAGCTTTTCCTTATACCCTGAGAAGCAAGCACTTAGGCAAATAAAGTCAAAGTGTGTCATAAAGCCACATCCTCAGTGGATGTTTTTTAGAGGAAGCACTTTTTTTTAAAATCGAAACAGGACACTTAGAGCCTTTAGAGATAAAATAGCAGAACCTACCCATCTCTTAGCTGAAACCACAGTCTGTACTTGTCATTTATTGTTTTGTAAATCAACTAAATATACAAAGTTGATGGGCTGTGTGAAATCCATAATTTCTGTTAATGGCCTAAGAAGCCATGGGTTTAGGACTCTTGTTATTCAGTGATCCTCCTTCCACGTTGTTTTAAAGAGAGCTCTCAGAGCACTTGTGTAGTCATTTTTTTGTATTTCCCCTTTGAAATAAAATAATAATTTTAGCTTATTCAATTTAGTTTCTTTCTATAAATATTTTTAGCACGTGATATTGCTTTCTAACTTCACAGAAAGTCAAGAGCTCTCAATTTCTTGTCCCCTCCCCCATTTAACTCTCTGAAAACAAATTATTTTTCTTTTTAGTCTCAGGGGCTGTGCTTATGTCCAAAGCTAGTGCTAATATATATCGTTGTCTGGATATTAGTGTCCCCTTCTGCTCAAGAAAATATATAATTATCTTCTCCCCTGACCTCTCATTCTACCTCTCTCCCTCCCTCCCTCCCTCCCTCCCTCTCCCTCTCTCTCTCTCTCTCTCCCTCCCTCTCTCTCTCTCTTTCTCTCTCTCCCCTCCACCCCCCACCTCCCTGTCCTTATCTCTATCTCATCTCTATCTTTCCCTCTCTCTAGTATTTCAACTTCTTCAGCTCCAGCTGCTTTTCCTTTCAAACTCTTTCCCTTCTAAATATAACACTCCAAGTCTCTTGTTCTAAAAATAATATCCTATGCCCCCCTTTTCCCTTCCTTGCAAAACCAAACTTTTCCATAGAAAAGAAAAGAGCACTCCCTACTTCATTTCCTTACCTCTAATTCAATCACAAGCTTACTGCAATTTGGTCTCTGCTCAGAGAACCCCTCAAGGCACCAAAGATGTCAATAACTTCCTCCGCACAAAACAGTTTCCCAATGGTATTTTCTTGGAGTCTGTGGCATTCGATAGAGTTGACTCTTCTCTTCTTGAACACATCCCTTTCTTGGCTTGTCTTTTTTGTTTATACATTTCCTTCTATCTCTCACTAGTCTTGAACCAAATATATTTAAATAAAACTATGTGTAGAGCTTAACAAATTCTTAGGTATAAAAGAAAAAAAAATGCCAATCTCATTGTACAGAAAAAGGTATCAAATTGCCCAGGCCCTAAAATTATGTATGGAAAGCAGTCATCATCTACACTTCTAATTAGCTAAATGTATAAAACTGGAATTTTATCTTCAGTTATCAGCATAGGAAAAACTGTTTTATTCTATGCACTTATCACTGGGTGCTTGAGCTGACCCAACCAGGAGAAACCGCTAAGGAGGAAAAATCAACACTAAGTCCTTGAACATTGTATGATTATAGGGAAGAAGTTTTAGATTCTCAACTGTCTGCATGTTCTGTTTCTCAAAAAGGAAGGTTTAAAGGGTACTAAGCTGAGACAAGTTTTTCAAAAGCAACTTAATCTGTTTTTGCTAAATTATAAATTCATCTTAATGGGGAAAGATGTATTCGTTTTCTAGGGCTGCTGTAACAAAGTACAGAAACCAGATGACTTAACAGAAATTTATTCTCTCATAATTCTACAGGTTAGTATCAATAGTTCAAAATCAGGGGGTCAGCAAGCCATACTCCCTCTGAAGCCTCTAGGGAAGAATCCTTTCTTTCTTATCTCTTCCAGCTTCTGGTGGTTGCCAGAAATCCTTGGTGGTCCCTAGCTCATACATGTATCAGTCCAATATCTGCCTCTTGTCTTCACATCCCTTTTCTCCTGTGTGTGTCTCTGTGCCCAAATGTTCCTCTTCTTATAAGGACACCAGACATTGGATTTAGGACCCACACTACCCAGTATGACCTCATCTTAAGTTGATTACATGTGCAAAGACCCTATTTCCAAATAAGGCCACATTCACTGGTTCGACATGTGTTTTGGAGAGACACTATTCAACCCAATACAAATAAAAAACCAAAAATTAGTATTCTGGAAAATTAAAAAGGAATTTCTTTTTTTAACCAAATGACTGATCACATGTTACTTTTCTTCCTTTGCAAACCTTACTAAAATACTAGTAAAGGAATAAAGCAATAAAAAAATACCATAAGAGATAAAATCCACTGGAAACAGAGATAACATAGGGAATACTATTTTTCAATGTGGAAATACTATTTCTCAATGTGTATATTTTTCAATAGATATACGAATAGGATGCTATGAAATGGAAAAAAATCAGAGCACAAAAATAATAGAAATAAATAACATTCTAAAATAATTGAAAGATAAATCCAGGACCCAAAGTAAAACAAAACACAAAGAAGTGAAAGACAGGAAGTAGAGAAAAGAAAATAAGTAGATAAGTCTATGGGGGTTTAGAATCCACTTGTTAAGACACTTTGGAGCAATGTCTTCAAAAGTTTTAACAAAAATGGTATTTAGTGAACAGTTCTATACTCAAGACAAGCTAATGTTCAAGAATGAGAGTAAAGGGAATTCCCTGGCGGTCCAGTGGTTAGGACTCCATGCTCTCACTGCCCAGGGCATAGGTTCAATACCTGGCTGGGAAAGTAAGATCCTGCAAACCGCATGGTGCGACAAAAGAGAAAGAGATTAAAATGAGGACATTTTTAGGAATGCAAGGATAAATATATACACACATACACACACACATATATATATATACATACACACTGTTCAGTCATTCATTAATGGGAAGCTACTACTAGAGGATATCTCTGAACAAAGGCAAATGCAAATTCAGCAAAGAGACAGATATAGTATACAGTCAACAGTGGATAAAACCTAGAAAAATGACCAAATTTTTGAGGATGACAATGAAGGGAAGTACCAGTACTGTGCAGCTAGCCTGGTGGGCAACCAGTCCACACTGGATGAGGAAAATGGACACTTACTGTCAGGGGTTCTTGGTTCAAAGGAAAAGTCAGAACAGCATAAATTATTAAGGAATAGAGGAATGTTCAGATGAATTGCAAATGGAGACAAAATTAGTTTTCCACAGAGGGGAGAAAGTCAGTTAAATCACTACCAGACAAGACAATTTACTTATCTCTCAGTTACCTACAACCTACAGAGTTGCAAATTAGCTCAAAGAAAAGTAACAGGGCTGGAATATGATAACCTAGAAGGGTATACTACAGAAGATGCACAGTTTTCCATGGAAGCACACAGAAAAAATATTATGCAATGTATATAAAATAAAATAAAATATGAAACAATATATAAGGTAACTTTGTGAGGTACGCATTCTTCATTGAGGAAGAAACTGAAGCTTACAAATTGGTTACACAATTTATATTCCCATAGTCAGCAACAGCATAATTAGGACTGTAAATTATATGTGTTGGTATGTGTGTGTTTTCAGAAATCACCCTTGATACTGCTAATTGTGTTTTTTTTTTATTTTAAAAAATAATGAAGAGAATGATATCAGTTTCTTCAGTGGCTTCTTATTTTTTTCAAAGCTGATATTGTCAGTTTATCACCTGGGACCCAGTCAAAGTAAAATAATTTTACTTTTCAGAGTCTTTACCTACAGTGAATAGTGACATAATCTCTTTCTAGTTGCTTCTAAGAAGAGGAGGCAACTTCAGGACAGCCAGGGAAGGAGCATGTACCTCTGTCAGTCCTTGAAGTGGCTGTGAAATGACACAAAGATTCCACCTTCTTCCCAAAAGAATGGTAGCCCTGGAGAGGCAGGAACGTGCAGTGACTTTCTCTGGGGACACAAAGGCCAGTGGGCATTATTTTTGGAGCCCTCCCTCTAGCCTGCTAGCGCCAGTGGGCATTCTCTGCACAACACCCAACCACGCAGCTGCCGAGAACCCACTCTTAAAGGGCTCAACCGCAGGCCAACTTGCCCTGAGATCCATCAAAAAGCAACAGTTTGAAAAACACCCAGACAGTATGTGAGGGAGACCCAGTTACTAATCCCAAAGTGTCTGTCAGAGAGGCAGACAACTGAAGTGACTTTCTCCAGGGATGAAAATGCTCGTGGGTACCATTTTTGCAATCTCATTCTAACTTGCTGTTGACAGAGCTGGCAGGAGCTATTTTTGGTACCTCCCTCTCACCTGCTAGCATGGCAGGCATCCTCCATGCCCCACCCTCCCCACACAGCAGCCATGACACAACAAAACTGGGCAAGTGCACCATGCCCTGCCCTCCCCACACACTAGCAGGGCTGCAGCTGGGCAAGCACCCTGCACCCAACCCACCTGGCACAGCAGCCATACCACAACAAGGCCAGGTATGCAGACTGTACTCTAACTTCCCTGTGCCACAGCCATGCCACATCTGCACAGGGAGACTGCATCACACCCTGCCCTCCCTATGCAGCAGCTGAGGCCACAGGACAGTCCACAAAGGGATTCCTCTTGAGCACCTGGCTCTGGAGGGCAGGGAAGACAGCACTTCCAGCCATCACAGATCATCTCCTACACTCCTACACTTCCAGACTACTCCTTCAAGACTCGGAAAGGTAGATGTTTTGCTTAATATATATAGAAAAACACAGAGAGTCAGATAAAATGAGGAGATGGAGGAATATAACAAATTCCCAGAAAAAAAGACCTATGGAGATAAATAACCTACCTGATAAAGAGTTTAAATTAATGTCGTAACCATGCTCACCAATCATAGGAGAAGAACGGATGAACATAGTGAGAACTTCAGTAGAGACAAACTATAATAAAGTACCAAAAAGAGAATATAAGTGAACTGAAAAATGCACTAGAGGGGGTTCAACAGCAGAAGGGATGAAGTAGGAACACAAATCAGCAAACTCGAAGACAAAGAAATAGATCTTAACCAGTCAGATAGAGAAAGACAAATACCATATGATTTTATTCGTGTGTGGAATCGAACAAAAGAAAACAAAGGAACAAATAAAATAAAACAAAAACAAACACATAGATACAGAGAACCGATTAGTGGTTACCAGAAGGGAAGGGGGCTGGAGGTGAGCAAAATGGATAAAGGTCAACTGTGTGGTGATAGATGGTAACTAGATTTATGGTGTTGATCACTCTGGATTATATACAGATGTTGACCTGTAATGCTTTATACCTGAAACTTACACATACACACACACAAAAGTAGGGCAGCCCTCTTTATGTGTACGTGTTTTTCCTGTGTATAATTAGCACAGCTTCATTCATATCCCCCTCACTCCCCACTGTCTCCTTTTTTAAAAATTTGTCTTTGTAAATTCTGTCTCTTCCACTGTGTTTTGCCTCACTAGTCTGATTCTGATATCCTAGCTCTGGTCTGAACCTGGCTAGAATTTGCTAACTTTGGGTACAAACCTGCCATAACTGGCTTAGACAAAGGCAGCAAGGACCACAGGGACAGTGCTGGTCTCTCTCACCCTTAACCAGTTTAGTTCTATGAAATTTATAACCACCAGGAAACAAGTTACATTATCTAGTAGGTTCAAATGTCATCCCTTTAGGCCTATACCTCTCCATGGGAAGCCACAGAACTACCCCCCACACCTCCCATATTCATACTGTGTGCTAGAAGGGCTACTGGGAAAACTAGATATTTAAAGTAAGATATCCTTGAGAGGGCAGACAGCAGAAGCAAGAAGAACAACAAACCTGCAGCCTGTGGAACAAAAACCACATTAACGGAAAGACAAGATGAAAAGGCAGAGGGCTATGTACCAGATGAAGGAACAAGATAAAACCCCAGAAAAACAACTAAATGAAGTGGAGCTAGGCAACCTTCCAGAAAAAGAATTCAGAATAATGATAGTGAACATGTTCCAGGACCTTGGAAAAAGAATGGAGGCAAAGATCGAGAAGATGCAAGAAATGTTTAACAAAGACCTAGAAGAATTAAAGAACAAACAAACAGAGATGAAAAATACAATAACTGAAATGAAAACTATATGACAAGGAATCAATAGCAGAATAACTGAGGCAGAAGAACAGATAAGTGACCTGGAAGACAGAATGGTGGAATTCACTGCTGTGGAACAGAATAAAGAAAAAAGAATGAAAAGAAATGAAGACAGCCTAAGAGACCTCTGGGACAACATTAAATAAAACAACGTTCACATTATAGGGGTCCCAGAAGGAGGAGAGAGAGAGAGGACCAGAGAAAATATTTGAAGAGATTATAGTCGAAAACTTCCTAACATGGGAAAGGAAATAGCCACCCAAGTCCAGGAAGCGCAGAGAGTCCCATACAGGATAAACTCAAGGAGAAACACGCCAAGACACATAATAATCAAATTGGCAAAAGTTAAGACAAAGAAAAATTATTGAAAGCAGCAAGGGGAAAATGACAAATAATATACAAGGGAACTCCCATAAGGTTATCAGCTGATTTCTCAGCAGAAACACTACAAGCCAGAAGGGAGTGGCATGATATATTTAAAATGATGAAAGGGAAGAACCTACAACCAAGATTACTCCACCCGGCAAGGATCTCATTCAGACTTGATGAAGAAATCAAAAGCTTTACAGACAAGCAAAAGCTAAGAGAATTCAGCACCACCAAACCAGCTCTACAACAAATGCTAAAGGAACTTCTCTAACTTGGAAGCACAATAGAAGAAAAGGACGTACAAAAACAAACCCAAAACAATTAAGAAAATGTTCATAGGAACATACATATTTTTTTTACCTTAAACGTGAATGGATTAAAGGCTTCAACAGAAAGACATAGGCTTGCTGAATGGATACAAAAACAAGACCCATATATATGCTATCTACAACAGACCCACTTCAGACCTAGGGATACAAACAGACTGAAAGTGAGGGGATGGAAAAAGATATTCCATGCAAATGGAAATCAAAACAAAGCTGGAGTAGCAATTCTCATGTCAGATAAAATAGACTTTAAAATAAAGAATGTTATAAGAGACAAGGAAGGACACTACATAATGATCAAGGGATCAACCCAAGAAGAAGATATAACAATTCTAAATATATATGCACCCAACATAGGAGCACCTCAATACATAAGGCAACTGCTAACAGCTGTAAAAGAGGAAATCGACAGTAACACAATAATAGTGGGGGACTTTAACACCTCACTTACACAAACGGACAGATCATCCACAACGAAAATAAAGAAGGAAACAGAAGCTTTAAATTACACAATAGACCAGATAGATTTAATTGATATTTATAGGACATTCCATCCCAAATCAGCAGATTACACTTCCTTCTCAAGTGCACACAGAACATTCTCCAGGATAGATCACATCTTGGATCACACATCAAGCCTCAGTAAATTTAAGAAAATTGAAATCATATCAAGCATCTTTTCTGACCACAATGCTATGAGATTAGAAATGAATTACAGGGAGAAAAACATAAGAAACACAAACACATGGAGGCCGAACAATACTTACTGAATAACCAAGAGATCACTGAAGAAATCAAAGAGGAAATCAAAAACCACCTAGGGACAAATGACAACAAAAACACAATGATCCAAAACCTATGGGATGTAGCAAAAGCAGTTCTAAGAGGGAAGTTTATAGCTATACAAGCCTAACTCAAGAAACAAGAAAAATCACAAATAAACAATCTAACCTTACACCTAAAGGAACTAGAGAAAGAAGAACAAACAAAACCCAAAGTTAGCAGAAGGAAAGAAATCATAAAGATCAGAGCAGAAATAAATGAAATAGAAACAATAGCAAAGATCAATAAAACTAAAAGGTGGTTCTTTGAGAAGATAAACAAAATTGATAAACCATTAGCCAGACTCATCAAGAAAACGAGGGAGAGGACTCAAATCAATATAATTAGAAATGAAAAAGGAGAAGTCACAAAAGACACCACAGAAATACAAAGCATCCTAAGAGACTACTACAAGCAACTCTATGCCAATAAAATCGACAACCTGGAAGCAATGGACAAATTCTTAGAAAGGTATAACCTTACAAGACTGAACCAGGAAGAAATCGAAAATATGAACAGACCAATCACAAGTAATGACATTGAAACTGTGATTAAAAATCTTCCAACAAACAAAAGTCCAGGACCAGATGGCTTCACAGGTGAATTCTATCAAACATTTAGAGAAAAGCTAACACCCATCCTTCTCAAACTCTTCCAAAAAAGTGCACAGGAAGGAACACTCCCAAACTCATTCTATGAGGCCACCATCACCCTGATACCAAAACCGGACAAAGTTACTACAAAAAAAGAAAATCACAGACCAATATCACTGATGAATATAGATGCAAAAATCCTCAAAAACATGCTAGCAAACAGAATCCAACAACACATTAAAAGGATTATAATCCTTGGACCATGATCAAGTGGGATTTATCCCAGGGATGCAAGGATTCTTCAATATATGCAAGTCAATCAATGTGATACACCATATTAACAAATTGAAGAATAAAAACCATATGATCATCTCAATAGGTGCAGAAAAAGCTTTTGACAAAATTCAACACCCATTTCTGATAAAAACTCTCCAGAGTGTGGGCATAGAGGGAACCTACCTGAACATAATAAAGGCCATATACAACAAACACACAGCAAACATCATTCTCAATGGTGAAAAACTGAAAGCATTTCCCCTAAGATCAGGAACAAGACAAGGATATCCACTCTCACCACGTTTATTCAACATAGTTTTGGAAGTCCTAGGCATGGCAATCAAAGAAGAAAAAGAAATAAAAGGAATACAAATTGAAAAAGAAGAAGTAAAACTGTCACTGTTTGCAGATGACATGATACTATACATAGAGAATCCTAAAGATGCCACCAGAAAACAACTAGAGCTAATCAGTGAATCTGGTAAAGTTGCAGGACACAAAATTAATGCACAGAAATCTCTTGCATTCCTATATACTAATGAAGAAAAATCTGAAAGAGAAATTAAGGAAACACTCCCATTTACCATTGCAAGAAAAAGAATAAAATACCTAGGAATAAACCTACCTAGGGAGAAAAAAGACCTGTATGCGGAAAACTGTAAGACACTGATGAAAGAAATTAAGGATGATACCAACAGATGGAGAGATATACCATGTTCTTGGATTGGAAGAATCAATCATTTTCACAAGTCATTGTGAAAATGACTATACTACCCAAAGCAATCTACAGATTCAGTGCAATCCCTATCAAACTACCAATGGCATTTTTTATGGAACTAGAACAAAAAATCTTAAACTCTGTATGGAGACACAAGAGACCCCAAATAGCCAAAGCAGTCTTGAGGGAAAAAAGCGAAGCTGGAAGAATCAGACTCCCTCACTTCAGACAATACTACAAAGCTACAGTAATCAAGACAATATGCTACTGGCACAAAAAGAGAAACATAGATCAATGGAACAAGATATAAAGCCCAGAGATAAACCCACACACCTATGGTCAGCTAATCTATGACAAAGGAGGCAAGGATATACAATGGAGAAAAGACAGTCTCTTCAATAAGTGATGCTGGGAAAACTGGACAGCTACATGTAAAAGAATGAAATTAGAACACTCCCTAACACCATACACAAAAATAAACTCAAAATGGATTAGAGACCTAAACGTAAGACCGGACAGTACAAAACTCTTAGAAGAAAACATAGGAAGCATACTCTTTGACATAAATCATAGCAAGATATTTTTTGGGTTTTTTTTTTTTTTTTTTTTTTTGTGGTACGCGGGCCTCTCACTGTTGTGGCCTCTCCCATTGTGGAGCACAGGCTCCAGACGCGCAGGCTCAGCGGCCATGGCTCACGGGCCCAGCCGCTCCGCGGCATGTGGGATCTTCCTGGACCGGGGCACGAAACCGTGTCCCCTGCAGGTGGACTCTCAACCACTGCGCCACCAGGGAAGCCCCCATAGCAAGATATTTTTTGATCCACCTCCTAAAGTAATGGAAATAAAAGCAAAAATAAACAAATGGGACCTAATGAAACTTAAAAGCTTTTGCACAGCAAAGGAAACCATAAACGAGATGAAAAGACAACCCTCAGAATGGGAGAAAATATTTGCAAACAAATCAACGGACAAAGGATTAATCTCCAAAATATATAAACAGTTCATGCAGCTCAATATTAAAAAAACAAACAACCCAATCCAAAAATGGGCAGAAGACCTAAATAGACATTTCTCCAAAGAAGGCATACAAATGGCCAAGAAGTACATGAAAAGCTGCTCAACATCACTAATTATTAGAGAAATGCAAATCAAAACTACAATGAGGTTATCACCTCACACCAGTTAGAATGGGCATCTTCAGAATATCTACAAACAACAAATGCTGGAGAGGGTGTGGAGAAAAGGGAACCCTCTTGCACTGTTGGTGGGAATGTAAATTGACACAGCCATTATGGAGAACAGTATGGAGGTTCCTTAAAAAACTAAAAATAGAATTACCATATGATCCAGCAATCCCACTACTGGGCATATACCCAGAGAAAACCATCATTCAAAAAGACACATGCACCCCAATGTTCATTGCAGCACTATTTACTATAGCCAGGTCATGGAAGCAACCTAAATGCCCATCAGCAGACGGATGGATAAAGAAGATGTGGTACATATATACAGTGGAATATTACTCACCCTAAAAAGGAATGAAATTGGGTTATTTGTTGAGACATGGATGGACCTAGAGACTGTCATACAGAGTGAAGTAAGTGAGAAAGAGAAAAACGAATATCGTATATTAATGCATATATGTGGAACCTAGAAAAATGTTACAGATGAACCAGTTTGCAGGGCAGAAATAAAGACAAAGATGTAGCAAATAAACGTATGGACACCAAGGGGGGAAAAGGGGCCAGGGAGGTTGTGGTGGTGGTGGGATGAATTGGGCGATTAGGATTGACATGTGTACACTGATGTGTATAAAATTGATGACTAATAAGAACCTGCTATATAAAAGAAAGAAAGAGAGAAAGAAAGAAAGAACAAAAGAAAGAAAGAAAGTGAGATATCCTCTAAAATTATAGCAACTCTCAAACAAACAAAAAGCATAGAGGATGTTTTTAAAAGGATGGTAAAGGTCCTTTAAAAGATATGGAAGCTGGGTATGTAAGGTTAAATTGGTCCTCAGGTTTGCATGTTTAGTCAGTCATTCCACAGAGCTATTGTGTATCTATTATATGCCAAAGTCACAATTTTATCAGGTTACTCAGAGATTATTAGGATTTGAGGAAATTATTTCATATGAATAACCAGAGAGGAAAAAAATAGAAGTTTTAATTGGCACATTCTGGAAATATTATCTGCTTCCATCCAGGTTACAGCTTGGGAAGGCACCCCCCAAAGGGTGAAAAACATTCCAATCAATGGAATTAATCACAAAACAAAGGATAACACAGCCAGATCTCCCTCACATTCTAGTTTACTAAGAAATAAAGCTGATAAACACTCATTTTAAGAGCTTTCAGTAGGAATTTTAGTATTATTCAGATAAAAGGCATATATTTAGATAGGCTTGAAATAGACCATCACTTTGCCAAGATTATTATTTGTATGTAATATAGAGTCATGGTAGAGAGAGTTGAGTAATTTCAGAAACAATGTCATTAAGCTATTATATCCTAAGTCACCTATTTACTTCTGTTAGTAAAGGAAACTGCCTGGATAGTATGAACATACAATGACAGAATCAACTCACTGTTTCTCTTTATAGACACCATGAAATCATTATCCTTGCCTTGGACAATATTACCTTGAATATTCAAAAATTAAATTAGTTGTCTAATAATCAGATGATAGCTTAATAGTTAACATCAGTTTTGGAAAACCTTTAAGTAACTTTAAGACACACTTGATCTATATCTTAGACTGGACTTTAGAGTTATTCGGAAAGTATAAAAAACTCATCTATTTACAACTTTCCACCAAACTTCAATATATATTCAAATACCATGTTCTATGCCAAAGCAAAGGGGCACCAACTCTACCTGACACTAAGGGATTACAGTAGTGATTTTATTTAGGTATATTTTGAGGAACAAATAGAATCAGCCCTTATAACAGCATATTTATAAGAAAAAGGTCTTCTGTATTTGGCTATCAATGAGTTGGTTACTTCTGAAGATAATCTCTACCTTTTTTAGTTTTGATGTGGGCCTATTTATATCCAACTTTGGGTCAATGCCAATTGATAGATTAAGGAGAGTTTCCTTAAAAATAATTTTCCTACATTAACTTATACGTGATCCCATTTCTAATTTTCTGTAAGCTATCATGTAGGAAAAGAAAGTATTTTGGAACCAAGCAATATGTCTCAGTTTAAAAATTCTTATGCAGCTATCTTATCACATATATTCAAATTACTTAAGTTTTCAGTTCATAAAACCTTTGATTATTGATCAATGATGATTCAGTTCTAACAGCCAAAGATTTATATTGATAATGGTAATTTTTTTTGCTTTATCACTTCTTTCAAATATTGCATTATTTTATTTTGGTGTGAGTTTGACTAATCCAAGACAAAGAAATATACTCATTTTAGAAATATGATATGCCAATAGCCCAATTCAATATGTGACTTAAAAAAAAAGAAAGGAATAAATTAGAAATCAGTTATATCATTTAATGAGTTTTCCACAAAACACTGGCACCTAGTGGCTATACAAGTGCTCCTCATAGCTGCTTCTAACTTGTCTTTGTTATTAGTTTACATCTCGCATTAGTTGCCTAATGGTTCAATTGCCATTGAGGTTTACTGAAGATCACCTGCTTTACAGATTCAAACCTTTGCAATATTAAATCAATCTTTTATTTAGCAGTTGGGTGCTTAGCCTAATGTCCACAGTGCTATTTTTCTTACTAAAGAAGTTATTCTAATATAGAGCTTTATATGTAGATGGTGGTAATGACTTACTGCTACTTAAAACAGATAACTTACTTTTGAAACATCAAACAAAAGACTACCTTATTACAAAGAGCTATAAAAAGAGATTCACCTTTGGAAGTTATAAAATTTGCCTCTCTATTTCTATAGCAGAAAAGAGTAATGTAAGCTATTTTATCGCCACTTTGTATTAATATATAATAAATATTCTTTCACCTATTGCCTAGCAGTCTGTAAACCTGACCACAACATGTCTGTGTTTTGAACTTTCTCGAATATTCTTCAGAAGAAAGATGTCATTATCTTCTATTTATTACGACCAAGTATGGTGTACACCAAGTTGATTTAGAAAAGACAAATAAAATACTGTCTTCTTTATGTAAATAAATCAATGAATAAGAATAGTATATGTTTTTCTATCAAAGTGACACAAACACACACACACATACTCACATATATGCTTTTTTTTTTTTTTTTTTTGCAGTACGCGGGCCTCTCACCTCTGTGGCCTCTCCCGCTGCGGAGCACAGGCTCCGGACGCGCAGGCCCAGCGGCCATGGCCCACGGCCCAGCCGCTCCACGGCATGTGGGATCCTCCCGGATCGGGGCACGAACCCATGTCCCCTGCATTGGCAGGCGGACTCCCAACCACTGCGCTACCAGGGAAGCCCGCACATATATGCTTTTAAATGCAGGTGTTCCATTTTTGTTTGAGAACGTCTGTTCACTCATATGACCATTACATGTGAAACTCAGATCTCACTATCACTGTGCTCTAACTATAAAAATGATTTTAAATAATTCTGACTGGAAATAAACTCAGAAGCAGTTAGATGGCAACTGTTAATTTAAACAAATTCAGATTTGCATCTAGTTTCACGTTTACTTTACAAAACAAGGAGGGACTCTGTAATATTCTCTTTCTTGATCTGGAGGCTAGTTACACTTGGTGTAAATTCATTGAGCTCTATACTTATGATTTGTATATGCAATTATGTATAACACATATTATATACAAATAAAATTTACATTAAAAAAACTAAGGGAGCTGAAAATGGATCATGTTTTTTAGGAAAGTTCTTGACAGTGTGAGTATTGTTTGAAACTTGCAGGCCTAATGGAGGCCAATTTTTTAATTAAAAGAATTATTGCAATCTCTTTTTTAAATTAATATCAAATTTTCCTTATCAATATAATTTAAAAAGATATTTAATGTTTATTTTTATACTTTACTTAAGGAGAATAACTCAATTATTTACATGGAAAATAACTTATAGATCTTTTAACATTAACCCATCCCTAGGATTTAGAATTATTTATTTAGTTAACACTAGATTGTGACCAAAGTTTGAGGTTTTAAATTACTTAGATAGGTTCATTTATTCTTGAGGTACCTTTAAGCAAGTTAACATTACCACTCAGTAGTAGCCAAAATAAGTTTCTTTAATAGTAATATTTTATTTGTAAATCTGCAGATCTCACAACTAATTCATATAAAAATATTATTTTGTGCAGTTGGTACCAAAAATAGAAAAGATAGAAATGAAAAGAATCCTTGCTGGAGCTGGAGGAGTTCAAACTGAAAACTTTATGAGGAAAATATTGCTTTATGATTAAATATTAAAAAGTCACATAATTCATTTTAGTCATCAACATTCTAAACATCAAACAGATTGAGAGGTATAATTAGAAGAAAATATAGTAATTTGGGAAAAATATTTTAGGAAATAATTAAAGAACTCTGAGCTGTAAATATTCATAAAATGATAAGCTGATAATCTGAAATGCCTATTTATTTTCAAACTATTTCACAATTATAAGCCACATATAAATTCGTCAGTCATTTTTAAAATAACTAAGATAGTACTGCTATATGGCTTACCCTCTTTTAATTAAAAAATTACCTAAAATTACTCTAAAGTATTGACGCATAGATGGTACGGGTGTTTAGGGGACACTAACTATCAAATTTACTGATGCAGTTATATGGGGTTTATCAAACACTTTTCACACTTCTCCTCTGAGTTTCCTGGCCTTACCAAGCTTTCAGAGCCTGGGCTGCTTGCCCCACCCACAGCCAGCACTGCAAAATACGGGATCAGCCTGCCCTAGAGGCCGTCATAGAGACCAGGTAACACAACACAGAAGTGCAGGGTAAAGTTTTCTCATGGGGAAAACTTTGACCAACGGTTGGCAAGAGACACAGAGACAACAGCAGATACATTTGCTCTCTATTCTTCCTGCAAATGGACTGTTCCATTACACAGGCTTTCCATGCACGTCTTTTCAAGGCTCACCTGCATTTCCTTTCCAACTCTCTTTACCTCACTTCCTTTTCCTCTCACTCTTGGTGCCCTGGGATTGTACTCCTAACTAATTAACATGAGGGTATTCTCTCAGGCTTTTTTTTTTTTTTTTCTTCTTTAAAGGACCCAAACTTAGACAGGGTTTCCTTGAGTTCAAGTTATATAAGGAAATAATGTATTATTAAATTTAATCCATAAAAATGATATCTTTAATAGTGAAATGGAATAGCTATAGCTTTAATATTTAACTACATCTACAAGGCAACCTCCACATTCTTCAAATTACCTTCATAGAGTTAGCATTTGGGGGGATAGAAAGTCTGTGGAAAACATTTTTTGTTTTGGTGGTGATGGAGGAGAAATATTAGTAGTTTAGTTTTGAACATTTAAATTTGAGGTGACTATTGGATACCCAAGTAGGGATAAAGAGAAGGCTGTTGGTCATAAGTCTGGAATTTGGAAGAGAGGTCCAGGATGGAGGTATAAATGTGGGAATTGTAGCATATAGATGGTATATCACACGATGAGATTGGATGAGGTTTCCTAAGGACTGAACATTGATATAGGCAGATGATCCCAAAGGAACAAACCCTAGAAAATTCCTACATCTGGAGGTCAGGAAATAAAGAGAGAACAGCAAAGAGACTGAGAAATTGTCCAGAGAGGTAGGAGAAAAACTCAGAGAGTGTGATGTTTTGGATGTTAAGAGAAAAAAAGAACGTTTCAAGGGGGAGAAAGTCAGCTAATGGGTTAAATTATATTGACAAGTCAAGGGAAAAAAAAAAGAACTGAGAATACAGATTGGATACAGTGAAGGGAATGAAAAGTTGATTAGAATAGATTCAAGAGAATATGGGAGGAGGAAATGTGGGTGTATAGACAGCTCATTGAAGAGATTTTGATACAGAGGAAAAGAAAGAAATGAGATGGCAGCAGGAGGAGACAATGAGGTTACGGGAGAATTTTTTTTCCAAAGATAACTTTGAAAGAATAGTATGGTTTTATACTGAAGGGAATGATCCAGAAGAGAAGGAAACATGGATGATTCAAGGGAGAAAGAGGAGAACTGTCAGTGCAATGCCCTTGAGGGCATGAGAGGAGATGGTATCTAGTGGACAATTGAAAACTGGCCCATAATAACTAACTGAACAGTTCACCCATAGTAATAGGAATGAATTCAAAGATTCAGATAGCTTTATACTTTAGTCTTGTGAGCCTATGCTCCATCTTTTCTGGTTGCTTCTATTTTCTTAATTAAATAGGAAGTCAAATCAATAGTTGAGAGCAAGAATCAAAAAAGAATTGCTGAAAGTTTGAGAATAGAGCAGAAAGGAAGGAACAGTGTCTAGGCGAATAAGAGAATGAATGGTCTATGAATTGATGATATAGTAATCATCGGCATTAAAAATGATTTGGGTTAGTGTTCATGAATTTGAAATGACACATGTAAGTATGACTGTATATTTTTCTCTAGTTATGCTCAGCTACGGAATTACATGCAAGGAGTAGACAGATCATTGGTTTTAACTAGGGGTATGGATTAGCCATACAAGTAAAACAAATGAGAAAGGGATAGAGAATTGAATATAGTCAAGGGAGTAATTATAATGAACGAACATAAGATTTAAGCTAGGTAAATAAGAGGAGTAAAGACACACGGGAGGTGGGAGAAGAAGAGTGAGAGGGTGGTATTCTCAGTATGAAAATAATGTTGGTGTTTAGGGAGTGATCAGGAAAGATTTGGGGTAATATTGGAGGGAGGGGTAAAGATTACCTATAGGAGGTTGTAATTATTGGTATTGATAAAGTCATAGTAGTGAGTGGCTGAGGAGGGTGCAAGAGACCACTGGCTGAGAGAAGGTCCAGGAATTAAAAGGCCAGGGAATGGAAAGGATTATCTGCATGGATGTTGCAATCAACAAAAAAACTGACAGAAGTAATGCTGGAGAGCTTGACAATGATCTAAACAGCCAATGATCTTTATTTAAGATAAGGGGAGGATGAGCTGACCTTGGGAGTTAGAGATGACTGCACAAAGGACAGATAGTGGGAAACACAAACTGATGACACAAGTTTGAAAGCTGGGAACTTTTAGGGAAGAAAACAGGGAAATGGGCTGGAAGCAGCAAAGAGTGAGGAAGATACCAACTACTTTTCTAGCCCTACTTTAAGAAGAGAGTGGAAAAGAAATCAGTCATCATTTGAGAAGGCTATAAAAAGGGAAAGTCCTCAGGAAGAAAACAGGTTTCCATTAAAGCAACAGGATACAATGAAGCCTCACAGAAGAGGCTTTATTAATAACCTAGCATGAGTTTCAGTGGCCACAGTGAGAAAAGATGCAAAGAGTGGAATATGGGGTCAGAAAAGGCACCGTATGGGCCGTATTATAACCCAGGTAATCTAGGAATCTTAGGTTTCTTCTGGTGATTGACATCAACTGGTATAAGAAAAGTAATGACTTTAGTCCTAATATTTCCAAGGCAGAGAGTGTCAGCCAGGCCGTGAGTGGAAGGAGTTGGAGGGTGGACGGTCTTAGGAGGACTATGGCTACTTCTGGGCTCCCATTTTACTCCTGACATGGAAGCACAGAGCTCTGCAGACTAGGGTCTTCCTCCCAGGGCAATCTATCCCTCTTGAATTCTGTAGAAGGAAGCCTGCTGCTGGGCAGTGAAGCAGTCCTACCTTGAGCACAGGGCATCCAGCATCCTTTGACCATTGTCAAGGGCAAACTACAGAGGAAGAGTCTTCAAGTACATGAGCTCCTTCTTGACTACTCCTGAAGGAGGTCCATGGAAAGAACAATACTCACATAAGAACCAGGAACTTGTTTGTGTCATGAATTTAACAAGCTCTCCTTTTTCTCTATTACATGCGGTTACTATTTTCATCTGCAAAAAGTCTGGGAAGTTGGGCGGGCACTCTCTTTTGCTCCCATTCCTGGGAGATCTTCATTATGACTATAGCAATGGAACTAGAATGAAAGTATGATTTAGTGAAAATTCACAATATCTTTTAGAATTTATCATACCAGGATTTATTATAATTTCAATTAGTTTTGACTGAACTTTTGATAAATATGTCTATTGGAGTCAACTTTCACTTCTGAAATTGATATTAAGTATCCATCATATACTAGGCACTGGGCCATAAGCTGGTTTACACTCCAGAAACTCACAATCTAACAAAAGATAACACTTTAAAAGATAATTTCATTTCCGCTATGACATGATGGAGGTACGTAAAAGGATCTAAGAGGGTGGAGAGGTTAAGATAGGTTAACTCAATTTGATATTGAATCTTCATCTTAATGGTTCTCACACTATTTTCTGCCCCAGCTCATTTGAAGGATGCAATGCATTCTCTTTCTATGGCAGTGGTTTTCTATTATGATGATTCTCATTTAAGTGTGTGGGATGATGTGTCATCCTATAGGCAATGAAACATAATCTCCAAGTGGGGAGGGGTCAGCTGGAAAAGATTCCTCCTCTCAGAGGAGTATCCTCGATTCTGAAGATAATTTTCTCCCACCCTGTGAGAATACTGCTTTATAGGTTAAGTAGTTTTATTTAGATTTAGGAATATGCATTTCAGGGCTATGATTAGTGCAAAAAATAGGGAAAGCTGGAGGTGGGGGGCACAGATTGGGAGCAGGTTGTGGCAAGAGGTGAGACAGAAGAAATAAGCAGAGACTAAAATATCATATGTCTTCATAGCAGCACTATTCACAATAGCCGAGATATGGAAACAACCTAAATGTCCATCGACAGAGGAATGGATAAAGAAGAAGCAGTTTATATATACAATGGAATACTTCTTGGCCATAAAAAAGCTATAAAAAAGAATGAAATAATGCCATTTGCAACTACATGGATAGACCTAGAGATTATCATACTGAGTGAAGTAAGTCAGAAAGAGAAAGACAAATACCATATGATATCACTTATATGTGGAATCTAAAATATGATACAAATGAACTTATCTATGGAACAGAAAACAGACTTGTGATCGCCAAGGGGCAGGGTGTGCAGGGGGTTGGGGGATGGATTGGGAGTTTGGGATTAGCTCTTGCAAACTATTAAATAAAGCATGGATAAACAACAAGGTCCTACTGTATAGCCCAGGGAACTATATTCAATATCCTATAATAAACCATAATGGAAAAGAAAAAAATATATAATATGTCTTCAATTGCATGGTAAGAAGGCTTGGATTTACTTTACTGAAGGTTATCAGGGACTATTGATGATTTTAAAGCAATGGCATGATATAATCAGGCATAAATTTTCCAAAGCACATTCTGGTCAGAAAATAAACTGGAGAACGTTTAGACTGGAAATTGGAAGACTAGTTGAAGATATTGCCAATCCAAGCAAGCAACAATGAAAGACTAATCTGAGGCAGTGGTAATAAATATGGAAAAGAAGGAATGGATTTGAAAAGATATAGGGAGGAGATTGAGGAAGTGATGAATTGGATGTGTGGTGAATGAAGAGAGAGGAAGGGAAAATCAGTACTTTTTGAAGGTCTACTATGTGTTTCATGCTAGGTACTTTTACATATGTTACCATTTACTCACACCTACAAATCTGAGAATCTAGTGTTGCCCCCATTTTGACAGAAGAGAAACGTGAAGATCAAAGAATATTTTTTACATGCCCAAAGATTACCAACTAAGTAGTGGAAGGGCTAGAATTAAGCCAGGTTGTTTTGGCTGCAAAGTATACACTTTTCCTTCTACCATAGTTCCTCCAAAATTATGAAAGCAACAATAGGCCTATCAGATTTCTGACATGACCATTTAGATAAATGATGGGACCATTAATAAAGGCATGCAAAATTGGTGGAGGTAAAAGGTGACGAGTAGACTTCTGCATATGATGAGTTTGAGGTACTTGTGACTTATCCAGTTAGATATGTACAGAAGGCATTTGTACATGCAACTCCCAAGATCAAAAGATACATACTCCGGATGCAGATATATAGTTAGAGTCATTCACCTAAGATTTCAGTCACAGGGAAAAGAATGATAAGAGAAGAGAACCTAGACAGAAATTTGGACAATAACAATCTTTTTTTTTTTTTTTTTCGGTACACGGGCCTCTCACTGTTGTGGCCTCTCCCGTTGCGGAGCACAGGCTCCAGACGTGCAGGCTCAGTGGCCATGGCTCACGGGCCCAGCCGCTCCGTGGCATGTGGGATCCTCCCGGACCGGGGCACAAACCTGTGTCCCCTGCAACCACAGGCAGACTCTCAACCACTGCACCACCAGGGAAGCCCCAACAATCTTTGACAGAAGCAAAAGGACCTAGGAGACCGACAACAACAAAGGCTACCGAGACTAATCAAAGAGGAGAAGAAAAATCAAAATATATTATTTGCACAAATAGTATGAGAGAATAGAGTTTCAGGTGGATTTAATAATTCACGGGGAAAAATGCAGCAATACACTCAAGAAATGTAAGAATTGAACTATTTTCCTTGGCATTGAAAATTAGGTCATCAGAGGCCCTGGTGAGAAGCAGTTCATTGGAATGGTGGAGGCAAAAAAGAGTATTGGAATTTATTAGGACCACTTCTGCAAAAGAGTAAACAGTTGGATGTTACACATATGTGGTGACTATTTATTACAGTAGGGTTACTCATCAGAGATCACGTTTCCATAATACTTAACTAAATATATTGAAGAAACAAGGAAAAAAGAAAAGATAGACATCCATCAGAAAAATGGTCAAAGAACAAGAGCTGAAAATTCACAAAAGAAGAAATACAAATTTAAATTTAAGGAAAGCAGGCTTCCCTGGTGGCGCAGTGATTAAGAATCCGCCTGCCAATGCAGGGGACACGGGTTTGAGCTCTGGTCTGGGAAGATCCCACATGCCGCAGAGCAACTAAGCCTGTGTGCCACAACTACTGAGCCTGTGCTCTACAGCCCGTGAGCCACAACTACTGAGCCCTCAAGCCACAACTATTGAAGCCCACGTGCCTAGAGCCTATGCTCCATAACAAGAGAAGCCACTGCAATGAGAAGCCTGTGCACCACAACGAAGAGTAGCCCCCGCTCGCCGCCAACTAGAGAAAGCCCACGTGCAGCAAAGAAGACCCAACGCAGCCAAAAAATAAAAAGAAAATAAAATACATAAACTAACCAACTAAATAAATAAATTTAAGGAAAGAATGCTTAATCCTATTGGTAAGCAAAATATTATAAAGTAAACCACAATGAATTTCTCATTTTTAGCAAACAATGAATAGAAATGTTTAATACAATGATAACCCAACATTGGGAGGCAAGTCAGTATAACTTTCCTGGAGGGTAATTGGGCAATATGTATGGTAAATGTAGGACTTCCCTGGTGGTGCAGTGGTTAAGAATACGTCTACCAATGCAGGCGACACAGGTTCGAGCCCTGGTCCGGGAAGATCCCACATGCCGCGGAGCAACTAAGCCCGTGTGCCACAACTACTGAGCCTGCACTCTAGAGCCCACGAGCCACAACTACTGAAGCCCACGAGCCTAGAGCCCATGCTCCGCAACAAGAGAAGCCACCATAATAAGAAGCCTGTGCACCACAACAAAGAGTAGCCCCCACTCGGCGCAACTAGAGAAAGCTCGTGTGCAGCAACGAAGACACAACACAGTCAAAAATAAACAAAAAATAAAAAATAAAAAAATAAATATGTATGTAATGTAAATTTTCAAATGTAAATTTATTTTGATTCAGGTATTTAATTTTTAGAATTTTTTCTTAAATATTAAAAAAGCACACTGATGTGAACAAATACTTAACTGTGAGGTTTTAGCTACTGTATACTATTTATATTAGCAAAACTGCTGTAATTAGTATATCATCATTTTATAATGCTGATAAATTAATAGATGTAGGCATTGATCATCAATGGCTGATAACATCAGAAAAAAGACAGACAATCTAATTTTATGTACCATATGAGAACAGCACACTGTACCACCTGTGAGATATTACTGTCAAAACATGGAAACAATCTGAACAAATTCTAGATCTAAGTACTTATTTACAGTTGATAGAAGAACATGTTAAGTGGCACCAATAATGATGCAATCAGCAAATCCAGGACATGAGAAATACTGTAGATCCATTGACCTATTATTTTCTTTGTCTTTCTTTCCCCAACAAATAAATTGCAAAGGAATAAATAAAAAGAGAAATGGAGAGGAATCTATTGATTAAAAGAGACTTACTGATTATTTGCTGTGTATGGATCTTATATGGATGTTGATGTGAACAATTTGAAGAGAGGGAAAGGGGGAGGAGAAGAGGAGGAGGAGGAGGGAGAGGAAGTGGGAGAGAGAAAGGGAGAATATCAAGGATATTTGAACATTGCTTAGATATTTGATGATATGAAAGAATTACTTTAAATTTTTTGAGGTGTGATAATATAATTGTGATTATGCTTTTAAAAAAGCTCTTATCGGGCTTCCCTGGGGCTTCCCTGGTGGTGCAGTGGTTGAGAATCTGCCTGCCAGTGCAGGGGACACGGGTTCGAGCCCTGGTCTGGGAAGATCCCACATGCCGCGGAGCAACTGGGCCCGTGAGCCACAACTACTGAGCCTGTGTGTCTGGAGCCTGTGCTCCACAGCAAGAGAGGCCGCGATAGTGAGAGGCCCGCGCACCACGATGAAGAATGGCCCCCGCTTTCCACAACTGGAGAAAGCCTTTGCACAAAACGAAGACCCAACACAGCCAAAAAACTGAATAAATTAATTAATAAAAAAAAAAAGCTCTTATCTTTTAAAGTTTTTAAAGGTAGATTGGAGAATGAGTGAGAGTATGGATGAAATAAGACTGACCATGAGTTGATCATTGTTGTAGCTGGGTCATGGGTACATGGTGGTTCGTTACATCAATCTTGCTTAAGAATAACAACAACAAGGACTTCCCTGGTGGTGCAGTGGTTAAGAATACACCTGCCAATGCAGGGGACATGGGTTCGATCCCTAGTCCGGGAAGATCCCACGTGACTCAGAGCAACTAAGCCCATGAGCCACAACTACTGAGCCTGCACTCTAGAGCCTGTGAGCCACAACTACTGAAGCCTGTGAACCCTAGAGCCCTCATGCCGCAACTACTGAGCCCATGCGCCACAACTACTGAAGCCTGCATGCCTAGAGCCCATGCTCTGCAACAAGAGAAGCCACTGCAGTGAGAAGCCCGTGCACCACAACTAAGAGTAGCCCCCACTGGATGCAACTGGAGAAAGCCCGTGTGCAGCAACGAAGACCCAACCCAGCCAAAAAAAAAAAAAAAAGAACAACCCAAAATGTTTAACAATATGGCTTTGTTTAAATAATTTATAGTATATCCATGAGATAAAATAATATGCATCCATTAAAATGTTCTTTATATTATATATTACATAGAATGTTTAAGAATATTCAGACATTCAGAACATTCATAAAATATTAATAAATATAAAAAGTTACAAAGCAGCACGCAGAGAATTATCCCATTCAAATGCATAGAATGGAAATAAGGACCCCCAAATCAGGAGTAATTACCTCTGGAAAAAAAAAAAAAGCTTGATTTTTGAAGGGAAATATAAGGTTGGGGACATTTCATATTTTTAGGTAAGAGAACCCTAAATATTATTTTATTTACAATTTTTATCAAGGACTAACTATTTATCAGACGTTGTGCTAGCACTTTACAAACACGAAACATCGATGAGATATAACTACCTTTGTTATTGACAGAAGCCACGGAAAGTACAGAAAGTTTAAGACACTTGCCTAAATTAACTGACTAGAAAGAGTTAGAGCCAGGATTCAAACCCAGGCAGTTTGACTCAAGAGTCATCACGTTTAACCACTACCTCTTGAGGAAAAGTCAGGAGAGGCAGAGACTGAAGGTCCTAGAGGGAGAAAACAAACGGATGGAGTGAAAACTCAGAGCATGTGGAGAGGGAGAAGCTTGATCCAGAGCAGAGGCGGAGTCATTTCTGCAGTTGAGGGAGGGGACCATGAGGCAGATGTCTGTCAACTGGGGATTCCTATCTAACTAGAAAACTGCTTTTTTAAGCACAGAAGGTCTAATGTAAATATATAATTTAAAAAAATAGTTTAAATTTTTTCCAGTTTTATTTTAATTTATAGATCACCTTTTTCCTTTTGTAGAAATTACAGTATTTCTATATACTAAATACTGACAAATATGATAGATATTCTGAATTTTCTATCCTGTTCAATTGATCTGTCTGTTTATATACAATAACACACTTTACTTACAAGTTGTGGTAGCTTTATTCTGCATTTTGATACTCATCCATAAAACAAATATTGAGCATTTACTATGTGCTTGGCATATTATTTAAATACTCATGGTGAATAAGACCTGTAGACATAAGTAACACCAGCCCTTCCTCAAGAAAAGCTCAGGAAGTCCAGGTATCAGCAACATTTTTTTTTTTTGTAAATAGTTAGATAATAAATACTTCAGACTTTGAAAGCCACTCTGTCTCTGTTGCAACAGCTCAACTCTGCTATTGTAGCTGAAGTTGGCCAGACAATACAGAATGAAGAGTATGGCTGTGTTCTGACACAGATTTATTTACAAAGATAGGCGGTGGACTGGATGTGGCCTGAGAGCTGTAGTTTGCTTTGTTCTAGCTGGGCAATGCAGCTCTCTGGATGATGAGTTGTTAAGTAATAGTGAAAAAAAAATTGGGAAGTGACAGTGAAGATTTAAGAGACTCTACACGTTGTTCTTACCCAGCTCTAGTCCCATGTTGTTTGGGATTGAGGTAGTGTGACATACATCCTTTTTGACAATTCAAGTTTATGCCCATTATCCTGGTATAATGCTACCCCCTAACTCCCCCCATCTCACTCTTTGAAGTTTCTTAGTTAACACTGTAAACTGTATGGTTATCCTAAGTTTACGAGCTAAACAATGATCTCCTTCGAGAGGAAAAGGAATCAGATCTCAGTTAAGGCAAAACTATGGGAGGAAGATAAAAAGGGCATAGGTAAGTTTACTGGAGGAGGTTTTCCAGAGGGCATATTAGGAAAAAATTGGGAAGGAGGAGAATTGGAATTCTTATTTAATAGTGTCTTAGTTCAGGCTGCTATAACAAGGTACTATAGACTGCATGTCTTATACACAACAGAAATTTATTTCTCCCAGCTCTGGAGGCTGGAAGTCCAAGATCACCCACCAGCATGGTTAGGTTCTCATGAGAACCCTCTTTAGGGTTGCAGACTGTCAACTTCTCCCTGTGGCCTAACAAGGTGAAGAGATCAAGAGCTACCTCTAGCGCCTCTTCTTACAAGGGTACTAATCCCCTTCATAAGGGCCCCAACCTCATAATGTAATGGCCTCCCAAAGGCCCCGCCTCCAAATACCCTCACATTGCGGGTTAGATTTCAACATCTGCATTTTGGGGAGGACACAAACATTCAGTCCATAACAAATGGTGTGTATTAAAAAGGAAGGAAATAGTTGAAGAACGGGAAGTAAAGAAACAAGATCAGTAGAGAAAAGAGAGTCTGGGAAAGGAATTAAAGATACACTGATTTCTCTGATCAATATTACAAACAGAGTATTACTGATAAGTTGTGTCTCCTTTAAAAAAAAGTTGACCTAAATACTTGCCTCATCCTTACGACAAGCAATGCAAGTGTTCTTCAGGCAAAATTTCATAGAGGAAGTAATAATCTAATTAGAGTCTATTCTCAGAATATTTACATTCCTATTTGTTAAACGTAGTTGGTTTTCAGAAAACAGCTAGTTGAGGTAAACATTCAAATTTGGAATGTTTATCCATGCGAGATATTTAAAGCTACACCCATTAGGTGTTTCCTGTTGATTTTTAAGACCAGTATTTTCTCTCTACCTGCAAGATCAAATATCTCCTTGGTAAAGTTTTCCTCTTATTCCCTCAGGCAGTTTTAGTCACTCTCTCTTCAGGGCTCCCTTATGACACATACACTTCAAAATAGATTGGCTGTGAAGAGAATGATGCGTAAGTTTCAAAATGAGCTCCTTCCGAGCCATAGAGAGGATCCTACCACACGTCCACACGTTTATATGTTTTCGTGAAATTGCAAACATAAGATTTAATTGCATAAGTCACATTTCTTTCCTCTCTGCCTTCTACTTGGCACTTTTCTAGGGTCCATGGTCTGGGAGAAGCTGCAGGCATTCCTGGAATCTGGTTAAGGGGATACGGTGAGTATGGATTAATGGCCTATACTTACATGTTTCCTAGTCACTTCCAAATGCAACTGTGTTGTTGCTCGCCTACCAGTTCCATGTAGAAGTGGCTTCCAGCTGCCTCCTGTGCAGGCTCACCCAGCCTTGGGAAACACCCCGAAAGTACAGATCAGAAGTTATACAGTGATACGTAGGCATCTTTAGGTCAAGTCTGTGCATGTGGAAGAGGAAGGAGGATTGATGCAGGGTCTGCCTTAGTGGCAGAGAGCCTCCTTGGCCGACACCCTCCTTGGGACAGCCTGCACCCAGCGACTGAGGCAGGGGAGGTAGGTGGCCTCTGCAGGGCTTTTTAATGGGCTACACACGGGGTTAGCAGAGGCAGTCACGGGCTTGCTCTGCAATTCTACTTGTTCTTTGGCCCAATTCTACTTCCTTTCTTTCCCTTTCAGTTGTTAATCTCTAATAAACATCTCATACCCCAATCTCTGCCTCAGCATTTGCTTTTGCCAACTTGTGGCATTCATCTTAGTTTGAAAAATTCTGTCAAAAGATAATTTCCAGAAAATGGTAAAATCATGACTCTGATACAGATGTAAAAGTGACCGTATACATAGTAAAGAACTTATTTTAACTCATGGTATGACGCAGAGTCTAAAACCGGTTCAAAGTAAAAGTCAAAACAGTACAAAACAGTATAGAAAAAAGGTACGTCAAGATGAATTGCAAATGGCGACAAAATTAGCTTTTCCACAGGGTGGAGGAAACCAATTAAATCACTTTTGGAGGAGACAGCATGTACACTTGTCAGTTACCTACAGTTTATAAAGAATTGAAAAATAGCTCAAAGACAACCAACAGGGCTGGAAGATACTATGAAAGATACATAGTTTTCCATTGAAACACACCTTTTTGGGGTACATGTCTTATTTGCAAAAGGGCTTTCTATCCCACCTCCCTTTTACTCTCAAAAGAAATGCTTAGTCATCAAATTCTGTTGGGCTTTCAGCACACATATAGACAGCTAAAAATGCTTTTTATAAACTTCCAAACAATTATGGATTAAATAATAAGAAAAATTTAACAATCTTAAATGGCTACAAATGAGTCTCTATAATTGAAAACCAAACATGATCAATATTTGGTCTAATATCTGCTCTGTTATTCAAACACAAGCTTTCTACTAACAGAAATATAAACCTAAGCACGCCCATTTGAACAATACAAAAATATTATGATCAAACTTAGTGTCTTATAAATACGTAATTACATATTGACTAAAACAGAAAATATGGAATATAGATACATAATCTATATTAATATTGTCAGTATGTGGATGATCTAGGAAGGAGGTTTAGAAATGTATAAAATTATGTCTGACTAGACAACTCTTCAGGGTCCCAATTCATTTGTTTCTTGCAATATTGTTACCAATTCACAAATGAGACCAGGTTCTGTTGAAGCTTCCATTTTCAAGTTTAATTTTAAAGTATAAATTCTGTCATAATTAAAACTTTTAGAGAAAAATTTAGTCTTCTGGAAATTTGTGGATTTTAATATTAAATTTTATAAGGTGGGAAATTGTTCATACTGGGTATTTCATTAATATTTTATAATATTAATGCTTACCTTTTCCAATTTGAATGTTTGAAGTGTACAATAGATTTTAAATGATTGATGTGAGTAATTTTAAATGATGTGTTTAGTATTTTAAGGATGCTATTTATTCCTCACAATCCAGTGATGTGTATGGGTGGTTATTTGTACAATTCTTTCAGATTGAATGAAAGAATAGAGTTCTTTGTATTCAAGAAGATATTTGGAAGCTTGCTCTTTAGAACAAGCTTTTGTATCTTAGAAACAAAATTGATCTCGGAAAACACTAAGAGAAAACAGGCTGTATTGTTCTTCCTCAAAGAGCACAAAAGGCAATGAAACAAGTGAACTAGAATATGGTAATTATTGAGCATGTGGCTGGCACCCTTAAGAAGATTAAGCCACAGAAGAGAAATGCTTTTCTGGGGATGAATTTTTGGAAAAAATCTACTAAGTGGGGGTGGGGAGAGGGTGGAAAACTTCTGCTTCTACCTTGCACAAAACAAGCCATTTGGGTAATCTACCAAATCATATTTCTTGATTTAGCTTATTGAGCCTGGAGAGATAACAGATAGCTATGAAAAAAAGAAAAAAAAAGAAAAGAGACAGGTAAAAGGAAGATAATAAAGATGTTATTTCCAGAAGATCTCCGACATGCCACGATTTGAAAAAGCAGAAACCTAAGCATTCCATTTAGTTTACCAGGCAGCCTCCAACAAGAAGAATTAAAGACTCAGGAAATACATGTCCTTGATATTAATTCCCTCACAGTTATGTTTCTCTCAGAAACTCCTTGGAGATCAGAGGCTAAGACCTGATCTCTATATTCATGTTTCTGTAACTTTAAAATGAATTTCTCTCTGCTTCTCCTCAGACATGGACAACTAAATCTGTAACGCAAATACTCAGAATGCTAGATTTTGAAGCAAAAGAAACAAAGCAAAACCTTTATTCTAGATTAATATATATTCGTTAAATCAGTAACTTCCATGGCTAAACAATCACATTAGAAATTATAATTGTCGTTTTAGAGTGGGGATAACTTGCTGGCATGTGAAGCACCCTTGCATTGGCCTCAAATGATGCATTTTTGTTGACTGACTCTATTATTGATGAAAACATCAAGAAGGCTCTTCACTGGGTTGTGAAATATTGTGACTATTTTAAGTTGCTCTGATTCTTTTTGCTCTTCCAACCCTCCTATTTGGCAACACCACGTGCTATAGTGTGAATGTTTGTGTCTGCCCCAAAATTCATATGTTGAAATCCTAACTCCCAAGGTGATGGTATTAGGACGTATCTTTGGGAGATGATTAGGTCATGAGGGTGGAACCCTCATGAATACGACTGTGCTCTTCTTCACAAAAGAGGCCCTACGGGCTTCCCTGGTGGCACAGTAGTTGGGAATCTGCCTGCCAATGCAGGGGACACAGGTTCAAGCCCTGGTCCAGGAGGATCCCACATGCCGCGGAGCAACTAAGCCCATACACCACAACTACTGAGCCTGCGCTCTAGAGCCTGCGAGCCACAACTATTGGGCCCATGTGCCGCAACTACTGAAGGCCGAACTCCTAGAGCCCGTGCTCCGCAACAAGAGAAGCCACCGCAATGAGAAGCCCGCGCACCGCAATGAAGAGTAGTCCCCGCTCGCCGCAACTAGAGAAAGCCCAGCCTGAACAGACTAACACCTCAAAGTATTTCCAGTCCAGAAACAGCTATAACTCCACTCTTTGTGGAGTTATATATATAACTTGTGGAGTTATCTATATAACAGTGGAATAATGAATTTTAATTATTTGATACTTATAGTGGAAAGCCTCCTGAGAAGTCCCTTTTCAAAAATTATTTTATTGAAGTATAGTTGATTTATAATGTTGTGTTAATTTCTGCTATACAGCAAAGTGATTCAGTTATACATATATATTATACATATATACATCTATATTCTTTTTTTAATATTCTTTTCCATTACAGTTTATCATAGGATACTGAATATAGTTCCCTGTACTATACAGTAGGACCTTGTTGTTATCCATTCTATACATAATAGCTTATATCTGCTAACCCTAACCTCTCCCTCCATCCTTCCCCCATCCCCCTCTCCCTTGGCAACCACAAGTCTGTTCTCTATGTCCCTCCATGAGTCTGTTTCCATTTTATAGATAGGTTCATTTGTAGCATATTTTAGATTCCACATATAAGTAATATCATATGGTATTTGCTTTTCTCTTTCTGGAGAAGTCCCTTCCTTTAAACATAAAAATGCATGTATTATCTTAAATCACCTAGTTCACAATATATACTAATTATTATTATTATTAACATGTCCCATGACTTAAAAATAAATATATATTATGAGGAATAAGAATTTTTTTTGGCTCACACATATGCATATTTATCATAAGCACAGTGAACTGTCCTATTTCAAGCCACGTAATCATAAAGCAACTTTATCACTGGGACTCCCACCACACCTTGAAATTTACCCAGTGGGACTATGTCCTTCCTTGTACATGCCTGCAAATCTATACTGAATTGACTTGACTTCAGTTTGGTTTTGGTAATTGAAATCCCTATGGGCATTTTCCCATTTCAATTCCAAAATTAAGCAAACTTGATTTTAAGTTGAGATTTCATCTCTTCCTCTAGCTGATTTCTTGTTATCTTACTGCCATTTCTGCTGTAAATAAAACTGCTTCACTCATTTACGGAATTTTTTTAAGCATCTCTTTTGTACTAGTCACTGTGCAAGGCAAACCAGACATGACTGGTCCCTTCTTTCAAGGAGCTTACAGTCTGGTCAGGGAATAATGGCAATAAGCATCTAAAGACAAGCAAAAATGAATAAATAACTGTCATGAGATACACAAATGACAGAAACACATAAAAGCTGTGATTAACTTCTCTGTAGGGACAGCCAAAATCTCATGGTAGTCTCTGTAGATATTCTCATTCCATCTTCCTGGAGGAATCAACGTTGCTTATTCCCCATAGTACAACTAAAACTGGGCTCTGAAATTTAACCATGCTTTGTAGAAGGGCTAGTAATAATAGCCTGAGTATATCACCTGGAATGAACAACCTCCGGCAATAACTGGTGAGTGTTAGAACCCAGGGGACAAAGGCTATGTGCAGAGTCCCTATACAGAGTGAGGGTCAGTTTCCACCCATGTGAAGCTGCAGGCATTTCTACATGGAACAACCTAGGCCCAACTGCCCTTTGGACCAGAGTCCAATGCCTGTATGGGATGACTGATACTAAGTCTATCCTCTTCCTTCTGGGGTATGTACTCTCACCATTGTGAACTGATCAAGACGTATACAATAACGCACATCACACATCCAAAACCGAGGTTATTAAGTCTTTAACAACACTAATCTTACAACAAAACCCACTCACTCTAGGTAGCCCTTCTCCAAATCCAACTTTGTTACAATATTCGCTCTGTTATGAATAGGAAATATCCTTCCCGTGAATCTATCCTGCTATATTATAGATTTAGAACAATCTATCCTTTCAGGAAATTCTTGGGCAAAAACACAAAGATGTCCCAAGAACAAATAGCCATCTTCAGACATAGGTCGACACAAATCCAAATTTAAGTAGAAAATATTTTCTTAATATTCAGAGGGACACATGATTTACGTTTATATGTGGATTCAAAGCCTCTGATTTAAATCAGTTTACCAATGATCAGGACTTGTAAGAACAATGCATAGGGAGCTGCTTTATCATTCCTTATCCACAGGGTATCATCAAAGGGTGATTTTTCAGAACAAAGTAAACAACTCCCCTAAAGATATTTAAGTGTCTATGGTGAAGGGCAAAAACTGCTTATAAAATCCTCAAACCACAATTTTTCCAGTCCAGATCCATCAGGTACCCGACTAAACATGTTTAACTCTACACACAACGGAGCCACGTAAGGCCTGAACTCATATTTTATCTTTGTGTTCTCAAGTCTAGTCAGTGTCCAGCTGCAATATTTTATAAAAGTCTGAGTGAAAAAAACGAGAGAATTGTCTATCAAAGTTCAACCCCTTAATAGCTTCATTACAAAGTTCAATTATTTAACCAATCAAAGGCTCAATTTCATCATCTATATGCTTTCAATGTGATACTACCTGCTTAATAAGTTGTTGTGAGACTGCTTAGCACATTATAAGTAAGAGCTATTATTAGTAGTAGTTGTTTTAAATAAATTATATAGATCTTATTATAAGTAGCTTCATAAGTAGTGGGCTCCAATCAGGTAACAGAGAATCAATCTGGGGAAATCAGCTAGAAACCAGTCAAATGATTTACTCATATTGAAGAAACTATAGGCAGGAAACCCCACAGGCATGACAGGTCCTCTGACTCTGCTGAGGTTTGTAGGAAACATTTTTAAGGCTAACGATAACCACACACATACTCTTTGTAATGGAGTCTTAGCTACTTTTTGTTATTGTATAGCAATAGGTTCATCCTTTTATATTAGTAGTCAAAAGACATGTTGGAAAGTCTTTTAAAACATGGCTTTATAGAAGAACTTTCACTTGCAGACAAGCCTCAGATCCCAGATCTGTCATAATTTTTCAAAATTTTAGATTTTTTTTTTTGGCCAATTTTAGTGGACATAGGAAATTTCACAGATGGTAATTATATAAATGATGGATGTTTTAAAATATACCTATTGACAAGGAGAAGATTTCTTTTTTTTTTAATTTGTTTTTATTTTTTGGCAGTACCACATGGCATGTGGGATCTTAATTCCCTGACCAGGGATTGAACTCGTGCCCCCTGCGTTGGAAGCCTGGAGTTTTAACCACTGGACCACCAGGGAAGTCTACAAGGAGATTTCTTTATGTCAAACATATTATAGCTCCTTCCTCTTCCCATCTCGTTTCCTCTTAGAAATAAATGTTCCATAAGCATTTAGGATAAAAATGGACGACTGGGTGATGGCTACACAACAGTGTTAATGTACTTAATGTTACTGAGTTGAGTTGTATACTCAAACATGGTTGAAATGGTAGATTGTTATGTATATTTTACCACAATTGAAAAAATTAGATTACTGGGTATAGAAGTAATAGATTCCTGTATAAATATAATTGTGCTAAATAATGAAGCCCTTATTTTTAAATTTTTAAAATACTGAATTACTTCAGGAGGGATAGAGAAATGATAGAGAGTATCATCATCTCCCTCCTTTCTCTTTCTCTCCAACCAGCTCTCATCAGCTACCCCTGGCCTCTTCTTCGAGTCCAACCTCACAAGATTAGCTGCTGGGTCTCTTTCTTCCTGTTTTTTTTTTCTTTTTTAACACTTATTCTGGGTCTTTGAATTGCTGCATGCCTCTGGCTGAAATGGAGGAATGAGACTTTAGATGAGGGATTCCTCTGCTCTATGAAATTTTTGGTTGGTATATGCCGAAACAACCAAAACAGATTTCAATGCCAATAGCTTTGCTCAACAGCTATGGGTACCAGGCTAGGTTTACATTTTCAAATGTAAAGAAAAATGTATGCTTTAGTGGAAAACTATGGATTGCCCAGATCCTAGAGGATACCTCTTTGGGTTATCTCATTGCATTTCTTGGAAGCTATTTTGCAACTGTGTAAATGTTAGCTGACAACGATGCAAAATAATTCTTGTCTATAGATGTACAAATTCTTTCTTGTCTGGCAGAGGTTCCGTTGAACTTTCTCTTTCCCTCTTTGTGGAAAACCAGTTTTGCATCCATCGGCATATTTACTTCAGTATTCCTGATCTATAAATGTGTTTAAGCTTTGGATTCTCATCTGAATGAATTAAAACATCTGCCTGGTTCTGTCATTGGTTATGAGTTAAATAACATCCTTAACACCTGTTCATTTTTACATCTGTATGAGAATCATGATTTTATCTTTCTTGAAAATTATTTGTTAATAAAGATAAATAGACATTTGTTTTCCTTTAGATATAAGGGAGAGAAAAAGAATTTTTAAGTTTGTAATTTATCCAGTCCTATTAGGAGAAGATTCACATCAGAAAGTTAATTCTGTAATTAGGATTATGTTACTGACTGAAGCTTTTATGTACAATAATGAATAATTGTCTCAAATTTATGTTGCTTCTAGAGCCCCTTTATAATAAAAGATTTACACTGTGGCTCATCTGTTGCTAAAATTCCAAAAGATTGTGCACAGTGAACCACAGATAGCATTTAATATTTTTCCTACAGAAAAAGAAAATTCCACAGCAAATTAGCTACCTGAAAAAAAAAAGTGTGGTACAGAGTTTGATAGCAGCTGGTTGACTAAAATTCAAACTATTTTCCGTAAAACATTAGTATATGTTAGTTCTAAATAAAATATGTTGGTCCTTTTCTCATCTAAACATTTATAGACAGAACAAGTGTTTGTGTGCCCAGGTGTGCAGAGAGCGAAAACACACGAGGAGACGTTTTAAAAATCACTGAATTTCAAAAAGCATGCATTAGTTTCCACAAGGTCTTTTTTTTTTCTTTTCTTTTTTTTTTTTTTTTGCGGTACGCGGGCCTCTCATTGTTGTGGCCTCTCCCGTTGCAGAGCACAGGCTCTGTACACGCAGGCTCAGCGGCCATGGCTCACGGGCCCAGCCGCTCCGCGGCATGTGGGATCTTCCCGGACCGGGGCACGAACCCGTGTCCCCTGCATCAGCAGGTGGACTCTCAACCACTGCGCCACCAGGGAAGCCCCATAAGGTCTTTAATAAATACTTTCAGGATGGATTAAACATTTCCTTACAAATGTAAAAAAAAATCAAGTTACTACTAAATATGTTAAGGAGAAAAAATCTGCAATATGTATTTTTGCAGAAACAATTGAGAAATCTGTTTACCTGAGTATCTTAGAACATATTCAAAACCCATCCAGGACTTCTAAGTATCTCTAGCAACTGTATACTTTTACCATGCTACAGCAGTCAAGATAGCTGGAGACCCTGAGAATAGTAAATATAGAAGATAATCTACAATAAGCTTGATCATTTGCTGAGCCATAGGGAGGACCCTCTCCAGGATCTTTCTCCCAATTTCTCTAAGACAGGTGTGTTAGTTGTCCAGAGAAACAGAACCAGGAGGATTTATATGTAGATTTAGATTTACATAAACAAACCCATATACATATATCTTATCTATCTATCTATCTATCTATCTATCTATCTATCTATCTGGAGATTTGTTATAAGGAGCTGGCTTACATGATTATAGAGACTGAAAAGTTCCAAGATCTCCAGGTAGCAAGCTAGAGACCCAGGAAAGATAATGGTGCAGTTTCAATCTAAGGGCCAGCAGGATGGAGACCTAGGAAGAGTTAATGTTTCAGGTTGAGTCTGAAGGCAGGAAAGAATGAAGTCCCAGCTTAAGGAAATCAGGTGAGATTAGCTTCCTTTTACTGAGGCAGGGTCAGCCTTGTTGTTCTGTTCAGTCTCTCAGATGACTAAGTGAGATCCACCCACATTAAGGAGGGCAACGTCCTTTACTCAGTCCTGCAAATTCAAATGTTAATCTCATCAGAAACACCCTCAGAATAACGTCTGACCAACTGTCTGAGCACCATGTGGCCCAGTCAGGTTGACACATAAAATTAACCTTTTGCTCACAGAAGGTGAGCAAAACTCAGAACCTGAGAGATTCATGTTAATACATCTTCTATAACAATATGCTCCCCAATTCTGTCTCTCTAGGTAAAAAAGGTCTAGAATATTGACTTGCATACATAGTTTTCCCTGCCAGAGTTAACCTCTGGATATTCTAACATGCTTTGATGATCTGGGCTTGGAGGTCAGGTAGGATCAGTTGGTTGTGTATTTACATTTCATTTGGAATGTATTGGGTTGGCCAAAATGTTCGTTTGGGTTTTTCCGAAACATCTTACGAAAAACCCAAACAAACTTTTTGGTCAACCCAGTAGAAAGTAATGTTTGCTTTCCCGTTACTCCAGAGTCTCTGGAATCTTTTACTTCAATGATTCCAGAAAATGCTGATAAATAAAATAGTACTTAAGCTGGAAAATAATTTGAAAAGACTAAAAAATACACATTTCCTCATATAAATGAAGAATTGGGACAAAAAAAACATGATATATTGACATAAACACAGGTGAAATAGTGAGAATCAATATTTATATTACATTTTATATAATATTAAAGATAGAATTCTAGGAACTTTTCATAAATTGACTTAATTCTCATAATAAGTGTCTTTGGTAGGCTTTGTCATTCCGATTCATAGAGAAATAAGCTTATAAGGAGCACCGTTGAAATTTGTACCCTGGGCTCTTTGATTTCAAAAACACCATGTTCTTCCCACTTTGTCATGTAGCCTCATTGCTTCTTACTTCTCTTCCCTTTGTCAAAACATCAAATATGGAAATCATGTAAAAGCTGAATATTACTGTGTTTATTATTTTTTCTGTTTCATAATCATGCAAACTATTCTTTAATTGGGAATACTTAACATATGAATACATATCACCTTTAGAGTATGTAAGTATGTATGTATACTCTAAACTTGGTTGTTGTGAATAGAACTTGGCCATTGCTAGATAACTGGTGAGATTATGATTCTTGACTTAAAAATTGAGGAGCAGAACTTGTATCCATGGTGACTCCACAAATGTGCCAACACCTGGCAAAGCTCACTCGGAAACATCTTGTCAGCTTCTTTCAGAAAAGCACATAAAAAAGAGGAACAGGATAATGAGAAATCCATTGAAAAGCAACTCATGAGTAATAGAAAATTAAGAAAATACAAGTAAACACATTTGCTCCCCATGTGCAAGTCACTGTGGAAGCAAAGATGAACAAAATATGATCTTGGCCCTCAAAGAGCTAATATCTTTATAGGGAGTGGTAAGGATGTATAGAAATCACAGTACACATTAAAAGTGGTGGGTGTTGTGAATTAAAACACAAAGTGCAAAGGCTCATTGAGGGGAAGAATTTGGATTAGGGCTTGAATGAATGGTAATATTTCTGAGGGGCACTGATAGGTAAGGGCAGTGAGAAATTATGGCAGGGTTTAAGTGCCCTGAGGTGGAGGTGAGTCATTCAGGAATGTCACATGACATGGTTGCTCCCAGACCACCACCCCACCCACTGACTGGCTCGTTTAAGGCTTTGAAGTAATTTATTCTGCATGCACCGATGACCTTCATATGGCTAATTCTAATGGATGTATTTCAATTATTATTCCAGCTGATGTGTCAGAAGAAATTGGGACTGTTAATCACTTCCTGCATCTAGATAAGGCTTCCTGCCTTTAGCTGCTTTTCCTCCTTGGCATCTGAAAAGTCTTCTTATCTCTAGAGCTGCCCTCAAATTTATATGCCCATCACATGTCTGCCCTGAGCTCCCAATGTCACCACGGAGAGTTTCCATAGGCAAGTAAAAATCACTATACCTGAAAGTGAAGCCTTCCCTCCTCCTCCATTGTAAGCCTGGGCTCACTTTGGTGTTCTTTTTCAAAGCAAATAACATGATCATCCAACTAGTTGCTAAAATCAGAAATTCAGGAATCATCCTCGATATCTCTCCTGAACAACACCAGATCCAGTGCATCCAGACTCATGTTGACATTTTCTCTAAGTCTCGCTCAAATCCTTATCTTCTCTCGCCCTCCTTCACTGTTCTTTAGACACTATTCTTTAGCTTGTCTTGTTGTTTAGAACATACATTGCCTCTTTCTGCCTTGAAGACTTTGCATGTAAGGTATGTATCATTTGCCATTTTCTATCCCACCCACCCCACAATTACAAACCATTCATTTTCAGATCACAGCTCAAATACAACTTTGTTGATAGTGATGTTTATAAAACTCACAGATTAGATCTTTTTTCTCCATTATGTCTTCTCACAACTCCCATAGTTCTCTTTTGTATTATCACAATTGTATTGTAAAGGTCAATTTTGTAATTATTAAATTAGTTCATTAATCACTAATAGACTGTAAGGTACATGAGAACAGGGACAATCTGTCTTGTGCTAATGCATAATAGAATTTAAGTATACATTTGATGAACGAATGTAAGAATAAACTCATGAATGAACTGGAAAGGAGGCAGTGATCTAGGCTTGCACTGATGCAGAAGTAAGTGGGCTGGAATAGATAGTAAAGCTTTGAGAAACGGTAAGAAAATAAAATACATGTGATTATTTTTTGGATGTCAGGGTTTAGGGAAAAGCAGAATCAAGGAGGACTCCTAAGTTTCAAGGTTGGTTGAGTTTGTTCATTGACAGCTGAGTGGAATACCAACCAAGGAATACCAACAGAAAGCAGTGGAGGCAGCAACAGAGAACCAAGGAACAAACAAAATTTGAAGGGAGAGAAAGTTTTTATAATGAATAATATAAATATCCTGCTCCCTACCAAAGTTCTAATTTATATAATTAATTAATTAATTAATATAGACTCATGGGTTTCTACTTTATTCAAAGGGTTATAATACATTAATTATATATATATATATATATATATATATATATATATTTTTTTTTTTTTTTGGTGGTACATGGGCCTCTCACTGCTGTGGCCTCTCCCGTTGTGGAGCACAGGCTCCGGACGCGCAGACTCAGCGGCCATGGCTCACGAGCTTAGCTGCTCTGTGGCATGTGGGATCCTCCCGGACTGGAGCATGAACCCGTGTCCCCTGCACTGGCAGGTGGACTCTCAACCACTGCGCCACCAGGGAAGCCCATATAATTATATATTTTGAGGAGCAAATTGTCCCAGATACGGCTGGTGGGAGTCCTTTCATTTGGCTTCTATGCCCTTTCGACACATCCCCTTTTACTCTTTGAGCATTTCCTTACTTTCTGGCATATGTGTCCCAGGCTCACCAAGTACTTTTTTTAAATGGCTTTGAAATCAGCCTTTTAAAATTTTTTGTTTGTTTGTTTGTTTTATGAGGAGTCCTGGTTCCTTTTAGTAGAGAATATTAGAAATCAAGATCTGGGTGCTAGGTTTACACACACACAGACATACACACGCGCACGCATCATATACATTTACATTTATAGCCGTCTATCAGTCTATACATCCATTCATCCATCCATCCCAAACCATGAGTTAACACTGATATCCCCAATTCCTATCTAACACAGTAGCATTCTTTCTAGTTTTCTCCTTTTTCATATTGGTATCTCTCCCTGATTTCATCAAGTTCCTTATATGCAGCTAATCTCTTGCCACTGTCACCACTGTCCCTGTACAGACAGCTTCCTTTCCCCACTCAGCATACGACACTCTTCACCAGGCCAATTCCTGCATGCAAGTCTTCGTGACACCTCTTGGGCTCTGACACCCTGAGCTGACCACTTTCCTATGCAAAAGCTCTCCTCACTCTGGTCAGGTTCCCACATTCAGTGTCAGGCTACTTTCCAGCACAGGTGCCCTCCTCACTCTGTAAGGATTCCCATACCCCATACTGGCCCACTGCCCTCCATACATGCACCCTTTACAACCCACTGGGGCTCCTACCCCTCCCCACTATCAAAATCTACATAGCTCGCAGTCATCTGGTAGCTTTGGGGCAGAATTGTAGGAAAAAGGCAAACTACAAACTCCTTGTAAATCTACTTTTTACAATATATAAATTAATACCCCCTATATTATTAAATGCCTCGCCCAAATACACGACTTTTATGGTGTTTCATTTTATTAATGCTCCTATCTTTTAAAGAATGTTTTTTTCCTACAGTGGGAACTACTGATAATATTTGAGTAGGTACATTTGATTTTATATAGACCATGTAATGCATGCACATTACGTCTTGGTTTTGAGAAATGTGCTTTGAGTAAAGATATTCTGGCTTGAGTACATGCTTTCTTGTGTGATCGTCAATTCCCAGGATCTTGGTTTCTCCTCTCAAGATGAAGGTGTTCAATTCATTTTTTGCATCGGGGACTTGGTACTCATTGTTTCCTCTGCTTGAATCACCCTGCCCTTGGATGTAAAGTTTATTTCCTCCGGTTGTTCAACTCTCAATTCTCTGAAGAACTGGCATTTTAATAGGGATTTTTCTTTACTTCCTGGTGTGAAAGCCTCAAATTAGCTGGGAAAAGTTATTTCATTCTTTGCTTGACAAGCTTTCTCTCATGAAGTGTCCTCCTGGAAATCCCTCCAATTTCTCCTCATATGGCCACAGGTAACACTGTGTCTGGTATACAGTAAAAGCTTAATATATATATGTTTAATGAATTAACAAGTTGATAGTGATGGAGACTGCAAATGACATTTAAAAAATAGCAATTGTGGGCTTCCCTGGTGGCGCAGCGGTTGAGAGTCCACCTGCCGATGCAGGCGACGTGGGTTTGTGCCCCGGTCCGGGAGGATCCCACATGCCACGGAGCGGCTGGGCCCGTTAGACATGGCCACTGAGCCTGCGTGTCTGGAGCCTGTGCTCCGCAACGGAGAGCCCACAACAGTGAGAGGCCTGCGTACTGAAAAAAAAAAAAAAAAAAAAAAAAGCAATTGTGTAAGGAAAATGATGTTTTAGCCTAAGAAGTATAATACATAGACTAAAATGCTATCATATTAGGGGAAATAGTTGAAAATGGTAATGATGGTTGAGGTGAGGCCAAATATCCAAAGCACCCTGGAGAAAATTTCATAGTATCTAGGCCACTAGAAATATCTAATGCACAGGTCTCCACACCCCTCCCCATAGAGACTTAGGCCTTAACACCTAAAGTTTTTCATAAACCTCGAGTATGCTGGATTAGAGAAATGCTGAAAACACAGCTCTTCTCTAGCTGTATTTTTCCACTTCTTGCTTATTCATATTCTCAATATCGTATTCCCGTTTAGCGTTTCTTTCTCCTCAATTCAGCATACCCCTGATGGCCCCCAATCTACCTCATGGCATTATTTCAGCTTTAGCTCTCACTAAGAATGGCTTCACTTTTCCCATGATGTTTTCAATTCAAATAACTGTGAAGGAGAATATAACTGCCCCAGCTACCTGTGAGAAAATGCCGCAGAACTCTGTCACATATACCTGAGACATGGGGAAGTGTCACTTGTTTTATATCAGTTGGCTGTAGATGGCTCAGTTGTGTTTAGAAAGGACAATGGTTAAGACAGACATGAGCTGGAGAGGGTGTGGAGAAAAGGGAACACTCTTGCACTGCTGGTGGGAATGTGAATTGGTACAGCCACTATGGAGAACAGTATGGAGGTTCCTTAAAAAACTACAAATAGAACTACCATAGGACCCAGCAATCCCACTACTAGGCATATGCCCTGAGAAAACCATAATTCAAAAAGAGACATATATCAAAATGTTCATTGCAGCTCTATTCACAATAGCCCGGAGATGGAAACAACCTAAGTGTCCATCATCGGATGAATGGATAAAGAAGATGTGGCACATATATACAATGGAATATTACTCAGCCATAAAAAGAAACGAAATTGAGCTATTTGTAATGAGGTGGATAGACCTAGAGTCTGTCATACAGAGTGAAGTAAGTCAGAAAGAGAAAGACAAATACCATATGCTAACACATATATATGGAATTTAAGAAAAAAAATGTCATGAAGAACCTAGGGGTAAAACAGGAATAAAGACACAGACTTACTTGAGAATGGACTTGAGGACATGGGGAGGGGGAAGGGTAAGCTGTGACAAAGTGAGAGAGAGGCATGGACCTATATACACTACCAAACGTAAGGTATATAGCTAGTGGGAAGCAGCCGCATAGTACAGGGAGATCAGCTTGGTGCTCTGTGACCACCTGGAGGGGTGGGGTAGGGAGGGTGGGAGGGAGGGAGATGCAAGAGGGAAGGGATATGGGAACAGATGTATATGTATGACTGATTCACTTTGTTATAAAGCAGAAACTAAAAAAAAAAAAAAAAAAGACAGATATGAATTCATTTGTCTACTCAGGTACCAGAACAACATTCACAACAACAACAAAACCAAATCAAAAACAGAACTACAAACCGGATGCACACTGATATCACAGTTATACAGGAGATTCAGGCTATCCAGTCACTTCTTAATAAGCATATAGAGTCAGTTATTGGTTTATGATGTATTTGATTCTTCATTTATGGAATATATAAGAATTTTAAAAAATGCTTTCAAGTGTAGAAAGCTGCTTATAATCTGTACAGACTTATCATTTCAGGTACAAAATTATCTGATTTGAATTTCTAGATTTTGTCTTTCAAGTTTTTATTAAAATAATTCCTGCTATATTTGGTTTATATTACTAATGTAGACCCACTGAATTTTCCCTTAGAAAATATCTCCAACCCATCTTCAATTAGTGAATTATGTGGAAAATCTTACCAGTTAAGTATTAGAAGTTACAGAAGATGATAGGCTTAATTATGGCATTTGTTCCTATTTACAAAATACATATTTTATATATATATAGGTACAGAATGTTTTATAATTCTATGACAAGTGTGTCACTGAAATATTGTTCCAAGCCAGAGAGAAAAAGAGACAGAAAGGAAAAGAGAGAGAGGGAGAGAGAGAGAGAGAGAGAGAGAGAGAGAGAGAGACTGAGAGTATGAATGGGGTGGAGGGAAGGAGAGAAAAGGAGAATAAAGTGCTGGACTTAAATGGAAAACAGCTGTTTTCCACATGTAGTTTAACAAATATTTTGTAAGGTTTTTAAGTGTGACTTGAGTTTTATTAAGCACAATATAAGGCACATTTCTTGCTACTTGGCACATAAAATTAATTTCTTTAAATATAAATCTAGTAAATATCAGAACATATGACATATGTACATGATGACCAGGTGGAGTAGTTACTTATTACCCATTTATTGTGAATAAATATTTTTTTCCCTACAGATATCAATGTTAGAGCTATCTCCTTGACTATGTCAGTGTTCCACAGTGACCTCTGGATTGGGCAGCTAGAGGTACAGCAGACAAGTCCCTGGCTCTGGAAAAGTATCTGGTAAACAACAAAGCCTGTCTTCCCGTAGACTGCTGGAAGTCACATGAAATCCCCACATGTGCCCTACTTTATGTATGCTCTAATTCAATCCCAGTTAGATTATAGGAGACACTAAATTGCCAGTGGCTTTAAGCTGGGCTCCAAGATCCCTTTGCCCTGCCTGGTTTTGACCTAGTATTTACAAAGAGATTCAACCCATGTTCTTATGAAGCAAAATGGAAGGGGCTTAACCCTCCCAATATGAAGGAGAATTTATCCCATGCTTCTTTAACTGAACTATGGGCTGCTCAAATTAAACATTCATTTTTAAAAACACCTATTTATTAGCAGTGCTCTGGTCAAGTAGGAAACAGGAAGAGGCTTTCATTTTCCTTTACTCCACATTTTTGTTCTTGAGATAAGACACACCTAACTCAGCAGTCTTGCAGATCTTTTGATGCAGGAAATGCTTGCATCTGTGCAGGTAGCCACATGAGGGAAATGTGGGAGGGCTGCCACACTAGCTGTGAACAAGGACAACTGTACGAGGCAAATGCTGAAATCACTTCCCTGACTAATTTTAGAATTCTTTACTAAACTGCTGAAAGAAACAGTGGCGATGTTCTTTGCTTCTCATTATAGCGACTTCTTTCCTTTTAAAAGGATGGCAAAGGACCACCTTTCCCCTTTCCCTTTGTATGGACCTGGAAGATTCAGAAGGGACCCTGCCCAGTCTGACATGTCACAAATCCTAATAAAGAGCAAGCATAGACCTCTTCATGTCACTTGAGAAAAAGCAAAAACAATTGAGAGATGCTGAAAAAGATACTGTTGTTCATGATGGGAGAAATTTATATGAGGAATTAAAGCAAATATCTCAGTCTGAAATAAAGTTAGTCTGAGAGATCATTACCAATATGCTATAGGACATGAAAACCAGAATAGCCAGATTTATTTTTTAAAGTGCAATGGAAACAGTTGACACCATTTTGGATATCAGAGACAAGTGGAAGGCATGAATGAGAATTTTTCAAAGAACTTAAATGAAAGGAATAAAGAGATGAAAAAATAATAGGAGAAAAGATACGATACAGACCCAGAGAATGAGATATGCATATAATAGGAGGTACAGCAATGAAAGATAGAGTGGACAAAGTGGCAGCTGCCATCTAAGACAAAAGGAAGATGACTGCTCTGAGTTGGAGAAACATTTCTGTATTTGGATTTATGGGCTTTGTTAACAATAATATTAACAAAAACCCAGAACTTTATACACTTGAAGTTTTAGAGTTTCAAAGGTGAATTTACAATCTCACAGTATCCCACTGGGTGGTTGTCTACAATGAGAAAAAAAACGGCAATTGCTCTACAGCAATAAATACTAAAAAATTGCTGGAACAATATCTTCACCATTTTGAGAGGATATTATTTTGACACAAGAGATGTATAACTACGTGGATAGTTTTCTGCTCTTTATCCTTGCTTACTTTTGCCTTCTTGATCTGTTAACATCTACTACTATGTTCAACTTCTTATATTTTCAAGAATTCTTTCTATGTATTTGTGTGTGTCCAATACCCAGGTTTTTTTCTTAGCAGATATATTGAGATGTAGTTTCCATACAATAAAATTCAGCTATTTTAAGTGTACATTTTGTTGAGTTTTGGTGAATTAGTGCCTTTTGATCATACTCAATGGTCCTCTCACCTAATTTTGATGTTTTTCATTCCAGCAGACTCATGGTAGAGAAAGTGTGGATAATGTTGGAAGCATGAAGCAAATGTTAAGAGTTTTCAGTTGTCTCATTTCTAGTTCTCCATCTTCAGCAAAATAACCAGAGTAACTGTACCATTATCAGGAATGCAGCCACTGAGGGTGGGTTCAGCCTGCTTTAGTGAGGTGAATAACACCAACAACAAACATAATGCACATATATGCAGGCAAGGTAAGTGTGTGTGTGGGGTGTGTGTCGGGGGGAATTTTACCAATTATCTTACTGAAATTTGTCTCTCATGGGTTGAGTTCAGAATGTGTTTGGAACTTTATATGTAATATTCTTAGATTATAACTCTGTATCAGTGATCTTGGCAGCCACTTTTTTTTCCATTGTTTAAAAAAAAAGGGATCACAAGTTTGTGATCTGTGCTACAATTTGAACAAATTTGTCTAAGCTCAAAACACTTTGACTGCAACCTTGTGAGACCCTAAGCAGAGGACTCGGGTGAGCCAAGCCTGGACTCCTGTGCCATAATAAATGTATGCTGTTTTTTTGTTTTTGTTTTTTGCGGTACACGGGCCTCTCACTGTTTTTGGCCTCTCCCGGTGCGGAGCACAGGCTCCGGACGTGCAGGCCCAGCGGCTGCGGCTCACGGGCCCAGCCGCTCTGCGGCATGTGGGATCTTCCCCAACAAGGGCATGAACCCACATCCCCTGCATCTGCAGGCGGACTCTCAACCACTGTGCCACCAGGGAAGCCTGTATGCTGTTTTAAGCTGTGAAGTTTGTGGTAATTTCTTACTAAGCAATAGATAACTAATACAGTAGGCATCCTACTGTGTCCCTGTGTTTAGTGGAAATGTCCCTAGAGTTCCCCTATTAAGAAGAATGATAGATTTAAACTGATGTGTTGTCAAATAGAATGTATGACATAGAAGAGAAATTAAACATTTTCAAAAACTGAAATTAAAAAAAAAAAGAAAATGAAAAATAAAAAACAAATTGGAAAAGAAACCCCCAAGATACAATGTCAATGAAAGAAAGACAGATGTTTAGGATAGAGCTGGACCCTTTTACTTTACACTGTGCTTTACCACTTCCATTCTTCCTACATTGTTTCTGACTTAACTCAGATGGTTTTGAGATCCTTTACCCATAAGGAGTCCATAATTTCACTGAAACTATAGTTTTTGGACTTTTTGTTTTTGTTTGGTTTTCAGGTGGAGAAAGGGAAATATGTTGACTTATTAGAGACATATGCTTACAGGACATCCTGACATCTTTTAGATGCACCCTTCTGTTTACCGTGAAAGATAATGAAATGCTTTCTCCTTTAGAATTTTGGGACATGGGCCATCTTTTCTCTGAAGTTTTGGAGCTCACAGTTCTACTCCATACAAAGCACAATTTTCCAGAAAAATAAAACTGTTTAAAAATCGGCAGAGCGTTAATATTTTTTAAATTTTTGAATAGTGTGTAAATGGAGGTTACTTATTTTTTCTGTTATTTATATAAAACCTCTCTAACTAAAAAAAAAGAACTAGAAAACAGTAGGTTTATGCTGCGTCGTGAGACAGTGCACTTTCTCTAAGTGAAAATGTTTTATAGGAGTGTAAATAATTAATAATCAGTACTATTTAAAAAGCAGTTTCAGCATAAAGTAAAAGCTTAGTCTCAGTGATATTGAAAGTCCCTTTCAACTTGAGAATTTTGTTATATCATATATAAAAAATCATTTTAAATTTAAGTTTAGCTTTAGCTTTAAGATAGATGGTTCAAGCCAATGTTTGTAACTTTTTGTGTTATTTTTTAAAGTTTACTGTGAAGATTGGTTTTCTTTGGGAATATGAACTACATATAGGGTCACTTGAATAAGAGAACAAAATTTTAAATGTTACAAATCAGAATCCAGTGAACGTCTTTATTTTGATTGCAATAACATTGTACGGGGATTTCAGGCCTTTCTTGATATTTGACATCACAAATGTTACTTTGCCACCTAGTGGTTCATCCTGATATTTCCTTAAAAAACAATCTTAAAATTTTTTGTCTTTTTAAAGTAATATATGAAATATGCACTATTTAAACTACAGGATATTTACTACATTCATATTTAGGATGAAATGATTCTGGAAATGATTCAATATATTTTTTTGTGTTGTATCTTGGTAAGCACATAGTATCTAAAATATTACTTTTATCAAACAACATCAAACTGGTGCAATTTAAAATTCTTAGCTCAAATGTTCCTTTAAAAACAGTCTCTTGCAAACTATTCTTATTTGAAGGATTAAAATAATAGAAGCTCTCATATTATTAAAAAAATAACTTTTAGAGAGTGATAAAATCATTTCCTATAAAGATATAAAAATGAACGAGTGTTAATTTTATTTAACCTAATTATGAAACTGGTGAGATGTAACAACTAGTTCAAGGGAAAAGTACAAAAACAGACACACGTATAGTTAAATGATTAGCAAATGGAGGCAAAAGTAGTAGCTTCTTCCATAGTGGAGTAAGGAAGTCAATAGATCTTTTCAGACAGAATTTGCATGACTATGGACAATAATCATTTTGCATTGCTATCAGCTATCTGCAATTTACAGAGTTATAAAATAGCTTTCATAGAATCAGATCAGATAATAATTAAATAGGAGAGCTGTAGACATTTTGTCTTCCACTGAAAAACAATGTTTTTCCTACACATTATATAAGTTCTGTCTCTGCTTTGCATATTTCCCCATATATAGGACTATTGCAGTCTGTATTGTTTCATGATATAGGTTTATGATTTGAAACTGAAATAAGCAATGAAGCACATATAATAAGTACTGTCGGGCCTCCATATCTATGGGTTCTGCATCTGCATCTATAGATTAAACCAGTCTGGGGCCTACTTCAAATCAATTTAATCAAAATCTCTGGAGGTGGAATCTGGACACTGATGCTTTTAAAAAACTCCCCAGATGATTTTAATGCGCATCCAGTGTTGAGAAACATTTGTTTCATAGCTATTAGATAGTTTAGTGATGGCCCTTACAGACTCTATCTAGTCCATAATTATGGCTTTGATATGGAGACTCATGCAGTGTAAATAAAGGATAGGGATAGTTCAATCTCATTAGCAAAATCATCATTATCGTGAGATGTGGGATGTGGCTTGATGTCTTAGATATTTGAATTATTAGAATCCATATTCCTTAAGGAAACTTCTGATTATCATTCATTTCAATTGTACCATGCCTATAGTTAATAAAACACTTTGATCCCCTTGCATGTAAACAAATTTGGTCCTCTTTGAGAACATTTCCATCTGAGATTAACAAATTGGACTTTTAGACTCTTTTACATAAATCACATGAACTTGATTAATATGAATATGGCTCGGGGTGGAGCCCAAAAGGCCTTACTTCTCAGGTAGTGACATCCTTACATGACCCTTACCTGTATATATTGTTTTTCACACATACTATGTTGTGGTTTAGTATGATTAAGAAACAAAATGTTTCCAAAGTAAAATCAAGTACTTTACAAATATTAAAGACATAGGGTCCCAGTCTTTTAACCAGTGCTTCACAAACAGTAACTCTTACTATCTTCACCCTTCCCTCTCCACAAACATTGCCTTTTATTGGAGGGCTTCTCCCCAGTCTAAGTGTTTCCATTTTAGTGTTATCAATTCTCCAGGATACGCCCTGTGGCTTTGCTCCCAGTCTAGGCTCTCCCAGGCAATATCCCTCAGTTTAAGCCTTTTGTATCTGCTTCTTCTCTAACTTGGTTTCCAAATTTTTATTTTATTTCCCACCTGCACAGAGCAGCGAACTAATTATGAATATCTATCTATTAATTGATCAATAGACATAGGAGAGTGTTACATACTCATCGTGACTTTGTCCCTTTTAAATAAAGTACATTCTAAAGTTTTCCTTTTAAACCCAATCATCTTTCCTTTTCAGTTTAGTTTTGAGAAGTAAAAGTCCAAAAAAACAACATTTTGACAAGAAACACTACCAAGGCAGGTGGACATCAGCATTTGTTAAAATTTTTCTAACGGATCACAGGGCTTCAGATCCCTGCCCTGGAGTCCCCGGTTCTCAACCTTAGCTAAATATTAGACCCGTGATTCTCACAGCCTGCATCAGAAGCACCTGCAAGGCTCATTAAAACACAATTGTTGAATCTGCATTTTTTTTAACAGGTTCCCAGGTGATAATGATGCTGCTGGTCCAATGACCTATATTGAGAACTCCTGATCTAAACAATGCCAGAATCAGCTTTGTCTGAGTTTTCCTTTATTACTTATTTCTTTAAGCATCCAAGGCTGACTAAAACCACTTTTTAAAAAATGTGGTAAAATACCAGTAAGTTTACCAGAATCTTGTGATTCCTTACAAAGAAAAAAATGTATATGTACTTGTACTCATATTTGTGTGTGTATTCTTTTTTAAACACACAAAGTGATTCCATTTATTATGAATTTTTGATACTATTTTTCTAATACTAAAAGTTACTTACATAGCTTGACAATATAAGACAGTAGAGTACATCTTTTCAAGAGTTTTTTTTTTCATAAGAAGAGTAAACCTGGGATTACAAATGTGCAGCAAATGAGCCACAATGGATAAATTTTAGTGCAGATTATTGTAGCCATATTTTTTTAGGAGATTTAATAAGAATGATAATTGATGTAAAAATTTATGTTAAGCAGATTATGGCCAATTACACTATTGATACTTTAAGTTGTTTTTCTAGTGTTGTCATAGTATTTTGTAGATGGCTCTTAAAAAGTTTTATAGTTACTTATTAAAGAAAATATAGCTTAGTCCTGACTTGATTAACAAGCTGTTTGGCCTTGAGCTAGTCATTCAACCTCTCTAGGTTTTATTTTATTTGAAAAATGATCTATGAGTTTCCTTCCATTTATATATATCTAATTCTTAAAATCAAGTATTGTACAAATATCAAAGAATATTTGTTTAAAATGTATAGGATATAAAGAATAATGTCATGATGAATACCTGCATTCTACCACCCAGTTGTAAAAATTTTTTGCCATATTCTTTAAAGTCTCCATGTGTCCCTATATGATCCCATCCCTTTCTCTTTCTGCTTGGAGGAAATATTACCATGAATTTAGTGATTATAGTTTGTCCTCATAGTTTGGCCACACATGCTTGTATGACCAAACATGTTTATTTTAGCATGCGTTAAATGTTATGTAGGTGCATTTCTACCATACGTTTTCCCCTCAGTAATGGGTAATTTCCTTACTATAACCCTAGGGAAGCAGGCTTACATACATTTTGCTAATCAACCTTGGGTAACCTGTTAGACTTCTTTTCTCAAACTGTGTCCTGATTCACTCCTTAAGTGAGTGAAAACTAGAGGTCAATTCACTTTTAATTGGATGGTATTCTCAAGGAGAAAATCATCTGTTGCTTACCTCTGATTTCCACTTTAACTTAAATTTTGGTCTTGATTATCCCTCATTTTCTTGTTAATTTCTCAAAGCAGTTAACAGTGTGTTTTCAATATTTTATCCATATTTTTAGTAGTCGTTTGGACCAAAGACTATATTAGGCAATTAAGACAAAGTTAAATAATCATGGATACTGACTCCTAGAAGGTTGAATCCAGACTATGAGAAGACAGTCATGCAAACAAACAATCAGAATATTTATTGACCATCCATCTTCAGACACAAACTAGACTCAAAGCAAGCAGAAAGAATAAGGATTAGAACATAAATTAATGAAATAGAGAATAGCAAAAGGGTAAAGAAAAAAATCAACAACACCCAAAGTTGATTCTTCAGAAAAAATAACAAAACCGATAAACGTTTAGCTGGACTGACCAAGAAAAAGGGGGACAAGGCTCAATGACTAGAATCATGAATGAAAAAGGAGCTCAACTGCTTTGAAAAACTATCTGGCAGTTCCTCAGAAGGTTAAACTTAGAGTTCACATGAACCAGCAATTCTACTCCTAGGTGTGTATACTCAAGAGAAATAAAAAGCAGGTATTCAGGGCTTCCCTGGTGGCGCAGTGGTTGAGAGACCGCCTGCCGATGCATGGGACACGGGTTCGTACCCCGGTTCGGGGGGATCCCACATGCCGTGGAGGGGCTGGGCCCGTGAGCCATGGCCGCTGAGCCTGCACGTCCGGGGCCTGTGCTCCGCAACAAGAGAGGCCACAACAGTGAGAGGCCCGCGTACCACACACACACACACAAAAACAGGTATTCATATAAATACTTGTATTTGAATGCTCATATCAGCACTCCACACTAGCCCAAAAGTGGAAACAACCCAAACATCCATCAACTGAAAAATGGAAAAACAAAATGTGGCATTTCCATACAATGGAATAATTTATTCGGCAATAAAGAGAAATGAAGTTCTGATACATGCAACAGCATGGACGAATGTTGAAAGCATTATGTTAAGTGAAAGAAGCCAGCCACAAAAGATCACATATTTTAAAATTCCATTTCTACGAAATGTCCAGAATAGGCAAATTTATGGAGAATGAAAGTAGATTAGTGATTATCTAGGACTGGGTTGGGGAGTTGTGGGAAATAATGGGGTGACTGCAAAAGGATATGACGTTTCTTTTTGGTGTGATCAAAAAAAATTTTCTTAATTGGGGTATAGTTATTTTACAATGTTGTGTTTTCTACAGTACAGTGAAGTGGAGTTCCCTCTGCTATACAGCGGGTTCTTATTGTTATCTATTTTATACATATTAGTGTATATATGTATAAAATAGATAACTAATATGAGGTTTCTTTTTGGTGTGATCAAAAAATTTTTGTTGGTTTTTAATTTTTAGTTTTGGCTGCACTGCGTGGCTTGCGGGATCTTAGTTCACCAACCAGGGATCGAAACTGTGCCCCCTGCAGTGGAAGCGTGGAGCCCTAACCACTGGACCACCAGGGAATTTCTGAGATCAAAATGTTTTAAAATTGATTGTGGTAATTGTTGAACAACACTATGAACATCACTGAATAGTAAACTCTTAATGGGTGAAAATTGTATGGGATGTGAAGTCTATCTCAATAAAGTTGCTACCGAATGATGAAATCACCAAAGCTCAATTTAAAATTAGATATATTTGTAGACATTTAGCATCTGATCTCAGCAGACAAGGCAACTTGATCCATAGCTATCAGATTAAATAACACATTTCAAATAGAGATAAGGGGATGCTAAGTGAATTTAGATGCTTTAGGGAATAATATCAGATAGACCTTATTTCACAATTCCACTCTGTTCTTATTAGTTGTGGTAATTATGATACACTTACTTAATATCTTTGAAATTTAATTTCCTAATTTGTAAAATAAAAAATGATTGTTATGAACATTTAATAAGTCAAATTGTAACAGGGAAGAGCCAGATTGGACTACATGTTGGATCTGTTTCTTTTACTTTAACCTTTGCTTTCCGCTGCTTTCCTTCACTAAAAGGATACTGTCTATACACACTAAAAGGATACTGTCTATACACAATGGCCTGCCTTGGGGAACACTGCCCCTCTGCCTGAATGTTAAACCAAAGTGTCTTTGTTCAGGGAAACATCCGGACCCTGTTCCACCTGAGGATGGCTACAAGAAAGAAGAAATGAACACATCCGCTCCCGGAGGCTGGCCATTCCAGGTGATATTTGCAAAACTTATGGCCTTTTTATTTTACTTCCTCATCTCCTCCCCCTCTCTGTGCTATAAAAGAAACTGGCATCCAAACTCCGATAAGACGGTTATTTTGAGACTTTAGTCTGCCGTCTTCTCCGTCTGCCGGCTTTCCAAATAAACTTGTATTCCTTGACTCAACACCTCATCTCCGATTTATTGGCCTGTAGTGCGGGGCGCAGAGCGAGCTCAGACTCAGTAACAAAATCATAGACTTTAGCCTAGTGGCAGGGAGGTGATTACTGTAATTATTAATTTTCTTGCTATATTGATCAAACTATTACAGACCCTGAGTTATAGAGACTATAGGGGAAAAAACCTCTTGGGTATATATTTTCATCCAGAGTCACTCACACAAAATACAGCTTTTCGGGAATTTACATCTCAAGTCCTACTTGACCACAGAGAAAACACTAACAGCATTTCTGAACACAAAGGAAAAGGAAAGATGTATCTAAATATTTACCTTCTATTCACTGGTGCATCCTTATGCATACATTTTTCTCTTTGAACCTTGCTCTCAAACAGAATCAGAGAACATTAAGGCAGCCAACTGCTTTTCCAACCTAGCAACCACCCTCTAAAGCTCTTATTTGCTCTGACTACCGCTCTGCTGTTGCTGTGATGTGCCGCTTTCCCTGGAAGCACTTCAGAACCTTCTCCTGGCGTGTCATGCAGCAGTGAAGCAGAGAAAACAGGTGGCCTCAATGGGTGACTTATGGTGTGTTAAGTGTTCATTTTTGCTGAATTGAACACAGGCTTTTGTGTGAGTGTCTAGTTTTATTGGATCACTGTCAACCAACATGCATAGAGTACTAAATTTTGAAGAAATCTGTGGTTTGAGTGGAACAGAGTATGAGGAAAATAACTAGAAGGGTGGTGTGAGGTGATCATAGACAACAGGATGAGGATGTATATCTCCTCTGCCTCCAAGCTTTTTTTAAAAAATATAAGCATGTGTCAGGTATTCTGCTTTGAAATCATTATTCCCCTCCCCCTCATTAAGATATCTAGAAATGCTGGATATCTTATGTTGCTTTGCTTGACTTCTCTAAAGAAAAAAATTATCCAGTAATTGTGAAAAATTTTTAAATGCTTAATAGAAGAGGAGAGCTATCATATTTATTATTTTATGAAATGCTTTTAAATATGTGAACTTCAAAACAAAACTTAAAATACAAAAAAATCTTAGTGTGTGAAGTATATTTCAAATGACTCCATTGCTTACCATATGGGCATAATATTTGTTGAAAGACGAATAAGCAAGCCATAATTTCATTAGCTAAGCATCCACATCTTTGAAAACAGACTGCTGATATGTTAGTGAAATCATAACTTTAGGATTTATTTGTATCAATTGAGCAATAAGAAAATCAACACTAAAAATATGAGCTTGCTAAAGAATATTAACAATGACCTTGGTGTTATTACCATATAATCATTGACAAAGTGCTAATAAAGGAGACTCACATATGATGAAAGAATATTTGCCATATTTTTGCTCATATCCTCACAAGCCTCAATACTGGAAGTCAGTGCTGTCCCCCACAATTATCAAGTGAAAATTATAAATAAAACAAACATGATTATATGTATATTTGATACACTTTTTTCTTCACTTGGAAAAACTCTAATCACCCATTCAAATCTTAGTATAGATTTTATCCTAATTGTAATAGCAGTGGAATGACGGGAATTTTTATAACAGTAGCATGAGGTGAAAAAGTTGAGTATACTATGAAAGAAAAGTTTATAAATTGTACCTCCAAGATTTTAAAAACATAAAAGTATAATGGTAAATATTCTGTTCAATTATCTGACCAGTGTAATGGTGTTTTATACAGACATCTCCATGAGTAGTCACTCCCTCTTCCTCAGAGGTAGGTGGGATTCTCCTTACTTTCCGAGAAAGGTTCCAAGATCCTGAACCTTTAAAAGTCCCAGGGTTTATTAAAGTTCTCAGAAAGGGTCTAGATCCCAAAAAGGGGCTGGGATAGTTGTACTGGAAATACACAACAGGTGGCAGCTATTAGGGGACTCAAAAAGCTTTGAGGTGAATCCACAGCCTAAAGAGCTGGGCAACTTGGGAAACTAAGACAAGAAATTTGGACTGTTTTGACCATCATAATCAAAATCTAAGTAGGTACGAGTCACACTATTAAAAGCCATCAGGGCCTCTGTCACTATAAAGAAATCTTTCTGTGAAAGGAATAACAAGTCTGTTGCTAATGGGAATCTCTGAAGCCAAAGCTGCAAAATTGACATGAGTCGGGTGCTTAAAAGCTCTTAGCGCACTGGCTACCCAAATCTAAGTCTCCCGATCTACGATAAATTGGTCATGGAAAAGGTTAGGTTGATACTAGGTCACCGCCCAACTTCAAGAACATTTCCACGCAACAAGGTACACTGTAAAACACCACAAAACCCCCAACCCAGAGACACATCCCTCGTAGGTATTAATATGGCTCAGAGACCCAAGGCTTAGCTAAAGAAATGGGGTCCTCAAGTTTCAAAGAATTGAGCATACCACCTTCTGGCACACCTGCTTCTTTTATGTCTAAGAACTGTGGTCCCAGAAGCTATAAAATGGTATCTACAAAAATGGTAAATTCTTACAAGACAAGCTAGAATTATAATGGCTATTATGGGGAATGTCCCATTTAGACAAGATTGTTCATTTAAGAAGAGTACTTGAAAGCAAGGGTTTTCACAACAACAAACAGAACAGAGGTATCTGTTAATTGACATGCAGAAGCTGCTGAAAAGCTTAAAAATTCCAAAATAGCTTCACTGAAAGATTCGCTGTGAAAGGCTAAGAAAAATTAAAGACACAGAGGTACCTAAAACAAAAGACTGGAAGACTGACGTGACTTCTACTACTTCTCTCTACCCTCCTTCACCTGAGTGCTCACAGTCTATTAATCTTCTGAATTGCTTTCCACTCTGAAGAGACCACAAGACCATAAATAAAAGTCCACCAAGTTAGTGGCCTGACAAACGCAAGAGCTCCAAGACCAGAAACCTAAAACACCTGGGCCTCCCCTGCCACACCTTCCTGGGGTCCCTCATCAAAACCCCGGGCCAGAAATCGATGTCTCATTTGCAATCAAAAGGCACACTGGAAAAAAGACTGTCCTCAAAGATTTTGTCAAATTCTTTCACACCAACACAAATGCTTCCATATCTACCCTCAAAAGAGGGCCCCCCCATGGGGCTCTCCCAGGACTGATGGGACTCTGAGGGATTCTCCAATAAACTGGTACCAGCTATGCCCTTCAATAGCCAAGGGGAAACAAAAATTAAAATTAATGGAAAACCTTGCCAAGTTCTGGTAGATACCAGGGCTACACTCTCTACTTTAAATCCCACTTGCTTGGAAGCCTACAGATGGGATCCTGAGAAAACTGGCAGAAGACAGTGAAGGGGGAGGATTCTTACTGGAGTCAACTCTGGCAGAGCTCTGTAGTGCCCGTGGAGAAAGGGAGTGACAAGGTTAGTTAGTATATCAGCACCCACAACATGGCGGCGGCCCAGTGGCCTAGCCCACATCACAGATCTAAACCCACGTCAGCCTGTGCTTAGGGGAAACACCTGTCAAGGAATCCTAACATACACCAGTCACAATACTCCCACTCAGCTAAGCTAGCTCACCTTACCCTGGAAAACAGGATCTGCCAGCCTTACAGGGAAATCTCCCACCTCTTGGCCGGTCATGCCCCGTTTCGCATTTCTTCTTCCAACACCCTATAAAACTGGCTTTTGCCCAAAAACCCTGGGGAAGAGTGTCCCACTGCTTGTGAGACACTCTACCACCCCAATCCGTGGATTGTTTTCCCTTGGAAAAATGACATCAAACTTGTTATTAAATTTCATTTTGTAATTTGATGGAAGGTAAAATTTCACATTGTCCCTTCCTTTCTAAATGCAGACTCTGGTGAATTTGGCTCTGGGGTTTCTATTAATTACCAATCCTTTCTGTCCCAGGGACAGCTATTGGCTTCCTATTTGTCTCATTTGTGTCTTGAGAATTTGCCTTGGCTTTCTGCCTGCCTAGGGCTTGCCGGCTGTCGGTTCTTGCATATGCAGGCAGCCCAAAACATGGCCAGACAGAAATGTGGGCTGCACTGCACTTGTGGCCAGTGTCCTATCGACTGTTGCCAGCTCTTGGGGGAAATGCCTTTCTTTCTTTTGGCTGTCTTTGGGAGTGGCTCTGGATCTTGGGAAGATAGTTTCTTTTACACCCTCTTTGGGGAAGCCTGTTTCGTCCATGGGGCCATTCAATACTGCCAGGAATTTTTACTATTTGTATAGCTGAAATCTGACAAGATTTTTGCAAGGATTATTATTATTAGTAGTAGTAGTAGTAGCTCTATAGTCTATAGTGAGGAGTTGGTAAATTTGGAAGTTGATATTCAGAGACTGATAGAAACTTTTTTAAGGTCTTCTTCCCTAGACTAAATGAAACTATGTACCCAGAGGGAAAGAAAACCTTTCCAAAGACAAATGGCTCTAAAACTAGAACATAGGAATATTTTTATTTCTATTTTAGTTGAAGATCCCCCTGATATAAAGAAGCAAATTGTAGATAATGTAGTTGGATGGATGGATCAGAGTGTTGGAGTCATTCAGGTTACAATCCAATTCTTTGAGAAATTAGAAACAGCTGTACTTGTCTTTTTACAGAACCAGAATTGTGGCTCCAGAAGCAATTCAAAATCCACCTTATCCTTTTTACCAATCCCCAACTTCCCATATTCATTCCAAAAGGCTTGTAGGTATTGTATAAATTCTAGCATTAGGATACAAAAGTTCTCCCTGCAGCAGCTTGCATTCTTTCTCTGTGCCTTTGAGATGTAAATATTCTACCTGGTTTTCTATAGAAATGAGGGTTATCTCTTTGAAATGCAAACTTCAGGAAGGTAATTCTTAACAGAAAGGGGGAAAAAAAGGTGGAAAGGCTATTTGGAAGCTAGGCAAATGAAAAACCTTAAGTCTTCTCTACAAAAATTAGTAAAGACCTTAAGCCATCTCAGCAAGTAACGCTTAAATTATTCCATCTGCCAGAAACACAATTTGGATTCAACTTTTAAAAAATAAACTAGTGCGTTTTGCATTATCATACCTGTCTCATGGCTACAATTTTAAGATAAAAGCTATAAAATCTCTTTTTGTGTCTGTCTGTATGTTTATGAAACCGAGCAGGACCCTGTCGGGCCCTCCTGGCCACAAAAGCCGTTCTGGGTCCCCCGTTTCTTGTTGTAGGAAATGGGCTTCATTCAGCCTCCTTGACCTTCCCTGAGTTCCAAAGGGCATATTCAAACAGTTGCTAATCAGGGAAGAGGGGGAAATACAGAAACAAGGGAGGAGCAGTCAAGAAACAACAGTGCAGCCTTGAGGCAGGGTCCTGGTTTCTCCTCAAGGAATACACATAACAATATCTTTGAGTTCTTCTGTAGGAACTAAGGCCCCACCCAGGTGGAGGATGGCCACTTCAGGCTGAACACAGATTCCTGGAGCATTATTACCTCACCACCAACCAATCAGAAGAAAGTCACACACTTTGCAGCCCTCACCCCATATTTTGCCTATAAAAACTTTTCCCCCCAGACCATTGAGAATTTTGGGGTTTTGGGGCACAAGCCACCTGTTCTCCTTGCTTGGCCCAGCAATAAACCCTTCTATGCTCCAAACTCCAATCTTTTTGTTTGTTTGGCCTCACTGTGCATTGGGCACATGGACTTGCGCTAACAAAAGAGTTAAATCTGTTCACAACTATTTAACTTTCTGTATTTTAAAAAATCTTCTATTGTCACTATAGTTAAAAAGATAATTTATTAGAACATAATGACCTATGATCCTATTAGTCAAGTACACCTTTTGACATTTTGACTATTTCCCCAAATCAAATTCTAAACAGTCTTTTTGACCTCAGTCACTTTGAGATTTCCCAGGGGACCACTGGAAAATATCAAAGGATTTGTCACTCATCATATTTGTATGTGCATATGTTATTAGTACAAGTTTTCCAAAAGTTGTATAACATTTCTAAAATTCTGCTTTGTCCTGGTATAATATCAATCATAATTCCAGTTATCATCTTAATGTTGTGTACTACAGAAATAAGCAAATTTCCTTGCCAATTCCACTGTAATAAACTCTTAGCAGATTTTTAACAATGGAAAATTTTAAGTCATTTGTCATTTATAGACGGTTATTATTTTACTCTGATTCTTTTGCAAAAGCAAGATTCATGGAAAGGACCCTACCAAAGTACTCCTGACCATTGACACTGCTGTCAACTTACAAGGTGTCAAGCCTTGGGTGCATATTTTTCACAACTGAAGAAGGCTCCACCTGATACCTGGTTCTGTGCAAATGCTGAAGATCTCAAAATCAAATTGACTAGGAAGAGAAGTAGCCAACATCTAGGTAGACTGTTCTTCCCAAGACATCAGATCAAGAGGATCAAGAACGTTTCCCTTTCTGACCATCCTTTTAATTCTTACACCGTAAAGGTGTTTATGATTCTTCTGTCCACCTTTTTCCTTGCCTTGGCCTGAAACGATAATGCCATTGTTCACATATCTCAGGCCGCTAATCCAACCTCCAACTGACATGCTACAATGTTGGTGATCCTATACTTCTTTCTGCCAGTGATAAAGCTCTCTGTGATTTCCAATGCCTCAGTTTCTCTGGAACAAGTTTGCTGGATAAACAATTATGGGAAAGTGGAGATAAGGTTACATGAAATACATAAACAGGCCAACTGGCTTAAAGAAGTATCCCCTTCTTTGGGATCATTTCTTGACTTATTTGATTCTAGCTGGTTTGGGTCATGGGGACTCTGGCTCAGGAGTGCTCTCCAAATCATGGGCATTCTTTTGTTGCTAATAATTATTATTGTCTCGCTGATATACTACATTCTCTCACAAGCTTTAAATGCATGTAGGCAGCCATTGACCAGTCTACAGATGGTCTCTGTCTGACTGGAATGACAAAAGGGAACAGAAAAATGGACAAAAGGGAACAGCTCCAAGAATAGGAGCCCGACATCATCTCTTGTGGATGGTACACTGAGACCCAAAGAGGCAATGATAACCAAGAGTTACATTAAGACTGATATATATCTTTTAATAAATTTAGTATTTATTTATTTATTTATTTATTTTTGGCTGCATTAGGTCTTCGTTGCTCTGCGTGGGCTTTCTCTAGTTGCTGAGAGTGGGGGCTACTCTTTGTTATGGTGCACAGGCTTCTCATCGAGGTGGCATCTCTGGTTGCGGAGCACGGGCTCTAGGCACGCAGGCTTCAGTGGTTGTGGTGCATGGGCTTAGTTGCTCCGCAGCATGTGGGATCTTCCGGGACCAGGGCTCGAACCCGTGTCCCCTGCATTGGCAGGCGGATTCTTAACCACTGCACCACCAGGGAAGTCCAAGACTGATATTTTTGATCAAACCTCCTGAATGGTTAAGAGGATGAACAAAAAGGGGAAACTTGAAATACCTTTTTATGAGTAATATGGAGCTGATTTTTCCTGGCATGCCACATCAGCAAAACCAAAACTTAGATAACTTTTGTGTCCCTATAAACATTCTGCTTGACCAGAAATGCAGTATATTCAATCAACGCAAATGTCAATCCAGCTCACTTCAAACAAGGCTGACTATGCGGCCCCAGCAAAGCAGATGTTTTCTATTTGTCTCTTCCTTGTTCTTTATTCTTCATCCTGCCTTTCACCCCAGTATCTGGTTCTCCAAAAGGAGACTGTCTGCTTCATGAAGTGTTAAAGTCTGCTTGTATCAACTAAATTGTCTTCTTTAATCATTTTTTTTTACCAAAGGTAACATTAATTCATATATGAATAAAAATAATATATACATAACAAGCCATTATAAGCCTGTCTCAGGACCCCTCAGCTGGCACACTACTGCTCATGACCACTTTCCTTATTTGTGTGATGTTCACAAGGGTGAGGTAGAGTCAGTGAATTTTTAATTGAAGTGACCACATGCTGGCATTTCATATTAGCCCACAATCTGTCAAAATTTGACTAAGTGCCCCAACAAATAGTCTCCACAAGATTTTAGTAAACAATTTCAGTTAGCCTTTACCTCAGAATGCAATGGTTTGGGGATAGTTATTCTGATAACATTATGTTTGAGGAAGTGACTGATTACACATGACTTCAGATGTATTCCAGGACCTTCAGAGGAATTCAATCATTAATAGCATCATGAAGCTTTTCACCACACAGGCATGATTTCTGTCCTAATGAAAATAAAAGAGAATCCTTTGTGGTAGACTGCACGATTGTCTTATTGTTGAATAATGTCAAGGAATAATTCCTTAATGATTGGCAAGCATGGAAGTATAAAAACTGCAAATCATAATCTTTATTTAAATCCATTGATTGAATTTAAGGAAAATTCCATGAGGCATCCAACAACACAACCATAAGCATGACACATTTTAACGTTTATAAGTAAAAGTTATGAATAGAATATGTACTCACATTTTATAGAGCAAAATATGAATTATATGCCATTTAAAACATTTATAAACATCACAGGGCTATCTCCAGAAAATGTCAAATCCTAAGAATTAATTTAATTGTCAGGGAAACCAGGGTTAAACTGCACTAGGAGGGAAATGAAATGTTTTCCTTGTAGCCCAGATAACAATCTGAACTCTGAGTCTGTGCACAGTGTGTGTGCGTGCGTGTATGCACGTGTGTGTGTGTGTGTATGTGTTCATTCTTTGTGACTAGGGGACATGTTTTGGTAGCAAAATATAATAGTAGAAGTGTCCTGCTACCCATTAACAACAGGATATGGACACTTGCCTGGCGCCCTTATTTTGTGGAGACAGCACTGTCAAATCTCAAGGTTTGGGGAGCACACTGTTTTCCTTACCAATGGTCCTTTTTGCGAGTGATTTTTCCAGTAGTGTTGACACAATATAGCCATTAAAAAACACTAGCTCAACTAACCACTACATTTTTTCAGTTTTGATCTAACCTCTGTTACCAAGTCAGGAAAACCAAGTCAGTCAGCAACTTTCCTTCTTTTACTTAACTGTAAATAAATTAGGTTTTAAGAAATCCCAATTAACCTTTATAAGGTAAATTCTCAATATACTAATAATAAGCTGAAAAGATTACCTTGGGATTTATTTGACTTTCTGTGTCCTGTAGGAAGCTTGGCTTAAAATGTAACCCAGCTTGTATTGCCACTGAAAAATCTCTGGATAAAAAAATGAATGAAAGTCCTTGGGATTTTTCAAAATCAAGGAGGATCTACTACATTTTCAGAAGAAGCAATGTTCTATTATTTAATTATAATATCTAGTGAATCATTATTTAAATGTTGCTCTAGTGTTTGTCTGAAAATTTCTTTCTTCAGTATTCCCACTCTGAAATGTTTTATTATATTATCAAAATAATACATGTTTATTCATAAAGCATACTGCACTCACAATGGAAGAATTCTTACCTTGTCTATAAGCACGTACAGTGCAATTTTAGAATCGGGGTTTAGAAGATTAACAATAAGTCAACCTTAGTGATTTTCAAAACTGTAATGGCAATGCTGTAGTAGTATGCATTTTGAGTAAGACAGAATTATGTAGCTAATAATTTAAAATTACTCAATGTAGCCACTAGATAGCAGTATAAGTCTTTGGATTCTGAATATGAAATACAACCTGAACAATTTTAAAATTATATGTTTGATAATAGCTTTCACTAAATCACCCCAAAAGGAAAAATCTGAGGCAAAAAGTCAACGTCATGGTATAAAGTATTTCTGAGTTGTGTTCCACTTTGGTTTGGTATTTTCCTTTGTGAAATTAAACAAATAATTATCTAGTAAATTGTAGCTATATTTAATAACTTCAATTTATTTTATTTTACATATTCACTAAATATAAAAATAGCAGGATGTATTTATTACTGAGTATAATACTCAATAATGATGTCTAAAAAATTGAGATTATTATTATTATTATTTAATATATACTCTCAGTGCTGTCATTAAATTATATCAATGAAAAAACATAGCTCTTTGTTTTCTTTGTTTTTTTTTTTTTTTAATTTTGGCTGCTCTGGGTCTTAGTTGCAGCATGTGGGTTCTTAGTTGTGGCATGTATGCGGAATTTGGGATCTAGTTCCCTGACCAGGGATCGAAACCAGGAGCCCTGCATGGGGAGCGTGGATTCTTACCCACTGGACCACCAGGGAAGTCCCTTGCTCATTTTCAAAATGTGAGTATGCTTGTTGCAAGTAAATTTTTACCTTATGCTTATATGGTAATCAAATGTAGAGGTTTACACATCTGATCCAATGACAGACAGAGCTCACATTCTCCAAATCCCATAAAAATGATAAAAGAAACAAAAATGAGAAGTATCTATAGGATTGTTGGAAAATATAAGATGTTGTTAGTGTGACAAAGCACTGAAGAATTGTTGGAAGTTGTAAAGTAGATGGAATTCAATGGAAAGAAATTTTTAAAAAGAATATACAGTCATCCCTTGGTGTCTGTGAGGGATTGGTTCTAAGACCTCCTGCAGATACCAAAATCTGTGGATGCTCAAGTCCCTTACATAAAATGGTGTGTACTGGCATACTACATACACACACCCTTCCGTATAAGTCAAATCATCTCTAGATTACTTATGCTATCTAATACAATGTAAGTGCTATGTAAATAGTTGTAAATACAATGTAAATACTATGTAAATAGTTGCCAGCATGTGGGAAATGCAAGTTTTGGTTTTTGGAATTTTCTGGGATTTTTTTTGGTGGGGGGGGACGGTATTTTTGTTTCGAGGTTGGTTGAATCCACCCATGCAGAACCCATGGATGCAGAGGGTTGACTGTATGTGCTCTGAGGAATCAAAGACAGGCCAAGAATGGGGCACCAGAGAAGTGAATAGATTATTTTCCCCACCAATCATGGAAAAAGCTGAGTCTGGAACCATGACTCGGTAGTCTAACAAGTAGGGGATTTAGAGACTGTGGAACTGTGGGTACACAGCCATGTGTAACAAGAACAGCTGGCTGTGGTGTTTACTTACAGATTAAAGCTGGCCCCCCAATATTTTCTACATTAAATAAATGATGCACCTTGGAAGATCCTACTTTGGGTATTGGGGTTGGAAAAAGACTCTAGCTATATATAAAGTATTTCAGAACCAACATAAAGTATTTATGAAATGAAATTACTTCTGTAACAGGAAGGGAAAGTCCCAGAGTTTAACATAGAAATTTATTTTGTAGCTGGAACAACTGTGCTCTGGGTCAATAAACATTGTATTTCACACTTTTCTGAGTGACGATGATAAGAGAACTTAGGTTTCCTTAAAAGGCCAATGTGGTTAAGCAAAGACAGTAAGTCTTTTACAGAATGTTCTTCATTATAAGTGCTAGGTTTCAAAATAGCTTTATTTCTTGCACTACACAATTCAACTTTTCCTTTTTAATAACTTTTTAAGACTTTGAGTTAACAGCTTAACTGTTCACTGTCATATTTAACATAAGAAATAACTTTTGCTCAATTGATTTGTCAAAAAATTTAAGTACTACCAGGAGATTACTAAAATTTTAATATTAGCTAACATTTTGATAGCTTATTATGTGTCAAATGTTAAACTAAAAAGCTCTTTAGATTTATTTTTTAAATTAATTATATAATCAATGACACAGGTAGTACACTATCACCATAAGAGACCTACAGTTAAATCTAGTCAATTCTTAGTGAGTTATAATTCAGATACGTCAGTTTCCCAATCCATGCCCATACTATTTGTGGTAGACAGAGTAATAGCCTCCCAAATCCCTGCCAAAGACTTCTATGTCCTAATCCCCAGAACCTGTGAATATGTTATATTATGTGGCAAAGAGGAGTGAGGGTTGCAGATGGAATTAAGGTTGCTAACCGGCTGACTTTACAATAGGAAGATTATCCCAGATTATCAAGGTAGGACCAATGTAATTAACCCCAAGTGCTATTAAAAGAGGAAGAAGGAGGCAGAAAGAACCAGAGAGATGGCAGTATAAGGACTCAGTCCACTGTTGCTGGCTTTGAAGGCAGAGAAAGGAGCCACAACCAGGGAATGTGGGTGCCTTCTAGAAGATGGAAAAGGCATAGAAACAGATTTTCCCCTAGATCCTCCAGGTAGGACGTAGCTCTGCAACATCTTGATTTTAGTCAGTGAAACCCATTTGGACTTGTTAACTACAGCTCTGTAAGACAATAAACTTGTGCTGTTTCAAGCTATTAAGTTTGTGGTAATTCGTTCCAGCATCAATAAAAAACTAATACACTTATTATACTCTCTTTTTTCCCCTTTCTCACCAAAGCAAATTACTGAGTCCACTAACACACATCAGAGATGCTTTCCACCATACTTACTGAATCTGGGAAGTTTTCCTGTGAAGTCTTTACCTACATAAAACCGTGAACCTTCCAAATGAGTTGTGCTTTATGAAGAAGCCCAGAAGTAACAGATATCTATGAGACATTTAAGAATTATGCTCTCTAAGCACCGCTCATTGGTAAGAGCTCTTGTTCTTCCATTACTGGGCTAAAGTACGACATTATGAGTATATTAACATCCACTCTTCCAAAAGTCTGCCCACAATCATGTGGTCACATAGTACACAGCACCATTTACTTGGGCTGCTGGACTCTCTCAGGTTGATGACCAAGAGCAACCACTAGGCACCCCTCAGGACCATCAAAATTATGTCTACCAAAATCACTGAGCCAAATTGTTGCCTGTTTTTATTTGAGTACCAAGTTTGGTTAAATATTGTATTATTCTTTTTTAGAGAAGGAATTGGAAAACAAGTAACAATATGGGAGAAACATTAGACAGAAAACCAGGGGATGCAAATCCTGGTCCTGATTCAGTCATAGTGGTTCTAACACCTTTGGTAGTTATTTAATCTCCTTAAGTGAAAGCACTATTGGAGAAGAGCCGCTGTTCTAAAATTTTTAGTCATAAGGCCCTTTCTCCAGAAATCGCAGGCAAATAAAACAGAGAAAGGTTGACATTCTCTGGCTGAAGGAAGAAAAGACTGGTTGTCCCAGCGTCCACTTCTTCTGCCTCCCCTCGTGCTTGTCTCCCAAGCCCCTGTGGGAATGTGGAGCACAGTTTGAAAAATCACTGCATTATCGGCTCTCTCAAATGTCTTCCGTGGACCAGTGCTCACAACGTACACATGGTGAAATGGAAGGATACACAAGTTACACTCTTTGTTACACTGCCATCTAAGGGCAAGAATTTAGTTCCTTAAATATCATTTAAATGAAGCAAAACAATATGAATATCATTCAGAAGATATTTCTTTCAGAAACAAAGTAGACTAACCTCTAGGAGAAACTGGATTTCAAATACACATTCAGAATTGAAAATATAAATATAAAATGTAGAAATGGAATAAGACACATGAAAAATTCAGTCAAGCACACATAAGCAGTGAAGTGATTAACTTTAAAAGACAAAACAACTTTACAGTCCTTTCAGCATCTTTATGCTACTGCTGTTAGCATGTGCTTACTCCTTACATCAATCCTCCAATCCACCCATACAAACTTGGTACTATCCCTTTGGGGTAGGACTTTTAAGTGCAGATTTTGACCCTATATTTCAGAAAATGTAAATTTACTGAGTTGTGAAAACTCACCTTTCCCTCCATAAGGCTCCAGATTTTAACACAGAGAACAAATGTTTCCTAAATTATTAGCACTATAAACATCACTTTTGTGTATTTCCTCTTATTAAAATAAGAAGAAAACAACAGTAAGAGGAATCTTGTACAGTTCTAAAGAAGTATAGTTTAGAAGGCTTTAGAACCACAGAAAAGTAGGTAGTTTTAAAAACATTATTTTGAGGAGATGAATATATTTATATCTCTATATTTTATCCTACATAGCAATCCCTGTGTCTGTGAATTTGTTATAAAATTCTAGGTTTAAAATGCATATATGTATACACATACATAATATATACATGGTTTTGTTCTCTTTTTAATATTTAAAGGTTATATATAATGTTATTTATTTTGTTTTGTTTTGTTTTTTGCGGTATGCGGGCCTCTCACTGTTGTTGCCTTTCCCGTTGCGGAGCACAGGCTCTGGACGCGCAGGCTCAGCGGCCATGGCTCACAGGCCCAGCCACTCCGCGGCATGTGGGATCTTCCTGGACCGGGGCACAAACCTGCGTCCCCTGCATCGGCAGGCAGACTCTCAACCACTGCGCCACCAGGGAGGCCCTATAATGTTATTTAAAAACAATACATGATTGTGTTTGAACATCTCTATCTATGAGAAATTTAAGAACTATGATCTCTAGCCACTGCTCATTGCCATTCTTCTCTATACTTCCGTATACTGTGCTAAAGGATGACCTTAAGCGTATATTAGCTTTAAGACTTGACAGCATCCATGGACTAAGTGCATATGTTTTGAGTACAAAACACATTGCACACTAATTTCTGGTGAAACAGTTAGCTTTACTCATGCTATACATCAACAGGAACAGATTAAATAGGTGGTTAAGTATTTTGAAAAAACTGGATTTTTCAAGAAAGAGGTAGAAGACTTCTAAGAGGGAATGGGAAGCAGAACTTGGAAGAATATATCAAGACTCAGGGTAACGTAGGGACTTCCCTGGTGATGCAGGGGTTAAGAATCTACCTGCCAATGCAGGGGACATGTGTTTGAGCCCTGGTCCGGGAAGATCCCACAGGCCACGGAGCAACTCAGCCAGTGTGCCACAACTACTGAGCCCATGTGCCTAGAGCCTGTGCTCCACAAGAGAAGCCACCACAATGAGAAGCCCGTGCACTGCAACGAAGAGTAGCCCCCACTCACCGCAACTAGAGAAAGCCCGTGTGCAGCAATGAAGACCCAATGCAGTCGAAAATAAATAAATAAATAAATAAATAAATAAATAAAGACTTAGGGTAAGATAATAAAAGGAGTTAGACATGTATATGCCAGATGGAGTCTTTCTAATCTTAAAATAAAAACTCCTCAATCTATGATGATGCCCAATCCATGATGATAACACAATTTGAGTGTGGATTTTAAAGCTGTGATTTTCCTTTTTCTCAGCCAAAATTACTGTAAGCAAGACCCTTGAGCATTCAGAAGTTGTCTAAACTACAGTAAGGATCTTGATAGCATCAGCAAATATAAAACGGGTCAATAATTAAAGGCATCTAATATGCATTTGAGTATACAATAACAGGCAAAAAAAGCTATGTACTCTGGACTCTTTATTTTGAATCAAGTTTGCATTATATTAGAGATTCTGAGACAAGTATCATCATTAAAAGAGTTTAGTAACTAGCTGTGTATATATCTGACTATGTATAAGAAGTTACATATGGGACTTCCCTGGTGGTCCAGTGGTTAAGAATCCACCTTCCAATGCAGAGGACGTGGGTTTGATCCCTGGTTGGGGAAATAAGATCCCACATGCCGCGGGGCAACTAAGCCCGCGTTCCACAATGACTGAGCCCGTGCACTCTGGAACCCACACGCCACAACTAGAGAGAAGCCCGCACACTGCAACAAAAGATCCCATATGCAGCAGTGAAGATCCTGCATGCCTCAAATAAGACCCAAAGCAGCCAAATAAATAAATTAATTAATTTTAAAAATAAAATAAAAATGAAATTAAAAATTAAAAAGCTATGTAATAAAAAAAAATAAAAAATAAAATATTTATTAAAAAAAAGTTACAAAAACAATGTGAGGGACAAAAACTTGCCATCCTGGAAGAACTGGCAATTTAAGACTTAGTGGTTTATAAGAGATCACTGAAGAAATCAAAGGGTAAATCAAAAAATAGCTAAAAACAAATGACAATGAAAACATGACGAACCAAAACCTATGGGATGCAGCAAAAGCAGTTCTAAGAGGGAAGTTTATAGCAATACAATCCTAACTTAAGAAACAAAAAAAATCTCAAATAAACAACCTAAACTTATATGTAAAGCAATTAGAGAAAGAAGAACAAAAAACCCCAAAGTTAGCAGAAGGAAATAAATAATAAAGATCAGATCAGAAATAAATGAAAAAGAAATGAAGGAAACAATAGCAAAGATCAATAAAACTAAAAGCTGGTTCTTTGAGAAGATAAACAAAATTGATAAACCATTAGCCAGACTCATCAGGAAAAAAAGGGAGAAGACTCAAATCAACAGAATTAGAAATGAAAAAGGAAGAGTAACAACTGACACTGCAGGAATAAACAAGATCATGAGAGACTGCTACAAGCAACTATATGCCAATAAAATGGACAACCTGGAAGAAATGGACAAATTCTTAGAAAACCACAACCTTCCGAGACTGAACCAGGAAGAAACAGAAAATATGAACAGACCAATCACAAGTACTGAAATTGAAACTGTGATTAAAAATCTTCTAACAAACAAAAGCCCAGGGCCAGATGGCTTCACAGGCGAATTCTATCAAACATTTAGAGAAGAGCGAACACCTATCCTTCTCAAACTCTTCCAAAATATAGCAGAGGGAGGAACACTTTGAAACGCATTTTACAAGGTCTCCATTGCTCTGATACCAAAACCACACAAAGATGTCACAAAAAAAAGAAAACTATGGGCTTCCTGGTGGCAGAGTGGTTAATAATCTGCCTGCCAATGCAGGGGACACAGGTTCGAGCCCTGGTCCGGGAAGATCCCACATGCCACGGAGCAATTAAGCCCGTGAGCCACACCTACTGAACCTGTGCTCTAGAGCCCACGAGCCACGAGTACTGAAGCCCATGTGCCTAGAGACCATGCTCCGCAACAAGAGAAGACACTGCAATGAGAAGCCTGCACGCCGGAACGAAGAGTGGTCCCCATTCACCACAACTAGAGAAAGACCCAACACAGCCAAAAATAAATAAATAAAATTAATAAATTTATTTTTTAAAAAAGAAAGAAAATTACAGGCCAATATCACTGATGAACATAGATGCAAAAATCCTCAACAAAATACTAGCAAACAGAATCCAACAGCAGGTTAAAAGGACCATACAACATGCTCAAGTGGGGTTTATCCCAGGAATGCAAGGATTCATCAATATATGCAAATCAATCTATGTGATACACCATATTAACAAACTGAAGGATAAAACCATATGATCGTCTTTATAGACGCAGAAAAAGCTTTCCACAAGATTCAACACTGATTTATGATAAAAACTCTTCAGAAAGTGGGCATAGATGGAACCTACCTCAACATAATAAAAGCCATATATGACAAACCCACAACCAGCATCATTCTCAATGGTGAAAAACTGAAAGCATTTCCTCTAAGTTCAGGAACAAGACAAGGGTGCTCACTCTCACCACTACTATTCAACATAGTTTTGGATGTTTTAGCCACGGCACTCAGAGAAAAAAAAGAAATAAAAGGAATCCAAGTTGGAAAAGAAGAAGTAAAACTGTCACTGTTTGCAGATGACATGATACTATACATAGAGAATCCTAAAGATGCTACCAGAAAACTACTGGAGCTAATTGATGAATTTGGTAAAGTAGCAGGATACAAAATTAATGCACAGAAATCTCTTGGACAGCTACATGTGAAAGAATGAAAGTAGAACACTTCCTAACATTACACACAAAATAAACTCAAAATGGATTAAAGACCTAAATGTAAGGCCAGACACTATCAAACTCTTAGAGGAAAACATAGACAGAACACTCTATGACAAAAATCACAGCAAGACTCTTTTTGACCCACCTCCTAGAGTAATGGAAATAAAAATAAAAATAAACAAATGGGAACTAACGAAACTTAAAAGTTTTTGCACAGCTAAGGAAACCATAAACAAGACGAAAAGACAACACTCAGAATGGGAGAAAATATTTGCAAACGAAGCAACTGACAAAGGATTAATCTCCAAAATACACAAGCAGCCCATGCAGCTCAATACCAAAAATAACAAACAACCCAATCCAAAAATGGGCAGAAGACCTAAATAGACATTTCTCCAAAGAAGATATACAGATTGCCAACAAACACATGAAAGGATGCTCAACATCACTAATCATTAGAGAAACGCAAATCAAAACTACAATGAGGTATCACCTCACACTGGTCAGAATGGCCATCATCAAAAAATTTACAAACAATAAACGCTGGAGAGGGTGTGCAGAAAGGGAACTCTCTTGCACTGTTGGTGGGAATGTAAATTGATACAGCCACTATGGAGAACAGTATGGAGGTTCCTTAAAAAACGAAAAATACAGCTGCCATATGACCCAGTAATCCCACTCCTGGGCATATACCCTGAGAAAACCATAATTCAAAAAGAGTCATGTATCACAATGTTCATTGCAGCACTATTTACAATTGCCAGGACATGGAAGCAACCTAGATGTCCATCAACAGATGAATGGATAAAGAAGATGTGGCACATATATACAAAGGAATGTTACTCAGCCATAAAAAGGAATGAAATTGAGTTATTTGTAATGAGGTGGATGGACCTAGAGTCTGTCATACAGAGTGAAGTAAATCAGAAAGAGAAAAACAAATACCGTCTGCTAATGCGTATATATGGAATCTAAAAAAACTGTATTGATGAACTTAGTAGCAGGGCAGGAATAAAGACACAGACATAGAGAATGGACTTGAGTACACAGGGAGGGGAGGGGAAGCTGGGATGAAGTAAGAGAGTAGCACTGACATACATACACTACCAAATGTAAAATAGGTAGCTAGTGGGAAGCTGCTGCATAGCACAGGGAGATCAGCTCGGTGCTTTGTGACCACCTCGAGGGGTGGGATAGGGAGGATGGGAGGGAGGCTCAAGAGGGAGGGGATATGGGGATATACGTATGCATAGAGCTGATTCACTTTGTTGTACAGCAGAAACAATACAACATTGTAAAGCAACTATACTCCAATAAAGATGTTTTTAAAAAAAAAAAGATTAAGTGGTTTAGTTCTATGAACAGTACCTGAAGAGATTAATGAAGACTAATTATGTTATGGTTCCTATATATTTCCTATTAGAATAAAAGAGTCATGACTTCTGAATAGAAATTGTACCTTATGTGATTATTTAGTTGAAACTCAATGGGAAGAGAACACTGAAATATCTCAGACCTGGAGTCCTGGGTCTGTTTTATATGAACCTCTAGCTAGTAGCAGCAATTTAAACTATTTTTTCTTGTGTACAACACATTGTCAAAATCATCCTTCTGTGAGGACAAAGAAAAGATATAAATGGAGAAAGATTTTGCCATTGTGCTTCCTATTCATCTATCTGCATTTTAAATGCCTGCCAGAGCCTTTGAGTAAGACAACGAAAGCAAGACAAGCAGGTCAGAGACCTGACCTACTTTCTTCATCTTGCTACTTAACAGTGAGTGCGTGGTAAAGCTTAAGAAACTGAATCTCAGTAGTTTTAAAAATTTATAAATTGTAGAAATAGGCAAAGAAGATGTACTCTAGCCTCAAGCATTGCTGGAAAACAAACGAAAAAAACAAACAAAAGATAATTATTTACGTAAGATATGGGGGAAGACTTTGAGTGATGAAAATTTATAAATAGCCTTCTCGGAAAATAATTTGTTCAATTATGTCTACTTGAATGGAGGATGATTTTCATACAGAAATTCTAATTACTGGTTGTTTTCTTCCTTAGTTATAAACTTATAGTCTGGGGAACCTAATTTTTTCATTCATTTAACATAATTTGTTGAAAGAACTGTAGGACACTGGCTACGTATTAATTCATAATATGGTCTTTTGTTGTTGTTGTTGTTAGTTTCTGCTTTATAACAAAGTGAATCAGTTATACATATACATCTGTTCCCATATCCCTTCCCTCTTGCGTCTCCCTCCCTCCCACCCTCCCTATCCCACCCCTCCAGGCCTTCACAAAGCACCGATCTGATCTCCCTGTGCTACGGGGCTGCTTCCCACTAGCTATCTACCTTACGTTTGGTAGTGTATATATGTCCATGCCTCTCTCTCACTTTGTCACAGCTTACCCTTTCCCCTCCCCATATCCTCAAGTCCATTCTCAAGTAGGTCTGTGTCTTTATTCCTGTTTTACCCCTAGGTTCTTCCATCATATGGTCTTTGCCCTTGAGAATTTTTCTACATAGTTATAACAAACACAGTTGTGGTCCATATGATAAATGCTGAGATAATTATAATAACAGAATCCGGAGAACACTAGGAAACCTCACAATGTTAATATTTGAGTTCAGGTTTGAAATATGACTTGCAATTTTCCAAGCATTTTAAGATATGCAAAGTGATGAACAACAGATTCAGTGCAACAGTGATTCAGAGCACAGGGCTATGCAGGATGATGTGGGAAGAATCTGGATATATAGGGGTCTGAAAGATTACAGAGTTTTGTATTAAAGTAACAATAGGTGCTACAATGTGTGTGTGTGTGTGTATATATATATAATTATATATATATATATATATATATATAATTATATATATATATTATTGAGAGAATGTACCAATGGTGATACTACTAACTAAAGTTAGGAACATGTCAGTTGAAGCAGGATTACATATGAAAAAAAGAAGCACAGTTTGGAAATGGTAAGTTATTAGTATTTGCAGGACGTCTGAGTGGAGATGTCCAGGGGGAGAATGAAGCCACAGATCTGAATCTTAGATGAATACAGGAGGTGTGCTTTTTTGGGGAAGGGTATTCAATGAATAGTTTATAACTATGAGACCAGAAACAAACACCCAAGGAGATGTCATGGAGCAAAATAAGAATCCGGCAGGTCAGAGTTCTCCTATGTCTATGAAAAATTAAACATTGGACTTTCCCTGTTGGCAATTATAATATTCTTTCTCATTCAGTTGTTGTAGGATTAAATCAATCACATGATGAAGTTAAAATACTAGTTTTAGTGTCTGACTAAAGAATTTAATAAACGGTAGCTGTAACAATAATATGAATGATAAGAATGGTAATCACCAGTTGACTCTGAGTGCCTTTGACTGTTGGGTGGGAAGGTCTCCACTGTCCTTTCTCATCTGCTTTTACTAATTCTGCTCCATTCTGCAAGCAATGCTTTTCCCCACATGTTACATAATTGTTCTGCAGTAATTTCTCTGAAGCTAAAGGAAACTGCCCCTCGCACTGATTGCAAATTCTACACAATTATTCTTCACAGTGCTGTGCGTACTGCCTGCGATTGTAATGGCCTCTCAGAGAATTTTAATGATAATATTCTTTATCAAGTGATTGCTTTGTCCATGGTTGCCACACTAAAAACCACAATTAAAATTAAAGTTAAAATCAAAGCTAAAAATCTATGACAAATGTAGCAATATTTTTTGTGATAGAGGGAACAATATGTCTAAAAGAGCTTTCATGCTGTTGTATAATGTACCTATGCCTTAAATTTGATTCCTCTGAGTGTTCAATTAATGTGGAAACAACTGATAGCCATTTTATCTCCTTTTTTTTTTTTTTTTTTTTGCGGTACGCGGGCCTCCCACTGTTGTGGCCTCTCCCGTTGCGGAGCACAGGCTCCGGACGCACAGGCTCAGCGGCCATGGCTCACGGGCCCAGCCGCTCCGCGGTATATGGGATCTTCCTGGACTGGGGCACGAACCCGTGTCCTCTGCATCAGCAGGCGGACTCTCAACCACAGCGCCACCAGGGAAGCCCTATCTCCTTTCTTGAATTTTGCTATTACATTGACCATTAATGCATTTTTTGTCCTACCCAGGCTCCTCTCTGTTAAAAAAAAAAAGAAAAAAGCTATTGGGGCTTCCCTGGTGGTGCAGTGGTTGAGAGTCCGCCTGCCGAGGCAGGACGAGGGTTCGTGCCCTGGTCCGGGAAGATCCCACATGCCACGGAGCGGCTGGGCCTGTGAGCCATGGCCGCTGAGCCTGCGCGTCCGGAGCCTGTGCTCCGCAACGGGAGAGGCCACAACAGTGAGAGGCCTGCGTACCGCAAAAAAAAAAAAAAAAAAAAAAAAAAAGCTATTTTATCATATGAGATAATACATTAAAAAAAAGAAACTAAGCTGATTTTAAAGTGCTGTTCAAAGTTCTTTTTCTTTTAAACGAATCACAGATGAATTCATTTAAGACAGTGATGCTGATTTTACCAATCTATTCAGTAAGTCTTTGCTGGGTGTAAAGAATATGTCCCCAGGAACTTGATAGCAGGGAAATGGAAGGGCCCCTCACTCTAAAATTATGTAAAGAGCCTGATCTGAGATACATAAAATCTTGAAACTAACTTAGAAACACAGATTGACCCTCTGAGCACAGCAAGACAAGACTAAAGCTAAGGAATGGATGGGTTATTCGAAAGGGTGGATGTAGGCAGACTGCCAGTCAGATAAGCTCATTTTTCCAGGAGATAGGGGACCAAAGACCAACTCTCTCTCAGTGACAGATATCATGTAAATTGTGGAGATTGCTATCTCTGGTTATAGCCTGATGTCATTAAACACACAAATCCTACAAATTACTTTCCTTGTTCTGATTGCATGATCATCAAGCCATCTTCTGATGGTAATTTGGCTTCGCATGGCTTTTCTGATAGAGAATGGAACGTTCTGACCAGAGGATGCATATCTTCATCGTCTATCCTCTGGCAGATATATTTCTCAATATAAGTTAACATATTAGGCAATTTTGTTATAGTTCATTTTATGTGAGTGAGTTTGTGTGAATCTCTTCAAATCATCCATTCTGTGATAACAAAAAACTAACTTCTGAGACTGCAAAATGGAAGCTCAAACCAAAAACCAAGGAATGTTTGGTCCTATGAGGTCTCTTGGGAGAAAGTCAACAAAGAGATATTCCCCTTTAATCATCCCTACAGCCAATGCCATTAAAGCATCAAGGCTGACAGATGGAATAACTTCAGTATAAAGGAATATTGACAATTTGCAAGCACAGGTTTTAATTTTAGCATTATAATAGCCGACACTTATGGAGTCTGAGCAAAATTAAACTGCTCAGCTCAAACAGTTAAGAAGTTGCAGGTTTTATGGGCCTGAACACTTTTAAAAGCACAAGTATTTATTACTTTCCCAGCCAGAACACTGTGCCCAATCCTCAGTTCTCTCCCTTCTCCACTTTTACCCTTAGTGAAACATGATTCTAATGTCTCCAGGGACAGCTCTACTACTTGGCCCCAGAAACAATTTTTTTAAAATACCCACCAAATATAAATTCCCTTAAATATAACTGATTACTATCTCATTCACACCAATAAAAAACCCCGAAAACTTAAATTACAGTATTTAAAACCTTATTTTAAAAGAGTGAAAATATATATTTTTAACTTGGCTCATCTATTATCTTCTCTACCACCCACTGAAAAATAATAGTACAATGGTCTAGTTAAAGACTCAGAAAAAAAAAAAGACTCAGGATATTTCACAGAACTGTTTGGATCAGTAACCATTATTTTGCAACTTAACAGAATGTACTATATATAATTTTAAAAATTATTTGAAGTACGTTAATTTTAAATAAAAATGTGATAGGAATAAAATTAAGTTGTTCCGATCACGTGTGAAGATGGAAAAATAAACATTATGGGTCTGGTGTCTTAGTCCCCCAGTGCTAATTATTTTCAGAAAAATTGTAGGTATCTCAGATTACTGTTACTCAAGAGTCCATTTCATGCAGCAAACACCACTGAAATATTCTAACAAGCACACACAATTTTATATATATATATATTTAAAATTAATTAATTAATTAATTTTTGGCTGCATTGGGTGTTTGTTGCTGCATGCGGGCTTTCTCTAGTTGCAGTGAGCGGGGGCTACCCTTCATTGCAGTGCGTGGACTTCTCATTGCGGTGGCTTCTCTTGTTGCAGAGCACGGGCTCTAGGCACGTGGGCTCCAGTAGTTGTGGCATGTGGGCTCAGTAGTTGTGGCTTGTGGGCTTAGTTGCTCCGCAGCATGTGAGATCTTCCCGGACCAGGGCTCGAATCGGTGTCCCCTGCATTGGCAGGTGGATTCTTAACCACTGTGCCACCAGGGAAGCCCCACAATTATATTTTTAATTTGTAGTTTTCAGAAATTACCAGAATGGGAAAGCCAAGCCTTCCTGGTATTTTTTGTAGGTGGTAAGTATTAATGTTTAATGCTTATAATATCTTTGAATGGCCACAGGAATATTCACAAACGAATTGGAAAATCAGATACATCTTTCAGAATCACTGCATTTGTAATCTCTTATTTTAAGATCAGGTGGAACATAAAGTTGTATTCTGTAAGGTTAAAAAAACTTAATGATTCTCATAGTTCTACTTTCTCAGGATAATTCTTGAATTTGAAAATGACTACTTTTGCCATCACTGCATATTGATTTTGATGAAGAATATTAATATTAGCATGCAAGTACTGAGGGGGAAAACTGATACATACTTCAAAAATGAATACAAGATAATAATGAAAACAGGAAACTACAGTTATCTCTCAAAGATTCTTGTGACAAGTGGAAATGTGCCTGTTGTCAAGGTTTGGTAACACTTGTTTTCTAGTATGTATATATACATATATATACATATATATATGTATATATACATATATATATGTATATATATATATTTAGTATCACTTCTAAAGCAACTCCTCTTCAATTAAAAATTAAGAAACGAACAGATTTTAGCCTACTGATCTTTTTTCTGATTTCAAAAATCATATATTATGTGTCATTTACATAGAAAAAAAAGTTTACAAAAATTCAAAATTCTAATTATTGTTCTTTTATTTTCAGGAATAAAAATGGCATGCACAAAAGCACAGTAAAACTTGTTGTGAGTTGTTTTTGTATTCCCATTTCATCCTTCAACTGAAACATGCAGCAGTGTTGTATGGATGACAGAGCCTCAATATTATACCTGTGGGTGGCTTTGTTGCTTCCAAAATAATTTTTTTTTTTTTGGTTGCCAAATAAGCTATTGTTTGAATCCAATCAGTAGTAAGCACCCATAGAGACCAATGGGCTGTTTTGAATATGAGTATATAAAGTCATTTCTGTTTCAAGATATATCTTTACAAATAATATCAATAGCCACATTTTACTGAGTATTTATTTTGCCAGCCAGATACTGCATTAACAGTTTTATAGGTATGTTTTCTCATTTAATTCTAATAAAAATTTTATAAAGGAGATCTTATTCCGCCCAGTATGGTGGCAAAACAGGATATCTAGAGATGAAAGTGTTTCACCTAAAGTCACGGTGGTAAGAAGTGAATACAACTCATCTTCATTTCTGTGTGCCTCCACAGCATGTGCTCTTAGCCACAACTGCATTTTATTCCGATCTGTTACGAATGTAGACCACACACTATATATTGGTTACATCTATGCATAAACACAGGTAGGGCGTGTTGAAAGAAAGATTTGTGTAAGTTTCAAAATCATTCCCATTATTTTATAGCAGCACCTCATATATTAGTGATAGATACATACTGAATCTCTATATTTCTTTTATTTATTGATTGATTGATTCATTCATTCATTTATTTTGCGGTACGTGGGCCTCTCACTGGAGCACAGGCTCCAGACGCGCAGGCTCAGCGGCCATGGCTCACGGGCCCAGCCGCTCCGCAGCATGTAGGATCCTCCCGGACCACGGCACGAACCCGCGTCCCCCGCATCGGCAGGCGGACTCTCAACCACTGTGCCACCAGGGAAGCCCCTGAATCTCTATATTTCTTTCCGTTATTGGGGATATTTTCAAAGAGTTCAGGGAATTATTATGACAGCAAGACATGCAATATGGAGCAAAAATTTAGATATTTGATGACTGGGAAATAAGTCTCCCAAGAATATGTCATCTCTTTTCTTATAAGCAACAATTTACAGTGTAGCAAAATTATGAAAAAAGTGCTCATAAGGTTTAAAGTGAGATTTCTAGAGAAACAAGGCATGTATTTAAAATGATATCTATTCTAAAACATAGTAAAATTTTGTTTTGTCCTGCCTATATTACTCTTTTGGGGAAAAATAAAAATAGAAGCCATAGAGGATCACAGGGAAGGGAGAACAATGTGTGGGTGAGGGAAGCTTATGGGTGAGCCAGCCAGAAAGGGGAAAGTGGAAAAATATATTCTACATTCAAATTCTCTGTTTTCATTAAATCTTTGAGCCTCAAACAGAATCTATCACTGAGGCTAGGAGGGGGAGTCTCAGCACATTCATTGTTACCTGTTCTCTAAATTGTGATAATGATCAAAATGCCTTTGTATAGTTCTTGACAAATGGAAAAAGAATTCTGTCACAGAGCTTCTAAATGGTTATTAGAAATATGCCTGAGTTGTATTGTCAGACTGGCTTAGATTCTAAGCACTATGGAGGAGGGATTGATGTCTTTCTGGTGAGGTTGACAGAATATACTGCAACACTTAATAAAAACAGTAGTAGAAACGCAGTGGGGGCAAAGGAACCCCTCAATCCCAGATTACAAACTCTGAACAAAGCCCTGTACCTTCCATAGAATTCCATTACCAGTGTTGGTATGAGTTTCAAGGGGAGCCTGCATTGAAAATATATTCTCTGCAATACACATTCTGGGATACATGTTCACATGAAGCAAATAAGATTATTCACAGTACAATTCTTAGTGGCTAATAAAATTAACCACTCTTTTCAGTGATATTAATCAGTGGTTGTTCCAGTATGCTTGAACAAACAGAGCACCTGACTGTAGATTAACTGCACCTAAAGATGTTTTGTGAATATTAGCATATCAGCAAACCGTATGGTAAATTAGACTTCTCTCTGGTAATTTACTGGAAGGAAGTCAAAATAATTAGAAATCACTCTCAATAACTGCAGTTGCATACAGCAACTCAGTCACTGAAATGAAACAGTTCTCAGAAATGTCTGCTTTGCAGGTGTATTCCAATGACAGGCTACAAACTGGCCACTTATATTAAACATCATCATGTAAACTGGGCTTGCAGATTGAATGTTAAACTGAGAGGCTGTTTGCCATCTGCTTTCTCTGTTGATTTGACTTTGAAAGGCTTTGTTTGTTTTTTTTTTGTTCACAAAGAAAACCTGATCATGTCCTGATCACAAGGGTAGCCACACATGGTCTGTATATTTCCTTATAAGAGGAGTCCCTCGGAGGGTGATAGAAATCAACCGTCAGTTAGTCAGTTGATTCTTCCCAGGGATGTGCTCTATTATATTGAAAATTTTAAAATAATTTTAAATAGCTAATAGCATAAATATGAAGATACTATGAATCAGTGCTTCTCAATTTTTTAATATGTGTCTGAATCACCTGGGGATCTTGTTAAAACGCAGATTATGATTCAGCAGGTCTGGGGGTGGGGAGCTGGAGAGTCTGCATTTCTAACAACTTTCTATGTGCTGCCAAAGCTGCTGGTCTGTGGATCACAATTCGAGAAATTAGGCTGTAGATGCACCATATTTTACTAAACAAATAAGTGGTCACAAAAACGTGACATTTATTTGCGATGTTTTCTTCACTAGAAGCAGTAGATGTTTTTCTATTTATTGACTTCCTGTCCTTTGAACTTTGTTGAGAATCAAGGATTACCTTACCTAACTCAAGCCCTGTATATCACTAACCCCAAACAGCAGAAAAAATTTTAATAATTAATTAATTATTTATTAATACATTTATTCCACAGATAAATTGGCATCTGAACTAGGTGAAGCTTAGGTGAAGAGACAGACATCTGTCTGTCTATAGACATAGCTATGTCTATAGAAATAGCTAAATCTATAGAAATAGCTATGTATTTATTTGGAAAGAGGTTGTGGGATATTAAAGATGCCTGAGGACCTAACCTGGTAAGGCTTCTCTGAGAAACTGACATTCAGCTAAGCTCTGAAACACATGAAGGTGTTATTCAGGACAGTGGTGCGAGACAGTGTTGAGTAACGGGAGATACACCCACAGTCTCTTCAGTCATGCACGAGACAACTGAGGGAGTGAGTGGTGCAGAGATGAGACTGGAACGATGAGGAGAAGTCCTGTCACAGAGACCTTGTGGAGCAGGTCAAAGATTTTAGAATGAAGCTAAGAGTAAAGGGAAAAAGTTTTTAAGTGCAAGCATCTTCAGATACACATTTTGAAGAGCTCTTTCTTGCTCCTATGTACTGAATTGATTAGGACAATAATGGTTGTGAAAGTTAAAGCTACTGAAGTGCCCCAGGTGAAAGGTAACGGGGGCTCAGAAAAGGCAGTGGTAGTGGAGATGGGGATGGAGAGACAATTATATGTATGTTCGGGAGGTATTTCAACTGATTCAATGTAGGAAGTGAGGAAGAAAGAGAAGTCAATGATGGCCCCTGGGCAGAAGCAATTTTGGTAGATGGTACCATTTGCTGTGATAAAAACACTGAAGGAAGAACACGTTTTGTGGGTAAGATATTAAGGTAATTTTTTTTGGTTATAGAAGTCTGTAAAAGTCCCATTGGACTTTTCCCACTGTGCTCATTAGGCTATTGTGTAAAAGAAATAAATGCTTACACTTACTATCTTTCTGTCGCTTAGTCAATAATAACTCTATAAAAATAATAAGAGTTGATATTTATATAAGGAAACTTAGAACAAAAAGGTAGAGAGACCTGCACAATTACACAAGGATGATGATAAAATTGGTCATAAAAATTTAGATATCTCAATTTAATGGTTACCCCCCATTTTACTTGTGAGTTTGATTCTTAAGAAACAATCACGGTGAAACATGGTAAGATCTCAGACAGGCATCCAAACCCTCACTACATGGGTTATCATTGATTTATTATATACTCTATATTAAAGTCAACTTTCTTCTTAATCAGAGATGAGTCTCTTGAGATTGGGGGATTTAATTTTCTTTTTTAAACAGGAAAATATAGTCAAAAGGATCTTTAGTAAGCTACTTTATACACTATAAATCTGTGCTGATATTATAGCTATACAGTGTCTGGCTAAGCATACACTAATAATAAACTAATCATACTGCATTGGCTGAGAGAAGAGTATCAAAATAAACTATTCATACCTAATATGGATTCTGTCACCAGCTATTATACGGTAACTATTTAAACTCCATTGTCTTGCCTAACTGAGAAAGCTTTACTGCCTCTGCATTTCTCAACCTGCATGAATCACATGTAATGTTAATATGTGCTAATAAACATCCTCAGATGCACTTCACCCAGCTGGGGCTTCCCAGAAACAACTGTCACATTGATAGTAGTTTCCAAAGCCTGGTGTGAGTTTTGTAACAGAATACATACAGGTCATATATTAGATATATAAGTACATATCAATATATTTCTATAATTTTTCTCACTTTCTTTAGATTCCCAGCTGACCATTCAAAACATAAAATAGTCTTCTGCCCTCTCAGTGTGTCCTAGCCCTAACTAAGAAAGAAAATGACTAAAAATAGTCATTTTAATCATGGATACACTTTAATGTAGTTTTTCTTTTTAACATAGCATTTTAAAAAGCTTTTAATATGAAATATTATAGAGTCACAGGAAGTTGAAAAAGAATGTACAAGACAGGCTATAAGGTTCAAGATGGTGCAGGAACGTGCAGAAAGACCCTGAACTCATCGCCTCCCACAGACACACTGAATCTACACCTACATCTAGAGCAACTCCTCCTGAAGATAAATTGAGGGCTAATTGAAAAGCCCTGCACAACACATGACAGAAGGACTCCCACAGAGATGGGTAGGAGAGACAGAGATATGGTATCATTGGGAACCCCACCCTTAATGCTGAGAACTGCAGTGGGGAGGGATATCACTGAGGGGCCCACACACCGACTTGTTATAGAAAATTATCAAACTACATGGGAAGAGACCAAGAGAAGAAGAAAGGAACAGAGAAGAACTACAAAAACCCAGCAAAAAAACCAGTGGTTTGAAGGGCGCCTAGACTACAGACGAAGGAAACCATTTACTAACCTTAGAGCATCTGCCGAACGAGCAGTGAACTGCTGGAACGCTCTCTGGGACTGGACGTCAGAGTTATCAAAAAAAAAAAGAGTGACTGCCCAAATAAATAAAATCAGAAATGAAACAGGAGAAGGTACAAATGATACCACAGAAATGCAAGGAATCATAAAAGATTACTTTTAAAAATGATATGCCAATAAATTGGACAACCTAGAAGAGACGGATAAATTCCTAGAAACACACAATCTACTAAGACTGAATCAGGAACAAATAGAAAATCTGAACAGAGGGATTTACTACTAATAAAATTGAATCAGTAATCAAAAAATTCCCAACAAACAAAAGTCCAGGACCAGACAGCTTCACATGTGAATGCTAGCAAACATTTAAAGAAAATTAACACCTACCCTTCTCAAACTATTCCAAAAAATTGAAGAGTGAAGGAATGCTTACAAATTTATGAGAAAAGCATTGCCCTGATACCAAAACCAGACAAACAAACTACAAGAAAGGAAGAAAGGAAGGAAGGAAGGAAGGAAGGAAGGAAGGAAGGAAGGAAGAAAGTGACAGCCCAGTATCCCCGATGAAACAGATGCAAAAATCCTCAATAAAATATTAGCAATCTGAACTTGGCAATACATTAAAAGGATCACACAGCATGATCAAGTGGGATTTATTCCAGGGATGCAAGGATGCTTCAATGTCCACAACAAGCCAATCAACATTAAGAAAACAAAGGATCAAAACCATATGATCATCTCAATAGGTGCAGAAAGAGCATTTGACAAAATTCAACAAACATTGATGATAAAGACTCTCAACAATGTGGGTAGAGGGTGAACACACTTCATAATAAAGGCCAGATATGACAACAAAATATTTTAAAATGATATGTTCAATAAGGGGTTAATATCCAAAATATATAAGGAAGTCGTACAGTTCAATATCAAAAAAGCAAACAATCAGATAAAAAGTGGGCAGAAGACCTGAACAGACATTTTTCCAAAGAAGACAAACACATGACCAACAGGGCCATGAGAAGATGCTCAACATCGCTAATCATCAGGGAAATGTGAATCAAAACTGCAATGAGGTATCACCTCACACCTGTTAGAAAAGCTATTATCAAAAAGACAAGAAATAAAATGTGTTGGGGAGGGTGTGGAGAACAGGGAACCCTCATGCACGGTTGGTGGGAATGTAAATTGGGGCAACCACTCTGGAAAACAGTATGGAGGTTCCTCAGAAAATTATAAATAGAAGTACCATACAATCCAGCAATTCTACCTCTTGGAATTTATCTATAGAAAACAAATACACTAATTTGAAAAGATACATGCACCCCAATATTCATTGCAGCACTGTTTACAATAGCCAAGATACGGAAGCAACCTAAGTGTCCATCAACAGATGAATGGATAAAGAAGATGTAATATATATGTATAACTTATATATATATTTTATATATATATATATATATCTTATATAATATATACACAAATACACACACACAATGGAATATTAGCACAATGGAATATTACACACAATGGAATATATAAAAAAAGAAAGAGGACTTCCCTGGTGGCGCAGTGGTTGAGAGTCCACCTGCCAATGCAGGGGACACGGGTTCGTGCCCCGGTCCGGGAAGATCCCACATGCCTTGGAGCGGCTGGGCCCGTGAGCCATGGTCGCTGAGCCTGCGCGTCCGGAGCCTGTGCTCCGCAATGGGAGAGGCCACAACAGTGAGAGGCCCACCTACTTCAAAAAAAAAAAAAAAAGAAAAAGAAATCTTGCCACGTATGACAACATGGCAGCATCTAGAGGGTTTTATGCTAAGTGAATAAGTCAGCGACAGAAAAATACCATATGATTTCATTTATATGTGGAATCTGAAAAACAAAACAAATGTGCAAAAACGACAGAACAGAAACAGACTCATACATACAGAGAATAAACTGGTGGTTGCTGGAGGGGAGATGGGTGAGGAAATAAGTGAAATAGGTAAGGGAGATTAAACTTACAGTTATAAATTAAATGTCATTGGGATACAATGTACAGCATAAGGAATACAGTCAATAATAGTTTTAAAACTTTATATGGTGACAGATGGTAACTAGGCTTCTCATGGTAATCTGATAACATGTAGAAATACCGAATCACTGTTACCACCACCTCAATCAATATACAGAACTTTCCGTCACCACAAGTCTCTCTTGCACTAGCTCGTTATAGCCACACCATCTATAACCTCTGACCACCTTCATCTCCACAATTTCGTTGTTTCAAGACTATTAATGGAATCACATAATACGTAACCTTTTGTGACTGTCTTTTTTCATGCAGTATAATTCCTGAGAGCCAACCAAGTTTTTGCATTTTTCACTATATTGTTCCTTTTTCTCGTTGCATCGTATTTTAAGGTGTGGGAAGACCACTGTTTGTTTACTCATTCACCAGTTGAGGGACATTTGGATTGTCTCCAATTTTGGACAGTTTCAAATAAAGCTGCTGTGAAGGGCTTCCCTGGTGGCGCAGTGGTTGAGAGTCCGCCTGCTGATGCAGGGGACACGGATTCGTGTCCCGGTCCGGGAAGATCCCACATGCTGTAGAGCAGCTGGGCCCGTGAGCCATGGCTGCTGAGCCTGCGCGTCCGGAGCCTGTGCTCCGCAACGGGAGAGGCCACAACAGTGAGAGGCCCGCGTATCACAAAAAAAAAAAAAAAAGAAAGCTGCTGTGAACATCCCTGTACAACTTTTGTGTGAACATAAGTTGCCATCCTTTTGGAATAAATACCCAAGAGTGTAATTACTGTGTGGTATATGGTAAGTGCATGTTCAGCTTTATGTGAAACTGCCAAACTATTTCCAGAGTGCTCATACCGTTTTATATCCACACCAGCAGTGATAATCTACATTCTCAAGAAACCTCACTAGCATTTGGTGTCAAATGTAATTTTAAGGTCACAACTAGGCTGTAAATTTTTTGTGGCCAAGTGCTGTCTCATACCACCCCCACCACCTTTAAAAGTGTTTATATAACAGTAATATTGATTTTTTTAAAAGGCTATTGGCTATTTGCTATAAACAGGATATTGAACAGGACAAAGACACGCCTTTGCTCCAGGCAGGGACCCCAGGTCTATGTGCATGCAGCAGTTGCAAACTCAAATGTCAGAGGCCAGGCAGACAACATGAATGGTGAAGCTGCCAGGGATCAGGGCATATGTGAATACGGTGGGGACTGTGACCCACTGGACAGCACAAGACTGGCTAATGGGAGACTGTCCCCAGACAGCCATTCTGTCCATGTTTCTATACACTCTGATTTTTCTAAAAAACATAAAGTACAATTTTTAAGCGAGAACTCTCCTGATTTGTAAAGGTAGACAAAGTTTGAAAGACTAGTCTCTGCAAAAGTCTCAAGCACCAACTTTGGCTTAAAGACGAGTTACTTGAGAATTATCACTTAGAGAGGTGAGTAACCCACTAAAAAGAAAATAAATGTTCAGTATTCTCAGACACCAGGAAAAGGTTATTTTAGACTGAAAAAGTACAAAAAGACTTTACAGAATAGAATTGCGCTTCTCAAACTTCAAAGTGCTTTGAATCATCTGAGGATCTTTTTAATTGACTTAGTAGGTCTGGATCAGGGATGAGGACTGGCAGTCTGCGTTTATACCATACCACCTGGTGATGCTGCTGGTTCAGGGACCACTCTAAGTAGCAAGTGAGTCAGTAACATTTGAGCTGGACCCTGACACTTGGGTTGTGTTTGTAGATGCAAAAATGGATCCTGGTAGACAGAATGGTGCCACCAGTCATAAAAGTAGGAAAACTTGAAGATAAGTGGGAAATTGTAAAATCTTCACTTTGTGTTGTAAATAGTTTACACAGAAAAGAGCAGGAGATAAACTTCAAAAGGTATGTGTTGAGATGGGAGGGTGCTGTATGTTATGTTCCAGATTTCAGCAGCCTGCAATTCATACGTAGTTAGATTACTATCAGTTAGCAACGTCCATGATTTCTATGATCCCTCCCTTTGATTATAAATGGGTCTCTCAGTTATAATCATCTAGTCCCACCTGGTCACATTCCTCTCAGCTTATGTCTTCTGCCCCAAATTTAAGGGAGTATGCGCTGCTTCAGGGATCATTGACGTTTGTACCAAAGTTTCTGTCTGCTTTATCTCTCGAATGCACTAATGCTTGCAGACATAGCTGTGTTGGTTCCATGCACAAGAAGGGTTACTTGCCTTCTTGCCTCATATGGGAAAAGATTTTTCACCTGTACTCCGAAGTCTCTCAAAGACTTTTGAAAACGGATACTCACTCTTCTGGTTGTCAGTATATTGCTATCTATAGGGGCTCCATCCCTAGGGGAGGCACCATTTTCTTTGTTCCCGTCATTTTCTCTCTGTCTCTCTTTGATTAAGGAATTTTACAAAAACAAAATAAAACATAAAACACTTCTCTCTCTTCCATCCAAAAAAAGTCAAAGGCCTTAGGCAAACACCTGTTTTTAGGAGTCACGGGTCCACTCTGTGCACACACAATCAAGATGAGATTTCCCATACTTAGAAATAAAAGAATGAGCAAACAAATGAATGAATGAATGAATAAGTGCATTTGAATTTTAATAGGAGGATGATGGATAAAAAGAAGATGAAAAAGAAAAGTGAGAAGGAATAGGTGGGAGACACCTTGGGAAAAGGGGGAATAACTGACATGGAGGGGCAGAAGGCGGACGTAGATCTAAGATTTCCAGGTTAGAAATCAACTTAGAAAGGTCTGAAAAGCTAAACTAGCGAAGAGCTCAGTATCCCTGCCATACCTATAAGGACAGGGTCACTATTCATCTGTGCTGCCTGATATCAGACATCGAAATTATTTTTCGTTCTCTTTCTTTCTCTTACATTTTAATTACAATAGATCCTTATTAATTGTTCTGGATTATTATATGGTTCTACTGTATGAGATGCTATGGAAATATTACATATATAACTTTTAAGGAAGTCATTAAATACTACTCTTTAACACTATTTATTTTCATTTAACAATATATTATAGAAATCCTTCTAAGTAAATCCATACTCCAAGTCAATACTTTCTTGTTTTTTACAGGTTCATAGCATGGAATGCCTGCCATGGCTATGTGGATGTGGCTTATAGTCCATCAGCTACAGCAAGTGTAAATGACCAAGGGACCTAACAATTGTCCTGAAATTCATCACTGCGTTTGCATACAGGACACGTCCCCCAGGAGCTGCTTTCAGCCAGTGATTGACTGTGGCAGGGATAGTTTGTTCCTGGTTGACATGGGCTCCTCTGATGGCTGACTTCGGCTTGAAAACTCTGATGGCTTTGCCGAAGCTTCCTTAGATTGCATGGCAGTCTTGCTTCCATCCAATCTTCTCTCGCCCTCTCCTTACTGGGATCAGACTTGCTTTGTAGCCTGATGGCTCTTTCAGCCTTATCTGGCTCCCTCCTGATTTTCCCTCCTATAAGCCTTTCCCCTAATGAAATCTTTGCCTTCTGCATCTCAGAAAACCCAACTAAGCAATGCCTACTCAATAATTTGTGCCACATTCCCTTATTGATAGACATTCAGCTTAGTTTCAAAATTTTTTGTTAATACAAACAACATGGTAATAAATATCATCCACTTGTATCTTTATATACTGGCAATTGTTTTTCTTCTGTTGACTAAGTTCTGAGAATGGAATTGCTTAAAGGGTGTATATATTCGAAATTTAAATAAATGCAGTACAATTACTATAATGAATACAATTAAATCAAAATACAACTTAGGTCATTAAAACCCTTGGTTTTAATGAAGTATTGATACTTTTCTCATCTAGAAGAGACAAAGAGACAATGTAGCAAAAATACAGACTAATGAAATTAATCTCTTAATATGGTGTCTATAATTTGTGTCATGGCTTAACAATAAAACCTCTGTAGGCTATTTGTAAAATATCAATTAATAATTAAATTAGGCCCCGGAGGAAGATGGCGGAAGAGTAAGACGCGGAGATCACCTTCCTCCCCACAGATACATCAGAAATTCATCTACACGTGGAACAACTCCTACAGAACACCTACTGAACGCTGACAGAAGACCTCAGACCCCCCAAAAGGCAAGAAGCTCCCCACATACCTGGGTAGGGCAAAAGAAAAAAAGAATAAACAGAGACAATAGGATAGGGACGGGACCTGCACCAGTGGGAGGGAGCCGTGAAGGGGGGAAGGTTTCTACACACTACAAGCCCCTTCGCGGGCGGAGACTGCAGGTGGCGGAGGGGGAAAGCTTCGGAGTAGCGGAGGAGAGCACAGCAACAGGGGTGCGGAGGGCAAAGCGGAGAGATTCTGGCACAGAGGACCGGTGCCCTCAGGCACACACCAGCCCGAGAGACTTGTCTGCTCGGCCGCCGTGGCGGGCGGGGCTGGGAGCTGAGGCTCGGGTATCGGCTTTCAGTCGGAGCGCAGGGAGAGGACTGGGGCTGGCGGCAGGAAAAGAGCCTGAAGGGGTTAGTGCACCACGGCTAGCCCGGAGGGAGTCCGGGGAAAGGGTCTGGAGCTGCTGAAGAGGCAAGAGACTTTTTTCCCTTTTGTTTCCTGGTGCGCGAGGAGAGGGCATTAAGAGGGCTGCTTGGGGAAGCGCCGGAGACAGGCACGAGCCGCGGGTAAGGCACGGACCTCGGAGACGGGCGTGGGCCGCCGCCGCCGCCGCCCGCCGCCGCGGCCCGCCGCCGCCGCCGCCGCCGGCACCGCCGCCCGCCGCGGCCCGCCGCCGCCGCCGCTGCCGCCGCCGCCGCGGGGCCTGTGTGCGAGCGCGGGTCACTGTCCGCCCCGCCTTCCGGGGGGCCTGTGCACCCCGCCACTGCCGGGGTCCCCGAGACCCGGGGACGGCTTTCCCGGGAAAGCGCACGGAGCGCCACGGGCTGCTACAACGTCACGCCGGCCTCTGCCGCCGCAGGCCCGCCCCACACTGCGCGCCCCTCCCTCCCCTCTGCCTGAGTGAGCCAGAGCCCCCGAATCAGCGGCTCCTTTAAACCCGTCCTGTCTGAGCGAAGAACGGACGCCCTCAGGCGACCTACGCGCAGAGGCGGGGCCAGGTGCAAGGCTGAGACCCGGGAGCTGTGAGAGCAGAGGCAGGGAAATCTCTCTGTGCAGCCTCGGAGGCAGCGGATTAAAGCTCCACGGTCCATTTGATGTGCCCTGCGTCTGTGGAGTGCATGAATGGACAGCGAATCATCCCAAATTGAGGAAGTGGACTTTGAGGACAAGATTTAAGACTTTCCCCCCTTTTCCTCTTTTTACAACGAAGTATTCCAAATTAAGGAGGTGGACTTAGAGAGCAAGATTTCAGACTTCTCGCCCTTTTCCTCTTTTTACAACGAATTATCCCAAATAGAGGAGGTGGACTTGGAGAGCAAGATTTTTGATTTTTCCCCCTGCTCTCTTTTTGTGAATGTGTATGTGTAATCTTCTGTGTAAGATTCTCTCTGTGTAGCTTTGCTTCCACCATATGTCCCAGGGTTCTATCGGTCCGGTTTTTTTTTTTTTTTTTTTCAATAATTACTTTCTAATTTTAATAACGCTACTATATTTCATACTTTATTCTATTTTACTTTACCTGCTCTTTCTTTTTTTCCTACTCTCCCTTCCTCCCTCCCTCCCTCCGCTCCTCCTTTCCTTCTTTCTTTTTGTTTCCTCCCTCCCACCCTTCTTCTTTCCACTTTCCTTTTCTTTCCTTCCTCCCTCCCTCCTGTCTTTCTTCCTTTCCTTCCTCCCTCCCTCCCTCCTTTCTTTCCTTCTTTCTTTCCATCCTTCCTCCCTCCCTCCCTCCTTTCTTTCTTCCTTCCTTCCTTTCTTCCCTTCTTCCTTTCTTTCCCTCTCTCTTTCTTTCTTCTACTAATTCTTTCTTTCTACTTTTTCTCCCTGTTATTCTGAGCCGGGTGGATGAAAGGCTCTTGGTGCTGCAGCCAGGAGCCAGTGCTGTGCCTCTGAAGTGGGAGAGCCAACTTCAGGACACGGGTCCACAAGAGACCTCCCAGCTCCACATAATATCAAGCAGCGAAAATCTCCCAGAGATCTCCATCCCAACACCAGCACCCAGCTTCAGTCAACGACCAGCAAGCTACAGTGCGGGTCACCCTATGCCAAGCAACTAGCAAGGCAGGAACACAACCCCACCCATTAGCAGAGAGGCTACCTAAAAACATAATAAGGCCATAGGCACCCCAAAACACACCACCAGACGTGGACCTGTCCACCAGAAAGACAAGATCGAGCCTCAACCACCAGAGCACAGGAATTAGTCCCCCCCACCAGGAAGCCTACACAACCTACTGAAACAACCTTAGCCACTGGGGTCAGACACCAAAAACAACGGGAACTACGAATCTGCAGCCTGCAAAAAGGAGACCCCAAACACAGTAACATAAGCAAAATGAGAAGGCAGAAAAACACACAGCAGGTGAAGGAGCAAGATAAACACCTACCAGACCTAACAAATGAAGAGGTAATAGGCAGTCTACCTGAAAAAGAATTCAGAATAATGATAGTAAAGCTGATCCAAGATTCTATTTCCCAGATCCAAAATCTTGGAAATAGAATAGACAACATGCAAGAAACAGTTAACAAGGACCTAGAAGAACTAAAGATGAATCAAGCATCGATTAAAAACACAATAAATGAAATGAAAAATACTCTAGATGGGATCAATAGCAGAATAACTGAGGCAGAAGAACGGATAAGTGAGGTGGAAGATAAAATAGTGGAAATAACTGATGCAGAGCAAAATAAAGAAAAAAGAATGAAAAGAAGAGAGGACAGTCTCAGAGACCTCTGGGACAACATTAAACGCACCAACATTCGAATTATAGGGGTTCCAGAAGAAGAAGAGGAAAAGAAAGGGACTGAGAAAATATTTGAAGAGATTATAGTTGAAAACTTCCCCAATATGGGAAAGGAAATAGTTAATCAAGTCCAGGAGGCACAGAGAGTCCCATACAGAATAAATCCAAGGAGAAATACACCAAGACACATATTAATCAAACTGTCAAAAATTAAACACAAAGAAATCATATTAAAAGCAGCAAGGCAAAAACAACAAATAACACACAAGGGAATCCCCATCAGCTGATCTCTCAGCAGAAACCCTACAAGCCAGAAGGGAGTGGCAGGACATAATTAAAGTGATGAAGGAGAGAAACCTGCAACCTAGATTACTCTACCCAGCAAGGATCTCATTCAGATTTGATGGAGAAATTAAAACCTTTACAGACAAGCAAAAGCTGAGAGAGTTCAGCACCACCAAACCAGCTTTACAACAAATGCTAAAGGAACTTCTCTAGGCAAGAAACACAACAGAAGGAATATACCTACAATAACGAACCCAAAGCAATTAAGGAAATGGGAATAGGAACATACATATCAATAATTACCTTAAATGTAAATGGACTAAATGCTCCCACCAAAAGACAGAGAGTGGCTGAATGGATACAAAAACAAGACCCATATATATGCTGTCTACAAGAGACCCACTTCAGACCTAGAGACACATACAGATTGAAAGTAAAGGGATGGAAAAAGATATTCCATGCAAATGGAAATCAAAAGAAAGCTGGAGTAGCAATTCTTATATCAGACAAAATAGACTTTAAAATAAAGACTATTAGAAGAGACAAGGAAGGACACTACATAACGATAAAGGGATCGATCCAAGAAGAAGATATAACAATTGTAAATATTTATGCACCCAACATAGGAGCACCTCAATACATAAGGCAAATACTAACAGCCATAAAAGGGGAAATCGACAGTAACACAATCATAGTAGGGGACTTTAACACCCCACTTTCACCAATGGACAGATCATCCAAAATGAAAATAAATAAGGAAACACAAGCTTTAAATGATACATTAAACGAGATGGACTTAGTTGATATTTATAGGACATTCCATCCAAAAACAACAGAATACACATTTTTCTCAAGTGCTCATGGAACATTCTCCAGGATAGATCATATCTTGGGTCACAAATCAAGCCTTGGTAAATTTAAGAAAATTGAAATTGTATCAAGTATCTTTTCCGACCACAATGCTATGAGACTAGATATCAATTACAGGAAAAGAGCTGTAAAAAATACAAACACATGGAGGCTAAACAATACACTACTCAATAACGAAGTGATCCCTGAAGAAATCAAAAAGGAAATTAAAAAATACCTAGAAACAAATGACAATGGAGACACGACGACCCAAACCTATGGGACGCAGCAAAAGCAGTTCTAAGGGGGAAGTTTATAGCAATACAATCCCACCTTAAGAAACAGGAAGCATTTCGAGTAAACAACCTGACCCTGCACCTAAAGCAATTAGAGAAAGAAGAACAAAAATACCCCAAAGCTAGCAGAAGGAAAGAAATCATAAAGATCAGATCAGAAATAAATGAAAAAGAAATGAAGGAAACGATAGCAAAGATCAACCAAACTAAAAGCTGGTTCTTTGAGAAGATAAACAAAATTGACAAACCATTAGCCAGACTCATCAAGAAAAAAAGGGAGAAGACTCAAATCAATAGAATTAGAAATGAAAAAGGAGAAGTAACAACTGACACTGCAGAAATACAAAAGATTATGAGAGATTACTATAAGCAACTCTATTCCAATAAAATGGACAACCTGGAAGAAATGGACACATTCTTAGAAATGCACAACCTGCCAAGACTGACTCAGGAAGAAATAGAAAATATGAATAGACCAATCACAAGCACTGAAATTGAAACTGTGATTAAAAATCTTCCATCAAACAAAAGCCCAGGACCAGATGGCTTCACAGGCGAATTCTATCAAACATTTAGAGAAGAGCTAACACCTATCCTTCTCAAACTCTTCCAAAATATAGTAGAGGGAGGAACACTCCCAAACTCATTCTACGAGGCCGACATCACCTTGATACCAAAACCAGGCAAGGATGTCACAAAGAAAGAAAACTACAGGCCAATATCACTGATGAACATAGATGCAAAAATCCTCAACAAAATACTAGCAAACAGAATCCAACAGCACATTAAAAGGATCATACACCATGATAAGTGGGGTTTATCCCAGGAATGCAAGGATTCTTCAATATACGCAAATCAATCAACGTAATACACCATATTAACAAGTTGAAGGAGAAAAACCATATGATCATCTCAATAGATGCAGAGAAAGCTTTCGACAAAATTCAACACCCATTTATGATAAAAACCCTGCAGAAAGTAGGTATAGAGGGATCTTTCCTCAACATAATAAAGGCCATATATGACAAACCCACAGCCAACATTGTCCTCAATGGTGAAAAACTGAAACCATTTCCACTAACATCAGGAACAAGACAAGGCTGCCCACTCTCACCACTCTTATTCAACCTAGTTTTGGAAGTTTTAGCCACAGCAATCAGAGAAGAAAAGGAAATAAAAGGAATCCAAATTGGAAAAGAAGAAGTAAAGCTGTCACTGTTTGCAGATGACATGATACTATACATAGAGAATCCTAAAGATGCTACCGAAAAACTACTAGAGCTAATCAATGAATTTGGTTAAGTAGCAGGATATAAAATTAATGTACAGAAATCTCTGGCATTCCTGTACACTAATGATGAAAAATCTGAAAATGAAATCAAGAAAACACTTCCATTTACCATCGCAACAAAAAGAATAAAATATCTAGGAATAAACCTACCTAAGGAGACAAAAGACCTGTATGCAGAAAACTATAAGACACTGATGAAAGAAATTAAAGATGATACAAATAGATGGAGAGATATACCATGCTCCTGGATTGGAAGAATCAATATTGTGAAAATGACTCTACTACCCAAAGCAATCTACAGATTCAATGCAATCCCTATCAAACTACCAATGGCATTTTTCACAGAACTAGAACAAAAAATTTCAAAATTTGTTTGGAAAAACAAAAGGCCCCGAATAGCTAAAGCAATCTTGAGAACGAAAAACGGAGCTGGAGGAATCAGGCTCCCTGACTTCAGACTATACTACAAAGCTACAGTAATTAAGACAGTCTGGTACTGGCATAAAAACAGAAAGATAGATCAGTGGATCAGGATAGAAAGCCCAGAGATAAACCCACGCACATATGGCAAACTTATCTTTGATAAAGGAGCCAGGAATGTACAGTGGAGAAAGGACAGCCTCTTCAATAAGTGGTGCTGGGAAAACTGGACAGGGACATGTAAAAGTTTGAGATTAGATCATTCCCTAGCACCATACACAAAAATAAGCTCAAAATGGATTAAAGACTTAAATGTAAGGCCAGAAACTATCAAACTCTTAGAGGAAAACATAGGTAGAACACTCTATGACATAAATCACAGCAAGATCCTTTTGGACCCACCTCCTAGAGAAATGGAAATAAAAACAAAGATAAACAAATGGGACCTAATGAAACTCCAAAGCTTTTGCACAGCAAAGGAAACCATAAAGAAGACCAAAAGACAACCCTCAGAATGGGAGAAAATATTTGCAAATGAAGCAACTGACAAAGGATTAATCTCCAAAATTTATAAACAGCTCATGCAGCTCAATAGCAAAAAAACAGACAACCCAATCCAAAAATGGGCAGAAGACTTAAATAGGTATTTCTCCAAAGAAGATATACAGACTGCCAACAAACACATGAAAGAATGCTCAACATCATTAATCATTAGAGAAATGCAAATCAAAACTACAATGAGATATCATCTCACACCAGTCAGAATGGCCATCATCAAGAAATCTAGAAACAATAAATGCTGGAGAGGGTGTGGAGAAAAGGGAACACTCTTGCACTGCTGGTGGGAATGTGAATTGGTACAGCCACTATGGAGAACGGTATGGAGGTTCCTTAAAAAACTACAAATAGAACTACCATATGACCCAGCAATCCCACTACTGGGCATATACCCTGAGAAAACCATAATTCAAAAAGAGACATGTACCAAAATGTTCATTGCAGCTCTATTCACAATAGCCCGGAGCTGGAAACAACCTAAGTGTCCATCATCGGATGAATGGATAAAGAAGATGTGGCACATATATACAATGGAATATTACTCAGCCATAAAAAGAAACGAAACTGAGCTATTTGTAATGAGGTGGATAGACCTAGAGTCTATCATACAGAGTGAAGTTAGTCAGAAAGAGAAAGACAAATACCGTATGCTAACACATATATACGGAATTAAAAAAAAAAATGTCATGAAGAACCTAGGGGCAAAACGGGAATAAAGACACAGACCTACTTGAGAATGGACTTGAGGATATGGGGAGGGGGAAGGGTAAGCTGTGACAAAGCGAAAGAGAGGCATGGACATATATGCACTACCAAACGTAAGGTAGATAGATAGTGGGAAGCAGCCGCAGAGCACAGGGAGATCAGCTCGGTGCTTTGTGACCGCCTGGAGGGGTGGGATGGGGAGGGTGGGAGGGAGGGAGATGCATGAGGGAAGGGATGTGGGAACAGATGTATATGTATGACTGATTCACTTTGTTATAAAGCAGAAACTAATTAAAAAAAAAAAAAAAGAAAAAAAAAAAACCCAACAAAACAAAACACAACAAAAACGCAGGAGAGAGAAGGCACCAGTAGACAGGACATCTCAACAAATTTTTCTATCCAAAAAAGCAGGCGTTAAGCAAAAGGTGGAGTGAGTGATGGGCTCTGCGTGAGATAAAGCGGCCGTCTGTTGGTAATGATGGAGGCCAGCCCCCCGACCCCCCAACCCCGGCGCTCGGGCCTCAGGGCTGCACGCGGGCTCCTGCTACACTACACGCTGGGAGGAAATGTCCTCACTCACTGCGGCCAGAACACCCGGGACCGGTCATTCAGCAGAAAAGGCGGGACCGTTTTTGTAAAGATGAGAATCTCCAGTTCTCACACTTGAATCCCACACCAGGGTCCACACACGGAGTGACAAAGTCAGCAAACTGAGGTTTTAAACGTCCCGAGTCAAACAGGAGAACCGCACCATCCCATTAGGGCTCCAGGGGCAGGCGAGTCAGCTCCCCTGAGCAGCTGAGAACACGCGTGCACACGCATCCCTGGGGATCATGTGTGTGTCAGTAATCGAAGGTGTTTTCTGTTGTTGTCAGGAAGGAAAATCTATCTCATGATAGTGCAGGGAACAAGGTTATGCGAAGTAACGGGTGCTACAGGCACTGTGCAAAAAAACCCAAACCATCTTAAAATATCAATAGTTCCAACAGCACCTTATCTGATTTCTAAGCAGTTTCGCTGTCACACGGAACATTCTTTTACTGAACCACAGGAAGCAGTTCTGGGAAGAAGAGCAGTGCCCTGCGGAGAAGGGGGGCAGCTCCGCGTACCACCCCCCAGTTCCTCCTTGAATCCCAGGCTGCATGGCTCCCCAGGCACCGTCCCAAGCCACGGTGCTTACCCCTACCCCGAGCTGTGTCTTGATGGTCTGTGCCTCTTCTTGTCCCATTTCCTGCAACAGTCTCCCACTCGGCTCTTTCCAGACCCCACCTCGGTCCCCTGTCCCGCACACGGGAGCAGAGGCCTCTCCAAACTTCAGCCCGGAATGGTCACACCCGGCACGAGAATCTTGGGTGCCTGGGACCAACAGAATCTAAACCCATAGGAAAACGTGGTAAGCCCTCCAGCGGGACCCCTGTCAGCTGCTGCAACAGCACCGGCCTCCTCGTAGCCCACAGCCCTCAGCTGGGTCACATCTGCCTGTGACCATCAAGCCGTCCAGGCCCTCTCCTGGCCTCTGGGCCGACAGCCCTCAGAGCGCTGCCACCTCCTCCAAGATGCCTGCCACGATTCCCACCCGTGCCCCGAGGTGAGCACCCAGGGGTCCCACAGCACCATTAGATGGCGGTCCTGGCCACATTGCCCACTGAGCCACTTGCTTCTCGGTGGCAGTTAGTGACCCTGTTATAAGGGGGCCACATGCCTGGCACCTAGCAGACATGTAATAAGTGCCGGGGATGAATCAACAGCGGCGAGACATCGTCCTTAGGGCGCTGGTGCACCGGCACAGGACCCCGAGTCCCGGGGCAGCCCTGAGGGGTGACACAGCCAGTGCACCTGGGGAAGAGCTGAGACCAAGGGCTGGGCGTGGGGCGGCTGGAGGGGCCCCTCCCAAATTCCTTCGGAAGCAACTAGGATTTCTGCACGTGAGGCCACCAGGCCCCCACCAGCATCCAGGCCAGGGTCTCCCTCCGGCATGTGAAACGCAGGCCCGGCCCAAGCATCCGAGAGCACTGCCTGGAGGGAGCCACTCGTCAGGGCCTTTGTGGGGCAGCTCTGACTGGCCCTGGGAGCCTTTGGGGGTTCAGAGACCCACGTCTCTAGAACGCCCGGCCTCAGTCCCTGGTCTGGTCCCGCTCGTCACTTGAAAGGCAAGGAATGCTTTTCCGAGTCTGATGCTGTTGACTCAAAGCGCCCTTTTGAAGGAGTGGAAAATCGTCACCCTTCCCTGCCACACGGGGATGGAGCAAGGCTGAATATATGTATAGTTGCAAAAATAAAAAAAAAAAAATAATAATAATTAAATTAAATTAAAATTTAGGTCTATTAATTATCTTGAATATAAATAACTGCTTACCTTCTGATAGCAAGCACTTAAATCAAAGGGAAAAACCAAGAAGAGATATAAAATGGAAATAATTATAATGTTTATTTTTATTCAGTAAGTTTGATAAGTTATTAACATTCAAAAAGCGACATCTAGATGTTTGTGTCATCTGTAGCTATATTTTACTCATTTTTCCCTTTAAAAAATTTGAAGGATTAATAAAACTTGACAGTAGTTTCAAGTTTAAAATCCACTGGACTACATGGTACTTTAAAAAATTATATAATATAGAAATTTATTGTGTCACATCTGTCTCATCAATATGCACTATCTGGAAACTTGCATTAACAGCTGGTCATAAATATGGATTAAACAAAGAGAAAGAGTGGTTATCTGGAAAAAATATAATGTTCTATGATGCTTGTTGCAAACGGTACTGGGTAGCTAAATTCTTTGATCAAAAATGAACACTTGGGACTTCCCTGGGGGTCCAGTGGTTAAGACTCCATGCTTCCACTGCAGGGGGCATGGTTCAATCCCTGGTCTGGGAACTAAGATCCCACATGACGCGTGCGGTGAGGCCAAAAAAAAAACCAAGAATGTTTGTTCACGGTCAAATGCTATTTGTATTTAAATGGAATTTACATAAAGCTGCTCTGTTTCACACATTTCCCAAGTAATTATTCTACTTATTATCAAAAATAATATTATGCCATTTTTTCCCCTAATAATAGGCAAGGATAGAGTAATACACAAGATCAGGATGTAATCTGATAGAATTTAAAAACCACTACAAAACAATAGTCTTTTAGACTAGCACTTCTAAAAGTATTTCATATATTCTGCTAAAATATCAAAACACCATTTAATCTATACAGTCACACTATAAGAAGTCAAAATTAAACATCTAATCTATAATTATATAGAGGAAGGGGAAAAAGACCTTAAATGTTGTTTTAAAGCTTGGTAATCTGGTGAGTTGATCAGAGGCACTTTTAAGACAGATCCTGTTACATTTTCTTCTTGCTGATATGTGTAAGTACTATGATATACTCCACACTCATATTAAAAAAAACATTTAGTAGGTTTTTTTATGATCCCTTTAATGAAAACTCAGTTTTTCACATGAAAGAAAGAGAAAAGAATGAAAGAAGTAAAGAAAGGAAGGAAAGAAGAGAGGAAGAATTCACACCATCTTATGTGTAACCAGGTATGAAATTAACCACTTGCTATTTTAACTTTTTTCTGGTTGCAATGGACAATAGAGATACGAGGAAAAAATGAATATCCGATAGATTCGACACTCGAAGGTTAATTCTATTTAAGCAAAACCATGCAAAGCAGAGAGCAGGAAAACAATATCTTTTCATTTTACCTTGGACAACATATATCTTTCCATCTTAAATATTTTATTGGAAGTTCAAAATAATTATTTTAAAAGATACCATCTAGACAGATTAGCTTAAGTCTATAAAACGTACTTAGAGCTTTCATTCATTTCATTCTTTCCTTTCATTTTAAAGGAAAAATTACAAACGTAGCCACACACTATTTCAGAAATGATTAGTCAAGAGCTTTCTCACCCCAAATAAACTTAGTAAATAATATATGAAAATCGTAGTGTACATATAATGCATATGTATGCTAGATAAATATAGAAATATATATATATATATATACACATATATACACACACATACATACCACTCACTGTGCCTGCTGCCTTCTCTGTGGGAGTCCATATCTACTCTTCACCCTTCCCTATTCTGCTCTGTGCTTGGGGCTCAATAAATGAGCTGCATCAATGGGCTGCCTTGTCCCTTGTCCTCTGGATTCTCGTTAGTTTTAGCCACGGCTTTTGAGGATTTCCAATGGGCCTGAGTCTCCCAGACATAATCTAGTGGGGGAAAATTCACAGTACTCACAAAGACAAAATCAAGGTGAAAAAATATGAGTTGGTACAATACTTTGTAGTAATTGTTCACAGTGATTCAATTAGTCTCGTTCTAGTAATTGTGATATTAATATAACTAGGCATTTTATTTCATCATTACATGTTCTCATGCCCTCCAGAATTAGATTCCTATTATTACCAGCCAAGAAGCTGTTGAATAAACGCCAGTGTTTGCTGTTGTCTGTAGCCAGTAAGGTACTTATATCTTTTTATATCTTGGAAAAATTTAATTTCCCTATATGTTCCCAGGAAGGTATCCTCTTAATAGGATCTCATTGCTTCACAGGATCTCACTAACCCCAAGGAGAAACCACACTTTAATATGATTTCTGATAGATGTTAAGTTTTTAAGGTACATTAATATTTCAATTTTTCTTTTAAAGCAGGAACAATTACTTGAATATGTTAAACACAATTGGAATTGCCAACTTTAATAAAAACAATTAACAAATTAATAAATTAACAACTTCAATACTGCAACCCCCAAAATATTTGTATAAACTAGTGACTATAAAGAAACACTGTCACATATGCAAGAGCAGAAACCAAGATTTAGTACAATTTATCCTGAGTCACTGAATCCATTACACTTCATAGGAGAGACATGAGGATTCCCTGATCACCCTTTTAAAAATCACAGAGCTTACTTCTTCCCTGTATCCCTAACTTTTACCCTGCTTTATTTTTATTTACTTAGTTATTTTATTGTATGTTTCCATGCAATGGAATGTAATCCTCACAAGAGTATGTTTTTTTTTTTTTTCTGATCTCTTGTTCACTACTCTAAGCCCCGAATCTAGAAAATTGTCTAACATATACTGTGTCCAGTTAATTTTTGTTGAATGAATAAATGCATAGAAATTAATGCTTAAAAATGTACACTTATATAGGTTTTAGCCACATTTTTGACAAGTTATATTCTCATATATTTTTAATCTTTTCAGTTGCTTTTGGCTTCCTTTGTCAAAATATAGAAATTTGCTGAATATTACTTTTATTATTCAGCATACCTTCAGTAAGGTCACTCTGTCTGTGTTTCCTATGAAAGTTAGATCATGATGCCTCAATATCTAATAAGATGTCACAAACTGGGTTATTAACTAGCCCTTTTCTCACTCTCACATTGATTAAGTGAGCCAACGTCAGAAAAGCAGGATAAAATTATTTCCATGCCAAGCCCAGTAGATTATGGAATCACCTTTAATAAAATACTGGGAAATTTTGCACATACTAAAGGGGTAAAAGTTTTATATCCTACAAGTAACATTAAAGTAAATGCATTTGGGAAGAATTATTTCAGGCATTTCCAATGGACACTTTTATGAGGTGCTGTTGATCAATGTTTCTAAAGTATTGCATTGGGCAGTTTCATTTCCTATTACATTTCTTCTTTTAAAAGTAGTAAATAGCTGTGATAATTCTTATTTCATCATGCCTGTCACATGTAACAAGGGATTATCCGTCGTTTTCATTATTAAATACGGTTACTGAATATTGAAAGACTAGCTATAGCAACTCTGTCAAAGTCTTGCTGCTACCAGGGCGATAATTTGTCTGTGACTAACGGCTGAATGTAAAAGAAACATGTAATATTTCAACCAAGAACTTGTCTTTTTTTTTTCTTTTTTTAAAACATAATTATAGTGTTCCCCAAAATGTGGTTTGTGTTCCCATGAATGCAAGTAAAATGACGTTAGGTAGGGAACGGACAGACACATTAAAAGTTAATTGGCATCTTCATTGTAATGTATGTAAGAAAATAATAAGTAAATAATAGTAAAAATAGTAGTCAGCAAATACCAAGAAGGTGATAATCTGAATGAGTGAAGTTTGGAAAATCCTTGTTATTCGGGTATTCGATGAAATCACCAACTAATACCTAAATATTATTTTGGTTACAGAATGTTGAGTTAATTCACTTAAAGAAAAAAGGACTTCACCTGATATCCTCTCTCCAAAGAAAACACTCATTCAAGTATTTGGCTCCTCATGAATGAATAAATAAGCAATAACAAGCAAGGTAAGCATTAGACAGTAGTGCAATTTAAGACATACCGTATTGTCTCAATTTTACTATTCCAGCCTGTTACTTGGCTCCTGCTAGTTACACTAAGAAAGATGGACGTGGGCTTCCCTGGTGGCACAGCGGTTAAGAATCCGCCTGCCATTGCAGGGGACACAGGTTCGAGACCTGTTCTGGGAAGATCCCACATGCCACGGAGCAACTAAGCCCATGTGCCACAACTACTGAGCCTGTGCACCTAGAGCCCATGTTCCCTCTAGAGCCCACGAGCCACAACTACTGAGCCCACGTGCCTAGAGCGTGTGCTCCACCACAAGAGAAGCCACCGCAATGAGAAGCCCACGCACCTCAACGAAGAGGAGCCCCTGCTCGCAGCAACTAGAGAAAGCCCACGTGCAGCAACAAAGACCCAACGCAGCCATAAATAAATAAATATTTTTTTTAAAAAAAAAGAAAAGAAAGATGGCAGTAACTGGCATTTTTCTCTCCTTAAAAGTGTCTGAATATTTCTGTTTCATATACATATATATATTCAAGAATAAATTGAAAAAGTCTATTACCCAAAACTCAACATCTGTATGTATAAAGTCTAATCACGGGGCTTCCCTGGTGGCGCAGTGGTTGAGAGTCCGCCTGCCGATGCAGGGGACACGGGTTCGTGCCCCTATCCCGGAAGATCCCACATGCCGCGCAGCGGCTGGGCCCGCAAGCCATGGCCGCGGAGCCTGTGTGTCCGGAGCCTGTGCTCCGCAACGGGAGAGGCCACAGCAGTGAGAGGCCCGCGTACAGCAAAAAAAAAAAAAAAAAAAAAAAAAAAAAAAAAAAAGTCTAATCACACCCACAGTTTTGTACAGCCAGGACAAAAATATCATTCTTCTGCTTTCCAACTCATTATTAAATGGCATCAAAAAATACTTTTCTCTTAATCTTTCTTATATAATGACTGTAATCGAAGTAGAACTTAATAATTATACTCCCTGTTTGGATATTGTATAATCATATTCTATAAATTCTGAGATTAGGACATCTTTGTTTTGTTCACTTTAACACTTAAAATTGCACCATTTCTTCTAGCCTGTGCTTAGAACGTTTAACATGATGGAATAGGAAGAAAACAAGCAATTGTTACTAGTTTAAGTTCAGTACTTGCCCCTCACCTTTTACTAATTATGTGACTTTGAACAAGTTAATATTACCTCTCAGAAAATTATTTTTCTCATGTGTAAATTAAGAAAAAGAATACTTTATCTTGGGTTTGTTGAGATAATTATGTGAAATGACATCAAAGTATTTCATAAACTAAAGTGTCATACAAATGTTATTTTATGAATAAATGTATTCTGGTAAATTTTTTAAAATGTATTTAATTTAGTTAAGATAGAATTTTATTCTTTTCTTTTTTCTTTTTTTGTCATAACTTTTGTATGACACTAAAGTGTCATCAAATGTTATTTTATGAATAAACGTATTCTGGTAAATTTTTAAAAATGTATTTAATTTAGTTCAGATAGAATTTTATGCTTTCTTTTTTCTTAAAACACAATTTTAAGAATGTTTATGCACACTCATTGGGAAAATGCTTATTTCTTAAAATGCCTAGTCAAATAGGTGTACTGATTATAAAGACTTGCTGGCCCTTTATTTCTGGATGAAAACATTCAAAACCTTTCCAAAGAACAATGCTTCTCTAGTTTTATCTGTTGGATTAATAGTTATGAGAACGAATTCGATTTGCTAATCTTTTAGGTGTAAGATCAACCTTTATGATTTTGGAGTTTGTAATTACATTCAGAAATTTTACTTATTTTTATTTGTTTATAGATATATGGGATTCTAGAGGCAGTGATATTTAGGGCATAAATCTGTCACATAGCTCTACTGTGATCCCTAAGACACAACTTTGTGAGTACTTTAAAACTATTAGAAGAAAATATAGAAGGAGATCTTTATGATCTTAGAGTTGGCAGAGACTTAACAAAAATAAAAATGAAGGAAAAAAAATAAAAATAAAAATGAAGGATCACATCAACCATATAAGAAAAAGTCCAGGTTTGATTAAATTAGAAAAAAATATAATGCTATGTTAAAAGTTAAGCAATGCATTAGGAAACTATTTATGGAATACATAGCAAAGGGATATCATGAAACAATATTAAGAAAATCCACAAATCAGTGCTAAAAAGATATTTTTAAATATTAGCCAATGATATGAACAGAACATTAATCAAAAAATAAACTCAAAAGGTCAATGAATATATGAAGTGATGCCCAATCTGAGAAAAATAAAAACATGCTGAAATAAAATTCTCAACCCATCAGATTCCTAAACACTAAAAATTCAGATATAAAAGTTGGGTAAGAATTTATATAAATATGAAGTTTTTGAAAGGGACTCTGAGATATTAATTAGTACAGATAATTTGGAGAGAAGTTTGGCAAAAAAATATTAAAACAGTGTGTAATTTATGACACAACCATTCTCTTCTAGGTATATGCTTTACAAAAATTTTTCCACCTATGCAAAGAAAAAAATGCAACTGTTGATACTAGAAAATTCACTGAAGAACTGTTTATAAATCAAAGAATTTCAAACTAACCTTCACATACATTGGAAAATAAATGGATATAAAGCTATCATATAATAGTAAGTGGAAAATGTAGACAATATTCTATCTTTTACATGTATGCATCTCAAGAACACGCTGATTGGAGAAAGTGATTGAGTGTAAAAGTATTTATGTACTTTCAAAAAAGCATAAACATACAAAAATGCTATATTTAAAGGACAAGTATAGTATTGGAAGGACACATCAAATACAAGATAGCGAGTGCCTATGGGTTGAGGAGAGAAAGGAGTGGGGAAAAGGGACAAATGAGGCAAAAAATAATAAGGCTGTAGTTAGATGATTACGTGTCACTAGCATGGGATTATGATTAATTATATCAATCCAACTCTTAAGATTCCATGTGCAGAAAAGGAAAAAAGATAAATCGAATTCAATGGGATTATATATATAAAACACAGTGTTTAGTATATCATGGACACAGTTTTAATTTGTTTCATTACTTTTCTTATAAAGTTTAGTCAAATTCAATTCTAACTTGATTTTTCAGTCTCTTAAAAGTTACTATTTTCTCTGTCCGAACTAAATATCCAAGTTTCACTGAGCTTGTAAAACAATATAAGTGGGAAATACGGTATATTCAGAAATCAGATTGTTAGTAGGAAAATATTATTTTTAATACCTGAATGATAAATATGTGAAGATAAATAGCATTGATATTGACTTCTCCCTGGAATCTGAAATTTATTTCCTATATTAATTAAAGTGCTTTGTGCTTAAAGAAACTTTCCCTCGAGCTGCCTCAGAAGGTAAAGGTTGAATATCTGTCTCTGAGAAGAGGATGGGAGTCAGGTAAACACTTTTCATCCATAGACAAGTGTGAGGACTTTCCCATTCCAAAAGATATCTTTCTGACTTGATAATCATAGCTTGCTAACTCCTACACCCATAAGCTTCCACAGCCAGGATCCTCCATCCTGGGTAAGCTTGCCCACTGCTAAGGGATGGTTGTTTGTAACCATATTGGGTCAGTGGTAGGGAGAAAATACTTCCTTACATCCCTTCTGAGTTTCTGTTCAAATATTTTTCCTTCTATTTTCAATAAGGAACCTCTTGATCTGTCAGAAACTACACAGAGACAATTTCCCACAGAGTATCAACAGATTCTTAAAGACTGTTATAAGAGATAGAGAACAAAATGTTAAGGCTTTACAGTAATGGAATTATTGTGCATTTCACACTTTCAGACCCTCATACAAAATGAATTATGTCCCAATAATTTCTCAAAGGTAGAATTACAGAATTTTACCTACTAGATAATTTAGCCAAATCTTTATGTTAAAGTGGCCAAGTTAATTGTTGAAGACTACATAGCATATCCTTAAGACTTCTGATCCAAAGTAGTGTACTATTCTATTTTGTCATACAACTACTTAAAAGTACATTGACATCCACACAAAGTAGTTTTAAAATGCTCCAGGTGAACACAACTCCGCCTCTCTCCCTGCGACACAACAATCACACGAAGACTCATAGGGGCTGTTCCTCTTCACATTACCAAATGTTTTCATTAGCTCAGGATGAACTGTTTATATTATCATCTCCAAAACACAGACAGTTTAAGACATGACATAAAAATCTGAATATTGTACATTAGCAATAAACTGATTTCTTTGAGGTTACCAGTCAAACATTCCTAGCAGGGGCTTCTTTGAGGGGAAGGATTAAGTCACATGAACCTCTCTCTCTTTAAAATCAAATATGGTGCCAGGCTCCTTTTAGAAACTCTATAAATGTCAGATGAGAGGAGAAAAAGGCCGGAAGGTAGGAAAGCAGGAAGATGGTTTTGGTCCCCCTGTCTTTCTAACGTTTCTGCCATTCTTCCTGCTAGTCCTTCAGCCATGTCCTAAACACCTGTTTGCTCCCTCCTTACAGGTCTCACCCCATGGAAGAAGGCCTGGTCTATATTTAGCCCTTGCTTATTAATACACTTTTTCAAACAAGGACCCATCTTTGGATGTTCAGTAGTTACGACACGTTGCCAAATTTTGACTCCTTCCTTAAAATCATTCAAATGAGACCCACATTTTTTTTATTAAGCAGGCATTTCCCTGGTTTATTCATACTGCAAGCACTAGTTGATTTGAACATTGTCTTTATTATACATTAATTGATGTAATCACTTATCTATTATGTATCTAATTGCCAGGCATAGAGTTAGATTTAGGGGCTAAATAGGTGAATAGAATATAATACTTGATTGAACAGAACATGATACTTATTCTAGGGGATATCATACTTAGCCAGGGATATATATAAATATCCATATAGGGAAGTTATTGCTCAGAGAAAAATATCCTTTTACCACAGACTTTAGTGCTATGCAGGCCAGCTGTCCTGGAAACCATTTCCCTTTGGTCATAAAAGAGGCTACATAAAAATATTCATCTCTACTAATTTAAAATTTTATTGACTGCCTCATATCTCAGGCACTGTGCTTGGTGCTTGGGGATCATTAATGAATGAAATGCATTAACTTATGCCTTTAAAAGTCTGCCTATAACCCTGAGAGACTCTTATGTAGAAAAGATTATTTTCAGTGTGGAAACAAGAAAATTTGATACATTTTTATTCACTGGAAAAAGAAACCCAACCTGGCATTATTTACTCAAATAAAAGGCAGGCTAGCAACAACCCCTGGGGAAAAGGTGTAGTTATGAGTGGCTGAGCCTTTGGGTGGATAGTGCTAAATTTTAACATCCTTTCTGTCTCACAATTTTGTCTCAAATTAATCCCATGTATGTCTTAGTGCTGTAATATAGAACTAATTTGGATTTAATGTTTTGATATATGTTTTCATTTTTAGATGAAAAATTCACAATATTCTAATACTGGTAAATATCTCCATATATTTCCATGTAGCTTACATGACATTTTGTGTGAAATGTTTAAACAAAGATAGACCTTAGTATGGCAGTGGTGGAGGTTGGTGATGGAGCACATAATTGTACCCCACGGAAATTCTTATGGCAACAATGTTTGTCCAAAGCTAAGTAGAAGAATCTGTTTAGCTTGGACCCTACTTAGTATGTGTAATCTTCCCTTCCTGAATCTTCCATATTTACTCCAGGAGCAGGGAGTGGTAGAACGCAGAAAAGAAGAGGAAGATGTCTAAGGTGTAGGGCACAGCGCTTGGATATGAAAGAGACTATCCCAAAGTTATTAGGTAAATTTTGGCAGACATTAGATCAAGATGATAACAACTCCTAATCAAGAAAGCACCCAGGCTTCCCTGGTGGCGCAGTGGTTGAGAATCCGCCTGCCAATGCAGGGGACACGGGTTTGAGCCCTGGTCCGGGAAGATCCCCCAGGGTGCGGAGCAACTAAGCCCATGCATCACAACTTCTGAGCCTGTGCTCTAGAGCCCATGAGCCACAACTACTGAGCCTGCGTGCCTACAGCCCATGCTCCGCAACAAGAGAAGCTGCCGCAATGCAAAGCCTGAACACCACAGCAAAGAGTAGCCCCAGCTTGCCACAATTAGAGAAAGCCCGTGTGCAGCAATGAAGACCCAACACAGCCAAAAATAAATAAATAAAATAAATAAATTTATTTTAAAAAAAGGAAAAAAAAGAAAGCACCCAATCAGAACACTGGGTAGAGGGAACGAGACAAGAACAAAGTGAGAAACCAAAAAAATAATCAGCAGAACCTAAAAGAAAATTTGAAATTAGATTAAGGCTGAGACTGACAACACTTCTAAAGGTTCTTAAAAAGGAGAAAAGAAACTGTAAGTTTATATCATAACTTCATGCACCAATTTGGAGGAAGGGATAGCATTTTTCCTTTAGTTTTTATCTGTAGAACAGAGCATCCTATATTCACTCAATAGTTCTTCAAATAAACAAACAGTTGATCCAAGATAACTGATAATGGGCCCGTAAGAATACCTCTCTGACTTTTTGTCCTAATGATGGAAGTGGTATTTGTTATCAGTTTGAAAGAAATGATGGACTATTTTTTAGTTTAAGATAAACAATGAGGATGCATTTTTCCTTTAGCCATCATATTCCTTGAATCTTACATGTAATTTCAACTCTCCTTTATTATCCTAGTTCTTATAAGTTTTTAATGAGACATCAAAAGTTGCATCTCCTTAACTAAATAGTTCTTCTTTTGTATTCAAAATGATTCAGGGCCTCAGCCAGGGATGGGCTTCAAGTTGTCTGCTGCACAAAAAGTATACAAACCAGACCATAGCTTATAAGAAACATATTTAAGCCAAGAAGTGTAGAACATTTCAAAATAAAGAGATGGGCAAATAGATTTCAGGCAAAAATATACAGAATAAGGAATGACTGACAAGATAATATGAAACATGGTAGAACTTAAGGTTAGAAAATAGAAAGAATGATAAAGAGCACAATTTACGACGAAAGTATGAGAAATAAACTTACTGCACCAGAAACAGAACTGTCAAATATATAGCATAATCATTGTAGATGGATAATCATATAATCATATCACAAAAAGCAATATGGGCAGTTTAAAATACACCTCTATCAACACTAGACAGACATACAGCATCAAAATAAATACAGAATAGACAAGAGCTTTTGTTTCTAGTAATGTGGCAGCCTAAGATTACCTAAAATTCTTTCCAGTAGAAAGCACTTAAATGCTGGATAAATTGTAAAATATTTTTGTAAGTGAATATGAGCTTGAAATAAAGAAAGGTAAATCCCTAGGGGCCAAACACAAAGAAAAAGCTGGTTAAAAAAAAAAGAAAAAGTAAACTACTGTTGATTCTCTTGCTCTGGAGGCACTCACTCATGTTGGTAAAGAAGAGGCTTTTGTTTCGATGACCATGTAGAGCCGGGAAACGAAGCATTAGGTTTAGGATAGATTTGTGTCTGAACTGAAAACTCTGAATAAAGTTGGGACCCATGAAGAACTACTTGATGAAGGCCTGGATTAAGAAAATGTGCCCAACAGAAAAGGCTGTCTGAAAGATAACTTATTTGCCTGACCTGAGACATAGGTGTAGATAAATGCCTCATCTGAGTGTTTCTATTCACCATCCTGTCATCACAAGGATTAAGATTAAAATTGATACTCATTACACTTGGCTGGAGTACCCCCAGCTGAACAATTAACATAAAAGGGGTAACACATTTGAATACACTTGGCAGGAAAACATGCTCAGAACACAAAAAACAAAATTATAAAACCTTTGAGGAAATAAGTCACCATATGCAAGTGTTAGCAGAAACCATAAAGAGGAGAATAAGAACCATAAGAATCTGAGCTAATAGAGTTTTAGGCTACAGACCAACACTGCTCAACAAAAAAAATAATGTAAGGCACATATTGAACTTTAAACTTATTTAGTAATCTCATTAAAAGAGTAAAATAGACAGATGAGATTAATTTTATGACATAATATTTTAATCCCAAATATAAAGAATATTATTTCAACATATCAATAAAATTATTAATTTTATTAATGTCTTATTTAATTAATTTAAATGTTAATTTAATTAATTTTATTTTTTTAATTTTTAAAATTATTAATTTTATTAATTTTAAAAATTTTATTAATTTTTTATTAACTTTTTCACACTAAGTTTTTGAGATCAGTGTGCATTTTACACTTCCAGTACATTTCAATTCATACTCCACATACTTCAAGTGCTAAATAGCTACATGTGGCTACTGGCTACCATACTGGACAGAGCAGAAATAAGACTATAAGTATTGCTAAAATTATCAGATACATAAAAAATGAAATAAAAATATGAGAAAGAAGGTAAATAGTAAATGGAACTTCAAGACATCAAAATATATTAATGAAAATGAAAACCCAGTAACTTAGAAAAAGAACAGATTAGAAACAGCTGAAGCAGGAATTCCCTGGTGGTCCAGTGGTTAGGACTCTGTGTTTTCACTGCCAAGGACCTGGGTTCAATCCCTGGTTGGGGAAATAAGATCCCACAAACTGGGAGGTGTGGCTAAAAAAAAAAAAAAAGAAAAAAGAAAGAAAAGAAACAACTGAAGAGGAAAAGATGTGCTCAAATACTGAATAACAGAAATTACCCAGAATTCAGGAGGAAGAGAAAAAGGAAAAAGTGTAAAAGAGATTAGAAGATAAGAAAGATACAGTGAGAGGGTCCAAGATACACGTAACTGTAATCTTAGATGGGGAAAGTAGAGTAAGTGAAAGGAGTATTTGAAGAGATCATGACTGAGCATTTGCCAGAATTAATGAAAGAATCCTTAGATTCAGAAACATGAGTCTCAAATCACATAAGTAAAACGCTATGCCAATACACATCTAGTGAATCTATAGAACAAGAAAAGAGAGAAGGGATATCTTAAAACCAATTAGAGATAAAGACAGATTTCACTTTATTCTTGTTATTTTTTGACAGTTATGTTCTATAAAGTTGCTATGAACACTGAATTAGCTCACATGGAACCATTGCTGCTGGGGAAATACAATGTTAGTTTCTTGTGAGCCTCTGGTCGTAACCTTTTCATCAACTGATCAATATGTAATCTTTTTCATGCATGCTTCTATTCAAAGATACTGTATTTAATATATATTTCTTACAAATTATTAACTGCATATTCTTTGAATGATTTGTAGACAGGCATTTTGGAGGTCATTTGTGTGATATAGGTACATTTGGCAAAGTCCTTATAAAAGAAGCCAGTCTCTGGGCTTCCCTGGTGGCGCAGTGGTTGGGGGTCCTCCTGCCGATGCAGGGGACAAGGGTTCGTGCCCCGGTCTGGGAGGATCCCACATGCCACGGAGTGGTTGGGCCCGTGAGCCATGGCCATTGAGCCTGCGCGTCCGGAGCCTGTGCTCCGCAACGGGAGAGGCCACAGCAGTGAGAGGCCCACGTACAGAAAAAAAAAAGAAGCCAGTCTCACCGGATACTATAAAACTCTTAAAGGAAAACATAGGCAGAACACTCTTTGACATAAATTGCAGCAATATCTTTTTCGATCCACCTCCCAGAGTAACGGAAATAAAAACAAAATAAACAAATGGGATCTAATTAAACTCAAAAGCTTTTGCACAGCAAAGAAAAACACAAACAAAACGAAAAGACAACCCACAGAATGGGAGAAAATATTCACAAACAATGCGACTGACAAGGGATTGGTCTCCAAAATTTGCAAACAGCTCATGTGGCTCAATATCCAAAAAATAAACTAGCCAATCAAAAATTGGGCAGAAGACCTAAATAGACATTTATCCTAAGAAGACATACAGATGGCCAAGAGACACATGAGAAGATGCTCAACATCACTAACCATTAGAGAAAAGCAAATCAAATCTACAATGAGGTATCACCTCACACCAGTCAGAATGGCTATCATCAGAAAGCCTACAAACAATAAACGCTGAATAGGGTGTGGAGAAAAGAGAACCCTTCTACACCATTGGTGGGAATGTAAACTGGTACAGCCACTATGGAGAACAGTATGGAGGTTCCGTAAAAAACTAAAAATAGAGCTACCATATGATCCCGCAATCCCACTGCTGGGCATATATCCGGAGAAAAACATAGTTCAAAAGGATACATGCACCCCAATGTTCACTGTAACGCTGTTTACAATTGCCAAGACATGGAAGCAACCTAAATGTCCATGGACAGATGAATGGATAAAGAAGATGTGGTACATATATACAATGGAATATTACTTAGCCATTAAAAAGAATGAATAATGCCATTTGCAGCAACATGGATGGACCTGGAGATTATTATACTAAGTGAAGTAAGTCAGACGGAGAAAGACAAACATCCTATGATATTGCTTATATGCGGAATCTAAAAAAAAATGATACAAATGAACTTATTTACAAAATAGAAACAGACTCACAGACTTAGAGAATGAACTTATGGTTACCAGGGAGGAAGGGTGGTGGGGAGGAATAGATTGGGAGTTTGAGATTGACATGTACACACTGCTGTATTTAAAATAGATAACAACAAGGGCCTACCATAAAAAACTTAAATTAAATTAAAGTAAATTTAAAAATAGAAAACATACAAGCAAAAAAAAAAAAAAAAGGAAAAAGGAAGCAAGTCTCATCAGCTATGAAACCCTGCTCTTCCATGTAACCCTTTTCTTATTTACACTTAACAAATATTTAAAAAATTGTTCTACAGCCTCCTAATCTGCAGAACTTGGCTCACCTGTAATTTTACATTTTTCATGCCATATTGCCTTTTGAAACATGCAAGTTAGTCAGCACCAGCCAAGAAAAGTTTTATATTTTCCTGACTTTAGGTAATGTGACTGTAAATTTGTTCGGCTTTCAGCCTCACAAGAATGCTGTTCACTATGCTTTTTTTTTTTTTTTTTTTTTTTTTTATGGTGAGGGAGCTTGTTTTACTAGGTATTAAATCATTTCAAAGATAATGTAATTGAGCAATGTGGTAATGTAACAGAAGTGGACCAATTGTTCAATGGAGTAGAAAAAGCTCAAGGTATTTATAGAAATTTAGTATATGTAAAAGCTCGTATTTCAATTGAGTGGGAAAGGAGATTCTATTGAATAAATTATGCTGGCACAACTGGCTACCACTCATCTGGGAGAAGATAAGAGTTGAACACTTATACAACATACAAAAACAAATTACAGATGGACAAAATAAATGTACAAAAATATAATTTTAGAAATAAATGTAATATATACCTGTAATTTCGGGGCAAGTGAGAATATTGTAACTGAGCTCATAAAGTGAGTTTTCTAGTTCCGTATTTGGAGACTAAAGAGTTTTTGAGAGATTGGTTCTAGTTGAATGGGGATTTCTGGTTTACAGTAGAGTGCCTTACTTCCCAGTCTCTGTCTCTCTCCATCTACGTAGCTGTGTTCTAGCCAGTGTAAATGAGTTATTCAAGAATCTCCTCTACCATGTGTGGCTGGCCAGAGCTCTTATAGTTTGAGAAAAAATTATTTATCTGGACCAGCCTTTTGGGGCAAAGGGTGGTTAAGGTCTAATCATGCTTTCATAGTATTGAAATACCTCTGAATTATTATTGATACACTGGAAAAAGAACAAAGATAATATCCCCGAAATCTTATTACATTACTCTGCTGAGTTGCCACAGGGAACAGGTGTTAAATCACAGGCAGCAAGTCCATGCACCATCAACCTCCATCCCTACAGATAAGAGCAGATCTGCGCTGTTGCTGTCAGATGGAATTGACAAAGAACCTTAAGGCTAAGGAACATAAAGTAGCCAATATAGACCTGTGGTTAACTTTTTAAAATGTGTGCTTTTAAAATTGTTTGATAGAAACAGTTGACAATACCTAGATTTTAAACCTAAATTGTATATTTACATGTGAAAAACGTGTTTTTATTTTTGGAGAAAGATGGCACATGATCTTCTAGTTTTCATGAATTCAAAGTTCATATTAAGATTACATTTCCTATGAGCATGTAGAAATACATTTGTTTTATTAGGAGCTCATTTTAAAACAAAGACTAACTCTGTTTTCTCATGCAAATACAGGATAGTTACAGAGATTCAACTAAACAATTTGAAAAATGGGTCTCTGTAAATTAATACTGAGTATGATTACTTGAGATGACATAAACATAAAGGATGAGTGATGAGAACATCTGATCATGCAGCAGCACTTAATGAACAGATGCCCAGGGCTGCAGAGCTTATCAAACCAGAGAGCTTTCAGGATGGCAGAGGAGTCAAAGGAACTTAGTTCTTCCCCCCTCCTGCCTTAAGACATTTAAGTTTCAATGTATAATATAAAACAACATATTATATATAGTTAACGTTGATTTATTGACCTTAGTACAATGAAACCTGCTGAATTGCATAAGCTCTCTGATTTTCTTTTCCTCCTTTTATGCTTACAGGATTCATGATTTTCATTTAAAATTTTATTCTGAATTACTTTGATCTTTTCATAACCTTCCGTCTCCAGGATTTTTTTTTTTTTTTTTTTTTTTTTTGCGGTACGCTGGCCTCTCACTGTTGTGGCCTCTCCTGTTGCGGAGCACAGGCTCCGGACACGCAGGCTCAGCGGCCATGGCTCACGGGCCCAGCCGCTCTGCGGCATGTGGGATCTTCCCGGACCAGGGCACGAACCCGTGTCCCCTGCATTGGCAGGCGGACTCCCAACCACTGCGCCACCAGGGAAGCCCTCCAGGATGTTTTTTAATCCCAGATCATACTTTTAAAGATTTGTCTGTTGTATATATGCATTTTCTACTAGAAAAAGTGACAGTGAGAAGTAAGGAAGCAGTAGAGTATTACATTCTGAATATCACAAGTCAACTAATTTACCTGCACATAGGAAAAACCACAGTAAATAACAGTGATAGAACTTTATCAACTTGGACTAAGACTGGACTTAATTTAAAAATCAACTAGTTTTCAGATAATCAATATTGTTCTGTAAATATCTGAAAAGTGCACTTTAAACTAGCTTTTGGATATTTGAAATACAATTATGTACAATTATCTACTTCTTTCCTCACCTTAACCGAAGTATAATTGACAAATAAAAATTATATATATTTAAGATGTACAACTTGATGTTTTGATGTACATATACATTATAAAGTAGTCACTACAATCAATTTAATTAAAGTACCCATCACCTCACATAGTTACCATTTTCTTTTTTTTTTTTTTCTGGTGTGGTGAGAACACAAGATTCCCTCAGTAAATTTCAAGTATGCAATACAGTACTGATAACTAGAGTCACATTGCTCTCTACATTAGACCTCCAGAACTATTCATCTTGCGTAACTGAAACTCTGTACCCTTCACCCAAATCTCCCCATTTCCCCCTGTCCGAGACTCTACTCTCTGCTTCTATGAGTTCGACTATTTTCGATTACACATGTAAGTGAGATCATTCAATGTTTGTCTTTCTGTGCTGGCTTATTTAGCTTAATATAATGTCCTCTAGTTCATTCCTGTTGTCATAAGTGTCAGAATTTCCTTCTTTTTAAAGGCTGAATATATATTGTGTATATGTATATATATACTCACATTTTGTTTATTCATTTGTCCTTTCCATGCAGCAAAACTACATTCCTGTGACCCTCAAGTTAGGAAACATGTGGCTAAGCTCTGGCAAATGCTATATGCTATGCAGGCAGAAAATTATGTATGTAAATTCTAGGTCTGGCAATAAAAATTCCCCATAGAGATTCTCCATCCTTCCCCTTCCATGGCAAACTTGCAGGGAGGCCTCATGTTGAAGATGATGGAGACATTACACAAAAGAATTCTGGATCTCTGAATAGTCATACACAGAAGAGGATTATTCCCTGCTGCAGCCAACCACAAGTGTGCATGATAAATTTTAACTGTGTTCAGCTGAAATGTGGGTGTTGCAGCCTATGCTGATTAATGTGAGGACTATTGACAGTAGAGGCATCATAATGAGCAATTAAGGGCTTGAGTTCCAACATCAGACAGGCTGAGTATACATTTAGTTTATTTCTCACTATCTGTAGCTTTATATAAATCATTTAATATCTTCAATTTCTTGAGGCTAAGAAGGGAGTGTATTAGGAATGCTTAAATGACTACAGTTGTTGAGATAAGGAGGTCCTTAAAAATTTGAACCATTGTTACTATTTCATAGTTGTTTCCAAATTTCTACATTATTAGTTAGTTAGTTGTTTCCAAGTTTTTCTTTATGAATGGAAAACACAAAACCCTAAATCTCCTAACCAAATACTATTAGTTTACAGAGGATGTGCTGAAATATATAATGAATGATAAGGATAAGGGAAGTAACTATCTTCAAGTTAATGGTCATACAGACATTCCCCAAGTCATATTTTATGGAAATACACACTAGAAAATTAATGCTATGAAATTCATCTTCTGGAGAGGATAATATAGTAGCATGCATCTCTAGTCAAAGCTAATTAGATGTTTTGGTTACCATAGGAATCATAGGAATAAGTTTTATCAGCATTTTTTGCAGAGTAGTAAATAATACTCATTAAAATTTTCAGGTATCTCCTGTATGAAGTGTTCAAATGTCATTCTTCATCATGATAATAAATGACATACTTAAAAAATATTTTGTCAGCCTAAAGATTTATTGTAATTAAAAAGTTTAAAGCTAATTTTTCACAGGTAAAGATTTTAGGATCTATGTAAAAATCAATATTGCAGAAAATTGCTTAAGATATTATACATGGTACACTAAAATCTAGGAAGAGTTTTAATGAAAATGTTATTCCAAAAACAAAAAAGCTTTATTATATGTGTTCCTCACACTTTTCAAGTAGGTCTCAAAGGAGTTATGCTAAGTAATTGGTGTCTCTGTCTATTGGCACACGAGTAGAAGTTATATTTCATTATGTGGGGAAAAGCTGAATACTAATGTAACTTTAAAAATTTTTAAGGCTCTATAGTCTGTAAACATTATTTGCCAGTAAACTCTGAGGATTTCAGGACATTTATCATATAAATTGTAACTACAAAGTTTCCATGAAGTTTCTAAGAATATTTTTCAGATGGACTTTTTCTCTTAAGTGAAACTACTGACAAGATTGACAAATGTTGATAACTGTAAAAGTTGGTGATGGGTACATGGGCTTTTTATCATACCATTTCTTTGAGGTTGAAATCTCCTAAACCAAAGGTTTAAAAATGATGAATTCACATATGCATTTTTTGTTTGTAAAATGATGGAAAAAATAGTGAAGAATTTAGATAGTAAACAAACTTTGGAGCCCTAATTTATCTTCGTCCAACATCCTAAATCATTTAGGTATATTGTTTTATTTTAGGGTATGATTTATGTGTTTAACAGGATTTTTTTTCCAGATAGGTTTTGGGGAATTTTTTTTTCTATTATAGTAAGAACATTTCTTCACAGATGTGAAGAAATTGGAACCCCTGTACATTGTTGGTAGGAATGTAAAAATGGTGCAGCCCCTATGAAAAACAGTATGGAGTTCCATCAAAAAATTTAAAATGGAAAGATAATGTGATCCAGCAATCCCACTTATGGGTATATATCCAAAGGAAGTATATCCACTACCCACTCAAAGAGATATCTGCACACCCATGTTCACTGCAGCATTTTTTACAATAGCCAAGATATAGAAACAACCTCAGTGTCCATCAACAGAAGAATGGATAAAGAAAATGTGAGATTTGTGTTTATATATATATAATGGAATATTATTTATCCCTGAAAATGAAGGAAATCCTGCCATTTGGAACAACATGGATGAACCTGGAAAACATTATACTCAGTGAAATAAGCCAGTCACAGAAGGAAAAATGCTGCATGATTCCATTTATATGAGATATCAAAAACAGTCAAATTCATAAAAGCAGAACATAGAATGGTGGTTGCCAGGGTCTGGGTGGGGAGGGGTAATGGGGAGAAGTTGTTCAACTGATATAAAGTCATGCAAGGTGAACAAGTTCTCCAGATCTCTCTGCTGTACAACATAGTGCCTATAGATAGCACTGCTGTATTGTACACTTATAATTTTGTTAAGTGGATAGATCTCACGTTAAAGGGTTTTTTTTGATTTTTGAAATGGGGATGAATTGCAGCAGTCAAAATTCATTCAGTTTCCTGACTTATTTCAGTAAAACAATGGGAAGCTCAGTAGTTCCTCCATCTTCCTTGCTTTAATGAGCAAGTAAGGAGTACCCCCCAAAAGTGTGATGTACTTCGTGGGACATTTACTTAATTCTCTGGCAATTGTCATAATTATTAACACATTATCATGATGTGTCTATAACAGAAGTGGTGGAACTATTTTTTTCCTTAAAATATGGTAAATAACATATAGTCACAGGAAAAGCAATAAATTCATTATCGGTGTTAGCAACTTTTTTGAATTTTTAAATATTTCTATAATAGAGAACTTTTGCTTATAATTCTTGATGAGATTTCCCAAACTCTGTGCTTTGGATAATTAGTTCTAAAGGATATCTGAGAAAAGAGTGCTTTTCATAATCAAGTAAGTTTGAAAATGACTATGTTCAAGAGAGACTATGTGAGATTTAAAATATATTTTAGCACATTTAGAGTGCTGAGAAGCTCTCCAATATAAACACCTATTTATCTCAGAATTTCTCAAATTTACTTGGTCACAGAACCCTTTCATTTTGCAATAATAGATATTAATATCAGATGGAACTAGTTTCCATGGAACAAACTTTGGGAATCTCTGATATATAAAGAGAGTTTTATCCGCTTTCTTACTAAGTTTTATTATTGAATACTTGACTAGTCACCTGTTCAAAAGTGAAATATTAGGTACATAATAACTATCACACTGTTCCAATTCAGCTTCTGCCTCTGTCAGGAATCTCTGATGATTCATCAGAAAGTTCTAGCTATGTCTCAAAGCATTATTATTAGTTTTTTTTTGTAAAAACCTATTTAATGTAAAATATGAATTTACAATGCTTCTATAATATATACATCTTATAATTATAAATATGAAACCTTTTCTTTCCCCTTAATTTTAGCATCAAAGAGGAAAGATTCATCCTGGCTATTTCTTTCATGATTTATCCTAAATAATTTAGCCTCTCACTCATCGTTTTTGCATGTAGGAAAACAATGTTTGTGTTAACTATTAATGAAACTGTGTTCCTCTGTTAAATTCTTTTCTTCATCATCCTTCATTTCTGTTTCTTTTCCAATTCCATTTATTTCTTACAAGGAGTGATGAGCAGAATTCAAAGAGATTTTTCAAGTGCAGAAGCATATGTTTGTACAGGGGTGGCAAAATATTTTTTATTTCCTTTCCAAAGTCCCAACTATGTCCCAGCTGCAATGCTTTATTGAAAGTTTAACATAATGTTCACAGTCGATCTCTGATTCATTTCCTGGGCTGTAACAGAGAGCTCAAATTCCATCACATTGGAATTAAAGTTTGGATATTTTTTCTTGAATGAATCATATGCTATTACATACACTAAATTTCATTATGTCTCCAAATTGTTAAATCTACTAGTTTTAATTTACAAGTAAGAGAAATAAAAGTCTTTAGATAAAGCATGTCCTTTAGCAACCCATTAGACCTGAACATGATTTTTTAAGACTCCAGAAAACTGCTAATTCTCTTTAGAAAACATTTATATTCCAGTTTACCAACAACGATCTATTTAGTAATTAAAGACATATAATAGAGAACTCTCTTGCTTCTAATTTCTTACCTAATATTCTTATAAATTAGAAATTTCTGTACACATTTTATTTAAAGTTTTAATTTGACATGAGAACATGTTAAATTTATTGATTTGTTGCTGATATTGTCTTTACATCTTAAATTGTTAGCACAGTTATATTCAGTCTAGAATTTTTTCTTAGAGATTAAACCCCTTTCAAATTTGTTTTAATTTCTTCCTGCTGAATATAAAAGCCTGTAATCATTTAACCTTATCCTCATTTGAACAAATTCACCTGTAGGATGTCCCAGCACCTGCACTACATGAATGAAAAAAAAAAGGTATAGGTTCAGGTCTTTATGCTCATGGGCTGGCTGATGGGTCTTTGGAACGACCTGTTAATCAGTAAAGGAAGAAGCTAGATGTGCCATTAGTCTAGCAGCTGCTGTTAATGACAGAGGAAGGTGTTGGTATATATCAACTGAGGCTTTCTAACTGCCAGTCTCATGAGTCAGAGCAAATCAGCACCTGTTCAGGGAATGCACAGAGAATCACAGAGCTAGGGAATGTGTTCAAGTTTGAGGTCTTGAGTAACTATGGAGCAAGCTTACTTCTTTTGCATTTTAGTAGCATGCATTACTTGGGGAGACATATGCTAGGAAGGGTGATGAAAGGACAGAGAAGATTTTTTAAAAGAACCCATTAAGGTAACCAGGAGGGCTTTTGTGAATGCTTCTGTAAACTGCTTCTTTACAATGGATCTTTACTTACTCAGAAGGATCTGAGTGGGTGGACATTGTTGCTGTTTACCTCCTAAATAAATCATTATGTATCTGAGAAGAAATGCATTCATCTTTTTTTATTTAAATTTATTTATTTATTTTTGGCTGTGTTGGGTTTTTGTTGCTGCACACGGGCTTTCTCTAGTTGCGGGGAGTGGGGGCTGCTCTTCGTTGAGGTGCATGGGCTTCTCTTTGCAGTGCCTTCTCTTATTGCCGAGCGTGGGTTCTAGGTGTGTGGGCTCAGTAGTTGTGGCTCGTGGGCTCTAGAGCGCAGGCTCAGTAGTTGTGGCACACGGGCTTATTTGCTCCAGAGCATGTGGGATCTTCTCAGACCAGGGCTCAAACCCATGTCCCCTGCATAGGCAGGCAGATTCTTAACCACTGTGCTACCAGGGAAGTCCCTGAAGTTGTAATTTGAAGTTGTAGTTTAGCAAATGTTTCCATATATTTTTGTTACGCTTTCAATCTTGCAACTATTTTCATTTTATATCTTCTATGACATGTCTTTCCATGACTTTTTTTTTTTTTTTTTTTTTTTTGCGGTACGTGGGCCTCTCACTGTTGTGGCCTCTCCCGTTGCGGGGCACAGGCTCCGGACACACAGGCTCAGCGGCCATGGCTCACGGGCCCAGCTGCTCCGCGGCATGTGGGATCTTCCCGGACCAGGGCACGAGCCCGTGTCCCCTGCATCGGCAGGCGGACTCTCAACCACTGTGCCACCAGGGAAGCCCCTCCATGACTTTTGACTGGCCCTTAATGTACAAACTAAAGGCAGGATACCTGTGGCCTGAGGCATACTACTGTAATGCCATATTGCTGCCTGAACATTTCCCCAAGGTAGCAAAGTCACTCTCACTTCTTGTGAAGAGTATATCAAATTGGATAAAATAGTCATGAAGAATTGGAGAGATTGCAGTCATTATTTTGCTCTGATGTAGCTTTTAAATCTTAATATTTGCCTGAAAGTTTTTTTTTTTCCAGTGAAAGAAAAAAGGTGAATGTATGGACTTCCCTGGTGGTGCAGTGGTTAAGAATCCGCCTGCCAATGCAGGGGACACGGGTTCGAGCCCTGGTCCGGGAAGATTCCACATGCCGCAGGGCAACTAAGCCCGTGCACCACAACCACTGAGCCTGCGCCCTAAAGCCTGTGAGCCACAACTACTGAGGCCCGTGTGCCTAGAGCTCATGCTCCACAACAAGAGAAGCCACCACAATGAGAAGCCGGTGCACCGCAACGAAGAGTAGCCCCTGTGCGCAGCAACAAAGACCCAATGCAGCCAAAAATAAAATAAAAGTTTTTAAAAATTACAACTTCAAAACAGAAAACTCTAACAGAGAAGGTTTAAAGCACTCTAAAGTGATTCTTTAAGGTCCTTGCTCCCTTGTACAGGAAACACATACACTGGAAATCTTTGAGGCACTTACTGAAAATACAGATTCCTGGGATCCATGTAAGACTTGCTGAATCAGAATCTGACAAGCAGAACCCAGGAACATATATTCTCACAAGTCCCTTAGGTGGTTCATATGCATACTAAGGTTATAAACCACTAAGATAGGGAAGTTGGAAAGGATATTTTGAGGGTACATATTAAAAAGAAATATATGTTTTTCAGAAATTATGTGCGTAGTCTGTATAAACTTTTTTGCCATCTCTCTCCAACATGAGAACTTGACAGTGACAAAGGATGTTTAATTCCGGTTCTTTGAAATAAATACTGGGACCATCTAATGCGTTGAACAGAGTTGGGAGTAAGTGGAAAGGCTATGCTTCATTCACATTAGATCCAGTGAGAGAAGAATGAACTTTATTCTGAGCTCTAAATTCTTAGATTTAAGAATGATATTTGCTCCTGAGAAATTAGAAATATCTTTAAGAAAGTGGACAGAGGTTCTACCACTTTATTTTATCCATTTGTTTGCTAATTAACTTTTTCATTAGGCTCAACTTAAGTCAACAATTCCTATTGTACCTAACAGAAAAATTCTAAGGTCCTTAAGAACACTTGTTTCACAAACTTTACAAAATAGAAAGGGAAAATAACTAATGGTTTATATTCCAAATACATTACAACATTTTTAGGACTTAAAATGTGTTACTGTCAAACCTGTACTTCTTGTATTATTTATATTAGTTTTATTATCAATATACCTAATGACAACTTTGGTTATTCAGGGGCCCATATTAGAACTCTCAGAGATGTCTTTAATTTTACTTCCTCTCTTCTAATTCCTTCATAGTCAACCAGTTGCCAAGTTTAGGAAATTCCACATACTTCATACGTCTTCGATCTGTCATCTCCTCTAAGTTATACTACTACTGCCTTGGGAGTTGAAGGCAGCAATGCCCTTGGCTAAATTATTGGGGCATTATTTTAACTGGTTTCTCACTCTTTACTCTGGACATCTTCCAGCACATTCTATAAACTGATGTTCAAGATATTATTTTAAACAAAGGACTGAAGATGTTGCTTACCTACTGAAAAACACTTGCTGGTTCTTACTTTCATTTAAGATCATGTCCAAACTTCTTAGTACGGCATGTCTTTCCACAACCTGCCTTGGTATATATTTTCAGTACCTTATAGCTCTATTCCACAAAAAGTTGGAAAGTACTATGTTGTAACCTAGGGAAATCTAGTGCAGTATTTCAAACAAAGATGGGTATCAGGGATTTTGCCACAGGGGTCCTCCCAGTACTTGGGAGAAATTGATCTCGCTGGTCCCTTCCCAAACCATGGAGCTATAACTTTCTCCAGCAGAAAGAATTTTATTTCTTGGTGTTTTTCTATTCAATGTCTGTATTAATAGGAACACTCAGAAACAAACTGAGGTCATTGGGAACTAGAAGATAAGCATTTAGATGATAAAATATTGATTTTTTTCAAGGCAAAAGTGCTTTTATAAAAAAGTAAATAAAACCCTTTGTGGACAATTTACCAGTGAAATTGGCTTCTTCTAAACCATATATCGATTCAATGCTCATAAACACTCTTGCTTGTCAATACACTGTGATCGCTACTTGATCTTTATGAAACTACAAAAGGATATAGCTACCCAATTAAATTTAAGTGAAACATTATTTATGTTAGATCAGCAATTATGAGATGAGCTTCTTTGTAAAGTTTGAATGCAAAATGTCACATCTAGACATTTTCCTAGAGTTCTTTTAAATTAATTCCATCAAAATGTAAGTACTTCATGTCACATGAGTTTATCAATTTTATTATTTGTGTTATCCTGATGAGAATTATATTATGAGAAAAGATTTGCGTATATAAAGACACAATCTATACATTACAATATTTAAATGGAAGCAATATAAAAGATAGTTGACATTTATGCAATACTTGTTATATGCCAGACCCTGTGTCTTTGATAATTAACTCATTTGATCAAACTTGGTGAGTTATTACCTTTAGTTTTATAATTTATGACTCTTAGAAATACATATTTTACATTTCTCTAGAAAGTAAAAGATAAAAAATTAAAAACATCATATTTTAGAAACCAGTTACACAAGTCAAAGACTGGGAAGAAATCTTTGCAAAATGCATATCTGATAAAGACTGTTATCCAAAATATAAAAGAACTCTTAAAACTCAACAAAGAAAACAACCAACCAAATTTAAAACTGGGCAAAATATCTGAACAGACACCACACCAAGGAAGGTATACAAATGGCAAATAAGCTTGTGAAAAGATGCTCAACATCATATGTCACTGGGGAACTTCAAATTAAAATAACAACAAGATACTGGCAAGGATGTGGAGCCACAGGAACTCTCACTCATTCCTGGTGGGAATGCAAAATGGTATAGACACTTTGTAAAATAGCATGGAGGTTTCTTACAAAACTAAACATACTCTTACCATACAATCCAGTAATCATGCTCCTTGGTATTTACCCAAAGGAGTCGAAAACCTGTATCCACACAAAGTCCTGCATACAAATGTTTATAGCAGCTTTTTTCATAATTACCTAAACTTGGAAGCAACCAAAATGTCCTTCAATAGGTGAAAAACTGTGGCACATCCAGACAGTGGCATGTTATTCAGTGATAAAAAGAAATGGGCAATCAAGAGACAAAAAGACATAAAGGAAACTCAAATACATATTGCTAAGTGAAAAAAGCCAATATGAAAAAGCTACATACTGTATAATTACAACCATATGACATTCTTGAACAAGTAAAACTATGGAGACAGTAAAAAGTTCAGTGTTTGCAAAGGGTGGGGTGTGAGGAGAGATGAACAGGGGGAGCACAGAGGACTTTTAGGACAGTGAAAATACTCTGCATGATACTATAATGATGGATACATGTCACTATATATTTGTCCAAACCCACAGAACACAATACAACACAAAACATAATACACAAGAGTGAACTCTAATGTAAACTAGGGACTTTAGTTATTACTAAGCTTATCAGCATTAGATCATCAGTGGCAGCAATTACACCAGCTGATGAAAGATGTTAATAGTAGGGGGACCCTATGTGTGTGTTGGGGCCAGGGTAATATGGGAACTCTGTAATTTTTGCTCAATGTTTCTGTAAACCTAGAACTGCTCTAAAAAATAAAGGCTATTAATTAACAAAATTAGTCCCAAGTCTAGTAAAATTAGAAATATAAGACTTCACCATTTTTACACACTTAATATTTTTTCTTCTGCATCTTAGTTAACTAAGTGAATTAGATAAGAAATTTCTCCTAGGCAGCATGACCCTGTTTCATTACTGCCCACCACATATTCGCAGCTGCCTGAGAGCAACCTAGTACTGTACCATCTAACTTGGGGATACTCCTCTGCTTGCTTTATTTAAGTGCCCCAGAGGCCAACTGACAGACAGCAAAGTACCAGAACTTTGTAGCTTTCAAAATTCAATTCAAAAATTTATATTAAATATTCCTCCTGAGGGTTCTAAATTCTCCTCTTGAGATTCCTCACTGAAGATCCTTTGGAGCTAACTCTAAGAACAGTCCCTGCAAGAGGAAGGAGCATCTGGCAGGAAATGTTCTCATTGGGAATATCACTATAGGCAACACCCCTCCCCCACTTTGGGGGTTTATTTAGGAAGGCCTGTGGATATATGGGAATTTGCTCCTCAGGCAGGTACTCAGATATATGGTGACCCTCACATCCTCTCTCTGAAGTCCAACAGAATAATTGATGTTACCAGAACTAAGCTACGAAAACAAAGACGCCTTGGTGAAAATATGTTTTAAAAATTGAGACCAGATTAATTTCTAAATTATTTGATTCTGAGATGAAGCTTTTGATATTGATAACATTATTGCAACTAATGTAAATGTTTAAGGAATTATTAGATCAAATCTACTTTTAATAATATAATGCACGAACATTTACTTGAATATCTTGGTTCAAAGTACACATTAGGGCTTCCCTGGTGGCCCAGTGGTTGAGAGTCTGCCTGCCGATGCAGGCAACGCGGGTTCGTGCCCTGGTCTGGGAAGATCCCATATGCCGCGGAGCGGCTGGGCCCGTGAGCCATGGCCACTGAGCCTGCGCGTCTGGAGCCTGTGCTCCGCAATGGGAGAGGCCACAACAGTGAGAGGCCCGCGTACCGAAAAAAAAAAAAAAAAAAAAAAGTACACATTAAAAGAGCTTTAGACAGAGGTTTAACAATTTAATTATTTACTAGTATATTCCTAGGGTCATAGGCTGTTAGATTTAACTAGGAAGTACAATTTAGGTTATGATATGCACTTAAATTTCAAACTGAATTTGATGTGTTGAGGGCAATTCTCAAATATGTATAGTGGTGACAGATATTCCATAAGGATAATTATGAGTAAATGAGAATTTTCAAACTATTATCAAGGATAGGTTTTTAATATTAAGATTTGAAATAATAATGAAACGAAATGAAATGAAATGCCTCAGCTCCTGGTCTTATGGGCCTTTCTACTGGGCTGCCTGAATGTTCTTGTGACATGGCAATTGGCATCCATCAGAACGAGTGACAGAGAGCAAGGAAGAAACCTCTGAAGTGGCATATCATCACTTCTAACATATTCTAGTAGTTGTATAGACCAACCCTGATACAAGGTGTGAGGGGACTACACAGGGAATGAACTCCAGGAGGCAGGGATCATTGTGGGTCATCTTGGAGGCTGGCTATCACACGGCTAAATGGTTTTCATTTGAAATAATTGTGCAGTCTGGTAATAAGATATAGTTAATCCAGCAGTTAATGAGAGCTAAAAGCACATGGCACTCAGTGTACATAACTACACTCTATTTCACACTTTATAGTAATATATTAAAGCTTGAAAATGAAAAAACAAATACAGTTTGTAAATTTAAAGTAATCTCCTTGGACTTATATACAGTATTGACAATGGTGGTATTTATTAAAGAATATACTTTTTCATTAGGAACTTGGTTGAGAACATCAACTCATTTCATATACCATAGTCTTCTCAGATGAGTGTACATTTAAATTACTGTTCATCTACACTGTGTAGAAGCTTAGAGGTGACAGGTTTCAGTTAATACCTTTCTATAATTCTTCCACTTAGATTTTAAACTTTCTAATTTCACCTGAAAAGTGCCCTCAATCACAGAAAGAAGAAACTATAACTACAGATAGATAGATTTTCTGCTAGGATCATTCAGCAGGACTTTTTACATACTTAGAGCAAACTGATTTTGCCCAAAGAAAAGAAGGAAGTATTACTTATCACCATTTTAAAAACAATACTGAGATATTAAAAGGTTGTGGAAGGAAGCACAATGAGTAAAAAATTTATTTGATCTTCGGGGTGATATGTTTCTGATGTTTCAGGGCCCAGTTACTCTCATTTAAACTCTTCCTTTAAGTTGTTATTGAAATTTACTTATTTGACAGTAGAACTTGTAGCATTTTACCCAAGCAATCTATTTTATATACAGTCATTTATGGTTCAAATCACTGGCCTTCATGACCAAATTGCTTGACTGAACTCTTCACTGGCTCAAAACCAAAGTATAGTTGAAATTCGAGTCTTTGAACATATTTAAAGACTTTAGTTATTTTAGCATTATATTCCCCATTCTTATATTCATATTGGTTTGGTAAAACATATCATGTTCATAACTAAAAAGAAAAGATGAATGTTCTGTATCTTTTATGAGCAATGAAAGCTTAAAGATTCAAGCTAACTTGGTTTCTTCCCCAGTGAAAATTTTGAGAAGCAAGTATACACTTAAAATCATATTAATTTAAAAAATAAGAATAAGCGCTATCTAAAATCTAGTATAGGGCTTCCCTGGTGGCGCAGTGATTGAGAGTCCTCCTGTTGATGCAGGGGACACGGGTTCGTGCCCCGGTCCGGGAAGATCCCACATGCCATGGAGTGGCTGGGCCCGTGAGCCATGGCCGCTGAGCCTGCACGTCCGGAGCCTGTGCTCCACAACGGGAGAGGCCACAATAGTGAGAGGCCCGCGTACTGCACAAAAAAAAAAAAAAAAAAAGCATAAAATCTAGTATATAGGTTTCTTTGCTCTTTCTCTTTTACAAGAGAGTAAGTCCACCTAATACATTATCATCTACTAGTACTTCTCTCATCACAGCTGAGGATCGTGGGCTAAGATATTCATGCCATTAAGTGCCATTGCATTTTGATACTGCAAGCCTAAAAAATAATAGGGAGCATTATATTCCCCATTATACAAAGTAGTTTAGGAGTTTATGGAAATTCTTGTCTAGAATTGAATGAGAAAATCTCCAGATTTACAGTATCTCCTTCCAACACATGTTAACTATTTTAATGTGAGAAGTAGGATTGGCTCTTTCAGACTTATAAGCATAGATAGAGTTGAAACAATTTTCTGGATTGGGAGCTTGGCTTATTTTCCTTTAGTGACTGTTGATTATGCAATGGTATTCTCATTGTTCATTGTCCAAATCTGCAAATGTGATTTCTGGCATAGGTATGGTTCTGTTATGGGATGAATGTTTGCATACCCCCAAAATTCATAGGCTGAAATCCTAATCCCCCAGTGTGATGATATTTGGAGATGGAGCCTTTGGGAGATAATAAAAGTTAGATAAGGTCATAAAGGTGGGGCCCTCATGATGGAATTACTGCCCTAACAAGAAAAAGACACCAGAGAATTTGCTCTCTCTCTGCACACAATGAAGAGATCATGTGAGCACACACAGCAATGGTGGCCACTTACAAGGCAGGAGAGAGGCCTCACCAGAAACCAACTATGCTAATTAGTATAAGTATATCCCATGAAGTATTTTTTTGTTTATCTGAAATTCAAATTTAATAGCATCACACATTTTCATTTTCTACATATGGCAACCCTATCACAAGGCAGATTTTTTTTTCTTCTTGGAAGGGAGGACAGTATTGTACTTACTAACCTACCAAATGGTCCAGAGCAATGACAATTATCAAGTGCCTACTGTATGCAGTGATTCAGTCACTGGTCTCAGTAATGAAGGTCAGGGACAAATAAAAATATTAGAGGCAGGAAGCAGTGAAAGTATTACATTGTCTTTCCCTTATATAATTCAAAATAAAACTATCACTAAGCTATAAGATACATGTAAGGGAATTCAAATTGTGATTTTTCACATAATGACTAAAAAATGTCAATTTTTCAAAAATAATTATTCTCTCTTATTGTTTTCCCTGTGCCACATTTGTAGGTTCTCTAAAGTTGAGCCTGGTCAAATTACACAGTAATTCATTATTGCACAAACCACAAAGTAAGATCCCAATGATTTTCTGATAAATGAATATATGAATGAATGAAAAAAGATAAGATATAGTAAATGAAATATTTAAATGATATAACATCTTAAGAGACCAAAAGAGAATGAACTATAAAAAAAATAAAATATATGGAAATCAATGAAATTCCATAATCCATGAGTAGATTAAGAGGAATAGGAAAACTTTTTTTTTTTTTTTTTTTTTTTTTTTTGCGGTACGCGGGCCTCCCACCGCCGCGGCCCCTCCCGCCGCGGAGCACAGGCTCCGGACGCACAGGCCCAGCGGCCACGGCCCACGGGCCCAGCCACTCCACGGCACGCGGGATCTTCCCAGACTGGGGCACGAACCCGCGCCCCCCGCATCGGCAGGCGGACCCCCAACCACTGCACCACCAGGGAAGCCCAGGAAAACTTTTTACAGGAGATTTTGGGACAGGAACCACTGGATTACTATGAGCTTCTTTACTAGAATATTAGATTATTAAAATAAGGATTGCATTTTCATGTTTTCATTTTAGTATCTAGAACAGGGTCTGGTCCATTTTTAGTAATAAATATCTATTTAGAAGGAATAAAAGAAGGAAAGTAGGAAGGAAAGAATGAAGGGAGAAGGAAAGGAAAGAAAAAAGAAAGAAGAACATACATAGCAATTGTAGGGGACAGGTGTAGAGGTAGAAAATTGCATAATGCACTTATGTAGGGCAAAGAATAAGTATATTGAAATGAGCAAAATATACAATTAGAAAAGAAATTAGGTTGGAATATGCAGAATTTCAAAGAACACAAACATATATAAAATAGACAATCAAAAAGGACCTATTGTATAGCACAGGGAACTCTACTCAACATTTGTGAAAACCTTCATGGGAAAAAAAACCACAAAAAAATAGATATCAGTACCTGTATAACTGAATCAGGTTCTCTTAAACCGAAAACAAACACAACTTTGTAAAATAACTATCCTCTAATATAAAGGAAAAATTAAATTAAAAAAAACAAAAGAACTGAAAAGAAGAGAAAAGAAATGCCTACAGTATTCCCCTCAGGCCTCCAAGACCTGGGTTGGTATCACATCTGTGGAGACTGAGCAGCCTTTGGTCCCAAGGCTCGAATGGGGTGGGGCTGAGGGAGCTGGGGGGGATGAGCCAGCAAATGAGCCCCCCTCTTGGACCTGTAGTGCCTGGTCCCCTCTGGATGGGATGACAATCTCCAGATCCAGGCAGACCCTCATACAGCTATGCCAAGGCTAGTGCACACAAAAATGATGGACCGTGTGAGCTGGAAGAGCATTGAAAAGTCACCTGGTCTCCACGTCTCCTGGCACTGAGAAGCCCACCTCCAGCCTCCTTCCTTGGAGTCACCCCACCTCCGGATGAGAGCATCCTCAGCATAGAGGTTTTGCAGGGGTTGAGATTTGTCCAGGAGGTGAAGCGCATGGGAGAAAAAGTAAGGAGACACAAGCCCTTGGCACATTCTCCTGGCACATTCCACTCTAATTTACAACCCAAGAACAGGACATTCCCTAAGAACGTCTAGTTGCCCCAGAAGCCAGACTCAGGCAGGAAGAAATCCTGCACCTGGTGGCCATTACCTGGAACAACAACTGTAAAACAGTGCTTATGAGCACTTCTTATTCACAAGGCCATCGGGGCTGTAATGATACCTGCCCTCAAGAAATGCCCCCGGGGTAGGTGATCAAAAAAGATTTAAAACTGAGATACTTTCAAGAAGCCAATTTCAAGAGGTAAATTCGACTCACAATGTTTAAAAAGAAAAGAAAAAAGAACACGAAGAAATGTTCCTCATCATTACTTATTAGAGAAATGGAAATCAAAACTACAACAAGGTATCACCTTGCACCAGTCAGAATGGCCATCATCAAAACATTTACAATCAATAAATGCGGGAGAGTCTGGGGAGAAAAGAGAACCCTGTTAGGCTCTTTGTGGTCCTGTAAATTGGTTACAGCCACTAAGGAGAACACTATGGAGGTTCCTTAAGGTACTAAAATAGAGCTACCATATGATTGCGCCATCCCACTTCTGGGTGAGTATATGGAAAAACGCATCATTCCAAAAGACACACACACCCCACCGTTCATTGCAGCACCATTTTCGACAGCCAAGATGTGGAGGCAAGCAAAATGTCCACAAACAGATCAATGGATAAAGTACATGTGGTATGTACATACGATGAAATACTACTCAGCCATAAAAAAGAATGAAATAATGCTATTTGTGGCAACATGGATGGATGTAGACATGATCTTACTAAGTGACGGAAGTCACACAGAAGGACAAATATCATTTGCAGTCAATTATAGGAGGAACTTAAAAATTCATACAGATGAACTAATTTACAACACAGGAACAGTCTTATATACGTAGAAAAGAAACTTATGGTTACCAGAAGGAAAGGTGGGTCGGCGGAGGCACATATTAGGAGGTTGGGATTAACACATACACACTAATATATATAAAATAGTAATCGACAAGAACCTACTGTATAGCACAGGGAACTCTATTCAATGCTTGCAATAACCTCCAAGGGAAAATAACCATAAATAATAGATATCTGTATATGTATAACTGAATCAGGTTCTCTTAACTGAAAACAAATGCAACATTGTAAATCAACTATTCTCAAATATAAAGGAAAAATTAAATTAAAAAAACAAAAGAATTGAAAAGAAGAGAAAAGAAATGCCTACAGTTTTCCCCTCAGGCCTCTGAGACCTGGGCAGTTATCACATCATCGGAGTCTGAGCAACCTTGGGTCCCAAGGCTCGACTGGGTGAGGCTGTTGGAGCTGGTGGGGGGGGGGGAATGTTCCAGCCAGTGAGCCCTGCCTCTGGGACCTGCAGTGCCTAGTTCTCTCTGGATGGGACCACAATCTCCAGATCCAGACAGACCCTCCTACAGCTATGCCAAGGCTAGTGCTCCCCAAAAACTGTGGACCGTGTGGGCTGGAAAGGCACTGAAAAGTCACCTGGTCTCCACGTCTCCTGGTGCTGAGGTGCCCACCTCCAGCCTCCTTCCTCAGAGTTGCCCCACCTCCAGATGTCAGTACCCTCAGCATAGCGGTTTTGCACGGGTTGGGATTTGTCTGGGAGGAGAAGTGTAAGGGAGAAGAAGTAAGGAGACACAAGTCCTTGGCGCTTTCCCCTGGCACATTCCACTCTAATTTATAACCCAGCACGACTTTCCCTAAGGACCTGTAGTTGCCCCAGAACCCGGACTCTGTCAGGAAGAAATCCTGCTGCCTTGTGGCTGTTACCTGGAACATCAACTGTAAAACAGTGCTTATGGGCACTTCTTATTCACAAGGCCTTCAGGGCTGTAATGATACCTGCTCTCAAGAAATGCCCCTGGAGTAGGTGATCAAAAAAGAATTCAAAACGTGGCCAACTTCCAAGAAGCCAATTTCAAGAGGTAGAGTTGACTCACAATGTTTAAAAAAACGAAAGCATATGAAAAGATGCTCCTCATCGTTACTTATTAGAGCAATGCAAATCAAAACTACAATGAAATATCACCTGGCAGCAGTCAGAATGGCCATCCTCTAAAAGTTTACAAAGAATAAATGCAGGAGAGGGTGTGGAGAAAGGGAATCTTGCTACAATGTTAGTGTGAATATAAATTGGTATATCTACTCTGAGGAGCAGTATGGAGTTTCCTGAAAAAACTATAAGTAGAAGTACCATTTGATCCAGCAATTCCACTCCAGAAGTAATAATAATAGGAAAACACTAATTTGAAAAGATATATGCACCTCAAAGTGATCACAGTATTACTTATAGTAGGCAGATATGGACTCAATCTGAGTGTTCATCAGTAAATGAAGCGATAAAGAAAATGTGATATATTTACATATCATGTTATATATAATTGAATATTAGACTGCCATTAAGAAAATAAATCTTGCCATGTGTGACAACATGATAGGACCTTGAGGTCATTAAGCTAAGTGAAGTAAGTCAGATAGTGAAAGACTTACAGTGCTTAATTTTACTTATACATGGAATGTAAAAAACAAGGAAATCAACAAACATAAAACAGAAACAGACACATAGATACAGAGAACAAACTAGCAGCTTTCAGAGAAGAGGTAGGTAGGGAGATGAATAAAATAGGTGAAGGGGATTTAGAAGTACAATCTCCCGGCTATAAAATAAACAAGTCACGGGATGTAATGTAGACCATGTGGAATGTAGTAAGTAATATTGTAACAACTTTTTATGGTGACAGATGGTAACTAGACACACAGTAGTGATCATTTTGTAATGTATAAAAAAACTGTCACTATTTTGCACACCTGATACTAATACAATATTGTGATAGTAATACAATATTGTAAGTCAACTATACATCAATTAAAATGTTATAAGTTTAATATTTCTTATATTTATCAAACATGCTTTTTTTTTCTTTTTGTGCAGAGATCTATAGAACAGTTTATTCCAGACAACTTATTTCAATGATATTTTAAAAACTATCAATAATCAGTTAAGGGTTTGAAAAGGGACAGAAAATAGGTATAGCCAGATCTAGCTATAGCTCTATAAATACTCATCAGTGGAAAAATCACAATTTTTTTTTTTTTTTTTTTTTTTTTACGGTACGCGGGCCTCTCACTGTTGTGGCCTCTCCCGTTATGGAGCACAGGCTCCGGACGCGCAGGCTCAGTGGCCATGGCTCACGGGCCCAGCCGCTCCGTGGCATGCGGGATCTTCCCAGACCGGGTCACGAACCCGTGTCCCCTGCATCGGCAGGCGGACTCCCAACCACTGTGCCACCAGGGAGGCCCCCACAAATTTTTTGAATGCAAAACAAAAAGATCTCATAAGGTGAAATACTTGTAATATTTTAAATGTTTGTAAATATTTGAAGGAGTGAGGGGAATGGAAAAGGACACACTTATTTCTGAGACATACATGTAAAGTTAAGTCTATAGAGATCTGAGGTTACAGAGCTTTAATATTAATAATAGGATGTGTAAAACCTCAGTTTGGTTGAAGTAAATACTGAAAGAAAGTGTTTAAATTGGACAATGTTTCATTCTCTTCTAGTTTACCCTTGAATAGCCAGAAATGTCATTTATTTCCTGTTTCACTCCCAAATAATCAAATTTGAAAGTCTATTCAGTTTTGATATAACTTTGAGGTCCTTATAGTTGTCTTGTGAATTATGGAAATAGCAAATAGGAATAACAGAAAGAATTATGAATGTATATTTTTTTCTGTTTCGTATATTCATACAATCTACCTAGTTTAAGATTTTGATGTGTGTCATTATGCAATTAAGTGTCTTCCCTGTCTTCTTTAGATATAATGTGACTGACAGAATTAGAGGGATATTGGAGAAACTATTATATATTGATGCTTACAAAATCTGTGCAAAAGTTTTTTTTATCTTTGTAAAAGTTTTTTTTTTTTCTCTTTTTGACTAAGACACTGTCTGAATCCCATGGCTTGGTGGATTCCAGGTGTCTATCAAACCTCCTAAAATGTTTTGGGCCTAAATGACTTGTCTTTTTCTAACTTAAATAGAGATTCCAAATCAATTATTCTCGAACTGAAACGTATGTAAAGATTTCACGGTGCTTCTATAAGATTCACATTTCTGTGTTCCATCCCTGGAGATTCTAATTCAGTAAGTCTTCAGGGAAACTTGGGAATTTACATCTTTGTAAACAGCCCAGATGGTTTTGATATAGGTAGTCTAGTGGTCACACTTGGAGAACTATAACTACCTGAGCTGTGACTGCCCCTTGATATCAATTCTTCCCCCCCTCCTCCTCATGATGATGATGATGATGATTACAAGTCACCTACTAAGAGCTGCTCCTCCAATCAACTTTCCATAATTTTCCCGAATGGGAGGACAGTGATAAAGAAGATCCAAAGCCTTTCATATAGTACTGTGAATTGATTTTTGTATTTATAATAGAATGTGAATGTCTGATCTTAGCTGCATCTCCCAAACCTTAGTTCCACTGGTTGTTAGTGGATGTTCTAGAAGAAACATGGTCAAGTAGCTTACATAGTATGTGATAATACTTTGTCTTTGATTATAGAGTTACAGACACATGGCCACACACAAAATTATGTAGCTTTGTTTTAACCAGGTTTCCCAAGATTCTGACTCTGGAATCTTATGAATAAGGGACAACTGTTAATATGATGCAGAAATACTATTCGTCACAGAGTGCTAAGCCTCATCTTGCCCTCTTGCCAAACCTAGTATCTTTTCAACAATTCAAACTACTGCTTTGGTCTAAAAGTACTCTCTTTGGCACGTCTGAAGCTTACATGGAGTAAGATTAGTCAGAAATGGCAATGCCAACAGCAGCTAAGAACAAGGGGTATTCCAAACTAAATCCTATTATAGAGACAAAAGGATTTTCATATGGCTAAAGACGGTGACAGGTGCAGGGAGTGTAAGTGGCCCTTCCAAACCCCTCTTTTTAAAAGACTTGGAGATAAAATTGGGTAGATTTGAGTAAAAATAAGGAGTTCAACATTTAGTGGGTGAAATCAAAGATACATAAAGTCACATTGAGTGACTGCTAGTGTAGACTGGACTGTGGTCAAATAAACTTTATAAACATATTTGAAGAAAGGTTCATTTTTCTTCATAGGGTCTTGGAAAACAATGAAGAGAAAAACATTGTCAATATGCTCAGTGTTTGATAGGAGAGAGAATATTTTGTCAATGACTAGGAGTAATACTATCTGCCAAGGCTGTCTTCCAGAAGCTGTGTAGAATCATTCAGATTCCTAGGGCTGGTTCCTTGGATAACAAGTAAATTTCTGTTTTAGTTTTCATGTAATTCTGCCATAAAGAAAGCATATCTTGACCATGGCAATGTGTGCATTCTGGCCAGAATAAAGTCATAATTCTTATTAAAAATGAATAAATTGGTATTCTGTTTTACATTCCAGTCTCTCATTAATTTAATTTACAGTAAGTTAACATCCCTGAGTCTGATCACATCTGAAGAAGTACACAATTGATTTTCTGTGCAAACAAGTTTCAACAAAACCCAGACTGCAATGAAATCACCCTTTATTTTATTATTATTTTATTTTTTATTATTATTATTTTTGTGTGTGTGATACGTGGGCCTCTCACTGTTGTGGCCTCTCCCATTGTGGAGCACAGGATCCGGACGCGCAGGCCCAGCGGCCATGGCTCACGGGCCCAGCCACTCCGCGGCATGTGGGATCTTCCCAGACCGGGGCACAAACCCGTGTCCCCTGCATCGGCAGGCGGACTCTCAACCACTGCGCCACCAGGGAAGCCCTGAAATCACCCTTTAAATGCTACCCTGAGAGCTTTTTGGTAGACGCTTAAAAAATACATCCCTGGCAAGTCCCCACTGTTCTATTTGTTTCTCTCCAAAAGGCAACATATTCAATGTAAAGATTTGTATGAGGACACTAGCCTTGTTTCTAATGAGGATATTTTTCTTGTTTTGAGAAGAAAGTAAATTTAGTTGCCACCATTTGCTATTTGCTCAATGTTTAGCAGGCTCTACAAAAGGGATTATTCACTTGAGAATTGGTGTCTTCCTTTACTGTTTTTTTTTTTTTTTCTCAGAACCCTGGCAAAATAGAGGAATAAAAGGAAGTTACATTGGGCAAATATCTTATACTCTATTTTTAAACCTTGCAAATACATTTCCCAGCATCCCTCATCTAGAGTCACTAGGTTAAACTTGGCTCATTCGTGCAGGTCCAACTGAAATATGTTGAGACTGAAACTGCAGAGCTAAGTGTTCAATTTAGAAGTTCTCCCCGCATCTCATTTTCACCCAGTGGAAAAATATGTAGTTATCACAGCGATTGTAATGTGAATTAAAGTCTGTATAACTCCTAATACTTCCAACAGCGAGTTCTTTTGTGGGGACTTCCTACGTGAGATAAGAAGGCTTCTTCTGCTTTTTTTCTCCCTGTAAGCCAGCATCTGAGATATTACAAAGTAAAAGACTTTTAACACATATTACAAAATAATACAAAAATTATTATTACAAAAATAATAATCCTTCATATTTTATAGGAATTAGTAAAGTGTCCTCACATATAACTACATAATCTCAGAACTGTCTTTATATTCTCATACATTTCAACTGAAAGACTACTCCATAGTCTCTCTTTTGTCAATACTTTTTATTGTGGTTTCTGGTCATTACTTTAAAAAAAAAAATCTGCCTACCTAATTTCCTAATGTACATCTAAAAATTGGGCGATGGAGACTTTATTCTCCTTACTTCTCTTAGCTGAGCTAAAGGTAAATATCACTAGAGTATTAATCAGTACCAGTAGCACAGAGATTTGTCTATAGAGCAATTTCAATTAACTATTACCCTGAAAATTGCCCCAATACTATAATTAGAAAAGTTTTATAGCTCTTCCAATAGGCAGGGATCCTCTAAACATCTCCCTACTCCCCACCTGATCTCTGGAAAGAGTAAGATGCTTTATTTCATGTCAAAATGTACATTTGTTGTTTTCTTATGCCATATTATAAGCAACTAAATTTAAGTGGAATGAAAATTAATGTTTACTTGAGTCAACACACCCATTTACATGTCTTTAAAAACATATTAAAACAAAAATTCATAATCACATGAAATGCTTGTCGGAATTATTTATTTTGCCATAATCAGGTAAAACACCTGGGATACTTTGCCAGTTGAAAATTTTCAGAAATGTTTTTTTCTTAGTCTCTTTTAACATGGTTTCATTTTCACTCTGTAAAATTACTACCCTTTTAAGAAATGAGGGGATATTAAAAAATCAATAGTTAGACCACACAAATACTTCATGACTCACTTTGAAATGAATCAGGAGACTCTTTCATCAGTTTTCATAAGTACTTTGATAGGTATTTATTGGGTACTTACTTCAGGCCAAGTGCTGGGTGTGGAGGTATGGACTGGAGATACACTAATCGATCAAGGTCAAATGGTTTTTAAAAACTACAGGAGGAGTCGGATAATCACACAATTATTTACACCATTATTAATTACAAGGTCCCTGGGAAGAAAGCTCTATTACTTTGTAAAAACTGATAAAGAAAGGTATGATTAGAGATAATGTTATATGAAGATAAATGTCATTCTATGAGACTTAAGTTTCAGGGAGTGATCCAGGCATATGGAACCTTTATACCTTGTTAATAATTCTAGAATGAATCCAAAAAAGCAATGGAAAACTAACACAGGCTTTTTTTTTTTTTTTTTTTTTGCGGTACGCAGGCCTCTCACTGTTGTGGCCTCTCCCGTTGCGGAGCACAGGCTCTGGACGTGCAGGCTCAGCGGCCATGGCTCACGGGCGCAGCCGCTCCGCGGCATGTGGGATCTTCCTGGACCAGGGCACGAACCTGTGTCCCCTGCATCGGCAGGCGGACTCTCAACCACTGCGCCACCAGGGAAACCCCTAACACAGGCTTTTAAGCATGGGGACAAAGCATCCTGTCAGATTTACATATTTCCCCCCCACATTTTGTTATGGAAAATTTTCAAATACTCAGAAAAGTTAAAATTATTGTGCAGAAAACTCCCAAATATCCACTACCTTGACTCTGTAATTGTAAATATTTTGCTATATTTGCTTTAGCCCATTATTCTATCCATTCATGTAGTCATATTTTGATCCACCTTATCTTTTGAAGTGTTTATAAAATTGAGATGTAATTTACAAACAGAAAATTTTACCCTTTTCAGTATACAGTTGTATGAGTTTTGACAAAGCATAGTGTCATATAACCACCACATTCAAGATAGACAACAGTTCAATCTGATTTTTTAATGCATTTCAAAGTTTTTACAGACATTAGTACATTTTCACCAATAAGCACTTTAATATGCATATTATTAATCAGAATTCAAGATTTATTTAAGGTTATTTATATTTTTAAGGTAAAATGTACATAGTACAGTGAAATGTACATGTCACAACCTTTCTATGAGCATTGCAAATGCATAAACCTAATGTGTGCAGCTCCAGACCCCTATCAAAATGATCTTAAAAGTTCTGATCACAAGAAAAAAACTGTAACTAATGGATATGAACTAAATTTACTGTGGTGACCATTTCACAATATATATAAATATTGAACCATTATGTTGTACATCTGAAACTAATATAATGTCATATGTAAAATATATCTCAGTTAAAAAAAGATGTAGAACATTTCCATCACCGTAAGAAATCTCTGCGTGCTCCCTTGCAGTCGATTCCTGTTTCTTCTTTCCCCTTCCCACTGACAGCCAGTGATCTGATTTTTTTAAATCATTAGTTTTGCCTATTCTAGAATTTCAGATAAACAGAATCAAAGACTATGTGCTGTGTAAGGCATCTTTCAGCCAGCACAATATTTTTGAGATTCAGATATGCTGAGTCTTCAGTAGTTCTTTTTAAATTACTGAGTAGTATTCCATTGTATGAATACATGACAGTTTGTTTATCCATTCTCCTGTTGGTGGCTACCTGAGCTGTTTCCAATTTTGGCTACCATGGACATTCTTATATAATGCTTCTAGTAAAAAAAAAAAAATATATATATATATATATATATATATATACACACACACACACATACACACACACACACACACACACACACACACACACATATATATATACATGTATTTATGACTCTTAGGTAAATATCTGGGATTGGAACTTCTTAGTCATGGTGGTAAGTATATGTTTAATTTTTTTAAAAGCCAGACTTTATTCCAAAAGGATTGTACCATCAGCTTAATAGTTTTAAAAATGATGCTGCCTGTAAGGATAGAGAGGACTTGGCAATAGGTAAAAGTAGAGAAGGGAAGACAAATAGCAATGTTTGGACATTACAGGGACCAGTGGAAATAGAGAAGAGTGAATATAATTAAGATCTGTTTAGAAGATAGAATCAAAAAGACTTTGTAGTGGATAAGATTCACGGGGAGGAAGATGGATTAGTCAAGTTTCAGACATGAACATATGGTTGATGGAGCTATGATTTACCAAGATGGAAAGCACTGGTGGGGCACCAGATTTAGAGGAAAAATCCTGAGTTCCATTTTGAACATGTGCAGGTCCATGTGACTGTTTTCTCTCTTGGAAGAAAGATTAGCTGATTTGTTACCATTTATACATTGTCAGAACCAGGGGGAAAATAAAAAAGAAATGCAACCCATTTTGCTAAGCAGCAAATAAACTTGTGTTTTCTAAATTTACCCTTTCCTTGAACCAAAACACTAAACAGTATATCCTCACTTATGATTTACTCAACAAAGGGAGCATAGATTTCTATTATCTCTTAACGTTTAAAGTTATACTATTTAAAATATAACCTATTAAATTATACTCATTTCAATACCTTGAAATGTATAACTTTTGTTTGAAAAAAATCACAGCACTTTTACTGGACAAGGAGCTGATTTATTACAAAAGATCTAATGAGGATAAATGAGTGGATATGATATGGTACAATATTTTCACAGATGGTTGAAATCACTTTGGGAAAAGCTTGGAATCAAGTTCATCTATCTAAACTGCTTAGGATAATTAAGATGGAATTCAAAAGAAATAAGTTTACTAGCAGTTTAAATCATTAAACTTATAAACAAACACAAACAGTAATTATTATTCTTGTTTAAGTTGCTGCAGAACTAAAACTCTCTAAACAATGAAGTCAAATAAAACCTTTAAAGAGACTTTTGAAGTTCTTCGTAATTTGTGTTTTGCTCAAAAATTATATGATTGCCTAATATTAACAAGGATTCTAATCGAACTGATTTTAGGCATGATTTTAACCAGAACACATGCTTCCAAGTTAGCTGTCATTGAAACAAGATAATAATATTTTTAATAATTACAGAAGTGCTATGAAAGATAACAAAAATGATAAATAGACTTGCTCCATATACGAAAGGGACATCTACAAGCCATTTAATCATTAAATGTGTTTTTATTACTTAGGGTTTGATAAATGTTGAGAAAAACAATTCAAAATCTGCATTAGCAGTCCCTAACTTCATGTTACCACCTAACATAGTTATGTAAAATAATAAGAGTTGTCATTAAAATGTAATTCAAGATTCACATTTCATGCCAAACTGCCAACAAGCTTCAATTTGCTAAATTATCTACAAACTTTCAGGACCACCTGTTTTCAGGAGGGCTTTTTATTTCCAGGAGGTCAGTGAAAGGAAAGGAAAAGGAAGATTTTGCCAACCACCTTGTTTATAACCCACTGAAGAATGACTTTGGATTCCCTTAATGCTTGGTATTTCACTCTGATCTAGTGGTTGCAGGCTTTTAATAGCCAGTTGCAAAGTCTAGCTGATAGAGACAGAGTAAAGGGACAAAGTATGTAATTATATAGTTAATCCCGCTAGGGGACTGTAAGTAAAGAAAAAGTATGGGGGAACCCCTGTAAGTTAATGATCACTGTAGAAAACAGGTTTGCTTAACCACAAAACCAAGCAGGCTTGCTTAGCAACAAAACCATGCAACAGAAGCATGAGACATGCCCCAAAACAATAAAACAATGGCGGCATGAGACCCACATCCTGCCAGTGAGCCCAGTAAGCTAATGATTCCTAGGACATGCTCCTCTGGGCACATTAAATACAAAAATATAAGGAAAGGGTGACATTATACTGAAACCTGAAATGATTTTCCATTTTTAGCAAATGTTACCGCCTCTCTATTCATTTCCATTGTGCCATGACAGTCCTGGCTTGACCTTATAGGGACAAAAAAACTCCCCTGCCCAACATGGAGGAGGAGCTGAAGATGGAAGCGTGCGTGATGTCTACTCAAGAATGTGAAAGAAGGTGGTCTTTCCCTCCTCCCCACTTTTCCTTTGATTATAAAACTGTAGCCCACTAAGTTCTCAGCGCATGGCACCCTCTCACCCACCGGCTTGTAAGCCTCACAAGTATCCTATTCTAATAAATCACTTCTTATCTATCAATCACTTTGCCTCTCACTGAATTCTTTCTGTGCTGAGAAATACAGAGCCCCTCACAGCGCCACAAAATGCCACCTAGCAGTTTCACAGCTAGAAGCTACAAGGAAAAAGGAGAACTATTTTAACAAGTACGATTTAAATACTGCAAAATACAATTTAAATACTGCAAATCTGGTAACAGTAAATTTGTTTTTCAGCTTACCAAAGGCTCCTACATTTCCTTCTTAATGTTAAATATTTTATTCATTAGCGACTCATTGTTTCCTACTTGCTAATGTGAAGTCTGGGAACATATAAATTTTGATTAGAAAGATTATATTAATTTTCTAATGATCTACATGAATGTATATAAAATAATGTTTAAAAATAAAGACTACTAAATGGATTATTATTTATTAGAACTGACATTGAGAGAGGAAGAACCCTGGCTTAGGTCAAAAATAATCTGTAGTGGCTGACTAGTCAGTGTTTTGCTTTGTTTTTTGTTTTCCAGTGTAGTTAGAGATTTATTGGCATTTAGAAAGTAAATATTTTTAAACATTAAATCACACATAATAGTTTTCCTTTAAATTTCTTAAAATAGTACATTTCTTATGGAAATGCAATGTAGGACAGTGGTTAAGACTCAGGCTTTAGTGCTAAACTGCTTGACTTCAATTCCAGCATTATCATTCACTAAACATTACTTTGGGCAAGTTACTTAATATCTCTGTAATACCCTCATCTGTAAAGATGAAAACAACTCCACCTTCTTAAAATTGTTATGAAAATTAAGGACACTTAAAGTGGATGTTCCAGGTAAGAGATGATGTCTTAGGCTAAGACAGTAAAATGGCACATAAAAGAAATCAGACACTAGAGCAATATATTTTGCAAATGGACTTGACAATATTTGATGAGCGATTAGGATCTGGGGAATTTTTGGCTGCCAGCTGAAGTTAAGCTGCTTGCTTATCACTTTTTTCGTGTATATATATATATATATGTATGTATAAAATATAAAACTCTGTGACAACACAGGCTCTGGCAGGTCACTTATATTCATCATGATGAATGATGAGCACTTATATTCTTCATGGTCTTGGGTGGTAAGTGATAAATAGAATATCGCCTGCCATATCAGTAAACAAAGGTGTCACAGTCATCAGTGATTGCAGCCACGCAGCCACGACCGACTGAAGGTGAGTTGGTGAACCCTGAGGGAACTCAGGAAGGAAACAAAGAATACCTGCTATCTGGAGGCCATCAGACTGCAGCCACTCCCTAGGTGAGCCCTGAGGAAACTCAGGATGTGAAAACACAGGATTTGGCCCCAGAGAGCTGAGGTGCAGATCAAAGGAGTGATTTCAGTGAGCCCAGACTCCTGCATCTTCCCATACATAGAAAAGCACTAAATTCCTTAACTTGAGATTTCTGGTTTTCTTTAATTAACAGTCTGACTACCTCCCCTTTGTTGCAAAACTATATATCCTAGCTCCTCCCTTGCCTCCTTGGAGCAGTTTTCTCAGGGTTAGTTGAGAAGCTGCCTCCCGGGCTTGAAGTCCTAAAAATTCCCGCCGAGTAAAACATAACTTTCAACTTCTAAGTTGTGAATGTATTTTTTTAGTTGACATAGGTCAGAAAGAGATCACTTCCTCAGCCTTAGCTGGAAATACTTTTCCTTGCGCATATCAACCAGAATGGGCACATTCAGGTAGGCAAAATGAGCTCAGCTTGGGACCAAAGGAGAGCTGGGGATGAATCTGAAAATGGAGTTGAAAGTGTGAGGCCTCCCAGAGGGAGGGAAATCTGCCCAGAAGAAAGCAAAAGATTTGGGATGTTGTGGTGAGTGTTTGGATCAAAGCAATCTACAAAATGAAGGTTACTTTAAAATTGGCTACTATATACCAAGCACCCTGCTAAGCACTGGTAAAACAACGTAGAATATGCTAAAGTATTACCAGGTGTTATACTGGTAGGGTAGGGTTTATATGTCTGTGGAGGGGAGAGACATATAAACAAAATTACGATACAATTTTGCAAATGCAAACATAGAAGTCTGCAGGAGGAGCTTAACTTCTGTGGGCACCTTGCTCCAAGTTATAAAACTAACTCCTCATACAGATGGCCAAGAGGCACATGAAAAGATGCTCAACATTGCTAATTATTAGAGAAATGCAAATCAGAACTACAATGAGATATCACTTCACACCAGTCAGAATGGCCATCAACAAAAAAACTACAAACAATAAATGCTGGAGAGGGTGTGGAGAAAAGGGAATCCTCCTGCACTGTTGGTGGGAATGTAAACTGGTACACTCACTATGGAGAACAGCATGGAGGTTCCTTAAAAAACTAAAAAGAGAACTACCATATGATCCAGCAATCCCACTCCTGGACATATATCTGGAGAAAAACATGGTTCAAAAGGATACATGTACCACAATGTTCATCACAGCACTGTTTACAATAGCTAAGACATGGAAGCAACCTAAATGTCCAACAACAGAGGAATGGATAAAGAAGATGTGGCACATATATACAATGGAATATTACTCAGCCATTAAAATGAATGAAATAATGCCATTTGCAACAACATGGATGGACCTGGAGATGATCATACTAAGTGAAGTAAGTCAGACAGAGAAAGACAAATATATGATATTGCTTATATGGGGAATCTAAAAAAAATGATACAAATTAACTAATTTATGAAACAAAAACAGACTCACAGACTTAGAGAACAAACTTACAGTTACCAGGGGGGAAGGTAGTGGGGGGATGGATTGGGAGTTTAGGATTGACATGTACACACTGCCGTATTTAAAACAGATAACCAACAAGGACCTACTGTATAGCACAGGGAACACTGCTGAATATTCTGTAGTAACCTAAATGGGAAAAGAATTTGAAAAAGAATAGATACATGTATATGTATAACTGACTCACTTCACTGTACACCTGACTAATACAACAATGTTAATCAACTATGCTCTAATATAAAATATTTTTTTAAAAAATGAACTCCTATCATGAAGGGAAGATAAAGTTTACTTTTCCTTTGGGTAAACCTACTTAGGAAATACAAATGGCCTATGGTGCCTCCACCTCACATCCTAAGTCTTCCCAACTTCATCTCAGAGGAGATGAGTGTCCAAACTTGGTTTGTGATCTCTCCCTCATCACTGGCAATACTATCAGGATAAAATAAACTTTTTTTTGCTCATCTTCGCCAGTGAGATATTCTTTAATATTTACCAATACATTTTGTCAGAGTTGCTTTCAAAATTTCTTACACTGTACCATATTTCATTTGCCTACCTTTTTAGATAGTGTTTTATGTGTTCCACCTTCTTTTTCTTTCAATGAAGAAAGTATTCCCCTCTACTGAAAAAGATCCATCGTTCCATTTTTTCTCTGATTCCTATCCCCTCTCACTTTTAAAGGACTTTGCTCTTTCAGTCATCCATTCTCTTTCCTTCAACACTGATGCCACTAAATATACTGGAATTTTACACATAGCCTATAAATATGCTTTAGCATCCTCCATTTTTAAAATAAAATCCTGTCTTGACTCCCACTATTGTCCCTTTTCTCAGATCACCATTCACAGAACAAACTTCTCAAGAGTTGTGAATCCATTTGTTGACCTACCATTCACTCTTCAACCCACTTTTTACTAGCTTCTGCCATCATTTGTCCTCTAACACTGCTGTTGTCAAGATCATCAGTGATCTCCCTCATGCCAAATCCAATGGAAACTTGTCAAATCTTTGACATAGTTGGGCAAATTTTCTATCCAAAGATCTAGGTTCTTACTTAATTTAAATTCTACCTTAGTGATCACACTCATTTCCATAGCTTTAAATACTATTTCACATCTATAGTTTAACACTTTCTTTCGTACTCGATATCCTTATGTCCTCTGATTAGCCAAGCAGCTCTATTTAGATGTTTTACAAATATCTTAAATATAAGATATCCAGACCAAACTTTTTATTTCTACCCATAATCCCTTCTTTGAACATTTTTCTCCCTAGTCTATTCCTTTCCAAGAATGACAGTATCATTTCCATAGTTTTTGAAGCTGGAAGCTTGGGATTCATTTTCAGTTATTCCCACACCATCCACATGCTCATCCCTCAATCCAAAGCCATGATGCCTATTAATTAACACTGTCAAGATATATTTCAAATCTGTCCACTTTTCTCCATATCTATTATTGCATTCTAGTGTAAGCCATCATTTCTGACTTATTTTCACAATTGCTATCTTTTGATCAATTCAATCAATTTCCACATTGTGATCACAATCATATTTTTTAAAACATAAATTTGATCATTTGATATCTCTGCCTTAAATCTTTCAGTGGCTCTCCTTTGCATGTAGAATAAATTATACACTCCTATTGAGGCCTACAAAGCATACCCTGCCCCCACCTCCAATAGAATAAAAGTTATTTCTCCATTCTCATTTTTCCCATTTCCCAATGATCACCATGCATCAGCCACACTGATCTTTTACTTCCTATACTCACCCCCAGGGCCTTTGCAGATATTCTTAAATAGGTCACTCTTTTCCACTCCCCTCTTCACTGTATCATTAGAAGTTTTACATCAGCCTAAGTGGTTGTCTCTATCAGTTATATCCAAACTAGTTCTCCCTATATTTACTGTCACAGAAAAATATTCATTTTCTTTATGTCATGTATCATTATTCCCTTTCTGTTTATTTTATTTGTTTGCTGCCTGTCTTCCTCACAAGCCTGACTAGCCATGAGATTTGGGACTGTGTCTGTCTCCTTAAATAGTATATCTCCCTCACCTTCCATGCTGTCCAACACATTGGAGATGCTCAAAACATTTATTGGCTGAATGAATACTCCTGTAGGAAATCCATTTCTGGCTCTATGTGGGTAAATTTTGCATTAATATGTGTGACCTAAATGGACTCACATTAAGAGGATACAAACATTAGTTCAGGATGTTCTTGCTAGTTCCTTGATCTTTTAAATCAGAAGTCACTGTAAGGCAAGAAATGCCTTTTTCTAAAGTGGCTTCTGCTTTTAGTGCTCTTTAAAATTTGTGCCTAACCAAGTTCTATTAAGAGTATGTTTTATAAAATTATCCTGACTGAATGAAAATGGGCAAGGAATGGGCTGAATTTGGCTGCTGTTCTACACTAATAAGATTTTAACAGTATACTCGAGATCACATAGGATGTATATTCACAGCCGCAGCTATTCAGTGCTGCTCTGTGGCTCTATTGAGATCGTAAACAATAAAGAGATCAAAACTGAAGCTTCCCTAGAAAGAAACAGGAAACTTCAAATCTACTAAGTCAGCACAACTCTTGGAAATTGTTGCCCTGGAGAAAGCAGATGTGCAGGAACACAAATTAGTTATCAGAAGAGATTTATGGTAAAACACATGTACGAGAGTATTTATATTTATATTTAGATGTACGAACAAACATAAACCCACTGAATAGCTGAGTTATGTCTGGAAATCAATTTTATTAAGTATTCAGCATTGTGATATTCTGTGATTGAGCTAAAAATTTTATAAGAATTATTATTTTTTAGGGTGAGTCATTCTTTCATCTTGTGTGTGGCTGAAAAGGAGCACTTTTCTGTGATTGTTCACAGAAATGAATGGGTACTGAGCAACAACAGGGAACACAGCTTAAAAAAACCAAGTATAATTATTTTGACTTGAAATTTTATCCCCATTTTTTATTGTATGGCCTCGTGAACATACATGAGCTGAAGGTAAGAAGGTTATATGTAGCAGGTTTTGTTTGCTTCTCAAAATAAGTATTGCCCTCAAATTCATTTTTTAATACTCAGTCTAAAATGAATCCTATAACCTAGAATAAATAAACGCTCTATTTTGCTCAAAGCTTTTCTTAAACTCCACAGTCTGAGTTAGGCACTCATTTCTCTGTGTTCCATGACGATTTGGACATATGTGCTCTATTATTATGTTTAGCCTTGATGTATTTTACAAGACTCAAAAGCAGAAAGAATATATTTTACATGTAGGTTTCTACTGCACAAAGCAGATGCCAAATGACAATTTTCAATTTGATTTATTAATAATATTTCCAAAAGAAGACTTTTACTTTTAAAATCTCATTGTATGCAATAATATATATTTCTAACTGCACTGTATTTATATATATGGTGAGAAATTGAAATTAGGATACTCTCTAAACGTGAATAATTTACATAAGAATCTCCAAAGTTCAGAAAAAATTTGAAACATAAGCAATGAAATATAAAATAATGTATGCACACATAGCATACCTACATACATAAGTGTATGTATATGTATACATGTATATAAAAACTATTAGACTGATCATTTTTTTAACAATAAAAATAAATGCTAGGGCCTCCCTGGTGGCGCAGTGGTTGAGAGTCCGCCTGCCGATGCAGGGGATACGGGTTCGTGCCCCGGTCTGGGAGGATCCCATATGCCGCGGAGCGGCTGGGCCCGTGAGCCATGGCCGCTGGGCCTGCGCATCCGGAGCCTGTGCTCCGCAACGGGAGAGGCCACAACAGTGAGAGGCCCGCATACCGCAAAAAGAAAAAAAAAAAATAATAAATAAATAAATAAATAAATGCTAGGGAGAATACAGTGAAAGAGCTATTACTATACTCTGTTGGTAGAAATCTGGATTTTTTTTTCCAACCATTCTTGAAAGTGATTGAGAATTATGTAATAAAAATTAATAAGTGATAAGCACAAAGATTATTGCTCAAAGGTATTCATAGTATTTATTATAGTAAATACTACTTAATGAGGGAAAAACCCTTAAATATCCAACAATAATATTTATGATGCTCTAAAATGGATTTTGCACCATTATTAGCCTTATGTTTTCAAATAATTTTAATAACGGTAAATACTCATGAGTTAAGGGTAACTTCAAAGTGAAGCATATGCAATTAATTGTGTCTGTGTGTGCATGTGTGTGCACTGGTACAATTTCTAAAAAGTAAATATATGAAAGAGAAAATGACCCTCTGGTTCAAAATGGCAGAATGATTTTTTTCATTTATCACTGACCCACTACAGCAATTTTTAAGTGAAAGTAAAGGAAATAAAAGGTATAAATTCAAAAGACATTAAAAAACAAAAAACAAGAGAAGAAATGACAGATGAAAAATTCTGTAAGATAGAGGGCACTTGGATAAAAGTTAACTTTCAGCAACATGACATGAATTACTCAGAGAGACTTTTCTGTATGGAACAATTAGATCCTTGATATGATACAGTCTTTTTTAATGGATTGCTGAATTTCTTCAAGAATTTCCCCTCCTGGTAAAACAAACAAACAAAAATAAAAAGAGTAGAAAAAAAGAGAAATCTGTAATCTGGGGCTCAGGCTGGGAGCAGCAAGTAGATTAGAAAAGCAAGGATTCCATGAGGTTGGAAGCTAATATCAACACTGTGAACCAGATGCTGGGCCTAGGGCAATCGTAAAGTGGCTGAAAATATTTTCTTCTCATATTGAGGTAAGACCTTTGGAGAACTGTACAGTCATCCCACGTTGGTGACATTCCCTGGTTCCTGCCAGCAGCAAAAACCTTCTTGACTTAATTAAGATCAAGATTTCTTACAGATCAGATCAGCCAATAAACTCATAATCAAAAATCACCAACCACATGAAGGGGCAAGCCACCACAAGTGAGAGTCAGAAAAGAAATAAGTAACAGACTCAGACACTCACATACTACATACATTAGAAGTGGCAGCTACAGAATATAGAATAAGTAAAAATGTTTAAATAAACAAACGATGGAATCTCAAAGATTAGATGAAAATCAGGTATAATCAGGTAGTTAAAAAATAAATGAAATCCCTTAGAAATGCAAAATATTATTGGTGATATTTTAAATCTAAAGAATAGGTTAAAAAGCATGTTTATATCAGTCAAAGAGGAAATTTATGACTCGAAGATATATCTGAATAAATTAACCAGAATTTGCAATTTAGAGAAATAAAGATATGGGAAACATTGAAGAGAAATTAAGGTACATCAAGAACTGAACGGGAAGGTCCAACAGGCATTTAGTAGGAAGAGACAGAATGGTTTTCAGTTCTGACCAAGATGGACTAAGCGCACTAGAGCCTGTGTTTTCCACTGATTATAATGAAAAACTCTCTATAAAATACAGATAACAACTACCTGAGGACTCTGAAAAATAAACAAAATCAGGCAGACTGGGAAGGGGAATCCAAACTTGGAGAAACAACCTATCTGGGTGTGAATTCCTTATTTGTTTTTTAATTTTTTCATGGCTTTGCCTCAGGGTGGGCCTAGACCAGAGCTTAAAACAATACAAATTTATCATCTCACGTCTATAGACCAGTAATTTAGGAATGATAGTACTGGATTCTCTGCCCTGGTTTTCACTGGATGAAAATCAAAGTGTCAGCCAGCCTGGACTTTTATCTGGAGGCTCTGGAGTAGAATCCGCTTTCAGACTAATTCAGGTGGTTGCAGAATTCATTTCCTTCTCATGTGGTTGTAGGACTAAAGCCCCCATTTTCTTCCGGGCTGTGGGCCAGAAGCCATTCTCATTGTTTCTTTGATTCATGGCCCCCTCCATCTTCAAAGCTGGCAACAGCTCACTAAATCCTTCAAGTGCTTCAAATCAGACTTCCTCTTCTGTTGGCTCTCCCTGACTTCCACTTCTGTTTTTAAGAGCTTATGTCATGACATGGGCCCATCTGAATAATTCAAAGCAGTGTTATTATTTTAAGGGCAAGCAGCTTAATTACATCTCAGTTTCCAGGGATTAGAGCATAGGATATTTAGGAAGCTTTGTTAGAATTTAATTTATCATACATCACAAAACCATTAAGAGATAATTCTTCAATTCTCTGAAAGAGTTTGTATAAGGCTGTAATTAACTGTTTCTTAAATATTTGGTATAGCTCAGCTGTAATGTATTCCTGATCCACTGTTTTTTTTAATGCAAAGGCTCTAAATTATTGATTGTTTCTCTAATTTATTTATTTATTCCTAATATATTATTCTATTTATTATTTATTTATTACTAATATATTATTCCATTTATTCAGTATTAATATATTATACAGTTTAATATATTTATCTCTTTTCCTAATCTGTTTTGAGGTATTTATCAAATTTATTAATCATTTTGAAGTATCACCTATTAGCTTTTATGCTTATTTTTATCTTCTTTTCAGAATTAATTACCTTTTCTTTTTTTGGCCGCATTGAGTGGCATGTGGGATCTTAGTTCCCCAATCAGGGATCCACCTGGTGCCCACTGCTTTGGAAGCATGGAGTCTTAACCACTGGTCCGCCAGAGAAGTCAAAGTCCCACCATGTTTATCTTTACTATTTCCTTTTTTCTACATTTTTTTTAAAATTAATTAATTTATTTTTAGCTGTGTTGGGTCTTCGTTTCTGTGCGAGGGCTTTCTCTAGTTGTGGCAAGTGGGGACCACTCTTCATCGTGGTGCACAGGCCTCTCACTGTCGCGGCCTCTCTTGTTGCGGAGCACAGGCTCCAGACGTGCAGGCTCAGCAGTTGTGGCCCACGGGCCCAGCTGCTCCACGGCATGTGGGATCTTCCCGGACCAGGGCTCGAACCCGTGTCCCCTGCATTGGCAGGCAGATTCTCAACCACTGCGCCACCAGGGAAGCCCGCTTTTTTCTACATCTTTTGGTCTTATTCTGCTGTTCTTTTTCTAACTCCTCAAGTTGGATTTTAGAGTTAAAAATTTTTTTTTCAATTGCATTAAAAACATATAATTATATGTCCCTGATGTGTATTTTCCAGCTTTTGAATACAGGATTGATATGTAGCCATTAGATGAAGTTTAACTGTTTAAATATTTTCTATCTTTGCTGATATTTCTAAAAACAGATTTAGCCATCTTTTTCTTAAAAGTTCATTAAAATCTTCTGCTACTATGAATATCTCAATTTTTCCTTGTAGTACTTTTCAATTATTTTGAAATCATTTTACCATACATAAAATATTACATTTGCCTGTTCAACTAAACCATATAGCACTACATAGTTACCCTTTCTTTTGTTATCTCTCATAATAATTTAAGCCTAAGAATTACTTCATCTAGGGACTTCTCTGGCTGTCTAGTAGTTAAGACTCTGCGCTTCCAATGCAGGGGGTGTGGGTTTGATCCCTGATTGGGGAACTAAGATCCCATATGCCACACAGCCAAAAGATTAAAAAAATAAATAAAATAAAAATAAAATAAAAAAATTTTAAATTACTTCATCTAATAAAATTGTAACCTAGGACTTTTCTGTAGTATTTTCTTTTTTATATAATTTCGGTTTCAACATTTCTTCTTCCTTTTGTTTTAATCATGCCTATTGTTATGGGTATTTTTCTTAAAAGACTTAATACAATTTTTAACTATTAACTGAAGTGTTTAGTCCATTTATACTAATAATGACTACTCATGTCATTCAGTTCATACCTAATATGTTAGTTTGTGTTTCTCCTTTTTCCTGCTTTTCCTATTTTCTTTCTTTTTCTATTGTTTTCTTTTGGATTGACCATTTTTTCCTTTACTTGTTTTTTTCTAATACTTTGGAAGCTACATAATCTACTTCTGTTCTTCCAGTGGTTACCCCAGAAATTTTAGCATGAATACTTAACTTAGCAAAGACATACTTTAGTCAGTATTTTCGCTCATATAGATTTCTTCTTTATTGTTTCATTACCAACTCAGAAATACTTTAAAAGGGATTGTTTATAATTTACTTAGCATTTTATGGCAATTTTTGCTGGGAAATATTTTAATAATTTGTTGGAAGCTGTAGCCCCCAAACCTAGTATTTTTACTGTGAAAGAAATCCTCACTTAAAACATATTATTATATAACTTGTTGAGACACACATTTTAAAAAAACAAAGGAAGGATTATGAACCAGTTAATACATTTGAAAAACTGAATGAAATGGAAAATACTAGAAAGATAAAGAATGCCAAAAGTGTTCCAAGTAGAAATAGAAAATATGATTAGATTAATAAAATTTAAGAAATTGAAGTAAAAACAGAATGCTTTACAGATAAATTCTACCAAAATTTTAAGAAATAATTCTATATTAAACAAATTATTTTGGAAAAAAAATTTACTATTAAGTTATTCTTGTATATTAATTTCTTTTCCTATTATAGTCACTTCATATTAGGTCATTGCTTTATATTTAGAGAATTTTCTTTCACCAATCTGAAAATCTTTGTCCTTTGTAAGAGGAGACAATTTTGTAGTTTAAAAAAACACACATTTGTTAATGGTTCTACTTCTTTCAGCTTTGGAGCAAATAGTTTTTAAAAATTAAGGATATTTCAGGGGCTTCCCTAGTGGCGCAGTGGTTGAGAATCCACCTGCCAATGCAGAGGACACAGTTTCGAGCCCTAGTCTGAGAAGATCCCACATGTCGTGGAGGAATTAAGCTCGTGCACCACAACTACTGAGCCTGCACTTTAGAGCCCATGAGCCACAACTACAGAGCCCACATGCCACAACTACTGAAGCCCACATGCCTAGAGCCTGTGCTCCACAACAAGAGAAGCCCCCCACTCACCACAACTGGAGAACGCCTGTGCACAGCAACGCAGACCCAATGCAGCCAAAAATAAACAAACAAATAAATAAATAAATATTTTTTTTTAAATGAAGGATATTCCAGATATTCATCCATCCCCTAACAAATAGTTCCTGCTCTGTGATCATATTTTACAATTGATAAAAAAAGAATGGCATGTGTTCAGTGAATCCTCATCCACTTAAACGTAAATAATTTTTCATCTTGGGTTCATAAAGATGATCTGATTAAAGTTTGTAGCTTCCTGAAAAATTATGTTTCATACAGTTTTTCCATTGTTTTCTATAGTTTTTGTAGAATGACTGAAGTATTCTTACTACTTTAAATATTATATATATGGTTATTTCCTTATTATTTATATGTCTATATATGATTTTTTTAAATATTAGGCTAGCTAGAGGTTAATTTATTTTATTAGTTTATTTAATAAACTGTTTATTATTATTATTTATTAGTTCTACCACTTTTCTGTTTTCTAATTCTTAATTCCTGTGTCTGTCACTATTAAATCCTTCTGATACCTTTGCTTACAGTAATTTTCTACCTACTTCTGTTGAATATTCACATCAATTATTTTCATATACTTTGTTAGTAATGCAGCTACTAGGTCTCTATATTTTCTTATGAGCACTTTTGAACTATATGCTGTAAGTTCTAATATACAGTATATTCCTTGTAATTATTTTTATTTATTATGCCATTTGTTTCTATTTTTATTTAAAAATTATCTTTATTTTCAGCTTGCCCATTTGATATTGAGTTTTTTAAAACTTTATTGAGATGTAATCCACATAGTATATAATTCACCCTTTCAAAGCATATAATTGAGTGTTTTTTTGTTTCTTATTTTTTTTATTTTTTGGCTGCACTGAGCAGCATGCAGGATCTTAGTTGTTCCCTGACCAGGGATAGTAGAACTTGTGCCCCCTGCAGGGGAAGCATGGAGTCTTAACCACTGGACCACCAGGGAAGTCCCTTACTGTTTTTTACTATTTGTATTTTTTATTTTAATTCCTAGTTTTAGTTCATTTTAACCACAAATGATACGTCCACTTTTTGAAATTAGTCAAGATTTCTTTCCTGCTTTAAAATGTGGTCAATTTTTGTTAATATGCCTGCACTCTCAAAGAAAAGGTAAATTATTACTTTCCAATGTATAAAATTTGTCTTTGTTATTTGATTCAATGTGAAATCATTTTCATTATTTAATTATTATTTTATTATAATGACAGATATACCTGATCTTAGGTCTGTTTCATATTTTTGTTAGAATTTTTGAGTGCTTCTTTCATCTTTCTTTAACATTCTTATTCCTAATGTTTGCCTTTCCACTGGTTCTATGTCTATATTTAAATGAATTAAATTCTTATTCAAGCCTTACCATACTTCCACTTAACATGGTTTTTCCTTTTCTCTTTTTCTTTCTTTCTTTCTTTCTTACTCTTTTGTTTTGGCTGGAATTCATTATCAATTATTATTGCCAAAAGAGGATATATTCATGAATGCTGTATTTCCCGAAATATTCTGCACTAGAAATCGCTGATATAAGTAGAAAGGCAGATGTAGAACATGCTACAGTATTGGTTAAATCACAATTTTTCCAATTATCACCTTTATCCTTGTGCCTGGAAATGGCTAAAACAGTTCCAGACTTCACATCTATATAAAATCATAATGTCCAGAGGAAGAGGAACAGCTCTTTTCTCTCTTAGCAGCAATCTCTCAGGAGAAACATAACATTCCCCCAATACCCCTATCAAACTTCTCTTTGCATATCAGTGATTCAAATTGTGCCACATGCCCATTGCTGAACCAGTTGGTGTTGTTAGAAGAAGAGCATGTGATAACTGCATAGGACAGATTTACTGAACCTATCACTGAGAAGGTAATACTGCCTTCTGCTAATGTGGGAACTGCATGGGGAGGGACAGAAAAATGCAGGGTAGCATTTGGAAATAAGGAAATGGATGCTGGTGAGGGAAACAGCAATAGTCCCATGTTAGTTTCTTTTTAATTATTTCTCTGCTTTGAAATGGGGGCATTCATTCCACACCAGCTATTAATTAAAGTTTAGTGTTGGAGAGAGGCCAGGGGACTTTGCAGAGTCAGCATGAGGCTTGGATTTAGACATGGTATTCTGATCATTTTCTTACTAGCTCTACTGGGTACTCTGCCCTTGGAAGAGTCTCTTCTCTTATAGTTCTCTATTACTTTCCTTATGTGTGATTGTATGTGTGTGTGTGTGCTTTGTTTTAGGATTTATCCCCACCCATGTAACTGTCATTCATAGCTGCAGAGTTGGTTGCCATCCAAGCCTTACTCCCTCTACTCTGCCACACTGATACTCTGAAAAGAGATTGTTTCTTTAATATTCTTGTTCATCTTCACATTCTCTGATAGGCTACCATCTTGAATTTGGCTCAGGTGCACACCTAAACTGCATCTGTGTCCTGTGACCTTGTACTCTGGAGTAAGTGATTGCTGGTTTCAAGTCTACAAACAATAAATGCTGGAGAGGGTGTGGAGAAAAGGGAACACTCCTACACTGTTTGTGGGAATGTAAACTGGTCCAACCTCTATGGAGAATAGTATGGAGGTTCCTCAAAAAACTAAAAATAGAATTACCATATGATCCAGCAATCCCACTCCTGGGCATATATCTGGAGAAAAACATGGTTCAAAAGGATACATGTACCCCAGTGTTCACTGCAGCACTGTTTACAATAGCCAAGACATGGAAGCAACCTAAATGTCCATCGACAGATGAATGGATAAAGAAGATGTGGCACATATATACAGTGGAATATTACTCAGCCATTAAAATGAATGAAATAATGCCATTTGCAGCAACATGGATGGACCTGGAGATGATCATACACAGTGAAGTAAGTCAGACAGAGAAAGACAAATAGCATATGATATCACTTAGATGGGGAATCTAAAAGGATATTACAAATGAACTTATTTACAAAAGAGAAACAGACTCACAGACTTAGAAAACAAACTTATGGTTATCAAAGGGGAAAGAGGGGGTATAAATTAGGAGGTTGGGCTTAACATATACACACTACTATGTATGAAATAGATAATCAAGGACCAACTGTATAGCACAGGGAACTCTACTCAATATTCTGTAATAGCCTATATGGGAAAAGAATCAGAAAAAGAATGGATATATGTATATGTATAACTGAGTCACTTTGCTGTACATCTGAAATTAACACAACATTGTAAATCAACCATACTTTAATATAAAATAAAAATTAGATTTAAAAAATTCAGTTAGATTCAAAGTATAGAGTAGGGCTACTATGTTGAAAGTTTCCAATTTTTTCAATGCTTGTATTAGTTTCTAGGAAACTCAGTATTGAATGTTAAGTCAAATTTAAATTACAGAAGTATATTAACTAAATTATGGTTCCCCCACATTTCCTTTATGGCAAACTATTGCATCTAAACTGAACTAAGGCATTTAAAACTATGCATCAGAATTCTATCGGTTGAACAAAGAATGGTGCACATAGATGACTGTGTCTCCAAACTCTTTCCATTTTACTTAAGATCCCCAAACTGCAGAAACTATTAAGGACATTTTCTGTGAGATACCTTATATTCCTTTTTTCCAAACTCAAAATCCTGAGAGAGCTCATAAAAATGTATTCAACACTATTATTTAAATTTATGAAAGAAAAATATAATGTATGTCAGAATTCAAGGTTTTTTCCAAAGTGAAATGAGCTAATTTGGAGTGAGGTCTGAGGAGGGTAAAAGCAGTTTCTTTATAACTTTATGCCAAAACATACTTATATGAAATATTTGGTAAATGATATGTTATAAATGTGTTGGAAGGGTTGTCCATATAAAGGAAGAATAATTTTATAATATTTGAATTAATTTTTCTAAAGAAAGATTATTTCACTTACATTTTAATTCTACAATAGTTTTCAGGCATTTGAGTATGAAAACACATTTGAAGGGGTTTAAGTAGTTAACAAAGCAGATCATCACCATGTCACTGACTTATCTTTAGTAGATTCACCCATCTAACCTCATATATTTTTTCTAGGAAGGCATATGCCAGGCAAAGATGTATTGGATCAACCTGTCATAAATAGCTAGAGAATAGCTAATGTCTAGGTGGTTGTTTAAAAACTCTGAATTTAATAAAATACCAAGTATTTTGGTAAACGCAAAATATCACCAAAGACTAAAGGTGGCACATTTATTCTGCAATTTGGTATATGCTACATTTTGCTATTCACTCATATATGTTTCAGTAATCAACTGAAGCTTATTCAGGGAACTTCTCCTGCAGGCACAAAAGTGTTTCATCTATAAAAGCTAAGTTATGACTAGTTTAACACCAAGGGTATAAGCAGTGAGGTACACTTCTAACTGCAATATGTCAACAAGTTATTCACACCTTCCTAGGTGTTTTTTTTGTTTGTTTTTGTTTTTTTGTGGTACGCGGGCCTCTCAGTGCCGTGGCCTCTCCCGCCGCGGAGCACAGGCTCCGGATGCACAGGCAAAGCAGCCATGGCCCACGGACCTAGCCGTTCCGCGGCATGTGGGATCCTCCCGGACCTGGGCACGAACCCGTGTCCCCTGCATCGGCAGGCGGACTCTCAACAACTGCGCCACCAGGGAAGCCCCTTCCTAGGTTTTTAAAATAATATTTTGTTTCTAATTTATGAAAAGAATGTGTGTGCATGAGTTCAGGCACATTGTATTTGACAAGGAAATGAATAGAAACAGATTATGTGCCATAAGCCTATTACAAACCTTTATAGGCTTGAAAAAATATAATTATAGTTTTGTGATTTTCTTGGTGTTTTACTATAGCAGGTTTTCTCGCAAATAAGAATTATGTTCTTATTTTCTAAAATAACTGCTAAATCTGTTGATATATAGATGAATGCTCAAGTCTGCTATTGGTCATACTTCTCTGTGGTTGAATTTTATGAAAACAAAATTCATTTAAAAAAATTTTTATTTTTATTTTTAAAAAAAGGTCTTCAAAGGAAAATTCAATCTAGACTCTGAATAATTTTTGTATAGCATTACTTCATGGATAGGATCAAAACATGCTTGTTCTCTATTTTTTCATCTTCCCTATAAACAGTCATCTTGGAAGCTTGTGTTTTCTTTCATAACAACAGGCTTGCAGAACCCTAAGTGTTTCTGGATACTGGGGCACAATATTAAATTTTCATTCAAGCCCCAATCCATCCCCCTAATGATTTACTCTGCTATTTACTGCTTTCTCTCCTTCCAAATGCCTCCCTTCAGCTTCCTTGAGGTACGGTTGGCTGGCCTCACTTATACCCTTTTTTCCATTGTGTCAGATTGAGTTATGTGTCTTCTTATCTGCTTTTCTATAACGTCTTGGAGATATGTTCCCGTGAATTCACTGACTTCACACATTCGATTTCTATTAATTAACCCTAAGTTTTTTCTTTCACACAAGAGATATCTAGTTATATTAATAACCAACATGTGCATAATCTTCCCCAACCCCAAATTTCTCCTTTATGCTTGGTAAATTCTTATTCATCCTGCAAAATCCAACTCAAATATTACCTCTTGTCCTTAGCAACCAAAGATATTAATAATTATTTTTCCATATCTTCAGAGAATTTATTCATTACTCCTCACATTTATGATCAATTTATGGACTTTTTTCACATTTCAATTTTATTTATTTTAGTTGCAAAAAGTGTACAAGTTTACTTAAAAAAAAAAACAAGCACCACTCAAAAAAAAAAAATCATTCAGTTACCTCCTTACTGATGCTGTGTTTTATAGGGTAAGTCCCATACATAGGAACTATCTCAATGTAAAACCACTTTCCTACCAACAAAGACAGAAACAAAGCAAACTTTACTGAATCATTTCATTGAGACACAATGCATTTTATCCAATATGTTGTGATATAAGGATATAAATGAATAACCGCCTATATTTATATTCTGTGAATTCTTTATACTATGCCTAACAGATAATTGTTGCCCAAGAAGTGTTTAATATTATCCTAAATCACGGTTTGTTGTTCATTTGTTTGTTTTTAGTTTTAATACAGTGGATATTTTAAAGCTTGAAAAACACCAAATCTTGCTATATTCAATTGGCTAGTTTCCAAGCAAGGTCAATTATTTATATAGAAGAACTCAGCATTATGGCTTTAAAAGATACTATGACATGCTAGGAAACTGAAGATAAATTATCATCTGGAGATAAATGTCATGAATAACTTCAAGTATTTAGAAAAACTCGGTTGTGTTTTACAGATGATATTTCAGAAGTCATTGTTTGGGCATTGTTTTAAGACCTATCATGACTAAAAAAATATGAATAGACATTTAGTTTCAGCAAGAAATAAACTTAGAGAAAAACAAGGTCTTGCAGGAAATTTGTTTTGTCATTTTAAAGCTTCCAAGAGGAAGGCAAATGATTCATCTCTAAACAATGCCAATTAGTGCTTTGCAAACAGATATGGCAAAATACTCAGGAAACAATTGGGGCTGGAATAATCTCTGGACAGTTGTCATCCCTGCTTTACAGTCCTTATTCTTTCAACCCTTGTGACTGAATGCTTACTCCTCAAATAGTTTCTGATTATCCATCCCTATGAAAGTGCAATAGGTTACTGAGTTTCAAAGCTGTCATTTCTATGACTTTTTTACGAGTTAGTCTTGCATGAATTTTCACAGAACATTTGGGAATATTTTAACAGGAAGGCTCACTAGAATGGATGAGATAGTTATGAAATATCAAACAAACATGAACCTAAGTGGACTAGCAGTGGGATGTGTGGAAAGAGATTATGATGTTGAAAATCAGAAGTTGGATTTTATTAATACAGACTTCACAGAAAAATGTTGGTTTCCAAATCAGCTTCTATTTTTCTTCCCAAAATGCTTAATCTCTCATGCCTCATCCTTGCAGCTTTTGTGTATCAGGTGAAACTGCCTCTATCCTGGGCTCTCAGAGGGAGCTTCATTAGTTTAAGGGTAAGCACCAATCATCCTTATATCTATGACCAATGACTGGCTAGGGAAATTAGGCTAAGTGAAAGAATACATGGCATTCTTTGAGGACATGTGAGCCAAGTTTGGATCTAGGAGATGTAAGAAAATAGTCGAGAGTGGCTTCCAAGAAAGAATTTTCTTTCTGCTAAATGAGAATGATCGGAAGAAGTAGCATCTTCCTTCCTTGTCCTCTACATATTGTGTAAACATTTGAGGCTCTGAACTCAGCAGTGTGAGAATGAGGTTGGCAGACTCAGAAACTGTGATTCAGCCATTTCTTGATCTGCATATGCACATATGTGAGTAGAGAGAGTTCCTTATTGATCATGCCAATTTAAATCAGATTTTCCTGATGCTTCAGAAAAACAGGATTTCCTTTGAATGTAAGGATGTTTTATTTTATTTACTGAATGTAAGGATGTTTTATTTTATTTACTACTTATATTTAGTTCTTATTAAAAACATTTCAGAGGGATGTGGGGATTGTCATTTTTAATTAAAATCCACAAATTATCCTCATTTTAGCCAATAACTATACTTTCCCTTACACAATCTCTCTTTTCAAGACCTTTTTCACAATATCATGCTTCTTTGTGTACTGATGTCACTAGACACATACAAAATTGACTTGTTTAGTTATGTGGTGGTGGTATTTATATTGTGTTTTCTTTTTTCTATCTTATGACCAACAATATCTATATACAGGAATCATGACCCAGAGAATGACACGTACACATCATCCTGAATTATGAGATGAAGATGAAGAGCTAGGGAAAGGTCAGATATTTGGTTATAACTGCAAGGACAAGCCCTTTGAAGGCATAAAGTGGAACAAAATGTGATTTATATTTCTGAAAAAGTTACTCTTGCTGCTTTGTGGAGAAGGGATTGAGGGAAGCAAGAGAAGACACAGGAGAGCCACTTAGGAGGCTACCACAAAAGTCCAAACACAATATGACGATTTAGATTTATATGCTGGCATTAGAGAAGGAAAGCAGTGATGGAATTGAGATATATTTTGGAATTAAAAGTTTAGGACATGATCAAATGTATTAGTGTATAAGAGAAAGGGGGAAATGAAGTTTGGGTATCAGAGGGGTAAATAAAAATGATATTTGCTATACTAAAACTGGTGGCATTTTTATTAAGATCATGTTAAATTTACATATCAACTAAGGGAGAATTGAACACATGATGTTGAGTGTTCTTCCCCCAAAACATGGTCTTTCAGCTTGTTCAAGCCTACTTTTGTGTTTTTCAGAAATGTTCCAAGTTATCCCCATTTATATATTTATATTTTGTTACCTTTCATCATAAATATTTCTGAAAAATCTGTTTTGAATAGGTTTTTCTCTCCTATTATACCTTCTGATTTTTCTATCATTCACATATAAGAATGTAATTATTTTGGTATGTCAGTTTTACATGCTAGCTTACTAAATAGTTTTATTTTTTTCATAATATTTCTTTTGGTTTTCTTGGGTTTTTACATGCATGATCACACCATCTGCAAACAGTTTTAGTTCTTCTTTTCATATTCCTATGCCTCTACTAACTTTCTCTGACTTCAGCAATTGATAAGCTAATGTTATAAATCCAATTTTTAATAATAATGACAATAGCAGGTGTTCATGTTTTGTTTCTGCTTAAATGGCCTCCAGTGTTTTACTGTTATTTAAGATGTTGCTCTGCAGGTTGAGTTATTTTATCATGTTCAGGGTATGTGTACCAATGTCTAATTTAGTGATGGTTTCTCAACAAGAATAGAAAATCATTTTTATATGTCAAATACATCTTCAGCATCTCTGGAGATACTTTCAAGACGTTTGTCCTTAGATCTACTAATACAAGTAATTACATTAATAAACAATACAATATTGAAGGGTGTTTACACTCCTACTTTAATATAATGTACTGTTATGTTTTGAATATTTATTTAGGATGTTTTTCACATCACTGTTCACAGGTGAGAATGATTTTTTACTTTTTTGTTCAATTTTTATCAGATTGCGGTGTTTGCTTTAAAAATATTTTAAAGGTTTCCCTTTTTTTTTCTGGTCTGGAACAATTTTCAATAGTATTGGGATTATCTGGTCTTTAAACATTTGGAATATTCCACTGTAAGTCCATCATAATCTATTGTTTCTTGTGCAAAGAGACTTTTTCTAGCTTTATCTTTTTTAGGAAAATTGGTTTTCTCTATCACTAGTGAGGTCAGTTTAAGTGAATTTTTTTTCCTAGAAAATTATCCATTTCATGTAGATTTTAAAATTTATTGATAGGGAGATCTACAATTCTCTCAGAATTAGAAAAAGTAATTGATTTGATGGTTATTTTACCTTTATCATCTCTGCTTCATTATTTTATGTATTTATGCTCTTTGTTCTCTTATTTTTCCTAATGTGCTTGTGTGGTGAAATGTCCCTTTGGTTGTTTTTTTAAAGAATTAGATAATTTATTTATTACTTTTTTTAACTCATTATTTCCTGCTTTCACCTTTGTGAATTCCTTTCTTCTGCTTTTTTTTGGTTTCTCTTTTCCCCCCACCTGACATTTTGGTTAGATACTTATTTTTTCACTCTTTCAATATTAGTAATATGAGATTTTTGGATATGAATTTTCCTCTGAGTACTATTTTAACTATATTCCATAAATTCTGGTATATATTACTTTTACTATTGTTATATCCTTCTATTTTAATTTGTACTTTTCCGTTAGTTATTTTATTAAGGCCATTTAATCCAAGTAAAAACTTCTAATTTGATTTTAATTTCGTAGTTATGATTCAGTACATTGTGGTCAGAGAATACTGTTTGTTTTTCAACTTTTTGTACATTTGTTGAAGTATTCTTTATGGCCTAAATTATTTTTAATCTTTAAGATTGTTTCATGTACAACTACCAAGACATTATATTCCTTAATATTGGGATATATGTCTCAATAAATTATATAGACATAAATATGATTAGTCTAGATCCTCACATACTTTTGCCCTTGACTTGTCTTAGACTAAGACATTTTGATTGTATTAAAGTCTCTTATTATTAGTGTGTGTCTAATGCATCTTCTGTAGATTTTGCTTTATGAAAGTTGTTGGTATATTATGTGGTGTTTAGAGATTTATAACTCTTTTATCTTTACTGTGAAGATTTAACATTGTAACATATATCTTGTTCTCATTAATAGTTTTTTGCTTGAATTATACTTTGATACCAAGTTGTTATCCTTGCTTCCTTTTTGTTTTTTGCTATTATTCTTTTTCCATCCTTTGACTTTTAGCCTCTGTGAAACATTTTCTAAGGTGGTCCTCTTGTATACAACATAAAATTGCATTTTGCTTTGTCAGTCTATCTGAATTTTTTCTCTTTTAGTAGATGAGTTAAGTCTATACACTTTTAATAATTAGACATTCACTATGTCACCTATTTTTATAATGTTTCTTTCAGTATTAGAAAAACTTGTATTTTGTATTTCCAGTGCCTACATTTTTTTTTTTTTTTTTTTTGCTGTACGCAGGCCTCTCACTGTCGTGGCCTCTCCTGTTGCAGAGCACAGGCTCCGGACGCGCAGGCTCAGTGGCCACAGCTCACGGGCCCAGCCTCTCCGCGGCATGTGGGATCTTCCCAGACTGGGGCACGAACCCGTGTCCCCTGCACTGGCAGGCGGACTCCCAACCACTGCGCCACCAGGGAAGCCCCAGTGCCTAACTTTATGTGAATATCTCATTCTCCATTTTCCTTATGAACAAATAGAATATTCACTTGGTAGCTATTCTTTCTTTTTCTTTCCTTCTCTTCCCCCATCTAATTTTGGCAATCATATTTTCTTTCTTAAAGTTTATATTCTTACTCTTATATATATATGTGTGATGAATAATTTTACATGTTAACTTGACTGGATCACAGATATTTGTCTAACCATTATTTCTGGGCGTGTCTGTGAGAGTGTTTCTGGATGAAATTAGCATTTGAATTGGTGGACTCAGTAAATTAGTTTGCATCCCCAGTGTGGGTGGGCATCACCCAATCCATCAAGGGCCTGAGTAGAACAAAAAGGTGGAGGAAGGGAGAATTTGGCTCTTTCTGCCTGATTACTGAGCTGGGACATCCATTTTCTCCTGCCTTGGTGCTCCTGGTTGTCAGGACATGGACTGGAATCTACATCATCTTCTCTCCTGTTTCTCAGGCTTTTGGACTTGGACTGAATCACACCACAGGCTTTCCTGGGTCTCAAGCTTGCCATGGGCAGGTCATGAGATGTCTCAGTCTCTGTAATTATGTGAGCCAATTCTTTATAAAAAGTCTCTTCCTATATATATATACTATTGGTTCAGTTTCTCTAGAGAATCCTGCCTAATACAACACTCAAGCTTCTCGTATTCAAATGTTATTTGACTCCTAATCAATGTTCTTTAAATCTTCTTTCACATCTATAATTTCTTATTTTGATATTTTAAATTCTGGCAGGAATCCTACTTGTTTAAAGTGCTTTCGTCTATGAAACTGTTTTGATTCTTACTTTAGTTTTTATTTTTTATAGAATGGATGCCATGACTTTATTCTTCTTTTTCCCTGTTTTATTTTCCTGGAGTAGTGACTGGGAAGATATCCCTTTTTGTGGGGGCAGAGGTGGCAGGTGGCCTTTTCAAGTTCTCATATCAAAGGCTCTGCTTTTATTTCAATAGGGAGTGGCAGTTTTAATATATTAAGTCATTATTTGATGATGGGGGTAGTTTGCTTGTATTTTCATATTCTATTTTGCTACATTAGGATGCTCATCATCAGCTGTTTCTTTTCCTCTCTTTAAAATCAGCTGCTGACTATAAATGAAATCACTGCTGCAAAATGACACAATATCAGATAATTGAAACACCTCATGGAACTCCACAGGGTATAGTCATATAAAGCTTTTATACAGGTGAAGGACACATTCAGCAGGAGAAAGAACATACAGCCATTCATGGAGATGCCCCAGATGTATAAGGTGCAGCCTTCACGGGTCCTACCTCAGTCACACAGGACATGCTTCATCTTTGGTTTATACATACAAGATACTGTGGTTTCATGGGAACCAAGACACAGTTTTACTAAGGAGTCTTTTATACCTGCTGGTCACATAGCTAAAACTAGGCTTTACAACTGATTAAACCAGGTATAACTATCAAGCCATACATTTTCACTAACCAATGTAGATAACAAGCTAGCACAGCATGTCTCCAGGATAATTTCAGACTTTACACACCACATTAGAACTCACTAGCTAGTCTATTTCATTCTCTCCTGGGCCAAAGGTTAATACTAGACTTCCAAGCAACCCTGGAGACAAGCTTAGAGTTACCCAGAGAAGCTGCAAGTCTTCCCTATCGTTAAAAAACTCTCTTCCAAATACACTTCCCTGAAGCTGCCTTTCTAAGCCCCTTCTCTTTGTTCCTGTTGCCTTAGCTGTGATCTTACAAGCCTAAGAACTGCTGTCTGTAGTTTTCCACTCAGGACAGGGTTTTCTGTTTATGGACGTGAACACTTGATAATGTTTCCTGGATTTCAACACTACTGCCCACTATCCCACACTTCTGTGCAGCTCCCTCCAGACTGAAATACAAGTGTGGGCTCTAGATCAACTCTAGTTTCAGTTGCTTATTTCCCCTTTCACTCATAAATTGGTACTTATTCTCTGTTCCCTGGTTATGCTGTAAGTGTAAATTATTGGTGTTTTCATTTAACTTCTCTGTTAATCTTTATGGTATTTTGGAGAAGGTGTGAAAAGATTGGAATCTATAGAGACTGCAGTATCCCAAGGTAATCTGGAACTAGCCGCCTTGGCTTTTAACTTTTCAATCCTTCAGGAGATAATGCTACTTCAGTGACAGGAGAAATATCCTTTTCTATCACAATTTTTTCCTATAGCAATCGATATGCTAGTCTTGTTTCTTTCTTCTGCTTTTCACTACTCTTTTCATAAACTGCATCCCTAATTGTTCCATTTCTATCATCATTCCCTCATTATCAAGTAGGGCTACTATTCTGTTGCATTTGCCTTTTTTTTTTTTTTTTGCTTTCTTGCTTTTAGTATCTGACATTAGTTTCCCTAAAATGTTCTCCCAGATTTAGTGTTGGGTGTTTTCCATAGCAATATATGTGAATTCAATAAATTCTGTCCCAACAAAAAGCACCCATCAATTGAACAAATGATGACACCCTCACCTCCTCAAGTAGTATCCATTCAGAAACAGCTCCCATCAGACCAACATTTAATCAAGCCTGTTCAAAATGTGGAAGTGCCTTCCAGGACTTCCCATAATTCCTTCTATATCCTCCTTGTACCTTCTTTTAGAAACCTGACACTGTAACACCGTAGACTATCCCCTTACCTCACTTTGTGCAATAGCTCTGTTGATTTGAAACTTAGTAAATGAAGTAAAAATATTCTACGTCTATTGTTGAAGACTTTATTTCTAAAATATGTCCAGATTTTATGAAACTAGTTATCTATCCTACTTATCCAAGGGAGCTTTCCCAGGACCTCTCTGGTACTTTAAAGGTTGTCTTCATTAGCTTCTTTTATTCAGACTGCCTCTGGAGTCATGCAAGCTTAGACTCTGATGTCTTCGCACAAACAGTGGTCTGTTCACTCACCATGATACATGCCTTTTTTCTTAGCTCCATCTTTAAAGGTACTTAGGGACACGCATATCTCCTTTTCTCTTTTATTTGTGTCTAGGCTGGCCAACCAGATAGAAATATTTATCCTAAGCATGTCCTTGAACATATCTTCCACTATACTTTATTTCTCTCACTACTCCTATACAGATTGTCAGAAAAAAATTCTGCTTTTAAAACAAACTTCTTTTTTCTTCAGAAATACTAATTCCTAGAAACAAAATGCAGGTTTTGAGCTTTTACAATCTTATTCTTAGCACTGTAGTTAACTCCGTGTTTTTCTGTATCTCAATCCAAAGTGATTACTTATCCAATAAAGACCAAATGGCCTTTTACCTGTTCATTGATTAAATATATATCAGTCTGGTGTTTGAACCCATAGTCTCTCTTTATGAAATCCACAATGAGCAAGATTTTTGTTGAGTCCATTTACAATATTATAATGAGGAATGCGGAGGAGTGACTCAGGAATTTTAGGACAATCCTCATAATTTAAGAACTAAATGGGGACATCCCTGGTGGTTCAGTGCTTAAGAATCCACCTGCTGTTGCAGGGGACATGAGTTCGAGCCCTGCTCCGGGAAGATCCTACATGCTGCGGAGCAACAAAGCCCATGCATCACAACTACTGAGCCTGTGCCCTAGAGCCCGTGATCCACAACTACTGAGCACATGTGCCACAACTTCTGAAGCCTGTGCACCTAGAGCCCATGCTCCACAACAAGAGAAGCCACCACAATGAAAAGCCCATGCACCAAAACGAAGAGGAACCCCTGCTCACCGCAGCTAGAGAAAGCCCGTGTGCAGCAACTAAGACCCAACACAGCCAAAAATATAATATAAATAAATAAATAGTCCTAGGAATAGCCACTGCCAGTGTCTATGTCCCCAGGGTGAGCTGTAGCAGCACCCCCTTCCCCTAGGAGACTCTCCAAGACCAAAAGGCATGGATGGCAGACTTCACGCAGGAGTAGATGAAGATGCTTAGAACTCCATCTTTCCTTAGAATCTTGGATCTGGGAGGATTTCCATTCCCTGATTTCCACTGCTGATATCTCATTTGATATCATTCAGTTCATCAATGTCTTCTTGAAGAAGTTGGTTATGAAGTTTCTGACCAACTCCAAGCTGGCCTGCTGACCTCTCTGCCTGCTGCACAGAGACCACACTCAGTCACTCTTCATTGTGCCCTAAGAGTCACCTGGCCTCTCACTTGTACCAGGTCCCCTGTTGGATCTCATGTCATCTTGTTTCTTCACTTATTTCCTCATTTTGGTAGAGTATATCCTCCAGTAACTTTCTGAGAAGGGGTTCATGAGAGGCAGTTTTTCGTTTTTTTTTTTAACGTGCTGTGTGGTTCACAGGGTCTTGCTGCTCTGGCCCGGTGTCAGGCCTAAGCCTCTGAGGTGGGAGAGCTGAGTTCAGGACATTAGACCACCAGAGACCTCCCAGCCCCATGTAATATCAATCAGTAAGAGCTCTCCCAGAGATCTCCATCTCCATGCTAAGACCCAGCTCACCCAACAGCCAGCAAGGTCCAGTGCTGGATGCCCCATGCCAAACAACTAGCAAGACAGGAACACAACCCCACCCATTAGCAGAGAGGCTGCCTAAAATCATAAGTTCACAGACACCCCAGAACACACCACCAGATGCAGCCCTGCCCACCAGAAAGACAAGATCCAGCCCCACCCACCAGAACACAGGCACCAGTCCGCTCCACCAGGAAGACGATACAAGCCACTGAACAAACCTCACCCGCTGGGGGCAGACACCAAAAACAACGGGAACTATGAACCTGCAGCCTGAGAAAAGGAGATCCCAAACACAGTAGGTTAAGCAAAATGAGAAGACAGAGAAATATGCAGCAGATGAAGGAGCAAGGTAAAAACCCACCAGACCAAACAAATGAAGAGGAAACAGGCAGTCTACCTGAAAAAGAATTCAGAGTAATGATAGTAAATGTGATCCAAAACTTGGAAACAGAATGGAGAAAATACAAGAAACATTTAACAAGGGCCTAGAAGAACTAAAGAGCAAACAAACAATGATGAACAACACAATAAATGAAATTAAAAATTCTCTAGAAGGAATCAATAGCAGAATAACTGAGGCAGAAGAACAGATAAGTGACCTGGAAGATAAAATAGTGGAAATAACTACCACAGAGCATAATAAAGAATAAAGAATGAAAGGAATTGAGGACAGTCTCAGAGACATCTGGGACAACATTAAACGCACCAATATTCGAATTATAGAGGTCGCAGAAGAAGAAGAGAAAAAAAAGAGTCTGAGAAATTTCTGAAGAGATTACAGTTCAAAACTTCCCTAACATGGGAAAGGAAACAGTCAATCAAGTCCAGGAAGCACAGAGTCCGATACAGGATAAACCCAAGGAGAAACATGCCAAGACACATGTTAATCAAGCTATCAAAAACTGAATACAAATAAAAACTATTAAAAGCAGCAGGGAAAAGCAACAAATAACATACAAGGAAATCTCCATAAGTTTAACAGCAGCTCTTTCAGCAGAAACTCTGCAAGCCGGAAGGGAGTGGCAGGACATATTTAAAGTGACGAAAGGGGAAAAAAATACAACCAAGATTACTCTAGCCAGCAAGAATCTCATTCAGATTCGATACAGAAATTAACCTTTACAGGCAAGCAAAAGCTAAGAGAACTCAGCACCACCAAACCAGCTTTACAAGAAATGCTAAAGGAACTTCTCTAGGCAGGAAACACAAGAGAAGGAAAAGACCTACAAAAACAAACCCAAAACAATTAAGAAAATGGTAATAGGAACATATATATCGATAATTACCTTAAATGTGAATGGATTAAATGCTCCAACAAAAAGACACAGGCTGGATGAATGGATACAAAAGCAAGACCCATAAATATGCTGTCTACAAGAGACCCACTTCAGACCTAGAGACACATACAGACTGAAAGTGAGGGGATGGAAAAACATATTCCATGCAAACGGAAATCAAAAGAAAGCTGGAGTAGCAAATCTCATATCAAACAAAATAGACTTTAAAATAAAGACTATTACAAGAGACAAAGAAGGACACTACATAATGATCAAGGGATCGATCCAAGAAGAAGATATAACAATGGTAAATACTTATGCACCCAACATAGGGGCACCTCAATACATAAGGCAAATGCTAACAGCCATAAAAGTGGAAATCGACAGTAACACTATAATAGGAGGGGACTTTAACACCCCACTTTCATCAAAGGACAGATCATCCAAAATGAAAATAAATAAGGACACAAAAGCTTTAAATGACACATTAAATAAGATGGACATAGTTGATATTTATAGGACATTCCATCCAAAAACAACAGAATACACTTTCTTCTCAAGTGCTCATGGAACATTCTCCAGGGTAGATCATACCTTGGGTCACACATCAAGCCTTGGTACATTTAATAAAATTGAAATCATATCTAGTGTCTTTTCTGACCACAACTCTATGAGACTAAATATCAATTACAGGAAAAAAATATGTAAAAAATGCAAACATATGGAGGCTAAACAGTATGCAACTAAAACCAAGAGATCACTGAAGAAATCAAAAATACCTAGAAAAAAATGACAAAGAAAACAGGATGACCCAAAACCTATGGGATGCAGCAAAAGCAATTCTAAGAGGGAAGTTTATAGCAATACAAGCCTACCTAAAGAAACAAGAAAAATCTCAAATAAACAACCTAACGTTACAACTAAAGCAATTAGAGAAAGAAAAACAAACAAACCCCCCCACCCCAAAGTTAGCAGAAGGAAAGAAATCATAAAGATTAGATTAGAAATAAATGAAAAAGAAATGAAGGAAACAATAGCAAAGACCAATAAAACTAAAAGCTGGTTTTTTGACAAGGTAAACAAAATAGAAAAACCACTAGCCAGACTCATCAAGAAAAAAAGGGAGAAGACTCAAATCAACAGAATTAGAAATGAAAAAGGAGAAGTAACAACTGACATTGCAGAAATACAGGATCATCAGAGATTACTACAAGCTACTATATGCCAATAAAATGGACAACCTGGAAGAAATGGACAAATTCTTAGAAAACCACAACCTTCTGAGACTGAACCAGGAAGAAATAGAAAACATAAACAGACTAATCACAAGCACTGAAATTGAAACTGTGATTAAAAATCTTCCAACAAACAAAAGCCCTGGACCAGATGGCTTCAAAGGCGAATTCTATCAAACATTTAGGGGCCTAGCCCCTATTCTTCTCAAACTCTTCCAAAATATAGCAGAGGGAGGAACACTCCCAACTTATTCTATGAGGCCAGCATCACCCTGATACCAAAACCAGACAAAGATGTCAAAAAAAAGAAAACTACAGGGACTTCCCTGGCAGTCCAGTGGTTAAGACTTCACCTTCCAATGCAGGGGTGTGGGTTCAATCCCTGGTCAGGGAGCCAACTTCCACATGCCTCATGGCCAAAAATTCAAAACATAAAACAGAAGCGATATTGTAACAAATTCAATAAAGATTTTAAAAAAAGAAAAAAAGAAAGAATACTATAGACCAATATCAGTGATGAACATAGATGCAAAAATCCTCAACAAAATACTAGCAAACAGAACCCAACAGCACATTAAAAGGATCATACACCATGATCAAGTGGGGTTTATCCCAGGAATGCAAGGATTCTTCAATATACGCAAATCAATCAATGTGATACACCATATTAACAAACTGAAGGATAGAAATCATATGATAATCTCAATAGATGCAGAAAAAGCTTTGACAACATTCAACACCTATTCCATTTATGATAAAAACCCTCCAGAAAGTAGGCATAGAGGGAACTTACCTCAACATAATAAAGACCATATATGACAAACCCACAGCTAACATCATTCTCAATGGTGAAATACTGAAACCATTTCCTCTAAGTTCAGGAACAAGACAAGGTTGCCCACTCTCACCACTATTATTCAAAATAGTTTTGGAAGTTTTAGCCACAGCAATCAGAGAAGAAAAAGAAATAAAAGGAATCCAAATCAGAAAAGAAAAATTAAATCTGTCACTGTTTGCAGACGATATGATAGTATACATACGGAATCCTAAAGATGCTACCAGAAAACTACTGGAGCTAATCAATGAATTTGGTAAAGTTGCAGGATACAAAATTAATGCACAGAAATCTCTGGCATTCCTATACACTAATGATGAAAAATCTGAAAGAGAAATTAAGGAAACAGTCCCATTTACCATTGCAACAAAAAGAATAAAATACCTAGGAATAAACCTACCTAAGGAGACAAAGATCTGTAGGCAGAAAACTATAAGACACTGATAAAAGAAATTAAAGATGATACAAACAGATGGAGAGATATACCATGTTCTTGGATTGGAAGAATCAACATTGTAAAAATGACTATACTACCCAAAGCAGATTCAATGCAATCCCTATGAAACTACCAATGGCATTTTTCACAGAACTAGAACAAAATATTTCATAATTTGTATAGAAACAAAAAAGACCCTGTATAGCCAAAGTAATCTTGAGAAAGAAAAACAGAGCTGGAGGATTTGGGCTCCTGGACTTCAGACTATACTACAAAGCTACAGTAATCAAGTTAGTATGGTACTGGCACAAAAACAGAAATATAGATCAATGGAACAGGATAGAAAGCCCAGAGATAAAGCCACACACATATGGTCACCTTACCTTTGATAAAGGAGACAACAATATACAATGGAGAAAAGACAGCCTCTTCAATAAGTGGTGCTGGAAAACTGGACAGCTACATGTAAAAGAATGTAATTAGAACACTTCTTAACACCATACACAAAAATAAATTCATAATGGATTAAAGACCTGAATGTAAGGCCAGACACTTATTATAAAACCCTTAGAGGAAAACATAGGCAGAACACTCTATGACATAAATCACAGCAAGATCCTTTTTGACCCACCTCCTAGAGAAATGGCAATAAAAGCAAAAATAAACAAATGGGAATGAAACTGAAAAGCTTTTGCACAACAAAGGAAACCATAAACAAGATGAAAAGACGACCCTCAGAATGGGAGAAAATATTTGCCAATGAAGCAACTGACAAAGGATTAATCTCCAAAATTTAAAAGCAGCTCATGCAGCTCAAAATCAAAAAAACAAACAACCCAATCCAAAAATGGGCAGAAGACCTAAATAGACATTTCTCCAAAGAAGATATACAGACTGCCAACAAACACATGAAAGAATGCTCAACATCACTAATCATTGGAGAAATGCAAATCAAAACTACAATGAGGTATCATCTCACAATGGTCAGAATGGCCATCATCAAAAAATCTACAAACAGTAAATGCTGGAGAGGGTGTGGAGAAAAGGGAACCCTCTTGCACTGCTGGTGGGAATGTAAATTGATACAGCCACTATGGAGAACAGTATGGAGGTTCCTTACAAAACTAAAAATAGAACTACCAGATGACCCAGCAATCCCACTACTGGGCATATACCCTGAGAAAACCATAATTCAGAAAGAGTCATGTACCACAATGTTCATTGCAGCACTATTTACAATTGCCAGGACATGGAAGCAACCTAAGTTTCCATCGACAGATGAATGGATAAAGAAGATATGGCACATATATACAATGGAATATTACTCATCCATGAAAAGAAACGAAATTGAGTTATTTGTAGTGAGGTGGATGGACCTAGAGTCTGCCATACAGAGTGAAGCAAGTCAGAAAGAGAAAAACAAATACCATATGCTAGCACATATATATGGAATGTAAAAAAAAAACAAAATGGCACTGATGCATACTACCTAATGTAAAATAGTTAGCTAGTGGGAAGCAGCTGCATAGCACAGGGAGATCAGCTCCATGCTTTGCAATGGCCTAGAGAGGTGGGATAGGGAGGCTCAAGAGCAAGCAGATATGGGGATATATGTATGCATATGGCTGATTCACTTTGTTGTACAACAGAAACCAACACAGTATTGTGAAGTAATTACACTCCAGTAAAGATTAAAAAAAAGAGAGAAAATGGATGATAGAAATGTAATTTAAAATGTCCTAAAGAATTATCCATTTTATGTTTGTTTAAGAAAATATCTTTTTATATTTAAAGAAAAGACTGTAAATCTTATCTTGTGGGAGAGTTTCACATCACCATTTTGAAACTCAGGGACACTCAGGTGGTCTTTACAATCCAGAGATGGCAGCACACTACCACCCCCTGGTGGCAACACGGCTGAGGTGTATGATCAATAGCTTGGAAGTAAAATAGCAATTTATAAGCAATCTATCTATCTATCTATTTATCTATATGGCAATTGGCCAAGCCTATTTTAATGTACTATATCTAAGTTGTTATGGCGTATAGCCCTTACATTCTATACTGCCTCCCTTATAACATTTAATCTTACATTGTCAGGTAAATATAAATTTTTGCTTAATGGCAGTACTTATCACTAATCATGTTGGTTGTTTGAGTCATGTTCTCTAGTAAGTTCCTTAAGAAGGGCTCATAGAACTACTCTGAGTTCTTGCTTCTTCCTGTTAGCCCACAATCTTTATTTTTGAGCCTATGTTTGTCTGGATATAAAATTCTTGGCTAACATTTTTATCTTTTTGTGAATTTCTTAAATATATTGTTCTTTTATCTTTTGGTATAATGTGCAGCTGAAAGTCATATTTTCTTTTTTTTTTTTTTTTTTGCGGTACGCGGGCCTCTCACTGTTGTGGCCTCTCCCGTTGCCGAGCACAGGCTCCGAATGCACAGGCTCAGCAGCCATGGCTCACAGGCCTAGCCACTCCGTGGCATGTGGGATCTTCCCAGACCGGGGCACGAACCCGTGTCCCCTGCATCGGCAGGCGGACTCTCAACCACTGCGCCACCAGGGAAGCCCTGAAAGTCATATTTTCTTACCATTATATGTGACTTGGTCTTTTTGCTTAGGTGCCCAAGAGTTTATTTTCTTTTTCTTGCAATACAATAGATTTATAGAACACTACTATCTTGGCTATTTTGGGTCTATTTTCCAAAATACATAATGTATCTTTCAATATTTAGTTTCAAATTTTTTAAATGGAATTTTTCATGGAGTATAATTTTTAATATTTGTTCTGTTTCATTCTCTATCTTTAATATCTATCATTTTATATCAAATTCCTCTTGTCACATTATTCATCCCTTTCTTAAATTAATTTTTATTGGTGTATAGTTGCTTTACAATGTTGTGTTAGTTTCTCCTGTACAGCAAAGTGAATCAGCGATATGTATACATATATCTCCTTTTTTTTTTTGGATTTCCTTCCCATTGAGGTTATCACAGAGCATTGAGTAGAGTTCCCTGTGCTATACAGTAGATTCTCATTAGTTACCTATTTTATAGTAGTGTATAATATAGGTCAATCCCAATCTCCCAATTCATCCCTCCCCCCTTTCCACTCCTGGTATCCATACACCCATTCTCTACATCTGTGTCTCTATTTCTGCTTTGCAAATAAGTTCATCTGTATCATTTTTCTAGATTCCACATATAAGTGATATTATATATTTGGTTTTTTCTTTCTGACTTACTTTACGCTGTATGACAGTCTCTAGGTCCATCCACATCTCTTGCAAATTGCACAATTTTGTTTCTTTTTATGGCTGATTAATATTCCATTGCATATATATGTACCACATCTTCTTTTTTTTTTTTTAAATCAACCTGTCATCCTACTATCAAGAGGTAATGGCTACTAATTTATTGCTCTATTTCCTTCAACCATTTTCTTAAATTTATTTTATTTATTTATTTGGCTGTGTTGGGTCTTCGTTTCTGTGCGAGGGCTTTCTCTAGTTGCGGAGAGCGGGGGCCACTCTTCATCACACTGCATGGGCCTCTCACTGTCGCGGCCTGTCCTGTTGCGGAGCACAGGCTCCAGACACGCAGGCTCAGTAGTCGTGGCTCACGAGCCCAGTCGCTCCGCGGCATGTGGGATCTTCCCAGACCAGGGCTCGAACCCGTGTCCCCTGCATTGGCAGGCAGATTCTCAACCACTGTGCCACCAGGGAAGCCCCACATCTTCTTTATCCATTCTTCTGTATTCATCCCTTTTTGATATTTAAAAATGTCCATCTAGATCATGATAGTTCAGTCTCTAGACCGAGAAGAGCCGGAAGTCTGAAAAGAGCCAGACTCATACTTTTTTGTCCTCCTGCATTATTCCATTTTTCATGCCAGCAGTTGAATCTCATCTCAGTATTTCTCATTATATGTTTTTCTTTAAAAAAATCACTTCTCACTTCACTCACTCTGATAGAGCTACTGAACCACCTAAGAGAACAGTCTTGGGAATGCAAAGATAATATTATTTTAATATTTAAATATTTAATTTTATATAATTATAGAGATAATATAATCTCTATTAAGATTTATACTCCTGGTGAACATTATTTTGTCTTCATATTCTACACCTAAAAATATTTTAAACACTGAACTATGCTAATATAGATAACATTAAAATTAGAAATTTTTTAGCCAAGCATTGCCTCAAGACATGCTACAATTTTTAGCATACATATTTGAAGACCTAAAAAATATAAAAATGAAGAAGTCAGTTTGAAATTTTTTTAATTTAAAAAAACCTCTGAAAGCGTCCTAACTGCTGGTATTTACTCATTATACAAGTCAAATTAGTTTTCCTTCACAAATGAAATAATACATTGTTCTTTAAAGATTTTTTTTTTTTGATGTGGACAATTTTTTAAAGTCTTCACTGAATTTGTTGTACTATTGCTTCTGGTTTTTTGGCCACGAGGCATGTGGGATCTTAGCTCCCCAGCCAGGGATCGAACTCGCACCCCCTACATTGGAAGGTGAAGTCTTAACCACTGGACCACCAGGGAAGTCCCACATTGTTCTTTATACTTTCCCTTCTTACATCTGTATTTTTGCCCTGGTTTATATTTTTAGAGGTAGGAACCAGAGGGATGTTCAGCTCCAAGTATATGGTCTAACTAAAGTATGGGAACAGTTTTGCTTGCCCTGGTCTTCTTTTCTTTCCTCCCTTCTTTGTTCTTTCTTAAGCTTTATTGGTTTAGTCATAAAAATTGGTTAGTATGAAAATCTCCTCACCATCTTCAGTATGAGTTTGGGTATTCTAACCTAGTTGCAATCCTAAAATGTGGCTCTAGTAAATGCTATTGCCATATTTTTCAAATATTAAGTTCAAAGAGAGGATGTTCTTACATCCTTGAACTACTAATTGCACTTTTAAAGTTCTGCTAATATTAAAATATTCAGGGGAAAATATTACATCAAAGAAAAGGCAATCATAACATAATATGGAAAGATATGAGAAGTAAACATACAGGAAATCTAAAAGTGTGGCAAGTCAGTTACATATTAGAAATTAGACAAAACAAGAATTTAAGGACATCAAAAGGAGCTCCAAAACATGTGATGTGTAAGTACATCAAAAGTAGAGTTTAAGTGGGTACCCTTATTGATAAAAGTATAAACATGCTCTTGTGTCTAAAAGGAAACGATATCTTTGCCTGAAAGATTTGAAAGATTACACTTTAAATTATTAGCACTGAGGAAATATTAACTAGCCTTGATATGTTAAGACATGTTTAATATGTAAGTGTTCTAGAACTATGACAAAAATGGAGTCTTCTACAGATTTTGGAAAAAGCTTTTGATTAAAATACATAACCAGATAGGAAAATAAAAAGCAAAATTAAGCAGTTAAAAAATATTTGAAATGATAGCAAAGATACAATTTAAAGAGGATTAAGTTAAAATGCACAGGTTCAGCTTTAGAGAGAAGTGGGTTTAACCAAGAACCTGTAGTTTAAGTAATCTATGCCTCTACCATGTAGCTTTCCTCCCTCTACCAGGAGATTCACAGAAGTTCATTGAGAGGGCACCTAGTGCTCAGATATTGGTTTCTAAATACGATTCTCCACTGAAATGAACTAGGATTTTTAGTGAAATGCCTGATTATAGGCCTTTGGCAGGGAAACAGGAGAGTGAGCTGGAATAACTTATTGTTCCAGAAAACAAGAAAAGGTTCAAAGACTGATGGGGCTATGCTAAAAAAAAACCCCACAATTTACTGAAGAATAAAATAATATCTCAATAAATACAGACATATGCCACATTTATGGGGTAAAGACTCAAACTAATCTATAAATTTTATGTAATTCCTATCGATATAACTATATTATATTATATTTAAATATAACTAATCTAGATGATGAATAGTTTATATGGAATAAAAATGAGCACTTTGAAAGACAGAGCTGTGTTATCTTGACCTCACAGAAAAAAAATTACATTCCATAAAACAACAATTTGAGTAGTTTAGAGCTCATATAAGAATTGAAAAATAAAATGAAACATAATATCCAGAAACTACTACTATAAATGTGGGCATTTGAATAAAAATTATTGGGAAATTAATTATATGTAGAGGAACATTTCTACCTCACACCATACTATAAATTCCAGGCAGATTATACATCTATAAGCCTTTGAATGAAAGTGGTGGAAAATATTTAGTATTTAATATATATGAAATATACTAATATTAGAAGGAATATTTTGTTATTAAATGAGAAAATAATAGAATTTAAAGAAAATAGGGGTATTTTGGATTTGTGATATAGTAAAAATGGTGGTGTTAAAAAATATTTTAGCCTTTTTATATGTACGGTCGAACTTTGAACAACATGTGTTTGAACTGCACAGGCTCACTTATACGAGGATTTTTTTCAGTAATAAATATTACAGTACTACATGATCCTAGGTTGGTTGAATCCATGGATGCAATACTGCAGATACAGAGGGCCAACTGTCAGTTATATCGGATTTTCGACTGCAGGGAGGTTCAGCGCCCCTAAACCCGGAGTTGTTGAAGGGTCAAGTGTAATCAAAAGTATCATATGCATAATAGAATATTCTATTTTATAAACAACAAGACTTTCTTCTGTGGAGTTAAATATAATTTTTACGAAGTTGGATGAATAGACAGCCCCCTTAGACACAGATTCCCTACTGAACACTGCAAGGATACACAGGCACAGTTCAGGATTCTTTTGGAAATTACTTTGCTGAAATGGTCTGTAAACAATCTGTCTCATCTCTTAGCCTTGGCAATTATGTTTCAGATAGTTATTTTTGTTTCCCTATGTTATTCTTCTAATTGTTGGTCTATTCTCAGCTACTCTTCTGGCATTTGACCTCATGGATTCATTTCCCTGACTTTTGCTTGCTTAATGTTCCCAGCTAGCTGAAGTCAGGGGATACACCAACTGTTGATTTAATAATATCTATCCTTTGAAACAGACCTAGAAAAACCCTCCACCAATGCATTACCACCAAAAACAATACCAAATGGTTGAGCTCAGACTCACATTGGCCTTACTTCTATCACAGTGTAGTCCTGGGTGGGCTCATTCTCCATGGAGAAGAATTATCCACCTTGAGAGCTGCTGAAATTTATTAGAGGAAGTCACCCAACTTACATGACTGGAAACTCTAAATTCAAAGTCTCAAAACAGCACTCAACATGCTCCAGCAATCTTTTTACAGGTCTCTATTGGTTTCCCACCCTCACTAATATTTAATACTTTCTCCTTTCTCCCCAGTCTCTCCTGCTTCATTTCTTATTCATAATATAATTTTGTATTTAACTGAGAAAACAGATGTAACACTAACTTCTTCATTCTCTTACCATCTATCTACAATTATATATAATATATATCTTATATTATATATCTCTGTCTTTTCTCCTATAATCATAGAAGAATGACCTTATACCCATTAAAGGCTAAAACCTATGCTTGTTCTCTGAATCCTAATCTCCTTTCCTTTTCTAGGACTGCTCTTTCATTTACCTATTTTTTAATCTTCATCAACATTTCCCTCTCTTTTCTCATTCCCATTAATATACAAATATGATCCAGCAGTTCTGATCTTAAAGGCAGTTGCTCCCTTGAGACCACATCTCCCATTTCTCTTCTCCCCATCATAGAAAAATATATAGAATGAGTTAACTACTCAACCTGTCTCCACTTTTTTAACTCCTTTCCTACCTAGCCACTCCATTTGTCTGCAGACCCATCAGTCCAGTTCTCTGGCCTTATATTCATCAAATTTCAGCAGGATTAAGTACTATTGAACACATGTGTCTGATTTAAACTCTCTTCTTTTGTTTTCAGTGACAGAACTCTCCTAGTTTTTCTTTTATCTCTCTGGTTCCTCCACTTCATCTCACTTTACTTTATAGGCTTCTCCACCATTTCTTCACTTCTAAATGTTGGAGTGTTCTAAAAATCTGTTGTATCCTCTTCTCGCTCTTTCCTTAACAGTAGGTAATTCTACTGTTGTTTTGGCTTTAAACATTGAGTATGCACAAATAATGCTCAAAATTATATCAATATTCCTGAACTCTCCTTTGAGCCACAGTACTTACACATTTAACTACCTACTTGACATCTCTCCTTAAATATGTAATAGACATCTCAAATACAGAACATTCAAAACAGAGCCATCTATCAACATCTTTAACTTTTTCCTCTCCTAGTATTTGTCATTTAGTAAATGATATCATGATCCAATAAAAAACTTAGGCTACATGCCTCACAGTTTTTCTTTATTCCACACATCAAATTCATTATCAAATCCTATAGAAAAATCTCCAAACAATAACCAAATCTTTCTATATTTCTCCAAATCTATACCATTAATCTGGTCTAAGCTACCCTTATTTCTCACTTGTGTCATTATGATATTTTCTTGACTGGTGTGCCTTCTTCCACTTTGTCCTCAACACTTTCAACCCCAATTCATTTGACATGGAGAATCCATATTGTACTCTAGAAATAAATACAATCATGTCATGCCTCAATTTAAAAATCTTTAAGGCTTTCTTTTCAGATTTATTCTTAAAAAATCCCTACCATGCCTTATGTGATTTGACTCCTGCCTGCATTTTTAACCTCTTCCAGCAGAACTATCCCCTTGCTAAATATATCCTATCCCTACTGTCCTCTTTATTGTTTTTCCAACATGCTAGGAATGTTCCTGGCTTATGGCTTTTCCACATTTTAACAGTCTATCAGAAATACTTTCTACTAGATTATATGGCTGACTCCAGTTTGTCTATAATTCATTCATATAAGAATTATTCAGTTAGTACCATCTGTATGCTGAGGTACATGATAATCTGTTATGAGGCTCCCCTGTATTTTATATCCTTGTGTTGTCTCCTCCTCTTAAATGTGAACCTGTTACCTGAGGAATACAGTATGGCAGAAATGATGGGACACTTTGCTAGTTCTGGTAGTTCTGGGCTTAAGCTTTAAGAAGCATTGGTATTTTGGGAACAGTGTGCCATCATGCATGAAATTCAACTACTCTGAGACCAAGATGCTGTAAAAACCCCAACCTAGCCACATGAAAAGATCTCATGGAGGAGAGCTAAGGCCTCCTTCAACAGCTTCAGATGAACTTCCAGCCAACAGACTGTATCAACGTGGCCACCTTGCAAGTGAGGCCATCTAGGAATTGAGCCTAGCACCAGTCAAATCAGCCCAATTGGTGCCATGAGAAGCAGAGATGCATAGACATTCACCTACTTGAAGGTAGCCAGACAGAGCTACATGATTGCTTACTTTTCACCTCTAGGAGATTACAATTTACTAGAATATGGAATACAGAGAACACTTCTCACTTCAGAGTGAAAGTGAAACTGTTACTCAGCTTTTGTTATATATTAAATTCCATATCCATTTTGCTAAAAACTGGAAAGAAATTTGGTTCATGACCTTCAATGTATTTTCCCTTTTGAAATGGGGAATAGTGGTCATACTTCACTGTTGTCCTCAGAGGAGCTATAGTCACTAACCTTTTAAATGCACTTTACGTTATGATTGGTATGCAATCCAAAGTATTTCATTAGAAAAGTATTACCAGAGTTAGCATGGTTGATTTCTTTTGTATGATTTTACTATGTGATATTAGAGATTTGCTTGGGTTTAAAGTCCAGAAATAATAATGAATTTATTGTTTACTATATTTGAAACAGTCTGATATAAGATAATGAGCTTCATCACCAGCAGGGTCATAATTTCTGCCATCCTCCCTTATAACAAATTTATATATAACATTCGATTATATTTTCCATCAGCTTCACAGATGAGATTGCTTCTGGAAAAGCACACGCATTCAATTCAGTTTTTAGTGCCCCCATTCATCTGTGCTCCCATGAATTTCAATCAAATCCCGTTAACAACAATAACAAAAAGTTCCCTGTGAAGTATGATGCTGTTAACTTTCATATAGTATGATATGCATTTATGCAAAGGAGTTTGGGGGAGAATTATATTGTTTTTATTTTGGTACTTTGACCTGAGGTTTTATTGGAGTATATATTCACAGAAAGTTTTACCTAACCCCACCAAGAATGCATCTGATATATGGGACACTGGGTATGTTTCTTTATTTTAAATAATTTCTTTAAAAAAAACAAAAAACAAAAAACCTCTAAGACTTCCCCAAACTGTCTATCTGAAAAGTGAGGTGGTGCTGTCATCCTCCTTGAGACAGGGAAAATCTATCAGGCAGTTTACACACGGGCTATTTCAATTTTCTCAACTGATATTTCCTTTCCCCTGAAAGATATATAAGATGAATGTGTTGCTCCTAAACTCTAATCTGAGTTTTGGTCTTTGGTTTATTTTTTGTTCTTTGGTCTCTTGCAAGGAACTCAAATTCACAGATCATATTCAAATTTAAGCAATATTTTCCATCAATATCTTCCTCCAAAATTTATACTGAAGGTCATAAAGTTGAATGGTAAATCTATAAAGAAGCACTGATATTGAAATGGATCTTTGGTATAAGTTTTTAGATGAAATCAGTATAAGGATAGAATGTCTCCACGGAAGGAATATCTGCATCATTCTGGAGCATAGTGTGGTAGTTTGATAAACCAAAGTGTTTCCGTGTTTCCTGTTGAGATGCAATTGTGCTATGTTTCTATGAAGTCCACACATTTAAAGTAGATCTAGAAACAAATATTAACTAGAAATCCTCAGTAAAACGCTTTGTTTTTAGGGTTGAAGTATTATCTACATAATAGACAACCACAGATAGGTTCTTAGCCTTATCAATGGTAAGCTGGGCAAAAGTACCTGGTAGAAATTTGGTAAACAGAGAGTATGCATCATTAAGACCCAAAGATTGCACTTAAAAACTGACTTTCTGTTAAATTTTATGAGATTAGGGTCCAAAGTTCAAACTGAGATTAAACATTTATTATTATAGTCATTAGAAAATATAAAGGAATGGTAGGAAATACAAATATACATGGAAGGGATGGAGCTATTCTAAGAAATATTTCATATTTTTTCCATTTTAATATCACTTTAGAATCTGAATGATTCTCCTAGAGAAGAAAAAAGGAGAGCACAACTAGTTTCATACTCTTTGAATCAAGTCATGATAGAAAACATTTCCTAATGACAAAAATACTCATTTCTCATCTGTATTTCTTAAGAGCTCTCAGAACTTTTTTTGTCTTCTACATTTGTATTACCATATATAAAGAAATGACAATTTTAGAAAAAGTAGAAATGTATTTATTTTTTAATTAGGCATGACTATCTTCCTAGCTAATAGTCTTTGAAACAAGTACATATTTATATCTGTTCATTGTTAAAATAATTTCTAACTCTTCAAAATCATCTTAATCTTATAAGTAATATTTGAAAATTTATAAATAATTTTTCCTGGACTTCTCAAATACAGAATTTAGATAGTCATGTAAAGATTAAGCACTTCTGGGTTCTGGTTCATGATAGGGATGTAGGAAGATCCTGAGCTCACCTCCTTGCATAGACACACCAAGACTACAGCCACATATGGAACAATTTCCTCTGAAAAACACCTACAGGCTGGCTAAGCAACAACTACACGTTGCACAAATGAGGAAAAAAACACAGGAAAGCAGTTTGAGAGACTAGGACACAATCTCACCGTAAACCCACCCCTAGCACAGTGATGCATAATTGGGAGGGAACTCAAAATGTGGACCTTCTTCCTGAGAAGTGAAGGGTTTGAACCCCACATTGGGCACCCTAACTTTTAAGGCCTGGACCTGAGAGATGAGCCCCTAAAATATCTAGCTTTGGAAACGAATGGGGCTTGTGTTCAAGAGACCCACAAGGCTGTAGCAAGCTGAGAAGTGGCCCTTACAGGGCCGGCACACTGACTCACCTGCCCCGGGGCTCAGTGCAGACACAGCCTATTGCAACCATAAAGCTGCAGCCTGGGGGATAGGCATCTAACTTAACACACATGTCTAGCAGCCTTCTGGAACACTCTCCAGAACAGACAGTGGTGGGCACCATCTTTGCTCTCTCTGTCTGCCATGCTCCAGAGTGCCAGTACCTTCCAGAAGGGAACTTTTACACACATCTGGTGCCCAGTTCTTTTGGCTGCCACCCAGGGAACACCCCTTGATTTCCTGGCTATGGAGACCACGGGAACTTGTGTTCCTGGGTCCCATGGGATAGTAGCAGTGGGATAGGCAGATCTTAGCAGGCTATCACCCCCAGAGCAATGCATAGATCACAGACTGAAACACACCCCAGTCTTTCTGTGATAGAGTTCCAGTTTCTTGTCCAGGAGTTTTGTCCTGAGAGGCAGGCTTCAGGTTTGGAGCACATCTAAGGGACCATATAATTGCTATCAGGAAATGGAGGCCAGTGGACACAATCTACATGCTCACCCTCTGCCTCATGCAGCTTGTCAGTATCTTCTAGAAAGGAGTCTATGTCCTTTCCTGGAGTGCCAATTTTTGTGGCTGCCAACAGAGAACATCTTTATATGGCCTGGCTCTGGTGGCCAGTGGGGCTTATACTCATGGGTCACACAGACCTGTAACCAACAGAGAAAGAGTTCTTAAACAGCTACCACTCCTAGGACACAGCAAGAAGCAACAGACCAAGGAACTCAGTCTTTCTGTGAAAGAAACCTATTTGCTTATCATCATAGCTGCAGACTGAGGAGCAGGCTTCTAATTAAGCACACATCTAAAGGCTGACTGTTGGGCGCTATCTTTGTGCTTTCCCTCTGCTGTGCTCGAGTGCCAGCATCTCCCAGATGGGCCTACATGCATCTGGTTCCCTGGTTTTTATATCTAGTGTCCCTGTTTTTGCAGCTGCCACCCAGGGGATGCTCCTTGATCACTTGGCTCTGGTGATCAGGGGTCTTGCATTCCTGGGTCCCACAGGACTATAACGACTGGAGAGACAGTTTGGGGCAGGCTACAACTCCCAGGGCATTGCACTAACAGCAGAATGAAACACATACCTAGTCTTTTTGTGAAAAAGGCCTATTTGCTTGTCCTGGAGCTTTGACCTAAGGGGCAAGCTTCAGGTTTGGCACACATCTAGGGCTTTTGAGACTACTCTCAGGGAATGTAAGCTGGGAGATATCATCTTTGTCCTCTCCTTCTGCCTCACTACCACTCACTGTATCTCTCAGAAAAGAGCTTATACCCTCATCTGGAGCCCCAATTATTGAACTATCACTCAAGGTACACCTCATAATCACCTGGCTCTGGTGGCCAGCAGGGCTTCCACTTGTGGCCCCACAGGATTGTATACATTTTTATACTTTAAAAGCTGCTGCCTGAAGGTCTGGCTTCCAATCAGCCTGAATATAGGTGCTGACTGAGATCCTTCCATTTGGGACACTGACAGGTCTTGGTATACCCTCAACCACCAGGGTGTACAATCACAAGGGTTTGAGAGACAACCAAGAGCTAGGGCAGGGTTGAACAATAAGTTTCACCTCCTACATGAGGCCACTTTTTCAAGACTGGGAGAGGTGGCTGTTTCATCTAATACATAAACAGCAACACAGAGAGTCAAGCAAAATGAAGAAATAGAGGAATATGTTCCAAAGGGAAGAAACAAGATAAAACCTCAGGAAAAAACCTTAATGAAATGGAGATAAGTAATTTATATGATAAAGAGTTAAAAGTAATGGTCATAAAGATACTCACTAACTCAGGAGAAGAATGGATGAACACAATGAGAACTTCAACAAAGAGAGAGAGACTATAAGAAAGTACCAAAGAGAAGTCACAAAGTTGAAGAATACAATGACTGAAATGAAAAATACCATAAAGGTGTTCAACAGAGACTAGATGAAGCAGGAGAAAGGATCAGCGAACTCAAAGACAAGGAAGTGGAACTCACCCAAACAGAGCAGAAAAAAAGGAAAAAGAAAGAAAAAAAAGAGAAGATAGCTTAATGGACTTATGGGACAATATCAAGTGGACTAACATTTGCATTATAGGGGTCTCAGAAGGAGAAGAAACAATGGATGAAAACTTCCCTAACCTGGGAAAGAAAACAGATATCCAGGTCCAGGAAGCCCAAAGAGTCTGAAACAAGATGAACATTCCATACAAAAGCAAAAGAATACTCACTTTTCTCAAGAGCATATGGGAAATTCTCCAATATAGATCATAGGTTAGGCCACAAATCAAGTTTTAATTTTAAGTCTTAAATTTAAGAAGACTGAAATCATATCAAGCATCTTTTCTGACCACAACAGTATGAATCAGTTAGAGAAGAAAAAACTGGAAAATTCACAAATATGTGGAGATTAAACAACCAATGGGTCAATTAAGAAGTCAAAAGAGAAATTAAAAAATACCTTGAGACATATGAAAGTAGAATACAACATACTGAAACTTATGGAATGCAGTGCAAGTAGTTCTGAGGAAAATTCATAGCACTAAAAGCCTATATAAAGAAATAAGAAAAATCTCAAATAGCCTAACTTTACACCTCAAGGAACTAAAGGAAGAAGAACAAATGAAGCCCAAAGTTAGTAGACAGATGGAAATAAAGATAAGAGCAAATCATTCTATAAATGAATAGAAACTAAAAAGACAATAGAAAAGATCAATGAAACTAAGAGCTGTTTTTTTTGAAAAAGTAAGCAAAACGGATAAACCTTTAGCTAGAGTCACCAAGAAAAAAAGAGAGAGAGCTCAAATAAATAAAATCAGAAATGAAAGAGGAAATATTACTACTGATACCACAGAATTACAAAGGATCATAAGAGACTAATACAAACAATTATGCGCCAAAAAATTGGACAACCTAGAAGAAATGGATAATTCCTAGAAACATATAACCTGTTAAGACCAAATAAAACCTGAACAGACTGATTACTAATAAAGAGATTGAATCAGTAATCAAAAACCTCCCAACAAACAAAAGACCAGATGGCTTCACTGGTAAATTCTACCAAACATTCAAAGAGAATTTAATTCCAACACTTTCAAAAAACTAAAACTCTTTCAAACTCATTTTATGAGGCCAGCATTACTTTGATACCCAAACCAGAAAAGAATGCCACAAGAAAATTATAGTCCAATATCTTTGATGCTAAAATACTCTGTAAAATGTTAAGAAACTGAATTCAACACTACATTAAAAGGATCATAAAGCATGATCAAGTGATATTTATTCCAGGGATGCAAGGATGGTTCAACATCTGCAAATCAAACAAATAATACATCATATTAACAAAATGAAGAACAAAAATCATATGACTATCAATAGATGAGAAAAAAAACATTTAACAAAATTCAATTTCCGTTTATGATAAGAACTCTCAACAAAGTGGGTATAGAGGGAATGTATGTATACTGAGGTCAACATAATAAGGGAATGTATGTATACTGAGGTCAACATAATAAAGGGCATATGTGATAAGCCCACAACTAACATCATACTCAGTGGTGAAGAGCTGTGAGCTTTCCTCTAAGATCAGTAAGAAAAGAAGGATGTCTACTCTCACCACTTTTATTCAACATAGTACTGAAAGTCTAGCCAGAGCAATTAGTCAAGAAAAAGAAATAAAAGGCATTCACATTGTAAAGGAAGAAGTAAAACTGTCACTATTTGCAAATGATATAAGATTATAGAGAGAGAACCCTAAGCCTCTACCAGAAAACTGTTAGAACTAATAAATGAATTCAGTAAAGTTGCAGTAGACAAAATCAATATGCAAAAATCTTCTGTGTTTCTATATTCTAATCATGAACTATCAAAAAAGGAAATATAAAAAATCCCATTTACAATGCATCAAAAAATAAAATACCTAAGAACAAATTTAACCAAGGAGGTTAAAGACCTGCACACTGAAAGCTATAAGACATTAATGAAAGAAATTGAAGAAGGCACAAATATATGGAAAGATACTCCATGCTCATGAATTAGAAAAATTAATATTGTTAAAATGTTTGTACTACCCAAAGCAATATACAGATTCAATGCAATCCTTATCAAAATTCCAATGGCATTTTTCACAGAACTAGAACAAATACTTCTAAAATTTGTATGGAACTACAAAAGACACCATATAGCCAAAGCAATCTTGAGAAAGAATAAAGCAGGAGGCATCACACTTCCTGGTTTCAAATTATATTATAAAGGTATAATAATCAAAACAGTATGGTATTGCATAAAATCAGACAGATAGACCTGAGGAACAGAATATAGAACTCAGTAAAAACCACCCATATACAGTTAAGTAATTTATGACAGAGGAGTCAAGAATATACAATAGGAAAAGGACAGTCTCTTCAATAAATGGTGTTGGGAAAATTGGACAGCCAGATTCAAAAGAATGAAACTGGACCACTGTCTTACATCATACTCAAAAATTAACAAAAATGGATTAAAGACATGAATGTAAAACCTGAAACTATGAAATTCCTAGAAGGAAACTTAGGTGTTAAGCTCCTTGACATCAGTCTTGGTGATAATATGTTGGATTTGACACCCAAAGCAAAGGCAACAAAAGCAAAATTAAACAAGTGGGACTACAACAAACTAAGAAGCTTCTGCAGAGCAAAGGAAACCATCAACAAAATGAAAAGCAACACACTGAATGGGAGAAAATATTTGCAAATCATATATCTAATAAGAGGTTAATATCCAAACTATATAAATAACTCACATAACTCCATAGGAAAAAACAATCTGATTAAAAAATAGGCAGAAGATCAAAATAGGCATTTTTCCAAAGAAAATATACAGATGGCTAAGGGTGCGTGAAAAGATGCTCTAAATCATTAATTACCTCTCATGATTGTTAGAATGGCTATTATCAAAGAGACAAGAAATAACAAATGTTGACAAGGATGCAGTGAAAAAGGAACCCTTGTATACTGTTGGTGGGAATGTAAATTGGTACAGTCACTATGCAGAACAGTCTGCAGGTTCCTCAAAAAATTTAAAAAATAACTACCATATGATCCAATAATTCCATTTCTGGGTATTTATCTGAAGAAAATAAAAACACTAACTTGAAAAGATATATGCAACCACATGTTCATTGAAGCATTATTTACAATACCCAAGATATGGAAACAATCTATCCATATTCATCAAAGGATGAATGGATAAAGAAATTGTGATATGTAACACAATGTATATATATATATATATATATATGTCAGCCATAGAAAAGAATGAAATCTTGCTATTTGCAACACATGCATGTACCTTGAGAGCATTATGCTAAGTGAAATAAGTCAGACATAGAAATACAAATACCATATTATCTCAAGTATATGAAGAATCTTAAAAAGAAAATCTAAGCTGAAGATACAGAGAACAGATTGGTGGCAGCCGAAGGCAGAGGATTTGGCGGGGGGTGGGGGGCGGGGGGGGTGCAGGTGGTGAAACCAGTGAAGGGAGTCAAAAGATATAAAATTCTAGTTATAAAAATAAATGTGTCATGGAGATATAATGTATACCATGTTGTGTATAGTTAATAATACTGCATTGTATATTTGAAAGTTCCCAAGAGAGTAAATCTTAAAAGTTCTCATTACAGGATAAAAAAAATTGTAACTATGCATGGTGATGGATGTTAACTAGACTTATTATGGTGATCATTTAGCAATGTATACAAATATTGAATCATTATGTTGTACACTGGAAACATAATGTTATATGTCAATTATACCTCAATTAAAAATTTAAAAAGGGGTTTTGCAGCTATGGAAGCAGATACATTAAATGATCTCCTGATAAAAAAACAATTTCAAATGTTTTATAAAATATTTTAAAAGTCTTTTAAAAGGGAACATTGAGCTGCTAAGGTATTAAAGAGCTAATAGTCCAGGGCATTTGCTAAGATTGATCTTGAATTTTTAGCTGAACACATTTACAGTTTATAGTGCCCTCGTGAACCTAAGAAGATGCAAATTCATATCCTGTTTGGAGAAGCCTGTCTTTAGGCCAGGTTTCAAAGAGTCTTTACAGAAGAAAAATTCTAAGGAATATGAACCTACAATGAAACTCATGAACAAGAGAAACAACAAATTAATTTTTAGGTCCAATAGGGGAAACAAAAACCAGATAGCTTGGTCAAAATGTTAAAAATTATTCAGATATTTGAGTATCAATATCAAACAAAGTATGTTAGAAAAGAAAAGGAAAGGACATCAATCACTCATTATATTCAGATGATACAATTTTCCATCTATGAAACACAAGAGAAAGTACAGATTAATTATTAGAACTACTGAATTTACCATTATTGCTGAATATAAGATTATTATCAAAAAAGCAATTGCATTTTTAAATAGAATATATTTTAAAAAGTAATATTTATAAAAGTATCAATATACAAAACATTAATAAATTAATATATAAATAATAATATTAATAAATCTAAGTCTTTAAGATCTCTATGAAAAAATTAAATGTTCAAATACACTGAAAATACATAAATAATTAGAGAGATATATCATGTTCTTGGTTTGGAAGATGCAAATATTTTAACCAGTTGTCCCCAAATTAACCCATTAAAACTTACAAGATTTTGTTTGTTTATTTCAGATTTTGACAAGCTAAATTGTCAAATTCTAAAGCCTATGGAAAATGATGAAGGGCCAAGTACTAAGATATTTCTGAGGAAGAACCAGCTGGGTGGGCAGTATAAAGTGCTCAGAAACAAACCATGTTTATAGGACAGAAGTGGCTTTGTGGATAGTGGGGAAAGACTGAGTTTCAGTAGTGATGAGATAATTACTTTTCCATGAATCTGAGTTCTCACCTCAAATCATATGCAAATAAATAAATTATAGGTCAAAAATGCCAAAAATATAAACATTTAGAGGACAATAGAGCGTAACAATTATGAACAGGGGATTGTGGAAGACTGCTTATATTATACATCATAAGCACAAATAATAAAAACGACATTGAGAAACATAACCACCTTACAAGCTTCCATTTATCAAAAGAAAAAAAAAGCATGGATATAAATGTTACAAGATATTGCAACTGATAAAGATTATTATCTACAAATCAATAAGAAAAACCAAGCAATATTTAGTAGATGTTACTTATTGACTCATTTCTACCACCATTCCTCTCTCTGTGTTTCTTCTTATAACTTAGAGGATATCAAACTAAAAGCTATGTTTACTAGATTCTGGTTCAGCTAAGCTTTCTGGATGCCAAGTGGATCCTGCCAATTCACATGGAATTCATAGGGAATTTGGTCAGCAGAGGTCTTTTCATTATTCTTTTTGGCTGTTTTCCTCTGGCAAACCAAGTAAGTGGAAAAGTACATTTTTTCCCCTGCCTTGGCAACCCCTGTCTCTCTCTCAACCTCTGTGTCTCTGTCTCTCCCTCCCCAGATTTATTAAGGTATTTATTACATACCTTATTCATCCATTTTAAGTATTACAGTTCAATGACTTTGGGTACTTGTGTACAGTTGAGTAAACGTGATCACAATATATTATAAAACATTTAAATTACCTCAAAGTTTCCTTGGGCCGTTTTGAAATGAATGCCCTTCCCCACTTGCCAGCCCCAGGCAACACTGATTTGCTCTCTGTCATGATAGGTTGCCTTTTCTAGAACTTCATATAAATGGAATCATATAAATATAGCCTCTTGGGTTTGACCTCTTCCGCTTTGCACAATGTCTTTGAAACTTATTCATGGTGTTGTGTGCAACACTAGCTTGTTTCTTTTTGGCCTTTGCAGATCCTGCCATCACCAGCCTAGCTTTCCAGGCCATCAGGAGCTTGCCACCAGTGCCCCAGCTGAGCCTGTGGCAGCGTCCTCCCCGAGGTAACGTCAGCAAGATGGAGACATACCTCGATCCACTTCAGTCCCCCTCACAACAAGATCAACTAGCATCTGCCCATAGACAAGACACCACTGAGAAAATCCCAGAATGCAGCGGCAAGGCTGAAGCACCCCCCTGCACCACGGAGACTGAGAAGGACCACGTTAGAAGGTAGGAGGAACGTTACGCTCCGACCACATTGCCCCTCCTCCAGGCCGGCGCAGCATTGCCTGGGGAGGCTCGCTCCTCACCCCCCACCTACAGTTTCTCCAGTGAGAAAAAGAGAACCCACAGCGGACATCCAGCTTTCCCAACACGGCGTAACGCATTTCCAACGAGGCCCACTCGGGTCTCGCCTCAAAGAAATCACCTGGGGAACCGGCAGGGATCCACCACCGGAAATCGAATGGAGACAGAGAGCGCCCGGCTCGCAGCAACCAGCACTCAGAGCTCCGCCGACCGCATTCCTACTTACTGTGCACCGGAGCAGAGATCCCGGTTACGGTGCTGCTGGTGGTCCCGTCTGGCCCCGGAACACGGTTGTTTGGCAGTTTTGACTGATTTGGGTCTCCAGTCAAAGGGCCCTTCCAGTTCATTTTACCGCTTCGCTTCAGCAGGAAAGCAAATGCGCAGCCTCCGTCCCTGCCCATCCAGGAAGCCTGGCCAGAGAACCTGGGCAGCCGCAGACCACACCCTATAGTGCTGGTTGGTCTGGGATCCAGGCCAGCAGCCCTGCCCAACCGTTGAGCATGGTCTCTGGCCTCAAGGAACCAGAGAGGCTGAACAGAGGCCTGCGCAGCCTCAGAACACGGCTCCAGGGTAGCACTGAGCTGTGGAGCCCAGGCTACAGCCCCGCCCAGCAGAGAAGCCCAGCCTATGAATCTGCCTCATCACCAAACACAGCCACGGGCCTTGTTCACGCAAGGAGACTTGCCAGTGACCCAGCCCAGTCGTGGAGCATGTAGCCTGTGACCCCACCTGAAAAGGGAGCCCGGACAGTGATCCCACCTCCGGAAGCACGGTCTCTAGCCACACCCAACTGTGGAATACAGCTGGAGGACCCTCTCAATCAGAGAGCTCTGCCAGTGATCTTGCGCCAAAGTGGAGCTCAGCCAGATGTCTACCTGATCACAGACAAAGCAATGAGTTTTTGGATATGACACCTGAAACACAAGAAACAAAATAAAAAATAAACAAGTGGGACTATCTCAAATTAAAAAGCTTCGGCACAGCAAAGTAAACCATCAGCAAAATGAAAAGGCACCTACAGAATAGAAAAAGTATTTGCAAACCATACATCTGATAAGGGGTTAATATCCAAAATATACAAGGAATTCATACAACTCAACAGCAAAAAAACCAAATAATCCAATTTAAAAATGGGCAAAGGACCTGAATTGACATGTTTCCAAAGAAGATGTTCAAATGGCCAACAGGTACATGAAAAGATGCTCAACATCACTAATCATCAGGGAAATGCAAATCAAAGCCACAATGAGATATCGCCTCATACCTGTGAGAACAGCTCTCACCAAAAAGACAAGCGGTAACAAGTGCTGGTGAGGATGTGGGGAAAAGGGAAGCCTTGTACACTGTTGATGGGAATGTAAATTGATAGAGTCACTATACGAAACAGTATAGAGGTTCCTCAAGAAATGAAAAATAGGATTATTATATGATCCAGCAGTCCCACTTCTGGGTATATACCCAAAGGAAATAAAATCACTACCTCAAAGCAGTGTCTATATCTTATTCATTGCAGCAGTTTTGGAAATAGCCAAGTGATGGAAACTACCTAAGTGTCCATTGCATGAATGGATAAAGAAAATGTGGGAAATATATACAATGGAATATTATTCAGTCACAAAATAGAAGGAAATTCTTCCATTTGTGACAACATGGATGAAGCTTGAGGACATTGTACTAAGTGAAATGTCAGACAGAAAAAGACAAATACTCTAAGATATCACTTACATGTAAAATCTAAAAAACAAAACATAGAAACAGAGAGTAGATTGGTGGTTGCCAGGGTGGGGAAAGAGTGGGAGAAACGAGTGAAGTTGGTCAAAAGGTACAAACTTACAATTGTAAGATGAATAATTTCTGGGGATATAATGTACAGCATGGTGACTATACTTAACAACACTGTATTGTATATTTGGAAATTGTTAAGAAAGTGTATCTTGAACTTTCTCATCACAAAAAGAAAAAAAATAAGTATAACTACGGTGAGGTGATGACTATGTTACCTAAACTTATTGTGGTAATCATTTTGCAATGTCTACATGTATCAAATCATCACATTGAACACCTTAAACTTACACGGTGCTAAACGTCAATTATACCTCAGTAAAACTGGAAAAGATAGTTGGTGTCTTTTCATTGCTGAATACTATTCCTTTGTTAGGATATAGCACAGCTTTCTTAGGCATTCACCTCTTTGTAGACATTTGAGTCTTTATAATAATTTTGGGCTATTACAAAAAAAGCTGCTATGAGCATTTGGGTGATGGGATGTAGACATATACTTTTTGTTGTTGTTGTTGTTGTTGTTGTTTTTAACCCAACAAGCAGAATGTATTAATTGTATTTGTGTCATATATATTTTTAAGAATTAAAATATATATCTACTCCCTATATTCAATTCCATACTTTTTTTTTAACATCTTTACTGGAGTATAATTGCTTTACATTGTTGTGTTATTTGCTGCTGTATAACAAAGTGAATCAGTTATACATATACATATATCCCCATATCCCCTCCCTCTTGCGTCTCCCTCTCAACCTCCCTATCCCACCCCCCCATCCCACCCCTCTAGGTGGTCACAAAACACCAAGCTGATCTCCCTGTGCTATGTAGCTGTTTGCCACTAGCTGTGTATTTTACAGTTGGTAGTGTATATATGTCCATGCCACTTTCTCACTTCGTCTCAGCTTACCCTTCCCTCTCCCCGTGTCCTCAAGTCCATTCTCTACACCTGCGTCTTTATTCCTGTCCTGCCCCAGGTTCTTCAAAACCATTTTTTTTTTAGATTCCATATATATGTGTCAGCATATGGTGTTTGTTTTTCTCTTTCTGACTTACTTCACTCTGTAAGACAGACTGTAGGTCGAGCCTACAAAGAGAAATGAAAGTATAGTTTACACAAATACCTGTACATAAATGTTCATAACAGTTTTTTCCCCCATAATTGCTAAACACTAGAAACAGCCATCCATTAACTGATGGATGGGTTAATATATTGAGGTATATCCATAAAATGGATTAATAACAATAAAAAGGAATGAACTGTCAAGAACTGTGAAGGATCTGAGATTTTACTCTATTTGCAAGCTAAGAAGTTTGTCTGGCACAATTTCATGAATGATGGCAGAAGACATGAGCATCTTGGGTCAGAGACAAAGGACTTTCTTACATACAATGGTAGGAGGCTGAGTAGCATGGGTTCCTTTAGCCCCAGTTCCAACAGAGAAATATGAACAGGGCACATGCAATACATTATGTTACAGGCCAAGGGCCTCAAACTTAGTGACTCAGATATTTTATACTAGGCAATAAGCCTTCTTAACCTTTGCCCTAATGGAAGACAAATATCTTTACCATACTGGACAGTATACCAACCTGCCTTTTGCTCTGGAGGGAGACATTCTACCTTTCAAGTCTCTTCTCTATACAGACGTCCCCAAAAGATAATACAGAACAAAGGCCATCAGTGACTCTGCTCACAAGACATACAGAAAACATGAGAGACTCATGGAGGATTGTTTCTCAATAGCAATAACGTGGATGAATCTCAAAACAAATATGCTGAGTGAGTGACAGCAGACCAAAAAAACATACATACTATATCATTACATTTTTATAAAATTATAGAAAAAGCAAACTAATATACGGAAACAGAAAGCAAGTGAATTGCTGCCTGCGATGAAGGAGGGTAAGCAAGGGTTACAAAGAGTAACAGAGAAGCTTTTGTGGGTGAAGCATATTATGATTTTCTTGATTTGGTGAGGCACTCACAGTATATACATATGTCAAAAAGTAAAACTGTACTCTGTAAGTTAACAGTTTATTGTATGTAAATTTGACTTCAATAGAACTGCAAGAGCATAGACAGAAGTCTTTCACCTTCTCTAATTCTTTCTACATATACCTGTCAGCTCTAAAGGACCTTTGTATTTATGTAAATACATAGGTATTGGTTATTATCATTATTTTCCTTAAGAGACTCTACCTTTTAGTTAATGAAATATATTTATTCTGGATTAAAATAATAGCGGACGTGAAATTAATTTGTAAGTCAAAATCTGGTTTCTATTTCTAATCTACTGAAATTGTAGATGGATCAGTGTCTGAAAATAAGCTAACAAAGAGGGCATAATAATGTCAAAATGTCTGGATCATTTTATTCATTAAGAAAAAATACAGTTTATTCAATACCAATATATACTTGGCATCATTACAGGAGAAGAATAATTCTACTTCTACATCTTATTCCAATTGGAAATAATCATTGCAAATAAAGATGCTTCTTTGCATGCAGATGAGGTGTTTAAAACCTTCTTCATTAAACACATCATTTATAGAAATATTTCTCCTAGTATAGTTTTTCTTTAAATAAAAGAAGATTGTAAAATCTTTTGATTCTTTTCAGTTCATTAATTATGGCTAATTTGCCATTTTGACTATTTTTACTTTCTGGAAACAAAAATATTTCCCTATAATGACTTAGATTTCAGAAGGAAACCTTAGTTGGCAATGTCAATTCTTCCAAAGTTTTCCCCGTAAGCATACTTTAGATATTCTAAAATTAAATTCTTCCAGGCCAAGTTACACAATGGTGGCACTAAATGCAAAAAGGAGATTACACTAAAAACTATAATGATATTTCAGGGAGTTCACAAGTCATATCATGCCTGGTGTATTATGTACATTAATTCAAGATTATTTTACCCACACGGGAAGCTCATTCCCTTTTAACATATGTTCCTGATTCAGCTTTAACGCCACACTGACCAAGCCAATGGACTCTTCATTGCTGTTCTACAAGATCCTAAATATTAAAGCTGCATCTACCATAAATTAGTAAAAATTAGTATTTTACCACCAAGAATTATTCGGAGAAGAATTATTTATTAAATAAATATTTAATACGTACTGTGGGTCAGTACTTTTTAAGTGCTGGGAACTAGGTATTAGAGTTATGAAGAGAAATTAAACACTAAACTTACCCTTAAAGTTTTAAAGTTACTTTCTTTGTTGGTTTGCTTTTAGAGGGTAGGAAGCACATATTTACAAAACAGTTCGGTAAGAGCTATAGGAGCACTTTGCACAAGAGTATTAGGTGGCAAAATACTGGGGTGGCAGAGGTTGCCTCACGGGAGAAGTAAGGTCGAGAAGAAGTATGCTTAAATCATATTTATATTATGTAAGCCTAGGGAGTGAGGGAAATGGGGAGATATTGGTCAAAGGGTACAAAGTTTCAGTTATGCACGATGCATAAGTTCTTGAGATCTAATTAATAGCAGAATAACTAGAGTTAATAATCTTGTATTATATACTTGAAATTTGCTAACAGATTTCATCTTAAGTGTTGTCACCACCAAAGCAACAGCAACAACAAAAAGGTAACTATGTAAGGTGATGGATATTGTAATTACCTTGAGTGTGGTTATCACTTTACAATGTATACATATATCAAAACATCACATTGAACACCTTAAATATATATAATTTTATTTGTCAATTATTCTTTCATAAAGATGGAAATTTTTTAAATTTAAAAAATTTTTAAATGGAAACCAAAAAATGTCTTACAAAGTACTTTTAAAAATATATACACTTTGTGGGTGAAAACAACTGAGACACAGAGAAATTAAGAAATTTTCTCAAGTACACACCCAGGGATGGTGCTGTCCTCTGTGGACACAGACCACCCACGGGGGACAGCACCCTCCCTAGGGGACAGCCACAGTTATGTATATGCATTGTGTATGCAAAATTCCATTGTGGACACATAGTATGTCCACAGTTGTGTATATGCATTGTGTACCCAAAGTTCCTTTGTGGAAACATAGTAAGTACACAGCTGTGTATATGCTTTGAGTACCCAAAGTTCCTTTGTGGACACATATTTTATACACAGTTGTGTACATAGGTGCTGTCCCCCTTGAGCGTTGCTTGGCCTAATTCAATCAGCCCCTTGGATCATGTGACTCCTATGGTTAAATCAGTTCCCATAAATCAGGTGACTACCATTGGTTCAATCAACACCCTGTATATCACCTGACTCCCATATATTTAAACCAGTCCCCTAAATCACATGACTCTCATTGATTAAATCAGCCCCCTTAAATTTCCTGACCCCCATTAAATCAATCATCCTTCTTAAATCTCCTGACTCTCATTATACCATAAGTTCCTTTGTAGACACATATTATTTGCACAGTTGTGTACATAGGTGCTGTCCCCCTTGGGGTTTGCTAGGGCTTATTCAATTAGCCCCTTAGATCAGGTGACTCTTATTGTTAAATTAGTCCCCATAAATCAGGTGACTCCCATTGATTCAATCAGCACCCTTGTATCATGTGACAAGGAGAACTGGCATGAAAATGAAGCATTTGCTTCCTGCTATCCAGTGAATAATACATTCTTTTTATTTTGACCCAGAGTCTCCTGTCTTCTACCAGCATCCATGAAAGGGTAAAAGTTATCTTTTTAGTTTGCAAAGAGGGTAAAATCCTAGATTCTTGCCAGGTATTGTCAGTACAACCCAATTTAGAGATAAGAAGTGTTACAGACTGGGTACACTATAAGGGTAGCTACTTCTTTTCCAGGATGGGGTTCCCAGTCAATATACTACTAATCCTCTGAGCTACATACACTGTAGTACCATTTCTAAAAAGAGGTATTCTCACTCTCCATCAACCATGGAAAGTTTGTTAAAAGACATTCTCTATTGATTCTTTAAGTCATTGAAAAATTTTACCCTGAAGACGTTAAACATCTACAATTTTCTCTATAAAGTAAAATTCTAGCATGCTATCTAATGTTAATACATGAGTACAAAATCCTCCTACCCATATAGTAATATTCAATAAATATGCATTATAACATAACCCCCCAAAATGGTTCATGTTAGCCGATCTCACAGCACCTGCATTCAAAATTTTTGTGCTATAAAACTTGTAGAATGTATGGATAGACACACTAAGCACACATATCCAAAGTTAGAAAAAACTTAAATACATAAATATATATACACATACATTTATATATCTGACCCTTTAAACATAATGAACATGAGGACTCATATCTCACCATCTATTAATGGTAAAAATTCTAGTAAAAAACTTTATAAAACAAATAAATTTGCAGCAGAGATATTAAGAGAAAACATGACCTTGTATGATATTCTTGATGCAGTAGGTGTTATCTTTGATAAATAATACTTGTAAACCAGGGCTAATGTGGTATGGTCCCAACTGACACGTAAAATATAAGTGCTTCTGATGAACTTTATAAATGCCAAACAGCAGATACATCTGTTGGCTATTAACATTCATGGATTTTCTTATTAAAAAGAAAGATAGAAATTATATATAATGTAATTGCTGGCCATATAGTGAAGTTTCACAAAGAGTGTGTTCAAGATGATCCAGGCTTTCAGAATTAAAGGGAAAAAATAGCCTTAAAACTTTACATGTAAACTAAAGACATATGGTTTTTTCTATAAAAGCTTTTGTGGAAATTTCCAGACACCTTAAAATGTTGTGTTTTGTTTTGTTTTGTTTAGGTTACTATGACCTATATAACAAAATAAAAATGCCTGTGAACGTGCCATGTTTCTAAGTACTTGAAAATTCATGTATATCAAGGTGATATCTGGGACTATATGTTTACCCAATGACTCTACTAAGCAAACATTGAAAATACATAGCACCTCCTTTTACATCTAATTTTGCCAAAATGTTAAGAAGCAAACAACCAAGAAAAATATCTGATTACTGATAAAGACTAACAAATAAATCAGGAATTCAAAATTCTTTCAGAATAGTATACTACAGCTTTCTTCCTTTTTTCAATAATACAACATCTACATAAAATGTGTTATTACATATATATAAATTAAACAAATGGGTATTGAGTGACAAGGATTCTGCTGGGCACTTGGAATGCACCACTGAGTAAAACAACTAAGCCTACCCTCTTTGGGCTTACAGTATAAAATTGGCAAAATAATTTTTCAACTTTATTTGAAATGGAAAAGACTCATTCTCAACTATAGTCCAAACATGCTCAAGAAGATAAATTTTTATAAAATGACTTAAGATATAAATAAAAAGAGTCCCTTGTACTCAAATGGTAAATAGTAATGGTTATTTTTTTGGTACACTGTGGATTAATAAGTTTACTAAGTGGCCCTCTCCTTTCTAGATATTTGCCTAGCTGTGTCATAGGCACACATTCAAATGCAGTTATAGTATTAAAGTTAAAAAAAAGGAATAAAAATAGAATTGTCTAGGTCACCTTTAGACAGATGGAATGAGCAGTCTTTGATTAACAGAACAGAGTTAACAAATTCTAGGCTTCTCTTATTCTGGATTTGGAATGCTTACTCTACTTTCAGTGCTTAGATCTTCATGACTACATTAAAATGCTCACTCTCAATAAGTTTGTTACCTTGGGCTAAGAAAAATGGGAATTTGAAGTTGAAATGCTGTGCTTCAAGTCAATTATCTGAAAATTAACAGTTTATACATTCAAGTTTATATATTCTATAACAGTTTATAGATTCAAGGTGAGTAAATTTTATTTAAAAATTTATTTAAAAGTTCTATGGTGGTCTCTGCTACTTTTAAACTTAAAAAGATAACCTGTAATTTGGCACAAATTCTCCATGCAAAAGTACTGTATAACCCAAAGAAAGCTGTATGCAAAAAACAATAAACATATTTTTGATTAAATTATTTTAAATGTTTTACTTCTGAGTCAGGTTTTATAGAGTATATAATATAGATAATATATACCATACACTACTTTTAGTCAGAAATATTCATAAAAATTAATATAACTTACTATATTTTAGAGTTTATAGCATGAAACATTTAATGAAGGAAGCATTATATTGTAAATTGTAATACAACCTGTTAGCCACTGTAATTTTACACTATATTAATATCTATAATAATAATCAGAATTATAAACTTTTAACTTTGAATTTTGACTTGAAATTTGAGGCTCCAAAATTCTTCCTTTTTCCATTATATACAAAAATAAGTAGACTACTCATGCAGTCTATTTTTATACTGAAAATATAACACTAAAATTATATACTTCTAATGAATATTATAAGTAAATATTCCAAATACCTTAAAAGTATAAACTCCAGGGCTTCCCTGGTGGCGCAGTGGTTGGGAGTCCGCCTGCCGATGCAGGGGACACAGATTCGTGCCCCGGTCCGGGAAGATCCCACATGCCGCGGAGTGGCTGGGCCCGTGAGCCATGGCCGCTGAGCCTGCGCTTCCGGAGCCTGTGCTCCGCAACGGGAGGGGCCACAACAGTGAGAGGCCTGCGTAACGCAAAAATAAGAAAAAAAAACCGTATAAACTCCATACGTTTTTTAAAGTTAATTAAAATGTTTGCCTATAAATTAAGATGTAAAATGATTAAATCACATTCCTACAACATTAATATACAGCATTTTCCCCCCCAGAGTATAGTGGTACCTGTTATTGAAAAGATTGCTAGTACAGAATATTGAAAGAAAGTTATTTGCATTCAACCCCTGTTTCAAATGAATACCAACATCACTAAAATAATACATTCTGAAATAGGAAGCATGTCACCCTAACTGAATAGCTCTCTTATATGAAGTGTCAGGGGAAATTGCTTTACTTAAATACTTATCAGAAGTGCACACAACCCTTATCTTTGACTGGAATTATTAGGAGCAAAATAACTTTAAAATAGCTTGGTTTCTTCCTTTTGCTAGCTTTACTTTTTTTTTTAGAAGTATGTTGCATTTTATAATGATTATAAAGAAATGGCATTATTAAAATATTAATGGATGTGTAGTATCTTTTTTGCATTACCTTTTTATATTACTTTTAATCAAATTGTCTAGATTATAATATGATGAAAACATGAATGAGAACAAATACAATAAAAATTCTTTTACATTATTCAAAAGATAAATGTAATAGATACTTCAAGAATAAGGAATCTATATGCGTCTATGATTTAGATTAATTTCATTAGATGAATTTAGACCAACTATTCGGTAAATACTCATTATACTACTTTCTATACTTATTTTTTAATGGAAAAGTTATGTTCTCTAAAAAATAAAAATTAAAAATAATGAGGAAAATGGAGTGGGGAAGGGGGCAGAGATTGGAATGTGCAATAAACAAATAATAAATGAATATTGAATAAATGGCTACAATAAAACCATTTAAATATATCAAGGGTTAAAAAATAATTATAACAGGAAGAAAATATTCACAAATAATGAGCAATGAAATCTCTATTTTTAAAAACATAATGGATGGAAAGTAACTACTAATGGTTCAACTTAAGAGATTAAACAAACCTCACAAAATAACCCTAAAGATATTAGAAAAATGTAAGATAAAAGCAGAAATTGTTAACACGGGGAAGAAAGAAAGAAAAGAGATGATTAGCAAAACTTAAAGAAAAGTTTTGGAAAAAAATAATAAAATATGTAAGCATGATTGATTTGAGATAAAAAAGAGAGAAAAAAATTTGTATAAATACCCAAGAAAGCAAAGCACATAAAACTCATACTTTGAAAAATGAGATATGACCATAATTTAATTTGTATCAATAATTTATGTACAAGGGCATTTTAAGATATGTGCCAGTTTGTTCCATTATGAAGCACTTTTTAAAAAAAACTTCTGGTTTAAGCAATTCTCCACTATGCTAAAGTCATCAATGTAATCTGATATATTTCCTTTTCTTTTAATAATTTTAGAATATTTACATTTTTATTTTTTGCATTTTGATCTTTAATATGGAATTTATTAAGAAGGATGATAGGAGGTAAGGATTTATCTTTAATGTTCTCTTTTTATCAAATCAATGGGTATTTGTGTCAACACTATTCATGTGAAAGACCTGGCAATTTCATTGATCACAAAATCAGTATAAGCCCATAGGAGTGCACCAATGCAGGCATACATCTGGCATGTTATACTTGATTTTAAACCTGAATAGAAGATAAATGTGGAACCATATGGCATGATTTAAGGCACACACACACAAAATCATCAGCTGCAGGCTTGAGAAGACTAATGGCAGATATAGTGGCTTTAATTCAATAATTGTTAACGGTTCTCATGATGAAGAATGAAACGAGTGAAGAGTGCAATGCTCACAAAGGCATGGGCAACTCCAACTCTCAACCTTACACCTGAAGCCCTCATTGCCAATTGCCAGTCCTCCAGCAGAAGGCTTGAAGGTTAGGCCATGTTATCTCTAACATCTCTCAATTGACTGAGTCTTTGATTCTCTGTGAGAATATACTTTCCTTACAATATAATAATTTGCATCAATAAAATTGTCAATAAACCGATTTTCTTAAGTATCTATGTAGACTGAATCAATATTTTTCAAAAAGATTTCTAATATATTTAATAACAGATCAAAATTTTAACTCTAAAAAACTAGAATTCATAGCTGTAGGTAACAATATATGTGCTTTAAGATTATTTTAGAATACATAAGAACAAACTGGAAAATACAACAGTATTAATTATTGTAGCAAAATGATTGAAGCCAAACCGTCACTTAACATGTCACTTTTTGACCTTTTAAGTTGGATAATCGAGTGTTTGAAAACATAACAACACAGGTCTATATCCAGTCAAAGAAATTCTGTTCATAGTTACAGATATCTAGAAAGTAGAGTAAATAAATTAGTGCAATGCCTTGTTTAATTTAATTTGACATGTGTGTCTGTCCTTCTCGCTTACATAGAATAGCCTTGGGCATCTACCCATGGTCTGGATACAGAAGGAGGGATTCTCACTCTTGATAATATCTAGATGCCATGTGCTCTACTAATTGTGCTATCAACTTGACATAAAAGAGGAAAACTATTTATTCTTCCTCTAGACTTCATACTTTGCATCCTGATCTAATTTTTCCTTATCATTAAGCATCATCTATTTTCCAAGCTTCATATGAAAAAAGAATGATGGTAAAGCATCAATGGAATTTTTGTTTTATTTGTTTTGGGTTTTACTTTTCTAAAATTTGAAAATGTTAAAAAAAGTGCCTTATTTTACGGATAAAAAGTAAATGATCATCTAATTACAAGAGTATCCTACTTGCACTTTTCTGAAATACTTGTTTAATTTATAACCTATGAGGGTTGAGATAGGTGTTTTTTTATCTGTAAAATTTGGGGCAGGTAAAATTTAAAAAGGGAAATGTATAATGAATAATGAAATAAATGTTATAAAAACTATGTTTTATTAAGCATTTTTATTTCAACAACAGGTAGTATGAATTATTGAATATAATATATATCCCATGTTTGGTCTTGAGATACATAATTCTTCATAGGGAATATGAATATTCTTCATAATTCTTGCATGATAAAAAATAAAGTCAGATGAATAAAATAAAACTACTTAGAAGTCTTAGAATTATTTCATTGGTATATATATAAATGAAAACTAATTTTTTTAAAATCATAATCTGCATTTTTCAAAAATGAAAAAAAATTGAACATGTTATTTGTAATGGGGTAAAGTTTCAGTTTAACACACTCATCAGATGAGTATATAATACCAAAGGTTACATGCTGATTTTGAGGTGAATGCACATGAATAGGTACATGCATGTTAAGCAGTCAAAGATGAAAAATCACCAGGGCACTGGGCACAGACTCATGAGATTTCTTTTGTCTAATCACAGTCTTTGAAGTCATTTGCTGTTACACAAAATATAAACATTAATAGGGCAATAGACATGATGTGGTTGGGTCTACTCCCTTAAAAATATTATTTCAGTATTCTCTCTGAAGGCCTTTTGACAAGCGTGGAATATTTTGTGAGTGTTTAATCAATTAAGTATTAGGATAAAAATTGTGCTTGTAGCATAGTAGTGATCACAAACCACATAATTCCACTTTTTTTTCTCTTGAAATATTGTCTCATTCAGCAAGTACATATGTTTTAGGAACTGTGATGGCCTCTTGCCTAATGATAATCTCATTAGGTAAAGATAAATGAATACGTTTGTCAAAAGGAAATTATCAGAATGATGAAAAATACCAAATCCATAAATCACTAAATGTGTATATATAAATATGTACATCATTGTATTTATACACAAAAACAAATACAGAAATCATTGGAATGTGTAATTTTCCATCCTTTGATACTGAAGACATTTCATTGCATGATTATATAATAGTAGTTTAAAATATTTGTGTCTGTGTAAATTATACTCTTAGTGAGCCATTACTGATTATCTTTCTCTATCAATAAATTCCTAAATTTATCGTTTCTATTTCTATTGCAAAGTTATGAAAGTGCATGTGTACTTTCAAAAGCAGAAAACAGCAGTGTAAGCAAATGTGTGGAAAATTGAACTTGATCAGAACATTTCTATGACCATTTTTTTCATTTCGATAAGAGAAATAGCTAAAACCTTTAGATGTGGCTTAAATATTTCACTTCAATTAAATATATCAGCAAACACTGTTTTTCTTTCTTGACATTTAAAATTTTGGAGCAAAGCATATGATGCTTTGAATTAATTTCCTTTCTACTTTCAATTAATTATTTTCCACTGTAAAATTCAATTTTCCAAAATTTAATATGTTAAAAAAGAATAATAGTTGCTGATAGAAATTTTTCTAAGGCAGATGGTTTGTACATGTGGCTCAATGAATAGGTTACACTCATTTTTATCCTGTATAATGCAAACTTTTTTGTTTTGGTTGGTTTTGTCTATGTGAGCATTTAATCTCCTGTTCATTCACTCATCACTCAATCCATACATTTATGCATCTTTCTTTTCTGCCATTATTCCAGTTTCTCATTAAGCAACTATTTACTGAGTGATTATAATATAGAAGACACTATGCTGATCTAGGTGTGAATATGGAATGAAACCTGCAAACATAGACATTTGCTCTCAGAGAGTTTCTTGTCTATAGTTGGAAATATTAATATTAAAAAATCAATAAATAAGTATAACTGTAAACTGTGACAAGTGCTAAAAGTGTAGATGTACTAAATGTATTTATAAGTGGCTTCTTATCAAAGAAGACAGCATATACACACAACTGTCAATATGAGAAAAGAGGAAGAATGGAACAAATGCAACTACTATAGAAGAATTGGTTATGTGAAGACAAGGAGTCTCTAGTCTGAGGGCTTCTATCTTTTCAAAAAAGTATAGAGCAGGAATATCAAATGAAAATTTGCTTTTTAGAAAAGTCGAGGAGAATAATAAAAGGTGGGAAAAGACACTGCAGATCATGGGAAGCAGATTTACTAGAGAAATATACTAATGCTACTGAGCATTGTAGGATGATCATTTGGTATTGGCGATCGTGAACATAAAATGACTGCACTGTGTAATTTTCTCCAGCAATGTTTGACCACATGGCTACAGAAAGCTTGAAGGGAGATTTCCGGAATTTCTATGTAATGCAAAAAAAAAAAAAAAAAAAAAGGAGAGAGGAACAATAGAAGAAAATGTTAAATGGTTGCATAAAATGAATCAGAAAACTGCAGACTGGAAAAAAATCTCTAAGGCAAATAACTAGATTCCCTCAAAAAAATAAATTGCAAAGAAAAAAGAAGAGATGGAATGAGGATACAACTAACAAGTAATTGCAATGTATGGACCTTATTTGGATACTAATTCAAACAAACTGTAAGAAAATAAAAATTAGGAAACAATCTCTATGATGTGGATACTATCTGGTTTTTTGATATTGAGGAATCATTATTAAAGTATGATAATAACAATATTGCTGTGCCTTTATCCTTTAGAAATATACACTAAAACAATTACAGATGAAATTATATATTTGATTTCCTTCAAAATAATCTGTAATGGGAGGGTGGAGGAAGTGGGTGAGGGTGTAAATGAAACAAGATTAGCCATAAGTTGAGTATTGTCAAAGCTGAGTGATGGGTACATGGTAAACTTTTTCATATTTGTGTACATACGTGAATTTTTTCATAACAAGGTGTTTAAGAAGAAGTATATACCTCAGCAAAATATTGCTTTAATCCAATCTCTCACTACCCTACTAAATAAAATCAGATTTCTGAGCTAACCCTAAAAACTTCTCTGGACATTTTAACTCTCCATAGTAGTTCACCTTTGTCTATTGCCATTCCCCTCCAAATACCTTCTACTTCATTCATAAAGTACCACTGTTAGTGATACATACGTTCCTCCTTGTCACTTGCTCTTTGTTTGCATTGTTTATTATACTAGGAAACTCCTTTTATTCACTCCAACTTCTGACTTTTCTAATCCATTAAAGTCCAGCTCAAAAAAGACATTTTCTTTATAAAACCCTTCTCAATCTCTTCCAGGGTAGTTGAATAGTTATCACAGTTCATAACCTTTTGTGAGTGTGACTATCATAATATGTTAGATTTGCATGGTATTAAAGCTATGTGTGCTTACATATTACTTTACCTACTAAATTGTAAGCTTTTTGAGTTTAGGGACTCTGTTTTCTTACAATTTTTAATCCATCATCAACAGTGGAAAGTAATAGATGCCCAATGAAAGTGAGTTAAATTTTAAAAGAGCCATTTAATTAATATCCTACCCTATTTACAAAATACATTATGTATATTGTACAAAATTTTAAACACTTCTGGATAGATGGTTTTCAATAACAATTTATATCTCTGATTTTTTTAATGATGGTGCATAATTATTTTTAACTTTCTTAATTGATTTTCTTATATTGGAATATTTCAGAAAATAGAAACTGGGAGCATTGAATCAAAAAATAAAAGAAAATAATTGTAACTACCACAAATGCACTTTCCTTATAAAAAATATTCTTAGAAAGCTCTATTCTTTCTTTTAAAACAATTTTTAACACTGTTCTCATTAAAGAAACCTATTGGTCAGAGGATTCTTCAGTTTCATGCAATTTGTAATCATTCTACTTTCATCAACTCCTCAAAAGCCAATTCCTTCAGTCATAAACAAAAGGCTGCCTCTTGCAATCAATATCTAATTCAAGTAAGACACTTTGTGAACATGCTCATTTGAAATGTCATTATAGCACAAAATGAGCCTATGGTAGTGAACAATATTCCATCATTATTTAAAGTAAATTAAAAATTTCAAATGTTGAAATAATCACAATAAAATTATAATGATAAAATATCTGTATTTTACATAGAAATCACAAGAAAGCCTTATAATTTTTAGGCTTAGCGTTCTGGGTAAAGTCATCATAAACAGAAAAAATGGGTCAGTAGATAGTCATTCCTAATGCTTTATATTAATATTACTTAGAGATTCAAAATGTTCAGTCTATTGTCAGATTTTAGATGAGAGAAGCAGGCCTAGGGAGGTTATCTTGTCAGTCCCTGCCCTCAGGGATTGCAACTGAGGGGGAGATGAGTAATATGGTGGTTGATGCTGAGGGAAGTTTATAGAGCCCACTGCCTAGTGACAGAGAGGTAATCCTCCTAGTTTGCCTGACTCCTAGAAGGCTGCTCACTCTACTCCACCTAGTTGCATCTTGATTGGCCCCCAAAAGAGTTCTAGTGACATTTTAACATTACTATCTTATTTATCCAATATTGTTCATAATTTAAGAAAAGCATCCTAGGCGTGATCATCACATTTCCAGATTATGAGAAGGTAGAAAAGACAGTAACAACATGGCACTGAAATTAAAGTAAGAAAACATTAAAAGGCATGAATAATAGGTTAAATATGGTATTCCTAGAGATAAATGACATTTTAAAGAATAAGTTTATATATTGATAAGTAGCTACACATATGGAAAACCAGAATTAAGTGAAACATGTCGGCAATGGAATGTGGCTCACTTTTCCTTTATCTACACAATTTCAATTGAGTAAAACTTTATTGTACAGGGATGGGAAATGTGTGTGTGGTTTTCTTTATATTCTTTAAGAACTAGAAACTGATATATTCTGGTAGTGGAATGTGTTGGGTTTGGCTCTGTGCCTTGAAAATATCTTTACAGATTGGAATTGAGAATGAGGGGGAGTAGAAAGGATAATTCCTGAAGAATTGGAGGATTATAAGGCAACATTGAGAACCCAGCTGAGATCTGAGATTCTGATATCACAGTGCCCATCTGTGTCATTGAGGGATGTCATCTTGTGTAACTAGCAGTACTAGGCAGCCTGACTCTAGAAAATACATCAACAATTAGATAGATCTGCTTAGGGGTGGAGAATTTTAAGCTGGTTAAGGTAAAAGAACAAAGGGACAAGAATATTGAGGGTATGTGTAAGAGAACTGCTGAAATAATGGGTGGAATCTGTATTGAATTTGATGGTAAAACTAGAAAAGGATATTAAAGTGAGATCTTGAATTATTTGCCTTACTCTAGTTCCTACAGTTTTAAAAGGGTCGTCAGGAAACTCAAGCATGGATTGAGCTTCTCATTGTGGGCTTCTCATTGCGGTGGCCTCTCCTACTGCGGAGCAAGGCTCTAGGCGCACAGGCTTCAGTAGTTATGGCATGTGGGCTCAGTAGTTGTAGCTCGCAGGCTCTAGAGCGTAGGCTCAGCAGTTGTGGCTCAAGGGCTTAGTTGCTCTATGGCATGTGGGATCTTCCCGGACCAGGGCTCGAACCTATGTTCCCTGCATTGGCAGGTGGATTCTTAACCACTGCACCACCAGGGAAGTCCATGCTTGAGTCCAGAGGATAGATATGAGAAAAGTGAAGCTGGGGGCCAATATAACATAACTGCTGAGAGCTGTTTGATGAAGCTACAAATTAGATCTTGGTTTAATATGTGTAAACTTTTGCTTAGCTATAGAAGTGTCCACAGTTGTCATGGAGAGTTAGTTTCTTCTAAGTCTATCACTAATGGTTTTCAAATATATGTTCAATGATATTAATATGAATATAATGAAGGGATCTATTCTTCAGACATAGGGCTAGAACAAATAATTTTAAAGTCTGACTCTTCAATTCCAAAATCTGTTAAAATATGTAAAATCTGGCATATATCTTTCTCATTAACAAAAATTACACTACAATATAAATCTCATTAATTAAAAATTAGCTTAATATATTTATGCAAACATACATGTAAAGTTCATCAGAATGTGACAGTATTATTTCCTCTACCTGTGTATGTAAGCTTAGGCCCACTGAGAAATAAGGTTTATCTCTTGTTCTAGAGCTACACTACCCAACGTGGAGCCACTAGTCACAAGTGTCTATTGAGCAATTGAAATGTGGCAAGTTTAAATTGACATATGTGTAGATGTAAAGACACAGAAGATAATATTATAGACATACTGGGTTAAAAATATGGTTATATCTATTATAACTAATTTCACCTTTTTTTCTTTTTACCTTTTCTAATGTTACTACAATATTATAAACTATGTGGATCAGAGTTAATTTCTATTGATCGTGCCGCTCATGAGGAAGGAAAAATATGGTTCAAAAATGCAGTTCTTTTTACAGTAAAATGACTACATTACAGACATCATCCTTTGCATTTCCCTATAGTGATTCTCTTTGTTCACTGATTTGCTCCTGCAATGTGGCAAACATTGTTCTTGGCACCAGAAAAAGCAATGATCAAAACAGAAGAAGAAGAAAAAAAAGAATTCCTGCACTAAAACAATTTATCTTCTAATGTAAGGAGAAAAACAATAAAAATATTAAGAAGTAAAATATGTAATATGTCAGACAATAATGATTGCTACAGGAAAAATAAGGCACTGAATCAGGATTGGGGTTGCTGATGGGGAGATGCAAGATAGATCATGCATTTGGAATTACAATTTTCATAGATGGTTTTGGAAGGCATCCCTGAGAGGGTAACACACATGCAAAGAAGGGAGTGAACCATGTGAAAGTCAGGAGGAAAAGTGTGATACGCAGAGGAAAGATCAAGGGCAAAGTTCCTGATGCCCAACTTGGATGGAGTATTCAAATAACAGCAACTGCTTGTAGGCAGTGTGGTTGAAGCAGAGAGAGGGAGGGAGAAACTGGTAAAGGACAAGGTGGTGTAGGACCTTATATGCACCTTCCACTTCCCTGCTCTGCTCTGGATGAAAAAAGATACAATTCAAGAGCTTTAGCAGAAAAAGAACTCTTTCTGTTACATTACACTGTAAAAAGCAAAGTTTAAAAATGAATCTCCCTGTGGGACATGGTACATTGAGAAAAAGTAGAGGCTGGTGACTAGTTAGCACGCAAGAAATGGTGGGGACTTAGACCAAGGTGGTAATGGTGGAGGGTATGACAAGTGGTCAGACTCCGAGCCTACAGAATTTGCTGACAGATTGTGTCTTGTGAGAGGAGGAGAGGTGTCAGGATTCTTTTAGTGACCTTTCAACTCCATTATATTACTAAATTAACATTCGAAAAATGAAAAATGTACATACTCAGTAGAATTATTTTTATAATGAACATATCTTTCTGCTATGAAATTCTGACTTTCAAGGGGGGAAAAATGAGGATTTGTTTTTAAAAATATGCAGATTAGAACTTGTACAATAAAACAGTACACTAACAGTACAATAAAAATTTAACTTTTAAATGATGATGTTTGAACCACTTTGAGGCATTAGGTAGACTGATTTTTCTTCAGTAGTTTATCTAAAATATCAAAAATGACTGGTACATTATATAAGTTGTTCAACAGAATAATTCTTCCTGTAATGCAGTTACCAGTTATTGAAACATATATTACTTAACTCAAGAAGAGCTTTAAAAAAACAGGGCAGAATTTAGTATCAACTCACTTTATACTACAAATTTACTCAGTTTCAGCCCTATTGACACTTGGAGCCAAATAATTCTTTGCTGTGGGGATGTTTTCTCCATCCAGTAGTGACAAACAAATGCTCCCTGACCACTAGAATCTCTTCTTAAACTTATAACAAATTAATCTTTTATTAATTAGGTAATTAAAGCAGTAGCTGACATTTATAGAAACACATTGTACCAGGGATCCTATTACCTGTGTTAAAGGCATAGTCGCATTTATTCACCATAGCTATGTAATTAGGGGGTTATTGTCATTCTCTCCTTCTACAGATAAGAAATTGCAGTTTAGATAGAGACCCACTTCCACAAAGTCTCAAAGCAAAGGATTGGAGAAAAGTGATCTGGAAGTCTGGGCTTTTCCTAACATTTCTTCAGGTGAGACTCTGCAAACCTAGATTTATTCATGAGTTTGTCTCCATGATTTAAAAATATTTAGTGGATTTAATTAAAATATCATAGTTAGATTGACACAATATTGTTTTTCAGAAAGAAAATGGTTTGGTTTAATAAGTGTTTCCATTTTTAACTTTTTAATACTTTTGAATTCACATATGTGCAAATGTAATTTTGAAGATATATTGCTCCCAATCAAATTGCAACACTGTTAATATTCTTCAGTGTTTACATCTAAGCAAAAACTACATGACAGCAACTTTGTAAACAATTAGGTTTAATTTTTTTCCAGAGGAAACATTTAAAATATGGTGTTTAAGCTAGATTTCATTAAAATATGTTTCTTCAGCTGTGTGAAGGGCTGAAAAGGAGTGAGGGAAGGAGTGGAGTGTGACAAAACTATGACAAAGGAGTTAGGAAAAACATTTCAGGAACAAAGAGAATTAATTAACTGAAACATATGATTCATCTCACTCTGGTAAGAGCTAATTGCCTTTTATGCACTCCAACTGTTAAAAGTACTGTGATGTGGCTACTCATGTGAACATAAATAGAAAAACTATTAGAATGCATTGAAATTCATAATGCGTACTATATTTTACATAATAAAAATCCTTTCCTTCCTAACATAATGTTCCAGTATATTAAATTTTCTGGTTAACTTGAAATATTTCTTTAATTTTCCTAAGGTAGATTAGTCTTTATTTTGTCTTAATAAAAATACTATGATAAATACATTTCAAAGATGAGTGGATTTCTTTTAGTGCTCCAGAAATATCAGGGGTTAAAAATGTTACTGTGTAATTCTATAAAGTTTGATGTAAGACACATAGAAAAAAATATAATGAATCTCTACTGTTCCCTGGACATCTCTATAAGGGTATTATTTTGTATATTTTTGAAAATTGTTTTGGGAACTCTTTCTCTTAAACGTATATTTTAGAGTGTAAGGAAGAAAGGATAATTGAGTTTTGAATGAGATCCACACTCCTGTATAATCTCTCTTTAACACAAAATATTTCAAATCTGAAATAACTCTTTCAAAGCAAATGTTTCAGGAGCAGAAACATTTAAATTTTTTAATTAAAAAATTTAAAATCATTTTTATTCTTTCTCAGACTAACTACTTCATTTTCTGTTTATATCTACTGGAGAGTGTTATTGCTGATAATTCTAAATACATATGTCCCTGGATATTTTCCTAAATAAGTCTCAGGAGTGAGTGAAGGAAATTTACACTCTGAAAAGGTGATTTTCTGCCTTAAGTATCTGCCAGAGTCTCCCTAATCTCTATAATCAAAAGTGTGGCTCCAACCTCATCTACTGATCAATCAAGACTTGAATGTACATTAGAGTCCCATGGGGGCTTGCTCAAACACAGAGTGCTGGGTCCACCCCCAGAATTTCTGATTCAGTAGGTCTCGGGTGCAACCTGAACATTGCATTTCTAACAAGTCGCAGGTGATACTGATGATACTGGTCCAAGAACTACACTCTGGAAACTTCTGTATTTGAGGAAACCTTCCCTGAAAAACTAAACACTGATCAGTAGCATATCCTAAGATCTCTCAGCATTAACCACCTAAGTGTATTATACATGCTTTAGCACTTAATAATACATTTAAAAATGATTCTCCAATCTTATTTAATTTGTAAACTCAGTAGCAATAAGAACAATCCTATTTCTTTTCTACTTTCCAGAGAATCAGGTACTTTGTCCCTCATAAATATGCCATTTAGCTAGTAAACATAAATGTGATAGACATATGAGAAATGTATAAAAGTGTTTTTAATCCATTAGGTACTTATTTGCACACTATATTATTTGGATGATTTACTCTTATGTCACGTTTTTATATTCTGAAAATAAATAACACGTAAAATAAAAAAGAATTAATTTAGGAAAGTCATCTTGGAGTAAAAAGCTCAGAACTTCCAGTCTAATTCTGAATCTACCAATAGTTGGATTTATGATTTGGGGCAAATATTTTGTTCTCTGTGGGCCTCAGTTTCTTCTTCTATAAACTGAGGGTATTGGATTAAATGAGGTCTAATTCTGGGAGCAGGTTTTAAATTGTATGATAATAAGTTTTTAAAAAGACTCACATTGTTATCTTACAGACTGATGATACTTTTATGTTATTCTAGAACACAAAAAGAGAGTGAAAATTTCAAGCCCTCTTTTTAACAATATGCCAGCTCAAAACAAGAGATAGCATGGAAGAAAACAAGGAATGCATACCTTTGAGGAAGAAGGTATGCATTCCCACATGCCTAAACCAGTAGATGAAAAGGCAAATACTCATATATGGTGCTATGTGCATTCTAACTATAACTAGAGTTTCATGTAGGTTTTCCATGTGCTTGATATAGAATTTTTTAAAAATATGTATCAAACCCTCAACTGTAAAAATATCAAATATCATTAGAGTAATTTATAGTTTAAAATAAATCTATCATAAAAAGAATAGAATGTTTTATCTTAAATTGGATTTTAATATAAACCTCAATGTGTAGTTTGTTCCATAGAATTAATGAATATATACCACTGCTTATTTTCTGTTTTATTGATGTAATAAATAAGGCTTCTAAATTGTACTTTGAAGAGCTATTTCTTTTCTCTCCTTTAACTAAAGGGTTTCATTTCAGTACTTTTTATTTCCCTTAATAACATTAGTACCCATGACATTTAATAAATCTTATAAATTTAAGATTAAAATGTATCACCCCACACCCCTGTTTTTTATGAGTCTGACTTGCCTGTCAAGTATGCTGAAAGAAAAAAATACTGGTATCACAATTCTTTTAGGAGAGTTCAGAATAATTTTTGTTTACTTTAACAGAGTAGGAGTAAGGTAGAAACTAAGTCTGTCTCAGAATTAAGTTTTTTACTGATGCTTCTAATCTCTCTGACCATAAATTCACTTTTCTTTGATCAACAATCATCAAAAGCAACAGAAGCAGCATACACAAACACAAATGAACTAACAAAAAGCTCAGGCTCTCCCTGTTATACTCCTATTTTGTCCACTCAGCACATTTGCTACATTCTCCAAATAATGAGGAGTCAGTGTGTTAATTACAAAACCATAAGGAATGTACAAGAAAGAAGCTTTTCACTACTCCTCCAGTGCTTTGATCTAATTCAACTTGAGAACTATTGGGATCTTTACTTTGTCAAAGACAATGCTGGGTGTTCAACAGACTAATGCACAAGCAGGTTTGGCAGAGTAGTTTAGCACAGGGGGTTAACGCCCACAGCATGCCTGAGTACGCTCCAAGGAGGATAGCACTCCCATTGATTCAATATGCGTTCTTAAATATGGTGACCCTAATTAAATCAATCATCCTTCTTAGTGGGTGTCAGGAGACTTAAAAAGGCAGATTGATTTAGCAGGGGCCAAGATATTTAAGGGAGTTGATTTAATCAATGGAGTCATGTGATCTAGGGGCTGATTGAATCAACAGGAGTCACATGATACCGGGGACTGAATCATTGGTAGTCCCATGATTTAAGGGAACTGATTGAATCAAAGGAAATCACGTGATATAAGGGGGCTTCTTGTTTTAACAAGGATCAGGAGATTAAGAAGGCCTATTAATTTAATGGGGTTCAGGCAAATTAAGAAGGCCCAATGACGTCATGTGTGTCAGGAGAGTTAAGAGGGCAGATTGATTTAATGAGGATCAGGAAACCTAAGGGATTTGATTGGTATAATGGGCATCAGGAGATTTAAGAAGGATGATTGATTTAATGGGGGTCAGGCTATATAACTGGGTTGATAGAATCAATGGGAGTCACCTGATTTATGGGGACTGATTTAACAATAGGAGTCATGTGATCCAATGGGGTTGATTGAATAAGCCCAAGCAATCCCCCCACCAAGGGGACATCACCTATGTACACAACTGTGTATATAATAAATATATACAATATATATATACAACTGTGTACATACTATGTGTCCACAAAGGAACTTTGGGTACACAATGCATATACACAACTGTGGATATACTATGTTTCCACAAAGGAACTTTATGTACACAATTCATAAACACAGTTGTGTACCCCAGGGGGTGTACTCACAGAATATCACATTGCTCAGTTGTGTAATTTTGTATTTTGTTATGATATGAGCTAAAGTTCCTCTTCATTATTTCCTTTTCTGAAATACCACTGACTATCCTTAAAATTACTTTTCCACATAAACTTTGAAATAAACAACTTGAGAACTATTTTAAGCCAAATAGATACATGCATATACACATAAGTACACACACATCTCATTAGGATATTGAGTGGAATTACATGGGTTTTATGGTTTAATACAAGGACAATGAGCTTCTTTTATATTGAGTCTTTCCATTTTAGACCATGATCTTTCTTACCAGTCATTTCTTTTGACCATCAATAAGTATTTAGCATCTCTTGCTACAGCTGGTTATTAAGTATTTTGTAGTTTTTGATGCTATTTTCATTGGGATTTTCTCCATTGCATTTTCCAGTTGTTGATTGTTGTCAATATTTACAGGAAAGATATCAATTTTTGTAAACTATTTTTCTATTTTCCATTACTAGATTCTTATATTAGTTTAACAATATTTCTTTGATTTCCAGAAATTGTCTAGAAACACTGTCACTTCTTGTGTAATTTGAGTTGTATCTCTTCTTAGTCAATTTTTAAATATGATTTTGTTATTTTTGTATTAACTGGAACTCCCAGAATTAGGCTGATATAAAGGAAGAAAGTATATGGGGTAAGTGCCCAACTATTTTGACAAACCTGAGTCTTTAAGGTATAGTCATAATGTACTGTGCGTTTGTAATTGGCTTAGTGAATGAGCTAGACTCAGAAGAGTACAATTCAGAAAGCAAGTCCTGAATTTTATTTTCCATTCATTTTATGGCAGCAAAATCTTTCAGGTCAAAGTTTTATTATTTCTGTTTCAGTTTTTTATACTTTGGTCATCTTTTAGCATTTAAAAAATCATTATTTACAGTATTTATTTTCTTATACCCTACACATAATGCAAATATCCCCCAAACACTGTCATTGCAGAACCACTCTGCTCAATAAATTTAGAAAGGCTGATAAGATATCTTCACACCCACAATAAAGCTCTTATTACAAAGGAATTAATCTTTATCTCACTGAATCATATATGTTCAATGCTGATTTCATCCTAAATTCAGGTATGACTTAAAATCAAATGGGGAAACGAATCATAAAAATTCCAATGAACAAAGATATTTGCTTATCCACAATATCTTGTATTGTTAGCAGGTGATTTTAAAATTTTATTATAATAGAACCCACATTTAAAAAATTTTTTTCTGGCCTCGCCAAGCAGCATGTGGGATATTAGTTCCCCAACCAGGGATCCAACCTGTGCCCCTGCATTAAAAGTGTGGAATCTTAACTGCTGGACCACCAGGGAAGTTCCCCACATTTGTTTTTTATTCTGATCCCAAACCTTAGAGAAGGAATCCATAAAATATGGTGTAATGAATTATATATCACTAGAACTATTTTTCCTTTCAGATGACTGTATCCGCTATTATAACTTTTTATATATCTTACCCTAATAATACAAGCAAAACTCCTCACAATAATTCATAAGTGATTGATATCATTTTCCCTAATAATTTTACAAAGTATCATTATTGCTAAAATTAACTTTTTAATATTTTTGTAAATTTCACTTTGTTACATTATTTCTTTTAAAATTTCTAAACATATATAAGGAGAATAATAAAGCTGTGCTTGTCCAATATGATACATATTACCTTCAGGTGTCTATTTAAATTTAAATTAAAGTTAGATAAAATTTAAAACTCAGTTCTTCAGTCTCACTAACTATATTTCAAGTGCTCAATAACAACTTATGTCTAGTGTCTACCATGTGGGACAGCACAGATATAGAACACTTCCATCATTGCAGAATGTTCTATTGGACAGTGCTGGTTAAGAGTTTAGCAAAACTAGTGTATGTTTTTTACTTGTAAAACATTGATGATTTTTTTTTACAATTTAATAGTTTGTAATAAGTTTTATAGAGATTAATTAGTTAGATTGTTTGATCTTATATTGGAAATAATAACTATTTCCAATTTTAGTCCCTTTCACAAAGAGCACCAGAATTCTCTGGGTAGAACTTGTAGAACTACAAAATTAGAAACATCAGGATCCAAAAAAAGAATATCAGAAACATAATAAGGAGTCACTTAAAAAAAACTCTCACATGATGATATTGGTTCATAAACTACTTGAATTTATTTCCTCTGCTTCCTCATTCACCTCTTCATTAATTCCACAACTATTTACTGAGAATACTGGACATAGACAAAACAAAAATAATATGTATAAAATGTCATATAGTAATAAGTGCTAAATTAAAAAAATTATAATAAAAGAGAGGACGGAATGAGTAGATAGGATTGGGGAGGAATTCCTTCTTTAAATGGCATGATCAGAAAAGAGTCCAGTCAAGGTGACACTTGAGCATGGACCAGAAAAACCTACTATATTACTGGCACTGACTCAATGTTAGACTCTGCATTAGACTCAAGAGCATTTTTGTTTTAGGCATTATGCTAGGGTTTGGAAGCACAGAGAAGGAAAAGACTTTTGTTCTATCCTCAGGAAGATCTAGGGACGTTTAGGGAAGAAGATAAATGAGACAATAACCCATTACCACACAATCTGCTAAGTGACATACTACAAGTATGGGCATGTAGTATTATGTTTCCTTATCCATTAGGTAACAGTTTTCCCCAAAGGCATATTAAGCCCCATTAACAGTATTGAAAAAAAATATCCATTTATTTATTTCAAAATTAATTTGTAACAGAAAATAATATTAAGGAATCATAAAATATCTATTAGCTAAAGTTGGTTTCATTCTGGACATTATAAAAACTTTTAACTACATTTCAATTTTTTGAAATTAACCCATCTTCCCTTTCAGTGGGATAAGGTAACATTAACAAGACTAATAACATAGAATCTAAAACATAATAAATGGCCAAATAAAAATTTTGTGTCTTCTTTTTTGTCAAGCATATCCTAATAAATGTGATAAAACATGGAAACTTTTTATAGTTATTCTTATCCTACTGACAGGATTCATTATTTTTACAGCTGATTTAGAAAAAATATAAATTAATAATAACTGGCTTATTATTTTTGTTGAATAACTTCAAATACATAGCACAATATTAAAAATATTCCCTTTTTTTTTTTTTTTTTTGTGGTACGCGGGCCTCTCACTGTTGTGGCCTCTCCCATTGCGGAGCACAGGCTCTGGACGTGCAGGCTCAGTGGCCATGGCTCACGGGCCTAGCTGCTCCACGGCATGTGGGATCTTCCCAGACCGGGGCACGAACCCATGTCCCCTGCATCAGCAGGCAGACTCTCAAGCACTGCGCCACCAGGGAAGCCCCAAAATATTCCTATTTTTGAGTTTTGTTTTCTGAACTGAATATTAACAATCTCAAAATTAAAATAGATATAATTTTTCATGTACTTCATGATGGATGCCTTAGAAAGATTTACATGGAGAGAGGTAAACACTTCTATTAGTTATCGCCAATTAACCATGAAACAAATAAAAGGCAAATGTATGATTGATAACTAAGAAGCTGCAAGTAACTGGGTAATAAGGCAAAAGTAATGTTATATATTCATAGATTATAATCTAAGAACATAATTTTGTTGGTATAAATTGATTACAAAGCAGTTGAAATTAATATGACTTTTAGGTAAGGCCACAAATGTAAAGAGTTTTGAAGACAGCAACCATCTGAAAACAAACCACTCATACCATTTTTCATGAGACTGTAAGAGAAAGTCTTACTCTACTGTATTTAGAGACCATTACTTGTTTTCAATGAGACTTATAAGCAAAAAATGACACTTACTAAAAGCTTGTGTTTTAATTAAGTAAAGCTTTCAGTGTAAATTAATTCAGACTAGATTTTACTGATCTGTAACATCATATGATTTTACTGTTATTTCTACAGTCCATTAGTTTAAAATTGATTCAATTTACATTAACATATGAGTGATTAAATAATTTCTGAGGAAATTTTAATTATCACTATGGCTGTTTTCTCTATGTAACTAAGATCTTAAACACACACAAATTGAATTAAGGAAAAAAAAACTTTTTAGAAAAGCCAGAATCTGTATTGGGAACAAAAGATGTTCCTGTTCTATTCAACATAGTAATGTTTAGTTCTCCTTTTTCCTAAGTCATATATTAGTGTCAGAGTAAGAAAAGGGACTTGAGGTGTCATCTATTTATGTTATACCCATCAATTTGAGGATGGCCTTCCTCAATGCCTTTGCACATACAATCCGCTTAGCCTCTAGTACCTATTCCCAGAATATTAGTATGTTTTGCTTCCTCACTTAATTTGTGTCCCTGCTAAAATGCCACCTTTAAAGAGAGGATTTTCCTGACTACCTCTAGTCCTTTACCCTGCTTTATTTTTCTTTATAACACTTATTAACAATGTAGTACTCTGTTTATTTCTGTAATATTCTGTCTCCCTCTAACTTTGCCACCACTAGCATGTAATAGCCATGAGAATGGGGTGTCTATTTTGTTTAAAATATGTATCTAGGGTCTGAAAGAGGGCCAGGCAATTTAGAAGATGCTTGTCAAATATCTGGGAATGCATATGTGATTAAATGATTACCTCTATATTTAACTAGTTCATACAATCAGATGCTTTTCTATAGACACAACTGATCCAACTGAATTCAGTTTCAAGACAAATGAAAATCACAACCAAAATCAACTGACTAATAAACCCAACTGTTTCTGTGGTTTCAGGAAATAAAATGGTGAATTTAGTTGTGTTTTGCTCATGTCAATCAGTTGATCTAAGATTGTTCACAAGTCTAGATAGTCTTCAGGATATCCAGATATCTAGGTTATCGAAGAGTGCCTTCTTGTTTTCCAATTAATGTTTTATGCAAATTTCCATATTTTTCTAGGTCTTTCAAAGTACACTTTAATATATTGATAGTTTCTAAATCTGGTTACAGGTTTAGGATTTTTGTTTGCCAGAGCAATATTTCTGCCTCACAAATTATTGTGAAATTTTAATTGAGTCTAAAGAGCTATTTTCCATGAGTTAATCAGTATTAACCTGCCAGAAGATGAGCATGTTTACACAAAGTCTTTTTGCAATGCTGTGCTCAACATTTAATTTTTTTGGCAGGAAAATGCCTTCTTTAGAGTCTCGATTACTTCATATTCAAGTGGGAGGTATGGTAGAGTGAAAAAGAGGTATTATTTAATTAAAACAACCTGGGCTAAATCTCAGCTCTTCCACTTTGTAACTTTGAGATTCAGTGTCTACATTAATATAGAGTGGGTGAAGGAATACTGACCACATATCATGCTCTTATCACATACACACACACACACACAGAGTTAAAATATAAATTTCTCAAGAGTTTCTGCTACAAAAAGAACACCTGATACATTTAATTCTCTTTTTTCCTTATCACCTCCCATTCTCTAAAAGTACCTCTGAATTAGCTTTTTTTTTTTTTTTTTTTTGGCCGTGGTCTCATAGTCTCAATTTCAAATCATTCTGGATTTCCAATTAATTGATAGGTGATGAATTTTAACAGCTATTGCACTTATTTTAGATTTTAGTCTTATAATAAAGCTATTCCATTAAACTAATTTTCTTAGCAAATATATGAAAATTTATATAGGAACTGAACAAGAAAAATATATACTAGGAATTATGGCAATAAAACTTAATTCAAGGTATAGTACTATCCCTTTAGAAATGAACCAAAATCGTAAAGAATGGAAAAGGAGAAAAGAGAGGTTGGGGAGAGATGGAATATTGAATGGAAGGATATTGTAAAATATATACATCTTAAGAATTAGGAGAGAAAACTAGAAGAATAAATACATGGATGGATAGTTATATGTGTGCTGATTGGGCAGAACATTTAATTAAGCCAACAAAGGTTTTTGCAGTGCTGTAATATTTCATAGAGAAACTGAAGTTGAATTGGCCTAGAAGAAAAGCAAGATTCAAATGGTTAGAAAGGAGACAGAAGGTCATTCCAGAGTACATAGGAATAAAGTAAGGAGATGAACGTTTTAAAGTTACCTGAAATAGTAGTTTTTTTCTATTTTGAGGAATTGCCTATAATCTGAAATGATTCCCCAAACTAATATAAAATGTCAAGTGAGCTGTGTCCTCAATGGATTAATACTGATATCAGGTGAATTCCCAACAGATGGATTAAAGTAGAGAATACTCCAGAAATTTGACTTGTCTGAACTGTTCTCTTGATTTTCTCTTTGGAAAAGACATTTAAAGTTAAATGTAACTTGTGTATTTTTGGAAAATATACAAATTTCCCCATCACTAAGTTACAAAATAGATATGCATAAATGTGGAAATTTTGCCAGAAAAATTCTAAGGATAGGTTTCTTTATCTTTAAATTCAAAAAGATACTGTCACTGAGAAACAGCTCTATTACTATTAGCCTACAAATTGTCCTTTTGGGAAGAAGAGAAAGTTAATTAAATATGTGAGGTCAAAGACCTGAAGGTGTGGCCCCTTTAGTGCTCCTGCTGCCCCTTAGGTTGGAGTTCTGGCCCCAGCATACAGTGCATCCCCTCCCCCAGTCTATGGTTTTATTGTTTTCTTTCCCTTCCTCATGGGTTTTCTTCAGTGCCATTTGGACAAAATTATTTGTTGTCTTTACCCCCAGGATTAAGCCTTTTTTTCCAGAGATACCAGGCCTTGTGTGGTTTGGGTGTCAGACTAAATCTTGTGTCTTCTATTTTTAGGAAGACTTTGCACAGAATTAGTATAATTTCTTCCTTTAATGTTTGGAAAAATTCACCAATGAAGATATTTGGGCCTGAAGTTGTTTTTTGTGGGAAGGTTTGAAAGTACAAATGTGGTTTCCTTAATAGCTGTATGAACTATCTAGGTTACCTAGTTCTCCTTAATCAAGCTTTGAAAGTCTGTCCATTTCACTTAAGTTGTTAAATTTATTCCCATAAAAATTTTTAAATCTTTTATTATTTTTAAAATATCTATAGAATCTTTATTGATGTCACCTCTCACATTCCCTTTTGATATCTTTGTGACACACAAATAATTTTGAAACTTTTAAGTTTCCAAAATTGGGGATATTCCAGACGTGTCTCTTAAATATCTTTTGTTGTATAATAAATAACAGTTCCCATACACATATATGCACAATTTTTTTCCAAGTCATTTATTTCTTTAAGAAATTAGGTTAATCATTCAGTACCATATTCCACAATCTATATTTGATTTATTGCTCTCTCTTGAAACTATTCAACATGTTTCCTTTTCTTTATATTTCCTGTAATTAAACCTGGAAGTTTGCAGATTCAGCCTCAAATTTTAGCAATAACAATTTTTAGATAGTTGTTATCTTTCTTTAACATTACATTATGGGCACATATGGTCTGGTTTTCCTAAGACAGATCAGTGTTTTCAGTTGTTGTCAGCCAATCCATCCTTTACTGAGTTCACCAGCAACATTTCATGTGATTGTGTGTGTGTGTGTGTGTGTGTGTGTGTGTTAGTTTCTGCTTTATAACAAAGTCGTGTGATTTTTATAGCATCTAGTTAGGATTTTTATCTAGACCCATTATTTAATTTGAGCTTGAAAATGATGATTTTAATCTTCTATCATTCCTTCTGCTTTATTAGGTGGACTTCTATAAAGGAAATTAACCTTATCAACTGTTTGGCTACTCTGAAACAGTTTATATTGTAAAGTAGTATAATTTCTTCTTTCCTTATACTTGCCAATTTGCAGAATAACAAGTTATTACATCAGCACTCTAAAAAGGAAGAGTAACCATATAATTTAACCTTCAAACTGAAACACTTCTGAGTGACATGAGGTGGTATTAACAATTACCCTAGGACAGCAGTCATTGGGGATATTCCAGGCAAAAGTGACTCACAAGTGTTTTTTAAAATTCATGGATTTCTATGTATTTTATGTTTCACTTCACTGTAATTCTTATTTTTTATTGCCCCAATTGTTTTATCTTTGACCATGGAAAGCCTATTCAAGTTGACTCCTATGTCCTTTGGAGATGATCTCAGTAGTCTTGGACAGATTTCTTGATTTCTTAGACAAAAAAGATACTTCATGTTCACCGTCTGTATTTCCTTCTCCCAGATCTGGAAACAATTTTTTAAAAAAGCCTTGTTCCTTTTAGTAAGTAATAGTATTTAGATACTAAAATACTGGTTCTAGTGTGTGATTGCTTCCGTGTTGCCATTGCTTTTATGCCTCTCAACAAACAGAGCTAGGAAAGATGCATTTTTCAAAATGGAAGACTAAAAATAAGTGTATGCTGATAGTTTTAAATCAAAAGAAACAATACTGGGATTTTATTTAACTTCTTTTATATTTGCTTTTCATTTTCTCTTATTCTAAAAATACTGATTAAATTATTGGTTTGTATATTATCTCCATTATCTACTATCATGTATATTCACTTAATACCAATATTTTTACTAACAATGACTAATTCAGCTTCAAATTTCTTTGGTGCTATTTTTAATCCTTACAGCATATCTCAGTAGCAACGTCAGTTACAATACTGTTTTAAAATAATGTTAAATAATTCTGGTCAGAGGGGTTATGTAGTCAAATTGATGTGTGATTTGGGGTATTTTTTAAAATTTATTTTTATAATTTATGTAAAATACTTAAAGTTTGAAATTCAAAACTGTAAGAAAGATATTTTAAAAGAGTTGTAGTTTATCATTTAACATGTTCCTATTTTTGCCAGCCTCACAAAAGATAACATTAATAAAACCAAAGTAATGCTGCAATATTGAAACTAGTTTGACTATATTTACTGACATATGAACACATAAAGGTAACTTCTATTATAGAACAGCTACTTAAATGTCTTTGGTCTCATTTTAATCATAAGCAACTTTTTTCCTGTCCCCATTACATTTTTATGTAAGCTATGCTAGTTCACACAAACTGGTCACTTTCAGGTGTCTGTTTTGGTATGCTAATTTCAGGGAAATTGCTATAGTTTTTTTCAGACGCCAGTCCATAAATTAAGATTATTTCATCACAGTTCTTTGTACAATGGCTGAGTTCATCAAGCACATTTTTCTTACTTTTATGTCCTATTCTGACCCTACTGCTATTGTGCAGATTTGTAGAAAGCAGAAACACTGGATGTATGACTCTCCTGTGAGAGTGGGTGAGTGTTAGAGATGCTGGAAATGCAATTTTTAGAGCTGTTTCATGTGAAGGCTCATATACTCTAAAAAGAATGTCTCCCAAGAAACCCTCATCCTGAAAGGTTCTGCTGCATAATTCAAAATGGCTACAAATGTCTGTAATGAAACTATGGAAGCATGGGGAAGTATCTATCCTTAAGGCATGGCTTAACTTAGTGGTTGAAACTTCGTTTGGTAATATGATTTTTCCAGTTAATTTTAGATGATGGCAGGAAAAATAATACATCTCTAAAATAGTTAACAGAGTGTTCATTCATATACAGAAATATAATATACTGGAAAAGATAGTAAATTTCAGTTGATGAAATACTGTAGGAAAGAAAACTATTAAATTTTATTTAACCCATTATTGCTCGAATTTATCTGACCACAGAAATTTTTGCTTTCCTATATCACATATTAATATGCAGAAGAATTATTGTTCTATAGAACACATCTAAGTTTTGTAAAGACTGTGTTAAATAAAGCTCAACAGGTACGTTTATGATAAACCTTTTCAAGACTTTCTATTTATTACTGTGAATCAGGAATCTTCAAGCTGGAGTATAGTACATGGGCCATCTCCCAAACTTATTTATATAAGAACCACTTTTCTACATGACACAAACTGTGAAATATTGTTTGAGAGGTATAATCATTCTTAATTTTCGTAATTTATACCCCTCTTTCTCACCCAGAGAAGGTCATATAATTTATCATGAAATGCAGAGAAATATGATTTTATAGCTATTCTTCTGATTATTAATACATTTAACTTTTTAATTGAGGTATAATATACACACAGAATTCTGCATATGTTGTAAATGAAAACTTTAATGAATTTTCACAAACTGAGCCAACTGTGTAACTAGCATCTAGCTCAAAAAATAGAATATTATACCTACCTGGAAAAGGAAAGGAAAATGCAAATTTCCTCAGACATTCCAAGACCATCTCATTTTCTTTAAAAGAATAGTAAGCAATGAGGTAAGTAAGATAAAATTTTACAGATATACTCCCAAGTTGTATTAGATGAACTTATTCTAGGTTGCAGAAATTAGACTAGAGATTTTGCATATCAACTGCATGGACAACCACCCTGTAGATTTGTACCCCCTTCCAAAGCTACAGATCTAAGACACTGGCCAGAAAAAATGTAGAGTAAGTGAAATCTTACTCTACTTTAAGTGAAATCCATTCAACCAGTCTTTCCACAAATGTTCCATGCACTAAGACTATTTCCCTCTATTCCTTGATCTTTTGTACTGTGGCAATAGGGTTAGTGATGTGAAAAATACAAATAGGTTTGTTTATATAGGTGGTTGTTGATGGGAGAAAGAGGAATGATGACTGGCAGTTACAAACAGTATTCGTGGACAGTGGTGAAAGTGGCAAAGAAAATTCTCTATTTGGAGCGACATCTGTATCACTTGAAGACACAGCTCCTTAGTTTCTTGTGCTATCTGTAATTGTCTTTCTTGTCTGTTTGCACGGCCATTTAAAATGGATCTTGGAAGAGCTAATGAGGTACTGCCAACTGTCACTGTCTTAACTCTCTGCTTATAATAGCTATAAAAAATTGATGCCTATTAAGTTCCCACCACTATGTTTAGGTTTCAAACTACATAATCCCTAAATCCCACCTCAACACTGTGAAGTAGGTATTGTTAGTCCTATTAGATTAACTAATAAAACCAACAGAGAGACAAAGTTCCTTGCCCTAAATTGTACAGATAATAAATTGAGAAAACAAGTTTTAACGCTAGGTACATCTGGCTCAAAAATCAAGCTCTTTGCACTTAAACATGCATCCTATAATATCTTTAGGTTTTGTATTCTTGAGAGCAACCCTGTGAGATAGGGATTGTTTTTATTTCATGGAGGTGCAATCACTGAGAGCTGGGGTTTGAACCTAGGTCAGAAGATTGTGAATGTACTACTTTTTCAACTAACCCAATAGCATACATAGGTATATATATATATATATATTTTTTTCTTTTTAAATTCAACTTTAAAAAACCTCTTTCTATTAAGAAGTTCAGAGACTTACTAAATCAAAGAAATGGAAGCATGCTGCTGATTTTTAATAGAAAATGAAAACACATGGTTTGAAATGGGGAGAGGGCACTAATATGTTTCTGATTTTTAATGATGTTAAAAATGTTTCTTAAAAAAATGTTTCTTAAGGTGCAGCTTAAGAAATGGTTTCTTACACAACGAGACAGAAGGTTAGAGCCAGATTTCCATCATTCATCTCTGTTTATATGACTGACTACATTAATATTTCTATGCTGCAGTAAGAGGTGAATTCATTTTTTTCAGTACTACTAGTTATTGAGGTTAAGATAAAATATAAGTACAAGAAAATAAATATATGAAAATCATTAAACATAAAATTACATCAGTTAGCATTTTGTACCCAAAGAGAGATATATTTACAGAAATTTAAAACACTTTTTAATATAATCAGAGAGAGAGACATTATAAAGTACCGCACTTTTGGTTTATTTGTTTTACCAGTAATTTTCTCAGACTTCTCTGTGGAACTGGTTTTGTCGTTCCTTAATTGATTTTACACTTAATAAAGTTAACATGCCATAAAAGGAACAAAAAAACAAAATGTTACTGATTTTGGACATTAAAAATAATGTATAATTAAGATATATATTTATATACAATAAAAAGATCTTTCTATAAAATGATTGTTTTAGTATGTATTGGTAGACTCCTTTTCTAAAAAAGAGAAGACAGCATATTTTATATAGCACAGCCAAGAGGCACATGAAAAGATGCTCAACATCACTAATCATTAGAGAAATGAAAATCAAAACTACAATGAGATATCACCTCGCAGCAGTCAGAATGGCCAGCATCAAAAAGTCTACAACAATAAATGCTGGAGAGGGTGTGGAGAAAAGGGAACCCTCCTACATGGTTGGTGGGAATGTAAATTGGTGCAGCCACTATGGAGAACAATATGGATGTTCCTTAAAAAAACTAAAAATAGAGCTACCATATGATCTAAGAATCCCACTCCTGGGTGTATATTTGGAGAAAACCATGGTTCAAAAGAATACATGCACTCCAAAGTTCATTGCAGCACTGTTTACAATAGCCAAGACATGAAAGCAAGCAAAATGTCCATTGACAGAAGAATGCATAAAGAAGATGTGGTACATATATACAATGGAATATTATTCAGCCATTAAAAACAATGAAATGCCAATTTGCAGCAACATGGATGGACCTGGAGATGATCAAATTGAGTGAATTAAGTCAGACAGAGAAAGACAAATATCATATGATATCACTTATATGTAGAATCTAAAAGAATGATACAAGTGAACTTATTTACAAAACAGGAACAGGCTCACAGACTTAGAAAACAAACTTATGGTTACCAAAAGGGAAAGGTGGAAGGGAAAGATAGATTGGGAGTCTCGGATTGACATATACACACTACCATATTTAAAATAGATAACCAACAAGGACCTACTGTATAGCACAGGGAAACCTGCTTAATATTCTGTAATAACCTAAATGGGAAAGGAATGTGAAAAAGAATAGATACATGTATATGTATAACTGAATCACTTTGCTGTACACCTGAAGCTAACACAAAATTGTTAACCAACTATACTCCAATATAAAATAAAAATTTAAAAAATATAGCATAAATTACAGTTCTATTGACAGAATTGTTTTTTATGTTTTATCAGTGGTGTCAGAGGTTTCACAATTTTATCAGCCTTATTGAGGTATATTTACATATAAAAACTGTATCCATGTACAGAGTGCAGTTAATTAATTGTGATGATAGATGTACACACTGTAAAACCACTGCCCAAATCAAGATACACATTTCCATCACCTCCAAAAGATTTATTAAGCCCATTTAGGGTTTTTCCCTCCCTCTGCACCCTGCCCCAAGCAATCACAGATATGTTTTTGGTCAGTATAGATTAGTTTGTATTTTCTAGATATTTATATAAATGGAATCAAACGGTATGAACGTTTTTGTAACAGGCTTTTCTCAGCACAATGACTTACAGATTCAGACATATTATTATGTATATCAGCAGTTTCTTCATTTTTATGCTGAGTATACAAATATTTAGGTAACAGATTAATGTGTTTTGATACTATTTTAAAGGGAATTTTTAAAAATCATGTTTCAATCATTTATGGCTAGTACATAAAGTCCAATCAACTTGTATATATAAATCTACCATGCTCTGACCTTCTAAATTCACTTAATTCTAGTTGTTGTTTTGTATACTTCTTAGGATTTTCTATATAAACAATCATACCATCAGCAAATAGAGACAATATTATTTCTATCACTCTAATCCCTATGCCTTTTATTTACTTATTTTTCCTGCTTTATTTCAATGGCTATGTCTTCGATTGTAATCTCAAATAGAAGTGGTAGGAGTAGGCATCTATGTCTTCTTTCTGACCTTAGAGGGGAGCATTAAATATTTCACTATTAAATATGATATTAATTGTAGGTTTTTACAGAAACTTTCTATCAGATTGAGAAAGTCCTTTGTCCGTTTTTGTTACTACCGTACTAAACATTTTTATTATGAATAGATGTTGAATTTTGTCAAATTCTTTTTCTGCATCTATTGATGTGATCAGGGATTTTTGTCCTTTATTTTATTAATAAAAGTATTTTATTATCATGAAATAACCCTTTTTATTTCTGGTAGTACCTTTTGTCTTGAAGAATCTTTTTATCTGATTTTATTATATCTACTATCAAGTGTATTCTTGGAATTTCATATCTTTTCCCATCTCTACTTTCAACTTACCTGTTTGTATATTGAAAGTGAGTCTTTTGGGGATAGCATATATTTGAGTGTTCGTTTTGTAATCTCTTATGATTATCCATGCCATATATATGGAGTGCTTAGTCCATTAATATTTAATGTAATACTGATATGATTTGATTTTGTTGTACCATTTTACTGTGATTTCTTTTTGTCCATTCTAATTTTATGTTACTCTTTTTTTTATTTCCTTGAATAATTATTTTGATTATTTGAATAGTTTCTATATATATTAGTTTTATACATATAGAAACTCTTTGAATAAGGCATACTAATATGTACTGACTTTATACATATAACTGTTTGCATTTTTAATGGTTTCTCTAAAGATATATTATATATCTTTAATTGTTCACAGTTTAATCAGAGTTAACATTGTACACATTCATGTGAAGTGTAGAAACCTTGCAATCATCTAGTTCCATATACCTCTTTTGATATCCTTTATGCTAGAATTTTCACATGCATTTAAAAAGCTGTAAGAAAATATAATTTTTGCTTAAAAAGTCATATATTTTAATGGAATAAAGGATAAAGATAGATGTGTATAGATAATATATCCATATATTTATCACTCTTTATAGTATTGCAGTAGCTCCTTACTGTTTGAGTTTCCCTCTGCTACCACTAACTTTGACCCTGAAGAATATCCTTTAGCACTTCTTGCAGTTCATATCTTCACATAACACTGTCTTTAAGTTTCCTTTTATCTGAAAATATCTCTAATTGCATACTTTCTTGAAGGCTAGTGCCAATTATCTACTACATGTGGAAGTCTGTGTTGCTAGCTGTTTGTTTTTTCATTACTTTAATGATGTTATTCCACTGCCTCTGCCTCCCACATCTTCTGAGGAGATGATCAAAACCATTTAAATATTGTCCCCTGTACATAATGTGCCATTTTCCTCTGGATTCTTTCAATATTTTCCTTGTATCTCTGGACTTCTGCAATTTGGATATGATATGCCTAGGCAGAGTACATTCACAGCATTTGTTCTGTACAGATTTTGCTGCACATCTTCCATATTTAAATTAATGTATTTCATAAAATTTGGAGCATATTTGGCCATTATTTCTTTAACTTTTTTTGCTCTCACATTTTCTTTTCTACTTTTGGGACTCCCGTTACATTCATTCTAGACAACCTGATATTATCTAATATTTTCTGAGGCTCTGCTTGTTTTTTTATTTTAATATAGTTTTCTCTTTGGCCCTCAGCCTGGATAATTTCCATTGAACAATTTTAAACTCTATTTGGTATTTCCTCTGTCAGCACCATTCTGCTATTAATCCCATCCAGTCTGGATAATTTCCAGTGAACAATTTTAAAGTCTATTTGTTCTTTCCTCTGTCAGCTCCAAGCTACTATTAATCCCATCGAGTCTACTTTTTATTTCACATATTTTGTTTCTCTTTCTATAGTTTCCATTTTCTATTTATTATTTTTATTTAACATTTTCTTTTTTATTCACATCTTTATTGGGTATAATTGCTTTAGAATGGTATGTTAGTTTCTGCTTTATAACAAAGTGGATCAGCTATAGATATACATATATCCCCATATCTCTACCCTCTAGCATCGCCCTCCCAGCCTCCCTATCCCACCCCTCTAGGTGGTCTGAAGCAGCGAGCTGATATCCCTGTGCTATGCAGCTGCTTCCCACTAGCTATCTATTTTACATTTGGTAGTGTATATATGTCCATGCCACTCTCTCACTTTGACCCAGCTTACACTTCCTCCTCCCTGTGTCCTCAAGTCCATTCTCTGTGTCAGCGTCTTTATTCCTGTCCTGCCCCAGGTTCTTCAAAACCTTTTTTTTTTTAGATTCCATATATATGTGTTGGCATATGGTATTTGTTTCTTTCTTTCTGACTTACTTCATTCTGTATGACAGTCTCTAGGTCCATCCACCTCACTGCAAATGACACAATTTCATTTCTTTTTATGGCTGAGTAATATTCCATTAAATATATGTGCCACATCTTCTTTATCCATTCACCTGTTGATGGATGCTTAAGTTGCTTCCATGTCCTGCCTATTGTAAAAGGAGCTGCAATGAATATTGTTGTACATGCCTCTTTTGAATTATGGTTTTCTCAGGGTATATGCCCAGTAGTGGGATTGCTGGGTCATATGGTAGTTCTATTTTAAGTTTTGTAAGGAACCTGCATACTGTCCTCCATAGTGGTTGTATCAATTTACATTCCCACCAACAAGGCAAGAGGGTTCCATTTCTCCACACCATCTCCAGCATTTATTGTTTGTATATTTTTTGATGATGGCCATTCTGACTGCTGTGAGGTGATAGCTCATTGTAGTTTTGACTTGCATTTCTCAAATGATTACTGATATTGAGTATCCTTTCATGTATTTGTTGGCAATCTGTACACCTTTAGAGAAACGTCTATTTAGGTCTTCTGCCCATTTTTGGATTGGGTTGTTTGTTTGTTTGTTTTTGATATTGACCTATATGAGCTGTTTATAAACTTTGGAGATTAATCCTTTGTCAGTTGCTTCATTTGCAAATATTTTCTCCCATTCTGAGGATTGTCTTTTGGTCTTCTTTATGGTTTCCTTTGCTGTGCAAAAGCATTTAAGTTTCATTAGGTCCCATTTGTTTACTTTTGTTTTTATTGCCATTTCTCTAGGAGGTGGGTCAAGAAGGATCTTGGGTGATTTATGTCATAGAGTGTTCTGCCTAGGTTTTCCTCTAAGAGTTTGATAGTGTCTGGCCTTATATTTAGGTCTTTAATCCATTATGAATTTATTTTTGTGTATGGTGTTAGGAAGTGGTCTAATTACATTCTTTTACATGTAGCAGTCCAGTTTTCCCAGCACCACTTATTGAAGAGGCTGTCTTTCTCCATTGTATATTCTTGCCTCCTTTATCAATGATAAAGTTACCATATGTGTGTGGATTTATCTCTGGGCTTTCTATCCTGTTCCATTGATCTATATTTCTGTTTTTGTGCCAGTACCATACTGTCTTGATTACTGTAGCTTTGTAGTATAGTCTGTAGTCCAGGAGCCTCATTCCTACAGCTTCATTTTTCTCTCTCAAGACTGCTTCGGCTATACAGGGTCTTTTGTGTTTCCATACAGACTGTGAACTTCTTTGTCTAGTTCTGTGAAAAATGCCATTGGTAGTTTGATAGGGATTGCACTGAATCTGTAGATTGCTTTGGGTAGTATAGTCATATTCACAATGTTGATTCTTCCATTCCAAGAACACTGTATATCTCTCCATCTGTTTGATTCATCTTTAATTTCTTTCATCAGTCTTATAGTTTTCTGCATACAGGTCTTTTATCTCCTTAGGTAGGTTTATTCCTAGGTATTTTATTCTTCTTGTTGCAATGGTAAATGGGAGTGTTCCCTTAATTTCTCTTTCAGATTTTTCAATATTAGTGTAAAGGAATGCAAGAGATTCCTGTGCATTAATTTTGTATCCTGCTACTTTGCCAAATTCATTGATTAGCTCTAGTAGTTTTCGGGTAGCATCTTTAGAATTCTCTATGTATTTGTATCATGTCATCTGCAACAGTGACACCTTTACTTCTTCTTTTCCAAATTGGATTCCTTTTATTTCTTTTTCTTCTCTGATTACTGTGACTACAACTTCCAAAACTATGTTGAATAAGAGTGGTGAGAGTGGACAACCTTGTCTTGTTCCTGATCTTAAAGGAAATGGTTTCAGTATTTCACCACTGAGAATGATGTTGGCTGTGGGTTTGTCATATATTTCCTTTATTATGTTGAGGTAAGTTTCCTCTATGCCTACTTTCTGGAGGGTTTTTATCATAAATGGAATGGGTGTTGAATTTTGCCAAAACCTTTTTTTTGCATCTATTGAGATGATCATGTGGTTTTTCTCCTTCAGTTTGATAATATGGTTTATCACATTGATTGATTTGCATATACTGAAGAATCCTTGCATTCCTGGGATTAACCCCACTTGATCATGGTGTATGATCCTTTTAATGTGCTGTTGGATTCTGTTTGCTAGTATTTTGCTGAAGGATTTTTGCATCTATGTTCATCAGTATTATTATTATTTCTTTCTTTGTGACATCTGTGTCTGGTTTTGGTATCAGGGTGATGGTGGCCTCAGGGAATGAGTTTGGGAGTGTTCCTCCCTCTGCTATATTTTGGAAGAGTTTGAGAAGGATAGGTGTTAGCTCCTCTCTAAATGTTTGATAGAATTCACCTGTGAAGCCAACTGGTCCTGGGCTTTTGTTTGTTGGAAGATTTTTAATCACTGTCTCAATTTCAGTGCTTGTGATTGGTCTGTTTATATTTTCTATTTCTTCCTGGTTGAGTCTCAGAAGGTTGTGCTTTTCTAAGAATGTGTCAATTTCTTCCAGGTTGTCTGTTTTATTGGCATATCATTGGTGGTAGTAATCTCTCATGATCTTTTGCATTTCTGCAGTGTCAGTTATTACTTCTCCTTTTTCATTTCTATTTCTGTTGAATTGAGTCCTCTCCCTTTTTTTCTTGATGAGTCTGGCTAATGGTTTATCAATTTTATTGATTTTCTCAAAGAATCAGCTGTAGTTTTATTGATCTTTGTTATCATTTTCTTCATTTCTTTTTCATTTACTTCTGATCTTATCTTTATGATTTCTTTCTTTCTGCTAACCTTGGGTTTTTGTTTTGTTCTTCTTTCTCTAATTGCTTTAGGTGTAAGGTTAGGTTGTTTATTTGTGATGTTTTTTGTTTCTTGAGGTAGCATTTTATTGTTATAAACTTCCCCCTTAGAACTGCTTTTGTTGCATCCCATCAGTTTTGGTTCATCGTGTTTTCATTGTCATTTGTTTCTAGGTATTTTTAAATTTCCTCTTTGATTTCTTCAGTGATCTCTTGGTTATTTAGTAGTGTATTGTTTATCCCACATGTGTTTCTATTTTTTTTACAGATTTTTTTCCTGTAATTGATATCTAGTCTCATAGCATTGCGGTTGGAAAAATACTTGATACAATTTCAATTTTCTTAAATTTACTAAAACTTGATTTGTGACCCAAGATATGATCTATCCTGGAGAATGTTCCATGAGCATTTGAGGAGAAAGTGTTTTCTGTTGTCTTTGGATGGAATGTCCTATAAATATCAATTAAGTCCATTTTTTTCATGTATCATTTAAAGTTTGGGTTTCCTTATTTATTTTCATTTTGGATGATCTGTCCAGTGGTGAAAGTGGGGTGTTAAAGTCTCCTACTCTGATTGTGTTACTGTCAATTTCCCCTTTTATGGCTGTCAACATTTGCCTTATGTATTGAGGTTCTCCTATGTTGGGTGCCTAAATATTTACCATTGTTATATCTTCTTCTTGGATTGATCCCTTGACCATTATGCAGTGTCCTTCTTTGTCTCTTATAGTCTTTATTTTAAGCTTTAATTTCTCTGGTATGAGAATTGCTACTGCAGCTTTCTTTTGATTTCCATTTGCATGGAATATGTTTTTCCATCCCCTCACTTTCAGTCTATATGTGTCCATAGGTCTGAAGTGAGTCTCTTGTAGACACCATATATATGGGTCTTGTTTCTGTATCCATTCAGCCAGTCTATATCTTTTGGTTGGAGCATTTAATCCATTTACATTTAAGGTAGTTATCGATATGTATGTACCTATTACCATTTTCTTAATTGTTTTGGGTTTGTTATTGTAGGTCTTTTCCTTCTCTTGTGTTCCCTGCCTAGAGAAGTTCCTGTAGCATTTGTTGTAAAGCTGGTTCAGTGGTGCTGAATTTTCTTAGTTTATGCTTGTCTGTAAAGGTTTTAATTTCTCCATCGAATCTGAATGAGATCCTTGCTGGGTAGAGTAATCTTGGTTCCCTTTCATCATTTTAAATATGTTCTGCCACTCTCTTCTGGCTTGCAGAGTTTCTGATGAAAGAACAGCTGTTAACCTTATGGGGATTCCCTTGTATGTTATTTGTTATTTTTCCCTTGCTGCTTTTAATATTTTTCTGTCTATTTAATTTTTGATAGTTTGATTAATATGTGTCTTGGCATGTTTCTCCTTGGATTTATCCTGTATGGGTCTCTCTGAGCTTCCTGTACTTGATTGACTATCTCCTTTAACATATTCGGGAAGTTATCAACTATAATCTCTTCACATATTTTTTCAGTTCCTTTCTTTTTCTCTTCTTCTGGGACCCCTATAATTCGAATGTTGTTGCATTTAATGCTTTTCCAGAAAGAGACTGTCCTCAGTTCTTTTCATTGTTTTTTCTTTATTCTGCTCTGCGGTAGTTATTTCCACTATTTTATCTTCCAGGTCACTTACCCGTTCTTCTGCCTCAGTTATTCTATTATTGATTCCTTCTAGAGAATTTTGAATTTCATTTATTGTGTTGTTCATCATTGCTTGTTTACTCTTTAGTTCTTCTAGGTCCTTGTTAAATGTTTCCTGTACTTTCTCCTATTTCCAGGATTTTGGATCATCTTCACTATCATTACTCTGAATTCTTTTTCAGGTACACTGCCTAGTTCCTCTTCATTTGTTTGGTCTGGTGGGTTTTTACCTTGCTGCTTCATCTACTGTGTGTTTCTCTGTCTTCTCATTTTGCTTAACTTACTGTGTTTGGGGTCTCCTTTTTGCAGTCTGCAGGTTTGTAATTCTTGTTGTTTTTGTTGTCTGCCCCCAGTGGGTTGTGTAGGCTTCCTGGTGGAGGGGACTGATGCCTGTGTTCTGGTGGATGAGGCTGAATCTTGTCTTTCTGGTGGGCAGGACCATGTCTGGTGGTGTGTTTTGGGGTGTCTGTGACCTTATTATGATTTTAAGCAGCCTCTATGCTAATAAGTGGTGTTGTGTTCCTGTCTTGCTAGTTGTTTGGCATAGGGTGTCCAGCACTGTAGCTTGCTGGTCTTTGATTGGAGCTGAGTCTTAACATTGAGATGGAGATCTCTGAGAGACCTGTTGCCATTTGATATTATGTGGAGACGGGAGGTCTCTCATAGACCAATGTCCTGAACTGGGCTCTCCCATTTCAGAGGCAGAGGTCTGTCACCCAGCCCAAGCACCATGACCCTGTCAGCCACACAGCTCCAAAGAAAAGGGAGAAAAAAAGAAAGAAAGAAAGAAAATGCAATACAATAAAATAAAGTAATTAAAATAAAAATTAAAAAGTCATAAAAAAAGGAAAGAGGAGTGCAACCAAACCAAAAAACAAATACACCAATGATAACAAGCAATAAAAATTATACAAAAACAAACAAACAAACCAACAAAAATGGACAAATAGAACCCTAGGACAAATGGTAAAAGCAAACCTATCTAGACAAGAATCACACAAAGAAGAATACACATACACACTCACAAAAAGTGAAAAAGGAAAAAAAATATATATATATATAAAAGGACGAGAGCAACCAAATCAATAAACAAATCTACCAATGATAATAAACTCTAAATACTAAGCTAAGATAAACATAAAACCAGAAACAAATTAGATGCAGAAAGCAAACCCCAAGTCTACAGTTGCTCTCAAAGTCCACCGCCTCAATTTTGGGATGATTCGTTGTCTATTCAGGTATTCAACAGATGCTTCAGGTTACATCAAGTTGATTGTGGAGATTTAATCTGCTTTTCCTGAGGCTGCTGGGAGAAATTTCCCTTTCTCTTTGTTCACACAGCTCCTGGGGTTCGGCTTTGGATTTCGCCCTGCCTCTGTGTGCAGTTCACCTGAGGGCATCTGTTCGTAGTTCAGACAGGACGGGGTTAAAGTAGCAGCTGATTAGGGGGCTCTGGCTCACTCAGGCTGGGGGGAGGGAGGGGTACGGAATGCGGGGTGAGCCTGCGGTGGCAGAGGTTGGCGTGACGTTGCAACAGCCTGAGGCGTGCTTTGTGTTTTCCCGGGGAAGTTGCCTCTGGGTCACGGGACACTGGCAGTGGTGGGCTGCACAGGCTCCGGGGAGGGGAGGTGTGGATAGTGACCTGTGCTTGAACACAGGCTTCTTGGTGGTTGCAGCAGCAGCCGTAGAGTTTCATGCCAGTCTCTGGTGTCTGCGCTGATAACTGCGGCTCGCACCCATCTCTGGAGCTTGTTTCGGTGGTGCTCTGAATCTCCTCTCCTCATGCACCCTGAAACAATGGTCTCTTGCCTCTTAGGCAGTTCCAGATTTTTTCCCAGACTCCATCCCGGCTAGCTGTGGCACACTAGGCCCTTTTCAGGCTGTGTTCATGCAGCCAACCCCAGTTCTCTCCCTCGGATCTGACCTCTGAAGCATAAGCCTCAACTCCCAGCCCCCACCCACCCTGGCGGTTGAGCAGACAAGCCTCTCAGGCTGGTGAGTGCTGGTTGGCACTGATCCTCTGTGCAGGAATCTCTCTGTTTTGCCCTCTGCACCCCTGTTGCTGCTCTCTCCTCTGTGGCTCAGAAGCTTACCCCCCGCCACCCCCTGTCTCTGCCAATGAAGGGGCTTCCTAGTGTGTGGAAACTTTTCCTTCTTCACAGCTCCCTCCCAGAGGTGCAGGTCCTGTTCCTATTCTTTTTTTTTTTCGTTTTTCTTTTTCCCTACTCAGGTACATGGAGTTTTTTTGCCTTTTGGGAAGTATGAGGTCTTCTGCCAGCATTCAGTAGGTGTTCTGCAGGAGTTGTTCCACATGTACATGTATTTCTGATGTATCTGTGGGGAGGAGGGTGATCTCTACATCTTACTCCTCCACCATTTTGAAGGTCTCCCTCAGCATTTTCTATTTCTATCTAGTATTTTCCTTTTTTTGACTGAAATTTTCTATTTTTTTCTTTTCTTCCTAGTGTATTTTCCTTTGCCTCACTTATTATCATCATAAGAGATGCTTTAAAGTCCTTGTCTGACAATCCAACATGAGGGCCATCTTAAAACTGATGTCTGTTTATTTAATTTTCCTTTAAGAAGAATGAATTACAGTTTCTCAGTTCTTTAAGTAACTTTGGATTATATTCTGGACATTGTTAGAGTTGTGTTGTTGATGGTCTACATTCTGTTATATTCCTATAAAGGGTGTTTTTCTTTTTAAAGCAAAAGATTACCTTGCTTATGGTCAAATTGTAAACATTTTCTCACCTATTGGAGGCAGCATCTCAAATCTTAGTTTCCTCTTTTTAGCCTTAGTTGAAAGCTGCTTTAAGTCTTTCCCATACTTGCATGATTCAGTGGTTAACCAAAGATGTGGGGAGAGTTTATTCACAAAACTTGGGGATTCCTTCTGTGCCTTGCTCCTTCCCAGGATTCCATCTTCACTTTCTAGGAGTGTGATTGCCCTAGTTTTATCTTCTGTTTCTTTAGGCCAGAAAAATATGTGGGATTTTACCAGACTTCTAACTTCCTTGAGCTACACTGGGATTGCAGCCTGCCTTCAAACTGATGTCATAAAAATGGGAAACCACCCATGCTGTTACCATCTTCCAAGTTTTACATCCTCTTTAAAAAACACACACACAAGCTTTTCTCACTTTTATCTTTTTAAAAAGTTTATCCAGATTTAATGTTTGTTATCTTTGAGATGATTCACTCTTCAGAAGCTTTTTTTGGCCATATTTGAAGAGGAATTCCTTGTGATAGAAAAATGTAATCCTTTTCTCAGAAGGCAGTAATATCTCAGAAGGCAGTAATATCTCTCTTGGATAAACTCCCAAACATATGTTACTGTGTAAAAACGTTATCTGAGAGAATAGATACTCATCAAAACAAGATTTCCGAAAAATAGGCATCCCAAAATACAAAGAATTACAAATAAAAGAGCAGAATTTGGCAAAATCTTAAAAAAACCTAAGGTATTTTTTTTTTCCAATTGGATATATAGCTTGTGATTTTTTGAACTGGATTTTTTTTTGGTTGTTGCCTGTACCCCCTCCAGATGGCACAATATAAATTATCTGTCTTAGAGAAAAGCAAAGAGAGAGGAACTGTCTGAACATGGGGCTCTCGAGAATCTAATGTGCAAACAGAATTTCCTCCTCAATTAAAGTTGCTGTCTCTGAACTCCTGGTAACAAATAATTTAACTTTTTTTTATATTAGATGCATATCTAATCCTAAGAACTCAATCAACAAGACTGTTTCCTTTCAATTACAAATTATATTTTATGATTGTGAATAAATGAATTTATTCTTGTAAAGTAAAAATCCTCATAGGATATATGTTTAGAATTTTGGTCCAAAGCCGAAATTAAAATTTTCATTGATTTTGAGAATCAAGTATGGGTAGGTTACAGATCAAACTGCTTAATGCTCTCTAGAGACTTAAAAAAAATTATTACTTTTAAAAATAAGGAAAATCAATGGCTTTAATATGTTAATATTTTTAACAATGAAAGTCTAGTTGTTGGGTAATACAGTTGGGTATTTTAGGCAATTCATCTTGAATTAGGCATGGTGAGAATGCCAAAAAAGGTGTTACCTGAAGTCACATGGAATGATAGCTGACCAAGAATTCCATAGCTGGGCAGCTTACAATACAAAAAAATTGGTTTCCATTTGAGATATTATAACAGTGAAAAGTTACCTTGTATTTCTATTCTTTCATTTACTTCACTTACTAAAATAGGTATAAGTATTAATTCATCTCATGATTAATGATTAATTTTTTGAGGTTTACTGCCTTGATGAAATTCTAACTTCAAATAGTTCTGAGTCATTTAGATAATAAATCCAAATTTTTACTCAATTTTTCATTTAATGAGAGAAAAACCATTCCAAACACTTACAGTAATAAAAGCTACTTCAGTGACTGGCTTTCAAAATTATAGAAGTTATCTGTAATATTTTACATATTCCTTTGAAAAGTTGGGTAGTACTGAACCTCCAGTTTTCATTTTTCATAGTAAATATACTAGTCATTAAATTCACTGCTTAATATTTGTTGATGAAACAGGGTATCATGAGTATGATATATCAAAGCATATAGTTATGTTTTCCAATTCATATTCATATTTATAATAGTGAAAGAAATATTGCTACAGAGGACCTTTTGGTCTATTTCATTTCTGACTATAGTTTTAAAGGATGTTTTATATTAGAACATAATGCAACTTTCCATTTTGAAATCTTTTGACCTAATCCTTATTTCAAACATTACCAATTATCATCATATTTCATCAGTCTGTGTTAAGGTTCTGGATTTAATTTACTTTTAATGCTTTGGAATTAAAATAATTTCTAAAAACTAATTTTTCTATTACATCATATCCGAGAATAATTTGTTTAAAAGACTAGAATTTGTTTAAAAGACTAATACTAGAAATGGCTTTTGCTTTAACAAAGGATTTTGATCATCAAAACTTATCAGAGCACTAACAGCTAAAAAAAGAAGGGACTTAGATATTGTGAGGAAAACACAATTTATTTTAATTAAATGTCTCACATTTCAAGCTTACTCAGTTCATAAATCTCAGGCAATGTTTCCTCACTTTTCCATCTATTTATTAATCAAAATGATTTTCTCCATTATTCATTCATTATTTACTTTTATTAACCTTCAGTTTGAAGGTTTATATTTTCATACATATCCTTTGCACCGCAGCCTAGGTTGTGTGTGTTTTGGTGCACATATCATGTATTTTTCCTCCAAACCATTTCTTTGAAGAAAAAAAAAAAAAAAAGAAAGTGTCCTAGAATCGCATGCCTCTGAATGACTTTTGCAGTCAAATTTGCCGTTGGGTTTGCTCCACTCAATGCTTACTAGTCTAACGAGACATGCAGGGCCTATGCCAGAGAGAAGCACCTGGCCTCAGGCCAGGACACTGTCTTTTCAGCCAGCTCTCAGTATACCTCTCTGAGACTGAGAATATGCTTAGAAACTGCCAGGATCAGCGGAATGGTAAAATATTTCAGATGTGTTGAAGAAAAATAATAAACCATCAAGATAAACACAACATCATTAGGGTGCTTGATGGGTATCCTTGAATAAGAAGATGTTGAGCTATGAATACTGTGTGTTTACCTTTGCCCACAGGACATAAATCAATTCTGTAATTTGGTAACAAAGTAAGAGAGTATTGCTTTACTCTCCAGCTGGGTTTCTGGGGAAAAAATAGTATTATTTCAAAGTGAAAATATTGTCTTAAACATATTTCTTTACCAATAACTTAGCTTTCAACATTTAAACTCACACATCATTAATTAATTCTAGTGTTTGGGTAAAAGTGCCAGTAAAAACAGGCTTTCCTTTATCTTCTTCTGAATAACAAACTATCAGTTGGAACCCTTTCCTCATAATAAGCCTTGTATGCTATAACAAGAAAATGTTCGGAGACCCAGTAAAAGTGAGCATGCTAATTTAGTGCACTGAATATATTCTGGTGTTGAGTCTCAGTGAGCTATTAATGATGAAATGGTGAATAAAGATTTTTAAATACATTTTAAAAAAAAAACAATATCCGCTATTATTTTATGAAAAAAAAAGAAAAGAGAAACATTGCAAAATTGTGTATTGCCACAGAATAGATCTTATTGGTATCTCAGAGACACGAAAACTCTGTGAGGAGTTATATTGAAAATCCACCTGAGGGGATGATATGAAACCAGTTCTTCTTATCTTGCAACTTTTAAAATACCATTTGAAAGTTAAACAGAAAAAAAGAGAGTCTTGAAAAAATTCTTTCTAATTATAAAATTTCAGAGTTAAAAATGAGTGGATCATAGAGATTTATGTGTGTTTTAACTAACTTCTCACATTTCACATTTATATATACATGACAAAAACCTATCAGGGAAGTTAAGGAGCAAGTACACAAAATATATTTGGCAGAACAATTATCATAATCTCAATCTTCTGGTTTTCTATACACCACAATTTATAATGAAGAAAATTTAGATTTCCTTGTTTTCCTCTTTAGAGACTCACACATGGATTTTGTATAATAATTTCAAATAAATAAGAGAAACTGTTTTATGAAGAATATTAAAGCTGGCAAGACATAAAAAAGTTGGACAGAGTGCTATGGTTTTCTCCTGATATATGCCCAGGAGTGGGACGGCTAGATCACATGGTAGCTCTATTTTCAGTTTTTTAAGGAACCTCCATACTGTTCTCCATAGTGGCTGTACCAGTTTTCATTCCTACAAACAGTGTAGGAGGGTACCCTTTTCTCCATACCCTCTCCAGCATTTATTGTTTGTAGACTTTTTGATAATGGCCATTCTGAGCAGTGAGAGGTGACACCTCATTGTAGTTTTGATTTGCATTTCTCCAATAATTGGTGACGTTGAGCAACCTTTCATGTGCTTTTTAACCATTTGTATGTCTTTGGAGAAATGTCTATTTAGATTTTCCACCTATTTTTTGATTGGGTTGTTTATTTTGTTTGATATTGAGCTTCATGAGCTGTTTGTGTATTTTGGAGATTAATCCCTTGTCCGTTGCTTCATATGCAGATATTTTCTCCCATTCTGAGGGTTGTCATTTCATTTAGTTTATGGTCTCCTTTGCTGTGCAAAAGCAAGGTGTAATTCAAAAAGATACATGCACCGCAATGTTCATTGAAGCACTGTTTACAATAGTCAGGACATGGAAGCAACCTAAATGTCCATTTAAAGAGGAAAGGATAAAGAAGATGTGGGGGCTTCCCTGGTGGCACAGTGGTTGAGAGTCTGCCTGCTGATGCAGGGGACACGAGTTCGTGCCCCGGTCCGGGAGGATCCCACATGCCACGGAGCGGCTGGGCCCGCGAACCATGGCCACTGAGCCTGTGCTCCGCAACGGGAGAGGCCACAACAGTGAGAGGCCCACATACCGAACAACAACAACAACAAAAATATATATGTATATGTATATATATATATATACAAGTAATAAATGTTGGAGAGGGATTGGAGAATGGGAACCCTCTTGCTTTGCTGTTGGGAATTTAAATTGATACAGCCACTATGGAGGACTGTATGCAAGTTCGTTATGAAACTAAAAATAGAACTACCATACGACCCAGCAATTCCACAACTTTGCATATAACCTGAGAAAATCATAATTCAAATATAATCATGTACCACAATGTTCATTACAGCTGTATTTACAATAGCCAGGACATGGAAGCAACTTAAGCATCCATCAACAGGTGAATGGATAAAGAAGATGTGGGGCTTCCCTGGTGGCTCAGTGGTTGAGAATCTGCCTGTCAATGCAGGGGACACGGGTTTGAGCCCTGGTCTGGGAAGATCCCACATGCTGCGGAGCAACTAGGCCCGTGAGCCACAACTGCTGAGCCTGCACGTCTGGAGCCTGTGCTCCGCAACAAGAGAGGCCACGATAGTGAGAAGCCCACACACTGTGATGAAGAGTGGCTCCCACTTGCCACAACTAGAGAAAGCCCTTGCACAGAAACGAAGACCCAATACAGCAAAAATAAATAAATAAATAAATAAAAACTCCTACCTTCAACATCTTCTTTAAAAACAAAAAAAAAAGAAGAAGATGTGGCACATATATACAATGCAGTATTACTCAGCCATAAAAAGAAACGAAATTGAGTTTTTTGTAGTGAGGTTGATGGACCTAGAGACTGTCATACAGAATGAAGTAAGTCAGAAAGAGAGAAACAAACACCATATGCTAACACATATATTTGGAATCTAAAAAAAAAAAAAAGTGGTTCTGAAGAACCCAGGGGCAGGACAGGAATAAAGATGCAGATGTAGAGAATGGACTTGAGGACACATGGAGGGGGAAAGGGTAAGCTGGGACGAAGTGAGAGAGTGGCATGGACATATATACATTACCAAACGTAAAATAGATAGCTAGTGGGAAGCAGCCGCAAAGCACAGCAAGATCAGCTTGGTGCTTTGTGTTCACCTAGAGGGGTGGGATAGGGAGGGTGGGAGGGAGACACAGAGGGAGGGGATATGGGGATATATGTATATGTATAGCTGATTCACTTTGTTATATAGTAGAGATTAACACTCCATTGTAAAACAATTATACTCTAATAAAGACATTTTAAAAAGTTCTTGGTATGCCAAAAAATTAATAAGTAAATAAAATTTTTAAAAAAGATGTTTGGAAGGTTCTGAACTTTGCATTGATTGTTTACACTGATTGGCATTTCTCTGCAAGAATAATAGGAGCTTACTAAAACATACAACAAATTTCCCAATGTGCTCAGCTTTAGCAATCTTTGAATGTTTCTGTATATCACATGACAGAGAAACCTTAAATGTAATTTTTCTGAGAATATTTTTCAGATTAACATTAAGTACTTCATTTAAAATAACGTGTCACATGTTCACGTAAAGAAACAAAGAAAAATAGTAATTCTTGAACCCTTGTCACCACTTCGTCCTTATTCCAATGTAAAGAAATATAATCTTTTAATTATTTCTCATTTCAGATTATCTTTATATATATTCTCCAATTTCTTATATGGAATGTAAATATTACTTTATTAACTCACCACCATGGAAACTGAGGATTTTGATCACTTAAGTTATCCTCTACCTCTGACCATCCCCTTCTCCCAATATTTTGATAATTTGATAATTATTCATTTTATTGCTTAGCTGTGCAACTTTATATAATGTACTTACATGTTTATTTCATACTTCATCAATTATCATCAAGTTCCCATCTAGATTAGATGGGGATACCTTACTCCTAATCTTTTTACTTTTTCTTCTCATTATACCTACTACCTCTGTCTTCGGCACATTAGTTTATGCTCAAAAATAATACAATTTATATTCTGTTCTATGATCTAAAAGTGGAAAACTAATGAACTTCATTTGTATTATTATGATTTTGTAAAGTTATTTACTGCAATCTGAGTTGTATTTTAAAATAATGTTTTCTTTTCTAGTGTTTCAATATCATGACTTCTGGATCACTCAACGTGTAATATAGCCAACATTAAGACCATGTTGATTATTTTTTTGTCAGTTTATCAGTTGTTTAAAATTATGCCCACATTTTAGTATGCTTCATATTTGGACCATGAAATTCTTGTATTGGAATTAGCTTTTCCTGGTGTTTCTCATTTCTCCCCAGCCTTTTTTTGATAAGATAATGTACCTTCTATGTAACCTCAAGTCTATTCATCTTCTAAACCTATTGAAAAGCTTCCCAAACAATTTCCAATGCACAGCAAGTGAGAAAAATAGGTTACAGGTGTACAGAGATCCCCTCATCTCCCTGATCAGTGTCACCAAGTTACCTTACTAGGTTGTATAAATATAAATATTTTTTACATATAATACGACATGAAGAAGGTTGAGAAACAGTTATTTAGTGCCTTTAGACCTGTTTTTCTCCAGTAATAACGCTTCTGGAACTCTTTTTCCCTCTGCCCCAATCTGGTGTAGTACTTTTCTGGTCCTACGTCAGAGATGTGGTCCTATGACTTCCTGTCTCTGCAGTCCTGGGTTGGTGTCTAATTTCCTGATTCCACATCTTTGGTTTTTTTCCTTCTTAATTTTCTCCTTGTTTTATAGTAGCTCGTCCCCAAGTAATGTCTAAAAATAACTGGGTGAAGAGTCAATTTTATGAGTCCTTGAATTAAAAAAATGTCAGTATTCTGCCTTCACACTTGATTTATGAATTGCCTAGACACAGTGTCCTACATTCATAGTCATTTTCCTTAATACTTCTGGAACCATTGTTCTATAGTTTTCTGCCATCCAGAGTTATTAATCAGATATCTGATGCCAGAGAGATTATACAGTAATGGTTATGAGTTTTTTTGTCTCCAGAAGCTTGCATTTATTTTGTGTTTGTGTTGTTGTTGTTCTTTTATTAATTTTACTTATTGCAGTTAATTCAACCATAATTTCTTGACTTTCTATGAAACAGAAATTATGCTTGTCCATGCACTTAAGTATCCAATATTTCATTTTGACTTCTTTTAATTTTATAAATTAGGTACTATAATTCTTAGTGTAAATCACTATTTAGTCTTACCTTCATATTTGGTCTTCTCTCTGATCACCATTCTGTCCTGCACCCCTCATTTTCCTTCAGTAATCATTTTCTTTTCTCTTGAAGTACCTGTTTAGAAGTTACTTTAGCAAAGTTCTTTCTAATGATGTTGCAAAAATTTTCTTGCTGGAAAAATGTCTTCATTCATTCTTCTTTTTATAAAGATAGCTTTGCTGTGATATATCTTACTTCCTATATTTGTGGATTTATATGTTTTCATCATTTCTGGTAAGTTCTCAGCCATTACTTTCTTATATATTGCCTCTTCTTCATTTTCTCCTCAAAATGAGAGCTGCATAATACCTCAGGAGACGACATCCCCGAGAGTGGGTTGATATCAGGAAAAAGGAAACTGTAAAAGAAAGGAAAAGACAAGGTTAGTGAACAGGGAATCCAAGAGTTGGATAGGCAGTGTAGTATCTGTTCCCAGAGGAAGAGTTAGGGTAGAAGTCTGTAAGACAGAATGACACATACACATGCTCTGAGCAGATAAAGACCTCTCCAATACTTTACATGCAAGGATGATAGAAATTATTATTGCTCCTTGTTCTCAAACTGCTGGTAAGAAAAATGTTTTCATAATTTTAATAGTCACATTCCATTTTTCTTGTCAGTCTCATCATATTTATTTCTCAAAATTCTCCTTACTGTGTGTTAAATTCCATTTTTCTTACCCAGTTAATTAGACTGTCAAAGCAGCAAGATCTAAGGATGGGCAGTATGTGAAAATAAAAGTTCACCTTGACTAAATCTTATCCCATAATATCTTCTTGGTTTATTTCATTCTATATAGATCTTCATGTCTTATCTCCTTTCCTTCTCTATAGAATTCCGTGTCTTCTTTCCTCCACCCTGTTTCATTATCTCCATTTCCATATCTGTCTCCATGTGGTGACTTTCCCTCTTAACACATTAGTCCTGTATATTTCTTTTCCATGGGCACCTTTCCTTTTCTTCTCTACCTCCTTCTTATCTCTCTATCTTATTTTGCCCTATTTTGGTCTCTTTCCTTTATCTTTCCCCCAAACCATCTCCTATCTAAATCAAAAAAGGAAGATAAAATTTAATTTATAGAACTTTTAAATATTACTGAGTATTCAGATATCAAAATAAAAACATTATTTGACTGTTTTATATGTCTAGATAAAAAGTATACTTTAAAAAAATTTGTATCATTGACAAAATCTCTCATCTATCCAACAGTCATAGTCTGTTTTTTTTGTGTGTGTGTGGTATGCGGGCCTCTCACCACCACGGCCTCTCCCATTGAGGAGCACAGGCTCCGGATGCGCAGGCCCAGTGGCCATGGCTCACGGGCCCAGCTGCTCTGCAGCATGTAGGATCCTCCCAGACTGGGGCACAAATCCATATCCCCTGCACCGGCAGGCGGACTCTCAACCACTGCGCCACCAGGGAAGCCCCATACTCTGTTTTGATAAAGAAGTTTTATGTGGGCAAAACCTTTCCATCACCAACGTATTTTGAATAGGTTTTACCTATCTATCCATTCATTCATTCATTCATTCATTCATATAGTTCTTTCCTCTAAATGAGTTTACATTTTATCAGGGTGTTTAAAGCCTATACATAGCAATCTCTATACAGAGAGGAACAGTGGAAGGTTTCTGCCTTCTTGTAGGAAAGTGAGTTACATAATCAGACAGGAAGATTATTTTGGTGACACTGTGTTGAACATATTTTATGCAGGAGACTCACGGTCATAAAAAGATATGGTGATAGCTGGGATGAGAGACAGGATGGCAACCTGAACTGAGCTGGTGGCTATGGGCATGGAATTAGACTGTATACCAGACTCTGGATGTACTTCAAGCTTCCTTCAAACTATTTCTTTGCTTACTCTTAGGTCTGCAGTGCTCCTCTATCTCTGTGAAATTTTACCCAATTTCAAGGTCTTGCTTTAATTATTCCTCCTCCTTGACACTTTTTCTTCTTCACTCTCTTGTATGTCTTACCAGAAATTTGGATGATTCCCTTCCTTAGAATTCTCACAGAAAGGAACTGATGTAGAGTTAGAAATGGATTGAAAAGAGGCAGGGGGTGGAGAAAGCAGTGGTTCCTACTGGAATGCACTTTGTAGTGAATCTTAAATAAGTTAAGGGCTTATTTAGAATTTTATCTCCAATTTTTCTTGTTATTGGAGTCTTATTTTACTGGACATAGTTTAACACTAGTTCTTGACATTGCACTCTAATTCATGCCAGCTACATCATACTAACTTTCTGGTTCAGCAGTGTTCATTTTCACAGTTTAAGTTATTTCAAAATCCTTTAAAGATAGTATTTGATGCATTGGCTGATTGAATCAACACATGATTTTGGTTTTTTTTTTTGCACATAAACTTGAATGTACTTTGTGTCTCTCATTAAAATAAATTATTCATATGACATATTTATAATTTATGAGGTTATTCAGCTTACTCATGAAAAATACTGTCAAAGAAAATGATGCTAGTTTGGTTGTAGAAATAAGATCATAAGAAATTTAAGAAATTAAATTTAGAAGTAAAGAAATAAGAAATATTAATTTAAGAAATAAGAAATTTTTTGGTTGAAGTGTAGTTGATTTACAATATTGTGTTAGTTTCAGGTGTACTGCATAGTGATTCAGCATTTTTGCAGATTATACTCCATTACAGATTATCACAAGATAATGGGTATAATTCCTTGCACTCTACAGTATTATTTTATTTTGTTGCTTATCTATTTTATATATAGTAGTTTGTTTCTGTTAATCCCATGTCCCTAATATATATATAACAAATGGCTTTCCATAGTGCTTGTATCATTTTGCTTTTTCATCAGCAATGTATGAAAGTTCCAGTTGCTTTACATCCCCATCAGCACCTGACTGTAAGAGAGATAATAGTTATATAAATACATGCTTGCACCTACATATACATACAACAACAACTACAACATCAGAGTAGGGGCCCACTCTACTCCAATATAACCTCATCTTAACTAATTAAACCTGTGATGACCCTATTTCCAAATAAGGTCACATTCTCACATAGTGGGGTTGGGACTTCAACATATCTCTTTTCAGGGGGATACAATTTAACACATAACAAATAAAAATCCAGATAATTTCCTCCTAAAACCAATCCAGAGTAAGACACTCTTAACTGTTACATTTCATTGCCTCTATCTTATTAAAGTATAGCCAGAATCACTCCTTTTTACTAAAGCCTAAAGCATTGTTACTGAGTCAAGCTTTACTCTACTAACATTATGTATACAATAGTGAAAACAATGTTGTCTAAACACACAACTCTCTGATGCTCTTATTTAATGAAAGAGTTAAATTAGCAGAAGTTAATTATTCTCTCAGAGCTCATATAACAGGGGACAAGTATCTTTTGGGCTCTCCATGGCTACATCCATGGAGTCTCTATCTCTTTTTGCAAAACTCTCTACTTCTATATAACATCTATAACACTCTACCCCTCCTAAATACTGTCATTTACTATCGTCCAACTTACCCAATTATTAACTGTCATTTACTGAATACAGTGACATCAAGTCCAAACTTCTCCTGTTTGCTCCAACTCCTACTCTCAATCTGATTGATTTCAAAATCCATGTAGAAAATTTTAAATGTAGCTTTGACTTCACACAACAATAACTTTCAACTCTAGTCCACCTTCACTATCCACTCCATAGTAATGGCCTAAGATGTCACCCAAAAGTCCTGTATCACCCAAATCCCACTATCTTCTATTCTTCTTCTTTCCCTATTCAATTATTTGTGAATTGAGTGGTTATGAATTTCCCCAGGAACTCCAGTTTACTGGTTTCTCTTTTTTTTCTTTGTCTTTTTGCCCATCCTCAGTTCACTTCCTGTTGACTTAGATTCCACGACCTATCTATCATTTTACTCATTCTCTTGGAAATATCCCAAACCCCTTTTCATTATATGTTTTAAACACACATGTTCTGGCAAAATCCCAACCTTGAATAAAATATAATTTTCTTCTGCATGATTTCACACATGTCATATCACTGTACAGAAGAAAAGTCACACATGGAGAAAATGAAATGTATAAAGATTATTAACCTAAACTAGACTCTCAGTATCATGACTCTCCATGATATTTTAAAATATTCTTCACTCTAAATTACTTTTTTCTGTTTCTGAAGGACTTTTCTGTTTCTAAAGTACTATCCACATAAACCCATTCTCTAAAAGTAATGCGTAAATATTTTTAAACCTTATTAATTAAATTAAAGAATTAAAAAATACAGTGTTGAGCTCTCAGGTCAATTTTGTTTGAAAGCTTGTGAGAGATGAAAGTGTAATATCAGAACACCAATGATTTGAAGGCATTGGCCAATATATAACACTTAAGTTTTGGTTCATCTGCTGTACTGAAAGAAGTAAAATCTCAGGTCTTGACCAATGTTGAGAATCTTAAAGAAAACCTCCTTCACATTAAGCTGGGATGTAAAAGCTACAATCATAGGAAAAGATCAAAGCAGACTTAAACGTAACTACTGCCCTAATCCCAGAAGAAAGTAGGAAAGTCTGCAGGAGAATAGAAAGGAAAGGAAACATATTTTTGAGACATAATGTCCATAGAACAATGGTGTGATAACTTTTCACCCCAGCTACATACTTTGGGATATTCAAGGAACTGAAATCCATGAACTTCTTTAACTGTCACCTCCAACAGTTAGTTCCCCTCAGGCAAAAAGCAGAAGCAAGTGCAATTCCTCTCTGGAAAAGGGTATACTTAACTCTGGTCTCAAGGTACCTCCAAATTTCTAAGGCAAAAACCATAATCAGTCAAAGATGACCAGGCAGTTAAAGAAAGAAAGATGCATAACAAAGAACCAGAAGACTCATGAGACAGCAACATTAGACTTATACAGACGTCAGATAATGGAATTCTCAAACGCAGACTTAAAAATAACCATGGTCACCTTATTTAAAGAAACAACTGACATTGTAAGTTGCGCTAGAAGCCTTAAATAAAAAAGACAGGGTCAAGAAAGTCAACCCCACGTTGTATTTTGAAAACGAAAAGGTCTCTATTTCCAGCAATTGGAGGGTAGACTGAGTAGAAAATCCTAAGTCTGGGAGAATTTCAAAGCTGACTGGCTTCTCATTCGTGACTCCTCTTATGTTAAAGCCATGGCCCTAGTAGAAAAGGCATGGAACTCTGATAACTAGAATGAGAAAATTGGAGAGGATTTGTCTGGGAAACTTGAAACCCTTTATGTATATATTCCCCTAAACACTCCAGGCCAGATGAAGTAGCACACTTCTCCTTGCTAGAAGCAGATAGCACCTTACCCTCTGCCCCTAGTTGTACTTAATTTTGCTGAGGAATATATAGAATAAATAAAAGTAAAATGTGGTTATATATTAAAGAAGACATCATATATGTTGGCAGGATCATAACCATCGTGCCAGAAATCTAGGGAGAGGTCTATGTCATGTGAGCCTGAGAGCTCGACAGTGGATCTCTGAGGTTGACAGAAATCAAGGTGATATGCTGATCTTATCCTTCTTTCAGTTTTTCCCCATTCTACCCTTGTATAATACCTCCACCATATTGAATTTTTTTTTTACAAAGGTCTAAATTCTTAGGAAAGGAGTCATATACATCCAAATTTATCTCACCTGAAAAGCCAACAGGTTTGAGGCCCTACCTTCCCTTCAGGACTATGTCTGATTATGTCCAAGAGAGAACAAAGAGTTAGTTCATTTTGTCTTCAGAAATTTGTTGAACATCAGTTTAAAAAAAAGTGATAGAAAGGCTAAATGTTATATTACATGATAACAGTGTATGAGAAGACCACTAAAGAAAGGAGGAAAAAATTTTATACTTTTTAAAATTCATGGTAATTTTCTCTGAAACTAACTTTAAATGAAATATAATTATATACAGGAGAAAAATCATAATAGTTCAAATAAATCTTTTGAAACAAACTGATTATCCAAATCAAAGACTCTCTTCTCAATAGTGTTGACTGCATTCTAGTGTTAGAATTATTGACACAATCGAAATAACTATAAGAACTATGTGTGATTTCTAGTTAAAACAAATAGAAATAGCTCTTTGACCTTGTAGAAGTTATTTAAGGTCTTTGGAATCTAGTTTACCCAAATATAAATGAATATTTTGACAAAATGATTTATAAAATCCTTTCAAGCTTGAGTATTTTATATAGTTTTTGATGGTCCGATTCAAATGTATTTTATCTTCAATTCAAAAAGGAAAGAACAAGCCATTAACATTATCATTAAAATATATATTCAGAAAGCACTTTTAGTCTTTTTATGATCTATTCTGTAAAGTTCAAGCTCATTTTAAGCCCGCATATGGTATAATTCCAACCCACTATTGCCTTCTCTAAACCTTATGTGTTCTATATGTTAGTCAATGATTATTCTCCATTCCACAAATGTGGATGAATCCTGTACTGTTTCTTCCTTTAACTTTCCTCTATTTTATTGTTTCATCTGCCTTTCTTTTGGATGGCTTTCATCCTATACTCATCTGAATGTCAAAAATTTCTTTATTAAAGTTTAAGTCAAATTCCAACTCCTTTATAAAACCTTACTTAGTCACCCAGAAGAAATAGTGTTTCTTTATTTAATGCTTGGTAACTACTATGAATTTTAATCTAAAATATAACTCATCACATTGTCTTGTAGTTTTGTTCTTTGTGTTTATGTCTTACTCTCTCTAGGAGAAAGCAAATTCCTTTAAGGATGAATTGAGCATCATACAACATTCATCCTGACATCAGCCCCATCACCCCTTAGTGCCTAGAAACTAAAAGACATTCCCAGAGAATTTGACTGGTAGTTGTCTTTAGGGAAGAAAGTTAAAAAAGATTGGGATAATTTTATCTAATGTATATTCATGACCAAAATCCCAGGATCAGTTACAGGACTGATAGGTCAACTTAGACTTTCATTAGCTTGCATTATCAGCCCTTCTAATGTTTCTAGATGGTGCACCATTTGAAGGCTCATCACTAGCCATGTTTCCAGTCTAGAACTGTGGTCATATTCTTCCAGATGCCTTGATAAAGTCACCTCTTATGAACAACAGGTAAACTAGTGTGAAATGCACTTAACTAAATTAAAATAGCATGACAAATTAGAGCAATAACATGCTTAAAAAAGAATTTTTAACAAAGGAAATTCTGGGCTTCTTTAAAGCCAAAGGCAGATTCTAGCACTTGAACAATCCAAAGTAAGGGCTTTATAAACTAAAAGGGATATACAATTGTTTATTACTTTGTATGACTGTTCATATTATCCCTTAAAACTTTGAGTTAATATTTAAAATAGGAGAGTATCAAATATAAAAAAGTATCAAAAAAATACTTCATATATAATTACTTTGAAAATAAATAGAAAAATTATAGATCCCTTTATAGTATTTGACTAGATAACTGTTTGGAACAAAAGATGTTAAGAATTATTACAATGAAGGGCTTCCCTGGTGGCACAGTGGTTGAGAATCCGCCTGACGATGCAGGGGACACGGGTCCGTGCCCCGGTCCGGGAGGATCCCACATGCCGCGGAGCCTGCGCGTCCGGAGCCTGTGCTCCGCAGCGGGAGAGGTCACAGCGGTGAGAGGCCCACGTACTGCAAAAAAAAAAAAAAAAAAAAAAAAATTATTTTACTTTTTATTCATAGGGGTCTTGTGCTTCAAATACTAATTACATAATTTGTTTGTGAATAATACAAATTGTTGAGTCATTATGGTTAATAATATATGTTAATTAACAAGAAGCATTAGTTATAAAGTTTAATTTCTACTAAACATCTTAGTTGCTTAAGTAGATATATTTCTCTGTAGATTTATGAAGGATATTATTTCCCTATTAAATGTTACAATATATCCAAACATCTATTTTATTATAAAGTACTATTTTAAATATAGGTGGTGATAGTTATTATTATATATAATCAGTTTATAATATTATATATAAAATTATAATTATATATAATTAGGTTCTTGCCCATTTAAATGTTCTGATATTTATATTAAGTTAGATTCCTTTTCTTATATGGAGAAAGAAAACAGCAGGGAGTGCTGTTTAAACAAATTTTGACCAACATTTTGTAGAATCTTGTCCAGTTTTGTTGCACAAATATTGCTATAAATTAAAAATAAATCTCAGTTATTTTTAAGCACATCTTGAAAGACCTATTTTTAGAAATCATCTGGTCTGAATGGCAAAGATCTCTTCTAGATGCCAGGATATGAGCTTATAAAAGTCTTTCCATATAATTGGAATTATAGACGATATATTTAAAGAAAACATAAATAATACAAAATACATTTTTGTATACAGTATTAATAAAATTATTTTTGTTATTTTATTTATATAATAAGAACTATAAAAATGTTTTTAAAAACTGAATCTTGGATTGGTCCTTCAGAATGGATTGGATCTGTGTGAACAAACAAGTGACTAGGGGCCATTCTCAACAAGTAAACCACATGGACCAAACACAGGGACTGGAATGTACACAGTGGTTCAAGGATGATGAGAAAACCAAGTATAGGGTTTGTATACATGATTAGTGGGAACTACATTTTGAGAAGAAGAATGTAATACTTTTAAATTTAATTAATGTTATCATTCAGTGATATTTTTGAAGACCTTATGAGTAGAGAAATAACATGGTCATCCTCAGCAGAGCTTCTCAAACTTTAAACTGTACACCAATCACTTGGGGATCCTGCTACAATGCAAATTCAGACTCAGAAGTTCTCAAGTAGAGCCTGAGATTTTGCCTTTCTAACGAGTTCCCAGATGATGCTAATACTGCCAATTCCCAGACCACTCACTGAATAGCAATGCTGAAGAGACAGCTGAAGAGCCTGGAAATAAAGAAGGTAACTTGAAGTCTAATGCAGGAATCCTGGTGCAAGGCAAGGAAAGTTAGTGACAGTGAGGAAAGAGATTACGGAATGTCAGAAATGTTACATAGGAAGAATTAATAGTTACATGTCAGTTATACTTCAATTTTTTTAAAGTTAAAAATCCCCAAAATAAAGAATAAATAAATACTCAAAAAATAATATGTTAGGTAATTTGTCTGGATTTGGGAGGATCACTGAAAAAAATATGAATCCATTTGTTTTTCTGTTTGTGAGATTGAAAGCATAATGCTAATTTGAAAATAAATTCTGGAATATGATAATGGCATGGAGGGAACCACAAGTATCCTTTTAGACTTACTTTACAGTTGCATTGATGGTAAAACACCCAGTGGAAATGTGCACCAAGTGAGGATATGAAGCTCTGAAGAAACCTGCACATTTCTGTTTTGATATGGTAATTTCAGCCACGAAGATAGCTGAAATCATCCAGGAAAAGTCAGTCACAAAAACATAAGAATCAACACATAGAGCAAGATAAACTCAAAGGAAGAAAAGCAGTCTGAGATGTAGATAAGAAATCACGGAAGTTAGGAGGCCCTTAAACTTAGGAACCAGAATGCCATCAATGAACTGAGATCTGTAGGGCAAATACCTTGTTTTAGTAGTGAAAAACCACGGATAACCGTAAAATGTCAAAGTTTAATTGAATTCTTCTGAGCTATATCTCATAAAAAATACTTCTTAAGCCTAAAATTTGGGAAACTCTTTCAGAGTTTTACAACCTTCATGCCTATATGAATTTGAAATAATGCCAGATTTAGCTTATGTTTTCATTCATTCAATGATTAAGGACTCAGCAGAGATACTCAATTCGTTCTTTAATAATATTACTTCATACACTTAAGAGATATTATAAATCCTTTTCTTTACAACTTTATAGGAGTATAATTGCTTCTGCATTTTTTCTGCTTTATAACAAAGTGAATCAGTTATACATATACATCTGTTCCCATATCCCTTCCCTCTTGCATCTCCCAAATCCTTTTTTCAACTTCAGTTTTTAAAAAAACTATCTTTAGTTTTTCCCGTTGCTTCTTTGACGTTTTATTTTCTAACTACCCTTTGTCATCATTTAATTTTAATAAATTATGTTTGAATATTATGAATACCTATATTTTAATTTTGAAGACTAGTGTAGGATTAAACCTAGTATACTACAGTGTCCAGTAAAAAAAAAAACACGCCCTATTCAGAAAGTGGTAGGGAAATTAAATCATAATTTGTATACATTTTCCTTATTTCTACTTCTTTTTTTTCCTCTGGTTGTCTTGTGTTACTTAACATTCATACTTTGAAAGATTTTTTTAATTTTCTGATGATAAAATCCACCTGATAATGCTTAAATACTCAAGCACTGGAAGCACTTATGACCAAAGCCATACATACGCATATTACTTTTGGGAATTATTCACAGACTTGTGTAACAGGCCTCAGTATAATATTGCCTTAAAACATACCAATTCTATAATACCTAATTAGATACCAATGAGGTGAATTAAAAGTTTTAGTGGTCTTTCAATATCCTTTCCCACTGAGTCTCATTGATGCCTACTGGGTTTGAACCAGGTTAGTGTTTTTGGAGGTGAGACATGAGAATAAAGTAGAGCTGGCCCATGTTCATGGTGTGAGGAATTAAATAACATCCTAAAGGCAACATTTGGGAGTAAAAGGTCAAAAATAAAAGACCTACAAAAGAGATGACAAGTCACAAATTAGTCTCTATTTTCACTGGGGCTTTTGGAGAAGGATGGGGTGGATAAATGCGGCTGTACCACCAGCAACAGAAAAACATAAGAAATAAGAAATATGACAAAGTAAATAAATCTGTTTCGAGATATTTAGAGTGCTAGGTCTGGAAGTTATCTTCATTTAGTCCAACTCCTCATGTTACAATAAAGAAACCAAAATTGATAGTACTAGATTTATCCAAAGTGACATTGCTGGTTAGATCACTGCTCATAACTCATGTTCCAGGTCAATACAGCTACTACTAAAAAATAAATTTGATAGGCCACATAACAAATTGGGTAATATCAATATTTCCTTACCATGAATAAAACTGTTAAACTCATTAAATCTTAATAAGGTTTGTGAATGTTTACCTCACTAAGAAGTGAGTGGAATAAACACCTCTTTCCTTTTCCTATGGTGAAAGAGAAACTAAACAATTATAAGGATATTGAAAATGTGATTCCATGAGATCATCTGTTTCACTTTTCTGACATATTTTTATAGTTCTTGTTGATATTCGAGTCAAGGACACCATCTAAGTCTGTTCCATTTAATTATAATGCAAGTTCCTTAACAGCAGGGACCTTGTTTGTCTGTTCACTGCTATATTTCTAGTTCTGGGAATAGCCTGGGACTTAATAGTGCTCAATAAATACTGGTTAAACAGATGGGTGAATTAATAGTCATACTTTGAATTCCACGTAAAGACAATGGCAATGAGTATAATAAATCCTTACTTAGAGATGTGAAACTATCACTTAACAGAAAATAGTTTCATATTTTAAAATCATTAAAAATGATTTCTATCAATTTAAAAACTTAGTTGATCTTACACAAACCCTTAATGAAGATCTAGAAATGGGGGCTGTTCTAGGTAAAGTAACATGTAGGATAATTTTAATTCATGTGAAATTATTCTGCAAAAGGGTTAGGATGTGGAGGAAAAGTGACTGCAAGAGAGAATATCATATATCGTGGAATTCTAAGAACTGGAATCATAATAGGAATGGGCCTCATGGTCATTAGAACTTGAGAATAGATCTAAATCCAAGGAAACTTCATAGACTTTAGCAACAGGGATTTGTGAAACCTTTTTTTTTAACTGCTCCACTACAAATGTCTTCCGTTTTTCTTCCCCACTCTCAGATGGCTGACTATAATCTAATCTCCTTTTAGTTATTCTCTCATAGTTTAGGTATGCACATGCTTTAGTTACTGTGGGTCTCCTCCATGCCATTCCTTGTTAGAATATTTTAGTTACTAAACTACCAGCTAGCTGGGTCAGCCAATTAGTATTTCTTGTTTCAAATTTCAGTGAGAGTATCTTTGTTCTACCTCCAAACTGAAGGTCATGGATTGGATTAGAATTGGATAGTTTTAAGTGGTTTGCCCATACATGGCTGAAACAACTGTGGCCAGGAATAGACTTGTGTGACACACAAAAAATTTCTCCTTCCTCCGATGAGGATTTGGCTAAGGTAGTTTCCATTAGGTAGGGATGTAGGGAGGGAAGGCACAGTGACACTTCTAAGAAAATATTTTCCCAATTTTATGAATAAGAGAACTAAGGCTGAGGAAAGTTAAATAACTTGCCTTGGTCACACACCTTGTAAATTTTTGAGGACTTAGAGAATTGCCCTTTCCATATCATCACATTATTGCTTAATCCTCATGCCCAGCCCTGTCCTTAGACAGGTTCTTTTTTTCTCTCTCTACTCTTCTTATAACTAAATTCTATTTTTCGATGATTAAAAAATGTATATTTATGAGGAGAGGAGAAATATAAAGAGAGAGGAATATAGTGAAGGTAAGAGTAGGAAAGGAGAAAAGAAGTGCAACTGCAACTGTGACCAAAAAAAAAAAAAATTAGTCCTAACTTCATACGTGAGTCAATATTTCTAGTTAGAGCTCAACCAGCTCTCTTAAGTGCCTATATTTTATAATTCTTTCCATAATCTGTTCTGATTATGTACTGCTGCAAGCCTACTATTAATATTTGATTGAATTCCTCAAAAAAGTCCAGATTCCTAAATTTACCAAGCAAAGTTAATTACTTCTATATACCATCATGCTTGTACTTCTCAAATTCTATGAACTCAAAAATTATATACTATGAGGAACACAGTGCTGTGCAATTACACATGAGCTATCCAAAGAAATCATCTAAAAATTTTACTTATAAATACACAGAACAAGTTTGCTGGCAACTTGCTTAATAATGGGCAGACACACACAGGAGAGAAAAGAACAGGAGCTCCACTAAAACTGATAAGTAAAGAATTTAGTTGAAATATCAGCAGTGAGAACTAACTCCTTGTGCATAGTCGACTCCAGATATTATATTCGTGAATTTATCTTTTTCACTATTTTAGAGGATTGTAGTGGCTGGTAAAATAATGGTTTCCAAATTAGTTTTAAATTAGTCAGATGCAAAACCTTACTGTTTTACATCTTTATTAAATGTTCTCAATGAATATTTCTTCTTACCATTACCTATTTTCTGTCTGAGAAATCAAGAAAGAGAAACAGGAAAATGTCTCACCCAACTAGTAAAAGATCAATATAGGGCACAGAGAAAAATTAATAAAAGAAAATAAAAGTTTAGCTATGAGTTATTTGAGTGTGTCCTATAACCAGTTTGAGATTATGAAAAGAGGAGATGAGGTGATAGTGTGGATAAGTTTGGGACCCCAGTTAATTTCTAAAATTTACTTAATAGTGTATTTTTGTGAATTAATTTAGCTAACTTACAATTAAAATCTGAGTGTGCTGGCTTACCATGAGGGTGATTAACAAACTGAGCGATCTTGCTGTCACTTTCATAGAAACTTAAAACTCCAATAAAGTTCATGTAAAAGGTAAACCTATTCTACAAGATCTGTACCTTATATAGTACAGCCTTTTGGAAGAGAAAAGTGCAATGTATAAAATGGTATCTAGCTTAATTTTACATTTTGGATAAAGAAAGTTATCTTTATGCTTCTTCAGTGATTAAATGTCAAATTAAAAACAGAAAACTCCTTCCAGCCAAAACAATAACAAGTAGTAGCTGCTAAGCACTCTTCTATCACATCCTAAAAGCAACGTCATTGGCCCCATTTTCATTTCTAAAAGCTCAAGACCAGAAAGAAATAGAAGAGAAAATTCATTTTCAAAGAACAACCCGATCATTTGAAATATAGTATAGTACAATTGCCTGACTTATGAAAATATTTTATGAATAAATGGAAACTATTTAAATGAAGAAGTGTTATTGACAATAAAGATGCTATCTTTTATGAGTTTTAATCCCTGATAGGGAGTTTAAATTTGATTGAGGCCCTTTTATATAAAGTCTCATTTTAATAATATCTTCCATATGTCCTCTATGATTTTAAACATCTTTAGAATTTGATCTTTGTAACCAACCCTGGGACTTTAAAGACTTGTTGGAAGTCATGACCTTTTAAGCATCACCTGCTCTTTTTTTCTTCTTTCATGTTTCCAGTGCCTTTTCAAGCACGTTATATCATTTTGAAGTTCTGTAACGAACTACCAATATAACCCATAGATTTCAATGACCAATGTACCAAATACTTTTAACAAAAATTAATCAAGGCAATAGTAGCATTTACTCAAAATAATTTTTCTGCAGTATGAGATAAATTATTTAAACTACATTTTAATCATTGACAGAAAAGTTGGCATACTAGCAACTAATAAACTAGGTAAAACAAAATAATGGAAAATACATGCAATACTATCAACAATTCATGGCAAATGACACTTTATTTTACACTCACAAGTTAATCAACATGCACTGATGTTCAAGACAGAATATCTATAATTTGAACTACAGAAACATTTCAAGATGTTGTTAGGTGTTAAAAGTTCCCTACAAGACTGATAGTTGTTTACCTCTGAATCCTTAAGTATAGTTGGCAAAATGAGTTTACCTAAGTAGGTACTTAGTATACTTGTTAAATGCTGGAAAATAAAAACGAAAAACCTTGTTCTGAACAAGCTGAGATTTCTGTAGAAAAGATACAGGAATATTAGATGCAACATTCAGGAAAATTAAGGTAGCAAGAGTTCAAAGAAAATAAGAATCAAATATAGATTAATGAAAATTCCAGAAGAAATAGGAAACCAAAGGGAAAATAATGTAAAGAGTGAAGAAAAAATAGGACAACACTATAGATCCTATATATTCTGTAATTGCCATCCTATCTGTTTCCTCCATTTTCATGCAAACTTGAGTTGTCTTCATTTGCTTGTCTCCTTTCAAACCTCTCACTTATTTCTAATTGAGTTGGAATCTAGTTCCATCTTCGACATTTTCCCGAGTTATTAATAACATTCCAATTGAACATTGTGTTAGTCTGCTATTGAAAATTCTGCTGATCTAGCACTGTTGACACTACTGAAAACTCCTAATACTACCTTATGTTATGTGACATTGCACTTTCAGTGTTTTCTCTTATCTCACCAAACTCTTTCTCTCGTTTTTTGCATCCTCTTGCTTTATGCATCACTTACAAGTTGTTCTTTATAATACTTGTTTTCTGCTCTTCTCACTCTAAAATCTTCCATCCTTGATCTTAATCAGTGTCATGGTTTTAAATAATATCAATTTACTTGTGATTCCCAAACCTACATCTATCTTAGATACTAATTCCAACATTTAGCGACTTGCATACAGTTACCTCTGGGGCATCTCCATCCCCAGGCTACAGCTGTCTTTCTCCTTGTTCCCATAATGTTCTGTGAATATTACTATTGATTTACTTACATTATCTTCTAATTATAAATATGTTGAGGTGTATATACTATGCAAAAGTTATGAACCATTTGAAGATGCAGTATGTGCTTTTGTCATCTTTATAGTTGCAATATCTAATAGAACATTTGTAATATAGTAGGTAATATTCAAGCATATAAATTCATGATAAAATGACAATTTTTTCCTGCTTTAAAACAAATTTAATCAGTTATACATATACATATGTTCCCATATCCCCTCCCTTTTGCATCTCCCTCCCACCCTCCCTATCCCACCCCTCCAGGCGGTCACAAAGCACGGAGCTGATCTCCCTGTGCTATGCGGCTGCTTCCCACTAGCTATCTACCTTACTTTTGGTAGTGTATATATGTCCATGCCGTTCTTTCGCTTTGTCACAGCTTACCCTTCCCCCTCCCCATCTCCTCAAGTCCATTCTCTAGTAGATCTGTGTCTTTATTCCTGTCTTACCCTATGTTCTTTATGACTTTTTTTTCTTAAATTCCATATATATGTGTCAGCATACAGTATTTGTCTTTCTCTTTCTGACTTACTTCACTTCGTATGACAGACTCTAGGTCCATCCACCTCATTACAAATAGCTCAATTTCGTTTCTTTTTATTGCTGAGTAATATTCCATTGTATATATGTGCCACATCTTCTTTATCTATTCATCTGATGATGGACACTTAGGTTGTTTCCATCTCCGGGCTATTGTAAATAGGGCTGCTATGAACATTTTGGTACATGACTCTTTTTGAATTATGGTTTTCTCAGGGTATATGCCCAGTAGTGGGATTGCTGGGTCATATGGTAGTTCTATTTGTAGTTTTTTAAGGAACCTCCATACCATTCTCCATAGTGGCTGTACCAATTCACATTCCCACCAGCAGTGCAAGAGTGTTCCCTTTTCTCCACACCCTCTCCAGCATTTATTGTTTCTAGATTTTTTGATGATGGCCATTCTGACTGGTGTGAGATGATATCTCATTGTAGTTTTGATTTGCATTTCTCTAATGAGTAAAGATGTTGAGCATCCTTTCATGTGTTTGTTGGCAGTCTGTATATCTTCTGTGGAGAAATGTCTATTTAGGTCTTCTGCCCATTTTTGGATTGGGTTGTTTGTTTTTTGATATTGAGCTGCATGAGCTGCTTATAAATTTTGGAGATTAATCCTTTGTCAGTTGCTTCTTTTGCAAATATTTTCAACCATTCTGAGGGTTGTCTTTTGTTCTTGTTTATGGTTTCCTTTGCTGTGCAAAAGCTTTGAAGTTTCATTAGGTCCCATCTGTTTATTTTTGTCTTTATTTCCATTTCTCTAGGAGGTGGGTCAAAAAGGATCTTGCTGTGATTTATGTCCTAGAGTGTTCTGCCTATGTTTTCCTCTAAGAGTTTGATAGTGTCTGGCCTTACATTAGGTCTTTAATCCATTTTGAGCTTATTTTTGTGTATGGTGTTAGGGAGTGATCTAATCTCATACTTTTACATGTCCCTGTCCAGTTTTCCCAGCACCACTTATTGAAGAGACTGTCCTTTCTCCACTGTACACTCCTGCCTCCTTTATCAAAGATAAGGTGACCATATGTGCGTGGGTTTATCTCTGGGCTTTCTATCCTGTTCCATTGATCTATCTTTCTGTTTTTGTGCCAGTACCATACTGTCTTGATTACTGTAGCTTTGTAGTATAGTCTGAAGTCAGGGAGCCTGATTCCTCCAGCTCCATTTTTCGTTCTCAAGATTGCTTTGGCTATTCGGGGTCTTTTGTGTTTCCATACAAATTGTGAAATTATTTGTTCTAGTTCTGTGAAAAATGCCAGTGGTAGTTTGGTACGGATTGCATTGAATCTGTAGATTGCTTTGGGTAGTATAGTCATATTCACAATGTTGATTCTTCCAGTCCAAGAACATGGTACATCTCTCCATCTATTTGTATCATCTTTAATTTCTTTCATCAGTGTCTTATAATTTTCTGCATACAGGTCTTTTGTCTCCTTAGGTAGGTTTATTCCTAGATATTTTATTCTTTCTGTTGCAATGGTAAATGGGAGTGTTTCCTTGATTTCACTTTCAGATTTTTCATCATTAGTACATAGGAATGCCAGAGATTTCTGTGCATTAATTTTGCATCCTGCTACTTTACCAAATACATTGATTAGCTCTATTAGTTTTCTGGTAGCATCTTTAGGATTCTCTATGTATATTATCATGTCATCTGCAAACAGTGACAGCTTTACTTCTTCTTTTCCAATTTGGATTCCTTTTATTTCCTTTTCTTCCCTGATTGCTGTGGCTAAAACTTCCAAAATTATGTTGAATAAGAGTGGTGAGAGTCGGCAACCTTGTCTTGTTCCTTGTCTTAGTGGAAATGATTTCAGTTTTTCACCATTGAGGACGATGTTGGCTGTGGGTTTGTCATATATGGCCTTTATTATGTTGAGGAAAGTTGCCTCTATGCCTACTTTCTGCAGGGTTTTTATCATAAGTGGAATTTGAATTTTGTCAAAAGCTTTCTCTGCATCTATTGAGATGATCATATGGTTTTTCTCCATCAATTTGTTAATATGGTGTATCACATTGATTGATTTGCGTATAGTGAAAAATCCTTGCAGTCCTGGAATAAACCCCACTTGATCATGGTGTATGATCCTTTTAATGTGCTGTTGGATTCTGTTTGCTAGTATTTTGTTGAGGATTTTTGCATCTATGTTCCTCAGTGATATTGGCCTGTAGTTTTCTTTCTTTGTGACATCCTTGCCTGGTTTTGGTATCAAGGTGATGGTGGCCTCGTAGAATGAGTTTGGGAGTGTTCCTCCCTCTGCTATATTTTGGAAGAGTTTCAGAAGGATAGGTGTTAGTTCTTCTCTAAATGTTTGATAGAATTCGCCTGTGAAGCCATCTGGCCCTGGGCTTTTGTTTGTTGGAAGATTTTTTATCACAGTTTCAATTTCAGTGCTTGTGATTGGTCTCTTCATATTTTCTATTTCTTCCTGATTCAGTCTTGGCAGGTTGTGCATTTCTAAGAATTTGTCCATTTCTTCCAGGTTGTCCATTTTATTGGCATAGAGTTGCTTGTAGTAATCTCTCATGATCCTTTGTATTTCTGCAGTGTCAGTTGTTACTTCTCCTTTTTCATTTCTAATTCTGTTGATTTGAGTCTTCTCCCTTTTTTTCTTGATGAGTCTGGCTAATGGTTTATCAATTTTGTTTATCTTCTCAAAGAACCAGCTTTTAGTTTTATTGATCTTTGCTATCATTTCCTTCATTTCTTTTTCATTTATTTCTGATCTGATGTTTATGATTTCTTTCCTTCTGTTAACTTTGGGATGTTTTTGTTTTTCTTTGTCTAATTGCTTTAGGTGCAAGGTTAGGTTGTTTATTCGAGATGTTTCCTGTTTCTTAAGGTAGGATTGTATTGCTATAAACTTCCCTCTTCGAACTGCTTTTGCTGCATCCCATAGGTTTTGGGTCGTCGTGTCTCCATTGTCATTTGTTTCTAGGTATTTTTTAATTTCCTTTTTGATTTCTTCAGTGATCACTTCATTATTAAGTAGTGTATTGTTTAGCCTCCATGTGTTTGTATTTTTTTACAGCTCTTTTCCTGTAATTGATATCTAGTCTCATAGCATAGTGGTCAGAAAAGATACCTGATACAATTTCAATTTTCTTAAATTTACCAAGGCTTGATTTGTGACCCAAGGTATGATCTATCCTGGAGAATGTTCCATGAGCACTTGAGAAAAATGTATATTCTGTTGTTTTTGGATGGAATGTCCTATAAATATCAATTAAGTCCATCTTGTTTAATGTATCATTTAAAGCTTGTGTTTCCTTATTTATTTTCATTTTGGATGATCTGTCCATTGGTGAAAGTCGGGTGTTAAAGTCCCCTACTATGATTGTGTTACTGTCGATTTCTCCTTTTATGGCTGTTAGTATTTGCCTTATGTATTGAGGTGCTCTTATGTTGGGAGCTCCTATGTTGGGATAATTTTTATATGAATTTTAAAACCAGATACAGCACAGAACATTAAAAAAATCTTTTTTTAAGACAGGAAAGCACAATATTTTAAATAGATTCAAATTTAACAATTCTAGCTCAAGCTAATAGGAAGATGACTGCAAGGGATGGAGTTTCCAGTTTCTTTTATCTCCGGAGGAGTCCCGTTTTCCTAGAGCTCTAATGAGACATTTATTTCACTTAGTTCTATTAGTTTTTGTTGTCTTCAAATAATTTGTTTAATGCAAAGATATTTATATGTGTTCATTAGAGACATAAAAAATATATACTTAGATGATCAAAATGAGATTTAGGGTAAGTATAATGACTATTAATGCACTTACAGTATTTCGTACTATTGAAATCATTTTTACTTTGTGAAGCTGTTTAATACTTATAAAATTTATTAGAAAATTATTGTATATGTGTCTGAATATTTTAAACTGTTTTCTCTCAAAAGATTGAGAAAATTGCAAAAAAGAAAACATTAAAGTTATTACATACTGGTTTCTTACCAACATGATACACTAAAAATTTAAATTTTAAAATATATTTCCCTCTTTTCCATGATACACAGCATATTTAACACATTTAATTTATTCTTGTTCTCCTCCAGTGTCTAGTACAATATATTATTATTTCTTTACCTGTGTTTTCTCTATGCTCCCTACTAATTATATATTGGTGATATCTCTTTTGCTCCATAAACAATTTGTCTTCATATTTATTTTATGGTTACAAAATAATTTGTATTACAGAAAATTAAAAAGACAAAAATCACAAATAAAGAAATAAAAGGTGGGGACAAGATGGCAAAGCAGGAAGATCCTGGGCTCCATGGACACACCAAAATTACAACTACATATAGAGAAACTATCTCTGAGAATGACCTGAAGACTAGCAGATAAAATTTTCTACAACTAAAGATGAAAAGAAAAAAGCCACACTGATATGGGTAGGAGGAGGGAAGATTTGGTCTGGCTGGAACCTACACCCCTGGAGCATCAATCCACAGGTGGATGGGATATCACAGACTCAGAGGTCCTCCCTGAGGAGCAAGAGGCTCCGAACCCCACATCAGGCTCCCCAGTTTAAGGAAACTGCATGGGAAGGATGAGCCTCCATAATGTTTGTCTTTGAAAATGAGTAAAACTTATGTCTGGGGGAGCTGGAGGGCTGTAGGAAACTGAGAGCCCATCCTTAGAGGGCAGAGGCAAAAACTCACTCACTCTATAACCCAGTACAGAGGCAGCACTTTGAAAAGTGCCTGGGTCATATGTGAAGGAGATTCATTGACTGATTTTAGGGTGTGTGCTTAAGGACAAGAAATCCATTGAAACTTTCTTTAGGAATGGAGGAGCTGGCTGGTGCCAGTTTTTTTGTTTCGTTTTGTTTTCTGTTTTTGGCTCATCTTCTTCCTAGCTGGCCCAGCACTGGCAGGAGTCATTTCTGACTTCCCCCCTCTAAGTTACTAGCACCATTTGCCCTGCCCCAGGTTTACTTGTGGACCTGACCCAGCCTGCAACCCTCCAAAGCAGCCCCACATCCCACCAGACCCAGTGGACACCCTTGGCCTGCACCAGAACCCTTCCACAGTGGTTCTTGCCCTCCCAGTCCTGGTGGGGAGTGCCCTCCCCAGCATCAACATCATACCAAGACATCTCCTGCCCCAAAGGCCAGCCCTGCATACTAGACTACCTGCAACAGTTCTGGCCAGAACTGACAGCCAGCAGCACCAAGCATCAGGCTCACAAACTAGTGTGTCTACAGCAATTGCAGCCCAGCCACCAAAGGAGGGCACACAAGCCCACACAGAAGACACTCCTGGAGCATCTGACTATGGCGACCAGAGGGACCATACTACTAGGCCCTACATACAGTACACAAAAAGGAACAAAGCTGGAGGTATCACATGCCCTGATTTCAAACTATAGTACAAAGTTACAGTAATCAAAACAGTATGGTACTGGCACAAAAACAGGCACATAGATCAGTGGAATGGAATAGAGAGCTCAGAAATAAACCCATGCTTATCTGGTCAATTAATTATGACAAAGGAGGCAAGAATATACACTGAGGAAAGGATATTCTCTTCATTAAATTGTGTTGGGAAAACTGGATAGCTACATGCAAAAGAATGAAACTGGACTATTTTCTTTTTATACTGAATACAAAAATAAGCTCAAAATGAATTAAAGACTTAAATGTAAGAACTAAAACCATAAAACTCCAAGAAGGAAACATGGGCTGTATGCTCTGTGACATTGATCTTAGCCATTTTTTTGGATCTGTCTCCTCAGGCGAAGGTAATAAAAGTAAAAATAAACAAATGGGACTACATCAAACTAGAAAGCTTTTGCACAGAGAAGGAAAGCATCAACAAAACAAAAAGGCAACTTACTGAATGGGATAAAATATTTGCAAATAATATATCTGATAAAGGGTTAATATCCAAATCATATAAAGAAATTATGCAACTCAATGTCAAAAAACCAAAAAAATTGATTAAAATATAGGCAGAGGACCTGAATAGACATATCTACAAAGAAGACGTATGGAAGGCCAACAGACACATGAAAAGACGTTCAACATCACTAATCATCAGGGAAATGCAAATCAAAACCACAATATCACTTTACACCTGTCAGAATGGCTATCATCAAAAAGACTACAAATAATGAGTGTTGGCAAGGATGTGGAGAAAAGTGAATGCTTGTGAACTGTTTGTGGGAATGTAAATTGGTGCACCCATGTGGAAAACAGTATGGCAGTTCCTCAAAAAATTAAATGTAGAACTACCATACCATCCAACAATTCCACTCTGAGTGTTTACCTGAAGAAAACAAAAACACTAATTTGAAAAGATATGTGCACTCATATGTTCTTAGCAGCATTATATACAATAGTAAAGATATGGATGCAACCTAAGTATCCATCATTAGATGAATGGATAAAGAAGATGTGGCATATATATATGTATATATAGGCATATGAATGTATATGTACACACAATGGAATATTTGCAATAAAAGAGAATGAAATCTTGCCATTTGCAACAATCTGGTTGGAACTAGAAGCTATTATGCTAAGTGAAATAAGTCAGAAAAAGGCAAATACTATATGATTTTACTTATATGTGGAATCTAAAAAACAAAAGAAACAAATAAAATGAAAATAGACTTGTAGACACAGAGAACAAACTTGTGGTTGCCAGAGGGGTAGGGGGTGTGGAGTGGGCAAAATAAGTGAAAGCTATTAAGAGGTACAAACTCCTAGCTATTAAATAATTAAGTTACAGGGATGTAATATATAGCATAATAAATATAATCAATATTACTGTAATAACTTTGTATGATGACAGATGGTTACTAGACTTATCATGGTGATCATTTTTGTAATGTCTTTAAATGTTGAATTACTATTTTGTACACCTGAAACTAGCATAATGTTATACATTGGCTATACTTCAATAAAAGAAAAACAAAGAAATAAAAGTTACAAAAACCTCACACAGAGGTAATTTCTATTACTGTTCTGAGGCATATATTTCCACTTATTTTTATGCACAAAGATATAAGCTTTATTTAATCTTTATAAATAAATATGCTTTATCTTTACAAAGTGGAATGATGGTATGCCTCTTGTTTTATAATCTGCTTTTTAATTTATCAGTATATTAGGAATGTAATATTAATAAATATTTCTATAGAACATAATGACAACAAATGGATGCAAATATACTGGTTTTTATAATAGTAAACAATGTTTTGTAAAAATTCTAATATTTACATATCTCTATGTGTGTGTCTCATTTTTAATTTTTCAGATCCATTATTAGGTGATGTATTATTACATCAACTGTGATAAGCATTTTTAAGTTATTAATACTCTACCATAGTGTCACTAGGAAAATAGGAACAGAAGAATGAAATGAACTGAGGTTAAACTTTTCCAGTGAATGTACACACGCTATTTTGTACATGTGCACTTGAAGGTATATGTTTCCAGGTGTGTGAACATGTTCTCTACGTTCTTGACTCTCACTTGTAGAATAGTATTGGATTGGCCAAAAAGTTAGTTCAGTTAATGAATACATTGTTCAGTAAAGTTCTTAGTGAAAATGAAGAATGTGTCTTTTATTTTTACTTAAAACCAAACGAAGGTTTTGGCCAACCCAATACTTGTCATAATGTGTTACATTAGCTTTTGCTCCCCTTGTAGGAAGGGGTTTTTATTTTGGGCTCATTTACTAACACAGTGCTTGGCACATCATAAGTATTTAAAAAAATGTACAGTGAAAAAACGTCTGGATCAGTAGATGTAATGTAAACTAAATACTAAAATTACTGTACTAAAATAATAACAGCTTTGCCACCCATATATTTTTGTTGCATAGCTAATTCTAAGACTCCATGAAAATTATAACTAGTATATACAAAATGCTTCCAGTCCCCACTGGTAGTAGGAAAGTTAAAAACACTTAAGGTTAATGACATTTTTCTGACGTTAGTGTCTTAGTATCACCCCTGAAATTTAAATAGAAACCTTTCTTTTCCTTCTAAGAATTGATATTTTTTTCTATGTACATCCAACATTTGACACTTTATTTTAAAAGTGGAATAAATATTTATTAATCATTCAATGCCTTAGTTACTGGCAAATGTTTCCAGATAGGAGATTATATTTTCCAAAACAAGTGTCTCCCTCAACCTTGGAAAAATGCTGCTATACTCTGAGTCATTCTGATTTAGGTTTCATCTCAAGTCCTTTCTCTCAATGGAAATATTTTCACTGGCTAATTCTCAACCTGATTTTACTTCAGAACTGATTTTTGGTATTGCATTAAATAAAAAGGAATACAGCTTTTGTTTTCCTACCTCTTTTGAATCTTTCAAAATCCAACTCAGATTCCAGACATTCCACAAAAAATACCCCCTAATCATACTGATATCTCTTTTATTTGTGTGCCTTTGGCAGTAGTAATTTGTGTTTTGATTGGAAGTGTAGCATATATTATGCATTTTTATTTGTTTCACGGATAAAGCTCTCAGGGTCTAAGATTTAATTTAACCTTCTGTGAAGAAATGAATTATAACAGACAAAAGGGAGCTATCTTTAAAAGAGCCTGCTTGCAAGACTGGCATTTAGCTGACACCTGGGAATTTGGCACCTGACCAGTCCTCTTACTAATAAGAATAACTCACTGTGTCTAGATGGTTTGAACAAATATTATGATTTATGGTGCATACATGCTTTTCTTCTGAGAGTCTGAAATTTAAGGACATGATAGGAAGAGAGTGCTTATATCACCAGCCTACAATGGAAAACTTAGGTGCTGAGTTTCTACAGGGCTTCCTTGGGCAGAACCATCACACATGCTGCTGCATTTTTATTCCTGGATGAAGAAACACGCTCAAATATGCCATTTCATAGGAGAGAGAGAATAAGGAATATGTGCATGGATATCTCCAGATTCCGTGTCTCTTCCTTTGCTGATCCTGTGGTGTGTTCTTACCCTGTAATAAATCTTGGCCATGAGTACTCCTACATGCTGAGTCCTGTGAGTCATTCTAGCAAGTTTCCCAATGTGGGAGTGGTCTGAGGGACCCCCAATATACTTAATTGCAAGCTACTAATTCAGTCTATTACTTATGGATGATATCAGAAGACATGAGACCCCTGGGTCAGAGACAAAGGATTTTCCTACTAATAGCATAGAAGACAGCATGAGTATCATGCTTGTGTCAGTTAATATTGACCTGCAAGTTCCACGGGGGTGAAGCAGAAGGTCTTGGGTAGGTGGCTGCTGCACATAGTGGGTTGGCATTGCAGCCAAGGAATACTGATCTTGGAGAATCCACCTCTTTTATAGCCTTCCTGTCATCTGTTCAGGAAGGAGACATTATCTCATCTTTCAAGGCTGCTTACAGCTTCCTGCATACATACCTTGTAAAGAGTGGTCAGGATCTTGAATTCTTGGAATACCCAGCAAGAACATATGAGATGCTCAGGGTCCATGAAAGATCACTTTGCCCAATAATATCCTTGCATATCCCACAAGACTGTAAACATCTCAAAAACAGTACATGTGTTTTCTGATTTTTAAAATGCCACCAAAAGCAGTTGCAAAGTGTTGAATCCTACACAAAGACTCGCTGACTCTTGCATTAGTTTCCTGTGGCTGCAATATCAAATTAGCATGAACCTGGTGGCTTAAAACAACAAAAATACATTCTCTCACACTTCTGGAGGCTGAAAGTCTGACATCAATATCACTGAGCCAAAATGATGGTGTTGAAATGTCTGAAGTCCCTCTGGAAGCTCTAGGGGATAATTCATTCCTCACCTCCTCCAGCTTCTGGTGGTTGTCATCATCCTCTGATTGTGGTCACTGCATCCAATCCCTGCCTCTGTGGTGAGACTGTTTTTTCCTCTTGCATCTGTATAGTGAAATCTTCTGTCCCCCTCTTGAATAAGGATATATTTAGGGACCGCATTTAGGGCCTATCCTGATAATCCAGGATAATTGCCTCATCTCAGATTCCTTAATTTAATCACACCTGTAAATTCCCTTTTTTTTGCCTTATAAAGTAACATTTAAAGGTTCCAGGGATTAGGACATGGATATCTTTTGGTTGAGGGGGGCGGGGCACGGGATATTTTTAAACTTATAAAGATATTTAAACTGGATCATTAGAAAACAGAGTAAAATAATTTAGTTATATAGTTATAAATAGGAAGTACATTAGTGTTCTACTTAATATGTCACCAGAGGCACTTTTAAACCTAAATACAAATTTTGGATAAAAGAGATAAATATAAAATCTGAAATATAAAGCAGAAGTACTTTTTATACTTAATAAAATTAGCAGTGCATCTTATAGAAACTTGAAAATAAAATTTCCTGAAACAAAAAACATTTGTTTTTGTGGACTCACAAAGAGGTTGGAATGATGGCTAAGATAGTAAATATTGTTCATTTTTTCTTATTATAAGTCAAAAAACAATAAGCAACACATTTTTCTAAAACGTATTTTGAGAGACCATTGCTGTGACAGATAGGAATATACTAGAAGGAAAATAAGAAGTGATTTATAGACTTTTGGTGGTTTACAATCTGTGGATTAGGAAACTTAAAAAATACTAGTCTTTTCAATACCTGTGTTTAGGATCTAGTAAGCTTTTGCTTCTGTGTAGAAAGTAAGGAATAAATGAGCACCAAAAAAACATATTTATACCCTAAAGGAATGGCTGCTTCCTTCCCTTTCTAGGAACACACATCATACACATACAAGTGTTTTTAGATCCAACAGACAGTTCCAAACACAAATTCAAATTAGCAGTTTAGTTTACCCTCGTAACTGTGATTTTTAAATTTTCTATGTGGTTTTTCATACATCAATTTAAAACAACTCTCTTAAGCTATTTCTGGCTCACTTACATTTCCTAATTGGCAAGAAATAAATATTTCTATTTGTTACTTCCTCAGTTTGGAAAGTCAGTATGTGAAAATTTAACTAACTCAGTTGTGGCTAGATCTTTGCAGTTTAAGTGGAAGATGCAGGAGTCTGATATGCCTCCTTCCTCTGGCAGAACGTTCCATAGGGTCAACGTGGTGCAAGGAGGACTCAAGAACTGGTGTTAGTAAACTATGACTCCCGAACCAAATCTGGCCCCCCACCTGTTTTTGTAAATAAGATCTGATTGTAACACAGACATGCTCATACATTCACTTGTAGTCTAAGGCTGCTTTTGCTCTACAACAGCAAATTTAAGGAGTTTCAATAGACACTGTATGACCAACAGAACCAAAAACTATTTACTACCTTTCTCTGTTAGGACAAGTTGGCTGATCTACCCTAGAAGAGGGTACCTACCCTAGGTAGGTACCTGAGAAGAATGAAAAGATATACATAGTCTGTTTATTAAATATAAAGCAGACAAAGAAATATAGACCCGGCTGAAATACAGAATCAGATTGAAAAAGACATCAAAAGGCTGAAATACTAGGTTAAAAAACAAAATTAAATTTAAAAGAAATAAACACAAAGTCATGAATTCAGAATCTCAAATTTAACTGCACAAATTAAACAAGAGTTAGCTTGGTCCTTAACTTGGTATAGATAACAATAAATATAATGTGAGTCAATATTACATGGCTAACAAAACATATAGAATTATTTTATAAATTTATAGACAGTTCTAGATTAATAGAAGTTAATGTTTCTAGATTAATAAACCTATTAATAAAAATAATTAACAATTATTGAATATGCAGTATGTGTCATATACTTTATAAGACTACATAGATATATATGTGTATGTATATGTGTAGGTATGTGAATAAAATTAATCCCATGACAACCCATTTGTGTAGATACTACATCCCATCTCACATATGAGAAGATTGAATTACGTAAGAGTCTCTTGTCCAAGATCATACAACTAATAAGCTCTAAAGGCAGAATTCATACCCAGCTTGTCTATCTCCAGAGCCCCCACTCTTAACCCCTAGCCCAGTGTATTAGTTCAGGCTGCTATCACAAAAATATCAGACTTCGTGGCTTACACACCAAACATTATTTCTCACAGTTCTGGAGGCTGGAAAGTCCAAAAGCAAGTCCAAGGAAAGTCCAAGAGCACTGGGTAGACCCAGTGTCTGGTGAAGACCTTCTTCCTGGCTTGTAGACAGTCACCTTCTCACTATATTCTCACATGGCCAAAAGATCAAGCTCTAGTCATTTTCTCTTTTTTATAAGGACACTAATCCCACCATAGGGACTCTATTCTCATGACTTTGTGTAACCCTAATTACCTCCCAAAGGCCCCACCTCCTAATACCACCCCACTGAGGGTTAGGGTTTCACATTTGAATTTTGGGAGTACACAAACATGCAGTCCATAGTACCCAGATAACAAAATATTTAGAAGGAACATAGTAACTATATTCAAATATTTGAAAAACTTTAATGTGTAAGAGAACACACATTTATTGGGAGCTGTTTCAGAAGTTCAATAACAACAAGAACAAATAAAGATAATAAGATAAAAACTAGAGTTGACTTTTATCAAAGGAAAACTTTTGTTTACAATTGGAAGGACTATCATATATGGGATAAATTGCATTTGATTTCTAAATTCATAATGACTGAATTTCTCCAGGAATCACTGCATAATCATTTTTAAGGAATGCTCTGGTGGAGAATTTTTTATGAGGCAGAAGAATCCCGGATGTGCTCTAACTAAACCTATGCTTTTGATGATAGAGAAGAAGAAATCAGGGAAATGCAGATATGATCTGGCATCTTATTCTGATATTACTTTGCCATGTAGGAAGATGACTTGCCTGGAGCAGGATAGAGTCCAGGATTAATTTAATATCACATTGTAAAGCATGCTTCACACTCATGGGGGGTTTAGCTAGCACCCTAGAGCATAGTTAATGAATTATTTTTAGACCGTTCTATAATTTTTTCAATTAGGCTTAAACATGACGGTTAAGGAAAGTTAAAACATTTTATTCTATAAAGTTCAAAGTGGAAAGGAGGCATTAGCAATGCAAGTTTTCCCATGATGTTCTATCAGTGTTACTCAACTTTCTTCAGGGGATTAAAGGATAATTTTTATTCTTGACCAATCTTGAGTTTCACTGCAAGTCTTGCTATGCTGCAGCACAAGGATAGATCTTTGAAAATGACTTTCCAATCCCTGGCTATTTAACACAGTAAGTGAAGTACAAGACCAATATAAAGAAAGATGTTTATTATAAACATAACTAAATGAAAGTGCAAAATTCTGCTTAAAATGAATAACTTTGACCACCCAAACAGCATAGTAGTCAAATAGATGAAGGCACCAAAAATATGTATGGGATAAATGTCTATGTATAGGTACACAACTATAGTTTAATGTTAATAATCTTGGTGGCTTATCTTAGTTATTATTTTATTTTTAAAAGAATACATTTTCAGTCTTAACTACCTGCTCAGATAAAAATCATATGTGCTTAGTAACTACACCTCTCAAATTAATTTAAATTTACATAAAGATTTATTTTAAGGGTCTTTGGTCTTTTAGAAAATTAGTTTACATTTCTAGCATCTCAGTGATAAGATATAGTGCCAAATCCCTATTGCTGAGAAAGCACATTCATATAAAAGGCAGGTTCCTTCACCAGAGATCTTTAAATTCCATGCATGGAGAAAACGCCTTTGAATATAAGAAACTTCTGATGAAACCTAAGAAAAAGTAAGATGCAAATGCAAAACTCCAGTCCAGCTAGAAACAAAACAAGTAAACACTGAAATGCAAACATTATGAGAAAGAAGAATTCATTTACCTTATTCCCCATAGTATTCTTGGTGCCTGTGAGAGCAGAGGACATATAATAGGTACTCAGGTGATTAAATACATGAAAAAACAAAGGTTATAGAAATATTATTTGATTTCCTTCACAGAATTGTTTACTCAGAGAAATGAAGCAGAACTCAGAAATAATAATATATGTAACTGTAATTTTAACAGACAGAAAATTTAAAGTATAGTAAAAAAAAGATATTGTAGGACATTTTCTCATAAAAAACAATAAAAAGTTCCATTCAAATTTGAATGCTATTAATTTATTTGCCCTAATTTAGGTCAGGTAAAATGGTTTCATATTAGAAACACATCTGTAAAACATTTGTGTAAGATTTTAGGGAATAATTTCAGAGACTTTCCTATGCTAGAATTCCCAAATTCACCTGTTGTAAAACAAAACAAAAACAAACATTAAAAAATTACTTTCTCCTTATCATTGAAAACTGTGACCTTTTGCCTTGTTACCTATTCCTTCTAAAGCCAACAGTATCAACTGAAGAATAAAAACCATATGATCATCTCAATAGATGCAGAAAAAGCTTTCGACAAAATTCAACACCCATTTATGATAAAAACCCTCCAGAAAGTAGGCATAGAAGGAACTTACCTCAATGTAATAAAGGCCGTATATGACAAACCCACAGCCAACATCATCCTCAATGGTGAAAAACTGAAACCATTTCCACTATGATCAGGAACAGGACAAGGTTGCCCACTCTCACCATTATTATTCAACATTATTTTGGAAATTTTAGCCACAGCAATCAGAGAAGAAAAAGAAATAAAAGGAATCCAAATTGGAAAAGAAGTAAAGTTGTCACTGTTTGCAGATGACATGATACTATAGATAGAGAATCCTGAAGATGTTACCAGAAAACTTCTAGAGCTAATCAATGAATCTGGTAAAGTAGCAGGATACAAAATAATGCAAGAAGTCTCTTTCATTCCCATACACTAATGATGAAAACTCTGAAAGAGAAATTAAGGAAACACTCCCATTTACCATTGCAACCAAAAGAATAAAATACCTATGAATAGGGCTTCCCTGGTGGCGCAGTGGTTGAGAGTCCACCTGCCGATGTAGGGGGCGCCGGTTCATGCCCCAGTCCAGGAGGATCCCATATGCTGCAGAGCGGCTGGGCCCGTGGGCCATGGCCGCTGAGCCTGTGCATCCGGAGCCTGTGCTCTACAATGGGAGAGGCCACAGCAGTGAGAGGCCCGCTTACAGCAAAAAAAAAAAAAAAAAAAAAACCTAGGAATAAACCTACCTAAGTAGACAAAAGACCTGTATGCAGGAAACTATAAGACTCTGATGAAAGAAATTAAAGATGAATCAAACAGATGGAGAGATATACAGTGTTCTTGGAATGGAAGAATCAACATTGTGAATATGACTATACTACCCAAAGCAATCTACAGAGTCAATGCAATCCCTACCAAACTACCACTGGCATTTTTCACAGAACTAGAACAAAAAAGTTCACAATTTGTATGGAAACACAAAAGACCCCGAATAGCAAAAGCAATCTTGAGAAAGAGAAACTGAGCTGGAGGAATTAGGCTCCCTGACTTCAGACTATACCACAAGCCTACAGTAATCAAGACAGTATGGTACTGGCACAAAAACAGAAATATAGATCAATGGAACAGGATAGAAAGCCAAGAGATAAACCCACACACATATGGTCACCTTATTATTATTGTTACTTTTTTTGCTGTACACAGGCCTCTCACTGTTGTGGCCTCTCCCGTTGCGGAGCACAGGCTCCGGATGCACAGGCTCAGCGGCCATGGCTCATGGGCCCAGCCACTCCATGGCATGTGGGATCTTCCTGGACAAGGGCACGAACCCATGTTCCCTGCATCGGCAGGCGGACTCTCAACCACTGAGCCACCAGGGAAGCCCTGGTCACCTTATGTTTAATAAAGGAGGCAAGAATATACAATGGAGAAAGGACAGCCTCTTCAATAAGTGGTGCTGGGAAAACTGGACAACTACATGTAAAAGAATGAAATTAGAACACTCCCTAACACCATACACAAAAATAAACTCAAAATGGATTAAAGACCTAAATGTAAGGCCAGACACTATAAAACTCATAGAGGAAAATATAGGCAGAACACTCTATGACATAAATCACAGCAAGATCCTTTTTTGGCCCACCTCCTAGAAAAATGGCAATAAAAACAAAAATAAACAAGTGGGACCTAATGAAACTAAAAAATTTTGCACAGCAAAGGAAACCGTAAACAAGACAAAAACAGAACCCTCAGAATGGGAGAAAATATTTGCAAATGAAGCACCTGACAAAGGATTAATCTCCAAAATTTACAAGCAGCTCAATATCAAAAAACAAACAACCCAATCCAAAAATGGCAGAAGACCTAAATAGACATTTCTCCAAAGAAGATATACAGATTGCCAACAAACACATGAAAGAACGATCAACATCATTAACCATTAGAGGAATGCAAATCAAAAGTACAATGAGATATCACCTCACACCAGTCAGAATGGCCATCATCAAAAAATCTACAAACAATAAATGTTGGAGAGGGTGTGGAGAAAAGGGAACCCTCTTGCACTGTTGGTGGAAGTGTAGATTGATACAGCCACTATGGAGAACAGTATGGAGGTTCCTTAAAAAACTAAAAATAGAGCTGCCATATGACCCAGCAATCCCACTGCTGGGCATATACCCTGAGAAAACCATAGTTCAAAAAGAGTCATGTACCACAATGTTCACTGCAGCTCTATTTACAATACCCAGGACATGGAAGCAACTTAAGTGTCCATCGACAGATGAATGGATAAAGAAGATGTGGCACATATATACAATGGAATATCACTCAGCCATAAAAAGAAATGAAATTGAGTGATTTGTAGTGAGGTGGATGGACCTAGAGTCTGTCATACAGAGTGAAGTAAGTCAGAAAGAGAAAAACAAATATCATATGCTAACACATATATATGGAATCTAAAAAAAAAAAAGGTCATGAAGAACCTAGGGGCAGGATGGGAATAAAGACACAGACCTACTAGAGAATGGACTTGAGGACACAGGGAGGGGGAAGGGTAAGCTGGGACAAAGTGAGAGAGTGGCATGTACATTTATACACTACCAGATGTAAAATAGCTAGTGGGAAGCAGCTGCATAGCACAGGGAGATCAGCTCGGTGCTTTGTGACCACCTGGAGGGGTGGGATAAGGAGGGTGGGAGGGAGGGAGATGCAAGAGGGAAGAGATATGGGGATATATGTATATTTATAGCTGATTCACTTTGTAATAAAGCAGAAACTAGCACACCATTGTAAAGCAATTATACTCCAATAAAGATGTTAAAAAATAAAAATAAAAATAAAGCCAACAGTATCAAATTATAATTTATTATAGAAATGGTGGGTTTAAGGTGCACCTAAATGATATTGTTAAATTTTGGAGTTACTGAGGTTTCAGAAAGGAAGTCTTACTGAAAAGTAAAATAACAGTGTGAAATGATAAATACCAAAGAGTCAACTCCAAGATGAGCATGATGACATATGTTCAAAACAGAGTAAAGTATATAAATGAACATTCTAGCTGAGTTTTGTATAATGAGTATAAAGAAAACAGATTCAAACTGAAGTTTAGGAGTAACTAAACTTCATGGTAAGTTAACCATAACCTTCAATCCAGGCATGAAGGTATATTGCTTTTCTAGGAATCAGAATGGAGTAGAAGTAGTCACTAGCTGGGTATTAATAAGCAAGAAAAAAAGGACAAGACTCCAATTGGTTTGGTCTGGAACTGGAATTAGTTTCTAGGCAAAGAAAATTGAAATAATTAGTAATAAAATAATTGTACTTCAAATGAGCTGAAGGAACACAGGAACATAATACTAATTCTGGACTGCCCACCAAAGTCCAGTTTGCATGAGTACATCCTAGTAAAGACAATGTGAGGGTCGTTGCTCTGTTCGTTCATTAACTCACTCAACCTACTTTTTTCTTTTTCTTTTGAAATGGATTAAATTTCACAAGAAGTTGTCAAAATAGTGCAGAGAGGTCCCACAAAGGTAATATACTTTTAAAAGTAATATTTACATAACCATAATACATTGTTAGAAACAGGAAATGGACATTGGTAAAATACTATTAACTCAAATATAGTCATTATTCTGATTTCACCAGGTTTTACATCTTTTTTTTCTTTTTTTGATGTATGGTTGTACACAATTGTATCAAACATATGGATTAAACTTCACCACAGTCAGGAACTGTTCAAACACCACAAAGAAACTACCTGGTGTTACTCCTTAATAATCATACCTTTCCCCAACTCTAAGTCCTTGTTACCACTTTTTTGTTCTCTATCCCTATAATTTTATCATTTTAAGAATGCTAAACAAATGGAATCGTATAGTTTGTGGTTAGAATTTTGTTGTGTTTTTGTTTGTTTGTTTTCATTTTTTTTCTTTGATCAGCACAATGCCCTTGAGGTCCATTCAAGCTATTGCAAGTGTCAAAAGTTTATTTATTTTTACTGCTGATTTTGTATTCTATTGTATGAATATATCACAGTTTATCTATTCACTTAGTTGGAAGACACTTGGGTTATTTCCAGATTTTACTGTTATGAATAAAACAGCTATGAACATTCATTTCCTTCAGAGTTATTCATTCTTAGCTGGGTAAAAATTGCCTACCAGCAAAGTATGAAGAGTTCTAGTTGCTGTGCATTCTTACCAGTCAACACATATTTATTGAGGACTAAGTACATGCAAGGCACAATACTAGTATCCAAAACTTTAACAAATTGGACATCGCCTTGCCTTTATGAATTAGTAAGGGAGGCAGACTTTATAAAATTGACCGGTTTGTTAAATGGAAAATGTAGAAATTTCCCTCTTTTACAAGGTTTTCAATAATATTACTGTTCCAACATGTAATACATTCTATAAAAATTATTTAAGACCAATACTTAATAAATAATGATTAGAAAGCACCAATTAAATACAATTCCCACATTTTACAAATGACAAAACTGTGGATTGAGGACCTGGTGCCTTCATCATGGTCCTAAAACTACGTATGTCAGAACTTCAGATTAGGACCCCAAGTCTCTTGTTGCTATTTTCATATTTTCTCACTACATTACAAGGTCACTAATGAATTATTTTTTATTTCATAGATGTTACACCTAAAATATTCCCATTCTTTAAGGAAAACTGGTATTATATAAACATATCATTTTTCACTGCTAAGAAATTAGTTAAAATAAAAATTAACATCCACTACAATGAAATCAATTAAGAAAGTAATATGGCAATTTGAACATCTCCTTTGAAATAAAAGCATTATTAAAACATCAAGTGTGAACAGCAATTAAAAAAATCAAATTATAGGCTTAGCATAAGCTTTCCTTTTCCTGGTTATGAGAAAGTAGAAATAGAAATTAAATATGCTTCATTAGTTGGCACTTTATGAAAACTGTTTCAGGGGTACTAGGGTACCTGAACTCACATCTATCTTTCATAGTTTTCAAATTCCAGTCTTAAATGAAGTATTTTACCTTTTTTAAATTAATATTTCATTTCCATATTTAATGATTATTTGGTAAGTGTAAGAACTACATCCAAATAAAATCAGCCCATGTTCTCAACAATTAATACAAGCAGAAATAAAACAGCTATATTTCTTAGACAAAAGTAATTAGTTATTATATTTGGATAATTGTTGGAAAACACTCATTGTAGTGTTGGACTCTGACAATGGAAACACGATAATGTTTTTTTCTTTTTCTAAAGCCAGATAAGGTCTAGGATGACCAGACCTATAAATTATAATATACACTAAAAATCTCTGTAATCGAAACAATGTAGTGGTAAGTCATGAAGAGATACAGAGATCATTAGAACATAATAGAAGATACAGAAATAAAGCTAAGTACAATATATGAAGACATTTAGTATATTGATATCCGAATACCTGAGGTAAAAATCTATTTAAATGCTCCTGGTACAATTTGTTTGCCATTTGGGAAAATACAAGATTATTTCTAATCATTACAGTATATGCAAGAATTAACTCTAACAGGATCAGAGATCTAAATGTAAAACATGAAACTATCCAAGTAGCAGAAGAAACCATGAATGAAATTTTCTATAACCTGGATGTAGAGGAAGGTTTTGCAATTAGAATTCAAAATTTCATGCAATAAAAAATGATTAACAAATTGGTCCACATATAAATAATTTTAAAAGACTTTTACATGGCAAACTAAACCAAATGAAAATAACAAAAACCATAAACCAAGTCAAAAACTAGATGGCAAATTGGAAGAAAATATTTACAACATATATTCCATATAAAGAGTAATATATCAAATATATACAGAAGTTTTTAAATATAGGAATTTCTAAAAACTCTTCAAAAAATAAGCAAAAGTTAAAAAACAAGTTGCATAAAAGATATAAGAATAGCCTTAAATATGAAAATATATTTAATTTCATATATAAAAAAGAGTTACATAAATCAAAACTGCATTTTGATACCATTTCTCATGTACCAACCTGGCAAAAATTTAGAAATTTGAGAATACATTCTATTGATGAAGCTGTGGAGATATTTTATATATTGCGGGTGAAATGCAAAATGGCAAAAGCCCCTTGGAAGGGAATTTGATGATATTAATAGAACTACCTATGTATTTGTCCTTTGACACAGCCATCTCACATCTATGAATTTACCATGAACTTACAGTCTCTATAATACAAAAACATACATGTGCATGATTATTCATCATAGCATTATTTGTAATTACAAAATGTTAAAAACTGTGTAAATACCCACACAATAAGAAATTGATTGAGTTAATATCACACACACATACACAGACACTGTGCAGGTATGTAAAAGAATACAAGAGTTCACAAGTTGATATGGAGTGGTTTGCAGACTATATCATAACATTTTTAGAAAGCAAATAGCAAAACAGTCCAGAGTACATATGGTATAATATTTCCATATAAGACAGAAGGGAAAATAAGGAAACATCCAAGTATCTGCTAATTTTACAATAAGAAACACAGTAAGGACATATAAGAGAACAAGAACACTGGTTATCATCTACAAGTGTAAAAGAGAAAGTGAAAAATGTGAGAGGAAGTAATATTTCATTGCATTTTCTACAGTTTCAAATTTTGGAATCATATCAATGTTCTACATAATTAAATAAAATTTTTAAAAGAATGGAAAAATAAAACAGCCAAATTTAATACAAATAGACACAAATTAATCAACCATATATATAAGGAATAAAATCTCCACTAAATAAAATAAAATAAAATAAAATGAAACAAAAATAAAAACACGAATCCAATTAACTTTATAAAGCAATTCTTTGACTATATATCCTCAGGCTAAAGAAGAAAAAGAAAAAAAGGAACTCCAAACATATCTTGAACTTTTAAAAATAGGTCTGATTTTAATTTCTTTGGGGTTTAACAAGTGTGACTATTTTGTATATGTTATAATATTGAGCAAATTAATAAATATATTTATATTTCTACTGTGGAGGAAGGAAAGTACAACAATGGGTTGGGAAAGGCAAAATAAATCCCTTTGGACGTATCTATGTACGTATGTATCTATCTCCCACCTCCACCTCTGCCTGGAAATAATGACATTCTATTGGCAATGAACAAACCTAGCATTCAGAAAACTAGGTCATTTTTTCTAAATACCATTCTCCTCTAAAAGACAACAGGGAATCTTGGAGAAATAGCTAATTCCAAGGCTGGGCAGAGAAAATTAGGATGAACCTGGAATTTTTCTGTGCCAGAAAATTAAGAAGTGATCAAAAAGTGATGTTAGCATGCCACAGTGACACAGGGATCAACTTGAAGGGGGATCCCTCTGGCCAAATCTGGAACAACTTGAACCTCTAATTAAATAAAGACATTAATGTATTATAACCTGTTGAATAAAATAAGAACCTGTGAATGCAAACTATCAATACAAATAAGTAAACAAATAAATTAAGGAGAATAGAAAAATTCTTCCTTATAGTAGAATTATCACTTATAAATATAGAAGAATAATAGGCTTAGAAAGTTACTATTTTGCACTATCACAGGCAAGAAACAAATAATTGCTAAATTTAGAGGTGAAAAATTTGATGAAGAACAGGAATTCACATAGCCTCAAATTATCTTCCTCAAAACTACATATTAATCACAAAAGGGAAAATAATCTGTTTATAGTAAATAAACCAGCCAACACATCAGCCAAGTGATCAAAATTACCATTATCACTAAGAGGGAACAAACATCATGGGTGTATAGATGATACCTTAAGAAGGACACAGCATAACATACATAGTTTTCCAGTGCCTAAATGCATAACCTAAATCTAGACACAAGGAAACACCAGCAAAACCCATGTGAAGAAAATTCAAATAAAATATCAGACCTATATTATTAAAAAGAAAAAAGTCAGTGTCCTGGAAAACAAATAAAAGTTTAAATAAATGTTCTAGATTTAACCTCTCAAAATTAAATTTAATAGACATTTCAAGTAAATGCACACACAATCATGGATATGATTTTACACCAGTAAAAAATATCCAGAAAGGGTATATTGGGACAGTTGAAGAAAATAGAATGTGAAATATAGATAAAAATACACCAATGTTCAATTTCATGAATTTGATCATTTTACTACAGCTATGTAAGAGGAGCTCTTCATTCCTACAGAAATTGTATTAAAGCAGTAAGTGGTAAACGATGCATGTTGTATGTATCCTCAGAAAAATATTAGATGTATTAAAGTGATGAAGCAAATGGGACAAAATATTAAAAAATTGATGAATCTGGATAAAGGGCGTTTGACATTCCTCTTTATTTTTGATTCAATGCTAAATATTTTGGATAAAAAATTATAATGATTCTGGAATATGTTATTTTTCTTTAAAGAGGGTTAATTTTTTTTTGACAACAGATGGTGTATCAGTGGACAGTGGGTCAACTCCTCCCAGTGTTGATTCTGTTGAGTGCTGTTATTAAAAGGCTATTCTATATCAGTTTTGCTGTTACTTTTAGGTTGTAGTCTTTACTCCTAAAGTATGTGCCTTATACTTAAAGTGTGGCTTGACTCCTAGGGTGTCTCCTTCCTGGAGCCTCAACAGAAGACTTTAAGTGTTTGAGAAGATTCTTCCAACATTCCAGGTCTTGACCTTCAACTTCTGTCTTCTCAGTACTATGTGAATGATGAGATTTCTGCTCAGTTTTTTTGCCTCTGGTTACCATTTATGGCTGGGCTTTAGTTTTAGCTTTTCTTTTATCTTTCTTTCTTTCTTTCTTTCTTTGTTTTTCTCTCTCTCTCTCTCTCCCTCCCTCCCTCCCTTCCTTCCCTCCTTCTTTCTTTCTTTCTATTTTCTTTTTCTTTTTTTCATCTTTTTCTTTCTTGTCTCACCTTTCACATGCAAGGATTAGGAATCAACCGACATCTTCAGGGAGATTAGTCTGAAAATTTTTTTTTACTTACTATTGTAGTTTCCTCATTTCAAGGATTTTGCTTCTCAAGTCCCATCCAATTTAGCAGCTTTAAAATCCTGCCATTGTTTTTCAGCCTTGTGAGACTGCTACTTTTTGCTTGGGTTCTGCTCCACTGTGCAGTGAACTGGAAAATGGCTTCAAGGAAAAGCCTGGGTGAATGTAGAACTCATCTTATGTGCTTCCATTGTCTCAAAGGTCCTCAAACCCTGCCTGCTTTGGTTCCTCTCCAGTGCTTTCAAATAGATGTTTTATATGTTTTGTCTAGCTTTTATAATTTTTTTGGTGGGAGGATTTACCTGAAACAAGTTACTTTGGTGTAGTCAGAACCAAAACTTTGAAATAGTTATTTGACTTCACATTTATTATTCTTATTTTAGGGATTCACCCATAGTATAGAGGTAGTAACAGCAGAACTACAGTTTAAATCCAGATCTTTTAATGACAAGTCATCTTTCAGTTATACCTAAAGTGTTATAAGTACTTACTATAAAAATACTTGCAGGATCTACTGTGTATAAAATTCATTAGAATATATGTTATTTGTGTTAGGCTTATTAACCTTCATATATGCTACATATATATGTGTGTGTGTCCATATATGTGTGTGTATGTATATCTATCTATCTATCTATCTATCTATATATCTCTCTATATATATATATATTTCCTTCCAAGCACAGTAGAGCTCAGCATATATAAAATCTATTTCCAAGCATCCTATTCTAAAGTGATATGCATTTATTTGACATGACTGATGCTCTCAGGAGAGAATCTAGGGCAGAAGAGAACTTAAACTGTTAACTCAATATCAAAATTGCTAGGATGAGTCATTAACGCTAATGAAGAACGTTTTTTCTTTCCTTTTTATATTTTATTCACTCATGTAATAAATAATAGTCATAATAAAACTATAAAAGTGATAATGATGATTTGGGTGCTTGTATAATTTCACACTTCCAGAAGGGCTAAACCCATCCATGATTGGTTGTTTAAATTATATGTCTTAATATGGCACTTGGTATTTTAAAAAAGAAAATGTATTTTGAGAGAATTTCATACTAAAAATAAATCTGCCTCAATTAGAAAGTTTGGATCCTCATTCTCCTGCTCATTTAGCTTAATGAATGCAATTAGCATGGGCTGTTGATCATAATGGATAAGATATGACTTGCTTTCTCTCTCCCTTATGTTTTCTAATCCAGGAAAAAAAAATCCCCCATCCAGGTCGGGTTTTTATAAGCTTAGTCATTCCTCATCGCAGAATAAGGATGATAATACAAAACAATTCATTTGGAGTTAATTTTGATAAGAACACACTCAATAAATCCTTGCTTTCCAAATTATCATTTGTGGAAATTCAAACACATTGAAGAAGAATATGGATGATAATGCTTTAGAGTTTGGAAGATTAAATAGATTTATAAAATATGTCTATAACATATAATATGTAGTTTTTTTACATTTTATTTATTTATTTATTTATTGGCTGCTTTGGGTCTTTGTTGCTGTGTGTGGGCTTCCTCTAGTTGAGGTGAGCGGGGGCTACTCTTTGTTGTGGTGCATGGGCTTCTCATTGTGGTGGCTTCTCTTGTTGCAGAGCACAGGCTCTAGGTGTGCGGGCTTCAGTAGTTGTGGCACACAGGCTCAGCAGTTGCTCAGTGGCATGTGGGATCTTCCCAGGCCAGGGGTCGAACCAGTGTTCTCTGCATGGCAGGTGGATTCTTAACTACTGCAGCACCAGGGAAGTCCCTATATTTTTTTATTTACTCTGACAAACTGATATAGATATATACATATATATATATATGTATATGTGTATGTGTGTGTGAGAGTGTGTATATTTATGTATGTATGTATAGCTATCAACTTATTATAACTTCAAAGCTTAACCCCTCTTATTCTCAAAAGGGATAAGTTCCCTTTAGGGAATAAAATAGTTTTTTAGGACAAGCTCTCTGATTCACCAATAGAGAATGTTAAGGGAAATTGTGCCACGATAATATGCCAGTGGAAGAAGGCTGAATAACACTGGCTAGATGACCAAATTTAAAGCATATGAACTTTGAAATGGCTTTCTGTTGATATCAGTTTACTTTCATAGTTTACTATATCAGTATAGTAGGTTCTAGAGGAACAAACTTATTGGTAGAAATTTCAGACCTAGAAGCTGGTACTACAGTAACACAGGAATGGTACATTTTTGTCTCAGAAAAACCCTGTCAAATCAAAGTGTACCTTTCATATCAAGTATGGCTAGAATTTTTGATATTCTATTTTTCTGATGCAGGTGAATACTTTAAAAGATTATTCAGAAGTACCCTAGGGAGACAATTGGGGAAATTGTCAACATGTTGACAATACCAAGAAACAATAAGGGGTTTATAAATAATCTCTGTCTGTCATGTAGAGCCAAAAAACAGAAAAGCAAACAAAAAAGAAAATCATAAAATCAATTTCAATAAGACATAAGAACATGAATCTTAACAGTATAGGTGAAGTCTGAATGTGGAAGAGTGAATAAACAGGAGGGAAAGTGTAAGAAGATGAAATAATAAAATAAAATACTAGAATATAGTACAAAACACAGAGTTTACAAATAACAGGAGTAATAATGTGTATAAAGGGAAAAAAGAGTACAATGTAGCATAGTAGCATAAATGCAAAATTAGGGAAACAACGAATCTTATTCAGGTTTATATTTAGCCCCATCAAAGCTTTTATGAGATTGCCAAGAGCTGGATGCTGAGATATTTGCTCTCCCCCAAATATCATCTACAACAAGGACAGCTTATTTTCTCAAGTTAAAAACAAATATTCCAACTGGAGAATCATGAAAGGCTTGCTGTCTGTCATTTTGAATTTACTTAATCCTTCAATAAAAACAGTTGGGATACTCTGCCTAAATCAAAAAGAGACTCCCTCTCCTTGGGAACTGCCATTACCATCTATCTCCTTGGCCCTTAGAGCCAAGCTTGTAAGTGTATTATGGACAATAGCATAAAACTCTAGAGCCACAGTGTCTGAGCTCAAATTCTAGCTTTGACTCCTACTCCTGTGCGATCTTTGATAACTGCTATTGACTGCATGTGTGCCCCTGAAATGAAAATCTTAAAACCTCATCCTCTGTATGATGGTATTAGGAGGTGGGGCCCTTGGCAGATGATCAGATCATGAAGTGGAGCCCCTATGAACAAGAGATTAGTGTCCTTATAAAAGAGAACCCAGAGAGCTCCTTCGCCCCTTCTGTCTGGTGATGACACAGCAAGAAGTTGGCCATCTATGTCGCCATTGATCTGATGGTGTCTCGATCTAGGATTTCTCAGTACCGAGAACTGTGAGAGTTCAATTTCTATTGTTTGTAAGCCATCCAGTCTATGGCATTTTGTTGTTACACCTCAAACTAAGACAATAAATATTCAATAATAATAACTGTTTGTGCTTCAGTGTTCTAATCTACAAAAAGGGAGCAATAAGACTGTCTCATAAGGTTGTTTTGACGATTAAATGTGTTGAGTAATGTAAAGTGCTTAGAATAGTGCATGACATATACTAAGCATTATATGCTTGTTAAAGGAGAAATAACAATTATATGTGCCTATTAGAAGTATTCTCTCATTTATTCAGTAAATGTTTATGGAGCATCTGCTGTTTGCCAAGCACTGTTCTGGCACTTCAGATTCTTTATCAACAAAACAGACAAAAATCTTTACTTGGAAATAGCATTCAGTTAGATGCATTCAAGTGAAACATTCTAGGTATAATTATGATGTTAATATCTAGTTATACCCTATTCCAACCTTTTTGGATGTATTTTCAACCCTGACAAGTAGGTCCTATTCCTAGTCCCATTTCAAAGATAAAGAAACTGAGTTACAGAAATGTTAACTAAGATATATAATACCTATATGTGTTTAATACCCACATTTCCTCCAATTTGTTACCTACATTTTATTAATTAATTATGTATTCACCTTCTCATTCATCTATTTATTTATTCAACGTATAGCTATTACTATTTTCTGGCAGACCCTGAGTTCAAAGCCAGACTCTGGCTGCAGAATCCCTGCTCTTAACTAATTTGTTTTGTTGACTCAATTAACAATTTGGTAAAGCTGGAAACAGACTCATCTATGTTGAGCTTATTATAGGTTTTCAATTCCCATTCAATTTCCAATTCAAGAACATTACCTATGTAGTGTTAAATTTTTAAATACTTGAATAAATTGATATCATCTAAATAGGTTTCTTCATTCTTTAACACAGTACATTAAAATGGTCGCAATACCCTGTCAACTCTACCTTCTAAATATTTCTTGAACAAATTGTTACTTCCAATTTCCAACCCTATTACCTTAGTTTATGTTCTCATCACCCTCAGGTTAACAGAAGTATGTTTAAATATAGAGAACAGACTTGTGGTTGCCAAGAGGGAGGAGAGGTGGGCTAGGGAAGGATTGGGAGTGGGGGATTAGCAGATGCAAACTATTATATATAGGTGGATAAACAAGATCATACTGTATAGCACAGGGAACCATATTCAATAACCTGTGATAAACTAAAGTGGAAAAGATTATGAAAAAGAATATATAGGTATAACTGAGTCACTTTGCTGTACAGCAGGAATTAAACACAACATTGTAAATCAATTATACTTCAATAAAATTTTTTAAAAGGATAGAATAATTGAGAAAAAAAGAGAGAAATATGTTTAATTACATCAATTTCTTAACCAGTCTCATTCTCTACATACTTCTTTCATAATATTCCTCAAAATCATGTGTCTGATCATGTTTATCTTATATGTATAACCCTTAGTGAACTCTTCAGCATGCATTGAATCCCAGACTCATTACAATGACACACAAACCCTTTCATTATGTTACTATCACCTAGTTCTCTAACAGGGCTCTTGGCTTGGAATGATATTGGTCCTTCAAAATATTACTTAGATGTTTCCTGTTATTAGTCAGGGTTCTCCAGAGAAGCATATATATAGACATAGATCCTATTGATTCTGTTTCTAATATCTTTACTTTTCTAAATACCTATCTTTCCTCCAATTTCTCTTTTACTTATTATTTATTCACCTATGCATTCATTCACTCACTCATTCATTCATATGTATAAAGGGCTTTATTATAAGGAATTGGCTCATGTGATTATGCAGGCTGAGAAGTCCTACCACCTGCAATCTGTAAGCTGAAGATCCAGGAAAGCTGGTGGAATGATTTGAAAATCTGGGAGCAGGAGAGCCAATGATGATGTATATTCCAGTCTGAAGGTCTAAAAACCAGGAGCACTGAGGTCAGGAGAATATCAATGTTCCAGCTCAATCAGTCAGGTAGAGAGATAGTGAATCTTGACTTCCTCTACCTTTTTTTCTATTCAGGCCCTCAATAGATTGGATGCCTCCCACACTGGGGTGGGCAATCTGCTTTACTCAGTTTACTAGTTCAAATACTAATCTCTTCCAGAAACACTTCACAGACATACCCAGAAATAATGTTTAACAAGATATCTGGACATCCTGTGATCCAGTCAAGTTGACACAAAAAATTAACTGTCACATTATCTCTTCAGAAAACTTTTCCTGGTCAACCTCTTTATACATTCTCCACCAAGATTTAGTACTCCCTTCTTGGTCTATATCCACAGCTTGCATATTTTCCCATTTTGTCCTAATTAATCAGTATTTACTATTTATTTGTTTACACATATGAGTCCCTTACTAGAAGGATTCTCTTTCTAATACCTATATGTTTTTAAGTGATTATCTTTCTTCCAATTTACCTACTCTTATTTATTTATTCACCTATTCATTCCTGAAGAGAAGCCCTCTAGGGCAAGTTTTGTGCCTTATTCATTATCTTATCCTTAGGCTTAGCACAATATTTACTATAGACTAGTTGTTCAATAAACACTTAAATTATATTAAACATTGTCAAGTTGAACATTGAGGAAAATCTAAAATTGGTATTCTATAATGCAGTTGTCCCATTAGCCATTTGCTCCTTTTTACTTATTTGATCATTACTCACAAGTTGGTGTCCAAAAAAACCCACTGCTTTTCCTGTCAAGGGGTTTAATTGCTTTGTTTTCTCAGATTGACATTGTAACAAATGGATATTTGGTAGATCTTAACATCTGGCAGTTTTCAGACAAATAAATTAGAAGAGAAACTGAAACAACTGAAGTCTCATCATCTTTGCCCATCTCACACCTATTTGAAAAACTTAATAACCAGAGCCAATTTATGGAATAAATAGCTTTAAGGAAATTGTGTGCAATACTAAACATTGTCATCTCTAGGACTTCACATCCTGTAAAGAGTCCAACCAAGAAAACAACTCTGAAATTACAATCAGAGGGTACTTAATGCAGGGAACTGGTTACACAGGTAATGAAAGAACTGAGACACACAATGGAAAATCTGTAAGATGATTCAGAGATTAAGAAGCAGAAAACCATTACTGCCCCTAGGTCTGAGTGGGAAAGTGAAAAGACTGTACTACCAGAGCTCAGGGATCAGAATCAGCTGGGGGAATTTGCAACCATGGAGGGAGATGGAGATTTGGAGGTAGAACAGCTATTGTTGAAGACACCACTTCTGATAGAGAGGGAGGCACATATCCTGGATTCTTCCTTTATCTCCCTGCCTACTCCCCTGTCAATGCCTGCCACTGACCAAACGCAGGAGGAAAGCAGCTGACATGGAACCTGAGAAATGCAGCCTGTAGTAATTATCCTTTCTGTGATACTTAACAGGGCATAGAAATTTTCAGAAATGAATCTGAGGGCAAAGCTGTCCAGGACAATGATTTTCTAAGGGATATGATGTCATTTGTATATTAAGCTTTTAAGATCGGACCATAGGTTGCTTCTTTTTGGGTAACTAGTCTTAGAGCATGTCAGTAAACAGAATATATAACTTGAAAATTCTTTTGAGGTTTACCAAAATATTTTGTGATAGAGTCATACATGGATCTGACCAAAAAAATTAAGAGAATTTTTTTTTCCAGAAAACTGTGGTCACTTGAGAGAGTGTTAGTTATCCTATGTTCATTTATCTGACCAATTAATTAACACTTTAGGGACTGATTTTCTCCTGATTACATTAGGAGAAAGTTCGGCAACTGCGTGTTTAAGTTGTGGGGAAAAGGGTGGAAGAAAGAAAGATTATAACAAGAGTAACAAGAATGAAAAGATTAGGATGGGGGCTTCCCTGGTGGCGCAGTGGTTGAGAGTCCACCTGCTGATGCAGGGGAAACGGGTTCGTGCCCCGGTCCGAGAAGATCCCACATGCCGCGGAGCAGCTGGGCCCGTGAGCCATGGCCGCTGAGCCTGTACGCCCGGAGCCTGTGCTCCACAGCTGGAGAGGCCACAACAGTGAGAGGCCCATGTACCGGAAAAAAAAAAAAAAGATTAGGATGGTGGCTTCTTGGACAGAAAGATGGGAAGCAGCACAGAAGTTGGGAGAGGAGAATAAAAAGGGAAATGAGGACCACTGAAAGCCACTACTTCCAAGTGTGGTCCAGAGCAGTTCCTGGGTGATTCCCAGACTTAGTTTCTGTCTGGGCTTGGTAGCAGCTTCAGCTTCTCTTTAGGAAGGAAAATATAGCAACAAAAAGTTGAGTAAATACTAAACTGTTTTATTGAAGCTCAGTTTGCATAACTAAATGCAGATTCTGTTTATTTGGTTTGGGGCATAGGGTATTGGTGGAAACTGGATAAGGTCAAGAGTCTTCTCTAAGCAAACTCTGGACCCTGCTGCAATCTCTGCTTTTTATTTCTTTGGATATATAATGCCAAGTTTACACTGATGTATTTTTCCTCATTTGAATCAAACAGGCTTCTTTTTTATTTCATCTCTCATATTATCTTGCATATGTTACTCTTTTTTTCCAAAATGAATAATAAATTCAACATTGTAGTCAAACATCTCCATTAATCTTTAATGCCCTGATGCAATGTAGTACAGAAAGCATGACTTTTTTTTTTAAAGAATAGTAAAAATGCCATTTAAAAGATATTTCTTAACTAAAGTTCTATAAACTTTCTTTGATTTATACCCTCATCTTGGTAAATTTAGACATGGTAAAAATGGAAAAATTTTATTAATATGTAGCATCTTGATCATGAAGATGAAATTTAATGAATTACATATTCATCATCATATTAATGGAAGTACATGGAAATGTATAAATCAAACCAAAACACTTCCAGAAAACATAATATAAATGTAATCTTGTTTGGTTGGTTAGTAGCATTGTGAGGAGGATTTTTTTGTGAAGTTTGTTGTTGTTATTGAGGATATGAGAAGCAGAGATCTGGAATAGATAATACTCGTGAAATATTCTGTTTCAAAATATCTTCTAAATATGCCTCCAGTTGTAAACATTTTGGAATTAATAAGATTCTCTTTTAAAATGTAAATACCATATGGGAATATGAAGTCATTTTTGTATTTACACATCATATAATAATTCTATTAAGATAAGGTCTTTGGGTTGAAAGAGTGCAACTTTATTTGGAAGCTCCAAGTAATATAGGATATATTATCAGGGTACCCACAAAGAGAAACTCAGAAAATGAACAACTGGGACACAGGAAGAGGAACACTAGGGAGGATCCTGGTATTGGCAAATGGGTGTTTATTCTAGTGCACTTCCTTAGTTTTATTCTTTTTCTACTCTCCATTACTACTAATCATTTATCTTATGCTGTACTTTCTATTTTTCTCTATATCTCATAGGTTTATCCATCAGAGTTGCTGCTTCCCAGTCTTATTCATATTTGGGATTTCCTGATAAATTTGGGCTCAATCACCTCATGATCCTTCTCACATCCTTTTGGCTTCAGCAATTTCTACCTGTGCCATTCTTTTGCTATATTCTTAGACAAAAATCAATCCATTTGGTTAATCTTTTCAGGCCACTTGGAACACTGCTCTTGGGTTAGCTATCCATCTATGATACAGTTATGGTCAGAAACCAAGTGTCCCAAATTTAGACAAAATCACCAACACAAACTAGGTTTTCTACTCGTTTTGGTGTTGGTTGGAAGGGTGTGTTGTGGTGGTGGTTAAATAACTGTGTCGTTTGTTTTAACAAAGACAAGATTTTCCGTCAGCCCTAGCTTATTTCAAATTCAGTCATGGAAGAAAAAGAAATGGCTTTCTGCTTCTAAAACTTCAATATAATATATTTTAGTCAAGAAGAATATCTCTAATTTTGCAAATGAAGAAAGTGAGGGCCAAAGAAATTAAGTGACATGTGCCCTATTGTATAATTTGTTACTGGCATAGCTGTGACTGATACCTAGGAGTTATATTTCTTGTAGTATACTAAGCTATTTCCAATTCCTCATTCATTTGCAAATGAGTAACAGAATTTTTTAATTAATTAATTTATTTATTTTTTGCCTGTGAATGAGCAGTCCCTGCACTAAGCCTGTTTAATGTAATTCTGCAGATTGTGGCTGACCAGAGCTTTGGGGAAAGCATTAATGGATAGGCTTAAAACTTCTGAACAGCTTGTAACCAGTTTGCATTTCGAGGTACTGATACCCACAAAACATGTTTCTTGCCGAAGGCTTTGTTTTCTTTCTGGCTATAGAATATGAAAATAAAGATAGAAAATTTGGCTAGAGCCAAATAATACCAGCTACTTTCTTTACATAAGATACACTGCATAACCCAGATTCTATTTTTCTATTTCTGAGTTATAATCATACCAAAAATACCACTACTTAGAAAGTAATTCATGTATTTCAAGGAGTGAAAAAATTATATAGAGATGGTAAGAACTTTTTTTTTTCTGAATACAAGGTCTTTGGATTTCAGAAAGTAATGAAATATGATGGTAAGTGAGAACAGCTTGATCAAAGCTGTTGATGCTGACTTGGTAAAAGTGAAGAGCAGTGAAAAAACCAGAGTATCTTTTGTCTTTCCCCACCCCTTCAAACACTACCCAAGAGACTTTATATTAAAGTTTATGAATTTGAGGTATTTCTCATATATGGATTCAGGTGACTCCTGAAAGATGAAAATTAGTAAGAGAGCAGAACTTTTTAATGATCTACTTAACAAAGAAAAAGGGAGGTGAGAGGAAAATATTTAACAGACGAAATGAAGAGAAGGAAGGGATGGGCAAAGAGAAGAGGAAGGGAAAGAAGGTAGGCAAAATTTTGTTTCAGAGTTTCAGGAAATAGGTAACAGATAATGATGTTGGCCAAGTGTAACTTGGACATGATGTGGTGCAGTAGCTTTCACCTCACCTTTTGTATTTATAAATCATTTCCAAGGCAATTATAATGGAAGCAAATGTATATAAAATGTGTACGTTATTTGGTACTTAGCAGAATACTTCCTACTTAAAGGTATGATATTACACTTAGAAAGAGTTATGTTCTTGATTCTCTTGGAGAATGAAGAAAAGAAATGCAAGGGGAAAGAATGTTACTGTTAATACATTTCAAAAGAAAATAGTAATTACCTATCTCAGTTATGTTTCTGTTAACTACCGCTTATAATGTCATTTTCAAATACCATGAAGTAGACATTTTCCATGGAGAAAAAGGAAGAAAAATCATGTTGTGATGCTAGGTACCAGCTATCTATGACAAGACCCATTTTTCACTAAGTGAGTATGATGCAAGTTAAACATTACAAAGGTTCTATAGTTATGCTTCTTGTGTTAGAAGTGGGATGGGTGCACTGTAGCCAGAGAACCCAAATTATAACTTTGAGTTAGGAATTCTGAATGTGAAATCAGAAATCATTAGAGAGTATTGCATCTCTGAGATAAGTTTAGAACATTACCCAAATATCCAAGATATTTAATAAAAAAATTTTTAAGTGATCTCTTCACTCTAACTGTTGGCTGGTTTTGTTCTTGCATCATTTTTCCTAGTTTTGTTTGTTTTTGTTTTTGATTTTTAGTTTTTTGGGTTTTTTTTCTGAGCATTATGGAAAGGAGCCAAAGCTCTAAACCAGAAGAGTTAATTGTTCACCATTGAAAATGGATGATCTATTCCAACTGGGCTGACAAACAGAACAAAAGAACACAAGTCATCCAATCAAATGTTAAGAAAAAATAATTTCCTCTTGTTTGAGATAATATCTTCAGACTTAAGTTTGCCCTTTAGCTTATATAAGTTACTAATAAAATAAAAACTAATTCTTTATGATTTCTTTTATTAATAAAAGTAAAACAAATTTAAAAGATTGATAATTGGGTTAATTTAATAAATAATAATGGTGAAATAATTTATTGTTCATTGTAGTTACATTCTTGCCAATATTTAAACATACTTCATAATTATTTTTATAAATGAATGAATCAGTAGCATAGGAATTCACTCACATTCAACTCAGTTGTATTCCCTTCCCAAATTTGATTATATTGTTTCTGTCTTCATTTGACTGTTAACTGTGCTCTCCTCCTCCTCCTTTTTCTCTTGTTCTTTCTCCCCTTTCTCTTGCCTCTCCTTTTCCTCCCCCCTCCAAACTTGTTTTAGATTTTGATGGTTTTGAACACATAAATTATCCCAGTGCAAACATTTATCAATGGCTCATTATTCTTTCTGATAGTAGATCTTGACAGTCTTAGCAGGATTAAGACAAAAAGAGAAAAAATGTTATTATAAAATGATATTGTTAACAAATCAATTTTCTTGGTTGTTTTGATTGATGTAGGTGCTATTCAAATTCCAACTTTTAGAAGCATTTTTGAGTCAGAAAGTAAAATTTTTCTGCTTTGTAAACAATCCATCTATAGGTGATTTTAAAACACATCAAGAGTTAAAAATTGCAATGTAGAACATCTCAATCATTTATAATTACTTACCAATGTTTTTAAAATGAAGCTGCATTTCAGAATTTTGAAAGCTCAATTGGAAACAACACAAAATGCTGTATTTCATTGTCTCAGGTTGAGGGAATGGATAAGACGGTTTTGTGATTAAAAGAGTTAAGCATTCTGCATAAGGCTTGAACAGATGAAGTTTTTGGGTTTTTTTTTCTTGTAAGTTATCAAATTCTCCTTTGCAAATGGACCACGGTGTCTGCCCTTTTAAATTTATGATGGATGCTACACAATTAACATTATCATGACAACTGAAATGTGAAAGCAATAGACCTACAAAAAGTAATTGCAATAAAAAATACTGGCATTTTTCAAGTGCAAGAGTAGAAAATATTCTAACTCAGCAACTGATCTTTTTTTTTTAACCTTCACTTAACATATAAATTTGTTTTTTATTTAATGGATTTCTTTTTTCTTATTTAATGTCAATACAATTACATTATTCTGGATAAATTTTTGTTTCCTTTCTCTATGAGAATAAATAAGAATAGTTTCATGAAAAATAAATTAAGCAAGTATTAGTTGGTTTACTTATTTTACTTTATATGTCACCTTTTTAAAAAAAATACTTTTGGCTGCATTTGGTCTTCATTGCTGAGTGTGGGTTTTCTCTAGTTGCGGGGAGTGGGGGCTGCTCTTCATTGTGGTGCATGGGCTTCTCATTGCGATGGCTTCTCTTGTTGCAGAGCACGGGCTCTAGGTGCATGGGCTTCAGTAGTTGTGGCTTGAGAGCTCTAGAGCGCAGGCTCAGTAGTTGTGGTACATGGGCTTTGTTGATCTGGGGCATGTGGGATCTTCCCGGAGCAGGGCTCGAACCCGTGTGCCCTGCATTGGCAGGTGGATTCTTAACCACTGCACCCAGGGAAGCCCTATATTAGTCACCTTAATTCATGACTGTTGTTACCTTTAAGAATCAATATTTTATTGGACTACCAAAAGAGATAGTTATGTCAGCTTTAGCATTATTCACTTTCATTCTATATGCTTCTGTGGATTCTCATAAATAAGCTTTATGTCCTATATTTATCAGTGCATATTATTGTTGTTGTTATTTTTTTTAGTACCTTTACCTTGTAGAGCATACTGGGATTTTGCATTTCAGCTTTACTTTCCTTAAGTAATTGTTGGCATTTTATGCCTTTCCCTTTAAGTCTAATTCATATTAGCAATTAGAATTTGAAGAGAATTGAATGACTCCAGAATTTTTAAATTTTTTCCCGCTTTTTAATAATAGCAATAATAAATGTGCTATAATTTTAAGATTTTATGTATATTTATATTTCTGGACAAAGATTCTTAGATTCTAATTTCATGAAAGTTTTGATTAGCTTCTCAGATCAGATTTGATGTTATAATATAATTTCTAGTCTATATTCAGTAAAATCATATACTGTAAGTGAGTGGAAAAGGAATAGGAAGCATGCTTTGGAAATCAGCAATAGTGAAAGTCAGCATGGTAAAATCTCTAAGCTTGCAGTTATGCCTTCAGAGTTCCAACTCTAGCTCTGTTATTACCTAGTATCTAGGTGGTAAACATGATCCATTTATGGAGCTAATTTGAATAAACTTTCTAATCCTGTGTATTTTGTACAATTGTTGTGATGAGGATTTTAAATAATTTTTTTAAAAGAGCTTTGTTCAATCCAAAGAATTATGTATTATAATATTATCTATATTATTAAACAGCATAAAAAAGCAAGTTAAGCTAGAAATAAGAATAGCAAAATATGTCCAATAAAGGAAATTGCCACAGAGAATGCTCAAGAAAAAAATGAGTCACTTGTTTATGAGAACTAAGAGGTATCTTATCATCATTAGGATACAAATCAAAATAATGATGACTATGGGCCATTTTTAACACAAGTGTAGTTATAAGTTAAGAAAACATTTTTTTTCTCCTATTAAATAAGTATTAGTCCAACTAAACTGATCTTACTTTTTTTTTTTTTTTTGGCTGTGCCTCACACCATGTAGATCTCAGTTCCCCAGGCAGGGATCAAACCCATGCCTCCTGCATTGGAAGCATGGAGTCTTAACCACTGGACCACCAGGGAAGTCCCTAAACTGATCTTTGAAAAACCATTATGCTAGAGAGATTTTGCTGCATTGACAGGAAAAATCTTCTCATGACCAGTGTAAAGACAAGTTTCCAAAAATGTTAGTGCCTCCAGGAAGTTAACCTGGACTTTACCTTTCCATGTCTGTCAATGAGAGCTGTGATGTGTATGCCTTCATGGTAAAGTTTGGCCATTCTTTCAAACTTTTGTTAAAAGAGTACAAGATATTAGTTGCAATCTCTACAGTTTCACATAAATCTGAAGATAGAATTCACAAGGTTTTCTATCTTTTTTTGTGTAGACAAATGTCCAGATTTTAGGCACTGTTAAAAAAAATCTGCTTGCTATTCTGTAGCAGTTCTCAGGCTCATAAACATTTTCTAGGCCATAATGCTTTTGATGTGCTGTTTTAGGAGCTTCTAATCAAAGCATGTTATATTCTTATACTTTAGCATGTGTTTTTAAATTTAACAAAGGGAGAATCTAAATTTCCAAGAAAAAAAAATAACACATGGGATTAATAGACAAAACAGAACTTTAAAGAGCATCCAATTGACAGCACCAGTGTAACAGCACTAGTGGGCTGTATTAAGGCAGTTTTTCTGCACTAATGAGTAGCTACCATTTCATGGGTGGAATATCCACTATAAGCTTTGGGACCTATGGGTGGGTAGTAACACTGTTTAATTTACCATTTCTCATTCTCTGTATGTTGCTAGAAACTGCTTTCTTTTTCTCCATTCCAGTAAACACTTAATATTAAAAATTAGTGTTTCATTGTCAAAATAAGGGGAAACTGGCCTTGGGCCACATTTGTAAATCTACATTCGAGTACACCATCAATCAAATCTTACCCGAATGCCAGTGTGCATCGGGGTATTACAGATGTTCAGTAGAATCACTCATCTTCTTTCCACGAAAACAGATCTAGGGAAAAATTTTAAAACAAAACAAAAGAAAAAAACAAAAGAAATTAATTTTATATTACAACTCTACTTCATCTACCAACAATAAGTTGTTGACTTATATATGAGTCTGTACAGATTATTACTTGTACACATTTAAGCATATTCAGAGTTCTGTTTCTCTACATGTTTCCATTTCATTACTTTTCATTTATTTGAGATATTCACATGACTAAACGTGGGAGAGCTGTTACTTTGAAACTACTCTATAGTACAATGGACACTGCCTTTTACTTTGTTGAATGTTTTTTGCTTGAACTGGTTAGAATATTTAGAGCCCTGGTTTTAATGTACTGGCTTGACATGAAGTGACACTAAAATGATGTTGCCGAGGCCTTATGTTCATTCAACCGAGTTAAATAAAGTTCTTGTTCTTAAAATGAAGAAAATATAGATATCTGTAATATTCTCTGAAGCTTACTTGAAAATATTTAACTACTTTAGATAATACCTACATTCTTTTAGATTTATTCTACGTTTTCCTATTAATTAACATATGTAAGTATTTTTTAATGTCACATTTAGGTCCAAGAAAGAATGGCAAATATTTTCATTTTTCTTTTCTTTCTTTTTTTTTTTTTTTTTTTTTCATTACGCGGGCCTCTCACTGTTGTGACCTCTCCCGTTGCGGAGAACAGGCTCTGGACGCACAGGCTCAGCAGCCATGGCTCACGGGCCTAGCCACTCCCTGGCATGTGGGATCTTCCCAGACCCGGGCACGAACCCGTGTCCCCTGCATCAGCAGGCAGACTCTCAACCACTGCGCCACCAGGGAAGCCCCATTTTTCTTTTTAAAATGATTTTTAGTCAAGTATTACATTTTGTACATTAGATGGACTATATTATAGTTTACATTTGCTTAAAAGTCTTCCATAAATATTATATAGGATACAGCAGAATTGACTAAGAGTATGTATATTTATAGTCTTATATGTACAAATACTGAAAATGAACACATATGGTAAAATATTTGTAATTAATTTAACTAGATTATTAACAAATCACATATAGACACATTGGCTCCAAAAGAGATTATTTTCCCAGATTAAAAAGAGTAAAAAAAAAAAAAAAACCCACCATGGTATTCAAAGAAAAGGTTTCCTGGTAAAATATTTCACAAAAATAATTGTTATTTTAACTTCCTACTATTTCTGGTCACCAGCACAGTTCATAAGGTGACCAAGGATTACATCAGTTCTTAACAATGGCCTGACAAATTATGCATAGACTTTTTAGAAGCTGGTGACATGAATTGAGAAAAAAAAGAAAGCATCATTCTTAGTAACATTTTTTTAAATTTAATGCCCTTAACTATGAATATTTTTTAAACTTAGAGACCAGAGAATTTATCATAGAGAATACAAATATAATAAATGTATATCGATTTGCTTAAACTAAGTGACTATTCAGACAAGGTCTTCTACCAACTTGGGTCTACTCCAATTTCACACATTTTTTTTTTTTCATATTTTGTTTTAATGAAACAACACTTCTGGAAAGTCCTGTGTTTGATTTCCTAATATGTACAAAACCCTGCTATTTGAGTGGCAGATTCACCAGCCAGAAGCTGGCTCTGAACATGTCAGATATATTGGCACAAGCAGAGCTCAGGTGCTGTTGGAAGTCCCTGCCAGCGGGTCAAAGTCAGCTCAGAGTTGGAATCAGAGCCAGGAATTACATCTGGGTAATCAGGCACTGCGGGCAATCATTGCAGCAGGATCAGAGTTCAGACAAGCAGTCATAGTCGACGGCCTGTCACAGGTGTGCTTGGTAGACATAAGTGCATAGCAGGTGGTGAGAAACGTAAAGCAAGCAGTCAATCAATGTTGATCTCTTTCTGCTTTTTGTATCTTTTACATAAACACTGGCCAATCACAGAAGACGAAATGTGGAATCGTAAGTCTGTGAGCTGCCCACAATTGATAAAATGATACATGATAACAAAAATTGCTCCGAGATTAATAAAAACAGATATTTTTATAATACCACAGCTTATTTCTGCTTTTCTGTGCACTCCGATTTTACCCTTTAAACTGCTGTATTTAAATGTTCGTTTCTTTCCTTTCTTGGTACTTTAAAATTTGTATAACAATTTCATTCACAGCTATTGTATTATTGCATGTATTCTAAAGATAGATTAAAGAATTCCCATTTCAGTCATGTAATTGAGCCCTTTTCATTATAGATTTTGATTTTAGAAAATCCTAACATATGTGTTAATTTTAAAATATGCTTTCTTTTCAATTAAGAGTAATTAAACTATCTTAAAGAGTTAAAATGGAATTCCAGACCTTCAAGTCAGTTTATAATTGTACTTGTACATGAATACCTGATATGTTTTACATTTCACCATATCTGATGATTATCTTTTAAAGTCTCCATTCTATTAAGTATATACTAGAAACTCACTATTGCAATAATGTGGAGAAGTCAATTTTACAGGACGACTTCAGAAACAAACTGTCTTCGGAAGAAAGCCTTTCTCCATGTGAGTAACCAAATTCACTTGAAAAGGATGTAAGATAAACTCACTACACGTCAAATTTTGTTTCTTAGGTTATAGTTTGTATTAAAGTTCAACTTTCATACTATAAAATTCTTCTAACAACAATTAAATTTTTTAATCTGAAATACCTAGTGTGTAGTGCTGCTTGGTATTTTGTCACGTCATTCTCTATAGTGGTTATTAAATAGACCTGAGCAACATATAGCAGAATAAGATCATCTACACAAAGCACATTTATATCTAAAAAAAGAGAGAGACCTAAGTTATTCAAAACTGAGGAAAGCTCTAAGTGAAAAATCTAAAAATAAAACTGATTACTGAGATAATGGGGCTTCACCTTATAAAAAACAAGTATATCTAAAAAATTACCTATTTTTCATAATAAAATGTAAATGTGTTCCTCAGACAAAAAATGTAAAATTATATTTAAGTGTGTGGTATAATTTTCTAATAAAATCCAAGTAAAATTAATAATACTCAATAGTTGTAAAAGATATCTGGGTTTATTTGAATGTTTCAAAGTGGTCAAAATAAAAAATAAGCACCGCTTAATAAAAGAAAACAAGTATCAAAAATCCTCCTTTTTCTAACAGGCTACAGCTTAATTTTCTTTTAGACTCTTATCATTCCCTAACATTTGTGAAAACTACAAATATTTGGTTTTTCAAATGGAAATTACAAGGTTATACAGACACATATGATGAAATTGAGAAAAAAAATTCAAAATGTGGTCATAGTGAGGCAGGAGACAGATGGGCCCCCAGGGCAAACGGTTCGAGTTCTTTCCTTGTGGACCGATACTCCGAGATGGGAATAACAGGACAATTGAGAGAGGAGGCTGGGCCCTGCCCAGATAGAAGATAAGAGACCACATATTCCTCATTCTTGAAGTAGGGAGACCTCCCTGACTACACATGTGCAGAAAGGTTCCTTGGAGCTCAAAAGGGGAGTGATGTCAACTAATGCTCACTTACCTATAGGTCCCTTCAGTAGAATCCATCTTGGTTAAGAGATTCACATGCACACATGGGAAAATCCTGAGATACACTAAATATGGACTCCGAACCAGGCAAATGAAAATGATTGGTCAAAGGAAACACGGAAGAAATGTCCCATAAAAGTGATTCAAACTGTCACGAGGGCACGACGCTCTCTCTGAGCCCACCTGTGTGTCTATCCACACGTACTGTACTCTTTTTTTCCTAATAAATACTTTACTTGTTTCACTACTTTCCGTCTTTGTGGGAATTCTTTTTCTGCAAAGCCGAAGGGCCAGGGCCTTGTCACTGACCACTGGTCTAGTGGCTGGGATTCGGTGCTCTCACCGTCACGACCCGACCTCAATCACTGCCAGGGAACCGAAACCCTGCTTCAAGCTGCTGCAGGCCAAGGCCACCTGAGATCACTAGCAAACAAATTGAGGCAAGGAAAGAAAAACAAATATATGTATGTATAAATTTTTTTCAGGCACTCTGCTAAGAACTTTTCAGTTTTTTTTACCTACTTTTATCCTCACGACAGTTTTACATGATAAGCATAATTTTGCCCATTTTACAAGTGAATTGAGACTTTGAGAACAAAGAGTCTGAGGTCAGAGTGCTAATAACAGACAAAACAACAATTTGATTCTAAATTCAGTTGCCCTCAAAAACTTTGTTCTTTTCTCTTTATACCTCAAAATGTCCTGTAATAGCAAATTTTTGCATAACAAGCTTAACCAGTCATCGGTATTTACTAATGCCCCTAGTTTCCTGTATGGTGACTGCATCACTCCCTTTCCACAGTTCAAGCTGCTGTACTTGCAGCTCCTCATCTGACTGTGTACAGATAGTAAAGGACTAAAGTTGAGAAGGAGATCTGTGTCCGGCAAAGTGCTCACTCAACTAAGCTTAATGGCCTACTGCACCAATTCTAACATGCCACTCAGAAGCCAATGACTGCTACTAAACTCTTTTGCCCTTTGACATTCCTCTAAGACTCCCTGGTCAAATTACCAGGGAAACCAGTGATGGTACTTCTCTTTCTCTCACAAACTGTAGCTGTTCTAAATGCTCAGACTTCCATTAACTGAAGTTTCAGTTGATGAACAGAACAATTCTCTACTACAAATATTGGGGAATCGCTGAACATGAAATAACACACTATCAACTTATTTCATTTGCTCAACTCCTTTTCATCACTTCCTAAGTATCCACAATGTCCCTAAAGTTTTGCCTGTAGACCTACTTCACAATCACCTGGGGTACATATTAAAATGCAGATCCCTTGACCTACCTAATGTATTAAATCTCGAGGCATGGTACCTAGGAATTTGTTTTTTTCACATACTTCCTTGAGGATTTTTACATACATTAATATTACATATAAGTTTATTTACATTTATTAATATTAATATTTCAGACAAATCAACAAAATTACAAAGAAACCAACCACACTGGCCAATAGGCCACAGGATCTAAAATTAAGATGGGAGACAGGGCTTCCCTGGTGGCGCAGTGGTTGAGAGTCCACCTGTCGATGCAGGGGACATGGGTTCGTGCCCCGGTCTGGGAATATCCCACATGCCACAGAGTGGCTGGGCCCGTGAGCCATGGCCACTGAGCCTTCACGCCTGGAGCCTGTGCTCCACAACGGTAGAGGCCACAACAGTGAGAGGCCCGTGTACCGCAAAACAAAAAACAAACAAACAAACAAAAAAAGATGGGAGACAATGCAGATCAAGGATTCCTGGCATCAGCAGTTATCTTGCACATTTAGCTAGCTAAGAAATCCTTGGTGAAGGGGTTTCCAGGAATGCAACAGTCCGAAGGTAGTCAATGTAATCATTATTTTCAGGAACACTGTATAGAAATAATTTAGTGGATAATTTTGTCTCCTTTATGTTCTCAGTTTTCAGATTTTTCTTACTTTTATAAATATTATATATATTAATTTTAATATATACAAATTTATATAAGAATTACATAAATACTTATATGAATATTATAAATATAAGACAGTGAAATTACCTAAACTGGTCTATTTTGCAACATTCTATGCAAGCAGAGCAAAAATTTCAAATGACTAAGCGTTTACAAAATGTTACGGTCAAAACTCTTATGGCTGTACTAGGAAGGCTACTCAAATTAGAACTGATTTGTCTTTCTTCTTCAGAATCAGTCATTTGCAAATTGAGGCAAATTGAGCCACTGTGGGTAAACCGTAGGATTTTAAGGTGATGGGACTGTAAATTTATTTAGTTCTGATTTAGTACTTCAAAACAAAATTATAAAATTGGTCACTTAATTGTCAGCATATGCTTTGTGTCTCTAACAGTGGGATTTGACGAGATTCATTAAACTAAAATGGCATCAATTTTAACTAGCATTATGAGTCAGGATAATCTGCAACATAGAAAAATTCCATTTTGCTTTTTTTCCCCCTCTAATCTGATATCTATAAAAATACCTACTGCAATAGGATGGTTGTTTTTCATTTACTGTAGTTAATGAACCCACTGAATTCTCTAATATTATTTAAAACTGTGCATTGAGAAAACACAACTGCAGTACATAAAATCAGCTAAAAAATAGCCTGTGCCTCAGGCATACTATTATACTGTCTTTACTATAACCAGAATATTGAAATTTGTCTTTATGTCACAGGAAATAATTATGTTTAGCTTTTATTTCATTTAACAATCAAAAACTCTCTCAAGACTATGTTACTTGCATTTTTATTTTCCTATTTTTGTATTGCATATTAGGTAAACAATGAAGGTGACTTCCCTTAAATCGCTTATTTAGTACACATTATAAATCTCATAGGATATGCTATGTCTTATAGAATTTAATTAGATGCATTTCTTGGAGAAGCCACTCCCTCTGTGTATATATCTTGGGCTTAATTTACTGATACCTAAATCTTTAACTTGAGAGATAATTACAAAGATAAATACTAATTCAGAATCCATCAGAATGTAAAAATAATTTAAATCCCTTCACTCATGGAGCATTATTTAATTAAGCACCAATGGGTTAACCATTGAATTTATCAGGAAAAAAAGTGTATGCTTTTGGTATTTTTGCTATAACCGTAAGTAGACTCACAAACACAAAAATTGTGCTGTAAGTATATTTTACAGCTTTATACTAGTTAGACAACTTCCATTCTTACAACAGTTTTAATTTTCTTGGACTTTTGAAGAAAATATTGGATTTTCCTCAAATGGGATTATTTTTGTTCATAGAAGTCACTTAAGATTATCTGAATGAGTAAAATTAATTAAGGAATTTAAATTGAAATTTGCATATAGGCACAATCTAAGTAGGTTTATATGCTATTGACATTCACTATGTGACTCCAGTTTTGAGAAAATTTGAGAACTCCCAGAAGGTTGAAGCAAACTAGTTAAAATTGGTGAGGGGGTAGAAAATAGGAAAGGAAACCAGAATTTCAAATCTCCAGCACGTCATGAAATCACTTCCCACTCTGGATCAAATAAGTGGTGATGAGGAGTTTGGGAAGAGAACCTCTTATCCAGCAGATGTCAGTACAACAAACCAAAATGAAAGACACAGAGAGGCTAAGAAGAATTGGAAATGCAACCAGAGCTCTCAGCAAATTGGACTGAAGTCCTAGGCTGGTCCTGAGTTAATGGGGAATAAGGGATTCTACTGAAAGACTTAGCAGGATGGCTACAAAGAGTGGGTGGTAAATGATGCCTGAAGGCTAATTCCTCATCGTGTGTCCCAAAGGGTAAAGTTACTACAGAAAGTTTTTAACAGACCGGTGTAGAACACTTTCAGTGGAGCCTCTAGTGGCTCAGAATCTGCTCTTTCTAAGACACAAGAGCCACAGAAATTGACCACTGCTTGTGCTTCACCAAGACGTTATAGCATTTGAAGGGTGATGTTTTCCTGGACTGGAGGCTCACTTCCTAAAAATTCAAAGCTAATACAGTGTTCATTAACTTTGCTGTCTCGTTCACATCTCAGGAAATAACCCAATCCCGGGGACATTATAATGTGTTTGCCAGAAATTCTTTATTAATTTTGTTCAGCTGTTCAGGAATTCACCCAGCATTTATTAAATACTTGCTAAGTTCTTCCCACTAAATTAAATATATCTCTTTCTCTATGTGTCCGTATCTCCCTCTGCCATTATAGGTAACTCTAAGCACATTTACACAGATATATATTTTTACATATATATATACATATATATGTGTGTGTATATATATATATATATATATATATATATATATATATATATATATATATATATATAGCATGTAAATATGCAGTGGTAAATCTCACTGTCTAAAGATCACCAGGAACACACCTACAGTCAAACTTGTTTATGTTTATGAAATTGCTGTAGTAAGAGAAATCGTGTACCATGAGAATTATGGCGTATATAAGTAAGAGGAAGTTAGGGTAAGATTATTATAGACTTGATCCTATGCTGAGTAATTTGGAGCAAAATTTAAGGAAGTATGGGTTTGTATGGGACTGGGTGCTGTCAGGTATTAAGGCTAATTTGTGATTTGAGTATCTTATTTATTTTTATCTAGGTCATTTAGATTAGCTGAATAAGTAAAATTAATTAAGGTATTTAAATTGAAATCTGCATATAGGTACAATCTAAGTAGGTTTATATGCTATTGACATTCACTATGTGACTCCAGTTTTGAGAAAATTTGAGAACTCCCAGAAGTTTGAAGAAAACGAGTTAAAATTGGTGAGGGAAGAGGAAGAAGACAAGTTAGGCCAGAGTTGTTATTGGAAAAGCATTAGCATTCATATCAGCCAGGAGAGAGAGAGATGTTTGGTCATTGTGATGTTTACATTTGTGGTGGTTTGTATTGTTCTATCATAGTCGCAGAATGATCTCACCTAATGTTAACATTCTCTGAAGTTCTTAATGCCCAACAGGGCACACCACAACTCAGTTGTGAGATGCTGAGCTGACTACAAGCTATCAGCAGCTATATATACAATTTTTCTTTCTCAGTAGCTACACGTAATAATCAAAATTTTACATCATAGCAGCGTAATTAATACCTGCTTAATATAGAAAGGATAAATCTGAGATGAGTCTTACAAGCATGTAGGAAGAAATTTTAAAATCATCCAAATACCTCTATACTTAGTAAAATAGAAAATATGATAAATCTGTGGTAAGAGAGCTTGTAGTATTGCTTTGTCAGATATTTTGAGAAGCATTTGAAGTATAACTTTTTTTTAAAAGACACACTTTGAAAAGAAAAGAACAAGAAATGTAAGCACAATATGAGTCTTTGAGGAGTTCAGAGTCTAAGAAAATTTACTAACTTTATAATTGGCTAGTGACGCAAGGTACAGAGTTTTTGTGTAAATCAAGATAATGTGTGAAAAGCACTTCAAACATTTGACATGCAAATATAAGGTATTTTTTCTTTATTAATATTAGATGCATTTCCATTTTTCTTTAGACTGGGGATGGGAAAGACTAATGTTAAATAAACTTGGAATTTTTTAAAGTTTAGAATTCATCCTAATTCAATGATTTGGATGAAACTTTTAAAATTACATGATTTAAAAGTAATTCAGTCTGGAAAATTAAAACTATCAGCAAGAGGAAAATGTAAATTTTCCCCTCAAATTGTTACATTTATCTTCTGGATGAGTTTTATCCATTTTTGGCCATACAGTTTCATGAAAAGCAGATGTTATAACCATGAAATGGACTTATTAAACCCTTGGATTAGAGTAAATCACATGTCCTGCAGACAACTGCCAAGAGCTAACCATAGAAAAAAATAATTTGTGGGACACAATGTGGTAGAATAACTTCAATTGCCCTATACTGCCTCCAAAGGTAAAAGTGAAGAGAAACTACTGGAAGTTATTGGAAGAAGAAAAAAAATCTGTAGCATTTCATGGGTAAAGAATGCACTTGAAAGTTCTGCCTAAAAAGAACAACCATAACAGTGATTTTTATGATTTTTTGAGTAGTGTTTTTGGACTTTTGTCATCTGGGTTTTATATGTTATCGTAGTTATATAAGTTGCATTGAAATTATGAGATATATACTTTGTTGAAACTATCTCTGAACAGCAATATCTAAGGGGAGAAAAGCAGACTTTGTGTGATTTTTGCCAATAATCACTTTGTGTGATTACTGTCATCCTCATTTTGATAACATTTAATAAAATTAATTGCCCTTATATACTCACATTTATCCTCATAATGGATGATACTATAATGTCATATACTATAAACTTCTAACTAGACAAACAAAGTGTATGTGAAGGTCTTCTTAGTTCAATGTTCCTGTGAACCCATAACCTTTGAATTTGATCGGTTTAAACCCCCTCTACAGGTTTAGTCTCATTTCAACCTCTTGGATTAACCAAATTTCTAACTAGAGGGAGTTTAAGGAACCCTATGTAAGTAAGTCAGCAATTTAGTTTCAAACAAAATTTGCAGTGCTCCTATGTGAAGTTCATTTAATCAAATTTCAACCATTGATTTATTTCTTTTGATGTGTAGTTCCAGCTAGCTAGCAGTACTTGGCTCATCTTCCTGCACCTTCAAAATTCCCTCAATAGCTATGTGGATTGAAAAGGAAAAAAATAAATCTAAGTTGATTTTCAGATGACATGATCATGTAATAGAAAATCCTAAGGAATCCACTACGAGTAGAATTTCTGAGTCATGTGATGACTCTATGTTTAAGTTATTGAGGAAGTGCCGAAGTGTTTTTCAAAATGGCTGCACTATTTTACATTCCCACCAGCAATATATGAGGGTTCCAATTTCTCCACATGCCTATACTTTTTATTACCTATCTTTTTGATCATAGCCATCTTAAAATGTGTGAAGTAGCATCTCGTGGTTTTGCTTGGCATTTTTTAATGACTAATGGTGCTGAGTATCTATTCATGTGCTTATTTGCCATTTATATATCTTCCTTTGAGAATTTTCTAATTCATATCCTTTGCTCATTTTTAATTAGGGTATTTGTCTTTTTACTATGGAATTATAAAAGCTCTCTGGGCTCTGGCCACTGAAAGAATTATAAGCAAATTACCTTTTAGATACAAATATAACTGAGAAGAAATTGGTATTCCCTTGCAACTACTAAATAAATCAAAATAAACATTTTAATGATATTTATCTGAAGACATGGCTAAATTTTAGTTTAAAATTTAGTTTAAACTTTGGCCCTTTTAATGTCAAATATTTTTCCATAAATAAAAAATTGCAAAATCTTTTGTATTTTTTCTCAATATACATCAAGAGGATGGTGAACTGGACAAAAATCAAGCTATTAGGAAATAAAAAGGAACATTGTGAGGTTAAAAAAACAAATTACTTTCATAAGAAAAACATGATCAAAAAATTAATAACTTCAATATATATACAGTGAAAAGAACATTGGATACTTCGTAAAATGTAATAAAATGTAGAAGACAAATGGAAGGTTTTCTAAGAAATCAGAGGAAAAGGATAGACATAATATTGAAAAACTAAAGGATGTATGAGAAGATTAGGTGAACCAATTATAATTCAAGAAGAAGCAAATGGAGACTGGTTAATAATGAAAAAATAAAGGTATATTTAGGAAACTGTAGGATGTACATATTGATACAAGGAAAATAAACTAAAATAAAGCAATATTGAGACACAGCTTAGTGTGTCTCAGTTTAGTGCCTAAGACTGATATTATTTTTTTAAGTTAAGAATAAAAGGAAACTTGCAAAGAGATTCTAGATTGTCAATATTTGCCTGAAAAATAATTACATGAGGCTAATCTAAAATTTTTATTCACTACTAGTTTCCAGAAGACAATGATCAATCTACACAGCAGTTTCTTTCTTTCTTTTTTTTTTTTTTTAATATTTATTCATTCATTTGGCTGCACCAGGTCTTAGTTGTGGCATGCGGGATCTATTTCCCTGACCTGAGATTGAACCCAGGCCCCCTGTATTGGGATGGTGAAGTCTTAACCGCTGTACCATCAGGGAAGTCCCTACAGAGTGGTTTCTTGAAAAGTGATTTGGATCAGCTTGAATGGCATTTTTTTGCCAAAGGAAAAAAAAAAACGTATTTTCAGCTACATACGAGCTTAGAAATGAACATTAAAGGGCAATAAAGTCAGTATATATCAAAACTTAAAAGATACTGTTAGAAAAAAAAGCATATATAGTAGATATACTTAAAAATATTAATGTAAATGAGCAATTTAACCTTTAAAGAATGTAGAATAGGAAGACATTAAAACCAAATAAGGCAGATACCCACCCTCTAAAAAGATAAAGCAGAAATTAATAAAGTAGATAATAAAACAAAACTAAAAAATTTCATTAGATTAATAAACGTTTGTCTAAAAAATAGAACCTTAGCAAGAAAGGTTACATAGAAAAGAAAAGACAATTACCTCAGCATTCAGTAAAAGAAAGAAGACAAACAAAATAACCATAGAGAAATAGGAAGAATCAATGTAGTAAATGCAGACATTTATAAATGGTAAATTATAACACTAATAAAAAACTGAAAAACTTTTCCTTCATATAGAGTCCAGTAAGAAAATTTTCTGAGGGGTAAATCAAGTTAACAACAATAAAGAAATACAAATACAGAAAACTAAAAATGGTATATACTAATATCAAAGACACAATTTTAACAAAAACCAGAGAATACTATGCAATGCCATACTAATTTGAATTAAATATCAATTATGTGAAATATTTTCTGAGAAAATAAAATTATTAAAAGTGACCTAAGGTTAAACAATAACCAAGCAAGAAAATTAAATGTTTTAAAATCAAGCTTGTAAAAAGTTCATCTTATAAAATTTTAAAGATAGCAAAGAAAAAAGTATACCCCAAAGAAAATAAAAATCTCCCCAGTAAGAAAAAGAGGAAAAGTGTCCTAATTTATTCCACAATGCTATGATATTTCTAATGCCATTTTGATCATGATGGATTTCCAATGTGCCACCTGACATAAACAAGTAGAAATCTGGTAAAACATAAGAAACAACAGCTTTTAGATATTGGAAAAAAGGTGACCCAGGACTCTCACCCTTGAAAGAAGAAACAAATGAGATGATTTTTACTATTGCCTTAGCTTTCTCAGAAGAGTTTTGGACAGTAAAATGGGCTGGGGGTTGGGAGCAACTCAAGTAGGGCACAGCTGTCTAGCTGTGTTGTGGAATCAATGTTCAGAGTTCAGGGAGACTATAGCAGAAGTAACTTTTGGTGCAGAGTATCAGAAAAGAAGGAGCCATAAGAAGAAAGGGATCCTGAAACCTGCATAGGATTCCCCTTGAATGAACAATAAGGGTTGCATGTGTAGTAATTCTCCATTATGCTAAGATAAAAACTACCAGGAGGCAATAAGGTAAACAATTCCCAGGTTGGGCTAAGAGACATTCAGGTATGACCAGCCAGAATGAAGAGACCACATCAGACGTCGTGGAAGTTCAGTAGAGGCCATGGAAGTCTAAGCCTTTCTAGCAGGGCTAACCTAGTCCTAAATGAAAAGCTACTCTAAACCTACCCTAAACAGTCATGGAGAAGAACTGAGGCTCCTGCCAACAGTCAGCCATGTGAATGACCTCCTTGGAAGTAGAGCTTCTATCTCCAAACAAACCTTCAGATGACTGCTTTCCTGGTCAATATCTGATGGCAACTACATGAGAGACAGTGGGTCAGAATTCCTGATCCACAAAACTGAGAGAGATAAGGTTTACTGTTGTTTAGCTGTTAAACTTTAGAGTGATTTGTTACATAACAATAATAATTAAAACACCAAGATGAACCCAGTTACCTTCAATCTACGACACCAGAAGCCAATGCTAAGCCCCAATTTCTATCATCCCTTGGGTGGACCAACCAGTTACTTGAGGGGGTCGTTATTTCATTGGACCCCTTCCATAAATAGAAGAGAACTCACTGTCCTCCTAAGAAAATATAAAAATCTAGGTACAGATTTGTCTTTCTTGCTGGAAGGACTTGTTAGTCAACTTACAAAATACTTATTTCATCACTGTGGCATGCCCACAATATGATGTTTCACCTGGGGATATAATTCATGGCAAAAATTGTGGTATTGATCTCATGTGCACAGAGATTGGTCTTTCATCATTACTCATCTATAGAGGGCCCCATTTTGATAGAGCAGTGGAACAGCCTGCTGAAGGCTCACATACAATCCCAGCTGAGAGCCGACACACTGTGAGTTTGTGTACAAATTTACAGGATGTCGTATATCCTTTAAACCCACAACCAATAAATATATTGCCACTCTCCCATAAGTAGGTATGGAGAGAGAGAGGAGTGTTCTTACTCTTCTACTTAAAAACTCACTGGAAAAAAAAAAGTTTGCTTCACCATCCTACAACCTTGAAACTAAGGGATTTGGAAGTCCTACTGGCCAAAAGAGGACTTCTTCCAAAGTATATGCAATCAAGTTTCTAATGAATTGGAAGCTAAGTATGCCCATGTCCACTATCTAGTAGATCTTCACTTGTTTTTTCCCAATTAATTATATAAAATAGTTTTTACAAAGTAAGATCACTTCTAAGATTTGATTATCAATTATACACATAATGCCTCCCATAAATGTGAAAGTATTCTCTGCATAGAAAACATTTAAAACTGCCAGGTGAGAGATAAATAACCAATCAGTAAAATAATGTATCTCTAAAATTAGCATCATGGACTTTAATTACATTGCCTCTCTTTTTATATAATACATCCTAAGAAGAATCTCTCATTTAGAAATTTACATGATAATTAATGTGAATTCCACTTGAATCTATTTATGTCATCTAATCTATACAATCATATCAGTAATGTTACCACCCACCATTTAAAACCATTTTCTTTCTTGTCCTACATCCACCTCTTCTCAACTTTCAGGAATGGTGGCTCATTCTGCTTCTGGTTCTCTTAAAATTCACATTTTATTTTCCCCAGGGCCATTTGCCTGTATGGGTTCAGTGAATCATTAAACCACAATCTCATTTCTCTAGATCATTAACTTTATTTTTGTCCTTTCTTCATTAAAATTTTGATTTTTTTTGGCAGAAAATTATTCATGAGGAAATGTCATCTTAGCTACCATGTTCAGGCACTTTCAGTTTGAAGCCAAAGACAATTATAGTGAATAATAAGTTACACCTTTTAAATTGAGGTGGTTGACCATGCAGATATTTCTGGGTATGTTAATTCAGCATGTATGTAATACCTAAAATAATTGAGTTATAACTTTTATTAATTTGTTATTATTATTAACATCAGATTTTATGCTGAGAATAAGAATGTAAGACACAGGTTCTGCCTCTGAGGCACTCACAGGCTAGTAGAGTCACGTTGAGAAATGTAAATCCCTGGGGTATCTGACAAAGATTCATTACACTTAGAAATCCCCATATTAAGTCTTCGTATTTTGGTATATGATCTTCTTGAGTCAGAACAATTTCACAGTGTCCAACTTAAATTGAAGTTGGTTTAGATCACATTTTATATTACTTTTATTTTTATTTTTGATAGTTACAGTATAAATTTGATCATCTCTCAAGTTATATCAAAATAAATTTGTCCACACCAAACAAACCAATATAAACCGTTAACAAACCAATATAATTTTTTCCAACATTATTGTCACAACCATGAAGGTTTTTAATTCCTTAGGTTTGGGAATCATTAAAGCCCTGATTCTGTTGAGGTGTATGTCAATTTGTGATAACACCTCCCTAGAAATGAAGCTCTGAATCATAAGTTCAGACCCTGTTTAAAAATAAAAGATGAAAGAGACAATGAGGGGAGAGAGGAATTAAAAGAAGAAAATGGTAAGGAAATATAAAAGCAAGCAACAGAACTAAACTAAATTTTGTCTTTTAAATTCCTTACATTTAAAAAAATACAGGAATTTATTGCAATTTGTTTTGGTGGGTGATACTAAACAGATTTATTGCAATTTAATATTTGATTTCTAAAAGTTTGGGGAATAAGGCAGTGTTGCAAAAGAGCAGCTGTACTAAAATAATTAGTAAGAGGGGCAGGATAAATCAATCAGGTCAAAGAGTGTCCTTAAGAGTGATGATTTTTGATATTCTGGACAAATTTTAGCAAATCTCACTTATCTAAATTTAATTACCTGAAACTGAAAATATTCATAATCTAGTCAAGAAGTCAGAAGAAAACACCCACTCTACCAAAATGTTTTAAGAAGCCAAAACATAATTGAAACACATAGCACTGAAAGTCTATGCTTAAATTTCCTAGTTTAAGGGTAAGGGTAAGATTCAGTTACTTGAAAATTTCTTTATATGGATTTCTCCCTGTCTAACAGTGCTCAATGAATAAAATATCACTATATTTATAAAGCGAATAAGTTGGAAATTTTAAAAATTCTTCAGACTGTATGTAATATAAATGGCTATGCTAAAATAAACTTGATGATATGCAGTTATACAAGTTCAATTAAATAATGCATGAATTGTAAAGGAATTAAGTATGAGCTTAAATAATTTCAGACATATCACACATTTTCATTACATTATCATTCTTCAATTTATGTAGGAACTATATAGTATAGAGAGCAACATACTCTATAATTAGTAAATAAATCAATCAAAATGGCAGAGTAGTAAGATCCTGAGCTCACCTCCTTCCACGGACACACCAAAATTACAACCACATATAGAATTATCTCTGAGAATGACTTTAAGACTGGTATAAGTGATTTTCTACAACTAAAGATATAAAGAAAAGGTCACATCGAGACAGGTGGGAGGGACAGAGACTTGTTCTAGCCAGAACCCACACCCCCAGTACAATAACCTACAAGAGGGAGGGATATCACAACTGTGGGGGTCCCTTCTGAGGTGTGAGGGGCCCAAGCCCCATGCTGAGCTCCCCAGACCAGGAGACCTGTACTGGGAAGATAAGCCTGCATAATGTCTGGCTTTGAAAACCAGCGGGGCTTATTTCTGAGAGAGGAGGTCTATGGGACACTGAGACTCTGCTCTTGAAGGGCTTGTGCATAATCTCGCTCACTCTGAGTCCCAGCACAGAGGCAGTAGCTTGAAAAGGGCCTGGATCACAGGAGAAGTCGATTCATTGACTAATTTTAGAGCATATGCCTGAGGGACAGGGATCTGATAGGACTTTCTCTGGGGACAGAAGCACTGTCAGGTGCCATTTTTTTCTTTTTTAACTTTTTCCAACTAGCTGGCTTGGCACTGGCACCAATTCTGTCACTCTCCATCAACTTAGCTAAAGCTGTGGGCCGTGCCCTGGTGTTCCCCTGAGGACCAGCTCCTCCTATCCTGCCCCCCACAGCTAGCCCCTCCAAAGCAGCTTCCATGCTAGGAAGCCAGCTCTGCACACCAGCACACCTGCAGCAGTCATGACCAGACCTCTCAGTCAGTTGTCCTGGGGACCAACCCTGCACATCTGCAAACCCACAGGAGTTATGGCTGGGCCTTGCAGCCACCTGTATGGGATCCAACCCCATATACCAGTACACCCAGAGCAAGTGACCCAAACACAACAGGAGGGCATACCCAGTCCATGTAGGAGTACCCTTGGAGCACCTGACTCTTATGACCTTTGGGGATTGTGTCACTGGGTCCCGCAGGACACCTTCTACATAAGGCCACCCTTTCAAGAGTAGGAGGTGTGGCTGATATACCGAATACATAGAAACAAAGAGAGTTAGGAAAAATGGAGAGACAAAGGATACCTTCTAAATGAAAGAAAAAGACAAAACTTCAGGAAAAGAACTAAACAAAACAGAGGTAAGCAATTTACCAGATAAAGAATTCAAAGTAATACTCATAAAGATATTCACCAAACTTGGGAGAAGAATGGATGAACTCAATGAGAACTTCAACAAAGAGACAGAAAATATTAAAAAGAGACAGCCAGAATGAAGAATACAATAACTGAAATGAAAAATACACTAGAGGAAATCAGATCAGAGGATGAAGAAGAATGAATCAGCAACCTGGAAGACAAGACAGTGTAAATCACCCAACCAAAGCAGCAAAAAGAAAAAAAAATTGAAAAAAAAAAAGTGAGGCTAGCTTAAGTGATCTCTGGTACAGCACCAAGTGTACAAACATTTGCATGTTAGTTCATTAGTTAGACCCTCTAAGGGGTCTCAGAAGGAAGAGAGAAAGAAAGGGAAAGAAAACCTATTTGGAGAAATAGTGGCTGAAAACTTCCCTAACCTGATGAAAAAAAGAGACATCTCAGTTCAGGAAGCACAGAGTTCCAAACATGATGAACCCAAAGAGATCCACACCAAAACACATTATAATTAAAATGTTGAAAGTTAAAGAGAGAATCTTAAAAGCAACAAGAAAAAAACTAGTTATGTACAAGGGAACCCCCATAAGACTATCAGCTGATTTTTCAACAGAAACTTTATAGGACAGAAGGGACTAGCACAATATACTCAAAATACTGGCAGGAAAAAACTTACAATCAAGAATATCCTGCCTGGCAAGATTATCATTCAGAAGTGAAGGAGAGATAAAGAGTTTTCCAGAAAGGCAAAAGCTAAATCAGTTTTATAAGAAATGTTAAAGGAGCTTCTTTAATAGGTCATAACTAGAAACAAGAAAATTATGAAAGAAAAAAATCTCACTGGTAAAGGCAAACTTACAGTTAGACTAGTGGATCAACCACCTATAAAGCTAGTATGAAGGTTAAAAGACAAAAGGAGTAAAATAATCTATATCTAAAGTAATTAGCTAAGTGATACACAACATAAAAAGATGTAAAATGTGACATCAAAACATAAAGCTTGGCAGGGAGTAAAAATGTAGTGCTTTCAGAATATGCTTGAACTTAAGTGAACATCAACCTAAAATAGACTGCCATACACATAGGTTGTTAACCTCATGATAACCACAGACCAGAAACCTACAACTGACACACAAAAGTAAAAAGAAAGGAGTACAAACATAACACCAAAGAAAGTCATCAAATCACAATGGATAATGCTAGGTAAATCAGTCAGACAGGGAATTCCCTGGTGGTCCAGTGGTTAGGACTCACGCTTTCACTGCCGTGTCCCAGGTTCAATCCTTGGTCAGGGAACTGAAATCCTGCAAGCCGCACGGCTCGGCCAAAAAAATCAGTCAGACAGAGAAAAACAAATACTGCATAATTTCACTTACATGTGGAATCTAAAAAACAGAACAAACAAAACAAAACACAAGCAGACTTATAGATACAAAGAACAAATAGGTGGTTGCCAGAGGGGAGGGGGTAGTTGATGGACAAAATAGGTAAAGAGGATTAAGAGGTACAAACTTCCACTTATAAAATAAATGTCATGGGAATGTGATGTACAGAATAAGGATTATAGTTAATAATAATGAAGTAACTTTTATGGTAACAGATGGTTACTAGACTTTGTGGTGATCAAATCTGTAAAGCATATAAACGTTGAATCACTATGTTGTACACCTGAAACTAATATCACTATGTTGTACACCTGAAACTAATATAATATTGTACATCAACTATACATCAATAAAATAAATATTTTTTTAAAAGTAAATAAAGCAATTCAAGGAGTAATTGGCCTCGTTTGTATATCCATAGGTACACTATTTCTGGACTAGGTAAAATTAGAATGGGAGATCTGATCAAGGATAATCCAGGCAAAAAATGTGTTCAATACATGGAAAACTTTCATTAATCAAATTGTAGAAGAATGAAAGAATAATTCATAAGATAAAAAATGAGGATCTACCTTTGACATACACTGAAGATACAGCGTATAGTACTCTGAAAACACAAATGTGTTTGAGTCCAGGCGTGGAACCTTTCTAGACACAAGTGCCCTTGATCCTGCAGTTCTACAGAGGGAGATGTGCATCAAAGACTTGCAATTTGAGTTGTGTTTGGTTTTTGATAATTGAAAGGCTTATAGACCAAAATGTCTCTTCAGGTCATACAAAGATTATACCTGTTAGTGTTAAATTGAAATTCAAATAATTTCTTATTTCATCCTTATTCTGTGAAAGTTTAAAAAATCCTATAAAATATCTAGTGGGTATGTTTTCTGCCTTCCTTTAGTTAAGTGTAGCACTGATGAAAACACTTTTGAATATACAAACTATGAAATTTTCTTCACATAGTTCAAAAGAAAGTCATAAAAATGCCCTGGGTTATTTAATCTATGGAATATATTAAGAGAAATCAAAGGCTGGCTGTTTTGCAAATTTGTACTTTTAATATAAATTTCATCAAAATACTCCATTGCAGATATTGTCCTGGACTTAAGGACAATAAGCTCGATTCAGCAAAATGTTTCCTATGTTCTAAGAAACTTCCTTTAACACACTACTTTTCGTAATTTTTATAATGTAGATTTTGGGCAATATAGAGATTGTTTAAGTGAATTATGGCATCTGATTCTTAGTATTCTATTTTTCAAGGTAATAATATTTAGACATTAAGGAGGACAAGAATAATTTCAGAGAGATGTTTGAATAATAAGGAGCGTATAGCCCATACCAAATGCTTTATCTTTTTGCAGAGCACAGGCTCTGGATGCGTAGGCTCAGTGGCCATGGCTCACGGGCCTAGCCGCTCCGTGGCATGTGGGATCTTCCCAGACCAGGGCATGAACCCGTGTCCCCGGCATCGGCAGGCGGACTCTCAACCACTGTGCCACCAGGGAAGCCCCCAGATGCTTTATCTTATTCTATCCTTCTAATCATGACTGTTTAGAAATCCATATATTCTTGCAGTTTCCTGAAAGTTCCTGTGTACATATATTCATGTTTGCATGTACATATGAAATATATCTATGCTATTGTATAACTATGCTGTGGGTGAATAAAAAATGGTTTTGATTAAATTTTTTTAAAAAGAATTCCTAGTCCATAAATCCAACTAGTAAAATAAGTACATATCAAAGTATGTGACTGCATTATACATTATTCATTCCAAGGTGTTTTTCTAGTATGTAGAATCACTTTTCTGTCTAAACAAATTTGAATTTTATGGATATGCTGAAGTGCAATATATACCCTACAAACATCTCATTTCTGACATTTACTTGCTTCTTCTTGAGAACATGGGAATCACAAGTGCACAGGTTTTTACCACTAGTATCACTAACTAAAAAACAAACATGACACATGAAAAGACGCTCAGTATTGCTAACCATTAGGGAAATGTAAATCAAAACTACAATGAGATATCACCTGACACCTGTCAGAATGGCTATCATCAAAAGGATGCAAATAACAAATGTTGGAGAGGATGTGGAGAAAAGGGAAACTTTGTACACTATTGATGGGAATGCAAGTTAGTGCGGCCACTGTGAAAAACAGTATTGAGGTTTTTCAAAAGACTGGGAATAGACCTACCATATGACCCAGCAATTCCACTCCTGGGTATATATCTGAAAAAAAACCATAAACACTAATTGTAGAACATACGTGCATCCCAATGTTCATAGCAGCATTATTTAAAACTGCCAAGATATGGAAGAAAACTAAGTGTCCATCAAAAGATGAATTGATAAAAAAGATGTGATATATATATATATATATATATATATATATATATATATATAATACACACACAATGAAATAGTACTCAGCCATAAAAAAGAATGAAATTTTGCCACTTGCAGCAACATGGATGGCCTTGGAGGGCTTTATGCTAAGTGAAATAAGTCAGACAAAGACAAATATTGTATGATATCACTTACATGTGGAATCTAAAAAATACAACAAACTGGTGATTATAACACTTCTTTTTAGAAGCAGACTCACAGATATAGAGAACAAACTAGTGGTTACCAGTTCCAGGGAGGGCAATATAGGGGTGAGGGAGTGGGAGGTAAAAACTACTGGGGGTAAGATAGGCTATAAGGATGTATTGTACAACACAAGCAATATAACCAATATTTGTAAAAATTATAAATGCAATGTAACTTTTAAAATTTTATAAAAAATAAAAGAAATTTTTAAAAGAGAGAAAACAAGAAAAAGAAAGAAAGAAAGAAAAAGAAAGAATGAAAGAAACACAGAGGACAAGCTTCAATGTAAAGGAAAGGAACCAATATTTTCTAGTACTATCTGCTGCACCAGATTCAGTGAGTTACCTCACTGAAACCATACAATAATGCTGTGAAGTAAATTCTCACTCTATTTCACAGATTAGGAAATTCTTAGAGGAAATAAGCAATATTCCTCATGTTAACCTACTAGGAAATATATAAAATTGATAATGAAATCCAAGTCAGTTTGAATCCAAAGACCTCATTATGAAAATAATAAATCACTTTGTACATTCATGGTACTTTTAAAGCTTCTACTATATCCTAAGCATAACACTGGGCACTTTTTATAACTTCACAGTTGTTTCTGCCAAATGTTTTTTTCTATTACACTTAACTTCTTAAAAAATTATCATTAAGAGTTTGCCTAATTTAAAAAAGCCCATGACATTTAGATGGAGAAAAGATAATTTATTACAACTAGCATAATTAAACTCTGAAACTTTTTTTTCTTATTTACCTATGTGAAAAATAGAACAATTCATTATAATGTTGGGATTGAAAGTGTGCTATAAGCTGTCTTATGGTTGAACTGGGTTACATGAAATATTCTCAATTCAGAGTGATAATACGTGAAGTATGTTTAAGGGACATTATACGTGGAAAGAATAATGCTTACCTGATAATAACAGGACTCTGCTTTTAAAATAATGGCTTAGTTTAGCTATAGTTGGGAAACTAGTAATGCATTCTAAGTACAGATATATAAGAATTTATAGAAATATGAAGCTATGCAAATAACTGGTTTTATTGAAAAGCTGTAGCTGAAATATTTGCTCTGATCATTCACTGAACAATTTAGATATCCCCAAATGTTAAGGCAAGCAATTTATTTCACTACAAGTTCTGGGGGAAAAAGTCATTTTTAAAATCTTCATAGACCCACACATTCTCTCAAATGTTCTGTACTTATTATTAGACCCTCAATTTCACCAAGATTGTATTCACCTATGAAATATAAAAAAATTAAATTACAAGCTTCAGAAAGATAGCACGGAATGGTTATATGCAATCTGCAAATGGGCACTAATAAAAATCCCATTGAGTTCTTCCTGGATAAGTTATTGTGATTCCTCTTTGGTCTTCCCACCAGAGAAAACCATTATCAATATGTCTTTAGTTTACCATCTAAGTCGTAGAAATGAAAATCCTCAGAGGAACCAATTATTATTAAGTAACTCAAATGATTGAGTCAGAATAATTCCGCATTTGGAAACTGTAGTTACTTAGAAAGCTTCTATTTCTAACTTCAGCTTAGTTTGTGAAAAAATAAAGAAGGCCTTAACAGGTACATGCATTCTCAGATTATAGCTTCAGCTAATGCACAGGAAATCATCCTCCTAAGATTGGCATTTATTTTCTTCGTAAAGAATAACGTATCTTATAACCTTACATGCAAAGACCCAGTTTTCAGGGCAGGGCACAATGGCTTATAGCCTATACTGTATTTGGGTTCATTTTATGGCCTCTTATTGCCTTTCAGAGTCAACCATAGTGATTAAAGGGAGAAATATACAAATCTATTTAACTTTCTTCTTTTTCATAATATTAAAATATATCTATAAATCATCACATTCATAAATTGAAAACTTTCCAAGTATTTACTTTAACTAATTAAACTAATAGATTCTATAAGCACCGAGTACCATAATACATAATAAAAATATAGTTTATTTTATATTTTCCTTTTTTAATGTGATGTTTTCCAGATTTTAAAAGTGATTTATGTAGTTACTTTTTTGGTAATGAATGCATACCCTATCACAGGTAACAATTATAAATTCTATACAAAATATCTAAAAGCTGCTATTTGAAACACCTGTGAGTGACCAAAATCTGGCAGAAGCTACAGATATATGGACGCTTGAAGTAGATAAAAACTCTATAGTTAGTGAGATTTGTGTTTGTGTGAAATTTTTTCCTGAAAATTTTTTTTCTGAGGATTTTCCACTAGTCCACAAGGCAAAGATAACTGACATTCAAATAGAAATGCATAATTTTACTAGCTGGGCTGCCTTAACAGCTGAAACATGAGTGAAAGAATCTTGAAAAGGAGGGAGTCAGAGGGAAATGAGTCCCAGAATCCGTGTTTAAATTCCACCAAAAGTCTGCAATAAGACTAGGGTGCCTATTCTTACTACTTATATTCATATTTGTAGCAGAGGTCCTAACAAGGTAATAGGGAAAAATACATACTATTCAAGATACTTTAAAGAGATAAAGATGATAATGAAATATTCGGAAATTTTTAATGACAACATATTTGATGACTTTAGATAATATGGACAAATTCCTTGAAAGATACCAACGAGTAAAGCTCACTCAGGAAGAAATGAATCATCCGATAGCACTATATTTGTTAAAGAACATAAACTTGTAATGAAAAACCTTTGTGGCTCTGAAAAGAAGAGAAAGGCAGGAAAGAGTGATCTTGGATTCCGTTTAAAGCCACTTGGGGATACAATTTACTCCATACAGGGAGATGAATTACTGGGATTCCAAAACAAAGAGATGCAAATATTTATATGAAGAGAACTATAGGCAAGATACCCAGAGAAATGGTTAAATTTCTGAAAAAGCCACTGGTATGTCCCATGATGAAAAGGGCCAGCTTTTAAACACCTGCCAAATCTGGAAATGGTTCTGCCCTCTGACAATGGCACTAGTCAAATCAGATCATTACTGTTTCCTTTTCTCCATCCTCATTCTGTGATCCAGTAAAGGGTAGAAACTTGGTTAACAGGCCAGGGGTTGGAGAAAAGAGCACGTAAAATGTGGGGGAAAGGAGTAATGCACACAATCTCTTTCTACTTCAGGTGTGTGTCTTGCAGTTTAGAGATGGGTAAGAAAAAATTGAGGAGAGAAGGGATGGCGCTTAAACTTTTTGTTACTATGCTGGACTGGGCTTTAAAATACTGAACATTCATTACTAACAATGACCTGAAAAGTCATGACACTTCCCCAAAATTTCATCCAGCAGATGAGAAGACCCAGTGCAAGAGAATAAACATAAACAGATTGCTTTATGAGAAACCATTTGTAAAATCCTAGAGGTAAGCACATTTATCTTTTTCAAGTTTTTAAAAAATTTTATTTATTTTTGTCTGCCATGGGTCTTCTTTACTGTGCATGTGGGTTTTCTCTAGTTGAGGCAAGCAGGGGCTACTCTTCGTTGTGGTGCATGGGCTTCTCATTGAGGTGGCTTCCCTTGTTGTGGAGCATGGGCTCTAGGTGCGTGGGCTTCAGTAGTTGTGGCATGTGGGCTCAGTAGTTGTGGCTCGCTGGCTCTAGAGTGCAGGCTCAGTAGTTGTGGCTCACAGGCTTAGTTGCTCCGTGGCATGTGGGATCTTCCCAGACAAGGGATCGAACCCGTGTCACCTACATTGGCAGGCAGATTCTTAACGACTGTGCCACCAGGGAAGTACTTTTTTCAATGTTTTATTCTCCAATTTTCAGATATAAAAAAACAAACCACTTGGTTGTAGTATATTAATTCTGTAATCCACTGCTGAATTTTATTTATTCCATTTATTTATATAATTATTATATAATCTTCATAATTATTTGGAATTTTTACATTAATAAATAAAATTTGCTCTATACTTTTCTATTCATATCTTCTTTTTAGGTTTTGCTTTTATGATTGTAAAAAATTTATAATACTGATCAGAGATATTCCCACTTTTTGGAGTGGAATACTTTAAATGTTATTGAAATTATCTTTTCCTAATATAGAAATGTCACAGAATGTAGCTGTGACAGCATTTGATCTTTGAACGTTTTAACGTATAGAAATGCATTACCATTCTAGTCTCTTCTACTGAAATTGGTCCAGTCACATTTCCACTTTTCTCTTCTGATTATATCATCAATGGGGGGGAATTCCCACCATAGTAATCAGCAAATGCTACATAGGAGGGTGTTCTTTTTTTCCTTTTTCTTTCTTGGAGAGTCAGTTTTTAAGCACTGACCAGTGCAACATAGATGCTAAAATATGGCTGTAGAGATAAGATTCTTAGGTGAAAGCAAGGAAATTTTAGGTCAAAACTTCAAAAGAGCTAGGAATTAATGTCTTTTTTGTGAACAAATGATAATCAAGCACCAATTATGAGACCAGGAAAATTTCCAGAAAATGGATATACATGGAGTGAAATAAGCAAACAATGTCCTTCTTCTTGTAAAACTTCCATTCTTCAGGAGAATCAGACAAAGAGATGAATGAATAATGAATGAATGAGTGAATGAATTAATTAATTAATAGTAAGAGTAGGGTGGGGGGGACAAATTACAGTAAAAAAATCAAGGGTTAGTAGATATAGGATAATTTCAATTTTAAGTACTTATAAAATAAAATGGTCCTAAAATTTATCCAGGGTAGTACAAAGTCTCATTTTCACTTTATGGCATGAGGTTAAGCATAAAATTGAGAGTATTTTATTTAAGATTATATACCAAATCTAAACTTTAAAAATCTACTTGTAAATATTATGAACAAACTTTCTGACTGTCTACTTCACTGAGAAATTAGAGGTGAATTTCAAACTCTTTTTATCTTTAATCATACATATGGATGAACCTGCCTTTAGCAATAATGTTTTCAAAATTATTATTGATCCATAGATTTTATTTTCAAATAATACTGCTTTAATCTTGTATAGTTATAATGATTTTAATCAACAGTCAACACTTCTAGATTTATTTTCCCATAATTCAAGCCAGAAATAAAGGGTTCTTGAATTTGTTCACTGAACTATTTTTTTCTCCTTCAGAGTGAAAATTGGGCTCTTTATGAGAAAGTTATGTGGAAAAGTACATTTAGGTAGTATTAAATTGAATTTGAAAAAAACTGTATAAAATTAAACCATACTTTTCTCCTGTATCAGTGAAGATTTAATTTACTGCAGCTGGATAAAGACCAAAGTTTCCAATTTAAATAACTGCCATTTTTCTTTCTTTCTTTTTCTTTTCTTTCTTTCTTTCTTTTTTTTTTTTTTTTTTTTTTTTTTTGCAGTACGCGGGACTCTCACCGCTGTGGCCTCTCCCGTTGCGGAGCACAGGCTCCAGATGCGCAGGCCCAGCGGCCACGGCTCACAGGCCCAGCCGCTCCGTGGCATGTGGGATCCTCCCAGACCGGGGCACGAACCCGTTTCCCCTGCATTGGCAGGCGGACTCTCAACCACTGCGCCACCAGGGAAGCCCCTAAATAACTGCCATTTTTGTTGCTAACCAATGATTATAAACACCTCTTGGAAAAATTCTGTAAAAACACTTTTCATCTCCCCTTCTCAATGAATGGTCTACCTAGAGAATAACCAGTAACTTGCTCTCAGTAACTTATTGAATTTAGAATATTTTCAAACATCACATAATTGCTGAATTTCAAAGTGTTTCCATTTAATTGTATTTTCCATCTATATTGGTGTTAACGGTTATAAAGTAAATTAAGTCTGATATAAATATAATAGGAGGTAATACTAGTTTTCTAAAAAGAAAGGTATACTGCCTTTGCTCCTTCATGTAAAAGCAGCCTTATATAGTCTGGGGTGTTAGGTCTCCTTCAGAATAGATTGAACTAGAGAACAAAAGCTTAGGAAGGTACTTCTTTATACTTTTCTACCTTTTCTACAATTATAAAAACAATTTTCCAGTCAATATGTAATCAGATGATCTCCTGACTTACACCACTGTCATCTAAGGCATAAGGACACAATAATATATATATATATATATATATATATATATATATATATATATATATATATATATACACACACACACACAATTTTTACATATAATTTTTCCCACCAATAACATACTCATTTACACACTTCTGCCAAATAATTTTCTTTTAGCATCCATGGCAATGTTTAAAAGCAGACATTCATTTTACTAAAACTATCTGTGTTTGTTGTTACCGTGTTCCTCCGCTGACACTGTCAGTATTGAGCTAATGGTTCTATTTATCTCTCTATGTACCATAATAAATTTTAAAAACTATTTTGTTTTATTGAACTATTTGCTATAAAACATTTACTAGCAGTTATAATAGTAGCTTTAATACTTCCTTTTAGTTGTCTTCCTTTTGTCCAGACTGAAAATCAAACCTTTAAAAACATCTCTTCATCACCCAATAATTACAAGTTCAGGCACATTTCTATATCATTTTTAATACTTTGCTCTTATTTTAAAAGCTAGAAGCCTCAAAATATGTCAAAGATAGTTTCCAAAGGCTGTACAAAAAGGAATTATCACCGTTTTTCTCCTGTTCAAATTATTCTCATTAATTTTCTCCAAGAATTGATGACCCTCTGCAATCATTACACAATAGTTGTCTTGCTTACATCCTTCCAACAAAGTCATTAGGCCCACTAAAAAGTAGCTGGATATAAAGCATATTCAGGCCAACATAATACAGAGGAAGCAATTTACAAAAATGTTTGTAATTGGCTGGAGTTGAAGTCAGTTGTTGTGCCTCACCCCCTTTCTGAAGTAACTTTAAAAATCAGCAACTTAAATTACAATAGATTTATTCCTCTTCATTTTTCCATATTTATTACTTCCTTTAATTAAATTACCCTTCTTTTTATTTCCCTTCTTGTTTTTTGGTAAGGCTAATAGATTTGTTCTCAACGCCTGAGACTTAGTTGGGCTTGTAAATTTTCTTTCAAGTGGTTAAGCCTTATATAGAAAGAGCTAATGTGAGTGTTCATTCACTTTAATGTGTCTTCCTCTTTTGGCTCTTTGCCAACAAGATTTCCCTCCCTCAACCAAAGAAATAAGTTTCAATTTCTATTCATCATTTAAAAAATACTCATGGGAAAGTGCACTCAAATAAACATTAAAGAGATGACCAAGAAATGGTTGCTGACCTCTAGAAACTCCCATTTATAGCATCAGGGGCCACCAATTGGTGTCCTGGAAAAGGAATAAGAGAGATGTGGGGACTTCCCTGGCAGTCCAGAGGTTAAGACCCCACGCTTCCACTGCAGGGGGCATGGGTTCGATCCCTGGTCGGAGAACTAAGATCCCGCCTGCCGCACAGTGTGACCAAAAAAAAAAAAAAAAAAAAAAGACGTGAAACTAAATCGGGCATTGGCTGATTTTACTTTCCTAATTTAACAATTTTATTTCAAAGCAATTCATGGCATTCTTTTTTTATGGTAAATTAACAGATCCTTTACTTATATTAGACTATATATAATACATATTTACTTATATTAGAACCTTGCATGATAAATTTAACATTTTCCTACAGACATTGAAGATACAGTAAACATTAACACTGAACACTGTGGAAAGCTAGAGAAAAAAGCTAGAGAAAACTTTTATACCATAAGATCCAGTGCCTGTATTTTGTCATGTGAACTAAGAAGTTCACCCCCTAAAGCACCAAAAAGAAACACTTGTAACTGTCATGGTATTCTTAAAAGCAATATTTATATAAAGAATCCTTGGTTCACACAATATTCAACACAGTCTTATTAGGATTTGGGGAAGGAAAAAAATAGAATTTTCCTGATAATAAAGGGTGCCTTGTCTCTCTCACTGAGGAAAATGTATAATACATTCTTAGATCAGAAGCAGATTATGGTTTTCTTTTACTAGGGTCTTGGTTTTGTTGTATTGGTTATATTTTTGGTTTCAAAGTACTTTATGTTCTCAGAGTTCACTAGTCATAATCTTTATTCCTTTCAAACTCTCATTTTCTTTTGTAAGGCTGTTGTATCCCCCATGTGTTAATGTTCCTTAGGAGATCAAGTGTTGGCTCTTTCTTACTCTTATAAATAATTCACAGGTCAGACTGACATACAGTAACCTGGTTTGGATCCAGTTTTAAAAAATCAGAGTTGGACACATGCCAAGTCACCAAGTTATCAGAATTAAAATGAAAAGATTGCTTTCCCAGATATCTTCTCTATACTAGAAGAGAAAGCTACTTAAACATATTTTCAGTCTGAATAAGTTCAGCAGTAGTTGCCACACATTGTTAGCTAGTTTCCTGCAGTCACATAGAGGAACAATGTTACCATGATATTAAGAAATGTCATTAATTGTTACTAGAATTTACATGTGCTGCTTGTAATATTTTCATTAAAATTTGTGTTATTCCTCCAAGACTGTATTATTTAAAATAAAATAGATTGACATTTTGGGACATTAGTAAGAAGGCTCCGTTTAGACAAAAGCATCAAAAAACAAAATGTATCTCTTCCTCAGATAAGACATTGTGTCTCATGTTGAATAATAAATTTGTGTTTTGAAACTGTATATGGCAATTTCAACATTGACGATAGTTATGTTGAATGACCAAGGCCAATCCTATAGTATTACTTTGGTACTGGAATTTCTGAAAAAACAGATATTACTTTGGATTGACTTAAACAAAACAAACAAGCAACAAACAAAAACGATTTTTATACAGTACATTGGACTGTCTTAGAGAATCCAAGTGAAAAAATTGCCTTAGAAAGTTTTCTACCAAAAAGAGCTCCCTGAGATCTCAATGGCAGGGGTTAGCCATCCCTTAAAAGCTTAACTGTTAGTAAAATTAAACTCCCAACGCCACTCAACATTTCCATATCTCCTATCAACATTCCAGGGCTGAGGAAAAATAACTAGGGGCTCAGAGCGTAAACATAGTTACAGAGTGCTTTAGACTGAATGTTGTTTCCCCTCTAAATTCATATGTTGAAACCATGTGATGATATTTGGAGGTAAGGCCTTTGGGAAGTGATTAGGTCATGAGAGTGGAACTCTCCTCAAAGAGATCAGTGCCCTTATAAAAGGGACCCCAGAGAGCTCCCCTACCCCCTCTGCCATGTGGGGACATAGAGAGAAGATGTTGTCTATGAACCAGGAAATAGGTTCTCACCAAATACTGAATAAGCTGACTCCTTGTCCTTAGACTTCCCATCCTGCAGAACTATAAGGAAAAAACTTCTGTTGTTTATAAGCTACCCATTCCGTTATAGCAGCCCAAAAAACCATGACAGAAATTGGTACCAGGAGTAGGGTGCTGCTATAACAAATAACTAAAAATGTGGAAGCAGCTTTGGAACTGGGTAATAAGTACAGTCTGAAAGAGATTTAAGGCTCATTCTAAAAAAAAAAAAAACCTACATTGCCATGAAAGGACCTTTAAAGTCAATTCTGGTGAGAGCTCACACAGAAAACAGGGGAGCTATAGAGAAAATCTCAACCTTTTTAGAAAATACTTAAATAATCCTGAACAGAAATGTTGATAAAAATATGGACAGTAAAGGCCATTATGAAGAGGTCTCAGAAAGAAATGAGGAACATGTTATTGGACAATGGAGAAAAGACAATCCTTGTTGTAAATTGACAAAGAATTTGGCTGAATTGAGTTCATGTTCTAGTGTTTTGTGGAAGGTAGCCCTTACAAGTGATAAAAATGAATATTTTGCTGAAGCTATTTCTAAGTAAAGTGTTGAAGATGTGGCTTTGTTCATCCTGACTGCTTATTGTAAAATGAGAGAAGAGAGAAATAATGTAAAAAAAGAGTTGATAATTTAATGCAAAAAAGGAAGCAGAAGTTAAAGATTTGGAAAATGCTCAGCCTATTCATATTACAAAGAATGAAAACACTAAGGATGTGGCCAAGCAACCATTTGATATGATTAGTATGAATTAGACATCTCAAGAAAGCTTGAGTTATTCTCTAAGACAATGGAAGAATAGGCTGAAGATGATTCGGAGATCATCAGAGCTGCTACTCCTATCACAGACCCAGAGTGTAAGGTCTGGGGTAGGGGCTCAAAGTGGTTTCAAAGGCAGGCCACTGGTACCTGCAGGACCTGCGTACTCATATGTTGAAACCCAATCCCCAATGTGATGGTATTTGGAGGTGGGGCCTATGACAGGTGATTAGGTCATGAGGTTGGAGCTATCATGAATTGGATTAGTGCCCTTCTGAAAAGATCCTACAGAGCTCTCTCAGCTCTTCTGCCATGTGAGAACACAGCAAGAAGACAGCCATATATGATATTCTACTATAGCAGCCCAAATGGACTAAGACACAGGAGTTCCATCTCTGTGAGAGTGCAGGTAAGGTCTAGCAAACAGGTGTTAAATGCTATACTGCAGTATATTAATGTTCTAGAAATCTATGAAAAATCAAGCAAAGGAAAAAAATAAAACCTAAAATTAAAAAGTGCAACTAAAAAGAATCAGGCCTGCTTATACACCAAAAAAAGAAACAAAAACAAAAAAAATGACAAAACAAACAAACAAAAAAACTGTTTTAGAAGAAACCTAAGGTTATCAGGGAAACAGTAATATTGTGTAATGTTGACCAAATTTAACACAGGTGGAAATTAACATTGGCTTTTCCTTTATAGAAAAAAATCACTCAATGCAATTGCCTCCTTGACCCTTCTGGGGTCAGGCAAAATCAAAACACTCTCAGCCCAATAGCCAGGAAGATGGGAAGTATGAAATTTATTCAGTATATTTGGTTTAACTAAAGACTGGTAATTAGGATTATTATGTGTTGTAGCTTATCCTGAATTCTGATCACTGTGCTTTGTTCCCAGCTGGTCCTTTTGATCTTTTCTTTCATGCTCCAAATAGTTTTACCAATTTGAGTTTGAAAAAAGAATCCTTTGTGACTCAATTTATAAAACAAACGTGCTACAACAGTTGAGGAAGAATATTAATGATGATAGAAATTTTATGATGAGGTTATCTCATTTGAAGTGTGCTCAGCCCAAATTACTTCCCTTATCTACTTTTCATATGTTTTAAAATGTAATTACTATAAATTCATTTTTAAATAGTTATCAATTATCATCTGTAGATTATATGTATGTGTGTGTATATATGTGTACGCATATATAACTTATTTCACTCCCTGTGATTTTTTAAATACAAGTTATGTTTTTAATACTTTCTAAAAGGAAAGCACACCATAATCCTTTTTATAAAAAGGGAAATAGATAGAGGAGACATTTCCTCAAGACTTATCAAATGTCAGAATTTAAAGTTTTTCCTTCTGTCAACACTTATTATTTCCATTTATTGAAGAGAGCCTAGAAACTTAGGTTACATGAAAAGCTATGAATCCTAAACTTAAATGATTGGGAAATTTTTCATATTCACAAATGATGCTTTAGCTGTTTTGGGGGGATAAGAAGACTATATGCTGGAGAAATTTGGTCAAACCACATTCAAACACTCAGTATGACATGATGGTGAAATCTTCCACACTATCTCAATTTCAACCTCATGGAAAATTAATGACTGCTATGAAAAGCCCAGGCTTGTGAGCTTAATTAACCCAGCACTGATACCATTAAACCAAAACAAAAAGTTCCATCCAATTCAAACTTCAGTTTTTAAAACCCATTTTCTTTTGTGCTACAGTTCAAAAGGAACAAACAATATTGTGAACTTCATCATTGTTAAAATAATGAGCTAGCTAGCTCCAGTCAATTTGCTGTTTTGCTATAGCACAAATGGTAATGGTAAAAAAAAAATCATAGAATTATGAAAAGTAGAGTTTTTCTTAAACCTGAGGTAGGAATAAATAGCTGATAATTTAAACAGCATTATATCAAATATTTATTTTTGATGATCTATATCTAATTTTAATTATTTTTTCTTTCTGTGACTATAATTCTTTGACAAACTATCTTAATTCTCTAATGGTTTGCCAACTCTAAAATATGTTGGTATGGGAGTATTAGTAAGAATATATACTTTCTCATTTCTTAAAATTTTAGCTGCATTTAAGATAGCAGTCACAAATTTCATTGAGGAATTCTATTCTATATCTATCATGTTCATGCACTAAGGCAGTTGAAGAAATCGTTGCCTGGTATTTTATTGTGAATCTATTCACCGTTAATACGTGGTTTAAAACAAAATGTTACTCTCTGTATCAGTCACAATAAGCTGGGTAAATATTATGGTAATAAACAGCCCCAAATCTCAGTGGCTTAAAACATCAAAGATTTGTTTCTTTCTCAATTTCTGCTGGGGTTGGCAGCTTTCCAGGCAGCTGTCTCCAAGGCAATTGTTCTACATGGCGGGGTTCAGCATCCTAGATTACACCTCTACTTCGTCAGATCTTTAATAACTATAGCAGCAGAATGCGACAGAAGATGGGAATACATACTTTTATTTATACCTTATTATATCTTTAATACTTCAACCAGGAAGTGATTCATGGTGCTCTGGTCACATTTTATTGCTAAAGCAAGTCCTATAGCCTTGCCTAAATTCAAGAGGTCAAGAAAGTGCAATCCTCCTGATGGAAAGGAGAACAAAAAATATTGTTGGGCAGTATAATAACTACTATACTTTATGAGATTTTCAATTACTTGTTTTTTTGTTGTTGATTTGTTTTCATGATTGCAGTATACTTTGAGCAGGGGTTGGTAAACCTTTTCCATCTAGAATAACATAGTGAGGATTTCGGCTCTGCAGGCTATACCCTCACAAATACTCAGCTCTTTTCTTGTACTGTAAAAGTAGCAATAGGCAAGAGATAAACAAATGAGCATTCTGTGTTCCAATAAAACTTTTTTTTTTATATAAAATGTGATGGGCCTGAGTTGGTCATAGTTTAATGAATCCTGAATTAGAATACACCCATCCCTTCTGATACAGAGACTAAATGTTAATAACGAGATTTTCTGTATCCTCCTCATTCTTATCACTTCTTAGTCTCCTACCATGGCTTCCTAATATAACCATGTGAGTTGTGCACTGTATAAACTCAAGGGCAATTTCACATCAACTACAAAATTAATGGTACCTCCTTTTTTTTTTTTTGGTGGTACGCGGGCTCACTGTTGTGGCCTCTCCTGTTGCAGAGCACAGGCTCCGGATGCACAGGCTCAGCGGCCATGGCTCACGGGCCTAGCTGCTCCATGGCATGTGGGATCTTCCCGGACCAGGGCACGAACCCGTGTCCCCTGCATCAGCAGGCGGACTCTCAACCACTGCGCCACCAGGGAAGCCCAATGGTACCTCTTTTATTTCTGCACAGTGGGGCCCCACCTACTAAGCCTTGTACAGACATTACACCAATCACTTACACTCCTGTTTCATAGATACCAGCATGTTCTATTCTCTATTACAACATAATAGTACTCAATGGGATGAAAAAGGTCTTAGGGGAACTATACACATAATGGTTCTTTTTGATGTATAATTTATAAATAAAAAGTTACAAAATGTTGAAAAATACAGAAACATAACAAAAGAAAGTTTAAATGTTGTTAATTTTTTTAAAAAAATTTCTATTCAATTTGTATGCATATAAATATGCACAAATAAATTGCTATGACACTGTATAATCAACTTTACACTGTACTTTTGTTTCATTTGATGTTTTCCAATATTATAAAGCTTATGAGATTGTGATTTTTTAATGAATTTCTGGTTTTTCATTAGTTAGATCAACTATATTTCTTTGGCCATCTCCCTTTGGTTGAAATTTAGCACGTTTAAAATTTTTACTACTACAAATACCACAATGAAATGGCATTTACTAGTACAAATACCTCAAAGATATAGGTCTTCAAGCACACCTCTAGTTACTTTCTTAAAATAAATTCCTGTAAGCCAGCAAGCCACAATTAAGGAGGCTGCCTGCTGCAACTGAAACCTGGCACAACCGAATAAATAAATATTAAAAAAATAATAAATTCTTATAAATGTAGTTTCTTAGTCATTCACACAGTATAAGAATATGCTCTAGCTTTTGATGCTTTTTGACAGATTGTACTCCAGAAAAAGCATACCCCTGTATATGCTCACAAAGAGGGTGTGAATATTTCATTTTATCCACACCAATACTGAGCATTATCTTTATATGAATAAATTATGTAAAAGCACACACATAATTATCTATTATTTACTGATTCAAGAATGATTTATTTATTTAGCAATTTCAGGAACCAAACTCATACACACACACACACACACACACACACACACACACTGATTTTCCAGATATTAGAATATAACTAATATTTGAGATCATATATTTGTTGTATAATTATCTGCCTTGTTACACAGAGGAATAATTAAAATGTTTCTTAAAGGTTCTGGGTTATCATTAAGACAATATAGGATGCAATTTTCAAAGGTCATTATCAATATTAATGAATTTTCACTCTCTATGACATATTTCTGTACTGTTTGATTTTGCCCACCTTGAAGATTTATTATTTTTATAATAAGAAAAAATTGATGTAAATAAATACATACATGGTGAGACTATATACTAACAACCTGGTTACTCAGTGTCCTTCAGGAAAATCAATCTTATTAATGTGTAACTATATTACATTATTTATGAGTTTATATTTTCTTACTTCAGTAGTCTGTGTGCATTCTTATTCTTTCATGTGGAATAGTAGACAGAGGAGAAAATCTTCTATTCCAGTTAGTCACAGAAACGGGAGGAATGTAGTGATGATGGAGAAATGGATTTGGAGGAAGGATATCTGAGGGCAGTTTAAGAAGAAAGATAGGGCATGGAAATGTTAGAAACATTCTATTCTATTCAGCAGGGTTGGGGGATGTAGGAGTCCTTATCTTCTGCCATACTTGTGTTTTGCATGTTTTTCAAGTTTTCTTAAGTTACTTTTCCTTATTTCCTGTGTACTCCCAAGGGTCCGCTTAAATTTTTTTTTTTTTTTTTTGCCTACTAATGCATTCAATGAGAAGAAATTTATGTGAGATTGGTTTTTTTTCAGAGACTATTTGAGAGGTAGCTGTTTACTATAATAATTATAATAAATACTGTTAAATGGTAAGATTTTTAAAGTATTCTTTAAATGTCATCCACAACATATACAGTTATTTTATGTACTAGGCATGTGTTAAAAATGTAATAATAGAAATGTAGTGGGAACAAAACAGAAAAAACTGGGGTAGAGGTGAGGAAAGGGAGTTTTAAATTTTAGGATAATACCAGTATTAATGGCCTATTTTATAATATATATTATATAAATATATTATAATATATTTTATAATATAAAGTATATTATATTATACTTTTATTATTATTCTCCAGTCAATAAAAAAAATATTATTACTCCATGTAAATGTCCTGCAAATAACAAAATGACAGTATGTCAGCACCATTAGTATGCCAGACTTTGTATAACTTCCAACTATAAGAAGCTCTTAGGGACTTCCCTGGTTGTCCAGTGGTGAAGAGTCTGACTTCCAATGCAGGGGACGTGGGTTCAAAGCCTGGTAGGGGAACTAAGATCCCACATGCTGCAGGGCAGCTAAGCCTGCATGCCACAACTGAGCCCGTGTGTCTACTAGAGAGAGAAAACCTGCACACCATAACCAGAGAGAAGCCCTCATGCCACCACTAAGAGCCCACGTGCCACAATGAAGATCCCACGTGCCGCAACCAGACACAGCCAATAATAAAATAAATAAATAAATAAATAAGTTAATTAATTAATTAAATATTTTAAAAAGAAGCTCTTAGAAGATCACATGATTTGCCAAAAAGACTGGTGTTCTCTTCTTCCAATAAGCAAAGGAATTAGACATTATATTGATATTTGCTGTATATTACCATTTGACATCAGGATGGTAACAAAATGAGAATGAACCCAACTGGAGCAGACACTGCTAGTTGTCTTACATTTCCATTCCCACCCGCTCAATGTTAAGATTAATACATACATATGTATGTGACAGCTGAGGACGTTATTTCCCAGCCTTCCCTGCATTTAGGTATAGCCATGTGACTACCTTCTAGGCAATGGGATTTGAGAGAATGTGACATGGATGACTTTCAGGCTATTCCTTAGGAGGCAAAGTGACGCCCTATATTTTTGCCTCTTGCAGTCTTGTTGGCTGGAATGGTGATATCAAAAAGGAGTGGGTTTGTTTTTTTAATTTTTGAATTTTATTTTATTTATTTTTTATATAGCAGGTTCTTATTAGTTATCCATTTTATACATATTAGTGTATATATGTCAGTCCCAATCTCCCAATTCATCACATCACCACCCCCCACCACTTTCCCCCCTTGGTGTCCATACGTTTGTTCTCTACATCTGTGTCTTTGTTTCTGCCCTGCAAACTGGTTCATCTGTACTGTTTTTCTAGGTTCCACATACATGCGTTAATATACAATATTTGTTTTTCTCTTTCTGACTTACTTCACTCTGTATGACAGTCTCCAGGTCCATCCACGTCTCTACAAATGACCAAATTTCGTTCCTTTTTATGGCTGAGTAATACTTCATTGTATATATGTACCACATCTTCTTTATCCATTCGTCTGTTGATGGGCATTTAGGTTGCTTCCATCACCTGGCTATTGTAAATAGTGCTGCAATGAACATTGGGGTGCATGTGTCTTTGTGAATTATGGTTTTCTCTGAGCATATGCCCAGTAGTGGGATTGCTGGGTCATATGGTAATTCTATTTTTAGTTTTTTAAGGAACCTCCATACTGTTCTCCATAGTGGCTGTATCAATTTACATTCCCACCAACAGTAAAGAGGGTTCCCTTTTAGGAGTGGTATTTCTAATGGAAGCGGCACATTGAGTGTAGCAGACCAGCAAGATAGAAGGAGGCTGGGACTCTTGCACTGATAGAGCCTGATAAAGCCACCATATCACACCAGGAATATTTTTTGCTCTGACTGTATGTAAGAGATAATTAAATTTCTATGTGGATTAATCTATTGTTATTCTGACTTTTATTATTGCAGCCAAAAGTTTACTCAATTAATCAACCAACTAAACATAAGCACAACAAATGTAAATGAGCTGGAATAAGGAAGAATGAGGAATTAATGTTTCCTTGCTGTTTTTGGCTCTAATAACAAGATTGAGCACTATTGATATATTAGTCACAGTTGTACAGTAAAATATTTGTTTCTAAATTTTAAATAGATAAGTGAGCTTGGTTAGGAACAAAATCAAAAGATTCTGTAAATATACATATGAGAAAAATTGAATGAAATATTCAATACAATAGATTTTATATGTTGACTGTAAGCAGTGCAGTTGGGGAAGCAAAGGCAGACATAAGTAACAGATTGTAACAAATGCAGTTAGATTCATATGAGCAAAATACTTTGGGACCACACAGGAGTAAGTTTATATTGCAGTGCTTACAGTTATAAAATCTATTGTATTGTATTGCCTATTTTTTTGAAATTTTCCCATGTGAAACTACTAACATAAAAATTTGGGGGTAAGACCTTCAAGATGTCAGAGGAGAAAGACGTAGAGACACCTTCCTTCCCACAAATACATCAGAAATACATCTACATGTGGAAAAACTCCTACAGAACACCTACTGAACACTGGCAGAAGATCTCAGACCTCCCAAAAGGCAAGAAACTCCACACGTACCTGGGTAGGGCCAAAGAAAAAAGGAAAAACAGAGACAAAAGGGACGGGAACTGCACCTCTGAGAGGGAGCTGTGAAGGAGGAAAGGTTTCCACACACTAGGAAGCCCCTTCATGCGTGGAGACGGAGGCTGGGTGGGGGGAAGCTTCAGAACCATGGAGGAGAGCACAGCAACAGGGGTGCGGAGGGCAAAGTGGAGAGATTCCCACACAGAAGATTGGTGCCGGTCACCAGCCCCAGAGGCTTGTCTGCTCACCCGCCGGGGCAGGTGGGGGCTGAGAGCTGAGGCTCGGGCTTCGGAGATCAGGTCCCAGGGAGAGGACTGGCGTTGGATGTGTGCACACAGGCTGAAGGGGACTGGTGCACCACGGCTAGCTGGAAGGGAGTCTGGGAAAAGTCTGGAACTGCCTAAGAGGCAAGAGACCATTGTTTTGGGGTGCACAAGAAGAGGGGATTCAGAGCACCACGTAAATGAACTCCAGAGATGGGCACGAGCCGCGTCTATCAGCGTGGACACCAGGGATGGGCATGAAATTATAAGGCTGCTGCTGAAGCCACCAAGAGGCCTGTGTGCGAGCACAGGTCACTACCCACATCTCCCCTCCCAGGAGTCTGTGCACCTTGCCACTGCCAGGGTGCCATGATCCAGGGACAACTTCTCTGGGAAAACACATGGCATGCCTCAGGCTGTTGCAATGTCACGCCAGACTCTAATGCCAAAGGCTTGCCCTGCATTCCGTACCACTCCCTCCCCCCCGGCCTGAGTGAGCCAGAGCTCCCAATCATCTGCAACTTTAACCTCGTCCTGTCTGAGCAATGAACAGATGCCCTCAGTTGACCTACATGCAGAGGCAGGGCCAAATCCAAAGCTAAACCCCAGGAACTGTGCGAATAAAGAAGAGAAAGGGAAATTTCTCCCAGCAGTCTCAGTAGCAGCGGATTAAATCTCCACAATCAACTTGATGTACCCTGCATCTGTGAAATACCTGAATAGACAATGAATCATGCCAAAATTGAGGCGGTGGACTTTGGGAGCAACGATATATATATATATATTTTCCTTTTACTCTTTTTGTGAGTGTGTATGAGTATGTTTCTTTGGGTGATTTTATCTGCATAGCTTTCCTTTTAACATTTGTCCGAGGATTTTCTTCTTCTTTTTTTTTTTAATATAGTTTTTAGTGCTTGTAATCATTGGTGGATTTTGTTTTTCGGTTGGCTGCTCTCTTCTTTCTGTTTTTTTTTTTTTACTTTTAATTATTTTAAAAAAATTAATAATTATTTTTTATTTTAATAACTTTATTTTATGTTATGTTTTCTTTCTTTCTCTTTTCTCCCTTTTGTTCTGAGCCATGTGGCTGACAGGGTCTTGCTGCTACGACCGGGTGTCAGGCCTGTGCCTCTGAGGTGGGAGAGCCGAGTTCAGGACATTGGTTCACCAGAGACCTCCTGGCTCCATGTAATATCAAACACGAAAGCACTCCCAAAGATCTCCATCTCAATGCTAAGACCCAGCTCCACTCAACGACCACCAAGCTACAGTGCTGGACACCCTATGTCAAACAACTAGCAAGACAGGAACACAAGACCACACATTAGAAGAGATGCTGCCTAAAATAATTATAAGGTCACAGACACCCCCAAAACACACTACCAGACACAGTCCTACACACCAGAAAGACAAGATCCAGCCTCATCCACCAGAACACAGGTACTAGTCCCCTCAACTAGGAAGCCTACACTGAACCAACCTTAGCCATGGGTGGCAGACACCAAAAACAACATGAACTATGAACCTGCAGCCTGAGAAAAGGAGACCTCAAACACAGTAAGTTAAACAAAATGAGAAAACAGAGAAACACACAGCAGATGAAGGAGCAAGATAAAAACACACCAGAGCAAACAAATGAACAGGAAATAGGCAGTCTACCTGAAAAAGAATTCAGAGTAATGATAGTAAGGGTGATCTAAAATCTTGGAAATAGAATGGAGAAATACAAGAAACGTTTAACACAGACCTAGAAGAACTAAAGAGCAAACAAACAATGATGAGCAACAAAATAAATGAAATCAAAAATTCTCTAGTAAGAATCATTAGCAAAATAACTGAGGCAGTAGAATGGATAAGTGACCTGGAAGATAAAACAGTGGAAATAACTACTGTAGAGCAGAATAAAGAAAAAAGAATGAAAGGAATTGAGGACAGTCTCAGAGACCTCTGGGACAACACTAAACACACCAATATTCGAATTATAGGGGTCCCAGAAGAAGAAGAGAAAATGAAAGGGTCTGAGAAAATATTTGAAGAGATTATAGTTCAAAAACCTCCCTAATATGGGAAAGGAAATAGTCAATCAAGTCCAGGAAGCACAGAGAGTCCCATACAGGATAAATCCAAGGAGAAACATGCCAAGACACATATTAATCAAACTATCAAAATTACATACAAAGAAAAAATATTAAAAGCAGCAAGGGAAAAATAACAAATAACATACAAGGAAATCCCTATAAGCTTAACAGCTGATATTTCAGCAGAAACTCTGCAAGCCAGAAGGGACAGGCAGGACATATTTAAAGTGATGAAATGGAAAAACCTACACCCAAGGTTACTTTACCCAGCAAGGATCTCATTCGGATTCAACAGAGAAATTAAAACCTTCACAGACAAGCAAAAGCTAAGAGAATTCAGCAGCACCAAACCAGCCTTACAACAAATGCTAAAGGAACTTCTCTAGGCAAGAAACACAAGAGAACAAATGACCTACAATAACAAACACAAAACAATTAAGAAAATGCTAATAGGAAAATACATACCAATAATTACCTTAAATGTAAATGGATTAACTGCTCCCACCAAAAGATACAGATTGGTTGAACGGATACAAAAACAAGACCTGTGTATATGCTGTCTACAAGAGACCTACATCAGACCAGGGGACACATACAGACTAAAAGTGAGGAGATGGAAAAAGATATTACATGCAAATGGAAATTAAAAGAAAGCTGGAGTAGGAATTCTCAAATCAGACAAAATAGATTTTGAAATAAAGACTACTAAAAGAGAAAAAGAAGGACACTACATAATGATAAGGGATCAATCCAAGAAGTTATAACAATGGTAAATATTTATGCACCTTACATAGGAGCGCCTCAATACATAAGGCAAATGCTAACAGTCATAAAAGGGGAAATCGACAGTAATGCAATAATTGTAAGGGACTTTCCAAAGGACAGATCATCCAAAGTGGACACTAATGGACAGATCATCCAAAATGAAAATAAATAAGGAAACACAAACTTTCAATGATACATTAAACAAGATGGGCTTAATTGATAGTTACAGGACATTACATCCAAAAACAACAAAATACACTTTGTTCTCAAGTGCTCATGGAACATTCTCCAGGATAGATCATATCTTCGGTCACAATTCAAGCCTTGGTAAATTTAAGAAAATTGAAATCGTATCAAGTATATTTTCCGACCACATGCTACGAAACTAGATATCAATTACAGGAAAAAACCTGTAAAAACTACAAACATATGGAGGCTAAACAATACACTACATAATAACCAAGAGATCACTGAAGAAATCAAAGAGGAAATCAAAAAACACCTAGAAACAAATGAAAATGAAAACACGATGACCCAAAACCTATGGGATGCAGCAAAAGCAGTTTTAAGAGGGAAGTTTATAGCAATACAGTCCTACCTCAAGAAACAAGAAACATCTCAAATAAACAACCTAACCTTGCACCTAAAGCAATTACAGAAAGAAGAACAAAAACACCCCAAAGTTAGCAGAAGGAAAGAAATCATAAAGATCAGATCCGAAATAAATTAAAAAGAAATGAAGGAAACAAGAGCAAAGATCAATAAAAATAAAGGCTGGTTCTTTGAGAGGATAAACAAATTGATAAACCATTTGCCAAACTCATCAAGAAAAACAGGGAGAAGATTCAAATCAATAGAAATGAAAAAGGAGAAGTAACAACTGACACTGCAGAAATACAAAGGATCATGAGAGATTACTACAAGCAACTCTATGCCAATAAAATGGACAACCTGGAAGAAATGGACAAATTCTTAGAAAACCACAACCTGCCGAGACTGAACCAGGAAGAAATAGAAAATATACAGTCCAATCACAAGCCCTGAAATTGAGACTGTGATTAAACATCTTCCAACAAACAACATCCCAGGACCAGATGGCTTCAGAGGCGATTCCTATCAAACATTTACAGAAGAGCTAACACCGATCCTCTCAAACTCTTCCAAAATATAGCAGAGGGAGGAACACTCCCAAACTCATTCTATGACACCACCATCACCCTGATACCAAAACGAGACAAAGATATCACGAAGAAAGAAAACTACAGGCCAATAACACTGAGGAACATAGATGCAAAAATTCTCAATGAAATACTAGCAAACAGAATCCAACAGCACATTAAAAGGACGATGCACCATGATCAAGTGGGGTTTACCCCAGGAATTCAAGGATTCTTCAATATATGCAAATGAATCGAGGTGATACACCATATCAACAAACTGAAGGACAGAAACCATACGATCTTCTCAATAGATGCAGAAAAAGCTTTTGACAAAATTCAACACTGATTTATGATAAAAACCCTCCATAAAATAGGCATAGAGGGAACTTACCTCAACAGAATAAAGGCCATATTTGACAAACCCACAGCCAACATCGTTCTCAATGGTGAAAAACTGAAAGCATTTCCACTAACATCAGGAACAAGGCAAGGTGCCCAATCTCACCACTATTATTCAACATAGTTTTGGAGGTTTTAGCCACAGCAATCAGAGAAGGAAAAGAAATAAAAGGAATCCAAATCAAAGAAGAAGTAAAGCTGTCATTGTTTAGAGATGACATGATATTATACATAGAGAATCCTAAAGATGTTATCAGAAAGCTACTAGTGCTAATCAATGAATTTGGTAAAGTAGCCAGATACAAAGTTAATGCACAGAAATCTCTTGAATGCCTAACACTAACAATGAAGAATCTGAAAGAGAAATTAAGGAAACACTCCCATTTACCATTGCAACAAAAAGAATAAAATACCGAGGAAAAAACCTACCTAAAGGGGACAGAAGTCCTGTATGCAGAAAGCTATGACACTGGTGAAAGAAATAAAGATGATAGAAACAGATGCAGAGATATACAATGCTCTTGGACAGGAAGAATCAACATTGTGAAAATGACTATACTACCCAAAGCAATCTACAGATTCAGTGCAATCCCAATCAAACTACCAATGGCATTTTTCACAGTACTAGAACAAAAAATTTCACAATTTGTATGGAAACACAAAAGACCCCAAATAGCCAAAGCAATCTTGAGAAAGAAAAACTGAGCTGGAGGAATCAGGCTCCCTGACTTTGGACTATACTGCAAAGCTACAGTAATCAAGACAGTATGGTACTGGCACAAAAACAGAAATATAGATCAATGGAACAGGATAGAAAGCCCAGAGATAAACCCACGCACATATGGTCACCTTATCTTTGATAAAGGAGGCTGGAATGTACAGTGGAGAAAGGACAGCCTCTTCAATAAGTGGTGCTGGGAAAAGTGGACAGGTACATGTAAAAGTATGAGATTAGATCACTCCCTAACACCATACACAAAAATAAGCTCAAAATGGATTAAAGACCTAAATGTAAGGCCAGAAACTATCAAAGTCTTAGAGGAAAACATAGGCAGAACACTGTATGACATAAATCACAGCAAGATCCTTTTGGACCCACCTCCTAGAGAAATGGAAATAAAAACAAAAATAAACAAATGGGACCTAATGAAACTTAAAAGCTTTTGCACAACAAAGGAAACCATAAAGAAGACCAAAAGACAACCCTCAGAATGGGAGAAAATATTTGCAAATGAAGCAACTGACAAAGGATTAATCTCCAAAATTTACAAGCAGCTCATGCAGCTCAATAGCAAAAAAACAAACAACCCAATCCAAAAAATGGGCAGAAGACTTAAATAGGCATTTCTCCAAAGAAGATATACAGACTGCCAACAAACACATGAAAGAATGCTCAACATCATTAATCATTAGAGAAATGCAAATCAAAGCTACAATGAGATATCATCTCACACCAGTCAGAATGGCCATCATCAAGAAATCTAGAAACAATAAATGCTGGAGAGGGTGTGGAGAAAAGGGAACACTTTGCACTGCTGGTGGGAATGTGAATTGGTACAGCCACTATGCAGAACAGTATGGAGGTTCCTTAAAAAACTACAAATAGAACTACCATATGACACAGCAATCCCACTACTAGGCATATACCCTGAGAAAACTATAATTCAAAAATAGACATGTACCAAAATGTTCATTGCAGCTCTATTCACAATAGCCCAGAGCTGGAAACAACCTAAGTGTCCATCATCAGATGAATGGATAAAGAAGATGTGGCACATATATACAATGGAATATTACTCAGCCATAAAAAGAAACGAAATTGAGCTATTTGTAGTGAGGTGGATGGACCTAGAGTCTGTCATACAGAGTGAAGTAAGTCAGAAAGAGAAAGACAAATACTGTATGCTAACACATATATATGGAATTTAAGAAAAAAAATGTCATGAAGAACCTAGGGGTAAAACAGGAATAAAGACACAGACCTAGTAGAGAATGGAATTGAGGATATGGGGAGGGGGAAGGGTAAGATGTGACAAAGCGAGAGAGTGGCATGGACATATATACACTACCAAACGTAAAATAGATAGCTAGTGGGAAGCAGCCGCATAGCACAGGGAGATCAGCTCAGTGCTTTGTGACCACCTAGAGGGGTGGGATAGGGAGGGTGGGAGGGAGGGAGATGCAAGAGGGAAGAGATATGGGAACATATGTATATGTATATGTGTAACTGATACACTTTGTTATAAAGGAGAAACTAACATACCATTGTAAAGCAATTATACTCCAATAAAGATGTAAAAAAGAAAAAAGAATTACCATACAATCCAGCAATCCCACTACTGGGCATATACCCTGAGAAAACCATAATTCAAAAAGAGTCGTTTATGACAATGTTCATCGCAGCTCTATTTACAATAGCCAGGACATGGAAGCAACCTAAGTGTCCATCAACAGATGAATGGATAAAGAAGTTGTGGCACATATATACAATGGAATATTACTCAGCCATAAAAACAAACGAAATTGAGTTATTTGTAGTGAGGCCGATGGACCTAGAGTCTGTCATATAGAGTGAAGTGAGTCCGAAAAAGAAAAACAAATACCGTATGCTAACACATATATATGGAATCTAAAAAAAAAAAAAAAAAAGTTGGTTCTGAAAATCCTAGGGGCAGGACAGGAATAAAGATGCAGACCGCAGACATAGAGAATGGACTTGAGGACATGCGAGGTGGAAGGGTAAGCTGGGACAAAATGAGAGAGTGGCACGGACTTATATATAGTACCAAATGTAAAATAGATAGCTAGTGGGAAGCACCCGTATAGCAAAGGAAGATCAGCTCAGTGCTTTATGACCACCTAGACGGGTGGAATAGGGAGGGTGGGAGGGAGACGCAAGAGGGAGGAGATATGGGGATATATGTATATGTATAGCTGATTCACTTTGTTATAAAGCAGAAACTAACACACCATTGTAAAGCAATGATACTCCAATAAAGATGTTAAAATTTGTTTTTAAAAGATTGTACAATTTAGTCTATCTTCTACCAAGATTTATTGATTGCCCCCTATTTGTTCCAGTGCTAGGCATTAGAAAGCAAAAGTTAATGCATATTAACCATCCTTAAGAAAGTCAAAATCAGGGTCAGGAACAAAGGCAGGCAAAAATAACTGTAAAGTGTAATATTATTGCACTTATTAGGAGCAAAGTACTTTGGGGGTACCTATGGGTAAGTGATTAATTTTCTCCAGAAGTCAGAATAGGTTTCATAGAAGAAGTGATGTATGAGCTAGACCTTAATGAATGAGTTGTATCTTTCTAGCCTTATCCTTCCAGAGGTTTCCAGAAGTCAAATTTATCAGAATGTGAAATGAGGTGCTTCAAGAAGTGATACATTTTCTATCACTGAAGATGATAAAGCATAAGTTGGACAAAGCCTATACAGAATGCAGTGGTCGGGAGTTGAGCATCTCTGTTGGGGTGTTTGGCAGATACACCTTGCTTCTCTAAGTTCTTTCGTCCCTGAGATGGTAACTTCTAAATTCTGATTTGGGGTAGGTGTTGAAGTGGAGAGAAGGTGGAGGGCTGGGCATGGTGGTGGTAAATGCATTCCAGGAAAACGGAGAGCACATACAAAGTTCTATTTGAAAAATGTGAAATAGGCCTGTGTAATCAGGGTGATAATGGCAGGAGTGCACCGAGGTCAAATAGGCAAGAGATGAGAAGGAAAGTATGAATTGAGTTCAGATTAACAAAATCCTCAAATATAATGTTTAAGAATTTTATCCTATAAGCTGCTGAAATACATCATAAGTTTTGGAATCAGAAATATACGTGATAGTTTTGAAAGAATGAAGTGAAGATATCGTTATTCATAAATTTAAATAAAATCATAAGATGTCTAGTAGGCTTCTGGTGTTTTTTGCCCACAGCGTTTTTCCATTCTCTTGCTAAAAGTGCCTCTTTCTTCATTTAGAACCATCTCTTCTCAACTATAAGTAATCTTGATATGGCTGTCAATTAAGGCAGGCAAAAAACCTTAGGCAGGTAATGAAGAAGTTCCGCTTGAATTTGAATCTTGTGTAAAACACAAGTGAAGCTGATGATTCCCCCCACCCCAATGACTGTACCTTGAAAAGATTATTTATTGATTTATAAACTTAGATTTGCAGAGCTGTCTTATTCTTGTTCTTCCTAAAATATCATTTTTATCTTTTCCTTCAATAGTTGTTTTCTAACCCACATCCTTCCATAAATTCTAGATTAGTGATTAATCACAGTTCACTTGTGCTGTTTGTGAATAGAAGACCCTGATACATACCCACAGCATTCCTGTTTGATCATAAGCATATGCTTCACTTATTACTCACTTAGTGAGATCATTGATGTTATTCAAAAAATAGTTGGTGTTGGACATGAGCAAGATGGCAGAACTGAAGGCTCCAGACTTTCCTTCCACCAATGGACAAACCTCTTCGACAACAATACACAGACTGTTTCCCTTTTCAAGAAATCCAGGCACCAGTTGAAAGGCTCCTGCACCCCATGAAAAGCTCAAAACCAGATGCATCAAAGCTGGTAGGAAAATTCGTGGCACCCTCTCACCATAATCCCTTCTCTTGGCATAACACCCCATGGTCTAGAGGAAACCCCCCAGCTTCCAGGTTCTTCCTGGGCAGGAAAGGAGAGGACTGTACCCTACATCCAAAGTTTTGACATTTCAAGGGGCTGCCTGAGGGACTGGTATCTGTCTTGGCTGAATCTGAGCCCTGAAAAGGAAGAGCTCCAAGGTGGGAGCCACTGAGAATAAAGATGACAGTTTGGACTAGTAGACATTCATTTACCATACATTTCCCTTTGGCTCAGAACTTAACAAGAGGATGATAACCCCCAAATTCCAGCTTTTCTCAAGGAAGGGAAAGAGTTGGAGAATGGGTCCAACATTCCAGCTTCTCAATGACCTGGGGACTGGCTTCCGTCTCACCTGCCTTGGGGGTACGACTAGTACCTGCTGTATTCTAGATTCCTGGGAGCCAGTGCGAATAAAGGCAAGGGTTTGGACCATTACATACTCACTTGACTTTATATATATAGAATCTGTGAATAAGAGAAGCCAACTATATTTTGCTGGGTATATTGCTGCTCCAAACAAAGTCAGGGAGGAAGAAGCAGTGAGGGGCAGGGATTAACAACTAACGGAATCTGGTGCAGAAATGCAAAATAATGTCTTCAAATGTGGACAAGATGTATCCGCATTATAGAAGATTATAATGATAAATGAACAAGTCAGTGTATCAAAGAATAATCTAATGATCAAGTAAATTTTACTTGAGAAATCCAAGATATTTTCAACATTGGTCATCTCTTATGATTATTCACTTCATTAACATAATAAAGGAGAATATCCACCTGGTCATCTAGATTTCAAAAAGCATTTTATAAAACTCAACTGTATAGATAGTAAAATTACTTATCAGGCTAGGAGTAGAAAAAATAATTACTTAACATTGTCATGATATATACAGGTATAAAATTACTTAACATTGTCATGATATGTATATAAATTTTTGTCATGTCTTACAAAAAAATGTAAGAATCATCTTCATTAAAACCATACTCTAAACACATATAGTCGAGTATCATCTATGATATTTTTCAACTGCAAATAACAAAACGGAAATTAAACTTGCTTAAATGATAAGAAAGTTTATTAACTCACAGGATTGGATTTATCTTGGCTTCAAATTTCGGGATTGGCTTGAAACTGTTGCTGTTTTCCTATAATTCACTCATATGTAGTATCATTGTTTGCTTCACTCTCAGGCTCTATTATTTTTCATGGTGGAAAAATGGAGGTAGTATTTTTTCAGATAACTCACCCCCATACCAGGACGTCCAAAAAAAAAAAATGTATCTCTTTTGGTGGATCACTTTTAAGAGGGAAGAAACTTCATGTCCAGACTCCTCTAGCAAGTTGCTATCTATGTCTCTTGGCCCCAAATTAGTAAATATGTTCAATTTCAATTCTCCACTTTGGCTAAGGGTAATGTCTTATGATGACTGGCTTAAACCTGAATTATTGGACCAGTCATTATGGCAAGTGTGATGGGAATACTCTTGATCAATAAAATTTATTATTATTATTATTATTTTGGCTTAAAAACAGAAATTTATTTCTCACACTTTATGAAGTCTGGGAAGTCCAAAATCAGGGTACCAGCATTCTTGGGTTCTGTTGAGAGCCCACTTCTTGGTTTGCAGACTGACACATTCTTGCTGTCTCTTTTTTTAATTTTATCAAAGACAATACAAAAAGCTAAGCCTTTATTTCTTATCTAAAGTTAGAGCTAAAACTCTCACTTTTCTACATTACGATAGAAGAGTCATTACTTCTTTTCTATAATTTTTTTAACGTCTTTATTGGAGTATAATTGCTTTACAATGGTGTGTTAGTTTCTGCTTTATAACAAAGTGAATCAGCCATACATATACATATATCCCCATATCTCCTCCCTCTTGCGTCTCCCTCCCACCCTCCCTATCCCACCCCTCTAAGTGGTCACAAAGCAACAAGCTGATCTCCCTGTGCTATGCGGTTGCTTCCCACTAGAGATCTATTTTACATTTGGTAGTATATATAAGTCCATGACAATTTCTCACTTCGTCCCAGCTTACTCTTCCCCCTCCCCATGTCCTCAAGTCCATTCTACATGTCTGCGACTTTATTCCTCTCCTGCCCCTAGGTTCTTCAGAACCTTTTTTTTTTTTTTAGATTCTGTATATATGTGTTAGGATATGGTATTTGTTTTTCTCTTTCTGACCTGACTTACTTCACTCTGTAGAACACACTCTAGGTTCATCCACCTCACTGCAAAAAAACTGAATTTCATTTGTTTTTATGGCTGAGTAATATTCCATTGTATATATGTGCCACATCTTTTTTATCCATTCATCTGTCAATGGATGCTTAGGTTGCTTCCATGTCCTGGCTATTGTAAATAGAGCTGCAATGCACATTGTCCTAAATGACTCTTTTTGAATTATGGTTTTCTCAGGGTATATGCCTAGTAGTGGGATTGCTGGGTCATATGGTAGTTCTATTTGTAGTTTTTTTAAGGAACCTCCATACTGTTCTCCATAGTGGCTGTATCAATTTACATTCCCACCAGCAGTGCAAGAGGGTTCCCTTTTCTCCACACCGTCTCCAGCATTTATTGTTTCTAGATTTTTTGATGATGGCCATTATGACTGGTGTGAGATGATACCTCATTGTAGTTTTGATTTGCATTTCTCTAATGATTAGTGATGTTGAGCATCCTTTCATGTGTTTGTTGGCAATCTGTATATCTTCTTTGGAGAAATGTCTATTTAGACCTTCTGCCCATTTTTGGATTGGGTTGTTTGTTTTTTGGTTATTGAGCTGCATGAGCTGCTGGTATATTTTGGTGATTAATCCTTTGTCAGCTGATTCATTTGAAATATTTTCTCCCATTCTGAGGGTTGACTTTTCATCTTGTTTATGGTTTCCTTTGCTGTGCAAATGCTTTTAAATTTTATTAGGTCCCATTTGTTTCCTTTTGTTTTTATTTCCATTTCTCTAGGAGGTGGGTCAAAAAGGATCTTGCTGTGATTTATGTCATAGAGTGTTCTGCCTATGTTTTCCTCTAAGAGTTTGATAGTGTCTGGCCTTACATTTAGGTCTTTAATCCATGTTAAGTTTATTTTTGTGTATGGTGTTAGGGAGTGTTCTAATTTCATTCTTCTACATGTAGTTGTCCAGTTTTCCCAACATCACTTACTGAAGAGGCTGTCTTTTCTACATTGTATATTCTTGCCTCCTTTATCAAAAATAAGGTGACCATATGCATGTGGGTTTATCTCTGGGCTTTCTCTCTTGGTCCATTGATCTATATTTCTGTTTTTATGCCAGTACCATACTGTCTTGATTACTGTAGCTTTGTAACATAGTCTGAAGTCAGGGAGCCTGATTCCTCCAGCTCAGTTTTTCTTTCTCAAGATTGCTTTGGTTATTCAGGGTCTTTTGAGTTTCCATACAAATTGTGAAAATTTTTGTTCTAGTTCTGTGAAAAATGCCATTGTTAGTTTGATACTGAATCTGTAGATTGCTTTGGGTAGTATATTCATTTTCACAATGTTGATTATTCCAATCCAAGAACATGGTATAACTCTCCATCTGTTTGTATCAACTTTAATTTCTTTCATCAGTGTCTTATAGTTTTCTGTATACAGGTCTTCTGTCTCCTTAGGTAGATTTATTCCTAGGTATTTCACTCTTTTTGTTGCAATGGTAAATGGGAGTGTTTCCTTAATTTCTCTTGCAGATTTTTCATCATGAGTGTAGAGGCATGCAAGAGATTTCTGTGCATTATTTTTTTTCCTGCTAGTTTACCAAATTCATTGATTAGCTTTAGTAGTTTTCTGGTAGCATCTTTAGGATTCTCTATGTATAGTATCATGTCATCTCCAAACAGTGATAGCTTTACTTCTTTTCCAAATTGGATTCCTTTTATTCTTTTTTCTTCTCTGATTGCTGTGGCTAAAAATTCCAAAACGATGTTGAATAATAGTGGGGAGAATGGGAAAGCTTGTCTTGTTCCTGATCTTAGTGGGAATGGTTTCAGTTTTTCACCATTGAGAAAAATTTTGGCTCCGGGTTTGTCAAATATGGCCTTTATTTTGTTGAGGTAAGTTCCCTCTATGCCTACTTTCTGCATGGTTTTTACCATAAATGGGTGATGAATTTTGGTGAAACTTTTTCTGCATCTATTCAGATGATTGTATGGTTTTTGTCCTTCAATTTGTTAATATGGTGTGTCACATTGATTGATTTGCATATATTGAAGAATCCTTGAATTCCTGGGGTAAACCCCACTTGATCATGGTGTTTGATCCTTTTAATGTGCTGCTGGATTCTGTTTGCTAGTATTTCATTGAGAATTTTTGCATCTATGTTCCTCAGTGATATTGGCCTGTAGTTTTCTTTCTTCATGACATCATTGTCTGGTTTTGGTATCAGGCTGATGGTGGCCTCGTAGAATGAGTTTAGGAGTTTTCTTCCCTCTGCTATATTTTGGAAGAGTTTGAGAAGGATAGGTGTTAGCTCTTCTCTAAATGTTTGAAGAATTCACCTGTGAAGCCATCTGGTCCTGGACTTCTGTTTTTGGAAAATTTTTAAACACAGTCTCAATTTCAGTGTTTGTGTTTGGCCTTTTATATTTTCTGTTTCTTCCTGGTTCAGTCTCAGAAGGTTGTGGTTTTCTAAGAATTTGTCCATTTCTTCCAGGTTGTCCATTTTATTGGCATAGAGTTGCTTGTAGTAATCTCTCATGATCCTTTGTATGTCTGCAGTGTCAACTGTTACTTCTCCTTTTTCATTTCTATTGATTTGAATCTTCTCCCAGCTTTTCTTGTTGAGTTTGGTGAATGGTTTATCAATTTTGTATCTTCTCAAAAAAAACAGCTTTTATTTTTATTGATCTTTGCTCTTGTTTCCTTCATTTCTTTTTAATTTATTTCGGATCTGATCTTTATGATTTCTTTCCTTCTGCTAACTTTGGGGTGTTTTTGTTCTTCTTTCTGTAATTGCTTTAGGTGCAAGGTTAGGTTGTTTATTTGAGATGTTTCTTGTTTCTTGAGGTAGGATTGTATTGCTATAAACTTCCCTCTTAAAACTGCTTTTGCTGCATCCTATAGATTTTGGGTCATCGTGTTTTCGTTGTCATTTGTTTCTAGGTATTTTTTTATTTCCTCTTTGATTTCTTCAGTGATCTCTTGGTTATTAAGTAGTGTATTGTTTAGCCTCCATGTGTTTGTATTTTTTACAGGTTTTTTTTTTCCTGTAATTGATATCTAGTTTCATAGTGTGTGGTCGGACAGATACTTGATACGATTGCAATTTTCTTAAATTTACCAAGGCTTGATTTGTGACTGAAGATATGATCTATCCTGGAGAATGTTCCATGAGCACTTGAGAAAAGAGTGTATTCTGTTGTTTTTGGATGTAGTGTCCTATAACTATCAATTAAGCCCATCTTGTTTAATATATCATTCAAAGCTGTGTTTCCTTATTTACTTTCATTTTGGATGATCTGTCCATTGGTGAAAGTGGGGTGTAATAAAAGTAATAAAAAAAGAAAAAAAAAAAGAAAGAGAGCAACCAAACCAAAAAACAAATCCACCAATGATAAGAAGCCCTAGAAACTACTAAAAAACAAAGAAAGAAAGAAACAAACAAACAAAAAGGATAGACAGAACCCTAGGACAGATGGTGAAAGCAAAGGAATATGGAGAAAATCACACAAAGAAGCATACACATACACACTCACAAAAAGAGAAGAAGGAAAAAAATATGTATATCATTGCTCCCAAAGTCCATTGCCTCAATTTTGGGGTGATTCACTGTCTATTCAGATATTCTACAGGTGCAGGCTACATCAAGTTGATTGTGGAGATTTAATCCACTCCTCCTGAGGCTGCTGGGAGATATTTCCCTTTCTCTTCTTTGTTTTGCACAGCTTTTGGGGTTCAGCTTTGGATTTGGCCCTGCTTCTGGCAGTGGCAGGCTGCACAGGCTCCTGGGAGGGGAGGTGTGAATAGTGTCCTGTGCTTGCACACAGGCTTCTTGGTGGCTGCAGCAGCAGCCTTAGCATCTCATGCCTGTCTCTCATGTACGCGCTGATAGCCGCGGCTCATGCCAGTCTCTGGAGCTTGTTTAGGCGGTGCTCTGAATCCCCTCTCTTCACGTACCCTGAAACAACGGTCTCTTGCCTCTTAGGCAGGTCCAAACTTTTTCCCGTACTCCCTCCCCACTAGCTGTGGTGCACTAGCCCCCTTCAGGTTGTGTTCACACAGCCAACCCCAGTCCTCTCCCTGGGATCTGACCTCCAAAGCCTGAGCCTCAGCTCCTGGTCCCAACCCGCCCCAGCAGGTAAGCAGACAAGCCTCTTGGGCTGGTGAGTGCTGGTCGGCACCAATCCACTGTGCAGGAATCTCTCCACTTTGCCCTCTGCACCCCTGTTGCTGTGCTCTCCTCTGTGGCTCGAAGCTTCCCCACCACCTGTCTCTGCCAGTGAAGGGGCTTCCTAGTGTGTAGAAACCTTTCCTCCTTCACAGCTCCCTCCCAGAGGTGCAGGTCCCGTCCGTATCCTTTTGTCTCTGTTTTTTCTATTTTCTTTTGCCCTTCCCAGGTACGTGGGGAGTTTCTTGCCTTTTGGAAAGTCTGAGGCCTTATGCCAGCGTTCAGTGGGTGTTCTATAGGAGTTGTTCCACATATAGGTGTATTTCTGATGTATTTGTGGGGAGGAAGGTGATCTTCACGTGTTACTCCTCTGCCATCTTGAAGGTCTCCGATCAATAAAATTTAGCTTTGAAGCTGGGTCAGTTTTCTCTGAACCAAATGGCGTACTTTGGGGAATTTTGTATAACTGATTTTAAAAATCAAGTCACTGATTGAAAAACAGAACAAATGAATAGCTACCAACAATGATCAGTACATTCACTATCACCAAAAGTATTTTAAATTATACTACAGTCCTAGGCAATTCAAAAGAACAATAAAAGCAGAAGTAGGAGATGCAAATATTGGGGAGGAATAATTGGAAGAGAGTGCAAAATTGTCATTTTATAATATTATCTTAAAAGGAATAAAATAGAGCTAACAGAAAATCTAGATCATTGAGTAAAATGAGTTGGCAAAAGATCAACACTAGAAAATTACTTTCCTACACATAAGTAATAACTGATTGGAAATTGAAAATCTTTTAAAAATATCCCATTCACACATTTATAATAGCCACAAACCTGTGTTATATGTTGAAATAAGTCTAATATATAATGTGCAGGACCCACATGTTTAAAATATAAAACTTTACCAGAAGACCTAACCTGGATAAATTACTTGGCTCTGAACGGCTTGATTATATATTAAAATTCTTATGAAATAAAATACAGGGAAAGTACAAAAATGAAGCAAAGCATTCCTCAGCAATATTTCTTCAGAATAAACAAGGAAGAAAATTGTCTCTTCTTACTGTTTGTATTTATAAATGCCTTAAATAAGAGTACAAACCACAAACAAAACACTTTTTCTGGTTTCAGTTTGTAAATTTGTAGTTATCTAACTTGCTTCAAGGATAGAGTTTACAATATCCAAAGACTGGGAGAAGAGTTCACATTTTTCTGTGGATTCTGGAAGTTGAGTTCAGGGTTTATCCACTCCATCTGAACATTAGAATCACCTAGGATCTTTAAAAATTATTGATGTCCAAGTCCATATAGATCAATTATATCACATTTCTGGGAGTGACACCAGGCCTCTGGAAGTTTTTAGTTTTATAGGTTATTCCAAACTAAATCTAGGGTTGACAACTTCTGACTAAATTCTCCATGCCATGTTTTATGATGATGTTGAAGATTTGCAGAAAAGAGAAAAAGCAAAAGCATTGGTTTGGAAATTTGGAAGTAATTGTAAATTGTTGGACTACAAAAAAATTAATGAGCGATGCATATTAACTATTCATAGACAATATGCTTGAGAAGACTTTAAGTGTTTAGAAAAACGATAGAATGTTTTGGAATTAAAATATGTTTTCATTCTCATAAAAGTATAAAATTGCCTAGAAAATTAAATATCTTTGAATCAGGCTGAGTCTGTTGCCATGGGAGATTCTGTAGAAATGTGGGTATATTCTAAGGCTGAAGCAGAAATCCAGATTCTCTGAGAAGACTCAGGAGGAAAGAGGTACAGACCAGTGTGGATGATCAGGAGATTGTGAAGAAGGTCAGGTACAGATGTGGGAGCAAGAAAACTCAACCAAAATGAAAAATGCAAAAGCAAACTGAAAAATATGTAGGGCCAAACTTGAGATTTCACGATGTTTTTCTTTATTTCAGCTGTGACCTTGCAGTGACCTAGAAATAATAAATGCTGTGTCCCAGGACATTACTGTTCAGTGCTAGTTCCTTAAGATCTATTTTCTGCTTTGAATATATCTAATGTCAACGCTGGAGCATCTGAAAACAAGTTAATATGTTTTGCAAGCAATAAATTATAGTGTCTTTTTCATGCATATTTTTGCTATTATTAGAAGGCTATTTACACAATTCAAAGGGTTTCATTAAAAATATTAAAATAGTATTTAAAAGAGTTCATTTTAAACTGAATCTTTTCAAGTTTCTTTTTAGTAGGCAATATTTTCTGTTACATGAGTCTGAACAAGCTATGCCTCTAGAAAAGGTGATTTTAAAATAAATTTGGATATATTTTGATGTATCAAATTTCCTTTTCAGTGATTATTGTTTCAGTAACACATATTTTTGATTTGGTGTCTTAAATTGTTAACAGTAAACATATTTGTAGGTGGAATGGGATAGGAGAAAAATATTTGCAAAAAAGAAGAAACACAATTAGTTTAAGTTGAAAGTGCTATTTAACCTTTTGAGTTTGGTAAGGATATATTTTCTTATAAATTTTTCTTTTTTAATAACCCTAAAATTATTCATTGAGTATATATTAGAACATTTCTAATATGACCAGTTACCAATTTCTTTACTTTCTAACAATATAGACCAATATATTGGAGACTAGGGCTTAGTCCTCTACAAAATATTAAATCAGATTTATAAGAAGAGAAATTTCCTACTGATCTATTTGCACCGATTTACCCTATGGCATTCAATCATTTAACAGATACTTTTATGGTCCTCAGTTGTATTAAAGTCTTAATAAATATAATCAGTGCCTCTGATGTTAAAATATAAGATATTATTTTACATAGAATGTTAAAAAATATTTGTGTTTATGAATTGTAATTTATTTTTAGCTGGTACAACAACAGATGTTCTATTGAATCCCTGTTCTACTGAACTGAAGTTCTATTGAGTACCCCTAATGCCCTATGGACGGGTCAAGCAAACACTAGCAACCTTGAAATACTAAGGCCAGGGAGAATAATCTAAGCCAAAATTTCACAACTGCTCAGACCCCAAGACAACTTAACATAGGCATCAGAAGAATGAATTTAGGCCACTTTTCTATCTCCAGGAAACAATGTTGACAGCTAAAACTGGAAAATTCTGACTGACATCCACTTATCAACATCATAGAGAAAAATACTAGGACAACAGTAGGCTGGAAGATCTTACCCCATAAGCTGTTTAATAATTTTGGACATACAAAATTCTTTTTCTCCTAGCTTTGTCCTGGGTCTTTGACTTAAGCCATTTTAAACTTCTTCACATCTTCCCATAGCATGTTGTTTTGCCTCAAACATAGTTTATTTTTTCTCATCATAATATTATTATCATGTGAAGGTGCTTCTTTATGAGGTGTAGGAGTGTTGTATACTGAAATCTAAACCATGCATGATCAAATTCTCACTTTATTTTTGGATAATCTCAATTTTATGGTCAATGGATTATACATATTTTTCATTTTCTCCTTATTATGGTTGTCATTTCATGAGGTGTTATGGGTTTAATTGTGTCCCCCAATATGATATGTTGAAGTCTAGCCCCCAATACTTCAAAATGTGACCTTATTTGGAAATAGGACTTTTATAGAGGTAATCACTTTAAAATAAGGTCATTAAGATGGGCACTGTCCAATATGACTGCTGTCCTTATAAAAAAGGGAGATTTGACATGGAGACAGACATGCACAGAGAGAAGATCATATGAGGACAAGTAGGGAGAAGTCAGCCATATGTCTAGAAAGATTAATCTGCAAGTCAAGGAATGCCAGAAGCTAGAAGAGGCAAGGATGGATTCTCCCCTGGAACCATCAGAGATGCCAGCATAGCCCTGATTTTGGACTTCTAGCCTCCAAAGCATGAGGCTATAAATTTCTGCTGTTTTAAGCTACCCATTTTTTTTTGGTACTTTCTTATACCAATCCTAAGAAACTAAAACATGTGATTTTTGTTATCTCTACACAATCTCTTAAATTTCATGGCTTCACAAATTTTATTTTTCAAACTCATCCTGCACATTAGAATTATAAAACACTTCCCTCATCCATTACAGTAAAGACACCTCTGATCATTGCTCTAGTATATGCATCTTAAAAAACACTGTGGATATATCTGTCAAAATAATATTCTTGAGGGTTATATTTCACTGTTTGGAATGAAGTTGTTAGTCATGTACAGCAGTAACTGATCCTTGGCTTTAGTTAGGCTCCTTGTATCATTCACGATGAAGAAGACCATCTACCCAAAGCAGTCCAGGTAGGAGGAATGCTCTGAAATACTGAAGAAAATCATTGGGATCATAGAAGTAAGTGATTTGAAAAATATTCCACTGCGAAGTCCTCCTAATCAGCCCTTGTGGATTTGTGTCATTATTTCTTAATGTCTCTTATTTTTATATTACTGTTATTCTAATCATTGTTGAGAAACAACCATGAATGGAAATGGATAGCAATTTGTCTAAAACCTCAGTTACCCAGAAACCAGCTTAGTAACCAGAGATAAGTTCAAAAAGTTCTAACAGCAAAAATTCTGGACTTAGAATTCATTATGCTAAATGCATGCACCTAGATGGAAGGGATATCCCTTGGTCTCACATTCAAAGCCTATGCACCCTTAATTTATAGACAATTCTACAAGCAAAATCCACTCATTTTCAGATCAACTACATAGAAATGTAAGAAACTCCTAAAGTTTAACATATTTCATTTTATTTTTGAAGCAATGTCAATACATAAAATTCTAAGTATATAGAAAAACATGCACCAATACCTTAAATTGCCTCTAAAAACTTCCATTAGCATTTTAACATTCTCTCTGCATTTTTTTTTTTTTTTTTGTGGTACGCGGGCCTCTCACCGTTGTGGCCTCTCCCACTGTGGAGCACAGGCTCCAGATGCGCAGGCTCAGCGGCCATGGCTCACGGGCCCAGCCGCTCCGCGGCATGTAGGATCTTCCCGGACTGGGGCACGAACCCGCGTCCCCTGCATCGGCAGGCGGACTCCCAACCAGTGCGCCACCAGGGAAGCCCTCTCTCTGCACTTTAATCTATGTATACATCTTTTATAATAAATGTTGTACATTTGCAGTATGTATCCTTTCTCCTTTATCACTGTGAGAAATGGACTATTGCCTGCCATATCAATAAACAAAGTATGTTACAGTTATCAGCGATTGCAGCCTTCTAGCATGAGCTGTTGAGCCCTGAGGAAACTCAGGAAGGAAAGAATACCTGCCATCTAGCAGTCATCAGACTGCAGCCACTCCCCATGGTGAGCACTGAGGAAACTCAGGATGTGAAAACACAAGATACTGGCCTCAGAGAGCTGAGGTGCAGATCAAAGGAATGATTTCAGTGAGCCCAGACTCTTGCATCTTCCCATACACAGAAAAGTGCTACACTCCTTAACTTGACATATCTAGTTTTTTTTTTTTTAATTAACAATAATCTTTTGACTTTCAGACTACCTGCCCTTTGTTGCAAAACTCCTATATATTCTGGCTCTCCCCATCACATCCTTGGAGCAGTTCTCTCAGGGTTACTTGAGATGCTGCCTCCTGGGCTTGAAGTCCTAAAAATTCCTGCCAAGTAAAAGATAACTCTCAACTTTTAGGTTGTGAACAGTTTTTTAAGTTGACAGCTGTATATTATATCAAAGATATTTTCCATGCCATTACTTGTTGGCCACCACAACCCCTCTAATGTCAACATAATATTCCATTAAAGTCCTTTATTTCATTCCATTAAACCTGTAGATTAAAATAAGAGTGGATGCTGCATCTGATATCTAAATATCCATAGACAGCAGCAAGCAGTGGCAGATGGAACTGTGGCTTAGAGGAATGAGGTGAATGCTTATTAAAAGTTGATAGAGGAGGTCTAACATAACTATTCCTCAGTAGCTACTGGATGATTCATGGTAATACTGCATGGCTAGAGTCATTCAAAATCTCCAAATCCCCTATTTAAGAAGTCAAAAAAGCATTCAACATGAAAAACACTTCAGTCACATTTGTAGAATGTTTAAAAGTAAAGTGAGTTTTAGCTCAGACGGGTATATTTCAGATATGGAAAATGAAGTCAGGAACAACACAGATGATGCTTGATTGGGACACACTAATTATATAATACACCTGGTCCCCCAGTTTCCAGCTCCATAGGGGGCAAAAGCACAATCAGCCATTCCATACACTAGGCAAAGAACCATGCACTGATCTGGAGGAAAAATCACTGCTGGTAAGGAAAGATTAATATAACCTAATCCACAGGATTGCAAGGGGTCCATCCAGTTGTGGAAACTACTTCATTTTGAAATGAAACTAGACTTTAAAACCCGCCGAAGAAACTCTCTTGTAAAACAGAAAACAAAACCGACAAAAACAATGACAAAAAGTGATCAGCGATGTATTACTCTAATCGTTAACATGTTTTAGTTGACTTTTAAAGATATATAGAAACATTTTCTTCTCATAAGAACAATTACAAATAATTAGGCCTATTTAAATTTAAACGCCATGCTAACTACTGGATTTGCATTAGGTAAGGAAAAGGGAAATAGCATTTATTTTTTCAGAAGCATGAAATGAGACAATTGGTACACATCACTCAACTTAATAAGTATAACATCCCTGTGGAGTAACATTGTCTCCATTATTACAGATGAGGAAATTGAGTCAATAATAAATACACATGGCTAGTAAATGGAACATCCAGATTTAAAATTCCAGTCTTACTCCAACATGTGTTCTTAAGCAACATATTATACTAATTCTTCTATTCTATTAACAAGATAGGTCTTAAGTTCAGAGAACCACAAAAAATCCTTCGAAACTATTCACACTCATTTTTCCCTTCTCATTTAAACTTAGCATAAAACAAAAACTCAAGCTGGAATTACTTCAGCTACCCTTGCATATCTCTCAAACTCATCAAAACACAATTCTCAACATCTGCATTCTAAGGACCAGAGGCAAAGGAAAAGAAGGTAAGAAGAGAAGTAAAGGAAAACAATTGAAAGAATAGTTCAGCTGAAACAGAAAAAAGATACAAAAGAAGAGGAAGTGAATGAGAAAAGAGAGAAATATAATTCTAATTCTCTACTTTTCAGCCAATGTATTGGAGAAATACACTTACACCACTATTGCCTGGAAATCACTGATGAGGAAAAAATGTGTGTGTGTTCTTGTATTTCATCTCTGCCATCTTTTAATGTCTTAGGCTAAGTTTTGAGTGCTTTGAGATTTCTGAATGCTGACAAAATGAGTGGAGAAAGTAATTCTAGAATTTAGAGGAGGACAGATGAATCACAGATTACATATTTCATCAACTGTCATCTCAGTTTCAATTTTTCTTCAACACAAATCTTCAAGAAAGTCAGACTGTCTTCATATCTTGACTTCATGACCTCTTTAGTATTTGGTATAAAAATATTTTTTTAAAAGGAAGCAGAGGGAAAAGCAAGTGCACACTGTAACTCTGTGTGCTGTCCATGGTATTTGTCCTCTCTGCCTTTGCAATCCCATTACTTTTCAGTACAGGCAAAGTCCACTGATGACTGGGAGTTTATTTAGCACAAAAAGTAACATATTTTTGTATTTCACACACTTAAAAATAATCTAAGACATTAACAATACTTTTAAAGCATGGTAACTTAAAACGAAATGTCAAGGCTATTTTACAGGATACTCCAATATTTGGGTTCTGGAATGGAGAATTCTAATTCATGGTGGAAAGGGAGGTTTCTCCACACCACCAAGCAATGCTCCAGACACCAGCTGAGCACTCTACAATTCAAGTGAATTCTGACATTATCTACCCAAAGATAGCATCAGATCCCACAGGTAAATGGTTCAATCCTACAAGACTGCCCTCCACTTTGGATGCCAATTGCAGGCTATAAAAAATTAATAAACAGAAACCTTAGTTAGAGGTGGGAGACCAGAAAGGAGAGCTCTCACAGATGGTGAAGATAGCAGAGCCCAACAGGATAGAGAAAGACTTCTCTTCTTTCCTGGCAAGGACTCAGCCAATGAAAAACCACAGACTCTTTGTTTACTATAGCCCTCCTAACTTCCTTTTCCTCTCTATAAAAGTGTTCTCCTTTCCTTGCCCTGTGGGGACTTGCAGGTGGCTCACCATGGCTGCTGATCCCAAATTGCTATGCTCCACCAATCCTGAATAAACCTATCTTTGCTGGAGAAATAGCAGACAGTTAATTAGTTTCAGGTCAACAAAGCCCAGGCTGTGACCAGTCTTTTGATTCATGTGCTACAAATTGGAGGTTCCAACAACCCAGTCCAACTCAGGATGCCAATCTCAAGTGCATGTGGTTACCTGTACTTCTGACCAACTGGCTATAAATCATATTTCCATGACCTTTCCTTGGGTCTGATTAATTTGCTAGAGTGTGTCTACTGGGAAAAAAAAAAAGCACAACATAAGAGCTGTGAGTTGAATTTTATTCAGAGTCTTACTAGGACTATAGCCCAGGAGATAGCCTCTCAGATAACTCTGAGGAACTGCTCCAAAGAGGGAGGGAAAGAGCCAAGAGCCAGCATATATATATATATATTTTTTTTTAGGGGGGGTGGGGGGAGGAAAGTGGTCCTGGGAAATACATGTAATAAAATATATATCATTGTAAAAGATGACTGCTTATCACAAAATCCTGGTACTTCAGGTTAATGGTTTTAGTGCTTATCTATGTATGGGAAGATTCAAGAATCCTGGGTCTTGAAACTCTTCTCAGGGCACACTGTTGGTGGGCTCTTCAATGGGTTGCATTTTAACCTTTCTTAAACTGGATGATGAGCAAGATTCTTTGTTCTTTTTGCTTACAAGCAGCTCACAGGACACAGGAAACTCAATTACCCACTAAATTACCAGTATGTTATAAAAAGATATAATTCAGGAACAGCCAGATGTAAGAGATACACAGGGCAAGGTATGGGAAAAGGGTATGGAGCTCCCATGCTCTCTCTGAGTTTGTCAGTCTCCCCAAACTCCACCTGTCCACCAACCTAAAAGCTCTTTGGGTTTTTATAAAGGCTTCATTACATAAGCATGATAGATGAAGTCTTGTCCAGTGGTGATCAATTCAACCTCTAGCTCCTCATCCCTCCCCAGAGGTCAAGGGGTGGAACTGAAAGTTCCAACTCTTCAATCACGTGGTTGGTTCTTCTGGCAACCAGCCCCCATCCTTAGGTGACCAGGGGGCATTCCAAAAGTCACCTCATTAACATTAAAAAAGACACCTTTATCTCTCTCACCACTTAGGAAGTTCCAAGTGTTTTAGAAGCTCAGGGCTAGAAAGGGGACAAAGACCAAACGCATATTTCTTATTATAAATAACAACGTCACATCCAGCAAAGATTCAGCATTCAAGATCTATGCATGACACTTCCTCTTGCTGGGTGACATGAGGCAATTTATTTAAGCTTTCAGTGTTTCAGTTTTCTGTATGTTGTGGGAGGAAAAAAAAAACCCAAAACTTTCTTCTACCCTTTCAGTTTCTTCTGGATGGTCTAAGAATTAAATTGACATGAGACAAATTAACAGGAGAAAATCAAATTTTATTTTGTATGTATGGAAACCCCACATATATAAGAAGGTCAAAGACCCCACATACATGAGAAGTTCAAAGAGAGAAAAATAAGATATATATGCCATCTTGAGCTAAGAAATAGGCTAGGGGCCTGAGGCTTCCAAGGACAGGAGGGTAATTTACAGGACAATAAGAAGAGCAGATGTTGGGTAATTAGATGTTTGCCTTGACTTACAGATGGACCATTCAGATAAAATTTATCTCTGGTAATAACTCTTATTCTGGGAAAGGTCAATTTAAATTATTCTAAGTAGTTAAGCAGGGGCAGAATTTTCTCTTCAATCCACAGGGTCTCAATTGCCTTTAGCTCAAAATAATTTTCATGCAGAAGTAACATATTTGGGGGAGGTTTGTTCTGAAACCCTTCAATGTAAAATATAGATAATAGTACCCACCTCCTAGGATTGCTATGATGATTAAGGAAGATGATTCTTAAAAAATACATAACATGGTATTATCCTATAAAGAGTGCATTCAATAAAAATATTCAGTTTTACTCTCATGTTTATTATTATTAGTGGTATCACCAAGGTGAAGTAACTGGAGAAAATGATCTCACACATCCATACACATCTAGAAGCATAACACCCCTATGCTATTTAGTATAGAATTTTGATTATTCCAATTTGTTAATTACCAATTTCATTAAAAACTGAACATGCATCAAGTTAGGTGAGGAAAAATATTATTATTTGTGAAATATTAAAATAGAATGTATTTTGTATGTGGTTTCTGGGCATTTGAAAGGAGATTCTAAATTTATGCTGTCCAATAGCTGCCTGAATGAGCATTCAGGGACAAAAGGTCTCAACAATCCTATACCAGAGAGGCTGAGTACAATCAGCACCCTTAGGACTACTGGAAGGGAGTCTGTTTGAGCCTCTAAAGAATGTTTCTGGGCTCTATATCTCTGGAGACATATACAGATACCTTGAATTACTGCACTGCTGTGTTATTTGCAAATCAGTGTTGATGCAACAAAAAAGTGATACATTTACAATGTTATCTTGAAGAAAGAGGGCTTTCATCCTGGAATAAAGTACAATTTACTAATTCAAGATGACTCTTGAACTGCTCAATATGAAGCCAAAATTATGAAAATATCATGCAACCAAGACTTCTAGTTCTTATCAGCAATTCTCTTTCTCATTGTATGAAGAAAATCAATACACAAAAGAAGTGATATTGGCATGACTGTGAAACCATGCACCTCACATTGGGATTTGAACCCACATGCCAGGACTTGAACCCAGGCTTAACCCAGATTGGGACTTGAACCCATGTGGCTGGGACTTGAATCTGGCCAAAACCCACAGTCTTCCCACTGAGATCACACACCTGGTTTCAGGACTTAATGAAGTTCAGGTTCTTGATGTCTCATCACAGAAAGAATTCAGTGAGACACAAAGTGATAGGTAAGAACTGGATTTATTTAGAGAGAAACACACTCCACAGAGAGAGTGTGGGCCATCTCAGAAGGTGAGAAGGGCACCAGGGTATGGAGTTGTCAGTTTTTATAGGGGTGGGTAATTTCATAGGCTAATGAGTGGGAGGAGTATTCCAGCTATTTCAGGAAGGGGTGAGGATTTCCAGGAATTGGGCCATGGCCCACTCTTTGATCCTTCTGGTTGGCCTTGGAAATTGTCATGGTGCCTGTGGGTGTGTTATTTACCTTGCTGATGGGTTACAGTGAGCATATACTGAGGCTCAAGGTCTGGTGGAAGTTGACTTGTCTGCCATCTTGGGCCCATTTGGTTCTAATCAGTTTATGTCATGTCCTTGGGCTATGTCATTCTTTCAGAGGCTTTGTCCTGCTCCCTTCCCTGCTATTTCAACTATGTAACCACTAAGAATTCATTTTATTATCCTATGTCTAATGTTAACCAATTAAAATATAATTTAATATCTTAAATTAAAATGTACTACAAGTTTCCTGCTTGTGACTTGATAAATTACAGTCATGTTAAAAAGCTGTGATAACACAGCCTGTCATAGAAATGCTGAGATCCATAAAAGAAGAGATGCTAAAGGGCATTATTATAAGAATTGGTTTGTAGTGCATCCTTCTACAATTACCAGAAATATCTAAGGAAAATCATTATGAGTTCATTTGAGAAAGTTCTCAAAAGTAAATTAAAATTTAGTGTGGTTATTATCGCTTACTGAGCATTTCTGAAGAATCAGATTGAGGTTCCTCCAAGTAAGGTAAAGCGTCACTAGGCATGATATCACAATAAAGAGAACAATAAAACTCTTCAGTCAGTAGTAGCCATACATTACATATCTTGAAGAAAAAAAAATCTTGCAGTTGCATCACTTGTATTAAGTTTGGGAAAAAAACCTTGCTCTTGCATCATTTGTATTAACTTTGGGCACCATAAGGTAAGAAAAAGAACTGTACTCTAATGAAAAGGGAGGTATGTCTTTCATTTCAAAACCTCCATTTAAATCTTCCATTTTGTCAGACTTAAACTTCTACTTTTTCAACTGCTTTAGGACTTTTAAGTTGTAAACATGTTCTCTTAACTTTTAAGTTGCAATTATCCTTCCAATTTCTTTTTTAACTTCTGAGAAATCTATTTTATTCCACTGAAAAGAAGTTGAAATTTAAGTCAAATACCACTTTTGTTCAAAAAGACTTTGATAATGTAATGGTTTAGTCGTCTTAATTTACTATGCTCAAAAAAAAAAGTCTCTAATGTATTATTCTGTAACTAGTTAGTTGGAGATCTCTTTCATAAAATTATTCCCATTATTTTACTTTATGTCTCGTATACTCCTACATTTAAAAATATCAGAGTTAATCCTGTATTACACTTGAAAAAGTTTACACATTGCAAATATAAAGTATTATTAACAACATTTATCAACAACGAGGAAGCCAAGTGCTACAGTTGCTATTATTTTTAAATTATATCCTCTAGATATAATGTGAATCATTGTGTCATGATTTTACCTCTGTATCTGTGACTAATTTGTTTCATTTGTTGTAATTTGGTGTTATTAAAATCATATCTTGGTATCAATTCCCATCTGTGACTTCTAACTTTTCTCTTGCAATGGCCATAGGCAGCGAAATCTTAATTCACCGTTCATGACCACGGTCTGTTGGTCACAAAGGAAATTAGTCATGAGACCAGGAATAAGGTAGTGCAAAGTCACCATTTATATTACTAAAGTAATTTTGAAAGTCAGGTATGTAAGTCTATTCATGATGGATAACACATTATTAACATCATTACATGTAATTTAGATTCAAAGCCTTTAAAACATACTAAAAAACTAGAAAATACTCGTAAGCATCATTGGCTTTATCTTTTAGCTTATAAGTATGCATTATAATAAGAGTAATAAAAATCTATTTTTCCTTGGAAGCTGAATCTTGTGATGTATAAAATAAATTAAGATTATGCCATACACAAGTTTTCACTGATCTTTTACAGCAACCTTCAGTTTTCTAGTAGGTGACCATGTGCAGTAATTTGTCATAAACTAACAGTCTCACATGCTGAGAGTGCTGCTAGACTGCTAGACTGCTGTAGGGGAAGTTAGTTTGATGAAATACAAATGAAAACTGCAATAGAAAATTCATCCCAGAACAAATGACTTCTACTGTGCCCAGCCATAAACTCCATGAGGACAGAAGCTCCTCTGCTCATACTACGTACTTCTTCATCAGGATTTACGTTGGTCTTTCCCAGAATAAGAGTGATTACCAGAGATAAATTTTATCTGAATGGTCCTTTAATCCTATCTTTAAAATCCTTTGTATTAAACCAGTAATTTAGTGAGTAAACGAGTTTCCTGAGGTCTGTGAGTCACTTTAACAAATTAATCAAACCCAAGGAGGGGATCATGGGAACCTCTGAAGCATAGGTAACAACCTAGGTTTGCAATTGTCCTCTGAAGTAGAGGGCAGTCTTGTGGGACTGAGCCCTTTACTTGTGGGATCTGATACTATCTCCGGGTAGATAGAATTGAGTTGTATTGTAGGACACACAGCTAGTGTCCAGAGCATTGGTTGATGATATGGGGACACCACCTCCCTCCACACATTGGAATTGAGTCCAGAACCCAAAGAATGAGTAAACATTATTTTACTATGTTTTTGAAGTGTATGAGTTGTATGCTTGTTTACTAGAATATATTATATAAAATGTATACTAGGGTTATAAAGATGCAGGAGACTCTGAACAAGGAAAGAGTTTAGTCTACTATCTTTTACCCTATTCCAGGCTGTGGTCCTCTAGGAGTTTTGCAGTATATGATCAATCACCAGCTCTCAAGGACTGCAGGTACCCACTGTGTTCTTAAGAAAAAAGGTCCTGGTGTGCCCCTCTTAGACTTTCTTAAGTGTATGGATGTATCAGGTTCAACGAAATTCTTAAATGTGCTCATTTGATTTAAATATATGAAACACCTGACTCTTCATCCCCAAGAGCTTCTAAGTGAATGAAAAAGAAAAATTTTATGGGCTCCTGATTATACATCAGGGGATTTTGTTCAATACAGTATGAATCTTTTATAGGGCTTTAATCCAGTTTGAGAGAAAAAAAAAACCCAAAACCTGGGAGCGCATACAAGGACTAAAGATTCCCTCTTCTCTCTCCCCTCTCCTCTCTCTCTCTCTCTCATATACACCATATTTCTCATTATAGCATTGGATTTTATATGTAGCCTATGGTCCATAGACTCACACACACACAGAGGCATAAAAGTTGATACATTATTATAAACCATATTTTATTCAGATTTCCTTCATTTTTAACTAATCTTTGTTTTCTACTTTCTATTTCAGAATCCCATCCAGAATCCTACATAAATAGTAGTCTTATCTTTTTAGGTTCCTCTTGAAGTGACAGTTTCTCAGATTTTCCTTGTTTTTGATGACTGAGAGTTTTGAGGAGTATTGGTCAGGTATTTTTATAGAATGTGCCTCAGTTGGGATTTGTCTGATGTTTAATCAAGCACAGTAAAGGAATTTGGGGCAGAAGACCACAGTGATAAAATCTATAGACATTACATTCTCATCACATCATATCAAGGCTATATATTACCAGCATAACTTATCACTGTTGATGTTGATCCGATCTTTTGGTTGAAGTAGTCTTTTTCAGGCTTGTTCACTGTAAAGTTATTCTTTTATTCCCCTTTCCATACGGTATTCTTTAGAAAGAAGCCATTCTGTTCAGCACATCTTAAGGAGTAGGGAGTTTTGCTCCACTTCTTGAGGGCAGAATAGTTACATATATTATTTGGAATTCTTCTGCATGGAGGATTTTTCTCTTCTCATAATTTACTTATTTATTCAATCATTTATGTCAGTATGGACTCATGGATATTTATTTTATACTTTGGGTTCTAATCCATTACTACTTTATTTTTTTGTTCCTCAAATTATTTCAACTTTGGCTATTTCAACCTTCCAGTTAGCTCTTGAATCTCTTTCACATATTCTATTAGTGTGTGCGTGTGTGTTTGTCTGTGTCTCTGTGTGTGGTATGTGTGTGGGCTGGGGGGGAATGAGAATTACCTAACTTTCTGGCACTACACTACATAATGCTGCAAGCTCATGTTGCATATTCCCTGCCCACTTCTTAGAATTAACCATTTTCCAAGGAAAATGGTTAATTGTTTTTATTAGAGAATGGTATTAAAAACTGATATCTGAGTGCTACACCTACTCATTGTAACTAGAGTGTCATTGTTTCTAGGCTCTCTTAGTTGATAGAGCAAGGAAATATATGTGTCTATAAACATATCTATAAATGTTTCCCTATTTAGCCATCTGTATCTATATTAACCTAAACAGAAGTTCATACTGATCCCTCAAACATTAATCCATTACCATATGGATTATGGATAATTCTAACTTCTTTCTTATCTGTAAACTCCTACTCCAGCAATGAAAAACCTGGCTCTCACCATCCACCATCTATTTATTTAATGCAATATATAGATATAGTAGCTTCAGAATTATTATATGTACCCCTGTGATAAACAACTTTATCAACTAGTATAGTGTTTATGTAGCCTTCCTTTTACCTTTATTCTTACAGAAGTCATTTTCAAAATTACTTAGTTCAGCATCTTTTCCCCCATCCTCTTCTGTTAGGTTGCTTCATACATTTGTAATACAGTTAGATTCTCTGTCACATTCTACATTCCATCCTGGGTTCTCTCGACCTCTTAAATGACTTTTTAAGTTTTTTGCACATATTAAAATTTACTTTGTGATGTGAAATTCTATGGATTTTGACAAATGCATAATGTCACTCACCATTACTGTCATCTTTCATTATAGATTCTACAAAATAACTCCTCAAAACTTTCAATGTCATCAAAAACAAGAAAAATCTCAGAAACTGTCACACCAAGAGGAGCCTAAGGAGATATGACTGCTAAATGTAATCTAGTATCCTGGAATAGTAAAAGTAGATTAGGTAAAAATGAAGGAAATCTGAATAAAAGATGGGTTACAGTAGATAATAATGTATCAATATTGATTCATTAATTCTGACAATGTACACATTTTTGTAAGCTGTTAATATTGATAGTAGGGAAAACTGGGTATGTGCTATATGGGAATTCTCTCTACTATCTTTGAAATTTTCTGTAAATATAAAATGATACTCAAATTAAAATTTTATTAAAATTAATTACATCAAAATAAATCTATCAATTCAAAGTAATTCATATCAAACTCCTCAAAGGATTTTTTAAATAGATAAGCTAATTCTTAAAATACTATCAAAGAGAAAATGTTCAAAATTAGCAAATAATTATAGAAGAACAGGGTCAGAGGACTGATTTTAATGACTGGCACTAATTATTAAAATTATTTTAATAACACAGTTATATTATATTTTAGTAATAATATAATTACTGGGGAACATGGTCTATTTAATAAATATGCTGAGATAAATTGTCATTCAATGAAAACAATTTGCGACTCCCATGGTGGTCCAGTGATTGAGACTCTGCACTTCCACTGCAGGGGGAGCAGGTTCGATCCCCGCTTGGGGAACTAGGATCCTGCATGCTGCATGGTGCAGCCAAAAAAAAAAAAAAAAAAAGAAAAAAGAAAACAATTAACTTGGATCTACACCTTACAGTAAAAATAAGTGTCATGGGCATTAAAACACTAAATGTGAAAATTTTAAATCCTCTAGAACAAAATAGAAGAGAACAATTTCAAAAACATAGCATAGTGAGAGATTTTTTTAAACATATTTTTTAAAGATAGAAACCAAAATGGTGGCACTCAATTAGTTCAACTATACTGAAAAATGAATCTCTGCTCATCACAAAGTAAGTGAAAAATCAAACCACAGACAATACGAAGATGACTTCTAACCAGATGGATATCAGAAGGACAAGGACCAAGGTTATGTAAAGAACTCCCACAATATAACATAGGAAAACAAACTGCAAATACTTAAGAAAAATAGAGTGGTGGCAAAAACTCTGAATGGGCAGGTCACTGAAAAGGAAAATAAAAATAGTAGGAATTTGAACAGATAATCTGCCTTATCATCTGTGAGGACAATCCAAATTAAAACTATGTGAAACAATCAAAAGCCTGATAAGCATCAGAGGATATGGAGCGACAAGACTTCTCCCTCATTGCTGGAGGAATTTAATTGACACCACCATTCTAGGGGAGAATTTGGAATATCCATTACGTTAAAGATGCCAGTACCCTACTATCCAAGAATTCTATATCTATTCACATATATTAGAGCAGTACTTTAAAAAACACATTAACCATCATTCACAGTAAAAAAATAATTTTTATATTGCAATGCTGTACACATATAGCTAGAGGAAAAAAGAATTTTCATGAAACAATATCCTTACATGTGTGATACCTTTGAATATTTTCTTTTATTCTCTTCTCCCTTGCCATTTCACTCCATTCCTTTGTATTTCATTTTTTTAAGATCAAGGACACATGTACAAGCATATATATTGCTGAGTTTTTGTAATGAGAAAGTGAAATACTTAGCTATTTATCAAAAGAATAATGGATATAGAGTGAAATTAATGAAGTAGGGAAAATTGCATCAACATAAATAAAACTCAAAAATACATTGATACAATTTAACTACAGAATGATACTTTTATGTAAAATTTTTAAACATACAAAACAAAATTATATATTTTGGGGTACAAACATACTTGATAAACATCCAAAATATTCACAGGAATGATAAACTTTAAATTTGGGATAGTGGTTACCTCCAGGAGGTAAAGGAGATAGGAGAATGGAATTGAGAAATTGTATAAAGGGGGTTTTAATTATATTTGTAGTATTATTTCTTAAGCTAGAAGGTGGGCACTTGGGCACACTATTTGTAGTGTGCTTAAAATATTTCATTATAATAAAAAAAGGAATGCACTATATGGATAAAATTATAAGGAGAAATCTCTAAGACTATTGTGATCCTTATCTTTGCATTATAACTCTATTCAAGCTCAAATAATTCATTCAAACTTTGTTGCCCATCTAGAGTTAAGATATGGCATATTTTCCACCATTTCATTGAGGGAATTCTTCATATTTCTATCTGGATTTGAACCTTCATTAAGCTATCATAAACTGCTCAGTTTTCCTTGCTACTGATCACCCTGAACTGAACTGATCATTTTTTTAATACAGAAGAAAATGATTTTGCATAAACACAGTTTCTCACCAAAATTCTACTTGTAAATCTGGACTGAGTTGCATGTGGATATTACTCAAGCTGAATCTGTTTAAATATTAAGTTTAACTCAAGCAGATAGACGCTTCCATTTTTAGGTATTTGAACAAAAAATGAAGTATCTTTGAAAATGAAATCAGGAAGCTGAGGAGTGTGAGCTGAGTCATTTAATTTAGAGGAATAGTACATCTAGACAGCATTGTAATGGCCCAGTCACACAGAATTTAATGTGTAGATTTTTGCTATATTTTTATAAGTTCACAGGCAGATCTGATTTATTTAAATCAAGGCTTAGTTTTCAAGGTACACTCCATCTATTTAAAACCATAAATCAAATTGCTGACAAACATTATCAATGACCTTACAGTATATCTGTGTCTTGGTTAACTGATGTCCACTTGGAAAAGACAGATGACAGAATAGTAGGGGCTATTTGATATAATGGAGACTGATAGCTTCTGCCTTGGTAGAGTGAAGCACATTTGCCATCAATCTAAATTCCAGCAGTTCATTTCAGGCAGAACCAGACAAAATAAGAAAGTACAACGAAAGGAGATGTACTCTCAAATAAATCTCAATACAGTAACTTAAAATGTCAGCAAGTGGAATTTTTATGTTAAATACATCTAAGTGAGGAAGGACAAAAAAAAAGAAAGTATGAGTAGTATTTTCCTCTAATTTGATTGATAGATATTGATTCACTACATGCTTTTTTAAAATTTCTAAAATATGTTATATTTTGGTGTACAAAAGTGTTTTCCATATGTAAAATTCACCATTCAATATCAAAAATAGAACATTACTCATATCATTGCAAATATTAGTATGTTTCTCATCAATTTCATCCATTGCCTATACCATGACCTCTATAATCCAGAAGAAAAAATAAAAAAAAACTGGTGAACTGGCAAGCAACAACAAAAAAGGAAAACATGAATAATAATGTAAATTTAAAGAAAATACAGGGAGCTCCCTGGTGGCTAGTGGTTAGGGCTCTGGGCTTTCACTGCCATGGTCGGGTCTTAATCTTTGGTGGGGGAACTGAGATTCTACAAGGCGCACAGTGTAGCCAAAAAAACAAAAACCACAAAGTAAAAAGAAAATACAATGCTTTTCCTTAGAAAATGAAACCCTAAAACTTAATAACATCATCATTGAATTATGAAAATTTTAAGAAAGAAATAATTCTAATCATACACAACATCTTCCAAATGAGAGAAAAGAAAGATTACCACTCTGCACAAGCAACTACTGACATTGATATCAGCAAAGTATTTGCTTTAGGATAGCAAATACTGACATCGATATCAAATTTGGTTGAGGACAGTATGAAAATAGAAAAATACAAGATTGATTTAGGATTTGAATATCAGTGCAATTATTACATTAACACAGTGTGGTCATCTGAACTGATGCAAAATAAAAATACATTTAGTAAAAGTCACTATTCATTCTTGATAAAACAAATTTTAGCAAATAGTTACAGCAGGTGATTTTTTTAATCTAAAAAGGATAATTCAATAAAATACACATCATAAAAATCATCATACATGTTGGTGACATGTTTAAAGTTTGGTCTCTGATGATAGGAACAAAAGATGGATACTCTTATCATCTCTTTATGCAACTTTGTACCTAAACAATGATAAAAGGTAGGGAAAAAAATGAAATGTAAAAATTGGAGAAACTAACGGTTATAGGTTATACTGTTATTTAAGAAAAAAATCTAAAAGTATCTGCAGATAAGGTATTACACTAATAAAGCAATCTAGCAAGATTGCTAAATATAAACTCAATATTAAAAACCTGGCGCAGTGGTTGAGAGTCCACTTGCCGATGCAGGGGACACGGGTTAGTGTCCCGGTCTGGGAAGATCCCACATGCCGTGGAGCAGCGGGCCCGTGAGCCATGGCCGCTGAGCCTGTGCGTCCAGAACCTGTGCTCCGCTAAGGGAGAGGCCACAACAGTGAGAGGCCCGTGTACCGCAAAAAAACAAAAAACAAAAAACAAAACCCCCCTGCATTTCTATATACTAGCTAGAAGAATTAGGAAATGAAATTTTAAATAAAGGTGCTCATTCTAGTTAGTAATGAAGGAATGTAAGTTAAACCTAAAATGAAATATCACTACATAGTTACCAAAATGGCTAACATTAAAAGTACTGACTACAAAATAGAGTGGAGGAGGAACAAATTTGCATGGTTTGGGAAATGGTATGCCAGTATCTTTCACAGTTTGTCATATAAATGTCAAATGACTAAAAATCCAATTCCCAGGTATATACCAAACAGAACTGCATGTGTTATGCACCATAAGACATTTACAAGTGTGTCCACAGTAGCATTTTTAGAGGCGTGAATGAAAAACAACCGAATAATCCATTAATGGTAGAATGGATTCATATATTTTGGTATATACATATAATAGACTACTACAAGGGACTTCCCTGGTGGTGCAGTGGTTAAGAATCCACCTGCCGGGCCTCCCTGGTGGCACAGTGGTTGAGAATCTGCCTGCCGATGCAGGGGACACGGGTTCGTGCCCCGATCCGGGAGGATCCCACATGCCGCGGAGCAGCTGGGCCCGTGAGCCATGGCCGCTGAGCCTGTGCATCCGGAGCCTGTTCTCCGCAACGGGAGAAGCCACAACAGTGAGAGGCCTGCGTACTGCAAAAAAAAAAAAAAAAAAAAAAGAATCCACCTGCCAATGCAGGGGACATGGGTTCGAACCCTGGTCTGGGAAGATCCCACATACCGCATAGCAACTAAGCTCATTGTGCCACAACTACTAAGCCTGCACTCTAGAGTCCATGAGCCACAACTACTGAAGCCTGCACATCTAGAGCCCATGCTCTGCAACAAGAGAAGCCACCACAATGAGAAGCCCATGCACCACAACAAAGATTAGCCCCCGCTTGCCACAACTAGAAGAAGCCCATACACAGCAACGAAGACCCAATGCAGCCACAAATAAATAAATAAATAAATTAATTAAAAAAAAATAATAATGGACTACCACAGCTATGCAACAACAGACAAATCTTACATCATAATGTTGAGTAAAGAAGTGCAGGGAAAAATATATGCATTTTATTCAAATCATATTAAGTTCAAAAATAATTTGAAGTACAGTGTTTATGGATTTATGCTTAGGTGGTTAAACTATCAAGAAAAACGTGGAAGTGTTTACCTTTTGTGCAAGGTAGGAGAGTGACTAAAAGGTAGGGTTTTTGGGGAGTGGGGGTAGCAGTGTCCTATTTCTAGACCTGGATGTTGGTTACATGAGTCTTTGTGATAAATCAAGGTTCACATTTTTTCTGTACACTTACCTCTATGGGTATTACATTTTGCAATATAAACGGTTAGCATTAAAAAGGTTAATCAACAGGGTATGGAGGCAGTAAATACAGTTAGGAGACTTTTGGAATCATCTGTGCCAAAAGTATAAGCACTTGGGTAAGAATGATTTCAGTAGACAAATAAAAAGGAGAACACGTTAAAAAAAAGTCATTCAAAAGGAGAATTAATATAAAGATAAGCCATAATTATACAATATAAATACCACAAACTTAAGAAGAGAAACATGGGATTAAATTATTTTTTTCCATCAGTTTCTTCTCCTATGCACTAGGAAAAAATAATATATGTCACAGAATCACATGTATGAACAGAGATAAAAACTATAAATGGCCAAACACAGGGTTTGACAGAACTTAGGAACTCAGTGAATGCCCTTTCTCTTCCTTCAACCTATTTCTCCCAATAAAATAATCTTATTGATGTGAAATTAAGAAATAACACCAAGACTCTTCTCCTGTGTATCAGAAGCATGTTTAGAAATGGAAAATTACTTGAGAGGGGGTTTGGTATTTTAGATTTTGGAAATTTATTTTGAAATGCACCCTCCATTTTAGTTCAAGTTAATGTTTTCAAAGAAATCTTAATAATGATACTGAAGGAAAGATTTGAATTCCATTATTTTAAAAGGGTAAAATTAAAATCAGGCTTTAAGTGAGTATAATTGAAGAACTTTTAAAGTTCTTTATTCTAAGATGTTTCTGTATGGGTATCATTCAGCAACATTGTCTTTGGCCTGGCACCTATACTTCCTATTGCCACTGTCTTCTTCAAGAAGTGACCCTTGCTGTATCGAGAATCAAAAGTACAGATATATCATGGACCAGGTAGAACCCTTTCTCATCCCTATCCTCTGGGACATCAGGGTAGAAATTTTTAAAAGAGGAATTTAGAATTTATAAGACTTTTTCTCTTATTAAGAACAGTGTTTTCTGCTTGATTCCTTGGGACTCCAAAAAAGCCAATTGGAACTATTTGGGGACAGAAAAGAAAAAGATATTTAGAATTATGTACTTCAGCTTGGCGGTTTACTTCATTTTAATGGAAAGGGGTGAAAAGGGGATTCTTTAAACAAGTTCATTTGCCAGCCTAAATAGCCACTGTAACAAAGCAGAGAGAGTTTCTGGATGGAAGCCGTAGCCAGGAGTAAAGAGCATAAGCTTGCCCACCATGTCTGCACCATCTTCCTGGAAAAATAAGATATGGGAGTCAGTTTGATGCATGGCTACACAAGCAGCAGATGTAAGAAGCAATCATCTACTTTGTATTTCAATAGATGCACATGACAATTTGAACACTAAAAACTTTAGTTAAATAGTTATTGAGACATATAAATTAAGTAAATGTAAGCTTGTTGTATACCTGACACTAATATAATATTTTATGTTAATTATAATTCAAAAGATAAATAAATAAAAGTATATGAGAATTATAAAAATATTTTAAAATATACCAATTTTTAAAATTAATTATGTTTCTTTTACTTTTCAGGAGCCAACAGAATAAATACTACAATTTACTCATTTTACATTTTATTAAGATTTAATAAATAACTATAGAAAAGTAAAAAAATATATATAGTCTTGCAGTAATTCACCTGGTAAGTGTACATTTTTAAGGCATTCTCTCTGACATGTTTTTTTTTTTTTTTTTTTTTTTTTTTTTTTTTTGCGGTAGGCGGGCCTCTCACTGTTGTGGCCTCTCCCCTTGCAGAGCACAGGCTCCGGACGCGCAGGCTCAGCAGCCATGGCTCACGGGCCCAGCTGCTCTGCGGCATGTGGGATCTTCCCAGACCGGGGCACGAACCCGTGTCCCCTGCATCGGCAGGCGGACTCTCAACCACTGCGCCACCAGGGAAGCCCCTGACATGTTTTTAACAGCACCATTCCTCTAATTAAGGAGGATAAGAGGCATAATATGTGGGTTATATCACCAGACAAAATAGCAAATAAATATATTATTATAACTATGCAGTCCAATAAAGTAGCCACTAACCATGTGTGATTACCTAAATTTAAATTAACTAAAATTTACTAAAATTAAAAATTCAAGTTCTTAATAAAATTACCCATGTGTCAAATATTCAATTATCTACATGTGTCTAGTAGCTACCGATACTGGAGAATATTTCCATCATCACAGAAAGTTCTGTTGCATGGTGTTGATTTACATTACATTCAAGTCTGACAATTTCTTTGGTTAATTTTGACCCTAAAACTCTTCCTTTCATCAATGGCAAATTTGGGTAATTTCTAAAATTGATTTAGATTATATTATTTAGGTTATTATCTAGGTTATATTATTTAGAGTGTGGTGTGACTGCTATAAATGAGGAAAAAATAACAGTGGTTCAAGCAAGATGTAAGTATATAACTCTCTTGAAAATATTCCAAATGGAAGCTATTTGCTCCATGACATCAGATAATTCCAGCCCCTGCTAGTTTGCTGCTTTGCCATCTTCCTTAAACAGATTCTATCTCATGTTCTGAGATGGCTATTCCAACTCCCACGATCAGGTCCATATTCCAACAAACTGGCAATAGGGAAGGAAAAGGAAGAGCATGCCCCTTTTCTCTCAGGCTCATAATTCTAAAATAGCAAATATTGCTTCTTTTCACATCTCATTGGCCAAAAACAAGTCCCATGGCCACCCCTAATTATGAGGGTGTCTAAAAATGTAATCTTCAGCTTGATGTCTACCTGTCTAGCTAAAATTTCTATTCTTGTAGAAGAAGGGAAGAAAGGGCATTATTAATGCATCTAGAAATCCCTCCCATATACACATAAGTTTTACATTCTCTTACACATATAATCGAGTTTTCTTGCTTCTATCTATTTATAGATGTTCTGATAAAGATCATGTATAATTTTAATTGGAAACCTCCAGAACATTAAACAGGGCATTTATGTTATTATCTGAATACTGTAATAGAATTCAAAATACCAATTTTATATTCCATAGCCCCATAAGCAGTGAGTTACCCCCAAAGCAGAAAATAGAAATTCACTCCAAGTCTGCCAAACATTTAATAAAAACAAAATGTTAATACAAAAGCATCTTATGACTGGCCAGCTTATTGATTCTTGATAAGCAGTGAAATCTACTGTATGCCATCTCTTCACCTGTTATTAAAAGCTGAGTATTAGAAATAGAAATCAATCCACACTTAAATCATAAAACAGAATCCCATTATTATAGTTAATTTTTGCACAGAGCAGCACATAGTAAGCATTAATTAAAAACTGTTTGAAGTACCTTCAAGGTGGAGGAGAAGTAAGACGTGGAGATCACCTTCCTCCCACAAAATACATAAAAAATACATCTACATGGGCTTCCCTGGGGGTGCAATGGTTGAGAGTCTGCCTGCTGATGCAGAGGACACAGGTTCGTGCCCTGGTTCAGAAAGGTCCCACATGTTGCAGAGCAGCTGGGCCCGTGAGCCATGGCCACTGAGCCTGTGCGTCCAGAGCCTGCGCTCTGCAACAGGAGAGGGCACAACAGTGAGAGGCCCGCGTAGTGCAAAAAAATAAAATAAATAAATAAAATACATCTACATGTGGAACAACTCTCACAGAACACTTGCTGAATGCTGGCAGAAGACCTCAGACTTCCCAAAGGCAAGAAATTCCCCACGTACCTGGCCATGTGGCTGACAGGGTCCTTGTGCTCCAGCCGGGTGTCAGGCCTGAGCCTCTGAAGTGGAAGAGCTGAGTTCACAACACTGGACCAACAAAGACCACCCAGCCCCATATAATACGAATCGGTGAGAGCTCTCCCACAGATCTCTGTCTCAACACTAATACCCAGGTCCACTCAATGACCAGCAAGATGCAGTGCTGCACAACCATGCCAAACAACTAGCAAGACCCCACCCGTTAGCAGAGAGGCTACCTCAAATCATAATAAGGTCACAAACACCTCAAAACACACAACCAGACATGGTCCTGCCCCCAGAAAGACAAGATCCAGCCTCATCCACCATAACACAGGCACCAGTCCCATCCACCAAGAAGCCTACACAACCCAGTGTACCAAGCTTACCCACTGGGGCCAGACAGCAAAAACAATGGGAACTATGAACCTGCAGCTTGCGAAAAGGAGACCCCAAACACAATAAGTTAAGCAAAATGAGAAGACAGAGAAATACACAGCAGATGAAGGAGCAAGGGAAAAACACACCAGACCAAACACATGAAGAGGAAATAGGCAGACTACCTGAAAAGGATTCAGAGTAATGATAGTAAAGATGATCCAAAATCTTGGAAATAGAATGGAGAAAATAAAAGAAATGTTTAAAAAGGACCTAGAAGAAGTACAGAGTAAACAAACAATGATGAACAACACAATAAATGAAATTAAAAATTCTCTAGAAGGAATCAATAGCAGAATAACTGAGGCAGAAAAATGGATAAGTGACCAGGAAGATAAATTGTGGAAATAACTACAGCAGAGCAGAATAAAGAAAAAAGAATGAAAGAATTGAGGACAGTCTCAGAGACCTCTGGGACAATGTTAAATGCACCAACATTCAAATTATAGGAGTCCCAGAAGAAGAAGAGAAAAAGTAAGGGTCTGAGAAAATATTTGAAGAGATTATAGTTGAAAACTTCCCTAATATGGGTAAGGAAATAGTCAATCAAGTCCAGGAAACACAGAGATTCCCATACAGGATAAATCCAAGGAGAAACACGACAAGACACATATTAATTAAACTATCAAACATTAAATTCAAAGAAAAACTATTAAAAGCAGAAAGGGAAAAGCAACAAATAATGTACAAGGGAATCCCAAAAAGGTTAACAGCTGATCTTTCAGCAGAAACTCTGCAAGCCAGAAGGGAGTGGCAGGACATATTTAAAGCGATGAAAGGGAAAAACCTTCACCCAAGATTACTTTACCCAGCAAGGATCTCATTCAGATTCAACAGAGAAATTACAACCTTTACAGACAAGCAAAAGCTAAGAAAATTCAGCACCACTAAACAAGCTTTACAACAAATGCTACAGGAACTTCTCTAGGCAAGAAACACAAGACAAGGAAAAGACCTACAAAAACAAACCCAAAACAATTAAGAAAATGGTAATAGGAACATACATATCGATAATTACCTTAAATGTAACTGTATTAAATGCTCCAACCAAAAGACATAGACTGGATGAATGGATACAAAAACAAGACCTGTATATATGCTGTCTTCAAGAGACCCACTTCAGACCTAGGGACACATACAGACTGAAAGTGAGGGGATGGAAAAAGATATTCCCTGAAAATGGAAATTAAAAGAAAGCTGGAGTATCAATTCTCATTTCAGACAAAATAGAATTTAAAATAAAGACTATTACAAGAGACAAAGAAGTACGCTACATAATGATCAAGAGATCAATCCAAGAAGATATAACAATTGTAAATATTTATTCACCCAACATAAGAGCACCTCAATACATAAGGTAAATATTAACAGCCATAAAAGGGGAAATCGACAGTAACACAATCATTGTAGGGGACTTTAACACCCCACTTTCACCAATGGAAAGATCAACCAAAATGAAAATAAATAAGGAAACACATGCTTTAAATGACACATTAAGCAAGATGGACTTAATTGATATTTACAGGCCATTCCATCCAAAAAAAAACCAGAATAAACTTTCTTCTCAAGTGCACATGGAACCATCTCCAAGATAGATCACATCCTAGGTCACAAATCAAACCATGGTAAATTTAAGAAAATTGAAACTATATCAAGTATGTTTACTGATCACAACTCTATGAGACTAGATATCAATTACAGGAAAAATATCTGTAAAAAATACAAACACATGAAGGCTAAAAAATACGCTACTAAATACCCAAGAGATCACTGAAAAAATCAAATAGGAAATTAAAAAATTCCCAGAAACAAATGACAATGAAAACACGATGGCCCAAAACCTATGGGATGCAGCAAAAGCAGATCTAAGAGGGAAGTTTACAGCAATAAAATCCTACCTCAAGAAACAAGAAAAGTCTCAAATAAACAACCTAACTTAACACATAAAGCAATTAGAGAAAGAACAAAAGGCAACCTAAAGTTAGCAGAAGGAAAGAAATCATAAAGATCAGATCAGAAATAAATGAAAAACAAATCAACGAAACAGTAGCAAAGCTCAATAAAACTAAAAGCTGGTTCTTTGAGAAGATAAAAAAAATTGATAAACCATTAGCCAGACTCATCAAGAAAAAAAGGGAGAAGACTCAAATCAATAGAATTAGAAATGAAAAAGGGGAAGTAACAACTGACACAGCAGAAATACAAAAGATCATGAGAGATTACGACAAGCAACCATATGCCAATAAAATGGACAACCTGGAAGAAACAGACAAATTCTTAGAAAAGCACAAGCTTCCAAGACTGAATCAGGAAGAAATAGAAAATATAAACAGAACAATCACAAGCCCTAAAATTGAGACTGTGATTAAAAATCTTAAAACAAACAAAAGCCCAGGACCAGATGGCTTCAGAGGTGAGTTCTATCAAACATTTAGAGAAGAGCTAACACCTGTCCTTCTCAAACTCTTCCAAAATATAGCAGAGGGAGGAACACTCCCAAACTCATTCTACAAGGCAACAACCACCCTGATACAAGAACCAAACAGATGTCACAAAGAAAGAAAACTACAGGCCAATATCACTGAGGGACATAGATGCAAAAATCCTCAACAAAATACTAGCAAACAGAATCCAGCAGCACATTAAAAGGATCAAACACCATGATCAAGTGGGGTTTATCCCAGGAATGCAAGGATTCTTCAATATATGCATATCAATCAATGTGATACACCATATTAACAAATTGAAGGACAAAAACCATATGATCATCTCAACAGATGCAGAAAAAGCTTTTGACAAAATTCAACACTGATTTATGAAAAAAACCCTCCAGAAAGTGGCCATAGAGGGAACTTACATCAACATAATCAAGGCCATATATAACAAACCCACAGCCAACATCGTTTTCAATGCTGAAAAACTGAAACCATTTCCACTAAGATCAGGAACAAGACAAGGTTGCCCACTCTCACCACTATTATTCAACATAGTTTTGGAAGTTTTAGCCACAGCAATCAGAGAAGAAAAAGAAATAAAAGGAATCCATATTGGAAAAAAAGAAGGAAAACTGTCACTGTTTGCAGATAACATGATACTATACATAGAGAATCCTATAGATGTTACCAGAAAACTACTAGAGCTAATCAGTGAATTTGGTAAACTAGCAAGATACACAATTAATGCACAGAAATCTCTTGCATTCTTCTACACTAATGATGAACAATCTGAAAGAGAAATTAAGGAAATACTCCCATTTACCACTGTAACAAAAAGAATAAAATAACTAGGGATACACCTACCTTAGGAGACAAAAGACCTGTATGCAGAAAACTATAAGACACTGATGAAAGAAATTAAAGATGATAGAAACAGACGGAGAGATATACCATGTTCTTGGACTGGAAGAATCAACATTGTGAAAATGACTATACTACCCAAAGCAAGCTACAGATTCAGTACAATCCCTATCAAACTAACAATGGCATTTTTCACAGAAGTAGAACAAAAAGTTTCACAATTTGTATGGAAACACAAAAGACCCCGAATAGCCGAAGCAATCTTGAGAAAGAAAAATTGAGCTGGAGGAATCAGGCTCCTGGACTTCAGACTATACTACAAAGCTACAGTAATCAAGACAGTATGGTACTGGCACAAAAACAGAAATATAGATCAATGCAACAGGATAGAAAGCCCAGAGATAAACACATGCACATATGCTCACCTTATCTTTGATAAAGGAGGCAAGAATATACAGTGGAGAAAAGACAGCCTCTTCAATAAGTGGTGCTGGGAAAACTGGACAGCTACATGTAAAAGAATGAAATTAGAACACTTCCTAACACACCATACACAAAAATAAACTCAAAATAGATTAAAGACATAAATGAAAGGCCAGATACTATAAAACTCTTAGAAGAATACATAGGCAGAACACTCTATGACATAAATCACAGCAAGATCCTTTTTGACCCACGTCCCAGAGAAATGGAAATAAAAACAAAAATAAACAAATGGGACCTAATGAAACCTAAAAGCTTTTGCAGAGCAAAGAAAACCATAAACAAGATGAAAAGACAACCCTCAGAATGGGAGAAAATATTTGCCAATGAAGTAACTGACAAAAGATTAATCTTCAAAATATACAAGCAGCTCTTGCAGATCAATATCAAATAAACAAACAACCCAATCCAAAAATGGGCAGAAGACCTAAGTAGACATTTCTCCAAAGAAGGTACACAGATTGCCAACAAACACATGAAAGGATGTTCAACATCACTAATCATTAGGGAAACGCAAATCAAAACTACAATGAGGTATCACCTCACACCAGTCATAATGGCCATCTACAAACAATAAATGCTGGAAAGGGTGTGGAGAAAAGGGGACCCTCTTGCCCTGTTGGTGGAAATGTAAATTGTTAACAGCCACTATGGAGAACAGTATGGAAGCTCCTTAAAAACCTAAAAATAGGGGCTTCCCTGGTGGCACAGTGTTTGAGAGCCCGCCTGTCGATGCAGGGGACACAGGTTTGTGCCCCGGTCCAGGAAGATCCCACATGCCATGGAGCGGCTATGCCCGTGAGCCATGGCCATTGAGCCTGCGCATCTGGAGCCTGTGGTCTGCAACAGGAGAGGCCACAACAGGGAGAGGCCCGCGTACCGCAAACAAACAAACAAACAAACAAACAAAAAAACTAAAAATAGAACTACCATATGACCCAGCACTCTCACTACTGGGAATATACCCTGAGAAAACTATAATTCAAAAAGAGTCATGTACCACAATGTTCATCGCAGCACTATTTACAATAGCCAGGACATGGAAGCAACCTAAGTGTCCATCAACAGATGAATGGATAAAGATTTGGCACATATATACAATGGAATATTACTCAGCCATAAAAAGAAAGTGAGTTATTTGTAGTGAGATGGATGGACCTAGAGTCTGTCACACAGAGTGAAGTAAGTCAGAAAGTGAAATACAAATACTGTATCCTAACACATATATATGGAATCTAAAAAAAAATGTTAAAAAAAAGTGGTTTTGAAGAACCTAGGGTCAGAACAGTAACAAAGACGCAGATGTAGCGAATGGACTTGAGGACATGGGGAGGGCGAAGTGTTAGCTGGGACGAAGTGAGAGAGTGGCATGGACATATGTACACTACCAAATGTAAAATAGATAGCTAGTGGGAAGCAGTTGCATAGCACAGGGAGATCAGCTCAGTGCTTTGTGACCTCCTAGAGGGGTGGGATAGGGAGGGTGAGAGGGAGACGCAAGAAGGAGGGGATATGGGGATATATGTATACATATTACTGATTCACTTTGTTATACAGCAGAAACTAACACACCATTGTAAAGCAATTATACTCCAATAAAGGTGTAAAAAAAAAAGAATTGTTTTACATAGTATTTGTTAAAAGACTCATTTAATAGAACAGGATATGGTTGCAGGTAAGCCACTGTCTTCCCTGCATTAAAATATAAATGTAGGGCTTCCCTGGTGGCGCAGTGGTTGAGAGTCCGCCTGCCGATGCAGGGGACATGGGTTCGTGCCCCGGTCCGGGTGGGTCCCACATGCCGCGGAGCGGCTGAGCCCGTGAGCCATGGCCACTGGGCCTGTGCATCCGGGGCCTGTGCTCCGCAACGGGAGAGGCCGCAGTGGTGAGAGGCCGGTGTACCGCAAAAAAACAAACAAACAAACAAAAACATATATATATATATATATATATATATATATATATATATATATATATATAAATGTAAGTTAAATTAAATAGAATTTATATATTTCATTAGAACAATAATTTCACATAAATTCTTAATAATCAGAAATCTCTATTAATACAGCTCTTTTTATCCTTTTGAGACAGGTTGCATGAGTCTATAGCCATACCACCCTGAACACACCCAATCTCGTCCATTCATATCTGATCACGGAAGCTAAGTAGGTTCAGGTCAGGTTAGTACTTGGATGGGAGATGGGTTGCATGAGAGGAAAAATCAGATTTGCGATTATTATTTCATTTTTTTAAAGTTAAATAATAAATGGATCTTCATGATAAATAGTATGGCTACACAACTCTCTAGTCTAAGAACATAAACCTTCATTTGATGACCCTGAGCTTGTGATCTACAGAGTGGCTGGCAGTATATCAAACTTGTGATAACAAGGTCAGGTTCAGCATTGCTATCCATTCAAATAATGGGCACTTTATTCATAAAGATTGATAGAGTACTGAGTCATTTCCTAGAAAAGTTCATTCCACTTGGTCTGTTCTTCATTTATATGATGTGGTACCAAGATGCCATAATATAATAATAGGACATTTTTCCAATGGAGTACAGGTTATTTTAAAAAATAGTATCTCAAGGGATATCTCAAAGCTATCCCCAGGTAAATATAATGTCATAATTCCCTTGACATTTCATGTACGAACTATTTCTTCACCAAATAGTTCCTCATATCTACCATTTCTTCACATCTTTACCCTTTACTCTCAATTTTTTTTCCTGTCCTGTCAACTTCTTTCCTCACCTGATGCTTCTATGTCATAAACACAGGACCACAAGGCCAAGTTACTGGCTCCCAGAGACTCACAAATATAAACCAAGGGACCTATTCCTAAATTGAGTACAGGATTATGTATTTGAACACTACTGAAAAACCAGGGAAAGAGGAGACTGGAAGTTTAGGAACATAAAGTGATTGACTTCCCTGAAAATTTAAGCTGCAAATAACTATAATATGATGCTATCCTAGAAAAGTGAAAACTGTCTGATACTTATTGTATTGAATCTTATTTAATCCTCTTTACAGTTTTTACTTAATTCAAGTATTATGAAGCCACACTCTTTGACAATTACAGGAAAATATTTCCATTTTTCTACTTCTATTTTATGTAGTAATCCCAGCTATTGGTAAAATAAACTACACCAGAATAATAAATCACAAATATTTATTTTCATGGTCTGTCACAGTGCTTTGACTATTAATTAATAAAATAATATTTGTGTAAATACAATGTTCTTTAGATGTCTTTTCTTTTTAAATTTTTTTTCAGTTTCTTATAGAATAGAGGTACTAAAATATCTCCTACTTAGTAAATAAATTTATTCCATTAAATTTATTAGATTTTTCACATCAAGAAATAATCTAAGAGAGGCATTTTAAAAATCTGTTTATCTTGTTTTGGCCCTCCCATCTATACTGTATGGATCAGTCAACTCTGGCAGCTTGGACCAACTTTTTGTTTTTTGGAGAAGCTGTCAAATCACACCATCTAGCTGACAAATCACTTATTACTATATATGTTTTAAACTCTTATGGTTAGTTATAGTAAAATATTATGAATATTTTATTATTTGCATACTTCCTATACTTAGCTCCCCAGATAAATGATCATAAGCTTTATTGTCTTCAGTTTTTTAATAAGTCCATCCCAATACAGGATAGTCACTTATGTCTGGATTATTGCAATATGCTCCTAAATTGTTCCTCCACCTCCATTCTAACATTGGTTCAATTGATACTACAGCCTTGAAACACTCTTCTAAGTTAATTACTAGAAACTAATGTAGTAGGATAAAAATCCAACCTTCATCAACTTCACATTACTGTCAAACTACTTGCTCAGCTTGACAGGCAAGTCCCTACACCATCACATACGTCACACTGACATCCACACTACCAATCACCACAGTGTGAAACCTGAGAGTATGATGTCTCGACTTATGCATCATCTCCAAAAAAGAAAGAATAAATGAGGAGGTGAGTCCAATTTATTGAAAAAGAGTTATATTACAGTGAAATATATTTAAGACACTCTCTTTGACCCAGAGTCATGAAAAAATAAGGTATATTTGGGAAACAGTAAATAATCCATGACCAAGAAAAAATATCAAATTGTTAAGAAACTTCTTGTCAGTTTAAAGGACTTCTATTTTATCCAATATGCAATGGGAAATCACTGAAGAATTTTAAGCAGAACAGTAACTCAATTAGATTTGTAATTTAGAAAACTATTCTTGACAGCTTGTGGATGATTGATTGAATGGGGAGAGAGACTAGGGAAGTTAGTCTGCAAGTCCAAATGAAAGATGACGGTGACCAAAATAAGAAAATGGCACTGGAAAGGAATTCTTTGAGAAAAGGGTCTATTTCTTATTCCTTTCTCGTGTTCTCAACACCTAGCATAGTGTCTGTCACATATCCAAACTCAACTTCAAACTGACTCTCCGGGAAAGAAAAATGACTAGTGTCAACATGTGACAAAAATATAAATTACTGTCACATCTTCTAGTTTATTAAATCATTTAACATAACATTATTATATGTCTTATTAAATCATTTAACATAACATTATTATATGTCTCAAAGGGCATTGTTATAATCAATCTGTTAGCAGAGTCTTCACAGACCACCTCCTTACCACAAGACTCTTCATTTTGGTTTCTTTGTTTTTATAGCACAAATACCTAAAAGAGGAAAAGTTAACCCTTCACTTTCCTAATGTTCTCTATTCTCACTTCAACCCAAAATAACAAGCTAAAACATTCCCATCAAAATTTGTCCCTGTCTAATAATTCCGAACATGCTTAACTTCCCTACCTAATATCACATATTTTGTTGTGAACAATTCTCTATTTAATTCACTTTGCTTTCTCAACCTTATTGTCAGTTTCTTCAGAGTAAGGATTTGTCTTATCTATCAACATTCTTAGAAATGTAGAAGGCATAGCATATGTGCTTTAAAATAATGTTGGTTGATTAGTTCCTAAAATTTGAGCATATTTAATTCACTAATACTTTCTTATATTAAAATGCAATTAGAATTGGGGAATCATGCTTTCATATCATTGTGATATGCAGGTGTCCCAGACTGCTTTGCAACGTTGAAATTTTGCAGGTTTTACTGAATATCTAAGATGTCATATTCTACTATTGTAATGTGCACAAAGAAAGGAACTGTGGCTGTGACTAAAGAATTTAGCAGGATGAGACAGTCAGCTCTGAAGAGGCTTTTCTCTGTAAAATCCTAGCAGTTATAAATGTTATCAAGATTAAAACCATAAGGTATGATATAAAAAAACTGAATCAATCCAATTTCACTGATAGAATTAATTGGAATTGATTTTGTTCTCTTTACATCATACAGTTTGTAATCTCATTTTTAATAATATTCATCCCAATTTTTTACCCTTTAGATTCAAAGTTATTTGTTAAAAGTGTTTATGACTTTTATAACCACACACAAAAAAAGTGAATTCGTTAATGCGTATTTGGACTCATGAATGCTTGTGCATATCAGCTATGGCCTAGGCCTCAAAAACCTTGATTAAGGCAAACTTCAGTGTAAAGTGGGATTAAAAAAGGGCAGGCTCACCAATCTGGTACTACAGAAATTCTGTTTGCCTGGCTTCTCGGTCTTACCTCATACCTCATCATGGGAAGAGAGGAGGTCATAACAAAGTACAAGGAATAAACATTTACTGAGCATCAGTTATAAGTGGGGCAACTAAACACTGAAGATATGCAGCTGAGCTACCTCTGGGTGATGACAATCTGCAAGGATCAGTACTGGCTCCTTTCAAATTCAAAAGTCCAGTCCAGACCACTTGTATGTTTGGGCTTACTTAGGTATATCTAGTTCCCCACTAGATATCTTTAGTTATCCAACTAAATAATTTAATTGGCTCTTGGGCCTTAATGTGTCCAATTCTGAGTTAACCAATTTTTTCCCTCCAATTTGACATACTATTTGCCTCTCTGCACAAGTCAGAAACAATAACTACGTAGAGATAACTAATAGTTACAAGAACAAACCTCAAATGAAAAACAACATACAGAAAGTCTACAGGAATGTCTGAACCCTTTGGAATGTTAATAATAATCATGATAATAATACAAATGACAATCACCACCTCTTAACTGACTCAATACTAAACACTATACTAAGTCCTTACAATACTTATTTAATTTTCACAGTAACACAGAGGGATAGGTACTGTAATCTTCATTTGGGTCAGTGAAAAAAATTGAGAGTCTGAAAATTCATGAGGAAAAGCCAGAATTTGAATTCTGATTTTCTCATATTTACAATTACAAAACATCTATTCTCATATTGAATTTCAATGAAACATTTGAGTTTATTTGAATGAAAATATTGCCATAGGAAGTACACAACATCTCAACAACTTTTATCTCAATGTATCCTTTTGTAATTACCATAGTTGTATTTTCTAAAACTGAGCAAAAGGAAAGGTGGAATCTATGTTTCACCATACCATGCATCAATATAATGAATCCATTAGTACAAAATACCTAGCTATCATTACCTCATTTGGTGTACTCAATATATTGTAAAGTTGTCATAGAACATCCTTTATTTCACACTTTAATGTCATGATATTTAGGAATGGCCATTTTCTTGGAGCAAAGTTGCCATATAGTACCCCATTAAACTAAGTGTTACACTTAAGAGAATTTCAATTAAAAAGATTTTAGACACTGGGGCTTTCAAAATGCTTTCTGTTCTTTTGCAAAAGATTACTGTATTGGCAAAAGATTGAAAAATCTTTGTGCCTGATAGAATATTCTCTCCTCAAACTAAAGTCTTTATTAACATCATTGAAAACTGAAACGCATTCTTCAAAATTAATACAAATTAACTGCTCAGCAATTTAGTCCATTATTTTTGATAGACATACAAATAAATTGTGAAAATAAAATACCTCTAAGTGGCGGAGATGCTAAAACTGGTGTTGAAATGGAGACTCTATGGCACAAAGCAACTACAAAAGAAGGAAGTCAAGCAAGTCCTTCAAACGACATAAAACTTGGGGGAAAACCACAGCAATAACCTCATTTTGGAAGAAGACAACTTGTTCTATATTTACTGTTGCTATATTTTATAATAATATAAAGAGGAATCTCACCCACCCACATGATGGATGGCAGCTCAATGTCTTCATGCACAAATCCTCTCACCCCGCTTTCAGAAACTCACATTCCCTGAAGGTCTTCTGTTCCTTAGCTTACAGATACCCAACACACTGCAGAAGAAACACATTTCACCTCAGCATATACTCATTGAGCTAAGCCTCCCAAGGAGCCAATTCAACTCAAGCATGATGAAACAATTCTTACAAAATGATTATTGAAATTTCAGTCTCTCTATAATAGCCAGGAAACAAGGAAACCAGACTGCGACCACACATAATGGTTTATAGTTTAATATTGTGAGGAGATAGGAGTGTCTCAGCTTTAGGAATTTAAGATTTTTCAAGCAAGAGGAATTCTTGTTCTGTGAAAGCAAACAAGCCAAGTGTGAAGTCTATGAATGTGAATGTGAATGACAAAGATGGATAAAAAGTCTTTGTTCTCTCCACTCAATGACTTATCTGGAAGAGGACATTTATGCTGGTGAGTGGGGAGGTGGGGTGGGGGAGGGTGATGTCATTCAGGAGTCAGCTGATCTGCTCTCTTCACCTTATACTAAGCACACACCACATTTTCAGCTGTATCATTTCACCCTTAGGTCTTAGCTCATACTATTCCTCTCTCTCTGCTGAAGTTTCCTTCATATGCTCCTTCTGCCTGTGCAGACCTCCAATGTCTCTTCCTTTCACAATTACTGTTAACCACAGGATTAAAGGTTTATTCTAAACAGCCTTATTCTCTGGTAGTTTCTAGGATATAATTTAAGCATTTAGATAGTTGAATGATCTGTGGACATCTGGAACATCCTGAAGTCTAAAGGAATGTCACATGAAGAGAGTGAAATAAATTTAAACACACACACAATTTTCCATTTGGAATTTGAACTCAAATTCAAACAAGTTCTCCAGTTTTTGTGATTATCCTGTCCTGAATACCTTAATAAAAATGACTCAAATTACTCTTCCCTTAGTTGTAGGAAACACATCACCCTCATTCATACCCAGATCAATATTACCAGGGAATATTAGTAATGCTATATATTTTTTGAAAACTGAATTGCTCATTTTCTGCTTATACTGAATTATTGATCTCTGTCAGATCTCACCTCATATAGATGTGTGAGTTTCTCTGTCCCATGGTGATTAAGATGGAAAACAAAGCAGTTTTTCTTTCATTTCACCAATATCTACATTTAGATCTAAACAGATAATTCTTTAAATACTGTAATTTAAAAATAAAATATACTTTTAAACTAATTTTAAAACAATTACTTCTATGAAGTAAAATGTGAAAATCTTTTATCCCTTACCTCTTAATTCACTCTCCAACAAACTATATATATATACACACACACACACATATATGTGTTATATGTGTGTGTGTGTATAATACTATATTGAATGGACCTAGACATTACAGCAACCAAAATTCTCTGCTTTCCTCAACTCAATGAAAGCAGCTCTTTGTCCCTTTCCTGTTTGCCCATTTCTGTCCCCCTCTAACCTTGAAAGAACCTAATTATAGGAATTAGATCACTAGGCAATTTAAACTAACTCCTGATGTTTGCTCTCCTGAATGCATACCATGCCTTGCTTAACCTGTTGATTCTTTTCCTAGATAAAAATAAATAATTAAGTAGTTAAAGAATGACTAGCTCTCTAGTCCCAACGACCTCCTTAGCAATCCTGCAGGCAGATCTGCAGGCAAGATAACATCTGAAGAGAGAGTCAGCCAATCTGCACACAATGGAGAATGATGCCGAACCCAACCTTCTGCCCCAGTGATTCACTGAGATTCTAAACACCTCCTCCTTTTTTTCACTTTAAAAACTGTCATGGCTGAGCAGAATCTTTGGAGTTGGTCTCAGGACATGAGTCCACCTTCTCCCCAGATTGCCAGCTTTTCTGATTAAAGCATCTTTCCTTCTGACTGACACTTTCCTCTTGATTATCGTCTTTTGAGTGGCAAGCAGCTGAACCTGAGTTCAGTAACATCAAGACTGATATAGACTAGAGAACCTGCAGTGGGGAGATGGGTGTGTCTCTTTTCTTCTCTTCTCTTTTTTTTTTTTCCTTTTCTTTCCTCTCAGTTTGGGTTGTTATAATAAAAGTATCATAGACTAGGTAGCTTATAAACAATAGAAATTTATTTTTCACAGTCCAAGAGGCTGGAAGTCCAAGGTCAAAGTGCCAGCCTGGTCAGTTGAGGAACCTCTTCTGGTTGCAGACTTCTTGTTGTATCCTCCCACAGTAGAAGGAGCAAGGGACTTTTCTTGGGCCTCTTTTATAAGGGCACTAAGCCCATTTATGACCTTATTGCCTCCCAAAGGCCCCCACCTCCAAATACCACCACACTGGGGATTATGTTTTAACATATGAATTTGTGGTGGGAATACAAACATTCAGACTGATACCAAGCAGGACCCTGTGGGGCTCTCTCAGGTACAAATCCTTTCCGCATCCCCCATTTCTTGTTTGTAGGAACTAGGCTTCATCAGCTTCCTTGACCTTCCCTGAGTTCCAAAGGGCAGATTCAAACAGTTGCTAATCAGGGAAGGGAAGGAAGGCAGAAACAAAGGAGGAGCAGTCAAGAAACAATAGTGCAGCAATAAAGCAGTGTCCTGGTTCCTCCTCAAGGAATATCTTTGAGCTCTTCTGTAGGAACTAAGGCCCTCACCCAGGCAGAGGATGGTAACTTCAGGCTGAGTCTAACATACTTCAAATGCCACCTTGTTAACTCACCACCAACCAATCAGAAAAAAGTCTGCACCCAGTAGATGATAACAAAGACTCTGACCCCCTCTCAAATGATTCTCCCTTTAAAAACTTTCATGGTTGAGCAGAATTTTGGAAGTTGGTTTTTGGACAAGAGTCTGCTTTCTCCCCAGGTTGCTGGCCTCCTGAATAAAGTAACCTTTCGTTTCCAACTAACACTTGTCTCTTGAGTACTGAGTAGCCAAACTTGAGTTTGGTAACAAGACCATAACACTTTCTTCTCTTTGTTTTGTTCTTGTTTTTCTTTGTTGTTGTTATTGCTGTTGTTGTTCAATCTTCTGCCCTGCTTCTGTTTCTGCCCCTCCCTTGCTCAGATCACACAGGGAGGAGGTATGGTAGGACACATACATGGCTTTCTTAACACCATGATTGTCACTTGAAGGCAGTATTTGCATTAGTTCCTATTGCTGCTGTAACAAATGGCCACACTTTTTTTTTTTTTTTGATTAAACAACATAAATGCATTATCATGCAGCTCTGGAAGTCAGAAATTCAAAATATATCTTATAGGCCTAAAATCAAGGTGTTAACAGGGCTGCATTCCTTCTGGAGGCTCTAGTGAAGAATCCATTTCCTTGCCTTTTCCAGCTTCTAGAGACTGCCTGCATTTCTTGTCTTGTGGCCCCTTCCTCCATCTTCAAAGCACATCACTCCAACCTCTGCTTCCACTGTCACATATTCTTCTCTCACTCTGACACTCCTGTCTCTCTCTTATAAGGATCCTTGTTATTTCTCCAGGATAATCTCCCCATTCAAGATCCTTAAACATATCTGTAAAGTCCCTTTTGTCATGTAAATTTCCAGGGTTTAGGACATAGTCATCTTTTGGAGAAGGGAGCATAATCCTGCCAATCACAGTAGCCTCCCAGGGAAACTTTTATAGGTTCTTCACTCAAGCAAAAGGAATTAGTGTTTCCCCAAATCCAGGAGACACTGGTCACATTGTCCCAAGAACTCTCTGGATCATCATACTCCCAAGGCAGCAGAATGTTCCAAAGAGTCCCCTCACTTGTCTTAATTTATGTATAGGGGAAGGCTTTGCTCATTCTCTAGGGTGGGAAGGGAGAGTGCACAGCACTCCTGTTTTGGACAAAAAAAAAATTATTTATAGACATTTCCCTGTTAAATGCTTCTTGAGCTTTTCAACTCTGTATAGCCTGTATTGGGTATGGGCCAAAGGCCACAAGCCTTGTTATGCTATGAGTTTTTAACCCCTGTCTTCTAACATCCTGCTGTAGGGTATTTGGAACCTTATCAGTCATTGTCCTCAACATGTGGGCCTTAGCCAAAAATCCCAAAAGAAGGGAAAATATAAATTAAATTTCTTATTGTATATAAATAAAAAAATAATTCATCTTTAATTATCTGAGTAATAAATTAACAAGTTTTACTTTTAAGACCTGGGGCTAAAATCTCTCCCCTCTGCCAGGGACAGCCTGATTATTATTATTATTATTATTTGAAAATACATCCTAACTCTTCATACCTGAAGAAATGTATCATTTTGTTCAATGTGGCTTTTACTTAATAAATAACATATCATATCACATGATGTGATTGACTTCATTCTTTTAACTGTATTGCATTATTCTACATGAATAATGTAGAATAATAATGAACCATTTCACCGAATGATCAATATGTCAAATAGAAAAATTGTAATATTTACTTTCTAAATTTTAACTATTTATAGAACACTTACAACAATGTGAAGAGGTATACTTTATCAGCTTTTAGAGATTTCTGCAAAATTTAAGTTGATACATTTAGAATATAAAAATATTTCATTTTTTCAGAAGCTGGGAATAATATTCTGAAAATATGCCCTTCAAACTCCTCTTATCTCTGCCCCATACTCACCAGATCACTGGTATCATCATTCTGGGCTGTTTTGTTTACTGTTTTTTGGTCCCTGGAAGCATCTTCTCTCACTGCTGCAGCTGCAAGATAATAAAGCACAATTGGACATTTCTTAAAATGCTGCCAAGAAAAAAAAAATTGTTAACTATCCAATTGTTTGAAAAGTCCCAAATCATACATATCGTTGTAAATTTTAAAATTAAAAAAATTTAACTTTGGCAAATTGATTATTTTGTGCATTGACTTTTGGCAGTTTGACTGTATAGTAAAGAAGCTTTTCATAATTGCCTTGAATGAATTAACTTCCACAATTGTTCTTCTCACATTAATGGAAATCTAGTCTATTTTTCATTTTCCTTTGGCAAAAGAAAAAAAAAAAAAAAATATATATATATATATATATACACTGCCACATCTTTCTTCAAAGTGGCTTTTAAAATTTGCATACTCAAAGGAGTATAGAAGGTTCCAACTTCACCACATCTTCACATACACTAGTTGTTATAAAACAGTGCTTTGTTATTATCGCTGTCTTTCACTATTAGAGAGATTGATATTTACATTTTTTAATGGCCACTGGAATTTCCTCTTCTGTGCTTTTCTCTTTGTATCCTCTGCCATATGTCAATTTCAATATGCTGGCTTTTCTAGAAATCAATCTATAGGAAATTTTGCACATTCTGCTCTCATTCCTTTGTTTGCTATGTGTGTTACAAATAAAATTTCCAGTCTGTAGCTTGTACTTTTGTTGTTCAGCTTTCCCTTTTTTTCCCCTTAAATTTGTTTATTATGTCATTTATCTTACAGAAATTTACTTTCAAATGTCAATTTAAAAATATTTTATTTCATGTCTCTTGCTTATTTTGGAACTTAAGATGGCCATCCCTGTCTTAAAATCATAAATATTTTCTTTTATAATCTGCCAATATTTGAAATATTTTTTTCCTTTTATGTGTTTAATATACATGGAAATCATTGTTCTAAAAGGTGTGAGACACAGATCTAATTGTAATATTGGAGACATTTAAATCTCACTTTTAAACTTTCTGGATTTAAAAGAATCTTTGGTATTTGATAGAACAAGTTTCTATCTTTCTTTGTTAACTTAGCTGATTTCGCTAAACTGATATGAATTTTAGAATAAGTTTGCCAAGTTCCATGAAAAATCTCCAGAACAATTTTAATTGAAATTGTATTGATAGTAAATCTATAGACTGATTGAAGAACTGATATTTTTACCATATTCATTCATACCAACTATTCATTGCCATGAATAGAAGATTTTTCTAGTTTTTCCTTTAATGTCTTTAGTACCTCTTTTATAATTTTCTTAATACAAGATTTCTCCATTTCTGATTCAGTGTATACATACTTTATAGATTTTATTGCCATTTTTAAGGAATTTATATATATTTTTTGCATTTTAGTATTAGTTATTGTTTTTTAGGAGAGTTTCAGTTTTATATATTAATCTTGTACCCTGCCACCTTGTGGTAAACTTCTAAATGGCCCTGAATTTGTTGGAAATATTTTTAATGTTTCACAACAATTTATTTGCCTACTGAAAGTTTTAGATAGAATCACTAATCACATTTTATTCCTTCCTATGTTTTATTTATGAAATATTTTCATCAGAAATGAGAGGTAAATTTTGTAAAACACTTTACTACTTGATCTGTTGAGCTGACAGTGGTGTCCTTCTCTTTAACCTTTTATAAAGTTACATTAATAGAGCTTCTATATGTGGTACCATTCATGCATTCCTATGGCCACATATTTTCAAATGTCTACTAGATATTTCTGTTTCTTTTTCTGTGACTTACTTATTCCTATTCTTTACCCATTTTTTCTAACAGTTGTATTATTTTATTTGTAATTGTACTTTATGATGGAAATTAACTTTTTGTCATCATGTGTTTGCAAATATCCTCAATTCTCTTTTTTGGTTTATTTGCTTGTGGTTTTGGTTCTATATAATATATAGTTTTTAGTTCCTTGTGACAGATTATATATTTTCTGGGGTTTCCATTCTTTCTTCCTTCATTCTTTCCTCTTTCCATCTTAAAGCCTTCTTCAGAAAGGCTTGCTAGTTATCCCAAAACATTTTTAAAAGAGTCCATTTTTTACCACTAATTTGAAATGTCACCTTTATCACGTACTAAATTCTCATACATGAGGATACATTTCCCAATGTATCAATAGCATACATAACACTAGTTTCTTGGTCCTACACTCTTCCATTGATACATATATACTATTTTAGTCGCCTCATCTTTAACATGCTAGATTTTGCCCCCAGTCACTGCAGTTTCTGCGTGTGTGCTCTTCTTGGTGAGCTATCACTCACTTCATAAATTTCTAAATGTTGTTTTCATAGTTTAAGTCAAAAGAATTGTCATTTTGACTATTACCTCTATTAAAAATTCATTTTAATCTATTTATTCAAGCCTTTTCTTTTGTTGTTCCTTGACAGAGTTTTAAAGTTTTATCGATATAGTTTCTGAAAGTTTCTTGTAAAGTGTATTCCTTGGTATTTAATTCTTGTGCCCCTATTTAATGTTTTTCTTTTCCATTATATTTTCTAACTGGTTACTTTTTTGCATACAGGCAAATTGTTATTCTTGAAATATTGTTTTTACACAAATCACATTACTGAAAACCTGTATTGTTTCCAATATATGTTTACCTGCTCTTTTTACCTGTAGTAGACATGTATTTTTCAGAACTCGTTCAGATAACAAATTTGTATGCAAACTACCTGAAGGCCCAAGAGGAACTAATTGGCACAATTAACTGTGACACTGGTCTCAGTCACACTGGGAACCAGGGCCATTAGTGATATCATAGCATTCTATCACTCCAAATTTTGGACCAAGAGTATCTATGTGTCAGCCCTTAACTTGTATCCTCTGAAAACAAAATCTTTCCCCTTAGTTCCTACAGAAAAATTATCAGGGAGGACTTGATGGGCTCAACCAGAGACCTGCACTCATTCCTGAACTTGTTGCTATGTCCAATGTGGAAATGGATACTCCAATTATCCAAGACTTGGGTAATGTGTCCAATACTGGCTGACAGGGAGAGAGCAAGGTCATTACAATGCAAATCTGATGAAATGAATTTCCCACAGGAAACAGGGGCCTATTAACCAAAGCAGAAAAAGGGTGTTGGACTGACCCAATCAACAAATGTGCACTACAATAGAAGTGTTAGAGATATAAAACAAGGTATAATGTCGAGGGCTATTCCAGAGTATAAAAATTAATTGGAAGAATTAAAATAAATCACACTTTTATAGACACATAAAACCATTAAAGGTAAACAGTACAGATATGGGATATTATCTATTCATTAAACAGATAGTTAATAGGCACTTTTTGAGAGCTAATTTGCACCAGAAACTGTTTTAGCTGTTGTGATTAGAGCACCAAGCAAGGCATAAAAGAATTCTGCCTTCACAAAGTCTACAGTGTTTTAGAGTATATTAATATTGTTTTGGTGGCAAATATTAGAAACTCAATTTGAACTAGCTCAGGAGAAAAAAAGAGAACTTTGTCAACAAAGTGGGATTATCCATAGGCTCTAGGACAAGGATGCAACAACTTTAGAATGGAACCAAGGCCTAGATTAGTGTTATGAAACCAAAAATCCTTTTCTGTTTTCTTCAATCCTGCTTTTCTTTGTGAGTATCTATTACATTTGCAATCTTCTATTGCAAACTGACTTACGCTTCTAGGATCTCACAGCAGAAAATGGATACCATAAACAGTTCCCCAGGTTATATGTGATAGTCTAGGTATCTGAACTCTATGTAAGTTCCAAAATTTCCAAAGAAGAGACCCTACAATCTGTTTGAATGAGATGCTTACCACTGGACCAATCCTCTACTGCCAGAGAAAGGGGCATAAATTGCAGTGACTGCTGAAAACATGTAGATGGGAATGCAAAGAAATTACCAGACAATGGTGATAGGACTACTATTCAATAGGTGCTCACTACACAGGAAAGATAGACAACAATTTCTTGTGCTGTGTTTTATGATAAGGAAAATACAGGGTCTTCAGAAGTGCACAGGGCAGCGCAAAAGAAAGGAGAAAAGCTCTTGCTTTTGTTTAGGGAAAAGTGAAGACCTCCCAGGTGAAGTATTGTTTTCACTAAATTTTTCAAGAAATAAGTAGCATTTCCAGATGACCTAGATTGGGATCAGCCTGGAGTCTCATCATGAAATCTCTAATTTCACTGAAATGAAATTTTAAAATTTATTCTGATAGAACTCTAGAATGATTATTCTCTAGTACAATGCTCATCAAATTTTAATGTGTATAATCATCTGGGGAAGACTTGCTAAAATTCAGACTCCATTTTCTAAGGCCTGAGGATGACAGGATTCTGCATTTCTGCAAGCTACTAGGTGATGTTGAAAATGTTGATGCATAGAGTACACTCTGATTTACAAACTCTAGTGTATTTTAAAGAAAGACTTACATTTTGGAGACTAATATGCTACTTAATGCCTTAAATCATGAAGAATATTTCACCATGTAATGAGTGTTTTTGAATGAATCAATGATAACAGAAGGGAATATAATCATTTTTTTAAAGTCAAAAGTCAAGTATATTAAGGCTTGGATATTGGATAATTGCACTCAATGCAATGGCATATAAAACAAATTTTCTTTGACATCTGGGGGACCCACCACAGATAAAGAAGTTTTTTCACACCATGTTATTTTTACAGCTAACTTATGGCCATTTGGTTCTTTGCAATTATCTTCAGTGCCTTCTGGTGATCTTCTGATGAAAAAATATACTGTCCTCTGGAGTTCACACAAACACCTGCTGCAATGTCCCTACAATTTCTTCACTGAATTATTGAGGATGTGAAACTAATTTGGTAAGAGAAACTTAAATATATATTACCATGAAGTATTACCATAATATACCATGAAAACACTCAATGGTCAATGTTTGACAAATTGGGAAATAATGTCATAATATCTTCTTATATACCATGAAGTCCTTGTGTAAAATTAAGACTAGTAATTGAGTAAAAACATTAAGCTGTTTTAAACTAATATATCAAAATTAATTTATAATTAATACATAATGTAGTAGGTCTGGTTCCCAGGAAAGACTCCAAGCAGAAGATTTGTATGCAAATTTTTTACTGGAGAATGCTTCCAGAAAACTACACCCACAAGGAAGTGAGGGAAGGATAAGTGAGCAGAAAAAGAAGTTGAACTGTGCTGCAGTTACAAAAGAGGCCTCAGCAGAGCCCATGGTAATTCTGAAGCCATCCCTCAGAAATGTCCTGTCTTGAATTGAAGCAAGGAAGTGGACTCTTATTTTCTTGCCCATTTGACCCCCATGAACAAAATTCAGCATTTTTCCTCTTCTGTCACCCAGTCATGAAGGGAATATAAGGCCATAGATGTGAGCTGGGGTAGATGTACCAGTGTAATAAGGGTGGATGACATGGGTGTCAGCTTTCTTATATCTAATTTTCTGTGTATTTTCTCAACTCAGTGCAGATATATTAAAACAGTCAAATTCTATAATTATGAATATTTCAATCTACAAATCACATAGCATGAATATTCAAAGATAACTTGATTAACAATTAGCTTCAATTTACAGAAAAAATGCATTCAGTGAAGAGGAATTCCCCTAATTCATTTTAAAATGATAAAGAGAATTTATAAATATCTTAAAGTAAATGTAATCAACAGCAACTTTTTAGAACATAACCTTCAGCAGTGTGAATTTTCCTGAAGTTCCTTTCACTGAAGTTTGATTTGAGGACAAATTGAAGCTTTTGAATAGCACCACCTGGTCATCTATTAGACAGAGATACACAATAGAAGAGTTTCAAAATGAAAAAGAAATGAAGCAATGTTTAAAAGTAAAGCCAAAATGGTTTCAATTTCCCAGATTTCTGAATTGACAGAAGACTGATTTAGTAACTGTACAATTGGGATCATCACATTCTAGACCAGAACCATAATAAAAGTAAAAATCATGTTTTCAGTGGCAGAAGTGAAAGGTACACTGCACAGTAATTCCAAGAGCCTGAAAATAATACATCAGAGTCTAACAGTCTACCAGCAGTCATTTTATACTATTAAAACTGTTTCTAAAAATATATAGATGCCCATAACTAAACCAATAAGCTAATTGTCAATTGTTAAATTAACTTATAAGTGTATGTGTATGGGTGGGGATTTAGCAGAGGTGATAGCAACAAGGGATTTTAATGACAGCCATCTAAAATCTGTTTATGCTCATATGCATGAATTAACAGTGAAAGCTAAAGGGGCAATGTAACTTGGGTGAAAGAAAAAGAAACACCATCTAAGATACCACCAGGTCTACTCACTGAAGCATAAATGGATCAGTAATTGCTCTGCCCTAAAGAACGGAAATTCCTGTAATAAATTAACTAAACTCTTCTCAAGGATTATCTTTTTTAAAATGTTCCTATGGAAAACAAATGTAGGAATAATAGTATAGTGAAACTCCATTTATCCATTATCCAGTATCAACATTTATGAACTCCTGAACCATCCGGTTTTACTTCCTTAGCCTCCCTCTTCTCATGATCTGATTTAAAGTGATATCATATTACTCCAAATTAATATCTGAAAGACAATCAATAAGCATTCTACTTTTCATATAATTTCCTTATTCTGTCTCAATGTTTAATAATTGCACAATGTACACTGTTAGAACATATAGCCACCATATACAATACTTATTTTCTTATAATCCATCATTTAATCAGAGATCTACAGGTAAATATATTCAGTATCAACATTGGTCCTTATGTTGATGGCTTTTCAATCATTTATTTCAATTTCATTCAATTCAATGTCTGAATTCATTATCAAATAGATGCCTCAGGAACAATATTTGCTAAATTACTGCACGTCCATAGAAGATTGTCTGTGGGCTTTATATTTGAAGTTTATTGGGTTGAATTTACAATCTTTGACTAATATTTTCTTTTCTTAAATTCCTTACTATATTCTATTTTTGTCTAACAAATAAAAGGTGTTGCTTTCAAAGGAGTTGATGATGGCCTGATTTTTAACTTTGTAAGTAGTCTTCTTGTCTAGATGGCCAAAAGATTTTCTTTCTTTCTTTTTTTTTAACCCCCAAGTCCAGTACATTTAAGAGGATATATCTCAATGTTGGAAACTCCAGCTTGATTTCCCAGATATGTGGATATGTACACCACTTCATATGTAGCTTAAATTCTCTTTTAATATCAAAAATATTCTTGAATTATAGTTTTTAATACTTACTCTGTTCCATTACTTTTTCTTCCACAGAGAATTCTACTATTCATACGTTGTACCTTCTTTGCATAAATCCTACATATTTAACTTTCTGTCATATCTTCATCTCATTCTTTCTTTTTGAATTTCAAAATGTTTTTTCTTCAATTTTCTCAAGATTTTATTTAGATTGTTTCTATATTCTTGTGTCTCACAGTTATTTTCTAATTTTTGAAATGCTTTTTCTGTTTTTAATTCTTACTTGACTTTCACCTTTCTTTCAAAATTTTTTCTAATAATCTAATTATGACTTTAAAATTTCTTATTTGTACTGCTTTTTCATAGTCTTTACTCTTTTCTTAATATCTTTAGTTCATTTTTGAAATATTAGTCTATACTTTTTCTTCAAGACGTTATTCTACTTTTTTCTTTTTCTCTTAAGATAATCTGTATATTTGTATGAAATTTGACAGATACTTTCCCATTCCTTTTTTTTTTAATAGTAAAGTGAAATTTTCTGTATTTTTAGGAGGGAGATGCAGACTAGAATAATTTTCTAGTTTTAAGGCTCTATGAGTCCATCATCTTTACTGAAGCAATAAAAATATGCCTTGGTACTTGCTGAGTTCTGTCTCTTAACTTTCCTTCTCTCACCTTTACTTTATATAGTCTCTTTCTGTGCTTCTCTTATCCCTGTTTTCCCGAATGTATTTCCTACTCCCAACACTTTTTCATCATATGGGACTTTCTACTAGAACAGAGCTTTGGTGTGTTCATTTCAAGAGTTCAGTGCCTTAAACCACTTCCAGAAGTTTTAGACTTGCTGAAAATCCTCTTGAGGGCACCTGAAAACTGGAATCTACAAATCCCTTACCAGTTTTCCTGCTATTCTCAGAATAATCTGTTCTCAAGTCACCAAATTCCTGATGACAATTTTGGGGTTCTTCTGTTCTCAGGACCTCCACTTCTACACTGGTATCACATGGATCTTGTAGATGCTGGTGCTTTATTCCCACTTGCTTAGATTTTGAGGTCATTTAGTTTTGTTGCACATATTTTTCCTAGGATTTTAGATTTATAATCCTGGTTGCTTTATGTGTTTTATGTGGAAATTTAGAGAGATTAAAACACTTCACCATTATCTCCCTCAAATCCAGCAGAATCAATGTTATTAAAATCTAAAAATAATAATTTCCCAAGATATATAGAGCAAAAATTAGCAAAGGAAGGGATTAGATGGAAATCAGTAGCAATAGGACATTTATATCTTTTCAAATGACAGCTTTGGTCCTGTGAAATAATTATATGAGTGCATTATTTTGCATATGCACACACAAACACACACAATGTTGCTTGATAAATGAGCAATAGTAGCAAAACAGTAAGTTTTAAATACCAAAATAAATAGGTAAGTAAATAAATAAGTAAATGAAATAAGTAGGCCAGTAACTGGCTACAGTATTTAAAGAGAAAAATAAATGGCTATTGGAAATGAAAGAAGCAAAGATTATACAGTTTGTAGTGATATAGTTTTATACATAGTTAGATAGTTATAAAAGATTATATAGATTATACAAAACCTGAGCTATTCCAGAAATGATACATTTAAGAGTTAGGATCCTATGAGATCTAATTTACAATTCCCTTTATGCTTAACTGATATTCTTAAATTCACCCAGTAAGTTATGAAATATTAAGTACATCCTTATTCCCTCCTTTAGCATTATTGTACATTACAATCAAACACAAAATTAAAATTTGTCATTAATGATTCAGGATAGCCGAGTGTCTTTATCAAACCATACTCCAAAGAAATATTAACAAAATGTTATGATTAATTTCATAATTTCATATAATAATGCAATATATTTCTGTTTCTTTTTAAATTAATACCTCACTGTTACTTTTTCCTTGTCTGTTACTGTCAATTGCCAAATACTGGTGACCCAAATGTAAGTCAAAATGAGTTGATGCATTGATTGGCAAATAGTAGAAGCAAGACTGGAGAAAAATGGACTACATGAATGGAGGAAGAACTATAAAATGGCACAACTTTTTCTGACCCTCAAAACCCTCAAATTGGGACTTCCCTGGTGGTCCAGTGGTAAAGAATCTGCCTTCCAATACAGGGGATGTGGGTTTGATCCCTGGTCAGGGAACCAAGATCCCACATGCCCCGTATCAACTAAGCCCACACGCCACAATTATTAAGCTTGCGCACTTCAATGGGGGAGCCCGCGTGTTGCAAACTGCAGAGCCCATGTGCTCTGGAGCCCATGCACCACAACTACAGAACCCACACGCCCTGGAGCTCACATGTCACAACTGGAGAGAGAGGGCCCACACGCCACAACTAGAGAGAAGCCCGAGCACTGCAACAAAGTATCCCGCGTGCCTCAACGAAGATCCCGCATGCTACAACTAAGACCCAATGCAACCAAAAAAATAAAGAAAATAAATAACTATTTTTAATACCCCTCAAATATTCACAACTACTTATGCAACAACAGTTGCATAAAGTTTATTTTCCTAACAAATTCATATTCTGAAAGCCAAAAGCACTTTCTCAAAGTTAATATGTACGTTAAGGGCAATCCCCCCACTTGGGATAATGGAAAAGAGAAGCTCAATGTCAGAAATGACCTTAGAAATCAAGTTGTTTTTCAAATATAACAAGTAATGCAAGTCTTTTTTTTTTTACAAATGAAAATGTTCTGGGATTCTCAATAGATCGGATGAGAGCGGATCTGTGTTGTACGAATTTGACAGGAGTGGTTGGAAATCGAAAAATCTCACTTTACTCAGCACTTATGGCAGGTGTCTGGACTATTTTGAATTGCATATCATGGCTTCTTCATAGTTTGGAAACCACACATTTAATTCAACTACTTCATCGTTCAGATAAGGAAGTTGAAGTTAAATGATTTCTCTAAGTTAGAAGCAGTTAATTAGTAACAGAACTAATGTTATAATAAGTAACTTGAGTCCAATTACAGTGTTATTTGAGTTATACATGACAGACTGGAGTTTCCTAGAAAATCTATTAAACAATTTTACTTCTATTTTTCCATTTTGCTTACATAACTATGCTTCATTTTGATCGATGGTTCAGTGTTAATTAAGGTATTATAAATTAAATTATCATTTAAATGAAATTGTGGAGCTCACAGTTTCCAAAAGACCTTACATAAATCTTTGTGAATTAAGGAATCTTAGTGAATACTTCAAAGGCTTCCACTTATTTCTCTACTTAATCAACTCTAATTTATTTTACATAAGCAAAGACCAATTATGTAAACTTATAAAAGCACTTGTAGAAAAACATAGGTGATGCATGGGTGTGAAGAGCTTAGCTAAGCTACTCCATGGTATTGCTGCCATGGTATTACTGCCATGGTATTGCTGCCTCCTCATGCATTTTATTTGGCTAAAAGGACTGCAGTGACATTAAATTGACACCAGCCACTCATGCAAGTGCATACCTTAGATGGCAGTCTGGAGTCACAAGCAAGTGTAAGTTCCTTAAACACTACCCCAACAGCCCTTGTGATCAACAGTCTCCCTTGCCTCCCACGGCCCTTCCCTTATGTGCCCTTTAGTTAAGACCACTAAGGGGTTTACCAAAACCTTAGATAAGACCACTATGGGGTTTACCAACACCCTCTTTGTTATCTTGAATTGACCAATCCAACCTTAGCCAGAAACCCTGAAACACTCTACCCACAGAGCCTAACAAAAGCATGTGCCCAGGCCCTGCCTCTCTCTCTCATTCTCTCTGTCCTTTTCTCTCTCTGTCCACTCTGCCATGATCTCTCCATGTGAACTTTCTAGGTGTGCTTGGTACTTCCTCAAAGACCTGTGAGTAATAAACTATTTCAGTTTCTCTTGTGGTCTGCTGTTGAATCGAGGGTCACCATCCAGCATCTTATGCTCCACTTAACAAGTGTTAATTTGATAAATTCATAACAATGAGAGAAAATGGGGAAAATTTAAGTAAAAAAGAAATCATGTGGAAGAGACATAATCAGTAACAACAAAAAGCTACGAGGAAAATAGGTTTAGAATTATGAGGGTTATCTCTTTGTAATTTCTCTTTTCTCTTCCACCTGTACTGTTTATTATTTCCTGGGACTGAATGTCATGTGCTCTTATGACAATAAAGTAATCTCTACAAACCATATTTAATGGAAAACCAATAAAAATATATTAACATTTAATAAATTTCATGAAAATATAAGCTTCTCTGGAAACAAAATATACATATAGCACTAATATACCAGTATTCTTTTTCTATTTAGGCAAGTTTTCATTTTCACACAAAATCAGTAAGTTGTCCCTCAATATAAGCAGCACAATAGTTAAATACAGATAGATTTGAAAACTGAGGAGGTGAATGCTTCAAAATAAAATATCAAAAATTATCATAATTGTAGTAATAATGAAGGTAAATATTATTTATTCAACACTGTCTATGGGAAGACACTGTGCTCAGTACATTATATGTATCTGTCCTATCTAATTATTATAAATATTCTAGGAGGCATATATTGACATTTTGCAAATAGTCATTAAACATTTTAATCTTTAAAAACACAATATTTAGAGTCAAGAGAAACCTCGGTCAAAATTCTAGCTCTGCCACATACTAAGTGTGGGACAAAAAAGTAAATTATTAAATCTCTTTGAGTTTAGAATTCCTACTCTAATAATCAGGATAATCTTACTTATTTTGCAAGGTTATTGTAAGAACAAGAGATTATGTATGAAGGAACCTGGCCACTAGAAGGCACTAAACATGTCAGAACTAATATTATACTGCTTTACTACTTGTGTAACTATTGCTTACTACTCTAACTGTTGTTATACTACTTTATGCTGTTCCCATGTGTATTGTCAATAATACTTTGATTTTTACTGTTTCAATTTTATTTTTTCCATATGACTAAAATGGCAAAAAATTCAGTAATCATAATTGTAAGAGTTCACCATAAGCTACTTGTTCAGAGATGACATTTCAAAAGTGACCTTATTTCCAAATGAGTCCAATCTCTTGAGGAATTAGTAGAATATATAAGACATTCTACACTGCAGAGATTAACAGCCTCTGGCCATTTCTAAAAATGTAGGAGACACTGAAACAAATTACTATCTATTTATTTTCCTGAAACTGACATTCTCTGTAACTAGCTGATAATCAGTGGTTATCAAAAGATAATCATTTTCCATAATTGGCCCATTTTTAATAATCTTGGTAGAAACTTCAGTAAAAGGTCACTCACTATCACTCCAAGGAAAGGTTTCTAAGAGTCTAACAGTTCTCTCCCTGAGTGAGATTATTTCCCCCATTAACCTTTTAAATACAATTACATGAGTTTATTAACAAGAAAAAATCTATTTGTTAAACTCAAGAGGATTTTTATGATATATGACTTGTCATTTTAAAACATATTAATCTCACTCACCCTACATCACAACAAACCCAAAACCATCTTAGGCAGTTCATCTCATGTGCCATAGTAAACACAGAACAAAGGTTTATAATTACCATGTAATAATTTTAATGATTTTTTTAATGTCAGTAAACTTCTGTCTAATCAGCTTGTTTTCTCTAACCCTACTTATTATTATTAGCAAAGGTAATAACATTTTGAATATTTGCCTATCAAACACAAGCATAATTTAACTCAGAATCAACCAATTCTTAATATTTTTCTGAAGCAGTAAAAGTCTACTAGATATTTCTTACAAACTACCTAGAAATTTATATGAATTCAATTTTACTTGGGAGAATTAAATCAATAAATGGATCTTGGTGATAATTCATGTTGGTAAGTCTCCTTGGACATGGAATAATATAAAGTTGTTATTTTTAAAAAAGTGCTTCAGTTTCTGTTCATTCTAACAAGTGTTTATTAAATGTCCAATTATATTGTCTTACTGATTTAGCTTCACATTATATTGAGTAGTCTGCTTCCAGTTTGCTAAACAGCAATTTATAGTCATCAAAATAATTTCCTACTTTTCTAAACTCCTTGCTACTGCCACATTAATAAACCAACTTTCTTCCATCCTCCAATATTTTTCATATTCAAACAGCATGCTATCTATCTACTCAGGAAGAGGAAGTTACCAACTTGTCTCTAACTGGTGGAATCTTAGATATTCCTCAAAGACACTGTTTAAATGCAGTCCAAAAGTCATATCTCTCCACAGCAAATTGCTAAAATTAAGATAAAGAATACCTATACACAGGGACTTCCCTGGTGTAACAGTGGTTAAGAATACACCTGCCAATGCAGGGGAGACGGGTTCGAACCCTGGCCCGGGAAGATCCCACATGCTGCAGAGTGACTAAGCCCGTAAGCCACAACTACTGAGCCCGCGTGCCTAGAGCCCGTGCTCCACAAGAGAAACCACCGCAATGAGAAGCCCAGGCACTGCAACAAAGAGTAGCCCCCGCTCGCTGTAACTAGAGAAAGCCTGTGCACAGCAGCAACGAAGACCCAACGCAGCCAGAAATAAATAATAAAATAAAATAAATTTTAAAAATAAATAAAATTTAAAAATTAAAAAAAATACCTGTACACATAAATGAATAAGTATCATTCCATTTGTTGTAAGAAACTCCATTAGAAGAGTTACAAATTATACAGAAGAAAAAGGATACCAATGGATGCTTTCTTTTTTTCTTTTTTTTGGTGTGGGGGGGAAATGTGCTTTTACCTCAGAGTGATTGCACATTTTAAGGGCACACGCCTATATTTAATGAATACAAATTTAGTGCCTACTATGTGCCAACACACTTCTGGAGATTTAATGGTGAATAAGATAAGCAAACTTACATTCTAAATAGAAGGGAAAGAAAATACAAAACTAAACAAATAAATGAACATGACAATATCAGATGACACTAAGCCCTGGGAAATAAAAATATATATAATCAAGTTCTGGGGTGTCATGGCTACTTTAGATAAGGGAGTCAGGGAAGGAGGTTCAAAGAAGTTGACATTTAAATGAATAAATGTAAAACTTTACAAGAAAAAAGTAGCTGGATAGCAGGAAAAAAATTTATTTGCTGAGTGTGAAATGTTCTTAAAATACCCAACCTCTTCAAGAAGGTATGTTCTCCAGTCACTAGGACTCCAAGCTTGGATAAAGGTTGAAAGTCAGAACAGGAACGTCAAGGACTCATACATAAGTGATCCAGGGAGTTCAAGACATAAGTGATAAAGTGAATATCGACTGCCATATCAGTAAACAAATGATGTCACAGTTCATCAGCGACTGCAGCCACAGCCGATGGTGATGGTGAGCAGGAAGGAAAGAATACCTGCCATCTAGCAGCCATCAGACTGCAGCCACTCCCCACAGTGAGCCCTGAGGGAACTCAGGGTGTGAAAAACAGGATACTGGCTCCAGAGAGCTGAGGTGCATATCAAAGGAATGATTTCAGTGAGCGCAGACCCCTGCATCTTCCCATACACAGAAAAGCGCTACATTCTTTACCTTGACATAAATGGTTTTCCTTAGTTAACAGTAATCTTTTGACTTTCAGACTACCTGCCCTTTGTTAAAAGGGTCCTATGTATCCTGCCCGCACAACACACCTCCTCCTTGGAGGAGTTCTGTCAGGGTTACTTGAGATGCTGCCTCCTGGGCTTGAAGTCCTAAAAAATCCTGCCGAGTAAAACAACTCTCAACATTTAGGTGGTGCATATTTTTTAAATCGACATGAGTCAACCCTGAATTGGTCACTGCGGGACAGAGAATTTTTTTTAAATTTGTTAAATCGTGAAACAGATATTTAGTGTTACTTATTATGTACAAAGTACTATTTTATGCATTTTCTTATCAAGAGATAATTCATTTACCAGCCACAGGACTGGGTTAAGACAACAGAGATTACGTTTACAGGCTAATACATTCAGCAGAAATTTATTGAATTTCATGTACCTGGCTAGCATTAACAGAATTTTAAAATTAACCTACTCTTCCTGGTGTTTAAAAAAAACAAATTGCTTTAACTACTTTTGACATCCTTACTTTGACATGTTAAATAAATCAAAAGGTTAAATTTCAGATTGCTAATGCTCTTGACTTTCCTCTCCCAAATTCAACACTGCTCATTCCCTTTAGTGCATATAATACCTTAGCTATTTCACTGACTTTGACAATGTTCACGATTATGCCTTAACTTGTTCACAAATGCTTGCCTAAGTACAGAGAGCAGGTTTCATCATTGGTTACTCAAACAAAACCCTCTTTGAAGGACCAATATGTTAATTTTCTAAATGGAAAATTTTCCAACTTGCTAAATCTTTTCAAAATGAGAACACAATATTTATAAAAACAGATCAAAAGTGGTTCAGAAAGATTATTATAGGATTGTGAGTCAATAAATAATAAAAGCGTGTTTCAGGAATACAGCCCATTTCAGCCAAAGTGCTTTATGTATGGAGGTAGCTTCAATCACTCTTTCCAAAGCAGAATGCATTTTATATTGTAGCCATTTATGATAGGAAAAATAAAATGACTGTACCTCACTTAGAACACAAAAAGTGTGTAAAGGACAAATTGTGATAACTAAAATGCATCTAGTTTAGGATGGCAATATTTGAGTCAAAAGTTACATGAAAATTAATTTCGTTCTCAAATCAATTATGAGAAATGAAGCCCAAATTGTACAGTCATCATAACTGAAAGTCATGAGGACAGACAAAAATCTTGCATAAGATAGAGGCCAATATGCAGCACAATGACTTAAACATTTTGTTGTCATAAGCCTTTGTGAATACAAAGCAGCCAAGGTTTTACCAGGAGAAGCAAAAACCAAACAAAATAACATCAAAGTACACGATGACTTAGGTCTTACATGGTGCCAAAGCCCAAAGTAACAGGTAAATAAATACACACTAAAGTATTGAAAATTCTTTTAGTATAGTAAAATCAAGCCAAAAGGTGAATTTGGCTGCATCTCAATTAGACTTAATCAAATACAGTATAATTGTTGTAAAAAGGAGGACCTTGTTTAGAATGCCTTTACTTATGACGTGGTTGGTTTTTATGTCTGCTCAGGAGCTACGGTTACTTTTATGTCTCAATTCCTGTGCCTTAAATTCTCCACTTCCTGTGTTTTGCTGTTGCTATTGCATATTCTCATTGTGTATACAGCTTTTAAATTGAGAGACTGATTTGCCAATATTACTTGAAGGGTTTTAAAGCTGATTTAACCACCTCTTTTAGAGAAACGAGAGCCCAGTACAGTAGAATCAGATTCTATGGCAATTCAAGAAAATTGTAAGTTTTGCCATCCTGTTTCATTTTGTTACCAGATAAAATTGTATACTGGATTTATGTGGTTGGCTTGGGTTTTTAATCAAACATTTTAATATACCTTATTTAATCCCATAAATTCTATTAAGATTTTCCCACACAAATAAAGAGTTAAATTTCAAGCCCAGAGATGATGTCTGGAAATAATACCATTTTCTTACCTTTTGTCCTATTAATACAAGAGAATAATTCAGCATTGCACTGTTAAGTATCTCTACGATGCCATTTTGTACATTTTATAGATTACATTTTTTTTTTTTTTTTTTTTTTTTGCAGTACGCGGGCCTCTCACTGTGGTGGCCTCTCCCGTTGCGGAGCACAGGCTCCAGACGCGCAGGCTCAGCGGCCATGGCTCACGGGCCCAGCCGCTCCGCGGCATGTGGGATCTTCCCGGACCGGGGCACGAACCCGTGTCCCCTGCATCGGCAGGCGGACTCTCAACCACTGCGCCACCAGGGAAGCCCTAGATTACATTTTCATGATTATAGATTAATTCTTTTATAATGCTAACCCCAATAGTTTACTACTAGGTTAAGATGTTTGTGGAAATATGATTCAAATATTCCATTATTCTAAATATTTATCTATTTTATATATGGATAGAGGATAAATTTAATCTTTCTTTAGAAATAATTTGGTTAAATAAAACTGAAAATCAGGGCTTCCCTGGTGGCGCAGTGGTTAAGAATCTGCCTGCCAATGCAGGGGACACGGGTTCGAGCCCTGGTCTGGGAAGATCCCACATGCCGCGGAGCAACTAAGCCCGTGAGCCACAACTACTGAGCCTGCGCGTCTGGGGCCTGTGCTCCGCAACGGGAGAGGCCACGACAGTGAGAGGCCCACGCACCGCGATGAAGAGTGGCCCCAGCTCGCCACAACTGGAGAAAGCTGTTGCACAGAAATGAAGGCCCAACACAGCCAAATATCAAATATAAAATAAATAAATTTATTAAAAAAAAAACTGAAAATCACCATAACTACAGGACGTTTCGGATTACTACTTGAGTTAATTCTACGAATTCTGTGAATCAATTTTCTTTTCTTGGTTTACTTTCTATGGTTCATTTCTTATCTTACTCTAAACCCTCTGACTTTTGTTGTCCACATCATAAATATTGTTCTCTCCTCCTCCTCCTTTAGGATTCAATTCTAAATACTCTTTTTATACACTGAGTATTTCTATCTTTTCCTATGACTTCAGAACCATCTATACATTAGCAAAAAACACATATTTTATATATCCATTCTTAAACTCTTCCTTCAGATCTAGTTGTACATTTCCTTATTTCATTCTTCCAGCCCTTTGCTGATCATTAACTTCTGCTCATCCAAAAGTTTTTCAAACAATATTTTAAATAAAATAAGCATCTGTTTCCAGTAATATGGTTGGCTAGAAAACTGGACCAATTCTTCCACTAGGGAAAAAGGTCAAAACAAAACAAAGCAAAACCAAAACAAACTTTTAATAAGCATTGTTGAGCTAGCAAGAAAGTAATACACTTTTAGGCAAGGAAGAAGTAAAGACAGGAATGAGAAAGAAGCAGAGCACAGCAGCAGCTGGTCATCTGCATACATTTGGTCAAATAGGGGAAGCCATTGGTACACAAGACCTGCTAGGATAAGGTAAAAGGGATCTAAAAGCAGGACATGGCTAAGGTGGGGTGCTTAAAGAGATAATTACTATCTAAGTCCAGACTCTTATCCAGAGGAGCCTAAATGTAAAGTTTGAGGGCACAGTCTTCCAGGAGACCACCCTTACTTCTGACAGCAACTGTAATTTCCTGGGGTTCCAAACTCACCTTCAGGTTCAATGATGTATTAGAAGGACTGACAGAACTCCCTGAAAGTTATTATACTCACAGAGTTTATTATAGGGAAAAGTGCAGATTAAAACTGGCTAAAGAGAGAAGCTTATAGGAAGAAATCCGGGAGTGTTCCAAACATGGAATTTCTTGTGTCCTTGCCTCATGGAGTCAGAACACATTATTTTTGCCATCAGCAATTGTGACAATAGACATGGACTACTGCCAGCCAGGAAGCTCAACTGAGTTTCTGTATTCAGAGTTTTTACTGGGGTTCCAGTGCATAGGTTTGATTGACTGATTGACTGGACATGTGGTTGACCTTAGACTCCAGGTTGATTGATACATGATCAAAGCCCCAGGCTTTAAATCACATAGTTGGTCTTTCTAGTATGGCCAGCCCACATCCTAGGACAATTGGCTGTGTCCAGCTGTAACCGAGCAGGACCATATGGGGCCTTCCCAGGACAGGCGTTTCTTCCATATCCTCTGCTTTAGCTCCTCTCTGAAGTACCTAGATAACAGTATTTGATGCACATTTCCTGAGTTGTTTTACAGATGTGAAAACCCCCCACCAAATGGAAGATGTTAACTACTTGATGAGCAGGAGCACATAGGCCCAGGGCTCCTGGAGACTAAGGACTGATAATATTAACCCCTGTGACACCACTTTGTTCCATCAGCCAAGCAGACACTTATGCACGAGCTGATCAGATACCCTGCAACCTCCCTCTCTCACCTGGCTTTTAAAAATGCTTTGCCAAAATCCTTGGGGGAGCTTCGGGCTTTTTTTAGGACATGAGCCACCCGTCTCCTTTCATGGCCTTCAATAAACCTTTCTCTGATCCAAATTCCAACGTTTTGGTGTGTTTGGCTTCAGGCACACTGTGCTTCAGACACACAAACTTGCACTAACACAGCCTCATCCCTAAAATCAAGTGTAGCTGGGCCCTGCCCTAGAAAGTCTGGGGCAAGGGACAGACCTCTTTTTGTGCAAGGCCAATTTCTTTACAATACAGCCTTCAAAAGGCTATACAGCTAGTGTAGAAGTGAATTATAAATAAACTCAGGGAATAAATAAATAAATTAGGGAATAAATACCAGCTGTCTTAGATCTTGGTGCTTACCAGAGGGGAGAAAATAATAGTCATTAAAAATTGGGAACCATAGCTGACCTTCACAGTTTTGTAGCTCAATTTCACAAGAAATGAGAAGTCCAGGAAAATCTCAAGCCAAAAATATGCAAAAGCAAATACAGATTCTCTCTCGTGTAAGCCACCTTCCATTTTGGGCCTCAAACAATTTCAATGGATAAAATCCCAAGCAAAAGTAATATTTATCAGTCAAACACACAGTCTATCTAGCAACTCATAAACAAGAACAAGCAGAAATAATAGAGAGCAAATCAGGCTCACAAAATCTTCAAATAATGAAGTTATTAGGTATGGACAATAAAATTATCACATTTAATATACTTGAAGAAAAAAAGTCAAGAATGAAAATACACAAAAGGAATTAGAAACCAAATTTAGAATCAAACAGATTTGAATAAAATTCAAAAATCAGTGTACTTCTAGAAGTAATACAAAAAAATATTTTTTTTAATCAATGAAAGATATTTTTAACTCCATTCAGATAGTTGCGAGGGGGTGGGGAATGAACAGGGATGTCTACAAAGAGGCATGAGAGATTTTTTTTTTTGGAGTGATGGAATTGTTTACTTCTTGATAATTTGGTGTTTAGGTGTTTATATACATTTTTAAAACTTCTTAAGATGATAAACCCAAAAGTGTGAATTTTACTTTGGTAAATTATGCCTTAATATTTTAAAAAGATTGGTGGTTTAAATAGCAGAGTAGAAAAATGAAGAGAAATTTTCTAACTGGATGATGATACAAAGAAACGTTTCATAGTTCAAAAGAGGATGCTAACTGTAAATATTATAAATAAATAATGATGAATAGAAGATAAAAAGATATCTTGAAAATAATAAGATGGAAAATATACAAACAAACAATACTTCAAGAAGTTCACTACCAGGTCAAATATATATATATATATATATATATATATACATATATATATATATATATACATACATATATATATGTATGTATGTATATATATATACAGAAACAGAGGAGAGAAAGAATAAATAAAAGAAGGAATTTGGAGTCAATGATAGAATATTCTACTCTTCATAAAATTCTTCATCCACAGATTAAGAAGTCCTGAATGTCTCAATAAAAACACAAAGAAATACACTTTGACATATCATGGTGAAACCAAAAAATTACCAAAGACAAAGGCAGAAATAAAAATATTTTTTAAAAACCCAGATTATCATCAGAGGATATATACATAGATAGTAGACAAATAACAGCAATATGAAAGTCAAAGGCAGGGGAATGATATAAAGTTCTGTGAAAAACATCTGTCAACTTAGAATACTAGACCTAATGAAACTATCGTTCAGGAACAATGGTCAAATAAAGATATCTTCAGACCAAACCAAGCTGGCAAAACTGAAAGGGGCTTACTGAAGCTGACTTTTATTAAAGAAAAATATAAAAGAACATTTTTTAAACAGAAAAGGAAAGGCCTGAGATTCAGGAAAGAAAAGAAGAATAAAGAAAGTGGAAATCTTATGGTTAATTGAAAAACACATAGTTTGAAACAATTTTAAAAAACCAATAATAGCAATATGATACAATGTAACAGAATTAAAATATATCATAAGATGGAAGTGGATGAATGCAATTAGAGTATTGTTATTGTATTATTGAAAAGAAGGGTAAAGATACTCATTAACTCTAGACTTTGGCAAGTACTCATGTTATTATTACCTAGGGACTTGTTTAAAAATTAGAACACCATATGAATCTTTTAAACTAGTAAAAGGAAAAAATTGGGTTGAGTGGAAAAATAATAAAAGAAGATAAGAAAAGAAAGAGAGAGAGAGAGAGGATAAATGGATGATAATTAAAAAGCCAAAAATTAAAAATTTAGATACAAAACCATGTATGTCACTCATTACCAGAAATACAAACGGACTAAATACTCCAGTTAACTGAAAATTTTTAGACTGGATAAAAAATAATTTTTAAAACCTCTATGCTATTTTCAAGAGACATAACTAAAACAAACAAAAAAAATAGAAAGCTTGAAAACAAACAATGGAATAAAGATATATATACACACACACATCAACAAACTTCAAAACAAAACTTTAATAGAAAGGATCAAAAGGCCAAGGGTTTGTTCATTGAACAGACTAATACAATTGATGGGTCTCCAGTGAAACTGATCCAAAAAAATAAAGATACAAATAAACAATTTCAATAATGAAAAGGGAGATTGAAATGCAGTCAGATATTGTAAGGATAATCAGAACATATTATAACTTATTATGTGCCAATAAATGTAAAAATTTCAAAGGAAATAGACAAATTCCTATGAAAATAAGACTGTTCAAACCTAATTCAAGAAAAAATAGAAAATCAAAATAGTTCTATTACCATTAAAGAAATCAAAATAGTTCTCAAAACTTTTCCTACAATGGAAACTCCAGGCTGAAATGACTTCATCAGATTGCTCTACCAAACAATCAAAGCAAAATTAATTCCAAACTTAAACTATTAAAAAGAGGAGAAAAGATGGGCTTCCCTGGTGGCACAGTGGTTGGGAGTCTGCCTGCCAGTGCAGGGGACACGGGTTCGAGCTCTGGTCTGGGAGGATCCCGCATGCCACGGACCGACTGGGCCTGTGAGACACAACTACTGAGCCTGCATGTCTGGAGCCTGTGCTCTGCAATGGGAGGGGCCGCGATGGTGAGAGGCCCGTGCACCACGATGAAGAGTGGCCCCTGCTTGCCACAGCTGGAGAGGGCCCTCGCGCAGAAACGAGGACCCAACACAGCCATAAATAAATAAATAAATAAATTTTAAAATTCATGACATATGTCAATATTTTTTAAAAAAAGGAACTCTATTAATAGCTTAGAGAGAGATTACATCTCTTTCATTACCTTTATATCCTATGTAAATCTAACTGAGCTGTTTTCATTTTCCTTTATCTCTTCATGTTATTTTAAAAGTGTGTGCTTTTTAATGCCAATATCCTCAAGATGAGATTCATATGTCCTCACAGGAGTGGACAAAAAAGACAGAAATCAAGACACAGTTTGTAAAATTGGTAATGTAGTCATTTTTTGACTGGAATTATATAGTACAACAGAGCCATTGTTATGTTCTAAGTTGTGCTTTGTCAGTGATATGACTCACCTGAGTTGCTTTTCTGTCATTCCTGTTATTTTCTCTATGGATAGTCCATCTAAATGACAAGGAGCACGTTATTAATATACCTTTGCAAGGGCACTTGATAGAGAAAACAGCAGCCTTCTCAAGAGAGCACAATTGTACTCACATTAAGTTAATCTGAAAAGGGTCGAACTTTTCGAAATGAATTATCTGCAGTTAATGGTCCTAAGAGAGCAGAAAATTATCATTTTAGAGAAATCCAGCAAAATGTGTTTTTCAAAGAAGATGGGAAGAAAAATTTTGCCTGAATGTGGATGTCTAAAGATCTTAATAGTGTGTGTGTGCGTTTGTGTGTCTGTGTGTGTTTCTAAGTCCATTGTGCATATAATTATTTGGCAAAAACTAACTTACTTCCCTTTAGTTTGGGGTGAATTTGTTAACCAACAGTCAGGATACATAGGCATTCAAACTTCACAAACTGCTTCCACAGGCATTATTTTAATTAAATCTCACAAACTTCCTGTGAAATGATATTATAATTTCACTTTTACAACAGAGAATCTGATGCTCAAAGATCTTATGGTATCTGGCCAAAAGATGAATCTTCTAATGCCATTTCCTTTGTTCTTTTTATGAAAGCTCAGCAAATCTTACTTGGATTGAGCTTATGACACAATGATCTAAATATGAAAGCCTTGAGATTTCTATTAGATATTTATCACTTTTTATTAATAAGTATGTGCAGAACAAAAGAACATTCTTTAATTTGAAACAGATGTCAAATTGTGGGTTAAGAAAATTTAAAAGCCTGGTGTCAAATATTCTAAATGCAACAGAAAGAAAAACTTTATTAAAAAGATATTCCCAACTGAAAATGTAAACAATTTAGCATAATTTTAGGACAAATATAGTTTTGAGTTCCTAATCTAATAAAGAAAGTAAGGTAGACACTATGGGTTAGCTACACAAAAGCCATTCAAAACCAAATTTCCCCTTTTCTTCCTCTAATAAACAGGTTGGAATGGTAAAATGCTCACTTTCCCTGACGGCCTTAGAGGACATAACATGAGAATCAGTTTTGCCCAGGAAATGTGAACAGAAGTTGCTGAGCAGGAATTCTGGCAAAGTTTTTAAAGGAAAAGATTAAGTCAGTCTCCTTGCCTTCAGCTTTTTGCTTTCCCCCTTCTGCCACCTGGAATGTGATGAAATATCTAGGAGAACAGGATCATTTTATGACCAGTGACAAAAGATACATGTACAGAATGGAAATCAGGGAAATGAAAGGATTTGTCTTTGAATAACTACCCCAGGCTCCTTATTCAGTGGAATAGAAAAAGCTCATAGTTGTTGAGCCTAACTTTATTTGCAGCCAAACAGAATTTTAACAAATACAAAATGTGTGCCTGAAAATTGGGGTGCTGAACAAACAAAAATGAAAGTATTGACTTTGCTAAGTGTAAAAATAGTAGGACCCTGATAGGTAAAGTTCTAACAATTTCTGGGAAGCAGTGTATTGATCCTTGCTATACAAAGAAAAACATTTGGTGTAACTACAGCCTGCTGTAGTCAACATGCTGACTCAGATTTCAACTTTAAGGGAAATAATAAGAAAAATCAGAATCTTGACCAGTGCCAATTTCAGCAAATTCCCACAAGAAAGGATGGGTCTTCCAGATTTGGTCTACCAAATTTGCAAATCAAAGAGAGGCGCTCTTTGTAGCTGCAATCCGTATTGACTAAGATTACCATAATGTGGAATCCTGTTAAGTGTTGAAAGGACAAATTCAGGTTCAGGATGGGGAAATCAGGAATACAGGGGAGTCTGTGTATTTGAAAAGGTTAAATGTTGCAGCCTTACAGGAAACTCAATTGGACCTCTAGTTTTCTCAAGCCTGTAAAAATGGTCTGCCATTCAAAGGTTTGGAAGTGGCTGAAAAAATGGAATTAAAGATTTACCTCACTAAAGTCCCCATTTTTAAATTTCATTAAAGAAATTGCATTAAACTAAGGGCTAGGAAGATGGAAAGAGCAGAAAGGCAAACACGTAAGATCCAAAACTTTTGAGGTTTAAAGATTAAAAATAGATAATATCTGTAATTATTTTCTCATAGATATGACCAAGCACAAATTAACTGAGCACTTGCTAATTTTAAAGAGAATTAAGGGGCTTCCATGGTGGCGCAGTGGTTAAGAATCCGTCTGCCAATGCAGCGGACACAGGTTTGAGCCCTGGTCCGGGAAGATTCCACATGCCACGAGCAACTAAGTCTGTGCACCACAACTACTGAGCCCGCGTGCCTAGAGCCCGTGCCCCTCAATAAGAGAAGCCACTGAAATGAGAAGCCATCGCGCTGCAAGAAAGAGTAGCCCCTGCTTGCTGCAACTGGAGAAAGCCCGTGAGCAGCAATGAAGACCCAATGCAGCCAAAAATAAATAAATAAAATGAATTTTTAAAAATGTAAAAAAAAAAGAGAACAGAGAGAATTAAATTGCCAGTTAATTTCTGACTATAACCTCAAGAGCCAGTGAATGTCCAAAGCTAAGATAAATTCCAGGCCCCTAAACTCAGACCAAGAGAAGAGAACTTGAGAAATCTCTGCAGCCCCTAGTAAGGGCATCATCCCCCCATGTCTACGTCAGATATCACCAAGGAAGATGAGAGATAAAGCAGATCTTCTCAAGAACAGAAGCAAAGATAAACTGAGGAATTTTCTCTATCATGAGAGAAAGTTGTCCTTTTTCCTAAAGAACAGGATTGAATAACAGTTATGGATAAGTTGGTTTTTTATTTATCATTCTCCCTTTCTCGAAATGACATTTTTATTGCAGATATGTCAGAGTTCTCTGCCACTGTAAACTGGATGCGTGAAAGCTAATAACTTGTCATTTAAGCTTATACGCGATCAGGTCACATCCACATTAGAAAAACTTCATGTCACCCCAATATCCTAAACTTGAAACGATGTAATAAGTGAATCACACTTTTAGATTGTGTTTCTCATGGAGGAGGTCAGTACATTAACTATGAAATAAGAAATAATATATTGAGTCACTAAAAGATTGTGGCAGACAAGGCAGGTTAGTTCTCCAAAGTCATTCATAATCCATGTTTGTTTTGCCTTTCCCTACTATAGCAGATACAGCTGCAATCCATGTTGACTCAGCTTCCCCTAATTTGGAATCTTTTAAGTGTTGAAAGGACAAACTCAGGTTCAGCATGGGGAAATCAGGAAAACAGAGGGTTTCCCTACTATCCCACCTTGAGAAAAAGAGTAGTCATGGGGGCTTCCCTGGTGGCGCAGTGGTTGGGAGTCCGCCTGCCGATGCAGGGGATATGGGTTCGTGCCCCGGTCCGGGAGGATCCCACATGCCGCAGAGCGGCTGGGCCCGTGAGCCATGGCTGCTGAACCTGCGCGTCCGGGGCTGTGTTCCCCAAGGGAGAGGCCACAACTGTGAGAGACCCACGTACCGCGAAAAAAAAAAAAAAAAAAAAAGAGTAGTCATGAGATCCCATTCTAGACAATGAGATGTTTGTTGAAGCTAAAGAAGGACTTATTGCAGAGATTTTTTTTATAGTATTATTTTTTAAATTTATATTTAATTTATTTTTGGCTGCATTGGCTCTTTGTTGCTGCATGTGGGCTTTCTCTAGTTGTGGCAAGTGGGGGCTGCTCTTCGTTGCGGTGCGCAGGCTTCTCATTGCGGTTGCTTCTCTTGTTGTGGAGCACGGGCTGTAGGTGCACGGGCTTCAGTAGTTGTGGCACGTGGGATCAGTAGTTGCAGTTTGCAGGCTCTAGAGTGCAGGCTCAGTAGTTGTGGCACACGGGCTTAGTTGCTCCACGGCATGTGGGATCTTCCTGGACCAGGGCTCAAACCCATGTCCCCTGCGTTGGCAGGCGGATTCTTAACCACTGCGCCACCAGGGAAGCCTGAGAGATTTTTTTTTAAGGGACAGATCTGAAAGTCTTCTTGACTTCTTGACCCTAGCCTGTTCCCTTTGTTTTTTTTTTCCCTACCTAGAACATGCATTTGATGTCTATAAGTGCAGCAACCATTTCCTGACCACAAGGATGAAAGAGCCATAAGATAAATTTTGATGGAACAGGAATATAGAATAATTTGGGTCTATGATAATACACTTGAAAGATTATACTAGTCCAGGATTTCCTTCTCCAGAATTTTTGTTTTATAAGGAAACCCTACAAATACATTGGTTAACTATTATTTAATAGCAAAACTCTTCAAAATTCAGTGGCTTACCACTCTTATCTCCAAGTCTATATAAGATAGGCTTAGCTGGGGTGGTTTGTCAGGGTGGCTCTCCTCCACATGTCTTTCATTCTTTTTCTGGGAATAGCAGAATAGCCCAAACAAATTCTTACAATGATGGTAGAAGCACAAGAAAGCAAATGATAATCCAAAACGTCTCTTAAGGTCTAGACTTAAAACTGGCATGTTCCTTCTAATGGCTATAGCAAGTCACATGGCTGAATCTTAGTCAAAAGGGGGAAATATGTAATAAGGGAGACACTCTGTATTATATTACAAGTTAATCACTAAAGGGATGTTGCTTATAAGCTTAAATTATACATAATAGCCCATCTCTGGGAACCCTGCCTCCCAGGTAATGAGCATTAAGCTAAAATACCTCTGTTTAACTTACAGCAAACATCCTGACCAGGCCCACGTGTGAATGACTGCAGGCAGGAAGAAATTAACACATCCCCACCAGAGGCTGACTGGAACCAGGAAATGTTTGACTTTACCTCTCCTCTTCTGGTATAAAAGAAGCCTGCATTCTATCTCAGGCAAGATGTTTTTTTGGAACAAAAGTCCACCATCTTCTCTGTTTTCTGGCTTTCCAAATAAAGTCACTATTCCTTGACCCAATAACTCATCTCTCAACTTATTGGCCTGTCATGCAGTGAGCAGTATGAGCGTGGACTCAGTAACAAATGGGCTCTACCCCATTTAGAGTAAAAAACTGCAAAGTCACATAACAGAGGACAATGGATCCAGAAAAGGGTGAGTGAATATTTGCAACAAATAATGTAAGCTACCACAGTTGATATTATTCACATTTTCTATTAGTTGCACACAAATACAAATTTAACTATATCACCTATATGACTGTTGTAAGGGTTAAATTAGCAATGCAGAGCAACCAGTACAATGTTAGGAACAAAATATGCAGTGAGTAGTTATTATTATTACCCAGCTGTATCCTCCAACATAATACAAGTTGAAGTCAACAAAGGAACTATACTAAAATATTAAAACACAGCAATCATAACATAGGAGTGATTTTTTACTTTTTGCAAATTATATTTTATGACATAATTTAATGTATTTTAATTTTAGCAAAGCCAGTACTATAAAACTAAAATTAGACTAGAGAACAAAAATATTGTTGGGCTGCACCCCTCAGGCCTACAAACCCAGTGCCTGCCCAGCTTCAAGACCAAAGAAAGAGCCCAGAGTCAGCAACAGATACATTAATGGCTAATGGATAGGGGGAGCTTACACGTCTGAAGCAGGGTCCTGGAGCCATACCCCACCATGTGCGGAGGGCAGTATTTGCTCCTGGGGAAAGGGGAGATTGCCAGTTATAGGGGGAATTGATGTCAGGTTGGCTCATCGGTTATCAGGAAACTAACAGATGGGCACACACCTCACGGCCTTTTTGATAAGAGCAATCACTAGCTGGGGCCTGGGGCAAGGACATAGGAAGGTCAGTCATGTGAGTAGGGTATAGGTGAAGCAGGCACTAGTTGAGCAGGGGATGTCAACAGCTATCTTGAGTGGCCTGACCATACAAATATTTCTGGTGATTTTGAGTTCTTTTGTTATCTGCCTATTTAAACAATAGTTATAAAAACAATAGAATACATTACCGTTCATAGAAAATAAATATTGTGTTGATAACCAAATTTATTAACATGTAAACACTGCATTCATGTTTGGAGTTGAATGGTTTACTGACTACTTTTTAAGCCTTCATTAAAAAGAAATTAATCTTTAAAACTTGAAATAATATAAATAAATAAGATGGGGTTTTAAAATAAAACATTAAAAATTTGCAAAAATTCTTAGTAAGACTTTTTCAATATTTGCTAGCTGACATTTCTAAAATTGCAAGTAAAGATTGTATACATGTAATACTAAGCACATATTCCCTGCATTAAGGAACAGATGATAAGAACAGCAGCCATCCAGAAAATAGAATAGTTGCACATAAATTGTCTGACTCTCAGACAATCATTATCCTATTAAATGAATCCAGACTTCCTGAAAACATGATAAATAGTTCATACAGCAAAGAATAAACTGGGTCCTATTTCATCAGAGAAAATCCAGTCAGGTGACTGTTTAACAGATAGCTGTCCCGGCCCTTTTACTAAATTAAACCTAGTTGGATTAGTCTAGAGATGGACGCTATCTCAGTGTCAGTCATCAACACCAAGGCCTCTGCACGTTCTGGGATCCACTTAGGCTGAACTCAGGTTTGTCATTAACACACATTCTCATGATTATAGGAAAACACCTTGTTAGGCCTGAGCAAGAGGGGCCTCTGGCTTGGGTCCTATGCTTTAGAGGGTTCTCTCCTCTCCTCCCCACACTTCCCCTTTCTCCTCTCCTCTCTTGCCTCACACACACACACACACAAACTTAAAATTTAATTTAAAAAACACATGAACCAGTCTATCATTTGGGATCCAATGTGCAGCCCTGGCACACAACCAGTAGCTGTAAAGAACTGCTCTCCTAAACTCCTAATTTAACATATACACAGTACTATATATAAAATAAGTAAACAACAAGGACCTACTGTATAGCACAGGGAACTATACTCAATACCTTGTAATAACCTATAATAGAAAAGAATCTGAAAAAGAATATATATATTATATATATATGAAACTGAATCACTTTGCTGTACACTTGAAACTAACACAACACTGTAAATTAACTATACTTCAATAAAAATTATATATATATATATAAAATGGCAAATTACCCTTCCAAAAAACAAACAAACAAAAAACCCTGCTCTCCTGATAAATGCAAGTACCAAGGAAAAGGAAACACTTCTCCACATCTCCTGCCCTATATCCAGAAACAGAAGCCAACTGTGTCCAAATGAAGGCTTGTGGTTTGGATTGCTGCTGACATTGAAGAGGGGCACTGTTTCAGAGTTCTAGAAGAATTTTATTGGTGGGATACATAGGTTTGAGAAAAGACAAACAAATAAATGTACTTCTTCCTGTCAAATAGCATAAAACAATAGTTTTTGCATAGTGAAATATAATTTCATAGTGGTGTCATACACCCATTTTCTTTTTCTCTTTGTGTCCAAAGCTTGGTTCAGGAAGTACTCAAGAATTATAATGTTTGCAAAACTATATAGAGCAAGAGGAGAAATATTTTGCAAAATTAAACAATTCATATTATTCTCAAATTTATATATCTGTGGATCATGATTAACATAGATGAAGTATGTAACAATTGTCGACATTAACAAACATACCCTAGATATTACTTTAAGGGAGAGCAGAAATCATGTAAGTGAGGTGAACTTTCTGATAAAACTTTAACTCCTCTGTAAGAGTTATTCTGTAATTATAATTTATCATGCATGTGATTCTTTTACAATTTTTGAGTACCATAGGTAAAATTCATGGATAATTTCTGAATCTGTTTTACTTTAAAAAATGTATTAGTAATTCCAATTTAGTGACAACTTTAACAAAGCAAACTGTCTATAAATTAATATGAATAAAACACTACCTAAGAAATATGACTCAAAAATTAAATTGGCATTACTATCATAAAAACACAATTTGTGTAAAAGTCATTATTTTAACAATCTAATTTTGCTTGAAATAAAAGCTATGAAATAAATGCCAAATAATTTACATATTACATGTCTTGATATTTCACCAAGTCTGAATCATATGGCTATATATATATATATATATATATATATATATATATATATATATATATATGTAATTTTCTTATTAGAAAAGGGACACTTTCCAAGGTAGGGCAAATAATATATTTTAGGAATTCTATGATTTATAGCTTTGCAGTACATAGACAATTACTATGTGGACCTCCTTTTGTATCCTTGCCTTAGATCCAACAGAATTTAGAGGTGGACAGGCCACAGGAGATTTAAATTTGAAAAAGTGGTTTGAAAGTCTTATGAGGAAAATTAATGTATTTATGATTTGCAAATGACAACACATTGAGGAAAGAAAAGTCGGTGTTTTATAAAAAGAGGATTATCTTCAATTCTTAGCCAATGGCACCTGAGAAGTCTTCTGCTGGTTTGCTTTTCTAAGATAACCAATTATTTCAACATAAGATATTTCAATTATTAGCCCATATTTAAAATTTTTTTCTTATGGAGTCCGTTATTATTATTTTTTTATTTTTTATTTTTTACAAGTGACTGATTCTCAAGAAGGGATATTTCCCTTAGGGTGAATTAATGTCATATCAGGCCACATACTTCCTTTTTCCAGTAACCAACAGATAGGATGTAGTAGGTACTCCCATCCAAAGCACAATTCCTCATTCATCAGTTGGGTTTTTTTTTTAAAGCTAAATTTCTGTTTGCTTTTGTAGCCCACTGAATCTAGCCTAGGAAGACTATTTTAATGGTCTCTTTTCCATTTCACATAAAATTTAATGATAGTACTAAGTGGACAAATATGGATTTCCTCATAGGCCTCTCAAAGTAAAAGATATTTTCAGGTTTAGGTCTAACCACTATATCAGGAGAGTGTAAATAGAGAGGAGCAGGGATCCAAAAACTAGCAATGAATGGTGTTAAAAATCACGTGTGAGCAAAAGATCAATTCAAAATGTCAGTTAGGCCAAGATCTTTAACTTAACAAAGTATGAAACATTTGTTGATATTCTATTAAATTATATATGGCAAGCAACTTTTAAGAAACTACCATTTGAGTTTTGTTTGGTAGTGAAACTATCAAAAAAACAATACGACATTTACCTGAAAAGACTAAAAAAAAATTCTTACTTTTTGCAACTACATATCTGAGAGGGTCTCTTACAATACTTTAACCAAAACATCACATGACAACAGAATGAACACAGAAGTAGATAGGAAATACCAGCTCTCTTAGTATGTATAAAAATCTAGTTATTTAGACAGATATTAATAAGATTTTCAAAAATTTAAATAGTGACATTCTTATCTATTTTTTTTTGTTTTGGAAAATAGATACAATTCTCAAAAATATGTTAAACACAGCAAGTTAAAAAGTTTCAAGTAGAACAGAAAATTGAGAAACAGAAAATATCAAAGTAGTAATAAATTTCTACTCAATAAATTGAGAGAGATATTGAGGTTTCCACTCAAAATGATCTTGAGTTCACGCTTTTAAGTATACCTATTCATCACAAATGATAGCAATAGAACATTTTTGGAAATTAAATTAAAGACGTATAGCCATTATCAAAACAAAATGATAAATCACTATAGCTTAGAAATTATAAAATAAGCGTAAAATCTCAGATCTTTTTGGCATTAAATTCAGAAACAGATAGATGCTGCCAGTTCTTTTGCCCCTTCCAGAGTAACTGGGACCCAAACACTGCCTACACATGATTTGGAGAAGAAAGAGCTGGGCTTACAATATGAAATCAAGGTCTGGAATAAATTCTCTTCATCCACAGAAAGATGCTGAGCATAAATGTAATTATTCCCTGTAACTATGAGCCATGGACTTAGTTTGGCAAATGACATAGAGACAGCCACCAGATTAGGACTTATGCCAACTTTCTTGCTACCTCCATGAGTGGATGTGAGATATCTCCAGTGACACCATGGGACAGATGCCAAGACTCTTATATATGACCTGCTTCTTGACTGAGTTGGAGAAGAGACAAGCAGAGAAAAATACAATGAGAGGACAAGAGAGAGAAAAACAAACAGAATGAACCAAAATTAGGCCTCAGTGTGCCAGCACATGAACACTATAAAACACCTGAAAAACAAAACAAAACAACACTAAACACTAAAAACTAGAGCCAACAAACTAATTACTCAATTTGAAAATAATAGCTTTGAAATAGCTTTAAGCTACATACTTTTAAATAATTAAAAAGACAATAGAAAGAATGACATCTATAAATGAGTCATTATGAGAAAACTGAGGCAGAAATTAGTCAAAGATAGATGTCTACAGAAGAGATATAATTAGAAACATAGCATATAAACATTTTTTGTAATCAAGTTTAAAGAATTAATATAGGGAATACTCTCTAGACTTGTCCAATATAACTTTCTATTATGATAGGAAGATTCTGTATCTGCATTGTCCAATATGGTAACTGCACTCTAGCTATTTAGCAATTCACCTATATCTACTAAAACTGAGGAATTGAACTTTAAATTTTATTTAATTATAATTAATTTCAATTTGTTTAAATGAACATACATGGCTAGTACTACTTTATAAAACAACAAAGTAAGATAGAACATAGTTAAAGAAAGAAATAGAAGTTTTTGAAATGTAGCACTCAAGAATTTGTCCAGAAAGTGACATAGAGATAAATACAAACATATAAAAGCACAAATAATAAAGAATGAAGATAGATTGAGACTCTAAAATACACGTCTAAATGAATTTTCAGCTGTAGAAAATAGAGGGAACATTGATGAATCAATATGTGAAGAGATAATGGCTAAAAATTGCACAGAAATAGAGAGGAGATTTCAGATTGAAAACATGTTCTGTGATTAAGAAAATAAAGACACTTCTAAATATAACCCAGTGAAACTGCAGAATAGGAATGATAAAGAAAAAAATAAACCCTACAAACTACAAAAGGGAAAGAGTGTCTACAATTGAATGACAGCTAGACTTACAGAAAACTTTTCATCAGAAACAGTATTGGCCAGAAGAAAAGAGTAATATTTTCAGAATGAACTGATAATCTATAATTCAATGGTCACATAAACTTTTGTTTATGAGGGCAAAATAATTACTTTCTAAAGAAATAACACAAATAAAAGTATTTATTTTATAGATTTTGTAAATCTTTCATGAAGGAAACATTAAAAGAAATATTTCAACATGAAGAAATGTTTACTCATGAGTGGGATGCAAGAAAAGAAGGAACAAAAATATTTGCAAAGGAACAGTAGTAAATCTGACTATTAGGTTGCAAATAACAGACTGGTAACAGAGCAAACTCTTTCATAAATAAAAAAGGGAATTTTCTGTGTCAAATAAGTGTAAAGTCTTGAGGAAGGTAAACTGGGCAGATTGATCCAGTGGCTCTCAACAGATCCAATCAAAGACCCAATTTCCTTTTATTTCTCAATTCTACCACCCACAGCTTCATTCTACAGGTAGTCCTTTGTAAGGGTGACTTCCGATACATTTACTTTAATTACTGGCTATAATGAATGAACTATTGACTTTCTATGCTTGGCAGATGATATAATAGAATTAAAATTGTATATACAAGAAGGAAGATATGTGGGGTACTTCAGTGGGTATTTTTCAAATGTAACATTTGCTTTGTTTCGATTTTCTATGAGAAGGATAGAGATGCTGAATTGATTTAGAATTGTTAAAGAAGTATAAAGTGTGATACGTGTGTTAAAAATTTAAGAATACACATTGAAGACTAAATTAAATTTATAGTTTGCAATAAAGGAAATGTTTAAATTCATCAGAATGAAAAAAATAAAGTAAAAATAAAAATGGCATGATAAATTGAAAACTCAAAAATACATGACTGAAATATATTCAAATATATTAACAACAAAATAAACATATTTAATTCACCTATTAAAAGACAAAGACCATAAGACTTAAAAAAACTCTAGTTATATATTTTATGTGAAAAAAACACATTGAAAAAAATTACGCAGAATGATTGAAAAAGCTATACTTCACAACTATTACCCAACAGAAATTGTGTTATAATTTTAATGTCAGAAAAAATAGAATTTAAGGTAAAATATTAATAAAGAGAAAGAGAGAAACTAACAGATAGTAAAAAAGGAAAAAACTTGCTCAAGAGATCTCTCAACCACAAACATGTAGGACCTTTGTAACACTTCTTACAATCACACATGACAAAACTGACAGAATTAGAGGGAGAGACTGAACAATCTACGTTCTTGCTGGGGAATTTTTTACCCAGCTGTCTCAGAAAACTATGGATCAGAAAAACCCCAAAATTAAGTGAAGGCACAGAAGATTTAAATTGCACAGTTAATCATCTGTGCTACAAAAAATATAGATTTTTTTTCTGGCACACATGAAGATTGTGGAACAATTGACTACATAAAAATTATAAATATGAAAGGATATATAAATATATATCACTTTCTCTAAGTAGAAAACCCTTGGGATCAATTGTTAGAACTCAGGAAAAGGGAAGAAGTGAGGAAAATGCTCTTCATTAGGAGAGTCTGTGTTCCAGTAGTCTGGTTTCAGGACTAGATCATAGGCTGAAATGGCTAGGAATGTCTTCCCATGGAGCAGATGGTTGAAGATCAATAGGAAAATAGAGTCTGATCAAATTAAATTATTTCATATTTTGTTCTATAACTCTCTTACATTTACACTAGTGAATGTAACAAACATCGTACAGTGTGGTGCTTTGGAAAATAAAGTGGAGTTGGACATATTCACTTTGGGTGAATTTCACTGTGGGTGAAACCAAGCAGACTCTAGCAGTATGTAGAAGGAAAGAAGACATGAAACAAGGTGAGCCCAGATGGAGCAACTTGACAGATTACCATAACCCTGTGGTTTCAGGAATACGGGGTTAGACATGACAGACTTTGAACAGCTGTGGGGATGAATGCTTAAGTGGTTAAGGCTTAGAATAATAAATGAAAGAGTAACCCCTTGATGGGGACATTCAGATTAACATTCGTAAAATATTTTATTTGATTGAAGAATACAGCTTAGTGAACTCAAAGGAAGCCTATTTTTCTATAAAAACAGATTTTTCAGTCTGGCAGGCCTGAAATAAATTTGCCACTGTGTCTTTACTACACTGTGTCATTACTCTCTAATTTGGAGGACAATGAAGCCAAGAACTTTGTATTTCCTTTAAGAAAGAAATGTAGATTTCCTATTAAAAGGCAAAGCCATCATTTCAAAAGGATGAATTAGAGAGTACTCAAAAGAATTCCTGTTGGATAAGGTATTTAAAATAAGTCTATAAAGCAATTATACTCCAATAAAGATGTTAAATAAAATAAAATAAGTCTAAGAACATTTTTTAACACTAAGCCTAGAGAATTTTTATTTGATTGTGAAGAGTGTACACTTTTTTCACTATAAACCTCTGCTTCATCAGATTTTATTTTTGTAAGCATGCAAGAGTAAGTAACAGTGTCTTAATGTCTTTTAAACTTAAGGAAAAAAATCTCAATTTTCATCAGCTCATGGTGACCTTGAATTGCTAATATGTTGAACGTTCAATAATAACTGTTGAGGGACTTCCCTGGTGATACAGTGGTTAAGAATCCACCTGCCAATGCAGGGGACATGGGTTCGACCCCTGGTCCAGGAAGATCCCACATGTTGCAGAGCAACTAAGCCCGTGCACCCCAACTACTGAGCCTGCGCTCTAGAGACCACAAGCCACAACTACTGAGCCCGCATGCCACAACTACTGAAGCCTGCACGCCTAGAGCCTGTACTCCACAACAAGAGAAGACACCACAATGAGAAGCCCGTGCATCACAACGAAGAGTAGCCCCCGCTCGCCGCAACTAGAGAAAAGCCTACACGCAGCAATAAAGACCCAACGCAGCCAAAAATAAATAAATTAAAAAAAATTTTAATGAATAATTTGATATATTGAAATGTTGATATATTCATCAATTAATTGAAACTTCATCTTTTAAGACTTTGAAGTTTATTGGCAAAACAGAGATCAACACTAATTCACTCTTCCATTAGAGCTTGATATGAGTGCCTTAAAAATGAACTTTATCTATACAAACATTTGGTGTTTTGGGAGTTGTAGAATTGATAGAACATGGACTTACTACATGGATCTTAGTAGCACACTTGTTGCTGCCTCCCTTCCCAATCTAAAAAAATACACTAAGCAAGCACCAAAGCAGTTTCAAATTTTCAATGGAAGAGTTTACAATACCTTAGCAATACTTAATCAATCCTTCTGTCTAAGATGGTAGCCATTATGAAATGTTATGTTATCTGAACAGAAAAGTTCCAGTTTAACACACTTAATATTTCAAAGCTTTTCTGCACATTCTTGAATGCGTCAACTGACATCATTCTAAGCCAAAAACGGAGACAGCTGTCTCACAAGCTACCGATGAGAGGATATGGAAGAATCAGTCTACCTCATCATCATTACAGGTAAACAATTTATAGAGCATTTTCTACTAAGTGCATTATCTTTGATCCATAGTCAGAGTATCATCACATCTGAAACTGTTATATAGTTTTAATAATAATAAAAACACTGTTTCCATTTAAAATATATTATTTTTTCTTCTATATTGGCTTTAAACAAGTCATAGCAGACAAAAAATGTGATGCTACAGGACACGGCCCATCATAAGCTCCAGCTGATCAAGGACTGTATTCCCAATTGTAAACAGCACCTAAAGCAGACTGGCCCAGACAGCCAACCAATAACTACAAGTGAATCAAGAAATGCATGTTTCCACAAAAGCCTCTCAAGAAATAGAGCAACATAGCAACACAGGCAGTAAATTCAAGGGACTACTGCATTATGTATTCATTCATTTAAATTTATCCTATTGTAGCATGATAGGATAGCCGAATCTGAGTCCATGCTTTAAATATTAATATTTGAATTAGTGATTTAGACAAGTTATTTGACCTCTCGATTCTTACCTTCCTCACATACAAAAAGGGATTAATGATAATATGCACCTTATATACCTAACCACTTTATTATAAAGATATAGAAAAAGACACTATGAAATCCTTTTGTAAATTAATATGGGAATATGCATACTTAATTTAAAGTAAATTCTACCACCAAAATAAGTTAAAGACTTTCTGTCAACAGAGTAGATTTTAATATTTGTCCTAACTTTCCCAATAGCTATGTTAAATCTCTACCTAACCTAATTATAGTTGTTGTTTTATAGTAAAATAGAAAATCTTGGGGATTTTCTTCCTCAAGAGCTATTATTTTCTGATTCAGTTTATATACCTAGAGTGAGATTAAAAAAAATACTTATTTGATACACTGAATACCATTCAGACTCTGGAAGTATAACTTTACCCTTCAGGTCCTGGAAAACACTCTTTTTCAAACATGAAAAGGAGTATGAAGACAAAAAATAAATTAGGCTAATTAAACTTACTGAGGTACTGAACATTAAGTTCAAGGACTTGCAGAGTACTAGAATACGTCCCAGAAGTTCTTTACTCCCGAATTGTATATAATAGGTTGTGTATAAGTGCATAAGTTTTGTTCTTCTCAGAATATCCTTTATCTTTTAACAGAATTTCCCAATCCCTGAAAAATTAAGAACTGCTTGCTGAAAGAAAATCAGACTATGGGTATACAAGGTAAATCATAAAGAAGGTTGTCATTTCAGCTACTGAATTGTTGAATACGTTCATGGAACTAAGTGTTTATGGACGATTGTATAAAAATGCAGAAATACTCTATTTTACTTCATTAATTTGCCCTTTATTACTTTACTCTCTTTAAATTATTTTACTCTTTTTATTATTTTACTCTTCACCTGGTAGAGAATATTTAAGTAATATAGTCTATGACTATACACAGTGTTCAATGGGATTAATTCTATAAAACTATGAGTGAATTTTTGTCAAGATTTCTTACAGTGTCCACAACTAAAAAATGGTTTTAATGACTATCCCAATAGCCCTTCTCAAAGTGATATAAAGTTTAAATATTGCCTAAAAAGTACTTGGAGTACTGAAGGGATAATAAAAATGCAAGAAATTACTGTATTAATATTTTGTGCTGTGCACCTTTTTGTTTCTTACGTTCTCCTTTATAGTTTTTGCTTTGGGAGCTTAGAAAAACCAATAAAAATTGAACACTAAAATATTAAGCTTATTCATTTTAGAAATTGTCACATTTTGGAATTTAGAGAAGTTGCCTCATAAAGCCAATTGATTTTTAAATTTTCAGTCTTAAGTCATTGTATTCTCAGGTCAAAACTTCTCAATTTTGCCTTTATAGTTTAATAGGAAGTCATAAGAAATTGCAAAACTTTTTAAAGTTAGCTTCTGAATTTGTGCCTCACTATTATTGCAAAAGCACTGAATAAAAACCTCAAACTTCTCTCTTTCTTTGTAAGATAGGTATGTAAATGGAATGAAGATACTGATTTTTCTTTATAACTGACTTGCTAAACGTAATAAAAATTGGTGAAGATTCCTTGTAATTTCGTTAAAAATATTTGTAAAAGTAAGGTGTACCTCCCTTCATTTCTCCATGCATGACAAAGAGTAGTGGGGAGAAGAAGTTGGCAGGAGGGGTGTTTTTTTAAGGGACTTATTGAACAAAATACTTTATAATAACTGAAGAGTCATAAAGAGACACCATGTATATATATCAAAAATAAGATTTAAGACAATGTAGAAGACTATGTGATCATTTCATTCTATGTTTTGTACTTTTTGGTACTTAGTTAAATTTAGGAAAGATTTTAAATAATTTACACTTAACATGTATTCTGTTTAAAACTAACTAACATTAAATGTCTTCCTTGTTCAGTAATACTTTATTTCAATGGATAGAAATCTGCTTAAATTCATATAGGTTAGTTGAAGGCTCCTGGGGGAATCCAGCATATATATTTACAAAAGTTATATGCAGTGATTACATGAACTAAAAATTTATCAGATATATTTGTTCTCTTTTCTTTCTTTATATTTTTCTCTTAAAAGTACACTGAATTTTTGCCTTAATACTTACCCTTTTTATATTACATCAAGGATTTTGTCATATGTCTTTGTACCCCCTTGCATCAGTGTGGGCAGAGTAGATTTTGTCATCCTATTAATGTTGGATTTGGCCATATGCCTTGCTTTAGCCAATGAAATGTTATCAAACAGACATGGTTTTCATGGTTTGGATAATATCATGGTATTATTTGGCTTGGCCTCTTGTGCTACTATAATCTGCCATGAGAAGAGCACATTTCAGGAAACTGCTGCCCCATTAACCTGGACCCCAGAATAAAAACTCGTGGAGAAATATGGTATTGAACCAGAAGCCTGGAGCCCAGCCTAGGCTGGCCCTGCCTGGCTTATATTAGCTGAACCACTGGCCACATGCAAACTAGCATGCAAGAAAAATATAATTATTATAAGTCACTGAGATTTTGCAGTCCCAAGTCCTACATGACCTTATATGTCCCAGTACCATCCGACTTTCTATAGTCTCAATTTCTTAACTCAAAATTTGAGAGAATCTTGTTGTTAGCCAAAAAATAGGTTAGCTGACCATGAGTCAGCTGTCAACTGGACTCATGGTACAATCTTGGCTGCTTATTCTTGGCTATAGGCAGAACAAGTTTCCTTAAAATTCTCATTAAAATGGGTGTGAAGAGGAGACAGATGAAGGATTTTTCAAATATGATGTTTAAAGTAATAATGTTTATTTTCATCTCTTGACCTGGAGGTTGACATGACACTTGTCTAGCAGTACTTGCTTCAGTGTGTCCAAAATTCCCATAAAAATACATATTACAACATGGAAAAAAAATCATAAACACAAAATATTGGATCTTGTAGCCAACCCAGGCTTAAACTCTAAGAGATATTTCCACTAATATAAAACTAATAGCAAGTTGAATTAGAGTCCAAGATCAATAGCATGACATCAGCAAGATGGCAGAAGAGGAAGTCCTATACCTTGTTCCTCCACAGACACTGACTTAGCAATAATGACCCAAAAAAGATTTATAAGAACTTGAGAAACCAGTTAGAAAATCTCAATACTCAGACAAACTAAAAGCCAAGAACAGCTTTGAACTGTATTGAAATGGGTAAGAAAAGCCATTTCATTTCAACTGCATCAGGCTTTCCCCCAAGCTGGCACAACTCATGTTGGGGAGGAAAAACCCAAACCATCATTTCATCCTTGAGAAAGAAAGTTCTGGCTTTTTAGCAGTCTGTCCTAGGGACTGGCTTCTGTCTTGCCTGACTCAGAATGCAAATAGAACTGGCCTGCGGACCACAGAGAACAAAAGAAAGCTTAGCAGCCTGTGGTAGTACCAGATAATTTATAATATTGCAGACAGAAACTGGCACAGCTCACAGTGATTGGGAGAAAATGTCCAACTCTTGGCTTCTCACTTGAGAGAGAAAGGAGAAGAGTGGAATGTACATCAAATATTCAAGCTTTCAGAGGACTGATTTGTACCTCAGCTGATTTTGAGTGCTCATGGAACTAGAACAGCTTGTATTCCTGGGCTATTCAGAGAACAAAAGAACTCAGCAGTTTGTGGAAGCCCTAGAACCTGCAGTAATATAAAAAGAAACACCAGAGGGAGTAAGACTACAGGATCCTGAAGAAGAAACCAGCAAACCAATCTAATTGAGAAATTACACACCCAAACCCCGACAAGACACATCCCCATAAAAGGTTTCAGGGCCCCTAAAAGCTCTAGCCAGGCTGATTGGGAAGGTCTTTTCCTGCACAAAGGCCAATCTGTAAAGACTGGGAGCGGTGGCTATTTTTTCAAATGCATAAATCACAACAACAATAAAAATAACAAGGCATATGAAGAAAAAGGGAAACATGGCTCAATCAAAGGAACAAAGTAAATCGCCACAAACTGACACTAAAGAAGTGGAAATCTATGAATTACCTAACAAAGAATTCAAAATATTAAGCTCAGTGCACTACAAGAGAACACAGATAGACAACTAAATGAAATCAGAAAAATCAGCATATGAAAAATATTAGAATACCAGCAAAGATATATTCAAAGTGATGAGAGAAAACAACAGACAACCAAGAGTACTATATCTGATGAAAATGTTCTTCAATAATGAAAGAGAAATTAAAGCCTTCCCAGAGAGACAAAAGCTGACAGAGTTCCTCACCACTAGAACTGCTTTAAAAGAATTGCAAAAGTGAGTCCTTCAAGTTGAAACAAAAGGACACTAGGCAACAACACAAAAGTGTACAAAAATATAAAACTTTCTGGCAAAGGTAAATATATAGGCAAATACAGATTCCTGTAATGCTGCAATAGTGGTGAGTAAATAACCTTTAATTCAGTTGTAAAATTAAGATAAAAGCATGAAAATAACTATAACTATAAAACTATGTTAATGAATACAAACTATTTTAAAAAATGCAATTAGTGACATTGATAACATAAAGCAACGGGGATGTAAAGGAGTAGAGTTTTTATGCAATTGGAGTCATTATCAGTTTAAAATACATTGTTCTAAGTGTTTTATATAATCCCCATGATAACCACAAAAAATATACCTATAAAAGATGTACAAAAGAAAATAAGAAGTCAATCAAAGCATATAAAAAAATCAACAAAATACAAAGGAAGACAGCAAGAAAGGGAAAGAGAAAAAATAACTATACCACATACAGAAAACAATTAATAAAATGGTAATAGTAAGTCTTCCTTATCACAAATTACTTTAAATGTAAATATATTAAATTCCATAATCAAAAGACATAGAGTGGCAGATTGGATTAAAAAAAAAAAAGAACAGGGGTTTCACTGGTGGCGCAGTGGTTGAGAGTCTGCCTGCCAATACAGGGGACATGGGTTCGTGCCCTGGTCCGGGAGGATCCCACATGCTGCAGAGCGGCTAGGCCCGTGAGCCATCACCGCTGAGCCTGCGCATCTGGGGCCTGTGCTCCGCAATGGGAGAGGCCACAACAGTGAGAGGCCCGCGTACCACAAAAAAAAAAAAACCCAAAAAAACAAACAAACAAAAAAAACAAGATCTAACTATAAACTGTCTACAAGAGACTCATTTTAGATATAAGAAAATACATAGGCTCAAAATGAAAGGATGGTATAGACATTCAATGCAAATGGTAACCAAAAGAGAGCAGGGGTGATACTTATATCAGGTAAAATAGACTTTAAGTAAAAAAATGTCACAAGAGACAAAGAAGGATATAATACAATGATAAAAAAGTCAATTCACCAGGAAGATATAACAATTATAAATATATACATACCCAACATCAGAGCACAAATTAGAATTGAAGAGAGAAATAGCATCAAAATCATAGGAGATTTCAATACCTCACTTTCAATATTGGATAAATCAAGTAGACAAAAGACCAATAAGGAAGCAGAGGACTTCAACAACACTATAGATTGAATAGACCTAATAGACATATACAAAACTCTTTATCCAAAAGAAGCAGAATACACATTCTTCTCAAGTACACATGGAACAGTCAAAAATAGGTCACATTTTAGGTAAAAAAAACAAGTCTTAACAAATATAAGAAGACTGAGATCATACCAAGTGTATTTCTGACCACAGTAGAATGAAACTAGAAATCAGTAGTAAAGATAAAACATGAAAATTTACAAACATGTGGAAATTAAACAATACACTCTTGAATAACCAATGGGTCAAAGAAGAAGTCACAAGGGAAATTGGAAAATATCTTTGACAAATGAAAATGACAACACAAATTGTGGGATGAAGTAAAAGCAGTACTAAGAGGGAAGTTTATATCTGTAAATACCTACATTAAAAATAAGAAAGATCTTAAGTCACCAACCTAACTTGACACCTCAAGAAACCAGAAAAAGAAGAACAGATTAAACCCAAAGTTAGCAGAAGGAATGACATAATAAACTTAGAGCAGAAATAAACAAAATTGAGATAGAAAACCAATAGAAAAAAATCAACAAAACAAAGAGCTGATTTTTTAAAAATGTCAACAAAATTGACAAATCCTTAGCTGGACTAAATGAGAAAAAAAGAGAAAAGACTATGTCTTAGTAGTTCAGGCTACTATGAAAAAAATTACCACAGGTAGGGTGGCTTAATAAACATTTATTTCTCATAGTCCTGGAGGCTGGGGATTCCAAAATGAAGGTGCCAGAAGATCTAGTGTCTGATGAGACCCCACTTCCAGGTTTGCAGATGGCCATGTGTCCTCACATGGTGGGAAGTCAGAAGAGAAAGCGAGCTCTCTCATGTCTTTTCTTATGTGAGCACAAATTCCATTAATGAGGGATCTACCCTCATTATCTAGTTACCTCCCACAGTCCCCCCCCACTTCCTAATATCATCATACTGAGAGTTAGGATTTTAACATATGAATTTTGGAGGGACACACACATTCAGTCCCTAACAGACTGAAACAACAAAAATCAAATGAAAGAGGAGACATTAAAACTGATGGCACAGAAATAAAAAGGGTCATAGACGCTACTATGAATAAGCACACATCAACAAACTGGATGACATAGGTTAGAAATTCTAGATAAATTTCTATAAATGTACTACCTACAAAAACTGAATCATGAAAAAATTAAAAAATCTGAGCAGACAAATAACTAGTAAGGAAACTGAATCATTAATCAAAAATCTCCCAACAAACAAAAGCTCAGGACCAGATGGTTTCACTGGTGAATTTTAGTAAATATTTAAAGGAGAATTAACACCAATTTTTCTTAAAGTTTTCCAAACAATTTAAGAGGAAGGAACACTTCCAAACTCATTGTATAAGTCCAGCATTACCCTGACACCAAAATCAAACAAAAATACCACAAGGGAAAAAACTACAGATCAATATTCCTGATAAATACTGTTATAAAAATCCTCAACACAATACTAGCAAACCAAATTCAGCAACACATTAAAATAACTGAACATCATGATAAAGTGTGATTTATTCCTGGAATGTAAGGATGAGTCAATATAAAAGTAAATCCATGTAATATGCCACATTAACAGAATGAAGGATAAAAACCACATTACCAACTCAATTGATATAGAAAAAGCATTTGGCAAAATTCAACACCCTTTCATGATAAAAATATTAAAAATCTAGGAATAGATGGGAATTACTTTGACATAATAAAGGTCGTATTTAAAAAGCTCACAGCTAACATCATACTCAACAGTAAAGACTGAAAGTTTTCCCTCTAAAATCAGAAACAAGGCAAAGACACTCACTCTCTTTACTTCTATTCAGCACAGTACTGAAAGTCCTAGCCAGAGCAATCAGGAAAGAAAAAGAAATTAAAGGGATCCAAACAGGAAAGGAAAAAGTAAAATTATCACTGTTCACAAATGATATGATTTTGTATGCAGAAAACCTTAAAGATTCCACAAAAAATCTGTTAGGATGAATAACAAACTAAAGTTGCAGGATACAAAATCAACACATGAAAATTAGTTGCATTTCTATAAACTAAGAAGGAAGAATCAGAAAAGGAGACTAAGAAAACAATCCCATATACTGTATCATCAAAAAAGAATAAAATACTTAACAATAAACTTAACTAAGGAAGCAAAGGCTTGTACACTGAAAATTATAAAACATTGTGGAAATAAATTAAAGAAAACAAAAGTAAATGGAAAGACATCCTATATTCATGGATTGGAAGACTTAATATTGTTAAAATTTCCATAGTACCCAAAGCAATCTATAGATTCAATACAACCCTTATCAAAACCCCAAAGGCATTTTCTTCTGCAGAAATAGAAAAAGCCATCCTAAAAATCATATGGGATCCCAAAGGACCCTGAATAATTAAAACAATCTTGAGAAAGAAAAAAACAAAAACAAAAACAAAAACTAGAGACCTGACACTTCTTGATTTCAAAACATATTACAGAGCTACAGTAATCAAAATATTATGGTTCTGGCATAAAGACAGACATAATAGACCAATGAAACAATATAGAGCCTAGGGATAAATCCTCATGTGTATGGTCAAATGATCTTTGACAAAGGTGTCAAGGCTACACAATGGAGACATCATAGTCTGTTCAAAAAATGGTGTTGGGAAAACTAGATACCCACATGCAAAAGAATGAAGTGGGACTTGCTTAACAGTGGCAAAAATTAACTCAAAATGGATTACAATCCATTTTGTAATGGATTGTAACTATAAAACTATAAAACGTATTCCTATTTCTTAATTTTTTTTACAATAAACATGTAACACTGTTATAATCAAGATTTTTCAATGTCAGTAGTCAGAACCTTTCATAATTCTGACCTGTGTGTATTGTCTTAACCGCAGTTTTATAAAAGCATAAACAAAATAATTTTTCCATCTTAATTCATACTATACAAAAAAACTTATTTTTCAGATGTAACTAAGTTTGAATATCTAAAAAGGCAAAAAATTGCACATACACATATGCATATTTCTTTAGACATAACATACATAGTTTGACCTCCCCCCAAATAAAAATCTGTTCCCTGTGTAGTATCTTCTTGCACTAAATGAATATCTTTAATGCTTGCATGAAAATCAGATAGCTATCTTTCCTTGGTTTACATAAACAAAATAAAAGTAAGTAAATAAAAGGACATTTTAAATTACTTTGCTATTTTTTCCTAAGCCTTGAAATATTTTACTAGTTGTTTTGCATTGTTTGTTTTTTGTAAATGCAAATATATAGTGGCTTTTAGGAAATTTTAGAATCCATTCATCATCTCACAATATTAATTTAATGATAGCATTAATTTAATACTGGGGACTGAGTAGTTTTATCACTGATTTAAATATTGTGATTTTTACCAAAAATTATAGATAAGAATAATAGATCAATTCTCATAATAACTTGGAAAATACCATTTCTTCTTTTAGTGATAGCCTTGAAATGATTATAAGAAGCTCTGTTTACTTTTTATCTACTTTTGCAAGATTCAATCATTTGGTCAGATTTTGTTTTTAATGTTAACCAGAAATACTTGTGTTCTTTGTTTTTTAATGCCAGTTGAATGTTATTCCTCAGAAACGTAACAGTTTCAAATTTTTTTCTGGATGATTTTGTATTAAAGTCATTAGAATGATTTTCCTCTGAAAGTAGCATTCAATAGTAATGTTGATTCCAAGTATTTGTTAAAACAGAAAGATGAAAATCCAATGGTATTTTACTACTCTGAATAATTTTTTGGAATATCCAATGTGAATTTGCTAGTATCAATTGTAGTAATCTCTTTCTTGTTGGTTAAAGCAGTGGTGTGCCCTCTGCTCTCTGCCTCTGGATATTTCTATTTTATCTGATAACTGTGTAAAGCCATCCTGCTGTAGGATTTATGAATCTCTTGAATGAAAGTGATGGAAAAAGTAATGGCATGCATTTGGGTATTACCTTAATTATACAACTCATGGAGTCTGTCTCATTCAGTTTAACCTTTTCTTTCACCACTAGTTTATCTTCATGTCAGTGTTCTATTGGCCTGTTTTTATTTAACTGTCCCACTGCGTATTTGAGAACAAAGTGATCAGAAGGTCTATGCTGATTTTCACTGAAATTCAAGTTAAGCTGGTTAAGTTAGCTTCCATTGCTGTATGGTTTAGTCCTGCTTTAAGAACACTTAATTCATTCCCTTCAATAGCATTTGTTATTTCTGGCATGGAGTTTTGACACACAGGGGTGCTTGGATAACTCCAAGAGGTCAATTGAAAAGAGTATTTCAATCAAATTCCACAACAAAGAATTGACCCCTGGATGCTTATGGTGAGGATTTTGAATTCTTTTAACTTTATAACTCTATTGAAAAGATATTTTATTCCATATGCACTATTTCAAAGCTATTGTTCTTTGTAACTTTTTATCCTTTACCATCTTTGACCTGAAAACAAGAGATCAGATATAACAAACGTCTGACCCAAGTCACCAAGTTTTCTGATTAAATATCTCATTAGCTTCACTTTATGTGTCAAATCCTTTAGCCTGATTTAAAGTACTTAATTTGAGTTGAAAATATCTGCATTTTTTGGTGAGGTTTTACTGTGTTATGCTGATTTACCCATACTACATTTCATTTTGAACTTTTAATGAGCTTATGGGAGTGGGTTCCCAAGAGTTCAAATGGATATGTCACCACCTCCAGTCTCTTGTTTTGTCTTTTTGTTAGCTCTGCTAGCTTTGACTGCTCCTTGAGTCATGCATTCAAGGCCCTTGGAATTGTCTCTAACCCTGACTATGACACTCAGTGAGTGTCTAGACCACAATTTGGTGTGGGAGCCTTGCCAGTACTAAGTCACTATGAAACATTTTGCTCAACCTCTGGTTTTGGCATAATCTCTTTCAGCCTTGAAGGTACATAGAGGTACATAATATATTTGCAATTTGTAAATAATACCAAATTCATAACGTATTTTATTTTTTACAATGTAAACAAGTTTAATTCTTTTGGATTCTTTACATAACATTTCTTCTTATAACTGGAAATCAGTTTCCCAAATACTGTTGATTTTTTAATTTAAAAGTAATCTACTAAGTAATATAGGCAGTAGGGTAAATCTATTTTGAATTTATTTATTTATTTATTTTAATAAATTTATTTATTTAATTTATTTATTTTTGGCTGTGTTGGTTCATTGCTGTGCAGAGGCTTTCTCTAGTTGCGGCAAGCAGGTGCTACACTTTTTTTTTTTTTTTTTTGAGGTATGCAGGCCTCTTACTGTTGTGGCCTCTCCTGCTGCGGAGTACAGGCTCCAGACACGCAGGCTCAGCAGCCATGGCTCACAGGACCAGCCGTTCCGCGGCAGGTGGGATCTTCCCGGACCGGGGCACGAACCCATGTCCCCTGCATCGGCAGGTGGACTCTCAACCACTGCGCCACCAGGGAAGCCCCTGGGTGCTACTCTTTTTGTTGCAGTGCACAGGCTTCTCACTGCAGTGGCTTCCCTTGTTGCAGAGTGCGGGCTCTAATCATGCGGCTTTAGTAGTTGTGGCACGCGGGCTCAGTAGTTGTGGCTCACGGGCTCTAGAGTGCAGGCTCAGTAGTTGTAGTGCACAGACTCAGTTGCTCTGCGGCATGTGGGATCTTTCCGGACCAGGGCTTGAACCCATATCCCCTGCACTGGCAGGCGGATTCTCAATCACTGCGCCACCAGGAAAGCCCTATTTTCAATTTAAAAATGCTCTCCCATCAAACTTCAGAACTTTAAAATGTTGCATATATATTGATTACAGAATGTAATATAAAACAATTTGACTTACTTGTTAATTTAAATTCAGTGATAAAGAATAATATACATACATGTTGTATATACATATTTGGTTATAAAATTTCGCAAGACTTGGGTTTACAAATATTCAACATTCTCCACTGAATTTAACCTCTTCTCAAGCCATTAAAAAAAATTCTCCTAAACTCTTATTGCCAGTTCATAATTATTTTCAGCTTGAAAGTCAATTCTATTAATTAATTTCTCAGTCCACACTATCCACTTTGATTAAAAAATATCTCAACTCAATATTATCATGATACCATTCATCTGCATTCCAGATTGGCCTCTAAATTCCTGGGGAGAGATTAGGAGTGTTCTGGTGTCAGATTTGGGGAGCATCAGACCATACCCTCTTTCTTTGCTGACCTTTTCCTTCTTGGATGGGTAACTGAATATCTATTACATTTCAAACTCACACTCTCATTGATCCAGTAATGTTCTTACTGGGAATTAGTCTTATTAAAAGAAAACAAATCAAATAAGTACTCCAAGATGTAAGTACAAGGATGTTCAGTTTTGGCATGGTTTTATAATAACAAAAGCCAAAATAGAAAGGTCCCTAAATATTCAACAAATAAGAAACAATAGAATATAACATAACCATTAAACAAACATGTAGACTTAAAGGTGCTAATAACTTGTTATGTTGGCGGGGAAAAACAAGTAGAATAGTACTACCCTTTGTGTAAACATGAGGTGTAAATGGATTGAATATTTCTGGATGAATATCCAAAGAACTGAATATGGTGGAAGGATGAGCCACCTTTTCTGCCTAACTTTTTACTTAAAAAAAAATAAACTCAGAGAAAAGTTTTAAAAATGAGCAATATCTTTTATCCAATATTTTGCCACATTTCTCAGTCACTTTATCTCTTGCTAATCTCTTTCTATGTTTATTTCTATATGAATAACAGATGATTTTCCCCTTCATTTTATTGGTACTCATTTTTCTCTGTAGCTTTTGTAATAAAAAAGGAGCAAGATTTATCTTCTATGTTTTGTTTTAATAGACTTACAAGTCACATCAAGCTTTTCAAACAATACATCATTTTGATCTTAATTCCTGCTGGTCTTGTTCCAAAGTCCTAAATATCTGTTATACATTTAGGTTCTCTACCACCATTTTGGCACTTACAGATTGCACTATATTTTTATTTAACTTTTCATAGATACGGTTCTTTGCACATAATAAGAATTTGCTACGTATTTGTTGAAATACATGGATGTGATGAATATGTCATGAGTTCTCCTGTCCAGGAAGAAAAAAAGCTACCTCTTAAATATATAAGTTTTATGCTCGATTATGCCATTCAATACTTAACTCTGGTCTAGAGCACAATAAGTATCAACTAATAGTCTTTTATCATTAATTAACAAATAAATAAACTTTCTCCAATAGGTGATATTAAATTTTGAAATTTTGTTTCTACCACTCACACTTTAAACTCAGCACAAAACACATTTTTAAAAAATTAGGTATATTAAGAACATGCTTCACAGTCATTGATTTTTTAAAAATTAATTAATTAATTAATTAATTTTTGGCTGTGTTGGGTCTTCGTTGCCGCATGCGGGCTTTCTCTAGTTGCGGTGAGCAGGGACTACTCTTTGTTGCAGAGCATGGGCTGTAGGCGTTCTGGCTTCAGTAGTTGTGGCACGTGGGCTCAGTAATTGTGGCTCGTGGGCTTCAGAGCACAGGCTCCCTAGTTGCAGATCTCCGACTTAGTTGCTCCACGGTATGTGGTATCTTCCCAGACCAGGGCTCAAACCCATGCCCCCTGCATTGGCAGGCGGATTCTTAACCACTGCGCCACCAGGGAAGTCCCTACAGTCATTGATTTTTAACCAGCTGTTTGCATATGCCTGCAATAATTCCTTGAAAAATGACTGAAATAATTTTAATATTGATAGAGAAAAGTTGTCCCGTATTTATAATTACACTTTCTACTTGACAAAGGTCAGAAGACATTTTGAAAACTTGGCAAAATAAAATTGATATGAGCAGAATTTACTAAATAAATTCTATTATGTTAGGATATCTAAAGTTTCATACCCTGTGGTATGTCTTAGTTTCACTAAAGTCAATATAAGAAGTGAACAGGGAAAGAAGTAAAATATTAATTTTAATTTTGATATAAAATGTGTCTAAAATTTAACACCCTGATAATGCTAGGGCTGTCCATGACCTCAATTTCAATAGACAGAATGCAGAGTGAGAATTCAATTGTTCCATACAGATTTCATTCAATCAAGGGAAAAATGAAACAAAAATGTTCTTCAGAAAAATGCCAAACTGCTTATAGACCAGTGGGACAGAAACTACTGGAGCAAATAGAATTTTGGACCTGTATGACTTATGAAGGTCCCTTTATAAGAATCAAGGCCAGGATTTTAAGAGAATGGAAAGAGATGTGATTATATCATGTTCTTAGCTTATTTTAAAATAATGTTTATTGAGTAAAGAAAAGGTTAATATATATCAAAATCAAATCAAACTTGACAGGTCAAATCTCTAATTCCATTAGTTTTAAATTAAAGCATTTATCATAAGATTAAAAGTTAGAATTTTCTCAAGCATAGGTAAAACATGTTAGTTTTTCCAAAACTGGTGCAGTATTCATCTACAATGACTCCAAGTTTTTTAAAAAGGGAAAAATTCAGTTTTTAAATTTGTTATTGTTATAGTATCTAAAAACAAAGCTAAAAGTTGGCACATGCTCATTTTACTAGAGGATAAATTATCTGCCTTTGAAAAGCCTCTTGATAATCAAGTTAACTTTGAAACCTTTGAATAATAACTCAGAAGTAAAGAATTCTAGCCGAAATAATACAGCATACATTTCATGGGCAATATGAGCAAACTGAATAGTCCTATTAATACAAATGAGGCATCAAATGGAAGGAAAGCTAACCATAAGTTCATTTTCTGTATCTGTGAGTCTATTTCTGTTTTGTAAATAAGTTCATTTGTATCATTTTTTTTAGTTTCCACACATAAGCGATATCATGGGGGGAGGGATAAATTAGGAGTTTGGGATTAAAATATTCAAACTACTATACATAAAATAGATAACCAACAGGGACCTATTACATAGCACAGGGAAATACACTTGATATCTTATAATAACCTATAATCAAAAAGATCTAAAAAAGAATTTATATATATATATATATATATATATATATATATATATATATATATATATATATATATAACTGAATCATTTTGCTATACACCTGAAAATAATACATTGTAAATCAACTATATTTCAATAATTTTTTTTAAAAAGTAAAACAACAGCAAAAAAATATATAAGATAGCTAGAGACAGCAAAGCTATACTTTTATTCCTCATTTCCATTCCACTTGTTGATAATGTCTTCTCTCCTTTTGTTCTGGAAAAATATTCTTGCTAATGATCCCATTTGCCCAATCTCTTTTCTCACATCTTCTTCCCTCCTTCTTCCCCTCTGTTATCCACTACTTCCTTCTCTTTCCTTCTCCTCGCTCTGTTCTTCTGCTCCTCTACCCTCTACTCTGCTCTGTCCTCACTCCTCCCTTCCCACTCTCTTTCCACTCTCTTTCTCTAGCAGTTTTTCAAGATAATTCTTCTCAAGGATCTTTCTTCATGCAGACCCACATAGTCATCAGTGCTATCTGACTATGAGAACAGTTTTGATAATGCTATTACAAATTTTAAATAGCAACTATAGTTAAAATTTAAAACTCAAAACAACTAAAGTTCACAGATTTAAAAGCCCCTTTTAATGTGTTCCTAATCTATCTTTTCAGTCCGATCTCCAGCCTGCTTTGTCTCATATACTCCTTAGCCACCCTAGAATGACTGCTCTCAGTTTTCTGAATATGCCCCTCGGTGCTCAGTCTTTGCTTATGTGGGTTCCTCTATACCAACCAACCCACTCAACTAGTACCCAAAGATGTAAGTTTTATCTCAGTTCACTGCCGCGTTCAGGAAGTAAGTGCCACAATCAAATATGGAATAACTCAGCTTTGTTCAATTAGCACAACCATTGAAATGGGAAACTAATCTCCAAACTTGCCAAAAAAGGATACATTAAATCAGTCAATGTGCCTGCTATGTGCCAGTCACATAAATGTGATGGATTTGATCCTATCTCTAACAGATTTGTACTTTAGCAGAAAATAAGAAAATTAAGTAAGAATTTCCATAAACTTCCTTGGGGAAATCACAAAGTAGAACCAACTAACATCTACTATATTGACCAAGAAATGATCTCTTAAAAATAGGTTACTGTAACTGAAACCAAAAGAGATGAAGAAGAGTTTGTCAGCTGACAAGGAGAGGGTAGAGTGTTCTACCCACAGATATGAAAGCCTGGGGGTAAAAATGATCCAGACTTCTTTAGTATAGCTGGAGTCTGGTGTGAAATGGCAGATATTCTGAGAAATGGGTCAGGGCCTGGGGATGTGTTAAGGGTTTAAATTTTATCCTAGAGACATTGATAAGATAATGAAGGATTAAAGTATGTGAGTGAGATGATCAATTTTATGTTTGAGGAATATTACTTTGTCTGCTCTGTGGAAACCTATCTATTCACCAGAAGATCTACAGATTTTAAATGACAAAATGAATGACTTATAGTTTGAGCTTAGATGTGGACACATTCTTTGCAATGTCCCTAGAGTGAAGGACAGGCTTAGCATCATCTCAAGACTGTTTTTTAAATTCATTTTTGAAAGGTAGGACTTAGAAGTCAAAGGATATATTTTGGATTAACATAGATAGGAAATTAAAATAATCTGGTGTGTCTTAACCAATAATTAATAAACTTTAATAAATTATGTTTATAGTTAAATGAGTTATTATAAGATTAATAACAATTATGGATCATTAATAAGGATTCTCAATATTGAACATGCAATAAATATGCTAATAAGTGAGATATAATTTATTAGATGAAATAAATAAATTTTGAAATTTATTTATATAAATAAATAGGATATAATTTATCCTTGAAAATGTTACCTTTGGTGTGCATTTTTACATACAAAGAGAATATTTAGAATCTACTGAAAGAATATTTAGGGAATATTTAGAATAAACTGCTTTACTAATTAACTTACAAGATGTCATTGAGCTCAGTTTTCCAGATAGTCATTAGTAGTGATAGGTTCTCTTTTACACATAGGCATCTTACTTCTTGAGAATTAATGAGTATAATTGATCATGGCAGATTTTTGGTATTTTCTAATGATAAGTAAGCTGTGTCTTCCAAGAAATGGTTCCAGTCATGTCACCAGTTTGAGAAGGTTTAGTTAAGGACACATGAGGTAAGTCATTGGAAACCTGTTAGTGTTCCTTCTCTCCTTCACTGGAAAAGATAATTACTCAGAAAACAACCTTGGTTCAAGGGCAGATTTAAGTCTTGAGGAGATACTTCAAGAAAAAGAAAACAATATTATCAACACAATATTTGATAGGAAAGTAAATTTTACACTGAGAAATCACATATAAAAATTAACTGAAATGTGACAACTACCACAAAAATTACAAAATCAAGGAGAAAAAAGAATATTGATTAATCAGCTTCCTGACACATCCTTAGTATACTGTTTGGTTGCCTTCTTTTTGATCACCTATTCATGTGATGTTGATTTCATAATATCATTTTCCATCATGTGAATAGGAAAGATAATTATTATGCCTACTAGTGTAGTTAATAGAAAATATTGATAATTGGGATTTGTAAAACATGTATCGCAATGTTAGCCAGAGTCACTTGTATCATTGCTTACAGTTAGGTGCTCTACAAACACAGGGACACCGGTAAATTATGTTTTGTACAATTTCCATCATAAAAGAAAAAAAGAGATGGTAGTTTTTAACTTTACCCTCTGCATATTCAGCATGTTCCTCATGGGAATTTTCATTTTGACAAAGCATCAAAGAGACCTATTCTGCTTGAAATTTTGACATGTTTGAATGTTGAAAGAGTTTTCCACAGACTAGCTTCTCAGGCAGATGAGTCAGCAAGCAGACAGTAGATGTTCTCCTGAACATCATTCTACATAAATAGCTAGAAATAATCTAACTTCTATGGAAGTGGTTACAAACCGTATAGCCCGCAAAAACCAAATATTTCAATCGTTTCAAATTCACTTTAGCTGGATCCCCAAGATGGCCATTGTTACCCAATACAACAGAGAGGAAAGTGACTGACTGTAGTTAAAATATATCAGTTTTTCCATACGACCCAGCAATCCCACTACTGGGCAAATACTCTAAGAAAACCATAATTCAAAAAGAATCATGTTCCACAATGTTCATTGCAGCTCTATTTACAATACCAGGACATGGAAGCAACCTAAGTGTCCATCGACAGATGAAAGGATAAAGAAGATGTGGCAAGTATATATACAATGGAATTTTACTCAGCCATAAAAAGAAACGAAACTGAGTTATTTGTAGTGAGGTGGATGGACCTAGAGTCTGTCATACAGAGTGAAGTAAGTCAAAGAGAAAAACAAATACCATATGCTTACACATATGTATGGAATCTTAAAAAAAATGGTTATGAAGAACCTAGGGGCAGGACAGGAATAAAGATGCGGATGTAGAGAATGGACTTGAGGACACGGGGAAGGGGAAGGGTAAGCTGGGACAAAGTGAGAGAGTGGCATGGACATATATACACTACCAGATGTAAAATAGATAGCTAGTGGGAAGCAGCCGCATAGCACAGGGAGATCAGCTCAGTGCTTTGTCACCACCTAGAGGGGTGGGATAGGGAGGGTGGGAGGGAGGGAGACGCAAGAGGGAGGAGATATGGGGATATATGTATATGTATAGCTGATTCACTTTGTTATAAAGCAGAAACTAACACACCATTGTAAAGCAATTATACTCCAATAAAGATGGTAAAAAAAAATGCACACACACACACACAAAAGTATATCAGCTTTTCAAATTTTACAAAAACATCTAATGTGAAAACATAGTAAATGACTTTCTCAGGTTGCATCCTTCTACAGTATGTACAAAAGTTTTATGTGTTCCTCTTCATCCAGATTCCAGAATAATTGCTCCTTTTCCTTTGCCTTCAAGAGGTGGCAAGCCCTCCACTCCTCCTTCTGCCCAAAACACAGTATTACTAGATCTGAAGTGCTGTTCTGCCCCTTAAGGCTTTCCTATACCGTACCCATTCCTCTTAAATCGTTCCTATACTTGTAAATGCTAATTAATTATTCACTCGGATTGTACTATCTGTTTTCTGCAAGGAATCTGCTTGATATACCCTCTCATCTTTCTGTTCTTATCTTAACTATAACTTCCCCTTCAATCTCTTTCCCAACCAATCTGTTAGTTTTTTTTTTCCTATCACAGTACTTCATTAACTTCTGTTACAACCCTTATCCAAATTAGTAATTATATATTTATTTGTTCATTTACCAGTAATCCCCTGGTTCCAAATACAGTTCCTGCCATATAATAGGTACTAAATAAGTATTTACAGTAAAACCCCAGGGTAAGGTAAACTCACCCAGTCTACATTCCCAAACAAGGTGAGGTTAAGTTTTTACCTTTGGTGGGAGGTATGGAAATGGAAGAGAGGGTGAGATGTAAGGCCAAACACAGGGAATTGACAGGCAACCCTAATTCACAAAAGGTGTCTCTTGACCTTCCCAGTGTGTTTCCCAGCCTGTTCTCCTTGGACCAGCCAAAATAATGGGCACCAAACAACAACAAGATTACTAAAATCATAGCTACTGTCCCAGATATTCCATCACAGCCACAAGAACAAGGGTTAATTCCATTGATATTTAAACCAATGTGCACATCTGATACCAGCTAATGCTAAACCAGAGTTGGGAGCAAAACTCTTGGTAGGTTTGTTAGATTGTAACCATTCTTGATCATATTATTAAATTTGAAATATTGCTATCCTGCATTTGTAAGACTGGGTTGTCTGGATCCCAATCAGTTCATTAGAGAGGGGTTTTATTGTATTGCATAAATGGGTGAATGAACTCAAATTTATCAGTATTTCTCCTATTTTAAGGATAACAAATATTTATGGTTAAGATAATGAATGGGATATAATGAAAAGAATTTTTCAAAGACTGAGTTTAAACTAATACTGTCTTGAGGGAAACAAATCATTTAACTTTGTAAATAGAAATCGACAACTGTTATCAAAATGTTTTAAATTTTCTATTTTCTTCTTAGGAGAAATCCGTGTGCAACATACTGGAAATTAGATGTTCTGGGAAATCAAATAAGTGTTTCTATTTTTGCACGTGTCTTTTTATAAAGTTTAAAAAGCAAGTTTACATACATTAAATCATTTGAGTATAAAGACCTTATGAGATAACTACTTATATGTTAAGTAGACTCGATCAACATTTATTCTAGCCCTGTTTTCTTTCATTTCTTATATTTTAAAGCTAAAATCTAATCTTTCTAGGCCACCTTGTGTCTAGCAGTGACCATGTGGCACTCTAGCCAAGGAAACTATTTAGAAGTGTTGGGAATTTCAGGAAAGTGTTTGTTTCGTGATACAGCATCCTCCTCGTTCTCCTTCATTACTTTTTCTCCCTGACTGGGGTGAGGTCATAAAGAGTGGAGATACCAAAGCAGTGATATTTCAACAATTAAGAAAATCTCAGAACATCAAAAGACTAGCCCTGAAATCCTTGAGATTTTGAACCAAGGCCAACAACTGCTTCCCTCCTGGCATCTTGTTGCATGGTAGTAAAATATATTTCAAGTTTATTTAAGCCTCAATTCAACAGAATATCATTTTCTATCAAGAGAATAGAAAGATGATTTATTTTGTCTTCTATGATATTTAGAGCCAAACACAATCAACAAATGATAGAGTGACACAGGAATATTATTATTTAGCCAATGGGTAAACTGAAGTTCAACATTATTTGTACAAGTTTACACCCAGAACATGGGGTACAGCCTGGGCCTAAATCAGGGGAAGAAGTACCCTCATTCACCAGAAGTTTACAATCAGGAAAGTGTTTACACTTTACACAAAGTTTATAATCAGAAGAGAAACAATACTTGCCTTAAAACTAATGTATTGAAATATGTGATAATTTGTTAGGCTGGGTGGCTTAATAGTACAAATAGCTAACCCTTTTTGAGTAGTTATTATGTGTCAGTCACTTTTCTAGCCAACTTATATACATTAACTCTTTATTCTCAGCATAACCCTATTACGAATGTGCTATACTATGCACATTTTACAGGGGAAAAAACCGAGGTATGAGAAGTTTTGAGTTTTTAAGTAACCTGTCATAAGTGACACAGCCAATAAAGTGACAGAACTGGCATTTGGACTCAGGCAGTCTGGCTCTAGCAATTGTGGTCTTAGCCATTACCTCACTATTTCTCACCAGTCTGTTCATGTCTGTCTTAATGAAGTAGATATTTCATCTTAATTTTAGAATAACATAATTAAAACTTAAAGAGTTTTAAAAAACACAGTTTTCAGATCCAATAAATATAGAAAAACTTTAAACACTTATATAGCACTTAGTATGTGCCAGGAACTGTTCCAAGTAATTTTCATGTATTAACCCATTTAATCCTCATAACGAAAAAACAATTTGATGGAGCTGGACATATTTATTACCTCTATTTTATAGAAGAGAAAATTGAATCCCAGAAAAGGTAAGACACTTGCCCAAAGTGGCAGAACTAGTAAGTGGTGCAGTTGGGATTCCAACCCAGGAAATCTGACTCCAACATTTGGCTCTTAAGCACTTCAATAACAAAGCACATAACCTTCTGTTCAGTGAACAAATTGTAAAGGCTAGTAAAATTTATAGACGAGATAGAGAATATTTACTAAACAGGGAAATTTTCATGGAAGGAGAAATTTGATCAGAAATAACTTTGAAGGGAGAAGAAAGTAAGTTGGCTTAAGCAATGAAATCGAGATTCAGAATTTATTATGAAAAATGAAGAAATATCTGGGCAAAATTCCAGAAAATCAGAGTCAAGTAGAAATCTGATGGCATCCAATGAGATCAGTTTATTTTTAAAAGCAACAGATTAACTCTAATTTCTAAAGTTGAGAAACTTTTAAAAACCCAAGGTTAACTTGTTCTACTTTCACTTACCAACTGGTACTTCTTCACTTCACTTGTTGACTGTTATCAGTTTATTCCACAACAATTTATGTTCTGACTAGCAGCTCTTATGAAAATAAAATTCAAAAGCTATGGTTCCTGCCTTAAAGGAAATTATAATCTTCCAAATTCCAAACTGTCACCAGGTGCCATGTTCACCATCTCCTTTTCAATTTTTTGATCTGACTGATTTTAATACATTACTAAATAATTCAATAAATCAGTTCAATAAACATTTATTGAGCAGCTCCTGTCTCCCAGACAATGTGCCAGGAGCTGAGACTGTAGAAGCTTGTTAGGAGAGAAGACACATAAGGAAATAATTACATTACAATGTGATGAGTGTAATGAAGCAGCAGGGTCCATGTGCTCTGGATTCAGTAAAAAGAGGGTCATGCTAGAAGGGATGAGGTATGAATTGGACATTTAGAAAAAACTTCAAAAACTTTCATTTAAGAAATATTAGTGCATGCTTACTATATATCGGGTACTGCGTTAAGTGGTAGTGATACAGTATTGAAAAATTCAAACCTCATCTTTATACTTGCAAAGCTTGTAGACCAACAGAATTAATGCAGTCCTTTTAGCAAAGTGCTGAAGAATAAAAAAAAAAAAAGGAGGATGAAAGTAAGAAGGGAATGAAGAAACAGGGGAGGGACCACGGACAGGAATTTTAGAACCAACTGAGAATTTGTTCACCGTCTGAATCTGCAACTTCTAAAAATGGAGAGGCACACAAGAAGGAGCCAGATGAGGAAGGAAAGGGGGGGATAAATCACAACACTTGAATCCAATAAGTTTCATAGTTTGAGAAAGGTCAGATATCCAGATAAATCTGGAAAGAGCAAGAATAAGAGCATACAAGAGATGACAAATAAAGCACACTAGATTGATGATTCAGAGGTATTAATTTTCTTTAGAAGTTACAGGCTAGGTCTTCCAGCTATGTCCTATTTAGTTAAAGTAGATTTTTTCTTAGCACCCATGGAACAAAATGTCAGAATCCACGGAAATGATAGTGTATTTCACTTTACAAAGTTGTCTGTGAATAAAAGTTATGCAGATGGAATCACATTTGCACTGCACTTATGGAATTTTCAAGGCAGACATACCTTGTTGTGAATCCAACAAAAGACAAATAACCATTTCTAATGAGAATGATTTCTTTCTGCTTCTTTCTTTTTAGTAAATTTAAAATTCATGTAGATGTCTTTTACTGATACTTCAATAAACATGTTTTGATTTTTTTCAAGTACACTTTTAGACCCAGTGTGGGACACTATGGTGATAAGATATAGTATGAAATTTCTTGTCAAGATGGCTTTGTAAGTTCAGGCATTAAGGAGTCCCCTTTACTCCAAGTATACAGCAATGAAAGATAAAATACAAAACGAGTGAACCAAACATATACAACAAGATCCAAAAAAGGTAAACATCTCCATAAATAAACACAAAACTAAAATATCAGCTTAAATTGAAGATCTTCTGAGCTATCAGTCAGAAGCCAGTAGAGGTGGTTGGGAAGTCTATTCCTTCTTTAATGGAGAGTAAAAGTATCCTCTAGGAGACAGAAGATAGAAGAAATTACCTAGGCTCAATGCATGATACTAGGATCTGGGGCTAGAGGGCTCTGCCACTAACTCACTGGGAAGAAAGCTGAAAAGTGCTGCTAATCAGATCTGCTTCAAGCTTTGATTTATATAAAGCTATACACCTAGCTATACACCTAGGGAGAGAACACAGGGAAACCTTCTTAATAGCAACCTAGCCAAACAACCCAATGGCTCAGTATCTGGATGGTTATGCTTCCAGAATAGATATGTATACCCATACAGAGCAACTCTCCAGTTGGTACACTGGGCAAAATACAAAAACAACTGCCAGAGGATACTGAGTAATAAACAAAATCAGGTAGAATACGGGGGAGTCAAAACTTTGAGAGGTGACTAACATGAAAATGATTCCCATTTTCTTAAGGCCTTTCCCTGCTAGTGGGGCCTTCAAAGAGAGTTTCTTGGGAGACAGCATGACCTGCTCAGTGTAGAAGAGGCAGCCTAGAGCCAGATGGGATCAGGGGAAAGGTGATCCCGACAGGTTGCAATGGGGGAGATAAAAGTTCTAGAAGCTGAGGCTGTGCACCTGCATTGCCAGTGACAAAGCATTAGCTGGTCTACAATGTCCTACTGAATTTCAAAGTAACAATCAAAAAGTAGGATCAGCACATCATCATGGGTTAAAATTATGATAATGCAGAGGAAAGTTTCTGAGTTAATCAGGAAAATTCAAGATAAGAAAAAATAGTATTATGTAAAGAAAATAAGATAAAATGGCTTAAAAAGGAAAAAAATAAAAATTGGAAGTGAACTTTAAATAAGAAACAGTAAATTAATATATTTAAGTATTATGCAGGAAAAAAATTAAAAAGGCAAAGGAAAATTAAATAATAGATAAAAACATATGGAAGATAGAGAACTAGAATCCAACCCATGAAAACTAGGTATTCTCAAAGTCAGGTCAGAACATTTAACGATTGCTTTCCATACCCTAGCCAGTTTCATCCAGCATGAGTACAGACAACCTACAGAAACCTGAAGTAACTGTCTTCAGATTAAAGAATCCTGTTCTCATCCTCATATAACATGGCAGCCTATCACATTGTTCTACTGTAAGAGCAGCACAAATGCAGATCATAACTCATTCTCAATTCCCTCAGTTGATGAGTAATTGAGGCAATTCAGGGCTCTACCATCAAGAAAACTGTAGTTCTGTCTTCCCCATTAAAAATTAAGCATTCAACTTGAGCATATGTAATAATTAAAATAATCTCTCATGTATGTTTTGTTGCCATGACAATGAAGTTGTGCACCATCACCAACGTCACGTTAGAAAGAATGCCAAAATATTTTTTCCCATAAAATGTCTTCTATAAAATATCTTTTATAAATCTCATTTCACAATGAAAAATGTAATCAGCAGACATTTTGAAGATTTTGTAGATTATACTGAAATTATACAGAAGACACAAATAAGTAGTATGGAAATTGGGAGGCACTAGGCCAGGCAGCTAACATGAGCATGAGTAAGAAACATTCTGTCCTCTAAAATGTTAATGTCATACTCTTTTCTACACAAATTGAGGTTTGCTTTGTGTATGAAATGACACAAGTTATAAATGTATCTAATGTGTTTGGTTTCTTTAAAAATGCATTAAGGAAAGGTACTCTCACTCTCGTTCTCTTTAATGATCAAGTGTACTATTCTTAATGATCATAGTATCTCAGACTGTCCAAACCCAACAAAAATTTTTTTGAAAGAAATTAATGGAGATTGTAAAGATTATGACAAAAATTTTCCTCTCTAAACGTTATGGGGCTTCACATGTACTAATTAATAAACTTACACAAGCACATTATTTGATAGTGAGCTTGATTCTTGGGCAAAGCAAAAAATTATAATAATTAAGATACAAAAACATTCTAAAAAAATTCTCACTCTATATGCCTTAGTGTAAATTTCTAATAGATGCATGTTATAACTCTATCAGGAACTTTCCAGAAGATACAGATGCACCTACTGATAGTGTTCCAATGAAGTATACAATATAGGAGATATGTGACTCAAAGCTGAATATCATCCCGTCAGAAATCAGTTACTCCAAAACAATTAAGAATAGACAATATAAGGCAATGCTGAAATAAATTACAATTAATTAAATTTTAAAAGTTTATTCCAGGATGTAAAATTTCGCAAGCTATAAAAGAAGCTTGGAAAAGAAGATCTAAGTTAGGAACAGAATATAGGGAGGCAAGTCACAGACTCCAACATCTATGCCAGAATATTTCAAGAGGTGAAGCCAATATTGGTGACCAGCAGAAGTTTCAGTATTATCAAGTCATGACTGGTCTCTCCATTTTGTGACTGTATAAATGTTGTCATCATTATTATTACAACTACAAAGCACTGAAATCAGTGTTCTATGTCAGGTACCAAAATGCCTCACCTGGTACAATATCACATGGTATACCTGTGGCAGGTGGAATGCTCTTCCCCCAGTTATTCAAACAGTGAACTCCTGTTTTCCAAATATCAAATCCCAGAAGATTATAAGATAAGAAAAATAACAATAAGGGGCATAATTTTATGGTGATTAAACCAAGAGGGATACAGTCAAAACTGTATCAGGCTTCTTTTGTAGAATTTGACAAGCTGATTTTAAATTTTACATGGAAATGCAAAGAACCTAAAATATCTAAAGCAATTTTTTAAAGGAATAAAGTAAAAGGCCTTACCATATCTGATTTCAAGACATAGTCTAAAAGTATACTAACCGAGACAGTGTGGAACTTGAGAAAAGTGACATACCTATCCATGGAATATTGCCTTCTAGGCAATTCAAAGTGTTGTTCTATCAATATGGAAAAAATAGAGGGTGACCCTTATCATGCTCTATATGCAAAAATTTATTCAAAATGGGTCACAGACCTAAGTGTGAAAACTATGGCTATAATTCTCCTAGAGGAAAACATAAAGGAAAATCTTTGCAAACTTCAAGTGATCAAAGATCTTCAATAGAACACAAAAACAATGAACCATAAATTTATTAAAGATGATAAATTAAAATTTAAAACTCACTCTTCTAAAGATACAATTAAGAAAATGAAATGGCAAACCACAAACTGAGAGAAAATATTCACAACACATAAATCAGACAAAGATAAAAAGAATGCTTACAGTTCAATAATAATAAGATAAACAATGAAATTAAAAAAATGAGCAGAAGAGTTTAGTAGTTATTTCAAAAGAGAAAATATGCAGATGGCCTGCAGACACATAAGGTACAGTATCATTAGTCTTTAGGGGTAAGAATTCAAACCACATTGAGATACAACACCACACCCATCAGAATGGTAAAATTAAACAAAATTAAAAGAGAAAAGGGAAGGATATGGGCAACTAGGACTTTCATACATAGCTGGTGGGAATATAAAATTGTATAACTACTTTGTAAAAGAGTTGGAAGTTTCTCAAAACTTTAAACATACACTTAATAACGATTCAGACATTCTACTCCTAGGTATTTACCCAAGAGAAACAAAAATATACAACCACACAAAGACTAGGTCACAAATGCTCTTAACGGCTTTATTTTAAGTAGACAAAACCCATAAATAATCCAAATGTCTAACATACACGAATGGGTAAACAAACTGTGATATAGCCATTTAATGAAATACTGGTTAGCAATAATAAGGAGCTACTAATTCATGCTATTGAATAAATCAAAAAATCATTATGTTAGATGAAAGAAGCCAGGCCCCCCCCAAAAAAAGTAAGAAAATAATACAAATTTTATAATTCCATTCATATAAAATTCTAAAGAATAAATTAATCTATAGTGACAGAAATCAGGTCAGATATGGGGTGCGGGAGAGATGGGTTACAAAGTGGTACAAGGAAATGTTTGTTATCCTACTTTGATGGTTTCTCAGATTTGTATACATATGTCCAAACTGATCCAATTGTACACTTTAAAAATGTGACGTTCAGTGAAATTTAATTATACTTTAGTGAAGTTGAAAGAAACCAAAACCAAAAAATAAAAAGGAATGATATTAAATCCATTTTAGGGGAGAGGTTTATAATAAAAAAGACATTTTTAGAATAGGTTGCCTAAAGCTCATTTATTTGAGATCATTTTTCCTATAGTTTCTATCTAATAGCATTTCTCCGAAAATTTATCACCTGTTAAATAATTAAATGTCTGTTCAGATATTTTTAAGGGATTGGGGAGATACCTTTTGCCATTTTAAGAAATTATAATCAGTTTCTTTAATTTAAATTTAAACCTACTTAAATTTTAGCTTTTCTAGTAAAAAATTATTAAATTTGCAGCAGTTTAGGAATGATGCAAATTTTCCTATCTTTTAAAGTTCATCTACTTATAAAATACTTTTTCAAAATTATGGATGAGTATACCAAAAACCAATGAATTGTATACTTTAAATGAGAGAAGAGCAGAACTTTTGTTAATACATATTTATATGAATGAGAAAACTGAGGAAGTATTCTGGAAAAAAAGACAGTAAAATTTAAGGGCCCTGAATACCAGTCACTGTTTGTTAACATGGAAATCATGTTTCACCGTTGAAGGTTCTTGAACAGGATAGTATCTTGATGTGGTCTTTGAGAAAATTGATCTGGCAGTGGTGTGTGGAGTAGATTTGTGTTAGAAGAGATGAAAATCCTGTTAGAATGTTACTAAAATAAACTGAATGTCATAACACAGAGTTTTAAAGTAATTAGAAGTAGCAGTAATGATAATTTTTATAAAAAGTGAGGGGAGGATAATACGAGTTTAAAACTTTGCCACACACTGAGGAAGGGGAGTAATGAGAAATAAGGAATCAAAGAGAACTCTAACTTCTTTTCAGTATCTGGGAGGATAAAGCCTCCATTATAGAAGTTAGGGGAGAATTCAGGAATCTTACTGGTTGGAGGGCTTCAGTATTGAGTATCCTAAAATTCAGGTTCAGGTAGGATACCTAGTTATCCATCTGGCCCTACAGAAAGCGTATTCAAAGCTTTCTGGAGAGACTGTAGGTAATATTTGTCATTTTATGGTTACTGAGCACTTGAACTCCCTCTCTATATTTAGGGAAGTAGACATCATTTTTGTTTTACATAAAAGGCCAGGTACTTGTTCCCCCCAGGTTCTTTTTTTTTTTTTTTTAATTAATTAATTAATTTATTTATTTTTGCTGTGTTGGGTCTTCGTTTCTGTGCGAGGGCTTTCTCTAGCTGTGGCGAGCTGGGGTCACTCTTCATCGCGGTGCGCAGGCCTCTCACCGTCGCGGCCTCTTCTTGTTGCGGAGCACAGGCTCCAGACGCGCAGGCTCAGTAGTTGTGGCTCACGGGGCTAGTTGCTCCGCGGCACGTGGGATCTTCCCTGACCAGGGCTCGAACCCGTGTCCCCTGCACTGGCAGGCAGATCCTCAACCACTGCACCACCAGGGAAGCCCCCCCCCCCAGGTTCTTGACTCTAGACCTCAAAGACATGTCTTAAATTTGAGCAATCAGATGCTTCCACTCAGAGCGTGAGTTTGAGTGGCTTACACAAAGAAGCTAGGAGCATTGGTCTCACGTCATCAGTGTAAGCACCCAGTATCTGTTCCCACTGGTGACAGAGTGACAGGACCAGTGGCAGCATGAAAACTTGATTGGTCCTGTGGTCAGAGCTGGCTATGTCTTATTCTGGCTGGCTTTCCATGGTCCCTGATTAACTTTTTAAAAACAGCTTTACTGAAATACAATGCACACAATATAGTAATTCACCCATTTAAAGAATACAGTTCAGTAGGTTTTAGTATATTCAGAGTTTGTAAACATCATGATCTAGTTTTGCAACATTTTCATCACCCCAAAAGAAACCTTGTACCCATTAGCAGGCAACCCACCTCCCTCCAGGCAACCACCTATCCACTTTCTGTCTCTATAAATTTTCCTATTTTGGACATTTGTTATAAATGGAATCACATAACATGCAGTCTTGTGTGAGCAGCTTGTTTCACTTAGTATAGTGTTTTCAAAGTTCATCCATATTATAGTATGTATCAGTACTTAACCCCTTTCCATTGCTGAAAAATTTCATGGATGTACCACATTTTGTTTATTCATTTATCAGTTAATGGACATTTGGATTGTTTCTACTTTTTGGATATTTCAAATACCATTGTTATGAATATTTATGCATACACTTTGGTGTGGACATATTATCTCACTCCTCTTGGCTATATACCTAAAACTGGAATTGGTGAGACATATTGTAATTCCATGTTTAACATTTTGAGGAACTGTCAAACTATTTTCCAAAGTAGTTGCACCATTTTACCTTCTCACTAACAGTGTATGAACATTCCAATTTCAACACATTCTTACTAGTGCTTGTTATTATGTATCATTTTTATTACAGCTATCCTAGTGCGTATAAAGAAGTTTCTTCAGGATTTTGCTTTACATTTCTAATGACTAATGATGTTGAGAAGCTGTTCATTTGGTTATTGGTTATTCATATATATTCTTTGGAGAAATGCCTTTTCAAATTATTTGCCCATCTTTTTAATTGGGTTAGCTGTCTTTTTTTAAATTAAGTTAAAAACCTTCATTCCTGCTTGATTTTTGAATCATGTTCGTAGTCATACTCTTCCCTTTGTCTGACCCAATATTCTTACATTAAATTGCATTTTTTGCTTAAATTGAGCCCAATGGCTATCTGCTCCTTACAACCAAGAACCAGAGATCAAATCTACATATACATATTTAGACTTTTTTCAAACAAAGTGGATATTTGGTTTTTTTAACATCTTTATTAGAGTATAATTGCTTTACAATGGTGTGTTAGTTTCTGCTTTATAACAAAGTGAATCAGCTATACATATACATATATCCCCATATCTCCTCCCTCTTGCGTCTCCCTCCCACCCTCCCTATCCCACCCCTCTAGGTGGTGACAAAGCACTGAGCTGATCTCCCTGTGCTATGCGGCTGCTTCCCACTAGCTATCTATTTTACGTTTGGTAGTTTATATATGTCCATGCCACTCTCTCACTTAGTCCCAGCTTACCCTTCCCACTTCCTGTGTCCTCAAGTCCATTCTCTACGTCTGCATCTTTACAAAATGGATATTTGATTTAATAAAAGTACATGAGATAAATGAGGGAGATATATAAAATTTAAAGTATTAAAAAGTTAGTGGTCAGTGAGTGAATAATCAGTGACTAAAATTTTTTTATTATTATTCATTTAGATGATGGAGGAAAAAGGAGAAGCAGGGTAGTAGCTTGAATCGTCTTTACTCAGGGGAAACATTTAAAGAGAAGATATTACACATATATATATGGGAGTACATAATTAGTGAAGGAAATTCCTTAAGGAGGTAGCAGAGAGATGTGGATGAATTAGGTTTAGAAAGGAGGAGGAGTATTCTTCATTAGAGATAAGGAAAAATAATAATAACTTAGTGGAGGAAAGTAAAGAGATTCTGAAGTGGAGATGGTGCCCTGAGACAGTCTTCGGCAGGTGGCTGTGACATTCTTTAGAGACAGGAGTAATATTATGCTAACTCCAACATTCAGAGGTTGGATGGGGATGTTGAGGAGAGTAGAGAATTGCTGAGGTAGGAATGAGGTCGTAAGTCAGAGGGAGTTAAGTTGAGAAGAATTTTCCAGCAAAAATGATATTCTAGCAGTAGTGAATTCAAGAATATTTTCTATCCTTCCACCCAGATCTCTGAATTCTTCCTTTCTTTCTCTCTTGTACCTTATTTAATAAAAATGCATCATAAGGGAATAACACCAACAAACACTCAAACATGTAGAATATTAAATATATATGAATCATTGCTCTGGCTCATTCTTTTGAAGTTGTTCCTTTGTGTGTTTCCCCTTTCTTCTAGTTTCAGAGTACCCATTGCAAAATGTAAATACTATGAGCAAACTAGATATATTCCTTTTTTGGTTTGAAATATAGTTTCTAAAAATGTCCATTTTAGTGTTAGTTTTCAGAGATGCTTTCTTCTGTCAAGTGTCTCTGACTTAAAAAAGTCTAAAAGTGATTTCCATAGTGATTTATAGTTTTCTTCTCTGAGCTTCTTTCAAAATAGGTATCTCAACTCCTTACCATTGATGAACTGTAATCTTGTACTAATAATTTCTTCATGTTACAATGTTAATGAAACAAAAATCTCTAGACTACAATGTCAGGTTATTTACTTTTTCTTTTGCATAATCTATTTGCCCTTTTAAAAAATCAAAAACAACCCTTTGTCATTCTCTTAAATAGCAAAAGATACACCTGCATTTCCAACAGACTCTCTTTGTTCTTTATTTGTTTATATATTTGCCTTAACGTACAAAATTAAAAGCATACCTAAATGAAAATGTCACGGATAGAAACAGAACACATGAGATTTAAAAGATAGTGATCAAATTACTTTTCAAGGTAGAAAAGTGTTACATTTCACATTTCTGTGAAGTTGGGGGTTTTACATCCTACTGAACTCTTCAGCTGAAGTTAGCACTCCAGGGGATTTCAAATCAGTTCAAAGTTACATAGTAAAGAGAAAAAGAAAAAGAAAAAGAAATGGGTGAAATTCCTTTAGTTCAATTTCATTGTTTAGCATTTCAAAGTTTCCATCTATTCTCTTGATTAAAGTCCTGGTTTCATTGGGTTTATGGATTTGTCTGAAGCCAGGAATGTGTCCAAATTCACAGCAAGAATTTATGTATCCAATTAAATCAAGAAGCTTAATTGAGAAATTTTCTTTCAATTCAGAAACAACCTAAAGCTTATCCAAATGTAGACATAATCTATGTATAACCAATAACATTTTATTTGGCACATGGAAGTGAAGAACAAACTGGGGGCTGGGAGTTTGTGGACCTGGGGCTCTCATCCCAGCTCTTCCATTAGTCAATATTTGACCTTCCATAATCATTTTACCTTTCTGGATCTTAATGTCATCTGCTATAAAATAAGACAGAACACTTAATGATATTGGATATTTATTCTATTCCTAAAATTTTATTGATCTACTCAGAAAAAAATTTTAATGTATACTTCTTTGGGATATTTATATGAAATATGGTATTTACTGTGTATAAAGTCTTTTAAGTGCCTATAATGATAGCATGTAATGTTTATTATGTATATATATAAGGCATATATAGTACATATATACATATATAAAGAATATTTCCTATTTTTAGAATTATACAAATTAATTACCACCTCAAAATCTAGCTATTTTACCAGAAGATACGAATGCTTCATATCTTGTTAGTAACTAAAAAGTAAAATCATCACCACTATTTTTTATATGAAGAAGCAATTTTTCACACTGTAATTTTTTTAGAGTGAATCAGTTGAACTTAAAATTGTGCCTCTTTGCTTGCTAGTAGGTCATTGTTCTAATATGTACTACAAAATTCCTGAGGTTTTAAATAATATGACTTTCCATTTGCCCATTACCACATGTCCAGTTAATGTCTACCCACACTCTAATTTATCAATGAGTTGGGAATTAATGCTATTTTTAATAATTTGTCCTATTCTTCCCTGAAACAATAATTCTAGAAATACAAAAGATAAGTTAATACTGGGAAGTTGTATATAATGTGAAGGTCTAAGCTGGAAATTAGGAAGAAATTTCAAACAAAGTATTTAGCAGGATTTTTGCTCTTCCTATATCTCCTGTTCCCTAATACTGAGTGAATATTTACTGTAATATTATTTACTCTAATTTTTAAACATATGACTGAGATTGTTCTTAAGAAAAAGCAGAATGTGAGTTAGCCTGTGAAGTATTATAAAGAGCCCTTAGCTGAATATTTTTCTACCATATTAAAATACTTTTATTGATGTCTTAAATTCTACCACTGAATCTTCAATTTAGTGCAAAATTAAAAGTATTTTTCTAAAATGGGTAGAAGACCTAAATAGACATTTCTCCAAAGAACAAATACAAATGGCCAATAAGAACATGAATAGATTCTCAATATCACTAATTATTAGAGAAATGTAAATCAAAACTACAATGAGGTATCACCTCACACTGGTCAGAATGGACATCATTAAAACCTCTACAGGGCTTCCCTGGTGGTGCAGTGGTTAAGAATCTGCCTGCCAGTGCAGGGGACACAGGTTCGATCCCTGGTCCGGGAAGATCCCACATGCCACAGAGCAACTAAACCTGTTTGCCTCAGCTACTGAGCCTGCACTCTAGAGCCCATGAGCCACAACTACTGAGTCCACATGCCACAACTACTGAAGCACGGGTGCCTAGAGCCTGTGCTCCCTAACAAGAGAAGCCACTGCAATGAGAAGACTGTGCACCTCAACGAAGAGTAACCCCCACTCACCGCAACTAGAGAAAGCCCGCGTGCAGCAATGAAGACCCAACGCAGTGAAAAATAATAAATTAAATAAATAATTTTTTTAAAAAAACCTCTACAAATAACAAATGCTGGAGAGTATGTGGATAAAAGGGAACCCTCCTACACTGTTGGTGGGAATGTAAGTTGGCACAGCCACTATGGAAAACAGTATGGAGGTCCCTCAGAAAACTAAAAATAGAATTACCATATGATCCAGCATTCCCACTCCTGGGCATATATCCAGACAAAACTCTAATCCAAAAAGATACATGCACCCTGTATTTATAGCAGCACTACTCACAATAGCCAAGACATGGAAACAACCTAAATGTCCATTGATAAATGAATGGATCAAGAAGATGTGGTACATATATACAATGGAATACTATCGAGCCATAAAAAGGAAGGAAATAATGCCATTTGCAGCAACATGGATGCAACTAGAGATAATCATACTAAGTGAAGTAAGTCAGAAAGAGAAAGACAAATACCATATGATATCACTTATAATGTGGAATCTAAAATATGACACAAATGAACCTATCTACAAAACAGAAACAGACTCATAGACATAGAGAACAGACTTGTGGTTGCCAAGGGAGAGGAAGTTGGGAGAGGGATGGAGTGGGAGGTTGGGGTTAGCAGATGTAAGCTTTTATGTATAGAGTGGATAAACAACATGGTCCTACTATAGAGCACAGAGAACTATATTCAGTATCCTATGATAAACCGTAATGGAAAAGAATATTTAAAAAAAGAATGTATAGATATGTATAACTTAATCACTTTGTTGTACAGCAGAAATTAACACATTCTAAATCAACTGTACTTCAATAAAAATATTTTTCTATTCAAAAGCATATATCACAGAGGAAATAATACTTCAAAATGTAGCATTTATGCCAACCTAATGTAAATGACATTGTGACATTCTTTCTCAAATGTCAACTAGTTAGCAATAGCTAAATGTGGTATCTCAGAGAAGTAATTTTTAAGTGCTCCTTCATGGGAACTTAAAAGTTCCAAAATGTGTCTCAGGACCTCAAAAAGGACATCTCTACCTATATTTCTTCTAAAACTTTGGTTTGGACATTTGAAAAGCCATTGGATTAGAAGATGGAATATAAGTTTTGAAATTGGTATAATACTAACAGAGGAAAAAGCACCCATGGGAATGGGTATAGGAAGAGAAGGATAGGGGAGAAAATGCCTCAACAAGTAAGGAAACAATGTGATAAAATGATGAATAGAACAAAGGTCAGTAGAGCAAGGAGTTGGAGAAAGGATATTAAAATTGATCTTGGAAATCTAAAATGTACTTTACAAATATGCTTATGTTTGCACATACAAAAGTATCAAATAATGTTGCACTGTAACTCTCCCAATGATAATTATGCTCACTAAAGACTAAGAACAACTGTTCTAGTTTGTGTTACAAAATCGTATAACATGAAAATTGCTTCACAATCACAAACTGGCCATTTAAAATTAGTTTAGAGATGGACAATACTTCAGCATACTTTTCAATTAGCCTCAAGTCTAACCCAGCTCACGTGTACGGTAGGGTCTCCATATTTTATTAAGTCTTACTGAAATATAGGATTTCTATTTACATAACTAAATCACTGTCAATATCACTAGATCACTAAATCACTAAGTCAGTAGAAATTTTTACTGTGCTTTTACTTATCTAGTGTGTAAGAAAAATAAATACATTAAAATTTATGCTCTTAATTGTTTTACTGTTTCATTCAAGAGCATTTACAGAACACTTAATATTGGTTATAAATAAGGCAAGTTTTAACCTCTAGGAACAATGATGAGTGAAGTGTGGGGGCTTTTTCCTGTTTGTTTTTTGTTTTTTGCCCCCAAGAAGTTTTCAGTCCAATTGACATAAACAAGCAAATAAGTAAACACAATGTGGTGTATGATTTATATTTCTATTACATCCTCTAAATCTGAGTCAAAAGACAGCAACGCTTAATTAATACACCATTGATAACATGGTGAGTGCTAAAAGACATGGCTTATTCTACCACATTTGGTTTCATAACTGAGAATTTAAAGCACATGATTACAGGCTGTGTTTTTCTGTCGTACCAGGAGAACTGATCTGAATGTCTAAGTGTGAGAAGAAAGATGAATTGTCTCTTTTACAAGAAAAAGAGGCATTGTAAAACCTAGGTTTTTGCTTTTGTCTTTCAACTTTTCAATTTAAGTCAGTAAGAAATGTGCACCTTATATTCAGAAGTGTGCATAATAATAAGGCAATGTACAGTTTTAATTCTGTGGTTCTCAATCAGGATAGTTCAGCCCCAGAGGAGACATACGACAATGCCTGGGGACATTTTTGGTTATCCCACTAGGAGGAATATTACAAGAATCTAATGAGTATAGAGAAGAGATAAGGCTAAACATCCTACAATGCACATGGATCTCCCAACAATAAGAATTATCTTCCAAAATGTTAATAGGGCTGCCATTAAGAAACCTTGCTCTAGTTAAACTTACCTAACACTAAGGTTTCAGGGGCTGGAGCTAATATCAGTGGAAAACAAAAAACACGAATAAAAAACACACCAAAAAAACAAGAACAAAACCCTACAATTATAGAGTCTATAATCTATTTAAAGGAGACAGAAAATTAAATAAATAAGTAAAATAAATGCCACGTTGATTATTATAAGGCTCAGAGCTATGTCTGGCTCATCTATAGTGACTATAGGTTTTTTATGGAATACATTTTTTTGTATTAGCCTCATTTGTAACTCAAGTTTTCTATCTCTACTGGGTTTTTTCCCCCTCTTTCTCATCACTTTTAAGTTTATGAACTTGTTTCTAAGCTGAAAGTCAAAGAATAGATAAATCAATCAATTAAAAATGCAACACAATGTTGAAATTGGACTGTTTCTAATTGGTTTCAATTCAGTCCCAAAGGCTGAGGATGTAGCAAGCACCTCCAGGTTTCCAAGTGAGAGAGAAGACCATTATGCAAAAAAATGCCAAGGAGGTATCTCAAAAACTAGTGTTGTGAGCGTCAGCCTAACATTCATCTCAAAAGTATAAAATGGTTGAGGTTGAAGAAGTGGCCTAAGGATCACTTAAAATCATACCCAATAAAGGAAAGCTTCCTAACAGAGGCCAGGCTACCTCAGCAGAAAGACATTTTAGGCACCAAGCAAGGGAGTTATTTTGAGAAATAATTTGGAGTGCTTAAGCATTTTCTCTCCCCTATTATAGGGAGGGAGCTCTTCCCTCACACCTCATGCCAAGGAAGAGAGGCTGTATGGCATCGCTCTGACAGCTTGATATGTATCCCATGGAGTTTGATGGGGCATAGGGGCTGGTTTTCAATTCAGTGTGGGAGAGCAATGAAAATGAAAGGCTCTGACTGGACTACCTGCGTAGCAGTAGAATTCACAGAAGTGACACTGCCAGATCAAGCCACTACCCTACTGGAGGCTCCTCAGAAGTGTGTATTTCCTGTGGATCGAATGTGGTCCTTGTATCAGGGAGCTAGCATAGGAGTCACTTTAAAAGACCCTGAAAAATGCTGGCAAGTTGTAAAACTGGCCAGCTGGAAGAGACATAAGGTATACAGATGGTTTTACTTGCTAGAACAGTCATATTCTAAAGTTAGTATACTCTGGCAGGTATTCAAAACTGACTGTTTGTATCATGTTGTGCTTTCATAGGTTTCTCAAAGACCCTCCTACTGAGAACAAGTAACTGCTACTCCCTAAATGAGGGCAAAGCCATTCTACCAGCCAGCTGCTACCTGCCCCCCCTCAGCTCCTGCATCCTGTAGCACTCTGCAGGCCTCCCTCCATTCACACCTCAGGGCTGCTGCATGAAGTCCACCTGGATGGGGTCCATTTTAAATTGACACCAGAACCACCACTTCCAAATCAGCCCTTTTATATCCTCTTATATGATTAAAACTAGCATTTGAACCATCTCCACTGAAAATCCTGCATAATTGTCCTTGTAACTCACATAAGAATATGAGTGAAGATACCACCTATAGGTCTATTTTTAGCCTTTGGACCTCAGCTGAAGCTGAGGCAGAAAGAATTCCATTTTTAAATTGTGTTAATAGACAAACAAATCAGGATATTCAAAGTATCAGTGGAGAAGTGACTTAACACCATAGAGACACTATGAAAGAAAAAGTCAACAAAGCTTGGATATGGGGGAAAAGGATACTTAAGAGTCAAGCATGAATTTAAGGATTAAGTTTGCGTGTTAAAGGAAACGATGGTGAGATTTCTCCCCAAGATTACCACTAAAATGCAGCGAAGAATTTAAAATTTAATAACATATAAAGACAAAGAGGGAGGGACAGAAGACAGTAGTAAATGTTATGGTCATTCTGCAAAAGCAGGAGGTTCCCTACCCAAGGTTTGGTTTGGATGTTGAGACTGATGACACTACATACTCACCAAGAAGGAATGAAAAGATTTACTACTTACATAACTGAAGTCTCTGGGGAGATCAGGGTAGGCCTCTCAAGCATGTCTGAAATGGCTCGAGAGAGTAAGGAAAGGAGACTGGCCTGGGTTTTTACTGGGGTTAGGATGTGGAAACAGATGGAGAGTTCTCACACACATGGGCAGAGACTTGCGAGGTGTGACTCATCTGCTGATACCAGAAGAGGGAGCACCCAGGCTTTCTTTCAGTTTGCCAAGATATGGGATACAAGAGGTATAGGAAGGGATGAGGTTTAAAAGCTGTCAGCAGTCAATAATCAAACAATGAAGTCTGTCTACTCATTACAATAAACATATTTCAACAAATTTTTGAAACAGAGAGAAGAGTTGGAAGAATGGCAAATAGCTGAGGAGGGAAAGTAGAGCCATCTTCAAGCAGAGGCAGGAAATTCTAATTAAAAGTGAGGGTATTTGTAATACAGAAATCCTGAGAGGCACATAGCTAGGACTACTAAGCTGGAGTGAGATTTATACTTTTTAGTATCAACTTATGGGAGCCAAGGATCAGTGAGGTAAAGTTTTCAAAATACAGAAGGGAAATGATTTCTCAATTATTACTCATGTGTGAGAGCAGAATAAAGGTCATTTTCAGACATTCAAGGTAAAACTATTTACCACGATGACTTTTCTTAGGAAATGACTAGAAGATGTGCTACGGTTGATCTAAATGAAAAACAAAGAGCGGTCAATGGCAAAATTGGTTTTCTGGCCCAGAAAAGCAACAAATTCTTTTTTTTTTAAACATCTTTATTGGAGTATAATTGCTTTACAATGGTGTGTTAGTTTCTGCTTTAAAACAAGGTGAATCAGCTATACGTATATATATATCTCCGTATCTCCTCCCTCTTGCATCTCCCTCCCACCCTCCCTATCCCACACTTCTAGAGGGTCACAAAGGACTGAGCTGATCTCCCTGTGCTATGCAGCTGCTTCCCACTAGCTATCCAGTTTACATTTGGTAGTGTATATATGTCCATGCCCCTCTCTCACTTCGTCCCAGCTTACCCTTCCCCCTCTCCGTGTCCTCAAGTCCATTCTCTACATCTGCATCTTTATTCCTGTCCTGCCCCTAGTTTCTTCAGAACCTTTTTTTTTCTTTTTAGATTCCATATATATGTGTTAGCATACGGCACTTGTTTTTCTCTTTCTGACTTACTTCACTCTGTATGACAGACTCTAGGTCCATCCACCTCACTACAAATAACTCAATTTCGTTTAATATTCCATTGTATATATGTGACACATCTTTATCCATTCATCTGTCGAGGGACACTTAGGTTGCTTCCATGTCCTGGCTATTGTAAATAGAGCTGCAATGAACATTGTGGTACATGACTTTTTTTGAATTATGGTTTTCTCAGGGTATATATGCCCATCAGTGGGATTACTGTGCTGTATGGTAGTTCTATTTTTAGATTTTTAAGGAACCTCCATACTGTTCTCCATAGTGGCTGTATCAATTTACATTCCCACCAACAGTGCAAGAGGGTTCCCTTTTCTGCACACCCCCTCCAGCATTTATTGTTTGTAGATTTTTTGATGATGCCCATTCTGACCCAAGTGAGGTGATAGCTCATTGTAGTTTTGATTTGCATTTCTCTAATGATTAATGATGTTGAGCATCCTTTCATGTGTTTGTTGGCAATCTGCATATCTTCTTTAGAGAAATGTCTACTTAGGTCTTCTGCTCATTTTTGGATTGGGTTGGGTTTTTTTTTTTTTTTTTTTTTTTGGATATTGAGCTTGTACTGCTTGTAAATTTTGGAGATTAATCCTTTGTCAATAAGCAAAAAATTCTGATTTGAGCTGAAAGAAGTACTCCAAGAAATAAAAGGAGGAGGAAGAAGAAGGAGAGGGAAAAGAGAGAGGAGGAGGAGAAAAACAGAAGGAAGGAGGGCAGGAAGGCAGCAGGGCAGGAAGGCAGGAAGGAAGGAAAGCAGGAAGGAAGCAAGGAAGGGGGAGGGAGGGAGAAAGGGAAGGAAGGAAGGAAGGGAGGGAAAAACCAAGACTGATGTTCTTGTGCATTTTCTGGTTATTTAACGTATATACTGGAACATATGGGGAAATAGTGATATTACATAGAAAACTAAGAAAAAAAATCTTAAGAAATCATCAACAGGAAAAAGTTCCATGAGATAGGAAATCCAGTTATAGTACACTGTCTGATTCAATAGTGAATAACACAGTCTCATAGCAATATAAACCTTGACTGTTGAGTTAACCTAAATTATAATGTAATTATAAAGGAAAGATGGAAGGAGCAGAAATAGGAGTATGATGTGTAAGTATGGCAAATCCTCAGCTACCATATTAGAGTGTCAGTCGATATAAAAATGCATCACTGAAACAGCCTAACAGTTAGAAATATGAATGCAAATGATAAGACATAGAAAAATATTAGAAAGTGATTCTGTGAGAGCAGAAAGACCCTTAAAAATTTAATCTCTTTAGTATTCTTTGACACTTTAATCATAGACATGTATTACTCTGAAGAAAATGACTTTAACAATTAGAAATATAAAGTCAAATGAACATGAAAGGAAAAGATGGGCTGAGTTTTAAACCTGTGGAGTGTGAGATGATGGCATTCTATAGCTTTCAAATTATTACTTGTTGATTTAGTATTCAGGCTGGATGGAATCAGAGTGGAGATCAAATACTTGAGTCTTAGAGACAATATCTCAATCAGAGAAGCCAATTGTTCAAGGAACAGTTTCATCTTATGTACAAAGAAACCAGTAACACATATTGAAAAAAAAAACCAGAATATGCCATTAAATTATAGAGAGCTTGAATTCCTCTACAAATATAAATTTCTATATTCCTTTTATTCACATGCTTCTCTGTTTTTCTGGAATTTCAATAATTTCCTACCTCCTTTTACTATAAAAAGACTATTCATGAAAAAATCAAATAAAAACTTCCCATCCCAAGAAGAAACCATTAGCAAGAATATTTTAAACAAGCAAAAGCAAATGCCCAGGAAGCATGTAGGTATTACACCTGTCATAACTCCAGTGTGAGTGGGGTAGATATTGTTTTGTTCCTATTAAAGTAGCCATATGTTATAGCTAAATTTAAGTAGTGAAAGTTATACTGTTTAACGATTATATCTATTTTTTCATTGGCTAACACAAGGGATTGAAATGACACATTATAAATTTTCCTTAAGATTAAAAACAGAAATGCCATGTTCTTCCACAGGAGTTGAACGTTAACATAAATCATAATAACAAATAAACATTTTTTAATGGTTTCTATTTCCTTTCATAAGCTTATAAAACACTATCAAAGAAACTCTACAACAGTGAACTCAAAACAGAAGCAATGACCCCATTAAAGTCCTTGTGAGGATTTCAGAATGAGGAGAAATTCACATCCCTTCCTTTCTCCCACTATCCAGGAAAACTGTTTCATAATAAATAATCTCACAAGAATTTCATAATTATGAACATATGCTTGGCATCTTCAAACTCTATAGGCCTTTCAATGTTTAAATTAATGAGAGACAAAAATGCAGGGAATGCCCATCTTCTAGTCACAGAAAGAAAAATTGTGAAGAATACCTATGTAAACCTATGAAGAAAAACTTTTTAAAGCATACTTCTAATTACTCCCTTAGAGCAAATGCTGCAAATTGAAACTGGATTTTAGAAAAAGATACCTTCAAGACAAAATCTTTAGAAATAATTTGCTGAATTATACTCCACCAACAGTTTCTCTTCCCAAACTTGAAGAATTTTTTTTATTTATGTTTGCAAATTTATTAGGAAAAATATGATGTTTCCCATTTATTTAATCTTTTATTATTAAAGTTGACTATTTTTATATATGTATTTCTTTTTTTATTTATTCTTTTTGAATTCCACATTCATACCCAATTTTATTTATTAGTAATAGTTTTCTATATTGATGACAATAACACTTTGTAACATGTTACAAATGTTTTCACGTTTTCAATCTTGATTTACTTTTAATTGATCAAGTTACAGTGGTAATAATCCTTTCACCTGCATATATTTATTAAAAGATGAAAAGAAAATTCAAAGTTCAAATAAAACACCATACAATGTTATTTAGTTTTCTTTTTGAGCTGTGTTCTATGTCACAAATGTATTAAAGAAGAAACTCTAAGCTAAAAATTCTATTAAAAGACAGAGAACTGGAAATGACATCACTCTTTTCAATCAATTAGCTAGAGTCTCATCTTTTAATTTTTTTAACACTACTTCTGATTAAATTGGTTAAACCATTTGAGTCCAATTCATCTGCTTTGGGATGTGATAATTTTTCTCAGAGTACTATAAATATGACAAAAATAACTTTCATTTTTTACAAGCTTTTCCAAATTATCCTAAATATGATATTTAATAATTCACAAGTTAACAGTGCCACTGTTAGTGAATTATGTTGCTTAGTTAATTGGAATTCTTTAGAGGAATGTTAATCATTTTCATTCTTGTAGTCCTAGATCAGAAACTTTATATATCTATGTGCCACAAAGCAATATCCTAGACTTCCAGGCAACTAGAATTCTGGGAATAAATAAGTTAACTACAAAATCAGAACCTTAAAATGGAGGAGTTTCAAATATTAGACAAATACAATTTTGCTGGCTGAATATTCATATTGGCTTCTTTCTTTAATTTGGATGAGAATCTCTTTGCCAGTGTTATAATTTTATTCACCAACATTTTTACAGTGGGTAGGGGATGGTAGCAATAGGTAGTGAAACACATACAAGGACTAAATATATGGTCTAAGGTTACACAGAACTGCAGCTTCGAGAGTTGAGCCCAAGTGCCTTAACACCATTCTGAATTTTAGGCCCTCTATACTGATCTCCCATGTTCCCATTCAGAGTATTATTAAAAAACACATTATCCACTATTATTGCTCCATCTATCATTTTATCTAGATATTAAATGGAAAAATATTTTTCTTTTGGAAAGAGGAGGTATCAGAGATTCACAGTACTACTGTTACCAAGGCTGTTGCCCCAGAATCATACCCCTTCCCCTCACTCAAATAGAAACCAATTACTCTTATCTAAGTTTCAGCAGGAAGCTGCAAAGAGAAAAAACCAGGAACAGGTTAGAACCAACTAGGCCCAAGGTGGCAGAGGATTTGACTTCCAGTAGAACTTGAGCCTCATTATAGGCTCATTATAAAGCATCAGCATGCTAGCTGACACTCCCACTAGCACCCTGACAGTTGACAATTGCCATGACAACAATTAGAGAAGCCTAAACAAGGACTGAAAAGGAGAGTGCATCAGTTCAGGGTCCAAACCACACCCCTGGTTTCAGAAAACTCATGAATATCCTCCCACTCTTTCTAGTTCCCTCCCTTTTACCTTCATCCTCCTCTATATTTGGTGTCTCCACCTAAATAGGGTTGAGAAGTCGATCTGAAAACTAGGTTCCTGCTTCTCCATTCTTCAGCCATTGAATAAAGCTTGTGCTCTTCCAGTCTCAGCATCGGTTTCGTTACTGGCTGAGTGAATTTGATCAGAAAAATAACCTTCCTGGCCAAGACTGGGGTCTCGCCCCAGGCTAGGACCCTGCTATGGATTCAGTTGACCAATTCAGTAACACTATCGTAGAATTATTGCATGAATTTCTGATGTATTTCCTATTCTTCAATATAGGTAAATTAATTAGTTTATAGTCTTAATTTTCGGTGTCAATGCTAAAAAATGATGCTAGCATTGTGTCCCAATAAAATGTCACATCTGTGGAAGTTAAATTTAAGAAACGGATGATAAAAGTCTGATATCCTTTTCTCCTATTGCAGACACAAAGGAAAAATATATGGTGCTATACTATTTCTATTGTAGGAGAGAAAAGCAGAATAAAGGTAATTGGAACAGACACTTTCAGGAAAACAGAAACAATAAATGTTCAGACTGCAGGAAACTTCAACCACCTTATCCCACTGTTTGAATTGTCATGAACATTAATGCTAAAAACAGGATGTTATCAGGATAACAACTCAAATAGAGAGGTGAAGTCAAATAAGGAGCAATGGCTTTACTTAAAAATTGTCTCCAAATTGATTTAAAAGTAAGAAAAAAATGTTTTCTTCCTTCCTCCCTCCCTTTCTTCCTTCCTTAATTTGTTTTTTTCTTATTTGCAATAATACCAGATCATCAATATCTCCATTGTAAGGCTGTAGATTTTGGAGGTTGTTTTCAAACAGGGGGAAAAACTAATTCAAAAAATAGTAAATAGGGCAAAGAAAAAGAGGTAGCCAATCACCAAAGTACAGTAGGCTCTTAGGTTTAAGAAGAAATGCTTTACTGAATGGTACACTTTGCTGGAGTTTCATATTCCTAAATTCCCAGTAAAGGAAAGCATAAACCACATTATCTTATATGCAAGTTTTGTTACATATTTTTTTCCTTTATAAGGGTGATATAAACACGTTTCATAGTATTAGAAATTGAGAAAAACAAGGATAATATCATAATGTCCTGAGCTGAAATAACTACTTTTTCATTTCCTTGTGTTAATCTTTATGCCTTTGCTATTTTGTAATTGCTGTAATCACAGAATATGTCCAATTTGCTATTCAACCTTCGTATATTCTAGGACAAGAATTATCCATTATATTGTCTTCAGAGGCAAAATTTGGGATATGTAATATTTCTTCTCATTAATATCTGACACTTTATATCTTGCCATATTATTTAAGTTGTTAGAATAATACTTCATTAAATATCTGCAAGGCATATAACTTTCTACATAGCTTAGATTATATTCTGAAAAATAGATTTACTAGGTCTAAAAAAGTATAAATATATTATGACTTTTGATGAATACTGACAAATTGCTTCCTGAAAATATGATGTTGATTTTGAGTGCCAATAGCAGTGACTAGAATTTATTACACTTTTTCCAGCAATGATATAATTTTTGTTTCGTTTTTGTATTTTATTATTTATTTTTAATTGATTAATTAATGAGACTCTACTTTTTAGAGCAATATAATTTTTTATATTGATTATTTAGTAAACTACATTTTCTTCTGTCATTATGAGCAGGATTGAATTTATTTATATCTGACTTTCTAATATTGATGTAATTTGCTCACATTTTTTCTTTTGTACTTCTGTTCTTTTTTTGTACTTTTATTCTTCTTATCTACTCATATTTCATCATCCATCTATTGCAGATGCATTATATTTTCTTATACATTTGAGTGGAACAGGCACAAACACATACACACACACACATCCCTTATCTCATATATTTTGTAATATTTCTCAGAATCTTGTTTCCTCTTTTATTCTCATTACTCAAATTCTTCTACCTTTCCTTGATTATTTCTTCCAAGATTTGCCAAACTGCATTTTTTTCCAAAGATTTCTAGCACAGGGTCTGACTAGTAGAAAATATACATAATAAGTGAATGGAGATTGGAAATTTCTTCACTGGTTGTGGCCCACAGTTTACCCAGTGACTGGTACGAAATGAGATAAAGTTATTGAGCAGCTTCTGAGGCTTTGGGGCAAGTTGCCCACACTATCGCTTCCAATAATTTCAATAATCAACCACACAAAAGTTTTGTAAAGAGGTGACAGATCAGTTACAGACTGACTTTTAGATTAAGTATAAATGTAATTCCTAGAATATTAGGAAAGGCATCCTCATCTAAAAATGCATCTGATATCCTAGTTAAGTAAGCTTCATTAAAGATAAACTCCTTTATTTCATAGATATACAGATACATATACAGATAGATATATAATCTTAAGAGTATATGTATATGCCTCTGCAAGTGGTAGCATTCATCCTATTTCTAACTGTGAAAGTCAATTTATCCTCTAAGATCAGATAAAGCATACATAGATTATCAAATCTATAAATGTTCTTCTACTTTATTTATTTTTTTGAATTCAAGAAATGGTAACTCTACTAAAGAAGGCTTTTCTCAATTAATTTATGACGGGGTTTTAATCTAATAATTTTATAGTTTTAAAATATTACTTTAAACATTTAAATCATATTTTTATTCATTTATTAATTAAATTTTCTATTTGCCCATCCCTATCAACTTATTTCTATAAAGTAATATACAGTACAGACTGGTATTGTAATATAATGTGATTTTTCTCTTGTTAATGTGCTAAAAGGATTAACAGTTATTGAGGAATGAATTATCCTTATTTTCTTTAAATAAAGCCTACTTGGTCATGGTATTATTTTAATAAACTGTCAGATTTAATTTGCAAGTTATTTTTTAGTTTTTTTGCATTGATATTTGTGCTTTATTTTTTCATATATTGATAGATATCAAGCAATCGTGCTTCACATAAAATCAAGCTATTTATTGAATAATCCACTTTTTCTGACTGGTTTAAAATGCAATCTCCATCATATGTGCATTTCCATATATACATGAATTTGTTTTGAACTCTACTCTCTTTCATTTATCTACTCTCTAACAAAGCTTTAGAGAATGTATTGATATCACAGAGTAGGACATTTCTCTTGTTCTTTTCATTTTCAAGATATATCTATTCTTTGGCACTTTCCTCTTACATTTGAACTGTGAAATTAGATTGCCAAATTTCAATATCCTAGTGTGACTTAAATTGATACTGAATTGAATTTAACGTGTGAAGAGAATTTGTATCTTTACAATATTGACTCTCCTCATTTAAGAATATAGCAGGTATGTATTTATTGAGATCTTGTTTGTCCTCTTCAGTTTTCCTGGAATCTTTTTTTTTAATTGATGTATAGTTGATTTATAATATTGTGTCAGTTTCAGGTGTACAGCAAAGTGATTCAGTTATATATATATATATATATATATATATTTAGATTATTTTCCTTAGGTTATTACAAGATATAAATTATAGTTCCATGTGCTATATACATATATCCTTGTTGCTTATCTATTTCATGTCCTCTATAGTAGTTTGTGTCTGTTAATCCCATACTCCTATTTTATCTCTCCTCCCACCTTTTTCCCCTTTGGTAACCATAAATTTGTTTTCTATGTCTGAGTCTGTTTCTGTTTTGTATATAGATTCATTTATATTACTTTTTTAGATTCCACATATAAGTGATATCCTATAATATTGTCTTTCTCTGTCTGACTTGCTTCACTTAGTATGATTTCTCCAGGTCCTTCCATGTTGCAGCAAATGGCAATATTTCATTCTTTTTATGGCTGAGTAATTAATATGCCATTTTGTATACAGACCACCTCTTAAACAAAATCCTCTGTTGATGGGCACTTGGGTTGTTCCCATTTGTCTATCGTAAAAAGAACTACTATGAACATTAGGGTGCATGTACCTTCTCTAATTAGAGTTTTCATCTTTTCGAGACATGCCCAGGAGTGGGATTGCTGGATCATATGGTAACTCGATTTTTAGTTTTTTAAGGAACCTCCATACTGTTTTCCATAGTGGCTGCACCAATTTACATTCCCACCAATAATGTAGGAGGGTTCCCTTTTCTCCACACCCTCTCCAGCTTTTATTATTTGTAGACCTTTGGATGATAGCCATTCTGACTGGTGTGAGGTGATACCTCATTGCAGTTTTGATTTGAATTTCTATAATAATTACTGATGTTGAGCAGCTTTTCATGTGCCTGTTGACAATCTGTGTGTTTTCTTTCGAGAAATGTCTATTTAGGTCTTCTGCCCATTTTTGGATTGGGTTTTTTGTTTCTTTAATATTGAGCTGCATGAGCTATTTATATATTTTGGAGACTAATCCTTTGTCCATTGATTCGTTTGCAAATATTTTCTCCCATTCTGAGGGTTGTCTTTTCCTCTTGTTTATGGTTTCCTTTGCTGTGCAAAAGCTTCAAAATTTCATTATGTCCCATTTGTTTATTTTTGTTTTTACTTCCATTACTCTAGGAGGTGGCTCAAAAAAGATCTTGCTGTGATTTATGTCAAAGAGTGTTCTACCTATGTTTTCCTCTAAGAGTTTGATAGTGTCCAGTCTTACATTTAGGTCTCGAATCCATTTTGAGTTTATTTTTGTGTATGGTGTTAGGGAGTGTTCTACTTTCATTCTTTTACATGCAGCTGTCCAGTTTAAGTGAGGTGTTAAAAGTCCCCCACTGGGGCTTCCCTGGTGGCGCAGTGGTTGAGAATCTGCCTGCTAATGCAGGGGACACGGGTTCGAGCCCTGGTCTGGGTGGATCCCAAATGCCGCGGAGCAACTAGGCCCGTGAGCCACAACTACTGAGCCTGCGCGTCTGGAGCCTGTGCTCCGCAACAAGAGAGGCCGCGATAGTGAGAGGCCCGCACACCACGATGAAGAGTGGCCCCCGCTTGCCACAGCTAGAGAAAGCCCTCACACAGAAACAAAGACCCAACACAGCCCTAAATAAATAAATTAATTAATAAACTCCTACTCCCAACATCTAAAAAAAAAAAAGAAAAAAATAAGTCCCCCACTATTATTGTGTTACTGTTGATTTCCTCTTTTATAGCTGTTAGCAATTGCCTTATGCATTGAGGTTCTCCTATGTTGGGGGCATAAATATTTACAATTGTTATATCTTCTCCTTGGATCGATCCCTTGATCATTATGTAGTGTCCTTCTTTGTCTCTTAATAGTCTTTATTTTAAAGTCGATTTTGTCTGATATGAGAATTGCTACCTCAGCTTTCTTTTGATTTCCATTTGCATGGAATATCTTTTTCTATTGCCTCACTTTCAGTCTGTATGTGTCCCTAGGTCTGAAGTGGGTCTCTTGTAGACAGCATATATATGGGTCTTGTTTGTGTATCCATTCACCAAGCCTGTGTCTTTTGGTTGGAGCATGTAATCCATTCATGTTTAAGGTAATTATCGATATGTATGTTCCTATGACCATTTTCTTAATTGTTTTGGGTTTGTTTTTGTAGGTCCTTTTCTTCTCTTGTGTTTCCCACTTAGAGAAGTTCCTTTAGCATTTGTTGTAGAGCTGGTTTGGTGGTGCTGAATTCTCTTAGCTTTTGCTTGCCCTGTAAAGCTTTTGATTTCTCCATCGAATCTATATGAGATCCTTCCCAGGTAGATTAATCTTGGTTGTAGGTTTTTCTCTTTCATCACTTTACATATATCATGCCACTCCCTTCTGGCTTGTAGAGTTTCTGCTGAGAAATCAGCTGTTAACCTTATGGGAGTTCCCTTGTATGTTATGTGTCGTTTTTCCCTTGTTGCTTTCAATAATTTTTCTTTGTCTTTAATTTTTGCCAATTTGATTACTATGTGTCTCAGCGTGTTTCTCCTTGGGTTTATCCTGTATGAGACTCACTGCGCTTTCTGGACTTGGGTGGCTATTTCCTTTCTCATGTTAGGGAAGTTTTTGACTATAATCTCTTCAGGTATTTTCTCTGGTCCTCTGTCTCTCTCTTCGCCTTCTGGGACCCCTCTAATGTGAATGTTGTTGCGTTTAATGTTGTCCCAGAGGTCTCTTAGGCCGTCATTTCTTTTTATTCTTTTTTCTTTATTCTGTTCCACAGCAGTGAATTCCACCATGCTGTCTTCCAGGTCACTTATCCGTTCTTCTGCCTCAGTTATTCTGCTATTGCTTCCTTCTACTGTAGTTTTCATTTCAATTATTGTATTGTTCATCTCTGTTTGTTTGTTCTTTAATTCTTCTAGGTCTTTGTTAAATATTTCTTGCATCTTCTTGATCTTTGCCTCCATTGTTTTTCCGAGGTCCTGGATCATCTTCACTATCATCCTGAATTCTTTTTCTGGAAGGTTGCCTATCTCCACTTCGTTTAGATGTTTTTCTGGGGTTTTATCTTGTTCCTTCATCTGGTACATAGCCCTCTGCCTTTTCATCTGTCTCTCTTTCTGTGAATGTGGTTTTTGTTCCACAGGCTGCAGGATTGTAGTTCTTCTTGCTTCTGCTGTCTGCCCTCTGGTGGATGAGGCTATCTAAGAGGCTTGTGTATGTTTCCTGATAGGAGGGACTGGTGGTGGGTAGAGCTGGGTGTTGCTCTGGTGGGCAGAGCTCAGTAAAACTTTAATCTGCTTGACTGTTGATGGGTGGGGCTGGGTTCCATCCTTGTTGGTTGTTTGGCCTGATGCAAGGCAACACTGGAGCCTACCTGGGCTCTTTGGTGAGACTAATGACAGACTCTGGGAAGGCTCACGCCAAGGAGTAATTCCCAGAACTTCTGCTGCCAGTTTCCTTGTCCCCACAGTGAGCGACAGCCACCCCCCGCCTCTGCAGGTGCCCCTCCAACATTAGCACGTAGGCCTGGTTTAGTCTCCCCTGGGGTCACTGATCCTTCCCCTGGGTCCCGTTGCACACACTACTTTGTGTGTGTCCTCCAAGATTGGAGTCTCTGTTTTCCCCAGTCCTGTGGAAGTCCTGCAATCAAATCCCACTAGCCTTCAAAGTCTGATTCTCTAGGAATTCCTCCTCCCGTTGCCGGACCCCTGGTTGGGAAGCCTGACATGGGGCTCAGAACGTTCACTCCAGTGGGTGGACTTCTGTGGTATATGTGTTCTCCAGTCTGTGAGTCACCCACCCAGCAGTTATGGGATTTGATTTTACTGTGATTGCGCCCCTCCTACCATCTCATTGTGGCTTCTCCTTTGTCTTTGGATGTGGGGTCTTTTTTGGTGAGTTCCACTGTCTTCCTGTCGATGACTGTCCAGCAGCTACTTGTGATTCTGGCGTTCTCACAAGAGGGAGTGAGAGCACGTCCTTCTTCTCCACTATCTTCGTTCCTCTCTCTGACTAGGGTGGTGCAGTTGTTTGCTAGGGCTACCATAACAAAGTGCCACAGACTGGGTGGCTTAAACAACAGAAATTTACTGTTGCACCGTTCTAGAGGCTAGAGGTCTGAGATCAAGGTGTCTGGCAGGGTTGTTTTCTTCTGAGGCCTCTCTCCTTGGCTGGTGGATGTTGTCTTTATTAAATACTTTCTATACAGTAATGCATAAAGTAGTGTAATGCAATTTTTCCTTTGTTAATATGATAAAATGTTAATACTTATATTTTTTAGATAAAGTGTACTTGGCCATGTTATTCTTTTAATAAATTGCTAGATTTCACTTTCTTTAATTTTTTACTGTCAAGTTTATGCTAATCTTAAAAAAATAATTGGGAAACTTCTGATTTCTCATATATTATGGGATTTCTCATATATTATATGAAATAAATTTTGCAATTATTACTTTTTGATGTTAACAGGAATGTGTGCTCAAAACTATTTAGACCTACTATCTTTGTTTTGGGGTGTACCTATGGTGTACTTAAAATAATTCTAGTATAATTAATGCTAATACAAGTTTTCTTCTTATTTTGGGGTCAATATTTAACATTAAATTTTTCCTACAGTATCTACTTCATCCAAATTTTCAAAAATTTTAATATATATTTGAACTTGAATTATTTTCTCCAAACAATTCGTATCTTTAGTTATTACTTCTTTTGTATGCTACTCTTAATGAGATTTGCAAAAGCTTTGTCACTTTATTGGTCATTTTAATGAAACATCTTTTGACTTTTATTGACTTTTATTGTTATTATCACATTTTTCTATTCAACTGATTTCTAATTTTATTGATATTAATACTTTCTTTTAATTTACAGGTTTATTTTGTTGTTCATTTGGTAAGCAGTTTATTGGCAGGGTATGCATCTTTTTATTTTATTTTTTCTACTCCTTCTCTTACATTCATAATCAAACTAGAAACCTGGATGTACACTAGCCTATGCTAGGGCAGGGGCAGTGTCTTTTCAGTTTTGTATCCATTGTTCACTGTAGACAGTCATAGCATAATGCCTAGTGCCTATTTTACTTAGTAAATGCATATTTAATAGTCTTTTGTTGCTCACAGTGTCATATATAGTATGTTCAAAAATTATGGAAGTAATGAGCAAGCAAATATAAATGGTTGATATGTTTTACATCATCTTCAATATAATTGTTTGTTTCATAAACATGAATCTTCTTATGTTCCTCCCTTTCTCACTTCTTTCATTCAGAAGATAGAGTGCTGTCAATTCAATCTAATAATAATAATTAGTTAACATTTTTATACAGAATTATAAGTTCCAAACATTGTATTAAGTATCATAAATGAATTACCTTATATCACACTTACTACCATCCTGTGAAGAAGACTTATAACATTTACATTATACATGTGAGAAGAATGAGATTTACAAGAGAGACATTATGTAAATCACCCAGAGACCCACAGGTATTAGGTGACCAAAATGGAAAATAGTCCAGCCTGTTTAATTCCAAGGGCTGTATACTCAGCCTCTATTCACATTTGCTTCCTGTCTTGTGTACTTCCCAACTCCATCTTTCCCTGCATTTTTTTGCCATGAGATGCAAGCCTCCATTATTTATCCTCTTGATCACTATCATCAATTGTTAAAGGACATTTCCAAAACTGTAAAATGATCATAATACTTTCACTATTAATGTACATCAATGGGTCATCCACAAAATAGAATAAAATGAACATTTCTACCCTGGCAAACAAGGTAATTTATTGTCTATATGTAGCATACTTCTCTAGACTCATTTTTTGTACATCCTACACTTCTATGTGGCCCAATATGCTGAATTCTCATTTTAGCTCTCTAATGTGTATATTATTATTACCATTTCATAAATATAGAAACTGAGGTGCCAATCAGTTAAATATATACAGAAGTTCAGTTAAACATATATACAAGTTACAATTTAGTGACAGAACCAGAATTTTAACTGAGGAAAATTTTGTTATGTGCCACGCTAGCATATCAGAATGCAAACGTTTTATAACTAAAGCAAAGATTTGTTTTTTCCTTTAACTTATCCAGTTGTTATCCCATAACCTAGAATGCCAGGCTCAATGTCCATATATTTATCAATAAGGAAGACAAAGTAATTTATCAGATTACTACAACTTAAGAACGATGTTTCTGTGATAAGAATTTTTGTAGCAAAGTTTATTGAATGCCCATGTGTTTGCATAAATAAATGAAAACAATGTCGCACACTAGATGTTTTTACAAACCACAACTTATGCTAATGTTTATTATCCAGCTTCTGTGAGCAGTCCAACCCAACAAAATATATTTGCCCTCATTACTATTTCTGCATTATCTTTTCTATGTACTGTTTACAAACTAATTCTGAAGTATTTGTGAACACTCAGCCAAAAGATACTGTGTAAATAAAAGCAGTTATAATTATAGTTATTTTGGGTGACGGGTTTAAAACGTTGATGCATTCTCTTTCATTGTAATAACATAATAAGAGAAAATGTCCAAGAAATTATGTTAGCAATGGACATAATCCAAGTTATCATTTCCAAGAGAAATTCATTAACTCTATATTATGCCTCTTCCAGTAATAAATGAAGGCAGCACAGGTACTTATACTATAGAAATGACGTAATGATTCATGGGTTGAAAGGAACAGGAGAATGTGACTCATCAATGAAGATACATTTTAAGGAAAGAGCAAAGGGTAGATTGAATTACGGGTTATAATTTAATAGTTGTCATTTCTGAAGCTTACAAGAAAACTTTACTATAAAAAATAATAAAATTGTAAAAATGGTTGCTGATGAGGTCAGAGGGCTAAAGTTTAAAAAAACTTTTTAAAAGAGAGAGTGAGAGAGTTCTTGTATGATAGAATTCTTATTCAAAATAATTTGGGGAAAGTTCTCCTCTTACTGTATTTTTCCAAATATCAAATTTGCAGTTTGCATGTGATCTGTGAAGTATGGTGATAACTCAACTCTATTCACTTAAATACTATTTGCTGCAACACTAGTCACAATCATTTTATTGAGAATTTATCATATTGAAGGGAACTGAAAAGGAAGTTCACCACAGATGTGAAAGGAGAATATGGAACCAGTCAGTACCTAAGAACTGCTCACATTATGATTTAAAAGATAAAGTATGTCCCATTTATAATTTAACAAAAGTTCTAGTCTCCATCACAATATTATGTATTTTATAATTCAAGTAAAATTTTCCTATATTCTTCCTCTAAAAATATCTGACATTATTAGCATCTTGCCAAAACTTTGCAAGTCTTAGCATAGTCATTCAGCAACTAAAACTACACCAGCAGTATACTATGTAAATTTGCTATAAACTGTTTTTGTTGACTACTCTAAAATTAATGCTATTCACTTCCTTTTCTTTTATGACAAAGTTCTCCTTTATTTTGTTAAGACTTTGTGGTGAACAAAGACAATTAAAAAATGAAAATTTCATAATGACTTAAAAGTAGCTACAATGCATGTTGAGAGTGGAAGAACATAACAACTGGAGAGCAGAGTCAAGGACATATTGAGGTTGTAGATCCTCCATTTAACACAGCCCCAGCCCTTCCACTGGCTTTCTTGACTCCCTCTCATTAATTTATTTGTCTCTACAATGCATATGGACTTCCAATATACTACATGATTTATTTATTTACATTTCTATAATCTGTTGACCTCTTCCAAAGCAACTATAGAATTCTGAGAGGGACGTATTTGTAGAACGAATGAATACTTTTATAGAGTGAATGAACAAAGTATAATTGAACAAGCCCATTTCTATTGTTCTTACATTTTTGGCCATAAGTCCCAAAATGGTACAACCAGTATGTACTTGATGAAAATTATTCATGATGTTGAATAATATTCTAATCTTGGAATGAATTGTTTTTGTATTTATTTATATTCAGATAAAAATGCAGTCTCTGATTTAATATCTATTTATATTTTTTGATAAAGTCATTTTTGAAAGGTATTTTTTTCAAGAACATGATGGCATTATTTTCCTAATGTTCATATATTATTAGAAAACAATTATTTTTATTCATTGACTTTAAAAATATATTAATAATAAAGAAAATAACAGACTGTTTAATATATATTCCAAAATAATCTTCTAGATTTTGTTTATGTAGAAATAAATTTAGTGTATAAATACTTTAAGATCTGCATCTAAATATGAAAATTGAAACATAGGAAACTGCCTTTTTTTCCCTAGAATAAAACAAGAAACTTTATTTTATTTTATTTTATTTTTTCCAAACTCTTTTCCCATTTAGGTTATTACAGAATATTAGGCAGAGTTCCCTGTGCTATACAGCAGGTTCTTGTTGGTTATCTATTTTAAATATAGTAGTATGTACATGTCAATCCCAAACTCCCAATCTATCCCTCCCCCCCATCCTTCCCCCCTGGTAACCATAAGTTCGTTCTCTAAGTCTGTGAGTCTGGGAAACTGCCTTTTTAATACATATTATACGCTGGATATAAGCATCAAAATAATATCTCTTAATTTGCTAATGGTCACATAACATAAACATAGTTTTAAATATAAAACCACTTCCTTGAGTGGCAAACTTGAATACTTCATATGTTATGTCACATAACATAAACATAGTTTAAAATATAAAACCACTTCCTTGAGTGGCAAACTTGAATACTTCATAGATGAGTAGTTCTTTCTTCTATTTATGTTTTGGTTTCATAAATAATTGGGGGGATAGAATTCATCATCAAACTATTTTCCAAAAGGGATGCCAGGTAGAAGCTGAGATTAAATATGGAGTATTGTTAAGCTTTGTCTTGTTACTGTGGTATTATCTACCCTGGTTTAAGATCTGTAGTAGGTATTAATGTTTTTCAGGGGTATTTCTGATTTCTCTCCTTCTGATCCATGGGAGGATTTCATTTCCTGGTTCCCATAAAATTAGATGTGGCCTTGTGACTTTCTCTGACCAAAGAAACACGGGCAGAATTGTTGTGGGTCACTACACCATAGAATGTAGTGCCTGATAATTTTCCACCATGTTCCTGTTTCATTTCCTAAGTGACTAGTAACATTACAGGTGATGGATTCTCCATTATCCTGCATTCCTGTGTGAAGATGACACAGAGCAGAGCCTTCAGCTAACCCATAACAGGCAAACAGAATGTGAAAGAAATGAATCTTTGTTATATGAAGCCAGTGATATTTGGGGGTTGTGTGTTACCACAACACATTCTAACCTACCTTGAGTAATACAGAAATTGTTAGTTTACAGTGTGTACCATGATTTTAAAAATTATAGTATGCAACCTTAGCTTAACGGTTAGCTGTCTGGAAGCAAGGAAACTGTCATAGTGCAAATAAGGGTGTGGCACCCATCAAATTCTTTCACTTAAACAAATGGCTGAGGGAAAAGAAACACTGGAAAGTCCAGAATTTTTCTTACATCAAGAAGATGAAGGGACATTCAGAAAAAAAATGTTTAAAATGGAGGATTTTGAGGTTGACTTTCAAGAGTTACAGAGGAATCAATGGAAGATTTTCAGGAAATAGGAGGTATAGTATATGGAGTCAGAAAAAGCAAAATGCAGAGCTAAATGGAGATTAGAGCCTAAGGAATAAGGGATAGTAAGAGTTCTAGCTTTTTGTGGAATGTAAAATGAAAAAGGACATGGGGCATTAGGAGAAAATTCCAATGGTCTCAAGGAAGATAGTTTTGGCAAGGCTGTGAGTGTTGAGGTGAGGGAAGGGTTGAGGTGTTCTAGGGTATACAGAATACTGAGACTCACATTTGACTTCTGCTGATGGAGAAATCATGGATGCAGAAGACGAGTTTTACTCTTGCTATGCAGGCATTCTCTAGATATCCAGAAATGGATGTATTCAAAGGAGTGATTCTACTCTAAGCACAACAGCTCTCTCTTGACTTGTGCTGTAAAAGTGCCCTAAGCTCCTAGAGAGACAGTATTCCTCCAAGCATACTGACACTCTTTTGATCACTGTCAATGGTCAATTATTAGTCTCTCCTCGTGACACTCTTTCTACCTTGTATTACTAACATTTATGTACAAGTTTTATCTCTCACAATAGATAATAGGCTTCTTGAAGGAATATCTGAGTCTGATTTATTTTTTTATTTTTATTTTTTTAAGTTTATTTATTTATTTTTTAAATTAGTTTCTGCTTTATAACAAAGTGAATCAGTCATACATATACATCTGTTCCCACATCCCTTCCCTCATGCATCTCCCTCCCTCCCACCCTCCCCATCCCACCCCTCCAGGCGGTCACAAAGCACCGAGCTGATCTCCCTGTGCTCTGCGGCTGCTTCCCACTATCTATCTACCTTACGTTTGGTAGTGTATATATGTCCATGCCTCTCTTTCGCTTTGTCACAGCTTACCCTTCCCCCTCCCCATATCCTCAAGTCCATTCTCAAGTAGGTCTGTGTCTTTATTCCCGTTTTGCCCCTAGGTTCTTCATGACATTTTTTTTTTAATTCCGTATATATGTGTTAGCATACGGTATTTGTCTTTCTCTTTCTGACTAACTTCACTCTGTATGACAGACTCTAGGTCTATCCACCTCATTACAAATAGCTCAGTTTCGTTTCTTTTTATGGCTGAGTAATATTCCATTGTATATATGTGCCACATCTTCTTTATCCATTCATCCGATGATGGACACTTAGGTTGTTTCCAGCTCCGGGCTATTGTGAATAGAGCTGCAATGAACATTTTGGTACATGTCTCTTTTTGAATTATGGTTTTCTCAGGGTATATGCCCAGTAGTGGGATTGCTGGGTCATATGGTAGTTCTATTTGTAGTTTTTTAAGGAACCTCCATACCGTTCTCCATAGTGGCTGTACCAATTCACATTCCCACCAGCAGTGCAAGAGTGTTTAAATTAATTATTACATAGTGTCTGAAATGTGTTAGACAGTATATTCATTCATTTACTCAATCAGTGTTAAATATCCATTTTGTTCCAAGTGCTGTGAAAAACAGTGAGAATGCAAAAATGAACAAGGCATACTACCCGATTATATTACTTAGGGTTCTACAGAAATACAGACCTCTGTGTGTGTGAGTGTGTGTGTGTGTGTGTGTGTGTGTGTACAGAGAGAAAGAGAGAGAGATTCAAGAACTTGTTCACATGATTGTAGAAGCTTGGTAAATCCAAAATTTGTGAGGTATGTTGGCAGGCTGGAGACCCAGGGAAAAGTTGCAGTTTGAGTCCAAAGGCAGTCTACTAGCAGAATTCCTTCTTGCTCAGAGAGGTCAGTCTTGGTTCTACTAAGGCCTTCAACTGATTGAATAAGGCCCACCCACACTATGGAGAATAATCAGCTTAACTCTAAGTCCACCAATTTAAATGTTAATCTCATCCAAAAAACATCTTCACAGAAACATCCAGAATCACTTTGGCCAAATATCTGGGCATTTTGGCCCAAACAAGTTGACTCATAAAATTAATCATCACACTCATTACAAAAATCACTAAAAAGAAATCTAGTAAGGAAAAGAGATGCATAAAAGGGCATTTCCAATATAATGAAAAAGTTATGAACAGGGTACAATGGGAACACATTTGGAGTGTGAAGTCCAACCCAAACTGAGAGGTCAGGAAAGATTTCTAAGAGAAGACGCCCAATCATTAATAAAAATGAGGATTTATCCTGATAGAGCATATGTGCATGTATGTTTGTGTGTATATCGCAGTAGTGGTGGTAGTAGTAGTAGTAGTACTAGCAATGGTGATGGGGTAAGTTTGGGCAGGATAGCCTAACAAGCTTGGAACTTTTCTTGGAAAGTTCATGAAGAATTTTGAGATGAAAGTGACAGGATCAGATTTGAATTTAAGGACAATCATTTTACATCAGGTAGTGGATTGGAACGGGGAAAGGCCAAATACTCCAATTTATATTTATCAGCTAAAAGACATGTAGATTCAGATGAATCACCTTAAACTTTATTACTGTTTTACTCCTAGGGCTATTACTTCTGTTTAGATTTTGTTGAAATTAAATTATATGGGGTCCAAAATGGTGTAATTAATAGTTGATATTAAATATATAACACTGATAGAAGATATATCGAACATATCTAGCGAGCTTGGAATAAATCCTTCTAACATAAGCATGCTGATGTGACAGATTTTTAGAAAAACAACTGCCCTCACTCAACACCAGCATTCCAACTCTGAACCTCATACACACTCTCCTTACTGCCTGGTTTACTCCCTTAAATTGCTTTTGTGAGTGTATTTCTCTCCTACCAAATTTTAATGTATTTTGAGAGCAGTCCAATTTTAATGTGGGAAATCATCAATATCTGAACATAGTAGGTTCTAAATAAATGTTGTTTAAATATATAGATAAATAAAAGCAGAGCATTTTCTACCTCTGAAATTTTTTTAATGACTCAAGCCTCAGGAGTAATTAAATGTCCTTCTGAGTAATGGTAGTAAATAACCACTACAAAAGGGAAAACACATCACTTGTTAAATTGTGAATTGTTCTACATGAAAAATAAAACAGTTGTAAATTGATTTCTGAGAGCATGCTCTCTTTGATAGACCCATATGAGACAAAGAAAGAATCATTAGATAATTGGTTTGTCTTAAATAATTGTTTGTGGATAGTTGTCTGGAACTATTGCCTAGTTCAAATGCACATGTTAATTGTGCTAATTTGAAGTGGTACTATGAATTTTAAATAATAAAATACTATAAGGCCTTGATAAGTTAAAATTGGAATATTCTCAACCTTTGTGATCAAAATGAATGCCTATTTTGTATTTTAATACATATTATTTATTTAAATAATATAGGAATTTTTTCATTGAGTGGTAGTGAATGAGAAGATTTGAAGTTACAGTCCTCTGCTTGTGCAACCATTATTTTAGGTTAAGCCCATATCAATGGGATGTAACATGGAGCTATAAGAACAAAATACTGTCACTGAATCATAGCACCATTAAAATGCATTACACCGTATTAAACCATTCTCTGGTTTTATGAAATGTAGACTAAAAGTAATGAACTGAGATAAAACCAGACAAAAAGAAAACAATTTCTGTGCAAGTCCAAAAGCAGAAGGAGAAAGACTGCTTAGAACACCTCAGGGATAAAATGGATATTACTTGTAAAAAGCTTCTATGATCAACACAATTATTTTTCCTCACGATCAAAACATGCACATTGACCTCTATTTAAGGAAGACTCTACATATCATATCCATCCCTAAATGAGACATACCTCCCCTTGAAAAGCCCTTGTGGACATAGTTATTGATCTAAGAATAAACTTCAAATTCTGCAATATTTACACAGGAAATTTTTTCCCGGCATTACTATATCCCCTTGTTCTCTGCCTGCATCCACACAACTGGACAGAACTGAGGAAAAATGCAGAATCTCACTGGCTTCACTTGAATTTATGACTATTAAATGAAGGAGTTCCTCACTGCTGCTCATAAGCAAACTATACAATTCCCAGATCATGCAGTCTTCCACACTACAGTTAGCTATACTTGCTGTTACAATTTTTTCTTCTCCAATTCTCCCCTGAACTCAGTCCAATCAGGTTTTTGGATAACTTAACATGTATAAAATGAACACCTAACACTCCTGATATCCCCACCCTCTCCACAGCATATGTTGTGCTTAAAATCTTTCCCATCTCATTCCTCCAGTTGCTCATCCCAAAACTCTTCAATCCACCTTTAATCATTCTATTTTTCTCCACCCCACAAACAATCCATTGACAAATTCTGCCAATTCTACCTTCAAAAAATATTGTAAAAACAGACCGTTCTTATATCTGCACTCCTGCCAGCTTGTTCCAAGCTACTGTGATAACTTGCCTGAGTCAATGCCCTACTTATTGGTCCCCTTGCTTCTGCTTTTGCTCTGTGTCAATCTATTTTTCACACAGTAGCCAAAACAGGTCACTCTTCTACTCAAAATCATGCAATGGTTTCCCCTAGTCACTCAATAAAAAGAAAAATTTTTCCTATGACATACAAGGCCTTAGGTGAAACACCTTCTTACATTTCTAACCTTATCTTCAACCCTATGTTGGCTCTCTCTCTGTTCCAGCTGTAATGTCATTCTCACTGTTTTTCCAACACAGTAGACAGGGTACCATCTCAGAGCCTTCTTATTCACAAATCTCATATATATATATACATATATATGTATATATATGTAATCTTATTTCTGTAAACTCTCTTTCTGGGGAAATAGCCCTAATTTGCAGTATTTGGTAACTTCCATGGTATTCCCGGAGTGGAATTGTGTTTATGTCTTCACATTCTGCATCCAGTGACATTATATTGGTAGCCTGAAATTGATCATGGTAAGCATACAACATAAGACAATAATTGCTGAATGAATGAATGAATGGATTAGTAGGTCAGGAAAATTCAAAGAAAAGTGTTCTTTTCCAACTGGAGGAAACAAATGCGATGTAGCAAATGGCACATAACCATAAAAATTACATGGATTTTGGACATATGAAACACAATGGGAAGGAAACTGTTGGAAGAGAGATTCCACAAAGAGGACACAGTTAAGAATATGGTGAATAAATGGTGAAAAAACCTGCAGCTTGAAATAACTCTCTCTGAACTATCACTATCCAAATATTTACTATAATAACTTGAAAATTTTATTCAGAATTTGACAGCTGAATAGGAAACCCTGCTATAATGTATTTGCAAATACAATGAAGCAGTTATGTCTAAACTATTTCTTAGCTAGGATCACTTTTCATGATCCTATTGATTAAATCATGATGCATCATCATATCATCTTCCCCACACTGTTGAGTGAAAATGTCTTCCAATAAAGTGAAAAAGTCTCTGAAGAAAGTAGATAAGTGTGTGAGACCTAAAAAAGCCTTTAGAAAAAAATTTGGAAGTGATAAAGAACACTGAAAGAGATAAATATTTAAAAGTTATAGGCTTAGCCATGGACATCTATTTGTCCATGTAATTGTGCCATGTCTGAAAAAAACCCCAAACTGTCATAGTGTTGTTTCCATAAATATTCACAATCTTTCTCAAGCATAACATAACATATTTGAAAAATTAAAAATTAGAGAAATACCTTGTGTAGTGAATTCATAGATACAATCACTGTAGGATTCCATGAAGCACTGTGTTGCTACAGCAGAGGTACTGGACATCTTTGAAGATCTGCAGAAGGTAATAGAGAGAGGATTTGATGAACGCATTGAGTTTCAAGTCAGGGGAAGGACAGTTCAAGAAATGTAAGGCATGTAAACCTCCAAGATGTGAACAACTTGGAAAAAGCAGCTTCAACTGATAGTGGAGCTGTACTTTCCCAAAGAACTGAAGAGACCTAATGCAAAGGTGATTATATTATAACAGCAAATTCTCAATCATAGTGAAATTCAGGTTATTTTTGTTTTTTAATGAATGACATGTATTTATCTGAGAAGATGAGAACTAATATGCCAGGACCTGTTACAGGTGGGTTGAGATTAACCCAAATTATGTTAAAAAAATCAAAGCCAGCCTTAAGCTTGGGGAAGGTCATTCTGCTGTTCCCTAAACCACATGAGGCATTTACAATTGCAGAGAGAGGGAAAGAATAATAGACAATCTCTAGGTCCCTTAGTAAAAAAAGAGATTGAGACCACATTACAGAGATCTCTGAATGCAAAGTGGATTAAACTTTATTCTGTAGAGACTAAAGAGGCTTAAAAGTATCCATGTAAGGAAGTGATATGTAAATTCTGTGCTTATGGAATAATTTATCTAGCCAAAGTGCTTAGAAGAGATTGAGAAAGAGACAGATTGAAAATGGGGAAAACATAAAACTAATTCTTTAGTATAAGAGAAGCCATGGAATCTTGAACTAGTGAACTAGCAGTGGGAATGGATAAAAAGTTATATTTGAAAGATATTGCTCATTTGGAATCTATACAATTTAGGAACTGATTGAATTTAGGAGGCAAAGATTGCAAAGAGTTTTGAAGCTTGAAAGAGTGACAGTACATTAAACTTAATTTACCAATCCAGGAGAAGAGCCAGGTTTATTCATTCAGTGATGCTTATTGAGCCCTTACTATGTACTAGGCACTGAGCTAGACAACATGGATAAAAAAGATAAATAGGGCATAGTCTTTTCCCTTAAGTAGCTTGAAGGTTATTGAGGAATGAATGAAGTAAGATGAAAAATGAGATATTAGAGTGAATTTGAGTGGCCAGGAGAGCCCCTAGGAATAAATGTTTAACAGGAAGTGGAAATGGAATCCAAAAATATTTTTAGGTTGATTATCCAATCGGTGTTTTTATTTTAGTATAACAAGAAGTTTTCCCTCCAAATTTGCAGCTGCACAATGAGATCACAACCAATACAAAGCTTATGGAATCAAACTTTAGGTTTTTCTTATGTTGTTCTTGTTGCTGTTATATAAAATGTCTTGTTTGAGAAAAAGAGAAATGAAGTAGTTTCAACATAATTTATTATATTAATGTTATCTTTGGTCCCAATTTGTTTATAAATTTAATTATGGAAGGTATGATTTTGAAAAAAAAATCTGCAAATGAAGGAAAAAAATTGTATACATGACCAAAGAAAAAGAAACTGCTTGCAGTTTTAACCAGAGCAGCCTGAATTCTGTTCTGTAAAACTGATGGTACCTATCTCTGTTATTTATCTGACTAATACTGGTCAGACTTTACAGGGAAAACAAAATGGAAAAACCTGCCCATTTTTAAGAGGGCATACCTGCTGTAGATGTCAGAATCTTCATCAGCAAAATGGCAAATGTCAATTTGTCACCATAGTCTTAGTATCCCATTTTTGCCACTGAAAATAGATCTCTGACTTCAACCTGCCATTGTATATTAAAGTTGCCATACGTATGAAAACACTGGATGTAGTTTCAAATATCTAAACCAATGTTAGAATCACATATACTGTCATAAGTGCAAATCTTTCTCTGTGACTTTGAATATGATAATTTCTTGCAACACTGAAAACCTCGGAAGTGGGAGAAAGTAAAAATAGTCTTGCACTACAATGAAGAAAAATTATTCTCATAACATTAAAACATTTTTTGTCACATACTTTAGTAAAGGCCCCAACTAATTCAGACATGGAAAACTAATTCAAACATCAAAAACACAATGATAAAGGCAAAAGTTATGGTCAACAAGTAGGTTATATAAAATCCATCCTAAAGACTACAATTTTATTTTTTTTACAGTTTTCAATTTTATTTTTTCACTTCATGTTATCACTTGAGATTTTTATGATTCAGCATTCTTTTTTAAAGACCATAACTTTTTATGAAAAGATGCATGAAAGGAATCAAGAGCTATGAAGCATCACAAATCCACTGGGATAATAACCACATTAAGCCCAGCTCCAAAAGCCAAACAGTAAGGAAAAAAAAAAAGGATATATAGTGTAACTGAATATTTCTGCTTTCTCACTCAATTCTTCTTCAGTGTCACTCAGGATTTGTTATACAGAGCGATACTGAAAACCTCTAAACTAAAGGAATAGCTGAGGAAAACTTTTTGAAATAGACCATAATATTAACATATGCGTAAATTAGTTCCTTGCTCTAAGATAATTTTATTTAGGGAAGAAAACCCATGAAATTGGAATCAGGGCCATGCACTCTGTTGTTTACTTTGGTATGCACACTCCTCAGCATGCCATTGCAAGTGACCTGCTGCTCGTCTTGTCCCACATGCACATTGGTCCCTTGGAATGCAAGGATTCCTGTTCTGGGGATCTGCTGATTTAGCAAATGACATTAAGGAGGATACTTCATTAAAATTTTTGTTTAGAGAACAGCAATGTACAAAGCATTTCACACATTTGCAAAGTATTTTTAAAAATACTTTAGTGAGATGTGGCTCTTAGTTTACTCAATAAAGGTTTAAATACATATTTTGTGTATACATACATCAGGTATATATATCTGAGGAGATAGAGTCAAAGAGTTAATTTCCAATAAAACTTAAAGTACAGTTTGGTAAGAGGCTTTAGGCAAACCTTAACAGCCCATTGATTTCTATCATTATAAACAAGCAATGGAATTTTCAAGTTATAGTGATTGCAGTTATAATAATTCAAACTCTTCCAACTTTCTATTAAAATAACCTATAAAAATTCATAAAAAGAGAGCAATTGAGAGCCTCAATTTGGACTGAAGATACTAAAGATCATGTGCCAAATATCATGTCCCTAAATGCATCACTAATTGTGCTGAATTTTTGAAATGCGTTCTGGAATTGCACATGTTCTACACTCTGAACTGGATTAATAGTAGCTCTAAGAAAGGTAGAGTAAGCCTTTGACTTAAACAACTGTCTGATCCTGCCTTCAGGGCCCAGGGAAAGTAAGGAATGTAAAGTAGCCAACCCTTACACCATAGCATGGAAACAGACTGGAATTCTACCCCTCCTTCTCTCTACTCCCTATCTCTTCATGTTGATTCCCCCCAAACTTAATTACTTTTAAAACATTCATACCGACAGTGCAAATACCAACAACACTAGAGAAGGAGAGTGGTGAGAAGTGGTGTGTTTCACCGTGAGATGGAATGTGGCACTAGGAACAGCACTGAAGTAAGAGAAAAATAGGAAGAGCTTGAGGTAGTATTCAGTTAATATGGTACTGTGGCACGAGCCCACCAATTAAACGGAACCAAGTATATTCAGAAATGATGAAGACAGCATTTCAAATCAAGGGACGAATGAGGGAATAGTCAATACAGGTTGTTAAAACATTCAACTAACCGTTGGCAGACAGCCAAGAAAGGAAGGCAGAGAGGAAGGAGAGAGGGATAAAGGGAGGAAGGGAGAAAGAAAAACTGGACATCTCTTCCATGTTAAGCCAAATTAAAGTCTGGATGATTTAAAATTAATATGTAAAACAAAGGAAATATGGAAATAGAGGAGAATATATAGGCAAATAATAATACCTAATATTGTTTGAATGTTACTTTGTGCCAGACTCTGTGGCAAATAATTTAAATATATTCTGTATTCCTCACATGTATTCAGAAGAATGTTAAAGTAATAATAAAGGATGACTTGTTAAAGACTACATAAGATATAAAAGAAGGGCTCAAAATTAGGAAATATGTTAACATTATGCATTCTCTTAGTAGATCTCAAGAAAAATCATATTAATTTCCATAGCTGTTGAAAATTTAGAATTTGGCAATATTGAATATTCAGTAAAATAAGAATGATAAAATGTATCTATTTCAATATCAAATCCAGCATTATGCTAAATGGAAAAATCTCCACCAAAGAGTTTAGAAATCTCTACTAAATATGCCAGAAGAATGTCTACTAAATTCAGGAACAAGAGAAGGATGACTATTATCACCACTAATATTTATCTTTGATTAAGCATAAAAACATTTAGAAGAATACATGGAAAACTAACAGTGGTTTCCTCATTTATTAGTTTGGATGGGGGAGGACACACCCGCACTGATGGAGATGGGGGTGTGTGGTAGATTTTATGGTTGTTTATAAATATTTGCTATTCTTCTCTGCGGTAGGATTATACCATCCTGCCCTGTTGACATCAGGCTTCATCATGTGATTTGCTTTGGCCAATAACTGTGATTGGAAGCAATGTGTTTCACTTCCAGGCAGAAGATTTAAGCACCAACAAATGATTAGTTTAAAGGTTATATTGTTTGGCCAAAAAGTTAGTTCGACTTTTTCTGTAACATCTTATGGAAAAAGCCTAATGAAGTTTTTGGCCAACCAAATATTTCAAATTCGGAGGAAAAAGGCATTCTTTTAAATAGGTGATAATGGAGTGACAAGATGGTTTTATAGAAAAATATAATTTTGGATCCATTCCTCATGTTAAAAATTAGGTTAAATTACAAATGGATCAGAAATATGAATGCAAAAATTGAAGTAATATAAGTATTTAAAATTGTCAGTAGTTGAGTTGGAGAGAGCTGAGCTGCCAGGTATTGAGCTAGTCAGCTGGCACAACAAGTCAAAATGAAAGAAACAAGGTACTTTTTGAGATATTTTAAGCAAGAGGCTAAACAGGAAAAAGCACCACCTTCCCCAGTGTTTTATTTTCCCCTTAGCAACAGTGCAGGCGAGTATGTAGATAGGGCAAAATCTTCTCAGTGCTAAGGGAGCCCCAAACAAAAGGGTTCCTGTCTTTATAGAGACCTAGGGATCAGGGGAGGAAGAGAAGGAAGGGCTAGGAGTGGAAAAACACTGAATATTGTGTAAGAATGGAGAAAAATGTCTTCAGAGCACCCTGATATGGGTGACAGAGATACCTGAGAAAGGCTTGGGCCTGGCCCCTCTTTCAGCCAAGGAGGTCTCCAAATGGAGGCCTTCAGGCTATAAATGCAGATATGCTTAAGAGCAATGGAGGCTGGAGGCATAGGGGTGCTAAAGCCTTAACTGCAACTCTCTCCAGGCTGTGCACCAAGTCTGTTGTGAGGAAGGCAGCTTCCCCCTATATGACCTGCCAAGTAAAGTTTTATAACTGCCTGTGTTTGGGACTGAAAGATCACACATAGGTTTTTAGCCTGGACTGGACTCCTCAAAAATCATCAAGTGTGAATTATCCTATAAACTGGAAGTGAGGAAATATTTTCTAACAAATATCCAGAAGCAATATAGGAAAAGATATTTGATTACATAAAAATAAAATAAAACTTTGCATAGCAAAATGTACAACAAACAAAGTTAAAGGACAGATGAAAAATTTTAAAAAGTATTTGTAATTTATGTTACAGACAAAGGGTTACTATCTACAATGTATACAGAACTTTTAAAAAACAAAAAGAGACACAAAAAGACCATCAACCCCATAGAAAAATGAGCTAGAAATAGGGAGAGGCAGCTAATATTGCAAATGTTTCTTAACCATATGAAAAGAAGTTCAGTATCATTCATAGTAAGAGAAATGCAAATTAACACTACATCGAGATACCATTTCTCACATGTCAGATTGTAAAATCAGAAGTTTAACAACACAGTCTGTTGGTGAGATTGTGAATAAATAGTCACCTTCATTACTCACTGCTGGAGCTACAAAATGGTAAAATGTCTATGAAAAGGATACTGGAAATATCTAGCAATATTGTATATATATTTACCCTTTGACTGGCTATCCAAAAGTTCTATGAGTCTATCCAAAAGTTACATACAAAAAGATACAAGCATAAGGCTATTAGGTTATTTGTAGTAGCACTACTTGTTAATGCTTGAAGACTGAAATGTATATATTGAAAGAGAATGAATTGAGTAAACCCTGGTATATGCATATAATGGTATACTATGCAACTTTAAAATGGAATGAGAAATATCTATGTATATCACTATGGAATAATGTCCTTTATATGTTTCTAAATGAACTGCTAAGAGAGGGTCTGGCAGATAGCCCTCAGGTGTCAGTCCCACCAGGTAACTGAAGAAGGTCACCTCACCCAAGGTCATAGCTCCTTTCCAGGTGGAAAGGCTTTTCTCTATTACTCCAACTCAGAGCATCTCTGCACGGTTAACCCATCTTCACATCTCCCCCAGAGCCCCCAGAGAGGCAGCTGAGGCTTCACTTGAGACTGGATTCTGTTCATCTTCTCCCTCTGCAAAATCCTGCTTCCTTCCCTTCCTCTTTAAGGTGTTGATATCAATAAACCTATAAACATATAAAAACCACTTGCATTCTAATCTCCATCACAGAGTATGCTTCCCAGGGAATCTAGTCTGTGTCAGTGCTAGGAGTAGTTCAGAGAGCTAAACTTGGGTGGGAGTTTGAAGCTGGATAACTCCTCCTACCGATGGCAAACTGTGAATGGACTATAGATAGCCCCTGGCACAACATGACAGGGCAATTGTTAAAACTGCAGTTGTTGCTAGTGTTGTACTGGCATGGCATACTGAAGGATGGGAAAGCAATAGCTGGTGCAGTGTATACACTGCTTAAGAAACACGGGAGAAACCACAACTATAAGAACAGTGCAATTGAGTGACTTTGCCTAAATTTGATCATTCTGAATAAGAAAGTGTATAGCTGAGGTGATTAATCAGGAATTAAAAGCTAAGCATGAAAGGCCAACTGCCTTCCTGGCAGCTTTCAAGGAGGTGTTATCTCTTGAAGCAATAGAGTGAGAAAACTGAGGACCAACCCTAAAACTTAATCCTCAGATTAGCTAAACTCCAAAGGTTGAACTCCCAGCTAAGGCAAAACTGCTATGCCTAGGTCAGAACCATTGTGGGGAAAATAACAGGACCCTCATACATGGAATGGGTATGTCTGATTGATGTCCCTAAAAATTCTGTAATTCTCAAAGTCCTCCAGACTTGTTGAGCCTGCAGAAATGGCCCACATCTCTGTTTTTTTTTTTTTTTAAAAAAAGGATAACAAGTCTCTCTTGCTTAAAAAAGATGCAGAGGCCTCTTCCCCACAAAACCATTCCTTAAAATCTGTCCTGACCAAGAAGAACATACTGGATCAAATAAAGAAGGAAAGGAACTGCACTTCAAAAGAGCCACAGGACCTAACCACCGTGTGGCAGGAGAAGCCAGTAGAGTATATTTGGATACTAGACCCTGAGGGATGTTTATCAGGAGGGCCAGAACATAAAGTTGGATACAAAAAAAATTATCAATGCATCCTCTCCTGGGATACAGGATATAACTCTCTGTCAAAGAGATAGTACAAACATCCTACTAGGACAGCTCCTAGAAGCATGGAAAATATAATGGCCAATACTAAGTAAGCGGAAATATGCCTGAATTGCCATATCAGATAGTGGCAAAAGGTATTTAAAAGGTAACAGAAGTGGGTGTGCTGGAATGAATTTAACATATAGGGCCAGAAAACTCACAATATTTACCAAAATTATAAGCAATATGCTAGTGAGAGGGGTACCTGCATCATTTTTAAAGTTCGGTGTGTGTCTCCTCTGTAGGCTAGGGCTAATAATAGAAGATGACATTATAGAACAGGGTGAAATAATAGCAACAGTTATGATATAATCTCAAAATAATAGAGCCCAAGCAGCAAGAAAAAAACAGAAGCCAGATGGATGCAATTATTATGAGTGGTGAGGTCAGAGGGATAGCAAGGGAAGCCTGACAAGCAGAGATTTATGGAAATGGTTAGAACACAGCTTCCCTAGGGGCAAATTAGATGGACAGTGAACAAGGATACAACACAGGCTATAAAATGGAAAGATTTTAAGAATAATCAGAAGTCTGAGGATAGGTGCCCCAATAAAAAGTCATGGTCCCTTGCTAGTTTTTGGATTCAGAATTCATTGATTAAAAGAAAGGTAGAGTCCCCAGGACGAAGGACCCTTGAACATCATGACAGGTATAAATGGTCATAAATCTCCCAGTCTTTTCCTAAAGGAACCTACAGCTACTTAATTTGGTAACTGTATACAGGGGAAAGAAAAATACTCAAATATTTCAAAGACTATTGGAACAATACTCATGTCATGTCAAGAGATGACATGATTAGACATTTCATATAACAGGATACACAGATGGCAAATAAGCACTTGAAAAGCTGCTCAACATCATTAGCAGATTTCCATAATGATGGAAATGTAGATTAAACCAAAATGAAATATCACTACAAACCTATGAGAATGGCTAAAATAAAAAATAGTGACAACACCAAAGGCTGACAAGGATGTGGACAATCTGGCATATAAAATGATACAGTTACTCTGGAAAACATTTTAGCAGTTTCTTTAAAAATCTAAACATGTAGGGCTTCCCTGGTGGCGCAATGGTTGAGAGTCCGCCTGCCGATGCAGGGGACACGGGTTCGTGCCCCGGTCCGGGAAGATCCCACATGCCGGAGCGGCTGGGCCCGTGAGCCATGGCCGCTGAGCCTGCACGTCCGGAGCCTGTGCTCCACTAAGGGAGAGGCCACAACAGTGAGAGGCCTGCGTACTGAAAAAAAAAAAAAAAATCTAAACATGTAACTACCATATGATTCTTCAGTTGCACCCTTAAGCATTTATCCCAAAGAAATGAAAACTTATGTTCACAAAAAACAAAAATGAAACCTGTATAAATGCTTATGGTACCTTATTCATAACATTCAAATTGGAAACAATCCAGATATCCTTCAACATAGTTAAACAAACTGTGGTATACCCATACCACGGAACACTACTCAGAGAAAAAGAACAAACCATTGATACACACAATCACCTGGATCAACAGCCAGGGAATTATGAAGAGTGAAAAAAGCCTATTTTAAATGGTTTCATACTGTATATTTCCATTTATATATTATGAAATGACAAAATTTTGGGGATGAGAATAGGATAGTGGTTTCCAGGGCTTAGGGAGATGGGAGTGAGAGGGAAGTGGATGTGACTATAAGAGGGCAACATGAGAGATCCTTGTGGTGATGGAAGTGTTCTGTATTTTGACTGAATCAATGTCAATATCCTGATTGTTATACTTTACTAGAACTTTGCAAGAAGTTATCATTAGGAGAAACGATATGAAAGGTACACAGGATCTCTCTGTATTATTTGTTACTACATGTGAATCTACAATTATATCAAAATAAATGATTATTAAAAAAGTTTCAGGCTGTGGTGCAAGCTTCCCTGTAGCCTCTGTGGTATTAGAGGTATCACTGATGGGAAAAGATGCGATGTGGAGTTTATGACTAGTCCCAATGAGAGAGTCATAACTCAGATCATGAGAGTCCTAGAGCAAGACTAGGCTGTATGCAACAGAGAGTTATAGACCTTTTGAAAATCACTTTATGATGTACTACTAAGACCTGGTAGTGAGTACCTGATTATGGAGCACCAAGTGACTATGCATCCAACTTTGATATATTCATAAAATGTAATACTACTCAACAATAAAAAGAGGAATGATCTTCCTGCATATAATATGGTTGAATCTCAAAACTTTATACTGAGTGAAAGAAGACAGATTCAAAAGAGTACATCCTGTAAAATTCCATTATATGAATTTCTAGAACTGAAATCATATAAATAGTTATGTGGGGAGCAGACAGACTGATTCCTAAGGGAATCAGTGCAAAAGGGAGCTTCCTGGGTTGATAAAAATGTGCTATATCTTGCCTGGGGTAGTAGTTATATGGGTTTTTACAGTTGCCCAAGCTCATCAAACTGGACAGGTAAAATGTGAGCATACTCTCCCATGCAAATAATGTCTCAATAAATTTGATCTTTAAATTGTTTTTAAAAGGACTCAGGAGCAAACTTAAATAAGCTTCTCCTGAGATAGGAGAATTTGGGCAACTTCCATCCGCAGGAGTTAACCTCTCTGTACCTCTCGCTCAGTTTCCCATGGCTTCAGGGAAGGTCCTGACAGCAGGTGAAAAGGCATGCAGTGTTCCTGAGCTAAGATGTTATAAGAGCCAATAAGTTTGATTTCCCATTGAACTGCCCACTGCATCAGTGGCTGAAATGAAATGTGGGTTAAATCATGGTGATGCTGAGCACTAGAAGCACCTTCTACAACATCGATGGATGGTAATATCACAACATCACACATAAAGAATTTTCCCCCCAAATTTGAACCTAAATATGATTAAATCTTTAAATTTCAAACCAATCTCTAGATAGAATTATCTGTTTCAGGACCTAGCAGGCAACAAAAGAACATGTTAAGTGACCCAATGGATATAGTCACTAAATTCCAATCTAGTAAATTCCACAGGCCAAATAACCAATTTCTTCAATAAATACTTGTTTAATATTAGTATTGTGGCTACGTTTTTAAAGTTTTTTTTAGAGATATAAAAAACCAGTATCAGATTACATGGTACCATATCTGGAATTTACTTTAAAAAATGCACATGACTGGGGGAGAGCAAGGGTATAAATATAACAAGATTGGCCATGATCTGATAATTGTTGAAACTGGGTGATAGGTACGTAGGGATTCCCTATACTATTCTCCCTATTTATGCATACATTTGAAATATCCTATGAGAAAATGTTTACAAATGTATTAAAGAAATTAGAGGATAAAAGCAAATAAAAATAAGGAAAAATGTTTTAAGAATAAAATACTATTTAAAACACAATAAGAGAATATTTGGCAATACTAATCATTGTGGGTTGAATTGTATCTCCCCCAAATCATATGTTAGGAAATCCCCAGTATCTCAGAATGTGAGCTTATTTGGAAATATGGTCTTTGCAGATGTAATTAGTTAAGATGAGGTCATACAGAGTATGCTTATAAATAGAATGCCACGTGAAGAGAAGGAGACAGGAGGGACAACAATGTGAAAAGACACTAGGAGAAGACAGCCATTTATAAGTCAAGGAGAGAGACCTGAAACAGATCTTTCCCTTATGGTTCTCAGAAGGAACCAACACTGCTGACATCTTGATTTCAGACTTCTAACCTCCAGAACTGTAAGAAAAAATTTCTGTTGTTTAAGCCACGCAGTTTGTAGTGCTTTGTTATGGCAGCGCAAGCACCATATGGATAAAATTGGGGGGGGGAAGGATTTCACCCCCCAAAGACTGTAATTTTTAGAAGAGTTTTCCTGAAATGTTCATTCAAATTTCCATGGAACCACAACTGTCATTCTAAATAAACTCTTCCAAAGTGTAGAAAAGGTGACCCTAAGTCATTTACTCATAAATGCAGCTATTAAGGGTCCATAGGTCAAAGGACAATTGCTCTTCTATGCCTGTATTTAAGGAAATTTAAGAGCAAATACTGATAAAGCATTTCTATCATAAGTGCTTTTCAATCATTAGTCCAAATAAACCTCAAAACAACCTCTGAGATACACAATTATTACCCCTGTTTTATGGATGTGAAAACTGAAATACATGCCTAAGACCACTTATCTGAGAAGTGACAGAATTGGGGGTAGAATGAAAATCTGGACAATGTATCTCTAGAGACTACATCTGTAGACACTATTTATATTGTCTCCCTAATGATAAACTATTTTAATTGTAGCATTCATATATAGTACAAAATATGGGGTAAAAAGCATTTAAATGGACAAATATCCATTTATGTGTATGCAAGTTACCATAATAATTTTTAAACAATCTTCAGTGGTAGGGGAAATGATCTTAAGCAGAAAAGAAGAGCACAGAAAAATCTTCTGATATTAACTTTTGTTGCATTTGATTCAATTAAACAGTAAAAGATAAAAAGAAAAATTTGATTAAACATTTTTAATGTGCTGAAAAATATATGTTCATATAAGAAACTAATATTAAAAAGGGTGATTTTCCTAAGTAAGCTGAGTAAAATTTTCATAAATAAAAGCTTTTCATCATAATCATTCTGCTCTTCCTTAAAATAAAAAAAGAAACATGAATGAACATGATTGTAATTCCTCCACTTAGTAATAATCCCTGAAGTGACAGTGCATTCTATTAATGCAGCATGGCATCTCTTACCTCCCTTACTCCATCCTCTCTCTCTCCCCCAAAGGCTAGATGTAGTACGCAGGTACTACAAAATTCTTGATGCTCATTAGTTGTAAATTGGTCATCCGTACTAAATCAACATTAAGGTAATGAATTTGACACAAAATCTATATGAAGCAAAAACTAAGATTAGTGAAGTAATAGAGTTAGTGTATTCTTCCTGGAACTCTATATGACAGAACAGAATATTAGTAGTTAAAAATGACCATCTCCAAATACTATGTATGCTCACACTTAATGTATGTGGGGGAAAAATTTTTTTTTCTATAAAGCCTTAAATATAATTCATGCATTTTAAACTACTAAATTTATCTCTTTATTTTTAAGTTCTGTTACTGAAATTATTGTGTCAATATTATTATTCCCACAACTGAATATGATAACATCCTTCTAGGAATCTTCCTTCCAAAAATCAAAAAGGAAACTTGGCTTCAAACATATCTTTATCCTGACTTAACAGGTTAACATTTAATTTATTCAGTGAATAAGAATTTTTCAATATACACATAAGTTCAAATGAGCAATTTCTCTAAAATTCACTAGTTTCACAATGGTTTGATTTTTTATTTTTATTTTTGTTATCCTCTCCCGTTATAGACATGGGAGAGGAAAACAAAGAAACAAAGAAACTTGTGGTCTCAGGTGCTAAAGAAATGTGAAAGTAAATTAACAGGAAGGTCCTTTGACAAGGAGAGTTGATGCTTATTTTCTACGTCCTGGAAAGCATACTTCCACAGAAAGCACATTTTATAATAAGTGGAACCATCTGCAAGGACTGAACAATGTGGATGCCTCAATAAGAGACTAGTCCTACCTTTTATAAGGCCATCCAGAATGCTTTCTGCTTTTTTGAGTTGAAGATCCTTAGGCAGCTTGGACTGCCATAACAAAATACCACAGACTGGGTGACGTAGACAGTAGACATGTATTGATATTTTCCCACGGTTCTAGAAACTAGAAGTCCCAGATAAAGGTGCTGGCTGATTTGGTCCCTAGTAAAAACCTTTCTTCCTGGTTTGTAGAGGGCCACCTTCTGACTGTGTCTTCACATGGCTGAGAGAAAGGGCATGCACAAGTGACCTCTCTTCCTGTCTTTTCTTCTAAGGACACTAATCCTATCAGGGTCCCACTCGTATGACTTCATTTACCCTGAATTACCTACATAAAGCCCCGACTACAATCACATTAGGGGTTGAAGCTTCAACATATGAATTTGGGCGGCACAAACATTGTCCATAATAATCATCCTTAGCTAGAATTTCAGACAGTCTTCAGTTTCCAAATCTTCTAAACATCCACTTAACTTCCTTGGCATGCAAAGTATTTCCTTCTTTACCCATAGGCACTATTGTTTCTTGATGCATTTCTGTCCATTCTTTTCTTTTTGTTGGAGAAGAAGAGAGATAAAGCAACTGACTTTGAGACAGGGAAATAATGTTTCTTAAACCAGATTCGGTCTGTGAGGAGACCTCCTGTGAAACCATAAGACTTTTGGGAAACCATGGATAATGTCATATTTAGTTGATGATTTTAAACTTCTTCCTGCATTGTGATTTCATTTAATAAGCCACCAAGAAGTCAACAATCACCATATAGCCTTTTGGTGATTCTGTGAGGAAAAGGGTAGTATAAGAACAATGAAGCCTTTTTAAAATTACCCCTCTGTGGACTCACTGTTCCGAGGGGCTGTGAGAAAGAAGTAACAGTCCTGGAGATTCATAAGCTAAACATGCCCTCTTGCTCTTCCAACTCTCAACAATGCAAACCACAGCACATGATAATTTGTAGTAATGGAGTTCTCAGAATCTAAGTTATTAAGTGTGTAATAATACCATGGTTGGGAACAAGTGGGCTTCAGAAGAACATTCTAGGGTGGGTATTGGCAAGTCAGTGTCTCTCTCAGTACATGCCTTCTCATTCTTCCTGGTCATCAAGTACTGTACCACACACACACACACACACACACACACACAAACACACACACACGCTACATTTGACTCACACACTCATACACAGACATCATGTGTAGACAAATATTAATCCTGAGTAATAATACACCCCACAGGCATATTAAGAAAGAAACATTTTCTCAAAAAAATAATTTCCTCTGAATACTCCTTTCACAGTGGAGAAATGGCTTTACATTATGATGTGAATGGTGTCAGTACGCAATTAGTAGTACCTCCTTCTGCTTCTAACCCCTTCTCAGGTTCTTTTCTGTGCCTAGGAAATGTGGAGCTCCTTACAACTACCCTTTCAAGCAACAGATCTGTCAGCCTTTAATGGCCATTTTTGGCAATAATGAGTGCTAGCAAAAGCTTAAGAATTGCTTTATCTTTTACTGTAGGATTGATATAATTCTTAAGTAAAACATTCCCACACCATTTACTGGATGTAGAATAGAGGATGTATGAGGATATTAATAGGACTAGAGAATGGAGACAAACTCATTATTCCTATAATAATACATATTTAGCAGTCTGACTTTATATTTTTAGTTGATTATGAGATTTTTGTAAACAAGGAATATGTCTTATCCGAGTTTCCTGAGAGTATTTTTCACAGTAACCTGAAAATGACCATGTTTTCTAAAATAAAAAATCTGTTCTCACCACCTGATTAAGGATCTTTTGATTAGTTAATATTTACATAAAAGTCTCAGGAATTTATAAAAATTACATTTACTTCTAAATTTAATAAAAACACTTTAAATAGCCATTAAGTGGTAATTTTCTTTCACTAGTACATAAGCATCATCCCAATTTCACTTTAATTAGGTATTGGGGATAAGTTTAGGTAAGAAAGTGAAGTACTTAAAAACAGCTTGCCTTAACTTGCAAATAGGCTGATAGTAACAGAACAGAATTCAGTTTCCTGACTAATGTTGTATGAAATTTCAAATTGTTCTGTGTGATAAAAGAGCACATTAATGTGGTCTGTGAGGTTTCTACAGCCGATCTATGAGTCTTTATGAAATATCAAGCGGATGCCTCTCACTGTTTACCAACCATTCATTCCTTATCCCCTTCCAATGTGTTTTTTTCCCACTACACTCCATAAAACCACTTTATCAAAGTTATCTATGATTTTTCTCAGGGCCTAGCTCTCTTGAATGCTCAGAAAGAGAAAACTGTATATTCCATCACTACCTTTTGAAACACTGATCTTACTTATGGCATTAAAATATACTGGTAATTCTTTCATCCCTTTATTTCTCCTCTCCCCTTCACAAGGTCTTCCTCTTCTTCAATGCCACAAAATGTGGGTGTTCTTCAAGGGTGCATCCTTGACTTTCTTCTTATGCTCTGTGCACTTACCTCCTCTTTCTGTTCACTACCTTCCCAAGTGACTAAGACAATTATGCAAATGAGTCTTAAAAACTTATTCTTACTTCTCTTATCTAATTCAATCCTGACATTACAAATGCCAGATAAATGTTACTACTGATTGGGAGAGTAGGAAGTAAAAAGATATAGCTTTTTATATGGCTTTTTATATATGGCTTCTATATATAGAGAGATAAGAAATTTAGAAAAACATATGAAACAGGGCAGGAAGTAATGAGTTCCATGAAAGAAGTTCTGTATACTCAAGAGTATTTTGCTGTTAGGTTCTGTGGTAAAAATGATTCCAATGGATCCATATAAATGGGTTTCTCAGTTTATAAGAACAAGTCTTAGCTGGTGAAACACTAGAAGATTTCACACATTTATGAGATATAAGATATAAGGATAAGAGTTTTGTTTGTTAACCTTGAGAAGTCGAAAGGTATGTGAAATGTCAGAGAGTGAGATCATATGAGGAAAGATTAACTTGTTGGATTAAAAGGAATACATGCAACCTGGGAAGCTCAGCACATCTTGAGCACTACGAGTGCCTGTAATTTCTCCTACTGCTATGATGGCAAATACAAGTAACCTCAAGATATCCACCTAACATCCATCATCCTGTCAACAACAATTTGTTTAAACCCCTCTACATTATTCCACCACTTTTCTAGGCACATCCAATCCAGTTTCTCCTCTTACCAATGGTACAATTATGATCACATGTTAGGTTCTAATTGTATCACCTTTGAGTTCTTCCTTATCCCTAACACCCACATTAAATATGTCAGTTTTTTTCCTAATTCCTCTTCTTAGAAAACCTTTTTTGGATAACATATCTTTTCCATTGTCACCACTACTATCTGGGTATAGACCTTTTCACCTCATAATTAGACTACAGCCAAGTACCTCTTCACTGGTCTCACTCCATGGTAGGCCCTGCTCACAAACAATGTTCAAAAAGCACTCTGATTATGTCAGCCTGCTGGACCATGCTGGTTAAAAATCTACTCTGTTTCAGCAGGAAGCACAGAAAGTTACAGTGTCATAATGGAGTTTGAGGTGTGGATTACTTTGGTGGCACTTTTATGTAGTTACTGAATGAAAAGATTGTATCATTTTAGACTAAATTTTCGTACAAAAGATCAATGCACTATGAAGCAAACAACAGAATGACAAAGCTGGATTGAGGGCTAAAAAGACGAAGCAGAATCCCCTATTTATGAATAATCTTAGCTAAATATTACTCTTCAGGTGAACACTTGCCTGAGTAGCTTTTATTAAGAAAAGTCTTTAATTTCTCTGAAATCAATTAATGTTATATACTCAATGAATGTAAAGGAGATCCTATTAGCTCCTGTCCCTCACTACCTGGGATCTTTATTTTACTGTTTAAATCTCGAGGCTCATGTTCAGTTGATGAGGTCTTCTCTTTCTTCGTACACATATGCAATCAGTCATCCCTTGGTATCTGCGGGGTTCTGACTATACACTTCAGCCTTGCGCACAGGTTGACAATCCTTTTTTTTTTTTTTGTGGTACACGGGCCTCTCACTGCCGTGGCCTCTCCCGTTGCGGAGCACAGGCTCCGGACGCACAGGTCCAGCGGCCATGGCTCACGGGCCCAGCCGCTCCGCGGCATGTGGGATCTTCCCGGACCGGGGCACGAACCCGCGTCCCCTGCATTGGCAGGCGGACTCTCAACCACTGTGCCACCAGGGAAGCCCGACAGTCCTTTTAACCATACTTTGTTACCTCCCTATGCTGTTCCTCAGAGCAGCTATTTCCGAACTTTTCTCACTCTATAAATCCCTCCAGCCCTCTTCCCCAAATTTTCTGCCTTACTTGATCTCAGATCCCTACCTTACAAGCCTAATGTGAAAATTGTAATTCAGTCTCATCATTGAGGAATTCAAATTTATGGGGCAAAGAATCAGAAAAACCATCAGTTGAGATGAAGTGGCTAGAATGAAGAAACTAGGAAGAGGCATAAACAACTGTGTTAACAACAGTGGGATAAAGTGGTGTGCCTACCTCTAATCCATAGTGCTTTATTTGTCATTCAAATTGATCATAAATACCATAAAAGCTCTTGTTGAGCCGTATGTTACGGGGTCTGCAGCATAGATCTCACTCATATCTAGAAAGGTTTCACACTGAAAATCTGTCCTGAAGATGAGATAGAGTACAACAGTACTTAAGTGGTATTATTTTTAATCCATTTATTGAGGCATTCATCTGCTTTTATCCCCTAAATTTTAAAACAGTAACAATTTAAATTTTTCTATTTTCCATAAATTTCATCTGTATTATTTATCTGGAAAAAGTTTGTTAAGTCCAAATAAATTATAAATTATTTTCGCAGTTATATAATTTTTCTTCCTATTTGTAAAAAGGAGTGATCATGGAGGCTTTCTTTTATTTTATTCTAATACATTATTTTTCTCCTTTTCTCTGCTGTTTAGTCTAATAACTAGTAGAAATGAAGGGCCTTTTTAAATTCACAATTGCTAGCAGAGGCTTAATATAATTACCAAGATGGTAGCAATGTTCAGAATCTGAAGTATGGAGTACTTAGAAGCTTCTCGCAAAATCTACCCCCCTCTAATATTCCTTATCTCAGCAATAGTCACACATCTGACCATTTGTACAATCCCCAAACAAGCACTGTCCTTGATATTTACCTCAGCCTGCATATATAACCCATCACCAAATCCTGCTGGTTTTATCATTTGAATATTTCTTAAACTTATTTCCCCACCATTGCCAGTCAACATCCAAACTGCAGCCAGTATGGTATAAAGTAATTAAAAGTAGAGGTTTAGGAAGCAGTCAAGCCTGGCTTGATTCTCTGCTCTGCCTGGTCTTAGCTGTGGTCCATTGGAATACGTGTTTAATCTAAACTTTCTCAATCATATAATGGAAATAATATGAATAATATTAGTATTTATTTACTTCATAGGTTTTAAATGAGATAATCCATATAATGTACTTCACACAGTGTTTAGCACATACTAGAAATTCCTAAAGGTTGGTGTTTGCTTTCACCAGATTAGCATACTATATCCATTACATTAATCAATGCCTCATACTAATCAATGCAGTATGACCTGTGCTATCCAATATGGTAGCCACTAGCCATATGAGGCTATTGAGCACTTAACATGTGGATAGTACAATGAGATGGTCTTAAAAGGGTAAAATACACACTAAATTTTTAAAATTTTGCTATTAAAAATGTCAACTATCTCGATACTAATATTTTATGTAGATTATGGGCTAAAATGCTAATCTTTTTTATAGATTGGGTTAAAATGTATTATTTACATTAATTTTATTTATTTTTACTTTTAAATCTGCCTACTGGAAAATTTTAAATTACATATGTGGTTCACATTTAAGGTTAAGAATTGTAAGGCTAGAATTATAGTTCCATTGGACACCATTGATCTAGACTTTGCCAATTTTCTCTTATTTATAGCTTCTAGAATGGTCAGCTACATTCTTGAAAGACTCCAAGTGATACAGTTTTTGTTTAAAACTATATTTTAAATATTTGAAATTTGTTAGAGAAGAAGATCTGAAAAGTCCTGACCGGGGTAGGAGCATGGACTTTTAATATTTTGCAGTGTTGATGTTTTAAGTCTATAAATCAGTTTCAAGTAACTTTTTTTTCAAATAAGACATACCTATCATTCATTACTGTCCATTCAATATAGTCTTCAAGTAGTCTTTCTTAATAAATCATTTTCCTCTGATTTCAAGGTAATTATTCTTATAAACTCTGAAAGTTAGAAATGTATATGTGTGTCTGAATACATGGTGATTGTGAGAAACAATTAGTATGTGTTCTAAAAGAGTTTGGGGGGAAAATTCTGGATTAAGTTAATTGAAAGTTTTTGTAGAACAGACAGAGAGATTGAGATTATTGCTCTTTCAACTTTAAAATTTTAATGTAAAATAGATTGTTTCCAATTGTTTGCTCTAACATACAATGCTATAATGAATTTTCTTGTAAATGTATACTTGTTATTTTAAAAAGGAATACGGAATAAACTTGACAAAATGACGGTACATTTCATTTCTGGGATGGTGGTCATATAGGGTGTTCCTTACATTATTCTTTCAGCCCTTAAATTGACTGAATTTTCATGTTAATCTTAAAGTTTGCTTATAAATTATTTTGGGCATTCCATGAAGATATTCATATCATGATATTTTAACTTCTTCCTATTATCTTTATTTCTTATTATTTTTCTGTTTTTATCAATAATATCTTGTCTAGGACCTCCAGTCTGTGTTGAATAATGGCGGTGATAGCAACCATCTTTGTCTTGACACTTGTCTGAAGGGGAATGAATCTAAAATATCTCTATTAAATAAGATTCTTACTGTAGATATTCTGTACTCTTTTTCTTTTTTTTAAAAGAATTGTCTTCCTCTTTTCTCATTTGCTAAGAACTTCTATCTTAACTGTGTAGTAAATCATAATGAATGCTTTTTTTCAGCCTGCGGTGAAAGATTACATATTTTTTCCTTCTTTGATCATTTAATGTTGTGGTTATTAATTATGTGAATAGATTTCCAAGATGAATAATCCTTACCTCCTTGGATTAACTATATTTGACCACAGTTTACTTTTAAAAAATTTTTTTTGCTAGATTTCAAGTAGCTAATATGAGGATCTTTGCTTTTATGTTCATGAGTGAAATTAGTCAACAATTTAGTTCTCCTGTACTATCATTACCCAGTTTGGGTATCCAGATTATATTAACCTCATAAAATCAATTGGTCAGCTTTCCTCTTTTTCTTTTTTGATGGAAAAGTTGTAGAAGATACATGTTCCTTAAAGACTTACAGAACTCTCATCTAAAAGCATCTTGCCCTGGCTTTTTTTTTTTTTTTTTCTGGGGCAAAGGGAGTTTTGATAGTTTTTTCCTAGAAAATATGAATTTCATCTAAGTTTTCAAATTTTGATATATAATCGTCCATTACACATGTGTAGAATTTTGCTTATATTTAGTTATATCCTCACTTGCATTCTGCATATTGTTTATTTGCATCTTCTCTCTCTCTTTTTTTAACTTAATTCATATCACTAGAAGTTTCTTAGTCTTTTCACATGGTTTCCTTTTAAATTGTTTCCTTACTTCATCTAGCCTTATTATTATGCACTCTACTCTCTGTCTCCCTCTTTCTCTCTCTCTCTTTTTAAAATTTATTCTGTTGCTCTTTTCCTAGCTTAGTTTTCCATCTTTCTTATATTATTATTAATGTTTGTAAATTGATACATTTTCCTCTACATTTCAGCAGCAAACAGATATTGAATCTCAGTGCTTTCATTATCATTTAAATGTAAGAATTTCAAAGTTTACCATATAATTTCTGCTTTAAACCAAAGGGTAATTGGTAATATACTAATTTTTAGAAATAGGTATATTTTTCCCTAAACATTATTTTCTTTGTTTTTAACTTCATTGCATTGTGGTTATAGAATATAGATTGTAAGTTGTTAATTGAAATTTTTGGAAACTTCTTTTGGGGCTCAGTATACCATCATCATTGGCGAATGTTCCATGTGTCTGAAAATAATATGTATTCTATGTTCGTTTGATATGAGGTTCCAGACATATCTGTTAGATCAAATTATTAGTCATGCCACTGACATTGTCTCTACCTTTATCGCTCTCCATGCATCACATTTCTGTAAAATATGTTTGTTTACCATGTCTCTTCATATCAGATATCAGCTATTGCTTATATACTTTGAGGCTATACTCTCAGCTGCATATTGATGATTACAATTTTCCTGTTTTATTTTTATTTTCATACATATATAACATCCATCTCTGATGATAGTTCCCACTTTAATCTCTACTCTTTTTCTGATATTAAAATTTCTAGTTGATATTTTCCAGATATATATTTTCTATGATTGATAGAAATCAATTTTTCTGCATCTTACTGTATATGTGTCTGTGTGTTTTAAATGAGTATCTTTTAGACAACATAGCTAGCTCTAATTTTTAATACAATATGAGAGTCACTGTCTTCTGATTGTTAAATTTTACCTACATTGATTACTGAGTTTTACCATAAATTATTTTTAATACTATTTTTTTTGTACTCTTATTTTATGTTTTCCACCTACTGAAATTTATTTTATGTTTACCATTTCCCTGATTTCAATTATATGTTACTTATGGATCAACTATATGCATTCTATTTTTACTATTTTGATGGTCATTATTAATTTAGTAAGATTCTTTCAACTAATATTTTTTTTCATCACTGATTGTATTCTGGGCAATGCTCTAAGCAGTGGGGATAAAAAAGATTAATATTTTGTCTATGTTTCCCTATTAATATCTATAACCTCATGAACAACTATGTTTCCCCACAATGAACAGGACAAAATGTCAACACAATTCCCTTTCTCACCTCCCTGTGTTCCCCCAACAACTTCCATAACACTAGTGTCATCTGAAGTTTTAGTTTTGGATTTTTGTGCTTACACAAATGATTAAATTCTTACTTATTTATACATCAATAAGTTCTGTTTTGTTTCTTAAACGTTTTTCCCTCCCATAGCAATTTCTTGCTTTTGGAATTAACTTCTTTCTTTCAAAAGTTAAATCTTTATGAACTCTTTTAAAGAGATTCTTCATGTTGTTAGACTCTTATAATTAATATCTTATTTTTTTGCTCTAACACTGAAATAATATCTTAGCTGGATACAATATCAGATTCAAATCCTTTTTCTTGAAAACTTTCTTACATTCAGTGTTGCTGTAATCAGGGCTAAAATGTATTGGATTTTAGTTCTGAAAGACAAGTTTTAGTTTCTCTCTGAAAATCATGTTTTCCTTTTTTTCTAGTAACCTTAAAAATCACTATAATATATCTAAATGAGGAAATTTTTTCCACTTATCTCTCCTATTCAGTTCTTTATGTGCCCTTTTAAACTGAAGTCTTACATGTTGCATTAGCTTTAACAAATTATCAACATTTTTTCCCCTCATATATTGTCTTTCCTTCGTGATGGGTATTGCCATTTCTATTATCAGTCTCCATATCTTTAAACTTTTTTTCATTCCATCACTTTATTCGCCGCTAATGCCTTCTGAAAGAGTTCTTCAATCTTATCTTTCAGCTCAGTAAATCCTTCTTCAAGTATATTCAACAAAGTCTCTTCACTGGCAATAAGTAACCAGAAGATAAAATGAAAAACAGATGCCATTTGTGATAACAAAAAAAAAACTATCAATTGCCTAGAAAAAAATCTAGCAAATATTGCCTGATAAGTTTATGGAGATTTTTAAAAATTCTATTAAAAGATATCAAAGTAGATCTGAATAAATGTAATGATATAATATACTCATGAATACAATGAATAGAATTTTAAAGATTTTAAGTGTCCTGAAATTAATCTGTAAATTCATTGCTATTCATTTCAACATCAAAGCTAGATTTTGAAAAGAACTTGAAAAATTTATTCCAAAATTTATACAGAAAGACAAATTTCCATGAATTGCTAAAGCAATTTTTTAAAAAGTATAAAGAAAGAAACTCCTACTACTAGGTATTAAGACAGAATGCGGCACCAAAGGAAAACCATCAGTGTGGAACTGGTGCAGGGACAGACTAATTGACTGAAGGAATAGAAAAACACGGATTTAAACAGATTATTTGTTTTATGATAGAGGACATGGTACATAACTTTGGAGAAATGACAGACATTTTTGTAAGAGAATAGAAACTTGATTTACTACTTAAAAATTTTATTTACAAAAATAAAATTGGACCTCTAGCACATATTATTATAAAACAAAAACAAATAAAAAATCCCAAATGGATAAAAGGCTTGAGAATGAAAGTATAACCAAGCTAACCATAGATTATGTTTACTGAAGCAAGATATAAAAGCCCAAATCACAAGAGAAAAGCAAACATAATTTGACTTTTGACTAATATGAGAATTGAGCAACATAAGTAAGAATTTCCATGAATAATTGTCACTCACACAGATTGTGTCCCTAGGAACCAGACCGTAAGAAAGAGATTACTGAGCAGGTTTATTATGGATCGTTCTTGAGGTCAACACCTGTGATAGGGAGGGAAGAGAAACAAATAGAATTGGGTTAGAGGGAGAAATACTGCTATGATGCAGTATCAATGAAGGCTTCTCCTCTGAAGCTGGAGAGAGGCTGGGGCCAAACTTCCCTGCATTCACCAGTCACTGGATGCAAACTGCCCTGGGAAGCATGTGTGAAATTGGGTGAGACAAATATCTCCACCCAAGGCAGTTCCTAATGAGGGAAGATTATTATGGGATGCCTGCAAGAATCACTTTTCATCAATGAGGGAATAAACCCTCTGGCCCTGAACAAGGATCTGAGTGGTCAGTCACAGATTTCATTTCAATCACAGGACTGAGACTAAAGTGACAGCCTGGGGTTCAATACTTATGAATAAATAATAAGAATTAATATATAAAATATTCAGTAACTTCCATAGAACCCAGTAAAAAATAACTAAGGGAGAAAAAATAACAGAAGTAAAACTTGAATGATTCAATACATAGTTACCCTAATCTCATTAATAATGAGAAAAAGGAAGAGGTATTTATTAAGGATGTTGACCATAGCATTGTTTGCTCTAAAGAAATGGAGTAACTTAACTGTTGAATGCTAATGAAATAGATAGATAATATGTGACAATGTGTTCTAATAGAACAATGTATATTAGTAAAAAGAAACGAATTAGTTGTACATAAAAGAAAAAGAACAGATTTTAACATATATAATGTTGACTATAAAAAGTAAGAAATAAGACTTGTAACGCTGATACCATCTTATAAATTTAACAAAACATATACAACTATCTATTCTTGTTTTTGAGGATAGCAGAGACAAGTGACATGGAAGCCTGAGCCTTCTGTTTGTGTAATTTACTAGTACATTCTGGATGTGCTCAGGTTGAAATCCAAATGCTGTTTCTACACCTGCCCAATCTTATGTGATGGATCTGACAATATCCAGCTTAGGAAAGAAAACCTCAGTGGTATGGTCATTTAGCAACCCATGGTCAGCCTATCACTTTCTAGTAGGATCCATTATCGTGGCAGAAATGTTTGTTAAAATTGAGACTAGTTTTCTGACAGAGAAGGCATAATCTTCCTCCAAATCCTGGAAACATATTAGAGATTTTACACAGCAAACTCTTCCTTGATAGATATATCATTTCTGTCAAATCTGCTGAATCATAAGGCCCAAGCGGCAAGGAACTTCAGGCTGGGTCTTTTTGCAGAATCTTCTCTTCCTCTAGGCCCCATTCAAAATGAACAGCTTCCAAGATACCAAATACATGGGTCAGAGCAGCATTCTCAAGTTCAGGGTGTGCTACCTCCAAAATCAGAAGTTACCTATCAAACACTGTGCCTCCATCAGTGATGTCAGATGCAAAGTGCAAAAACTTGTCCTTAGTCTTGGAAGGAATGTTTTGGCATGTCCCAGACCACTGGATCTCTACAACTGTGGCAGTCCCTTGAATCTTCATGAGACTCCTCTCCCACTCTCTGACACAGATGACTTACTAGAATATCTAGTGTACTTTCCACTTCCTGTTCATCAAACCCTATTATCATGATGTCATCAATGTACTAGTCTAGTGTTATGTCAAGGTGATCAAGATACCTGAATTCTCTACTGTGACAGAAAGGAGGACAGGTAGCATATTCCTGGGCTAGGGAGTAAATATGAACTCCTGCTCTTACCATGTGAATACAAACCAAATTTGATCCTCATTAATGAAGGGAATTGGAAAGTACATATTTATCTTCAAGAATGTTAATCCTATAACAGGTGCCAAAGACTGTATTAATCTACTGTCATTTAACCAAGTGGTAGTCGCAATAGCAGCTTCTGTGGCAGATGGTATCATACAGTAGCTGTGATTGGAGCTGCCACATGAATAAATTTATAGTTAATACATATACTTGTCGAGATCCATTTCATTTTTTCAGGGTATATACAGGTGAATTGAATGAAACACTGTGAGGACCATAACCCCTATATCCTCTAGGTGTTTGATAGTGATATTAATCTCAGCAGTTCTTCCCATAATATAGTATTGCTTCTGATTTATGATTTTCCTCAGGATGGGTGTGTGTTTTCTGGGGCTTCCACTTGGCTCTGGATGCCCTGATGACTACCATTCACAGGCTATAATGACTGGGTTCTGCTAGCTGCCAAGTAGTTTTCTCTCAATTGTGCACACAGGGAGCAAGGAAATAACCACAGATTAGATTCAAAGATACTTGGATACACTGAAATGAACTTGAGCCAGACTCCACCTGGCTTCCATAAGCTCCCATTTAACCAGAAAACCATGGTGGTGTTTCAGATTCCATGGCATCAGTGTCATCTCAGACTTTACATCTAACAGTCCTAGAAATGTTTGGATTTTCTTCATTCCTCAATGTTCAGTTACCCTGGAAATGGCTCCAGGTCACTTTAAGAGAATAATTGAGGGAATAATTATTGTATACATTTAATGTGGCATTGCAGGCTTCATTCTCAACAGGATCTTGAGCTTCAATCAATGAGTTCTGGATTTGAGAACTGACTTAGATCTGGAAATTGGGTGAGAAACCACAATTTCCTGTTTTAGCAGCTGATGTCAGCCTCTGTCTCATCTTTTTTTTTTCTTTCTCTCCATTTCTCATAGGCATCTACTCATCTATCTCATGTCTAAGAATGCCATGACTTATTAGCTATTACCACAGATCGCTGAAGGTCAAGGCAACTTGATGGCAAGTCTAGTAATTACATCTTCTTTGCCCCTGGTAATTGAATGCTACTCCTTGGCCTGATTCCCATCGATATTAAAGAGCCCAGTTCAATAGCAACAACCGACACCATCAACTACAGCCTGCAGAGTGCAACCACCACCAACGATGCTTCTTAAAGATACTGGTGTCCACTCAGCAGTGCATTCCTTATGGAGTGTCTTCTGGGTCCACCCACCGATCTTAATCAAGTTATGGGTGCTTAAGTCTTAAACAGATAATCTATTCTAATACTCTCAACTCTCTGAGTCTTTTGACCCCTTCTCAATACCATGTAAGGGAGCTCCAATTTTTCATCACATTTGTTCTAGTCAAGTTATAATGCCATTAAGAAAAGTCAGGCCACACAATCCTTATCATTATTGTTGACCCTATACTTTTAAAACACCGTAACTATCATATATTCCAGTGCCTCTCCTTTCATCTGCACTTTATTCCAAAGCAAAAAAGGTGAAAGCCTTAGTAAACATGGTGCTACTGCCAGTCAGAAATTTTCAGCCTCCTACCACCACTAGAACTGGAATCCTCATTGTTCTCAGACAGGTGAGTAATCCAGCTCTAAAATCCCATCATTGTAGTCTACTTTCTAAGAATTTTCTTATTATCAATGGTCTTGCCCTGAGGTTTCCAAAAAACAAAGCCTAAGTCAGAGACATTTATATAACTATCTTACAAGATAATGCATTCCCAGGGCATAGGAGTGAGGAAATAGAAAGTGAGGGAAGGGTGGGGGGAAGCAAATACAAGGATAGGTTATCCTACTGGCTACTGCTTAGTATGTAGTATGACTGCTTGCTTATCCATGTGGCACTATCTTTCAAGTGGCCACAGAAATGAGTGAATATTAGGGCCTTTTATCCAGCAAAGAAAGGGTAAAGAATTTATCCATTCTCTCTTGTCTCCCATTGGCCAAAATTATACTCCATGGAAAATTAATTCCCTTGCACACCTAACTTGCTCATGAATAAAGGGACTAAGAAGACACTATTGCAGCTAAGACCTCGACACCAACAAGAGAATCTGAGACAGAAGGCAAGAAGTACATGGCATGGGCATGAGGCAAGGTACCACAGGTTATGCCTATAAGAAGTTGATTAGTGTCTATGCAAAGGAGCAGTTGTTTTGAAACAAGTGCCCAGATATCCAGAGACAGATGAAACCAAAAGATATGACATGGTACTTACATACGTAAACTTAAAAAATTTTTTTCTAATTTCTGGAAGGAGCATATAATTGAATTTCTTTGTAATTAGTTCTGATGCACTTTGCCTGTTGATATCTAATTTATGCTTACTGCAATAACTGAATCCAGGTTAACCTGTCATTTATTTGTATACTTTGTGCTATTTTACTGTTATATTTATGTTTAGTCATTTGCAATGCACTATGCCTTGTTTGCTATTTTATTCAGTAGTAATTTTAAAAGAAGGAAGAATTTTAAAATTTTGCTTTGGGATTACTTTGTATTCTTTAATAAAGTTCATGATTATATGATTTTTTAGCTTCAAATTTAACAAAGAAATGTAACTTTTGACCTCCCTCTTATGTAAGACACGAAATGTGCTTTTACTGATCCATCCCTACATTTACAGATCTTTGTTAATTTAATATGTGGTACAGATTACAAGTTAGAGGTATAGATTATGCTTATTTTTTCCAATTACATATCTTGTTTTTCAAGTGACAATTATTACCTTTGTGTCTATATTAGTGTGTACATAAATTAATTGGATTCACTCATATCAATGCTCACCATAAGAACATTTATTCAAATTTTTCTATTTTTTACTTCTCAATTTTAATTTTAATTTTTGACTCCCTGACATGTGTTTGAGCAAACTTTTCAGAGATTTTATGGCAGTGCCAGAATTTATGAACACTTGCATATCAGAAAGTAAAAAGAATTCAGTCTTCTCCCAGGCCTATCACCTGGCAGAAAAGGAAAAAAAGAAAATAAGCCTTATGAACATCTCTCAATTATCTTTTGGTATGTTATGTTGCAAATGTTTAATTTTAAAGTTTTCCTGGAATTTGCTTTAGGTTTTTTGTATTTTTTTTATGGTCTCTAGGTAACCTACATATCTTGGGACCTGGATTTTAATAAGACAATTTCTTTATCCTTAACATTGCACAAACCTTATAAGGACATCTGTGTTGCTAAATATTTTGAAGCAGACTGTTTGCTTCAGTTCTAGATTTTTTTTTTTTTTTTTTTTTTTTTTTTTTTTTTTGCGGTACGCGGGCCTCTCACTGTTGTGGCCTCTCCCCTTGCGGAGCACAGGCTCCGGACGCGCAGGCCCAGCGGCCATGGCTCACGGGCCCAGCTGCTCTGCGGCATGTGGGATCTTCACGGACCGGGGCACGAACCGGTGTCCCCTGCATCGGCAGGCATACTCTCAACCACTGCGCCACCAGGGAAGCCCAGTTCTAAATATTTTTAAAATAACTTATTCTGCATGTTATAGTAAAATCACTTCAAGAAGTATTAGAGTAATTCTCCCTTTGTTCTATGCTGAAGAATTTCTTTCATAAGTCAATTTGTGTCTGTTTACTTTATTTAGGGTAAGTGTTGTTTATCTGCTTGTATAGTGTGCTATGTGCTCATCCTTAGATAAAGATTGCTCAATCCTATTTAATTGGTATGGTTTAGCCTATTAAAAGGGGGCATAAGGACTTCTCTGGTGGCACAGTGGTTAAGAATCCGCCTGCCAATGCAGGGGACTCAGTCTCGATCCCTGGTCTGGGAAGATCCCATATGCCACGGAGCAACTAAGCCCGTGTGCCACAACTACTGAGCCCACGTGCCACAACTACTGAAGCCTGCACGCTCTAGGGCCTGTGTGCCACAACTACTGAGCCCGAGTGCTGCGTCTACTGAAGCCCGTGCGCCTAGAGCCCATGCTCCACAACAAGAGAAGACAACACAATAAGAAGCCTGCACACCACAACAAAGAGTAGCTCGCGCTCACCACAACTAGACAAAGCCCGCGCGCAGCAACAAAGACCCAATGCAGCTCCCCCAGAAAAGGGCGGGGGCATAGATTCCTATAGCTCTCTCACTGCCTACTTGAATGCTGATAGAAGCCTCCTTGTATTCTTAAAGTGAAAAGCAAATCAACATACGTGGTTTTCAGAATAATTTCTAGCTTTTAGCAAGCTTGTAGTGAGCTGGAATCTTACTCTATTGCCTGGTTCTCTGTCTTCTGGGATGAGAACTTATTTCTGGATTATTCTGGCTGTGTTTACTTAACTTTTTTTCTCTTGAAGTAGAATATGGAAATCCCACACCTCCCAAGCATTGCTCACAATCACTGTCCTTGCCTACAGTTACACCACATGGCAAGTTTCCATTCACCACTTTTTCCCCTAATCTCCCTCTTTTCCTCAGCTTTATTGAGGTATAACTGAAAAATAAAACTTGTACATATTTAAGTTATACAAATACACTGATGTTTTGATATACATATACATTGTAAAATAATCACCACAATCAAGCTAATTAACATATCTATCCTCTCATATACTTACTAGTTTTCTAAGTCAATTTTTTTTGTGTGTGGTGAGAACACGTATGAAATATGCTCTTAGCAAATTCCACCCAGGTTCAATTCCTAGTCAGGGAAGACTTCATTCTACCTCTCTGCCTACCAACTTCCTCAGTATATCCCCACCCCAGACTCCCTTTATTCATATTGTTTTACTGGGAACTGAATTTTCTGAGGGTTTGAGAACTATAGGTACTTGGAGGGTAGTGAAGTCTATAGAGGCAATGTCCCTAGCTGTCACCGAAAGTTTGGTATATTTCAGTAAATAGATGGCTGTTCAAATTTGTGGTTGGCAAAATCCTTGCATCTCTGAACTAGGGATGGGTGGTAGGTGTAAACTGTAGTTTTGCTCAGCTTTCTTCCTCTTAGGTACTGCTCACCTTTGAGGGGCAAAGGATGCTATGGTCTCCAATTATTTTTCAGCTTAGCCATTGCCCATGCAGTTACTGGAAACCTCTCCTAGACTCTGAGACATACAGTTGTTTTCCTTCTTCTCAAGATTGTTTTGACTTAGAAAATTTTCATCCTCTGTCAATGGGAGAAGATGGGAGGTTGAGAGAAGTTATTTCAGGGATGGTTTATGTGATGTTCAAAGTGACCATTTTTATTCTCAGAGCAAATAGCAAATAACATCTGTGACTTTGACCAAGGACATTTTAACTTGAGGGCTTAAGTTAATAATCAGTGAAATGGCTATATTAGTTTTTTCCCCCTAACTTAAAGATCTCTGTATATTAATTTGTGATATTGTGAGTTATAATAAGAAGTATATATTTGGTCGTCATCCCAGGTTCCTGGCTCACAGATCTCCAAATCCTTGGAACTTCCCGAGCTATAAGAGCAATGGGAACATTTTTTGTTAGAATATTTGATCTCCTGTCTTCAGTTCCTGAAACTAATAAAGGTGAACTCGGTGTACTGTTATTCATAACAAGCCCCCTTCCACCACAACTGGGTTTATGTTATTGAGGTGACTTTTGGAAAGCAACTAAGGCTGGGGGCTTGTTGCCTGGGGAGCCAACATGAATAGAGGGTTGGAATATTCAGTCCCACCCCTGCCTCCACACCTCCCTCACCCCTTGGGAGGGAGGGGAGAGGAACTGGAGGTTTAGTCAATCCCCAATGGCCAATGACTTAATCAATCACGCCACTGTAATGAAACCTCCAAAAACCCCCAAAAGGACAGGGTTCAGAGAGCTTCCAGGTTGAATGAGTGCAGATGTAGGTAGGGTGGTGTTCTCAGAGAGGGCATGGAAGCTCTGTGCCCTTTCCCCATCCCTTGCCTTATGCAATTTTTCCATGGTATCCTAGTAAATAAACTTGTTTACTGAGTTCTATGAGCTGCTCTAGCAAATTAATAAAATCCAAGGAACTTACAATTTATATCTGCTGGGTAGAAGTACAGGTAACAATCTGTCACACGCACACACACACAATCCTACTCACACTGAGAAAAATAACAGGATTCATTGGCATTATTCACAACATTACTTGAACGGTCAAATGTATTTAATAGTTTGATAACTAAAAGACTATGAAAGATCAATTTCAAAATTACAGTGAATTTAAAAAACTAATTTTTTTCTGAGATTTGATTGTGTAACGTATTGGTGGGTCCCTCAGATTAACCCTTTAAAGTGGATACTTTTACCAATTTAATGGACACTGTCTGAATTGTGACGTATTTAGTTGAATAAAATAGAAGCCCATTTCTGTAGCTTAACCTTATAATAGCATTTTATTTTCCTCACATATCAAGAAGTCTGAAGGAAGGGAGTCTGAGCCCCTTCTAACATTTTGCTCTATCATCCACACAGGGAAGCTTTTATCTCCATGTTTGTCCAATCATGGAGGCAAGATGGTTTCTCCCTCTTCAGTTGTGCTGTAGCCTGAAGAGAAAGAAAGGGATAAAAAGAATATCAGTATTAGAAAAACAAAAATATTCCCAGAAGTCTCCAGCAGAAACATATTTGGACCTCATCACCTACACTTTTGTTACATTGCCACCCCTGGATGCAAAAGAGTCTGAGAAGGTGAGTGTTTTATCTGGGGACATTGCCAATCTGAGCAAAGAGGGGTTCTTTCTTATCAGTAAGGAGGTAGTGAGGAATAGCTCTTAGGTAGTAAATTAAGATGGTCTAAAAGTCATTGAATTCAGAATGCTATATAATCACAACCAGTATTTTTAAGCAACATAAATTTTCAGAGTGATACTAAGTTTCAGTAACTATTCACTTTTGCTATATTTGAGGGTTTTATTTTTTCATGAATAGCCATTGTTAATAATGAAATAATATAAAGAAATGTTTTAAGTACTTTACTCTCTGCATTATACTTGTGAGAATGATGTCATTAAACACCATTAACATTTTTTGCATACTAGAATATTCTTTTTTTATAAAGTAAGTCACCTTACTTTAGGGTGACTTTAGGGCCCAAGTTATAAACAGTACCAACCTCCTTTGGACAATATCTAAAATCTAAATAATAGCACCTAAATCCAAATTCCAAGGATTTTTCTGAGTTAATTACCAATATGTTTCAAAAAACAATTTTAATACCCACATACTGATAGCAGAATATTAAGTCCTAAATGGATTCTTTAAGCTAAATGTTGTACATTTATCCAAGAAACTTTTATTTTGTATATATTTGCTAGCCTTAATATCTAAAACTCAGTATTTGATAGATAAGTTTTTTAAGGTATTAAAATTGTTACCTCTTAAGGACATTTTTCTGTACCTCTAAAAATTTTTCTTAATTATATTCTATCTCCCACTAAAATGTAAATCTCAGGTTCTCTGCGTTCTTCAAAACCAGTCTTTAAGGTTGATAATCAAGATGAACAGATTTTTCAATGACATTTAGGTGGTGGGGAGGGGGGAGAAGACAGTCAAGATAGGATATCTGTCCTAATATTCTGCCTAAGTGATACTCAGAACTGAACATAGTACATTTTTCTAAATGCAAATCTAATACTAAGTCGCATCTAATATAATGCATATTACAGATTTACATGTCAAGTCCTCTGTGAATTCAATTAGGATTAATTCTACCTCAACTTACACATCTTATTGAATACATTTTTTCAAATCTAATTTTGATCCTGTTGATTTGAGATAATTTGAGTTTTATAAATAGTCACACACTAGGTATGATATAGGGTGTCAAATATGTCACATGACACGTGGGGTTCAAATAAAATACCAGTTTCTCCAATTATAAAGGAAAACATGTATAATCTTGTATATGAAAACTTTACCCTATTTGCTTATGGCTAAAGCATTTAGGAAGAAAGGATATATAAAAACACAATTGAGAGAATAACCAAACAAGAATTTTTAAAATATGAAATAATTAAGTAACTTTGTTTTCTCTCAAAATGTCCCTGGGAGTATGCTCTATAAGGTAATTCTTCTCCCTCCCCTGGACAGAATTTTGATTCATCCCCCACCTCTCTCTTAAATAATAAAAATCCTCCTGATACTTTAATCACTTTCAGTTTAGAAACTGATAGGTACAGCTACAGTAAATAATAAAAACTCCAAACTTCATTCAAAATTAAAGCTTCTGCACTCACCTAATCAACCATGCAACAGAAGGCAGCCCTGTAGTATACAGTGTAACTTGGATAGATACTTTATTTTCCCAACTTGTCTTCTTCCTCTCCTCAAATGCTAATTAGCACTGTTTCTGACCACACCAGGTTTTAAGATGGTGGAGAGAGGAGATGTGAGGGTATAGCAAAGCTCCTGCATGCTTGTACTTTTGTGAGCTGCCATCATTGACTGCTGTCTGGTTTGGGAGGTGTCAAAGCTGACTCTTGGTCTTTCTCCCTTGCAGGATACTTCATTTCCTTATAGGGTTCTTCAGACCATTTACTCCTCTCCCCATTCATTAGCAGGCATCTCTCAAGGGTACTTCACTGTGATTTGGGTCTCAGCAGGCCATCTCTTCACAGACTCTCTCTGTTGGCATCTTTTAGGCATCCCTTTTGATAAAATCCATTTAAGATGACTGTGGGTCAGCTTTCAGCCACATATGTATGGTCCACACCTTCTCTATGTACCTTTGGTTCATTTTTAATTATAATTTAAATTATTTTTCAAAACCAAGCTCTCTGTGCTATCGTCACGACTGGTATTTTTCAGATGTATACAGATGTGTTTTAATTAATAGCACTGAAATTAAGTTCAAAGCATAACTGAGTCATAGTTATTTTGCAATCATGAATACAGAACATTAAAAAAATATTACGTGTGACGAAAGCATTTATTGATTGTTAAAAACATTGAGGATGGCTAAGATAGGCCAACATCCTTCTTTTACAGACAAAAAAACAAAGAATCAATTTAGTAAAATTGTTATTGGCCCGAAGTAGTGTGATTTATGTGGCATAGTTCATGTGAATGTTTATGTGATGCATGGGGCCTAAAGTAAACATATGTGGGTTTGAGTCCTATTTCTATAATGTATTAATTATAAGTTACAAGAAGTTGACCAAGTTTAATAAGGTAGGTAATCTCAGTTTCTTCTTCTATAAAATGGGGATAATAATAGCTCTAGTAATTACATTGTTTGATAATTAAATAAAAGGCAATACATATAGTGTGTACCACATAGTAACTTTCTAATAATTGTTAGTTAATTTTGCCTTCTAACACTGTCAAATTATTATTTTTTTTTAATTACAGCTGTGGCTTCTTCAGGTATCTATTTTATTTTTTATGATTTCTGAAGTTAAAAATAACATATGTATTATATGAACATATGTACATATATGTACACATATATTTTTACATTATTTTCAGGTCATTATTAAATTACTATAATGCAATAGTTAGCAAGTGTTTATTAAAATGAGAATCTATGTTTATTATACTACATAAAATGAACTTTATCAGGCTATACTTAATTTTTCTGAAAAACAAATAAATCAGTAAAGGTAAGCTCCTACCTTTAATGATTTAATCTTTGGAATTAGTAAGCCAAGTAGAGGAGCTCTGGTTTTCAATGTAATAGAAGAAACAGACTATTAAAGCCCTCCATGACAGGCTGGGAGAAAACTCTGTAAGAATTTGGATACATAGTCTAGGATTTTATGATGTAAATCCTGATTATTCAGATGTTCACAACTCCTCATCATCTTCTTTTAACAAGTTATTCATGTTGGTGGCCAAATAATCATCAAGCTATTGCTAAGTGGAATGGTTAGTATTGCATCTATAGCGTAGTTATCCAAAGAGAGGACACTAGTATTGTTTCCATGTAGATAGTGTCACTACATCCTTGTTTGTTTATACTCCTCATAACTATACATTCATTTCAAGATTCTGAATGTAATGAATGCTCAATATCTTTTCTCCATGTGCTTAAAAGTTTTAGGAAGGATTAGGACAAGCTTTTGTCCCCTGATCTTATTTTTCTCTTCCAACACAGATCCAAAACAACACTGCAAGGGTCTACTGTATAACACCTAGATCACAGTTCTAGACAATGTCTCCTTCCAATAGCTGAGATTCTAAGATACATTATGTTTAACTGTTAATGAAACTTATTTGGGTGTACTTAGTTCAAGATTAATGTTATTGGGCTTCCCTGGTGACGCAGTGGTTGAGAGTCCGCCTGCTGATGCAGGGGACACGGGTTCGTGCCCTGGTCCGGGAAGATCCCACATGCTGCGGAGTGGCTGGGCCCGTGAGCCATGGCCGCTGGGCCTGCGTGTCCGGAGCCTGTGCTCCGCGGCAGGAGAGGCCGCGGCGGTAAGAAGCCCGCGTACCGCAAAAAAGAAAAAAAAAAAAAAAAAGATTAATGTTATTACTTTCTAGGCCCATTATATGTAGATAACAAATATTTTCCCTTCAAAAATGTTAATGTTTTGATCATAATAAGATGACAATTTTAGTTATCTTTTCCTACACATTTAGTATATTTCATATAAATATATTTGAAATATCTCTATATACAATTCCTAGGTCTCTCCACTGAAAGGGCTTAGAAGAAATGGCCAAACAGTTGCAATAACAAGACAAATCACCATATTCTGGTTTCTAAATATCATTCTCCACTAAAAAATATCACAGTTAATTGTGGGGAAAGGCAGATTCCAGAGCTGGGGAATGAAAAAACAAGATAAATTTGGAACATTTTGTTATATTAGGAAACAAGGAAATGTTCAAATAATCAGGGGGACACATCAAAAGGATAAGCAAACCATCTTAAAGGAGCTCCTACAGGCCAAATCTGAAACAATTTGTGCATCAAAATAAAGAATATTAGTATTCTAATCCATTAGATTAAATGAGAATCTAGGAGTCCATACTAACACAAACTTTAAAAACAAATAAATAAAGGGACTGATATTAAAGGCTTAGACCTCTACTCATTAGCTTAGTTCATTCAGTAAATGTGTATCAGGTGACTGTACCACAACTTCAAGACGAACCTGCAGGTGAAAATTTCTCCATGACTATAGATAAAGCCTAGAACAAATGCCAATCATTTAGACACTTATCTCCTTAGACACTGGGCAAGTACCAATATATTGGAAACTTTCTGGGAAAAAAAAAGCTCCAAATGTGTATTTCCAATTCTGCATGGTTACTTTAATGCCATTTCTCGGTCATCTCTTAAAGTATGATGCTGTAGTAGTTCCCTGACAGAAACTACCTTTGACTTGGCCTGCCAAAAGGTCTGTATTCTCCTTCCATCTCTTGCTACATCTCCTATGACTTCTCCTTCCCAGCTCCTCATCCAGCTATTCCACTTTTGCCACACACTTAGGAATTGAAAAAGCCCTCAGCTTACAAATTAGGAACAGTGAGTTCTTTTAAATAAAATGTAATGAATGTCTCAAACACTATTCTTTCACCCTAACTTAAAAAGGGGAACAAACAAACCACAAAAACACACTATTAAATAATGATTTTCATTAAGTAGTACCTGGTCCTCAATGCTAACGTATTTAAAAGGCTGAAAATCTACTGAAGTATGCTAAATGGAAAAATCGAAAACTGTGTGTCAAAAAATTACTCAATCTTTCCACAATATTTCCACGAGCATAATTTGCATTAAATATGAAGGATAATATTTAACATTTTATTTTTTGTAATGACAATGATAAACATTTTAGTGGTTATAGAATATGGCTATAGTCTAGAGTTAGTTTACAGCTATTAACTAGAATAAATATGTCATGGAAACTGTTCTGAAGATAAATGTTACATTAGTTAAATCACAACAGCAAAAAGATAACCCATTCATTCACTCATTGAACAATGATTTATTGAGTATCTACTATATACTACTAGTACCATGTACAATGCAGTACTACTAATATTATGGATCATAGGTACCCAAGGATGAATTTATAATGTCTCTGTCCTAAAGAAACTTACTAGTGATAAAAGCAGACATAAATTAGTAATTGCAAAGCAGTGTCTCAAGTGCATAAGTCAATGGTAGCACAAAGACTGAGCAATTCTTTGGATGATGGGTGGCAGAGACTGAGAGGTTTCCTCAAAGAGTGAAAGCTTGAGGTGGATTTTAAGAGATGAGCCACAGTTTATTAGGCAAGAATGAATGAATGAGCAGCTATTAAACAAAGTCACAGTGGCACAGACTAGCCTGGAACATGGTGAGAAGAGGTGAGGGAAGAATTAAATTTTAAACAAGGCCCAACTTGTGGAAGGCCTTAGAGACTAACCTAAGTGGTAGCATAACTGAATGTATAAAATAATGAAAGTCGAAATTACTTAGTTTCTGACGTGTCCAGTTCCTTACCACCTCAGGACCTAGGTATTACCCCTTTCCCCTGCCTGAAAAGTCCTTCGCCCAGATTTTTACACAACTGTATGCTGTGTCTCATTCAACTCTTGGCTTAACAATCACCTTTTAATACCACCGAACTGAATTAGTGCCACCCTATGACACCCACCTATTAATCTTCTATTTCCATTGCTTTTAAATCAATAGAGAACAGAAACACAGTTGTAAATATCAATTTTACAACTTTATGTTAACATACCCATATACCCTTGATTTCTAATCTCTTTATTCTTGTAAACTAGACTGAGACAATTGTAGAAATTGCTAAGCAACGTTTGGTGTAGTACAGACTCTAGGGATTTGTTAGTTGGCAATCTTCCCTTTATCCTGTAATGAACATATTTTGTTCACTAGTAGCCATATGAGTATGACTAAAGCAGAAGAAACTCTTTCAGAGATATTTGCATTTTATTAGCTCAAAGGGATAAATCTCTAATGCAAATTATCAGGCAATATGACAAAACATAGTGAAGCGTTTTGGAGACAGCAGAAAAGATGTTTCTAGCCCTTTAAATCATACCTCATATGCAAATCTTCCTATCCTTGAGGAGACCTACATTTGTCTCCAGAGAAAAGAGCTAGGAAGTAAATCTCCATTAGTACTGAGAAAACTTAGATTTCTTTTATTTAGCATCCTGCTAAAGTGGGAGCTTCAGGGAATGTTTATACATAAACTGTATAAATGTGTATATTTATACACTGTATATTCATTGTAGTTATGTGTCTCCTTTTTCCTACTATTGTATTTTCCTTCATTCATTCAACATCTGTGAGGACTACGAACATGAGTCATGCTCTCAAGTTATAGCCTCGAAGGGAGGCTGAGCTATGCCTAGAATTTTGTAATACAACCTGATGAAAAGGATCAGGTAGCATTTCATAGGAGTTCAGTAGATAAGATTACTTTCAGCTGATTATATATAAATAAAAGAAAACTTTTAAATAAGAGGTTTATTTAAGCTGGACTTTTAAAGAATCACCTAACCAAAAAATGGTTGGGCATCAATGAACCTATAGATTACATGAAATGATATGTACATATATGGAAGATATATGTACATGTGCATTTATGATGGGGGACAAAGGGTGGAATAAGATCACTAGTATTCATCATATTCTGAAAGACATCTCTGATATTCAGAATGATTAAAAGCAAACCACACATCACAGAATAGTGTCGGAGAGGTTTGCAAAATTATTAAAATTAGTATGATTAGAATTACAGTCTCATTGCCTCCAATTGTTCATCAGAATTTTTGCTTCTTAGTAATCTGACTGAGGAAGCATGATGAACTTTTCTTTGAATTTTTTGAAGTGTGTTTTTCCAAAGTCTAGAAAACACATCTGATTGTTCCTCACTACTCCAAGATAGAAAATGTTCACTTTATTTCCATATAAACTTTCTTTATACCTACAAGATTTTCTACTATTGACAAAAATTAAGCCCATGATAATATCGTGCCTTTTTTGCTTCTTTTACTTAATTGAAATGGAAACTATTGTCATTTAAAATCAATAACAAAATGATAAAAATTATTAGGGAGGATTAGAATATGGGCATTAAACATCATGTTAAAAATACATGTAGCATATTTTAAATTTTTAAAAAATTTATAATGGAAATTGATGGGAAACTAAAGGCATATACTAAGGAGATACATAGAGAAAAAAAGAATAAACTAAGATGTGCATTTGGAAAACAGGAAGATAATAATATGAAAAAATAGAAGTAGTTATAAATGTAAGAGATAATAGTATTTTATAGAGAAGAGTTTTCTATAAGGATGAGTGCATGAAAAACAGTAAGATGGTTTTAAAAGATTTAGAATCACAAAGTAGAAAGTGATGGCAATTGAAATACTCACTTAAATAAAAAAAAGGAGGGGATATAGATATAACTACTTGATGGCATGAAATCCAAGTACCTGAATTTTTGAAGTGTTTAAAAAAATCTAGTAAGGAAGGCTAAAAGTATAAAAGCTATAAGAATATCTTTTTGAGTTTAATAGAATGTAAATTGATGATAAAAGATTGACAGGTACCAAGTGAGTAAAAAGCAAAATAATAAAAAAAGACAGATAAATTCAGATATTGACATTCAATAAGTATGCCTGCATAACACTGCATAAGAAGGAATACATTTCCAGGTCCAAAAACATTATTCTGTTGTGTTTTGTGCATACGTTGAATAAGGAAACAAAAGCATCAGTCACAGAACAAAAAATTATTTTCATGCTTTCTTTGCTTGAGCTGGTCAAATTTCTCTCCATACATGTGAACTCTGTAGTTAGGATGGAGCAATGATTTAAACAATCTTGTAGTTCTCCTTCCTCACTTTGTGTAGTCTGCGTGATCCATGAATTTCACACAAAGAGATGCTTTACAAAGACCAAAGTCACTTCGTTCAGAACTTTCTAGCAGCTAAAATGATCTAATACTCTCATAGATTTAAGTACTCAAATCTTGACTGTCCCCAGATCTTTTACACAGGGCCAGGTGACTAGTTGACAGTCCTGACTGAAAGTAATTTCCTGAGATCTGGAGACGCTGGACCATATATTCCCTCCCAATACTAAGACCAATACTAAAAATAGTAAGATGGCTCTATGAAATGCAGAAGCACAACCAATGACCATTAATTCTAGGCTAAAATGAAACAGTTCTGGCCCTTCTATGAAAAATTAGTTGATAGAAACCTAAATGTTACAATCATCAAAATATTTGAGGTTTTGAGGTAAAGAGAATTAGCGCTACAATGTAATTTGACAAGATAACAAATAAAATATGCAGTTCCACACGTGTTTGGAGAAGTCTAAGACCCTAATCCTTCCCCTCACTAACTTGCAGAGGCCTGATTTCTCAACATTAGATCCTCACCTTAGAATATAGTCTTCTTCACTGATCTTTCCTCTCCTCTCTGCTTAGTAAAAGATATTACAAATCAGAGTTCAGTGTTTTCCTCTTGTCGTGTTTTGCACTCTGCTAGGTTAGGCCAAAGATTCAAGGTTTCAAAGTGTCCCCACATCTATCTCTGTAGCCCAAACTCTCTCCAGTACTTGGGCTTGTATTTCCAGTCACTGGATGTAAGCTGTGCACATCATGTGGACTCACTGGGCTGGGCCCAGAAACCACCAGATAAACATGGCAAATCCTCCTGAAACATCATTTGGCAAAGTTTGAGGGAAAAGTCATATTTCACATTGGTATAAATATGAACCTACTACTACAGAGCAGAATCTAAAATCCATAGGACTTTTAGATGAAAACTGGAGACTTCCAATAAGATTACTTTTGGTTGGCGGTGGGTGAGTATATTATTGTTGGAGATGATCTGATAGAAAAGTGTAAGATGCTTTGCATCACGCTAAATAAATCTCCCTTATAAATATGGATTAGCATTTTTGTGCGAATACTGTAGCGAGAGTGAAAAGAGGTTTAATAATAGGAATGGCCATGGACAAACTATGAGGCAGGTCAAGTTTATTCTCCACCACCACCACCACCAACATCACTACTACCTCTCAGACCCTGTTCCAAGGTCTTGAAGAATCTGGCTTCTTTTCTTAACCTCAGCCTCAAGGCTAAGTATATTCTGTCTTTTCTTCATCAATATGTGCTCTTCCCCATTCCATTTTCTTAAGACATTAGTATGAATGTAAAGAGATAATCGTTTAACACTAAATATAAAAATTCACATTAAGGTAGTGGTCAGATAGTGAAATTTCATACACTATCACTTTGGATATATCTGTTATTAGGCAGAATTCTGCTGAGCACTTACATTGTGTCAGAGAATGTGCAAAATGATAAGAATGCGCAAAACGATAAGAATGCAAAGATGAACTAAAAAGGCCCAGCTATTCTTGTTGTGGAGGACAGACCTGAAAATAAGGAAGTGTATTAGAAGCCATGTTTCCACAAAGGGTACATGGAGACATAAAGAAGAGTTTGTGTTATGTTGGTAGGAAAAAAAAAAAAAAAGAGTTAGAAAAGGCTCCTGAGAGAAAAGGGCCTTAGAGGTATGTCTTAGAGGATAAGCAGGTACAAGCCCCACAAACAAAGAGAGATGGCTGTATTTCAGGCAAAGAACCAAGAAATAGCCTCGGGAGTCAAGGAAACTAAGAAATTCAGGATGGATGAAACAAAAGGTTGAACGGGGAAGGGGAGACCCAGGCCTGACACGAGTCAGCTGTCTCGGGTCCCAAATATGGTGGGGTTTTGGCACAAGGCACTGTACCTCACTGTCCTGATCAAAATATTACTGAAATTCAATGTTTAAATTTCTGTCTTTAATGATATTTCAAGGGACCTAGAACAGATGCTATAAAGGGGCTTCCTTTAGTCTGTGTTTGTTTTGGAGAATACACATTGCCTGGGTGCCCTGGGTTCCAATTCCAGGGGGTATATAGCGAGATGTGGTTGGAGAGTTCGGACGGGGCAGAAGAAGATCAAACCAAAATAAGAAGTTTGTACTTTACTGTGTATGTAATGGGCAGCATTAGTGGATTTTAAGCAGAGGAGAAAGGAGAGGTTTCAGAAAGTTCTTTCAGCTAATCCAAACAGAGGTTTTTGAGGTAAAGGCAGGGAGAGGGAAAATAACCACAATAGTATTGGGGTAGTTATGTTGATAACCTGAACTAAGTTAGAAACAGTGAGGATATGAATATGTGGTATCCTATAATACTGCAGCAGACAGAATGATGGCCCCCTAAGGGATATCTAGGTCCTAATCCCTAGAACCTGTGAATATGTTATGTTACATGGCAAAGGGAAATTAGGTTTACAGATAGAACTAAGGCTACTAATCAGCTGACTTTAAACTAGGGAGATTATCCTGGGTTACCTGGGTGCCTGATGTAATCACAAGGGTCCTGAAAAGTAGAAGAGGTAAGCAGGGGCGTCAGTGTCATGGCGATGGGATGTGAGTAGGCCTTAACTGGCTGTTGTTGGCACTGAAGATGGAGGAAGGGGGCCATATACCAAGGAGGTCAGGCACCCTGTAGGAGTGGGAAAAGGCAAGGAATAGGATTTTCTAGAGATCCAGAAGACACACAGCCCCTCCAACTTCTTAATTTTAGCCCCGTGAGAACCATTCTGGACTCCTGGTCTCCACAACTATAGATAATAAATCTGTGCTGTTTTGAACCACCAATGTGGAAATCTGTTACAGAATCAACAGGAAAAACACAAATACCCAACTCAGCCTTGGCATGAAGAAAGCCTGTGACTGAAAACCACATTGAACATTTACAGTCTCTTCTAAAATGTGAGTCGTATCTTCATCAGAGCTCTGGTCAGGCAGCTCTCACCTTTGTAAAGGTTTTCCTAGATGAGGCACACCGCACTTTGGTCTTACTGTTGGTGGTTCTTTATACTTCCTCCTCAAACACTTAAAGATCTCTTAATATGGATATAATTTTTATGTCTGTTGATCAATCAATTGCTGAGCTTTGTGTCCACTTCTGTTCAGAGAGTAAATTTAAAAATACTCAGTATTAGGGACTTTAAATGTAATACAGCATTAGAAGTAGGAGCTTTAGAGTCACATAGACATGGATCAAGTCACAAATTCACCCCTTATAGGTAGTGTGGCTTTGGGCAATTTATAATACTTGAGCCTCAGTTTCCTCATCTGTAAAAGGAATAGCAATTTCTTAGGTTAGGATCCCTGGAAACACTCTCTGAGGTGAGGACTGTGTAATTGTTTTATTAACAAAACACTTCCAGGAAAAACACATAAATAACAGAGTAAGCAAGATAGGGAAGGAAGTGATTTCAGGAAAAATCCTAGCATGATCCTGCAGGGGAGCCTTGGGGTGTAAATTGCACTTCAGATTTTCTTATTACTAGAGGCTTTTATACTGTGTAGGGCAGTCCTTGGCAAACGGTGTCCTAGGAGGGAAGTGAACTTCTAAGTGGTTCCCCTTTGGCTCTCTGTGCCTGAAGGCGAAATGAGTCTAGTAGCCCTTGGGCAGTCTTCCAAAGAGAGTCTCAGGGGCTGGTTCTGAGAAGTAAAAGAACACAGAAGCTAGGAGTAAGGTAGATCCAAGCAAAGGGATCCTAAGGGATCAGGATGGAACTTAACTGGGTCTGCCACAAGCATCTACCTCATAGAACTCCTAAGGATTGAATGTACTCATGTTTTTCTTTCTTTAGCTTTTAAGATTCCTGAACTATTTTTCTTTTGGAATAGCACGCAGTTTCTAGTGCCATGAAATAATTCTTTTGTGACATAGGCATCCATCCCAGAAAGGATAAAGGAGACAAAGGAGAAATAAAGCAAATATGAAGGATACCAGAATAGAAAGTAACCAAATTAGTCTGAATCTAGCATTTCAAAATGGTCATAATTTCAGTCATATTTTTCAGAGAGCTGGAAACTTGAAAAACTTAAGATTCACAACTATTTGCTTTCATCTCTGAAAAGCTAGGCAAAGTAAACCAACCAATGAACAAACAATGTATTTATTTGATGACAATAAACGTTATAGGAAATGCCGCCCCTCCCACCGCCAAGACATAATTTTTTTCTTAAAGTTTCTCCTTCTTTGCTATTCTGGTCCTATACTGATAATTAAAACCTTCAATTTTGATAGCATGTTACAACTTTAAAGTGCATTCACGTTTAAGTGCATTTAAAGAGCATTCAATTTTACATGATGCTCACACAACCCTGTCATATATATTTTCACTCCCCTTTTACAAATGAGGGCACAAGCTCTGACAGGGTAAGTGACCTAGTTAAGGTTGCACAGCTAAAGGCAAGATCCCAACTTCTGACACCAAGAAAGCACTTTCCTCAGGGTTCTACATGATTCTTCACCTTGTATGAGTCAAGATCCAGTCAGGGGACAGAAATCACACCAAAATTAGAACAGGGAAAATTTAGTATAAAGAATTATTAACTAGCAATTCTTCTTTTAGGAGAGAAGAAGATATCACTAAAGAATACAGGAAGAGTGGACTAAGGGAGGAGACACTACCTCCAGGGCTGTGGGAGAGTACTCAAGGAGGGGTAACTTAGATGAACTACCCCCATCCCTGCTCTCAACCCTACAAAGCCTGAGAGACAGCCTTCATTAGAGATAATGAGGCTGTGGCCCATTTGACAGTCAAGACATGGGTTGAGATGTCACAGACTGGGCTGGTGAGAAAAACCACCAGCTAGGGGCCAGTGAAACTTGCTAGGAAGTCACCCACTGGGTTGCTGGTGAGGCTTACTAGGAAGTCACACACTGGGGAACTGGCCAAACTTCCTGCAGGGTGTGGAATACTGGTTTCTTGGATACCACTGACCACCACACCATAGGAGCAAGAAGAAAAGAAAGAAGAAGAAGAGGAGCCCCTTTTATATGCAGTGTCCCTCCAGCACCTTCTATTGACAAGTGCTAACATAGCACTGAGCCAATGAAAACAAAGAAATGTTTACAGGTTCCAGCTCTAATTATCACAATTCAGGACAAAAAAAGAGATGAATTAGAAGCTTCCAAACACTAAATTAGCTGGCACACACCTCAGTGACTCTCCTGGGTTCTTAAGGGTAAAATGCTTTTATGTCAAATTCCTGCCCCGTTTGTTTTCTTTTTCCCTAAGCACCTCTACAATAAAACGCAGACCCAACCTCTGGGGACACTATGTAATGACTGCTGGTAGGATATGTGGTAGTTGTACGGAAAGAGCGTACAACACAGTGACTGAGACCACGTCTTGAGCCAAACACTTGGGTCTGAATATGAGCTTCACCACTGACTAAAACTGCAGCCTTGCAAAAATTAACCTCTGTATGCCTCAGTTTCCTTATCTGTAAAAGGGGATGATAATAGTACATACTTTACTAAGATGTCAGGAGAAACAAATTAATATATGTAAAGCCTATAGAACAACATGTGATAAATGTTAAAAAAAAGATAAAAAAGAACTTTATAAATATTAGTATTACCCGTACGTGTTAGTTTGTAAATGGCGTTTAAAAATACACACTGTATTCGGTTCTAATTACCAATTTCCACTTAAGACTGTATCTCATAATGCTAAAACCCAACTTCGTTGGGTGACACTGGGCTGTGGTACAAAAAGTCCTGCCCATACCTGGGCATTGCCTGCATCTCTGGCTTCAGATCCTGGCATTGCTCCTGGCTCACTGAATAATCCTCATCAATCAAAGCCAATTCATTGGGGACCCATTTTCTCAAGTGAAAAAAGCCACGGTTAAATCATCTTTCTTTAAGATCTCTTCCGTTGTGACTAACTTTGATCCCCCACTTCCCCAAATAGTGAGTTATACGAGAAGGGGAAAAAAGAGGAAATTATCATTTCCAGTGCCTACCCATCTATGTCAGGCAAGCATTTTGCACGTACTGCCTGATCTCATCCTTACCATAGTCCTGTCAGATGAGTACATTTAATCCTATTTAACAAGTAAGGAAACTGAGGCTCAGAAAGGTCGACACTTCATTCAAGATCACACTCTTGCTAAGTAGCAGAGCCTGAATTCAAACTGGGTCCTTCTGTTTGGGTCGACTAAGCATTTTTAACTGTTCCGCTTGCCTCCCACACTGTCTTCATCTCAGACAGCAAGAATCCTAACAGCTCAGTGCTTTTCATGCTTTGCTTTAAAGAGATGAGTGGGTGTGCGCCTTTTTTTTTCTTTTTAATTATCATTTTGAAACTAAAGCAAATTAAATTCACCTACCAGTTACAAGAATTTAAAAAGTCACCCCTAACATCTCACACGAAACTAGCCTTTCAGTGAAACCCAGCGGCCCTCCTGCATCCTGGCGCCCCGGTCCTCACCTCTCCTCCCGGCCGCAAACTTGGTGAAGGGAAAGGAGGCTGGTGGCGGGCCAGCGAGCTGAGTTCCAGCCCCTGTTCTGCCGCTCTGTCAACCCCCTTGGAGACTTCTTCTCTTTCAAGGTAGCAGGAGGCTGTCTGCTCGGGTCAACTTAGGGTTTCTCCCGCGTCTCAGCCCGGCGGCTCTGAGGGCGCCCGCGGCGAGGGCGTGCCCAGCGGTCTCGCCGCAGATCCCGCGTGAAACTGCCCAGTTCTCTGAGGAGGCTGCTCACCGCAGCCGTCCCCACCCCCATCCCGCACTCTCTTTCTTCCCGCTTCTTCTAACTTGGAAAAGTGAAGCCCCTACCCTTCGGTGCCTGGAATCGCCTTTCACCAGACAAGCCTCCGCTAAGTTCCCGTCTGCACCCGGGGCCGGGGCGCTGCTTCCCCCTCCCTGGCTGACAGAAAAACCAGTCTGCAGTTCTCTAACTTTATACGCTCCTCTGAGGGGAATTCTGAGAACTCTGCGACGGGTCTGACTGAAACGTGAGAAGACAAAGCCTGTCTAATCAGTGAACTCCGACGCCTCCACCCGGCTCGCAGCGCCCAGGCCTTCTCCGGCGAGTGCACGCCGGGCGGGTCCCAGAGCTCGGCTTTCTCACGCCAGGATTCCGCGCCCCGAGGCTCGCGGCGCTCGAGCCGCAGCGCCCGGCAATAGGCGAGCCGAAGTCCAGGTGCCGCTATTTCTGCTCCGGCCCGCCCAGGTCTGAGGAAGTCAGGGCGTGCTCACAGCGCGGCAGCCTAGCGCAGCGCTCGGCCGCCGGGAGGCTGAAGAAAGGTCCGCGCTGGGCTCGCAGCCCTTCCTGCCGGCCTCCCCACGCCGGGCCTCGGCTGCCCTCGTTTCCCGCTCCCGCCTCCTCCCGTAGACTGCCAGGCGGACCCAGCCTGCCTCTCTCTCAGCCTTCACTACCGGGTCAAGCGGCGGAGGGAGGGAGCGGAGACAGCGGCGAAGCGGCTCCCCACCCGGCGCGCGCGTGCCCCTCCTCCCCCTCCAGCCCGCTCCCTCCTCCCCTGCCCTCTGCCTCCTCCCCTGTTGCCAGTACAGTACAACTAGTACGCGCGCACACAGACACAGACACGCGCGGGCGCGCGCGGACCCTGCCGCTGCCACTGCAGCTACCATGGATATCAGCTAACAACACACGCTCAGGCGCGCGCGCGCGCTCCCACTCGCACCACGCAGGAGTGGCCCCCGGCATCCTTACCCTCCTTCCCCACCCCCACCCCACCCGTTCCCCAGCTCGGCTACTGCTCGCTCTGGCTGCCGCCGCCGCCGCCGCCGCTGCTGCCGCCACCACCACAGCTCTCTTCTGCTGCGGGGCCACAGCCTTGAGTGTCATTCAAGGGACAGCACAACCTCACCCAAGCTCTCCTACCTCTGCCCAGCCGTCCCTGTCATCCTCCCCCTTCCTCGTCCACACTCCATCCAAAGAAGAGGGAAAGCACCGAACAGAGGCGGGAGGAAGGCAAAGTCTGCTCTTCTCACCTCCTGGCCCCCTGGCTCCTTCATCCTCATTCTCTCAGCACCAACTCCCCTACCCCAAAGGAATCCCTCAGGAGCTGAGGCGACTCACCCCACTGCCATGTCCAAAAGCTTGAAAAAGAAAAGCCACTGGACTAGCAAAGTCCATGAGAGTGTCATTGGCAGGAACCCGGAGGGCCAGCTGGGCTTCGAACTGAAGGGGGGCGCCGAGAATGGACAGTTCCCCTACCTGGGGGAGGTGAAGCCCGGCAAGGTGGCCTATGAGAGCGGCAGCAAGTTGGTGTCTGAGGAACTGCTGCTGGAAGTAAACGAGACCCCCGTGGCGGGGCTCACCATCAGGGACGTGCTGGCCGTGATCAAACACTGCAAGGATCCCCTCCGGCTCAAGTGTGTCAAGCAAGGTGAGCGCAGCGGCTTGCTCGGTGTTTTGCCAGGAGGCTGGACCGCTCCAAGCGCGGGGCATAATGGAAGGGTGGGCTCGCGTGTAGGCTCGCGTGTGGAAGGGGGTGTGTTGCGCGACGGTGGGGTGAGGTCGAGAGAGAACCGGCAGAGCAAGTGGGCTTTGCCGGGGTTCCGAATGGGGGGCTCGGTGGAAGGGAGGGTCGGATTGCGGTGGGGCGTGCAACTTTGTTTGCGCAGTTATCCCCTGCCCTTTGGTAGGTGTTCGGCCTTGTGTGACCTCGGAGGTGCAGGCGAGCTCCCGGGGCAATTCAATGTGCGTCAGCGGCACGGCCCGCAGTGGATGAAGAGCTTTTAGGGAAGGAAGGAAGGAAGGAAGGAGGGAGGGAAGGAAAGAAGGAAGGAAGAAAAGGAGGGAGGGAGAAAGGGGAGAAGGGAGAAAGGGGAGGAAGGAGCAACTTGAGGGTGCAGCGGCATCACCAGCAGGGCGGGGAGGAGTAGGGGGTGGCGGGACGAGCAGAGAGCTGCGCCCTCCGTTTCGGGAGCTGGACTGAAGACGCCTTGGGGGAATCCCTGAGCTACTAGTTGACGAAGAAGGGACGGGGCAGATTGCTTAGGGCGCTTGGACGGGTCTTCCTTAACTTTTTCCCTGCCTCACTCCCCTGTCCCCCTCCCCCGCCCACGATCGTGTCATGTGGGCACCGCGCGTCACGTGCGCACTGACTAACCCGGGCGCTCACCCCGAACTGGCCCGCGGGAGGCGGTGCGCGAGGAAGGCGCGGCACTAGCAGCGGGTTCTAGCGTTGGGGGTCAGGAGGAGAGACGTGGTTACCGGAATGTTCTTTACTATGAACATTATGTTGAGTGGAAGTTCTCTGTGGTTGGACTCCCCTCTGGCTTCGGATTTGGGCAGAGGGGGGAGGGGGACGTGTTTCTGAGGAGGAGTTGGATGGAAAAGCCAGCTGGTTACAACTCAGGCTCGGTCAGCTCCAACCTGGTTTAGATGAGGCTCAGCTGAAGGCTCTGATGGGCTCTTGCAGAACTCTCTCGCTGTCTTTGCCTGAAAGAAAATTATGGTCCGTAGGAGGGAAGAGGGAGATAAAAGTTTCTTGGAAAGAGGACAACTTTAGCTCGAATAAAGTAGTGTATCTTTGTTTTCCACGTGGGGTTTCATATATTTTGTAGCTCACATTCGCATCTCGTGTGTGGCATGTATGTATATGTGCACATTCACATCAATCTAAAGGTTTCTTGTTGGTGATACATTGTTTGTCTCGCCTCATAGATGGAATTGAGCTGTCATTGCCTGCATTTTGAGCAACCACTTAATCTTACTGCATGATCAACTGTCAAGAAACACTCTTGGGGGGATATGAAACACTCTTAGGGAGCTATTCTTCTCTATAAACCAGTTTTAAAAGTAAGCCAGTGAAAAATGAAATCTCAGTGAAAATTTCTTAACTGTAAATTGCCAGACAAAAAGAGTTTTTCATTGGGGATTCTTGAGTATTAGTAGCTGATGACTTGAGGTGGGCTAATGTGAACATTGACTTGTAGGTCAACATAGCTCCATACTGAATGAAACTGAAGAATATGAGTTTGGTAGGAAGGCAAATAGAATATCTTACTATTTTTCAAGATGACATACCAGAGGCTCAAATATAGGCGTTCATGTTAACATATTTGATGTCATGGTACTATCTTGCAGCAATAGATATAAATGTAAGGTTTTGGTTTTGAGTCCAAAAATCTGCTTTACAATTGATGACCATGGTTTTGTTGGCAACAAGGTTGGTATTTGTAGTGGAAAGTGGCTGCAAACCTTAAGACATTGTTTAGTTGGACTAATGATAATATCCTAATGAAGGAGGTGATTGTCCTATTATAGTTTATAATTAATACCACATTTTAATGTACTCATTCTGAGCACTGTATTTTGAGATGGACCTTCCCAAACTGTAACTCTAGCAGCAAGAAAAGAAAAGAAAGAAAGGGAGATTGTTGGGTATTGTCAATCTATTCTATAAAATCCAGTGGAAAGACTTGGAAAAGTGAAAGCATGAAAGCTATCATTAAATATTGAAAAGCTATCAAGTAAGGAAAGGAATTCTGACTATCCTGTGATACTCTATAGGGTCAAACTAAGATGAATCTATGAAAATGTTTAAAGGATGAAGCATCTTTACTTTTATTAAGAAGATTCTAAATAAAGCTTTAAAAAAATCTGTGGACTATATTGTGAACTCATGAGCCCCCATCATTGTGTTTATGAAGAGGCCAATGACCACGTGCCATGGATTCTTATGTAAGACGGGTACCTGGACTAGATCTCATTTAAATCCTTCCATGATTTGATCCAAGGTAGTCTCTGATACTCAACTTCTGTGTTAGATTTTATTTGGAAGATTACTGTTTTTAGAACTCATGGCATATACACATATAATGTGATATATTTAGGGAAAATTTCTTTTCATTCTGTGTTAACCTTCAGTTCTGCGCTTCACTGAGCCATTGATGATTGATGTTCATAATGATGTTCACAGAACCCCCAGAGGAATCTGATTAACCTCCTGAATCACTAACCAAGGAGCAAAAATAATTGCTTCTTTTAGCTTTTTTGGAAAATATAATCCTCTTTTATATTCTTCTATGTATGGTGATTCATATACTATTCCCTTGTTGAAATCTTTCTTTCCCTTGTCAAATAATAATAGGTTTACTTTATCATTGTAAGCAAAGTGAAAATTTCAGAACCGTAGATACAGTGCCTGTGTGTCTTGGGTTTCACTGTAGATTTCACTTGCTGGAAAAATATTTAGAGACCCTTGGCTCAGTAGTCTTATTTCTAGAGAGCCAGTAAACTAGCATAACTGAAAAACTTAAACATGGCTCGTTTTAAAATATTAATGAGATAGTTGATTTTCGAGTATTCAAACATTCGGTATTATACAGAAACTACATATGTAATCAGGTAAACTGAGGCAGATTTTGCAAAGAAAAGAAGTTTGAATAATAAGAATATTGATTTAAAAGTGCACCAGATAAAATTGCATTGTTTAATCACTTTTTACTTATGTTTTTGGCTAATTTTATATTACAGTTGTTATAAAATTAAATTATCATAATTTTAAAAGAAGGTGAACTACCAGAATTTTAAGACACACTAGACAAATAGATGTAGTTTTTCTACATTGTATAAATGTTTTTAAAGCCATTTTTGAAAGCCATTTAATTAAATTCAAGGGATTTCTTTTTAATTTAAGCTGCATTTAATCCACACAGTGATGAGTCACATATGAAAAATATCTTTTATTGTCACATCCTATTATTATTTATAAACTATGGCTTTTTAGTTTATAATAATAAACTTTCCTCATCAAACTATTTAATCTAAATTAGCACTTCTGTTCTATGATCTCATTAATGCAGTGGACGCAATTGAAGGACGTTTCTTGAGTGATTTTGAGATCTGTGCTGAAGAGCTAAAGTTTTTTTTTTTCTTTTCTTTTAAAATCTGCACTAAAGTTCACAGCAGCCAGTTACATAGACCATTGTGTCCTACATTCCTTGCTACTGCATCTAAAACCACATGGGGACCTACATAGCCTGAACTTATTTTCCCATTTAGGATCTCGTTTTATAATTCTTCCTATGTAGGAGAAGGGCCAAGTAAAGCCTTTGAAATTCAGTTCTAGAGAAGATGTACATTGCTCTCCCTCCTATTGCTCCTTTCAAAGATGCCTTCAAAGGAAAGAAGATCCAAATTTATTGAGTCATGCTTTCTTTTTGACTGACTTCAAGGTAGTATCATAGAGTTAAGCCTCTATGCTTCCTTTATTTGAAAAGCTGAAAACAAATTGTGTCAAATTTTCTCCAAGATTGATTTTCCTCCATAGAAATTTATGTATGTCAATTTTATTGAATTGTTTAAACAATTTGATCAGTTAACTTTTTTAGGATAAAGCATCTTTAATGTTTTGGAACAAGGTTAATGAGACACTTATCTTTGGGCATGATTTATGGGGGATGCTACTTTAGTTTTTCAGTATATTTTTTAATGTACGTGATTTAGGTAATATGACCTTGAATGCTAAATATGACTGTTTGCTTTTTGTATGTGTTTGTTTTGAATGAGAGTAATCTTGGGGTGAAATCACAGCTAATGTATTTAAGTGCCACCATTTCTGCTCTTAACATTTATACGACACAATCTTTTGCCATATTTCTTATGCTCACTTTTCTTTTTAGTTGCTTGAAATTCACACATTCACATTCATAATGAGCAAAAAGTTTTCACAATTGACAACGCTGACTGCTTGTAGTTTAAACAATGGCTTTCAAATGCATAGCAGTCCCTGGCTGAATCATTTCCCTCAAGAGTTGTGATAGTGTAGCCATTAAATGTAGTCTCCCAAGTAGCCTGTCTGGGTTTGAATCCTGAATATGCCACTTAGTATTGGCTATATAAACAAGTTATCTACCCTGGGGTAGTAATAGTATCTTGAGAATATTAAATAAGTTATGTATTTAAATGATGTAGTGTCTGGCAGATAATAAGCGTTATGTAAGTGTTGTTAGTAAATGTTATTCCAAGCATACTGGTCATTTTGAGCTAGTGACATGAAATGTTTTTAACTTGCAAGATATTTTACACTTAATTGAAGACTAACAAAAATAGAAAATGATTGACTAATTAATACTATGAGTAATTTGCAAGTAGTAGTCTTCTTTGAAAAGCATTAATGTGAAGAGTAATGCCATTAAGTGGAATGGAACATGTTTTCATGTTTTAAAAATAACTCGCACTGATACCACCTTTATGTGTAAAGATATGTTTTATATTTATTTTATACTCTAGCCATAGTTTTTCCCCAGTTATTTATTCCCTTTGTACCCATATCTCTTCTCCTAAACAGTTGGTGGATATATTGAATCATTTACTCTAGGTTTGACAAGCACAGAAATCCTATCAGAATTCACTAATTTAACCTTAGGAATTTATTTATACTTCTTGCATGTGACTATTAGATGCTAGTATCATGTTTTTTTTATATAATCATATTTTATTTATTTATTTTTTGCTACATTGGGTCTTTGTTGCTGCGTGTGGGCTTTCTCTAGTTGCCGTAAGCAGGAGCTGCTTTTCCTTGCGGTGGCTTCTCTTGTTGCAGAACGCAGGCTCTAGGTGCACGGGCCTCAGTAGTTGTGGTGCACAGGATCAGTAGTTGTGGCTCGCAGGCTCTAGAGCACAGGTTCAGTAGTTGTGGCGCATGGGCTTAGTTACTCCGCAGCATGTGGGATCTTCCCGGACCGGGGCTCGAACCCATGTCCCCTGCATTAGCAGGCGGATTCTTAACCACTGTGCCACCAGGGAAGTCCCGACTATTATCATGTGTTAAGGCAGAACTTTTATTTCTTAGCTAGAGATCAAGACCTCATAAAGAAGGGCAATAACGAAACAGAATTAATTCCTAAGTGTTCACAGTCAACCATGTATAATAAAGAAAAATACATCAAAATTCAGCAAAAAGTTTACTTTGCATCTGTGAGCACATCAGCAGCTCAATATGAGTAATTCTCTATATTAACACTTTAAAGATGAAGGATTTACCACTAGCCTCCCCCAGTGAGTTTAGCATTTCAGCTGACTTAGTCCCTTCTTAGAATTCAATAGGAACATCTACCTTGAAGGTCCAGTGCCCAATATTAATTTTCTTTTTTAATTTTTTTTTTTTTTTTGGTGGTACGCAGGCCTCTCACTGCTGTGGCCTCTCCCGTTGCAGAACACAGGCTCCGGACGCGCAGGCTCAGTAGCCGCGCGGGCCCAGCTGCTCCGCGGCATGTGGGATCTTCCCAGACCGGGGCACGAACCCGTGTCCCCTGCATCGGCAGGTGGACTCTCAACCACTGTGCCACCAGGGAAGCCCTCTTTTTTAATTTAATTTAATTTATTTTTTTATACAGTAGGTTCTTACTAGTCATTAGTTTTGTACACATCAGTGTATACATGTCAATCCCAATTGCCCAATTAATCCAATATTAATTTTTAGAAATCTTTCTAAGCTACAATCTGGCTATTTATCGTGATAAGGAGCATGGAATAGGGTCTTACAACTTGCTTAGTATTGTGACTCTCTAATTATTTTTTCTGTTCTAGTCCCAGCTCCCTCTCTTCTGTTTACAGAAAGGACTGATGTGATATTTCCTTTAATAAAAGTAAATTATAATTAATTTTGCATAGATAATTTAGTAATAGGTTGATAAGTACTGATTTTACATAGACTTATATAGGGATATGCATCTGCTTAAAACTCTTGTAAAATATTCATATTGTCATAGGAAGTTAATAATTGCTTCTATTATTACATTTCATTGACATGTTACTCTATTAAAAAAGACTCCATTTGGAGATTAATCTTTTAAAAACTTAAAAAAAAATTGTTTAAAGTTTAATATACAATGTTGTCTGCTTTGGATAGTCTAGAAGTAACAGAAAAAAGTTTCCTTTTTTGACAACTGATTGAATATTAACTCAGATGCATCCAGTGCATCTATTTTCAAGGATCCAGTAGGTTAATGAGTGGATATTTTAAATGAATAATTAGATTTGTTTCAATATTTAACATATTTCATGGCTTGTTTTACCTTGGAAAACATTTCTCCCTGTAATGGTTACATGAATCCATGTCCAGCTTTGTGTTATTTTCAGTTATTTTGGTTTACTTAAAAAAAATTTCACTTTTATGGCAGTCATCATATATACAATAATGGCCCCAAACAAATATGTGACAGAAGAAAGAATAAACCTTTATAGTGTGAAGTAAAAGATATTTTGAAGATATAGACTTTTCTAATGATAAAATTTGTGGATTAATTTTTTGAACCTTTTAACTGCCTTTAGTGAAACTCGTGCATAGGAAATCAGAGATTTTTCTATAAATAGCCATGGGTTTAATTAAGTGACTGTGAAATGAAATAGGAAGAAGCAAACTTGTTTAACAAAAAATGTATATTTTATTTATCTATTTTTCATATTACATTGTGTTTAAAGAAGTTTCTTAAAACATGAGTTTCCCAAATGTTACAGTGACTTATTTATATTGTCATGATTACAGGTAGCGTAGGGGCTGTTTGCACTTTACATTGCACTTGAAAGATCATAGAGAATGTCTCAGTAAAAATGTTAAATGCAAAGACCAATTATATGTATTTTTAACACTTATTTATCATTTTATAGGTGAGCAATGGTGCTTATCCTAGTATTTTGTATCACTGTGCACAGGAAGGTACATACTTACCTGGAATATATATTAATTCAAGGATAACAAGTGCTGTAGAAACCCACAGATTAATCTAGCAACATACCCTAAGCTTGTCAAAATCTGATTAGCTGGTTTGCAAGCACGAGCAAGTTTCAGAGATATGAAATGTCCAATGTTGCATCTATGAAGCATTCTGATCAGTCCACAGTTGAACCCAGTTTGCCTTTCTTTGCAGTCTGTGCTATAAGGATGTTAAAGCAACTCTTTAGTAGACAAAGTTTCTTCAAAAAATAACAAGCATTAATAGAGACAATAATATTTTACTATAATTATTACTGTGATAAATATCACTACAACATACTACAATATATAGGTGTATCAAAGTAGCTTGCTGTACATCTTAAGCTTATAGAATGTTACACGTCAAGTTTATTCAATCAAAAAAATAACAAGCATTTAGGCCTAAAGGATCACAAAAATCTCCCCCAAATTGTGGCTTACTTCCAAAAGCACCCTGAACATGCATAACCGTAATCTTGCCTTTCTGGCAAGTCAGGTACTTAGTGGATGGCCATTTTGTTAGGACTGGGGCTTTAGACAGAAGTGGATTCCTCTATGGAAAAGCAGGAATATTATCAAAGATGCTCTTACCCATCTGCAGTTAAAATACTACAACCTTCCTTCTTAGTATTTCTTCTGAAACATTATCTCTAACATTATCTCCTTTTCCTCTTTGGTTGGAAGTACCTTTTCTTTCCTTTTCTTAAGTTCAGTGTGGCAGAGCCCCTCTAGTGAATAGCAAATTTGTTCTGTTCTGCTTCTTTGTATACATGGAAACACACACACACTTTTGAAACACTAAGGTTCAATGCTAGTTTTTGGGGTTTTTTTAAATTTATTTTTTGGCCACTCTGCGCAGCATGTGCGATCCTAGTTCCCTGACCAGGAATTGAAACCTGTGCCCCCTGCAGTGGAAGCACGGAGTCTCAACCCCTAGAGGTCTAGGGAAGTCCCTCAGTGCCAGTTTTTAAATCAATAGTCCCAGAAAGGCATTTATGCATGTGAGGATACAGTCTCACTTTAGTCAGAGTTACATAAAATTATTCCACGTGTGACGAATCTAGCTGAAAAGCTTACATAGGTATCCATAAATTTCCAACTGTGAGTGGTATTTTTAACCCTTATTAGTTATGATAACGGGAGACCTAAAGACAGTGAAATCAAGTGCCCAGATGATTTCTGTATTTCATATATATTAGTTGTTAAGAAATGATAATAAGAATTTGATAGTTTGGATTTTAGTTACTTTTATTTACATCACCAAGTGGCTGGTGGGCTACAAATGCCTAGGATAATGTCCTAATGTTAATGTAACAAAGGAAGGGCAGAGATAAGGGGCATGCTTATTCATGAACTTGATACCATATTTACAGAGTAGTTTAAATTGCACTGGTTTAGCTGTCTCAGAGTAAAATAAGAGGACTGGATCCAACATGCTTTGAATATGTGATATATTACAATTCTGAAGAAGTAATCATTTAAAAATAAGTTAAATGATGCCTAACTTATAAGTGTTTAGCTAAAATACAGGTACTAGGGTTGCTTTACTGAGAATTTGAAAATGTCAAGAAAAACTAAGCTTAATTAACATGGGTCCTAAGAGGTTTTGTTATGAAGTGGAGAATATGATAATTCGAATTACATTGATGTTTTAGTTTAAAGCCATTTTCCTTATGTCCAATTAATTTGCTTTGGAGTGTCTATATATGAATTTATAAAGTACATACCATAAACTTTACTAAGAACTATTTAAAATTTATATCTTTTTAATTTTTTTTTTTTTTTTTTTTTTGCGGTACGCGGGCCTCTCACTGCCGCAGCCCCTCCCGTTGCAGAGCACAGGCTCCGGTTGCGCAGGCCCAGTGGCCATGGCTCATGGGCCCAGCCGCTCCGCGGCATGTGGGATTCTCCCGGACCGGGGCACGAACCCGTGTCCCTTGCATCGGCAGGCGGACTCTCAACCACTGTGCCACCAGGGAAGCCCTAAAATGTATATCTTTAATAGCCCTACTACTGTGAATCAAGAAAATATCCTTTTATATTCTCATCCCAAGTCTCCCTTTTAAAATAATTGGAAATTCTTCATTGTCTTAATGTGAAGAGTATCATGACACCCTTTATCCTTGGGGAAATTGACTCTTTTAGCATTGAATAAGGAGGTACTTTGCTTTCATTGAATATGCTTTCAGACAGACCTTAGAAAGTCACAAAGTTATTAGAGACATTGTTGGTTGTCTACCTGGAATGCATTTTTTCTTTTCCCCCTCCCTTCATTCCTTACTGAACAGAACACCAGTTTTGTTCAAGTAGCCACACGCTGATGTGATGCTATGCCATGTGTTTCATATTATGTCAGCCTTATCCCAAGGGAATGAACTTAGACTAGTCTAAACCAAGCATGGTAATTCCATCTCTTTGCCAATGATTGTTTTAGGAAATGGCTTATAACCCAGCTCTAAGTAATGAAAAGTAAAGTGAAGCCCCTTGGGGACTTTCTGAGAAACTTCTTAGTACTTAAAATAAGATCTAGGACAGATCTATTCATTTTTCAGTCTATGGAAGTTGCTGTACATGGAGGTGATACCTGGGGCAACTGTAGCCATCTTTTGATCATGGGGAGAGTGGCCAAAGTTGGAGAATGGCAGAACTGAGTGATATAAAGTTACTGGCTCCTTGATAGTCTGCTAAAACAATGAGCCCAAACTAGTCCTCTCTTAGGACTTCTTGTTATTGAGCTAACAGTACACAAGATATTTTAAGCCATTTGGATTGGGTTTTCTGTTATTTTGAGGCCAAAATCTTTTGATTGATATAACTGTAAAATGGTATAAAAATAAGTATTTTATTCCTATTTTATTGTTTTGGGGAGCACTGGTGAATATCCTTCAAAAACAGAAATCTATGTGAAGAATAAACTAAGATGTATTTTCCTGGAACATAAGCTCAGTCAAATTCTAGGTATGTCTCTATTATCTCATTCAGTTTTGCTCTGGTTGGACCTCTGTTTTAAATTCCAGAAAATTGTGAGCATTCAGAAGTAAAATATGTGGGAACACAAATTTATTTTAACATTATCCAAAAGAGAACATAATCAAGAAAGGAAACCAGCTACAAAAATATACCCACCAATGCGTGCCAGAAATATTTTGAAATATTTTTGGAATTATGTAGTGTTTACAAATGTCTATGCCATTGATCCAGGAGTGTATAATTATAAACTGACTCATCAAAAATGTTGCAACACCATTCTTCCAGAGCTAGAATTCATCTAGTTATTATTCAATGAACATTTATTGGTAACCTATTCTCTATCTGGCATTGGATTAGAGACCGGTGATAAAAAGATGAATAAGACTTCATTAAGACATCATCTGCATCCTCAACTAGTCCATCCTGTGGTATGACTATGTGATCTGAGTTAAAAATCATTAAGGAGAAGGTTCTTTCATTACATAATGGATAGCATCCATTATGTAATCAGAATAAAAGGTAAGAAAAAACATTTTGGAGAAGAAATATGAGTTCTTAGTATTCTGCAGTATGGATTACAGTTCAAGTAGTTACATGGACTCTATATATTTTAATGTTGTGCTTATGTTCTAGGCACTCTGCTAGATAGTGATCATAGTAAGGTGTGTAAATCTTGATCCTGTGCCAGGAACTTGACAGTGCAGTGTATAGTTAAGAGCATGGAACTTCGGAGACAGACAGATGTGGATTCCAGTCACAGCTCTACTCCCATGCTAGCTGTGAATTGAACAAGTTATTTCACATCTCTATACATCAGTTCCATCCTTTGTAAAACAAGTGTCATTACAAACCTACTTTACAAAGATTTTATGAGGCATAAATGTTATAATGCCTATAGGATGCTTAGCTTAAGGCCTGGAGTACAGTATAGGCTCAATACTATATATATAATGTATATGTATATATTTCACACACATATATTGTTTGATGTTATAATTATCATATATACTGTATGTTAATATTCAATTTGGTTTAACAATTACTATAAGTAAGAATTTTGAATGGCATACATATTTCAGAAGGTCTATGCTTAGCAGAAGGGTACCTGGTTTCTCCTGAGGTTTCAAGCAACAGTTCATGGAGAAGAGAGTACTTCACTAGGAAATCAGGTGAGGAGGGTAGGAGGACCCTTCTAGAGAAAAAGGCAAGGAGGCATTGATATTGAGAGTTTCTAGGAATGTGATAAAGAAGAGTTTCTAAGTACTAAAGTCTGGAATTTAATATAGACAGTAGTAATAAATGAGCTAGGGCAATTAGATTGGGCTAAGCTATCATATAGAACAGAATGGCGAACCACTGAGTATTACTGCTTTATTATTATTAACATCGTCATTAATGACAAACGTTTGTGCGGTGCTTATTATATGTCAGGTAGTGTTCTAAATACTTTAAGTAAATATTAATTGATTTTACCTCTACAAGGTAGGTACTATCATGAACTCCATTGCGGATAAGAAAATGAGCCCAGAGAGATGAAGAAACTTGCCCAAAGCCACATAATAATTAACAGAGCCAGGATTTAACCTAGGTACCATCTTAGGCAGTATGCTAGCTTGCCTCTCTGTGTTAGAAAGGTTTTAAGAACAGGATTAAGAAGGTCGTGTTTGTGCATTGTTTTCCCAGTGAGTGCAACTGTAGGCAACATTTCATGGAACACATGTAGGCAATGAAGAAACCTAATTAAAGGAGGTTGAAGAAAGAGGCAGGAAGACCATTCAGGAGGCTATAGATTTACCCAGAGGAGAGGTTTTGGGGTCCTGAACTATAATAATGAGGGTAGGAATGGGAAAGAGAGGTCTGAGGTAAGAAAACCATGGATGGTAAAATTGTCAGTACACGTGATTGTATGGGGACAAAGAGAAAGAAAGGAGTCTTGCTGATTTTCTGGTGTCTTTTAGGGGGTGCCAATCATTATAGAGACTGGTGACAAGGTGTAGATTTGGGGAGAAGGTAATTCCATTGGGATATATTTAATATGAGATGTGCAGAAAGAATTCAAGTGGTAGACATCTGAATATCCCATGTCTGAAATTCAGAAGAGTGAGTGGGGCTGAATGTGTAAATTAGTGAATATGAGATTATCCAGTGAGAGAAAATAAAGGCAAAAAGAACAAGGAAACACTGTGGCATCTACGTTTCAGAAGTCAGGGGATCCCAGGAAGGAAACTAAGACTGTTATCGGAACAGTCTTAACACTGAGTGAGTGGTCAGCACCACTGAACACAGCAAAAATGGTTAGAAAGATGATGTCTGTAACATTTCCATTGCATTTGGCAAAAATGGAGGTCACCTTTGTTTGGTGTCATTTCATTGGAGTGGGTGGTGCAGAAGAGTTCATGTCACAGGTCTGAAGAGTGAATAGGAAGTAAGAAAATGGAAATAGCACGTGCCTCCCACTCCTTCAAGAAGTCTGTTCAGTAGGAAAGGTAATGGACAGTTATCTATCTAGGAGATGCATGTTAAAAGAGATAGAGGTGTTTGTGTGTGTGTGTGTGTGTGTGTGTGTGTGTTATGATGGAAGTGACTTGAGCTTGAGTTTCTTTGTCACATAAGTACATGTTTTTATCAATAAAAATATTCTAGCAAATTAAGATCCTTTGATTAATTGAATAAATAATTATTTATTATACTTCTGTTTTGTGTCATGCTAAACTAGGTCTTGGCATTAAAATAGTAATGGTCAGACCCTACCTTCCAAGACTACAGAGTAGAAGAAGAAGCAATCACATACAAAGCTAACCTTAAAACACTGAGTTTTAGTGGAATGGTACAGAAATAAACATACTGCTTTTAGAGCACAAAGGAGGGAAAGGAAGAAGCAGAGGAATATAATGTAAGGAGTGTGGATCCTGGAGTAAGAGGACTTAATTGGATTCCAGTCCCAAGTTCATTGCTATCATGTCCTTATGGGGCTATTAACTTTCTTTGAGCCTCAGTCACCTCATATGTTATAGAATGCTTGTTAGAATCCAAGAAGGTAATGCCTATGGAAATGTTTTCTAAAACTTTAGTGTAGCTTAGTTGGAAATGTTATTACTTAAGAGATGGAAGATCACTGAGGGTATGTGTATGTGTGTGTGGGTGCTTCACAGCATAAGGGATCTTTGGAATGGGCTCTAATGCATGAGTGGGAGGTGGGGAGGCATAGAAAGCAGAGAGGAGAGCATGACCAAAGGTGGGAGAGGGTGAAAATGACCCTCCTGTAGAGAGAACTAAATACAGATCAGTGAGGCTAGTGAAAGGGGTAGCTAAGTAATCTTGATACCAACTGAGGATTTTTCCAGAAAGGAAACTTAGAATCATATCAGGGAAGGTATTAAATGAAAACCTAAAGAGTTTGGACATTATTCTCTAGGTGAGTAAAGCCACTGAAGGTATCTGAACAAGGGAAAAGCATAATCAAAGTAATTGGGTTTTTTGGGTTTTGTTTTTTGAGGTGCGGGGGCAGGGAGGAAATGTGGTGTGAGGTATGTATTGAGAGGAGAAGAAAGTGAGAGCAAGGCCTAAGGTCTGGAATCAGCAGTGGGAATGGAAGGACATGAACTGGAGACATATTATAGAGGCAGGATGGATAAGGATTTATATCCAAGTGATTGGGAAGTAGTGGTGAAGAGGAGGCAGGAGTCGAAGATAACTGCCCTGGGGGTGGATGTTCAGAGTAGATGAAGATGCCATTAACTACAGATGTTAAAATTTAATCTACAGTAGAAGTGGCTTCGGGCTGTTCTAGAAATCGAAAATTGCTGTCTTGGACAACTGTGGAAGAAGCAGCATGCTATTTTCAGCATATATGACTCTTAGTGAATAAGTAATATGATTATATTCACCAGAAATTTACTTAAAACAATTGAGACTAGGCCTTGGAGTTAGAGATAGTGAGTTAAAAGAATAAAGTTATAAAATGACCTATTTTTAATTTTTAACAGATTTTCTTATTTCATGTTGCTTCAATTGAAACAGTGAGTGGAAAAAAATGAGTGCCTGGGAATATAATATGTTTGAGGTTCCTGGCAGATGGCACGTTTCTGATGTTCAACAGTTGTTGGTCACATACATCTGAGCTCACAAAATTGCTGGAGCTGCAGATTAGAGAGTTGAGTTATGCTCTTTTTATGATGGTAGCTGTAGCCCTTCAGGGAGCTCTGGTCCCTTTATAAGAGCATTGAGAGTGAAAGGAGGCCAAGAATGGGAATTTGAGGGATGCCTGTATTTAACAGGCCTGCGTATATAATCTTCTTTACTTAGTACTTCTAACTTAGAGGGTGGGTGTCGGGGGTAGGGGGGAACATAAATCTGTAATAATGTACTAACCACTTTTTAAATTGGGTTCTTTATAATATGTATCGTATAGGATATATTTATCATATAAGGATTTTTAATGTTAATGTATCACTGTTAAGCACTAAAGATAATGTTTCTAGCAAGTCATATACAAACAATAATAGTGGGAACTCTTGTCTTCAGCAGTGCTGCCTTTATCCGCTGTATGTTTTTAGTTTTAATTCAGAGGTCACAGAAGTAAAACTGCCTCATTTTCTGGTTCTGTGAGCTGCTATTTTGAGACCAAGATATTTGACCATTGATGTAATATTCTAGGCTATATTTGGGGTAAACCTTGAAAATCCAAACTCTTCTCTAAGTTTTACTAGGAATTCTTCATTGAAACTATGTTTGTAATGAATTACCTTCTCTGTCACATAAAATTATTCAAATGTTCCCACGTGGCAGTGGTAGGACTGTGCATATTTTTGAGCACTCAAAATTTTATCTTCTTTCTTTCAGGTATCTTCTCTAGTTCAGGGTCCCAGAAATGAAATATAAAGTATTTTGAACTGTATGTGGTATATAATTTTGGTTATAAATTAAAAGAATGGCATATACATCTCAAGATCTCAAGGTTCATGTATTTTATCCGCTATTGGTACGTGAGGATTAGATCCAGAGCTCCTGATTCTTAGTATCACAACAACATATTTACTCATTTCTATTTGCTATAACAGTGGTTGGCTGATAAAGTTGTCAGATATGTCACTTGCATTAGACCTGGAATTCATCCAGTAGGGACAACATCTAATTTGTGTTTATTTCCCTAGTACTTGGAATGATGCCAGAAAATATGTAGAATGTTTAGGTAACATTTTGAATGGATGAATGATAAAGGTCTTCTTTCCCTGTAATAGTTGATTTATTTGAAACATTATATTTGTCAGGGTTCACCAGAGAAACAGAACCAATAGGAGACATATATATGTATATATGAGGGGAGAGAGAGAGAGAGAGAAAGAAAGAGGAAGATGTTTATTATAAGGAATTGGATCATGTGTTTATGGAAGCTGACAAGTCCCAATATGCACAGAGTAAGTTGACAAACTGGAGACTAAGGAAAGCTGATGGTGTAGTTTAGTCTGAAGACCAGCAGACCTGAGACCCAAGAAGAGCTGATGTTTCAGTTTGAATTTAAAGGCAGGAAAAACTGATGTCCCAGTTCAAAGGCAGTCAGGTAGGAGTAAGAAGTCTCCCTTACTGGGGGAGGGTCAGCCCTTTTGTTCTGTTCAGGTCTTCAACTGATTGGATGAGGCCCACCCACATTAGGGAGGGCAGTGTACTTTACTCAGTCTACTGATTTAAATGTTAATCTCATCCAAAAATGCCCTCACAGACACAGCTAGGATAATGTTGGATCAAATATCTGGGCACCCTGTGGCTCAGTGAAGTTGACACATAAAATTAACCATCATCTACATATAGAACCTCTGCCCATAATTAACAAACATTGGTAAGTATAATCATTTTAGTTTACAGCTATATCCTTGAAAAATATTTTTAAACATTTCAAATAATTTATTTTTGAATATACTCACAACTCTTTATATTATGCTGTGGTAGATTTTTGGCAACGTGATCACTACCTACCTCATCCATTATGAGAATCATTTTGCTAAAAGTGTTATTTTTTCCTCCAAATGTGCCCTATTTTGTTCTGAAATGCATTCTTGCCCATCATTAATCCAAATCACAAAATTTTCCTAGTGTATCATTTCCATACTTACACTGAAACTTGTGAAAGGAATCCATTTCTGTTTAATTTAAAAGTTATGTGTTAAATAGTTTAACATATGTAACATGTATAACGTATGCTTACTTGATTCAAAATAGTATGAGCCCTGTAAAAAGCTGGCTTGCTCAGTTGATTACCCATCAACATCTGAGAGAGTTTAGCTACTAATAATTGAGGCGGAATGACATTGCCACAGACCTCCAGTATTAGAAGGTAGCTTAGAAGGTTAGGTTAGTTAGATGAAAAGATCTTCTTTATTGGGACATTTAAATTGGCTATTTTGCTCCAGCAGGGAGATTTTCATCTAGGAGGAGAATTGTTTCAGGCTGTTCTAGGAGAGAAAATTGCTCTATTTGAGAACTAAGGAAAATGTAGAGGTGGTAGATTAAGTGGTACATAGTAAATTAGTAATAAAATGGTGTTCATGTCCCATCCCTTTAAAAACATCTTTAAATTGTCTGAGTAATCAGAAATAAGAGCTCAGTCAAGAAAAACACAGTACACATTTTTGTACTAAGAGTATTTTCTCCTTTTCTTTTTTCCACTTGATATTTTGATGTATTTGGTTGATAGGTAAATCAGTAAATTTTCTTATTTTTCAGTTTAGGTATTCATGTGACATTCCCTGAAGTAATTCATGTTGAACTTGAAAGTTCATGTTACATAGCCCTGCAATGTAAGCATTGTTGAATTTACTTAGGGGCAATTAATAAAAAATATTTAGTAATAATAACAAACCCTGCTAGGTTATATTGACCACTTATTACATTCCAGCCACATGTACTTTCTCATGTGACCAGTGTATTAAACAGGTTGGACTCAAAGGGTACAAACAAGAAAAATTAATTTTCCTCTCACCCCTGCTTTACTAAAGACCTCACCACCCCACCTTATAGTTGTTTTTACTTTTGTGTAACAGAATAGTCTCACTTTCCGGTATTAAAAAATGTAGTCTGCTCAAATTATTGTACAAACTTTAACCTTGCATCCAATCGAAAGGTTCTCCTCTCTTTTGAGCTTAATCTTGATCAGGAACTCTGGAACCCAATAATGAAAAAGTGTGGTCTGTTTCTTTGCTTTATTTGCTCCACCTCTATCCACGCTCTACCTGTCTCCACTGAGGCCAGGTCAAAGGAGGAGGAAAACTTCATATATCCTTGACTCATCATGTGGAAATTCAGCCACATCTCTTCATGTTCCAGTATCATGGGCAGCTCCACCCAAGCTCCCACCTTCAGGATTCTATGGCAAGAAGTGGGCATAAATCCCTGTCTTTATGAATATCCCCAGGCTTATGGAGAAACCTTTCAAGTTCATCCAAGAACTCTCTCAGAGTTTGCTTGTGGGTAGCAGCATGGGGCAACTATGACTGTTTCAAGAATTTAACAAGCAGCTAGTCTGGGAGTAATCCTCGTGAGTGACCACTTTCTTATGTGCAGCACAGTCTGAGAAGGAAGGTGAGATGACACTTCATTGTCTATTAAGATTCCCTTCAAGGAATCTTTTTTGTGGAATCTCTTTTTCAAATACTTAGTCTTCTCATCTGGGCTATTGGGAGTGATGGTCTTTGGACTGGTTTTACCATGGATATAATTGATAACTTGCTTATTTCCCATTGTCCTCATCTATGAAGCTACATTCCAGGAAAACAGGAAAAGCCCCACTTCACATCTAAGTACATTCATTGAAGGCTCACATTAACTCTATGAGGAAAGTGATATTTATCATCTCAGTTAAACCTGAGGAAACTGAAGCATAAAGTTTCATTACTTGCCCAAGGTCGCTCAGGTTGCCCAAGGTCACTCAGTACTAAATGGCAGCCTGACTTAAAAGCCCATACTCTTATCTACTTTATTGTGTTACTGAAACAGGACAGTCTAGAGAATTAATGATCCAGTACCCTAGATGGGTGCCGAAAACTGCAGAGCAGACAGTTGTTAATACCCAAATATTGTGTCACTTTTCTAGTTCTGTTTCCCTTTCCAAAACTTCAGAATTTCTGTTAGAGATGACATGTATTTCTTTTCTTTCTTCCTGTCTTAGAATGATTCAGACACTTCAAAATTAATCCCTAATTTTCATGTTGAAATCATAAGCACCTTAGAAGTGTTATAATATTTCTTATTCTGCTGTCTCAGTATTGCATAGCATACATCATTGGCAACTATAAAAATACTATAACAGGACTGTGTTAAAAGACAAGGAGAAACAAATTCTACAAATGATGAAGAATTTAAAACGCCCTTAACAGTGTTTTTATGCTTTCTGAAGTTTTTAAACAAATTTTATTTTGTGAACTTGAAAGTTTATTACATTATCCCTTTATATGAATATTTTTTTCAGAGATCAAACAGTTCTTATTTGTCTTCTTCCTTACCCTCTAGGAAATTGTTAGTCTTACTGCTACACTTGACATAAATCTGCTGTTTGTTTACACTCAGTGGCATCAAGATACTTTATAAATATTGCATTTCCAAAATGTATCTACTTGTAAAATGTAAACTTGGGGATTTGGCTCCAAAGAACTGTCTTATCTCAGGTGTTTTGTTCTAGTATGCTCATGTGGAGCTTATATTTAGTATTAGTTGGGTTGCAGCTTTATTTCATCTTGCCTAGCAGGATCAGCTATTTCCTTCTGCTGGTTCCAATTATTATGATTATTTCCAGCCTGAGTGAAGTTTAGCAAAAGCAAATATAGAAAGGGAAAGAAAAGAATAGGCTATTCCCTTAAGCTAACATTCAAGCTTATCAGTCTTTATTTCACTGCAGAAACCATTTATTAATATTTGGAGTTAGCAATTTAATATTGATTTTGGTCTTCTTTGGTGTTCCAGACATAAACCCAAGTGTGTGCAGGGCACAGTTTAACACTGTAACGTAGTATGGAAGATGCCATTTCCTTGCCTCTGATAGATAAGGCTGTTGTCCTTTTCTGTTAGAGAAGCTAGAGGGAAGATGGATTTGTATTTGGTGAGCTTTGTTGTATTCCTTGCACATGTAATATATGAAAAAGTAGAGGTTATGAGCACATATGTGTTAGTACATACATAGTAAACAGTATTTATAATTAGTTGTCTGATTACATACTTGGGGTCACTTTGGAGACTATTAAGTATTTTTCTTGTAGTCTGTGCTTGGGGCCCCAGACACTTGTGTGGATTAATCTTGTGGAACTGACAATTGAGTAGGAGTCAAGAAACCCATTCCTATAGGCTGCTTTTTTCCTCCATGTTTCTTTAGTAACTTTGTGGCACAAAAACAATTTTTCCTCTATTCTCAAGGACACAAAGGGTTTGATAAAAACCTCTAAGAACTTAACTCATTCTAATAAAGTTGCCTGAGGCTTTTATATAAACTTGAGGATTCAGTGGGAGTGGAGAATAAGGTCAATAAAGTCATCAAATTGGACGCTCACTTTGTGAAGTCGCCTCTCTGTCATTTGTTTCCATGCAGTCCTAATTGCCAAGGCTAACTAAAAATTCTGCAAAGCCTTATTTTGCCACTATGAAGGAGAGAAATGACTAAATGCAAGAGACAGCTATTGTTGTACGTTTAAATTTTAAATTAGAATATTAAAAAATTAAACCTAAAATTTCCTATTTAGCAAATAAGAATTTATGTCAAGTACACAAGCATTCTTTGCAATAAATATGCTTGCCTCTTCAGAAAATTATTTTCTTCTACTTTTAATACATTTAGCTTAAAAACAAAACACATTTTTCTAATTTTCTGAATAGTGTTCCCTGATGGAAACATTGTTTTATTGGCTAACATCATCTTTTTTTAAAAAAAATATTTAATTAATTAATTTATTTTTGGCTACATTGTGTGTTCCTTGCTGCGCGCGGGTTTTCTCTAGTTGCGGTGAGCGGGGACTACTCTTTGTTGCAGTACACGGGCTTCTCATTGCGGTGGCTTCTCTTGTTGCAGAGCACAGGCTCTAGGCACGCAGGCTTCAGTAGTTGTGGCACGTGGGCTCAGTAGTTGTGGCTCATGGGCTCTAGAGCACAGGCTCAGTAGTTGTGCCACACGGGCTTGGTTGCTCCACGGCATGTGGGATCTTCCTGGACCAGGGCTCGAACACGTGTCCCCTGCATTGGCAGGTGGATTCTTAACCACTGTGCCACCAGGGAAGTCCAACGTCATCTTTTTTTATTTAAGCTTTTAAGTGGATAGCATTTTTGTTTTAAGTTATAACTCCTATTTTAAAAAGACACACATTAACTTGAAAATAATCTTTAAGGCCAGCTGCTGAATCCTCTTGTTCATTTGGTAGACTTGTGACTGACTCTACATTCAGTAAGATTATTTGATTATTTTATTATTACAGAAAAGTCAATTCTAACATATGTGAAAAATATAGGATTCTCCAATAAACTTATACAAAGAGCTTTTGCCTGCGTTGCTAATTTCCAAAAAAAAAAAAAAAAATCCCACAAAACTCTACTGAATGTAGAGAGCAGAAAATTTTTTTCAGCAACATTGTAAATTTTGCTAAGAAATATAGAGAAATCAAAACATTTCTTTTGATTTATTGACTTGTCAATAAGGCTTATAGTACAGTGTCTATGTTCAAGATTTATTATATATTGAAATAATTTGATTTAATTCAAACAAAATGAAAACAGATTGAAAGCTGTTCTGTGGAATAATTTTTTTAATGAAAGGTGGTGAAGCACTCTTTCAAATGGAAAAATATATGCTTAATATAGAAGCATTGCAGATGTGTATTTGGTTTTGAGGATATTTACATAGACTTGTGGAGTATATGGAACTTATAAACAGGTCAATTCTCTTATATAGCTACACATAGTCTACTTTTATTATTGTTTTTATGATTGATAAACAAGGCATGCTTAAAAAGGCTTTATGTAAAACATATCCAAAATGCCATCTAAATATTTAACTATTGGAAAATATAGAAAACTAGATATTTTTGTGTTCTTAAAAGTAAGTTTTCCAAGGGACATGCCTTGGGCTAATGTGAGCAATGACAATTACATATTTTCAGTGGAGTATTAACTCAGCTGAGTTGTCATCCAATATAATCCAATAAAGAGATGCAGTACTGATATCTTTTCAGCTGCATGTTCATTTTGCATTGCACTCAACTTTGAAGATTCTACTGATTGTTCGTAGACCAGCAAGTAACATTAAAATGGTGATGATTATAATAATTTTCAATTTTGAAATTTTATATTCAGTGTTAAATCTAGGCATTTTAACATTCTTTGTGTATTTATAACTTGCCAAGAATAAAGATAGACCAGGTTGTTAATAAATAATGATATTCTAAATCATCCAATCATACCAAATAAACACCACGATGGCAAGGTGATAATTCTTGGTAGTGGTCATAGGATATAGAAGCCATTGTTATGGGACTATAACAGATTTAAGGGAATGGATTCAAGCTGGAATGGTTTATGGAAGTAGTATTTCAATTTAATCTCAACTCTATTTCTATAAATATCCAGATTATTATATTTTCCTCTGAAGAAAAGATTTCTTTGTGACTTGTAAAGCCAGATTTCTCTGCCTATTGTTGTTTATTGAATTTATACAGGTATATGTTCAGACCTGATTTTTCAATCTGAAGCTGTCAAATTTTCATATAGTCTTCTCTGACTGGAACCAGTCCCATGTTTTCCAGCTGCTCTCTATACATTTCCACATACATGCTATGTTTCATCCCTTTAAAAATCTAAATGTCAACTTAGTTTCCATTTTAGAAAGTTGTACCTCCTGGTTTCTCAGTTTCTTCTAATGGTGCCTAGTTAGATCTCTGTTGATCCCTAGTTCAACTGAACTGGAAACTTGGAAATCCATGCCATCCATCTTTCTTTTTTCTGACTCCTTAATCAGTTTAATTTTGTCAGTTAAGTCTTGGTAATATTTCTTGTACTTGTTCTTTGCTTTCCTTTTCCTCTGTCAGTGCTCTATGTGTGCCCCTTCATTTCGTATGTCTGTACTAATACCATAGCTTCTAATCTAGTTTCCTGCTTCTAATCTAGTTTTCAGCAAGTGACTACCAGATTAATCTGCCTGAAATAGCATTCAGCATCATACTTCTCTTTCTACTGTTCCCTCCCCTCTTAGTAAATTACCTGTAAAGGCTTAACCTAACATTAAGAACATCCCATAATAAAACCTAACAACCTTCTACATGTGAGACCATTACCCTACAGATACAGTACATCTGAGGCATGCTGAAATAGTTCAGTTTTATCTCCATCCTTTTGCCCTTCCTCAGTCAAGAATATTGTCCTTTCAGTTTTGCCTGTTTTGAATTTCTGTCTGGTTCTTTTTTTTAAAATTAATTTTTTATACAGCAGGTTCTTATTAGTTATCTATTTTATACATATTAGTGTATATATGTCAATCCCAATCGCCCAATTCATCCCACCACCACCACCCCCTGCCACTTTCCCCCCTTGGTGTCCATAGTTTGTTCTCTACATCTGTGTTTCTATTTCTGCCTTGCAGACCGGTTCATCTGTACTGTTTTTCTAGATTCCACATATATGCGTTAATATACAATATTTGTTTTTCTCTTTCTTTTTTTTTTTTTTTTTGTGGTACGCGGGCCTCTCACTGTTGTGGCCTCTCCCGTTGTGGAGCACAGGCCTAGCAGCCATGGCTCACGGGCCCAGCCGCTCCGTGGCATGTGAGATCTTCCCAGACCAGGGCACGAACCCGTGTCCCCTGCATCGGCAGGCAGACTCTGAACCACTGCACCACCAGGGAAGCCCTGTTTTTCTCTTTCTGACTTAGTTCACTCTGTATGACAGTCTCTAGGTCCATCCATGTCTCTACAAATGACCCGATTTCATTCCTTTTTATGACTGAGTAATATTCCATTGTATATATGTACCGCATCTTCTTTATCCATTTGTCTGTCGATGGGCATTTAGGTTGCTTCTATGACATGGCTATTGTAAATAGTGCTGCAGTGAACATAGGGTGCATGTTTCTTTTGGAATTATGGTTTTCTCTGGGTATATGCCCAGTCTGCCTGGTTCTAATGCTACCTCCTTCTCATATGATTCGTTGATGGTGCTAATCAGAAGTGTTATCTCCATTCTTATTTGTCTCAGTCTTAGGGCACTTACGGTGAACCTCCTTGCAAAATCCTTTCAAAAATTTATATGCATGCCATTTTACCTGCTGTCCTATAGAATCCTAAGTTTGGGGATTGAAGCTTAAACTTCTTCCCAGTTTCTTTCATTACTGTCTTCATAAAATAGGTACTCAATATTTATTGAATGAAGATCTTTTCCTGTGTCAAGACATGAATGAATTTTTGTAACCTCAAACTGCCAATTTAGATTCTAGATTGTATACAATGCATGTATATCACATACCCAACCATAGCAATATTTTATTTTTAAATGTTTCTATAATAAAACCTTGCAATGAGAAGATAGTGAAGTTTATTGGGAGTAAAGAATTCCTTTTTCTCTTCTGTAGTATTAAAACTAACTGCATAGGGACAAAGTGAGAGAGTGGCATGGACTAATATATACTACCAAATGTAAAATAGATAGCTAGTGGGAAGCAGCTGCATAGCACAGGGAGATCAGCTCGGTGCTTTGTGACCCTAGACAGGTGGGATAGGGAGGGTGGGAGGGAGACGCAAGAGGGAGGAGATATGGGGATATATGTATATGTATAGCTGATTCACTTTTTAAAAATAAATTTATTTATTTTTGGCTGCTTTGGGTCTTCATTGCTGTGTGCGGGCTTTCTCCAGTTGCGGCGAGCAGGGGCTACTCTTTTCATTGTGGCGTGCCGGCTTCTCATTGCAGTGGCTTCTCTTGCTGCGGAGCACGGGCTGTAGGCACTCAGGCTCCAGTAGCTGTGGCACACGGGCTCAGTAGTTGTGGCACACGGGCTCAGTAGTTGTGGCTCACGGGCTCCAGAGCGCAGGCTCAGCAGCTGTGGCGCACGGGATCAGCTGCTCTGCGGCATGTGGGATCTTCCCAGACCAGGGCCCGAACCCGTGTCCCCTGCATTGGCAGGTGGACTCCCAACCACTGCACCACCAGGGAAGCCCTGCTTCACTTTGTTATAAAGCAGAAGCTAACACACCATTGTAAAGCAATTATACTCTAATAAAGATATTTTTTTAAAAAACAACTAACTGTGTAACCATTCAGGTATTCAGATTGAAGCAACGTAATTTTCAAAGATACTTAAGAACACAATTATGTAATCTGAATAGTGGAGAAGATAGGAGGGCAGTTCTAATCAAGGTAGAGGAGAACAGATTTATTGCATTTGTAACTTATTATATCATTAACATAGACTGGAATTTCCCCTGATATCTGGATCTGTAGTTCAATAATAATTCCTTTCCAAAGAGTAAATTCTGAGGGGAACTGGCTTCAAAACCAAAATGTGAAAAGTTCCGCTCTCACATTGTTCATCCCTAGTTAGTTTGACAAATTTATGGAGATAGATTATAAATGCCCCATGTTCTTGGAGGAGCCTACTTTTATATGCAGTAACATTTCAAAAGAGTACACTTAAACAGATAAATAACTGTCTTCCATTTAATTCCTTAAGAGGCAGAAGATAGTTGGAAGCTGTAGGAAAATGAGAACCTTCCTAGTTTCATAATTTCTATCTGAGAGATAGAAAATCATTTTTTATCTTTGCTTTAGCTTACAGTAATATAGTGACAATCCTTTATGCAGGTCTCGGAATTTCATTGATGAAGATGCCAAGGAGGAGAATGAGGAAGAAAGGTAGAGGAGCAGGCGAGGAGGAAGAAGATAGGAGTTTGATTTAGTCCAGAACATAAGTTTTTGAGCTAATGATCTCTGCATTCATCTTTAGAAAGTGTTCCATCAACCAAATTGTTGGAATAATAATTTTATCTAATAATTCCCATATTGGAGTTCTGTAGTTGTGAGAGTTTAGAGGAGTATAGCTAACAGGAGTGGAGCAAGCAGCTCCATAACAAAAACTAAAACATTGGTTCCTGTAAGTCCGTGAATCCACTCTCAGTTTGGTGTCAAGACAAAGGTGCATAATGTTTTTAAAGAACATCCAGTTAGATTCTATTAAACACAGTAAATTAAACAATCACTTGAAAAGATTCTTTAAAGCAATACAATACCTCTTCATTCACGTTCAAACACTGAGTTTTCCTGGTGCAGCTTTTTGTTGTTGTTGTTGCTAAATAATCTGCACAATGCTTTGTAGGGCAGAGAGGCAAATAATTGTTGGAGCCTTTATCCAAGGGTTCTGGGTATATTCTTCCTCTCTCACTCTGTCTCTCTCTCTGTCTCTCACATGTCTTTGTGTGTGATTTGTCAACATGTTCCCAATGTTATCAGGTTAATTTCTAGTCACATAACTGAGACCACAAGATTAGACTAAGACAATGTTAGTTATATAATCAAAATATATGTATCTTACATTTTCTACAATTCCATTCTGATTAAACTAATATATATATTATATATATATATATTATATATATATATATAATATATATATATTATATATATATATATATATATATATATATATTTAACTTCAAGGCATTAGTGTTCTATTTGCCTGGGAGTACCAGAGACCTCCCCATAACATTGACTTAAAAAGTTGATTTCTCTTGCACTTAGGCATTCAGGACTGGTGTGGCAGCTGAACAGTTAAGTAGAACCCAGAATGCTTCCAATTCTTTGTTCTTCTCTTCCCATGAATGGTCCTAGTCCTAGTGATCCAGCCACCATGTGCACATTTGAAATAGCAGGAGAGATGAGAGAAAGAAGGAGCATATTTGGCCATATTTCAGTGAAAGGTTCTAGAAAGGGAGCACAAGACTCTTATGTTTACATCCTATTGGCCAGAACTAAGTCACAATACCATATCTAGTTGCAAATATTGCTTTATTCTGAGAGTCTTAAAAAGTCAAGAGTTCTAGAAGGCACAAGTGGAAATAAATATTCAAGTTTAATATTATTATATTTACTTTACATGATATAAGACTGTGCCATGAGGAATAAAATGATTTGCCTGAGCTAGTCCAGATATTGAAGCATTATTTTTTAATGCTTTATGATAATTATAATTATTATATTTATATAAATATAATTATCCCTTCCAGATAATTCTAGACTATTTGATTCTACCACATTATTTCTATTCTGGGAAATTAAAGTTCAGGTCTCTACTGCACATTTTCACTAGCTATGTGACCTCATATTCCTCATGTGGCAAAGCAGATCACTGAGTTAGGTAACTTATAATATTCTGTGATTTATTGAATTCATTGCCAATGTGCAAACCCCAATAGCTCCTTGAGGAAAAGCAGTATTTCATATTGGTCTTCCCAATCCTCGACAATGGTTTTGCTGGGATAGAAAAACTATTGTTAAATGAATATACATAATGAAAGTTATCTGAACCAAATAGACACCTCTCCTAACTACTACTAACTTTATACTGATGTACTTTCTCTGCACCTCTACATAGTAATATGCATTAGTTATGATGTTTTCAAGCTTAAGTTACTGAAATCCAAATCAAGTCATAAACCATAAGGATATTTATGACTTTACCCAACAGGAAGTCTAAAGATAGGGCAGGATTGGTTGATTAAGTAACTAGAAGTATGTCTTCTTTCCATTTCTCTGCTATGCTGTCTTCAGTGATGGCCTCATCCAAAATAGACATTGAAAGAAATAGTATCAACTACATAATGTATATGCTACATATCTAAATATGTTTAAATAATTTTTCTAATTATTTCTTGAAATGCTTTTCTCTCCACAAAAACTGTTTTTAGATTATATCCATGCTTAATTTTCCACCACCCAATATACATAGCAGAGATTTTAGTATTACTTCTTGAAATTACTTCTATAAGGTAAATTTTATAAAGTATATTTCATTACAGTTAATATTGTGAAATTAAAAGAGAATTTTGAAATCAGAGAGATCTGAGTTTAGATATTGGGCAACTTACTGATTCATTCTAAATATCAGTATCCTCATCTCTAAAACAGAGATATTAATGCCTAATTCCTAATGGTGTTGAGGATTAAATGTGATAATCTGTTTAAAAATAATACATATGTTTTTTTTGTTGGTCTTGTGTTTGACAGTTTCAAAGCAATTTGGTTCCAAGAGAGTGCTATAATGTTGGGAGAGATTATAGTTTTAGCCAAATAATTTATTTGGTAATGATATAACATTTTCACCTTTCCCTCCCTTTCTACTTCATAGGTTCCATACATTTGTTTTTTTACTTATTACAGTGGCTCAAATTTAAAAAGTGTCACTGATGTATAAGAAATTGGCTTTGGTAGGAGAGAAAATAATTCTGTGTGCCAAGCACACCCTTCCTTTTGTTTTAGCGTTATGCAGGTTTCTTTATCTGCCTTGGCATCTATATTTATTGCCACTGGGCAGTTCCAAGTTTAGTTTGTGATTGAGCCTTCCCAGAGTCAGGCTGTGTGTTTCTGCACACTGGGAACCTGGCCTTATTCCCTTGAACAAAATCTGTAGTAGAAAAACCTTCCTAAATAAGATCAAGCAAGCCAAAAAAAAAAAAAAAAGGCAAGTTTATTGATTTATGTCTTACTGTTTGAAATTGTACAAAGCCATGAATCCAACTGAGCTTCATTTTATTTTTTTATGTCAATGTGAAATGTTTAGGATAGATTGAGTTTATCACTATTATTATTATTATTTTTTTTTTTTTTTTTTTTTCTTTTTGCGGTATGCGGGCCTCTCACTGTTGTGGCCTCTCCCGTTGCGGAGCACAGGCTCCGGATGCGCAGGCCCAGCGGCCATGGCTCACGGGCCCAGCCGCTCCGCGGCATATGGGATCCTCCCAGACCGGGGCACGAACCCGTATCCCCTGCATCGGCAGGCGGACTCTCAACCACTGCGCCACCAGGGAGGCCCTATCACTATTATTTTTTATTATTAGAGGAACAAATGTGCATTTCTGTCATTTTGCATGTTTGCTTTGGATATATTGTCTGTGTTTTTTGTTGTATTTGGTATGAAGATTAAACTACGAAAAGTGTTTGAAATTTTGGAGGGGAAATATTGTAACATATAAAGTATTTTGTAGCTACATATATATTTGATATTTTTATGACTTCTTCAAAGCATATCTCATGATTTGGGTTTGGATTAGTACACCCAAACAAAACAAAAAATCTTTGCCCTAATAAGCACAGAGGAAATTATTTAGGCAAGGACAAAGAGAGTGACAGAGTTAAGCTAGAAGTATGGAATATGGGTTTAAATAATTCCATTCTATGGAATGCCTAAAGGGTCATGTAGTATTTATTAGCATATCATAGCCAGCTAATATTGTGGTTATGTTACTATTTCAAAGTTGCCAAAGTTATTGCCTTTAGCATGACTACTCCTGCCAACCTGCTTTCTCTATTTCAACATAGTTCTTCATATGGTGCATTTGAGCACAGCTGGCTTTTTTACTGTAATGCAAACAAATGGGCCGGACCTTTGAAAAATGAACCATTCCCATTTGTTTGAATCTCAGTCAAGGCTGTGTGAATTCAGTTAGAAAGAAATACAAGAATATAAGGACACTAGTATAGAAGCAAGAAATTAGAAATCATCATATTGAAAATGTGTAAATGCTATACCTAATTATTAGATGTTAAAACATGTCTGTTTTATCTTTTGACACTCAAGTGTATAGCCATTAAAACTATCTCAATGTTTCAGTCTGTGTTATTAATGTTTTCAAGCATACACCTTTCAGAGTATTGGCTATAATTTTTTTATATCATATTCTTCAGATTAGGGGACACCTGTGAGTGGGGACAAGTGTATGACCATAAATAGAGCCACTTATGCAAGTAGACAATGTGATGGGCAGAAAAGAAGCAAGATGACACAAAACGTTCATCTACGTTTTCAGATTAGACCAAAATCTGATGCTGCTGATAATAATGGAATGCTCCTATCAGATACATTAGCTGATACCTCCATGATTTTCTTTCATCATTGCTAATGAAAGTATTTTAAAAGCAAAGTAGAACCATCATTCTAGTTCTACTACTCTATGTGATTCAAGTTTTTCAAAGTCTTAAGTTTGGTGTTTAATCTAATAATTAATTTTATCTGTGAAAAATTACTCTCACTGGTTCCCAGTTTTACATAAATGAAAAGTAAATCTGTCTATTCATAAATGTTTGTTACTTTTGGTCTATTAGAGCAAAAACAATAGCAATAAATAATAAGGAGCATCAGCTGACATATTATTAGACATCAAATCCTCAAAATTACAATAAAATATGTCATTTCAGCGTCCACATAAACACATTCATTTTGTCAGTGCCTGACAGAATAGCAGTGGTGAGATGGAAGAATGAAAAGGTATTACATATTCTGGGCTCAAAAACTTATGCAGAGGTATTGTTTTAGTCTAGTGTATTTTGAAAAATTAAAACAGGTATTTATTAGATTCAGAAACAACCCAAATACAGTTATCTGTCCAGGTATCTAAATATCTGTAATAAAGCTATGATAAATTGTCTTTCTTTAACCTGAGTGTGTTATAATCCACAATTCCAGTGATATAATTAACTCTTTTAGAGTTAATTTTCTCCTATACTAATTATAACTAGTATTTAATTGTTACTAATTAATTAATTAGTATTTTGGGGTGAAAATATCAACTCCAGTGATTGTATTTTCCAGCAACTTTACTAAATTAGTACTTTTCATTCTGCCAAAGTGGAAGAAAATAAAAGAAAGTCTTAACTTCAAATTTATGAAAACCAGCTGGTTTAGAAGCCAGTTGAGTGGAGCTTGCATTACTGAGGCCAGCATGAAGGGTTTGAGTCCAAAGTGGGCCAGTTAGCTCTGCAGTGTAGATGCACTCCTCCTTGGACCTTTTTCTGAGCAGATATGTATGTGCTGATGAGCAGTGTGGGTGGTTAAGTAGAAATCCACACCATCCCTTGAAAAACAGTCCACCAGGTGATAGTTCAGTGTCATTGTCATCACAAAATGGTATTTACATTATGGGCTACTTAATAAATATCTGTGTTGGCTGAAGTTCAACTTTTAACAGAATCTTTGAATATCTAAATTTATTTTGATGTATTCTCTGAAATAGAATGTGATTCTGCCCATTCAGCATTATTATACAAGACTCTCTTAGGTTTATCAAAAAAACTTTACTTAATAAAAAGAAACATCTGCTACATATATAAAATGCATATAGTTTGAATAATAGAGACTGATACATTCACTCAGTATCATAGCTTTGAAATTTATATCTGCTATGAGTGACAAATTGATATACTTGCTATGACTTTAAAGCAGTACCTTCCCCAGTGTACATAAAGTTTTTGTGTGTGTGTGCATTTGTATCTGTCTTTTCTTCAACCCTCTTTCTAGAAAAGACTCGTCATTTTTATAAGACTTTCTCTTACTGGCTCTTAAACCCATTATTGTTCCCCATTTTACAATATTCCAAAACTCTTTGCATTCTCACAGTCAAGGTTATAATTCACATCTTATTTACCTCACCTCTAAATTATTACAGTAGCTTCCTAACTGGTATCCTTTGCTTTTATCTTTGATTCACAGGTCATAATGCTGTCATATTGATCTTCCTGAGAGTGATGCTTTTATCAGAATACTTCCCAACTCAAAATCTCCATTGCCTCTTATATAAATATCAACAAACATTCAAGGCTTTTATAGTCTGTCTTCAAGATACTTTTCTAGCTGTGTCTTTCAGTACCCATCTATGTGACTCTATTAGAACACATTCGTTACAAGAACTTCCTTTTACCTACAATTGCATTTTCCTTTGCCTTTTGCAACAATTTTTGCCCATATGTATTTGCAGGTCTAGGTGTACCCAGATCAGAAAATGGTTCTTCAATATCAGGTTCACTGCTGTGCTCCAACTCTTTGTCACAAGGTAAACAGCAACAAATGCTGCCTTTTGAAACATAATGCCACAAAACAGATTCAGCATATGAAACATTCAAGGTGGTTGGCTCCAATTCACACAGGGCTTCTGATTTGTTTTCCTTGTGGCTGGAATATACTCTTTTAACTTACATCATTCCTACTACTCTACCTTAGTTTGGTATCTCTGCAAGCCTTTGTTTTTGAAATGTCTTCCTTCTAAATTATTTGGCTCAATTCATCTGTCTCTAAGGTAATTTGCTCTGAGATTTTTGTAGCATCACATGTCTCCTGGATGATTGGTACTAAACCCTATGTAGCCCTCTAATATTGCACTTTCCGTTAAATGATGATTTATGTGGCACCCTTTGCCTCTGGGTTATTTCTAATCTGTGGTTCCAAAAGCTTCCAGACTTTTGGTATTTCTGGCCCTCTAATATATTAATGACTTCTGACTGTTGCGTTTCCCCACATTGAGTACTTAACATGCCAACTCCAGGGGATCCCATTCATGCAGGCCACCCTGCACTGTAGCCAGATCTGCCCATTAGCTGACCCTGAATGTTAATTGTGTGTTCTTGTCTCCTTAGCTCAGGCCACCTCTTCCTGCTTTAAATATCATCTCCCTCTGTTATTTTAGTTGTCGCTGTTTATTAGCTCATATCCATGTCCTTCATGAAATTTTGGTTAATAGCCCAGCTTGTAGTGACCCCCTCTAATATTTATTGACCCTTTCCACATACTGTTTCATAGGAAATCTGTTTTTTATCAACAAGAGATGGAAAGGTAAAGTGGTTAGTGCTTAGGTATGGAGTCAGACTATAGGTAGGACATTTCACACTCTGATTTCTCATTTGTAGAATGCTAGTAATAGTAGTAAATGGTAAAATAAGAACAATAAAAATAAAATGGTAACAATAAAACTAAAGGTTTCTTTTAAGGACCAAATAATGCATTGAATTATTCAATAAATATTTATTGAGTGCTTAATATAAGCCAAGCACCATAGTAGGGATTTGTAACTGAACAAAATAGAATCATCTGTCTATATGTCAACTGTTATTGCAGTAATAATATCAACCAGATTTATTGTGATAGGACTGTGACATTTACTTTCTTTGAATCTCTCAAATTGCTAACACATTTCATGGTATCCTCAGGAATATTTTTGTTATTCTACCTTATATTGTTACATTTAGTTCTTTGTTATAATTTTATTGACTTTTATGCATATATTTTCTTTATAACATATTCATACAGCCACTTTTGAGATCATGAATAGTAAACAAAACATTCTTTAATTTATATAGAAGCTTTCTCCTAACCTGAAGCCATGGCATTGAGTTTTTACGGATCCACAGTTGATGTTACTATTATTTTAATGTGCTAAAAAGGGAAAATGCAACAGAAACTTTCAGGCTCATATGCCGTCAGGGTAGGGTCTGGCATCCTCTGTTTTATGGTTTAAATAAAAATGCCTGAACTTTTGGAGTTCTTAACAAAATATTAGTAGGTCATGAATTTAGCCATGATGATGTAATCTTGGTAGCATATGTGCAAAATAAAGTATCAGCTCCATTGAAGACTATTTTAGCCTGACGCATCGGTGGTGTCTTGAGCTGTAAATGCTGATGCTGTAATTTGTGCATAGAGAAACCACATGTTTAATTGTCCTGTCTGAACTGCTTAGTGCTCTATCTGTTTTCTTCACTTCCACATTGATCACAGAAAAGATGAGTAATGTTGAAATTGAGAAAAGTGAGTTTGAAACAAAAATACTTAAGAATCAATATGGTTAGGAAGGGGAGTAGAAATTCTGTGGGGCTTTACAGTAGCTGAGTATTTGTGGTGAGTGGGGGCATCCCTAAGAATGCTCCACACTCTTGAGTAGTTGCTTGGTTTCATAATAGGCTGATTTTAATGGCATTAGTTATATTTTTAAAGCAATATCCATTCAGTAATATAGCATTTTAATTCTCTGAGGAAGGGTAGAGGCAGAGATGTGTATTTGTGTGTGAATGTGTGCAAACCTTTCCTCTTTTATATTATTTCAAAATGCAGTTAATTAAAGGTCAATTGATGCATATTTTGCTCTGCTTTCCAGGACAATAGAATCAGAGCATGCTTTTCACAAAAATGCTCAGAGGAAGATACAGGCTATCTAAAATTAGGTTAGATGGTCGTGAGCAAAGAAATCCAAGCTGCCTTATATTTAGTTGTACTGGAACATCCCACTGTGCATTGCTGTAACCATAATATGCCCTCCTGGGCCAATATGGGCCACCAATTAACTCCCTGCAGTAGATCTTTAGGTACATATAGGTGGATATCTTATTAAAGGGGGATTTTTTTTAATTTGCTATGCTACCAGAGAGTACTAGAATTATTTTGAATCTTGTACTCAAATTTATTTTTCATGTCATCAGTTTTACAGCATAATAATCAAATAGCCTTTTTAAGGTTTGCATTTGCTGCTTTAATAATATTAAGATAAATATTTATAAAACTAGAGAAAATTTTATTTAACAAGGAATACCATGCCTAACATGTTTAGGGAAGTAAGTTGGCACTTAATCTATAATTCAAATAGTCTTATTAATTGTTTGTTAATGGTTTACTCATTATATATTATATGAGTCCTCAAAGACAGCTTCAGCTGGAAGAACAAAGCTAATTTGTGGACATGACAGAAAGTTGTCTTTGCTCATTTGAATAAATACAGCCGTGTGATAATTCAGAGGATTCAAAGCCAAAGCTATGACAGATTTCACATTTTGTCCTTAGCCAGTTCCTGGGAGATAAAAGAAAAGCATACATTCTCTCTCCTTTTCCTTTTCTCTTCTTCCTTACATTTACTTTTTCTAATAGCCTTTTATTTTCTAATGGATCTTTTTCTTTTGTTCTTAAAGTAGTATTGGTTAAATAAACTTGTTATAATAGTCATCATGTCAAAAACTGAATATTTTAGGAAGCTTAGTATCTATTTTCCTTCTCCACGAAGGATAATCTAACAAAAATGCAAAAGAGCAAGAGTTGTTTGCTAAAGGAAATATAAAGATTCTCATTCATTTTAATATTTTAAAAATTACCATAAAAGCCGTTGATGCTCCAAGACAATGAAGAATCAATAATAAATAAAATCAGTTAGGAATATAGTGCTCCATCTGCCTAATAGTGAATCTCTGAGGGAAGCTGGATTACTTACCTGTCTAGGAATGGGGTTGGAGTGACATTGTTAATAATTTTTCCTTAATTTCATGCCAAAATTAACACAGAATAAAATGAGCTGAGCTAATGAATTATTTTTATGACTATTTGATAACATTATTTCATGGGTTTGAAACTTTGCCTTTTCTTTCTCTTTTAAAAAATTATTTATTTTTGGCTGTGCTGGGTCATAGTTATGGCAGGCAGGATCTTCCTTGCCTCATGTGGGATCTTCTTTGTGGCATGCACCGGATCCTTAGTTGCAGCATGCAGGATCTAGTTCCCTGACCATGAATCGAACTTGGGCCCCCTGCACTGAGTGCACGGACTTTTAACCACTGGACCACCAGGGAAGTCCGAAACTTTGCCTTTTCTTATCCATTGTTGCGGCTAATGAATCTAGGGGTGAGTGTCTAATTAAAGAGTGTATCTTTTATGTTTATGATTTGCAGGTTTACAAGATTTTATTTAGAAACATAAAATCATAAAATTGAAAGGGGCTCAGTAGTCATCATTCTAGTCCTTCATTCAAAGATGGCAGCAACCACAGCTTTTATATTGGACAGTTCCATTTTTTACAGTCTTTCAACATAATGATCTGAAATTATCTCCCTTTCTAAACTGATTGTGATTCTGATGATAACCCGGATTTATCCAATCTCCCAATATTGGGAGTAGAGAGTAAACTTAAAACATGTGTATATGAACAATCAGAGATGTCCACATTGACTAGCCTCATGGGCTACCAGTGTTATTCTTTTGTCTCCAGTTTTAGGGAATGGTGATATATTGATAAAATCATGACTATTCCTCTAAAGATAGCTTTTAACATTAAGGACATGTTTTGGTCATCTATAATGGCCCTTAATTTATTTATGAATTAATCTACATAAATGTCAAAACTTTATAAACTTTATTGTATTTCACATATTGTATTTCATTGATTTTAAGATGTACCATTATTTTGTCTCTTACTAAGAAAGAAAAACAGTGCTGCCAATTAATACATGTCATGATTCTTTCTTATCACTTAGAATTTTTATTTTATACTAGTTGAAAGAAAGTTTTTTGGGTCTATATAGGCAGTTTTTTATGATGATTAACACATATACCCATTAAAAAATAAAACCTACATAAAAAATTGGTTGAAATATCCCCAGATTTCTTTATATTGAGATTCTAAATTTCCTAATTACTTTTCTACTTAGATTCATTGGTATCTTCCTTTTTTTTTGTAGCTGTTGTTGTTGTTGTTTTCATCAAGAAGGTGTTGTAGCAGCTTTTATTTAAAAGAGAGAAAGCAAGCTCCATTGTTTCTAGAACTTTCTACCAAACTACTGGATTCTATTCTGCAAGGTTTTTTTCTTTTTCTTTCTTTTCTTTTCTTCTTCTTTTTTTTTTTTTTTTTTTGGTTCATGTATTGGCATATTCAACTATGTCACAATTGAAGCCTGGATGATATTAATTTAAGCAGGATTTACTCCAGGATCAGAGGCATTAAAATGTGAAAGCTCTGCATATTATAATTGGCAGCAAATATGGCAGCATATTTATAAGAAGTAGTTTAAATTAGTTCAGCCTGACAAGATACAGGTATCTCCTATAAAATGTGTCTGAAAAATGATCAGTTTCCATTCCTCAATTGCCTATGAAGGCAGTTTCCCAAGGGCCTTTGTTCTTCATAGCTTTCTCTGTCACAAAATTCTGATTTCCTCTTCAGAGATATGGTGTCCAAGATATGGATGCAAAGATATAGTACCCAAGACCTTGGTAAATTGAGACTTAACCATTGTATCAAGAGATACTTAGGAAGATACAAATCTCAATTAATTCATCAATGGAGAACTCTGGTTTTCTCAGGGCAAAGAATAGCTTTGGAATAAATTTATTAGTTTTAGATTTCAAGCTATGCTGTAGAAAATAAAGGAATTATAATACAGTGAGTTAGATATAATGTATTATATTTATGCAGAAGTGATATTTGAGGGAAGCTGCCTTATTTATGTTAGTCAAAGGTTGTGGAAGAGACATAGTTAGAACGAATCAAAACATATGGGCCTGTGAATTTCTCTGATTTATTTAATTTTTTTTATTATGGAAAATTTAATCGCACTTAAAAATAGAGAAAATAGAACAATGCAGTCTTACGTACCCATGATCTACCTTCAACCTGCCTTCAACAATTATGTGCATTTTCCCAGTTTGTTTCATCTGTCTCCACTACTTTTTTTCCCCATCTTTGGAGTATTTTAAAGCAAATACCAAGTATTAGGATCCTGGACCCAATTCCAATGTGTTGTTGGTATCCAAGCAATTCTCTGGACAATAGCTGCTGTCCAACAATTCAGCTCAGCTCTGACACTTCCTACTTGGAGGTAGTCTTATATCCTACAGGTGAAGGGTCCAGTTCTATAAGACTGTCCCTCCCCCCCACCCTTACTTCAGACTCCAGTTGCAAGTCCAGGTTCTTACCTGTGCTTCCAGCCAACCAGCTACAAATTGTAAGTTCCCACAGTCCCTCCTTGGGTTCGATTAATTTTCTGAAGTCGCTTACAGAACTCAAGGAACAATTTACTTACTAGATCGCTGGTTTATTATAAAAAGATGTAACTCAGGAATACCCAGATGAAAGAGATGCATTGGGCAAGGGATGGGGAAAGGGTACTGAGCTTCCATGTCCTCTCCAGGTGTGTCACTCTCCTTGTATCTCCACACATTCACCAACCCAGAAGCTCTCTGAACCTTGTGCTTTTGGGTTTTCAGGGAGGCTTCATTAAATAGACATTATTGACTAAATCAACGGCCATTGGTGATTGACCCAGCCTTCAGGACCTCTCCCATCCCCAGAGGTCGGGGCGGTGGGTGGGACTGAAATTTCCAACACTAATCACTTGAATGGCTTCTCTGGCAACCAGCCCCCATTCTTAGGTGCTTTCCAAAAGTTACCTCATTAATGTAACAAGAGATACCTCTATTGCTCTCACACTTGGGAAATTCCAAGGGTTTTAGAAGCTCTGTTGCAGAAACAGGACAAAGAACAAATATATATTTCTTATTATAAATCACAGTATCAAACCAGACATCTTATCATTTAACCATATATATTTCAGTATGCTTAATTTACATAGAAGGATAATTTAAATATAACCACCTTGTCATTATCACACATAACAAAATTACTAGTAATTCCTTAATATCAAATACCCAGTCCATATTCAAATTGCCCTGATTGTCTCATAGATGTCTTTTGAAAATTGATTGCTTTCTTTCTTCCTTTCTTCCCTCCCTCCTTCTTTTCCCTTTTTTCTTTCCTTCCTGCTTCTCTCTCTCCTCCCCTCCTTCCCACTCTTTCTTCATTCATTCCTTTCTTCCTTCTTTTCTCATGAATCAGGGCCAAAACAAGGTTGAAAATGGCACTTGGATACAGTTTTCCTAAAGTCTTACTCTCCATCGTTTTTTTAAACAAATGGGTATTCCTGTTTTTTTTTTTTTAAAGAGAGAATAAAGATAACAGTGGGTTTTGAGTCAAACTTAGCTTCTACCAATAGCTGGTGTAACCAGTTATTGAACAAGTTAGTAGTATACAAACATATAGCAATTTGATTCTTTCTCACTGTTAACCCTAGAAACAAATTCTGTGGATTCTTCCCAGCTCCTAGCTTTCCTCCTAGTTTTCTAGTCACTATTAGGTATTAAAAATAGACTTTTTCTTTCTGTTGAATAGTCTAATGCAGTCTAATATACAACCTTATTTTCTTATTCACTTTTAAGGTTCCCCTCCCACTTTAACATCACCCCAGTAGTTCAATCCTGATATATTGGGAAAAGGAACCAGTAGATTTCACCTCTCTTTTGCCCAACCTTCTTTCTCATCAACTAGCTGCTTCTTCTGGGTCTTCCAGTTTCAGACCCAATGGTAAAGGAGGAAGTAAGAAAATAGAACAGTTTTAGATATCTAGTACTTTTAATCTGGTGTCAAACTGCTCTGTGTTTCAGTTGCCTCAATTTGTTTTTCTCATGAAACACTTTTGTGGGTTTTCTGGTATTTTCCACCACTGGCAATTTCTAACATAGGTCTCTGACTGACAGTTTACAGTTTCCTCTTAGACCCTGTCTTCCCAGAAGAGCTATCTGTCGGGGGCCCTTTTTACCCTACAGGAAACCTTTTAGGAAAGAGTCTCTTTCAACTCTCAAGACAACCTCTTTTCTTAAATCCACTAGGCCAAACGGAAAACATTACATCCTTTCTGGGTTCAACTGGATATATAGGCCCTTCCCAATACAGCCTGTTCTCAAAACTCTCCTCCCCCAGCCAGCCTCATATAGAGGGATTCTTAGAAATATAGCCTCCCCGACTCCAGTAAACACAGACTGGATCTGAGTTGGGAAAAGAAAGTTTTGACTTAGGGTAAGGAGAGAGTGATACAGTGATCCAGAAACTCTGTCTGTAAATTGATACTATCTACCAATTTTTCACAACTCCTCCTGAATTTGTAGCCTTTTTAAATATAGTCTGGAGGTGAGTAATGAGCAAAAATGAAATCACATTCTCTAAACCTATCCTGAGTAGGTCTGTTATTGTTCTCTGCCTCTGAAGCCTATAAGAAGGAAAATCACAATTAACATCCTTGGGATCTTGGCTACATTGTTTAACTTCATTGGATATGTTTCCTCAAATGTAAAAATCATTCAGATCCAGGCCCATTGCCAGGCCTGTATTCAATGAATGGACAGTTTGCTTAGAGGAGACACGCCTAAAAGTAATTACCCTACTAAAAATTGGATCAGCAGTGTTACAGAGGTAAGCAGGATGGGCTAACCCTTGAAAGCAGGAAAGGGGAGAAGAAACAGTTGTTCCAACCAAGATAGGGACACTTTTCAGTTCTCTCTCCCCCAGAACTCTTGTCCAAGTAGCAACTATTCAATGAATATATTTATATGTAAATAAATGCCCAAAGATGTAAAGACTGGGGAGCCATTCACTCATAGGACTGAGGAGGTAGATTGTTTTCATACTTAAAGATGAGGCATGTGGAATCTTTTTAGAACAAGTAGATCCATTTGCAAAATAGCCAGCTAGTATCAGAAATACCACCTCTGATCATGTATGAGGGTCAAAATAAGAGGCAAACACGGAAATCACAAATATGAACTCTAGCCTTGACCAAGTTGTCTACGCATCTGAGCTAGGTATCACCAGTTCTTTCCTCTGTGTCACATTGTTGGAAGTTTCTGTCAAAGAAACAAGGGAAAAGTACTTGTGAAAAGAGAAGAGATCTGAGAAAAAAGAACAACCTGAGAGAGCAAGGTCAAGTGCTACAAAAACGAGCTTTTATCTCTGTCATGATGCTGTGATGCACAGTTAAAATGTGTGTGTGTTGATCACCCACAGTGTATCCATTATTTACAAGTTACTATTGAGAAGATATAATGACCTTTAAGATAAGGTTATTATTTTCTTGAACTTTATGTAATAAATCAAATAATTCAAAGCAGTATATCATGTAGCCTCTTAGCAAAGTTTTTGCCAACTCTTTGAAGAATGATAGCTGTTCTCACCTCTGATATCCTGGGAAATTTTACATAATCTATCATAATGTATCCTCATTTTAGATTTCTCTCCCCATGATTTGTGAGGGTCCCTTGATTATAGGCCATATCTTTTATAGTCTTTGTATCACCAGTGGCAAAGGCATCATAGATCAATACATTGGATGAATGGATAAATTAATAATAGATACATGAGTGGTATAGACATGGAGTCTGAGTGCTCCAGTTGTTGAACAGACTGTTGAACGGGAAAGTGTTTCAACTTGGAAAATGTTGTTGGTTGAAAACAGTGGGGGCAGGAGTAAGAAATTTATCTTAGGACATGAAAGGGGATAAGAAAGAAAGCAGAAGTAGGGTGATCTTATATAACAGTACCAAGTTTAGGGAGGATGAAAGAAGAAAGAACTGACACAAAGGACTTGGTCCTGAGCCAATGCACATTAGGGGCTCAGGCAGTGCAGTTGGCTCTTTTCTCATTATGTACATACACTTCTGAGGTGTAATTAAAGGAGTGGTCGTTCTCCAGCAGACAGTTCAGTTGTTAAAGGAGGTGCTTGTGCCACTAGCATAACTTGGCCCAGCATAGTTGCTTTGTTTACTGTGGTGGTTTTGATGGAAAAGGAAAAGGGCGCTGATGAATCAACAAAGGCCTCTAATTCACAGGACTTCTTAGCTTTGCTACTAAAAACCTACCACCTTTATATGAGTGAGCAGGATTTTCTATCACACTTGCTAGTAGACATATAGAACAATTTCCCCCTTTGTATAGCAGATGGAATGGAAAAGAAGAATTACTTGGGAACTAGCATTTGTGTGGGGATATACATTAGTGGCCTGGAAGGAATGAAGCTGCATATAACATCTTAGCCGCCTGTAAAATTGCTTTTAAATATAGACTCAACCATTTTTATCCACATTCATTCTTTGAATGAGTGTTCAGGTTGTTCAATAGTGAAATTGCCTTGTATTCCAAGCTCTGTCATGACCATTGGCAATATGCAGGACTATTCTTATCTTTCAAATGGTGACTTCAGAGACAGATCCAAAATTCTCACACTGTGTTCTGAGATTCTTTCATTAGAGACTCAGTCATTCTTTAGATGTTTTGAAGACATTTGCTTCCTCAAGAGGCAGCTAATGAAATGTAAACATGCCTAAAATAGCAATGATATAAGCCTTTATTTTGGCTCTCCCTTTAGGGCCATAAGCTCAAAAGGTAAGCCTGGATGGGTATCATATTGCTCACAGAATGATAGCTTTTCAGACTCAGAAAGGGCTATAGAGATTACTGAACCCTTTGCCTTCAATATACAGATGGGGAAACTAAGACCCTGAGTGGCAAGTTGCTGTGTGAAAAGTTAAATAATGATTTGATTACAGAGCCCAAAGCTCGTGCCACATCTCCTGACACTCACCACCAGTCTTTCCTCTGTGTCACACCTTAGGTCAATCGTCTGCCAAGATTTGAGGAGATTTGAGGAGAAAGAAGAACCTGAGAGAGGAAGGTCAAGGGCAACAAACCAGCTTGTACTAATGCTGTGATGCCTGAGCCAGCTTCACATGGGAGCTTAGCCATGCCACATGGAGAAGTACTGGCAAACCAAAACGCAGCATCAGAACAATATGCAGATTTTACACCTAATGATAGCACTTTTAATTCTGCTGTAGAAAACAATCTTTATATACATATTTTAATATTAAAATATATTATATATATATATAATATATGTGTTTGTGGAAGAAGAAAAAAATGTTAGCAAAAAGGAATATAAAATTACGAAACCTCTTTTTTGTCTGGAATAGCACTTTTCTGATAAGGACAACTTGGATTAAATAGAAGCTTCCAGTAAATAAGGGCCCCATTGGCAGGCAGTACAGCACACTGCTGCCACAAATCCAAACACCCCTCCAAGGATTACCAATGCTGTGGTTTCTGGTATCCGTGCCAACACAGATATGATTATAAAATTATTTTTAGCAAAACTCAAAATATAGCTGAATTCAGACAAGTCTATGTAGATACCATGTTCCATTTTTTTCTTTGACATGTATTCACACATTTTAGCAATTGGCATATTGGTTAAGTTGGAAATTATTTTTTTCATCTAATGAAATACAGTGATGCAAGTCCTGTAAAATTGATAAAGATGTCTAACTAGCCTATTTTAGGGAAGTAATACCACGCATCTCTTTTTGTTTTAATGGAAAACTAGTCAATTAGTTGTTTCTTCTATATGGGGTGTTGTGACATATTGAGCTCAGTCATACCACCTGTTGAGCAGGTGGTTCTTCCAGTGGGCATCCCCATTCCTTAATACTTCCGCCCAAGTAAGTTTTTCCTCAAGAGATAGAATACTTTGGCAGTGAAACACCACGTGACATCACAATGTTGGTATGCATGAAACATCCACAAGATACACGTAATACGCACAACACTGTTGGGAGGATATAAAGGCCCGTTTCACCTTTTTCATTTTCACTTCCTTCCCACTACTTAATTACCTCTGACCTCTCAAACATGGCCTTGGATTCAAAGCTAGTTTGGGTTCATATCTTGAAGATCACAACTCCTATAATTTATCATTATCAGATTTTCAATTTTTATAATATATAAATACATTTTAATTTAATGACCACTAAATTTGATTAAATTTTTAAATTTAAAACACTTTGGAAAAACCATGAAAAACACCTACAATATTGCTTGTACACAATAAACATTACACAATAAGCTATCAGTAATAGTAGTAGTAGTGACTTGATGCTTTAATTTTATTTTGATAACAATAAAGAGCACGTCCCATGCATTTAAAATTATTTCTTTCTTTATTCTTCTTTCAAAATTGTGATTCTGCTCATCAGATATTCTGTTTTGCTCATCAAATAATAAAAATAAAATTATGTTTTAAAAATCTAGCTATGTCTAATTTATATCAAACATTTAAATTGATTTAACTTTTAGCAGCCATTAATTAGAAATATTGTCCTTTGCTTTTGTGAGGAAAAAAATGCTAACTACTAAAATTAAATTGGCCAGGGCATATAGGAAAATGATAAGGCCTGTGAGCTTCATGCCTCTTTGCTATCTCAGTTGTAAAGACTAAAATAATTTGATATTCTCACTACTCCATGCTGTATTTAGACATAATGGGAAAGAGGTGTGACATATCGCCCCTTTTTCTATTTGCCTTAGGATGTTTCCTATTGTGGAAGAGCTTCTCTTCAATCTTTGTTAAATTCATACTGAAATAATCTATTTATGTCCCTGAGGTCATGTATGTATAGCAACTTTTAGTTTAATAATATTTCGGGTCTCAAAAATAGAGTATTTGTGGTGGCAATCACTTTAGTGTAATAAAAATAAAAGAAAATTAAGTTTAAATATACAAAAGATATTTTGATTACTCACTTTCTCTGAGAATATTTTTTAATCTTTGCCATTTCTATTAAGTTCCCAGTTGCACTGGTATAAAGGAATACTTGTTTGACTTCTTGTTCTGAGTGTATCTGATGAATGCCATTTTTTCCTGCAGGTAGCTGTGCAGAAACATTGTGTAAATCCACTGTAGCTTGTGTCTGAACACTCTTCAACCTACATTAATACAGAGGGCTTTTTAAAAAAGATTTATATCTGAAATAACTTAAGGTTCATTTATGTGGTGACAGCTGTTTAGAATGACATGCATTTTCTGTGCATGTTAAACCTTGGTTATTGTATTTATTAGTTGTCTCATTTCTTTCTGGCTAATGCTCAAGACATTGGGTTGAATTCATCTTAGAATTCACTGTTTTATCTTAACTTTTTAAACGAACTAGTATTATCCTAAGTTCTTAGGTTAATAATGTACAGATCTGAAATTTAGAATTTGAAGGAAATACTGATTCCTCAGTTTGTTTTCTATCCTGAATGACACCACCAGTGTCTGCCATAAGTTCCCATTTCACTTGTTCCTCGTCCCTATTTGCCTTGCTGGATCTGTTGTTAGGTAACTAAATTTTCTAACTCACCTCGTACTTTTGATATTCACATTTCTCTCTACTTCTCATTAACTCTTTTTGATATACATATTTCTGTTTAGTCACTGATTTTTTCCCCTTATTGAGTGGAAACAACAAACTTTCATTTTTTTCCTACCTTTTTTTCCCTCTTTTGACCATGTAGCATTTCTACCATACGGTATTATTCTTTGTGCTTGGTAAACGTCCAAAGTTTTATTATTTGTGCTAGGTATACTTCCAAACTTCCACTCTAGACATTCTTTTCTAATTTTGATTGCAGTCATTTATGTCCACTGTTTTATTCTCCACATTTTAGTGATGTATGTTGATATGTTACTTATTTAAAATATATTTTATTAGGCAGTTTGTAAAATGGAATCAATTATTTTTTCTCATTTATAGTAATCACAATAATAGTTTTATTTTCCTTAGGAGATATAGTGTGAAAGGAATAGAGCACATGAATAGCTTCTGTTATTCTAACAGTATGCAAATCATTTAGTAGTAGTAAACTTTAGTTGTAGTAAAGTCTAGGTTAATAGGCTAGGCTATTTCTATTTATAGTTTTTGAAATGGGGCATAATATTAGCTATCTCACAACAACCATGCCAAGATGAATATGTGGAAAAGCTTAAAATGCTTAAGTGTAAGAATATTATTTAAATGCTAAGCATTATAGAAATACATTTTTACCTACTGTCTACTGTTAGGGTGGCACACAAAGGTTTAATGTGCATTTCATATGCCATGTATAGATGGAAACCCAAAGTTACAGGTATTTGTGTCTAATTGCTTTAAAAAAATAACAAGAGTATATTGTTCTACTAAGAAATGTGTTTGGATTTTAGGACTACTTGAAATTTATATCTTAGGACACATTTATGGTCATATTTGTAGTTTTTTGGCCGAATTTGCTTTTCCTATCAAAATTGAGTTTTGATTGGAGAAGACTTGACCCTTACAACTGATCATAGTGTTCACAAAATATAAACCTGTAGCAGCGTTCATGAAACCATCCTCTTATACAGATAAAAAACTGAGCCCAGAAATGTGAAGTGACTTGCCCACTTCACATAGCTGCTAGAATCAGTGCACAAATTAGAACAAGTTCATGTGATCACAGGGAACTCACGCATTTTCATCAGAACTCTCCTTGGAAATCAAGAATTGATGCTGGAAATGGAAATGTTTGTATTGAGGCATAGGGGCTACTTAAAGCTAGGAGCCAAGGTAATATAGCTTTCAGAATATATAAGAGTTACTTGTCTGCTCTGGAAAAATGACCATGTGGTGGTTTTCTCTAGGGTGGCAGTTCATACACCAGTTCCATTCCAAGGTTTATCTTTACTAGCCAGCCATCAGTTCTGAATAGACATAGGTATGAATATTGTATTGTGTAAAATTCATCATTGTGATTCCAAAGCAATTTCATTTTGCACTGTGATTACATTTTACAAATCACAAAATAATTTACTCCTGTCTTTGTTTGTAAAATATACGTGTGTATACTTCTTTTGTCTTTTTCTTTAATAATCCATTTTTCTAAGCCAAGAAAGAAAACCACCTCAAAATCATTGGTACTACTGTGCTGTGGAGGAAGGGTGTCTGGATAGTTATAAGACCATAGGAATTTCAGAAAGCTGGTTTTACCATTTGTTTTCTGTTTTTCTTTTTTCTATCCCCTGGCTTCCCACATCAGTCTTAAATTTTAAGAGGTGCTCCTAGCAAACTGCAATAATAACCGATTGAATATTTAACTTCATTTTCAAATCTCTTTTGGGGCATTTTTCATGTAATAGGCTGGATGATGTTCATTTCTCTTTTCCTCACAGCCCTGCATGCAGGGATTTACATATAATAGGCACTTAATAAATATTTGCTAAATGAGGACAGATATGGAAAAGACAAATGTTAAGAAATCCTTATATAATGCAAAAACAGAAAATTCAGACCCTGGAAGATCTAGAGTTGATATTATTGCCTTTTTTCAGGAACTCATTAGCTATGAATCTGCTTATTGACATAAACTTTCTAAGTCTCCCTATTCAGCCTCCCAACCTATAAAGAAATCCTCTTCTAAATAGAACTTACAATTTGCATTCTCCAGTTTTTCACTAATAGACAACTACTGCCCAGAAAGCACAAGTCTCATTTCCAGTAGTCTAGTTGTTTAAAATGCAGTTAAGGAAGGACTGCATTCTTATAACTTGTGACTCTCCGGCTATAATTGCATATTTTGGTTGAAATAATTTTAAAACTAGCACCTTTCCTACATTATAAACCTTCAACTATTCAAAGTCATTTGAAATGTTTTTCAGATCCCTTATCATCTGCCTTCAATATCTTGTTGTACTCTAATATTTTACTATTTATATTCTCCTATTTGTATCTTGCCTTTATTTAAATCTATTAAGTAATTATTTATGATTTCCAGCTGTAGAAGAAATGCCATTATCAATACAGAAATCTTCCTTTAACTATATTCTTTGATAGAATTTACACAGGAAGTTTCAAGGTTCCTAAATTGTTAGCAACTTTATTCATTCCAATGATTCCATACAGTCAAATGCACAGGACTGGGGAAAAGCATATCCTATCTTCAAATAATATTATTTGGTAGCTTAAATTATTCTTTTTTTTTTTCTTTTTTAATGTTATTTTATATTGGAGTATAGTTGATTAACAATGTTGTGTTAGTTTCAGGTGTACAGCAAAATTACTCTTATATTGTCATAAACTACAAAGGATTCAATTTCTTTGCATTGTGATTGTGAGGTCATTCTTGCTCCAGAGTAGAGCCCTCTAGAGTGTAATGTGATGCGTCTCTTATCAGCACAAACGATATTTTAGGCTCTCCAAAATATTAGATCAGCCAATCATCGATTTTCTCTGACCCAGTTTACCTAAGTGATTTATATGGAAGTTAAAAGTTTAGTGTCTAAAATTACTCTTGATATTGAGTCTGTTTTTTAATTGGCTTTAGGTCCCATGGAACTCATTTAAGTTGAGCTTTCATTGACTTAAAGGTCTAGATGCCATGATGATCTCTATACAAATATAACAAGGAACATACTGGAGCTCTTGAGGTATGGAGAGAAATGTTCAGTAACCATAGAAAAACCAGCAAAGTTAGGGTGAAGCTTCTAGTAATAAGTGTTAATAAAGATTGCTATCATTTTCTGAATTTAAAAACTATGGAATTTGGCCAATGCTGTCTGAACACTCTGCTCTTCCTTTCCTATTCACTTAAAATCCTGAGAGAAAAGGTTAAATTTTGACATGCAGAGAGGAATAATAAGATTCTCTTATACACTTTACAAATGATAGCATTTTGAGCAGGTAAACTCCACTGGCCTCCTTCAAGCTAACACCTAGCATTTCATGGCCTGAGGCAAAAGTACAAATGGAGGGCTGTATGATAAAAGTCTAAATATTTAAGGTTATAAATCAAGCTAACGAGCTTTTAAATTATATGTTATCTGTCTCCTGTCTTAACAAATATAGCTTTGCAATGAGTAGGAAGGAGAGGTTCAAATTTAGAATTTTCTGTCACCTTACAGTTTAATGCAAGAATCTAATTCCCTTTACGGGCCCATGACCTGCCCCTTTTCTCTTTTTATCCTGCTTCCACTCAGCACCACGTATGTACTCACATGGGAACGTTAGCCTGCATGGCCAATTTCCAGCTATACTTCTAACCTCTGACAAAATGCCCCCTCTGGTCTCCCTTGGGCCTAGGGGTATACACGTATGTAATGAATTTCCCCTTAGGATCAGGATGGACTTAAGATCCCTGGAAGTAATTTCAGAGACATTTAGATAGAGAATATGGGAGTTCCTGGCACCCAGAGAATGATCTATATAAAAGAATATGGGCTTTGGGTGTGCTAGACCCTGGGGCCTGTGGAGGGTTGTGACTGGAAGGAGATAAGTGTCTGTGGGCCTAGGACAGGGGACCCTCTTGCCTGAGTCTGAGTGATCTGGCTTTTTAAAACAGTGTCCCCCAGAAGTTGTTCCTAGGAAATCTACGAATGTGTGTGATGAAGACAGAGTTGGCATTGTGATTTCTGCAAAGAAAGGTATTCATATAATTCAAAAAGCAGTGTCAGAGACAGAAATGAATGCAAAAGCCTATGGACAGGGAATGAGCTATTTGTTCTTGATCTTCTTTATCATTTACCTTGATCAAAGTTTCAAGGTAACTTTGATTAGTGTTTATGAATAGTGATATTAATGAATAGTGAATAGTGATATTAATAAGACTGTACAAGAACTTACCTATTATTGGTAGAAGAATTGAGAATGAAACTCATAACTGTTGTGTTCTTGTCAAATGTCGTTTCTCCAGTTGTTGGGATCATAGAACTAGGCTGTCAGATAGTCTGAGAAGCAGTGGCTGTGATTAGTTCTTTAGGTAAACATTAATGTGGTCATCCATGTATATGGGAGAGTTAAAGAGAGCTTTATTCACTTCTCTTGTTGGCCGTTGACAATGGCTTTGGCTTCTTGTCACCAAAACCCAGCAGGTGCCAAAGTGCTGCAGGTTTCCACATTTAATACTGAAGTTTTCATCTGTAGAAATTCTTGTCATATACTGATCTGTCAGTGGAGTTGCTCATGTTTTGTATACTATAACCATCTCTGTCAGATTTCATGTTGACTTAGATTTACATTGTACTCACTTTATGTTTGAAAATATCTTTTCTTCAAAATTGTAATAGTCATTTCAAAATTGGCTAGATTAAATTTAAGATAACTTGTGTGTGTGCTTAGGAAGTAAAACATGAGTTTAGATTTTGAAATTTTCATTTTTGGCACACATAGAGCAGGATGTGGCCTAGTTTCAAATGTTTATTTGAAATAAAAATTTAACTGGAATTGAATACTGTGCTTTCTGGGAGGGGTTCATAAAATTTTTGACTGTGGTTATTTTTGCACCTAAAATATGTATTTCTACACTTCATCCAGAAATTAGCTTTTAATAATTTTAAAGGGATTACTGTTGAGCTTTTTTTTAAAAAGAAAAAAAATAAAGAAGGCAAGAAAGACTTTCTTCAAGATGTTTGCACTTTGTATTTTCTGTTATCAATGAAAATATTCATGTAGTCAGAAAACTAATAGTTGGCATATCAATTTATTAAATATTAAGAAAGTATGCTCTAAATCTCCATTTTTACATACTGTCAATAAACTTGACATAAAGAGAAATCTCCAATAAAAATACAAGTAATGAATATATGAAAAAAAAACCTTTTGGGCTATTCTTTGGAATGTAGTCTTTAATAGAGAAACATTATTTAATATTTCCCTTACTTTTTAATTATGCATTGACTCAGAGATAACAACAAAAAGAAGAGCAAGATTTTTGAGTGCGTACTATATGCACGTGTGTGTGTTTGTGTGTGTTAGGCACTGTCCTAAGCACTTTATGTGCATTATCACATTTAATCTTCACAATAACCCTAATGAAATCAGTGCCATTTTAATCCCTCTGTAACAAATGAGGAAACTGAGGCACAGAGTCTCAGTGATTTGCCCATGATCACACAGTAGTATGTGGTGGAACTGAAATTTGAATCAGTCACTGATTTTCTTCATATTGCCCTTGGAAAGTTATGGAATTTATAAAGCATGATAACCTGACACTGGAAACATTTTATGTGCAGAAGTAGTGAGTAGAATAGTAGTAGTTCATTTTTAAATAAAATTCTTGATTTATAAAGAAGCACCAGACTTAGAAGAGGGAGACTAGCTTCTGGTCCTAGTTTTGCCATTGACTGGCTGTGTGGTGTTGAACAAGCCATCTCACTCTTTCTTGAGCTTCAGTTTCCTCATTTATAAAATATGGAGAGTAATATTGTTTCGCAGAGTTGGTAGAGGATGATATTAGATACTGTGTAGCCTATTTTCTTCATAATAATTTTAAAAACATAGGCAGATATAGAAGACAAATTCCCTGCCCTCCTTCCTCCTCTGTCTCTGAGCCTCAGATTTCAGTGAAAAAATGGGAGAGTTTAGCCAGATGGTATCACAGTTTTCTAGTGTCTCTGTAACACTGTGGTTACCACAAAAATTGCAGCTTCTTCTGAAAGTCCATTATTTCATTGCAACTAATTTAATAATCAGTTATTTCATTAAAACATAATATTAGATTTTGAAGACTGTATTTTTATAGCTATATTCATAGGACTGTAGAGCTTAGAAAGAACTTAAAAAGGTATCTACATAATTTAAAGTTCTAAGACAACTAGAAGTGTATCAGGGTTTTACAGAATCCTGTGTTAGGAGATTTTAACATAACCAGTTCTAAAGTTCATAATATTTTCAACCACAGATGTTCCTTTATCCTTTATCTAAATCTTCCTCACAAAATTTAAGTCTATTCTTAACTTGAGAGATATTCAATTAATATTCAATTAATATTCAATTAAGGTAAGCTGGGGCATACCTTAATTGAATTTAGCCAAGTCACTTTTCAATGTTTTTGTCTTCCTACTGAGAAAAGCTATTTTCTATCTTTTTTGTCATTTCTTTAACTTTCAGAAGCTTTCTGTTTCATCATATGTGGAGGCCCAAACTGATCAGTAAACATAAAGCAATAAGTATATCTTGCCGTTTCTACATAGGTCTCTTAAAAAAAAACTCAGCATGTTTATAATAGAATACCAATATAGTAATAATATCTATGTTTATTCATTACTCTCATCATTTTAGAGTTCTCTATTATCATTTGTTCTCTGTACGTAAGTTTGGATTTTTATCCCAAAAGCCAATCTGGCATCTAAACAACTCCAAAACATTGAAGTCATGTGCCTTTTCCCCAATTTAGTTAAAAGTCAACAAATAACAAGCAGGTAATATGGCATAGTTATAATTTACTAGAAAATGACAGGTGAGAATAAGCCCACATTTTTGTTACTCTTCAAGTAAGGATATCCTATATCCTGCCTGAAAAATGATGTTGCTAGAATGAGAGAAGTAGCATATTCTTCAAATTATTCATTCAGCATGTTTTGATGTGACACCATGTAGGTGATACTAAGTGCCATTAAAACAAAACACCTGGGCTTCCCTGGTGGCGCAGTGGTTGAGAGTCCGCCTGCCGATGCAGGGGACACGGGTTCGTGCCCCGGTCTGGGAAGATCCCACATGCCGCAGAGCGGCTGGGCCCGTGAGCCATGGCTGCTGAGCCTGCGCGTCCGGAGCCTGTGCTCTGCAGGGGGAGAGGCCACAACAGTGAGAGGCCCGCCTACCGCAAAAAAAAAAAAAAAAAAAAAACACCTAAGAACTGGTTTGTGTGTATATTAACCATGGTCTATGTTCAGATGGAAAAGATTGCATGTGATGTATATCTATACACAAATCAATAGTACTTGTTGGGGTGTTTTCACTATAAATATCATTTGTACTTAATAGGGCATAGCACATATTTTGCCTACTCATCAAGAATGAATATAAAAATCTTTGAAATTTTCTACTTAAGTATAATTAAAATATACTTTAATGATACCAGATATTCAACCTAGGGTTATGAGACTTAAACAAATATGTGAAATACATTAAATATACCCGTAAGTAGTCTTGTCTATTTCTACCACCACAACCAGAGTCTGGGGTGTCAAATGACTGTGCTTCACTTAGCACTGAGTGTAACCACCATAATGGGCGTGAACACTTCTAAAGAACTGCTTAGCATTTGGAAAGCTGTGCTTATAGAATATACATACGTATGCTACAGTTAGAAGAAAAAAATTGCACGCTATACCAAGAGGGTGTGTCATGAAGGGAAACTGTTTTTATCAGAGAGGTTCAATTGTATGAGTCCAAAGAAAAAATGTATTTAAAAGCACTAGGTATTATAATGTATACTGTAAAAAGGAAATACACAGTTGCTGAAAATCAGCTAAGGAATACTATTTCAGCCATTTCAGTTTGTATTAGGGAATTCTGTAGCGAAGCCACAGGGCAAGGATTTTATTATGCTGCTGTTCCATACATTTATCCCTTTGAGTGTATGTTAACTGTAAGCTATAAATTACTTGCCTTTACAGATAGCTATTGTAACTCTAAAGATGAAATGCAAAGTCAGCACTGTGGTCTTTTTTTTTTTTAAGGAAAGATTTCACCTGAAACTATAATTGATTTTCCTCTTCCAAAATATTTATTTTTATATTTACACATATATTTTAATGTGCATTTATACCTTATTTTTATATCAATGCACACAATAGAGTGTTGAAACACGATTTCACTAATTCAGTAATACTACACACTTTGGTTACATTGTTGTTCTGCACTTCGGCAATATACATCATTTTTGTGAGAACCCTTCTTCACGTTCCCCATTGGCATGTCTGTTTATTGAAGAGAAGGATAGCTGAAAAAAAGGAGAGCAGAGAGAAAAATGGCTTTATATTGAGATAGAACAGTGTAGGGGTTCACAAATACAGATTCATAAACTCACATATATTTTCCTATTTTTCTTATTGGATCCAGTAAAATTGGACTACAATGTTCTTCCAAAGGTTTTGAATATATATTTAAATAGATTAAGACTAAATGGGCACTATACTCTCTTTTTTAGAACTGTAATTGATAGAGATATAGCAGACTTTGGTCTTATAAGTAATAGATAATTGGAAAACAGTATGATTTCTTAATTTTTACATAGATCATTTTCAGGCAAGTGCTTAATACTTGCTGCAACCTTCACTTTAAGACTGCATTTGATGTATCCGTGTTGAAAATGTAATTTATTAGAATATAGAAGAAACATAGCCTTGGTAGTTAAGTATTAGGGTCCTTCAAAGAATTAAAGTTTCTCAAAATAGAGCATAATCTACCAAATAACCAAGAGACACATGGAGAGACTATACAAATAGGATTTCTTCTAGAAGCATTCCAATTGCCATAATAGCTTTTCCATTGTGGGTCTAGAGTGTGTGTTTCCAACAGTGTAATAACTATTCCTAATCTTCACCCAGCCATAAGGGTACTCTCTACAACCCTGACAGTCATACTATTGAACCTACCATTTACTAAGAAACAAGCGTCCAGACCTGCATGAGTTGAAATAATGCAATCAGGTAAATGGAAGGAGACCTCAGATTCAATGATTTTGAATGAGACAGTATTTGAAAAACAGGAAGTATTTTCCTGAGTTCTGTTAAGAGAGAAGGATTTTTTTTTTTTTTTTTTTGCAGTACGTGGGCCTCTCACTGTTATGGTCTCTCCCGTTGTGGAGCACAGGCTCCGGATGTGCAGGCTCAGCGGCCATGGCTCACGGGCCCAGCCACTCCGCAGCATGTGGGATCCTCCTGGACCGGGGCACGAACCCGTGTCCCCTGCATCGGCAGGCGGACTTTCAACCACTGTGCCACCAGGGAAGCCCGAGAAGGAATATTTTGAACCTAGAATATCTGGGATAATTTAGGGTTTTTAGATAAAGAAATTTTTACTGAGCTCTAAGGTAGTAACAAACTATATTTATAAAGAATTTTATCTTCTTTGCATCTGTACTTTGCTATAGATTAATTCACTTTCTACTTGTAATTTTCTTGATAATATTAGGCTCTTTGAATCTGAAAAAATTAGTTCAGGAAAAAGAATCAGATAACCTCAGTCCTTTAGATTAACAGTTTAAATGAGTTAATAGAAACCCTAAATTTAAATTTCATAACCGTTTGAAGAGAGATGGTAAATATGAGTTTTCCATGGGTGAGATTTCACTGGTGGTAGAAAAGATATTACTGGTATAGAAGTAATTGATTTAGGTTTAGGAAACACTGCTTCCTGTCCAGATGAATTAATCACTGATGAAAAACAGTACTACAGGATACTTATCCGAAGCTCATGTTGTTCAATTATACTTGGCTGCTTTCTATCAGGGAAATCACAAGCTAGAGGGAAATTGACAAATTTGGGGATTTGTCTCAGGACATGCCTCTCACAAACATCAGAAGACCAGAGAGAGAACTTCAGGATGGCGGAGAAGTAAGACATGGAGATCACCTTCCTCCACACAAATACATCAAAAATAAATCTACATGTGGAAAAACTCCTACAGAACACCTACTGAATGTGGGCAAAAGACCTCATACTTCCCAAAAGGCAAGAAATTCCCCATGTATCTGGGTAGGGCAGAAGAAAAAAGAAAAAAACAAAGACAAAAAAATAGAGACGGGACCTGCACCTCTGGGAGGGAGCTGTGAAGGAGGAAAGGTTTCCACACACTAGGAAGCCCCTTCACTGGCGGAGACTGCGGATGGCGGAGGGGGGAAGCTTTGAAGCCACGGAGGAGAGCGCAGCAACAAGGGTGCAGAGGGCAAAGAGGAGAAATTCCTGCACAGAGGATTGGTGCCGGCCAACACTCACCAGCCTGAGAGGCTTGTCTGCTCACCTGCCGGAGCAAGTGGGGGCTGGGAGCTGAGGCTCCGGCTCGGAGGCCAGATCCCAGGAAGAGGACTGGGGTTGGCTGCATGAACACAGCCTGAAGGGGGCTAATGTGCCACAGCTAGCAGGGAGGGAGTCCGGAAAAGTTTGGAACTGCCTAAGAGGCAACAGACCATTGTTTTGGGGTGCGTGAAGAGAGGGGATTCAGAGCACTGCCTAAATGAGCTTCAGAGACTGGCACAAGCTGTGGCTATCAGCGTGGACACCAGAGACGGGTATGAAACACTGAGGCTGCTGCAGCAGCCACCAAGAATCCTGTGTGCAAGCACCGGTCACTATCCACACCTCCCGTCCCAGGAAGCTGTGCAGCCCGCCACTAACAGTGTCCCATGATCCAGGAAAAACTTCCCCAGGAGAACACATGGCGAGCCCAGGCTGTTGCAACGTCACACTGCTGGCCTCTGCTGCTGCAGGCTTGCCCCGCATTCTGTACCCCTCCCTCCTTCCGCCCTGAGTGAGCCAGAGCCCCCTAATCAGCTGTTCCTTTAAACCCGTCCTGTCTGGGTGGGGAACAGACACCCTCAGGGACCTACATGCAGGGGTGGGGCCAAATCCAAAGCTGAACCCCAGGAGCTGTGCGAACAAAGAAGAGAAAGGGAAATCTCTCCCAGCAGCCTCAGGAGCAGTGGATTAAATCTCCACAATCAATTTGATGTACCCTGCATCTGTGGAATACCTGAATAGACAACGAATCATCCCAAAATTGAGGTGGTAGACTTTGGGAGCAAGTGTAGACTTGGGGTTTGCTTTCTAAATCTAATTTGTTTCTGGTTTTATGTTTATTTTAGTTTAGTATTTAAAGCTTATTATCATTGGTAGATATGTTTATTAATTTGGTTGCTCTCCTACTTTAAAAAATATATATATATATATATATTTTTTTTTCCTTTATCTCTTTTTGTGAGTGTGTATGCATATGCTTCTTTGTGTGATTTTGTCGGTATGGCTTTGCTTTTGCCATTTGTCCTAGGGTTCTTTCTGTCCTTCTTCTTTTTTTTTTTTTTTAGATAGTCTTTAGCACTTGTTATCATTGATGAATTTGTTTTTTGGTTAGGTTGCTCTCTTCTTTCTTTTTTTATTACTTTTTAATTTTTTTTATTTTTAATAATATTTTGTAATGTTTTATTTTAATAACTTTATTTTATTTTATTTATTTTCTCTTTCTTTCTTTCTTTTTCTCCCTTTTCTTCTGAGCCGTGTGGCGGACAGGGTTTTGGTGCTCCAGCCACGTGTCAGGACTTACCCTCTGAAGTGGGAGACCCGAGTTCAGGACATTGGTCTACCAGAGACCTCCCGGCCCCATGTAATATCAAAAGCAAAAGCTATCCCAGAGATCTCCATCTCAATGCTAAGACACAGCTCCACTCAATGAGCAGCAAGCTACAGTGCTGGACACCCTATGCCAAAAAACTAGCAAGACAGGAACAACCCCACCCATTAGCAGAGAGGCTGCCTAAAATCATAATAAGGTCACAGACACCCCAAAACATACCAACAGACGTGGTCCTGCCCACCAGAAAGATAAGATCCAGCCTCATCCACCAGAACACAGGCACCAGTCCCCTCCACCAGGAGACCTACACAACCCACTGAATCAACCTTACCCACTGGGAGCAGACACCAAGAACAATGGGAACTACGAACCTGCAGGCTGCAAAAAGGAGACCCTAAACACAGTATGTAAAGCAAAATGAGAAGACAGAGAAATACAAGCAGATGAAGGAGCAAGGTAAAAAACCCACCAGACCAAACAAATGAAGAGGAAATAGGCAGTCTACCTGAAAAAGAATTCAGAGTAATGATGGTAAAGATGATCTAAAATCTTGGCAATAGAATGGAGAAAATATGAGAAATGTTTAACAAGGACCTAGAAGAACTAAAGAGCAAACAAACAATGATGAACAACACAATAAATGAAATTTAAAATTGTCTGCAAGGAATTAGTAGCAGAATAAATGAGGGAGAAGAACAAATAAGTGACCTGGAAGATAAAATAGTGGAAATAACTACCGTAGAGCTGAATAAAGAAAAAAGAATGAAAAGAATTGAGGACAGTCTCAGAGACCTCTGGGACAACATTAAATGCACCAACATTTGAATGATAGGGGTCCCAGAAGAAGAAGCAAAAAAAAAAAAAGGACTGGGAAAATATTTTAAGAGATTACAGTTTAAAACTTCCCTAATATGGGAAAGGAAATAGTCATCAAGTCCAGGAAGCACAGAGAGTCCCATACAGGATAAACCCAAGGAGAAACACACAAAGACACATATTAATCAAACTATCAAAAATTAAATACAAGGAAAAAATATTAAAAGCAGCAAGGGAAAAAGAACAAATAACATACAAGGAAATCCCCATAAGGTTAACAGCTGATCTTTCAGCAGAAACTCTGCAAGCCAGAAGGAACTGGCAGGACATATTCAAGGTGATGAAAGGGAAGAACCTACAACCAAGATCACTCTACCCAGCAAGGATCTCTTTCAGATTTGGTGGAGAAATTAAAACCTTTACAGACAAGCAAAAGTGAAGAGAATTCAGCACCACCAAACCAGCTTTACAAAAATGCTAAAGAAACCTCTCTAGGCAGGAAACACAAGACAAGGAAAAGACCTACAATAAGAAACCCAAACAATTAAGAAAATGGTAATAGGAACATACATATTGATAACTACCTTAAATGTAAATGGCTTAATTGCTCCAACCAAAAGGCATAGACTGGCTGAATGGATACAAAAACAAGCATATATATGCTGTCTACAAGAGACCCATTTCAGACCTAGGGACACATACAGACCGAAAGTGAAGGGATGGAAAAAGATATTCCATGCAAATGGAAATCAAAAGAAAGCTGGAGTATGAATTCTCATATCAGACAAAATAGACTTTAAAATAAAGACTGTTATAAGAGGCAAAGAAGGTAACTACATAATGATCAAGTGATGAATCTAAGATTCATAAGATATAATAATTGTAAACATTTATGCACCCAAGATAGGAGCACCTCAATATATAAGGCAAATGCTAACAGCCATAAATGGGGAAATCGACAATAACACAGTAATAGTAGAGGACTTTAACACCCCACTTTCAACAACATCCCAAATGAAAATAAATAAGGAAACACAAGCTTTAAGTGATACATTAAACAAGATGGACTTCATTGATATTTATAGGACATTCCATCCAAAAACAACAGAATACGCTTTCTTCTCAAGTTCTTATGGAACATTCTCCAGGATAGATCATATCTTGGGTCACAAATCAAACCTTGGTAAATTTAAGAAATTTGAAATTGTATCAAGTATCTTTTCTGACCACAACGCTATGAGACTAGATATCAATTACAGGAAAAATTCTGTAAAAATTACAAACAAATGGAGGCTAAACAATATACTATTAAATAACCAAGAGATCACTGAAGAAATCAAAGAGGAAATCTAAAAATACCTAGAAACAAATGACAATGAAAACACAACGACCCACAACCTATGGGATGCAGCAAAAGCAGTTCTAATAGGGAAGTTTACAGCAATACAATCCTACCTCAAGAAACAAGAAACAAACAAACTACCTAACCTTACACCTAAAGCAATTAGAGAAAGAGGAACAAAAAATCCCCAAAGTTAGCAGAAAGAAAGAAATGATATAAAGATCAGATCAGAAATAAATGAGAAAGAAATGATAGCAAAGATCAATAAAACTAAAAGTTGGTTGTTTGAGAAAATAAACAAAATTGATAAACCATTAGCCAGATTCATCAAGAAAGAAAGGGAGAAGACTCAAATCAATAGAATTAGAAATGAGAAAGGAAAAGTAGCAACTGACACTGCAGAAATACAAAGGAACATGAGGGATTACTACAAACAACTCTATGCCAATAAAATGGACAACCTGGAAGAAATGGACAAATTCTTATAAAAGCACAACCTTCTGACTGAACCAGGAAGAAATAGGAAATATAAACAGACCAATCACAAGCACTGAAATTGAAACTGTGATTAAAAATCTTCCAAAAAACAAAAGCCCAGGACCAGATAGCTTCACAGGTGAATCCTATCAAACATTTTGAGAAGAGCTAACACCTATCCTTCTCAAACTCTTTCAAAGTATAGCAGAGAGAGGAACACTCCTAAACTCTTTCTACAAGGCCACCATCACCCTGATACCAAACCCAGGCAAAGATGTCACAAAAATAGAAAACTACAGGCCAGTATAACTGATGAACATAGATGCAAAAATCCTCAACAAAATACTAGCAAACAGAATCCAGCAGCACATTAAAAGGATCATACACCATGATCAAGTGGGGTTTATCCCAGGAATGCAAGGATTCTTCAATATATGCAAATCAATCAATGTGATACACCATATTAACAAATTGAAGGAGAAAAACCATATGATCATCTCAATAGATGCAGAAAAAAGCTTTCGACAAAATTCAACATGCATTTATCATAAAAACCCTCCAGATAGTAGACATAGGGGGAACTTACCTCAACATAATAAAGGCTATATATGACAAACCCACAGCCAACATCATTCTCAGTGGTGAGAAACTGAAACCATTTCCACTAAGATCAGGAAGAAGACAAAGTTGCCCACTCTCACCACTATTATTCAACATGGTTTTGAAAGTTTTAGCCCCAGCAATCAGAGAAGATAAAGAAACAAAAGGAATGCAGATCGGAAAAGAAGAAATAAAACTGTCACTTCATGTTACTGCAGATGACATGATAGTATACATAGAGAATCCTTAAGATGCTACCAGAGAACTACTAGAGCTAATCAATGAATTTGGTAAAGTAGCAGGATACAAAGTTAATGAACAGAAATCTCTTGCATTCCTATACACTCATGATGAAAAATCTGAAAGAGAAATTAAGAAACATTCCCATTTACCATTGCTACAAAAAGAATAAAATACCTAGGAATAAACCTACCTAAGGAGACAAAAGACCTATATGCAGAAAACTATAAGATACTGATGAAAGAAATTAAAGATGATACAAACAGATGGAGAGATACACCATGTTCTTGAATTGGAAGAATCAGTATTGTGAAAATGACTGTACTACCCAAAGCAATCTACAGATTCAATGCAATCCCTATCAAACTACCACTGGCATTTTTCACAGAACTAGAACAAAAAATTTCACAATTTTTATGGAAACACAAAAGACCCCAAATAGCCAAAGCAATCTTGAGAACGAAAAACGGAGCTGGAGGAATCAGGCTTCCTGTCTTCAGACTGTACTACAAAGCTACCGTAATCAAGACAGTATGTTACTGGCAGGAAAACAAGTATAGAACAATGGAACAGGATAGAAAACCCAGAGATAAACCCACGCACCTCTGGTCACCTTATCTTTGATAAAGGAGGCAAAAATATACAGTGGATAAAAGACAGCCTCTTCAATAAGTGGTGCTGGGAAAACTGGACAGCTCCATGTAAAAGAATGTGATTAGAACATTCCCTAACACCATACACAAAAATAAACTCAAAATGGATTAAAGACCTAAATGTAAGGCCAGACACTGTAAAACTATTAGAGGAAAACATAGACAGAACACTCTATGACATAAATCACTGCAAGATCCTTCATGACGGCACCTCCTAGAGAAATGGAAATAAAAACAAAAATAAACAAATGGGACCAAATGAAACTTAAAAGCTTTTGCACAGCAAAGGAAACTATAAACAAGGCAAAGGACAACCCTCTGAATGGGCAAAAATATTTGCAAATGAAGCAACTGACAAAGGATTAATCTCTAAAATTTGCAAGCAGCTCATGCAGCTCAAAATCAGAAAAACAAACAACCCAATCCAAAAATGGGCAGAAGGTATCAATAGACATTTCTCCAAAGAAGATATACAGATTTCCAACAAACACATGAAAGAATGCTCAACATCACTAATCATTAGAGAAATGCGAATTAAAGCTACAATGAGGTGTCACCTCACCCTGGTCAGAATGGCCATCATCAAAAACTCTACAAACAATAAATGCTGGAGAGGGTGTGCAGAAAACGGGACCCTCTTGCAGTGTTGGTGGGAATTCAAATTGATATAGCCACTATGGAGAACAGTATGGAGTCTCCTTAACAAACTAAAACTAGAACTACCATATGACCCAGCAATCCCACTACTGGGCATATACCCTAAGAAAACCATAATTCAGAAAGAGTCATGTACCACAGTGTTCATTGCAGCACTAGTTACAATAGCCAGGATGTGGAAGCAACCTAAGTGTCCATTGACAGATGAATGTATAAAGAAGATGTGGCACATATATAGCATGGAATATTACTGAGCCATAAAAAGAAATGAAATTGAGTTATTTACAATGAGGTGGGTGGACCTAGAGTCTGTCATACAGAATGAAGTAAGTCTGAAAGAGAAAAACAAATATCATATGCTAACACATATATACGGAATCTTAAAAAAAAAGTTTCAAAGAACCTAGGGGCAGGACAGGAATAAAGACACAAATGTAGAGAATGGACTTGACACGGGAAGGAAGAAGGGTAAACTGGGACAGTGAGAGAATGGCATGGACATATATACACTACCAAATGTAAAATAGATAGCTAGTGGAAGCAGCCACATGGCACAGGAAGGTCAGCTTGGTGCTTTGTGTCCACCCCTAGAGGGGTGGGATAGGCAGGGTGGGAGGGAGATGCAAGAAGGAGGAGAAATGGGGACATTTCTATACATGTATGTATAGCTGATTCACTTTGTTATATAGCAGAAAGTAACACTCTTTTGTAAAGCAATTATACTCTCATAAAGATGTTAAAAAAAATAAACTTGTGAAAAAAAAATACATCAGAAGCCTACTGAATATGAGAAGGTTACAGACTTCTTTGCAGTCAGTAAAATGCAAGTGGAAAATTTGGGCCTTGAGACAGAAACTGAAGGGACAAAAGAAGGAAAATGAGACACAGGCCAAATAAGCACTGGATAGTTGCTCTATACTAAACTTCCTAAGAAAAAATATACTGGTGTAAAAACTAAACTCTCACTTGTGTAGTCTGCTTGGTGTCATTTCTGTTTGACTTAACAAAATAGTAAATTGAAATCTGTAGCTCTGTTTCCAATGATAGATTATTTTTAAATTAAATGTGTTTGTTTAAAGTTCCAGTGTCAGAATTCTAATTAGATATTGTTGAGGGAAGGTATTTGAATTTAGATGGAGCCTGTTGACTTTATTTCACTGCCATGTCCGATTAGTTGTGCTAGTTACCACATTACAATCAAAAAAGTAGATACGCTTAGGAAATCATGTGACTATGGCCTCATAGAGAATAGTTAAGTGAGTATTTCTCACACCGAAATATATGTATTAACGAGGTGAAAAGAAAACAAAGTTAAAAATCACATGTGTGGCAATAATTTTCTGTTGTGATAGGTAAGGACATTCTTAGCATAAAAATAGGGGAAGATATTGAGGAGGAAAGTTCAGATATTTGATTATCTAAAATTTTAAAACTACTTTATATAGAAATATAATGTATTTTATATAAAATATCATAAATGACATCCTGAAATTAGATATTTGCAATAAATAGGATAGCTTAAAACTAAAATACTTAATATATGGTGAATATTTTAAATCACAAAATGGTATACACCCCAATAAGGGCAAGAGTGGGGGAGGATGAGTGAAAGGCATGAAGAAACAACACATAAAAACAGAAATAAAAATGATTTTTCAAATTAGCAAACAAAGAATTGTAAACAAGTGTGTGATCATTATTACCTATCAGATTAGTAAAGATTAAGACATGTTAGTGCTAAATACTGATAGGAGTATGGTGAGATCAATGCACATGTGCATCAACTCCAGGGAGGGAGTTTAAAGTGATTTTTGGAAATCAGTTTAAAGATATTCACATTTTTTTAACCCAATAGCCATAAATCTAGGAAGCCTACTAATGGAAATAGAATTATACATAAATATTGATATAAAACTATTGCAGTAAAAGACTAATATCAACATAATTTTTTTTTTTTTTTTTTGCGGTACGCGGGCCTCTCACTGTTGTGGCCTCTCCCGTTGCAGAGCACAGGCTCCGGACGCACAGGCTCAGCGGCCATGGCTCACGGGCCTAGCCGCTCTGCGGCATGTGGGATCTTCCCAGACCGGGGCACGAACCCGTGTCCCCTGCATTGGCAGGCGGATTCTCAACCACTGCGCCACCAGGGAAGCCCAACATAAATTTTAATAGCAGGGAGGGTGTTAAATTAAAACAGGAAAATTTAAGCAACTATTAAAATAATAATTTTAAAGATAATTTAATGACGTGAAAATATGTTCCCATTGTGTGAAAACAGAATAATATCTATGTTGTGTCAATTTTATTTTTAACATATATTCACACACGTACATATATAATCTATGTATTTATATTTACAGATACTAAAATAAAATAAGCAGGAATTATAAATAATTGATAATTCCTGAAAGGTGTATCATGTGGATCAGTGTTCTAATTTTCAAATTTAATAAAACATAATATATATTACTGTTGTAATTGAAAAATAAAGAAAAACATTATTAGAAGAATAAGAGTAGTATTTTATTTACATCTTTACTAGGGCATAAACAAATCACTTTAATTCACATTCTAATTTCTATCGCTTTTGAATGTTCTTATAATTTTAGTTCATAAAATGCACTTAAAGATATCAACCTTCAAAGTGTCCCATTTAGTGCATGTGCAATGTGACTGTATCTTCCTGGTCAGTGCTGTCAGTTTTAAGAAGCATAATGTGTATGAATTCTGTGAATAACGTTCATTGAAGAATAAGCCTTTTATAATAGAAGTAATTTTCATTGGGCCCTAAATTACCACTTCTTATATTTCATAGTTTGTTCACTAATGTTGAATTCTATGTGGTAGAGACTTTAATTTTCTTCCTATCCAGTGGTAATTAGAGTAATATGGGTAATTAGGGTAATCTTCACACCGATAAAATATTATTTGTCATAATTATGATTAATTCTCAATTTCAAGTTGGAGCTGTGTTGGGCCACTAGAAGCTTCATGCAATGGTACACAGTCTCATTTCCTCAGCAGCAGTCTTTCTCAATAACTGAATTATATTGAGTATTATCTAAGGAATGAACTCAAGGACCTAAGAACAAATACTTCCTTAAATTTTGGATCCTAAGCACATTCCTTGCCTCTCTTTAGCCAGGCAGATTTTCTTTGTCAACTGGCAGTTCTCCCTGAGATGATTCAGCACCTGATTTTCTTCCATCCTATGGCTTTGCCGCCACTGGGACTTCACTTTACTCTGTATCCATCAGGTAGATGGAAAAAGAGGGCATGGAATGAGCAGACACTTCCTAAGAGCACAACCTGGAGGGGACACCCAGTTTTATTGCTATGGATGAATTGCATGGCTAGACCTAACTATAAGGGATATTGGCAAGATGTAATCTAGTTGTGTGCCCAGGCAGGAAAGGAAGTAGATTTTTGGTGAAAGCTAGCAGTCTATGATAATTCTAGCTGCTGTGCTAAATGATGGGATAACACAGATGAATGATGCACGTCTCTAGACACTAGAGAACTCCCAGTCTCATAGGATAGAGACAACTAAGTACATATAATTCCAATGGAAAAGATCAATAGATTCCTCTGTACAGGCTTTTCTATAGAGCGATATCTGTAGATTCATAGGTTAATCTATATTTAGACCATCTCTTTTGTTCATTCATTTAGTCATTCATTCAGCAATCTCTTCACGTTGAGTAGTCTGCATAGCTGCTCTAGAGTATATGAAGAAAGGTGTGAGAGAAACGTACTTGAATGCATGAAACAAATAGGATCTAACTGCAAGTAACAGACTCACATACCTAATTTTATATTGAGGTTTGTATCTGTATATCCTGAAGAAATTAGAAATAATGGAATGTTTATGGCATATGAAAATTGTCGTAATAAAAGTGGCTAAATGTAAATAGAACCTTGATGGAATTACAGAACTTTGGTTTTTAGAGATGAGGGTGGGAGATGGCATTCTAAACACGAGGAGTCATGTGAGTCATTATACATTGTACAGTGTCAGCACAGAGCTCTTTGGAGAATGGAGAAGTCAAATCATAGGACATGTTCATCAGAATGTGTTCCTGTACCTCTGTGTCACATTGTGGATGATGAGACTTTCCTGTTTTACCACTGTTTTCAGATACCAGTCAGAAGCCTTCTGAAAACCATCATTCTACACAGATTCATAGTCATTATCAAATTTTGTCAAAATTTTATACCTTTGATTATATTATTTCACACAATTACTATTTTATATTCATTGTATAATTACATGGGTTTCTGTTTAGCAGCCATTTTTTTCTCTTTTTATCCCAGATAAGATTCTTAAATACGGTATCTCACTTCTACATTTATTTCTGAGAAGACATGGCCTTCTCTATTTAGCCTTTACTATTTTTTTTCATTAAATTTTGGGCTAATTTTTTGTAATCTATTCAGAGAACCTGGACCAATCGATTGCAATGACATTTTTTTCAACTAAATATTATCAAACCTAAGAAGCAGATGATGTCTATGCTCCTGAGAGTACTATAGCTATGACTGATGTTTTTCTTAAAATTTCACATTACTGTCTATTCATAAAATTGAAGTGCTAAAAATTAAAATCATAAATTGTTCAGACAATTTATATTTTTAATACTATATGTTCTTCAAAAGACTTGTCTTTACCGTCTGAAAGAAGTTGTACGTTTTAACTTTTATTGGGGGCCTTAGAAATTTAGTTTGCTTCCATTCTAGAAAAATAAAATCAATGAGAAGTGAGAAAGAATTGTTTTGAGAGTGTATGGTGACAACTTTCTAACATTAAAAACAAATACTGCCCTTTTAAGCAGTTCTATTTCAACAAGATCAGCGTGATTACTGTTTGTAGAATAAAGAATTGGGGCATGGCATGGCCTCAGTAAGGAGGCTGTGCAAGGCGCTGGCTGTATGTATGAGACACTCTAGTCCACTAATTTGAAATGCAGCAGTCCCCCGCCAGGGATGTATTCCTCCAGTGGATGCCTTAAATTGCGAATAGTACCAAACTCTGTGTGTGTGTGTGTGTGTGTGTGTATGTTTTTCTTAGACATACATACCTATGATAAAGTTTGATTTATAATTTAGGCATAGTAAGAGACAATCCAAATGGCCAGCATCACTATTCTGGCATTTTAGGGCCATTATTACGTAAAATAAGGGTTACTTGAACACACTGCAATACTGTGATAGTTGATCTGATAACACAGACTGCTACTAAGTGACTAACAGGCAAAATAAGCTGGTCAAAGGGACGATTCACATTCCAGGAGGGATGGGGTGGGACTGCTTGAGATTTCATCATGCTGCTTAGAACAGCGTGCGATTTAAAACTTATGAATTCTTTATTTCTGGAATTTCCCACTTAATATTTTTGGACAGTGGTTGACTAGGTAACTGAAACTGTGGATAAGTGGAGGACAACTGTACCTACTTTATAATTGTACATTGAGAACCATTTGCTCTCTGTACTGTAAATATGTATCTTTGTACAGGATTTGATTCATGGTATATCACATATGTCTACAATATGTCAGAAATTCTTGTCAGAAGTAACAGGTTACCAGTTTTATAGTATGCAACGACATCCTACTTAGAATTGACAACCAAGTAATAGGAATAAACAGAAATCAGCACAGCCAGGTGGATTACCTGTGATAATTATTCTCTATTAATTCACTCTTATTTCTACCTACATATATCATTTTCAGGGGCACTAGCACATAATCCAAGTGCAGGGAAACAGAGCAAGCTCTTCTTCCAGTGTACGTCAGCATAGATCACAAGGGATATGAGCACAAGGGCCTGACATTGTTAGCTCTCATGCCCAGGAGAGCTTACCCAAGTTGGGCATATCAGAATTAGACCCATGGGAAAGAGTCTGCAGGGAACCAGCTGAGGACCCTTGCCACCTCCCACCCATCTTCATTCTGGACTGGGGAACAAACATGTGACTCTAAGTCTTAGTAAAGAATTCTTATATAAGAATGACCTGGGGGGCCTCCATGGTGGCGCGGTGGTTGAGAGTCCACCTGCCGATGCAGGGGATACGGGTTCGTGCCCCAGTCCAGAAGGATCCCATATGCCGTGGAGCGGCTGGGCCCGTGAGCCATGGCCGCTGGGCCTGTGCGTCCGGAGCCTGTGCTCCGCAACGGGAGAGGCCACAGCAGTGAGAGGCCCGCGTACCACAAAAAAAAAAAAAAAAAAAAAAAAGAATGACCTGGGAAGTTCACACATGCAGGCTGGGCATACACAGTAGGGGTTGTAAGTAAGACGGTTCCAACTTGATGATCACTAGCTCTTTAAGCTGGTCACAGAAAAATGATCCCATCTGAAGGCCATGCTCCATAGTAGCGCTATAGACAACCAGGCCTGGCTGTTTTTCTTAGGCTGCAGGAGAAGCAAAGCATAAAAGTTACATCCCTGACATCTGCATCATTTTGGGAGAGCAGGAACTGACCATATTTTTGTCACCAAAACAGTAAAATGTGGCCAGGTAAACTACTCTCAGACATTCAACTTGTTAGGGGAGGGGAGTAGGGTATTCAAGTAACAAAATGCCATTAAATTTGTCTTAGAAAGTAAATTATGTATAACTGATTCACTTTGCTGTATACCTGAAACTAACACAACATTGTAAATGAATTATACTCCAATAAAAATTTTAAAAAGAAAGTAAATAATTTATTAGTGTGCAACAAACAATGTTTGTGGGATTTCCAAGAAAAGGAAGTAAACTTTCACATGTGACAAGAAATTTACTTCCAAATGTTAATATACTGAAATTGATGTAATTATGTTTAGTATAGGTATGTAAGAATGAGAATTATCTTTTCTGGCTTTTTTCTAGCTATATTTTAATTTCATATGAAAAATCATTTATAACATTAGTTTACTATCCCAGTATAGCCATACCAAAGGATAATTAAAACATTATAGAATTCTGATTTTTCTGAAAATTAGGAATTGATTTTGTTTTACCTAGATGAATCATGGCATGAAAAGGAGAGGAATGAGAAAGCTAATTTAAAGAAAAAATGCTTTGCAAGAATCTCTTTTTTTCTTAAACATTGGGTGCTCTCTTTGGTAATTAACATTTTACTTACACAGCTTGTCTGATGCAAAGTTCTTAGATGTTACTGGAGCCTATTAGTACTGGATTCTACCATTTAAATCTTTATAATAATCAGCAAAATGGGAGAATACACCTTTGATGCTATTTAATGAAACAGATTTGAACTTCCAACACACTCTGCAGTAATTTAAAGATTATGGTCAAGTTTCCCAGCCAAGCAGATACTGCAAATATTAGTAGCAAAAAAAAAAAAAAAGCTTGGGTATTATGTTTTTTGTTTGTTTTTTTAATGAAAGCCAATCTCTTCTCTACCTTAGTTTATATTATGTCTCTGTGTTGTGATTTGTGAAAGTGGAGGGAAGATGATTGTCAGCAAATTCTAGTAAAATATGTGTGTGTTAAGTCTATCCTTTTCTCTGTCACCCATAGCCTTTGGTCTCTCAGCTCATCTTGAGAGAACTACTCAGCATAACCCTCATTGCTTCTTGAATTTAGAAAGTTGGAATAAGGCCTTGATAAGGTTTGTTCAAAATAGAACTTAATAGAAATTGAGTAAAAGTAATCACTTTTAGCGTGCTTTTTTTTTCCATTTTAATTAAAATATTTCTTTTCCAAAAATTTTGCAGGAAGCCAAAGTTGCCCATAGTAACAATGAAGTCTAAAGCCAGTATACATTTTCTGTCTGTCTTTTTGTTCTCTTTTTAGTTTCTTTTGAATCTTTGTATAATTTCCTGTAAGCCACAAGACTACATTTTTTTATTATTACATAATAAATAACCTATATTTGCAAAATTTATGGATTATTTCTTTAAGCAAGCTCTCCCTGCTTCCTCTAAGTAAAGAAAAGAGCCTTGTTTTCACTCCTTTCCCAAATTATCAGAGGCATTTGTGCCTTATTCTGGTATCTTCATTCATTCATTCATGCATGCATTCAGGAAGTCAACTCTGACATCTCAGTTCCTGGATGTTCTGAGGTCTCCCAAGTTTCTTTGTATGAAAAATTGACAGGGATGAACAGGAGCCCTGCAAAAATTGTACAGGGTATTAACATATCATAATTCCTGAACCTACACTTCCTATGTTGAATTTCATGCGTTCCTCACAGTAGGACATTTGACAGATTTAGGATACTGTGAATTGGGCTGCTCATCCTGGGCCATAAGTCTCTGCAAAACTGAGATCTGTGAACTCAGAATAGAAAGTGTAGGTCATCACACACAGTGTAGTGTAGTTCTTTCTGCCAATTCAAGGTGGAGAGGTTGGAAGCATCCATCCTTACACATCTCTTACACTAAATGTTGCCCTTAGCCAAGATTTTACTCCATTTTACCAAGACTTCCTTAGCATGAGTTATGCCTTGAGTTTGTGAAACTTATGCTTTGAGGTGTAGGAAGTGGGGATTGTGCTGAACTCTGCCCTAAGGTCAAAATCTTTATGGATGGTGCTTTGATTTAGTTATTGCCACATACTTTAGTTATAGCAAGACCATTTTTCCAGCTCCTCCCAAAATTCTCACTCTGCCTTTTGGGTTTTTTTTAAGATTTTAATTAATTTATTTATTTTTTCAAACACTTTCCTTTTATGTGTATAAGGCTCATCTTTAAAAAAAAATTTTTAGAGTATAATTGATTTACAATGTTGTGTTAGTTTCTGCTGTACAGCAAAGTGTATCAGTTATAAATATGTCCAATCTTTTTTAGATTCTTTTCCCATATAGGATATTACAGAGTATTGAGAAGAGTTCCCTGTGCTATGCAGTAGGTCCTTATTAGTTAACTATGTTATGTATAGTAGTGTGTATATGTCAATCCCAGTTTATCCCTCCCCTCAACCCCCACTTTCCCTCTGGTAACCATAAGTTTGTTTTCCACATCTTTGACTCTATTTCTGTTTTGTAAATAAGTCATTTGTACCATTTTTTTAGATTCCACATATAAGTAATATGATATTTGTCTTTCTCTGTCTGACTTAACTTCACTCAGTAGGACAATCTCTAGGTCCCTCTGTGTTGCTGCAAATGGCATTATTTCATTCTCTTTTTATGGCTTAGTAATAGTCCATTGTGTATATGTGCCACATCTTCTTTACCTATTCCTCTGTTGGTGGACATTTCGGTTGCTTCCATGTCCTGGCTATTGTAAATAGTGCTGCAGTGAACACTGGGATTGCAGGATCATATGGTAGGTCTATTTTTAGTTTTTTAAGGAGCCTCCGTACTGTTCTCTGTAGTGGCTGTACCAATTTACATTCCCACCAACAGTGTAGGAGGGTTCCCTTTTCTCCACACCCTCTCCAGCATTTATTGTTTGTAGACTTTTTGATGATGGCCATTCTGACCAGTGTGAGGTGATACCTCATTGTAGTTTTGATTTGCATTTCTCTAAGAATTAGTGACGCTGAGCAGCTTTTCATGTGCTTTGTGGACATCTGTATGTCTTCTTTGGAGAAATGTATCTTTAGATCTTCCGCCCATGTTTTGATTGAGTTATTTGTTTCTTTCATATTGAACTGCATGAGCTGTTTGTATATTTTGGAGATTAATCCCTTGTCAGTCACTTTGTTTGCAAATGTTTTCTCCCATTCTGTGGGTTGTCTTTTTGTTTTGTTTATGATTTCCTTTGCTGTGCAAAAGCTTTTAAGTTTAATTAGGTCCCATTTGTTTATTTTTGTTTTTGTTTTCATTACTCTAGGAGGTGGATAAAAAAAGATCTTGCTGTGATTTATGTTAGAGAGTGTTCTACCTATGTTTTCCTCTAAGAGTTTTATAGTATCTGACCTTACATTTAGGTCTTTAATCTATTTTGAGTTTATTTTTGTGTATGGTGTTAGAGAGTGCTCTAATTTCATTCTTTTACATGTAACTGTCCAGTTTTCCCAGTAACACCTATTGAAGAGACTGTCTTTTCTCCATTGTATATTCTTGCCTCCTTTGTCATAGATTAGGTGACCGTAGGTGCATGAGTTTATCTCTGGACTTTCTATCCTGTTCCATTGATCTATATTTCTGTTTTTGTGCCAGTACCATACTGTTTTGATTATTGTAGCTTTGCAGTATAGACTGAAGTAAGAGCCTGATTCCTCCAGCTCCATTTTTCTTTCTCAAGATTGCTTTGGCTTCAGCTTTTTTTGTGTTTCCATACAAATTGTAAAATTTTTTGTTCTAATTCGGTGAAATTATTTTCTAATTTCTAACAAATTTGTTAACAAATTTTCTAATTTCGTTCTAATTCTCTGCCTTTTCTTGACAACCTTTTATATATCAATGTCTTCATCATCTCATATAGAAAAATAAAACTTCCTTGATTTAAATTTTGACCACAGTTCATAGCTGACTTCTGAGTAGCTATGATTCCTATGGTTATTTAATTTGCTTTACTGTTTCATTCAACCAAGACATACATTTTTCCATTGAATGGTTTATGTCACTTTATCTACAAAATTCTAAAAGTTTTCATATGGAGAAGGCAATACCTGGAATGAGTCATGCAGAGTTGCCTTATCTTTGAGAAAAGAAGGCTGTACCTGAAGACTTTGTTCTGCTCAGTACCTTCCATTCATAGAAGAATTGTGTTGTGGGTTTCTGATTCTTCTAGTCAGTCAGACATGCTTAGGAGTCATGTTATCCCAGACTTAAAAATGCAAATCTATGTTATCTTACTTTCACTGTTGTATCCCGACCACTGGACATGGAATTTATACTTATTACATTAAAATATAAGATCCATGAGGACCTCGTACAGTTTTGTTCATGAACATTTCCTAACTGCCTAGAATACTTCCTGTCACCTACTAGGTGCTGATATATATTTGTGGAATGAATGACCTCTTCCAAGCATTTGAATCTCAGTTTTCTGTAGGAGTCTTCCTTTGTTTCTCACTCTATCTCCCAGTGTCTAAGCTGCTGGGACCATGGATATAGCTCCAAACCCATGAAACCCAGCCCTATTCCTGCCAGCCCTAGGCCTATGGAGAGTAAAAGGAAATTCAGACGGGAAATTATTTCTCCTCCCCATTAAATACACTAAGATTATTTTCATTCATACAGAATCCATTGCAAATTTTAAGCCAAATATAGTGAATTATTTCTAGGTTGGTTGGAAAGAAACATCTTAAAATATGGGAGAAAGTTATAATTTTTCTCAAAATGATTGGGAAAGAAAGAATTTCTGATACATTTAATTTTTAAAATATAAAAATGCTATCTACATATGCATTATTTTAAGACATCCTTTGTGGTATGGTGTTAGCTACCCAACAGTTAATAAAGACAAATAGGAAAGGCAAGCACCAGAAAGGCAATATGATACAAAATAATAGCAGCACATTGATAGGTTAATATTTTTCTCTTTCAGGTGATTTTTATTTTCACTTGATATTTCAGAAACTTGATTTTATTTACTAGGAAAGTTACAATTGAACTATTCTACAAGCAATTTGAGGCTATTTATTACTAATTTCTTCTATGGCATGCTGACCAGTATTTATGAAATAACACAAATTTGAGATTATCCTTTATATCAGTCAATGTTGAAGGTAAACATATGGAATATTTTAATTTATTGATAATGATGTACAAGGATAGGGGATATGCCCTTCATTTGTTAACACATTGGATACCTTTCATTATTCAATATGATTATGCAAAAACATCTGAAGTAATCTTTTTTTAAAATTTTTTGAATTTTATTTTATTTATTTTTTAATACAGCAGGTTCTTATTAGTTGTTTTATACATATCAGTGTATATATGAAGTAATCTTAAAGTTAAGTCTTTATTTTAAAAAGATCCCTATTTTAGTTCTTCAGTGAAAACTCTTCCAACATATACAGTGAAACTCTAAAGTAATGTCTGAATTTCTAATAAGCATCCAGAATTTAAAATTCAAAAAGTTTTATCAAATTACTTTAAATTATTGGAAGGTTTTTTACTTATTATAATAATGCTGTCATTGCTACAGTCCTCTTTTGAAATTATTATTATTTTATATTTGAACCTTGCTTTGGGCCAAGACTAGAAATGATTTTTTTTTTTAATGACTCGGTTTATGTGGTTCATAAGGTTGTATCTGATTTGATTACAAGACATATACAAGAAGTTACTTTTTTAGTTAAGACTCTGATATAAGCCTGATTATTATTTTTCTTATTTTCCTTTTTCATAAAAGTGGAATGTAGAATGTACACTACATGACCTCCTGGTCTATGAAACTGTTTGCCTTTCTGTAAGATTCATTATTAAGTCAAAAGGTGAGGCAGACCCTGTCTAAATATTCTTCTTATAAAATAAAAATGATTATCTTGATTACATTTATATTTTTTATTTTACCATAATTTTAATATTTTCCTTTTAAAATGAGTTAACCCTTCAATGTCCAAGTAAGCATAAATTTACTCTCTAATGAACTAAGAATAACCTACTTGATAAAAGTCTCATGTTGTGCAGATGTCATTGTTAGATGACAGTAAGCTCAGTTTGCAGTTTTGTAAGTACAGACATATGTTGAACTTTCTTTTTTGTCTATATTGATGGATACTTGTGTATAGTTATTAATTGAGGTGTTACTGTAGTTTGAACCCAAAGTGAATATGCTTTACTTATGATAGCTTTTATTTGACTTAATAGATAGCTTAGGCATTCATAAACAATAAGGGTCAGAGGTTTAGGAGGTGTGTCAGCATGTTGTAGCAAATTGAATGTTGCAGTAAGAAAAATGGATGATCTGAATAAGAGAGAATTATACCAGAACCAAAGGAAGAACGAAAAAAAACCAAAACTATGATTATGGTCTGAATCTAGAAATGAAACTAGGCTGGATTCTAATTCCATAGGTAGCCTAATTTCAAATTATATCTTTCTAAGTATAACATCATCTAATCAATGGGAAAACTATTATTTTAGTTTAGAGAAATGTTGTCATCATTAGTTATTTTCTACAGTATCATTTTTACACCTTTGATATTAAATGATATAAATGATTCATATAAAAAGTGTTCAAAGTTTATAAATCAGATACTTTTAAACAATAAAAATATTGGACTGTTACAGTTCTTGGTATGGTTTGTTTTCTGAAAAATATTTCAAAATTTCCATCACATTTCAGATTTTGAAAAAAGCAAGAAAAGAAGCAAATAAGGAAGAAGAAGGGGAAAATATCTAAGCCCACAGAAAAATTAGAGTATATTCTTCTATGAACCCCGGCCAATTTTATACATGCTCATAGGTGGATACTGAAGGGAAGAGTTTAAATTTGAAATTAACTTATTTAAAGCCAGACATATATACAATGGGATATTTGGCCATAAAAAGAAATGAAATTGAGTTATTTGTAGTGAGGTGGATGGACCTAGACTGTCATACAGAGTGAAGTAAGTCAGAAGAGAAAAACAGGGCTTCACTGATCGCGCAGTGGTTGAGAGTCCGCCTGCCGATGTAGGGGACACGGGTTCGTGCCCGGGTCTGGGAAGATCCCACATGCTGCGGGGCGGCTGGGCCCATGCGCCATGGCCACTGGGCCTGCACGTCCGGAGCCTGTGCTCCGCAATGGGAGAGGCCCGCGTACTGAAAAAAAAAAAAAAAAAAAAGAAGAGAAGAGAAAAACAAATACAGAATGCTAACACATATAGAATCTTAAAAAAAAAAAGTTTCTGAAGAAACTAGGGGCAGGACAGGAATAAAGATGCAGACATAGAAAATGGACTTGAGGACACGGGGAGGGGGAAGGGTAAGCTGGGATGGAGAGAGGAGCATGGACTTATATACACTACCAAATGTAAAATAGATAGCTAGTGGGAAGCAACTGCATAGCACAGGGAGATCAGCTCGGTGCTTTGTGTCCACCTAGAGGCGGGTGGGATAGGGAGGGTGGGAGGGAGACGCAAGAGGGGGGAAATATGGGGATGTATGTATACGTATAGCTGATTCACTTTGTTATACAGCAGAAACTAACACACCATTGTAGAGCAATTATACTCCAATAAAGACGTTAAAAAAATTATTTAAAGACAGTAGTTAAATTTAGCACATAAGATGACTATAATAAAAAGGAGAACGTAGAAGAGAAAAAAATTGTAATACCAGGGAATATGGGCCAAAACTCCAGAAGTAGAAAGAGGGGGCAGAATAGTTTCAGAAGAAATTATTTTATTTAAAAGCGATAGTTTGTTCATGCAAACCACTGATGGTAAATAATGGTACTTTCAAAGCAGTGTTGATAATTCAGAGTTAGAAAATAGTAAACAAATTGTAATTCAGGTATATGATAGAAGGGATAAAAAGTTGGACACCTAAGTGGTCATCAAAATCCTTGGAAGAACCAATAGTGGCAGAAGTGACTATGTGGCCTACCTAGAAAAGCAAGTGAAAAGTAGAAAAGTAAACAATTCTAAGAACAAGCAAATGTGGAAGTCCTACTGATGTAAAGAGAAGAGATAATTCCTGCCCAGTTCTGAGGCTTACATTGTATGTGGAATCTCTGGACAGCGGAGAAGCTAAAGTCAGATGTTAGTGTCCTCGGAGTTCATTCTAACTAAATGAAAAACAGCAATAAAAATTGACGAGTGGTTTCTGGTGAAGTGAATACATTTTTAAGAGTGAGATGTCCTGGACTGTTTATATATGCATGTATATACACATACATTTGTAAGTACATGTACAAAATAAGTATATACAAAAATAAACTAATATAAATATTTTAAAATTATGTATTAACAATAATGTACAACTTAATTGCTTAGCTTTTTAAGTAGAAGTGCTTATCTCAAATTTTACTTACTGGCAACATTTCTGGAAAGGAATTTGCCAGACAGTGTGAGTAGAATTGTTTATTTCATAAACCTGATTACATGAGGAAATTAATGAAAAATATCAAGGCTGAATATGTTATTTTGACACCTTAAAATAACCATGGCTTGGCTGTTCAGTCAGTTTGGCTGATTGAGAGTATCAGCCCCAACTGTTAGTTAAGAAGAGTAACTCACTAAGTAAAAATAAATTTTTCTTTTTTTTTCTTTATCTCATTATAATTACTCGTGTTGCTTCGGATCTACTGTCAATCACAACCAAACTGTCTTATTATTATTATTTTTTAATCCCAAAGTACACTATTTGGTACTCTGAATTTTTGTGTAAGATTGTTAAAACAGATATTTCATTTCAAAATTTTGAATCCAGGTAGAAAGTTTTTTAAGCATTATAATGATTGTGGGTATAAATGCATAGACAGCATCTCAACATTAATTTGTTAGATGCATCTCTATGTAATATATTTCAGATATTCTTGTCAATTTTGATTTAACTATTCTGATTTTACTGATCAGTTTTAGAATTTTGCTTAGAATTTATACCCCTAGAATAAGTTATTATAAATCGTTACTGTTGCTTTTGAGATCCCAGAGTTGGTGAGACAAAAAACATAATAAGGTTATATATATTTTTCTACTTTGAACATGCAAGTACTTTTATAAGGTCAAAAATAGGTAAGGGAAAAAAAAGGTAAGGGAAATAGAGATTTCTGTTGTGTCATGAGAGAGTACTTTTTTAATCCTTAGGACTACAGGTATTGTTAAATGCAATAGAGTAGGGTCTACCTTCATGAATTCTGTAATGTAAGTGTGAAAGAAAAATATTTTTAAAATCAAACATTAACTTAAATTTTAAGTCACTTTGTCTTAAAGCATTTTTATTATACTCAAACATTATTCCATTCTTGGTCCTGAAGGAGTATAATCCAAATTTACTAATGTTGTTAAGTAGTACTCTAGGTTAAGCACCTCCCTCCTTATTTTTTTTTATGACAGCCTTATATTTCTGCAGCCTTGAACATTATAGCTTCAGTAGGTACCTTACTGCCTTCTAGTCCATTACAGTATTCCATTTATTACACTTTATGTACACATGCTCTCTTTTGTACTACTGCAAACATTTTAGTGTGCTTAGATCTTTTAAAAGTTCCTTTAAACATGCTCATGACTACAATGCTATGAAGGAAATCATAAATAAGGGGGTTGTTAGTTTCTTTGAAACACCCATTTTCCTACAAGCTTCCCTGTACATTTTTTGTGCTAATTACCAGTTAATTTAATACAACTATACTTTCAAGAAGATACATAGTCACAGGGTCTAATGGGAAACTGTGAAATAATGTACTATTTAGATATTTGTGAAAAACTAGATTTCCATCTGTATGAAAATGTTCAGCATGTTTCTCTAACTTTGAAGTTTCCATAGTCAATACAGATGAAAACCTTTTCATTCTACATATTATAAAAGGATAAAGTGCCCTAAGAGTTTCATTCATTCGTCATTAAACTTTGAAGACATTTAAAATGTTGTCAGCTTTTGGTTTGCTGTGTCATGCTAAGGAAGCATCCTTGTATCTCTCCTATGCTAATCAGTTGATTATTTTGGCATTTGTCAAAATAAACAGAGATTTTTTTTTCTTTTGACTTACTGGTGCTGGATTTTACTATTAGGAGATTTTCTAATATTAAACTGTCTTTGCATTCTTGGCCATGGTGTATTGTTTAATTTGAAAAATGTAAATAGGTAAGACTATACTATAAATAAATGCAGTCTTTGATTCTTCTGTTTTGGGATGTAAAGATTAAAATGAAATCAGAAATGAATGAATTAGAGACATCACAATTTAATACATACTTTGTGTGGTAGAAATTATGTAATTACAAGCAATATGTACAGTTATTTCAATGATGGATTATATTTTACATGTTTTAAAAATGCTCTGTCATTCTCAGAGATAACTGTGGAAGGAAAGGATTAAATCACAGAAATTCATTAAAAGAATTTGTGGACCATGTCCTACAGAAGAAAGCTTTTGCCTTTAGCAACATGACTGGGTATTTAAAAATCCTATTTTATACCTGTATTAATTATATTTTGATATTAGTTGAACTCTTCTTAAATATTTTTTTGAAATTTTTATTAGCCATATCTATGGTACTAATGAGAATTCTAGTTCAAATAAATAAAAAGAAGGCAATCTATGATTACTTTTTTTTTAAGTTAGAATTTAACTTTTATTTATTTATTTAATTGGCATTTACATTTCCCTCTAAGGAATCCTGTACTTTATCCATAGTGTTTTCCAAGCTATACTAAAGAAAGAGCAATCTGATTATTTTCTGCTTAACTGTCTTCAGTTACTCCCCATTTCCTACCAACTGCTTCTTACTGGCATGTATTTGTAATCTGTTCCCCACCTTGCTCTTCTCTGCTCTTCTCCCATCTTTAAAAAACTTTTTTTTAAATTGAAGTATAATTGATTTACAGTGTTATGTTAGTTTTAGGTGTACAGCACAGTGATTCAGTTATACATATGTGTATATATCTAGTCTTTTTCAGATTTTTTTCCCTCGTAGGTTATTATAAAATATTGAGTAGAGTTCCCTGTGCTATACAGTAGGTCCTTGTTGGTTTTCTATTTTATATATAGTAGTGTGTATATGTTAGTCCCAAACTCCTAATTTATCCTTCCCTGCTCTTTCCCATTTGGTAACTGTAAGTTTGTTTACTATGTCTCTGGGTCTATTTCTGTTTTGCATATAAGTTCATTTGTATTATTATTTTTTTAGACTCTTAAAGGAAAACATAGGCAGAACATTCTTTGACATAAATAGTAGTAATATCTTTTTGGATCCACCTCCAAGAGTAATGGAAATAAAAACAAAAATAAACAAATGGGACCTAATTAAACTTAAAAGTTTTTGCACAGCAAAGGAAACCATAAACAAAACCAAAAGACAACCTACAGAATGGGAGAAAATATTTGCAAACAATGTGACCAACAAAGGATTAATCTCCCAAATATACAAACAGCTCATACAGGTCAATATCAAAAAAACAAACAACCCAATCAAAAATTAGGCAAAAGACATAAATAGACATTTCTCCAAAGAAGACATACAGACGGACAAAAGGCAGATGAAAAGATGCTCAATGTAGCTAATTATTAGAGAAATGTAAATCAAAATTACAAGGAGGTAGCACCTCACAACAGTCAGAATGGCCATCATCAAAAAGTTTACAAGCAGTATAAGCTGGAGAGAGTGTGGAGAAAAAGGAACCCTCCAACAATGTTAGTGGGAATGTAAATTGGTACAGCTGCTATGGAGAGCAGTATGGAGGTTCCTTAAAAAACTAAAAATAAACCTACCGTATGACCCTGTAATCTGACTCCTAGGCAAATGTCCATAGAAAACCATCATTCAAAGAGACACATGCACCCCCACCGTTCATTGCAGCACTGTTTTCGATAGCCAAGATGTGGAAGCAAGCAAAATGTCAGTCAACAGATGACTGGATAAAGGTGTGGTACATATATACAATGGAATATTATGCACCCATAAAAAAGAATGGGTTTTTCCGCTTCCGTCTTCTCCCTCCTCCCGCTAGATATCAGTCGCCACCACAGCGGCTGCTGCCGGGCGCGGATTTGCGTGGTCGGTTGGTGTGTCTCTCAACGTCGGTGTTCGTGCTGTTGAACTGCCCACCATGGCTGAGTTAGATCCGTTCGGCGCCCACGCTAGCGGCCCCGCGCTGGGGAACGGAGTGGCCGGCGAAGAGGACCCTGCCGCGGCCTTTTTGGCGCAGCAGGAGAGCGAGATTGCGGGCATCGAGAACGACGAGGCCTTCGCTATCCTGGACGGCGGCGCCCCCGGGCCCCAGCCGCACGGCGAGCCGCCGGGGGGTCCGGATGCTGTTGATGGAATCATGAATGGCGAATACTACCAGGAGAGTAATGGGCCAACAGACAGTTATGCAGCTATTTCACAAGTGGATCAATTGCAGTCAGAGCCTGAAAGTATCCGTAAATGGAGAGAAGAGCAAACGGAACGCTTGGAAGCCCTTGATGCCAATTCTCGGAAGCAGGAAGCAGAGTGGAAAGAAAAAGCAATAAAGGAGCTGGATGAGTGGTATGCGAGGCAGGACGAGCAGCTACAGAAGACGAAAGCGAATAACAGGGCAGCAGAAGAAGCCTTTGTAAATGACATTGAAGAGTCGTCCCCAGGCACTGAGTGGGAGCGGGTGGCCCGGCTGTGTGACTTTAACCCCAAGTCCAGCAAGCAGGCCAAAGATGTCTCCCGCATGCGTTCTGTCCTCATCTCCCTCAAGCAGGCCCCCCTGGTGCACTGAAGAGCCACCCTGTGGAAACACTACATCTGCAATATCTTAATCCTACTCAGTGAAGCTCTTCACGGTAATTGGATTAATTATGTTGAGTTCTTTTGGACCAAACCTTTTGTCTTTAGAGTTGATCGTTGTTTGTGATTGCATGTTTCCTTCAACTGTGTTGTCCCTGGCATTCAAAGAGGAGGGAAGGCGGCGGAGGAAGGGAGGGGAAGCCTCCCAATGGCAGCCTCAACCTGTGCTTTTGTGCATTATTCTGAGAATAAATTTCTGTTTCAGACAATAAAAAAAAAAAAAAAAAAAAAAGAATGAAATAATGCCATTTGCAGTAACATGAATGGACCTAAAGATTATCATACTAAATGAAGTATGATTACTTATTATTCAATGTAATTTCAAAGAGAATGAGATGAAGCATCATAAAGCTATTGTGGGAAACAATAGCCCAAATATCCTCACAGGCCTTCACAGATCAAAATGGAGACAATTGGATTGTGAAGCATTCTCATGAGGCAGAGAGGAATGGTTACCAGCGGTCCTGGCCTTGCCAAATTGTGTCTTCACTTCTGTTTTAAAGTATCTGCCTTAGACTAAAAGTGTAGAAAAACTAATATTTTCAATGTCTATTTCAATCCTATTGTGTTTAGAAAATTGTGATCTTTTTTCAGATCTTTTGAAAACAATTTAGAAATAATTTTGTATCATTGTTGTTAGAGAGGGATAGTAAATTGAAGAGATTCTTTTCAGATATTTTGAAATGTATGACACTTTTTTTCTTTTATTTCTGAGTTTTGGTTTAATTGGATAATATGGCAGTGATTAGATAATAAATTTGTCTTTTTTAAAATAGCAGTAAGCTATGCCAACTTGATTTTTTTAAATTTAATTTTTTTATACAGCAGGTTCTAATTAGTTATCCATTTTATACATGTTAGTGTATATATGTCAAAATATAAAAATAAATTTTTAAAGTTATTTTTAAGAAGTGAAGTTATATTCCTCAAAGAAATACAATTATGAAGAGCTAAGGATCAAGGGTTATTGTTCAACTAACTTGTTTAACCCTTACACAAACCCAGTGGCCAGGCACTTTTATTATTCCCCTTATTGGAAACAGAGGCAAAAGGATGTTAAATAAGTTGTTCCAGGTCACCAGCTGATAATAGATTGAGCTGTGATTCAGGTCCCAGTAAGTCTGGCTCCAGATTGTGTATGTATTGTATAATCTTGTGTTGATATTCTGTGTCTGAAAACATGTCCCCAGAATGTTATGGTACAATGTGATTTATCATAAGTTTCTAAATATTGAGAATTAAATTGGGAAAATTCATCATAACATATTTCCTGGGGAGAATAAGAAGAAAAATATTCTGTTAATAAACATGTTTTGATCCACTTTTCTATAGTGAAATTGAGCTATAATAGAATTCCCACTAGATTATAATTCAGAGAAACTTCTGCCTTTTTTTAAGGTAAAACATTCATCATAAAATGAATGTGAGAGACAGTGAGATCTTTGTCTAGATAAATAATTTATGGTTGAGTGTAAAATGGTAAGATTTAGATTCAAGACTTAAGGACAGATTGGGAATTATTTCTTCCTCAGCTTGCCAAAAGCTGTTAGATTCTTACAGAGGGTACTGAAAGAAATACCGCTTCTCCCTGTTCTCCAGCTCTATCAGGACTAACATCAATGCTGTCATGATGGAACATTCAAACTGTATTTTTAGAGTAGAACAAATATAAAGGAGGAGACAAGTATTATAAAAATTAAAATTTCTGTTTTAATAATACTTTTTAAAAAGTACTTCCTTATTGGTTTGTTATAGCTAAGAATATTAATAACACATTTACAACATAGTAACATATTTACAAGGGAAATATTGGAAACTAAAATGAAACTATATCTATATAATTATGTTAATAAACTTGTATTGAACACTTGGCACTTTGTCAGAATCTTTCCACTGATTGTATCATTTAATCTTCACCACTCTCCTCATTTTACAAAGGAGGAAAGAGAAGCCAAAACAGTTGATAGGACTTTAATAAGATTTAACTCAAACCCAGTTCTGCATAATCACAAATCTAGATGATTGTGGAAATTTCCACCAGCGTCATTAATCATTTATTGATCTCTATGGGTCATTATGTAGCTTGCATTACCAAACACTGCATAGAAGCTGCACCATTTTGTATTCCTACCAACAGTATACAAAGATTCCAATTCTCTGCATTCTTGCCAATACTTGTTATCTCTTGTCTTTTTGATGATAGCTGTTCTAACAGGTGTGAGGTAATATCTCATTGTGTTTTTTTGTTTTGTTTTGTTTTTGTGGTACGCGGGCCTCTCACCATTGTGGCCTCTCCCGTTGCAGAGCACAGGCTCCGGACGCGCAAGCTCAGTGGCCATGGCTCACGGGCCCAGCTGCTCCATGGCATGTGGGATCTTCCCAGACTGGGGCACGAACCCGTGTCCCCTGCATTGGCAGACGACTCTCAACCACTGTGCCAACAGGGAAACCCCTCTTTGTGTTTTTGATTTGCATTTCCCTGAATATTAGTGATGTTGAGCATCTTTTCACTTAGTGGCTGGCCACTTGTATGTCTTCACTAGACACATGTTTATTCAGTTTCTCTGCACATTTTTAATTGGATTGTTAACGGTTTTTTTTGTTTTTTGTTTTTGTTTTTTTTTGGTTATTGAGTTGTGTGATTGTATGAGTTTTAATATATTTTGGACATTAACCCCTTATCAGATACATGATTTGCAAATATTTTCTCCCATTCTGTGGGTTACCCTTTCATTTTGTTGATGGTTTCCCTTCCTGTGCAGGAGCTTTTTAGTTTTATGTAGTCCCACTTGTTTGTTTTTGCTTTCGTTGCCTTTGCTTTTGGTGTCAAATCCAAAAAACTCATTGCCAAGACCCATGTCAAGGAGCTTACCCTCTATATTTCCTTTTAGGAGTTTTACAGTTTCAGTTCTTAAATTTAAGTCCTTAACCCATTTTGAGTTAAATTTTGTGTGTAGGGTAAGCTATGGTTCCAGTTTCATTTTCTTGCATGTGTCCGTACAATTTTCCCCCTGTCATTTATTGAAGAAACTATCGTTTTCCCATTGTAGATCCCTGTGTCCTTTATCATAAAGTAATTGACTGTTTATTCATGGTTTTATTTCTGGGGTCTCTGTTTTGTTCCCGTGAGCTATGTGTCTGTTTCTTTTTTTTTTCAATTCCATATGCTTTTGATTACTTTAGCTTTGTAATATAGTTTGAAATCAGAAAGTGTGATCCCTTCAGCTTTGTTGTTCTTTCTCAAGATTGCTGTAGCTATTTGAAGTCTTTTGTGCTTCCATGCAAATATTAGGATTGTGGGGTTTTAATTTTTTTTCCCCTTTATCTGTGAAAATACGTTTAGAATTTTGACAGGGACTGCATTAAATCTTTAGATTTGCTTTGCTTTGGGTAATATGGCCATTTTTCACAATATTAATTCTTCCAGTTTATGAGTTCAGAATATCTCTCCATTTATTTGTGTCTTCTTCAATTTTTCATCAATATTTTATACCTTTCAGTGTATAGATGTTTCATTTTCTCAAATTTATTCTTAATTTCATGTTTTTTGATGCAATTATAAATGAATTGTTTTCTTAATTTCTTTTTCTGATAGTTTGTTGTTAGTATATAGAAATGCAACTGATTTTTGTATGTTGATTTTTATCTTACAACTTCACTGAATTCAAATATTAGTTCTAATAGTTATTTTGGTAGGAGTGGAGGATTTTAATAAAGTGGATAGGATGATCTGGTCTTTGGATACCATTCAGCTTCTTTTCCCAGTTACTCCTGTCATTTCTCAATGGACTCATGATCAAAGTGGTCCTGTTGGCAGGGTTGGAGGTAATCTGTGGGTTACACAATGTGAACTTCTACTTACCAAGCTGATCTGGCTACTACTGAGTGCCCAATCTGCCAGCATCAGAGACCAACAATGTATTGTGCATTTAAAAATTTGTTAAAAGGTTGGCTCTCACATTAATTATTCTTACTACGATAAAATAAATTCAAGAAATAATCATTGCATAGAGGAAAATAAAAATTCTAACATATCTTCCTAAAGATTGATGCATTTTAGTCCTTGAAGGACAATATTTAAGTATGAAAGAACTAGAAATATCTCTAAGTACCAAATAGAGAGTGTACTGAAGTCTAAACATAAGCAAACCTTTTAAATGTTATATAGCAAAATCTATAGCATATGAACTGAGTTCTCAGGCAAATAGAAGGAGGGCCTGGAATTTGTTGTAAAAATGAGAATGTTATAAATTTTGCTTTAGAAAAATCTGGAGAAGAGATGTTGCGGTAAAGAAAGATTACAAAGGAGAAAGTATGACTATCCAGGTCGTAGATCAGTTTAAAAAAAAAGGGAGTAAAGACATGTATGTTAACTGCAGGAAGATTACAGTTTAACATCGACTCAGATGAGCAACATTGATTTTGGGTCTAATATATGGCCTTGAGTCCTCAGATTTGAGACACTGGGCCAAACTGGTAATTTGAAATCCATGGGCAGAAGTTTGTTAGCAATTTTGAGTGTAAGACATCACTAAGTTTGTTGGGTGGCATAGTCTAAACTATGAACTTTTATAAAAATGAGAATAGCCCATATTGTCAAAAATATTCTGTATAAGAATTGATTACTTAAAACTTACAATAATATTTACTGCCATCATTTGAAATTAGTATTCTGTTAATAGTAGGCAAATAGTTACTTATCCTTTGAAGCAATATATTTTCTTAAGTAAACTAATGGTAGCTTCCTTTATTGAGTTTCTGAACCCTACTTTCCTCGTATATGACTTGTGTATAACTTTAAGAAGGCAACTTCTTATTTAAAGACAAATAAGTCAATTCAAATAAATCGTAAAGGATTTGAAAAACATTTAATAGAGGAAAAATTCAAGTTAATATTAAGTACAAATCCAAAATAGTAATAATGGAAAATCAGAACTAGGCTTGAAATTCAGCTATTATTTCAAATCACTGGTAATCCAGTAATACTTTCCTACCCTCAACTCTCCAGTAGGGCAATAAACTTGGAGGTAATGCAAGGTATTTAATTCAAGAACTAATGGACAAGAGCAAGTGTAGCCCTTCTGCAATGTGGCTTATCTTTTTGCTGACCAGAAAGAATGTTCTGTCAGCCAGCAATGGCTATAAAAAGCAAAATGTTTAGCATAACTGTTAGAGAGCAGACACAAGCACAAGAAAAAATAAAGTAAAGGACAAAAGGGTCAAAAGAAGGGAAAACTGTGAAGGCCTTAAGTGATAAAGGGGTAACAAGAAGTTCTTTGAGAAAGAGAGTAGAAAGGAAAAAGAATGAAAAGCTGCTGGAATTATGCAGCAATGTGGGGACGTTCAGTACAAGTCAGGCACCAGTACCTAAGACCCCTCTGTGCAGCCCTGAGGGACTAGCTACAATAGCCACAGCGTTGAAGGGTGTGGAGTGTGGCCTCCCTCCAGGGGCTGTTTAGAAGCTATGGAGTCAGTGCACATTTCACACTGGTTTCATCACACCTAATTTGTGTTCAGAATACTTTGTTTTGTAAAATATGAAAATGTACAGTGTAACTTACAAGCATTTTCCTCCTAGGCTGAGGCATAAATATTTGGTGGCTGAAGGAGTTAATTTCAAGTACACTTAGCTCTTGTTTTCAAATTTAAAAACAAATTATATATTACTATTCTTTTCTATATTCCCCCAGATGTTCCTATTTCAGATAGTAAAGTCACTTAGTAAATATTTATTGAAATAGTTTCTTAAGTGCATGAATAACATACATTGTGATCAGAACATAAAGACTTCGATGTTCCTCCAGTTTGAAGGAAATATTAAATTGATTGTTAGAGAATACGTAGAAAAAATTATGTTGGTATCTTATCTTCTTGACAGTATTTCCTGTGTGTCCCTATGAATATAAATGAAATTATCTTTCCATTTCAATGGAATGCCTGCCAAACAGTGATATAGGATATCCTGTAAATTCCTTATTGTATCAAAAATGAGCTCAAGGGGGACCTTCAAGATGGCATAGGAGTAAGATGTGGAGATCACCTTCCTCCCCACAAATACATCAAAAATACATCTACGTGTGGAACATCTCCTACAGAACACCTACTGAACTCTGGCAGGAGATGTCAGACTTCCCAAAAGGCAAGAAACTCCCCATGTACCTGGGTAGGGCAAACGAAAAAAGGAAAAACAGAGACAAAAGAATAGGAATGGGACCCGCACCTCTGAGAGGGAGCTGTGAAGGAGGAAAGGTTTCCACACACTAGGAAGCCTCTTCACTGGTGGAGACAGTGGGTGGGCCAGGGGGAAGCTTCGGAGCCACGGAGGAGAGCGCAGCAACAGGGGTGCAGAAGGCAAAGTGGAGAGATTCCCGCACAGAGGATCGGTGCCGACCAGCACTCACCAGCCCGAGAGGCTTGTCTGCTCACCCGCCGGGATGGGTTGGGGCTGGGAGCTGAGGCTTGAGTTTTGGAGGACAGACCCCAGGGAGAGGACTGGGTTTGGCTGCATGAACACAGCCTGAAGGGGGCTAATGCACCACAGCTAGCTGGGAGGGAGTCCGGGAAAAAGTCTGGAACTGCCTAAGAGGCAAGAGACCATTATTTCGAGTGCACGAGGAGAGGGGATTCAGAGCACCGCCTAAACGGGCTCCAGAGATGGCTGCGAGCCGTGGCTATCAGCGCAGACACCAGAGACACGCACGAAACACTGATGCTGCTGCTGCAGCCACCAAGAAACCTGTGTGTAAGCACAGGTCCCTCTCCACACGTCCCCTCCCGGGAACCTGTGCAGTCCACCACTGCCAGGGTCCTGTGAGGCAGGGACAACTTCCCCGGGAAAATACATGGTGCACCTCAGGCTGTTGCAACGTTATGCTGCTTCTGCCACCACAGGATTGCCCTGCATTCAGTACCCCTCTCTCCCCCCAGCCTGAGTGAGCCAGAGCCCCGAATCAGCTGCTACTTTAACCCCATCATGTCTGGGTGGGGAACAGATGCCCTCAGTGACCTACACGCAGAGGCAGGGCCAAATCCAAAGCTGAACTCCAGTAGCTGTGCAAACAAAGAAGAGAAAGGGAAATCTCTCCCAGCAGCCTCAGGAGCAGCAGATTATATCCCCCCAATCAACTTGATGTACTCTGCATCTGTGGAATATCTGAATAGACAACGAATCATCCCAAAATTGAGGCAGTGGACTTTGGGAGCAAGTGTAGACTTGGGGTTTGCTTTCTGCATCTAATTTTTTTCTGGTTTTATGTTTATCTTACTTTAGTAATTAGAACGTATTATCATTGGTAGATTTGTTTATTAATTTGGTTGCTCTCTTTTTTTTACATATATATATTTTTTCCTTTTGCTTTATTTATTTTTGTGACTGTGTATATGTATGCCTCTTTCTCTGATTTTGTTGCTATAGCTTTGCTTTTGCCATTTGTCCTAGGCTTCTGCTGTCCTTTTTATTTATTTGTTTATTTTTTTGGATACTTTTTAGCGCTTGTTATCATTGGTGGATTTGTTTTTTGGTTGGTGGCTCTCTTCTTTCTCTTTTTTTTTCTTTCTAATTTTTTTTTTTTTCGGTACGCGGGCCTCTCACTGTTGTGGCCTCTCCCATTGTGGAGCACAGGCTCCAGACTCGCAGGCTCAGCGGCCATGGCTCATGGGCTAAGTTGTTCCGTGGCATGTGGGATCCTCCTGGACCAGGGCACGAACCCACATCCCCTGCATCGGCAGGCGGACTCTCAACCACTGCGCCGCCAGTGAAGCCCTCTTTTTAATTTCTTTAACTTTTAATAATATTTCAATAATTTTTTTTATTTTAACAACTTTATTTTATTTATTTATTTTTCCTATCTTTCTTTTTCTTTTTCCTCCCTTTTCTTCTGAGCTGTGTGACTGACAGGGTCTTGGTGCTCCAGCTGGGTGTCAGGCCTCAGCCTCTGAGGTGGGAGACCCAAGTTCAGGTCATCGGTCCACCAGAGACCTACCGGCCCCATGTAATATCAAATGGCAAAAGCTATCCCAGAGATCTCCATCTCAATGCTAAGACCCGGCTCCACTCAACGAGCAGCAAGCTACAATGCTGGACACCCTATGCCAAAAAAACTAGCAAGACAAAAACAACCCCACCCATTAGCAGAGAGGCTGCCTAAAATCATAATAAGGTCACAGACACCTCAAAACATACCACCAGGTGTGGTCCTTCCCACCAGAAAGATAAGATCCAGCCTCATCCACCAGAACACAGGCACCAGTCCCCTCCACCAGGAGACCTACACAACCCACTGAACCAACCTTACCCAGTGGCAGCAGACACCAAAAACAACGGGAACTATGAACCAGCAGCCTGCAAAAAGGAAACCCCAAACACAGTATATTAAGCAAAATGAGAAGACAGAGAAATACAAGCAGATGAAGGAGCAAGGTAAAAAACCCACCAGACCAAACAAATGAAGAGGAAATAGGCAGTCTACCTGAAAAAGAATTCAGAGTAATGATGGTAAAGATAGATGATCTAAAATCTTGGCAATAGAATGGAGAAAATACAAGAAACGTTTAACAAGGACCTAGAGGAACTAAAGAGCAAACAAACAAGGATGAACAACACAATAAATGAAATTAAAAATTGTCTACAAGGAATCAGTAGCAGAATAAATGAGGCAGAAGAACGAATAAGTGACCTGGAAGATAAAATAGTGGAAATAACTACCGTAGAGCTGAATAAAGAAAAAAGAATGAAAAGAATTGAGGACAGCCTCAGAGACCTCTGGGACAACATTAAACACACCAACATTTGAATGATGGGGTCCCAGAAGAAGAAGCAAAAAAAAAAAAAAAAAAAAAAGGGACTGAGAAAATATTTTAAGAGATTATAGTTTAAAACTTCCCTAATATGGGAAAGGAAATAGTCATCAATCCAGGAAGCACAGAGAGTCCCATACAGGATAAACCCAAGGAGAAACATGCAAAGACACATATTAATCAAACTATCAAAAATACAAGGAAAAAATATTAAAAGCAGCAAGGGAAAAACAACAAATAACATACAAGGGAAAGCCCATAAGGTTAACAGCTGATCTTTCAGCAGATACTCTGCAAGTCAGAAGGGACTCCAGGACATATTCAAGGTGATGAAAGGGAAGAACCTACAACCAAGATTACTCTACCCAGCAAGGATCTCCTTCAGATTCAACAGAGAATTAAAACCTTTACAGACAAGCAAAAGTGAAGAGAATTCAGCACCACCAAACCAGCTTTACAAAAATGCTAAAGGAACTTCTCTAGGCAGGAAACACAAGAGAAGGAAAAGATCTACAATAACAAACCCAAAACAATTAAGAAAATGGTAATAGGAACATACATATTGATAACTACCTTAAATGTAAATGGCTTAATTGCTCCAACCAAAAGGCATAGACTGGCTGAATGGATACAAAAACAAGACCCATATATATACTGTCTACAAGAGACCCATTTCAGACCTAGGGACACATGCAGACTGAAAGTGAGGGGATGGAAAAAGATATTCCATGCAAATCGAAATCAAAAGAAAGCTGGAGTATGAATTCTTATATCAGACAAAATAGACTTTAAAATAAAGAATATTACAAGAGACAAAGAAGGACATAATGATCAATGGATCAATCCAAGAAGAAGACATAACAGTTGAAAACATTTATGCACCCAACATAGGAGCACCTCAATACATAAGACAAATGCTAACATCCATAAAAGGGGAAATCAACTGTAACACAATCATATTAGGGGACTTTAACACCACAGTTTCGCCACTGGAAAGATCATCCAAAATGAAAATAAATAAGAAACACAAGCTTTAACTGATACATTAAACAAGATGGACTTCATTGATATTTATAGGACATTCCATCCAAAAACAACAGAATACACTTCTCAAGTGCTCATGGAACATTCTGCAGTATAGATCATATCTTGGGTCACAAATTAAGCCTTGGTAAATTTGAGAACAGCACTATGAGACTAGATATCAATTACAGGAAAAAATCTGCAAAAAATAAAAACACATGGAGGCTAAAGAATACACTACTAAATAACCAAGAGATCACTGAGGAAATCAAAAAATACCTAGAAACAAATGACAGTGAAAACATGATGACCCAAAACCTATGGGATGCAGCAAAAGCAGTTCTAAGAGAGAAGTTTATAGCAATAAAATCCTACTTCAAGAAAGAAGAAACATCTCAAGTAAACAACCTAACCTTACACCTAAAGCAATTAGAGAAAGTAGAACAAATAAAACTCCAAAGGTAGTGAAGGAAAGAAACCATAAAGATCAGAAATAAGTGAAAAAGAAATTAAGGAAATGATGGCAAAGATCAATCAACTAAAAGCTGGCTCTTTGAAAAGATAAACAAAATTGATAAACCATTATCCAGACTCATCAAGAAATGAAAAAGGAAAAAAAAACTGACACTGCAGAAATACAAAGGATCATGAGATTACTACAAACAACTATATGCCAATAAAATGGACAACCTGGAAGAAATGGAAAAATTCTTAGAAGAGCACAGCCTTCCAAGATTGAACCAGGAAGAAATAGAAAATATAAACAGACCAATCACAGGCACTGAAATTGAAACTGTGATTGAAAATCATCTAACAAAAGCCCAGGACTAGGTGCCTTCACAGGCAAATGCTATCAAACATTTGGAGAAGATGTAACACCTATCCTTCTCAAACTCTTCCAAAATATAGCAGAGACAGGAACACTCCCAAACTCATTCTACAAGGCCACCATCACCCTGATACCAAAACCATAAAAAAAATCAGAAGAAAAGAAAACTACAAACCAATATCACTGATGAATATAGATGCAAAACTCCTCAACAAAATACTAGCAAACAGAATCCAACAGCACATTAAAAGGATCATACACCATGATCAAGTGGGGTTTATCCCAGGAATACAAGGATTCTTCAATGTACGCAAATCCATCAATGTGATACACCGTATTAACAAACTGAAGGAGAAAAACCATATGATCATCTCAATAGATGCAGAAAAAACTTTCGACAAAATTCAACACCCTTTTACTATAAAAACCCTCCAGAAAGGAGGCACAAAGGAAACTTACCTCAACATAATAAAGGCCATATATGACAAACTGCAACTAACATCGTTCTCAATAGTGGAAAACTGAAACCATTTCCACTAAGATCAGGAACAAGATAAGGTTGCCCACTTTCACCACTATTATTCAACATAGTTTTGGAAATTTTAGCCACAGCAGTCGGAGAAGAAAAAGAAATAAAAGGAAACCAGATCAGAAAAGAAGTGAAACTGTCACTGTTTGGAGATGACATGATAGTATACATGGAGAATCCTAAATATGCCACCAGAAAACTACTAGAGCTAATCAATGAATTTGGTAAAGTAGCAGGATACAAAATTAATGCACAGAAATCTCTTGCATTCCAGTATATTAATGGTGAAAAATTTGAAAGAAAAACTAAGAAACACTCCCATTTACCATTGCAACAAAAAGAGTAAAATGCCTAGGAGTAAACCTACCTAAGGAGACAAAAGACCTGTATGCAGAAAACTGTAAGACACTGATGAAAGAAATTCAAGATGATACAGATGGAGAGATATACCATGTTCTTGGATAGGAAGAATCAACATTGTGAAAATGACTATACTACCCAAGCAATCTACAGATTCAATGCAATCCCTACCAAACTACCAATGGCATTTTTCACAGAAGTAGAACAAAAAATTTCCCAACGTGTATGGAAACACAAAAGACCCCGAATAGCCAAAGCAATCTTGCGAAAGAAAAGTGGAGCTGTAGGAATCAGGCTCCCAGACTTCAAACTATACTACAAAGCTACAGTAATCCAGACAGTATGGTACTGGCATAAAACCAGAAATATAGATCAATGGAACAGGATAGAAAGCCCAGAGATAAACCCACCCACCTCTGGTCACCTTATCTTTGATAAAGGAGGCACGAATATACAATGGAGAAAAGACAGCCTCTTCAGCAAGTGGTGCTGGGAAAACTGGACAGCTACATGTAAAAGAATGAAATTAGAACACTCCCTAACACCATACACAAAAATAAACTCAAAGTGGATTAAAGACCTAAATGTAAGGCCAGACACTATAAAACTCTTCGTGGAAAACATAGGCAGAACACTCTATGACATAAATCACAGCAAGAGCCTTTTTGACCCACCTCCTAGAGAAATGGAAATAAAGGCAAAAATAAGCAAATGGGACCTAATGCAACTTACAAGATTTTGTACAGTAAAGGAAACCATAAACAAGATGAAAAGAGAACCCTCAGAATGGGAGAACATATTTGTAAATGAAACAACTGACAAAGGATTAATCTCCAAAATATACAAGCAGCTCATGCAGCTCAATATCAAAAAAAACAACCTAATCCAAAAATGGGCCAAAGACCTAAATAAACATTTCTCCAGAGAAGATATACAGAATGCCAACAAACACATGGAAGGATGCTCAACATCACTAATCATTATAGAAATGCAAATCAAAACTGCAATGAGGGGCTTCCCTGGTGTTGCAGTGGTTGAGAGTCCGCCTGCCGATGCAGGGGACACGGGTTCATGCCCCTGTCCGGGAGGATCCCACATGCCACGGAGTGGCTGGGCCCGTGAGCCCTGGCCACTGAGCCTGCGCGTCCAGAGCCTGTGCTCCGCAACAGGAGAGGCCACAATGGTGAGAGACCTGTGTACCGCAAAATAAAAAAAAAAAAAAAAAAAAGGAAAGAAAAAAGAAACTACAATGAGGCATCACCTCACACCATCATCAAAAAATCTATGAACAATAAGTGCTGGAGACGGTGTTGAGAAAAGGGAACCCTCTTGCACTGTTGGTGGGAATGTAAATTGATACAGCCACTATGGAGAACAATATGGAGGTTCCTTAAAAAACTAAAAATAGAACTACCATACGACCCAGCAATCCCACTACTGGGCATATACCCTGAGAAGACCATAATTCAAAAAGAGTCATGTACCACAATGTTCATTGAAGTTCTGTTTACAATAGACAGGACAGGGAAGCAACGTAAGTGTCCATCGACAGATTAATGGATAAAGAAGCTGTGGCACCTATATACAATGGAATATTACTCAGCCATAAAAAGAAGTGAAATTGAGTTATTTGTAGTGAGGTGGATGGACCTAGAGACTGTCATACAGAGTGAAGTAAGTCAGAAAGAGAAAAAGAAATACCATATGCTAACACATATATATGGAACCTAAAAAAAAATAAATGGTTCTGAAGAAACTAGAGGCAGGACAGGAATAAAGACTCAGATGTCGAGAATGGGCTTGAGAACATGGGGAGGGGGAAGGGTAAGCTGGGAAGAAGTGAGAGAGTGGCATGGACATATATACACTACAAAATATAAAATAGATAAGTAGTGGGAAGAAGCTGCATAGCCCAGGGAGATCTGCTCGGTGCTTTGTGTCCACCTAGTGGCGTGTGATAGGGAGGGTGGGAGGGGAGACACAAGAGGGAGGAGATATGGATATATATATATATATATATATATATATAGCTGTTTCACTTTTTTATACAGCAGAAACTAACTAACTAATGATGCTGCAATAAAAAAAGGACCAGATAATACTCTAGAATATAGCCATTTATTAGCTGTATGATTTTGGACAAGTCATTTATCCCCTTGGTATCTCAGTATCCTGATGTGAAAAATTGCTCAATGCTACCTCATATACGTTTTATGAGTATTAAGTGAGTTAATGTTTAGAAACATTTAGACAAGTGACTGCTACAGAGTTAATATATGTCTTTGCTATGATTAAAACTTGGGTTAATTTCTAAATGACTTTTCCTATTGTTGTTGTCCCCTATCTCCAGATAATTAGATCAAAGTTTAGTTACTCCACTTAGCTTTCATAACAGCCTGAACAGCATCCAGTAAATCAAATGCTTTTTCCATATTTACATCACATCTGGTGAAGACAGAAATCATGGGATAGCTTGACCCCAAAAATATGAGAACCGAGAAGGAGTAGCATCTGTCTCCTCCATCTGTTTAACCAAGATTTCTTAATTATCTGTAAAAAGATCTCTGCTCTGAATCACTAACTGTTCAGCTTAATGAACTATACTTTTGACATACATTAGAGCCTTGTGCATTCATAAAGATTATCAACTTACTGACTGGTGATATTTTCCATGAGGACAAGGAAGGCTAACAATGACCTATATGTTACCCACATGCACTGTTTTTTTTGATGAGAATGATTAAAGCTCTTACTCCTAGAGCTTTTTGTTGTTTTATCTGTTATCTCCTGTTTTCGTTGTAGACACTCATTTTTCCCAAATCAAGTCACTGTCACTAATTGTTCCCTCCAGTGATGCTTGTCTGCTGCTGATGTTCTGAAGCAATTGATGTTGATGTTACATTGGTTCACATTATACTTTCGTTTGCCCTTGAAGCTTTTTGGCTGTCCATCTTGTGCTTGATTGCATTCCTCACCTCATTATGTAGCAGCTGCTTTGGCATTCTTTTTCTTTTTTTTTTTTTTCATTTGCTTCGCTTGCTGAAATGTAAAAACTTGGCTTCACTGCCAATATTTTAATAGTGTTCAGAAGTATCATTATTGATTTTGATATTGATGCTGTCTGATAATGAATGGCAGTGAATCTTCTCCCAAGCTGAAAACACTTTTATAAATGAGTCTAAATCTCTTGCCATTACTGCTCCTTGGGAGGCCATCATTTTACAAGCTGGCTGTGTAGCTAGAAGCTAGAGGCTTGTTGTGCTACAGATTTTCACATCTCCTATTGTGGAGCTGAATCGTAAGACATTTTTCTTCAGTTTGGTAGCATGACATGCCTGTGATAATTTAACACTTGAGAGGATTTCATTTATAATCTTGCTTTGGAGGATCAACATAACTCCCATTTCACAGACTATACCTAATATATCTGACATTTAAAACATGTAGTTGTTAGTTATTAAGGAGCATGTTTTTATGGGATGAAACATGAAACTTTAAAAAAAGTTTTCTTTAATATTTAGAAAGGGCTTCTTTCTCTAAACACCTCTCACACATTTTACTTATAATATTTGTCTTGTGTGTGATTCTTCCCTCCTGGTAGACTCAACCAGAGGAATAAGTCCTCAGTAATTTTTGCATTTTCCAAGCAAATACCTAATAAGAAATGCTGAATAATGATTTGCTGTTTCTTTCATTGATTATATGTATTATATAATAGATGTTATATATTAACATATGTAGTTAAAATCCATTCATCTATAGCTTTTTAATTTAAAATATGTAAAAGTTGTGCCAAAAGTGTACTTTCGATCAACCATGAAAAGAAAGATTTTTTTTTAGGTAGACTAACATATTAGCCTGTAGTATAAGAGAATAATTTTAACAGCATAATTTAAATCAGTAGTATGATGTTGCACATCAATTTTCTCCAGTAATGTAAAATGTATATTCAATAGGACCATTACTTGGAAGCAGTGAGATTAGTTTGAGAAAAAAAAATATTTATTTTAAATCTTTCAGATACCTATAATTGAAGCCTATTATCTTAAATGTTCTGTAACTTTATACTCAAACCTCTCAGTTATTCAGACTGTCCTTCCTATAACATGAACATGAACTGTACTCTTTGTTTTACTGCCATTTTCTGGATTCCTCAATGTTTGTTGTAGTCAGTGTGATATTGACTCAAGGCCATCTCAATTATCAATCCAAGCAGTAGGAATAATTAGACCTGTCTAGCTTATTTCACAAGATTATCATGAAAGTCAAATGAGCTTATGTTTGTAAAAATACACTGTTAGGACTAAAGTTCCATATATATTTGGGCTTTGTTTTCAGAGCAGGTGAGGGATAAACTAAATGAAAAGACTATTTTCATGTGATGATTAAATATTTTTGTAGCTCATTCTTTTTGGTCTTATTTTAGAATTTTTAACTATACATACACAGTAGGAAAGTTGTTCTTCCAAAATCAGTGCCCAGTTCTACAGTTAGGAGCATCACCAGTTACAAACACATTACATGGCTTGCTCGATGAACGATCAGTTAGCCCCTTGTTGGTAGAGCCAGGTTTACCCTCTGAGTATATGACTTAGCAGTCTTACCCCAAAATATATTTCTGATGAGACTTCAAATTCTACTGTTCATTTGGTCATATAGAATAAAGTTATACTCAATACACATGCATTTATCTTTCCTTAAATCTTATATTTTTTCTAGCTTTATTGAGGTATGATTGACAGAATTGTAAGATATTTAAAGTGTACAATGTGATGATTTGATTACATTGTGCAAGGAATCTCCACTGAGTTAACTAATATATCCACCACCTCATATATATATATATATATATATATTTGGTGGGAACGTTTAAGTTTTACATTTTTAGCAAATTTCAATTATACAATACAGTGTTATTAACTATAGTCACCATGTTATACATTATATCCTCAGATCTTACTTATCTTATAACTGAAAGTTTGTACCCTTTTACCAACCTCACCCTATTTCCCCCACCACCCCCAGACCCTGGCAACCACTTTTCTAACTCCCTGTTTCTACAAGTTTGACTTTTTAAATTTTTTAAAAAAAGTTTAGATTACACATATAAGTAACATCATGTGTTGTTTTTCTCTGTCTGGCTTATTTCACTAAGCATAATGCCCTCCATGTTTTTGCAAATGACAGGATTTCCTTCTTTTTTAAGGCTAAATAATATCACAATGTGTGCATATCTATCTACCTGTCTGTCTATCTATCTCTCATATCTAGACCATCTATAGATGGTATGTGTGTGTGTATATATATATATGATATAGGTATATATATGCATATTATTTATATATATACACACACATATATGTGGTATGTATGTATGTATCTATTGATAGATATGATCAAAAACATTACCAAATGATAATATTTTAGTTGCTAATTTAGCAGTTAGCTAACTTACTCCTTTCTTTGGATAAAAATAATTTAACCTCAAATGAAGTATTTGTCATCATTCACTTGCAGTAACAACTATAAATATAAGCTCTTTATTCTCTGCAGACTCTCTCATCAGACATTTGATTTTTGAAGCATTTCTCAACTTTTCCAAAGCAGGGTGCTTCCTGAATTTGATATAGAATGACTTTTAATGTGTTTAGAAACTTTAGAGACTGACAGGAGCCTATATTTAGTTGTGGTGAAAGTGAAAGGAAGTGACTGCCCAGAGTAGTAAAATGAAGAGTCCCTGAGGAGAGAGAAGCTGGTGAGGGAGCAGGGAGCTGCTGAAAATTGGGTGGTATAATGTATTTCCTGATACATTCAAAGAAACCTTCATAACCATTCATTCAGTGATTCAATAACTATTTGTTTGGTACCTTCTACATACAAAGTTAGCGTTCTAGCTATTGAGGTGTAGTAGTGAATATAATAAATAAAAATCACTGTTTTGGAGCTTACTTTCTAAATCTTATGCTCTAAGTCTATTCTATTTTAAGTCTAGTCTATCCTACTACATATTCAATAATTATCATTTAGAACCCTCCAGTGGATCAATTTGTAATGTCTTTCTGTCATCCCAATACCAAGCTTTGACATTCTTTACATTACTTCCTGCTAAACTCCTCTAAGTTAGGTACCTGGTTCATCAGTTAGCTCCTGGCTTGGTTTCATTCCTTGAATTCTTAGTATCATAACCTTTCATATAAAATGATACTTCTGTGAAGTGAAAATATTAACAAGCTCCATTTTGGACAGGGCTTTGGACCCTGGCCCCAGAAGCTATTGTACACTGGTTTGCTAATCTCTCACAATTACACCAAGCACTATATATATGTTAAGTACATGGTAGTGGAATCAGACAATGTAGGTTCTGACCCTAAAGTTAGACCTCAGTGTTTTATCTATAAAATGGCATAATACTAGCAGCTACCTCATAGGATAATACTTTAATGTACTTTTCTATTCAGTGAAGATTCCAAGATGTTAAGACACTCTTGTTTATAATTTTATTTTGAAGACTGGTCATGGACATTAATAGCTAAAATACTACAGAGAAAATGATAGAAGAGTAGACACAATGCTGTGGGGTTTTAGAAAAAAAATATTATTACTCTGTCTAGAGTGACCAGAGAAGACTTTGTGGAAAAAATGGAATATCCATAGACATTAATGGATATTTGATAAGAGCATGATGTTTCTTATTTTTTTGATTTCTCACTCCAATACTTATTAATTAGGCTAGATATAGCTACACTTACTGGAAATGATGGAATCCCCAAAAAGTTGCTTCAAAAGTGAGAAAAATTGGCCATGATACAGTTTAATAATTTAGTTTTGATTTTGGTCTTTATCTGTAATCCCTCTTTGGAAGTGAAAGATAGTAAAGTTTGAAGGAGAAGAAGGGATGTATTTCTATCTGTTATGGACTTTTCTGCTGACATATTATGCATTCTAATTTGAGGCAATTGTGTGGGGATCAGGGTAATACTCTTAAGGCTCAAGCAAAGCAGAGCCAGATTTCTATACTCGATCTTTTCTACGATGACCGTACATTAAAGACAACTAATGCAACTCACCAAAATGAGCAAGTTAATTATTTCGGAACCATGGGATGTGGCCATTGTTCCCAGTCCTGCCAAAAGGATTTTTGTTTTAAGTGTTAATTGATCCTTTTCCATTTTATAATTGATTGAAACACTATAATATTTATTGATATAAGTATAATGATTCAAAACATACATCCTTTTTAATAAGTGTAAATTTCAGTAAAAGGATTCAAGTGCTTTCCAAAGAAGCACGTTAGGTTTCCCAATTCCCATTAGTTGACACAGAGAATGTATAAATGTTTCATTGATCCTTAGTAAAAATGTAATTAGATTATCAATATGGTAAAGTCTCCACTGCTTACACAAATAAGGGCATGAACATGTGAGCAAACTCTAGTGGTAAAAAAAATAAACAACTGTTTGTAATGTGAATGTATTGTCCAATCTCTATTTGTAGATATGTACAATAAAATGTTTAGGGATTCTTGTCAAAAAATAAAAAAAATAAAAGACACAAAATATCTAACTTAGAAGTAGGTGCAAATTGTTCAGCTACCACATCTGTTCCTAAACAGGAATACATATAATATCATGATTACATATCATAACATATGATTACCACTAAAAATAATGAAATATATTAATATGCACCTTTTAAAGAGAATATACCTGCAGAGAAATAGACATAATATATAAATATAAAGAAATGTAAAAATCCTGTTTGATAGGCTATATTAAATTTACTCTTGGAATAGGAGAGGAGAATGGGGCTAGGGTCGAAGGAAAACCTTAAATATATCTATGATATTTTCTCGTGTAAGACAAAACAAACATGACCAACTATCAATTTTGAGTAGTAGGTGATATTTTGATACTCATCTCAATTTTGTGAGCATCTTAAACACACATATGTGTGTGCATGTATGCATATGTATTACTTATTCCACGTGCAACAACTAAACAAAAAACTGGTCTCATCTTTTATCATACCTCATAGATTTCCAATTTTAAATCGTGCTGGGAGCTGTATAAGCCTAGGAAAATAACTTTGGGATCAGGATATAATATATACAACTTTCAATGCCTGCTGCTGTCCATATCCTGGTAGCATCATGGAGGCCATTCTACATTTGCTATAACAGGTTTTTATACCAGCATCAACCAGAGTTCCTGATTGAACAGAAAATGTGTAGATGAGGAAAAATGGAAAAAGCCTTTGTATTTCTGTTGAGTGTATCATGTATGTTCCATGGTTAGAGAAGCCAGAATACGCTGAATTGTTTCATCAGAGGTGATGCTGTTAAAAAAAAATTAGAAAGCTCTGCTGGCAGAACAATCTGTGGAAATGGAGTAAAGAAAAATTGATTAGGTCCATGTGCAGAACTGTCAAACACTTTGAGAAAGAATGCTTTTATTTTTACCCACTGGGACTTAACAAGAAGTTATTTTCTGAGTTTGAGGAATTTATATAAAGCCTGCCTATAAAACTCTACTTCTGAAGTGTAGGTTCTATATTTTACAGTAGAAATGCTTAGAAATAATCCCTATTTCTCCTTAAAAGAGAATCAGAATTATACCTGGTTAAATGTTTTCTAATTTACTTTTTGTGTGTAAGTTACTTAAAATTTACTGTTTTTAGAGTTATTCAGTTCACATATGAATGCTTTTCTCTTATATTTTGGTCAAGAATGATCTTTAAAATATTTAACCTTCAGAGATAAATGCCCACAATGGTCACAGAGATTGTGATAGTGGGGTAGCACCTTGCACTTTGTAGCTTAGGTGACTAATGGACTTTAAAATAGGCATTTAAAAAGTCAAGTAGCACTTTTTAAACCAAGCATAACTGGAATTATTTCTTCTCTCCCATCACTTGAAATAAATGAATTCAAGGACTGCTTTTTTCCTAAAAAAATAGCCCTTAACCACATATGTGGTAAAGGACATGATCAATCTGCAGGGAACCAAGGCTATACTGAAAATCTGTATCATCTGAATCCTTCCTGGGTAGGGTTGTTCCAAGAAACCCACTAAGGGAGCTGGTGGTCACAGAAGCAGCTATGAAAGAAGAGTAGTAGAGCTGGTCATGGGTGAACTTTTCCCTGGAGACATGACCAACAGGGAAATGTTAAATTAAAATGTGAAGTAAAAACCAGAGAAGAGAAAGTAGTCATTAAAATAAGAAAAGGATGGTAGAAGATTAAAATGTGAGTAAAATAGAAGAAACACAAAAGAAAAAGAATAAAATATACCTGAAGATAAAAACATTAAAGATTTAAAAAATCAGTGATAAAGCAGGTAATATCCAAAATAAAAGAAATAAAAATAGAGAACCAATAAAGTAAAAAAAATAAACGTATGAAAATTAGGATGATGCAACATTAATGATTGAATTAGGATATATAACAATGAAAGTAAGATGTAAATAATAGGGTTAAAATATAAAAGATATTTTTTTCCTTCAAAAACACTCAGTAATTATAAAGGTTCATTAGCTTGGAGAAAGGCCATATAAGAGCAGAAAATGTAAATATATAAATGATGGTAGGTAAATTCAATTAGTAATTAAATTATATAGAAGAAAAATTGTTACTGATTAAAAACTAGCATATATCACAGCAATAAAAAATTCTCATGCAAGGCTGAGATAACTTTATGTTAAGAACTGGAATATTCCCAGTACACCTGAAACTAATATACTACTGTATGTAGACTATATTTCAAATTTTTTTAACAGAACCAGAATATTCCCTTAATGAAACAAAAGCTAAAAGAGTGAAGAATGAGAAAGAGAACAGCAATAACAACGTAAAGAAATGCAACTATAGAAATGCCAGTAGTGTGAGTCCTTATATAAATATTTCCATGGCCATGCTTCTCTTCTTGAAAAAAACATCTGGAAAAGTCAGGAAGAACTCCAAATGGTGGAAAATTCTGCAGGCAAAGATACTACTCCTGTGACCTTAAGTGAAGATAAGCAAAGCAATCAGTACTTCCTTTGGCTGCTTATGAAATCTTGTACTTCTCATCTGGTTCTGTGCTTTTCTAGGGCCTATTTTGGTATTGTATTCCTTAGCTCTGCCTAGTTTCTTACATTATGGAATATTTCCCATACCAGGATTCCTCAACCCCATCTTGTCAGGCAGAAGCCTTCCTTGTCAGCAGGAGCCATTATAGGGTCTGCAGTGATTCACACAGCACACACAGTATTGGTCTTTCTGGTGCCAAAAACCTTTGGTGCTTTTAACCTTCTACTACACTGCCTGGTCATCTCTGTTCCTTCCATCCCCCAAAGCACTCAATTTTCTTTAGAATTATCTTACTATTAAAAGGTAATAAAATAAAAAATTAACAACATCAATGGTGCATTAAGATTCTTTCCTTGAGTAAGACTTCCCACTGATTAATTCTACACCAGCCGTAGAGTCTTCTCAGAAGAACTGACCAATATCAATTAGTTAAATATCATACTACCCATGAGTTTAATTCATAAATTGTCCCATACTCATGGTCATTTCTAGATATTAGCAGCAGCACTGTTCTTTTAATTTCTAATCTTTGAATTCTTGCAAGGGGTGGATAAGTAGAAGAAGGAGGAATTTGGTCTGTAGTTTTCTTGAATTACCAGGATCAGTTAATTTTAATTTTTGAGACTCTCAGCCTTCCTAGCAGGCTGTGTTTAAAGTCAAGTTCTTCTTTGCCTAAAACGGGAGAATTCTTTTAATATTCAGGTTAAATCTGAATATGTTAGGAAAATCATTTCTGTAAGTTGACAGGAAACATTTAAAAATGCAGTTTTGTGGACTGCCATCTTTAATAAAGATAAGTTTGTATATGAAAGAAATCCTTGTTACATACCAGGCATAAATTATTGGGTTGTGTGTGCTTGCTTAACATCACAATGTATCTTATGAAGAAATTCTATTTTAATAGGTATATGACAGAAAAGGAAAACATAGACAGTAACAGTGAATCTGGAATGTAGTAGGAATTTTTTATTTAATTTTTAATTTAATTACTTGAAATTTTTGAGATACAGATTCATATGGTGTTGTAAGAAATACTACAAAGATTCCTTGTTCACTTCACCCAGTTTCCTTCAATAATAACATTTTGAAAAACTATAGTATACTATCTGAACCAGATATTGACATTTAAACAATCCACCAATATTATTTACACTTTTCCAGTTTTACTTGGATTCTTTTGTGTGTGATTTTGTGTCTTAGGTTCTATGCAATTTTATCACTAATTAGGTTGTTATATCCACCACAGTCAAGATACTGAACAACAACGATCTCTCCTATTGCTCTGTTAGGACCCAGTCACCTCTCCCCACCCTGTTTCTGAGCCCTGGCAATTCAACTGCTAATCCATCGTCCTTTCAAAGATGTTATGTAAATGGAATCATACAGTGTGTAACATTTTGGGATTGACTTTTTTTACTCAGCATAATTCCCTGACAATTCATCCAAGTCATTGCTGGTATTAGTATTTTGTTATTTTTTTATTGCTCAGTAGTACGCCACTGTGTGTGTGTGCGTGTGCGTGTGTAGTGTGTGTACGTGTGTGCATGTATATATACGCACACACGTACACACACACATACACACTACAGTTTGTTTACCATTCACCTGTTGAGGGACATCTGTGATGATTCCAGGTTTGGGTTATTATAAATAAAACTGCTATGAGTATTCATTTGTAGGTTTTTGTGTGAACATAAATTATTATTCCTCTGGAATAAATGCTCAAAAGTGCAAGTGCTGAGTTATGTGATTATTCGGGTTTAGTTTTATAAGAAATTGCCAAACTATTTTCTAAACGGCTGTAGCATTTTACATTTCTTCAACAACGTGTAGTTGATCTAGTTTCTCCACTTGCTTTCCACCATTTAGTGTTGTCACCATTTTAAATTTTAGCCGATAGGTGTATAGTGCATAACCCTGATAGTCAGTGATGTTGAACATCTTTTTATGTGCTTTTTTGCCATCTGTATATCCTTTTTGTTGAAGTGGATGTTCATGTCTTTTGCTTATTTTCTAAGTAGATTGTTTTTTCCCTGTTGAGTTTCGAGAGTTTTTTCACATGTTCTAAATACTTGTCCTTTGTTATGTATGTGGATTGCAAATATTTTCTCCAAGTCTCTAGCTTGTATTTTCACCCTCTTCACATAGACTTTCACAGAGCAAAGTTTTTTTTTTATTTTGACGAGATCTAATTTATAAATTTTTCCTTTTATGGCTTATGCATTTGTTTAAGAACACTGTGCCTAAAGATTTTCTCTTATTTTTCCTAAAAGTTCTTTTCCCAAACTTATTGAAATATAATTGACATGTAACATTGTGTAAAGTTAAGGTGTATCATCTGATGAATTGAGATACATATATATATATATATATATATATATATATTGCAAAAAGATTGCCACAAAAAGTTAACATATGCATCATCTCACATGGTTATCTTTGTGTGTGTGTGTGTTTGTGTGTGTGTGTAGAACTTTTAAGATTTATTCTCTTATCAACTTTCAACTATACAGTACAGTATTGTTAACTATAGTCACCATGATGTATCTTAGATACTCAGAACTTATTCATCTTATAACTGTAGCATCTTATAACTTCTACCCTGTGACCACCTTCACCCATTTTCCCCATTCGCCCACCTCTGGCAATGACCAATCTATCTCTATGAGTTCAGTTTTGTTTGTTTGTTTGTTTTTTAGATTCCACATATAAGCGAGATCATACAGTATTTGTCTTCCTTTGTCTAACTTATTTCATTTCATTTAGCATAGTGCCATCAAATTTCATCCATATTGTCACAAATGGCAGGATTTCCTCTTTATGGCTGAATAATATTCCTCTGTGTATATGTGTGTGTGCGTGTGTGTGTATGTGTCTTTATCTATTCATCTCTCAACAGACCTATAGGTTGTTTCCATGTCTTGGCTATTGTGAAAAATACCCCAGTGAACATGGGGGTGCAGATATCTCTTCAACATAGTGATTTCTTTTCTTTGGATATACACCCAGAAGTGGGTTTACTGGATCATAAGGTAGTACTATTTTTAATTTTCTGCAGAACTTCCATGTTATTTTCCACAGTGGCTGCACCAATTTGCATTCCACCAAAAGTTTACAAGGGTTCCTTTTTTCCATATCCTCACCATATCTCTTGTCTTTTTTATAATAGCCATTCTAACAGGTGTGATACCACACTGTAGTAAGTTTTTTTTGGTTATTTTATATTTTATGTTTTCATTCATGATCCATTCTGAGTTAATGTTTGTATGAAATTTGCATCAAGATTCTTTCCTTTGCCTAAGATTGTTCAGTTGCATCGACAACCATTTGTTAAATGTTATTCTTTCTTCATTGATTTACTTTTGCACTAGTATAAAAAATCAGTTGAGTATATTTATATTCAGGTCTATTTCTAGTTCTCTATTCTGGTCCATTGACCTGTTTATCTATCCCTTCACCAATAGCACACTGTCTTGATTACTATAGCTTTATAGACAGCTTTAATATTGAGTAAAATGATTCATTTTCCTTTATTTTTTGTCAAGATTGATTTAGCTCTTCCAGGGCGTGTTCCTTTTCATACAAATTTTAGAATGAGCTTGTCTATATCTACAAAAACCTTGCTTGGATTTTGATAGGAATGTTTTACTATGCTGTCTTCCATCTTACAAATAGAGTGTGTCTCTCTATTTATTTGTTTTCTTTTATCAGAATTTGGTAATGTTCTTTTTGAGGAAACTTCTTTAGCCAATCTTTAAGAGTAAGTCATCTATTAATAACTTCTTGTTGTTTTCTATCATCTGAGAATGTTCTCAATTCCTCTTCTTTCCTGAAAGGTAGCTTTATCGTTATAAAATTTCTGGTTGGTAGTTTTTTCTTTTAGCAATTGAAAAATATTGTTTTACCTCCTTTTTTACTCTGTGGTTTCAAATGAGAAATCCACTAGTATTTGAACTGGAACTTCCCTGTAAGTAATGTGTTATTTTTGAGGTTTTGTTTTGTTTTGTTGTTGTTCTGTAGGTTTTGTCTTTCATGAAATTTGGAGGGTTTTCAGCCATTATTTCTTTAAATATTATTCAGTCTCACTATCCTCTTCTCTTTCTGCGATTCTGATGATATAAATGTTGGATCTTTTGTTTTTGTCCCACAGTCCCTGAGGCTCTGTTCTTTCTTTCTCCCTCCCCCCAGTTTATTTTCCCACTGTTGTTCAAGTTGAATAGATTCTATTTTTTTGTCGTCAAGTTCCTTAATTCTATCCTCACTTATTGCCACTTTACTATTGAGCCCATCCAGGGAGATTTTTATCTCTGTTATTGTGTTTTAAGTTCTATACTTTCTATTTGATTCTTTTGCATAACTTGTTGCTGATATTTTCATATTTTCATTTATATCAAGAAAATTTGTAATTGATTCTGTAAGCATTTTTATGACTCTGCTTTAAAATTCTCATCAGATAATTTTAACAACTGATTCATCTCAATGTTGACATCAGTTGATTACTGTTTCTCATTCAAGTTGTGATTTTCTTGGCTCTTGTTATGAGAATGATTTCCAGTTGTATCCTGGACACTTTGTGTATTATGTTAGTAATCTCTGGCTCTTCTTTCAGTCTTTCATTTTAGCTGGAAGTTACCCTTTTTAGGTCTTGCACATGTGTGGTGACCTACTTTTGTCCACTGCAGTTCCAATGGCAGTTTTTCAGAGTCTTTACAGTGTTACTATCGTCTGCTTGGTTTGTCTTGTGCCATTGGAGTTCTCACTGTTTCGTGCCACTGATGCCTGAGGAAGTAAAAGGGGTTTCCCCAGGTTGGACCTCCAAGTATCTCTCAGTGGAAGGGAACGTGTGGTGGGATCCCCTTACCAGAGCCTCACCCATTTCCCTGATATCTCTGGGGTAAGTGAGGAGATCCTCAAGCTACCTGGGACGAAGATGTTTCCTAGACCATGTCACTTACTGTAACTGGGTTCCTTTTTCCTCTTCTGTTTGTTTCTAGTAAGACTTTGATTCAATACTTTGTAAGCTTTTATCTACAGATGTCTTCATGTATTGAATATCCCTAATTAATAAACATTAGATAATTCCTTGTTTAATCAAATACACAATGTGCTTGGTTTTCCACACTTCTGTGTGTGTGTGTGTGTGTGTATGTGTGTTTGTGTGTGGGGGGGTAGTTTTAGGTGGGAAGAGACGAAGAAAAAGTCAAAATAGCAATAGCAGAAAGATGTTTTTGTAAACAAAGTTTTTTCATGTGGGGTCCCACTGGGTAAGATTAAGAATGCCTTTTTCAAAAAGAGGCATCCATTAATTTTTAACACAACATATTTTCAAAGCTGACCTATCATCATCGTATCAAGATCTTGAACAACTTAGAATAGACTCAGTTTGAAATAGATAAGTATTTAAATAAGAGATCTAGCTTAATAACTCTACTTGCATAATTTTTATGGTTTGCAAGTATTTTCCAACACATAATCAGATGTAGTCATATAAAAATATGTGAAAAACAAGGAAGGTGTCAATATATTTATTTTTACAGCTTAAAAAATATTCAGAGAGGTTAGATAGCCTATCCAATATTTCTAAGCTAGTAAATACAATGGTGGGGATATGTATTTAGGTCTCATTTTATGCGTGTGGGAAGTAATGGGATCGCATTTCCTAAAGATTTGTTTTGAGTGAAAATAGATGATATATGCCCATTTTGAACAGAGACAGAAACACATGACAATGACTTCCATAGGTTCTTTCCATTTTCTCTTAGTTTATGTATTTAACTTTGCTAACAATTAACTAAAAAGCTGAGTGCTTGCTTGAGTTTATTTTTCAAATCTAAATTTAAAAATAACGCAGGGGCAATCATAGGAGAGAACATTAAATTGATGGCACTTATTTTTATTTGCTTATTTTTATTTTCTGATAAAATAAATAGTTTTCTTAATAGGCAAACAACTTTTTGAGGGTCAGCATAATCGCATCCAGGATTTAAATGCTATTTCTGAGCTGGAAGCTAACTCTGATGTGTGTCCTGCATAAGATGCCTGGTTCAGTGAGCAAAATGTGCATCGTGTCACTTTGAAGATAAAGTCATGTCTCCTAGGATGCATTGTCAACAAGCCTGATGAGATACAGCGTTGGTGCTCTGATTCTCTCTTTAGTTGTGCTTTGACTTTCGAGTCCTTTCGGTTATTCTTTATAGTCTGAAGAAATCACAGCTTCTGGCTATTCTGTACTGTTTGACTAGTTATAGAAGCCTGTCAGTTTTCCAATACTGAAAGAATCTACAAAATAAGTGAAATGACCTCGGGCATTATTTCTGATACCCATTGTAATCATCGCTAGATTTAAACTTGAGGTTTATAGACAAAATTGCACATTTAAACGTGAGAATTTCTGTTTTGGCTGACAGGCAAACTTGGAATTTGTTAGACTCTCCTTTGCTTAATTTTGGACCTAGGGAACGAGTATTACTCATTGATTTAAAGAGTAATCTCTTTAATAGAGTAAGACCCATGGCAAAATCCACAGGGATGTGCTGTGTATCTAGTCCATGTGAGTCATGCTATGGGTTATAACATGGTTTTCTTAAAACACAGTGGTACATTGTCAGTTTCTTTCATTGTAGAAATAAAGGTGTTCTCTGACTGTTTATCTTTTCTTTTTCTGTCAATGCCAATTTTTTGCTTAGGTTTTTCTATACTTCAGAAAGTCATTAAGCTAGTATCACTTAATCTTAAATAGTGTTTTCTTTTCTTTACTTTTTTTTTAAGGATGAATACATTGTAGAGGTTTTGGAAGTTGAGAAGTTTCTTAGATCAAATTGTCTTTCCTTAATATTAATTGATGCTGTGAATAAGAAATGATTTGGGTGTTTTGTTTGCTTTTCATTTCAAAGTACTTTCTTGTTTTTCTTCCTTAATTTTAAATTGTACAGAGTAAATCTTGTATTGGTAATGACTTACTAAAGATAGATGCTCTTCCACTCTTCTTATTAGTTGTAATTGCTGATGTAGATTATTGTGGGGCTGAAAGATTTGTAACACAGCAGGTTATTCATTAGCAATTCCGGGATGAAAACTCAACAGAAAATCATTTGAATCTAATGATTGTTTTAAGTTCTAACTGACTCCATAATGCATGTAACATTTTAAATTCCTAGATACTCTATGTATTTCTGTTCCTGAATTAAAAGCATTCCCAAATAACCCATTCTACATATTATTATTATACAACTCCTATGAATACCATTGTCTAAGTACAACAGACAACACAAAATTACATCCTTTCAGAAGATGTACACTGTAAATATATATGTAGGCTTTTTCATTTCTGGTAATTTCCTAGGATATCCTCTGCAATGTCACCTTATACAAACAATTTAATTTTTCAAAGAACATATATTGATATGCATGATCATATTTGTAAAGACTCAGCATATTGTTTACGAGTCAGAAAATGTTAATCTCTCAAATATGTTAATTTAGTATCTTTCAAAATACAAAGTTTAACCCTGTTAATACCGTGTCTTAAAATGCTTATGTAGGGACTTCTCTGGTGGCACTGTGGTAAGACTCCACGCTCCCAATGCAGGGGGCCCAGGTTCGATCCCTGGTCGGGAAACTAGATCCCACATGCATGCCTCAAGTAAGAGTTCACATGCCACAACTAAGGAGCTGGCGAGCCACAACTAAGGAGCCCACCTGCTGCACCTAAGACCCAGCATACCCAAATAAATAAATTAATTAATTTTAAAAAGTTTTAAAAAATGTTTATGTATCTGACAATTGTTTTTTGTCAGTATAACCAATTAATTCACGAAATGATAGGAGATTAATAACCACATTTTTGATAAACACAACGGTTGTTTCATTTAAAACAATATATATACATATATGTATACATATATTTGATTTGGGAAAAACAAAAAGTCATGGAAGTGGCAAACACATTGTGTGAAAGCCACAACTGTCTGGATTGCCTTTTGATTAAGCCACTGACTTAAATTTGACAAAAGCCATAATGTCTGTCCATTGTTTTAATTAGGGTTTCTAAGTGTGCTCTTTCCAGTGGCAATAAGCTTGTTTCTTTAAATGTAGATACAATTTAGAATGTATACCTCAAACACTACTAGAAATTTAAGAAAACCATAAAACTGGTGGCTAAAAGGCCACAGAGATCAACAGAAAAGTTCTCACACTTCAGTGATTTTTCTTTAATTTTCTTTACATTTCCTCTACTGTTATTTTTGTAGTTACTTTCTCTTGCAACATACTTTGAGTCTCTGAGTATCCATTTCCTCAACTTTAAAATGGAGGTATTAATAGAACCTACCTCATAGGGTGGATGAGAGGATGAAATAAGTTAATGTATGTAAAAGTGCTCTCAGCATACTAAGTACTAATCCTGGCATACTGGAAGGGCTTAACAAAATTGCTTTCTTAGCATCATTATACAATTTACAAAACCCTGCTTCCAATTCTAGAACTTGTTCAGTATTCTAAAACTCAGCTACTATGAGTCACTCTTCGTAGAGCTTATACATTATAAACTGGATTTTCTAAGTTGAATGTTCCTTGAATCTGAGCATTGTCGTTGTATTCTCAACCTCATCTGCTGGGATAAGATTCTCTTAGATCTGAAGCTAATGGTTGCTGTACCTCCTTTGTGAATAATGTTTCTTTAAATTCTACCATACCTGATGTGGTGAAGTTTAGTCCTCCAGTAATAGCCCTATGGGAACAGGGCTCCCAAAATGAGCAGGTTTTGGGCTGCCAGATTGTAAGCTCCCCGTATCCACCTCATACCTCCTGGAGATGCTAAGCGTGGTCTGAGCATCTCCTTGTTAAAGATGTTTCTGAATTGGCTGGAAGCCTGAGCTAGATGACCTCTAAGAGGGCTTCCTACCAGTCTGTGACCAATCTGCAGCAGGGTCAAGGAACCCAGGGATTTACAAGGCTGTGTTTAGGAGTCCACCAATAGAATGTTTCAAAGTGATTTCTGCTTGACTGACCACCATTTCCAAAATTACCACTCAGTTAAGATTTCCCCAAATGAGGCAAAGCTGTTTGTGTACGCTTCAAGTCATCCATGTCTAACTTTGCATAACTGACGTTCTGAGCTTTGTGAAGAGTTTATAAATATTCAAAGATTTATTTTTGGCAGTCCTGTAGGCATGAAGAGTTGCTAAATGTGTTGTTCATTTAAAAGATAGTGATGCTTCACTTACTTTCTCGCAATAGGTACATTCTTTCCACCTTTAATTTATATATGGCTTTATCTTATAGCCTCTAGTGCTGCAGAAAAAGTAGTCAGCATTCCTGAAAGGGAGGACTACACTTCAAAGAAAAAAACCAAAACATAGCTAATTACTGTGATTTTTGATTTGAATAAATAGATTAATAAATTTAATCTACTCCTATATGCCCTGTGACCATACAACTTTGAATCATTGAGAACAGTGAAATAGTTGACATTTTTAATCACTCACCACAATGCCTAGCACTTTAAAATATTGAAACCACAGGAAGAAAGATTTAAGGTACATGTCAATCTGTAAGTGCTTTGGCTTTTGTGAATTCTGCACAGTACAGACTGATCTGTGTTCCTTAGAAAGTGTCCATCTTTCACATTGAAATGCTTTAAAAGTTTGGAAATATTCCACGAATTGTAATAATTTTGTACATTTTCACAATACTAGAGCTTAATTTGATGTTTTAATCATTTTATTTTAAAAAATCTATTTCAACTTAAAGTGATACATCTGACATATGATAATAATTCATCTATAGTAGTTATGGAATTATGCTTAGAATAGCCTGTTTCCTTTATAATTTTTCTCACTCATGGATAAATAGTCTGTAAATTATTCAGTTTTCCTTCCAAGCATTCTTTTCATTGAGAAATGCCTACAGGCTAGTAAATAGTGAATTTGACATCACTATTTTGGTATGATTCTGTGATGACTTCTGTTATACCTAATTGTAAGTAATTAAAATTTGTAAAGAGAGAATTTTAACTTTAAGAAAATTTTATCAGTTGTCTAAAAAGGCAAACCAGAGCCACCTACAATATTTTGATTCACTATAAATCCTAGTTCCTTTAATTTCATCTGAATCTCTTGATTCTATGGTATCTTAAAATGTCAGATATATAAAATGACAGATAATTCTTTACCATCAACTGTACATTCTAACAATTTAGTTTACTTTTTTTATGTTAGAGTATATTATTTATTTGTTTTATACAATAGTTCTTAGTTTTGGAATCAAACCCACTGTTTTATTTTCAAATCTGTGTTAAACTTTAGGCATGTGGGAATATTCTATAATAAAAGTGACCTAGTAAAGCTGTGATTCATGAAACAAAATCAATTAATTACATGATAATATTCTAATATGTTTTTAAAAAGCTGTTTAAACTTGGTTCACTTGCTTTGTACAATCAACTAAGAAAAGGGTTTTCCTTTTTTCCAAGGAATCTTTCTGAGCCACACTTTTAAACACAGAAATATTTAATAGTAATTTCTCAGTAACAGACCAAAATATTTAGAACTCAATAGGAAGAAAAGGGAAGTGGTTCTTATCTGAATTCAAAATTTAATAGGAAAAATGACTCCATTTAATCCATGTCCTTGAATCTTCCTCAAAACTAATCCTACTGTCAGTTTATTTTTCATTCAGCTCATCCTCTTAAATATTTAAGCCTTTGTCACTCAAAAATTCAAAGGAAGATGTATGCCAAGAGTTCTTTCTCTAAGTTTTTTTTCTACATTCTTAATTATAATGAAACTGTAAGGTGGGAGAGGAACTGATTTTGGAGATTAATTTGAATAATAAGAAAATTGGGCAAGGTCCTAATTATCATTTTCTCTCAGTAATTTTGTTCTTGATAATATTAAATATATTTAAATTATATTGTTACAGAATATATCTGAAAACTAAATAAATTCTATTCTTGTTTAAGGATTTACATAGGAGTCAGAGTGTATGAGGTTGAGGACAAAAACCTGAGAATCTAACAACCTGTTCCATCATTACCAGATAATCTTGACTGTTTGCATGTCTCTGGCATTAATGTAAAGATTGAGCTGAACACATTCCCAGGATCTCCAGCCTTTAAGTCTCAGGGTCATCGTGTACACCTTAGAAAAATGTGACGGTTTTTTTTCTTTCTAATTTCATTATATGACTTCTCATATTTATGCACTGGTTTTGTTTCATTTGAGCTACTAGGAGTGTGAATCCTCAAAATGCCTTCTATACAGTCTTAATATCAAATTCTAGATCTTAGCATCAGTTTCTATAGCCTAAACATGAGAGAAGGAAACAAAATTGATTGAATACCTGTTGTGTGCCAGGAGCTATGCTAGACTATGCATCTTTCATCTTAACCCTTAAACAACAGACCCGTGAGGTAGGTGAGTAGTCTCATTTCACAGATGAGAAAGCAGACTCTGAGTGTAAGTACCTAGTCCAAGGTCACAGAGCAGTTAAACAATACAGTTGGGATTAAAATCTCAATATTTTTGACTCTAAAGCATATTCATAAATTTTTATGAATATCGATAAATGGAATGGATCAACAAATTATTAATATACTGCTACATTTTATAAGTCCATAAAATTTAAGGATAGCACGTTTTATGTACAAATAAAATATTACATGGGAATGGTGAATGAAAAGTAATGGTAAAAATTATTTTACTTAAATGTGAGAGTTGTCTTTTTTTTAAGCTAAAGAATTTAAGACTTCTTGAATATTTATCAAAATTAATGAAGTGGAGCAGAGCTGTTACTCTCTCATGTTGTCTTAAATTGGTTGACTTCCTCTGCATTGCGCATTTTGTCTAAAAGAGAAAAGAGCACAATGATTAATGCACATATGTTTTATGTTGTTAAAGTTTCAAAAGTGATAAAACTGTTTTCACAATGGATTAGAAAAATTTTCCTTCTTCTGGAAAAAAGTAATGAAGTACATAAATATAAAAATCAAAAGTGGCTGTAAATGATGAATGCTACACTTTCTCTGAAAAGTTATTTTTCTCTGATGAGAGAAAAATCAGAAAACTGATCTTTTTGCTTTGTATAAACTTAAATGAAAATAGTTTCTGGACTTCCTTTCAAATTAATATGCAGCACACAAATTACTGAGCACTTACTATTGTATCTAAGGCAATATGCTAGTTGCTGGAGATACTAAAATTTATAAGACATAGCTTTGACCATCAAGGACATTACAAAGACTAGTTATATTTTTTGGTCTAGCATGTTGCATAGTTATGAATACAACCTGAAGTTATCTAATGGCATCAAACAGTTCGGCTAGTAAATACAATAGAGTTGAGGCAATGTCAGAGCATATGTACTAATTAAATGGTCTCCCCTTATTACCATACTCTAATTACATTAAATGGTATCAGAAGTATAGTTAATTTTCACTTCAAAAGCCATTGTATTCTTTTATTTGTATAATTACAAGTGCTAGAATCATAGGAGACTGTTAGTCTAGTTGGCTCGAGTTCACAGTTGGGCTCCCATTAGTAGAGATTTACTCCACGTTGTTTATATGCCATCAAAATCACAAAAAGAGAAAAGATGTACAGGATTACTTAAATGATAGCATTTTGCTTTGGGGCAAACAAATAAAACATTTCCAGAAAATGCAAGTAATGTGTTAATTAGGCAATGTGCACAAATTGTGAAAATGCTCATTTATATCATTAATAAGATTGTATTTCATTTGCCTATTTATTTTTTATCAAGTATACCATCTTAATATTCTTGGCCTTACATTTTTATAGTAGAGTAAAAGATTGTGCCAACTAGCATACTTTTAAATCAGATTTTACAGTTCAAATTTTCCCTGATAATCTAAGGCTAATTTATTGTCATCAGGGAATGAGGTATATAGTGATGCTGATTGGTATTGAAACTCCTAAATAATATGGCACTAAGTATATGTCCACACATTCAAAGATATACATGAAATATTCCCAAATAAAAACGACTCATATTTTATCCATGATTTTATTTTTCATGTTTCTCAGACTTTTCAGTTGAAGTCTACTGAAGGGATAAATAGGGTGTAAGTCTAAGGAATCCTTTCAGTATTAGGTGTGTTAAAATTAATGGGAAAGTCAGGTCTTTCAAGGGAAGTTCGGTCAGTTGGAAATGCAGGAATGGGGTTCAAGGAAGAGATATAAAGTAGAAGAGACCAGAAAGGAAGACCAGAGCTCTGAGGGATGAGATAATCCATGTGCTGTGTAGGCCTTGTTGAAAAGCTAAGAGGAGAAGTTAATTACTCAGTGTCAATTAAGCTGTGGAAACAAAGTCCTTAAGTAAGGGATAAGGATGATCCCCAGTGTAGCAGAAGTGAAGAACAAAGATAACATGGAAAGAGTCACTGGGTTATGGAAAAAGAGGGGTCGAAGCTAGGGTAATTAAGGCAGGATTGAGTAGGGGGAGATGAAAACTTTTAGTGCTGATTACATATCAAATAATTTGATAAATTATAAAGAATTAAATATGGTAGTAGATTTGACAGCAAGGTCAGATCAAGTTTCATTTGTTTTAGTGTGCTATTTTTTTTCTACAAGATGTTTATATGATAGAAGGACACTCAGTTATTCATTATGTCAAAGAGCATATATTTATGGAACAGATTTTTTGTAAAATGAAACATTATTTAAGCTACGTTAGGGAAAAAAGAAAATAATAAAGAATAAGAAGCTTTCAACTTAACATAGGAAAAATGAAGATTATTGGGGTCAAGAATTGATGGGATCATGGCCGCAGATAAAGAAATGAGACTACTTAAGGGAATCTGAGAACCAATGACTCAGGAAGTTAAAGAGCTCTAGTCTCTAGGCTCACATAAGATCTTTTATAACAGTGTATTTGTGGATACAGTGAGAAATAACTATATAGGAAATATCCATTGCCTCAAGGAAGTGTTGGAAAACTCACTCACACACAGTGTTCTCAAGCCAGTGTGTATTTGTGTGAACCAATAGCTCTACAGAAGCAGAAGGAGAGATCGTGTCTGCTTAGGGAGACCAGGTAGGGTATGAGGAAAGGTTTGACATGGGTTTGGCCTTAGGAATGGGAAGTACTCCAATAGGAGTAAACTAGGGGAGGAGCAAAAGCCCAGGAGTGTATAGTGCTTAGCAAACCATAAGTTGAATAGAAAACTAGAAGCATAGATTTTGTTTAGAGGATTAGTGGATGAGGAAAAGCTGGATGAAGACTAGGTGCAGGCTGCAGAAGGCCTTGAGTACCTAGAAAAGGGTTGATGCTTTATAGGGCAGGCAGTACTGAGCAGGGGAAAGCAGAATCAAAGAGCTGCTTAGGAAGATTTCTCTCACCACAGGTCTTAATAGAGAAGGGGAAAAAAAAGACCTCGTGGTAAAGTGTTATCATCTGAAATTGTATACTCTCAAAATGAACCTCAGATTGTGTACTCTGAAAATGAAACCTCAAAAGTACACTGATTTTTCTGAGAGGTGAAATGTTCATAAGAAATTATGAGTATTTGCAAGGACAATTGAGGAGAAGTAAAACTACTTGTGTTTATAAGTGATTTCCTAATGAGAATAGAAATATAAGTAGGAAGTGCTTTGTGGGAAAGACCATAGGAAATGAAAATAAAATGGTGGTTCTTACTTGCTAATTAGGACAGAATGGCACCTTCAGAAAAATCACAATGGTTAGTATTACTGTTCTCTCCGGGAGGATGGACTCTTTTGTTCATCTCGTCCAGCTGAGGAATTGTATATTCTTCCTTTGAATTTGACTAATTAAATGTAAGAATAATTTTAAAAAGAGAAAAATGTAGAAATAGTTTACCAGGAGCACTCTAATAATGAAAATCATTGCCAAATTATTTAGTAATATTCTTATATTTTTCAACACCTCTTCACGTTTGGCAATTTCCTATGCAACCTTGGAAGTAATGGGTAAGAATAATCTCCTTGTCTGGGAAGTCACTGATCCAAATTGAATGAAAGTCTTGAACTCAGGCATATTTAAGATGCTCATTATGACCTCATATAAAAAAGCTGTTACTGGCATGTGAAATCTTTAGAACCAAGTAGTGATTGAACCTCAAAGGTTTATTTTTAAAGAAGACTCCTTCTTTTTCATAATTCTTAGGTTTTTTTAGAATATATCCAGGAATGAAGCATTATGAAAATGTATCAATTCTTAAACTTAGCAAATTCAGTTAGTAGCACTTTTTTATGCCTCAAGAGAACATCAAAATCCAGGCTCCAAGATCTGTACTCTTTTCTTCTAATGTGGATACATGTATGAATTTTCTAGGACTGCTGTAACAAAGTACCGCAAACTTAGTGGTTTAAGAACAACATAAATTTATTGTCTCACAGTTCTAGAGGCTGAAAGTCTAAGATCAACATGTTGGTAGAGTTGGTTCCTTCTGAGGGCTGTGAGTGAGAATCTCCATCATGCCTCTTATCTACCTTCTGATAATTTGACGGCAATCTTTGGCATTATTAGCTTATAGTAGCATCACCTTGATCTCTGTCTTCATCTTCACATGGCATTTTCCCTGTGTATGTGTCATTGGTGTCTACATTTCCTCTTTTAATAAGGATACCAGTCATATTGGATTAGGGCACACCCTACTCAGTATAACCTAATCTTAACTAATTACATCTGTAATGGCCCTATTTCCAAATAAGATCACTTTCTGAGGTACTGGAATTTAAGACTTCAACATGTGGATTCACCTTGTAACATAATTCAGTCCATAACAATATGTAAGTAAAAAATGGATGTGGACATTATTGCGAGTCATCCTGTAGATCATCTACTCATTTGAGATCTTCTATCTCGTATAGTGAAACAGAGAAATTAAAGGTTCAGAGGCAACTTTTATCAGAGGAGGGATGTTTTCTGTAGGTCTCCCATTGGGAATCATCTCCTCACTGGCTGCCCTAACATCAACCCTTACCTCAGCCTCAGTTCTCTAGCATACTCTTTCCCTGAGTCCCCTGGGAAAAATATCACTTTTATATTACCCTCTCAATAAATTTTGGTGGCTCCCTGCTAACTTCATAGTAAAGTCCAAGCTCTCAAATATTCCATTTAGAGTCTTCCACCCACGAAAGCATACCTGTCATTTTACTCCTCTCCGTTTTCACACGTACAAATCAAGTGTTCCAGCCAAACTCAACTTCTCACCATTTTCCGAGCAAACCAAAACATTTTAAAATTTCTGCACCTTTGCTTATTACAACTATTTTTGAAACCTCTTTCTTTCAATCATCCTGTAAGCCTGGCTGAAGTTGCACATCCTTCACGACACAGTCACTGTGCACATGAGGTGTCTGCCTCTCATTCCTGTAGCACGCATGGTCTGTGAGTCATTTTGAACTAATTTTTGTTTGTATTGGTTTTTTTCCTTTACATAATTATGTCTTATATGTCTTACCTCCCCACCTGGCTTGTAAACATCTTGGGAGCAACTATATTCTATTTTGTTATTCATAGAGTAATATAGGTTGTCAAACATTATTGACACAGTTAGGACTGATTTATTGTGCCTTTTCTTACCAGTGAAGTACACAGTGGCTGTTTTATTGTTTCACTTTGATTTGTTGTGCACCTACAGTTAGTTGCTAAAATCCTAGTTCACAGAGTTCCACATTGTCTCATATAGAGTTGGGAGTCAAGGGGTTTGGATCCATCCTGTTGAACTAGTTCATTTAGTCCTCATAGCTTTAGTTACCTCATCTATAAAACAAGGAAATAATGCCAATTTAGTTCTAAAGTTACTCTCAGATCTAAAATTCTATAATTTAATAGTTTATACATTATATATCATTCAAATTGAAATCTCTATATAAAGCTAATCGGACACCGGAAACTTTTATACAGATACCTAGATTGATAGATTGATGAGCCTTGTATTGCTGGTTTAGTTCTTTTTTTCTGTCAATGCTGATAACAGTTTAGTGATCCTCAATTATTTGTTTGATTTTATAATTCTGGCTATATTGAAAATAGTCTTGAAGTGACCTATTGAAAATAAAAAACAATTAAAAGGTAATTTGGAGGTAATTTCTGTGATGATATATAAGAAATTACTAAGTCATTAGCCACAGAGAGCAGGGTTGGGGAAATGAGGGGAAGTGGACTTTTTCACTTTAATCAGATTTTAACAGTACACATTGACTTCAAAATTAAAAAGAAGAATAATTAGGCAGTTTGAAGGCCAGTGCTATTTTTTAGAGATGGAATATCAGGCTGGCAAAAATCAAGAATAAAAAAGTAAAAATGCCTCCTCCCTCCTTCTTAAGGGTTCTTAGAAGCAAGATGCCAGAACAAAGTGTCTGTGGAGTACAACAATAGATTTGTTAGTGTCCTATCATATCATAATATTCAAAGTGTTTCTTCATGATCCTTAGTAAAGAGACTAGTGTTTTGAAATTGAAGGGAAAGTAAAACAAACAAGAAACCCAAGATTAGCCGAACAGTACGTGATACTTGGTACCTGAGTTGACTTAATTACCACAAGTGGATGAGCACTGAATATGACTCTAGATTCCCTGGAAACTTAGACCAAAAAAAGCTATCTTGGGCTCTATCCTTTTAAATGTGTGATAGAAAAGAAGCACGTAGGTAAATCTATGGAAGAAAACTGTCCTTGTATTGACTGAGAGATAAAATCTTTTTTTTTTTTTTGCGGTCCGCAGGCCTCTCACTGTCGCGGCCCCTCCCGTTGCGGAGCACAGGCTCCGGACGCGCAGGCTCAGCAGTCATGGCTCACGGGCCCAGCCGCTCCACGGCATGTGGGATCTTCCCGGACTGGGGCACGAACCCGCGCCCCCTGCATTGGCAGGCGGCCTCTCAACCACTGCACCACCAGGGAAGCCCTATTTTCTTTTATAAGGGATATTAGGGCATAGAATAAATCATGTCTTTATCTACAATTTTGTGATAGATATACTTTGTTTCAATGAGCATTTCTTTTATGGAGGCTCTAGTAGTGCTGAGAGCATAATACTGCATCTTAACACAGGAGGGGTTTTCTTGCATAGAACAGAAAACAAGGCCCAGGACCTTTGCTTTCTACTGATGTAGCTTTTGAAGTTGGAAGAATTAAAATTTCTGGCTCATTATTGTACCCATAAGATTGCCTTGCAACTTCCTTAAATATGTAATTATGAGATGAGTAAGCCATGTGAGATTAGGAGAGGGAAGAACCTCTTAGCTAGGTATGCCCTCTGTGTGGAGTTCCCATTGGGAGTCAGTCTCTATTGCAGTAGGAATGTATCAGAAAGGCAGAGGACATGTCCAGAAAGAGTGGCTTCACTAATTAGGTAATAGAAGCAAGAGGGGCTGGACCTGAGGAGCAGAACTATGGTCCCCAGCACTAGGATAGCAAGTGTTTGAATGTAAGAAGTTATCCAGTTCTCTCTTCTGCAGCAAGGTAATTCAGGGTTCCCAGCACCTTGCCTGTATGTTGGGGAAGAAGTTAAGGCAGCCCTTGGAAGTTCACATCAGTTCTAGCTGTTGAAAATTCAACTGAACAGTGTAATCCATTAGAACTATAAACTGCTAGAAATTCAAGTTTTGACCTTAAGCAGTCCAGGTTTAATCATACCATCATATAAGGGAGTTCCCCATCCTGGTCCTCATGAACTAGCTTCTTCTGGCCACCACAGTATCCTTAGCCAGGAGTGATGATTTTAATGACTCATTGCCTTTCCAAGGTAGGGGTATTTCCATAAACAGGAATATGCTCACCTCCTTTTCTTTTTGTCGATGATGGGCTGCTTACACCAGCTTCTGAAGGCCAATGTAGGAGTTAAATACTTCTTCACTTGTATTCTTCCATTATCTTGTCCAACAAATACTCAGTTCAAGAGATCTCACATCTTGCTTAAAAGTTATGGGCTTTTTTTTTTTAACATTCATGTTTCATTATTTCTACCAATGTCAATGTACAGAATGAAGGAAATTGACATTTATTAATGTCTCATCTCTTGCTCTATATTATTTCAGGCATTTCTTGACTCTGTGCTTAAAATGTAAGTGCTGTGTACCCAAATTTACCTTCATGTAACCCTAGACTTAAGGGTCTTTCCACTAGAGTCCTGTGTTTTCAGATGCAGGCAAATTGTCAAGTTCACTGGATATGTCTGGTAAATAGTATTTATAATAGGTTTGAGTTAATATTGGTTCAGTAGGTTTTGATTTCCCAAGGATGACGCTATGCAAGAGCTCCCTTAATGTACAAAATACCTTAGGTTAATGACCATCCCAGGGATTCAGGCTTGGATCAGAATTTAAGGTAAATGAATGAAGATACTGAGTTGTAATGCTTGGAAAGCAGTTCTGGACATTTACACACACACACACACAAACACATCTCTATCTCCCCCCATCATACACACACTTAATAGGAAATTAGGCACACAAAGCCTTGTCTAGGAAAATTTAATCCTTTCAATAGCTAAATAATAAAAAAGAACTGGCAGACGACTGGTACAAAAATATTACTAGGGAAAAAAAATTTCGCACCAAGCTGGCGGGTAATCCCTGTGTTTGTGTGATGTGCTAGCTTGGAAGTGTTTTCTGCCGCTGTCATGGTTCGTTCGCTAAACTGCATCATTGCTGTGTCCCAGAACATGGGCAACGGCAAGAACAGGGACCTGCCCTGGCCCCCTCTCAGGAATGAATACAGGTATTTCCAAAGAATGACCACAACCTCTTCAGTAGAAGGTAAACAGAACTGGGTGATTATGGGTAGGAAGACCTGGTTCTCCTTTCCAGAGAAGAAGCGACCTTTAAAGAACAGAATTAATGGGCTTCCCTGGTGGCGCAGTGGTTGAGAGTCCGCCTGCCGATGCAGAGAACACGGGTTCGTGCCCCGGTGCGGGAAGATCCCACATGCCGCGGAGCATGTTAGGCCCGTGAGCCATGGCCGCTGAGCCTGCGTGTCCGGAGCCTGTGCTCCGCAACGGGAGAGGCCAGAACAGTGAGAGGCCCGCGTACCGCACAAAAAAAAAAAAAAAAAAAAAAAAAAAAAAGAACAGAATTAATATAGTTCTCAGTAGAGAACTCAAGGAACCTCCACAGGGAGTGCATTTTCTTGCCAAAAGTCTGGATGATGCCTTAAAACTTTCTGAGCAACCAGAATTAACAAATAAAGTGGACATGGTTTGGATAGTGGGAGGCAGTTCTGTTTATAAGGAAGCCAGGAACAAGCCAGAACATCTTAGTCTATTTGTGACAAGGATCATGCAGGAATTAGAAGGTGACACAATTTTTCCAGAAATTGATTTGGAAAAATATAAACTCCTCCCAGAATATCCAGGGGTTCCTTCTGATGTACAGGAGGAGAAAGGCATTAAGTACAAATTTGAAGTATATGAAAAGAACAATTAATGTGAAAATGTTTTCTGATCTATTTCAAGCCTCCTTCTCCCCCACCTCAAAAAAATTATGTATTTTTTCTTGTAGAGACTTTTGTTGACTTTAGATCTGTGTATAATTATTTCTAAACAAAGTACTTTTATTCCGCATCAATCTTAACTAGACTGTGTCAGATACCATTTGTGAAGCATTTCTTGCTGTAACTGTCTGAATGCCCATCAAGGGTCAAGAATAGGTTACCAGCACCTGCCTAGGATAGAATATCTACCAAGACAGCCCAAAGTGGGAGAGTCCCCTGGTAGCATGGGTTGAAACAAAAGCCTGTAGAGCTAGGAGCTAGGCAGTTGGATCCACAGGTCAGAAATGGATTATAAACAGAAGAGCTAGCATTCAGTTATTAAAGTTAGATCAAAAGAGGGACTGTGAATTACCTTATATCACACTTCTGGAAAAAATTCTGTTCACTTAGACTGGGAGTGAATAAGTTGAAAACTCCAGGATGTTCCACAGGGATAATAAAGAGGCAGGTATGAGACTACCTTTTCGGTGGTTAAAGGAGATGGTCTGAGACCTTAAAAAAAACTTGTTTCTGATCTTCAGTGAGATCCCATGGGATATTACAATGACAAAACAAGAATTGGCCGCTCTTTACAAAAAAGAATAATCTAATATCAAGCATGATGGCTAAAATTAAAAATTCAAAGAGGTAATAAATTGAGAAAGAATATGCTAGAAACCAAACTTAGTAAGTTAGAAACCAAACTTCACAAAATTAAAAAATGAAAATTAAAACATTTTATCCATCACATTAGCAAAGATTTAGATTAAGTATCGCCCCCCCCAAAAAATAGCATTTTCTGCCTTATAAATTGGTACAACTTTTTAGAGTGTAAGTTAGCAATATCAATTAAAATTCAAAATATTCTGGGTTTGGACCCAGAACTTCCACTTCTAGAAATTAATCCTGAGCAAAGAAATGGACCCAAGAGTATTTGTTGCAACTTTTTTTTTTCAAACTTGGAAACAGCCCAAATGTTGATTAATAAGAAATAACTAACCAATATGTCTATAAAATGTAGCATCTGCAGCAGTTAAAAAGAATGAAGTACTGACAGAAAAATGCCAAAAATTGCTAAGTAAAAGAAGCAAATTGTTTATAGTACTCAAAATGTTTAATAAATGTTCATGTGTGGGAAAAAGCAAAAAAAAAAAAAAACACAAAAATATTACTAGGAAAAAATATAAAAGAGAGCAACAAATTTGTCAACAGATGAAGAGCACTTATTATAAAGTATAATAATGGAGAACATATATGAAGGTTGCGACCTGACATTTTATTATGCATTTAAAATTTTGATATGGTGGTTTCTAACACAGTGTTGAAGGAGAATAGCCAAGTTGAGGGCCTGATATTACCCAACTTCAAAAGATACTATAAAGCTAGAGTAATCAAGACTGTGGGATTGGCAAAAATAAATAAATAAATAAATAAACAAATAGATAAATGGAACAGAATAGAGAGCCCAAAAATAGACCTCCATAAATATTTTCAATTGATCTTTGACAAAAAAGCAAAGGCAGTACAATGTAGGAAAGATATCTCTTCAACAGATGGTGATAGAACAACTGGACATCTGTACGCAAAAAAATGAATCTGGGTGTAGAGCTTACACTCTTCACAAGTATTAACTCAAAATGGATCACTGACCTAAATGTAAATACAAAACTATAAAACTCCTAGAAGATAAGACAGGAGAAAACCTAAATTACCTTGGGTGTGATGATGCCTTTTTAGATACAACATCAAAGCACAATCTAGGAAAGAAATAATGGATAATTCAGACTTTATTAAAATTAAAAACTCCTCCATGAAATACAATATCAAGATAATTAGAAGGCAAGCCTCAGGCTGGGAGAAAATATATGAAGAAGATACATCTGTAAAGGATTCTTACCCAAAATATATAAAGAACCCTCAAAACCCTCAAAACAGTAAGAAAATAGACAACCCAGTTTAATAATGGGCCAAAGACCTTAACAGAATCTCACTGAAGTAGATATACAGATGGCAAATAAGCATATGAAAAGATGCTCCACCTCATATGTCATCAGGAAATACAAATTAAAATAACAATGAGATATCACTGCATACCCATTAGAATAGTCAAATTCTGGAACACTACCACAAATGCTGGTGGGGATGTGGAAAAACAGCAATTCTCATCCACTGCTCTGGGAATGAAAAATGGTGCGGCCTCATTGGAAGGCAGTTTTTGGTTTTTCTCACAAAACTAAACATACTTTTACAGTTGGATCCAGCAATCCCACTCCTTCATATTTAGCCAAAGGAGTTGAAAACATGTTTGCAATAAAACTTGCACATGGATGTTTATAGAAGGTTTATTCATAATTCCCCAAACTTGGAAACAACCAACATGTCCTTCACTAGGTGAATGGCTAAATAAAGTGTGGTAAAGCCAGAGAATGAAATATTATTCATTGCTAAAAAATGAGCTAAAAAGCATGAAAATACATGGAGGAAACTTAAATGCTTAAATGCATATAATTAAGTGAAGCCAATCTGAAAAGACTACATACTGTATGATTGCAACTCCATGACATTCTGGACAAAGCAAAACTTTGTAGACTATAAGAAGATCAGTGGTTGCCAGGGCTTAGAATGGAGGGAGGGATGAATAAGCAGAGCACAGAGGGTTTTTTTGTTTTTGTTTTTATTTTTATTTTTTTGCAGTACACAGGCCTCTCATTGTTGTGGCCTCTCCTGTTGCAGAGCACAGGCTCCGGATGCACAGGCTTAGCGGCCATGGCTCACAGGCCCAGCTGCTCCGTGGCATGTGGGATCTTCCTGGACCAGGGCACGAACTTGTATCCCCTGCATCGGCATGTGGACTCTCAACCGCTGTGCCACCAGGGAAGCCCAAGAGGATTTTTAAGGCAATGAAAATACTGTAAAATATAATGAGGGCTTCCCTGGTGGTGCAGCGGTTGAGAGTTCGCCTGCCGATGCAGGGGACACGGGCTCGTGCCCCGGTCTGGGAAGATCCCACATGCCCTGGAGCGCTGGGCCCATGAGCCATGGCCACTGAGACTGCACGTCCGGAGCCTCTGCTCCGCAACAGGAGAGGCCACAACAGTGAGAGGCCCAAGTACCGCAAAAAAAAAATAATAATAATAATAATAATAATGATAGATACATGTCATTGCACCTTTGTCCAAACATATGTAAAGTACGACACTAAGAGTGAACTCTGAGGTGAACTATGAACTTTGAGTGATTATGATGTGTCAATGTAGATTCATCCCTGCTAAAAAGTGTATGAGTCTGGTGAGTGATGTTGATAATGGAAGGGCCTATGCATGTGTGGGAGCTGGGGGTATATGGAAATTCCTGTACCTTCCTTTCGATATTATTGTAAAACTAAAAATTCTCTAAAAATTGTCTTTAATTTTTTTTAAAAAGAAAGTTCTTCTGTGAACAAAGACCATGAATAATAAACACAAGAACTCAAGAAAGAGAAAACAAAGCAGTGGGAGGAAATGGAGTGTTAATTGGCAGATTTTAATAAAATAGAAGAACAAATCAAAAACATCACAGAAATATAAAAGAATTGAAAGGAGAGGTCACGAGAATAGACACTGGAGAAAACACAACAAGGGTACTGAGGATATAAGTGAGGAGATGCAAAAAAGTAAAATAAAAATGGAAGGTTGATAAAGACTAAGGAGAAAGTGATAGATATATAAACCAGGCAGAGAAGACCCTATATATGCATAATTGGAGTCCCTCAAGGAGAACACCAAAAACAGTGGAACAGGATAAATATTTGAAAACATATCTTGAGGAAAAAGTTGTAAAAAGAATAGAATACCTGATCCTATTTATTGAAAGGACATATCATGTACCAGTGAAAATTGACCCAAATCAGTTAACACTGAGACATATTCTTCTGATATGTACCCAAGACATATGTCCTCAAGACATATCATAGTAAATTTATTAGCCTTTAATGATAAAGTTTTCAAATAGCCATGTAGAATGATCACAATACTTACAAGAGGGAAAAAGTCAGACTGTCCTTAGATTTCTCTGTGACACTGAACACTAGAAGTCAGTGGACCAAAACCTTTGGGATACTTGAGGAAAGAAAGTATAAATCAAGGATTTCATGTCCACCCAAGATTTTTATTAAGTATACAAACAATATTAAATATGGCACAACTCTAGAAATACTGTTCACCTACCAGAGGCTGAGCTTCAGCCAATCAAGGGATAATAGAGAAAAATTTAGCAAAATGACTAGTGATAAGCACTGTATATGATTAACAGAAATAAGACTAAACCAAATATGTGGATCAGATGACAAATCAGAACATAAACTGTATATGCCTTGACAATTTAGAAATATACAAATAAAAATTGGGAGAGTAAGGGAGACAGTATTTTGGCACTTTCTTACAAAACTAAACATGCCGCTACCATATGTAGAATACCACAGGTACAGTATTCACTGAATACCTCGTCTGTAATAGTGTGGAGTCAAAGGATATTGTATAAAGTTGAAAAATCAAGCAATAGAATTCTAACTTGGTATTGTTATATGACTTAACAGTGTAAAGATGGTAATTAACCATCTTTACAATAAAACAATAAAAAAAGCTTGTTTTAAAACTCACACACAATTTCTAAATAGCTAAAATTAGAAATGCTGAACAATTTGTAATGACAACACTGATTTCTAAGAATTGTGCATTAAAAATTGAGTAATCCGGGGCTTCCCTGGTGGCGCAGTGGTTGGGAGTCTGCCTGCTAATTCAGGGGACGTGGGTTCGTGCCCCGGTCTGGGAAGATCCCACATGCTGCGGAGCAGCTGGGCCCATGAGCCATGGTCGCTGAGCCTGCGCGTCTGGAGCCTGTGCTCTGCAACGGGAGAGGCTACAACAGTGAGAGGCCCGTGTACAAAAAAAAAAAAAAAAAATTGAGTAATCCTTTAAACAAAATAATGAGGTAAACATAATATTTCTCTTGAAAAGATACTCAAGATAATTTATGCCAAAACATAACCATAAAACATTACTGCACTTCTCTTTACTTACTTTTGAGAAAATTTAGTATACTGCATGGAATCATGGATAAGTTGAAGGCTATAAACCTAAAAAAAAAAAATAAGTAGTACAAATAGACTTTTGATAGCCCATACACACTTTTTTGGTTGTTGAATTAAAGTGCCTTTTGCTTGACTTAGAATGCTTCTGAAAAGTAAAGGATGTACTCTCCCTTACCAAGAAGTAGGCGTACCTCCATGGATTGATGGAGAAGTCCTATCTCTCAAGGAGCAACTTCAGGGCTCTCCTTTCACTTAATTTGGTTTGCAGAAGAACTCCAGCCTCTTTAATCTCAAGGCAGCAAAAATCTATTACAGAGTGTAACATGGTATACAATATATTTTGGGGGTCCCAAACACTTGTGAGAGTCTGATTAAAGTGATAGGACCTTTCTCCAGGAAATGCACATGTGACATTTTGCCTATAACTGCATGGGGCCCCTGAAGCTCATCCAAAGAGACCCTCTTGGTTTATAGTCCCCCGCTTAAAGACCTTATTTAAAAAGTTCTTTGAACATAGGTCAGAATCTCTACTGTTGATCTGGCTCGTCAGAACCACAGTCTTATTCTTACTAAAATGAAACATTCCGATACTCCAGCAGTAGTTTGCCAAGGGGAATAATTAATCATTATGGATCTGAAAGGGTATTTTATTCTATTGTAAAATGACTAACATTGGAGAACATTTACCACATGTCAAACCTACTGGTAGACACTATCACAAAGGGAAGTTTCCTGGTCATTGCAGCTCAGTCATCAGTTGTCCTAAAAATAGGTAGAAAGATGTTCCTGGTCACTAGCTTCACTCTCTTGAATATAGCTAAGCATGGTAGTGATGCTGAAGTGAGCATATCCGGGATGTCTGACTAGTAGGCAGACACCACACCACAATTAAGGATTCAGTTACACCTGTGGCAGGTAGGCAGGACTGAGTCCTGTATTCCATCCTTAGCCAGAGATTAGAATATACTTTGAGAATGAGCATTATCCGACATAGTTTTCTCTGTGGATATTGTGTTCAGTTTGGAGAACAGAGAGCACTTCTGCCAAGCAGATTTTCACTGTTGTGCTTTTTTGAGAGGTGATGTAATAGGTACCCAAGGTAAACATAGCTCAAAGTTTACAGATTCAAGTCATCCCTTTAATTGTATCAAGAAAGACAGATTATCTTGATCTCAAATTTGAAGCAACTCCTCAGATTACTTCATTCAAATCTGGGTGCATCTCTTTCTGTACTGTTGACTTACACTGTAGCTCCTCTTTGCGATCTTCTTTATTTCATCTGAAGTGAAACCCTGGACATGTATAGGAGTGTGCTCAAAATATTAAACTTGCTACTTGGCCCCCTGCAGGGCCAATGCAGCAGAGACTCATATGCTCCAATTTGTTTTTGCACTTCTATAGAATTCACAATGAATTTCACACATCTTTCAAGATATAAACATCACTTGAAAATTTTGTAAATTTGAAGACTCAGTGAACTAAGTGGATTTTGGGTATTTGTCTCATAAAGGTTTTAAGTACTAGGGAAAACAAATAAAGAATAATGTTCCTAGTTACCAAAATCCTCAGTAGATTTCAGTTAATTTTTTTCTTTGTTTCTAACTTAATAACTGAAATTTTAAATTAGCATTTTGTGCAATTTTCATTTGAAATATATTTATATATTATATAATTCTGGGTTTTGAAATTTGTCAAATAGATTTACTCATCTTTTGTCCATTAAGGATGTAGTAGTATCCTTAAGATAATACAGTTACCTAAGTATATATTTTGGGTTTTCTTTTATCTATTTTCTATATTTTTTACTCTTTTTCTTACATTAAGTTTTTTGTTTGTTGTACCAAAGTTTTTGCAATTTTATATTATCACATATTTCTGCCTTCCCTTTATAATTTCTTCCATTGCTTCAATGTTTATACTGTACATTTTCCAATTTTTTTCTTCTTGACCTTGAGAATTCTCTAGCTTTATCCAAACTATCAGTGATACCACAGCAGGAATTTTTTTTTCTTTTCTGTGCATAAACCATGGTTACTGATATTCACTCAAGCACGGTGCAAAGAATTCAAATGCAGTTTGAAAGCACATCCTAAAAACTCTTCTCTGACAAAAGTAAACTCTGCTAAAATCATTGTAGCTCTTTCCATTTGGTTAAGAGAGTGATTCATGTTGTTAATTTTGTAAGGTCTTCAGAATAATGTGCATGCTTAGAGGGGAACTTCCCCCAAATTGAAAATGACCTTCACAATGTACATTTATATTTATGTTGTTCTTTTGCAAAGATGATTCATCAGTTCATAGATCAGTAATGTAAACAAAGAAACAAATCACTTATGCTTGAGAAATTTCAACGTGAATGTTAAAATAGACTTTTTCTTACTATTTTAAAACCACTTATTTCTGACCACATTTGAATGTTATTAAAACAGCCCCTGAAACTTATTTGTAATTATACATGTTGTACATGTATAATTGAATTGTACTTTCAAGAACAATCTGATAAAGATGGATAGGGTGCTAGAATTTAATCACTCTTGAGGCCAAACTGTGTCATCATTACAGTTTCCCAGTTACAGGTCTTTGATAGGAAGCATCATGTGGTTGGCATTTTAAAATCTCCTATGTCGAAGATTTTCAACTAAGTTCTCTGACAAAGATTTTCAACTAAGCTCTCTGAAATTTCAAGAGTAACCTGGCTGGAGGCAGAGATTGTAATGGAATAATACTGTTTCCAAAAGGATACCATAGTCCCTTAAAAGAGAAATCCTACTTCCTGGGCTTACACACGTGTGCTTTAATAGAGAGTCACTTGACAGTCTGACTCAGAGGAATATTCACATTGTTTAATGACTGACACAAGTGCACAACCAAGGCCTCCTGCAGTACCAGATGTTACTTTGTGGTGACTGAATTGTGGAGAGATCAAAAGAAGGACTGAGATGGCTTGGGGCAGTATCTATTATCACCTGGTATGGAACTATCTCAATATTTATCAGTTTAGCTGTACCTGGGCACACAGGTGAATATACTCAACTTGGTCTAACATAGTTAGACCTCAGTGTTTATCATGACACAGAGTCAGCAACAGTAACTCTCTGTTTTATCATGCTACTCTTATGCTGGGACAAAACCTAAAAACAGTGCATCTGAAGAACTGAAGTCAGGAGAAGAAAATTTTCCAGTCTTTGATGCAAGTCTCTAGACTAAAAGTGGTGGGGAAAAATTAATTGATGGGAACATTTACCATACCCTTTATTGGCTCACCCCTGAGGTCTCCCTACCCAGGTCACACGTTGTAGTTCATACTGTGAACTGAGAATTGAAGATCATGTATTCCTACTCCACTCCTGTCAGTCTTTGGAGCCATCCTGAGATTTATTTCCAACAAAACCATTAAATTTTCTGCTATGTGATCTACCAACAAATTCCTGTCCATGCAACACATTGTTGTGTAAGAGCCATACCTTGTAGAATGGAATGTAAAGAGCTGTGACATCAGGAAATGTCTCAAATTTTAAATTAACTCACTCTAAACTTCCTTATTTGTGGAGTACTTTTCTTAGAAATCTTCAATCCCGGGCTGAGATAGATAAATGGAGCTCAAAACTGGCCAAAGATTCAGATAGCTAATTTTAGAGAGTAGCTTTCATTTTGAGAACAATGTTTTCATTTTGTTTTTGTGATTAGGTGATTAAGTTAAAGAAATGTCTCAAAAATTCTTGTGGATCAGAAAGTCAGGGGAGAAAAACTATCCTGTAAAATTATTATAATTTTATACTTTCTTTTAATTTTTCTTGTTTCTGATTCTCCTTTAAATTACACCCCAATACCTGCAGTTGTTTTTCTCATTCAGGCAACAGAGGTACTATGATTTTGCCATTAAGAAACTAGCTAAAGACATATAAGTTTCAAGAAAGACTTTAAAATTCTCCTCTCTTTTTAAATTTTCATGACAATTCATTTCAAACCCTAATCTTTTATTTTTCCATTTTATTTTGATTTTTATATATTTTCCTAGATATCTTACAGAATTTATTGAACACCTCGGTATACCATAACAATGAGCTAAATGCTCAAGGAGATACAAAAGAAGTACATAATGCCAACTATTATGTCAATTAGTGAAACATTTGACAACAATAAAAATTGCATTTGAAAGCATTATTCTATGTAAGAAATTCTGAGAGACGATATATGAATAAGTTCTAAATTTAACATAATTAAAATTCAAAATGAGATTTTTCATCCTGTTGGGAACTGAAATCACCATTTTTCTATTATGTGATTCTTAACCATGTCCAATGACATTTATCAGTATATAAGTATTGTGCTAGACACTTAGATATACATTTTCTTATGCAATATTCACACTCCACTGAGGTTGGTAATATTAGCTCTGTTTTACGGATAAGGAAATGAAGCACTAAAGGTACATAAGAAGTAAGTGGCAGAACCAGAATGTGAGTTCAGGTCTCCTAACTTCAAGTCCTTTCTTCTGTCCAGTGTCATAGCTGACTCTTGAAAGTGTTTACTAGATTATATATGGATGAAATGGATGATAGATGAGTAATTGGATAGCGAATCTATTTCATTGTTTACTCATAGTATATTATCATAAAATTAAAAAAAAATAGTTGATTACTTTAAAAAAAATTCTTAGATGATCATATTGACTTGCTTCCTTTTTAATTAATTAATTTATTTAACTTATTTTTGGCTGCATTGGGTCTCCGTTTCTGTGCGAGGGCTTTCTCTAGTTGTGGCGAGCGGGGGCTACTCTTCATCGCGGTGCACGGGCCTCTCACTATCGCGGCCTCTCTTGTTGCGGAACACAGGCTCCAGATGCGCAGACTCAGTAGTTGTGGTGCACGGGCCCAGTTGCTCCGCGGCATGTGGGATCTTCCCAGACCAGGGCTCGAACCCGTGTCCCCTGCATTGGCAGGCAGATTCTTAACCACTGCGCCACCAGGGAAGCCCCTGCTGGTTTTTTTAAGCCAATTATTTTCTTCTGCTTGAGCTGAAAGTGTTATTATTATTTTAAATTAATTGATGTTGGTATATTTTAACTTTATTGTCTTTTGTATTTTTATATAATGTGAAAATGTTTTGAAAATGACTCTGGTTATGAAATTAATTAAACATCCAATAAAATCACCTTTATGCCTACATCAATAATTTAAATGGATTTGAGTATCGTGTTTTAAGACTCTTGTTTATTAACTCAGGGAAATAATATGCATATTTAATAATCTGTGCATATATTGCATGATTCCCAAGTGCACTTTCCCTTGTGCAAAAAGATTTATATTTAAAATGGAAAACATTTCAATGGTCCTAAATTCTACTTGCAGCTTTAGTTTTTCAAAAAGGAGAAAAGACACTCCCATTTGTAAGAATAAAAGGACTTTTCTTAATTTCCATAAAGTTAAGAAAACAGAATTCCTATCACAGATTCAGTTTTTGTGATTTGGAAAGGCTCAGTGAATGAGTTACATTCTGACACCAAGTTCTTAAGACTACCCTTGAAAGTCCCACAGTATAACTAAGCTTACTCAAAATGATTTTTTATTAAGTGGTGCCTCCTGAACATCGAATAGGGGTGGCAATTATGGGGAACTTGGAAATATTGGTATATTCCTAATAGCAGCAATGAACTGCTGAAAAGTGGAGTGAAATTATAATTGTAAAAGTATTTTAAACTTTTAAAATCAGGTGTTTTGAGGAAGAGATACTGAAGCTTGGAAGGCTACAAGGATCCAAAAGTATGTATATAAAACAAATAAACAAAACAAATATTCTCAATAGAGTAGTTTCATAGATATAGACTTTATAATATGAGACACCAACCTGATTAATATGGAACTGTAGAAAAATACAGGGCAAGAATGCAGCTTATTTTATGACCTAAATGTGGTTTAGAAGTCAAGCTATATAAGACTCCAAAGGAAAGCCCGTTGGGTCTGTGCAGGTGATTGATAAGAATTCAGTTTGTCTGAAAGAAGTAAAATGGGCAGAGAAGTGTACCTGCACATCAAGACGATATATTTATTACATGGAAATCTATGGGCTGGGAAGCCATGTGTAGTATAATGTATCATTAATATAAAAGAAGAAAGGAATGGAATATTGCCTGGTCAAGTGAAGTGTGTTGGTAACTGTTAATGAACACAGATATCAGTAAGATGTAATACAGAATAGGGATAGAAAGGGTCATCTAATCATGTATGCATTAATATTTTCTTTTACATCTTTATTGCAGTATAATCATTTTACAATGTTAGTTTCTGCTGTACAACACATTGAATCAGTTATATGTATACATATATCCCGTCCCTCTTGAGCCTCCCTCCCACCCTCCCTATCGTACCCCTCTAGGTCGTCAAAAGGCATCGAGCTGATCTCCCTGTGCTATGCAGTAGCCATCCATTTTACATTTAGTAGTGAACATATGTCAGTGCTACTCTCTCACTTCATTCCAGCTTCCCCTTCCTGCCCTGTGTCCTCAAATCCATTCTCTACATCTGCATCTTTATTCCTGCCTTGCCACTAGGTTCATCAGTACCATTTTTTTACATTCCATATATATGCGTTAATATACACTATTTGTTTTTTTCTCTTTCTGACTTACTTCAATCTGTATGACAGACTCTGTGTTCATCCACTTCATTACAAATAACTGAATTTCGTTCCTTTTTAGGGCTGAGTAATATGCCATTCTATATATGTGCCACATTTTCTTTATCCATTCATCTGTCGATGGACATTTAGGATGCTTCCATGTCCTGGCTATTTTAAATAGTGCTGCAGTGGACATTGTGGTACATGTCTCTTTTTTTTTTAAACATCTTTATTGGATTATAATTGCTTTACAATGCTGTGTTAGTGTCTGCTGTATAACAAAGTGAATCAGCTGTACAAATACATACATCCACATATCCACTTCCTCTTGCATCTCCCTCCCACCCTCCCTATCCCACCCCTCTAGGTGGTCACACAGCACTGAGCTAATCTCCCTGTGCAATGCAGCTGCCTCCCACTAGCTATCTATTTTACATTTGGTAGTGTATATATGTCAGTACTACTCTTTCACTTTGTTCCAGCTTATCCTTCCCCCACTCCGTGTCCTCAAGTCAATTCTCTATGTCTGCTTCTTTATTCCTGCCCTGCCCCTAGGTACGTCAGAACCATTTTTTTTTAGATTACATATATATGTGTTAGCATACGGTATTTGTTTTTCCCCTTCTGACTTACTTCCCTCTGTATGACAGACACTAGGTCCATCTACCTAACTGCAAATGACTGAATTTCATTTCTTTTTATGACTGAGTGATATTCCATTGTATATATGTGCGACATCTTCTTTATCCACTCATCTGTTGATGGACACTTAGGTTGCTTCCATGTCCTGGCTATTGTAAATAGTGCTACAGTGAACACTGTGGTACATGTCTGTTTTGGAATTATGATTTTCTCAGGGTATATGCCCAGTAGTGGGATTGTGGTGTCATATGGTAGTTCTATTTTTAGTATTTTAAGGAACTTCCATACTGTTCTCCATAGTGGCTGTATCAGTTTACATTCCCAGCAACAGTGGAGGAGGGTTCCCTTTTCTCCACACCCTCTCCAGCATTTACTGTTAGTAGATTTTTTGATGATGGCCATTCTGACTGGTGTGAGGTGATACCTCATTGTAGTTTTGATTTGCATTTCTCTAATGATTAGTGATGTTGAGCATCTTTTCATGTGTTTGTTGGCAATCTGTATGTCTTCTTTGGAGAAATGTCGATTTAGGTCTTCTGCCCATTTTTGGATTGTGTTCTTTGTTTTTTTTTTAATATTGACTTGCATGAGTTGCTTGTATATTTTGGAGATTAATCCTTTGTCAGTTGCTTTGCAAATATTTTCTCCCATTCTGAGGGTTGTCTTTTTGTCTTATTTATGGGTTCCTTTGCTGTGCAAAGGTTTTAAGTTTCATTAGGTTCCATTTGTTTATTTTTTATTTTATTTCCATTAATCTAGGAGGTGTTCAAAAAGGATCTTGCTGTAATTTACATAATAGAGTGTTCTGCCTGTGTTTTCCTTGAAGAGTTTTATAGTGTCTGGCCTTACATTTAGGTCTTTATTCCATTTTGAGTTTATGTTTGCGTATGGTGTGCAGAAGTGTTCTAATTTCATTCTTTTACATGTAGCTGTCCAGTTTTCCCATCACCAATTATAGAAGGGGCTGTCTTTTCTCCATTGTATATTCTTGCCTCCTTTATCAAAGAGAAGGTGACCATATGTGCATGAGTTTATCTTTGGGCTTTCTATCCTGTTCCATTGCTCTATATTTCTGTTTTTGTGCCAGTACCATACTGTTTTGCTCACTATAGCTTTGTAGTATAGTCTGAAGACAGGAAGCCTGATTCTTCCAGCTCCGTTTTTCTTTCTCAGGAGTGCTTTGGCTTTTCTGGGGGTCTTCTGTGTTTCCATACAAATGTGAAATATTTTGTTCCAGTTCTGTGAAAAATGCCATTGGTAGTTTGATAGGGATTGCATTGAATCTGTAGATTGCTTTGGGTAGTATAGTCATTTTCACAATGTTGATTCTTCCAATCCAGGAACATACTATATCTCTCTATCTGTTTGTATTGTCTTTGATTTCTTTCATCAGTGTATTATAGTTTTCTGCATACAGGTCTTTTGTCTCCTTAGGTACGTTTAATAATAAACCTCCTTAGGTAGGTTTATTCCTAGGTATTTTATTCTTTTTGTTGCAATGGTAAATGGGAGTGTTTCCTTAATTTCTCATATGATTTTTTGTTGTTACTGTATAGGAATGCAAGAGATTTCCGTGCATTAATTTTGTACCTTGCTACTTTACCAAATTCATTGATTAACTCTAGTAGTTTTCTGGTGGCATCTTTAGGATTTTCAATGTAGTATTATATCATCTACAATGACAGTTTTACTGCTTCATTTACAATTTTGATTCCTTTTATTTCTTTTTCTTTTCTGATTTCCATGTCTAAAACTTCCAAAACTATGTTGAATAATAGTGGTGAGAGTGGGCACCCTTGTCTTTTTCCTGATCTTAGAGGAAATGGTTTCAGTTTTTCACCATTGAGGATGATGTTGGCTGTGGGTTTGTTCTATATGGCTTTTATTATATTGAGGTAGCTTCTCTCTGCCCACTTTCTGGAGAGTTTTTATCATTAATGGGTGTTGAGTTTTGTCAAAAGCTTTTTGTCCATCTATTGAGATTATCATACAATTTTTAACCTTCAGTTTGTTAATATGGTGTATCACATTGATTGATTTGTGTATATTGAAGAATCCTTGCATTCCTGGGATAAACCACACTTGATCATGGTGTATGATCATTTTAATGTGCTGTTGGACTCTGTTTGCTAGTATTTTGTTGAGGATTTTTACATCTATCTTCATCAGTGATATTGGCCTGTAATTTTCTTCTTTGAGACATCTTTGTCTGGTTTGGTATTAGGGTGATGGTGACCTCATAGAATGAGTTTGGGAGTCTTCCTCTCTCTGCTATATTTTGGAAGAATTTTAGAAGGATGGGTGTTAGCTCTTCTCTAAATGTTTGATAGACTTCACCTGTGAAGCCGTCTGGCCCTGGACTTTTGTTTGTTGGAAGATTTTAATCACAGTTTCAATTTCAGTGTTTGTGATTGCTCAGTTCATATTTTCTGTTTCATCCTTGTTCAGTCTTGGAAGGTTGTACTTTTCTAAGACTTTTTCCATTTCTTCCTGGTAGTCCATTTTATTGGCATATAGTTGCTTGTAGTAGTCTCTTATGATCCTTTGTATTTCTGCAGTGTCACTTGATACTTCTCATTTTTCATTTCTTATTCTGTTGATGTGAGTCTTCTCCCTTATTTCCTGATGAATCTGGCTAATGGTTTATCAATTATTTTTTATCTTCTCAAAGAACTAGCTTTTAGTTTTATTGATGTTTGCTATTGTTTCCTTCACTTCTTTTTCATTTATTTCTGATCTGATCTTTATGATTACTTTCCTTCTGCTAACTTTGGGGGTTTTTTTGTTGTTGTTGTTCTTCTTCTTTCTTTAAGTGCTTTAGGTGTAAGGTTAGGTTGTTGATTTGAGATTTTTCTCGTTTCTTGAGGTAGGATTTTACTGTTATAAACTTCCCTCTTAGAACTGCTTTTGCTGCATCCCATTGGTTTTGGGTCATTGTGTTTTCATTGTCATTTGTTTCTAGGTATTTTTAGATTTCCTCTTTTATTTCTTCAGTGATCTCTTAGTTGTTTAGTAGTGCATTGTTTAGCCTCCATGTGTTTGTATTTTTTATTGTTTTTTTTCCTGTAATTGATACTAGTCTCATAGCATAGTGGTCAGAAAAGATACTTGATGTGATTTCAATTTCCTTAACAATACCAAGGCTTGATTTGTGACCCCAAGATGTGATCTCTCCTGGAGAATATTCCGTGTGCACTTGAGAAGAAAGTGTATTCTGTTGTTTTTGAATGGAATGTCCTATAAATATCAATTAAGTCCATCTTGTTTAGTGTATCATTTAAAGCTTGTGTTTCCTTATTTATTTTCACTTTGGATGATCTGTCCATTGGTGAAAGTGAGGTTAAAAGTCCCCTACTATGATTGTGTTACTGTCGATTTCCCTTTTTATGGCTGTTAACATTTGCCTTATGTACTGAGGTGCTCCTGTGTTGGGGGCATAAATATTTACAATTGTTATATCTTCTCCTTGGATTGATCCCTTGATCATTATGTAGTGTCCTTCTTTGTCTCTTGTAATAGTCTTTATTATAAAGTCTATTTTTTCTGATATGAGAATTGCTACTCCAGCTTTCTTTTGATTTCCATTTGCAAGGAATATCTTTTTCAATCGCCCCACTTTCAGTCTGTATGTGTCCCTAGGTCTGAAGTGGGTCTCTTGTGGACAGCATATATATGGGTCTTGTTTTTGTATTCATTCAGCCAGTTTGTGTTTTTGGTTGGAGCATTTAATCCTTTCACATTTAAGGTAATTATTGATATGTATGTTCCTATTAACATTTTCTTCGTTGTTTTGTGTTTGTTTTTGTAAGTCTTTTCCTTCTCTGTGTTTCCTGCCTAGAGAAGTTCCTTTAGCAATTCTTGTAAAGCTGGTTTGGTGGTGCTGAATTCTCTTAAATTATGCATGTCTGTAAAGCTTTTGATTTCTCCATTGAATTTGAATGAGATTCTTGCTGGGTAGAGTAATCTTGCTTGAAGGTGTTTCCCTTTCATCACTTTAAATATATCCTGCCACTCCCTTCTGGCTTGCAGAGTTTCTGCTGAAAGATCAGCTGTTAACCTTATGGGGATTCCCTTGTATGTTATTTGTTGCTTTTCCCTTGCTGATTTTAATACTTTTTCTTTGTGTTTAATTTTTGTTAGTTTGATTCATATGTGTGTTGGCATGTTTCTCCTTGGGTTTTTCCTGAATGGGACTCTCTGCACTTCCTGGACTTGATTGAGTATTTCCTTTCCCATGTTGGATAAGTTTTCGACTATAAACTCTTCAAATATTTTCTCAGACACTTTCTATTTTCTTCTTCTAGGACGTGAATAATTCAAATGTTGGTGCACTTAATTTTGTCCCAGAGGTCTCTGAGTGTCCTCCATTGTTTTCATTCTTTTTTCTGCTCCACCAGTTATTTTCATCATTCTATCTTACTGCTCAGGTATCTGTTCTTCTGCCTCAGTTATTCTGCTATTGATTTCTTCTAGAGTAAGTTTAATTTCAGTTATTGTGTTGTTTGTTACTGTTTGTTTGCTCATTAGTTCTCCTAGATGCTTGTTAAATGTTTCTTGTATTTTCTCCATTTTATTTCTGATATTTTGAATCATTTTTACTGTCATTACTCTGAATTCTTTTTCAGGTAGTTTGCCCATTTCCTCTTCATTTATTTGGTCTTCTGGGTTTTTATCTTGTTCCTTTGCCTGCAAGATATTTCTCTGTCTTCTCATTTTGTCTAATTTAGAGTATTTGAGGTCTCCTTTCCCAAGGCTGCAGGGTCGTAGTTACTCTTGTTTCTGTTCTCTGCCCCCGGTTGTGATGTTGGTCCAGTTTGTTGTGTAGGCTTCCTGATAGGAGGGACTGGTGCCTGCGTTCTGGTGTATGGAGCTAAGTCTTTTCACTCTGATGAGCAGGGCCATGTCAGTTGGTGTGTTTTGAGGCATCTGTGAGCTTAGTATGACTTTAGGTAGTCTGTGTGCTGATGCGTGGGTTTGTGTTCCTGTCTTGTTTGTTTTTTTGGTGTGATGTGTCCACCTCTGGGAGCTGCTGGCAGTTGAGTGGAGCCAGATCTTGGATTCAGATGCAGGCCTCCGTGAAAACTCTCGGCAATTAATCTTCCCTGGGGCCAGGAATTCTCTTGTGTTCCAGCATCCTGGACTTGGTGCTCCCACTTCAGAGCCTCAGGCCTCACTTCAGGTCGGGGAACCAAGAACTGGCAGGTCACTCGACCCAGAAATAATGAGAATTAAAAAAAAAAAGAAGAAGAAGAAAGCATATCAAACCCCAGACAAATGGTAAAAGTAAAATCAAACAAACAAAAACAGAAACAAGGAAACACGCACACACACACAAGAAACAAAAACAGACCAAATAAAATAAAAAGCAAAAGAACAACCAGACAAACAAAAGAACCCAAGAATGAAATCAAACAATTATAAAGAAAACTGACAAAAACACAAAAGCAAAACACAAAACCAAAGCAGATTACAAATTGAAGAATGAAGCAGAGAAACAAAACAAACTTACAAAAATGATATAAAAACAGAAAGAAGAAAAAAAGAAAAGGGAAAGAAGTCAGAACAACGAAAAATAGCGTAAGAATAGAAATATTAAAAAATAAAATAGAAAATGTATTAAAGGAGGAGGTAAGTTCAAGACGTTGGAGTAGAAGGAAGTCCACTGACTCCCTCTTGTGAGAGCACCAGAATCACAACTAACTGCTGAACAGTCATCGACAGGAAGACACTGGAACTCAACAAAAAAGATACCCCGCATCCAAAGACAAAGGAGAAGCCACAATGAGATGGTAGGAGGGGTGCAATCACAATAAAATAAAATCCCATGACTGCTGGGTTCTGGAGAACACTTATACCACAGAAGTCTACCCACTGAAGTGAAGGTTCTGAGCCACACATCAGGCTTCCTAACCTGGAGGCCCAGCAATGGAAGGAGGAATTCCTAGAGAATCAGACTTTGAAGTCTAGCAGGATTTAATTGCAGGACTTCAACACGACTGGGGGAAACAGAGACTCCACTCTTGGAGGGCACACACAAATTAGTGTGCACATCGGGACCCAGGGGAAGGAGCAGTGACCCCATAGGAGACTGAACCAGAACCACCTGCTAGTGTTGGAGAGTTTCCTGCAGAGGCGGGGGTGGCTGTGGCTCAATGTGAGGGCAAGGACCGTGGCAGCAGAAGTTCTGGGAAGTACTCCTTGCAGTGAGCCCTCCCAGAGTCCATCATTAGCCCCACCAAAGAGCAAGGTAGGCTCCAGTGTTGGGTTGCCTAATGCCAAACAACCAACAGGGAGGGAACCCAGCTCCACCCTTCAGCAGTCAAGCAGATTAAAGTTTTACTGAGCTCTGCCCACCAGAGCAACACCCAGTTCTATGCACCACCAGTCCCTCCCATCAGGAAACTTGCACAAGCCTCTTATATAGCCTCATCCACCAGAGGGCAGACAGCAGAAACAAGAAGCCTTGCAATCCTGCAGCCTGTGGAACAAAAACCACATTCACAGAAAAATAGACAAGATGAAAAGGCAGAGGGCTATGTACCAGATGAAGGAACAAGATAAAACCCCAGAAAAACAACTAAATGAAGTAGAGATAGGAAACCTTCCAGAAAAAGAATTCAAAATTATGATAGTGAATATGATCCAGGACCTCAGAAAGAGAATGGAGGCAAAGAACAAGAAGATGCAAGAAATGTTTAACAAAGACCTAGAAGAATTAAAGAACAAACAGAAGAACAATACAATAACTGAAATGAAAACTATGCTAGAAGGAATCAATAGCAGAATAATTGAGACAGAAGAACGGAAAAGTAACCTGGAAGACAGAATGATGGAATTCACTGCAATGGAACAGAATGAAGAAAAAAGAATAAAAAGAAATGAAGACAGCCTAAGAGACCTCTGGGACAACATTAAACACAACAACATCCACATTATAGGTCCCCAGAAGGAGAAGAGAGAGAAGAGAGGACCCAAGAAAATATTTGAAGAGGTTATAGTCGAAAACTTCCCTAACATAGGAAAACAAATAGCCACCCAAGTCCAGGAAGTGCAGAGAGTCCCAGGCAGGATAAATGCAAGGAGAAACATGCCGAGACACATAGTAATGAAATGGACAAATATTAAAGACAAAGAAAAAGTATTGAAAGCAGCAAGAGAAAAATGACAAATAATATACAAGGGAACTCCCATAAGGTTAACAGCTGATTTCTCATCAGAAACTCCACAAGCCAGAGGGAATGGCATGACATAATTAAAGTGATGAAAGGGAAGAATCTACGACCAAGACTACTCTACCCAGCAGGGATCTCATTCAGATTCGATGGAGAAATCAAAAGCTTTACAGACAAGCAAAGGCTAAGAGAATTCAGCACCACCAAACCAGCTTTACAACAAATGCCACAGGAACTTCTCTAAGGGGGAAACACAAGAGAAGAAAACTACCAACAAAAACAAACCCAAAACAAATAAGAAAATGGTAACAGGAACAAACATATCGATAATGCCCTTAAACGTGAATGGATTAAATGCTTCAACCAGAAGATACAGGGTCACTGAATGGATACAAAAACAAGACCCATGATTATGCTGTCTGCAAGAGACCCACTTCAGACCTAGGGACACAGAGACTGAAAGTGAGGGGTTGGAAAAAGATATTCCATGCAATTGGAAATCAAAAGAAAGCTGGAGTAGATATAAAGATATAAAGATATCAGATAAAATAGACTTTAAAATAAAGAATGTTACAAGAGACAAGGACAGATACTACATAATGATCAAAGGATCGGTCTAAGAAGAAGATATAACAATTATAAATGTATATGCACCCAACATAGGACCACCTCAATACATAAGGCAACTGTTAACAGGTATAAAAGAGGAAATCAGCAGTACAACAATAATAGTGGGGTACTTTTAACACCTTACTTACACCAATGGACAGATCATCCAAACAGAAAATTAATAAAGAAACACAAGCTTTAAATGACACAATAGACCAGATAGATATAATTGATATTTATAGGACATTTCATCCCAAAACAGCAGATTACACTTTCTTCTCACGTGCACATGGAACATTCTCCAGGATAGATCACATCTTGGGTCACAAATCAAACATCAGTAAATTTAAGAAAATTGAAATCATTTCAAGCACCATTTCTGACCACAGCACTATGAGATTAGAAATGAATTACAGGGAAAAAAATTTTAAAAACACAAACACATAGAGGCTAAATAATACGTTACTAAATAACCCATCGATCACTGAAGAAATCAAAGAGGAAATCAAATATACCTAGAGACAAATGACAACGAAAGCATGATGATCCAACACCTATGGGATGTAGCAAAAGCAATTCTAAGAGGGAAGTTTATAGCAATACAAGCCTACCTCAAGAAACAAGAAAAATCTCAAATAAATAATCTAGCCTTACACCTAAAGGAACTATAGAAAGAAGAACATACAAAACCCAAAGTTAGTAGAAGGAAAGAAATCATAGATATCAGAGCAGAAATAAGTGAAATAGAAACAAAGAAAACAATAGCAAAGATCAATAAAATTAAAAGCTGCTTCACTGAAAAGATAAACAAAATTGATAAATCATTAGCCACACTGATCAAGCAAAGAGGGAGAGGACTCAAATCAAAAAAATCAGAAATGAAAAAGGAGAAGTTACAACAGACACTGCAGAAACACAAAGCATCCTAAGAGACTATTAGAAGCAACTCTATGCCAATAAAATGGACAACCTGGAAGAAATGGATAAATTCTTAGAAAGCTATAACCTTCCACGACTGAACCAGGAAGAAATAGAAAATATGAACAGACCAATCACAAGTAATGAAATTGAAACTGTGATTAAAAATCTTCCCAAAAACAAAAGTCCAGGACCAGATGGTATCAAACATTTAGAGAAGAGCTAACACCTATCCTTCTCAAACTTTCCCAAAATATATCAGAGGACGGAACACTCCCAAACTCATTCTGTGAGGCCACCAACACTCTGATAGCAAAATGAGACAAAGATAGTACAAAAAAAGAAAATTACAGACCAGTATCACTGATGAATATAGATGCAAAATCCTCAACAAAATACTAGCAAACAGAATCCAACAACACATTAAAAGGATCATACACCATGATCAAGTGGGTTTATCCAGGGATGCAAGAATTCTTCAATGTACACAAATCAATGATTGTGATATACCATATTAACAAACTGAAAAATAAAAACCATATGATCATCTCAATAGATGCAGAAAAAGCTTTTGACAAAATACAACACCCATTTATGATAAAAACAGAATGTGGGTATAGAGGGAACCTACCTCAACATAATAAAGGCTATATAGACAAACCCACAGCAAACATCATTCTCAATGGTGAAAAACCGAAAGCATTTCCTTTAAGATCAGGAAGAAGACAGGTATATCCACTCTTGCCAGTATTATTCAACATAGTTTTGGAAGCCCTAGCCATGGCAGTCAGAGAAGAAAAAGAAATAAAATGAATCCTAATTGGAAAAGAAGATGTAACACTGTCACTATTTGCAGATGACATGATACTACAACACATAGAGAATCCTAAAGATGCCACCAGAAAACTACTAGAGCTAATCAATGAATTTGGTAAAGCTGCAGGATAAAAAATTAATGCACACAAATCTCTTGGATTCCTATACAGTAATGATGAAAAATCTGAAAGAAATTATGGAACCACTCCCATTTACCATTGCAATAAAAAGAATAAAATACCTTGGAATAAACCTACCTAGCGATACAAAGGACCTGTGTTCAAAAAACTATAAGACACTGATCAAAGAAATAAAGATGATACCAACAGATGGAGACATATACCATGTTCTTGGATTGGAAGAATCAATATTGTGAAAATGACTGTACTACCCAATGCAGTCTACAGATTCAATTCAATCCTTATCAAATTACAAGTGGCATTTTTTTACAAAACTATAACAAAAAACGTTACAATTTGTATGGAGACACAAAAAACCCCGAAAAGCCAAAGTAGTATTGAGGGAAAAAAACGGAGCTGGAGGAATCAGACTCCCTGACTTCATAGTATACTACAGAGTTACAGTAAGCAGGACAATATGGTACTGGCACAAAAACAGAAATATAAATCAATGGAACAGGATAGAACACCCAGAGATAAAAGCACATACCTATGGTCAACTAATCTATGACAAAGGAGGCAGGGATATACAATGGAGAAAAGACAGCCCCTTGAGTAAGTGGTGCAGGGAAAACTGGACAGCTACATGTAAAAGAATGAAATTAAAACACTTCCTAACACCATCCGCAAAAATAAACTTAAAATGGATTAAAGATCTAAATGTAAGGCCAGACACTATAAAACTCTTCGATAAAAACATAGGCAGAACACTCTATGTCATAAATCATAGCAAGATCCTTTTTGACCCACCTCCTAGATTAATGGAAATAAATTCAAAAGTAAACAAATGGGACCTAATGAAACTTAAAAGCTTTTGTGCAGCAAAGGAACCCATAAATAAGTCAAAAAGACAACCCTCAGAATGCGAGAAACTATTTGCAAATGAAGCAACTGACAAAGGATTAATCTCCAAATTATACAAGCAGCTCATGCAGCTCAATATCAAAAAAACAAACAACCCAATCCAAAAATGGGCAGAAGACCTAAATAGACATTTCTCCAAAGGAGACATATAGATAGCCAAGAAGCACATGAAAAGCTGCTCAGCTCACTAATTATTAGAGAAATGCAAATCAAAACTACAAGGTATCACCTCTCACCAGTTAGAATGGGCATCATCTGAAAATTTAGACACAGCAAATGCTGGAGAGCTTGTGGAGAAAAGGGAACCTTCTTGCACTGTTGGTGGGAATGTAAAGTGATACAGCCACTATGGAGAAAAATATGGAGGTTCCTTAAAAAACTAAAAATAGAATTACCATATGACCCAGCTATCCCACTACTGGGCATATACCCAGAGAAAAGCATAATTCAAAAAAACACATGCAGTCCAATGTTCATTGCAGGATTATTTACAATTGCCAGGTCATTGAAGCAATCTAAATGCCCATCGACAGACTAATGGATAAAGAAGATGTGGTACACATATACAATGGATTATTACTCAGCCATAAAAAGGAATGAAATTGGGTCATTTGTAGAGGCTCAGATGGATCTAGAGCCTGTCATACAGAGTGAAGTAAATCAGAAAGAGAAAAACAAATATCGTATATTAACACATATATGTGGAACCTAGAAAAATGGTATAGATGAACCGGTTTGCAGGGCAGAAATAGAGACACAGATGTAGAGAACAAACGTATGGACACCAAGGGGGGAAAGTTGTGGGCGTGGTGGTGGTGTGATAAATTGGGAGATTGGGATTGACATATATACACTAATATGTATAAAATGGATAACTAATAAGAACCTGCTGTATAAAATAATAAATAAAATAAAATTCAAAATAAAAGAAAATATATTAAAGAAAAAGAAAAGACAAAATCCCAGAGAAATGGTAAAAACAAAATCAAAGAATCAAAACCAGAAAGATGGAAACACGCACACGCAAAAGAAACAGAACCAAATAAAACAAAAAGCAAGAGAACAACCAGACAAATAGAAGAACTCAAAAATGATATCAAACAATTAGGATCAAAACTAACAAAAACACAGAACCTAAAAACAAAACCAAAGCCATGTTCCAGCTGAAGAATAAAGCAAGGAAAGAGAACAAACTGATAAAAATTATTTTTTGAAAGTAATAAAATAAAAAGGGAAAAAACACAGGACAATGGAAAGCAAAGTAGAAATGGAAATATATTTTATATATATATATATATATATATATATATATATATATATATATATATATATATATATATATAAAAGAAAAAAAGGAAGAAAAAATAAGGGAAAAGCTCACAGAACAGAAAAACAACGTAACAGTAGAAATATACAAGAAAAGGTAAAACAGGGCTTCCCTGGTGGCGCAGTGGTTAAGAGTCCGCCTGCCGATGCAGGGGACATGGGTTCGTGCCCCGGTCCGGGATGATCCCACATGCTGTGGAGCGGCTGGGCCCGTGAGCCATGGCCACTGAGCCTGAGCGTCTGGAGCCTGTGCTCTGCAACGGGAGAGGCCACAACAGTGAGAGGCCCGCGTATTGCAAAAAAAAAAAAAAAAAAAGAAAAGGTAAAACAATAAAAATTATATTATAAAACATGAAGATCCCAAAAGACTAAATAAAAACAAAAAATACTAAAACAACAGCAAACAAACAAAAAGAAAGAAAAAAAAGCTAGAACCAACAACAGAATGAATCAAAACTTAAAAAAATTAATAGTAATAACTATGTTTCCCTGGGGTCTCAGCTGTAAGTGTTCTTGCACACGCTGTGAGCCACAGCTCATTTCCACCTCCCTCAGAGGCTCTCCTCTGCCTCTTGGCTGGTCTCTGGACCTGCTGTGGTACCTGTGGGGACTACTCAGACTGTGATCTGGCCCAATTCCTGCATGTACTTGCCCGCAAAACCCACAGCTTCCAAAGCTAGCCCATTTTCATTTGTGGGAACACTCATTGTCTATTCAGATATTCCATAGATGCAGGGTCTACCTAGCTGATGGCGGGGATTTAATCTGCACCTTGTACAGCTGATGGAAAGATTTTCAATTTTCTTCCTTAGTCGCCCCATCCTGGGGGTTCAGCTTTGGTTTTATCCCCACCTCTGCATGTGGTCCACCCACAGGAGTCTGGTCCTGAGGCTGCCTTGGAGCTCTTGGGTCTGCCCCAGTGAGGACAGGATGCAGAGGTGCTATGATTGCTTGGATTGTGCGAGCCCTGGTGGCACCAAATGCTTAGGGAAGCTGGCGGCCACGGGTGTAAGAGATATGGCTCTAGTGAGGGCCTTCTCTGGCACATGGCATAAGGCTCATGAAGGCCAGCTCTGGCTGGGCTTTTTCTGCTGCCTGGCATCAGGCGTGTGAGGGCCAGCCCAGAGAGGGCTGTTTTTATTGCTCCGCAGCCAGCGCATGAGAGCCGCCAGCCCTGAGAGGCTTCTTTTATTGTCCACTGGCAGGCGCCGGCATGTGGGGAGAAAAAGGCTACAATAGTGGCTCCTCCCCTGCGTGTGACTCAGCAGTAGTGCCCTGCTTCCGTGGCAGTCCAGTCTTCCTCTGTAGGCATTCCCTGCTGCACATTTCCTCCCTCCCGTCCTGTCAGTCTGTCTCCCCACAGCCAACAGCAGTTCTCGCTCCGGGACTGCTCTCCAGTCCCTACGCTCCAGCTCACAGCCCCCTTTCACATGTGTGAACACACGTCCCCGTCTGGGGCACATAGGACCGTGGTACGGACCATCTGTTTATTTCTCACTCTGTCCGTCTGCCACAGATCAGCCGCTACACCCTCCTCCGACAGACTCAAATGCTTCCCTTCTGTACCAGTCGATTTCCCCTTTGGAGAGGGGGTTTCCCTGAATTTGCAAATATCTCCTCTGCTTCAGCTCCCCTTCCCCAGGGTGCAGGTCCAGTCCTACTTCCTCTCCTCCTCCTTCTCCCTTCTTTTTTTCATCCTACCCAGTTATGCAGGGATCTTTATAGTCCTTTCCGGTGTCCCAGGTCTTCTGTTAGTGTTCAGCCGGTGTTCTGTGAGAATGGTTGCATCTATAGAGGTATTCCTGATGCATCCGTGGAGAGAGATGGACTCCACGTCCTCCTACTCCTCTGCCATCTTGATTCCCTCCTGCTTTAATATTTTTGATGAATACTTATTAAGCCTTTTCTATAACTGTCAGGCAATGGTAACTGTGCTCATGGGGATTTCAATCTATTGGAAATAGTCTTTTAGCTCTGCTTAAAGAAAGCTTCTTATGTATTATGCCCTGACTTATTGATGATTTCAAATCTGTATGAGAGATAATAACAGCTGCTATTTGTTGAACACTATTTTAAACGCTTTACAAGATAGAAGAATTAATTTACTTAATTTTCACAATGACTTTATGAGGTAGATACAACTGTTTTCATTTTATATTTGAGGAAACAGAGGCACAGGAAGCTTGTGCAGGGTCAAATGTCTAGTAAATGAATGAGTAGAACTTTGGCCCTAAGAAGTAGAGCTGCAGAACTCATATTCTCAGTCAGTAAAGGGGGACTGGATACTTGTGGTATGATTTTGATTTATGATTAGCTACTGGTAGAAGTATTAATATTAATTGAAAAATATAGATTATCTTAATATTTATAATATTCTTCCCCAGAATACACTGGGAATGGTTATATTAATACCCAAGAGCTTATAAAGGAGATTTTATAATTTTAGAAGACACATAGCTATGATTCATGGTCAAGGACAGTAAGGTGAATCTAGCTTCAGAAACATTAATGATGTTGCCAAAGAAATGATTATGATGCAAGCTGAAAGGAGGGGGGCACTTGGGAAAAAATGTAACAGAGGTCTAAAGAGATTAGATTTTAAAAGACATATTAGGAAGACTTAAAATAATGAATGGAAAATTTTAGTTAAGGAAAGGGAAAAAGCATAACTTATATGTAGTTACAATGCTTGAAGGGAATAATGATCTAAGAGGATATGAAGTTACTAGATGAAGACATTACCATGTTAAATGAGTTTGCATCTCTAGGTCCACATAAATTATAATTCAAGAAATTGAAATAATTGGCAGACTTATTGGAATATTTGCTAATATATTGAGTAGGATATTGTGCTAAGTATTTCAATTTATTTCATTAAATTTTCATGACTACTTTTTGAGGACATGTGTTATTAATATTGCCATTTACAGACAGTGAAGCTTGAGAAGTTAAATATCTGGTCTCAGTTGAGACATCTATAAGTGACAGAACCACAATTCAAACACACATAAATTCCAACCTCAAGCCCATGCTACCCTTGTTAATCAATCGCTTATTAAGAAGTTAGGAAATAGTCCATAAGAATAAATTCAAATGCTTTAAAATGGATTGGTAAGCTGGTATAATAGATAAGGAGAATGCTATACATATACTATTTATGGAGTTTAGAAAGTCATTTGATGTCATTTATTGAAAAAGAGTGCTGAAGGAAGATGTGATTAAACTGTATCTAAAGTAAATTGATTAGTAGATTGGTAGGAATTGAAGCAAAGTAGGCAGTATTGGGTCTGGGATGAGAGCAATAGTGAAAAAGCACAGATCAATTTGTGCGCCTCTGCTAGTCAACATTGTTACTTATTTTCAAGTCAAATATATCTGTAAGGATATGATCAACAAGGTTTTCTTATTTATGTGTGTCAAACACTGGGGGAAGCTAGTTAATCCCTATGTTTACTTCACATAGTTAGTACTCTAAAGGGACAGTGAGTTGACCTAAAATGAAGAGATTTGAAAGGAAAGAATGTAAAATCCAAATTTAGATTTTAAAATGTAACTACTTAAATATCAGAGAAGGGATATCAGACTTATCAAGAGTTGATATGTAAATAGCATCCCTAGAATTATCATTGATTCCAAGCACAATACAGATTAATACTGTGATTTGTCTCCCAAAAGTGAGTGACTTATGGCTTTACCCAAAATGTGTTGTTTGAAAAAAAAAGAGTTAATATTTCTGATGTACTTTGTACTTATTAAAAACTACCCAGGATCCCCAGGATCCTGTGATTGTCCTTGACTCCACCTTTATGAGGATCATAAATATCTGCAGTCTAGTCTGGAAATCAAGTGCTGCAAAACTATTTTAAAAATTGGGAGGGCTTCCCTGGTGGCGCAGTGGTTGAAAGTCCGCCTGCCGATGCAGGGGACGTGGGTTCGTGTCCCGGTCCGGGAGGATCCCACATGCCGTGGAGTGGCTGGGCCCGTGAGCCATGGCCACTGAGCCTGCACGTCTGGAGCCTGTGCTCCACAACGGGAGGGACCACAGCAGTGAGAGGCCCGCGTACCGCAAAAAAAAAAAAAAAAAAAAAAAAAAAAAAAAATTGGGAGTAGTTTGCCTGAAGAAGCAAATAGAACATGATATCTACCTTTTAAGTATTTGAAGGGTTACCAGGGAGAAAGGAGATAGTTTGTTTTATTATAATTTCGGGCACAATTCCAGAATTCAAAATACCGTGGAGTGAAAGTGATAGAGTGCTGGACTGTATCCCAGTTTCAGGAGGACAACATTAACAAGCATTGAATCTTTACTTCCTGTAGTGGTGAGCTTTCCATCACCTGAAATGTTTGTGTGAGAACCTGGCTTTGTACAGATCAGCCCTTGTAGCTCTGATCATGCAACTGAATCTTTCTGAGCTTCAGTGGGAATGATGATGTTACCTTCCTCATGAAGTACTTGTGAGGATTAAAGGAGTTACTGTGCATAAGGACTTAATGCAATCCCTGACATAAATAAAGTGCTAAAAAATGATACTTATTTTTATTACTGGATGACCAGTTTCCAAAGAGAGTACAGTAGAGAAGACATCTTTATTATATAGAAATGGAACTAGGCAACTAGATAAGTTGCCTTCCAAATGTTATAATCTACAGTTCCATGACTTAAACATTGTGAGGCCATTACACCTCTGTAATTTTCATAAGTACACTTATATCATGATTATTAATACTTTGAGGCAAACATCTTGATCTTTCTGGTCCACAAGTAAACCCATAGTGTACAAATATACATGTAAAAGTCAACGTGTGGGTAGTAACCTATATAAAGTAGTTATTATTTACATATAGTTCCCATGTAACTATATATCCCTCAATTTTTACATTGGCATTTTAATTAAACATGATATGTATGAGTGCTTCTATAATCATTCCAACCCAAATTTCTAAATATCTAAATATGATTGGTGTCTGAGGTTGTCACTTTTCCTGAAACTAATACATAAAATACATTAAAATGCATATAGATATAAAATTATTTATACAATTGGTGAAACATATTAAATTCCTTATATTATATTATAGAATCATTAGCATACATTAGGGCATGTAAATGAGTTTAATTGGATTACAATGCATTTAAATGCAGTAGCTCTCAGTTTTCTCTGCCAAAGGCTTGAAAGAGAAGAGGTAGTAACTTCTAATAATTGGAACTATCTTTTATTCTGAAATGCCCTCAGACACAAGTACACACACTCACATCCTCTAAAGCTACTGCCAAACCCTTCCCAGTTTTTGTGAGTGGTAGCACTCAACAGACAACAAAACAAATACTCTGTATAATTGAAAATTTAAGTATAAATTAATGTCAGAATCATATTCCCATATTCACCTCTGAGTAAACTGACATGAAGGAATATCTAAATAACAACATCAGATAAAATAGGGTAGAAGTAAGTAAGCTTAAGGAATTTATTTGAAGTATAGATTTATGATGCATTTGAATTAAGAAAATGTTTTAATAATAGCAATCTTTATTGCATATTTACTGTGTACCAGATATTCTGCTAAAGTTATGTATCATTCTATATACTACGTATAATTTAAGGCTCACAATAATCTTATGATTCCCACTTCATGTATGAGAAACTGAGACTCAAAGAAGTTAAGTAACTCACCCAAAATAATACAGCTGGTAAGTGAAGGGTGTGGTCTAAAATCTTGACTCAACACCCATGCACTTAATGTCTGCCTACCACCATTTACTAAGAGCCACAAAGAGCTTGACATCAACAAGGAAAATAATCCTCACTATAAAGTGACTCTCTCTTGTAAATATCAATAAGATACAGGTGATTTGTTGCTAATGTGGTACAATGAGACAAGAGGTGTTTGGTCATTCTTCATGACAAGTTTAGTTTGTTTCCTTTTTTCTTATTGGACAGTGATCTAACCTTTAATATAAACTATCCTTGGGTAATTCACTAAAGGCCACCTATCAGAGTGGTGTTTCATTAGCTTTTGGTATTTTTGTGATTATTCCCAAATTTGGCAGCTTTAGGTCTGTGCATAAGTTTGGTCTTTTAAAAAGAGAGGCATCTATCTGTAGAATGAATGGGTGAACTCAGAACCATGAAGTGAGAGATTACTTATATCTCAGTTTTCAGTTTGCTGTATTGTTGTTAACTAAGGTATAAAATGGCTTTCACTGCATAAAAGCTATTAATATTTAACACATTGCTCCTCCATTTAACAATCTCCACAATAATGTGAAAAAAGTAAAAATAATACTTTGTATTTATGTAGCACACGTCTCCATGGAGCCCAGAGAATTTGGTTGACAGGGTCTAAAAATGGCTTTGTCAGGGAGAACAAAAAACTAATATTATCATAATTATTTTGCAGGTATTGAAGCTAACACTGAGTCCATATGTAGCTACTAATGTGAACATTATGCAGTCAAAATGATATGGGTGGCTTCCTCCAGCCATCTTCATGATCAATAACGACCATACTAAAGAATCATACACAAGGTTCTTATTTTATTTTTGCTTATGGAGACAAACTGAATGACAGAACAATATATTGAGGATTCAATATTATACTCAATATTATTGGAGTGTTGTGGTGATATTTTGTATTATTTCACTTTGCCTTGGCCATATTGGAATATTATACAGATATACTTTCTTCTTTAAAATAACTCTGTTGCCAAAAGTCATGTGTGGAAAGAATCGTAATTCACGTATGTTTCTAAGGCAATAAAACAAAGTATTTAATGAAATGTTATAATTTTTTTTGTTTACAATAGTTTTTTTGTAATGGGAAAAAAGCAAGCACTGTAATGTAAGTGTGTTGTGAATTGAGATCTTTAAAAATGCATGGCTGCTTTAAAGTAGGAAGCATTGATCTAAGCAGTGGTAAAATGGTGATCCTAGAACTGTATATTTCTTACTTCTACGTTCTCTATAAATCTGGCACTCTAGATGATGGGTTAAACCTGTGTGTGTGTGTGTGTGTATGCACACGTGCACGCGCACACACGCACGCGTGTGCATAGTTTGTGTTAAATACATTGGAGAGAGAATAGCCCCAGATTTTGTCAGTGGTTCTGAAACCTTAGCATGCACCAGAATCATCCTGAGGACTTTTCAGAAATACAGATTGCTGGGCCATGTCCCTAGCCTTTCTGATACAGTAGATCTGGAGTGGGGCCTAAGAATTTATATTTCCATAAGTTCTTAGGTGATGCTAAATAATGCTTTTCTATGAACCATAGTTTTAGAACTAGTGGTACAGGAAATTGGGCTTCCGCTTTTACCCTTCATGGAGAAAGAAATAATTATGAGCAGGTAGAAATTACATGCCAACCTAGCTTGTTTTGGAAGATACAAGTGTGAGGTAGATACTGAGAATGAGATGGGAACTAAGATGTCTGTGTTCAAACAGAAAATTGAAAATTCTGCTAAGAATTCATACTAATTCTAAAAGTCATTTGCAGCTTATGCTCTCTGTCTGCAGTCCATTTCAATATTTATTCAATAAGTATATAGTGATCACTTATTATTGAACATGGACTTGCATGCAACAGAGAAAAATAAAGGATTCCTGCCTCTCTTGAGCTGAATTTTCACTCGATGTTACTTTGCTTTAATGTATTTACTATGTCTTTACTTTCATTGAGGATTTCTTTGGACCCTGTATCTAATTTCTCATATATTATTCTTTCCTTCTTCTAATCTTAGTGTGCCATGGGAAGGTATCAGTGTTTTCCCATTTGTGTTGCTTCTGTATCAGAATCTGAAGAGGGTGACAAAGGTGGTTCTGACTACTGATAGAACTAAGGCTGGGACACTGATAGTTATAGGTCCTTGGACTGGAAACCATTTCTTAACGTGACAGGAAGGACAACTGTGGCGCAGCTATTTCAGTGAAATTGAATTGTGGAAAACTGAAAGTATGTGAAACCTATGAAAAAGAATTTTCTACCTTATAGTTTTAATTTGCATTTAGTTGATGATTAATAACATAAAAGCTATATCTTACCCTTCATATTGGAAAATATTTTCTTAAAATAATAATAACTGATGATGGTAAATACATATCAAAATAGCACCTTTTGGGCCTCCCTGGTGGCGCAGTGGTTGAGAGTCCGCCTGCCGATGCAGGGGATACGGGTTCGTGCCCCGGTCCGGGAGGATCCCATGTGCCGCGGAGCGGCTGGGCCCGTGAGCCATGGCCGCTGAGCCTGCGCGTCCGGAGCCTGTGCTCCGCAACGGGAGAGGCCACAACAGTGAGAGGCCCGCATACCGCAAAAAAAAAAAAAAAAAAAAAAAAAAAAATAGCACCTTTTGTACACTGATGAGAAGAATGCTGTTGGAGGACAATTTGACAATTTGCAATTTAGAGCCTTGAAAACATCTTCATACTTTTTGAACCATGATTTTCTACGATCAGTTTATAGAAATTTAAATAGAGATGTGCATATTAATTATACATTTATTTTGATCATAGTATTGGCTTAAACATCAAAACATTGGAAATGTAGTTTAAATATCTCAGAACAGAATTAGTTATATAAATAATGGTATATTCCTAAAGTCTCATACCATTTAATCATTTAAATTATAATTTTTACATATTTAATAATATAAGTAAATATTTTGGATACAAGTTTAAAAACAAAATTCAAAATGTTTTTTCAGTTTCCTAATAGGCATAGGAAAATGATTGGAAGGAAATATATCACATATTAACAGTGGATCTTTCTGAATTATAAATTATTTCTTTCTCTTTGCACTGTATTTTATCAATATAAATTCTGTGTGAAAGAGTATGTTGTTTTTATTATATGACGGGTGTATGTGTGTGTGTGTGCACATGCACGCATGTGCACACAAATACATGCATGGGAAATAGAATCCTGTGGAATTATCTTCTTAGGCACCATATGTGGATGCTCCAGGATTTGGAAGTCCATAAGTACACCTGACAGTCATGGTTTGCCTTTGTATTATTATGTAACCATAATCCTGCCATTATTCTGCATTGTCATACGTATAATTGCCAGGGTTCCTAGATAGGTCATAACTTGTTCTTTAAGTGTCAGTGTTTTCCTTTGTCAGATGAAAAGAAAAGAGAGAATAAATGTCTGGGTGGAATCTATGTGTCCTGGGAGTCCTATAAATTCTGAACAATTTCACTGTTTTTCCTCATAAGCACAGCATCTGTCTGTCTCTATTAAGCATTTCTTACAAAGATACTCTATGGGAAAATATATCTAAGAAAAATATTTCTAAGAGTGTGCTACCCACAGTCATATCCCTTACTAAATATAATACAAATAGAAACCACTGCTAAGATATTTGCCTCATGGCTGGGAACTGTCTAAATGTTAATCCTCGCCAATATCTTTTGTGGTAGGTACTTTTATTTTTTCCAGTGTACAGACAGGAATCCTGAGGCCTGCGGCTGGTCAATAATTTGCCCGAGGTCATGCAGCTAGGAAGAGGAAAGGCCAAGATTCAAATCCAGCCAGTGTGGTTCCAGAGTCTGCAATGTTTCTTAGTATCATGCCAAAAGATCTTCCTTTCATAGTTTTATTCTATCCACTTTAAACTTCTGACAGTGTTGAAAGAAAAGACCCTCAACTCATGATTGTGGTTTTACAGTGAAAACTTTCTTTTCACTCCTGTCAGAAGTTTGGAGCCTGAGTGTAAATTCAGTGGGATCCTTAAATTGTTAAGATACTGCTACTCATCATCACTATGCCTGTTAAGGACTTGGTGCTTGAGGGAACTGCCATTCTGGTTTTAAACAGCTGTCACAGAAGCTAAATTTCCAGTGGCTCCATTCGTTATTAGTTCTTTTAAGATATCAGGGGAGTTTTACTTTTAAAAGTGGCCCTGTAGATTTTAGTAATTAAAGAAAAACACGATGCATGATATCTGAAAATGTATCACTGACACTGAACTCAGTTTCCTTTGGATGACCAATAAGTTAGTAGAAGATTTCCAAGGCATATTAACACTACAACATAATTTATGCTAATGGGAGTACACCTTTCATAGGTTTCTTAAAAATACTTTTCTTCCATTATAAGATAGCACATAGCAATTAATGAAGTTTAAAAGCTTCAAAATATAGGCTAATTTACTTAATTTTTTTTCCTACATAGTTTCAACCATAGGGCATATAGCCTAGAATAAGACCCATTAGTATAATAGTGTAACTTGAACTAAGTTAAAATCCTTTTGTGGTACTCTGTGTTTTCCAGTTTTTCTTAAGAGGCAGGATTTGTGACTGTAACAATAATAATGATTATTTGAAAATCCTTAGGGCTCACCATGTAAGCTTCATCTGAAAAAATCTAGAAGCAATGCTTTATTAATTTAAGATCCATACTTCTTTGTTCCTTTTGGTCTATATACTTTGTTCACCTTCTTTGAAGAAACAGCACAGTTTGATTTCATGGTGCCTAGTAAAAGTTCTGTGCAATGAGAATTCCTCCACTTTAAAAACTGATTTCCAAATGTGCACACATATATGTGTGTGTGTGTGTGTGTGTGTTTATGTGTGTATTTTCTGTGTGCTTGAATATTTGGAGTAATATTTCTTATTCAGGGAATATTTGGGATGATTTCACAATTGAAGAGAATAACAGTTTGGGGAGATATTCCAATGCTCATTATGAGTTGAAGTGAGAAACTCCCCTATTCCCCAGAATTCAGTGTTGATTAATTATTATGCTGTGGGGTTTTAAAAATAATGATAATAGTGGTATTGGTGGTGGTGCTAGACAGCTAGCTTTTTGTCTAAAACACAGACTTTAATGACCTTTAGAAAAAGAATGCTTTCCTAAGAATGATGCCTTTCTTGAGAACACATATTTGGAGGTTCCCCATTTTATATATACACATACCTACACACACTACACACACATACATAAACAAATTAAAAAAAGAGAAATTCCTGTTTCAAAATTGACTTTGTCTATGAGGTTTTCATTACCTTCTTCAGGCAGAATTAATAACATTTCACTTGTTTCTCATGATGGTGCATTCTGCTGCTGTAGCATTTTTCACATTGTATTAAAATGCAGGTCTGTGCATATGTTTCCCACACTAGAATATGGAATACTTGAAGGCAGCAGCCCACTCTTATTTATCTCTGTCCCTTGTGCTTAGCACAGTGACTGACGCGTCTGTTGGGTTCATAATAACCTGTTGTTAATTATGATTTTGGAAATACAAAAGTAGGGCTGGTTTCTTGGGCTGTCAACCATGAAAGCTTGTTTCTCAGTAGTTTCTATAGAAATTTCAGAGACTTTCAAGAAGGGCTTTCTAGGCAGGAGCCTGAGCAAAGGGAGGCTCAGTTTTTACAGAATGTAAAACAATGGGGAGGGATATTGGAAACAGAGCCCATTATCATTCCCCACACAATCCTGGTGTCTTGCTCTGTGGGCTGGCATTGTTCCCTCTGATTTGGTCCAAACCTCAGGGCACTGATGAGCCTCTGTGGACCAGGCTGTCCCGTGAGTCTCTCCACAACAACTCTAATCCAGTTATACTTTTAGGTCTTGTGTTAACTATCACTACATAACACATTCTGTAAAAACTGTTACCACACATTTTATGTTTAGGGAATGGTACGGCAGTAGGGGTCGAGGGTTAGGGGTTGACAGATAGTGACGTGCTTTTAGGTCTTTGTGGAAACATCTCTGGTCAGGAGTGATGGATGGATAGGATTCTACTGGAGGTTATTGGAGGTAGAGAGACTCCAGATGCTGAAGTTGCTGAAGATCAACATGATGCATCTTTGTTTTGTAATCAGGAAGGGAAATTAAAAACAATAATCGATTTAATTATTTGACTCTCAGCTTAGAGACCAAGCTATCCCTTAGATACAAGGGAATATTAAGGAGTTACGATAGAACAATGTGTGAAGAGCTGAAAAATGCAAATTATCCTGTTTTATAAGAGCTATATAAAACGGAATCTTTTTTGTTTGTTTCCTTGTGTACTGAAAAGGTGTTTTGTTACACCCTGAAGGGCTAGTAGAACTGTAACTTGAAAATAATAAGATTTTAAATGACTTTAAAAATGAAGATCATTGCTTTTGAAACCTGACTTCCTGAAAACTATTAAAAATATGTATACATGTAGTATATATATATACATATAAAACAGTTAATGTAAGACCTAAATTTTACTGAATACTTAATACATGCCAGGTACAGATATTAAGATATTTACATGTATTATCTCATTTAACACTATGAAGTAGCTACTCTTATCCCAGTTTTATACATTAAAAGAATAGTGCTTTTCTTTAAAAGGATTTGCCCCAAATAACATACCTGAGGAAATAGTGGAGCCAAAATTTAATCGCATGATATCTGACTTCAGACACTTTTTCTCTGGCTTCACAGGAACATCCATAGGAGGACAGATACCCTGTTCCTGTGTTTAAAACACATCACACTGTGGTGTTAAACAGAGTTCTCTTTACTGAAGAAGACTTAGTTTGGCCCCAGGTAACCTCTAGCTCACTAGGGATTATAATGTATGCTACATTAGAAAACAGGGCTCCCATAAACCTTGAAGCTATTGTGATCGTTCATCACTTCTCACCTGAAACTGTATCAGTGGGCTTCTGAGTTCCCTTGATTCCATCTTATTCACTTATAGCCAAAGTGAGTTTTCTAAAGTGAAAATGTAATTATTTCCTGCTTAAATCATTCAGTGGCTCCCCACTTTTTCCAAACATTTTGAACTTTTTTACTGTGGCTTATAAACTTCTTTCTGGACTCTATTTACCACTCTTGTCTCTTTTCTTTTCACTCTCACACTTCATGGCTTGCCACTGCAGCTCCACATTTTTCCTACTGGGTCTTGACACCTCCTGCCTCCACTGACTAGAATACTTTCCTCCCTGCCTCCCACACCTAGCTGCTCACACTTCTAGGCACATTCTGAGGACAGTTGCCCCTAAAGTCCCAAATTTGGGTTAAATATTTCTCCTGGATATTCAAGCAACATTCTCTACCTCGTTTTCACAAAACATCATGCCATGTGATTACTTATTTTTAACTTCCACTTGACTATAAGCTCACTGCTAGGAGAGAAGATGTGATTATTTTCTTCATCCTTGGATCCCCAATATTTGTGCATAGTAGGAGTTCAGATTTTTTGTTGTGTATATGAATGAAGGCAGATATTTAAAATACTAATTGGTAACACATAAAGTACAATTTTAAGTGCTCAAAACTATAACTTCATTTAACCCACACAAAACTCCCGTGAGGTAGATACTATTGTTTTGCCCCCATGAAATGACATACTTGCTACACAGGGAGTTTAAGTAAATAGCCAAAGGTTGCACAGCTAATAAGCATCAATACCAGTATTTGAACCCAGACTGTCAGGCTTCAGAGTATGGACTTGCCACTATTGCTACACTGCCTCTCTGAAGATTTAAGGTCAATGTATTAGTATTTCTAGGTGACAGTTGATACCTCAGGGCTTTCATAAGAAGGAAAACATGAAAACTGTTCATTGGTCCCATCTCTGCCACTAACAATTATGTTATTCTTATGATCTCACTTATGCCATAGTTTATCTGCAAAATTAGAAAACTGTGGATTGAATGATCCCAAAGGTCTTTGTTCTCTAAATAACAATGATTTGAACCAACCACTTATTTGTGCTACTCTGAGGAAGATAAAGTATTGAAAATAAATTACCAAAGGACTGTGAGCTAAAATAGATATTCTAAGTCCCATCTATAGACCTCTTGTCCATCTTACCTCCACTGTTTGGGAGATTTATAATCTCATCCTATTACTCTCTGATCAAGGAGCTGGACTTGAATAGGGCTGTTAGTTGGATAGACTAAATAACTATCTTAAAACCACCTAAGAAGTGGATTTCCACTGATACAGTTAATTTGACATATGACTACAGATAATAATTTAAATCAGAAATGTAAGTAATTGCCTACTCCACTGGCTAGCACACAGTAGGCATTCAGTAAATATTCTCTGTGGATTTTATTTTTCCTTTGATTTCACTCTTATGGATTTTACTTTTCCTGTGAATTTTCAGTTATATCAACTTTTTCTTGTCTCTAACAATATTCATCAAAAAAGGAGAACTAATAAGCATTCTAGCTAATTTGGTACATGTTCCTATTATATAATCACCATGGTATCCAGGCTGTCAATTGAGAGCAAACAATTTATAGGGAGAAAAACTTATGCATTGCTCTCTTACTTAAGGTGTGTTATTGTGGAAGCACTGCCTTCCGTCTTTCATTAGTAGATACTATTTTCTATTGAGTTCCATTGGAACATAAGTGTTGGGGGGTCTACTTTGAGAGAATAAGCAAGTTTGTTAAATGTTAGACAACCTCATTTTTCACTTTTAAAGAGTATGGATATATGGTTACATCTAAAGATTGAATATTAAATGATGTCAAGGCATAAAAAATGTTAATATATTCATGTTGTGTTTCTTTTTGTAATTTCGTTTTAATGACCAGTGCCCTAGTGGTCAAACACTGAAATTAGGTTCTTGTTATAACATGAAAGATGAGTGAAATTCAAATGTGTTTTTTTTAAATGTAAATCCATTTCCACTTATAAAGAGTACTGTGTTTAACTGAATGTAGAACATCTCACTTATTGCAAATAAATGAACAGCTTTAGTGATGCAAATGTAAAAACTACCATAGTATTGCATATCATTATCTAAATTATGTCCATCTAATGATCGAGATTCAATAATGACACCCAGAAAACACACCCACAGCAGTTAGTTATCCACCCACAGTGTGAAATTCTGAATAGGTTATGTGTGTGTGGTATTTTAGTCCTCCTCCCAGCATGTTTCAAAACAGCTGTTGTTGTGAGAACTTTGAAAGCCACAGGAAAGCATGTTTTGTGTGTTTTCTTCACTTTTATTAAGGCTGTGGGTCTGTGGTAACTCATTACGTGAATCTACTAGTAAATTTGATGTATATTTATTTATTTTTGGCTGCGTTGGTTCCCCGTTGCTGCGTGCGGGCTTTCTGTAGTTGTGGCGAGCCGGGGCTACTCTTCAATGCAGTGCGCGGGCTTCTCATTGCGGGGGCTGCTCTTGTTGCGGAGCACGGGTTCTAGGTGGGTGGGCTTCAGTAGTTGTGCCACGCAGGCTTAGTAGTTGTGGCTCGCGGGCTCTAGAGCAGAGTCTCAGTAGTTGTGGTGCACGGGCTTAGTGGCTCCGTGGGATGTGGGCTTTTCCCAGACCAGGGCTCGAACCCATGTCCCCTGCATTGGCAGGCGGATTCTTAACCACTGTGCCACAAGAGAAGTCTGCAAAGTAGACAAGGAAATAAAATACTAACACATCTCACTTGAAACTAAATTTTAGGTCTTAAGAATACGATGATTGTCAATATTCCTGGTAAACATAGACCAGTCATATCTATATGCTTGAAACTTGGCACCTCTGGGTTCCAGGAAATACTCCATAGTATGTATACCCATTAGGTTTGGGTTTGACTGCATTTAACGAGAAAGAGAGTGTTGTGTTAGTTTCAGGTGTTTTAAAAAAAAGAAAGACAAGATACGGTAAAGGGTTATTTCTCTCTTACATAAAAGGAGTTCATAGGTAGGCTGTCTAGGGCTCCTGTGGCAATTACACAGTGTTATCATGGCTCCTGTTTTCTGCTTTGCCATTCTCAGCTTGGTGTTTCCAAATTTAAGGATGGATATAACTATTAGAGTTCCAGCTATTGTATCAACACTCAAAGTGTGCTAGCCCCTCCTGTTTTAAGGAGAATTTCCCATGAGCATATACATACTTCTGGTTATATGTCATTGGCCAGACTTAGTTACATGACCATACCCAGATGTGCAGGTATGGTTGGCAACAGAGTGGCAAAAAAGCAGAGAGGTTGCAAACAGCAGCTCCCAATCAAAGAAGCATATCTGCATGCATTTAATAGGGGAAGGGGACTGCTGATCTCATGCATAAGGAGAGTGTACCCTATGACCATGTTTGAGTTGGGAAGGACAGTGAGTAGAGTTAAAGATGGAAGGAAAACTTACTGGAAAAAAAGAGAAAAACTGTAGCAAATTTGTTTAATTATTCTTTCAAATGCATGTGAAAAATGATATTTGTTTCCTTTTTAAAGGCACACATTGTAGAACAGAAGTCTGAAAATATTACTTCATATTACAATGGAGTCCATAAATACTCTGGCATTTTTGTTTTCTTCGTCCTGCAGTTTATAACACACTACTAATACACTGAGTCTGAGTAAGAACTTGATAAGTATAGATATTTATCCAGAATTTATGGTCACATTTCTCTGATGGTAGCACTGCTGATAGTAGTCATATTGACAGTTAGAAATTATAGAATTCAAGAGGATGGCCCTTATTTCACTTTGAGTTAGATGCAACTTCACCAAAGGAATTTCGTTCTAAATAAAAAAAAATCTTATGTAGCATTTTATTTTTTATGGCTTTCCTTTTCTTAATTCCTTCAATTTACTTAATTAGGCATGCAAAATATAACCCCACTTGACCAGCAAATATGTACTTTCTTTGAAGAAAAAAATGTTGCCTCAACCTACTGATGATCAGAAGGAAGTGTGTGTGTGTGTGTGTGTGTGTCTGTGATTTTATAAATTATTCTTTAAATGTGTATGAAAATGGACTTTTGGTAGCTGAATACATAGGTGTGATTTCATGATGAAGGTGTGAATGGGGATTAGTTTTAGTTGTCCTCAGTGTATAGATAACAGTTGAAGTTGTGTATGGATTAGCAATCCCCAAAAGAAAAGAAGGCTGTGAACTAATGTTTATATATAAAGGGGTAGAATCAAAGTGATAAGCTAAAGATGTAGTGATCAATGCTGGTCAGAGATGCGGCAGAAAGGTTAAGTAAAGTAGAAACTGGAGTGTTAGGAAACCAGGAGATAATATGTCATCTTATCCTAACTGAATTGAAATGCTGGTAGTTTAAATAAGGCTCATTCCAGTGAGTAAAACAATGCAAAGGAGGTGGAACCAATAAGTATACATGACTCTCTAGGAAGTCTCATGCCAAGGGAAGGAGATGAGACAGTAATTAGGCCTGTTAAAGATTAGTGTATACTTGTGCTGTCCAATACAGGAGACACTAGCTACACATGGCTACTGAGCACTTGAAATGTGGGGAGTTTGAATTGATATGGGCTATGAGTAAAATATACACTGGATTTCAAAGAGATGATATGAAAAAAATGCAAAGAATCTCATTGAAATTTTTATACTGATTACATTTTGAAATTATAACGATATGGGGTCAGATGAAATATATATTGTTAATATTATTTTCACCTATATATTTTTCCATTTTTATTGTAGCTCCTAAAATTTTTTAAATTGCATGTGTAGCTTACATTTGTGCCTCATGTTGTATTCAACAGTCAGTGTTGGTCTGTACTCTGATTCCAATTTGCCACCTCAATTTTTGACAAAAATATATGAGGGAAAATCAGAAGCCATTCTAAAAACTATAATTTTTTCCCACATTTACTTAGAAGTGCAATTTATTATAGTAGAAGGAACATGAGCCTCTGGATCCAGCTCTGCTACTAACTAGCTATATAGCCCCAGGAAAGTTATTTAACTTCTGTGAGCCTTGATTTCCACATCCATAAAATGAGAATCATAATACTTACCACACAGGGTAACTGTGAGGATAAAATGTGCATATAAAGGGCTTTGCAGAGTCCATGCCACATAACTGGCACTTAATAAATGTTAGTTACCTTTTCTCCCTTCTGTGTGACCTATAACTCTGGGTAAAAGGGATAGAATTGATCTGATATACTGTAAGCCTCAAAATCAGAGGAGTATGGGGATAAGAATAACAACAAAGGTTACTGACCCTCTGAAAAAGAAAACCAAAATCTTCCAAAATTGAAAAATAACCAACAATTAACCTTAGCCTTTTTGGAAGGAGAAAGCAAAAAATTTTTTCAAATATACAAATATACACATATATATGTATTTATATGCATATGTGTACAAATGCATGTATACGCGGGTGTGTGCAAGTGTTTGTGTTTTTCTCAGTGGGCCATGTGAAACAGTGTATATGTAATTGTTTTATAAACTAGAATGAACTGCATCTATTCAGATCTGAACAGTGGAATGATGATCACTATTCTCTAAAATTACATCTACTAGAAAGTGATAAATGGAGGAAAAACATTTATGTTGTAATGGGGATAAAAGATGAAAAATAAAGACATAGAGAGGGTAGAAAGAATTTGCTGAAAGTCAAAATAGGAAATATACATCTAGCTAGCATACACTGTCCACATTTTTCTTTCTTAGCCTTGACATGCCTCCATGGAATGGTCCAAAATAACTCCCTCCACAGTGCTCAAGGACACAGTAGTGAATAAGTGTAACAAAAACCCTGCCTTCAAGGAACTTATGTTTTGAGGGAGACAATAAGAAAATAAATAAGTAAAAACAAATGTTATTAGTTATTAGTTTAAAGTCAAAAAACCCCCAGAGAAGGTTAGAAAGTATTGGTGGAGGAAGGTTACAGTATTAGATAAGGTAAAAAAGCAAGGCTTACTGAAAAGGTGACATTAAGTATAGATGGAAAAGAAATAAGTGAGCAAGTCATAGGGATTTCTGGGGGAAACATTTCAGATAACAGCATGAGTAAGGATCGTGATTTGGGAAATTTGGAATAGTGTGGAGGCCAGTGTGACTGGAGCCCAGTGAGGGGGCTAGTAGGAAGGCATGAGGTCAACAAGTATAAGGTGGGTGGGGAGATCATCTAGGACTTGAAATAATCTGACTTGACTTGACATGACTAGAAGTGTCTCAACTTGGATTGATTGACATGTCTTGACTTGACTTGACCTAGCTTGACTTGAACTTACTTGATTTAATTTTCTATAGAAGGTCATTTAAAGGTTTGGCTTTTACTCTGAGTGAGATGGGGATTTTAGGGTTTTGAACAGAAGTGTAATATGATCTTAACTTCTGTTAAATAATCACTCTGGCTGTCTTTTGAGAGGAAGATATAAAAGGCTAGGAGTGGCATGTTAGCAGTAGAAGTGGTAAGAAGTTCTGGATATATTTTAAAAGTAGAGCAAAAGGGATCCACTAATGGATCAGATATGAGATGTAACAAAAAGAGACAGTTCAACATTTTGGTCTGAGCAACTTGAAATATAAAGTTGCCATTTACTGAAGTGGGAAAGGCTGTGGAATAATAGATTAGGAGAGAGGAGTGAAAATGATGAGGATTTTTTTTCTGGAAATATTAAATTTGAGATGTCTATTAAACATTCAAGAACTGTAGGAAATATGGGTCTGGAGTTCATGGGAGATGGTCTGGGCTGGAGATATATATTTGGGAGTCATCAGTATATAGATGGCATGTAAAGTTATGGGATGGGATGAATTCTCCAAAGAGCAGTGAACAAGATAAGGACATATGGATGTGGGAGGTGAAAAGAAGGGATGGAAAGATGAGAAGCAAAGGAGGCTGAGAAAGAATGCCTATTCTGATGTACTGGAAGCCAAGCATTGAGGGTATTAAATCTAGAGGCATGACCTATGTCAAATGTTGGTATTGGGCCAAGTGAGATGAGAATTAGGAATTGACCTTTAATTTAGCAACATAAGGGTCAGTTTTGATGGAGAGGGAAAATCTCTATTGGAGAGAGGTCAAGAAAATATGGAAGTAGGAGAATCCAAAATAGTAATCAGAGAGAATTTGAGGGAGGGGGTGATAGTTTTATTATAAAGAGAGGAATAAAACCAGGACAGTAGCTGAAGGGTGAAGTGGAATGGAGAATTGTGGGGTTTTTTTAATAAGATGAGAGAAATAGAATACTTCATGCTCTTGATAATGAATGATAAGAGAACAGAGAGGTTAATGGGGATGGAGTAGTAGAAAGGCAAGAATTTCTGGAATCTTTGCTAGGGTGAGAGAGGAAGGGATCTGTCTGTCAAGTGGAATGATTGGTCTTAGCTAGGATACCTTTTGCCCATAGTAATATATTTTATTTGAGATAGAGTCACAGATGTAACTGAATGGATAAATATTTTGTGGAGCCTTTTGGAAATTGTTTTTTTGTTACTTATCTTTTCCCAGCAAAATAGGAAACAAGATCATCAGCTTTATTTACTAATGACCCTCTTCCTGTCTGTCCTCTGCTTCACCAACTCTTTCTTTAATCCTTACCCATAATTAGTTACTTACCCTTATTAGACTCAAAGTATGATCCCAAAATAAAATGATTCAGATTTTCCTGGAATATATATTAAAATGCAGATACCTGTGTTCCACTCAAGGCCTAATAAAATATCCCTGGGAAGTGGAGCCAGGAATTTGAATTTTTAGTAAGGTCTCCTGGTGCTTGTGATGCCCAGTAATCTTGAACACCACCCTTTCCCTCTTTTGATTGCTTCAATAATAAATGCCTTATCCTCTTTCATCCCCCTGTGAATTGCTCTATCTTTAGAAGAATGCTTTCATCTGTATTTGGTAGAGAATTTTGTACACATTGAATATATTTGAATATCTAACACTGGTGGAGATATTTTTCTAACTATAGTCTTTCCAGATCACATTCAGGGACTGAAGAAAAATTGTTCCCACATGTTATGAACACAAGTATACCTAAGGGATTTTTTCCAGATTCTAGATAAACATCATACACAATGAAGTACCTGATAAACTTCATGTTACAATTAAATCATGTCATCAGCAGGTTATATACTGTCTCTGGTGAAACTAGTTTAGAACACTGAAGTTCTCTAATAAAAAAAGGCTATGTCTCATGCTACTTCATATGCTGAATCCTTAACAAATGTTTAATAGCAGAAAAGTGAATTAAATAACTCTACATATTTTAATTTAGATCAAACTGTAAGTACAATACATATATTTTAAAGCATAACCATAGCAAATTTAAAGAGACTGAAGCCAAAAGAAAAGAAGGAAGGAAGGGAGGGAGGAAGGAAGAAAGGGAGGAAAGAAGGGAGGAAGGACTCTAAACCAGTTCCTTTTTCCAACGCAAATCTTAAAAGTTTTGTCTACTTATACTGCCTTTTATTATTTTTCTATCCTACATGCTACAATCTTTGAATAATCAGAGTTTATATCACACATATTGAGATTTTTAGGTAAAAGAAAAAATCTATTGGAATTAAATCAAGTAAGACAGGGCATAGAAAAATATCCACAAAATGAAGGTGGTTATCACAAGAAAATTATATATATATATATATATATATATATATATATATATATATATATAATATATATTTGAGGTCATGACCTTGAATTAATTTGAATGAAAGACTGCAGAGCAAGGAACAAGGAGGATAGGTCAAAATGAAGTAATTTTAACTGATGATTTGTTTTTCCTTGTCAATGAATATTTTATTTTGTAATCGGTAAAAAAAAGTGTTCAACTTTGTATTAATGCTGAAATTATTAATATTCTGGGAAATTTTTCTAGATAATTGCAGCAAATTTTATTCTTACAGTGTTGTTATTACTATTTTCTGATATTAAAGTGCCCCTTATTTTTTTAGGAAATGTTGCATTAGGTCCCATTTGTTTATTTATTTATCTTTATTTCCATTTCTCTAGAAGATGGGTCAAGAAGGATCTTGCTGTGATTTATGTCATAGAGTGTTCTGCCTATGTTTTCCTTTAAGAGTTTGATAGTATCTGACCTTACATTTAGGTCTTTAATCCATTTTGAGTTTATTTTTGTGTATGGTGTTAGGGAGTGTTCTAATTTCATTCTTTTACATGTAGCTGTCCAGTTTTCCCAGCGCCACTTATTGAAGAGGCTGTCTTTTCCCCATTGTATATTCTTGCCTCCTTTATCAAAGATAAGGTGACCATATGTGCATGGGTTTATCTCTGGGCTTTCTATTCCTGTTCCATTGATCTATATTTCTAGTTTTGTGCCAGTACCATACTGTCTTGATTACTATAGCTTTGTAGTATAGTCTGAAGTCAGGAAGCCTGATTCCTCCAGCTCCATTTTTCTTTCTTAAGATTGCTTTGGCTATGCAGGGTCTTTTGTGTTTCCATACAAATTGTGAAATTTTTTGTTCTAGTTCTGTGAAAAATGCCATTGGTACTTTGATAGGGATTGCACTGAATCTGTAGATTGCTTTGGGTAGTATAGTCATTTTCACAATGTTGATTCTTCCAATCCAAGAACATGGTATATCTCTCCATCTGTTGGTATCATCTTTAATTTCTTTCATCAGTGTCTTATAGTTTTCTGCATACAGGTCTTTGGTCTCCTTAGGCTGAACACTCTATGACATAAATCATAGCAAGATCCTTTTTGACCCACCTCCTAGAGAAATGGAAATAAAAACAAAAATAAATAAATGGGACCTAATGAAACTTAAAAGCTTTTACACAGCAAAGGAAACCATAAACAAGACCAAAAGACAACCCTCAGAATGGGAGAAAATATTTGCAAATGAAACAACTGACAAAGGATTAATCTCCAAAATATACAAGCAGCTCATGCAGCTCAATATCAAAAAAACAAACAACCCAATCCAAAAATGGGCAGAAAACCTAAATAGACATTTCTCCAGAGAAGATATACAGATTGCCAACAAACACATGAAAGGATGCTCAACATCACTAATCATTAGAGAAATGCAAATCAAAACTACAATGAGGTATCACCTCACACCAGTCATAATGGCCATCATCAAAAAATCTACACACAATAGATGCTGGAGAGGGTGTGGGGAAAAGGGAACCCTCTTGCACAGTTGGTGGGAATATAAATTGATACAGCCACTATGGAGAACAGTATGGAGGTTCCTTATAAAACAAAAAATAGAACTACCGTATGACCCATCAATCCCACTACTGGGCATATACCCTGAGAAAACCATAATTCAAAAAGAGTCACATACCACAATGTTCATTGCAGCTCTATTTACAATAGCCAGGACATGGAAGCAACCTAAGTGTCCATCCATAGATGAATGGATAAAGAAGATGTGGCACATATATACAATGGAATATAACTCAGCCATAAAAAGAAACTAAATTGAGTTATTTGCAGTTAGGTGGATGGGCCTAGAGACTGTCATACAGAGTGAAGTAAGTCAGAAAAAGAAAAACAAATACCGTATGCTAACACATATTTATGGAATCTAAAAGAAAAAAAATGGTTCTGAAGAAACTAGGGGCAGGACAGGAATAAAGATGCAGACATAGAGAGTGGACTTGAGGACACGGGGAGGGGGAAGTGTAAGATGGGATGAAGTGAGAGTGGCATGGACTTACATACACTACCAAATGTAAAATAGATAGCTAATGGGAAACTTCCACATAGCACAGGGAGATCAGCTCAGTGCTTTGTGTCCACCTAGAGGGGTGGGATAGGGAGGATGGGAGGGAGACGCCAGAGGGAGGAGATATGGGGATATATGTATATGTATAGCAGATTCACTTTTGTTATACAGCAGCAACTAACACAACATTGTTAAGCAATTATACTCCAATAAAGATGTTAAAAAATAAAAGAAATTATTACTTTATAACTTAGCCTCTAAGAATAGTGCTACATAAACTTAGTAAGTGCCCAACAGAAATGGGGTCAGGTAGAAAAATTCAAATTGTCCTTATTTACTTAGTAATTTCTTTAAGTCATGTTCTCCTTTGTATTATGATTTCTAAAATATGTTTTAAAATTACTTTAAGCAATTAGTGGTTTAGTGTTCAGCTGTCTCAATAGGTATGTTTCTGCTCTTTTATTTGTTTGTGTACAAGAATAGCTTTCTGCCAGTTGAAGTGGGATTTGAAATTACAGCACCAGCAGGCAATTTCTTGGACAAATTACTATTTGGACCACTAATGTAGAGGAAGGGAAGAATGTTTATTGCACCACTGAACTGGCTGATGCTTCTATAGCCAAGATTGTGCCAGAGGCCACTGTGCTGGGAAACAGTCCAAGAGAAGCTATACACCTTGTGTTTTGAAAGACTTGTCTCTACACTGAGAACACATGTTGGTGTTCAGAAAGAAAGAGCTGAATCTATTTTGTAAGAGCAGTGGGAAAATTTAGCTACATGGGTTGACAAGTTCAACATTTCTATGACAATGCATATATGAAATTAACATTTGGTAGATTCCTTCTTAAAATTATTTCAATATTTATTTTTCCATACATAAATATATTAATACACTTTTATTTCCCATGCCATCCTGAAGTGGATCAGTTTTCTTTTTTTTTTTTTGCGGTTCGCGGGCCTCTCACTGTTGTGGCCTCTCCCGTTGCGGAGCACAGGCTCCGGACGCACAGGCTCAGCGGCCATGGCTCATGAGCTCAGCCGCTCCACGGCATGTGGGATCTTCCCAGACCGGGGCACGAACCCGCGTCCCCTGCATCGGCAGGCGGACTCTCAACCACTGCACCACCAGGGAAGCCCTGGATCCGCCTTCTTTTAAAAATTTGACCTTTAAGCAGTTTCCCACCCCAATGGCCCAAGGATGGCATGCATAATTTTAAAATAAACTGTTTAGCCACTTCTTTCTGTAGAAAAATGAGATCATACTCAACAATTTCTATGGGGGATGAAGAAGGAAAGATGGAACCAGTATTATAGCTATATTTGTTTTCATGTTTTAGAGCAAGGTAGTGTCGAATCCTCAATTTAAGATGGGGATATTAAAAAATCGTTTCAAGGAAATAAAGTATTTATCCAGATATTGAATATACCAATGGTTTAATCCTTTAAGAGAATCCCAACAGGAGACTTTGGCCTTCAAACACTTTTAATGTTGTTTTCCACTCCAAGTCATTTTCTTTTAACCAAATAGCTGTGTCTAGTTAAAAATCTAGGAGTCCAAAACTTATCTTAAACCCTCATTCAAAGCTCCTGATCCCCAGGGTTAATATCATATGCTTGTTATTTGTTTTGCTGTTAATGAATGTAAAGAAATCCAATTTCATGTACTTTTTCCTTAAATGAAGTGACTATAGATGAAAGTGCTTTCCCATAGATGATGCATGTAGGGATGGAGGAAAACTGGAATTGCCTAAATAGTAATTTCTCCATAGCCTGACACAATTTGCATTTCCAGGGACAGCTTCTGGTGAAGGCTATCACCAAATCCAGATCCCAGTTCTTTACTTAGACTCCTCAGTACCACTAACTTTGGAAATAACTTCTAGGTCCAGTTAGTAATTAAGGACTTGAGTTATTCTGTAGAATGGATCTTAAAACTGTCCATCTGGGCCCACAAGTTTATAACTATGATTTTCTACTGCTGTTTGAGGACAGTGTCTCATAAAACATTTGTTCAAACTTGTCTTGAGTAAAACACCCCATGGTACCACACTCCTCACTAACTTGTCAGTAACTTTCCACTTTGTTCTAAGGCAAATTGTAAGTTCCTTAACATTTCCACTGCTCAATGAAAGTCCTTATCCAGGCAGCTTCAAACTTCAGTTATAAAGCAGTAAACTTAAACTTTCTCTTCACAAATCAAAAGTGTTCAAAGACTTACATGTAGATTCAATTCTTGTAACATCTTTGGATACTTTATAACATCTCAAGGAAGGTGTGCAAATTAAGTGCACAGCTCTAACCAATGAGCTAAGAAAATGATAATGAAGGATATTGTAGTCTCTCTCATTTAGTACTCCATGTCTGCATTTTTTCTATTGACATTCCTTCATCTCTGTTTTCCCTCAATGATCTGCATCATCTACTCCATAGTGATGGGGGAGGCATTTTTATTTTTATTTTTTTATTTTTATTTATTTATTTTTATTTTTTTATTTTTTTTCGGTACGCGGGCCTCTCACTGTTGTGGCCTCTCCCGTTGCGGAGCACAGGCTCCAGACGCGCAGGCTCAGCAGCCATGGCTCACGGGCCCAGCCGCTCCGTGGCATGTGGGATCTTCCTGGACAGGGCCACGAACCCACGTCCCCTGCATCGGCAGGCAGACTCCCAACCATGGCGCCACCAGGGAAGCCCAGGGGGAGACATTTTTAAATACTCTTTAGAGTTAAGGATCACTTCCTGATTAGAGCCTGACCATGTAGTGGACTTCTCCATTACCTAGACACATGGGCACCTTGACCTTTCTTGGGAGACATCATCAAACATTCTCTGGCCACTTGGCTCAGGTGTACAGAAGGAGTGTGACTATTTAATGAATTTCTCCTCAATGTCAGGTGGGCTGTAGGATTTGGACGTTGTGTAAGGGGTCATATTGGCTCTCTTTGGAGCTTTCTCTTACTGTGAGTTAGCCATAGGGCTTGAGAATCTGAGGAGGGAATCAGTACTGGTGCTTTTCCATGACATCTTCCTAGTTTTACACTCAGCATTCAGTAGCAGTATCTGGATAGTGTAAATCTTGGGAATTTTTTTAGCCTTAGAAAATCAGAAAGGAAGAGCTCGAATCAGATTAAATCATGGAAGTTTTCAGCTATATACACCTTCACTGTCCAGGCTTTAGTACATTAGAATGAAGTATAAAGACTACAGTGCTATTTATTGCTGGAGGTTTTTCAGGAATAACAGATGAGCTATATTTTCTAGCAGTTTCAGTTCAGCAGATTTCAGTCTTCCCTCTCCCCTTACCAAAATGCCTGAGGAATGAGGCTATAACATAAGTAATAGTGTTCATAAACTCCGTGATTATCAATATGAAACTGACACTCTCTCCTACCCTTTCCAGCTCCCAGTTTGTGTATGATTTGGTGATTTGGATGTTTTTTTTATTTTATTTTTTTCTTTTTGCGGTATGTGGGCCTCTCACTGCTGTGGCCTCTCCCGTTGCGGAGCACAGGCTCCGGACGCGCAGGCCCAGCGGCCATGGCTCACGGGCCCAGCCGCTCCGCGGCATGTGGGATCCTCCCAGACCGAGGCACGAACCCGCGTCCCCTGCATCGGCAGGCGGACTCTCAACCGCTGCGCCACCAGGGAGGCCCGATTTGGATGTTTAAAGCCTTGAGTAATTTAAAATAAAATCTCACAGGTAATAGCTATACCCTCTAGAAGACTACACACACACACACACACACACACACACACGTATACCAAATGAAACAATTAGTGCTTTAGAAATATACCTGCCTGTCAATTACTGTTAAAGATCTTATTAGGCTCTATAATTTTATCACGGTTTACCTTAGGTGGAAACTGATGATGACAATAGAGAGCATGAATGGAGATTCTTTGCCTCCCCCAGCCTCCTAATCTACCAGGAAGGGCAGTATTCATGCCCAGTTTGGTTGGTTATATATATAACATATACATATACATATACATATATATATATATATAAACCACATGTTTCAGAGATAGTGTAGGTGAAAGACAAGAAAGCTGACCTTAATGTCATTCCTGATTATATTAGTCTGTAAACAGCATAAGATCTTGTTTCTGGGCTACCAATTCATGATGTGACATATTAGCCAGTGGTAGTTACTCGGATTTACTATTTTTAGGAATGTTAAGTGATATTGGAAATATTGACAGAGTTCAACTGTAGATTCTCACTCATCTAAATTATTTGATCACAAGATCAACAAATGAATTCAAACAAACCACCTTTAAATTATTCTGAGCATCATTGCTAATTTGAGATTTAAGAGATATATTCTTATTTTCCAAAACTCGCCATTATAAGTATGTTTTATAGGTATATGTTTTGTAATGAGCTTAGAATTAATGAACACACTTTGGCTCAGATGATTATTTTCTATAAATCCTCTAATGAACTAAATCATAAATAAGTGAGATCACCGTTTTAATGTTATGTTTATTACCAAAAGTACTAAAGTGTTTAAAAATAACATTTAATATTATCAAATATATGTTTTCTAGAGGAAAGGCATTTAAAGAAAATTATATAAAATACTTGATATTTAGGACTAGCTGCAGAATTTGAAGTATTAAAACAACAGTTAAGGAGATAAATATAAATGGCTATCATGACTTTAGGGCTCTTTCAGACTTCACTAAGTTTGGGGTTTAATGAACTCTGAAGAAATAATAGAAATATATTTCTGTAAGTTCATTAATGTATAAACACTGTTACTCATGTGTAATTAAAATGATGTTGGTTAATGACTACTAGTAAATTGTCTATCAAAATCTTTATCAAATATGGACTATAACAAACATAAATCTATTTTGCCAGGGAAATGATGTTGGGATATTCTAATGTAGTGTGAGCATGTTTTTATCATACATTCGTGCTGCTTCCATAGTCAATCACTACTACTCTGAAAGAAACTCTAACCCTCTAATCCATTCCTCTGCTAATGACCAGAGTTCTCTTTTCAAAACCCCTATCTGATTGTCTTGGTTCTTGGATTACTAATCTGTAATGGTTTCCCAGTGCTTACAAGATAAATCCTACATTCTTTAGCATCTCTTATAAAAAGCTCACCTGAGAAGCAATGTTTAGTGAAGATTATTGAAGACACGTGTTATTTATTAACTTTTAATGTACTTGAAACTCTGCCCTTGGCTCCAGTCAGATCCCTCAGAGGCTACTTGAGCCTACCACTTCTTCCTTCCTGGCATCTCTAGGGGATTTCACTGTAAAGTTAAGCCCTCAGCTTGTGTAGAAGGGAATAATGGGGAGAGATCGATAAAAATTGTTGCTATGTTAGCTGCAAAATGCTGCTGAAGATATTCTCTGTATTACTCAATTTCTCTTATATAAAATGTAATGTGCAAATTGTCCTTTTTATTTAATGCAGAAGATACTCCGTTGTACATAAGAAAATTATATTCTAAGAAAATGAACTTCCTCCAATTTTTTTACCTGTTTATTTTTGTGTCTGGCTTTAGAAAGGTTAAAATTAAACTCAGTCAGAGCAAACATGCTGGTTCTTAAGATTACCATATTTTACTGTCCTTGTTATCTTGGTTTCCCACCCTCCTTTTCACCAACCTATTTTAACCTAGTTAAATAGTCAACCATCTTTGATTGGTTGTAAGCTATTTCAAATCCTTTCAAGAAAGGGATAGTTTAGGCAATCAGTATGTCGCTTTACATGGTTTATGGGCTCTTCAAAATCTGTTCCCAACTTATCTTCCCAGGGTTGTCTTCTGACATGGGCAACTCAGAACAACTCAAAGTTTTCGTCATACTCCGTGGGGTCCCCTCCTCTCCATCTCCAGTTGCAACATCCTCTTTTTCCTAAAGGCCATTCCTTCCCATTCCCATTTCTCTGCCTGGGAAATTGCTACTCACTCTTAAAGACCCAGATCAAATCTTACACGAAGTGTCCTACCATCATCAGAAAGAATGCATCCTCCCTGGCAGGATCCGATCATATTTTGGGCATGTAACTATTATAAAACCCAACACATTGCCTTATAATAACTTGTCTCTGTTGTTGTTGTTGTTATTGTTGTTGTTTTAATTAGGATGTTAGTTCCATGAGGTTAGAGCCTGTATTAGTTTACCAGAGCTGCCATAACAAAGTGCCACAGACAGGATGGCTAATATAACAGAAATTTATTTTCTTATAATTCTGGAGGTTAGAAGTCTGAGATCAAGGTGTCAGCAGTGTTGGTTTCTTCTGAGGCCTCTCTTCTTGGCTTGTAGATAGCTGTCTTCTCCCTGTATCTTCACGTGGTCTCCCTCTGTATATGTCTTTATCCAAATTTTCTCTTCTTGTAATAACCCTAGTTATATTGAATTAGGGCTCACCCTTAAGAGCTCATTTTAACTTAATAACCTCTTTTAAAAATTTTTATCCAAATACAGTCACATTCTGTGGTAGTGAGGGGTTAGGACTTCAACATATGAATTTGGGGAGGACACTGTTTAGCCCATAATACAGACCATGTTTAATTTATCTATTTAGCTCAAACTCTTAACTGTGCTCCTGAAATAAAATAGAAACAATAAATATTTGTTAATGAGTGTTATATTAAAGAAAATATTTATTATATGGTGTTTAAAAATATTTTTTCAATAACTTATAAAAACACTAGCATGTCTTTTGTATAATACAAAACAGCCAGAACATACTGTTTTTCACCAACCTTTTCCTTGTAGAGCTTAGTTTTTCAGTTAGGAACTTTCATAGCAATTTTGTTATGCTGCCACCAAGTGACACTGAAGGGAAACTGTCCCCACATGTTCTGCAGAGTTTAAGCTTTTGCCTAGATTGAGGATGTGAATCTCTCTTAAAAATTCTCCAAGACTCGTAGCTTGGGCATTTTTACATTAAAAAAAATCAATTGCCCTTAGTAAAATTAAAATTTAATCAATGTTTGAGGAAACGTTGACAGATAATTATATAGAGCAAATATTTTAAAGATAAGATAGTATTCATAGTTCTCTGATAAAAGGCTTACAGGCTAGATATCAAAAACAAACTATAACTTATGCTCAATTTCTTTAATTTTGACCACAAGCCTGTCTTGAGTCCATTCAGGGAGATATGCCCTAGTTTGTGTAGATTTTATTGCTTAATCAGTTAACAGAGAGAAAAAATGATATTGGCAGCTTTTCTAATAGTGAGAAATGGTTGACTTTTCCCCTTAAATTTGGAGCTGGAATGTAGTGGGAATTTCAGTTGTTATTAATTTGAAAAATCACGTTTTTCACATTTTAACATTCTAAATTTGGGATACATCTTTCAGTTGATGGAAAATTTGCAAACACCATTGTCCAGGTGGTGGCTGTGATGTACGTGCCATTGACAGCATGTGCAAACTTGACTGTTAATCCTGTTGGCATTACTGGATGACTTTATTCTCTTGAGGTTTCAATCAATGAACTCCTTAAGGACTATTTCAGAAGGAGATATAGGTTCTGATATTGTAGTCTGAAAACTTTCCTTAAACCTTCTGATAAGATCAAAGAACTACCAGCACCAAAATTACAGAATGGGTAGCAGTGGCTTGGAAAAAAATCAAAGAGACAAGGATAGAGCACTCTTTTTAGAAAGGCACTTATGGCACAAAGGACAAAAGATGATGGGTAACATGGATCCCAACAACTCTGGATTAAAGTGTGATCTTTCACTCTGAACATGAAGATTTTTAGGAATAGTTTACTTTCTCTTGTTTATATGTTCTCATTTAACATGGATCCCAACAACTCTGAATTAAAATGTGATCAGGAAAGCTGGACTCTGAACATGAAGATTTTTAGGAATAGTTTACTTTCTCTTGTTTATATATTCTCGTTTTCACAAGAGTGGCATATGATAAATCTATACCAAAATAACTCTAAAATAATGCTTTAGATAAATATAAAATTAAAATTCAAGGTAATAAGAAATAATTTGTCATAGTTTAGTTGGCAGTGTGTTTTCTTCTTGATCACATTTAAAATTATATTTCGAATAAGTGATGGTGTATTAGTATCAGTGAAATGTGGTATTGAGTGCATACCAAGTACCAAGTACTGTTCTAGGCATTGGAAATACAAGAGTGAAGAAAGGAATATATAGTCCTGCCCTCATAAAGCTTGTCTGGCCTCACTAGCCATAGTACTGTTCTACCTCTCCTAGACCAGAGGGAAATGAAGTGGCGATATTAGTTGAATTTGTCAAGACAGACATATTAAATAATTTTGGTAAAAATAGGACATTCATTAATCATTTTCCATAGGCTTTACCTTGCCTGAAGGAGTTTTTAAAGAGTTAATTGAAAAGTGACTATATATTTAACAAATAAAACACGCTATGAATATTGTAAATAATTATAATAAGAAAATATCAAAGTTGTATTATTTATTATTTTTTCCTTTGGATTTATTGCACATGGTAGCACTGATTATTTTAGCTTTAAATAACTTCTTGTCTTGATTTCATAGTTAAGTACAGTAATGTATTCTTCAATCTTCATCTTTTCCTTCCATGTCTGAACTCTATTATTAAAACATACAACACCTCTTTTGACATCAGTACATAAGAAATTAGCTCTCAGGTTTCTAACTAATAGATTTCAAATTAAGCTTGCTATTTACCTTTTTTTGCTTTTTTTTAAAGGTTTAAATTTTAAAATTTTCTGAGAAAGTTGTAAATGCTGTTAGATTTTTGGCAAATAAAACTCCATCAAAAAAGATATTCTAATTCTCCAGAGAAGTTTATTAATTTTACCCACTAAAAAAATCTTGCGGGCTTCCCTGGTGGCGCGGTGGTTGAGAGTCCGCCTGCCGATGCGGGGGACACGGGTTCGTGCCCCGGTCTGGGAGGATCCCACATGCCGCGGAGCGGCTGGGCCCGTGAGCCATGGCTGCTGAGCCTGCGCGTCCGGAGCCTGTGCTCTGCAGGGGGAGAGGCCACAACAGTGAGAGGCCCGCCTACCGCAAAAAAAAAAAAAAAAAAAAAATCTTGCATAATCTGAATTTTTGAGTATATTGAAATATAAAATAATTAAATTATATGATAACTTGACTAAATATGGTATTATCTTACTATGTTCAAAGAGAATAATAGACTTCTCAACAAAGTATCCAAGGCTATCTACTAAGTGACCTCACCATACATATTCTTTATCATTTTCTGTGAGTAGAATTCTTTAAAGGCAGTGGTCTTTGTATACAAAGCATCCAGTGTAGTGCCTAGAGCATAAAAGACCTTTGAACAAATGCTTATTCAGTCACCAAGAGGCCTTAGAGGACTCATGGTTACATGAGTACAAGGCTTTGGAGCCAGACTACACAGATTTGAATATTGGCTCTGTCACTTGAACAATGACCTTGACCAAGTTACTTAACCTTCTAAACCACAGGTTCTTCATCAGTCAAATGAGAATGAATCATTGTACCTATCTCATAACGTTGTTCCTGAAGATTAACTAGATAGTACATGGCTTTTCATGCATCTAGCTGAAAAGCCTAACCCACAAATGCTGGACGAATGTTACCTACTATTGTTATAGTTATCATTATTCTTATTACTTGAGAAACTATTATATAGAAGGTAATTATAGGAATCCATGCAACAACTTTGGCATTCTTATTGAATGGAAACTATGTGTCAAGCTTTGTTCAAGATGCTGGAGCTTATGTTCCAGTAAGAAGTTATACAATAAAGAAGCAAACAATAAATGGGATATTTTCATATACTTATAAGTACTACAAAGAAAATAAAATGGAGTAATATGACAGAGTACACCTAAGTGATTGAGAGGGTAGAGTTTTTTGTAACATACTAGATGGCATACTTAGCAAAGACCTCTTGAGAAAGTGACATGCAACTACGACTTAACTGATAAAAAGAGATCAGGCTTGCAAAGATTTCAGGGAAGAGGATTTCAGTAGAGGCAACAGAAAGAGCAAATTATCTGATACAGGAACAAACGTAGCCTGTTCAGGACCAGAAGGAAAGCCACTGAAACACTAAAGAAGTAGGAGAGCTATACGGTAAGATTGAAGAGGAGAGTAGGTGCCCACCTACAGAAAGCACTGTAGGCCATAGTAGGGATTTAATATTTATCCAGAGTATAGTGGGAAGCATTTTAAGCAGCAAACTAATTTGGAGGTAATGACATGCCAAACACAGCAGTGGCAGAATAAACAAAAATAAGAAATGGGCAACTTAATATTGTTGACATGGCAATACTCGCCAGATTGATTTTCAGATTCAATGCAAACTTCAAAATTCCAGTTGCCTTTTTTGCAGAAATATGCAAGGTGATCTAAAATCATACAGAAAGGCAAGGGATCCAGAATAGACAAAACAACCTTGAAAAGAATGAAGTTAGAGGACTCATGTTTCCCAGTGTCAAAACCTACTACAAAGCTACAGAAATCAAAACAGGTTGTAGTAGCAAAAGAATACACATATAGATCAATGCAATGTAACAGAGAGTCAAGAAATAAACACTTACATTTATGGTTAATTAATTTTTGATGTAAGTGGTAAAACAATTCAAAGGAGAAAGAACAGTCTTATCAACAAGTGTTTCTTGGGTAATTGAGTATCCACATGCAAAAGAATGAAGTCGAACCTCTACCTCACACACTATGTTCAAAAATATAATTAAAATGTAACATAGACTAAAATATAAGAGCTAAAACTATAAATTCTTAGAAAAATCATAGTAAATCTTTATGAGTTTGGATTTGGTGGTAGCTTCTTAGACATGGTAGCAAAAGCACAAGTGCCAGAAGATAACATAGATAAATAGACTTCATCAAACTTTTTAAAACTTTGTTTTAAAGGACACCATCAATAAAGTGAAACAACACCCACAGAGAATGGATGAAAATATTTGTGATAATGTATCTGATAAGGGACTTGTGTCCAGAATATATAAAGAGCTCTTAGAATTCAACAATAAAAAGACAAACTAAAAATAGGATTCAAATAGACATTTCTCCAAAGACAACATATAAATAGGCAATAAGCATGTCAAAAGCTCAACACCATTAGTAATTCAAGAAATGCAAATCAAAACCACAATGTGGTACCACTTCATATGAATTTTAAAGAAGGAAAATAACAAGTGTTGGTGAAGATGTGAAGAAATTGGACCTCTGATACATTGATAATGGGATTGTAAAATAGCAGAACTATTTTGGAAAACAATTTGTCATTTTCTCAATATGTTAAACATGGAATTACTATATGATCCAGTGATTCTGCTCCTAGGTATACATGAAAAATAATTGAAATTATGTCCGCACAGAAACTACTATGAATATTTACAGCAGCATTATTCATAATAGCTAAAATGTGGAAACAACCTAAATGTCCATCAGTGGAGGAATGGATAAACAAATTGTGCTCTATACATATAGTGGAATATTACTCATTCTTAAAGTGGAATGAAGTACTAATATAGGTTACAACATAGATGAACTTGAAAACATTATGCTAAGTGGAAAAAAAAAACGACAAAAGCCCACATATTGTATGATTGCATTTATACAAAATGTCAAGAATAGGAAAATCCATCAAAACAGAGAGTAGACTAGTATTTGCCAGGTTCTAGGGAAAGGGAAACATGGGGAGTTTCTTTCTGGGGTGATGGGAACAGGTTTCTTTCTGGGGTAATGGAAATGTTTTGAAAAATGAATCATGGTGATGGTTCCACAACTGTGTGAATAACTAAAAGCCACTGACTTGATTTAACAGTGTTAATTTTATGGTGTGTGTACTATATCTCAATAGAGCTATTATTTTTTTTAATAAAAAGGGTTAGAAAAGAAAAGGAAAAGAAAGATATTTTCCACATTTCTAAGCATTTGGTAGTTATTCATGAGAATTTAATGGTTGTTTAAATGTAAGAGTTTAAAGTGTATTTTATTAATCTCTGTACCTTCATTATCTAGAACCCTGTTTTGCACGAAATGTTTGTCATTAAATATTTGAGGAATTAATACATAAATACAGCAGTTTTTAAAATGAGGAGTACATTTAACTAAGTAGATAATGATATCATTAAGCCTGAAAAAATAAGGGAACTAAAGTTTGGGGTGAACATGGAAGAATGTTACATTTTTGGTACCAATGGGCATATAGGTGGATGCCTCCCATAAGCATTGGAAAAATCCCAATTTGTAGCAAAGAAAGAGAAAACATGACCAATAATTACAGATTCATCTTTATAATCTGGCCATTAAGAAACAGATAAAAATCTTTTTAAAATGAAAAAATATATATGTCCACAATTGCATTAACCATACCAAGATAGTAAAAATGATTGAAGTTTTGGTTTAAAAGGAAGGTGGTGAGTTTAGCTTTCGATATGTTACTTTTGAGGTTTTCATGTGGTACGAGAATATGAGTTCCATGAACACAGGAGCTATGTGTGTCTTGCTTAACCAATAATGGCAATAATATCATCCTTAAAAGCCAATAAAATTTTTGTTAAATTAACCAAACCATTTCCAAGTATGCAGTAATTAGTTAATATATGATTCTAAAGCTGTAGAGTTGAGTGAGAACTGGAGGCATACATTTTGTAATATTATCCTAAATGTTATAATCAAAACTCTCAAGAGAGGATCAATCACTTAGGAAGAAAATAGGCGGAGTTGGAATTCTGCTCAATATTGAAGCAATGGTTAAATGAAGAGAAGCTATAACCCAAACTGGGTTTTCAAAATTATTCTCTATTTCTTAAGTTTTTTTCTCAACTCCAAGACAGTAATTACTTCGTGCAAGGGTGGAAATAGAGTGAACTAAAGACTTGGAAAAGGGTTTTCCTTTTTCCAAGTCTTTAGTTGAAAACCTTTCCAACCTCAAAGGTTTCTAGAAAATACACTGCAGAAATAGAAGCTATACATTGTGCTCAGTGTGCTATGGAATAATTAAATCAACTCCCAAGTGAGATTATCTTGAAAACTGAATAGTTTCCCTGTCCTAGTCCAGTGGTGCCTGAGCTCAAGAAATTCATCTATATTCTTATCCTCCGTTTACCACTAAATATAATGTCTTCTCTTTGTCTAATAAAACTAGGTGATCTAGTGCAGAGATAACTGTTATATCACTGGTCATCAACAGTAGTCCATTAGAGAGGATTATATGAGTGTCTGATCAGTTACTTAATTGATTTCTCTATTTCAGTAACATGAGGTACCTATTAAATCTCATGACCTTGTCCCAAAGGTATTAGCAAATATTAAGCACCCTTTTCACTGAGACATGATTTCCAGTATAGCAAACTTCACACTTCTATAAGCTATCAGAAGTGTTAACAGTTGCTGCCCTCTCATGTAATTTGTAGTGGTGATGTTATTTCACATTTAGTAGTTATGAGGGGGAGGTGGTACTTAATGAGGAACATATACTATATATAGGCAGAGCCATACCTGGGCATAGAGAAGAGGTCCTCAAATGCTGTGGTGCCTGCTCAAATGGATGTGGAGGTGGATGTGCAGCCCTCAGCTCTGCAGAGGCTGTAGCACATGGGCTTGGACAGCTTAGAAACAGTATACTAGGATAGGAAAGTGACACATGTGTCGTGTCTGGCCAGAGGTCTGTAAATTTGATTCCAGTTTCACTTGCTTCCAAAATCCATGGCTTTGCTGTTTGGTGAAGAGCCCTGTGCCAGAGAGCGAAGTCCAAGTCTGCACCTTATATGGTATCGGAACTACACCAACTTAACAATAACAACAAACAAAAAGTCTATCTGATCTTTCAAAATAATTTGCTATGTGCCTATTTTTGGTGCCTGGCTAAATAAAAAGGCATCATCCTTTCCTCTGTGAGTCACAGCTGTTGTGTAGCCACCACTATAAGGTAGGTAAAATTACTGTCATTGTCTGTTTACCTTTTCTATCTTTGGACATTCTCCTCTCAGGATCCCAATTTCCTTAACTTTCCTAAGATCTCCAGGATATCTGAATTATGTCCCTGATCCCAACATTAAACCTTATTAATATGTAATAGCTGGTAAAATGATAATTTCTTTTACTATAAAATTCAAATTCTAGGACTATATCCTAGGAAAATGGAAAGGTTTGTACAGAAATCCATAAGAAAAAGGATTATTATGCAGAAAAAATAAATGGCCTTAAAATGAAATGTATTTATTCAACCAAATCCAGGCTGTGTTAAATACAGTGGAATAGTATGTTTTTTTTAAGTGATTTTCCAGATTAATAGTCCTATAATTTGCTCTATTCCTTCGCTCTCCATTCTTGGAAACAGTATGAAGCTGTTGGAAAGGGATCTCAGTGAATATTAACATATTAAGGAATGAAGAAGTCCTGTAGAAGAAAACTGACATCTGTTAACATAACAGCAGCATTACCGTTCTAAACCAGAATTTCCCAAACTTTAAAGTGCTTAAGAATTACATGGGGATTTCATTAAAAGTATAGATTCTGATTCAGTGTGTATGTCTTGGATAGAATCTGAAATTCTATATTAGTAATAAACTCCCAGGTGAGGCTAATGATGCAGCTGCTTCAAGGGCCATGCTTTGAGGAGCACAGGTGTTAAGAACACATACAGGAAAACGCTGCATCCTTCCTTGCTGCCAGCCAGGTCAGAGGAATTGCCAGTTTCAAGGACACCATTATCAGTCTCTCCCTGGTAATCTCAAGGTAGGAATCTGTAACACGCAGGGCTGGTTTGGTTTAAAGGTTTGGTTGGTGAAGCTGATGGAGGGGGTAGAGACAGTTGGGACAGGGATCGCTGGACTGGCATGCATCATAGCTGAACAGCTCTAAGTCCTAGTGACAGAACATATAACCCAAAGGCTTTTTGCAGCCCTGATAAAAGGCTCAGCATAGTTCTATTCCAGCCTTGAAAATGAAGGAAATATTCAGTTAAAGAAAATGACAGTGGTTGTGTGGTCTAGAGTACAAGTTCTACGCTATTGACTTAATAGCGTTGATTTTTTTTTTCTATATTCCTTCCTTCCCTTTTTCCTTCTTGGAATAGCAGGAGTTGTGCTTGCTGAAGAGAGCAAGAGCCTTGGGGTCTGATGTACCTGAGTTAAACCACTGGCTGTGCTATTTAACAGCTGAATGAACTTGGGCCCTTTATCAAGACACTCTGAACCTCGGTCTCCTCTTCTGTTAAATGGAGATACTATCCAATTCATAATGGTTGGTTGTGAGAATTAAATGAGATAATAAATATACAACTCCTAGCACATATTAAATACTTTATGTGTATTGGTTCCATTTGCTCTTCCGTTTAATGTGTTAATACCAACCACATCTGAAAAAACCTCAAAACACTTCCTCTTCCCCAGGCTTCTTCTGGAGTCTTGATTAAATACATGCCATTTCCTCCTGGAAGCCTTTCCTTACTCCTCACCCCAGTTAAGTTAGCTGTACCATTGCCTCAATAAGATCACCCCTGCAACTTTTGCTTAATTGACTGTCTTCCCCACTAGATCCCCTTAGGTCCGAAGCCTCTGACTGTCCTAGTCATGTTTGAATTTCTACTGCCTGATCTATAGAAGATACTGAGTAAATATTTTTGACTGATTAAATAAATACATTAACTATTTTAATTTAGCCCCATTCTGTGGCTATTGATACATCTTCTGTCGTTATCAAACCCAAGTTGAGAAGTTTAAAAAACCGACTCAAAAGATAACCTCTTTGGAAGAGAGTAGTTCTCAGAGTATTAGCAATCATTCTTCTTGATGTTATTTCTGCCCTTAATTGTAAAAGAAAAGCCTACAGAAACCAGCTTGTGAGTGCACTGCTTTTTGCAGTCAGTGAAATGTAGTGCAAACCACATTAAGCTATGGACTCAAGGTTTTAGGGCTCTACTTGTCTGAAGATAAGGAAAAGAGAAGGTGCTGCATTTGATAGAAAACACTTCCTCCTGTAGCCGTATGGAGCATTGTTAGGAACTTGTTGCCTAAAGCAATACACTGGCAGATTCTGACAAGGTGTTTGAAGACTGTTTTAAATCAGAGATAAGTATCAGACTGTGAACTGAGTAGCTTTTTCTCAGGCATATTGGAGTCTGATAAAAAGTCTTAAGAAATTGGATGTGTATAATAATAGCAGACATGCACAATCAGTATGAGCACTCTCTTGAACAAAAGTCAGATTTGAAAACTTAAGAGAAAAATATTTTTTTAAATGTCTTTGGTTGCCATTTTAAAAATCAAATGATATTGTTTTTTATTATAAAAATGAAAGTGCCGCAGTCTTAATAATTGATATTTAAACTGGGCTCCTAATTAGTTTAATGCAGTTTGCATTATTATATTTTCATCTTCTTGGTCTTGACAGATTATTACCAGTCCTATAGATTAGGCATTTTAAAATAGGAGGTCCAAAGAAAGGGATCTCTTAAACATATAATAATGTCAATGTGTGCAGTGGAAGATAGAGTTGTTAAAATCACTGTAAACAAGTGAAAAATACATTTGGAAATAGTTTATTTTTCATGAGTTAAAGGATGCAGAGATTTGTTTTAATGCCCTAAGAGTTATATTTCTCTGACTGGTTTACAGAACAATCTTCCTTTGTTATTTTACTACTTCATCTTAAATTTTTGTCACTAAATAGGAATTGTAAATAATGAATATTACGTTATATGAAGCCAAATTAACTTCATGAAAGTCAAGAAATTTGGAGTTGGGTTTACTCTAGTTCTCTTTGTCTTTTTTGTCATATATAAAGTTAATTTAAATAAATATTTTTGTCATTTAAACTGTTCCAGGTAATTATTTTTAAGTCTAAAATACAACTTAATAAAATTAGAGAAAAGAGAGTGTACTTTTTATTATTCTGTCATGTTTACTGTACTTTTAATTCAAAAACAGGGGCCATGCTTAGGGGATAAGCACATATTTTTCTGTATGTAAATCATTTATATGTATATTGTAGATGATTATTACCTGGGAAAATGCCACAAAATACAAATGAACACTAATTGAAACTACTGATATTCTTAAGTCAGAACTAAGTTCTTAAAGATAACCTATTGAGGGCTTCCCTGGTGGCGCAGTGGTTGAGAGGCCGCCTGCCGATGCAGGGGACGCGGGTTCGCGCCCCGGTCTGGGAAGATCCCACATGCCGCGGAGCGGCTGGGCCCGTGAGCCATGGCCGCTGAGCCTGCAGGTCCGGAGCCTGTGCTCCGCAACGGAAGAGGCCACAACAGTGGGAGGCCCGCGTACCGCAAAAAATCAAACAAACAAACAAAAAGATAACCTATTGAGATGAAACAATGTAAACTATTTAAATAGGAATAATATTTTCATTATGACTTAACTTTCTCATTGCATCAATCACCATTTTTCTAAAAGAGATAGAGGGAGGGAGGGAGGGAAGGAGGGAGGGAGGGAAGGAGAGAGAAATATCAAAATATCTCAGAAATTAATTCATAAGTAAGAGGGTGAAAAATTGGGAAAGACCACAGTATGGAGCTTTTATTAAAAGTGTGTGATCTAGTGGAGTGTCCAGGGCCATGTCAAACCATTTGGAGTACATATTAGAAACTGCTTGAGGACAGGGGCTATACCTTACAGTTTTTTTTACAAATGTATGTCCATTTGTAAATGTTCAGTAAGAGTTGCAGGTTGATAGATGAAAATAAGTTGAGCTGTGAATGGTCTGTCTACCATAGATGATGTTGGTAATGACTAACTTGACCTGTCTCAACCTACTGTTTTCCCTACAGTTGACCCTATTATAAGATGTAAAAGCTCAGAGACAAATTATATCAGCACTCTCGACTGCAAGTAACAGAAAAGGCAACTAAAAGTGGTTTAAACAATGAGGATATTTATTTTAATACATAATAATAAGTCCAGAAGTAGGTGGTTCTGTTAAAAACTCAGTTCCTTTACCATTCTCTTTAAGAGCAGAGAAGCTTTCCCAGAACCTCCTAACTGACTTCCTTTTATGTCTTATTGGCCATTATTATATCACATGCTCTACCTGAGCCAGTCACTGGTAAAAGTAATAATTTGAACACCATGATTGGATTTAACTAGTTATGATTGGTGCTGAGGCCCATCTTCTGTGAAGGATAAGGCCCCTCCCAGGAAGGTAAATAAAATCTAGATCCTATTAACAATAAAGAGGAATGAGTGGAATTGGGTAAAGGCTGTTAGGTCGCTAAACAGCAATAACTAAATTATGCAAACAAATATTAATAAATAAATCATAGTCACCTCTTGGTCACTCCAAGGATGCTTTCTGCTTTATTGTTGTTTGAAAAAGTTAAAATTTAAGGATTTATAGTTAAAAAAATTACTACAGTGTTCAATGCATTTGTGTGTATCTCATTGATATTTACACCTCCAAATGATTTTTAGAATCAGTGGATTAGAAGGAGTTTAAAGTTAAACCCTATTCTATTGTATTATTAAATGTCTGAACCCTGAGGGATATATAATCCTACAGATTTCTTGGCTTCAAGGTTCAGAAGCAAAAGCACACATGATTATATTTCGGAGGCTGTATTTCACTAGGATTACAAAAATCAGTGGCATATTTAAGCTTCATGTTACAGAAAATAGAATATGGTCAGCCATTTGACCACATCTGGGATTCTTTTAAGCATATGCCTCTTATCATGCAGTAATCTATGATTCCCTTTTGTCCTTCCCAGCTTTAAACTCTGAATTTGTAAAGTGTAATATACCAAAAAATAAATTTAAAGTCAGAAGTTTGGGATTTAGTCCTGGTTCTATTGCTTAACTAACTGTTAAGCTTCTGTCATTCACTTAAATTTTTGGACTTCTGATTGCCTCAAATTACCTGAAATATCCCTTGTTTTGAAAGAAACTCAAAATAAAACTTTTATCTTTATAAGACCATCTTTCTGAATGCCCCATGTCACTATGCCCAGTGATTTCCTCCTACCTAAGAGACTCTCCTGATGAGTGGGGGGTCCAGGGTTCTCCTCTTTATCTTTTTATCTCTTGCATTGTCTTCTTTTATTCTTCTCTCCGTTTTTTTTTTGCTATGTCTTCACCTAAAAAATGTAGTAGATATATTAATTTGAAAATTACTATCCAAATCAGCTTCTTGAATATATGCTTCTTCAACTTCAGTGAAGTAACTCTTTAATTTGCTTTTTCCTTTGTTGAGAAAAAAATGATGATATAAAATCAGCATCCTTTCTTCTCCATCTTTAATTAGCTTCTCACTGACCCAAGGATGTCAGTGAGAAGCTAATGCCAAAGCTACATAGGAGTAGCTTAGGAGCTTACATAGGAGTAAGCCATTTGTATTTACTCTCATCTTGAGGTTATAAATGCAAGCAAGTCCACAGCCCTCTCCAGTGTTGCTGACAGTTTTACTTTGAAGGTTCTGCCACCAGAGGGAACTGAAGTTGTAAGATTTTACAATGCCTCACAGGCACTGTATATTTCTGATAAAATACAGCTTGCTTAATGAGACTAATGCTATTAAACTTGGAAATTTTCACACAAAATTTTCTGAGTAATTAATTGTGTTAAAATATATTTAGAACTTTTATTAGCCATTTCATTCTAGAGAAAAGGATCTCTTCAGTGATCCCTTTATTTGCATAGATTCCTAATTTTCCACATTGATAAAACTCATGTGTCAAAAAATTTATAGTAGAAATAATTGGGAGGAATCATGAAAAAATACAGATTTCACAGGAATGATAAAAATTGTATATATATATAGCATAATCTTCAATTGAAAGTGGAAACTGATTAATTTTTAAATATTCATTCAAACTTTAGACAGCTTTCTAACTCTATTTCATGTTATAGAGTGAATAAGTTAATGTAGTACATAAAACTTGCTAAGAACACAACTAACTGAAATGATACTGCCACCAATCTATTGAAGATACCTACACTGGAAACAGATATTCTATTCTGAATATCATCAGGTATTCTGATACAGTGTGGCAATAAAAGCAAACTTGCTTTTTCTAAAAGTTCATTTTATCCAGGATACTTTGAAAGACTTCTCCAGAAAAATAGTACACATCTTACTCTGCAGTGATGAATTAGCAATCATTTATATGCTCTGTTTTTTGGTATTGCAGACTTTTACCCTCTCTCAAATTTCAGTGTTTCTGATTTTTGTTTTTGTTTTTTAATGTGTGATACCAGCATGAAGCAGAATGCAAGGAAAAATGTGAAGACCACTTTTCAGATATCAAGGCAACCTAAAGTTGTATCATTGAAGGCAGTTGTTTTTATTATATTCCACACCTCTCTTAAGGTATGTCCCAGTGTGGTCACAGCATCACCTGCAGCAACCTCACCTGGGGCTTCTGTTCAATATTCACATTTCCTAGCTTCAACCCTACATCTTTTGATTCTGCATTATGAACAAGCAGCCCTCGAGTGGTTCTCATGCTCAATAAAGTTCAAGGACCACTATTCTAGAAGCTGCATGTAGTCCCTGATCATTTAACTTCTTGAACTGTTATCTATCCCTAATCCCTGGGTATCATCATTTTCATGGTCAGCACACACTGACTTCTTTAGCTTATGCATTTCACTGCCTGCGTTGTCATCTCTGTATGAGTCGTTCCCAAGTATACATTTCTAGACAGACATGTCGCCTATTTGAAACATCATTTAGAGCATGTTCCCCTGGAAAGTCATTCCACATCCAAACCTTATTCTTATTCTTCATTGTGTCTTCTTGAATCACCTTTTAGCACCATTGATTGTGTTAAAGAAAATTGTATTGTGGCATCAGCTTCCCAAGGAGTCTTCCTACTCCCTCCTTACTTCAAACCATTCTATATGGAGAAATTTCCTAAAACACGTCTCTCATCTGTTTTTTCCCTTCACAAGGATTTTCTGATGCTCCTTACAACGTAGATTACATTGTTTGTCTGTATGTATCTTTATAACATCTGTAGTCCTCCCAAGAAACAATATCAGTCCCATTATCTGGTTTTCAACTTTTCCTCCCAGTCAACATACTTCCCTTTTTTCTAGTTTATCTTTGCTTTGTCCTCGCATTCTCCTTTACAAATATTTGATCATATTTCTACAAAGACTAGATCAATTCTGAGTGGTCTCAGGAAGTCTCCTCCAGGTCCTCTCTCCTAGTCATTATTTAAGTGTTCACAGGTGTATATGTATCTTACTAACTGTGCTTTGACAGCAGAGACTAAGGGTTATTCTGTTGTTGAACATCCTACATGATGTAGACATGTACTAAATCTATAGAAATTACTCAGTATTGGTTGATAACTAAGGCCATGCTAAAAAGAACCATAACTTTCTCCTAAATTCCTTTATATTCCAGATTACAGATAGGAATGTACTCATTTAATATCATCATTTTCATTTTGATCCCCATAGTATTTATTTGGCAAATGTCTGGTACTCTTTAGTAAAGTTTAAATCAGTGCCTTCTAAGACTTGCTCATTAAAAATCAGTGCTGGGACTAATTAAATTAAGCTCCAACCATTGTAAATTTTGTGTTATAGTAAATGTCAATTTCATGTATTTCAAACTGAAGAGGTTGAATCACATGTGGTTTTTGGCTTGAGAGGGCTATTGATTTACTCAGTAAGAAAAGCAGATGCCCTGGTGGAGCACAATAATGTTCTAAAGTAGTTCACTTTTGACAGTGACTTGGTTTGCAGTGACAAACATCAGTACATAATCCCTCTGGGGGCTCTTCCCAGGTTTCAGTGTGTTTCTCTTGCTCAGTAATAGCAATATGGAGTATGACTGTCAGCTTGGGCAATGGATAGAAATCAAAAAGGCATAGGGCTTTGGTTCCTTCAAAAAGAAGTGGCTTGGCTGAGCTAGAGAACTAACCCGACCAAAGGGTCCAATCCAAGGGAGACATTCAAAACACAGGATGACTGGTTGTCAATAATATAGAAATAAATGAGAGAGCATTTTTTTAATAAGGAGATAACTCAGGAGAAGCTGAAGAACCAGGCCTTTGAAGGAGGAGGAATAGCAGAAGAGAACATCTTCAAGAGGAACCAGGATTTTAGAAAAACTTGTTCTTTTAGAGCAAGCAGAGAAGCAACCTGAGGGAGTGTTAAGGAATTCAGTAAGTGATGTTCGAGAGTTTTCCTGGCCATTCACCAGTAACATGACCCAGCTCTTCTCTGAGTGCCTCCTTGACTATTTGCTCCTTACAGGCTACCTCATTTTCCCCTACTCTGTTTATCTTTTCCCAGGATCATAGTATATTCGGAAAGTAGACTTTTGTTATCCCTATTTTACAGATGAGGAAAAAAAAATTCAGAAAAGTCAAAGATTTTTCCCAAGGCCACATAAGTGGTAGGAAGTAGAAGTGAGATTCAAACAAGTTCCAAGACTTTTAAGGCAGTGCTTCTTCCTTCTAAGCCCACAGCCTACCAGCAGGGTGGTATTCAGCATATTTAACATTAGGTACCACCTTCAAGCCTTGTTTTTTGTTAATCGGATTCATTAACAATATACTAGACTAGATAAACTTAACAATATACAAGGTAAACTATGGTTAGTACTGTAAAAGAAAAACTCCACTAGACCATTTAAAATGTCAGGGAAGACTTTATTCAAGACTATTGCAATAGGAGAGAGAGAGAGAGTCAACTCAAGTATGCTGAAACAAAAGGTGGAGGATTTTTAAATACTGAGGGAAACTAATGAAAAAGTAGTGGAGGATGTTGGTCAGTGTGATTAGGCCATCTGTGTTTGCTAATTGTCACTTAATAAAGTTAGATTCCTATTCTCCCATAGAGACAGGGAGATAGGGGCATTATCTACTTTGGGGATTATATTTCAAATGGATGACTCCAGGTCCTTGAGAAAGACATTTCTGGGTTGTAGAAGACTTACGTCTCCAAGGGGAAGAGAAGGAATTTACAATCGTAAGTTTTCTAAAGTAAATGCTAAAAAAGGGAGGTCAGGGACCTGTAGTGAGGAAGGAATCTGTCTAAGGTTTAATCACAGTAAGAGGAACATTAAGGTCAGTACCCATTGTTAAATATTTTAAGTGCCAGACTGTGAGTTGCTTAAGGGCAGTATTTCTTATATAACTCTTCCTTGTATCATTATAGCACATAGTTTTCTGTACGCAATTTAGATGTTCAATAAATGAAGAATGAATGCATTACAGTTTCAGCCAAACTGCTAGATATCAACAATAATTGAAAGAAATATTTTTTTTCCATGTAGCAAAAGCAATCCTTGTTTGTAATTATGTCATTTTGCATTTAGATGCCCTGTGAAGCCCTATTTCCTAAACTGGTTTATCGTGGAAAACTATGTGTTTAAATTACTTCCCTGTGCTGGAGGGGATGTTGTTCCATTGTCACATAAGTGTGGAAAATGCCTCGCTTGGAGTTTCGCTTTCTTTATTAGTGTTTTTATGTCTTTGAGAAGTCTTAAAATGCTGGGCTATTTTATAGTAAACTTTCTTCTCCACTTTTTCTCATGTAAAAAACCCAGTTGACTTGCTATAGTTCTACTCTTCTAAATAAGACAATTTGGGAAATGCAGAACTCAATTAAAATTTTGTCCTCTATGATGAAATTGTGACTTAACCTTTATTGAGCACTTTGTATTTTGCTGAGCACTCTGAATTATTACATGTCATCGTTACTAATATTATTAATATTTCCCTTTTTTCCAGTGGGGAAACCAAGGTTTATGGCACTCAAGTAAATAATTTAGGTTACACAGGTTTAAACAGCAGACATGGGATTCAAACTCTAGTCTGTCTTGCAGTTTTAAAGTCTTATGCATTATGTGCTGGTATTCAAAACTATGGTCCCCAGACTAGCAATGTTAGCATCACCTGGGAACCTGTAAGAAAATTCTTGGGCTAAATCCTGCTGAATCAGAAATTTTGAGGGTGACACCAGTAATCTGTGTTTTAACAAGCCCTCCAGGTAGGGTTGCCAGATAAAATAGAGGACGCACAGTTGAATTTGAATGTCAGATAACCCACAAAATTTTTCAGTATGAAAATGTCACAGCTATTGCATGGGACATCCTTACACTAAAAAAAGTTATTGGTTATTTGTCTGAAATTCAAATTGAAATGGGTGTGCTGTATTTCTGTTGGCTAAAATTCATAACCCTACTGCCAAGTGATTCTCATGTGTACTAAGGATTGAAAACCAGTGCACCTCAGGGTTATAACTTTTATTGAGGTACCTTTACTCTTAAGTTCAGTGGTTGAACCAGAGAGAACTTTTAAAAAAATAAGCAGTCTTTTACTAACATCACCACTCTCTCAAGAGTAGATAGTGATAAATAGCAGAACACATTTCCTAAGAGGAATGGGTTTCAAAATGCCTAATAGAGCACTTCACAGAAGAGCAGTAATAGCATGTCTGATTGCAGAACACCAGAAAAGCAGGGATTTGGGAGCAAGGAGATAAAGTGAGTCATACTATAACAAAAATTCTGTTTTTCTCACATAGAATGGAAAAAAAAACCCACCATTTATTATTGCATGCATTATGAAGGGGGAAAAGAAGTGTTGGAAATGACTCTAACAACAAAATGGCCAAGTTTAAGTTGCTGAATGAAAATGCACTTCAACTTCACTCTTTACTTTGCTACCACTCAATTTTTAATCATTCTTGACATAGTTGCACAGAACCTCTGAGAGCAAGAGAAACTTTATACATTTATATCTTGCTTATGCTGTGTCTAATCTTTTTAGAAAAAAACAACATAACTCCGGGCTGAGAAAATCATTTCCCAGCATATAGGGAACCTCGTAGGAAGATAATAAGGCTAGCTCCACAATCTGAATTAGTGATTCAGTAATATTTTTTTGTGGCTAATTGGTTATATGTCTCTGAAAGAGATATTTTAGGTCTCAAAACTTCCTTTTTAGTATACCATCCCAACCCAATTTAAAAACAAAACAATAAAACAAAGAAAAAAGGCATCCCTATGTATGACTCTATTATCTTGATATGACTTTTTAATTTTTCCTAGGTAATGAAATCTTTGTTGAACTGAGTTCAGCCAAAAGCGTATTTGCTGAATTGGCTTGCCTGAGCTAAGGATCACAGTAAAAGCTGTTACATAGTATTTTATCAACCACAGAAACTCCAGAAATTGGGAAAAACAACTTTAATCTAGACACCAGCACATGGTAGGAATAGAGTTACGCCAGAATTAGTGCTAGTTAGTATCTTTCTTGCTGTTTGGTGAAGGAAAATCATATAGGTGGATATTTTGTGGTATAAATTATTATTACGTGCAAATTCAAGTGGTGGTTTTCAGAGAAGAGTATGAGGAAGAGGAACAGGAGACTGTGAATTAACTCTTAATTAGCCAGATCGTTTATCTCAACTGAAACCCAGTTATATATTTTATTTAATAGTGTACTGTGGTATTAGATTAACACAGATCTTTACTTAAAGTTATAGGAAACCTAAACATTATGAACACAAAGTATATTTTAATTGAACATTAAAGTTATTTCTCACAAATCATAACCTTAATTTGATATTGTTCTTAGAGGGAATTCAGTGGTTTGCATTGCTTTTGCTTTGAAAAAATATTATCATTAATAAAATCCTAGTCACTGATATTAAATAGATTCAAGTTCAGTGAACTAATTAAGGATTAAAGCAGAAAATCCTTATTGTGGCATTAAATCAATCCATAGTTTCAGTATTCATTGTGCTAAGTGCTCTGGTAATTAAAGCGCTTAAATGAAACACATGCAGATAAATTAAAAATGAATTTCACAAGCTGAAGCTTGTAATGGCATTTAATGGAGATATAGAGAAAATGTATTCCATTAAAGGGTGTGAAACTTAGTTACCATATAGTTTAATACAGTAATTACTAGTGCCACCTATTGGTAAAGAGTAGAACTCCAAAAGCTGTTCAAGAAAGGTACTAATCAGAAATTTCACTAGAAATAATGGGTTTCATAAAGTGGATGCATGAGTGTTATTCTTTGGTGTTTAAATTATACTTACGTTTTTAACACATATTTCAAGTGATTTGTAAAATAACTGTTAAAATATTTGCTAACTTTAAAACCTAGGAATAATGGTTCATAACTGGTTTTTGCATATGTTGTTTGAAACTACACCGCAGTATTATTGTTTAAATCACCATGCTGTAAGCCTAGAAATTTTAAGCTAGTGTGGTTCTCATTAAAGTGTTCTGGAGAAATTAGAAAATGAATTTCAATGCTGTGAACTCACTCCGAACTAATTAAATCATAATCTTCTGAGGGGTGTGTGTGTGTGTACGGGGGCAGCAATCAGCATTTTTTGGAAGCACATGATTCTAATGTGCATCCAAAGTTGTGAATCACTCTTTGAAACTAACAACTTAATTTAGAAGTATGGTTTCTCATCAATAAAAAGGGGAGGGGTGGTCACATGGCAACCTTTAAAATCTCTTTTGCCTCTATTATTCAGCAGTCTTCACAGCAAAATCACTCACATATAACATCCACATTACTGAATTTTTTTCTTTCTTTATAATCTCTAGCATAGGGAAATCACCACATTTTATAAAAACACCATTGTCATAAAAAAAAAAAAACATTAAATTGTTTTTACAGGGTTATACAAACTAAACTGGCGTCTTGAAACCTTAACTATGATGTTGAAAGGGTGCCATCCAGTGCTTTATAAAGGCAGAGAACAAGGCAGACTGATTCCAGTTATTTAGTATGTGTCAGAGGTACCAGATTTACAGCCTCAGAGGCTTAAGTCCATTACCCACTGAATGATTTACTAATGGAGTTCTATGGGTGCCTCATTCACCAAATGCTAGACATAAAATGGTGATATAAAACATGTCCCTAGACATGAAAATCTGACAGTCCATGAGGGGAGATGAACTTGACATATATGTAATGGCACAGAATGCTATATAATTGAGTTTTCAGTGTGTAGAATTGTCAATATGTCCTGTTGGAGTTCAAAGGAGATGGCAATCAGTGGAGGCTGATTGAGAAGAGAGGTAAAAGTGATTAGCACAGAGGTGTTATGTGAGACTGATTAGCATTTTAAGGGAGACAGTCCAGAGATAGAATCACAGAGAGTCAGAATTGAGTGTTAGGATCTGTGAAGATGCAGAGGAAGTGATAAAAGACAGAGGAGTCTTTAGAAAAGGATTGAGAAAACAAACACCAGCCTAGGGTTGTGTTATGGAAACAAACCAAGGAAGAGCAGATTCCAGAAACAGTGGAATGCCAAAGATGTCAAACGTAGCTGAAACACAGGGAAATGGTATGAAGGATAAAGAGAATGAAAAAATAATAGCCACAGTGTAGAATATTCCAGAATAATATAGAATATGCTAAAGGGGACTATGATGTTATTTATTCTTTTCATAGGAAAAAAACAAGCCTTAGACATATTGTATGATTCTCCCTACATCATCCAGCTAATGGCAGAGATCCTGGCTTATGCCACAGCCAAGTGTCAAATAAAAATGTGTATGTATATGTTTCATGTATAATATCTGCAGTCATTTTTCTCGAAATATTCTCTATGGAATTCTGTGTTATTCATCTTTGTGTCCCTATGGTGCCTAGAAAGGGCATGGGCCATCAATACATAGTGAAATCTTAAATAATTGAGAAAAGTCATAACCATAATTTGTGATTACAGATTGTTTCAGTCTCTGCCAACAGTTCTATTCTCTTGAATGACTTCTCTCAGTTATGAAACTGATCAGCTAAACAAAATCTATACATTATAGTCAATATATATAGCACCAAATGCATTTTCATGTATGTGTTGAGTATTATCAGTTTTGTACTCTACCCCAATTGATTTTCATTTTGAAAAGATAGTAAATCTAAAATACATTTTTCATTTTATTAAATAAAATTATTTAATGTTATAAAATTATAATTTTTAATCATTAAGCACTTTCTATGTGTTAGTGTGTCTGCAAGCATTAGGGTCACAGAGGAGAGGAAACTGAGACTCAAGAACTTTGCCCCTGAGGAATTCTTAGCCCGAAGCAGAGACAGACATTGCAGTCTTCTACCCTCAAATTCTTAGCAGTCTGTATTTCATCAAAATATGAGGAAATAAGCAGCTATATGAGAATCCAATTTTTTTATCCATGCATAATAATTCTTAATTATTGCTCTTTTATTTTAAAAAGTTAGTTCAATTAGGAATTGAGCTGCTCCATTAAATGCCTTTCAAATGTGGATTGCTAAGTGATCGTTTCTATCTTGGTAGGACTTCAGTTAAGCTATTCTGAAAAAGCAGAGGGAACTGCTAACAAAGCCTCACTTAGGTATATTTACCTTCTGCTTTCTTGTATTGTAAATTCATTTCCCAGCTGGGGATTCAGCTTCCAATAAGATGTTATTGAAATTTACTTTTCTTCTCCTCTCTTATCAAATCCAACATTTCCCTTGATTGTAGGAATGATGTGGGTAGAACATTTTGAAAACAATGTGAAGCGTGTCTAAGTGCTATTTAAACAAGGCATTATTTCATGTGTGGTTGACACTCTCTGGGAGCTGACAGAGGAAATACAAGCCTTCCATTGTCACCATCTAACCTGTGCCTTGTGTCACAGAGCTGAGGCTGAGGCCAACACAGAGACCCCGAGTGAAATGAGCTGGCAGGCTATTTCTTTTCTCTGTTTGTAAAAGTGTTGACAGTGCAAAATGCTTGCCAGAACTAACCTCAGGGCCATGCCATACAGAAATTCAGAGGCCCAAACAGGTGACAAAGACTGAGCAGATACACTGAGATTAAAGAGGAACACAGAGATAATCCCAAAGAAGTTAAAGCATTCCTACCATACCCCAGTTCTGGGGTTTCAATTTGAAAACTAAAAAATCCCCAACTTCAGTCATTTTGGTGTCATATTACCTGTGATGGTGCGACAGCTGTCATGAGTAATCTGGCTTTGAGGGCTGACTCACTTTGGAAGATGCCAAAGGTTAATATTTCCTTCTCGTGCCCAGAAAGCCACCTATTTATAAGGGACAGCTAAGAAAAACTGTAAAAGTTCTTACTTATATTGCCACACCCTCGGCCTTTTAAAATAAAAGAATATTAAACTGTATTAATACTGTGTATATTTATGATACTGGTTGGTGTGTAAACTCAAGTTTTTAGTATTGTTTTGCTTTGTTCTGTTTTCCTACATGGTATTTCCAGATGTAGTCAATTTTGATTATCTGTACAGATGAAAGTATTGCCTCAACTCAGGTAACTAAAACAGCATTATAAAGCGGTGGCTTCATAGACGAGCACCATTATAAGGTTTTTCTGGTTACGAGATAGTGCAACCCAGGAGTAGCACACTGGCACTTGCCCCGCTCCCTTCCTAGCATCGTATGTCCAGCTCACTTAGGTTTTGCTGCTGAGTACAAAACCTACAGTTTTTTCTACAGAGCACACCTTTCTACAGTGTACTCTGCACAAAGTTACCACGTGAGTCGGCAAGGGGCTGCATAAGAAAAATGCCTTTTCCTAATACACACACGCTGAGATGGCCGGTCTCTGGCTTCCCTGAAGGCCTCCATAGACTGTTAGTAAGCCTGGAGTGTTAAAAAAGAGTTTCCCCAACATGGGGCAGTAGAATTTTAAAAGGAGTCCTTGACGACCGTAAAGAAAAATATTCCAGGATCTTATACAAGACTTCTCTAAGAATGGAGAGCAATGAGTTAAAAGTTTGAGACGACTTTTTCTTCTCAGTCATCTCAAGTTATATCACCTGGGCAGCTGCCTATTTTAGCTACTCAAATCCAGCCTCCTCCACTCCCCTTAGAGGAGAAATTAGCCGTGGAGAACAGGGAAATGCTCTTATTTAACTGCTCAGTAATCGGATAATCTTCTCTGGGTAATCAGAAGTTGGTTATAAGGTAATTTGGCAACAAATGACACTATGATGTTTTGGAGAATCAAGGTATCTTTTAGCTCATGATAAATTTAGCTCTCACTGTGTCTGATGTCAGTAAGAAGGCACACCTGTAAATATATGAAGACTTTCTGGAGAGTCATCAGAAAAGAGAGGGCGGTAGAGGGGAAGGTGAGCAGGGATGGATATGATATTTAACTCATGGTGCCCTTATTCCAGTGGGCATCCTGGCTCCTGAAACAATCTAGAGACCAACAGCATTTATTCATGTCGCCCATCCCCCAACTCTATAGACATATCATCTAGTTACTGCATAGATACTTACAGTGAGAGAGAGCATTAGAGATTTTTGTGTTAACAACAAATTCATTTGAAAATAAATAATAGGGGACTTCCCTGGTGGCTCAGTGGTTAAGAATCCACCTGCCAATGCAGGGGACATGGGTTTGATCCCTGGCATATCCCACATGCCGCGGAGCAACTAAGCCCATCTGCCACAACTACTAACCTTGTGCTCTAGAGCCTGTGAGCCACAACTGCTGAGCCTGCATGCCACAGGTACTGAAGCCCATGCTCCTAGAGTCCGTTGTTCTTCAACAAGAGAAGCCCCCTCTCTCCGCAACTAGAGAAAGCCCGTGCACAGCAACAAAGACCCAATGCAGCCAAAAATAAATAAATAAATAAATAAATAATAAAAATAATTAGCCTGAACTTTCCAGTTTTTTAACTTTTTATTAGGGTTATTAATAAGTAAAATTGTCAAAAAATATTTGAGGTAGCTTACAAAATGGCACAAAATAGAAAACAAAACCAAATGAGAATGAAATCAATAAAGAAAAAGCAGAAATATAGCTAACATATCCCAGGTGAGCATTTCAGGAAATTTAGGTGAATTAAATTCTCAGTGTGCAGTTATCTCCATTTTAGTGCCTGCCTTTCCACATTACCTTGTGCCTAGTTATTATTCACTTCCCAGGCAACAACCCACCATCAGAGCTTTAATTTAAAAAACTCTAATTCAGTACTTACCTGTAGCATGAAATAATATGAAGCATTAAAAAAAAAGCATATGGGACTATAATCTTGTATTCTTATGGGAGTATATATGAACTAACACATATACCTATTTACACAAGCATGTACACATGCTATATAATGTAAAAAAAAGTATTCATAGTATAAATATATAAACATATGGACACACACACAGAAACACTAAAAAATAATGAGCACTGAAAAGAAATCTTATATACCAAATGTTAACAATGATTTTTTCTAAATCCTAAGTAGAATTTAGGGGAAACTCTATTGTTTAGATTTGAAAAACCAAGATACACAGTTTCAGCTTTTGCTACCCCTGAATTTTTTTTAAAGTAACATCACTTAGATATTTTAATGTAATTTGTTTTGTTGTAATGAAGAATCTTAAATAATGTTAATTTTTTATTCTTTATTTTTTATTATATGAAAGCAAAATATAAGGCATACATTTAAAACAAGATGTATTGAATCACAACTCTTTCTGATTCAGGCTTGGGAAAATTATATATGTAAGTGTATTTAACAAATGGATTTTACTTTAACAGATCTTAGAAAAGAAGTTCTTACCATATTATATACATTTTAAAGACATTTTACATTTATCACACTTTGTCCTATGTGTGCATTTACTCCCACTATATTTTATTTTATTTTTTAAAAACTTTTTACTTTATATTGGAGTATAGCCAATTAACAATATTGTGATAGTTTCAGGTGCACAGAAAAAGGACTCAGCCATACATATGTGTATCCATTCTCCCCAAAACTCCTCTCCCATCCAGGCTGCCATATAACACTGAACAGAGTTCCCTGTGCTATACAGTAGGTCCTTGTTGGTTATCCATTTTAAGTATAAAATGGTTATCCATTATAAATATATAGTGTGTACATGTTGATCCCAAACTCCCTAATTATCCCTATATTTTAAAGCTGTAGGTGCGACTAATGACTCCTTTAGAGCTATGGGAAAAGAAAGTGAGCATTTCCTTGGAACTTCAGTTCCTAAAAGAGTTCAGATCAGAAAGTCTTGAGTAATTAACAGATGATTGTCACTGAGAGAGGCAATCATTACTGGATTCATTTGTTTATAGTATGCAAACTAGATTTCCGAAAGTAACAATTCATAGTAACAATTTCACATACTAACCCAGATTGAAAGGAAAATAAAACTTCATGACTTAATTGTTCCTGTCAAAAGTGGTCGTCCATATTGCTGAGAGGCCTCTGAATTTAATTCTCTGAGTAGTATAAATGGGAGGCATGCATTATTTTTCTACTATCTCTGGGTGGAAGTTATCAATTCAAATGATTCTTTGTAGTTTCTAATCTGTATGATCCTTTTCAACTTTCTGCTAATGTCCATTGTGCTTTCTAGATAAGAAGTGATGCATTTTGATTTAACTCTCACCCCGTACTGCCTCTACGGAGGCATTTTAGATATTTTAGCTTTGGACAAATTGGATATTTCTTCCATTAACATCATGAGGCTAATCACGCTCAAGTGAAAAAAATGCCCAGATCCTTTATTTTAGTACAGTGTTTTCGGCAAATCTAATGTAATAACTGCTGATTTAGTTAGAAATATCTAGGTGATAGCATAATTATCTAGAACTATAAACTCTGTAATTGGCTTGAGAGTATGATGGATTCCTAGTTCTTTAAATGGTCCAGATGCTTATATGAAACCACCCCAGGCAGTGACTTCCTGGACTTTAATATCCTTCAATTCCCACATCTGCTTTTGCTTCTATGCCAGAGCCCTGGAGCTGTTGACCTGTTATCTTGATGTAAGCTGGTACTATTTTTAAAAATTTTCTTAAGCTTGCCTTCTTCTTCTCATTTTGGTAAGGACAAAGTTTTTGTCTCTGAATCATTGTGTGAAACACCATCACATATTTCCATATTTTTTACATCACCATTTCAGACTTCTCAAATATAATAGAAGTTAGATATGTATGTATTGTGTTCATACACTCAGTAGTGCTCTCAACGCCTTGCATTTATTGTCATCCATAGATCTCATTAACATGGTGATGACTGCCTCTGGCAGATAACTGCCTAGTTAGTCAGTGGAAGTTTTACTGTTCACTTGTGCATTGCTTTGGGATTTTTTTCAACGTTAGAACAATCTCACTCAGGATTCTAATGAGCAAGTAAATAGACCATGACAAAGGATGCTGAAAGACAGGTTTGGTTTGTTTTCTATTAGTATTCATGGGATATAGGTATTTATAGGTAAGCATGATAATGAAAATCTCACAAGCATATAGAACAGTGAAGTTTCAGGAGCATAAAAAAGTAGAATAGAAAAATACTCACAAAGAAACTTAAATCAAGAATAATGTGAGAAGTATTGAGGTCTATGGGAATATGTTTATAGTTATTAGCATGGCTCAGAAGAATGAGTACTAGGACACTAGCCAGGTAATCTTTGTTCTAGTTCCTGGCTCTTCTATGAACTGCTGTAGAATGCTGAATGACTCTCAGAACCGCCCCTGCCTTCATTCTCTTCATACAATTAATGGGTGAACTAGATGCTCTCTACTGTCCCTCCAAGCATTGACTCCACTGTAATTATGGAATACTCTGTAGTTTAGCCTTGCTAGATATGAAAACACATTACAACACATTTGTAATTAAAGTAGTATGACACTGGTACAAGTGTAGAATATTAGTGGAAAAGGATAGAGGCCCAAGAAATAGACTTATGGGGATTACATATGTGACTAAGGTGTCATTTTTGTTCATTAAGATAGTCTGGACAGTAAATTGTCTTGGAATAACTGCCTAACCATTTATAGAGACATAAAGCTATATTCTTACCTCACTCTTTTAATTCTAAATGGACTAAAGTTTTAAATATAAAAAAGAGAGAGAGGAGGGAGAGATAGAGAATAGTGACAAGAAAACTTTTAAAAGACATTTGCAGTAAGATGACCTTTGTACATATCTCAACAAATTCAGAGCCTATAAAGGAGAACATGGGTACAACTTAAACATACAAATTAACTACTTCTATAGAGTTGATAATGCCATAAACTAATCAAAGGACAAATAATAAACTAGTGAAGCTATTTGCAAAAACGTATGATAGAGAATTAATTTCTTTTATACAGTTATCACAAATCAATTAGCAAAAGATGAACAATCCAAGAGACAAATGGTCAAAGGACATTAACAGTTATCAGAAAGAGCAAAATAGAAATGAACATTTGACGAATTGCTGAGTCTTATTCACATAGAATAGCATCAAGATTCCACTTTCATCTTAAGATTGGCAAAAATTGAAATATTTAATAGGACTCCATGGTGGAGAAAAAAGATATTCTCATATATTGTTGAGGGCAGTCTTTTTTTTTTTGAAGGCCAATTTAGCAATAACTATCAAAATCTTAAATGCAAATACTTTCAGTCCTAGTATTCCATTGCAAGGTATTTATTCTATAATCAATTTGACAGACTATATGTGTACATAATTCTACTTGTGTTACTAAATTTATATTTTTATTAACCTTTTAAATTAATAGGATAAATTTTGAATTCAATGTAAGAATTTTTTATTTTATGTCATTTTATTCTTCTATCATAAATGACATGTTTACCAAGATTGGGTAAATGTTAACAGTTTCAAATAGTTTTAAAATTTAACAGTAAATGGCAGTGTCCTCAAGTACCTTTTTAAAGAGGTTATTGAAAGAGTGATGGTAAGGCTAAAATATACTTAAGAAAAACTCAGGTTCATCTTCTGTCCTAAATTGAAAACAGTAGTTGAAAAACTATAGTGGTATATATGATCTCTTAGAAAATAATACAAGCTCATATAACAAAAATGACAGGCTGTAGAGTTTCTGAAAACTGTATGCTTCACTTAACGGTACCAACACCCTGAAGGATTCTTCTGTATAATATAAAATGAGATTGATATCCTTTATTCTTTCATGCAAAACTCAGTGCTTTTTATTTTATGAATTTCTTCACACACAAAGTGCTTTTAGATATCTTGGTTTTTTTTAACAGTGGCATGAAAAACAGTATCATTTACACAAACCCTGAGCTATTCAGAAAGTAGAGTTCCTATTAATATACTTTGTCAACTCTGTTGTAAAAACAGCCACAGTACTTGTAACTATAGTTTTGGTTGTTGCTTAATGATTGAAAACCTTCTTATTTATAGGCTTCTTAAAGAAAAGTAAAAGTTTATCTCCCAACAGCAACTAGTCAAATGATATGTTCTTATAATGAGATATTTTTAAAATAGAGAAAAACATTTTCTAGGTTCACAAAGCCTTCATGGTCAGAAGAAAGATCAAATAGACAGGCTTGTTGTTTGCTTTTTTCTTCTGTTTCTTCCACATAAGGAAGACTCAGGGCCACAGAGGGTGTGGCATACGTAATACAGTTTGAGCACTATAACAGGCATAGAAGGAAGACTCTATATCTCTCTCAGATTGGTTTTAGGAACCATAAATTTAGGAAATAAGTTATGAAAATTAAACTCATAGCTATTAGTTGATTCTGTTCTATTACCTAATATGGAATTTATTTCTGTCTTTTTAAGGAGTATTCATTACTTTTTAAAGTATGCAAACTGAGGAAATGACAAAAAATTTCAAAGATACTGTTTTAAGTTATGGACCTCAAAATCATAAGTAAAAATAATATGAGGGTGAAATATTTCAAAACCAGAAGCAATTGGACAGAAACCGTATAACACCCCCTCCAAAAAGGTACAGAATTAGGTAAACGAAAATTCATTCAGGTTTAAAGTTGCTTTTAAAGCATGCTGGCAATTTGAACCCAGTTTCTTTGAAGAGTATTTATTTTACAGGCTAGCTCCTGAGTTAATTCTCCGTGATTTCACCAACTCACAGCCCACTTTTCTTAAATTTGGCTCTTCATACTTGGCATTTTTTATCAGCATACCTACCCTCTTCCATCTCATGTGCTTCCAGCATACCATAGTTTTGAAAGAATACATGAGACAGCTAGTTCAGAGTAGGCATTAAAATTCTAACCATAAGCAACCTACACTTTAAAAAGATCTTTTAAGAACCTGAGTACCCTGAAAGTAAAATGGCCTTATTGCTTTTCATGTTAATGCATACCTTCGTTTGTAATGTGTATGTATGTCTCTGTGTGTCTGTGAGCTGATCTTGTGTGGGACTTCTAAGAACACTCTAATAATTTTTTATTTTTGCATTTAAAAAAAAATCAAAGTGTAGATGTTTATTAGAGTTTTGCTTCCAGGGAACATGATGTAGAATGGAAAACAGTTCTGAATATCTAGTTCTTGATGTAAAATATTCTTCTCAATCTTAAAACAAACATTCTTCTGAAATGAATGTTCTCAAAAAATGGAAATAATTAGAACTTAATATCAGCTGCAGTACTATATCCATTTCGTTACTAAAGTAAAGCAAAAGCAGGCATATTAACTGTAAAAAGAGGACAATTCAACAAAACTGAGACCATGACTAACGTATGGAGAATAAAATAAAGACTATTGGTGTAGATTAGACTAAATTCTTTTTATTCTCACAATATCCATGTAGCACAAAAATGTGCTTAGATATAACTAAAAGCTTTTTTCCACAGGTAAAGCATAATAGTAGTAGAAACCCTAAAGTAGTATTTAAAGTTATATTAGTTAAAAATGATTGCAGTAATTATTCTAGGAATTGAAAAGGAGACAACATTTAATATTCTTACTAATTTGTTAAATAGGGAAAGGTATGATCAAAGAGAAGAATATGCCTATCACCTTAGTTCATCAAAACAACCTCTAAGAGGAATTATCAATGAAATTACAAATTTCTTAAAGATAATAATGATCAGGTTAATGCTTAACATGACTATGAAAAGCAAGTAATTTCAAACTAGAAAATGGTGATGACTCCTGATTCTATTTGGTGGTTTACTTTGTTGTGTTCTCTTTTGCTTTTGAAGAGCAATGTTCTTTAATGGTGTTAGAATAATAAATTCCTTATCCTGTTCATTCCATCCTTGCACTCACATATCACTGAATTTGTGGTGGTAGTGAGAGGACAAGTAACTAAGTCATCAGTGACAGAACATGATTCCTCAATAATAAAAACAATCTAAAACAATTTCAGATTATGAAAATTGATATTGACTTGGTTCTTTACAATTTTTCCAAAATCAAAGATATAATTGTATACCGTGAAGTCTATTAGGCAGCCTATGTAGTTTACTTTTTGAAATGAGGCGTAAAAAATTAGAAAATGGGGTAAGATACACGAAGCTGTTATCTTCCCACTAGATGAGAGCTGTGAGTACATACATGAGAAGAAATACAGAGAATTCAGTAAGAGTTCTGAAGATAGCAGACATGAATAAAGATAGGAAAAGGAGACCTGTGAGGAAAAAGTCAAAGAAAATGCAATTGTAGAAGAGAAAGCACAGGGACAATTAAATAATGCCCTTCAAGTATATCAGAGGCTATTCAATAGAGCTGCTGACCAGCTATTCCTAATCTTCCTTGAAATCATAAGTTGGAAGGGGTCAAAATTGTAATTTAACAAATTTAGATCAAGGAAGAGTTGAGGACAACAGAGGAGGAACAGAGGGCTGATCCCAAAGGATATGCCAAGTTCTATAGAACCGAGTGGTGCATGCTTACTTTAATTTTTTGCTCATAAATGTAAGATCACCTGTTTAAACAAGTTATTTTTTCATTCATCACTTATTCTTTTCCTTTTAAAACTATTAAAAATAAGTAAAATGAAAACTTACAAGATGATTATAAACATCCTATTTTAAAGACAACTTCAAAGTGAGAGGCAATAAAAGGCATAGTGATTAACAACATGGGCTATGGAATCAGACATTCCTAGTTTTGAATCCCAGCTTTACCACTTTCTACCTGAGTGACCTAGGATCTAATTCCTCTGATCTTTAGTTTATGGGTATATGCAAAACAGGATTATTGCAACATAGTGGTCATTGTGAGGATAAATGAGATAATGTATGTGTATTGCCAGAAATGTGGATGTGTAGAAAACAATAAACGTAGTAGTGAATGGTAGGAGAACTATCATACAGTATGATAGTAAAAGTGGATCATTCTACTCTATTGTCTCATGTCTTGGCAACATAAGAAAAATGGGCCTATAAACAATAGACACCATTAAACTATGGCAGGAACATTTTAGAGTAAAATTTATGCATAGTAGTCATTTTGTCCAGTACTTTGTCAAACTTTATATTCATTTACCTCCTAAATATCTTTGAATGTTTAAAATAAATGGCATGAGATGATTCAAAATGTATTTAGCACTTAAAGTGTACATGTGATGTGATGTGCCAGGAAGAGGTGGCATAAAGCCTCTGGACACTAGAGAGCAGGTCCCATAGGAAAGGCCAGCATCAGGACAGCAGTAGACTGAAATGCAAGCAAGCAAACAAAGATCAAGAGGACAAGAATAAGAGAAGGTAATACAACTCATGCAAATCAGGAGGACTTGAAAGAGTAGAGCAAGAGTCGTGTCAAAGAATCAGGCAAACAGTCCATGACCAAAAGACCCTAAGGAAGGGCCAAGACAAACCATTGAAACAGAGGCACGTGGAGCAAATCCTGGAACAGAAGAGATGCATTGGCCCAGTCTAAGCTGCTTCATTCTGCTCTCATTCTGGTGGCAGCAGGGCTTATGTGACCCAAGTTTAGAGATCTGCCATTGATTAATTTAAAGCCTGTTGATTGGGGGGAGTATGGGAGGGGCAGACAGTTCTCTGGCAAAAAGACCCTTTTGACAGAAAGTAATAATGACTTTCTCAGCCGTTTGGGATCAGTTGCTTGTGGTTTTGATACATGAGATATTGATGTGGTGCTTTTAATTTATTATTAATACCTTATTTTAACTTGTGGCTTGTAAATGATGCCTTTGCAGTGACCACTTAAATCATGAAACTGATCTTTATAAATAATTTACTGTAGAAATAAGTGATTTCTAGAGGGGATTGTGTATGGAGCTTTGGTAATCAACCTGACACAGGCAGCTTCTTTATCTGTCAGTCTGCTAAATTATATGTGTCGTTTAATTATTATGAAGATATTAATGTGACTAGACTTCCTTTTTCTGAGAGTTAGAGAAAAACATTTGGTGTAGTTTTCTGTATTTACAATGCAATTCATACTTTAAAGCAACTGTGCATTGCATCTTTGCCATTGATATTGTAGCCCAAAGGGGACATTTATGTCAGACACTCTTCTGAATAAATCAAATTAGTGGTGATCTGCATTGTGACATATATGAAGATGAGACATTTTATTCAAATTTGTTTATAAGTTCAGCAATTATTTTTAATTAGAGTCCCACTCTCAAATGATCATACCCATGAAATTAAGACCATACAAATTCCTATATCTCTATAATTTGCACTGCGTATGTTTCTGTATTGTAAGTGTATATCATATTTTGTTTCACCTAAATATTTATTTATTTTTTTTTGTGTGTGTAAATATAGTTCATTTACATTGTTAATTTCTGCTGTACAGACACCTAAATATTTAGATAAATTTGTTATTTGAAAATGTTATAGAATTTTAGTTCTCAAAGAGTGGTGCTTAAACTATCAGTGTTATCATTGTCTAAGAACTTGTTAGAAATACAAATTTAGGTTCCATCCCAGACCTACAGAATCAGAAATTTGTAGGATGGGTCCTGGCTATCTGTGTATTAACAAGAGCTCCAAGTGATTCTGATGCACACTAAAGTTTGAGAACCACTGGTCAGTGGATCAATTAGTTGCTTCATTTATGGGACTTTTGTGATTAATTAATTTGGTTAATATAAGTTAATATAATAAACATGGCTTAGTAGCTACTATGAGGGATACACAATGGATTAGTCATAATATTCTCCTTCCAGAAGTATACAGTCTGAGAGGCTAACTCATAGATGAAGAATTAAATACTATTACAGGAGTCTAACATATGCCATAGTGCAGTGTAGGATGAGTTACCAAATTAGAAAGAGGGTATAATGTTGTCATTACATTGTAGTGCTTGAGTTAGGCTAAAGGGTCAGACTTCCTACATTCAAATCCCAGCTCTGTCACTAATTGGTACCTACCTTAGAGGATTACTGTAAGGCTAAAGGAGTTAGAATAGTGCCTGACATGATGAAGTCTTTGTAAGTGTTAGCTATTACTATTTTAGTATCATGAACAGAAAGTTCCATGAGAATTCAAAGAAGCACTTTTTTAGCTGAAGGAATTGGGGTGACTTACAGCAAAGAGATAATTTTATCTGGGCCTTGAAGTATGAGCTCACGTTGATGGGAGAGTTCAAAGGGGAGGGATCCTGATGGCAAATGAGAACAAATGAGTAATCTTTATTTCTACTATAAATGATTATACAGGGTCGATATCTCCAACTGTTCTATTTCAATTCACTGGTAAGCCATTCTTTTACTTTGTTGATTTACAAGGTGTCCATGGTCCTCATCCTTTCAACATCTGTTTATCAGGTATCAATTATGTGCCTGGCACTGAGAAGCTGCACATACAGTAATGAACAGAATGGACAGAATACCAACTAAAAGTGTTTTAGGAACTAGAGCAATGATTCAGAATATATTGCAAATAACATTTCCTAAACCATAGAAATTATGGGAAAAGTCAGATCAACAACTGCAGGCAGGCATATTTAAGAATTCGGTTATCTCTCTCTGCAAGTGGAGCTCAGACTCTGATACTTGATCAATTATATTAAGCTCTGATTCATATGAATCAAGATGATAACAGAAATTTAGAAATACCTTGTAGAAATAACTTTCTACAACAACTTTCTACAATAACTTTCTACAAATTGTAGAAATACATTTCTTGAAAGAAATAACTTTCAAGTTATACTTTTCCTCTTTGCTTATTATTTTAAGCTCTGCAAAAGTAACTGGTATGAGAAAGGGCCCCAGTTTTTTTCCGGATCGGCATTAATGCCAATCTAAAAATGATTTTTTTTTTTTTTTTTTTTTTTTGCGGTACGCGGGCCTCTCACTGTTGTGGCCTCCCCCGTTGCGGAGCACAGGCTCCGGACGCGCAGGCTCAGCGGCCATGGCTCACGGGCCCAGCCGCTCCGCGGCATGTGGGATCTTCCCGGACAGGGGCACGAACCAGTGTCCCCTGCATTGGCAGGTGGACTCTCAACCACTGTGCCACTAGGGAAGCCCTAAAAATGATTTTAACTCAGGTTTTTCCTCTTCTGTGCTGACCCCTTGGAGGTTAGGGGGAAGATAGTGAATCGAAATGGTATACTCGTTTTCACTGTTAATCACTCTATTCTATTCTTCTCTTATTTTCTTGAGAGCATATATGGGCTTTTATAGATAGCTCAGAGGAGACAGAAGAGTAAGACATACTCCTTGACTTTGAAGATATGTGAGATATCATGCCAGAAACAGGCAATAAAGATATTCTTGAAGAAAACTGTGGATAAGCCACATAAACTATAAATGACTTTTCTGCTTTCTACTTTTCCTGTGTTTAATACTAATCTAGGAATCAAGTTTTATGTTTGGCTCAAAAAAAATCATAGTCATATACTCCCCGGAAAGCCTTGCCTCACACCTGGAACAATGCTCACAAGAAGTAGAAATAGCTCATCCTAGTTTTTCTTAAGCCACATGAACTGATAAACAGCATTTACTGCCAAGACTTTTAAACAGAGGCCTGTTTTCTGGTGTGACATGGACAAAGAAGGAGACAATGGCAACCATCTGTTGTCCCTCCTCCTCTTACAATCGTCAGCCTGAGTTAAGGTCCTATGAAGATCTGGGATTCTTTCCTTCTGCTCAGATCTAGAATGATATGAAGGAGGTAGGAATGAATCTTCTCATACCTTGATGTGGCCACTAATGGGTCCCCAACTAACTTTTGTCCTTAAAGAAGCTAAGAAGTGAAATCAATTCACATGGCATTACCTGTAAAAACACAACTACAAATAATCATAGCAATGTGGCTTGTGATTCTGTGCTAGACTTCTCTTACTGAATTTAATCTGTTTCATTTTTGGAAGTAGGTGCTTGCATCATGTTGGCCAGTCTCACAGGGGCAGGGAAACATTTATTATTAGCTCTATCTCTCTTGACATGGCACATAAAATGTTCTTTTGCACATTAACAGTTATTAATGAATGCAGGGTAAATTGTTCTTAAAATGGTACTTATGGTAGATAAACATACTTGACACTAATTCTCTTTTCCTTATTTTTTCTAAGATAAGATGATCCCAGCAGTATATTTTTTAATACTTCTACAAAGAGGCCACAACTGGTACAGATTTACCTTGGCCAGATTAAGCACAGATTCTTGTTCACTTCAGTGGTGTTGATGCCCTTACATATGATATAGTTGTATCACAGGCAGTGAAGCAGCATTTTGTGACAGTGCCCAGAATATTAGAATATGAAAGATGGTAGGAAGATTAAGGGAAGAGAAGTCAAGAAGAAATTATCTAGCCTACAGGGTTTTGAGGTTTTTTTAAAAAAACACTGTTAATAATTTAGATTTGATTTTTTTTTCTATCAGAGATAAAAATAGATCCAAATCCTTTTTCTAATTTACTTGTGATCTGGAAGCTAGTAGTTAAGAGCTGTAGGTCAGATGTAGTATACAATTATATGTTAATTCTCACCAAAAATAAAAACAGATATATACATCAAAGAAAGAAGTTACATCATACTGTATTTATTTTTTCATCACTGGAGTAAAAATATTATGTGCTGAAGAAAGGGCTAAAGAATATAGAAAATAAAGAGTATATAATAACAAAAATTTGAATATTGCTAACTACATAGCAAATTGCTTGCCTAGGTTTGCTTCACGTGTGATGTAATTGCCATCGAGTGTTTGGCAGAAAAAATTAAGAGTTTGAATTTTATTGCACCATTAAGTGTTGCTGCCATGAAATATATTGAAAATAGGACAACACCGTACATGGTGAAAGGGAATCACATTACGGGAGGTGTATTATCCTTCCTCCTCAAATGAGTCGTGCAAAACTGATGACTTTGCATGCATTCATTTTTTGTTTATGACCAACTCAGATTTTTCGAGGTTTTGTTCATTACAACTTAGTGATAATAGACAGCAATTTACAGTTGCATGAAAGAACACTCATACTATTTATTGCTAACTTTTTTGGTAGCAGCCAGCTTACATCTGAACCCTGAAATTGGATACTTAACCTACTGATTATATATTGACCGTTTAAGTGCAAAAATAAATGTTTTCAAAATGTTTACTTTCTTCAGTAGAATTTAATTTCATCACAGCTATTTCAGAGACTGAAAAACATTCCTAATACTGTTTGAGACTTAAAAACAAAATAAACGTTATGAAAGAATTAACTGTCACTTACAAATGAAATATTTACTAATTGTTTGATTTATTTGTAATGGGATTCCAAAGCAGGGTTATCATGCATAACATGGATATTTTGTTCAAGCAATTTTTAAAAAGTATATGCTACTGTATCTGTTTTAAAACTAAAATGGAATTTCTCTATAATACTATTAGCTGGGAGTGTTTTCAGGATAAAGGAAATTCTGTCTATGGCGTCATCCACTGATCCTTGATCACTGAAATATCAGTAGAAAGGAAAGAAGGGAGGGAGGGAAGGAGGGAGGAAGGAAGGAAGGAAGGAATGCAGAGGGAGCAAAGGAGGGAGGGAGGGAGGGAAAGGGAAAGGATCTAAAGCCAGGGATAAAAATGGCTCAACCCATTTCCTTTCGATGTTTATTTTTATTTTTTCTGATTGAGGTAATTTGGCATTTATTTACTGAAAATAAATTGAAATTCTATTTTGTTATATTATTACAAAAAATGCTGTTCTTCATTGAGGCAATCTGCCATTGATTTTCTAACTATGTTTTTGTTTTTTGTTTTTTTTTTTAATTATTTATTTATTTATTTTGGCTGCATTGGGTCTTCGTTGCTGCATGCAGGCTTTCTCTAGTTGCAGCGAGCCGGGGCTACTCTTCGTTGCGGTGAGCAGGCTTCTCATTGTGGTGGCCTCTCTTGTTGCAGAGCACGGGCTCTAGGCGCGCAGGCTCAGTAGTTGTGGCCCGCGGGCTCTAGACCACAGGCTCAGTAGTTGTGGCTCACGGACTTAGTCGCTCCGCGGCATGCGGGATCCTCCCGGACCAGGGCCCGAACCCGTGTACCCCGCATTGGCAGGCGGATTCTTAATCGCTGTGCCACCAGGGAAGCCCCAACTATGTTTACCACATATGCAATTCAGTATTTGAAAATTAAAATAATATTTGCCTTACAAAGAATTCACATATCTACTAATAGCTAATGCAAGTTCATTTTCATTCCAAAGCTTTAGATCTCTTGGTAGTTTTCATGATGAATCATTTTTCATACTATTTGTTATGGGTTTTATAATTTTCAGTGATCATTATGACTAGAAGGGATTGTATATTTTGGGAAATCAAATACAATGTATAACTGTTACATCATTTACATGTGATGGGGATTGGAGTGCCTAAACATTCCCTTTCAATGCTGCGATAGCCCAGGCCCCTATCTACCATTCTATAATGGAGGGACTGATGACGTTATAATTTGAGACTGTGGCTATCATGATGGTATAATCATCGCAGAATCTGTCTCTTCTTCTGACTCAATGAACCCTGCCTGTTGACAGAAATATATTCTTTCACTCGAGAGTTAATGTAAATTTTAGATGTTAAATTCATAATCTTAGTTCAACATGAATTTCCGCTTCTCTTAATTTTTCTTTTGATTGATAAACATCATTTCAGGGGCCTAATGCCTGAACACAGAACAAGCTATGAATCAGAATAACAGCTCTGCTAGAATAAAAGTGGTTATGGAAATCTCACCCCTCAGGTGACGTTCTATACTAAGAGCAGCCAAGTGCCTCAAATTCTGTTGGGATATAATTATCTCGTAATAACTATTCTCCCAACAGCACTGCATCACAATCAGGCCATAAAATGTGTTTTTGTGTCTCAGGAAAGAAGATACAGTAAGCAATTTGGAATATTACAGAACAGGCTCAGTTGAGCAGTTTAATTTGCATGGATTATACTCATGCTCTAAATGTCCGATGGACTAATGAGAGTTAAGGTTTGCCTTAGTCCAGAGAATGTTATCATTTTATATGCATACATTTGCATAAATTGAGATTAAAAAGTTGCTCAGAATATAATTTAAAAGCAAAAGAACTATTAAAACGCTAACTGCTGATAATGATATATTTTTACACCTTTCAAGATGTTTTATTCTACTGTATTTAGCATATATGTAACAGTTATTTTGCCAGCAAAGATATGCAAAATAAATCAGACTAGAACAACCCTATAATTATATCAGTGTGTATGTTTTAAAGGATTGTATTATTAAAAAACTGTGTGTAGTAACTTTATTATGCTATTTCTAATATGCAAGCAAACTTTATACAAGAGTCAGATGGACTTGAGTTAAATCAAGTACATTCTATAATTTCCACAGCTATTTTAGAATCCAGCAAAGTTCCAAATGTAATTTTAGTTTGGGTAGAAAACGTTTGTTGAGTTCTTATATTGCATTGAGTCCTGGGGATGTAAAGATGAATAAGACTTTGTTTTTTCCCTTAAGGAGCTTACAGTGCAGTGTCAGATATTGGTATTGTATTATTATGCATCGAAAGAGACAGATACATGCACAGGGGATAGAAAAGCCCAGAGGAGGAGCTCATAGCCTAGTGTGGGAGTTGAGGGATAATTTATTGAGGGAAATTGATACTTAAAACTCAGATTTAAAGAATGGACAAGAGTTGTCCAAAAATGAAGAAGATTATTCAAAAAAGCAAATGGAGAGTTGGACAAAAGTGAAAGAAGATATGTGATTTTTAAATGTTAGGTCTATTAAGGTATAAGTTACAGTAAAATCCATTCCTTTTTGATGTTCAATTCTATGAATGATAGTTATGTAACTATCACTACAATTAAAACCTAGAACATTTGTTACCTCATAAATTTCCCTTTTTCCCCTTTATAGTCAATCCCTTACCCCTGTCTCGGTCCCTAGTGACCCCTGATCTGTTTCTATCCCTATAACTTTGCCTTTTCTAGAATACCATATAAATTAGTATATAGTCTTTTGGATCTGTCTTCTTTCACTCAGCATAACACATTTGAGAGTCATCCATGTTGTTGCATGTATCTGTAGTTCATTCCTTTTTATTGATGCATAGTATTCCATGGCATGGATTTACTCTGCTTGTTGATTCATTCCCTAGTTAATAGCCATTTTGGTTGTTTCCAGCTTTGGGAGATTATGGATAAAACAGCTATAAATATTTATGTACAGGTTTTTGTGTGGATATATGTTGTTTTCATTTCTCTAGAAATCATTTCTCTTAGATAAATATCTAGGAGTGGGATTGATAGGTCATATGGGGAATATTTTGAGGCAGCTGGCAGAAGTGTGAAACAGCATGAGCTACTCACAATTTGCCATTACTGTAGTGAGGTGAGAGAAAGGAAGAAACAGAAAGAGTGGGCAAAGACCAGATTGATTGGTACTTTTTATTTCACGCTAAGAAACTCAGATTGTGTTCCCAAAGCAGATGGGGAGGTTTTAAGCAGTGATGTTGTATGCTCATATTTCCATTTCGTCTGAGGTATCAGGGCAAAGCTTAAACTGGTTGAAGGAGGCACCAGGGTAGAGATGAGGCTGAACATTTTAGGATTCTATTATTCGTCCATGATCCTACAGTAGTACTGACTCCTGGCAGAGCATACCCAAGACTTTCAGTATTACAATCCCAGGATACTGTGCAGGTGAAAAAACATGTTTACTGATAACACTTTCTAAAGAATTAAATATCCTACTCCCTAGGATCATGGTCTGAGCTAAGTAGATTTCACTGAGAAGAAAAACTTCACCGTGCAGAGCTAAGCAGGTGCTTTCTTAAGACTGTCAAGCACCGGCACTAGGGACCAATTCCCCTACCTCTATGAGGTAGATGCCATTATCATCTGCATTTGCTATAATGGAAAGAGCAGAGGAGTAACCTGTGCATATCAGAGCTACCAGTTATTACTATGATAATCATATTGCTGTGAAAATCTATGATACATTTTGGACTCAAATTCCTTATCTGTAAACTTTAGATCATAGTGTCTACCTCATAGGAATATTAGGAGGATTGAATGAAACAGCATATAACATGTCCCTAAAGTATTGCTGGTGGTTACTAAATGTTTCCTCCCTAGAGTTACACGATATATATAATTGTGTGTATAGATATACACAATGAAATGCTAATTGTTAAGTGGAAATTAAGCTGGAGTAACTAAAAAAATCAAAGAAAAAATCAAGCGTTCAAATAAATTCCAAAGATTGCTCATGAACTTATGACAATACTTTTAAAAAATCCATTTAAAAATGAGAACCAGGATCCATCATTTGTTCTGATGAAAATTAAATGAGAAAAAATACATGAAGCATATAAATTACAGACATACATTCTCCCTCTTTTTTTGGTTTTGCTTTCTCATGGAAAGAATTACAGTGAAATATTTTTCATTATAATAAATAATGAGACTGGGTTGTTTACTCTGACAAAATCCTTAGTAAAGACAAGTTTGGAATATGGGAAGGACTATCATGTATTAGGAAGAATAATCTGGCTTTATGTTTTTCCCAACATCAGAATGGACCATAAAACAGATGTTGAGGGAGACAGTTTTGGGAGAAAATAAAATGGACCTAGTTATTAGGGTTGTCCAGTGGAAGAGAATGGTTTTCATTATGCAGAATCTTTATGACCAGCTGTCAGGAATGATTTAAAATAAATTATTGCATTGCAAGAAGAGGTTAAACTAGATGTCTTAATAAAATCTTCTATAATATAATCTATCATCCTTGACCTTTCTAAATGTATGGCTCAGTGAGTCTCTATTTTTACTTCTTCAGAGTTTATAAATACTTTAGCAAAATATTACTCCATTTGAAAACCATTCTGACCTTTCAAATATATTGTTGCTTTCATATTGTTAAATTCTGGATTTCAAGTAATCTTGACACTTGCTACCAAAATATATTTTAGATGAGTAAAGAGTTCAATGAATTCAGGCCATTGTGTATCTTGCTGTTCAATATGAGGTTACAAAAGAAGTTTGTCTTTTCCTTTGGATATTTCTTTGGTTTGCATATCTTCAAGTGAACTGTTTTTGAAAAAAGACTGCCTGTTTTTTTTGCATGTTACACTTGATAGCTTCAATTCATTCACAGTTTCATATTATACTCTCTTAAAAAGTGGGTGGACCACTTTATATTTAATAGTTGTTCTGTTCAATAGAACTTTAGCATAGATACTGTTTTTAATTTTGAACACTGGGGAAAAATGTACTTGATATGGAACCATTAGTGTGCCTTTATTTCTCACATTCTGCCAAATGGATTTTTCCCTTTGAAGTAACTCTATCAATTTGTCCTTTGTATTTCCACTGCTAATAATCCAATCCAGACCTTAGCCATTTTACGCCTGGAATCCTACTCTTGCCTTGCCTACTTTGATCCATTCTAAAACTGCTACAGAATTAAGCTTCATAAAATACCTATTTAAAAAACACTGTGCATTAAACTTTCAATGGCTCATCATTACTCCTAGAGAAAAAAATCAGAACAAAAACCATATGATTAGGCTTGAATTCAAGCCTTCCACAGTATGATTGTGCTGCATAAAAAATTTGCTTTTTAGTCCTAAAAAGCATGGTTTCTTCCATGCCAAACTCACCCCTAACACCTTACTTGCTTTTCTGTCTCCACAATCCACCTATATAAATATTTTCTGTGCTTCAGAAAGCAGCTCAAATTCCATTCTCTCCACAAAGTCTTCTCTTAGGACACTTAGCACATTGTTCTTATCTCTGGTGGATTTTATTTCCCATGCTATCAGACAGACAACAAGAAGGGTCAGCTTGGAAAGAAACCTAGGGATTGATTGTACCTGTCCCTCTTTTAAAGATGAAAAAACAGAGAGTTTGTGTCTTTGAATCCAACTCAGTACTTTTTCTTCTAATTGCCTTCATTGTTAATTAATCCTGAGTAGGTATATTGTCTGCTTTCAATATAACCCAGTGAATGATGTTTTATCATCCTGATTTATTTTTCCCAATTATCTTTACATTTGAGTTTGACTTAATATTATCAATAATTTTCTAGAGTAATTGTTTGTGGTCGTAGATGCCATGTAAGGTGTAGGTATGGAACTCAATGCATAATTTTCTAAAATAGTTTCTGACCCACCACATAAGAGTGTTGTAAAACTTGCTGTAAGTTAATCTTAGACATGTCATCAACTTAGTTTTCCCATCCTGGTGTTGCCATAGGACTTGGCATAGAGCTGCTGTTTATTTCAAGCCTGCCCCTTTAAGAAAGTGCCAGTCTTAGGAAGGGGCAGAGACGGCTGTTTATATAACTGCCTCCCTAGGAGTTGAAAATAGGACAGCAAGCCTACACATAGAGTGTTTTTATTTTCCTCTTCTGTCAAAGCATATCAGGCAGAGATTCCATGGGGAGCAAATGAAAGATGACCTGACATGCATTTCATGGTTCAGGATCCATTTAATCCAGCAAATTAATGACTCAACCTGAGAAGCTTGAGGAACTCAATGACATGGTACTAGGCTTTTCTCTGGGAGGCAATCTAAGGAGCAAACTGTTCAGATATATTATTATTTTTCATATTGTGTATTTTGTGTATGTGTGTGCATTCATAGATTAGGAGGCTTCATTTATGAAGACTATATGTTTTAAATAATATAAACATATGAGTTTCAGTAGAATTGATCTTAATGAGTTGCTGTCTCCCCTCCATTTAGAACAATTATTTAATTTCAAAATAATATGTCATTTAATGGACTAAGTTAACCTTGAAGGGTTTTAAAATACTTTCCTTCACCACTTGCATGATACTTACTGTTTTCTTTTTCTTTTTTTCTTTTGTTACTAGTTTCCTCATTTCTTACTAACTCTCACTGCACTGCAATAAGGGGATAGCACATTCTGAAGATTGTTTATGTAAAGAACTTTGAGAGCCTATGATGAAAGCTGTAGTCTGAGTATCTCTTCATATTTTTTACTTGACCATTATTAACATGACCTTCATCATCAATACTATTCGTTGGAATCAATTATCAGTTTCACTCAAGGAACAGTAAAAATGATGTTAAGTCATTTAGTTCCTGCCTCAAGTAGCCCTTGATGTAAAGTGACAACAGTGGCAGCACAAATGTACAGCTGTGCATTATCCACCACAAACCCTTCCGTGTCCCTGGTTTCCTGCTATACACCTGTTGCATACATGTGCTGTGACTATTAAGTGAAATAACATAGCACAGGGCTTGGCAAATGGCAGGTGCTTCATAAATGTCAGCTCTTCCTAGGCATAGGTGGTGTAACACTTTTTAACAATCCACGTTTCTTATAAAGAGTAATACATAGAAATTATTTTCTAATTTAAACATAATAATTAAATCCACTCTGTTCTTCAAGAAGTTATAGAAATTATTCATGATTAAAAAGCAGCCATTTTATAATTTAGGCATATGCTGTGCCTGTCTGTATTTTTAATTCCTAAACTGATAAGTAGAATGAGGGAAGAAAAATCACCTTTCTCCACTTCATTGCCCCCCCCACAAAAAAAATCTTAAAAGCCAAAGAAAATTTACAAAATTAATTTTGATTTCTCAGAATTCATATCCAATGAGGGCAATCATTTAAAAACACTGTTTTTTATTAGAAATTGATAAGGTAATAGCTAAGAGAACGTTTAGTTAAGATGCTTAAGATCAAAAACTTTCAATGATTTTGTTTTAATTTATAGTGGACCCTTAGCTCCATAATCTTGCTGAGCTACCAAGTGGCTCTACCAAGTCTAAGTTTCTACAGTCTGCAATTTTTAAAAAGTATTGATATGGTATTAAATTAATTTTAAATGTTGAAATCAAATCTAATATTTATCTTCGTCAGGTCTCTAAATCTAAAACTAGTAATTCCACATGAATCTTCCAGGCTATGTGGAAATACTTTTACCTGCAGATGTGTGTCGTGTGACCCTCTTCCTCCTGGGTTCCTCATAGCTTTCTCCAGAATTCATCATTCACTGGGGAAGTTTCAGCTCCAGGATAACCTCAGGTTCCATGCCTCCTATTACCTTCCACTCAGTCAAGACTTAGGTCTCTTCAGGTGAGCCTTCTTTCTCAGGTGACTCTTAGAAGAAAAGCAATGTCTGTAATGAATTAATTCACACTATCATGTGCGTGAATAGCTATTAATTATGTACCATGTCCAGAATTTTTCAGGTATTTTAATGAGAGGATGCTTGTTGACACACACAAGTTTCAACCTGGTAAATTTTCAAATAATTTGGCATCATGAAATGACCTCTCTCGGCAGCATGGTGAAAGTTGTTTCAGGGTCATCTAGACTTGTTTAGGCAGCTCTGAACTTCAGCTATAGGATCAGCTCTCTTTTGATATTCTTGCTCATAATAGCTTCTCTCCTCATTTGACTTGCCAACCAAGAGGTTCTCTAAAAGCCCAATCTTTCATTCTACAACTGTTACCATGAAAGCAGCATTGAGGATGCTGGGTTTCTGAGTGAGACTGTGTGTGTGTTTGTGTGTGTGTGTTAGTAGGGGAGGACTAGAGAGGTTATTGTTCATGTGTCTGGGTCATTAGAAACTTGAATAATGGTAAATGGAGAACTGACTTCACTGTAACATCAGTTTTGCATGAAGTATTGCCATTTTTTTTTCTGTCCAGCGATCAGCTTTTCATGTATTACATTCATTGACTAAGCCTGTCTATGAGGTAGTCAACTCACAGTGTGTCAGATGAGCCCAGCTCTGCTGGACTAAGGTAGTGACGTATGAAGGACGAGCACCCACCACCTCCCTGCTCTCCCTGCCCAGCCCACCACATCACCACCACAGTGGGGGTGGGATAGAAAGAGAAACAAATGTGAGTTCAAAACAGGTTCCGTGAATATGTTGGTTTAGTTTTTGAATTTAATCTCTGGCAAAAGGGACACTGCCATTAGCACTGGGTAGCCAAAGAGAGGAGAATGCAGAAGCAGATAAAGGGAGGCACTTTAGGTTATACAAGCACTATTAATTGCTTCTTTTTAAAAAATCCTTGTTAGTGCTCTGAAGATAAAATAAGACAAATAGTTCTGTTCAGTATTTATGAACCTCCAAATCTCCATCAATCTCATCATTCTTGTATAGGAAAGTGTAGATATTGAAAAATATAAATTTAGGCACCAAATGTTTTTAGAGTTAGAAGCCCTGCAGTTAAAAAATCCAAGATTTCTGGTGTCTGAATAGCCTATGGAGGTGACTATTGAGATTCTCATAAACTGAACACAAGGAAAAATGTAAAATTATCTTGAATTAAGCTTTGCCAATGTGAAGGCACTGAAATGTAAAACATTCTAAAAATGAGCGCTAAAGCCTTCAATGTGTGTCTCATTCATTTGTCATTCTTTTTCCCTGAGACGTCTTAAAAGGTAAACACGTCTTTACTTTTTATAACCAAATTTAAAATTTGCACTGAAGAAAGAATACTGACAAAATACAGAATGCAGTTACTCTGCCATAAAAAGGAATGAAATTGGGTCATTTGTAGAGACGTGGATGGACCTAAAGACTGTCATACAGAGTGAAGTAAATCAGAAAGAGAAAAACAAATATCGTATATTAACGCATATATGTGGAATCTAGAAAAATGGTACAGATGAACCAGTTTGCAAGGCAGAAATTGAGACACAGATGTAGAGAACAAAAGTATGGACACCAAGGGGGGGAAAGTGGGGGGGTTGCGGCAGGCGGTGGTGGTGGTGGGATGAATTGGGAGATTGGGGTTGACGTATATACATTAATATGTATAAAATAGGTAATAAGAACCTACTGTATTAAAAATAAAATACAATAAAATTCAAATAAAACCAGTAATTATAAAAGAATAAATAGGAAAAGGTTAAAAATTTTTTTCAGTGAAGAAAGAATAGTGACAAAGTATAGAATGCAATCAATCAAGAGCATAGGGAACACTTTGTAACAATTCTTGATACTAATTGAAAGTGATTTCATTATCTATTTAAAAAGTCTAAATTCTATGAAGTAAAAGGAAAGCTAAATGCCAAATATAATGTTTTCAGAAGCTAATGGGATCATTTAAGTGAGCTCTTGGCAGAACCAGTAGCTGCTCCATTAATGGTTAGATTGTTTTATATTCTTTTTTTTTTTTTTTTTTTTTTTTTTGCGATACACGGGCCTCTCACAGTTGTGGCCTCTCCCGTTGCGGAGCACAGGCTCCAGACGCGCAGGCTCAGCGGCCATGGCTCACGGGCCCAGCCGCTCCGCGGCATGTGGGATCTTCCCAGACCGGGGCACGAACCCATGTCCTCTGCATCGGCAGGCGGACTCTCAACCACTGCGCCACCAGGGAAGCCCTGTTTTATATTCTTTTTATCACTTGTTTCCAGTAAGAAAAAGCCTACCTTTATTTAGTTTTGTTTGTAGTGTTTTCTTATAAAGTGAAAAATTCTAATTTGTGGGAAAACAACATTAGCTATCTATGCTTCTTAACTAGAAGTGTTGCTTTTGGCAAGCTTAATAATAATAAATATTAAACACAGTGTACCAGGCACTGTTCTAAGTATTATACAAATATTAACTCATTTAATACATTCATTTGTTATCATAGTATTAGAATTAGAATTTCAAAAAAAATGCTATTGGTGATATTCTTTGGTTTATGTACTAGCTTCCTTTACTTACATTTCTCCATGAACACAGACCTCATTCTCCTTTATCAAGAATATCTAAAAAAATAATCTAGAAAGTACTATTCATTATGTAATTTTACACATTACATGTACTAAATGGAATAGCATAGGTAAAGGCCCTCAAACATTGCATATGCATATGCTTAAAATTTGATATTATGTACTGTCGGTCTCTTCAATTTATATTCACTTATATTCTATATAAAGATGCTATTTAAAACAGTCTTTATAATGGCAAACAGCATGCAAGAAGAGGCAGTGAACTGGATATTTTGCATCCAAATACTTCACAGGGTAGTATCTTGCAACACAAAGTGATAAAATGTAGATGCTTTTTTTTCTACTCTTTTACATTTATCATAATTGGGAGGGAGGGAAAACATGTGTGGAGCACTCTCCATGTGTAAGATTTAATACCAAACATTTTACATGTATCACTTTCATTAATGCTCACAACAATCCTACAGAGAAGTTCTTCTAATTAATTAGAGAAAGAAACTGAGGTGCAGACTAAATAACCAATGAAGGTTACATAGCTAGAGAGGGGCCGACTTAGTCTCCAAACTGAAAACATCAGTCCCTAAAGCCTTCAGAATTATTCTCAACATTAAGTGATATATGCAGTCACCAAATGTTTGTTGAATCCCTTCTCTGACTAGGTGCCATATGTGGTGCTAGGAATAAAGCCACTGGTTAGAGATATTGCTGTGGGGTCTTTACCGTGTAATGTGTGAAACATTATAATTAGGTTATGTACAAAGTAACATGGAATCTCAGAGGAATTACAGAATATCTCTGGTTCAAGGTGTATAGTAAAACTTAATGGTCAACTTCAGAAACTTCTATAACAGAGAGTCCATCATTCCTCATGCATATTAGTGCAGTGTTCTTTTTGTTACATTGGTTGCAGATTGCAGTTCTAGTCTCTGACAAAAGTTATGTACCTTTTCAGTGATGAGACCAAAACGAGTCAATTTTTTTCAAATCAGAAGCCTAATATTCATTCATGTTGTTCATAGCAAAGCTGTTGAAAATCATAACTATGCTGTCCTTTTCACAGGAGAATATTTATCATAGTAGGAGAGGAAATAAACACCATACTAATAAATAATAATGACTACTGTTTATTGACTGCTTATCATGTCCCAAGCACTATTCTCCCTACTTTACATCCAAAATTTCATTCACTTCTCAGCACACCCTATGAGATGGGCATTATTATCCCCATTTTGGAAAGGAAATTGAAGCATAGTGAGGGTAATATGCTCAAGGTAGCACAGCTAGTTAAAATGAAGTCTGGTCCAAACAAAGATCCAGATGATCTCCTAAGCACTCTCGTTCCTATTCCAATGATGAAGTTGTTACAGTCTGGAACCACTCTGGCTGGTTTGCATTCCAGCTCTCCTGCTTCTTTGCTTTGAACCATAGACAAGATACTTATCTGTGCCTCAGTTTCCTCATCAGTAGAATGAGAATGATGATTATAATATTTTCTCCATAGGATTGGTCATAAGGTTTAAATGCGCAACAGTTACATGAAAGCTTAGAACAATACCTACCACAGAGCAAATGCTGAAAAATAACACTAGTAGTTATGATTCTCCTCCTTCTCCTTCTTCTTTTTCTTCTTCTCACCCCCTTCTAATAAATTTTTTAAATAATTTTTTTAATTTATTTTATTTTTGGCTGCATTGGGTCTTTATTGCTGCGTGTGGGCTTTCTCTAGTTGGAGCGAGCGGGGACTACTCTTCATTGCAGTACGCGGGCTTCTCATTGCGGTGGCTTCTCTTGCAGAGTACAGGCTCTAGGCGCATGGGCTTCAGTAGTTGTGGCTTGCGTCACTCCCTTCTAGAAGAACAAAAAATGGAAATGAATATGTGGTAGGGCCTAAAGCGTAGAATTCATAGTAATTTTTCATTTGTTAAAATCAGCATATTAGCTAAAGCTACTACATTCACTGAGGTTAATAATGTTTTAAGTAAGGCCATTCATCTCATAGATTCCAAATTTTTTAAAGAGAATATTTGATCTTTTCATTCTTTACCAAGATTCATCTTACTTGAAATCAATGTCATTCTCATTTTACTCCTTTTCTCAGATCTAAAAATCGGTGACCAAAAAAGAAATCAGAGCTCAACAGTCAAAGTCAAAAGGGTAAACTTTTTTTTTCCTAATGTGTTTCTTAGTATCAAATTAAAATTTCAATATATTGAAAAGAAAAACTGATGATAAACTATCTAACACAAGCCGGCCTTACATGCTTTTATTTGTTAATTACCAATGACGTTTCTAACAAATTAATAATAGTTAATACAGTGTTCTATAAGAATTAAAAATTACTGACTAAATGTAAATATTAGATTATATTCCTGCCATTGTTTATTGGTTGATGAGGAAAAAAATTGCTAGGATGCAAAGAAATTAATTGTCTCTTACTACATCATTCTGTTTAACATTCTTTTTTTTTTTAAACATCTTTATTGGGGTATAATTGCTTTACAATGTTGTGTTAGTTTCTGCTGTATAACAAAGGGAATCAGCTATAATGTATACATATATCCCCATATCCCCTCCCTCTCGCATCTAACATTCTTCACTTGAATACAGCAACAGTCTTACAGGGAGAAAAAGACATGCCTCTAAAGGAGCAGGGGGAAATTTATTAACATATGTATACAAACATAAATAAGTAAATATTATATACGCACAGAGAAAGAGAGAAAGGCAATTCTTTAAGAGCCTAATGAGAAAAAGTCACGTCCTTGGTTTACGTGCTATAGCAACCAAGTAAAACCATTTAAAATAGTGATGAAACTGTCCATTAAGAGACTCGTTCAAGTCATGTAATGAAAGGAGAAAGTATCAAACCAGGAACAGAATTATTGGAAGAACAATAAAATGGAGTCGAGGTAAGTTACTGCCATGAAATGTTTTATGAATATATGCTCAGAGAATGTATTTAAAGTGTATTAAATTTCTGTATAAAACATTTATATTGTGCTTTGGGTCTTAAGAGTTAGAACTGCAAGAATAGCTGTAATTGTACTGTTTTGATACAAGAATATGATTTCCTTACAAAATTTAGTTTAGATTTCCATGTTTCCTCTCTTATCATTTTAGTGGACTGTATGACTTTATCACTCTTGTTAGTTTTTGTGATGGTCCTTGTCAGAGCAGAAAAAAAATGTTTTTGAGGAAGCTGAATAAACCACAGAGAAATACTGCTTTCTGTTCTCAGGATAAACTCCAGAAAGGAATGAACATATAGGGAACAGAAAATAGTTCTCCATGAACGTTTTTTTTTAATACATCTTTATTGGAGTATAATTGCTTCACATTGTTGTGTTAGTTTCTGTTGTACAACAAAGTGAATCAGCCATATGCATACATATATCTTCATATCTCCTCCCTCTTGAACCTCCCTCCCTCCCTATCCCACCCCTCTAGGTCGTCGCAAAGTACCGAGCTGATCTCCCTGTGCTATGCTGCTGCTTCTCACTATCTGTTTTACATTTGGTAGTGTATATATATGTCTATGCTACTCTCACTTCCCCCCAGCCTCCCCCTCCCCCTCCCAGTCCTCAAGTCCACTGGGCAGCAGCAGCTATGTGTGGTGTCAGGATAATAGTGTGTGTGTGTAGTAATTGGCTGAGTCATACTGTAAAATGTATACACACACAATAGAAGTGTATACATTTTAAACACATTTTTTTATACTTGACGAAAGTATGCTAAGGGACTTCTCGGGTTATATGTTGGAGTGAAGGTATATAATTGAATCACTTTCTCCCAAACTTAACAAAATTTACCAAAAAAAGTTTTAAAACAACAAAAAGTATACTGTCAGCAATAAAGCAAAAAAAAAAAAAAAAATGGCACAACCTCAGTTGCAATATTTGAATAGTAGTAGGCAGGGAAACAGAGGATCCCAAAAATTGCCATGTGATGTCTACGCTTTCCAACCCCACTCACCCACCCTATCACCCTCATTCCCCCCTATCAGAGCAGTGCAGGGGGCACAGTCCTCACAATAGCTTAGCTACTACTGCCTCTTCTGTTTGAAAAATTTACTATGCACAAGCATTTTGTTTGTTTCCAAGTGTTCATTACTGTTGGTCTGAACTGAACACACTCCAAAAGAGTATCCATATGACCTTTCACTCAGCTACTTTCCTTTCGTTACCTAAATTGGATAATAGCCCCAAGGATTCTCCTATGAACCCAGTCTGAAAACTTGAGCCATTTTAAAAGATTAATTATATTCTTTCAAATGTAAAAAAATGTGTACCCTAACTGCAGAAAGTTAGGGAAGAAATAAGACATGAGGAGGATTAGAAAATATAAATTGCCTGTAATTTTTTTCTTTTTGGTGAGCATATTGGAGGCTTTATTATAACATATACAATCTATTTGGCAAAATATAAACCTTATGATGATTCAGGGTCCTACCACATTCTTTTACCCCTTTTTTTTTTTATTGGTGTAGAGTTGTTTTACAATGTTGTATTAGTTTCTACTGTACAGTGAAGTGGAGTTCCCTGTGCTATACAGCAGGTTCTCATTAGTTATCTGTTTTATGCATTTTAGTTTATATATGTTAATCCCAATCTCCCAATTCATCCCCCGCCCCTTTCCCCTCTTGGTGTCCATACTTTTGTTCTCTACACCTGTGTCTCTATTTCCGCCTTGCAAACCGGTTCATCTGTACCGTTTTTCTATATTCCACAAATAGGCGTTAATATATGATATTTGTTTTTCTCTTTCTGGCTTACTTCACTCTGGATGACAGTCTCTAGGTCCATCCATGTGGGTCATTTTTAGAGAAATTGCCTGTAATCTTACCATCCAGAAAATTTACTGTTAAAAACTTGTGTATGTCTTTAAAATATATGGATAGATGGTAGGTAAATGATAGCTACATCATAGATAGATAGGTAGATAGATAGATAGATAGAAGATATAAAAACATATTGATAGATATAGTCACCACACCCCATATTTTGTATCCTGCTTTTTTTCCCACTTAACAGTAGATCACAAATAAGTCAATATGTTTTCTTCCACATCATGTACCACAAGTGACTTACCCAGCCTCCCACTATAAAGTATTTGGGTTGTTTTCCGTTTTTTTTCAGTAGCATACATAATGCTGTTGTGAACATCCTTATGGTTACTTGTGGAGTTAATGAGTGGCTTTCCAGCTAAAATAAACTCACTGCATGTGAGCAAAGATGTATTCCACAGTAGAAGTAGTGGAAGATAAATGGTGCTGATTAGAAGTAAACTGTTGAAGAGAGAGTGATTAATCTGTTATATAGAAATAAGAGGGAAAGAGAATATCTAATGCTAACTTTTTCTATGTAATTTATTATACACAGGAGGTGCATCCCAATTCAGACCATATGAAAAGATAGAAAAAAAATGGGATAAGATAGAGCTTGCAGTAGAATGAAATGTGGCTGTATTCCAAGTAGAGTTATGGCATGTGTCATAACATTTTAGCATACTGGGACATTCCCATGCAAAAATACCTACCCCAATTGATGCTTGACATTCACGAATAAGATGACTATTCTATTTAGTTACTATTCTTGTTAGCACTTAGGTGAACATGTTAAGCTATTATTAGTCACTAAGGTCTTAACATAAAAACATTTATATAACTCTTTTTATGTGTTTTTAAAAAGTCTGCTATCAATTGATTTCATCATACTCACCTATCTTCTTTTCATAGATATTTATTTAAAAGGAGAACTGAGACATTCCATGACAACAGGAAAATTTAACAATTGTATTTAACAGAATATGAAATCAAAAATAGAGCTTTGTAAATTAGAAAATATGAAAACTGGCTAATTGGAACTTATATGGTTCAGGTTTTAATTTCTTTTATTTGTCTTTTATCTTTTATGTTATCAATTGTGCCCATGGAACTGAAGCAAAAGAAAAAGTATACTGTATGCCTATCAATAAATAAGAAGGTATGGTTCAGTTCAGCAACCCAGCCATCTAGTCTGTTGAGGTACTAGTATAATCTATGAAAATTCAAAGATGAATTTGACTTCGTTCATGAAGTCATGAAACTGACAGTCTTGTGAAGGAAATAAATTTTAAATAAATAAATAAATAAATTTTACTGTTATAAAAAATAATACTACGTACAGTGGTGTACTTTCTTAGAAATATGTATTACATGGTGTTGTGTTCACAGTAGTATAGAGAAGAGAGTGATTCTTTGTTCAGGAGGAGAGTGTGGGTCACCAGAGAACAGAGAACACAGGATATGATAAACCCTGAAGATTGTCTATCCCAGGTGGCTACCTGTTGGACATTGGGGCAGAGAAAATAACAAGCACAAAGGTAAAGAGGTGTGGGATGTCATGGTGTTTTTAAAGGACCATGAACATTTTGGTGTTGCTAGATTGTCAAGAGTAAAGGAGAGAGTGGAAGGACATAAGTGGCATTCTTATTACCTATATAAAAATAAGTTTATATTTTGATGGTTTCTCATATAATTAAGTTTTTACAAATCCCTTAAATATTTTGCAACGAATATTTGTTTTGGTAATGAATTAAAATTAATTTAAGATGCTGGTTGTAGATTTAGGAGACTTGTTTGTATGTGTGTACTTTATATTCGTGGCAGCTTAAATATTTTTTAAATGCTTGTTGATTGATGGGTTGGTTTTGTTTGGTTTTATCTTCCCTTGCTTTATGTTAGAACTGTGGAAGTCAAAATATATAAATACGGTACAACAGAATGTTCTACAGAATGTTTTTTTCAAGAATGAATGCCTAATTGTCAAGAGTCATCTTTGTGTAGCAGGTACTGAAGCCACTGATGGTACCATGTTAAAAACAAATGGCAAGAATTATTTTCTTTGCCATTTTCCATCTCTCTAATGAAGTTATTATAGAACTGATTATTTGTTGGCATACTTGAATACTAGAGAGGAAGAAGGATTAAAAGGTAAGGTTGGGGGTAGGGGGGGAGGGATCTGATGAAGCAGGACATTATGGTAAGGAATTTGACTTTGCTCCTAAGTAGCATGGGAAGCCATTGGAGAGTTTGAAATAGAACAGGAAAATATGTTCTATGTTATGTCTTTAAAAATCAATCTATTCTGTGGGAAAATTTTAAAGAAATGCGGGTTAAGGAAAGGCAGAACTAACAGTTAGTGATCTATAGCCATTGTCTAAGAGAGATGATGGTGAGTGGACGAGTGTGGAATCACTGGAGATGATTAGAAACAGAGAAGCTAGATTTGTTGATGATTTTCATCGGTGGAGATGAAGAGACCAGACCAATTAAGGACCCATTTTAGGTTTTGAAAAACTGTATGTGCTGTGTACTAAAATGAAAAGATTTAGGGCAAAAAGTTTGGGGTAAGGATTATGTGGAGAATCAAGATTTCTGTTTCAGACAAGTTTTATTTCAAGTGTCTATTAGAGAGCCACGTGAAGATATCAAGTAGATGGTTGTATTTGTGAGTCTACGGCTCAGGGGAGCGCTCAGAGCTGGAAATACGTGTTGGCAATAATCAGCTTATAAAATGGTACCTAAAGACATGGATCTAGATGAAATCACAAGAGAATATGCAAACAGTATAGATTAAAAAAAAAACACAGTTACAACAGGAAGGAGGATCAGAGTAATGTGTATCACGTGAGCCTAATTTTGTAGAAGAAAATGGATGTTATGATTTTTATGGAAAACTGAAGCACAATTAAGTGTCAGTTAAACATAGACAAAAAATGTAAAATATTCTATTCTTACTATGCAGATAGTACACTAAGGTATCATTTTCCCAAAGTATTTTATAGAATGCTAATATTTTAAAAAAATATTTTATGGGCAAATAAATTTGGGGAGCAGTGAGTTAAACAAATCCAGACTCTCAGAACTTGTAATGTGCAACTATGTGCTGTTAATCTCTTCGGGTTAAATATTTTAGCCAGCATTTCTGAAATTTTATGACTACAGATCCCAGCTTTTTTCACTTCTTTTAGAACCACAATTAGTGGGACATACTTGGAAAATACAGCTCCAGTGAAAGAGTAGATTGAAGGACAATAGAGGCAGATACCTTAACCATAATTAGAGAAACTTTATTGTCTCAGACCTTGAAATTCATCACTTTCGTATTTCTAATAGTCACTTAAAATCCTCATAAAGTTTCAAGGTTGGGAAGGGCAAGTGCTGAAGGGCAGGGAACCAATCAAAACTGGCCCCAGGCAAAGTGGTGAAGTAAGCAAAGTCTAGTTTTGTCTTTTTACCTTTAGTGTCATCACGTTTTCTTTCAACTCCGACACCTCCCTCAGGTTGTCATCCCTTCTCATCACCCCAAGATTTTTTTCTGAAACCCTTTCCCAGAAGTTTAAAAATGGTCAGTTATACCTGCCTCCCACTCCTCTCCCTGACAAAGAGCCAGTTTCTGCTTAGGATACACCACCTCTGGGAGCACTTTGATTGCATTGTGTTTTAGACTGCAAGCTCTGTCTAGGATCTTAACAAATATATGGACTTCTGGCATTTTAAGGCCTATAACAAAAAGTAAGGAGTACTACTTTTGGGCAAAGGGCCCTTGCTAGAAGGCTCTCAAATTATATTTTACTAGTCCCCTTCCATTTTGCCTATTATCAACACCAATACTGGAAAAAAATATAATTTCTCAGGAAAAATAGAGGTAAATGAAGCTACAGAAGTAACTCTGCTTGTTGGATTGGAAGGAGCTGGGAGTCAGAGGATTGGGTTTTAGTCTTTTCTTTGTTACCAACTTACTCTTTAATGCCTGATGTCACAGTGCCTCAGTATTCTCACTGGTCCAATGGAGATCGTACTTTCACAGGACTGTGAAGTTGGTAAAATGAGATGTATTGATAGATTTGAAAGTGTTTTGAACAGCTGAAAGGGAACATGATATTCTTTCGGCAACTTTATGTTGCATATAAGGAAATTAAGCGTGGACTAAAACTTTTCAAAATGGTCCAGTTCATATATGTTCCAAAAATGAATCATAGAATATTAGAACTGAAAAGTATAATAGAGGACACTCATGAATAAAAACTTTTAAGCAGGATTAACTAAAGGTAAAGCCAAGACTAGAACGTAGTTGTCTGAATCTGGCCAGAGAGTTTCCTGCTATGCCAGGACACTTCTGGAGTGTACTTAGTAGTACTGACATTGACAGCCACAAATGAGAGAGACTGAAATCATGGTTGGGTCAGGAATATCAACTTCTTGTCAATGAAGGAACAAGACTCATGGTTCTATAGCCTAAGAATTAGTGATATGTTAGTAGATTTGCAGAAAATCCAGAGTGTGGCATGGAAAGCTTGCTGAAAAGTATTTAGACACTATGGAAAAAAAGAAACTTCCACTTTCCTCTTCCATCCTTTCCAGATGCAGGAATGAGTCCAAGATCTTCATATACCTTGCTTAACTTCCTCTTCTCTCCCCTGGCTACACTGCCAAGGACATCTGTTTCTGACCTGCCATCTACTTGTCCAAAAACTTTAAAAAATCTTTCTAGATACTATTACATTCAGAGATTTTGCATCCTAAACCATATTAAAACACACCTACATCCTACATTAAATATAATTTTGATGTAAAATAATTTATAAAGGACTTATCTGTACAATTTATTTAAAAGAGGAATGGTTTCTTAATAAGCTTTGGCTCTTAGGTGATCTCTGGATTTGAATCCCAGGCTGATCGTTTACCAGCTCTGTGACTCAAAACAAGGGGTGCCTCAGATGCCTGCACTGTAAATTGATGATACTAATTGGACTATGTTAGAGAATTAGTGTGAACGATAACTGAGCTTATAAAGAGCTTTAAATGTCCTTAAGAGGTTAGCATGTGTAATCTTAGTAGAAGGTATAGAAATAGTCTTTGCACAATTTTTTCAAGTTTTTTTATGTTTGAAGTTTTTCAAAATAGTTAGAAAACCATCCCTCCCAAAATGTAGCTGCTATCAATATTATTACTGTTGTTGGAATTAGTATGCATATTTGGATATTCTTGGGAAGTGAAAACATCTAACTTCTACAAAATCTTTCAAATTTAATGAAGTTTGTATTTAAATTCAATAATTTATTAAATAATTCATTTAATTTCATAATTAACTAGTGTTACATTTTCTGTATATTTAAGCATTTATTAATTTGAACTTTTTACTTTCTGTATTTCAGAGACAATAAATCTTGTTTTTCTTACTTCCAATTCTTTAATGTTTCTTAGAAAAGTAGGTTCCCGAAAAGCTGGTAGCCTCTGTGCCTGAGGGATGGAATGGTTCTTCATCTATTTTACATCTTATTTTTTAAGCAACAGATATTAAGCAAAGAAAGCAGAGTGTGATTAAACATTTTCACTCTTCTTTCCTATTCCATTGGGTCAATATCTTAATAAAAAGACAGATACCATGCCAGGTTGCCAAGGTGACAAGCAAATGAGAAGTGCAGTGGGAAAAATAATGCCTATTGAAGAGCATGTTGTTTTGTATAGCATCAGGCTTAATGTGTAAATCACTACAAAAAGTTCAACGGGGAGACCAATGAAAAGGACAAGAGAGGAAACCTATGCAAATAGCAACACTGGTGTATCATTCAGAGCCCTCGTTCTGAAATTCCAATCCAGGCTGCAGAATTAACCTTACATCTGGCTGGTCCAGACAGCCAGATGAGTGCTGAGATATCCTTTTAAAAAGAGAGAAATTTAGTTCAGTTGACTCAAGGAAATTGCATCAATGAGCAGAACTGGACTTGGTGTGAGTGTTGATTATGACTTTCCTGAAAATGTGAAGCTCTGTGCTTGGTGGTGATTGAGTGATTAGACATCTTTCTTTTTATGAGAAATTACTTTGACCTACTTTCTTAAGCTTATAGTCTTTACAGTCTCATTTCAATGATTTCTTATTTCAGGCACAGTTAGATCTGACATAATAACAAACTCACTTAACTGGTGAGTCAGTCAAAAATCACTTCTCTGGCAAGTAGCAAAATGAAGTCCAAGGAGGCAGCTGGTCTAGAGGCTCTAGCAGGGAGAGGAAGGAAAGGCTCCATGAAAAATGAGGAAATGAATCTATCACATGAGATAAGGCTTTGGAGTAAGTAAAAAATTTCTGATAGAAACATACCAAACCTGATGGAAATTGAGGAAAAAATAAATGAGGATTGGGTTAGAGAAAATAATGCAGTAACTATAAAAACACTTCATTTGGCTTTATACTGAACAACAGTCATAATAATGTAAACATTGATTATTGACTAAAAATGATGATTCCATTATACTAAGAAAACGGGAGAAAGAAAGTAGGTGTGTGTGATTGCTAAGCAAATAGGATGAAGTTAAGAAGATAAATTTGCATAAAAGACAGCCACTACATTGTATCTTAAAAATAGCAGGATTAGAACTTTCAAAAATATGAGGTAAATGTCATAAGTTAAAAATCATCTTAGATAATTGAAACCTCGGAAGGCAGGTGCCCTTTGGTTCCTTTTTTAAACTATGCACATGTATTACTTCATTAAATATTTTTAAAAGTAAGGAATATGTGACAATATTATTTTTATAAATTTTTCAATTTCATGTTCTGATCTTTTGCATATTAAAAAAGTTTGGTTACATGTTGATGCTGTTTGAGGAAGTAGATATTAATTTAGAATGCCTTTTCCAGAAAGAGCTCTTAAGGGAGAAATGTTCAACACTGTGAATGGCCAGAACAGTACCCTTGAAGGATTAGAGTGCAACTCTCTCTTTTTTTTTTTTTTTTTACAGCAGGTTCTTATTAGTCATCAATTTTATACACATCAGTGTATACATTTCAATCCCAATCGCCCAATTCATCACACCACCACCACCACCCCCCGTGGCTTTCCCCTCTTGGTGTCCATACGTTTCTTCTCTACATCTGTGTCTCAGTTTCTGCCCTGCAAGTAGATTCATCTATACCATTTTTCTAGGTTCCACATATATGCATTAGTATACGATATTTGTTTTTAGCTTTCTGACTTACTTCACTCTGTATGACAGTCTCTAGATCCATCCACATCTCAACAAATGACCCAATTTCGTTCCTTTTTATGGCTGAGTAATAGTCCATTGTATATATGTACCACATCTTCTTTACCCATTCGTCTGTCGATGGGCATTTAGGTTGCCCCCATGACCTGGCTATTGTAAATAGTGCTGCAGTGAACATTGGGGTGCATGTGTCTTTTTGAATTATGGATTTCTCTGTGTATATTCCCAGTAGTGGGATTGCTGGATCATATGGTAATTCTATTTTTAGTTTTTTAAGGAACCTCCATACTGTTGTCCATAGTGACTGTATCTACTTACATTCCCACCAAAAGTGCAAGAGGGTTCCCTTTTCTCCACACCCTCTCCAGCATTTCTTGTTTGTAGATTTTCTGATGATGCCCATTCTAACTGGTGTGAGGTGATACCTCATTGTAGGTTTGATTTGCATTTCTCTAATAATTAGTGATGTTGAGCAGCTTTTCATGTGCTTCTTGGCCATCTGTACATCTTCTTTGGAGAAATGTCTATTTAGGTCTTCTGCCTATTTTTGGATTGGGTTGTTTGTTTTTTTACTATTGAGCTGCATGAGTTGTTTATATATTTTGGAGATTAATCCTTCATCCATTGATTCTTTTGCAAATATTTTCTTCCATTCTGAGGGTTGTCTTTTCCTCTTGCTTATGGTTTTCTTTGCTGTGCAAAAGCTTTGAAGTTTCATTAGGTCCCATTTGTTTATTTTTGTTTTTATTTCCATTACTCTGGGAGGTGGATCTAAAAAGATTTTGCTGTGATTTATGTCAAAGAGTGTTCTTCCTATGTTTTCCTCTAAGAGTTTTATAGTGTCCAGTCTTATTACATTTAGGTCTCTAATCCATTTTGAGTTTATTTTTGTGTATGGAGTTAGGGAGTGTTCTAATTTCATTCTTTTACATGTAGGTGTCCAGTTTTCCCAGCACCACTTATCGAAGAGAGACTGTCTTTTCTCAATTGGATATCCTTGCCTCCTTTGTCATAGATTAGTTGACCATAGGTGCATGGGTTTATCTCTGGGCTTTCTATGTTGTTCCATTGATCTATGTTTCTGTTTTTGTGCTAGTACCATATTGTCTTGATTACCATAGCTTTGTAGTATAGTCTGAAGTCAGGGAGTCTGATTCCTCCAGCTCCGTCTTTTTCCCTCAAGACTGCTTTGGCTATTCGGGGTCTTTTGTGTCTCCATACAAAGTTTAAGATTTTTTTGTTCTATTTCTGCAAAAAATGCCATTGGTAATTTAATAGGGATTGCATTGAATCTGTAGATTGCTTTGGGTAGTATAGTCATTTTCACAATATTGATTCTTCCAATCCAAGAACATTGTATATCTCTCCATCTGTTGGTATTATCTTCAGTTTCTTTTATCAGTGTCTTATAGTTTTCTGCATATAGGTCTTTTGTCTTCCTAGGTAGGTTTATTCATAGGTATTTTATTCTTCTTGTTGCAGTGGTAAATGGGAGTGTTTGCTTAATTTCTCTTTCAGATTTTTCATCATTAGTGTATAGGAATGCAAGACATTTCTGTACATTAATTTTGTATCCTGCAACTTTACCAAATTCATTGATTAGCTCTAATAGTTTTCTGGAGGCATCTTTAAGATTCTCTATGTATAGTATCATGCCATCTGCAATCAGTGACAGTTTCAGTTTTTCTTTTCCAATTTGTATTCCTTTTATTTCTTTTTCTTCTCTGATTGCCGTGCCTAGGACTTCCAAAACTACGTTGAATAATAGTAGTGGGAGTGGACATCCTGGTCTTGTTCCTGATCTTAGAGGAAATGCTTTCAGTTTTTCACCATTGAGAATGATGTTAGCTGTGGGTTTGTCATATATGGCCTTTATTCTGTTGAGGTAGTTTCCCTTTATGCCCACTTTCTGGAGAGTTTTTATCATAAAAGGGTGTTGAATTTTGTCAAAAGCTTTTTCTGCATCTATTGAGATGATCATATGTTTTTATTCTTCAATTTGTTAATATGGTGTGTCACATTGATTGATTTGCATATATTGAAGAATCCTTGCATCCCTGAGATAAATCCCAGTTGATCATGCTGTATGGTCCTTTTAATGTGTTTTTGGATTTTGTTTGCTAGTATTTTGTTGAGGATTTTTGCTTCTATATTCATCAGTGATATTGGTCTGTAATTTTCTTTTTTTGTAGTATCTTTGTCTGGTTTTGGTATCAGGGTGATGGTGGCCTCATAGAATGAGTTAGGGAGTGTTCCTTCCTCCTCAATTTTTTGGAAGAGTTTGAGAATGATGGGTGTTAGCTCTTCTCTAAATGTTTGATAGAATTCACCTGTGAAGCCATGTGGTCCTGGACTTTTGTTTGTTGGAAGATTTTTTATCACAGTTTCAATTTCATTACTTGTAATTGGTCTGTTCATATTTTCTCTTTCTTCCTGCTTCAGTCTTGGAAGGTTATACCTTTCTAAAAATTTGTCCATTTCTTCCAGGTTGTCGATTTTATTGGCATAGAGTTGCTTGTAGTAGTCTCTTAGTATGCTTTGTATTTCTTTGGTGACTGTTGTAACTTCTCCTTTTTCATTTCTAAATTTATTGATTTGAGTCCTCTCCCTCTTTTTCTTGATGTGTCTGGCTAATGGTTTATCAATTTTGTTTATCTTCTCAAAGAAGCAGCTTTTAGTTTTATTGATCTTTGCTATTGATTTCTTTGTTTCTATTTCATTTATTCTGCTCTGATCTTTATGATTTCTTTCCTTATGCTAACTTTGGGTTTTGTTTGTTCTTCTTTCTCTAGTTCCTTTAGGTGTAAGGTTAGATTGTTTGAGATTTTTCTTGTTTGTTGAGGTAGGCTTGTATAGCTATAAACTTCCCTCTTAGAACTGCTTTTGCTGCATTCCATAGGTTTTGGATCATCGTATTTTCATTGTCATTTGTCTCTAGGTATTTTTTGTTTTCCTCTTTGATTTCTTCAGTGATCTCTTGGTTATTTAGTAATGTGTTGTTAAGCCTCTATGTGTTTGTGTTTTTTACGTTTTTTTTCCCCTGTAATTGATTTCCAGTCTCATAGCATTGTGGTCAGAAAAGATGCTTGATATGATTTCAATTTTCTTAAATTTACTGAGGCTTGACTTGAGACTGAAGATGTGATCTATCCTGGATAATGTTCTGTGCACACTTTAGAAGAAAGTGTAATCTGCTGGTTTTGGATGGAATGTCCTATAAATATCAATTAAATCTATCTAGTCTATTGTGTCATTTAAAGCTTCTGTTTCCTTATTTATTTTCATTGTGGTTGATCTGTCTATTGGTGTAACTGAGGTGTTAATGTCTCCCACTATTATTGTGTTACTGTTGATTTCCTCTTTTATAGCTGTTAGCAGTTGCCTTATGTATTGAGCTACTCCTATGTTGGGTGCATATATATTTTTAATTGTTATATCTTCTTCTTGGATTGATCCCTTGATCACTGTGTAGTGTCCGTGCTTGTCTCTTGTAACATTCTTTATTTTATTTTATTTATTTATTTATTTATTTTTGATGTTGGGGGTAGGAGTTTATTAATTAATTAATTTATTTTTGCTGTGTTGCATCTTCGTTTCTGTGTGAGGGCTTTCTCTAGTTGTGGCAAGCGGGGGCCACTCTTCATCGTGGTGTGTGGGCCTCTCACTATGGCAGCCTCTTCTGTTGTGGAGCACAGGCTCCAGATGCACAGGCTCAGTAGTTGTGGCTCACGGGCCCAGTTGTTCCACGGCATGTGGGATCCTCCAAGACCAGGGCTCGAACACGTGTACCCTGCATTAGCAGGCAGATTCTCAACCACTGCGCCACCAGGGAAGCCCAACATTCTTCATTTTAAAGTTTATTTTATCTGATATGAGTATTGCTCCTCCAGCTTTCTTTTGATTTCCATTTGCATGGAGTATCTTTTTCCATCCCCTCACTTTCAGTCTGTATGTGTCCCTAGGTCTGAAGTGGGTCTCTTATAGACAGCATATATATGGGTCTTGTTTTTGTATCCATTCAGCAAGCCTGTGTCTTTGGTGGGAGTATGTAATTCATTTCGTTTAAGGTAATTATCGATATGTATGTTCCTATGACCATCTTCTTAATTGTTTTCGGTTTGTTTTTGTAGGTCCTTTTCTTCTCTTGTGTTTCCCACTTGGAGGAGTTCCTTTAGCATTTGTTGTAGAGCTGGTTTGGTAGTGCTGAATTCTCTTAGCCTTTGCTTGTCTGTAAAGTGTTTGATTTCTCCATCGAATCTGAATAAGATCCTTGCTGGGTAGAGTAATCTTGGTTGTAGGTTTTTCCCTTTCATCACTTTAAGTATATCATGCCACTCCCTTCTGGCTTGTAGAGTTTCTGCTGAGAAATCAGCTGTTAACCTTATGGGAGTTCCCTTGTATGTTATTTGTCGTTTTTCCCTTGCTGCTTTCAATAATTTGTCTTTGTCTTTAATTTTTGCCAGTTTGATTACTGTGTGTCTCGGCATGTTTCTCCTTGGGTTTATCCTGTATGGGACTCGCTGCACTTCCTGGACTTGGGTAGCTATTTCCTTTCCCATGTTAGGGAAGTTTTTTACCATAATCTCTTGAAATATTTTCTTGGGTCCTTTCTCTCTCTCTTCTCCTTCTGGGACCCCTATAATGTGAATGTTGTTGTGTTTAATGTTGTCCCAGAAGTAGGCTGTCTTCATTTAGGCTGTCTTAGGCTGTCTTCATTTCTTTTCATTCTTTTTTCTTTATTCTGTTCCTCAGCAGTGAATGCCACCATTCTGTCTTCCAGGTCACTTATCCATTCTTCTGCCTCAGTTATTCTGCTATTGATTCTTTCTAGTGCAGTTTTCATTTCAGTTATTGTATTGTTTATCTCTGTTTGTTAGTTCTTTAATTCTTCTAGGTCTTTGTTAAACATTTCTTGCATCTTCTCGATCTTTGCCTCCATTGTTTTTCCGAGGTCCTGGATCATCTTCACTATCATTATTCTGAATTCTTTTTCAGGAAGGTTGCCTATCGCCACTTCCTTTAGTTGTTTTCTGGGGTTTTATCTTGTTCCTTCATCTGGTACATAGCCCTCTGCCTTTTCATCTTGTCTGTTTTTCTTTGAATATGGTTTTTCTTCCACAGGCTGCAGGAGTGTAGTTGTTCTTGCTTCTTCTATCTGCCCTCTGGTGGATGAGGCTATTTAAGAGGCTTGTTGTGACTCTCTATTGCTTTTCAACAAAAAGGCAGCAGACCCTCAGTTCCAGGTCTAGCACCCAAACCTTGGAGCAGAAACGGAAGGGAGAGAGAATAGACTTCTGTCATTGGCGTTTAAGTTGCTAATTGAGTAAGTTTTGCATTTCCAAAACAGACATAATTACAAATTGTTCTCTTTTAATTCCAAAATACAAATGCATTTATTTCCCTTTTTAACATCACTTTCACCACAAAAGTTTTATTTATATTTCAATGTTTTGTGTGCTTTCCTTCTGCATTCTCTGGCTTTCTGGGAATACTGTCCATTACCTTATAACAGGGAGCAGTTTTCAGCATGTGAAAAACACAGTTAATTGTCATTAAAAACTCAGTTGATGAAATGAACATCACAGATGTCTGGGTATGTTCAAGTCTGATTTTCATTTGTAAGAAATGCTTTCATTACCATCACATTAGTCAGTGATATCTGCTTAAATGTGTTGGTAGTTGATTCAGAACATCTGGCCACATTGTTTTTAATAACTAGGTGACCATATCTTCTCACCTGCCCACTCAGAACAATGTCAGTAGTCAGATTCCCAGTTGTTAATTATTCTTTCAGGGAAAGTGGTAATGGAGTCATAAAATAAAAGACAGGATTAAAAGAGGTCATTAGGTCCAATGGCCCTCCAATATTTGACTCTTTTTTACTTATCACCTAAGATATCCTCCTAGATGAACTTTGGGCATATCTTATTAAAACATGTTATAACATCTTCATTTTTGTTAATAGCATAAATTGATAATTTAATAAGATGCTTCTCATCAATGTGCCATTAAAAGGCTTTTGATTCTCTCCATTAATTTTCATAACCTTTACCATAGCAAACAGTTATCTTAGTGTGCAGTTCAGTTTCTTTTTCTTTTCTAAAGTAGTTCTCAGCCTGAAGACATAAGAGAAATATGGTTCCTTTCCACTCCCTAATGTCTAAGAAAGATTTCACTTAAACACCCAAAAGCTAGATGTCAACTTTATCTTTAAAATGCCTACTTTTTTTATTATGAAAGAAAATATTAAATGTATGGGGCACACAAGAAGTGGTGCAAAAACCTTCAAGCTAGATTGAATGTAGTGAAGGAATTTAACTGCTGGAGTAGAAGAGAAAATTCTAACTCCAGAAGTAATCAATACAACCTATGTAAATAATTCAGTCTATTCCTATTGGAATTTACTCTTCATCTTTTAAAACACCCAGTGCGTACATTAAAATTCATACCTGTTCTGAAACAGTTGTTATATTTATGCTTGCTTATGAGAATAACTGCTAAATAACAAAACTAGTTCTCACAACTTGGAAAGTAACAAAACTGACATTTCCTGATAGAGCACTAGGCTTCTCAAAAAAGAGTAAATGAAAAGGTCTGTGTATTCTATTTTGGTGGGCCTTTAATTGGATAGAAACATATTAATAATAATAAAAATAATAATAACTTTTTAGTTTTTCTTACAAATCTAAAATGAATTGGTAAAACCAGAATACTCTAGACAGTTGTTGCCCCCCTTTTGATATTCAACATATTTTCAGTAACAAAGAGGTGTTAAATGCATTTGATGCCTGTCTTGTCAGCAAGAAGAGGATAAATGGCTCACTTTTTGGAGAGGGTGTGGAGAAAATTTATATTCCCACCTCCTGCTCTGTTGGTGGGAATATAAACTGGTATAGCCACTATGGAGAACAATGGGAGGTTCCTTAAAAAACTAAAAATAGAGCTACCACATGATCCTGCAATCCCACTCCTGGGCATATATCCAGAGAAAACCATAATTTGAAATGATACATGCACCCCAAGTTCATTGCAGAACTATTTACAATAGCCTGGACATAGAAGCAACCTAAATGTCCATTGACAGAGGAATGGATAAAGAAGCTGTGGTAAATATATACAATATATTACCCAGCCATAAAAAAGAACAAAATAATACCATTTGCAGTAACATGGATGGACCTAGAGATTGTCATACTGAGTGAAGTAAGTCAGACAGCAAAAGACAAATATCATGTACTGCATATATGTGGACTCTAAAAAAGTGGTACAAATGAATTTATTCACAAAACAGAAATAGAGTCACAGGTGTAGAAAACAAACTTATGGTTACCGGGGGAAAGCAGGGTAGGGGTGAGGGATAAATTAGGAGAATGGGATTGACATATACACACTACTATGTATAAAATAGATAGCTAATAAGGACCTACTGTATAGCACAGGGAACTCTTCTCAATACTCTGTAATGGGCTATATGGGAAAATAATCTAAAACAGAGTAGGAGGGGAAAAAAAAAGAAATGACCTCTTCCAGGATAACTGTGCTAGGTAGAACACTAGTTCCTAAAAATATTTTTTTTCACTTGATCAATTAAGGAGTGAGACTCATTTTTGATGACTGTCAGAGCCCTTTCCCATTTCCTTGCCCAACCCGGTGTACAGAGAAACAGCCGATTTGCAGTACCCTAAGAATGACTCTGCCTGGTATAATGAAAACGCTAAAGAATGTAGCCATGTTATTTCTGAGAATGATGTGATACACACACACACACACAAATCCCCTAATAAATACATCAGTTATACCCAAGGACTACTGCAAAATGAAAATTGAGGGACTCATTCAAAAAGCAGAGAAAATAGTGTTGTTAAACATGCTAAAATATAATGCATTTTCACTTTCTTCCACAGTCCCTCTTTCGACTTGCTGTGGTGTTTTCTAAATTTTCTATTTAATGTTGCTCTAAATTAAAATTTTTAATTATTTACATGAATTTTACCATTCATTTTTATATTGTACAATACCAGTTTTAAATGTAAATAAAGAACCATTTAACTTATATTCAGAATCACTGAAATTACATAATTCATATCCTGTAGCTTATATGTGCATATGAATTTCATTCTTACCAGAACAGTGGAAATGCTGTACAAAATTAACTCAACTGATTGTATATTTCACTCCTTGAAACATGCACATTCTACTCACAGTCTCTACTTTTGGCTTTTTTATGAATAAGGAAGAATTGAAAGAAAAAAGAACTGTAGGTTGCCCTATCTTTCCCTTTTCTTTTATATCATCATTTTCAGCATAAGTGACTGGCTACTAAATGAAAGTAACACAAGTAAGAAAGGCTATATAATATTCCTTGATCCATACTTCTTAAAACACCATTGCCTTCTTTCTGTGTTCAAAGCCCATTCCAGTTCATATGGAAAGCATGACCTATCTGGGCTGTCAACACACTTACTCAGCCATGGACATAACACATGTGCCATATAGTCTCACTTTGAGTCTTTCTGAACTCCCACACACTAAAGGATCATCAGAATTCTGTGTCGTGGGGCATCAGGAGACTTGTGTGTGAGTGGGGCAGCAAGGAATGGGTGACAGACATGCACATGTAATGGCTCCTACCCATGTTCCATTGTCCCACCAGATTTCAATTATAAAACACAAGTTCAAAGATAAGATTATTAAGAATTTTAATATGGCCACAGAAGAGTGTCAAACTAATTCTGGGGCACTTCACTGTAGGTGCTTTCCCTCTCTTTCCTGGTGGGGAACATGACATAGGGAAGATACTACCAAAATATGTTGATAAGTATTTTATACCACATTTTTACAGGTGCTTTAAGTATTTGGCACCTATGCAAGCACAGTAATTCTAAAAATGAAAATGCCCAGTATAGTTTTCAGAAACAAAGTAAACTGAAGGGAGATCAAACACAATTACTCAAAGGCTAAAATTATTCAGTAGTTAAGAGTCAGACTTTGACAAAACCATACTCCTACTCTGTTGATCAAAGCCACTGTTAAGTATTATTTTTAATTGAAACTACTGCTCTGACTTAGAAAAAAGTAGTATGTGAACCCTAATGTTCACAGGAAAAAACAGTGTTATGTAGAATTTTTAGTATCAAGCCTTAGAGACATCTTGTTTGTGCTCTGTTGCTACCACCCACATTTATACTTATGTTCTACAATATTTTGAGCCTGAATAAAATTGTGAGCCTTAATAAAATATGGTACTTAATAAAAGATGGTACTGCATTAGCATTCACTCTTTGTCTCTGTTTCAGTACATATTATGAAATTTGGTAACGTGTTAAACTAGACATGAGGCACTAAATATCTGATTTCCTAGATTAAAGCTAAGCACACCATTGGTAGCAGGAGAGCAGAATAACACGGGTTTGTTGCTTTCCTAGAAGAAAAGAAAGGACAGAACATTAAATCTAAGGAACTATGAATATTGACTCCATCTCCAACTTTGAAATCAGTAAGATTTGTCAGAGGCACAGAATGATAGGCTTTACTAACATGATAAATGGCACAGGTTTGGGAAAACTCTTAAATACTGTATCCCACACTTACTGGCTGAACAATGTTGGGCAAGTTATTGTCTAAAGTCATGGTTGTTCTAATCATATTGTACATTTTGTCTCACCTTTTTGTTTCTTTGTTTTCTGGCCCATGGCAGAAATATAGTAACCATCACAATGAAATGTTTTGGGACACAGAATACAAATGTGTTCTAGCCATGCTACTTTGGCATATGCGTCTCTGATGAAATTCAGGCTTCTGGCAACACTTGTCCTTGGAGAGTCTTGACACTGATTCAAAGATTGCCTAGATCAGAGCTGGGAACCTTAGATTAACTGGACCATTTGTACATGTTGCTTGTTCATTCACTCACTCAGTCAACTAATGTTTATTCAGCATTGTATTTGTGCAAGGCACAGTGTTATGGAGATTACAAATATTATTCAGATAGGAACCTTCACTTTAAAGAGCATCTAGAGGTAGAGATAAGACATCTGTAGAAATAACTATCTCATAAGGTAGAAAGTGGAAATTAAAGCAAAAAAAAAAAAAATTTAAGTGAGTTCAGAAGGGAAGATGGGGTGCTTTATCTTATGTGCAAATTATATGATTATGTATTGGGAAGGCTAGTTGCAATACAATAAAATTCATGAGACAAATGAAATAGTAATTAAGTTAAAAATAAACACTAAAAATTCACAAATTTCTTACATAACAAAGTTAACCAGTTAAAATACAAAGGGAAAACCCAATTCATAATGGCCAGGCAAAAAATCTACATATTTAGTAATAAATGTAACAAGGAGAATTTGGACATTTTGAGTTAGAAGAAATGGAATTTCAGGTAGTGGAAAAAGTATATGTAAAGGCACAAGAACTGAGAAGCATCATAGAGGAGAAACAGTTTGTCCTTAAGAGCAGCACTTCTGACATTTTAATATGCATGCGATTACCTGTGGATCTTGTTAAAAAGCAGATCCTGATTTCACCAGGTCTGGTATGGAGCTTGATCCATACCAGATCCTGTTTTTACAAACTCATGTAATGTCAATGCTGACAATTTATTGGGCATACTTTGAGTAGCAGGGGTTTAGAGTACATGAAGCAGAACTGGAGAAAAGCTAGGTGGGAAATTTAAGTAGAATGAATGCAGGCTAAGAAATTTGGGCTTTATTATGTAGAATATAAAGATTTCTGAAAATGGAAATTATGTTTATCAATGCTAAACTGTTGTAAAGTTAATAAAGAAGTAGTGTTTAGGATGGATATGTTTTTTCCTGAATTGAATGGTGTTTCTCAAAGAATGATAAACACCTATTCACCTAACCCAGCCAGAAGCTCGTGGTACATGAGTACCCCGCAACTTCTCTCCTTAACAACCTCCCATCCTGGTTGGACATTTTGGAATCACTGGACCATAAGATCCTCATAGTATATGTAACTTCTGTATTACCAAGGTCCTCATGGGAGGACCATATTGTACTGCTCTCATAAACCATATTGTAACCCAGCTTTCATGAGTAATGTCTGAGTAGAGGAAGTTTTTATTATAAATTCAGTTGAAAAATAAGCCTGAGAATCAAACAATAAAGTGTTATGGTTATGCAGGATTCATTTCATGAATGCAAGAATGGTTTAATCTTTAAGAGCTTATTTCTTCCCCAGTTTTTCCTGTATTGGTAAATTGCATTATCATATACCCTTTTGTTTAACCAAAAACCTGAGAGACATCTTTAACTCTGACATCTCCTTCATCTCCCATATCCAGTCATTCACTAAGCCCTGTATATTCTATGTCCCAAATGTATTTCAAATCTTTTTATATCTTCATTGTGTGCCAGGCAATCATGATTACTTGCCTAGACTACTGCAAGAGCTTCCTAACTGGTCTTGCCATTTCTTCTCTTTTCCCTCTCCCACAGTACAGTCTTGACAAAGCAGACAAAGAACTTCTTAAAATATAAATCCAATGAATCCATGCCCCTGATTAAAACTGTTCAGTGGCTACCAATTGCACTTTAAATAAAATCCAAACTCCTCACTCTGTCATGTAAGGCTGATTTGTCCCCTTCTAATCTCTGAATAATTCTTCAGCCACACACCAGCCTTTTTATAGTCTCCTAGACTCCATCTCTCTCTTTCTTGCCTAAGGGCCTTCACATATATTTGTCTCTCTGCTTGGAAGATTATTTTTAGAAAGTCATTTCCTAATCACTCTATAAAGCAGAAGTCCATTGCATCCCCCAAACTTTATTACTGCAGCATTCCAGTTTTTTCCTGTATATTTTTCTACATTTGTAGTAGCATATTTCTTTCTCTGTTTATCTGTTTTGTATCTCTCCCCCATTATGTTATAAACTCTATAAAGGCAGAGTCTGTGTCTTTTTCAATTCACCTTTATAAATACAGCATCATTTTCATTTATTCAACAAGTATTTGTTGAGCGTCTATGATGTGCCAGTTACTGTTGTAAGTTCTTGATATATAGCAGTGAACAAAACAGGTAAAAATCCTTGACCTCATGGAACTTGCACTAGCTGTAGGAAAAAGACAATAGATAATGAGGTGAAGTTTAAAGTATGTAAGATGTTGGTAATTGCTATGACAAAAAATAAGGCACAAAAAAGGAAATGCTGGATATGCGCAGGGTTTACTATGTTAAATAGAGGTGTGACAGGGAAGGTCTGAATCTATAATATTAATAGATGAAAGATTAGTATTAATATATAACAATCATATATATTAATGTATCATATATAATTATATATAATATAGACATTAACATAAAATACATATACAATATATTAATTATAACTATAGTAATATGGTTATAATGTAATATATAATATATAGATATATTAAATCAATATATTTCATTAAATATATAAAATATAAAATAATATTTAATATAGATATTAATTATAAATGAACACCTATAATATTAATATATGATAAACATATTCTGTACATTTATATAGAAGAGATGCTTGATAAATTCAATATCTAATCATCATAAGATATCCTAATAACTTATGAGAGAAAAATACATTTAAAAAAATTTTGTAAGACTATCTTACATGAATAGCCCAAATCATCTAATTCTCAGAGTTCCAATAAAGTCAAAAGTTAGAGAAGCAAACCAAGTCCATTTAATATCAACCTGGAAATGCTAAAGAATGTTATTAGACAGGAAAACAAACAAAATAATAAAATAAAAACAAATAAAAGGCATAAATATTGGAAAAAAAGTGAAAATATTTTAAAATAATGTATATTCATGGAAAACTATTATATTTAACTAAAATCATGTTAGAACTAATAGGTATCCAGTTAAAACATAACAAAAATTAGGAATTTTTTGAGGAGAAAATACCATTCACAATAGCAATAATAAAGTGACATATTCGGGATTTGATTTTAAAAGAATGTTCAGAAAATGATTTCACTGAAAGATATTTTTCAAAACTTGAATATGAGAGACATATCATCCCCATATGCAGAAAGACCCAATCAGCAAAAATATGTCAACTCTTTCAAACTATTCTATAAATGTAACATTACACGAACCAAAGGTAAAAAGGAATCTATATGGCAAAGTAACAAAATAAGTTTAAGTTCTGCATGAAAAAATGAAAGTGTCAGATTAGTCAGTAAAATAAGAAAAACAAATAGGAATTTGCCCTACTCAGAATTAAAATATACTACAATTCTATAACACTCAAAACAAAATACTAGTACAGAAATCAGCAGAGAATGCAGTAGAATGAATTGAGTTCAAAAATTGCCCTGCACATGTGTGGGAATATAGTATATTATGAAGTTGGTATTTTAAATTAGTAGAGAAAGCTTGTGCCTTATTTTGTTTAATTGGTTTACTTTAAACTATTAAAGAACAAAGTAACTCCTGCATAGATCAAAATCATTACAGATCAAGTAAGAATGTAATTGCTTAAAAAAGTGGGAGATAAAATTATACTAATGTATGTTAGCATATAACCTGTTGATATTTATATAATTGAAGAGCATGATACTAAAGGCAGAAACCACAAAAGCACTGATGAAATTTGGCCTCAAAGAAATGAGAAACTTTGGAATGGTAAAAAAAAAAACACCTAAATCAGAAAGCTTCAGTTTTTATAAAAGTGTTTGCAGTATATAAGTATTAATATCACTAATTTTTAATGGGATATTAAGAGAATGATAAAACAAGAGTGTGAGAAAGTATTCACCAAAGACATATTTGATAAAGAAGTAGTGTCCAAATTATATAAAGAACTCTTTAAACTCAAAATTAAGAAAACAAACTAATCAAAAAATGAGCAAAAAGACCACTATCTTGCACCACACATAAAAATTAACTCAAAATGGGTTAAAGACTTGAATGTAAGACTGGAAACCATAAAATTGCTAGAAGAAAACATAAGCAGTAAATTTATTGACATGGATTTTAGCAGTGTTTTTGTGGCTCTGACCCTAAAATAAGAGAAACAAAAACAAAAATAAACAAATGAGACTTCATCAAACTAAAAAGCTTCTGTACAGTAAAGGAAACTGTCATCAAAATAAAAAGGTCACCTACTTAATGGGAGAAGATATTTGCAAATCATATATCCAATAAGGGGTTAATATACAAAATATACAAAGAACTCATACAACTCAACAAGAACAAACAACCCAATTCAAAAATGGGCAGAGGATCTGAAAAGATATTTTTCTAAGAAAGACATATAGATGGCCAACAGTCACATGAAAAGATGTTCAATATCACTAATTATTAGGGAAATACAAATCAAAAAATGAGATATTGCCTCATACCTGATAGAATGGCTACTATCAAAAAGATAAGAAACAACAAATGTTGGAGAGGATGTGAAAAAAAGGGACCCCTCATACTCTGTTGTCAGGACTATAAATTGGTGCAGACTCTATGGAAAACAGTGTGAGATTCCTCAAAAAATTAAGAACAGAACTACCATATGACCCAGCTATTCCACTTCTGAATATTTATCCAGAGAACATGAGAACACTAATTTGAAAAGATATGTACACTCCTGTGTTCATTGCAGCATTATTTACAATAATCAAGATGTGAAAACAACATAATGTCAGTTGATGGATGAATAGATAAAGAGGATGTGGTATACACAATGGAATACTATTGAGCCATAAAAAAGGATGAAATCCTGCCATTTGGGACAACATGGATGAACCCTGAAGGTATTATGATAATGAAATAAGTCAGACAGGGAAAGACAAATACGGTATGATTTCAGTCATATGTGAAATCTGTAAAACGAAACAAATGACAAAATAAAACTAAAACAAACTCATAGATACAGAGAACAGATAAGTGGTTACCAGAGGGGAAGAGGGTTGTAGAGTAGGCAAAATGGGGAAGGGGATCAAACGTATGGTGATGGATGCACTTAGACTTGTGGCGGTGATCACTTTATAGTGTATTCAGATGTCAAATTGTAATGCTGTACACCTTAAACTTAGAGAATTTTAAAATGAGCAAAAAATTGGAACAGACACAACTAAAGAAGATACACAAATGGCAAATAAGCATATGAAAAGATGATCAACATCATATGTCATTAGGAAATTGCAAATTAATACAATGACTAGACAGGACTACACACCTATTAGAATGTCTAAAATCTGAAGCAACACCAAATGGTGGCAAGGATGTGGAACAACAGAAACTCTCATTCACTGCTGGTGGGAATGCAAAATGGCCACTTTGAAAGACAGTTTGGCAGTTTCTTATAAAGCTTAACATAGTCTTATTATAAAATCCAGCAGTTATGCTCCTTGGCATTTACTGAATTGAGGTGAAAACTTATATCCACACAAAATCTGCATACAAATGTTTATAGCAGTTTTATTCCAGATTGCAAAAGAAACCTAGGAGCAGCCAAAATGTTCTTCAACAGGTGAATGTATAAACAAACGATGCTACATCTCTACAGTGAAATATTATTCAGTGGAAAAAGAAGTGAGCTATCAAGCCATGAAAAGACATGGAGGAACCTTATGTGCATATTGCTAAGTGATGGAAGCCAATCTGAAAACACTACATACTGTGTGATTCCTAGTATATGACAGTCTGGAAAAGACAAAACTATGGAGACATTAAAAAGCTAAGTGGTTCTCTGGGGCTGGATGGAGAGAGGAAGTATGAATAAGTAGAGTACAAAGTATTTTTAGGCCATTGAAACTATCCTGTATGATACTAAAATGATGAATAAATTACATTTTACATTTTTCAAAATCCATAGAACTGAGAGCACAAAGAGTACACAGAGTAAACACAAAGAGCTCAAAGAGTAAACTCTTTGTTTACTATGGACTTTAGTCAATGTAAACTATGGACTTCAGTAAACTATAATGTATCAATATTGGTTCATCAATTGTAACAAAGGTACCACACTGCAAAATGTTAATAATATGGAAACTGGGTGGTGGGAGAAAAGAAGGGGTATATGAGAACTGTGTACTTTCTGCTCAATTTTTCTGTAAACAAGACTGCTCTAAAAGATAAAGTCTATCAATTTTTTTTAAAAATGAGCTAAAAGCACACACAGAAAATTTACCAAAAAAAGTAAAAGTGTCCCAAAACATGTAGTGACACATTTATTCCCATTAGTAATCAAAGAAATGAATATTGAAATGAGAGTAGACTACGATCTTTTGCCTATCAGAATAACGTAGATTAACAGGAATGAGGCTTCTAGGATTATCTTTGTTTTCAGGAAATAAGCCCTTGGTACACAGTCTGAAGAACTGTATTAAGACAAATTTTCTGTGTGGCAATTTGTCAAAATATATCAAATTACTAAAGAAGCATCTATCATCTACCGTCTAATGATCCCAAATCTGTGCATTTATACCAAGGAAATAGAGAAATTAGCAAAGATACACCTACAACGTTATTCATCACAGTTTGTAGTAATAACAAAATTAGAAATAATCTAGAAGTCCCAAAAATCAGGACTGGTTAAATATTTTTGTGTGTGCATATGAAGTATTTAAAATAACCCAGATACATATGTAATAACACAGAAAGGTGTTAGTTGTATTGTGTTTAGGAAGAAAAGCAAGTTAAAGAGCCTTGTTACTGTTTCAAATAATACATACACATAAGGAAAAATTTGGAAGATCACATATCAGTAAAGGCTGTGGCTGGTTAGTAGTATATGTTACTTTCTTTTCTTTTATACTTACATTTAATATCCTTTCTTTATCCACTGTCAATATATTGCTTATTTAAACTTTATATAAATCTCCTACAAAAGAAAGGTGATAATTCTGACAACTTAAAATAGAATATTAGCACTTCTTAGATTTGAAAGGGACCTCAGAGATTGTTTATTATATCCTCATTATTTAAAAAAATCAGGAATCAAATGCTTAAGTTGTTAAATGAATTCCCTCAAATTGAATTACAGACAGAATAGGGACAACAACTGATGTTTTGTGAATCTCTGTCCATGATCCTCTTTCACAGCACAGTGGCAACCCCCAAGCCATGCTTTTTGTAGAAGCTCCTTCTAAAATATTATATGTGTGCATTTGTTAAACAAAGACATGGAAATCTCTTTGCATGTCTTTATTGTTTTCTAGAAATTCAGGTCTAATGAATCTCAATCTTTCATTTTCTTCCATGGAGCAGTGGCAATCTCTAAAGAATTCTTTGTAGGAAATAATAAAATGATTATATGTGCCTACCTATGAAACACACCATGCAAATCTACTTGATTGTCTTTTCTCTTTTATAAGTTTGATGTCATAGTTTCAACCATAAATTCTTTAAAATTGTTAGTAAAGTGAAGATGTTTTCTGTTTCCATTCAAGAGAAAACACATTTCAGATCAATTAGCTACTTTGATGTCTAGAGTAATCAATACTTAAAAGACTGTCTCTGTAGCCAATAAATTGTTGTAGAGAAAAAAAATATGTTGCAGAGAATTAGAGACATTTCTTCTAATTCCATATACACCAACATAAGGTTAGTTCCTTGGAGATTCATTGCTAAGTGTAAATTGTAGGTGGGTAGGGGGTAAAGAGTAGGCTAAGAATGAACACTAAAACTGATAGTGCTTTTCTTTAAACAGATTGGTTTGATATCATAATAGTTCTACTTTAGATAGCACCACCATTGAAATAGAAATCACCATCAACAGACTATTTTTTTGGAAAAATGTAAAGCAAGTTTTAAAAAATTTTTCTTTTTTGAAATAGAATCAGAAAGTTAAATGCAGTTTTATTATTAGAGTTAAAATAATACTGCTTCCTATATTAGAATTTCATAACTAAATTATATAAATCCTAAAGTCATTAAAATGTTTTATTCATTATAAAACATTTTGTTAAAATCAAATCTTTGTTAAAAATCCAGGAGTGTAGATCAAGCCGTATTTTAAAAAAATACTTCCTTCCCTGATGACCAATTCTTATTCTCATTTATGCCACCAATTTCCCATAAGTAGATGCTTAGATTTTCCTCTGAATACCTAAGTTCCATTCTAATTGTAATCGCTTCCAATTATTACCATTTGTCTTGGGAGAAATTACTCCTTCTTTAGAGGAAATATAGTCTCAATCCTTTTTAATAAAGATAAGAGTGTCCTTAACAACATGATATTTCAAAATGTTTAGGTGTTTAATGTATAAACTAAATATCTAGATGATTTACTAAATCACTTTAAGTTGATATTTTAGAGATTCCAATATCATATATTCATATTTTTTACACAACTATTTTGGGGGTTATCCATTTGGTCCCAAATAATTAGATATGGCCTCTGAGGCATTTGGGAAATAAATGGAAAAAATGATGTAATCGCATGTGCTTACAAATGGCTTTGTATGTCCATATATATATGTCTGTGTGTGCATACACTTCTTATTACCACTACCTTTTTAAAAGAAGAAAATTCACTATCAAAAAAGAGATAAAATTACATCAATTTTGACCTGACATTTCTACAAAAAAGGCATATTTTAAGTTAGTACAAGTACTTTAAGGTATAGGCTGATGTCTCTGCATTAAGTTGTCCATGTGAATTTAGGCCTGAGCAATTTAATTTTGTCACTGTTGAGTTTCCACCAGTGTTTCACAGTCCCTACTGGCTTAGGAAGATTTCCATTAGCAGGATTCTCTTTCTCATTGAAGAAGAATCCATAATGTTAGCCTGATTACATTCATTCAATGTGTTGTGGTTCTTTGCAAATATTTGCCTATTATCACATTCATCATATATAATATTCATCTGTGTTAAAGTCAGACTCATTTTCTGGGAAATGGAATGATGTATCTAAATGGAGATTGAGTCATTCATTGATTAATTGATTCATTTAGCAAACACCATTGAATACCTGCTATGTAATAGAAATGTTGTTGGCTACAAAAATGACTCAGATTTGGTAACCACCTTCAACAAGCTCCAAATATAAAGAAAGGTGGAGTGAGTGGTGGTATCAATGAAACAACTTTGACAATTGTTGTTGATCATTGTTAAGTTTGGGTGATGGGTACATGGCAGTTCATTATACTGTTCTCCCTTTTTTGAATGTGTTTGAAATTTTCCATAATACAGATTTTTGTATATTTTTCAAAATAAGAGTCCTTTATAAAGGCTTATTCTACTCAGTTGGGCATTTGTATCCCATTCCCCTAAAAATAAACCATTGGACTTTGGTTTCATTTTTTGGTGGGTTTTTTTTTTTTTTTGATCATTCTCCTTCTGAAAGTATTAAGACCCATTGTACACAATTTAACTGTTTCTCCCCAACATCAAGTTCTAAAATTCTTTACTCTGAAAAAATAAAAGATAATAATATCCACTTTTCTTTAGGTTTGGGGTTAAGAGTGGGCTTAGGAGCTTGGCTGTGTTGAACAACTCTCCGGAATCACTTCCTTCTTTCCCTGGCCTCCAGGCCATTACATCTTGTCGTTTGGTCATGACTGTTCACTTAGTTGATTGATGCTATTACTTTTATTACAATATTTTCTTCTTTTCTTATTCACTTTGTTACATTTTGGGGAAAAGAAATTCTGAGTTACAACTTTATTTCTCTATCTTAAATCGGATCAGGCCTCATCTTTTTATTTCTTTAAAGAAGTTCAACCCATAAGACAAAATCAAATGTTTCCTTTTAACTAGTACAGAGATATGAGAAGTACACTACAGAGATTTAATGGCAACAATGAAGGTCTGTAATGTAGGACTTTTAGGATTTTATTTTCATAAAGATCCAACCACTACTTTAAAGAAGTGATTAGAATTCTGGCTCATATTTAGAGAGAGAAGCTATGAATGTAACAGTTGATTATCTCTTGGGAAGAATTCTTAAACACACTGCCCAAAAGACAAGAAGTCCTAGATGAGCTTGAAGTACTGATAACCTGCATAGGAGTAAAACCACATGCTTACTGCAGAATAACAGGTGTTACAAAAAACAGCTAACTTTTTTCATGCCTCAAGAAAGGCAATTTGTGTTAATAAAGAAATAATGGGACTTCAGGTAATGCTATTCGTAACAAAATTGTAAGCTCTATGGAATCAGAGCCCTTGTAATATTTGCAAAGATTAAGTGTTTAACGTGTACAGAGTATGTGCTTCTGCGTCTTGAATATGGTAAGCCCTCGGCTGTTTGCTGTCATTATTATTATCATTTTACTATCTCCTACACAGCACCTAGTCCTTTTCTGAGTACATAGAAAATGCTCAGTAAAATAGTTTTAAATTGAATTGAAAGGACTGAACTAGTGATTCTTTTCATACAAAAAAATAGCAAAAACAGATGGAAACAACAATGAACATCATACGAAGAAGAAAAACTATTGTATAAAAATAGAACCTGTTGTGGGTGCAGAGGGTATAAGGGAAATCTCTGTATCTTCTATTCAATTTTGCTGTGAATCTAAAACTTCTCTAAAAGTTAAGTCTATAAAAAATAGAATATGCAGCTTATGTTTTTAATCAGAGGACATTTTCTACCATAATTTGTGTGACTTTTTAAGTGTGACTAGTATATATGCTATGTAATATATATATACGAATATATATAATGATGAAAAATCAAATGAAATATAAAAATTACTAATTCTTGCTCTGTGCATATGTGTGTGTGTGTCTGTGTGTTACATTTTCATTTTGTCTTAACACAGTGTTTTCAAATATGTAGTTTTCTTTCTTTTTTTTATTGGAGTATAATTGCTTTACAATGTTGTGTTACTTTCAAATATGTAGTTTTAATTTGGAGTTATAATTATTTTTAAAAAAGCAAATGCAGAAATGCAATTATACAGTAGAAAAGATTATAGGAAAGAAAGGGTCTTAATTCCCCTTTAATTGAATTACCCCCTGTTTAGTCTACTATTCTATTCAGTTAGAGAACAAACAGAACAAAACTACCATAACTCTATGAAAGTGAATGTTTACTAATTAAGGGCTTTCCATTTTCATCTCTAGTTATCTACAGAGGGCAGCAAAGAGCTTCAATTCAAAGACTAGCATGTTAGATTAGGAGCAAGTTTTACGAGGTGCTTTCTGATTCAGCATCATCAGAAGCACTGTGAAACATGTCAAAATCAAGTTTCAGTTTGCTAAACTTACATGATTGTTTGCTGTACATGAAAGAAAGCAAAGGAACACACAGGTCAGATTCAGCTACTTGACTGCAGTCAAGGAAAGGTAGCAAATTAATACATTCAGTGTGTCAATCATGTCATTAACACTGCTCCAAAGCTTGATACTAACAATTAAAAAGGTATTTTACTAAAATATTACAAAATAAGTTGTAGTCAGATTCTCACAAGTACAGATTATGGTATTTTATAAAATTATAAACTTATAACCATTAATGAGTAATGGTTCAAAGTAAATTCTGTAATGTTTTAAGGTAAGTTTGGTTTTGAGTGTTTTTCTGTTAATGTATCTACACTTCTAATTTTATACATTTTTATTGATCAATCTTATGACATAATAAAATTCAGAATATATCCAAGATGCCACTAGCCTTCCTGTATCCAGAATAGTACTAATTCATTGTCCCCAATTGTGTTCTGATTCTGAGATACGGTTTACCTTGTGGGAGGTTTATGAAGATATACTCTTGAGGTCAACACTTGTGGAATGGAGTGGAAGGAAGGAAGACTAGGCAGAGGAAAAGGTCAAAGTGCAGTACAGGCCCAACCCATAGGTCTAGGCTCTGGACCTAGAATGGTCCTTCAGAGTCCTCCTAAATCAGGCTGAGAGGGTGAGGTCTTTATACTTTCACCTGGGTCACTTAGTGTATGTGGGCCACTCGCAGGAAAGGGCATGAGCCTGGGCAAAGCAGCAAATCCTTCCTTAAAGGGATATTTGTGTAAGGCATCCCAGTATCTACCACAGTCAAGGATGACCTTTACATTTACTTAGAATGCTTTGTTATCTTTCATAGTATTAACTCATTAATTCATGTTTAAAGGAGGCTATTAGATTAGCAGGTCTGGCTTAGCTCTTTAAATTCTGGTTCTTCATTGGTAAAACAGGTAATAAATTAGAATACTGAAGTGAATACTCCACCCAAGGTTTATATTAAGAAAGAAAAGAACAAACACTGAAAGACAAAAGAGAAAGTGACTATAAAGGAATGCATAATTGTACTTAAAAGAACAGTTTACAATACCTTCAGGCCTTCCTCATTTAGGGAAATCCTAGGGACCCAGGATTAAAGCAACATGGAAGGAGTCATCAGAGAGATTAACCGAATTGACTTTGATATTTATAAAATAAATATACTCATTAAAGCTATATGGACAAACAGAGAAACATAAAGAGGAAAATGAAAATTACCCATAATTTCCCAGCCCAGAGAAAACCCCTAATGGTGTTTTAATTTTTCTCCTGATCATTATTTCCTCCAGACAAATATGCAGTTTTGATTCAGATTTTCTTACATATAAAATATATGTATACATATATACATATATATACATATGTATACATATATGTATACATATATACATATAAAATACATTTTTTTCTACTCTGTTAAAAAGTATTGAAATGAAAACATACATCTACTACAGGTTGCTTTATTTGGCATATGGAGCATAAAATTATCACCATTACAAATAATGATAAAGTAAGTAGCTAAACCGTAGTTCATGTTTCAAACTATTTTGTTGGGACAAACTACACAAAATGGAATTATTTGGTCAAAGAAAAATAACCTTTTAAAGTACTTGATATATTGCCAAATTGAAGTCCAAAATAGTGTGCATGAATTTAAACTGCCTACATCTTTTTCAGCACTCCTTGAACAATTTAATAAGGAAGATAATATTTCACTGTTGTCTAAGTTTTTATTTCTTTGATTAGTAAGGAAAGCAAATATTTTTAGTCAGCTATATGTCTCTTTTCTATAAATTACCTACTTGTTACAGAACCTGTGCTTTTCTTATTGATTTCTAAGTCTTCTTTGTACCTTAAGGATATTTTCCTTTTTTTTTTTTTTTTTTTTTTTTTTTTGCTGTTGTTGCAGTTATTTTTCCCGGTTTGTCATGTTCCCTTAACTTTTTTTTTTTTTTTTTTTTTTTTTTTTCGGTACGTGGGCCTCTCACTGTTGTGGCCTCTCCCGTTGCGGAGCACAGGCTCCGGACGCGCAGGCTCAGCGGCCATGGCTCACGGGCCCAGCCGCTCCGAGGCATGTGGGATCTTCCCGGACCAGGGAACGAACCCGTGTCCCCTGCATCGGCAGGCGGACTCTCAACCACTGCGCCGCCAGGGAAGCCCCTCCCTTCACTTTTGATTGCTTTCTGGCATACACATTTTTTGTGTGTCTGTGATCAAACAGATTCAGTCAATCGTTTCTCTCTGTGATTTCTTCCCTAGCTTTGCTCTTCTAAAGTTCTTTCTCAGAGATCATATATACGTCCACCTCCTTTTATTGTAGTGACTTTAAAAAACTTTTTAATCCATCTATATTTTGTTTTGTTATTTTTCAGAAACTAAGGATATAAACACACCTTTTTCAAAAAATTAATTAACCCAAATCACTTACTGGAGAGGCACTCAAACTTTTTTTAATCACAACCCACATTAAAAATTACATTTTAGGGCTTCCCTGGTGGCGCAGTGGTTGAGTTCACCTGCCGATGCAGGGGACACGGGTTTGTGCCCCGGTCCGGGAAGATCCCACATGCTGCGGAGCGGCTGGGCCCGTGAGCCATGGCCGCTGAGCCTGCGCGTCCGGAGCCTGTGCTCCGCAACGGGAGAGGCCACAACAGTGAGAGGCCCACATACCACACACACACAAAAAAAATTACATTTTATATCACAATCTAGAACACACATGACACACATATGCACTCACACACATACCTCTAACTGAAACAAAAGTTTCAAAAGCAATTTTCATCCTTAATATTTGAGATGAATTCTGAGATATCCTATTCTGTCCCATCCCATGCCATCCCATCCCATCCCATACCATACCATTTAATTCCCTTCTATTTCAATTTTTGAAAAGCAGACTGTGGTCCACAAAATTGATTTAAAATGTTTATTAGTAGTTTTGAACCACTGTCTGGAAAACATGATTTACTGAATCCTTGCTTTGCAATCTGTGCTTTATTTTATATTGAGTTCTTATACTTTAGTATATATTAAAGAAGTGTAAACTCTTCTCCATTACTGTTGATTTGTTTATAATATTATCATGTTTTAATGATTTTAGCTTTATAATGTACTCTAATGTTTTGTAGGGAACATTCCTTCCTCTTCACTTTAAATTTTCAGATTTATCTCAGCTGATCTTGCATATTTGTTCTTCAGATAAACTTAATCTCTCTGTCACCAATTAAAATTTTGGCAGGTGTGCCCTGTGGGCTCCTCACACCTCAGTCCTGCTCTTAGAGCATTAAGCCTCATCCAGGTGCAGCTTCCTGGGAATCTACAGCCAAGTATAATTTCTGTTTCTAAACCACCTAGCAGCTTTTCAAGACCAAACCTTTGACTCTTTGCAGTAGCGTGGGCCCCTAAACCAGTAAGACTGTTGTCCTTATAAAAAGGGAAAATTTGGAGAAAGAGATATGCACATATAGAAAATGTCATGTGAAGGTTGAAGTTATATTGCTACAACCGAGGAACTATCAGAGGCTGGAGAGGCCTAGAATAGATCCTTCTCCAATGCCTTCAGAGGGAGCATGGCCCTACTAACACCTTGATTTCAGATTTCTGACCTCTAGAGCTGTGAGACAATAAATTTCTGTTGTTCTAAGTGAACCAGTTTGTGGTACTTCGTTATGGTAGCCCTAGCAAGCTAATACACTCTTCATCTGTACCCAATAATTTGACTGATTTTAGTCTTTAAAAGCAAACATAAAACCTATGATGGTTTATGCTGGATATTGTGAAGGAATGCCCCATAAAATGAATTTTAGGTAATTGTTTTGTAATTGCAACACAATATAAATGTTAAGCTACTAAGAACACTGGCTAATGGAATAAGTATACTCTATATTATTCTCATTTTAAGTAATACTCATTTTCTTTCGTGGAGTTTTATTTTAATTAAGGATCAAATTGTTCAGAACATTCCTACAAACCCCTTATTCCAGTCGATCTGCTGATGGATCTGTATATTCTAGACAGTGCAATTTTAAAAATCTCGATTTTTTTTTTTACACTCATGATTATTCTTCTCAGACAAGGATTATTGAATTAAGTGAGCTATGAAATACTGAAATACTTTGCAGTAATTGTATGCATTTATAACAATGAGTATTAAACCCTCCCTTTTATCCAGAAGTTTAGGAAACAGTATATTATAGATAATCCAATATTTGGATAACTTAATGTTTAACATATTAGAATACTTTTAATTGTAATATCTCTAAAATATACCTTAATTTAGGTTTGATTGTAGAATATGTATTGGGAACTTATAGTACCTTAAAGTCGCCATTGAAAAAGTAATTATCCTTGAATAATTTTGGAGGTGGGTGGGGTGACCTGTCTGTTTAAACTTTGTAGTTATCTAAATTCTGTGTAAAATATAGTCCTATCTTAGCTCTTACTCCCTAAATTAAGGGAAATTGAATGAATTTCAAGTAAGCACTAATTGAAATGAACATGTTTAATTTAGTGAAAACAGGGGGACCATTGATGGATATTTATGAAGTAGCTTCTGGGCACTGAAAGTGGGAATTTAAAAATTAAAAAGAAAAAAAGAGGAATAATCACCCTTCCTGCAAAGTTTTTACTGAATTTAAGAGCTACAGGTCTTCAATATGTTCTGTTGTTAATGTGGCTGTTAGTTTGGGTATGAGTTTTAGTCTTCTTTTAAAACTTAACTATAAGTACAGTAAACTGTATGACTCTTTGATAAACGTTTTGAGTAAAAAAATATGAAGCATCCCCTTTAGGATAGAGACTTCAGCAAGTCATTTAGACACGTTATTGAAAGTCAGCTGGGCCAGCACAAGTGCTGAATATGTGTCCGTGATCAGGACAGAGAGGGTTCCTGCTCTATTAGTGAGACCATGTTGATACAAAAGTTAAATGCTTCTCAAAAGTCTTCATGTCAGTAAAAGCAATTCTTAAAAATCTGTGTATTTGAATATTTAGAACTTTAATGTTCTAAAATATTAATCCTATGGTTGGTAATTTTTGGAGACCAGTTGCCTCTTGACCTGAATACTGAAATAAAGTTTAAAAGAGTCAAAATAAGAACCCTTTATTTGAATTCCCTGTATCAAAATGCATTTTCCAAATTTCTCTTTTTTAAGAAATGAATGGGTACCAATCATAATTATGTAAAATTTGTCTAACTTATAGAAAGAACCCTGAGGAATACCAACATTTAAGGAGGGACAAAAAAACAAAAAGCTTGGAAAAGGGACCAGAATGGGAGGAGAAAACTAAAGGAAGATGAAGATCTTGTGATATCGCTGATGCCAAGGGTAGAAAACTTTTCAACAAGAAGGGAGGCAACATTCTGCAATCCCAGTGGAATATTGATTCAGGCAAGGGCTCAACAATGGATGCTAACACCACTAGGTGAAAGATTATTTATACATTCCAAAATACTACCCACCTAGTTGTTACTAATTGCAGAGGGGGAAACATATATATATATATATGTTCCCCATATATAGTATCTATATATAAATAAATAAATAAATATATATATATATATATATATATATATATATATATATATATATATAAAGAAAAACCTGGCATATGCCACCATTACCAAATGATCAAACTTAACATTACTAATAGTGGGGCCCTTTGACATTAGAAACCTCTTTGTGGGATGTAATACGAAGTAATCAGTATCATCTATGAAGAAATCTTCTCCAAAAAAATGTTTCAACTGTATCTCATTAAGCCTATAGCCTAAATCTCCAGGTTATAGCAAACCCAGGGGTTTAAGAATAATGTATGAAAATACAGTGACACTATCAGCTAAATCTAGAATGTGACCTACACTCTTCAAAAGGTTAATGTCATCATGGAAAAAAAAGGAATGACTCTTCAAGATTTAAAGAGTTAAAAGAAAATAACCAAACGCAGTGCATGATACCTGTTCTTACAATGAGTAAAAGAGCTAAAAGACATTTTAGGGCCAATAAATGAATATGCATATGTACTGGGTGGCAGATTATATTAGCAAATTATTGTCAATTTACTTAGTTGTGATATTGGCTCTTGGTGTTGCAGAAAAATGGCATTATTTTTAGAAGGTGCAAGCTGAAGTATTTGAAGGTGTCTGCATGTCATGATACCCACAGCTTACCTGCACGATTGTTAAGCAAAATATACACCCAACCCATGCACAGCAAATGGCAAATGGCAAAATGTTAAGGATTGTTGAAGAATCTAGGTGGTGGGCATAATCATTGTGCACTTTAAACCTCTCACTGTGTTTTAAAATGTTTCTGAAAAAAAGTGTGTGGGGGGAGAGGGAGTGTCAAGTGCTGCTGAAAGATTCAGCAAGATAAGGATGGATTTAGCAGGAAGGAGGTTTCTTTTGTGAGAGCAGTTTTAGCCATTTTACAATGGATTGAGAAGTAAACTAGAAGTGAGAAAAAGCAAATATTAAGTGTAGACAGTACTTGGAAGAAGTTTAACAGTTATGAAGTAGAGAAAAAGAAGTCTGAAAGTTGAGAGAAACAGATTTGAAGGAGAGATTTTGCTGTTTTATTTGTATTTTTTGACTTGGAATTTGTTTTTGTTGTTGCTTTTTTGTTCTTGTTTAGCTTACTCTTGTTTTGTTTTCAGGGAGAAAGAGGTGACTGTTTCAGAGCTAATAGGGAAGAATCAGTAGAGAGGAAGAGATTGAACAGGAAGGAGAAGGACTAGAAGGGGCTGTTTCAAGGGTTTTGGAATTAGATGGATGTGAATAAGGAACAATACAAAAGAAGGCAGAAACTGATTTTCTCTGAAATTTGTAAGGCCCTTCAGGGCCCTCAATTGCATGAGCCTTCCGAAGATCCTTCAACTAATTTCTAATTTTCATTCTGTTTTTTATTTTGAAGAGGGCTCCCTAGATTTTATAAACTTCAGACCCTACAAAACCTGGACTGACATCGATGAGAAAGTATTCAGTAAGAACAAAAAGCTGTAAACCTCTTGTGTATATAAACTAGAACTTCTCGAACTTCAGGAGGCTTGAGAATCACCAGGATAGTTTGTTAAAACACAGCCTCCTGAGTAGTATTATACTCTCACTTTACTGATGAAGGAACTAGCACTCAAAAATTACATGACTTGCCTAGATCACAAGCTGTTGGTGGCCAAGTTGGTACTAGATCTCATATACCATGATTTCAGTGGTCTTTCCTCTGTTACAGCACTTAACTCTACTTAGAGTATTATCCTCTGTTATTTGTATTATAAGAAAACTTCTACCTACCTTTATTAGGGCTTTGAAAAAATTAGTCTTAATGACTCCTTAGAGTAAAATTCAAATTTTGAGAAATTTAAACTCAACACTCCAACCATATTTTTCTTTACTAAGGATAAGGGTCTTTTTCCCCCACCTTGTTTGTTTCTGTAATAGAAACATTGGGAGAATTTTAGATAACATAGTCCTTATCCTGAATGTATTAGTTTCTGTTGCTGCACAACAAGCTGCCGTAACCATAAAGGCTTAAAATAACACAAATTTATTATCTCATGGTTTCCATGGGTCAGGAGTCTAGATACTGGTTAGCTGAGTTGTCAGCTCAGGGTCTCACCAGGCTGAAAGCAAGGTGTTGACTGAGGCTTTGAGCTCATCTGAAGCTTGGGATCTTCTTCCAAGTTCACTGATTGTTGATAGAATTTCAGTCCCTGTGGACTGAGAGGCATTTTCAACTGCAAGAGACTCCCTCTTCTTGCCTGGCAAGTGCCCTTCTCTACAATGTGGAGGTGTTTTTTTTCATGGCTAGAAGAGAATCTCTTCAGTTGGCCAAGGCAGAGTCATATAATGTAAATAACATGATTATGGGAGTGACTTTCCCCTTTGTCCAACAATGTAACCTAATCTAGGGAATGACTATCTCACCATATTCATAGTCCTGCCTGTGTTCAAGGCGAGGGGATTATACATGCATGTACTCCAGGGGTGGGAATGTTGGGGACCATCTTAGAATTCTGCCTACCCCACACAAAGATATCTAAAAAGTTACATCTAGGCATTTCACACTTGATAAGATTTCAATATTTTCTAATAACCATTTTTCAAAAAAATCTTTGAGATTCAAGCCAACAAAGATTTTTCTCTAGATGCTTGTTTTAAACAATCAAACAAAAACATAGGACAAGCATCCCATTCTTGGTTAAACAATGAGTTTCTTATCTGTCTTTGATGTGACTGTAATTGCCTCCTTTGATAATGCTGCTACTCATTTTTAAAGAATCCATAATAGCTTTCCTTTTGGAGATTATTATCCTTTGAATATGTATATTTCTGTAAATATTCAGCACTGTCTTGTAAAAAGGAAACTAGGATCCTGTCTGACAGTTGAGCAGGACATGAGTTTATAATTTCGTATTGTGTTATATTTTTTTAAAGCTGTGAATATAGTAATAAAGATTAAAACACTATAGGGAGTATGTGTCTATGGTAGTTGTAGGTGTTAATTATGTTGTCAGATAGAAGAGTGAAAATTCAACCTCCTGAACTTGGGTCTTGGCAGGTTGGCCAAGTATCTGATTTTTTTTTCCCTGTATTGTTATTAAAATGTATTTGTTTGTAGTCCTAAATATTTTTGCCCCTATAGATTTTTTTTGGATTATTTTGAATATAGGAAAGCAGATAAAATCAGACTCACCCTTTTGTATCCCAGAACCACATGGTTTAGCAGACCCTACAGGGTTTTTAAAAGCTGAATAGTGGGAACTGGATGCTTCAAGAGTGTTTAGGGCTTTGATCGCAGTGGGTAAGCCTTCAAAAGTCAGAGGATCTCTATTAATACAGGCCACATGAAAAGCTGTGGTTTTGCCTTTGGGCACTTAAAGGTATTAATCTGTTTCAATACTCACCAGTAAATATGTCCATCAGTTAAGCTTAAGTGAAGTGAGAATTAAAAAAAAAAAAAAAAAAACTAAAGTAACCATTTACCTAATGCTTTTAAGATATGTGAGATGTTTAGTGGGTAAGTATTTATTATGACTGACTATGATTAAAAATAAGACTCCGGGGCTTCCCTGGTGGTGCAGTGGTTAAGAATCCACCTGCCAATGCAGGGGACACGGGTTCGAGCCCTGGGCCAGGAAGATCCCACATGCCGTGTGTGCCACAACTACTGAGCCTATGCTGTAGAGCCCGCAAGCCACAACTACTGAAGCCCACGCACCTAGAGCCCATGCTCCACAGTAAGAGGAACCACCACAATGAGAAGCCCACACACTGCGACAAAGCCCCCGCTCGCCGCAACTAGAGAAAGCCCTTGCACAGCAACAAAGACCCAATACAGCCAAAAATAAATTAATTAATTAAAATAAATAAATAAGACTCTGAGTTCCTAAACATTCTGATTTTTAGGAACAGAAGAGCTTTTTCATGTGGAAATTTAGTAGTTATTGCCTTCAAAGCAGGGAAATGTAATACCAAACTTTCATAGGTGATCGGCTTACTAATATCATAGTCTTATTTTGAAAGATTTTGGGCAGAAGCAACATTCCATTTCTTATTCTAAACCAATTATACCAAGTGTTAACATTCAAGGCACCTCAGTATGCATATTGTAGCCAAAGTGATCTTTTCAAAAAGTCTATTTGATACTTCTTTACCCATCTGTCCTTCGGGATTTTTTAATGCTTTTTAGGAGGATGGAAATGCAGTCTTCAACAAGGCCCACAAAGCCTTGTGACTTGGCCCTACATCTACCATAGCCTAGAGATTATCACATATCATTGTCCCTCTTACTGTGGACTTAAGTAACATTGGCATTGCCTTTCTTCTAGTTCCTTGAAAGAGGAATATAACATGCCACATGACCTTTGCACTTGCTGTTCCACTTGTCTGCAGTATAGTTACACTTCTGTGGCCCTCCCCTCCTCTTTTTCTTAGATCTGGTCTTTGTCATTTCCTAGGGGAAGTGTCCATCTCTGACTGCTCCTTCCCCACCAGTCTAGGTAAATTTCGTTGTTACCTGGGTTTATGGAACCATGGCGTTCCATCCTTTCCAAGTCCTTCCCTCAATTTGTAATTATACATTTATCAGTGAGATTGTTTAATTAATATCTGTCATGGTCCCCTGCCCCACTAGTGTAAACTCTAAGAAGTCAGAGACCTTGTCTTATATACTTATCATTTGATCTCCAAGGTCTAGCACAGTACTAAGTATGTAAAACATACTAAATAAATACGTGTTGAATGAATACATGAATGACTGAAAAAATGAATGGTTATGTACGAATGTATGAATTTGATTATTCATGACCTCAGAACATTGACCATCTCAATTAAAAGCTACATCTGCAAATATGCTGCATGTAATCAAAGAATAGAGCAAAGTCAGCAACCACTCTACCCATTAACAGCGAGTCTGTTCCATGCTTGCTAACCAGCTGGCATCATCACTATTATTTTGATGTGCCTTGTGAAAATTTTATTAAATCCAAAATAACAAAGACAGATGGTGACCTGAACACATTATGGAATGTCAACACAGTTCCCATCCTTTCCATGGGTGGACCAAACATAAAAAAAGAATATAGCCTGAAGGGAAGTGCACAAGCCAGAAACAAAATAGATTTGGACTAATAGAATAGTTTGCTTACCAGGACTTAGCTTTCAGAAGGCATTTAAAGGAATAAAAAAGCAGCAAACCATTCAAGGTAGGCAGTTAGTATATAAGAAAAAAGAAGAATGGTGGAAGAAACCAAAAGACAAAAGGTAATATTGGCCAAGAGTGGGTGAAGAGGCTAAATATTCAACAAGATTTGAGGTAGCCAGAGAACAGTTTATAGCCTATCTCCAGAGACCCTTCCTTGAACTAATGTTTCTGCCATCTTTAAACACTTCCATGTATATAATGGCCTGGCATTTAACTCTCTTTCTCTGAAAGCATAAGAAAATGGAATTAAATGCAGCCATTAAAATACATTTTTTCTTAAACAGTCATGAATGGTGATAGTGTGACTTGGTCTGGCATTTGTTAGTAATTCTAGGAGGTGATATCTTTCCAATTTATTTGTAATTATAATGGCATTAACAGAAAGACATTCTTCATAGACAGTCAAAACAAAATCAAATGTAATCAAATTTATAATAAAGTAACATTTTTCAACAGTCAAGAAAAGGAAGCTTGACATGCAAATGTCATCCAGCAAAGTTGATATTTTAGGTTTTCTTTGCTCTTTTGTCAAATGCTAAAATCAAGAATTTTTTGGATCACTGAGATTCAATGACTATTTCATTGAAGACTTTTAAAATTGCCTTTAAAAAGGTACAAATAGAAATTTTATCTGATTAAGATAAACTAAACTAACTTTAACAGGATAAAAGATATCCAAAGAAGCATTATCTACAACCCCTAACAGTTGTGAATGGACATCTATTAAGTATATTGCTTTCTTAAGTAAGAAAAATAAAAATTAAAGTTTCCAAAAAAGTAATAAACAGAAATTAGGATGCAAAATGGAAAGCATATTTTAAAGTGATTGATAAATTTATTGGCAAAAGATGACATATAATAATTCTTTTATATTTCTTTCTTTAATTGAGGTTTTCTGTTTCTTAATTATTCTGTTTTAGTACAGAAAACACCAGGACTTTAATTTTATTCACTAGATTGCCAGTGAAGGGTAGCCTTGGAAGTAATGAGGCTTTATTCATTAATCTGATGCTTTGCATAAACTCATTGGATCTATCTCTGCTTTCTCTTCTTCAGCCTGTTCTCCATTAAAATCAAATGCCAATCTGCTCCTATAATTCTTTTGCTTAAAACCCTGCCATTGTGGCTTCGATTGTGTTTAGGACAAGCCCATCTCCGGCCTCACTATTGGCCTCACCTCTGCTCACCTCAGTTGCCTCCTAGTCTTCCAAGCACACATGCCTTCTTTTCATCACAAGAGCCAGCTTCCTCCCCCTCTCAGGGCAATTTACATATGCCCTGCCTCCAGCTGGATGCATTTTCCCTCTTCTTTGTCTAGTTAATTCTCAGGCTTACATCTCATTTCTGAGCTCACAGCAGTTCCTCTGACTATATCCTGCTCACCCTGCTATGTGATTTCATGATTCCAGGAGGGATTTCTTCAAAGCATTTATCACAATTTTTGTAACTCATTTATAAAACTGTCCCATCATTGCATGCACCCCACTAGATAAACTGTGAGCTCCATGAAGGCAGGTTCTAAGTCTGCTCCTCAAAAGTGCATCCTAGAGCCTGGTAAGCACTCAATGAACAGGTGCTAAGTAGATGACTAAATGAAGTTCCTTGAAGGTATGAAACAATAAATGGCTTGTAAAGCTGATTGCACTTAGGAGAGCTAAGATTTTTAATCATATCCAAATTATTGAAAGCATTCTTAAATTAAAGAATTTGGGTTGTTGCTATTGCTGGTGATATGAAATGGCACATATGAAGCAACATTAAATTTTTTAAAAATAACCTTTTGAGTCAAGCATTCTTCAGAAAGCAAAACATTATTAGGTATTCACAGATAAAAATATGTCCCATAGAGAAGAAATGCAACCCCCTTGATGTAAGTTGGAAATGAATATATGGACTCTTAATTGATAATATCATAAGAGGGAATTATATACCATGCTTAAATGAGTTATGCATGTTATATTTATTAAAATTTCACATTCACATGAAAAAGACAAAGAGTACAACAAAATGTGTTTGTACAGAGGCATAGATTGGCAAGTCTAGACTTAGCAAAGTACCTCAAAATCACTGGAATTTTCTTTAAAAAATACATGTATGAGATGTCATGGTGATTCCAATTAAGAAGGATTGGAGTGGGGGTGAAGGGCTTGTGTGTCTTTATATTCAAGAATTCCTCCAATTTGGAAAAGCATTTCTACATTGTCATCAATATCCTCATAATAGCTACAATCTATTTGATGTTTATTATGTAGTAAGCATGTACAAGGTAATACACTAATAAATAAATTTTATTTAATCCTGGCATCAAGTACATGAATAATTGAAAAAGAAATATGTTTGCCAGCCAATGAGAAACCTTACTAGAAGGACTATGTTTTTATTTTTTAATAGCTCAGGTGACACATATAGCTGTGATATTTTACTTAATAGTTAATGTATACTTGATTCCTCATATTATTCCTTAAATTATAATGGAATGAAATGGATTTGAATTTAGGTGGGTTTGTTCAGTGTGAATCAGGACAAAGCTGGGCACAATATGTTTGGGAAAGGCTGGAATTTTCTAAAACCGGAGTAGAGATATGCTTCTCAGTGTTGTAAGCTGAACCATCCTCTGAGCTAAAATTTTCAGGAAAATGTATCTGGATAAGAGAATATACCAGTGTAGAAGAATCTAATTTTCATTTAATTCTGTTTTGGAAGAGACCACACAATTAGTAACTACGGATGTTACTCCAAAATCAGGATTTACTAGCCAACAGTTTATAGTCCAAATTATCGATCACTTATTTGTTGTTCCACCTGTATTCTTATATATAATCATTATACTATTTTACACTGAAGGTATGAATTTACATATGTACATACAACATGAGAATATGCATATATTCATGCTGTAATATATTTTATACTGAAAGAATATAATTATGCCCATCATAATGACAGCTAACACTTATAGAGTCTTTGCTAAGTGCCAGGCACTGGTCTAAGCACTTTATATCTATTTTCTCATTTAATCCAGATAACAATGCTATGAAGCCTTATTACTCTATGATTACCCCCATTTTACTAGTGAAGCAATTAGAGTTAGATAGATTAAGTTGTATATCCAAGGTCACTTCTCTAGTAATCAATGAAGCCAGGACTGGAATCCAGGTCTTACTGAAACTAAAGCCAGTGTTGTTCTTCATCACCAAGGTAAACACCCTTAGCCCCAGGCCAGCTGTTCAAGTTATTTCAGGTCATACCACCACCTCCTTCCCACTGTCTCCCTCTCAGTGTTTTACCTCTTACCACCCTACCACTAACACAAGATACTCCACACACCTGCCTTTCTGTTTCTCAAATACAGTGAGCTTTTCCTTTGCTTTTACTGTTCCTTTGCCTGCACCGCTCCATCCCCTGATATTCACTTGGCTTCTTGCTCAAAGCTCACCTCCTCAGGAAGTCCTTCCCTGATAACTGATTTAAATAAATGCTTTCCTGTCCCAACTCTCCTCACCTTCTGTCACATTACCCTATTTTCTTCAGGGTACTCATTGTTTCTTCACATTATCCTATTTATTTGTTTCTGAGTTTGTCTCTCCTATTAGAATCTAAGCTGTAACAGGGAAAGATCCTTATCTTTTTATGCTCTATTGTAAATCACTTTGTGAATGACTAAATGATAGTAGATTTGTCTGGATTTAGACAAATTATATGCTAAGTGCTAAAGATAAAAAGATGAATAAAATAGGAATTATTATATCAAGAAGTTTATATTATAGCATTTGGAGAAGATTTCTTAAATCTCAAATCAGTGTTTTGTCTCAGAGAATAATTTAAGGTTGAAATTGATACATACATTAATTCTACACTCGATTTATCTTGCAATCAGAGACAGAGATGAAAGTTCTCTCTTCAGTATTGTCTAATGTCTCCTCATGCATATAGAACAGGGATGATTTGGGTGATCAATATTAGGAATGGATTCTCCCTGTAAATCCCAAACCTGTCTGCTCTACATAAACATCTGGAGAACTTTATAAACCTAACAGGTTCTAGGATCTCCTAGAGATCCTGATTCAGTAAATAAGGGGTGGGGCCTGGAAATCTGTACATTTTGAAAGCACATCCCCAGTCCCCCGGAGTCTCTGATAACTCCCCAACCCCCCACCATGTTTAAGACCCACCAGACAGTGTTGCCTAGCTTAGGGAAAAATTTCTGTGTTTTGTGCTGGCAGTGAATTTTAGGAAAATAGCATATACTTGCATACCTTGAATCTAAAAAGCAAGAGTCCTTTTTTGAAAACCAAACTAAATCTTAAAACTGAAGTTTGTACTTTTAAAAATCATTTATTCAGACACTGATTTATCTTTTCATTTATAAATCCTTCCTACCAAAAAAGCACAAGGTACTTTACAAACATTAACTGCAGGAGAAACATGAATCTTGACAAAAACATTGTCAACTAGATAAAATGTTTTTAGTAAACAGAAAAATATAATTCCACCTTTCAAATTGAATATCAAATGATATTTCCTACCTTAGTGACATATGAATGTGTTTGTTCCTTTGTTGGTTATGAGTATTTTATATAAACTTAGATATTCTTGTACCACAGGCAGTTGAACCCTCTCTTTTCCATATATGTCCTTTCTTCTTTATCTTTAGATGAGAAACCACACATTATTTCCATTATTTAAGTAGAGGGAAGGGAGTTGAAGTTCTGCTTTACTGTATTTCCCCAAGAGATCTTACTTTACCCCTTTTTGATTGTATCCAACTATCCTGAGGTGGCTTTGAATTTCACAGTTCTGCCAGATTTTTATTCATGTTCTGTCATGATCTCCTGCAACACTGTAACTGTTTTGGACTTCAGATACCTGAAGTCTTGGTAAAGGATCTAACAAAGAAATTTGTTCCTTTCTGCCTCTAGGGTTCCTTTCACTTCTGAAAGTTTTTCTGTACAAATCCATAGAGAAGCCACACCTAAACCTGAATCTCCATAAGCACCTTATTCTCTTCTTATTTTTTTTGTATTTTTCTCTCTATCAGATTTACCTACCCTATGTTACATCTCCTGAAGTCCAAGATTCAGTGTAGGCTTCCTTTTAGGATAATGTCAGAAAGGACGTTATCTAAGGATTTGTGGTTAAAAGTTGTTTAACTTCCTGGGAGTATTTCTTTTGTACACCTGCAGCTACACAATACTTGATATATAGGACTTAATTTTTATGATAGGAATTCAGGCACTCAATTTTCCCTCTGTGCTATTAGGGTCTCAGAATATTTAATGTGAATTGGATAAAATAAAGCATAGGCATATTCATAATAAAATTTAGCAGAAAATAAATCACTAATATATTGCAAGTGCCTAATTTAGTTACATACATCTCTATGGTTAAACATGCCACATGTTAGATTGTTTTACATTTGATATAATTAGGAATTAGGTTTTGAAAGGCACATTATTTTAAAATCCCACAACAATAAAAAAAAATCAGTGAGCTGAAAGGGAACAAGAAAAAAGTTACATGGAATCCCCAAAATGCATAGTATCAAATAATAGTAGTATTTTTTGAATGATCAGTTCCTGAAAATATGTAAGGAAATGTACAGCCATCTTTGCAGCAAAACATTTGTAACTTGTAATTCCAGTATGAGAAACAGCACTGAGGAGGCTAACATGTTTTTTCACCTTTAAAAAAAATCTGCCTGATCATTTCAGAGGGAAAAAAAAGGCTGTGAATCTAGTTTAGTGAATAAAATTCAGTACATGTAAAACTCATTTTTAATTGGAGCTTTTTCAAGGCCCTTAACTAGTGCACTTATTTTAAAATGCTTTATTAGTCAGCTTTTAAAAGAAACCACTATTTAATACAAAATCTGAACTTTGTCATGCAACCATTTAGTCAAGTTTAGTTACTGTTGATTCTGTAATTTTTTTCATACAGAAGACTATATAGTCCCACAAATTTATTTCAAGGTTGGCATCTTGAAATACTTGAATTGATGAAAAAGAATGAAAAGTTGAATTATGTCTTCTTGATATGACATATTATGTAAACATTCATGGCAGTGATATTTTTAAACATTTATTCCATAATCAACACTCTGTAAGAATATAAAAATGAAGAAAAATACTAGTTTCAGAACATGTTATTTATGTGCTTAAATATGTTGATAAAGTTCTCTTTTATACAGAGACAAATGAGTCACTCAACAAGTATAAATCTCTGCCAAGTATTTATTAATTTCAGGTTTATTTTAGGGAAAAAACATCTAGGAAAAAAATTTAAATTATCGCCACCAGAAGAGAATCTGCAATAGATTTGTGGGAGAAAAAGTTGTATTTATTGATGTTATCACCATCTTCATTAAGAAATCTGAAAGATACAAAATGCTAACATTGGAATTATGAGAGATTTTAATTTTATGTTTGTTTTCCTAATCTTAAAGTTTTTAAACTATAAATTTACTTTTTAAATTAAAAATATAAAATTCATATATATGTATGGTAACAGAAAAGAAGCCTGTTGGTGGTCTGCCCTCCTACCTGTCCCCATCTTAGTCTATTCCTGCTTCCCTTCCTGGTTTATTTCTCTGCACTCCATCTCCCACTACAGTTGCCTTTTAGACCATCTTTCTTCCACACAGGCATCTGACTGGCTAACTCCAGCCCACCCATCACCACCCCACTTAAACCTCACCTCCTGATCTTCTCATATCAGTTAACTAATCCTCCCCAGTAATATGAACACATGTAGCTCTCATACGGCTTAATGATGATAATGAAACAGGAACATTCCCCAAATTTTCTATTAAAGTGTTTCTTAAATTTCAGACATTCTAATACCATATTTTCCTTTTGAGGCTGTCTTAGATATTAATTATTTTTCTTTAAATAACTGTTTTCTCAAATATCTTGAAAATTTTTATTTTTAAAAGAAACCTAATATCTCTATTATAAATTGAAATATATATAATTGAAACAAATCCATTTTCTGACATTCCTGCTAGATACTCCTACCTAAAGCTCTGAGCCTGAGGCCGAAAAGGTGCTTGCCAGTGATTGCAAATGAGCACTAAACTGAAACTTTCTCCTTGATGTAATAAAGAGAATTGGAAAGGACTAACTCATTCTATGGTTCATTGTCCTTTAATGCTGCACCTGTGCAGCACCTAACACTGTGACTGCTTCTTCCAGTGAAAGCAGCCCATATTTATATTAATCCCACCCCCACTGCCCATGTACTTTTACATAGAAACATGGAAGGGAGTCACCCAGGAAACATGGCTTATCAGGGTGCTGAGTCAAGTTCTTGGTATCCCCTTTTTCAGTTTATGAGTTCATTAATGACCTGAGCTCTACCAAAGAAGGTGGCTGTGAAGGTTATATATCTAGAGTTATGTGATTAGAGGAGCCATTTAGCCAGGTAAAGAACACTTAGCAGTAACATATGGTAATCATATTCAGGTATTTGAAAACCTGCCACGTGAAATATCAAGAAGGGCTTATTTGATTTGATGATAGAAACCAGAGCTACCATCAGTGTTGGGAGGATGCCCAAAGGCAAATTATTGTTTAATACATAAATACTTACTAAACCCTAGAGCCATTTTAAAATACCATTGAAGTACTAATGCCCCGGAAAATAGACAGTGGATGGTGAGGGATGCAAACCTTCCTTCCCCACTATGCCAAACACAGAGGGAGCAAGTAATTTTACATATATGAGGGCAATCCCTGAATAGTGTATGGGGAAAGGGCCAGAGAGAGCCAGGGCTTGGTACCCAATTCAGGAGTCTTTGGGTCCCAGTTTGTTGAACAGCATTCTCTTCACTCACCTGCTCCTTTCTTGGGATGGTAGAGAGGCTGAAGGAGACCTTAGGTACATCCCTATGGTCAACTTGAGTTATCTCCAGATGGAGATGGAAAACAAAACAAAGGAGATCAGAGAGCAATAAAGAAGCATTTAGTATCTTCCAAGTCTAGCAAACTTGGAATGAACCCAGAAAGAAAATAAAAGTTTGCCATAAATAACATGGTAAAATGGAAGAGGCAGGAGCATACGGAATGATTAAATACTAACAGAGATATAATCACATAAGTTTACACCTGAGGGGAAATATTTATAGCTTTATTCAGTGGAGGCCAGTGACTGGCACCCAGAAGGGTCTGGATGGGGAGGTTGTGTAGATTGTTCAACCAACATCACTCCAGACACAAATGTAACCATAGGAATTGACAATCCTCTTGATTTTTTTAATGAGTGGGAACCAAAGCATCCTAACAAGGTGCCACCATGGCAGGAAGTAGGAACCTTCCAATGGGCAAATACTCTGCACTTTCCCTGTCATCTCTGCTCCTCACTCCAATCCAGCTTAGCAATAAATGGCTCAATTACTTTTTTTTTTTTTTCCTTATGGGGCCTTCTTGAGTAGCTATTCTGAAGATTCCTTTCCGATAAAAATGTACAGCAATTGGGCTTTGATGGGCCAATGGCAGGTCTCTTTCACCAAATGGAGAGCTGCTTTCCCAGAAATCTGAGCAGGCTAACCCTCACCTGTGCACCAGAATGTCCCTGTCCTGACTCTTAGTGGGTCCACATGGCAGTGGACCCGGAACCCTTCATCAGTGGGCAGTAGAGAGGGAGCCAGCTGTGCTGCAGCTCCTTCCACACTTTCTCTCTGCCTGCCTCTTCTGCTCCATTCTCTGGGTCAAGAGGACATGCTCATCTGATTAGTGAGAATCTGGGGTCAGGGGTAAAGAGAGGCAGAAAGAGAAGAGATGAAGCAAGCAGGGGAAAGGGAAGGGAGAGAACACAAGAGGAGAGGCCAGAGCTACGAAGCATCTTTGCTTCTTTAAGGATGAGAGGAGTCCAGGGAGCAGTATCTTGGTTTTGCAGTCAGAGTGAGAAAATGTTTATCTGAGCCCTGTGGTCGACATCAAATTTCACTGATAGTTTTGTCAAGAGATGGACTTCATGGCTCTGACATTCTGGGTTGCCTGCATAGGCGATCTTTGGGGTTGAGGCCAGGAGGCATTGGTTCCCTAATGAGCAGATCTGAACAGCTTTCCCACCTGCCCAGCTGTGCTTCCTGCTTTCAAAAGCTAGAGGAAGCACCACTAGTGGCCAAGGGGAAGATGGCTTTTAGGAAAAGAAAAAGTAAAGCCAGCTTAGGCTGAGTATTTGGGGATAAGAGACTTTTACTTCATAAGGATTACTTCATAAATTATTTTTCCTATTCTTGACTCTTTTCAGTTACTAAATTCTGGAAAAAATCTAGGTTAAAATTAAGAGTAACATTTATTGAGCATCTTTATTTTGGGTCACACATTTGATGTTAACTTACTGAATCCTCATCACAACTCTATGCAATAAGCACTATTACTCCAGTTTTACAGATGTGGATACTGAGGCACAGGTAGCCTAAATGAGCTGTCCAACACAGGTAGTAAGAGATATACCTGAGGTATATGAGCTAAGGTAATCCAATTCCAGACCCTGCATTACTAACATTCTGTTGTCTCTCAAGTTATCTAGAGGAGATTTCTGCCTTGGATAAGAGTTTGAACCAACTAAATAAAGCACAGAGTCTATTAGACATGACCACATGTTCTACTATATCAGGTCAAAGAGTTTCTCTGGAATTAAAAAAAAAAAATCCCAGTTAGAAGGAAAAAGATATTGCCCATTAAGTCACATCAGTCAAAGATTGGACCTTAAAGGAGGTGAGGGGCACAGGATAAGAAGCAGGGGGCCAAAAATGTCCAGATCATAAGATGCAGTTTCCAATATAAGAAAGTCATAATTCAGCACCTCTGGGAACAGCAAGAGACTAACAAGCCTCAGGGAACAGCAAGCGACTGACAGGAACATAAGTGGTAGGAAGTATGGGAGGGAAGGTATTGGTTGTCCCAGGAACTCAAGCTTGACCTTCTTTCAAGTTTGTCTAAGGCTGATTCTGCTCTTATTCTTCCAAATAACAACTGAGTCCAATTTTTTGTCTTGAGTTAAAGCTTAAACAGTGAGCCTTTTTCAAATATATTAAGCAAACACAAAAGAAGAGCATTTTTGATTGCAGAATGTGAACAAAGGTGTAGTGTAGCTTTTGGTTTCTTCAGAAAGAAAAAAGCACCTCTCCTATCACTCTCTTCAGTGACTAGTCACAAAATTACAGATAATCAAAAATGAGAGGATAGTAACAGAGTTTATGAGTCCTTAAAAGCCCATCCTTCTCTCACGCCCCAAACCCAAATTGCTGAGTGAGAGAGAAATGCCCTCTGTGTTGCAGGGCAATGGGTGAGTATTGTTTGGAATGCATGACATTCTATTAGTGCCCTATGACCAAATTCCTTAATCATGGATTGAATTTTCCTACTTCACTAGCATCAGCCTGCCTAGAGAAAATGAATGTGTCAGACATAATGTATTTATGATTCCCTAAAAATAAATGCAGAAATTAAAATCCCTGGAGATTTCATTTCTGGAGTGTCAGAGATTCAGAAGCCAGATGCTCTGGAGGCTCTTGGAAATAGACAAAGTGAACACCAACACTAGTCCTCTGAAGAATGATAGTGCAACCAGCATGTGTTTTATTGGCATTTTTTTTTCAACCTGGATTTTCACAGCAGGACTAGATTACATCTTCCTGCATGCTCTCCCAAATCCAATGGCTCTTTTTGTAGATGTTTGCTTAGAATACATTTTGTTTAGTTGTAGGTGGTTTCTTTTTCAACAGCTCAAGGGAGATATTATAATATTCCCCTGTTGAGATCAAATCAACAGACTTTTATTTTAGGAACTCCCATACTCTGTAGAATATCATGCCTTTCCTAGTATCCGCTGGGAACCCAGAGTAATGAATGGGCTGTGGAATATATGGGAGTCTTTTTGCTTTTTTTCAATGTGCCTGTTTGAAAGAAAGGAAAAATAGAAGACAGGAGCATTTTTGTTTGTTTGTTTGTTTGTTTGTTTGTTTTTGCGTTACGCGGGCCTCTCACTGTTGTGGCCTCTCCCGTTGCGTAGCACAGGCTCCAGACGCGCAGGCTCAGCAGCCATGGCTCACGGGCCCAGCCGCTCCGCAGCATGTGGGATCTTCCCGGACCGGGGCACGAACCCGTGTCCCCTGCATCGGCAGGAGGACTCTCAAAAACTGCGCCACCAGGGAAGCCCCAGGAGCATATTTTTTTATGTGTATTTCTAACAGAAAAATAAAGTATGAAGAAAAATATGCTTCTTGGACCAAACTATGTTAAGAATCAGCATATCTATTTTCTAGTAAGAGGTAGATCCTTTCTTGTACCCAAACGATGTTAAATAACAACTTTCTGATTCTAAAGGCCAGGTCAACTCCTCCATTTTTGTGAAGAAAAAACACATCAACCCCTAGAATAACATTTCCAAACCCAGCAAAGTCATAAATTTCATCTCCATAGAAACCGAAAATGAAATAACTTTAATATGAGTGCAGAGCCACAATTAGAGCAGCAGCACTTTCTCTGACTGAGATAAATTGTCATAGTGACTATTCAGAAACAAACAGGAACGATAAATGGAGAGGGAGAGGGTAGGGTGTGTTAAAAATGAAATGTTCTATAGACATTTTAAAAGGCAATATGTCAATGTGTTGACTTCCATATTTGTAACACTAACTGTTTGACCTTTGGGGGATTTGCTTGAATTTTTAATCATAATTTTCTTCATTTATAAAATGGGAATAGCAACACTGCTACCTGCTTTTTAGGTAATTAGCTATGTACTATGTGGTAGGCATAAGGTACCTTTTATGAATTAACTCAATTCTCACTATTATACTTATTTTGTAGATAAGAGCTAACAGTTATATGGTGCTTTGTATATACCTGGCATTGTTCTAAGCACTTTGCATACATTTACAAAGACATTTTCCTCCAAACAACCATGGGGTAGATGCAACCATTGCCCTACTTTACAAATGAGGAAACTGAAGCAAAAAGCAAATGGGATAACGCATGTTTGGTAAACTGCCAAGTATTGTATACAAGTAGGTACACATTTGTATCATCCCCAGGGATTACTTAGTCACTTTCTGTGTAATTACATAATTCCTTTCTTCCTACTCCAATCTGTAAGGTAGATTTTAACTAAAATGGTATTTATTACATGATCTAATAGTTTCTATAAGAGATATAGTTTTTCTTTTAATATTACACTCTATCCATGATAGTAATATTGAAATTTGAGGGCATAGTTAAGTATCAGATAGAGCTCTTACAAGTTACCAGAATTAATTCTAATCTGTGCTGAAAAGTAGAAGCTCATGTTTGTTCTATACCTAACAAAATACTTAATAGCAGTGGTTCACTGGTTTCTGTTTTTGGCCATTGGCCCTGAAGTATTGTAGGATTTCAAGTTAAATATTAATCTACTACACTTCCCTTGTCATACTGTGGTCACAATTCTTACACTGTGTTCATTATTATTTGAGCAAATGCAGCATGGTCATCTAAAGTTGGACATAACAGGTGCACATTCAATATTTTGGAAGTGTGTGAGCAATTTTTTTTTTTTTTTTTTTTTTTGCGGTAGGCGGGCCTCTCACTGTTGTGGCCTCTCCCCTTGCGGAGCACAGGCTCCGGACGCACAGGCTCAGCGGCCATGGCTCACGGGCCTAGCCGCTCTGCGGCATGTGGGATCTTCCCAGACCGGGGCACGAACCCGTGTCCCCTGCATCAGCAGGCGGACTCTCAACCACTGCGCCACCAGGGAAGCCCGTGTGAGCAATTTAATCAGTATAATTCTTAAGGATGTGTTTTTATCTTAGCAAATGTTGCAACACAAGGTATTTGTGTACTTTCATACCTTCACATCACTTAACATTGGAAAACAGAATTGTCTAGTTATCCCCAGCTGTAGTCCTAGAGCCTGATATGAGGCACATGTAACTCTTTACTTTGCAGGATATGCTATCACCTGTCTGTTTCATGCATCTAACTTACTACTATGCACTAGTCAGAACCAAAATTACTAGCAGCACTGTAAAATTTTTTTCTTGCTTTTATGTAGAGAGTGAAAACTATATGTGCTGATAACACCCAATTTACCATGAACATTTTTTCTAGATTAAAATAAACAAAGGAAATTTGAAAACAATTTGTTTCAGCAATGTTTTATTTTCACTCCTTGTTCAGTTATCAGAACAAAAGTACAAAAGTCTTTTATAAAAGGTATAAGACATGGTGTTGCCTGAAATGTCGTGTGAAGCATGGCATATAGTATTGTCAGAAGGATGGCATGTGTCACTTGCCTAAGAGCGAGAAAGGCAGGTACCCTGGCTGACATGTTGCCTGTTTATTGCATGGAAAACTTTCCAGCTGCTGTGCTGGTGGACCAGTGACCATGACTGATGATAATCAAGACACTAGAAAGGTGGGAACAATTAAAAGGATGCTGGATGGGAGGTAAAACTGAGGAGTTAGAGATGACATGGTTAAGGGTATAGCATCGGGGCAGGTAAAATAAGAGGTTCTCCAGGTCTTTGGACTTGCTCTAATTTCTGTTCTAGTAAAGTGCCTATGCACCTTTTAAGACTAAACTTACATGTCAACATCATTATTATTATATTATCATTATTACAACACATACATACATGTACACTCACACACATGCACACTCACAAGAAATATTCTCCCTGTTTCAAGTCTTCAACACACCCATCTTTGGATCCTCTTCCTAGATTGGTATCCCATGATCAACACATGCAGCCTCAAGGATGTAGGTTCTATTTAGAAGCAAACTTTCTATTAAAAAACCTGTGGGGATAAAAATCTGTCTCTCAATCATTTTTAGCAACAGAAATTTATATTTAATGTGAACAAAATCCATATGTTACTGGAGAAAAGAAAGGTTTTGATAATGAATACTTCAATTATGCGCTACTACAACAGACACCAGTGTATAAGCATGAGGCAATCAAACATTCCACATAACAGAACACATAAATGAAGGGAGGAATAAAAGGGAAAAATGTTGTGAAATTTACCACTTAAACTTTCATTTCCAGTGGAACTTCAGTAGTGTCTATACTGACTGGAACTAAAACCAGGATATATAGGACCCCAGTGATGTATATCCTCATTCTGGGAGTCATGATTGTGAGAAAGTATTTTGTACCTATTGTCCCCAACCTTTGTGTGTATGGAAAATAGCCAGGAGAGGTAGAGCACTGATCCTGCCACCAAGATAATGTAGGTGAAATAAGAAAGATTAACATCAGACTATGGTTTGATGGAGTTTCATTGTTTATTTTTGCTTTTCTTTCCCTTGCCTAAGGAGACATATCCAAAAAAATATTAGTAAGATGAATGTCAAAGAGCATACTGCCTATGTTTGCTTTTAGAATTTTTATGGCTTTTGGTCTTACATTTACGCCTTTAATCCATTTTGAATTTGTTTTTGTGTGTTTTTTTTGGTACGGTGTGTGAAAATAGTCCAGTTTGGTTCTTTTTCATGTTGCTGTCCAGTTTTCCCAGCACCATTTATTGAAAAGGCTTTTTCCTGATTGTATATTCTTGCCTCCTTTGTCAAAGATTAATTCCACATGTAAGTGTGGATTCATGTCTGAGGTCTGTATTCTGTTCCATTGATCTATGTGTCTGTTTTTGTGCCATTACCAAATGGTTTTGATTACTGTAGCTTTGTAGTATAGTTTGAAATCAGGGAGCATGATACCTCTAGCTTTGTTCTTCTTTCTCAAGCCATTTTTTGGCTATTTGGGGGCTTTTGTGTTTCCATACAAATTTTAGAATTATTCTAGTAGTTTAGACTTCTAGTTCTGTGAATAATGTCATTGGCATTTTGATAGGAATTGCATTGAATCCGTACATTGCCTTGGGAACTATGGTCATATTAATAACATTAATTCTTCCAAACCATGAGCACAGTATAGCTTTCCATCTATTTGTGTTGTTTTCAATTACTTTCATCAATGTTTTATAATTTTTGAAGTACATATCTTTTACCTTCTTACTTAGATTTATTCATTTTTTGATGTGACTGCAAATGAGATTGTTTTCTTAATTTCTCTCTCTGATCGTTTGTTGTTACTGTATATAAATGCAACAGATTTCTGTATATTAATTTTGTTTCTTGAAACTTTATGTAACTCATCAATGAGTTTTAGTAGTTTTTTGGTGGTGTCATTAAGATATTCTATGTTTAGTATCATGTCATCTGCAAATAGTGACAATTTTACTCCTTCCTTTCCAATTAAGATTTATTTTATTTCTTTTTCTTGTCTGACTGCAGTGGCTAGGAGTTTCCATCTTTATATCTTTAGTTGTAGAAGATCCCCTCTGCTAGTATTCAGGTCTTTCTCATCACTAGTTGCTCTGTAAATAGTTATAATTTTGGTGTGCCCATGGAAGGAAGTGAGCTCAGGGTGTTCCTACTGCACCATCTCAGTCACTGTCCCTGCTTTTTTTTTTTAAAGCATTGCATACACCATTTGTACATAAACAGGGCACAATAATAATTCACATGGTCTCAGAGGAGAGAAACAATGTTTTAGAGTCATAGTAATAGAGCAGAGAGAAATTAATATCCTTTTGAGGAGCTTATGGATTTTAAAGATTGTTTTTCCCTATTTGGAGAATTGAAAAATAAATGTACTGAGATTAAATGACTCTCAAAAACCATCTAGTGAGTCAAAGACAAAACTAGAAATCAACTCCTAATGTTTAGAACTCTACATTCAGCATAAAATATACTGGACCACACCATTTCTCCACAATGGGAAATAAGAATTGCTTTAAGCCGGACAATGTGCTTGGTTTTCATTGTCAGAAGTCAAAACCTTGGACAAATCAAATGATCCATCAAAGGCCTGGCCAAAATCTTTTAAAAATAGCCTCTAAGGCTATAGGTGATGCCAAAAGTATTCAAGGAGGGTTAAAATTAATCAGTTGTTTGCCTTTAGAAAGTTGATTGTTTCTAAGCATCAGAGTATCAGAGGGGCATCAAAGCAAACCATGCCCTGCTTAAGGTTCATATACAAATTCAAAGCTTACTCTCGTCTTCACTTCATTTCCATTGGCTTTCTGAAAGTATCATAGTAAGAACCATGCTCACTATGAATGCAGGCTCCACGTAATAATTGAGATTAGACATTTGGTTACACTTTAGGTGTTTTTGATTTGTTTGTTTAAACTGTTATTACTGTGGAAATAGCCATTACATTCAGGTAATAATGTGACTATTGCTTATTGATCTAGAATTATAATAAAGAACTAAAGGTATATCTTCATCTACTCACCAGATTTCTTCCTTGCATCCTGACAGCCTTCCTTAGCTATAGATAACACTCCTAAGGACCAAACATACTCCTCCCACCTGTTTCACTGTACCAGGAACATAACAGGGGTGGAGTAAGTGGCAGAGCAGAATCATTTAAACAGGGTTTGAGTCCCAGCTCCCTTGTTTGTCAGTGCACATTCTGTATCTAAGTTTAACCTTGTTGAATCCTGACTTTCTAATCTGTAAATCAGAGAAAATGATATCACCTTTGTAGAGTTACTGGGATAATTCTAAGAGAAAATGTATACAAGATCTTTTCATAGTACATGGTACTTAACAAGTGGTAAATAAATTGTAGTAATTGAAATCCCAGCTATCAAAGTAACTCTTTTATGTAAACAGAAACAATAGAAACTTGGGTTAGGAATGGGTATTAGTTTGCTAGGGCTGCCGTAACAAAATTCCAAAGACTGGGTGGCTTATGCAACAGAAATTTATTTTCTCACTGTTCTGGAGGCTAGAAGTCCAAAATTAAGATGTTGGCAGGGTTGCTTTCTCCTGTGTCCTCTCTCCTTGGCTTGCAGAAAGCAGTCTTTTCACTGTCTTCACATGGCCTTTTCTCTGTGTGCACACATCCATGGTGTTTCTTCTTCTTCTTATAAGGACACTAGTCATAATGGATTATGGCTCCGTCATTATGAACCCATTTAACCTTAATTACCTCTTTAAATGCCCTATCTCAAAATAAAGTCATGTTGAGTGTTAGAGCTTTGATATGTAGAATATGGGAGGACACAATTCAATCCAATACAGGATGTCACTGTTAAAGTTTCGATGTTTGAAAGTGGAATAGAGGACTTTGAGAAAAGAGTCACTGGTTTCCTATAGCACTCTTGCATTAATACTTTGGGAATTTTGTGAAAGAAATTGTCTCAACTTTACCTTGAAAAAGACTTAGGTGTCAGAATATTAGGTGGTTCAATTCCATTGGATGGAAAGGGAATAAAATTCTAATGAAGAGGTTCTCAAATGTTGAGTATAAGAGTCACAACTGGGTAGCTTACTTAAAAGGCAGTCTTGGGTCCCATCCAGAGAATCTGATTTTCTGAGTCTGGTTTTGGTCTGTATGTTTTCCTATTGCCACTGTAAAAAATTACCATGAACTTAGTTGCTTAAAATGGCACAAATTTATGATCTTACAGTTCCGGAGGTCAAAACTGTAAAATGGGGCTTCCCTGGTGGCGCAGTGGTTGAGAGTCTGCCTGCCGATGCAGCGGACACGGGTTTGTGCCCCGGTCCGGGAAGATCCCACATGCTGTGGAGTGGCTGGGCCCATGAGCCATGGCTGCTGAGCCTGTGCGTCCAGAGCCTGTGCTCCGCAAAGGGAGAGGCCACAACAGTGAGAGGCCCGTGTACAGAAAAAAAAAAAAAAAACTGTAAAATGGATCATATGGGCTAAAATCAAGATGTTAGCAGAGTTGTATTGCTTCTGGAGACTCCAAGAGATAATTCATTTCTTTGCCTTTCTCAAATACTAGAAGCCACCTACATTCCTTGGATCTTCATCCCTTTCTCCATCTTCAAAACTCATCACTCCAACCTCTGCTTTCATCATCACATCTTATGGTGTCTGTCTCTTATAAGGACCATGTGATTATGTTGGGCGTACCACATAATCTAGGGTAATCTTCCCATCTCAATATCCTTAATTTAATTGTAACTGCAGTGTCCCTTCTCTCAGGGTAAGGTAGCATATTCACAGGTTCCTGGAATTAGGACATAGATATATTTGGGGGGTCATTATTCTGTCTACCACAGAATCTAAGAATCTGTATCTTATGTAAGAAACCTAACTGATTTTGCTACTGGTGGACACCTAGCAGGGCAGTGGGAGGCATCATGGATTCATCAAGCCTACTGAGGAGGTGGCATAGGCCAAGGCAGGGCAAGTGTTTGATCTCCAGATTCTCATTCTCCACCTCTTCCCTATTCAGTTTATTACTCCTGTTTTGTGTACATATATGGGTAAGGCAACACAGCATGCCTTGAGCAGGACACAAAGACTAAACTTTTCATTCTAACTCAATTATTTTCATCATAAACCTTAGTGTAAAAGAAGTAAAATGAATAGCATCATGTAACAGAATGTGACCAGAGCTCTTAGAATTATTCGTGCAAACTACTTTTAAAAATCCAAAGGGTAAGAAGAGCTCAGTCTATTTAAGGATATCGCAGAAGAGGTAATGTTTGTCGTCAGTAGGTTTGAACAGGTTACAGGATTTATTTGAAAGAAATTCTTCCCTGGGCTAAAAGAATGCATTGACTGAAGACTGAGAAGAGGCAAACATGGGATTATTACAGAGAATAATGCGAGGCGCAATTAGGCTGAGCATATAGCAGATGAGGTGCTGGTCCTTCAACGTTCACTGCAGTTTACTTGCCTTCCTTAAACGCCTTAGCCCTTCTTCACCACCAATGCAAAATGCTGGCAAGTGAGGCACATGGAAACAAAGTAGTTTTTCTAACAGCTCTTGGTTTGTCAGGGAGAGTGTCTGCATTAGAACCTAGGTTTCTTGGCCTGAGGTGGGTGGTCACCGGTCTGCAGTTTTTACCTTGTACATGAGTTGAAGGGAAATAGGAAAGAAGATAAATATGAAACATTTGGAAATATGTTGCTATTTTCATGTCCCTCTAGTAAATTTAATTGTAAAGAATAAGACCACATACAAAACCTTAATAGAGAGTAGACTTCAGGAGGGGGAAGGGAAGGAAAAGGATGAGGGCAGGAAGGCAGCAACAGACGGAAGAAGCAAAGGAGGGCTCTGGGGCCTAAGTCACTATTTTGTCTAAAAATATTCTTCCTCCATCCCATAAACACACTACTCTTTAACTTATATGTGTTATAAATATTTAATTGGGTATTATGCAGGAGTTTATGTTGTTTCTGTATATCCAGTGGCTACATGTCTATGAGAGCCTCTTTTTTAGATATGAAAACTGCAAAAAGCAAAGAAAAAAAACTATGTATTTCCATTTGTAACACACCTTCAAGATATTATAAACAGTCACATAATTGATATTCATTTCAAAATGATACTGGGATATCTCTCCAAATAGTAAACCCATTTCCCTGATACTGTTTTCTTTCTACAGTTTTAACTGTCTCATTCAACCCTACCTAGAGTGTTGATGACAACCCTTCTTAGTCCTGTTCCTTTCAGCCATTTTACACATAAATCACATCAGTAGTCTCAGTTGCCTGATGCCATGGTGATGATGAGTTTTTAGATACTTTATCTAAATATGAGACTTTTCAAAATTATATTTTAAGAAAATTATGTAACTCTTTGTGATCCATTCTTACTGCCTTGCTACCCCCATTATCATCCCCAAAATATTTATGCTGTGTGTTTTAGTTTTCCATTAGCAAGTCCTGGCTAATTCAACCCTATTTTTATTACACAATAGGGCATTGCATCTATTCTCTGAGAACCAGCCAATGTCAAATCCTACTGAAAATGTCTATTATTTTATGCTGTTGGCAACATTTTATTTACAAACATTTCTTTATACTTGGCATCTAGTTATACTTAGCTTCAGATATCCTAATACTTTTTACTTATTTGCTTGGTTTAAATTTTAATATTGATAATTGCAAAGCGCTTTGAAAACGATAGAAACATAGAACTCATTGGTTATTTTCAATTTCGTTGCCATAATTTGATTTTACAAAAATTGGAAGGTATAGAAAGTTTGTTTTTCCCTTCTTAAGTATGTGCAATATATAGAAGGTGAATGAGAAATTGCTCATATACAATTGCCAACTGAGTTGATGGACTGTAAGGTTTTCAGCTGAAACAAATTTTGCCAACTTCTTTAAAGACATCTAAGTTAAAATGAGAAGCACGAGCAAGCAAAATCCACACTGTCTTTAAGTTCCTCGATGGAGTTAAAGCCTGTAGCAAATTTAGGAAGAAAAAGTATTCTACTGTAAAAGTAGAAAATTGACTCATTATTACTTGAAAGGGTTTATTGAGAAATATGTGGACAAAATCTCAGAGGCTTGTAAGAGCATTTTTAAATTTTTTTTTTATTTTGACTATTATATCAACTATTAACTGAGATTTGCACTGTAATTACAGGTTGCCTTCTGTATTTTCATTCATGATAAAGTAGGTGCTTGTAGGACCTCTAAAAAAATCAGTGTTCCACTTTTAATATTTTTGTTTAGTGTATCTGGTTTGCCAGTTAGTTTAGGATTTCCAAATGTAAAAATAACAGAAATAATCATTTGTCTTCTCATATCAACTAATTTATCAGTTGTGAAAACACTTTTTTTTGCAATGAGAATTTGCAGTTGAAAGACATCTTAATTGGTTAAGATTTAATTTTTTAATTTAATCAGTTGAGATTTTAACGTTATGAATATCCTATATAGTACAGAAGAACCATGTACTGCTCTGTCTTAGGCTAATAAGAAAAATAATGAACACATAAAAATATATGAATTATACAGTTGGTACAATGGAAGACCTCTTGAAATTATGAGAGTCTATAAGAATAAAAGTTTCCAAGTTATTAAGAAAGTAAAGGTGGAAAATTTACTTGTATAGGATTCCTGGTGGTACAGGTATGGAGTGTCAAAGGAACCTGCCTGTAACAATGATTTAAATGTTCAGTTTTGGGCAGGTACACTGCCTAAATCCCATTTGAGTATGTGCCACCTTGAAAGAGTTTTAGCACTAATTATAGTCATAATTACATGATTGAAAAAAAATTTTACATGCTTCTTCATCTTTATGTTTGGTATTATATTTGGGGATGCAATGAATTTCGGTGGACTATTAGTTAAAATAAATGTAAACAAATTGATACTGATAGTGAGAATGTTTTATAGAACATATCAATATAGAATATAAAAATACATCTTTCTGTCATAAAAGCCGGTGCAAGTGATCAAACTTCAGAAACATATTGCCATTTATCACATTAAATTGATATTCTTGCACATTATTAGATTTTGGAGTTTTATTTGTACTTAACTTGTATCTTTTTGTGGTTTGTAGTCATAAAAGCTGTATAAAAGTTAGAAGGAAAAGGATTTAATAACTGGCTTTACAAATTCATATATTTAAGTAGCATTGTAATAAATATAACTTAAATTAGCACTATAGCGCTGGAGGCGGGAGCAGAGAGCCACGCAGTGAGAGAAGGGCCCCTCTGGAAGGCGAGGTCCAGGGCCTGAGGAGAGCGGGCTGCCCCGGGGGCTGGGAGCGACCCTCGGCTGACAGCAGCGGCCAGGAAGCAGGGGCCTCGGTCACAGGGACACCCGGACCTGAATTCTGCCCACGGAGGAGGCTGGAAGCAGGTCTCCCCAGAGCTCCCGGCAGAGCCCTGCCGGCCCCGCCTTGATTTTGGCCGTGGGAGACCCGGAGCTGAAAACCAGGCAAGGCCCCCAGACTTCGCACCTGAAAAACGGAGCCGGGTGGATGAAAGGCTGTTGGTGCTGCAGCCAGGAGCCAGTGCTGTGCCTCTGAAGTGGGAGAGCCAACTTCAGGACACGGGTCCACAAGAGACCTCCCAGCTCCACATAATATCAAGCAGCGAAAATCTCCCAGAGATCTCCATCCCAACACCAGCACCCAGCTTCAGTCAACGACCAGCAAGCCACAGTGCGGGTCACCCTATGCCAAGCAACTAGCAATGCAGGAACACAACCCCACCCATTAGCAGAGAGGCTACCTAAAAACATAATAAGGCCATAGGCACCCCAAAACACACCACCAGACGTGGACCTGTCCACCAGAAAGACAAGATCGAGCCTCAACCACCAGAGCACAGGAATTAGTCCCCCCCACCAGGAAGCCTACACAACCTACTGAAACAACCTTAGCCACTGGGGTCAGACACCAAAAACAACGGGAACTACGAATCTGCAGCCGGCAAAAAGGAGACCCCAAACACAGTAACATAAGCAAAATGAGAAGGCAGAAAAACACACAGCAGGTAAAGGAGCAAGGTAAACACCTACCAGACCTAACAAATGAAGAGGTAATAGGCAGTCTACCTGAAAAGGAATTCAGAATAATGATAGTAAAGCTGATCCAAGATTCTATTTCCATGATCCATAATCTTGGAAATAGAATAGACAACATGCAAGAAACAGTTAACAAGGACCTAGAAGAACTAAAGATGAATCAAGCATCGATTAAAAACACAATAAATGAAATGAAAAATACTCTAGATGGGATCAATAGCAGAATAACTGAGGCAGAAGAACGGATAAGTGAGGTGGAAGATAAAATAGTGGAAATAACTGATGCAGAGCAAAATAAAGAAAAAAGAATGAAAAGAACAGAGGACAGTCTCAGAGACCTCTGGGACAACATTAAACGCACCAACATTCGAATTATAGGGGTTCCAGAAGAAGAAGAGAAAAAGAAAGGGACTGAGAAAATATTTGAAGAGATTATAGTTGAAAACTTCCCCAATATGGGAAAGGAAATAGTTAATCAAGTCCAGGAGGCACAGAGAGTCCCATACAGAATAAATCCAAGGAGAAATACACCAAGACACATATTAATCAAACTGTCAAAAATTAAACACAAAGAAATCATATTAAAAGCAGCAAGGCAAAAACAACAAATAACACACAAGGGAATCCCCATCAGGTTAACAGCTGATCTCTCAGCAGAAACCCTACAAGCCAGAAGGGAGTGGCAGGACATAATTAAAGTGATGAAGGAGAGAAACCTGCAACCTAGATTACTCTACCCAGCAAGGATCTCATTCAGATTTGATGGAGAAATTAAAACCTTTACAGACAAGCAAAAGCTGAGAGAGTTCAGCACCACCAAACCAGCTTTACAACAAATGCTAAAGGAACTTCTCTAGGCAAGAAACACAACAGAAGGAATATACCTACAATAACGAACCCAAAGCAATTAAGGAAATGGGAATAGGAACATACATATCAATAATTACCTTAAATGTAAATGGACTAAATGCTCCCACCAAAAGACACAGAGTGGCTGAATGGATACAAAAACAAGACCCATATATATGCTGTCTACAAGAGACACACTTCAGACCTAGAGACACATACAGATTGAAAGTAAAGGGATGGAAAAAGACATTCCATGCAAATGGAAATCAAAAGAAAGCTGGAGTAGCAATTCTTATATCAGACAAAATAGACTTTAAAATAAAGACTATTAGAAGAGACAAGGAAGGACACTACATAACGATAAAGGGATCGATCCAAGAAGAAGATATAACAATTGTAAATATTTATGCACCCAACATAGGAGCACCTCAATACATAAGGCAAATACTAACAGCCATAAAAGGGGAAATCGACAGTAACACAATCATAGTAGGGGACTTTAACACCCCACTTTCACCAATGGACAGATCATCCAAAATGAAAATAAATAAGGAAACACAAGCTTTAAATGATACATTAAACGAGATGGACTTAGTTGATATTTATAGGACATTCCATCCAAAAACAACAGAATACACATTTTTCTCAAGTGCTCATGGAACGTTCTCCAGGATAGATCATATCTTGGGTCACAAATCAAGCCTCGGTAATTTTAAGAAAATTGAAATTGTATCAAGTATCTTCTCCGACCACAATGCTATGAGACTAGACATCAATTACAGGAAAAGATGTGTAAAAAATACAAACACATGGAGGCTAAACAATACACTACTCAATAACGAAGTGATCACTGAAGAAATCAAAGAGGAAATTAAAAAATACCTAGAAACAAATGACAATGGAGACACAACGACCCAAAACCTATGGGACGCAGCAAAAGCAGTTCTAAGGGGGAAGTTTATAGCAATACAATCCCACCTTAAGAAACAGGAAGCATTTCGAGTAAACAACCTGACCCTGCACCTAAAGCAATTAGAGAAAGAAGAACAAAAAATACCCCAAAGCTAGCAGAAGGAAAGAAATCATAAAGATCAGATCAGAAATAAATGAAAAAGAAATGAAGGAAACGATAGCAAAGATCAACCAAACTAAAAGCTGGTTCTTTGAGAAGATAAACAAAATTGACAAACCATTAGCCAGACTCATCAAGAAAAAAAGGGAGAAGACTCAAATCAATAGAATTAGAAATGAAAAAGGAGAAGTAACAACTGACACTGCAGAAATACAAAAGATTATGAGAGATTACTATAAGCAACTCTATTCCAATAAAATGGACAACCTGGAAGAAATGGACACATTCTTAGAAATGCACAACCTGCCAAGACTGACTCAGGAAGAAATAGAAAATATGAATAGACCAATCACAAGCACTGAAATTGAAACTGTGATTAAAAATCTTCCATCAAACAAAAGCCCAGGACCAGATGGCTTCACAGGCGAATTCTATCAAACATTTAGAGAAGAGCTAACACCTATCCTTCTCAAACTCTTCCAAAATATAGCAGAGGGAGGAACACTCCCAAACTCATTTTACGAGGCCGACATCACCTTGATACCAAAACCAGGCAAGTATGTCACAAAGAAAGAAAACTACAGGCCAATATCACTGATGAACATAGATGCAAAAATCCTCAACAAAATACTAGCAAACAGAATCCAAGAGCACATTAAAAGGATCATACACCATGATCAAGTGGGGTTTATCCCAGGAATGCAAGGATTCTTCAATATACGCAAATCAATCAATGTAATACACCATATTAACAAGTTGAAGGAGAAAAACCATATGATCATCTCAATAGATGCAGAGAAAGCTTTCGACAAAATTCAACACCCATTTATGATAAAAACCCTGCAGAAAGTAGGTATAGAGGGATCTTTCCTCAACATAATAAAGGCCATATATGACAAACCCACAGCCAACATTGTCCTCAATGGTGAAAAACTGAAACCATTTCCACTAAGATCAGGAACAAGACAAGGATGCCCACTCTCACCACTCTTATTCAACATAGTTTTGGAAGTTTTAGCCACAGCAATCAGAGAAGAAAAGGAAATAAAAGGAATCCAAATTGGAAAAGAAGAAGTAAAGCTGTCACTGTTTGCAGATGACATGATACTATACATAGAGAATCCTAAAGATGCTACCGAAAAACTACTAGAGCTAATCAATGAATTTGGTAAAGTAGCAGGATATAAAATTAATGTACAGAAATCTCTGGCATTCCTGTACACTAATGATGAAAAATCTGAAAATGAAATCAAGAAAACACTCCCATTTACCATCGCAACAAAAAGAATAAAATATCTAGGAATAAACCTACCTAAGGAGACAAAAGACCTGTATGCAGAAAACTATAAGACACTGATGAAAGAAATTAAAGATGATACAAATAGATGGAGAGATATACCATGCTCCTGGATTGGAAGAATCAATATTGTGAAAATGACTCTACTACCGAAAGCAATCTACAGATTCAATGCAATCCCTATCAAACTACCAATGGCATTTTTCACAGAACTAGAACAAAAAATTTCAAAATTTGTTTGGAAAAACAAAAGGCCCCGAATAGCTAAAGCAATCTTGAGAACGAAAAACGGAGCTGGAGGAATCAGGCTCCCTGACTTCAGACTATACTACAAAGCTACAGTAATTAAGACAGTCTGGTACTGGCATAAAAACAGAAAGATCAGTGGATCAGGATAGAAAGCCCAGAGATAAACCCACGCACATATGGCCAACTTATCTTTGATAAAGGAGGCAGGAATGTACAGTGGAGAAAGGACAGCCTCTTCAATAAGTGGTGCTGGGAAAACTGGACAGGGACATGTAAAAGTTTGAGATTAGATCATTCCCTAGCACCATACACAAAAATAAGCTCAAAATGGATTAAAGACTTAAATGTAAGGCCAGAAACTATCAAACTCTTAGAGGAAAACATAGGTAGAACACTCTATGACATAAATCACAGCAAGATCCTTTTGGACCCACCTCCTAGAGAAATGGAAATAAAAACAAAGATAAACAAATGGGACCTAATGAAACTTCAAAGCTTTTGCACAGCAAAGGAAACCATAAAGAAGACCAAAAGACAACCCTCAGAATGGGAGAAAATATTTGCAAATGAAGCAACTGACAAAGGCTTAATCTCCAAAATTTATAAACAGCTCATGCAGCTCAATAGCAAAAAAACAGACAACCCAATCCAAAAATGGGCAGAAGACTTAAATAGGCATTTCTCCAAAGAAGATATACAGACTGCCAACAAACACATGAAAGAATGCTCAACATCATTAATCATTAGAGAAATGCAAATCAAAACTACAATGAGATATCATCTCACACCAGTCAGAATGGCCATCATCAAGAAATCTAGAAACAATAAATGCTGGAGAGGGTGTGGAGAAAAGGGAACACTCTTGCACTGCTGGTGGGAATGTGAATTGGTACAGCCACTATGGAGAACGGTATGGAGGTTCCTTAAAAAACTACAAATAGAACTACCATATGACCCAGCAATCCCACTACTGGGCATATACCCTGAGAAAACCATAATTCCAAAAGAGACATGTACCAAAATGTTCATTGCAGCTCTATTCACAATAGCCCGGAGCTGGAAACAACCGAAGTGTCCATCATCGGATGAATGGATAAAGAAGATGTGGCACATATATACAATGGAATATTACTCAGCCATAAAAAGAAACGAAACTGAGCTATTTGTAATGAGGTGGATAGACCTAGAGTCTGTCATACAGAGTGAAGTTAGTCAGAAAGAGAAAGACAAATACCGTATGCTAACACATATATACGGAATTAAAAAAAAAAATGTCATGAAGAACCTAGGGGCAAAACGGGAATAAAGACACAGACCTACTTGAGAATGGACTTGAGGATATGGGGAGGGGGAAGGGTAAGCTGTGACAAAGCGAAAGAGAGGCATGGACATATATACACTACCAAACGTAAGGTAGATAGATAGTGGGAAGCAGCCGCAGAGCACAGGGAGATCAGCTCGGTGCTTTGTGACCGCCTGGAGGGGTGGGATGGGGAGGGTGGGAGGGAGGGAGATGCATGAGGGAAGGGATGTGGGAACAGATGTATATGTATGACTGATTCACTTTGTTATAAAGCAGAAACTAATTTAAAAAATAAATAAATAAACTTTAAAAAATAAAAATTAGCACTATATATTTGAAAACATTTTCTTATTTGAAAGGGTCTGGCTATTACTCAAATTTGAAAAACTCTGTCATAAGACATTTTAATAGAAATGAACAGAAGTTTAGCTAGATTTTCGGCAAAGTTAAATATTCAATTTAAATTCAGAAGAGTTTAAAAATTCAGTAATTCCTCCACATACGTCATCAGAGAATGCAAATTGAAACAACGGGTACAACTATGTGTCCATTAGATTGTCCATAATCTAGAACACTGACATCAAATACTGGTGAGGATGTGGAGCAACAGAAAGTCTCATGTGTTACTGGTCGGAATGCAAAATAGTACCTATTCTTGTCATATGATCCAGCAATTGTACTCCTTGGTATTTACCCAAAGGAGTTGGAAACGTGTCCACACAAAAACTTGCACACAGATGTTTACAGCAGCTTTATTCATAAAGGCCAAAATTTGGAGGCAACCAAGTAGGTGAATGGATAAAGAAACAGTGATATATTCAGACAGTGGAATATTATCCACCACTAACAAAAAATCAGCTATCAAGACATGGAAAAATATGGAGGAAACTTAAATGCATATTGCTAAGTGAAAGAAGCTACATACTGTATGATTCCAACTATATGGCAATCTGGAAAAGGCCAAACTATGGAGACCATAAAAAGATCAGTGGTTTCCTGGGGATGTGTGGAGACAGATGGATATGCAGAGCATAGAGGATTTTTAGGGTAGTAAAAATACTCTGTATGATATTATGATGATGGATGTATGTCATTATACATTTGTCCGAACTCATAGCATGTGCAACACTAAGAGTGAACCCTAAGGTAAACTGTGAACTTTGGGTGATTATGATGTATCATTGTAGGTTCATCCTTGGTAAAAATGTACTATTCTGATGTAATAGAGGAGGCAGTGCATGTGTGTGGGCAGGGTATATATGGGAAATCTCTGTGCCTTCCTCTCAAATTTGTTGTAAACCTACAACTCTTCTAAAAAAGTCTTAAAAATTAAATAATTCTAAAACAAGGGACCTACTACAATGCTATTGTTATTGTAGCAATTTTTTCATTAATCTAGGTTTCATAAATTTTATGGAGGAGAAGTAATAAGATGGGGTGGAAATAATACAAGATTTAGAGTTGGAAAATCCAGGTTCAAATCCAGGTTCTGACATTTCTCAGCTTAACTGATTCTCAGTATCCTCATTTGTAAAATGCATATGACAACAGTTAAACTTCTCATGGAAAATATTTTCAAGGAATATCATGTGAAATAATAAATGCCAAATTACTCAATAAAAGGTGAAAGATTTATACAATCTGAAGAGAAACCAGAGTATCAAAGTACTCAAGAAAGAATGAAGCATTCTCCAAATACATATCCTCTGAATCCATCTGTCAAAGGTGAAGTTTTGTGCGCATTTATTCACATCCTCCTATCCACTTTTTTTGGGGACAGTAGTAGGTGTTTACAGAGTATAGATGAAACTCACTCAGGTTAATTCACTCTTGAAATTAGCCTTTAGCCTTATAACACTCACAGACCACATGAATCACTCAGTCTGGAACAGAGGAATTGCGGGGAAGAGGAATGTCAACAACAGTGATGTGGGAACCAGAGGTGTTGGGCTTAGTGCTTTTTGGAAATCCTCCAACCTTAACCTCCTCCCAAACTATCTCCTCCTTCCTAACCTGGCTAAGTTCCTCCTCCCACATCACCTTTCCTAGATCTTTAATTAGTCACTTATCACCTTGCATGGTAACTAGCTTAGTACCTACTCCATGATCCATATCACTATTCCTTCTATAAATATATCTGGAATGAATGAACAAATGAACCATTTCAGGACTAGTGCTATGGAATCCAAATGATACCCAGATCACCTTTTAGCTTGGATAGATTAAGTAATTTCTGTGACCCTCTCTTTCCTTTACATTTTGTTGTTATTTGAAAATATCATAGCACTTGGCACAGTCTCTGGCACATTGTGAATAAACGTTGTAGGTAAAAATTAGTCAGTAATAATGATAGCTAGCAACTTTTAAAAACTTTATATTCATTAACTCATTTAATCCTCACCACAACCCAGTGAAGTGGGTACTGTTATTTATCTCATTTTACAAAAGAGGAAGCTGATATGCAGAGAGGTGAAGTAGCTTGATGAAAATGATGTAGCATATTAGCAATGAGACCAGGAGGTCTGAATCTAAAGCCTGCACTCCACTTCAATTGCCTTTCAGATTATTACTGTAAACCTACATGCCTGGGCCACTGCTAACCCCTCAAGTGCACATGTGCAAATTAGAAAAAGGCTTTCTTTCCGAAGGACACTTGACTCTCAACATTGGAAAGTTATCAGAATAATATATATACAAATATGTCATGTCTATGATATGAATGGGACCTCCTTAGCTTTGGCATCCCTGTGCAATGCACAAATGACATAATCAGTTGCAGAAGCACTGTACCTCCAAAAGAGAGGGTTGAATGAATAATCCTTGTTCAGGTTTCTTATAAAATATTATTAAGAATACTTACCAGGAAAAAGCAAAAATAATTCATAACCCTCAAGAGCCAGTTGCAAATGTTTCCTTAACCTAAAAAAATCCCACTGGTCATTAACTGTGATATTAATTCTAAAATGAATACAAATGTATAAATTGAATGATTATGGCAGACATGTGTCAGCTAATTTGGCAGTGAAACTAGCCCAATGCAGCTTTACAAGAAATGTGCATCATTTCATTGCTGACACTTAGCAAGATTTTCATTTCACACCTTTATCTTGTTGCTCTGAAGCTTTCTTTATCATTTTGACCAAGTTCACATTGCCACTGCTTTCTGAATTTTTCATTCAATGCTATATAATATTTTTGGTCTTTTATTAGTCTGTCATTTTGCTTCTTTTTAAGTTCTATGACCTACTCTGCTAAAGAAGTTGGACTGATTTTTTTTTTAAGATGTTGGGGGTAGGAGTTTAATAATTAATTTATTTATTTTTGCTGTGTTGGGTCTTCATTTCTGTGTGAGGGCTTTCTCTAGTTGTGGCAAGCGGGGGCCACTCTTCATCACGGTGCGCGGGCCTCTCACTATCGCGGCCTCTCTTGTTGCGGAGCACAGGCTCCAGACGCGCAGGCTCAGTAGCCGTGGCCCACGGGTCCAGTTGCTCCGCGGCATGTGGGATCCTCCCAGACCAGGCCTCGAACCTGTGTCCCCTGCACTAGCAGGCAGATTCTCAACCACTGCGCCACCAGGGAAGCCCAGTTGGACTGATTTTTGTCAAGCGTAGTATTTAAGGCATCCTTGTTGAAATGGCTGTCATTATAATGTAGTCTTACCACTATCTGTCACCACTAAGCAGCCCTAAACTAGCTCATTCTAAGGGTCAGTTGTAAAAAATATTGTTGCAGTAATAATAATGTAGGCCACTATGCTGTGTAAATAGAGATTAAGAATAAACAGACAGATGTAATAGTCCTGAAAGTTGTATCCTTAAAGTCCTAAAAGCATGCTTTGTTAACCAGACTTGGAATACTATATATGACATTATGAATGAATGTACTGACACAAGAGTTTTAAGTTTAAATGCAATTATAAGTAAAATTGAATAAATTCACCCTTATTGTGCATGACTTTTTTCTTAACAGCTCAAGTGTAATGAATGTGTTCTTTCATTTACAAAGAAGAGGCAGAATAGTATAATACTGAAAACAAAACATTATTTCAGTTTGTTCTTCTTTAGGGAATTTCACTGAAACATGTTTGTGATTCCATTCCTATTCGATAAATAATACCTATTAGATGATAAAAGTTGATTGATAGAAAAGCAGAGTCATAGTGACTGCAGCATCACATTTTAGAATTTAGAATATTTTTTCAGAAAAAGTGTGTATTTTTAAAACTCTAACATTTAAAGAGTTAAAGCAGTATATCTTGGCAAAAAAAAACCAAACTTGTTTGCAATGTCATTATCTGAGTAAAACTAGTGTAGGATATTTAGAGGTCAATATGTTAAGAAAGGTTACAGCACAAGACAATTATCAGTAAAAACTAAAATAACACAATATGTGCTGAAAACCATATAGTATGTGAATCCTGAAATTTCTGGATGAAGGAAGGAGAGACTGGTTAGATTAAGATTTGGGGAGATTAGAAAATGAGTCCAACTGGTGTTGAGCCAGAAAAGAGAAATGAGAAAATAAGAAGAGTTTTAAGAAAGAGGGTATAATTTAGTTAGAACTCCTTTAGGTGCCTATGAGTAAAACCCAACTCAAACCAGGCTATCGAAAATTTTAAAAGGAATTTATAAGTCTCTGGCTTCAGGCATCTCCAGGTCTAGAACTAACATTGTGTCATGAGATTCCACCACTCTCATTTTATTTCTCTTTTGGCTCTACCTGTCTCTGCTTTTCTTATCTTCTTGGCCTTATTCTTCCATGCTGTACATGACAAAAAGCCTAGATACTCAGATATCCAGATTCTCATTAGCAAAAAGGGTAAGAGAACCTTTGCTGTAGTCCTAACACGATTACCTCAGCTATGTATGTGTGTGCTCATTTGTGACTTGGGGTGGATTTGGGACACACCTTGATTCACAGCCCCACAGGATCATGTGAAGTGGACAAGAGTTCTCAAAGAGATAAAGTGAACAAGACTGGGAAATCATTCCAAAGGGAAACAAAATGGTGTCTACCTACAAGGGTGGAGGGCTCTGTGATACCTGCTGCTTTGTCCCCATAACTTCTGACCATAGGCACCAGCGACTATTTTTATATGTAAAATGTCTTAACCAGTAGCCACTCAACCAGTGTTAGTTTATACTTTCTTTTTTTTTAATTTTAATTTTATTATAGTGAATACTTAATGTTATATCTACCTTCTTAACAGATTTTTGTGAACAATATAGTATTTTTAACTGTCAGTACAGTATTATATGGCAAATCTATAGACTTTATTCATCTTGCATACCTGAAACTATGTACTGATTGATTAGCAACACCCCATTTCCCCCTGCCCTCCGCCCTGGCAATTTTCCTCTTTTTTTTTTTTTTTTTTTTTTGCCCAGTGAAAATAAGAGTCCTGTGGTAGGTACAGACCAAAGTACTATGTAACACTGTGGTTAATAGCATTAACTTGGGAGTCAGTGAGACATAAGTTCAAATCCTCCTCAACCTTATCTGCCTCCAGGACCTTGGATAAAATAATTTACTCCCCAAATCCCTAGTCTTCTCATCTGTAAAATAAGGATAATTTCTATCCTTGAGTAAAAGTATGTGAAGTACACCACAGGCACATATCTGTTCAATAATTTGTAGGTATTTTTTAAATTGAAGTACAGTTGATTTACAATGTTATATTACTTCCAGGTGTGTGACATACTGATTTGATATTTTTATAGATTGTACTGCATCTAAAGTTATTGTAAAATATTGCCTATATTCCCTGTATTGTACATTACATCCTTGTATCTTATTTATTTGACACCTAGTAGTTTGTACCTCTTAATCCCCTACCTCCATCATGCCGCTCCTCCTTCCTCTCTCCCCACTGTTAATCACTAGTGTGTTCCCTGTATCTATGAATCTGTTTCTGTTTTTGTTTCATTTGTTTGCTTTATTTTTTAGATTCCACATATAAGTGAAAACATATAGTATTTGCCTTTATCTGACTTATTTTGCTAAGAATAATACCCTCTAGACCCATCCATATTGTTGCAAATGGCAAAATTTCATGTTTTTATGGCTGAGTGATATTCCATTTTTGGAATTGTGTGTGTGTGTGTGTGTGTGTGTGTGTCTATATATATCTCACATCTTCCTTATCCATTCTTCTGTTGGTGGACACTTGGGTTGCTTGTATATCTTGGCTATTGTAAATAACACAACTATGAACAGTGGGGTACATATATCTTTTCAAGTTAGTGTTTTCATTTTCTTTGTATATGTATCCAGGAGTCACATAGCTGGATCATATGGTGGGTCTAGTTTTAGTTTTCTGAGGAACCTCCATAATGTTTTCCACAGTGGCCGTGCCACTTTACATTCGCACCAACAGTGTACTAGGGTTCTCTTTTCTCCACATCCTCACCAACATTTATTATTTTTTGTCTGTTTGTTGATAGCCATTCTGGCAGGTGTGAGGTGATATTTCACTGTTATTTTGATTCACATTTCTCTGATGATAAGTGATGTTGAGCATCTTTTCATGCCTGTTGGCCATTTGTATGTCTTATTTGGAAAAATGTTTATTCAGGTCTTCTGCCCACTTTTTAATTGGGTTCTTTGGGTTTTTTTATATAGAGGTGTGTGAGCTGTTCATGTATCTTGGATATTAACCCATTATTAGACATATCATTTGCAAATATTTTCTCCCATTCTGTAGGTCATCTTTTCACTTTGTTGATGGTTTCCTTTGCTGTGCAAAAGCTTTAAGTTTAATTAGGTCCCTTTTGTTTATTTTTGCTTCTGTTTCCCTTGTTTAAAGAGACAGATACAAAAAAAAAATATTGCTAAGACTTATATCAAAGAATGTACTGTCTATCTTTTTTTCTAGGAGTTTTATGGTTTCTAGTCTTACATTTAGGTTTTTCATCCATTATGAATTTATTTTTGTATATGGTGTGAGAAAATGTTGTAATTTCATTCTTTTACTTGTATCTGTCCATTTTTCTCAACACCACTTATTGAAGAGATCATCTTTCCCCCATTGTTTATTTTTGCCTCGTTTGTCACATATTTACTGACCATAAATTTGTGGGCTTATTTCTGGGCTCTCTATTCTGTTCCTTTGATCTATGTATCTGTTTTGGTGTCAGTACCATGCTGTTTTGATTACTGTAGCTTTGTAATGTGGTCTGAAGTCAGGGAGCGTAATATCTCCATGAACAAGAGCTTTGTTCTCTTAATATTTCTCTGGCTATTTGGGGGGTCTTTCATGTTTCCATAAATTTTAGGATTATTTGTTCTAGTTCTGTGAAAAATGTTATGGATATTTTGATAGGGATTGCATTAAATCTCTAGATTGTTTTGGGTAGTATGAACATTTTAACAATATTAATTCTTCCAATCCATGAACACAGGATATTTTTTGATTTATTTGTATCATTTTCAGTTTCCTTTATCCATGTTTTATAGTTTTCAGAGTATGGGCCTTTTTCCTCCTTGGTTAAGTTTATTCCCAGGTATTTAATTATTATTATTATTTTTTTTTTTGCAGTTGTGAGCTGGATTGCTTTCTTATATTCTCTTTCTGATAGTTCATTATTAGTGTATAGAAAAGCAACAGAATTCTGTATATCGATCTTATATCCTGCAACTTTACTGAATTCATTTATTAGTCCTAAATACTCCTTTGGTGGAGATTTTAGGGGTTTTAATGTATATTATCATGTTATCTGCAAATAGTGACAGTTTTACTTCTTCCCTTCTAATATGGATGTTTTTTTTCTTTTTCTTTTCTGATTGCTATAGCTAGGACTTTCAATACTTTGTTAAATAGAAGTGGGGAGAGTTTGCATCCTTGTCTTGTTCCTGATTTTAGAGGAAAAGCTTTCAGTTTGTCACCATTGAGTATGGTGTTTGCTGTGGGTTTTAGAAATGAAAACATTAAAATGCAAACATATCTCATTGTGGAGAGACACTCTCATGCTAACATAATGCTAATAAAAAGTTCTGTAAGAGTAAACAGCACATCAACTACATCTTCATTTTCAAGAATTAGGAGAAAGAACAGCAGGGCAGCAGGAGGGTAAGGGAGATCACCAGGTAGAAAAAAAGAGTCAGGAAAAAGAGTCAGGTGAGTAGATACAAATAAGATATTCTAAAAAACAAATGAAATAACAACCATTCAATAAACTTTTACCAAGTTATAGGCAGTGAAATAAGCACTTAAGAGCTTAGTATAGGTTCAGTATAGAGGCCTTAGTAGATTCAAAATGACCCTGTAGAGCACAACAATGAGACCAACTTCAACAAGATGAAATGCAATAAATATAAATGAAAGATCTACATTTATATTCACAAATAAGTTACACACAGTGTTGTTTTCTTTCTTAAGCTACCCCAGGAATACAAAGTGATACAACTGCTGAATACCAACTTTTGAAGTAAAGTAGGAAAAGTAAAATGGCATTGTATTATCAGAATGTGGACTTCTCATTATGACATTGGGAAACAATTGAAGTCTCTGGAAAAAGTCAGTTACCCATAACTGTTGTTTTCAAAATGTTGTTTTCTTTCAGTCAGATTAATCAACACGAGGAGAAAGCAGGAGTAAGGGGTCACTAATGAGGGCTTGGAGGTAGCAGTTATTGAAATGAAGAAGAAGGAAAATAATATTTTTCATGTAAGGAATACTTATATGAGTACTAAAAGAGAGAACTGTCAATGATTATTCCAAGATTTTTAGCCGAAAAATGGCACCAGCAGGTATAAAAATGTTGGGAGAAAGGGTTAGTTTGGGGAGCAAGATGGGTTGATGTAAATGTATTTGTTTGGAGTCGTCCCTGTGGAATTTGCCATGGGATGGTAAACAGGGCAGAAATATAAATGTGGAAATGATTGGCTTTGAAATGTTACTTAGGAACAGAGAAGGTGATGGAAGTAATTCATTCCAAAGAAAATGAGTTAAAAAAAGAAAAGAGAAGAAGAGAAAGGAAGGAACTGAAAGCTGAATTCACCTCCTGCAAAGGGGTAGAAAAGAGTGCAGAAGGAAATAAAGGCTTGAGAGTCTAGAAAGGCTTGAGAGTCTAGGTTAACTAGCAGCAAGGGCTCATAAGTTCACTGAATGGATTGTTCTTTTTTTTTTTTTGGATTTTTCTTCAAGTCATAATTAATTTAGCTTTTCTCCTGTTAGGAATCTATATTTCATTCTAATTTTGCTGATAACTTGTATAGGTCACATTCTGGAGGTCAATTAGATTACAAGCAAGTGTTTAATAAACTGTTCTCTAATTTCTTTTACTTTCCTTCTAGTATGTGTTTCTTGCTTTACTATTTGACATTAAAAGCTAATGCTATAGGAGAAATGTGGGGGAAGTATCTGAATGTTTATCCTGATTAATGTGTTTCTGATGATATGGGCAGAAACACTAAGTGTCAACTACAACTAACATATTTCAGTGAACTGACACTCTTCTGGCAACCTCAAGCTCATGTGTTTAGAAGCAATTTATTTGGAGAATGCTGGTAGTCTTCTTTACTTTGTAGTGTAAAATCAAGGGAAGTATATTTAAATGAGCAAGAGGAAGTTATTTTTTTTATACTTTGGTGAGAAAAGTGGGGCATCAGCAGAGCTCCCTACAACTACATAACATAAATATTACTATACCATATGTAGAACACTAACATTTAAATGAAATTAGTAACAACCACCAAATGCATCATTAAAGTAACAAAAACAAGTGCCTACTTATTACAGTGGTCTTGCTTCTCATCTTGACCTTGTTAGACTGTTCAAACATCTGCTAAATTCACCAAGTTTCTTTAAATAGATTAGGACATACCTTATGAATTTTCTATTTCCAGAATTATAGCATCTTATTTAAAATATTCCCCAATCAGACACCATATTTGTAGTACAAAGACTAGTTTTATGTATATCCGATGTTTTTTTTTCAGTTGACTTAGGAATGTTCCCATTGTGTGAATCAGTATTAGTAATAGAAAAAAGGACAAAGCTTCATCTTATAATAACCTCAGTATTTTCATCTTGCAGATCATTTCACTGAAAACGAGTTTGGAAATTGCAAGTAAACACTTTTTAATTGCCAGTAAACACTTTTTAACATGTATAACCTATGCAGTGAATACATTACTGAAAGTTGCCAATTATAAATATCCCATATGTAGCATAGCTTTAAATTGTTGTGCTGCATACATGACTTTTATACCAACAGATCATAATAAAAATTGGAAGTGAAGATAAAAGGCAATCAGGCTACTTTGTGAGGGAAACAAGTTAAATATCCTATCCAGATGTTCCTAAAGTGTTGTTTAATCCTTTTCACTTTCTCCTCTATACGCCTGTTAGCACAGATAACATAAGATCTACTCAAAACTAGTCGAGCAACTATATTTAGTAACAAACAAACCTGCTATCAGTTAATGTCTAATTTGAAATCATTTGAATTTAAACATATAAATCAGAAAAGGTGACTCAGGGCAACACTATCATTAATACTCTTAATTAGAGAGTTTCTTTTGGTTTCCATGTATAGCAGCTGCAGATTTTATTTTTGAAACCCTAACCTTCTGAAGGAATCTTTCTTCATATGACAAATTATTTAAAATAACATAGAGTAGATAGCTGAGCCAAGTTCCCTTCTTTCTTGTTCTTTTGTTTTCTATGTTACTTTGGTCCTGTTTGAGGAGGGATAGCATTTAGGAGGGAGAGGGAAGGATGAGGGCTGGTACTGGAATTCCTTTTCCTCCCATTATTCCTAGGACATCTCCTTGCTTAAATGGAGATACCATTTAGGCTTCCAACTAATATTTTGTTTAATAAAAGTGTTCTGTTATTTAATAAAAGGAAAGAAAAATAGATTGAAAACTTCAATTTTTGTACATTGGATAAAGATGTGCTCTATTCAGATTTTTAGCCTACACTGATTTGTCTCGACAGATTTACACTCTCAGCCAAACTGATCCTGCTGATAAACGGTATTCTTTCCCTCTTCTCAAGAACATGTTTGATGGCATGCTAACTTTTGTTTGTTATTTATGCTCTACATGTATGATGTTAAAAAGCACTTGAATTGTGTTATTACTTTGAAATGCTGTTGCTTTGAAACGTCATGAAAAATAATTATAAAATCACATTCCCTACAAATAATGAATTCACAGTTGCACACAACAACTTGCTTATTAAAAGGAAGAGGTCACTAACTACTGATTAAATAGGCAAATTATTATGTGAAACAGACATGAAAAGTATTTTGCTGATTTTTCCCCAAGTCAATTTATGCTAGTGAAATTTATATGTAGTGAACTATGTATTTATATGTTTTAATATGATAGAAGACTCTGAGTCTTTCAAAGCAGAAAAATCTGGTGATTGCTTTCAGATGATTGACATTCTGAATTATACTTTTAAAATGAAAATTTACTTTGTTAGTTCTATTTCAGAAATCCAAGGTATTTTCTTGGCACTTTTCTAGGAAGTACTACATTTTACTTCATACTCCCCATACCTCCCATCATCTTCTTCCTTATCTCACTAGCCCATCACTAGGTCATCTACCAGGTGACTGCTGAATTGGCCTTAGGACAGTGTTGCTTCTTGGTATATATCAATTGAGAAAGATATTTAGTACTGGTGAATATCAAAAGAAAATGATTTATTCTTCTGCAAAGATTATTTTACATTTTCAGTTGTTTCAGGATTTAGAACTGATAGATTCAATTAAGAAGTCTTTAGACAGAGGTTGAAATGATGTGTTCTCATGGAAGTGAGTGTAATTTTTGGTCACTGATTTCCAGTTCTACAATGTTTTCACTTGCTTTATTTTATCATATTCAGGTGCTCAACTGATTAAGCTAAACAATGTGGTAGTCATGTTAAAGAACTTTAAAGTAAGCTAAGATACAAACAATGTCTAGATTTGTACTAGGTGCAAAGGTGCTCAACTGTATATTAATTGCAAACTAGCTCCCTGAGAGTATGGAGGAATCTGGTTGTGACATTAAGCAAAAATATATATTTGATTGAAATGGCTAAGCTGGTGTCCTCTTCCTCCTCTACCACATCCTTTCTGGAGTTGAGCTCTCCATTTACAAGGAGGATGACTAGGTGACTATAAAGTGTACACAAGGAACTCTGTTAATCATTACACCAGAACAAGAGGCATAAACTGGGTCTCTCCTGGGAAGCCTAAGGATGAGGGAGCACAGAGGAATCTTTTTTTCAGTCAAGGTTACACAAATAAGTATGAATTTGGTGGTCATATCTCTGTACTATTTTATTTGATGGTATGGACCTGAACTGTATTTAATAGAGCCAAGTTCCTGTTCTATTTAATTTGGCACTGTTTTTTTTTCAAAATTTAGAGACAACCAGTTTCTGTGAGGTTACCATAGCCAACACATACCAGCTGCTGAAGCAGTCAGAGTCAAATATGGCTATGCGCCGTTACAACTCTAGAAACAGCAATCATGGCTCATGTTTAGAAATTTATCATATACCTTTCATTGTTTTTCTAGCCATATGTATACATCCTGCTAAGTACCTTCTCTACACTATAGTATTGTTAAATATTCCTGACCAGGAAAGGAAGTTTGAGAAGATTCTATAGTTATATATTAATAAGACCTGAGTCAATTGTTCATTCTTTTCAAACTGACCACATAAGTTAGCAGTAACAATTTGAAAGAAGAATTGATATTGAGAAAAGTGTATTCTGTAGTAATAATAATTTCTGTGTGTAAAGTTGAACTTTATTTTCTTAGAAAGATGGTATTCCTAGCAATAATAAAGAATAATAACAACATTTAAAAACATATGGCTTCCAGAGGACATTGTACCATTGGTGAAAATGCTACCAGAGATAAAATAAGAAATTGAAAAACTGTTTAATATTGTAACTGTTCAGGAATACCTTTCCAGTGGTCTCTAAAAATCATAGTATGATATTGATAATATGCCAACAGTATCGTTTTTTTCCCACAGATTAACACACATCTAATGTATTTAAAAGCAAATTATATTTTAAGTGCAGCTGAGAATTAACATTATATTTAAAGGTTTTGAACTAACTATAATCCTCTTTAACATCAGATTAAAATATGCAGCAAAAATAGTTGAGGTTCTTGATTTCCTTAATAGTCTTCTACTCTGTAGAATTTAACAACTGTCTATTAGTTGAAGGAAAATTTAAATTTCTGTTAAACACTCTAAGATGGAAACAATTAAGAAATTATATGTACTTAAATTATTCAATTGAAACAGCTTTAAAAAATTTTTTTAATTGTGTGTACAGTTGCTTTTTTTTTTCAACAAATGTACATTGAGTTAGTTATGAGGTAGTCACTACTCTGAGTGACAGAAGTGAAGGTGTGCACAGTCTAGTGGGTGGCAGGTGACTTCAGGGAGGTGGTAAGTCCTAGTAGAGCTATGAACAAGGTGCCTTGGCATGGCAAAGAAAGGAGCAATTGGCTTCCCAGGAAGGATCCTGCAAGCTGAACTGAAAAGGTTGCTGACACTTAAAGTGCGAGAAATATCCTACCAAATGGGAAAGGGGGGGGATAGTACAGTGCCTGAAAGAATTGTAGGGCATGGGATCCATTGTGGGGAATATTGGCAACAAGTGCAGAAGGCTGAGAAAATGCGAAGATCTTGTATATTCTAAGGGAATGGGATTTTATCTTATGGGTGATGGGGAGCCTTAGCCATTTTTAAGTAAAGAAATCCTGTAGGAAAGGAGAAGCTGGATATGTACTTCCAAAGAGGAACAGAGAATAAAATGATCACTCACAACCTGGAAATTCAGATGGAAAAGATTAGCATTCCACCATCTTTAATTCTCTTAGGCTGTTCTTCTTCTCTACCCCATATGAAGCAACTTGGCAACCTTTTGACTTGGCAACCTTTTGACTTGGCAACCTTTCATCTTCAACCCCTCCTCTGCCTCACTCCTGGGTTGTTCTGTAGAAAATGACCCTTTCTGGTGGCTTGCAGAATAATTTGGGCTAGAGAAGTCTGGGAAATAGTGTTTTATGTTAAGAACTGCACATAGATGCTAGTCCATTTTCCAATAATGTTGTTTCTTAAGAAAACTTAAAAATTAAAAAAATAATACAGAGAAGTATTGAGTTAATTAAAAAAATAGAATGACTATATTGTTTGGGACCCCCATAACATTTATTCTATATTTAAAACACTCTGAAAGATTTTAGTAAATTATTTATTTTTTTAATATTTTTATGAGAAACCTGTTTTGATATCAGCAGCTAAAGGTTTCAGAACAGACCAAACATGAGACAGTCATTACATAATACTTAATTTTAAGGAAAGTGCCTGACAATCCCCAACAAGTTTGTTAATTCTGGCTAAGCTTGCCAACTCAGTACTCTCAGGAAAAGCTGCCACCAGGTAGATGCAGGTTCTTCTGAGTGCTATGTAATTAATGACAATACACTATCAGTTTATGAATAAAAATCTAAATATATCTTCTAGCAAAATTAACTTGACAGTGGATGAAGTGGTAGGCTCATGGCTAAAGAATAAAATACCTATTTCAGACAATAATTAGGCCTATATAAAAATAATACTAAATATCAAACCCTGCTTTAAAATTTTCCTTTGGTTATGTGAACATGGCATGAGAATTTATCTCGTCTGTCACCAATTCACATTCTATTCATGAATGTTCATTTCCCTTTCTCTGACCCCAAGATATCTACAGTTATCTGTGAAATGCATTTCTAAATTTCCATCTTGAGGTAGATGTGTTTACTGGTTCAGGAATTTAATTGCAAAGGTCGTGGACTTTTAGGAATAAATGCAGGCCTGTCCTTCTCCCTCAATCCTCTTGCACATTTAGTGCCAATTGCTCAAGCAGATGGGAGTAGTGCTGCCCTCTTCCTGTCTCTCTGGGGAGCAGGTCAATCATTTACATATTTAAGCGTTCTGATGATCGTCTGATATACCAAGTTAATAAAAGCAGGAAACAATTAAGATGCCTTCGGGGAAGAAAGGACCCATATATCAACAAAACAATTTAGACCACCGTAGCTACTGTAAGTAAATCTGAGAGCAAGATTTATAAGAATGAGAAGAGATTACTGGAATGTGAGTTAGTAGACTGTGGTTGCAGACCTGGCTTTGCTGTTAGTAAGAAGTGCGGTCTTGAGAAAAATTACTTAATATTTGGTTATTTCAGTTTTCTCAGCTTCAAAGTGAGAGTATTTTCTCTGGTCACTTCCAGTGGATCATTAATTTCCTAAAGTGTGTGTCTTATGGGTATCAGGACTCCTTTCTCAGAAGTAGGGTGCTCTGTGTGCCGTGTAGTAAGACTAAAGTGACTGAGACTAGTAGGACATGAGTGCAGAATTTTAGAAGATTTAATTGATACTATCATACTCAGTTGGGCAGGTAGAAACTGTGTCAGGCACCTGTCCTTTCTGTCTCAAAAGGGGGTTTATTTTGAACAGACATACAGGTTAAATTGAAAACTTTTCTCACATTTTGTGAGAAAATGTCACATTTTTTGTCACATTTGACAAAATGTGCCACATTTTGTCACATTTCACACTTGTCCCTTTCCAGTTTCAGCCTCTCCTACTCCATGAGAATCAAGGATACAACTATGACTTTGCCTTTAATTCAGAGATGTTTATTATGAGACATCTTACACCATCTTGTGAGCCTGTAACATTCAGCTGGCATTTTGGAGTCTGCTCCAACATCCATTAAAGAGGTCAACCTGCAAAGCAATACCCTTCATACATTGAGAAAGAGGAAAGTGTTCTAATGTAAGGCATTAAGAAAGGACAAGTTATCCCCAGATGGATTTGTTAAATACAGGGTGAAATGCAGGATATTAGAGTGTTTCAGTGCCATTTAAACTGGAGAAGCCAGGGTAGATTTGATTTCAGACCCCCTCAGCTGAAGTAGGAAATCGAGAATAGCAATCCCTGTTCAAATGGCTCTATAGTGCTTGCTGATGAAATGAATACAGCTAATTGAGAGCAAACTGTTTGTAAAAGCAAGGATGGCGCACCATATAAGAATTTTAGATATTAGAAAATCAAACTGTCAAAATGATTCTGAAAAAGAAATACATCGTTCCCTGGCCAGAGCCTCTAAAAAGATAGAAGATATAATTCCAGATATAAGTCAAGTCTGAAATAAAGGAAGTTCTCTGGTGAGTTAACGCTGAAAGGAAGGTATGTATGTAATAGGAGGAAAATATGTTCAAGCAGGGCGATTGAGACTATTATTAGTGGAGTGAAGATAAAAGTGCAGAAAAAGCTAAAGATTTCAAAATAAACTAAGGGCAAGAAATAAAATGTTAGGCTATGTTTAGAACATTATAGATTCACTGTTTCAGGAAGATTGAATAATATTAACAGATGAACAAAGAAAGCGAAGTATTTAACTTCTATTTTGCTTCTAATTTCTGAATCAAAGAGATTGATATTTTTATAGGAAAAGGCAGAACAAACATGGATAAAATGAAACTGCATGTCTTGATCGGTGAGGAATAAGTAAGAGTTTCTCCTTGGATGCTTTAAATGTATCCAATTCTCTAGTTCTAGTAGAATTCCACCATAGGAAAATTACACCTTAACTTTATATAGTACTTTTGGACTTCTCTGGACGTCCAGTGGTTAAGACTCTGTGCTTCCAACACAGGGGGTGTGGGCTCGATCTGTGGTCGGGGAGCTAAGATCCCACATGCCTCGGGGCCAAAAACACAGAAAACATAAAACAGAACGAATATTGTAACAAATTCAATAAAGACTTTAAAAATGGTCCACATCAAATAATCTTAAAAAAAAAAAACCTTGATATAGTACTTTGTGAAGTGATGTCATATACTTAATTTTATTTGTTAGTTTTAATGACCCAGTGTGGCAACTGAGAATGCATATTATACTGCTTTACAGAGAAGTAAGTAAAGACTCAAAGAGCGACATTCTCAAACAAAGGTCACATTTTTAGTAAGCAGCCCAGTAGGGCTTAATATTCAGAGAAAATGGATATGAGAAAGAGCATATGATTAGGAAATTTCAAAAGGTAGATCTTGGAAACAATAACGGTAAGATTGATATCGGTGTTTTTCAAAAATCTAAAATAAATTATTTTGTACATTACATGGAAGCATTTACAAAGGGAGTGATCCTGTATTATGCATGGTTTCACTAACAGTAAAAGTTACCAAAATAATTGCCTTTCCCTTTTGATTCAGAATGATCATATGTCTCTATTTGAGCAGTTGGCATGCTTTCTCTCCCTTTGTAACTAAAATGGGAATTTGCACTGATCTGTATTTAATAGAGAGTGGAGATTTGTGCCATACTACAGAACTCTGTACTCGAGTCTATCTTGTTCTGCATTTTTATCTGTAATTTAGGTGGAAATACAGTGCCCAGACAGAAATAGCACTTCTCTGGATAGCAGAATACAGACAATCCTTGCTTTGCACAGTTCCAATGTGCACAAATTTTTGTTACCATGGTTTGGTTAAATGGCACTTGTAGCAATTGAAATTTCTGTTTCCACAATCTATGGACTGTGACTAGCTGCATAAAGTACAAACTTTGCTAGTAGCTGTTCAATCTACAAATTACTAAGTAAATAGTAGATGCACGTCTTGATCAGTGACCAATTATATTACTGTTTTAGAAGTTTGTCAGTGATTGCTCACTCTGCTTCTGTTGTTCAGGTCAAGCCCAGATAGCAAGATGTGTAGTTGTGTTGCCTTCTTATCTCCTAGTGATAAATCCATGTGCCATTTTATCAATACAAAATGGATAATCAAATGTGGGAATGGACCAATGAAGATGAAAGTGCACCAAATATATGAAAAATGATCATGCTAGAAGTGAAATTTGAATCAAACATACATGGAGTTATAGGAGAAATAGCTGACCATGGGAATGTTGATGTTGCTGCCATTCAAGAGACTGCAGGTATGCAGCCTCAGGAACTTAGTGAAGGTGAACTTATAGACATCATTGAGGAAGGTGACAAAAAGGAGGACTGTGTCCCAGAAGTGATGCTGACAAAAAACTCCACTTTAAAGGAACTCTCAGAGATAATTTGCCACACTGAAAGCACAAAAGATAAAATGTTGCCGGCTGATCCAGACTTAGAAGTATGATCTGCAAGATATAGCAGAGATACTCATTTAATATCATAAATAATGTAAGGAGAAGGCAGCAAGCACTGCTCAAATTAAGATTTTTATCAGTAGCAACAACCCTTAATTCTCAATGTTTCTAATGTTTTAAATTACAGTGTAGTAAATAAATATTACTTTTACCATCTTTCATTTCTTTATACATTTATATCTGTCAGTAATAGAGTTTTTAATGTTTTGGCAAAGAATTTTAAAGGTCATGAGACAATTGCAGTTTTCTCCATTGATTATTAAGATCACTTTGCACAGTTTCATGATGCACAGTCATTTTATAGTCCCATGCTATCATGCGAAGACTTCCTGTAATTTCAAAAGGCCTGAACTGTGAGCTGATAAAAAAATTTTAATGGCGTTTAAGAAAGATAAGCATACAGGTATGTATTTAGAGTCATGGGGTGAGCACAAACTTAATATGAGCAAATAGTGTGACATGTATGCTAAGAAAAGTAAGAAAGTTAGGATTATTGTAACAGGCCTGGAGTAGTTTTTTCAGTACCATCTGTACTTGTCAGACAACCTCAGCAGCTAAATGTTCAGTTCCGGGCCCCACATTTAAATAATTCTTTGCAGGGAAGAAAAACTACTTCATATTAATTATAGTTGAAGAGACTGGGGAGATGGGGGGTACCTAATTAAACATTACTGATACAAAGGAAGTGGGAGTACATTTAGCCTATGGAACTCCAAAGGGTAAACCAGGAAGCTAACAGGGGATGCTTCAAAGAGACAGAATTTCACATTGTTAAACAATCTTTTCATATTTTGTTGCTCTAAAATGGAATCAGAGCAATGGAATCATATTGCTATGCTATTGAGATTTTTTTTAAAATAACTGTCTACTAACAGGGATGGCTTTCAGAGATTTGGGCTGGAGGTAATCCCTAAGGCCCCTTTCAGCTATGAAAGGGTATAATCCTAGAATGGTGGTTACTATAATCTGTAATGGTGGATTGTGGTTACTACATCTCTATGTGCTGTTTATTAAGAGGTACTTGGATCCTGATGCAGCATGGAGTATTTGCAAGAAAAACAGATTTTATGTCAGAAACGTCAGAGTTAAAAATCCCTGTTCAGATAACTATGTATCCTTGGGTGAGTTATTGTCCACAGGCCTCTCCTTTGTCTTCCAAAAAATAGAAATAATACCTGCTTACACTTGTTTTCTGAGGATTACAGGCAATATACCTTCCTGGTGTTTGTAAATCTTAACTATTATTGTCTTAAAAAAAAAAACAACAAAAACAGCAGTACAGGTGAATTTGGGGGATAGGAGAGTTTTTTCAAATACCAAAAATGATAATTTATTATGTTTTTTCTTCTCCATATTGCCAAAATATTTATTTCTTTAGTAGATGTGAGATATGCACGATACACATTTATAATATCTCTATAAGAGTGAAAGGTACAAAACATAGTGGCAGAAGTATGATGACTCGTCAAGAGAACACATTTTGGATAAGTCAAAATTAAATCAGAATGAGCAAACCTTTTCAAAATAAGTTTAAAATAGTAAGATTTAGACATTGTAAATCAAAACTACAGCAACAGAAAGACTATTGAGTTTATGATGAGACCTTATTTTAAAATTAATTATGGATCAAATTATTTTTTATTTCAAACTTCTTGTTTTTATTTTTTATTTTTTTTAATATGGTAGAGAATACATGGTATTTACAGTAAGGTCACTTTTCTCACAAAATTGTAAATAAAATCATTCATTGAAAGTTAAATGGTAAAATCTAGACAAAAGAATAAAGTGGCCATCAGACAAAACTTGATGAAAGTATTGACATACATACTAAAAGTATGTATGAATTACAACTGGGAATTGAGAAAGAAAATTAAAGTAGAAAACCTAGAAATTTCACAACTAGGCATTTGCATGAGGTAAACACCTCTGTTGTAGAGATGGATACATTGGTTTATCAAAGCCACATACCATTTTTCGTTTCAGAAATATACTGAAATTCTCTTGTTTTGAGTCGGAGCTCAACAAACATTTATCCCGTGTAGCTTGTGAGTTAGTTAAGACCATGGAAATGTCTGCTTATCATAGATATCATGCAAAGTAATCCATAGCCACAACAATCAGAAAAGAAATAGAAGGAATCCAAATTGGAAAGGAAGAAGTAAAACTGTCACTGTTTGCAGATGACATGATACTTACACATAGAAAAGCCTAAAGACACACCAGAAAACTACTAGAGCTCATCAATAAATTTGGTCAAGTTGCAGGATACAAAATTAATATACAGAAACTGTTGTATTTCTGTACACTAAGAATGAACTATCAGAAAGAGAAACTAAGGAAACAGTTCCATTTACCATCACATCAAAAAAAATAAAATGCCTGGGAATAAACTTACCTAATGAGGTAAAAGACTTGTACTAGGAAGACATCTGGTTTTCTATTGATACTTCAGTCTCTGTGAGCTTGATAGGATGAAGCTGTCCTTAAGAAACAGAACTCTTTAGTATACTGACAAAATTAAGTTTTTGATTTTGTAAAGAGAGCCAGTCCCTGGACTGTGGTAGAATCACCAAGTTAATGCCCATCCCATGGTATTTCTTGGGAGTCCTCCAAATCCTTCCCTGGCTACTCTCTTACCTTGGGACTTGCTCTTTCTTTGAAATATCTGAGTCACATTAGACATTTTTTCCATAAAATTCTACAGCTAAATTAAGTAATTTATAATATTCTCAGTAGAAATAGAAAAACCAAGTTTTACTTTCAAAGGGCTTAGACCACAGAATTATCATCTGTGAGTATAAACTACAAATATAACTAATCACAAGATATTTTTATAGTAGGAAATAATGGCTCATACAAATTAGTACTCTACAGTTTAATTATGAAAGTGCTAACAGGGCGCCCAGTTGCAGAGCTCTCAAAGACTGGGATGGTCAATTACATAAGACTTTCCAGATGCAGAGGATGATGGTTTAGGCCTGACTTGTTATTAAGAAATACATTACAGGAGGAAGATATAAGGAAGGGATTATCAAGTGGAGTATTCATAAGAATTTCCATATATTATAAATTCCCAGGTATCACACAAAGATTATGATTCAGAGGGGTATTCGTTTTCTACTGCTGCCATAACAAATTACCCCAAATTTAGCAGTTCGCAACAACACAAATTTATTATTATCTCACAGTTCTGTAAATGAGAGATCTGACTCCTCACCTGGTTTTTTTGCTTAGGTTATCACAAGACTGGGATCTTATCTGTGTGGCTCTGGTGGATATCCACTTTCCGAGTCACTGAGGTTTTTGGCAGAACCCATTTCCATGTGTCTGTAGGATCCAGTGCCTGTTTCCTTGCTGGCTGTTGACTGGGGGTTTTTCTCAGTCTCCTTCACTTCCTGGTTCATGGCGTTCTTCCTCTTCAGTGCCAGCAGCGGAAGTTCCTTCTCCTCCTTCTTATCTCTTTGACCTTCTCTTCTGCCTCAACTTTCCGGCCCTTACCTGAAAAAAGTTCTTTGCTTATGTGATTAGATTGCACCCACCTGGATAATCTCCCTATTTTAAGATATGTAACCTTAATTACATCTACAGAATCTCTTTGCCATGCAGTGGAGTATATTCATGGGTTTCATGGATGAGGGCATGGACATTTGGGGGGAGCTGTTATTCAGTTTAACACCATAAATGACTGTGATTTCACACTTTGAGAAATGCTGGTATAAAGGCATAAAAGTTGGGAACTAAATATCCAAACATGGTAGAAGATATACTGATTTGGTCTTAAGTGAAAGAGAAGAATATGAAATTAGGAAAAAATATTAGATTTGACATGGAACCAACAAATAAAGGGTAGACATTACATTCATCAAAAGCAATGATGTTTCTTTCTTAAACACTTAGAGAACACTTGAGTTTATTTAGGATCTATTTATTTTCACCTGGTTGAGAAAAACACTTTAAAGAGTTCAATGTGTGGAAATAATCTTTTCACTGTACTCACATCTATATTTGACTCAGTTTGGAATTGTTTCAGAGACTATTGGGATTATTACTGTTTGTAAAATTCTTAATAGGAATTGTTTACACTCAACAATATGATTTGATTGGGTTGACTATCACTAATGTTTTTTTTGGTAATAACAAGAGTATGTTTCTCTTTATGATTCAATTCCTAACCTTTTAAAATTTGTTTTAAAATGTACATAGGGCTTTCCTGGTGGCGCAGTGGTTGAGAGTCCGCCTGCCAATGCAGGGGACACGGGTTCGTGCCCCGGTCCAGGAGGATCCCACATGCTGCGGAGCGGCTGGGCCCGTGGGCCATGGCTGCTGAGCCTGTGCGTCCGGAGCCTGTGCTCCGCAACGGGAGAGGCCACAACAGTGAGAGGCCCGCGTACCGCAAAAAATAAATAAATAAATAATAAAAAAATAAAATGTACATAAAATTCGCTCTTTTTGGTGAGATTTTATATAAACATGACAAATGCATGACAATCATGATACAGAACAATTCAGTCACCAAAAACCCCCCAAAACCTCATGCTTCTAATTTGCAATCAGTTTTTGCCCACAGCCCTAACCCCTGGCAACCACTCATCTGTCCTTTATCCCTGTAGTTCTTTCCTTTCCTAGAAGTCATATAAATATAACCATATAGTGTGTAGCTTTTTAAGTCTAGCTTCTTTCACTTAGCATAACACATTTGTGATTCATCCAGGTTGCTGCATTTATCAGTAGTTTGTTCTTGTTTATAATTCTTAAACTTTTTTTTTTTTTTTTTTTTTTGCTGTTGTTGCAGTTATTTTTCCCGGTTTGTCATGTTCCCTTCACTTTTTTTTTTTTTTTTCCGGTACGTGGGCCTCTCACTGTTGTGGCCTCTCCCGTTGCGGAGCACAGGTTACGGACGCACAGGCTCAGCGCCCATGGCTCACGGGCCCAGCCGCTCCATGGCATGTGGGATCTTCCCAGACCGGGGCACGAACCCGTGTCCCCTGTGTGGGCAGGCGGACTCTCAACCACTACGCCACCAGGGAAGCCCTGTAATTCCTAAACTTTTGACTGAAATTGGTTCTAAATTAAAATCTAAGTATTTTTCATAATTAAATTACCCACAATGGTTTCCTTTCACCAGTACATTCAGGAATTGTTCTTGTCATAATGCTAAAATTCTGGGTTTTTTTTTTTCTCTTTGTAAATTTTTTGTGTGAGTCAGACAGAAATCTTATTTTGAGGAAACTGCCGATTTATCAGAGTGTTTGAGTAGCCTGTGATTATTTTGAAAGTCTGCTTAATGGAAGTTTTTAATATTTAACAGATAGGTGATTATTGCATTATTTTGAAGATAAGAACTAGACTTAAAGATAGGTTACATCTCAATAGTCTATTACAATGGAGATAAATGTTGTCACAAATAGTCCAAAAAACAGTTTAGGGGATTTCCCTGGTGATCCAGTGGTTAGGACTCTGTGCTTCCACTGCAGGGGGTACGGGTTCAATCCCTGGTCAGAGAACTAAGATCCCACAAGCCTCGTGGCACAGCCAAACAAAAACCCAAAAAATTTAAAAAAATCCAGTTTAGTTGGGTTTGATGCCTTATATATGAATTTTGCTCATGTGATAATTAACATTTTGCTTATGCTAACATTAAAGTCATTTTAAATTCCTGAATTTACAACCACTGTGGTAGTACAGAGGCAGCTGACAAGCACGTAGGGTGGTAGGAAGAAACTAGTTTAAATTGTAAGCTTCTATAGATACTCAGCAGAGTGGATAAGCCACATCCAGATAATTGTGATTTCAGCAGATGTGAATTTGTTCTCATTAGAATTCATGATTCCAAGCCCTACACAGTTCAAGTAAATAGCTACCAAGCAGGAAACTGAAATCTTGACCTTTTCTGTCTCTTAAATATAAGCATCTCAGACATAGCTCCATACTTAAAAATAGACAGTTCCATAAGTCAGTTGTGCAGCTAAAAGAATTATTAATCTTTAAATAAGGGATTGTTCATTCTGCACTCTGCTGGGGGTTATATGGTCCTCTTCATGTACTATACCTCAGAGTGTTTTACTAAGCAGGGAGGTATTTGGGAGGTGCATGATGAATATGAAATTCACATAACTGCAGCAAAAGCTGGTGTACTAAGAACTATTTGTTAAATCAGAAATCTGTCACCCATATTTGATGCTTGACATGCAGGATCAGTTGGAGAGCAAAATATGTTGTTTACTTTTCAGCAAGCATGAAGAGCATTTTCCAAAGAGGAATATTCGCATAAAGAAGTTTGTCCATGAATGAAAATCCTCCAAGGATTTAAAAAGACACACGTCAAGATTTTATGGTATAGGATAAAACTTAGGATGTTTAGTTGTTCTTACCAAAGAGACATAGAAGCTTCTGGCTGTGTGGCTGATGGGTTGAAGATTAGCAGTATTTGTGGAGATTGCCATGAACCTCATCAAAGATACAGGAGAGGGTTCTCTATGAAGCTTCCCTGACTCCCTCAGATGGCCGCTCTGTTCTTGTACAACCCTTTTTAAATGATTTCTTTTCTAGCACTATGCTGAATTTGAAATTTACCTGTTTAAATTTCTGTTTGCTCCCACTAGTCTGTGGCTTCTGTAAAACCAACACCATACTTTACTCTCCTGTATACCCTGGGGCCTAGCACAGGGCACAGTGCATGGAACACCCAGAATGTTGTGTGCTATAGGAGTGGAAGGTCAGTATGTAAATTTCTGTATAGCCTAGGGAACACACTAGGGCAGGAACACAGTTGAAAATGTTGTTCTTAGGTGGATATTGCCTTAGAAAAATTGCTTCTTAATCTTTAAATGATGGGTTAATTAATATTTTTAATTGGCTTAATTTTCGTGGCTCGTACCTGGTACACATTCTCTGAGTTCTAAAAAATAAATCCTTTCATGATTTAGTCAGGATTCAACAAGAGAAACAGAAACTGTAGGAGATATTAAGAGATTTTTTTTGATATATCTCTCATTAATTTGACTTTGGTGTTCTGAGGTAATATTTTACAAAAACTTAAAATACTGATATTATACAATTTTGTTAAAGCTGTGCATGTTTTTCAACTTTATTGAGGCATACATGACAAAATTGTAAGATATTTAAAGTGCACAAAGTGGTGATTTGATATACAATGTGAAAGGATTTCCCCCCATTGCGTTATAATTAACACAACCATCACCTCACATATTTATCGTTTTACCTCCTTGGTTAGAGGATTTAAGCTCTAGTGCCTTAGTAAATTTCAATTATACAATACAGTGTTATCAGCTACAGTCACCATGTTTTACTTAGATCCTCAGACTTTGTTTTTCTTATAACTGAAAGTTTGTATCCTTTTGCCAAGCTTTTGTTTGCTTTTGGTGTCAAATCCGAAAAATCATTGCCAAGATCAATGTCAAGTAGCTACCTCCTATATTTTCTCCTAGGAATTTTATGGTTTCAGGTCTTATAATCAAATCATTCATCCATTGTGAGTTGATTTTTGTGTATAGTGTAAGATAGGGGTCCAGTTTCATTGTTTTGCATATGGCTATCCAGTTTCTCCAACACCATTTAATGAAAAGACTATCTTTTCCCCATTACATATGCTTGACTCCTTTGTCAAAAATTAATTGACCACGTACGCATGCATTTATGTCTGTTTTTTCTGTTCTGTTCCACTGATCTTTGTGTCTGTTTTTATGCTGATATCATACTGGTTTGATTCCTAGAGCTTTGTAATGTAATTTGAAATCAGGACGTGTGATGCTTCCAGTTTTCTTCTTTATCAAGACTGTTTTGGCTCTTTCAGGGTCTTTTGTAATTCCATACTAATTTTAGTAGTGTTTGTTCTATTCTGTGAAAAATGCTATTGGAATCTTGATAAGGATTACATTGAATCTGTAGATTGCTTGGGTCATTTGGACATTTTAACAATATTCTTCCTATCCATAAGCATGGAATAACTTTCCATTTATTTATGTCTTCTTCAGTTTCTTTTATCAATGTCTTATTGTTTTCAGTGTATATATCTTTCACCTCCTTGTTTATATTTATTCCTAAGTGTTTTGTTCTTTTTGATGTTATTGTAAGTGTGATTTTTAAAATTTCTCTTTCTGGCAGTTTGTTGTTAATATCTAGAAATACAACTGATTTTGTCTATTAATTTTGTGTACTGCCACTTTACTGAATTTATTATTAGTTCTAACAGTTTTTTGGTAGAGTCTTTAGGGTTTTTTATATATAATATCATTTCATCTGCAAATAGGGACAATTTTACTTCTTTCTTTCTGATTTGGATGCCTTTTATTTCCTTTTATTGTCTAATTGCTCTAGCAAGAACTTCCAGGACTTTGTTAAAGTGGTGAGAGTGACATCCTTGTCTATTTCCTGATTTTAGAGGAAAAGCTTTCAGTTTTTCACCATTGAGTGAAAAATGGTATGATGTCAGCTGTGGATTTGTCAGATGTGACCTTTATTGTGTTGAGGTGCATTCCCTCTAGATTAAGAGATCTATTGCAAGGAATTTACTTAATTATGGGAGCTGGATAGACAAGTCTGAAATTTATAGGACAGGCCAAAAAAGGACAAGCTGGAACTCTCAGCCACAGGCTGAAACTGCTGTCCACAGAGGAATATCTTCCTTTCCAGGGAAGCCTCAGGCCTGCTATTTTGACTTTTCAACTGATGGAATCAGGATATTCAGATTGTCTAGGAGAACCTTCCTTAAAAATCAACTGATTATGGACTTTAATCACATCTACAAAATACCCCACAACAACACCTAGATTCGAATTTGATTGAATAACTGGACTGTAACCCAGTCCCATTGACAGGGTCTCTCTCTCTCTCTCATAATTAATCCAATTAAAACATCTTTATGTTAACTGGGTATTCATGTTCCATCTTACTTAAAAGCATCAGTTTCTCTAAGTGTCACCAAAATATAGTGCCTTTTAGATGAGTTGAGGGAGATACATTGTTCCTGGATGGAAAGAATATTTATAGAAATAAGTTTTTTTTTTTTTTAAATTAATAAATTTAACACAATTTTAATTAAAAATATCTATTAGGTAATTGTTTAAATTGTCAAAATGGTGCTAAAGTTCATCAGGAGGAATAAATACATGCAAAGTATTATAGATCATAGAAAAGGAGGGTGGAAGGATAAAAGAAGTGAGTAAGCTTAATGAAGTAAAAGACTTAAAATTTCCTTATCTTGTGACCCAGTCAGCAATTAAAGAAATTTTTCTTATGGACATAATCAAATATGTAGGCAAAAATTTAGCTTAGGTATATTAATTGCCATATTATTTGTAAGAGCAAAATAACTTGTCAATCTTATATTTTTAAAATATCAAATCAGATTAAATGAATTTTGGTACATATAGAAAATATGTAGCCATTAAAATCATGTGGAAAACATTTATGGCATATAAGTGTGTGCCATAAATATAAGAGATAGATTGTTACATTAAGAAAAGTAAGGTATAAAGCAAAAATACATACCATAATTCCATTATAAGAAACATATAATTATATGTACTTCCACTTCTGTTATAAATAGGAAAAACTTCACAGTGTCAAAAAAAATTTTTTTAACTATTTCAATATTGAAATAAATTGGAGGTTGTTAAATGTTTCTTATTTATAACTGTTATATTTCCTGTAGGATTTTGTTAAGAAAGGTGAATTTTAAATAGCTATTGTTTAGCTGAAAAAAATTAATATTGAGCATATTCAGCCTTAGTGGCTATTTTTTTCCTAAAACCACCAGTACTGACTTTAGCAGAGTTCTACTCACTTTTATTACTATTAGGTCTCATACTTAGGATAAACAAAGCAACAAGCTGCACAGATCACCTAGTTCTCAATCCTCAATTGTACCTTAATGCAAACATGTTCCCTAAACAACTGATTATGCTAAATCCAAATCATTTGGGTAAGAACCTGTGCCTTGAGAACTCACTGGCAGGGATAAAGTCTCAGGTTTTAAAGGTAGTTATCTCTGGGTGGTAGTTATTTTATTCTATTGTATTATTATATATTATTATATTTCCTTTGTATAGAAAAATATTAATTTTAAAAGCCATGTCAAATTAATGGAGAAGCTTTGCTTTGTCAGACATTAAATATATCTTAAAGCACCAATAATTAAGACTATACTTTCAGGAATAGACTTTAAAGATCAGTCTAACAAAATAAAAAGTGAAGAGTTAACGTGATAAAAAGGCATTTTGTCTCAGTAGGAAAAGGACAGGCATTAAAATTTTTTGTTCAAGAAATGGATAACCATTTTTTTAAAATGAAATTAAAGTAGATCCTTATATACCTCCTCACACCATACCAAAATAATTTTTTGATGGATTAAGGATTTTATTGGAAAAAAATAAGACACCACAAAGAACTAGGAAAAAAATGCCTGTGACTATAATGTTAGAGAGGAAGTATCTTTCTTAAAGAAATGTAAAAAGTCTAAAGGAAAATCACTATAGATTTGACTACACAGAAGAGTTAAACTTACAAATTATTTGATAGATACAATTTATATCAAAGCACATATTGAAGAAAATACTTAAGTGTATTATTAATAGATAAAGCACTATTATGAATCAATATTAATTTTTAAAAAGAACATGAACAAAGATATAAACAAGTTTCAAAAAATAAATATAAATGACTAATAAACATAAATTTATTTGTTTAACTGGACTGACAATAATGAATGAAAAGAGTGATATGACATTTTTGCATATTACATTGGTCAAAGTATATATGATCTCTACCTTTGATCTGCCTCTTTCTCTGCCTGTCTCTCTGTGCTAGATATCTCAGTATGGTGAACGTGAAGTGAAACAGAAACTCTTATATTCTTGGCCTGAGTTTAATTAGTATGCAGTATTTCTACAGGGAACTTTGCTTATGCTTATCAAAAGGTTTAGGATTTTGTATTACCTTTGACCACACAATTCTACTTCTGTGGTTAATCCTAAGAAATTATCATAGAGGAGCAAAAATAAACATAAATTAAAAAAAAATTAGTAGCTACTTTAATTTCTAATGAAAAAATTCAATAAATTTTGGTGCAAACATACAATGGAAAATATACAGCCATTCAAAATTATGTTTCAAAGAAGGATCTATTACAAAGGGAAAGAGGAAGATTATAAAACAGCATATATAATATAACATTCTTGTAAAAAGTATTTACACACATATATGTGAAGAGAAAGTCTGGATGGTCATATACACAATTATTTATAGTGGTTAATTCATGAATTTTTTTGTTTTTGCTTAATCATACTTCTAAGTTTTCTAATTTTAATATATATTTCATTTTGATAAGGAATTTTATATGTTACTGAAAACATTTGAATTTCAGTAGAATTTGATATTATTTTCTCTAAAGATAAATGTATAATATTATAGGTAACTCTAAGATCTCTAAGAATGCCCTTTGGTAAGTTTCTTTTTTTTTTTTCATTTTCTTGTTTTTCACCCTAGAACTTTATATTATGCTCAATTTTATTATTCTTTTGGAGAACATATGAAAGCATTTTATTTTGCTCTCATCCTAAAATTGAACTTAATATACTGTCTGACACTTAGATTTCTAAAATAATTTTCCACAAAACAGCACTAGTTTTATCTTTTAAACAACCGAAATCACTAAAGGACAAACTTGCATTTAAATGTATTAAATGTTCAATTTATTATTTGTCTAACTGTTCTCCCTTCACAGACATATCTCACTTGCTGATAAACCTTTTGGAGACTCAGAGAAAGGAAATTTTTTTTTATATTTTCCCTTAAATTATTCACTGAAATGGGAAAATAAACAAATGATTATTTAGAAGCCAGCAGCTTTAAACACCATTTGCTTTTTTGCACAAAATTTCATGAAACTATAAGAGAAGAATAATTATTCCTTCCCTTTCCCCTCTCCTGGGCACATCCCAGGTCTATATGTCCATTTACCCTATGGTCTAAAACCCAGATAAGGCTTTGCCTGCCCGACAGATATTTGAGTAATCTTGATTATTGAGTATGTCAAATGTATTATCTGGGTATCCTTTGGCTCAAGCCACCTTGACAGCATTTGGAACACTATTTAAAAATTAGTTTTAGAAATGTAAGGAGGGATGTAGATTAACATTACAATCCCAAATCAGTGCCTTGTAGGTAGCTTAACTAGATTCTCATCATTCTGAAGTTTTCTTCTCATCCTTCTCTGACTCACACACCCCCTGCCAAAACTGACCTTTTATTAATAATTTTTACCTCAGCCCTAACAATAGCGAAAATAGTAAGAGCTAACATTAATGTGGTTAATCACAGGCAGTGTAAATGTGGTTAAGTGCTTTATGCATTGTGTCAGTTAAGATTAGTTTAGACTATGAATAACTGGAAAGGCAAAATAACTGTAACCTAAATACAAGTTTCTCTTATGTCAAAGGATCAATTCAGGGCTGATAGGTTCACCACCAAGTTGTCAGAGACATTAGCTCCTTTTCTTTTTTCTTTTCTTTTCTTTCCTTTCCTTTCCTTTCCTTTTCATTTCTTTTCTTTCCTTTCCTTTTCTTTTTTTTTCTTTCATTTATTTATTTTTTGTTTATTTTTATTTTTTAACATCTTTATTAGATTATAATTGCTTTACAATGGTGTGTTAGTTTCTGCTTTATAACAAAGTGAATCAGCTATATGTATACATATATCCCCATATCTCCTCCCTCTTGCATCTCCCTCCCATCCTCCCTATCCCACCCCTCTAGGTCATCACAAAGCACTGAGCTGATCTCCCTGTGCTATGCGGCTGCTTCCCACTAGCTATCTATTTTACACATGGTAGTGTATATATGTCAGTGCTACTATCTCAATTCGTCCCACCCTCCCCTTCCACCCCTGTGTCCACAAGTCTGTTCTCTACATCTGCATCTCTATTCCTGCCCTGCCACTAGGTTCATCAGTACCATTTTTCTAGATTCCATATATATGCATTAATATACGGTATTTGTCTTTTTCTTTCTGAAGTACTTCACTCTGTATGGCTCCTTTTCTTGTGAACCTCCAATATCTTCAGCACAGTCCTTCCAACTCATGGTCCAAGGAAGCTGCATAAGCTCCATCTGTTATACCCACATTTGAATATTCCAGCCAGCAGGAAGGAGGAAGAAGAAGGTAAAAGGTGCATGCCAGCTGTTTTTAGGGAGGTTTCCTGAAAGTGGTCATATAACATTTCTTCTTATTGTAGATATCCAAGAGCCTGGAAAACATAATACTTCATAGTATATATTCCAGGGATCCCTGTAACTAGATAAAAATTGAGAGTCTTTTACTAAGTGGTTACTGGTACAACTGGCTCCCGTATGCAATAACTCCCTTGGCTTCACAACAGCCCTTTAAGCAGGTATACCTTAGCTCATTTTGACTTTTTTACAGGCCTTGATTCAGTGCCCTTGAGTTTGGATTAGTACCTCTTAGGAAGGGGTCTGGTACCCTCAGTCTCTCCTCCCCATCACTCATGGGTGGGGCTCCTTCTATGAACTATTAGGCTTCTCTGATGCTGATTACATGCTACTTCTTTGGGCCTACTTTCTGCCTCTTTCTTGATTGTCCTAGCTCTGTCAATTTATGTGGGCCTCCAGCATAGATCTTCTTCATCATGATACATCCCTCTGTAACAGAGCCCTCATTATAGCCCCAGCTATGTTGGTTTCAGTAACAGTAAAAAGCATCAATGTTGATTTTGATACATATTTTAAATTATACAAATTTCAGTGAATATTTTCTGTTTACCATAAGGAAACAGGTAAGACACAGAAATGGCAGCTTCTCTTTTTTACTAGACTGTGACTTTGAGAAAGTTACTTGATATCTCTGTGCTTCACTTTCCTTATTTATATAATGAAGATAACTGTGATGTCTGCATCATGGAATGGTTGTGACAATTCACTAAGTTAATCCATATAAGACCATACCTGGCACTAAGCCCTTGGTGAGGATTAGCTAATAATAATAAGTATAATTACAAGCAAATTTATTAAAACAGTACTTATTATTTTCAACTCCCTTTCTTATCTTTTAGATTATGTTGTGGTTTTATGGCTTTTTTTTAGTGACTGTCAGGCAGAAAGAAAGTTTGCTTCCTGTGAGGTTGTTAGAGAGATGGTCAGTAATCTTTTCATAAAATTCATGGCAATATTTTATCCTTAACTGATAAGTTTCTCTTAGAGAATTAGATTGGGTTTTCCATTGTTTGAGGCCATCTTAAATTTCTGGTTGTCAGGGAATTCTAAAATAATTCTGGTTGCTAGTGAAATAAACTTGAGACTCTTCAGAAAAACAAAGAGCAGAAGTGATGCATGGGCACAATTAAATTGCTTTATTTATTTAGGGTTTCCAGAGGTAAAAAGATTTTGATGAATTATCTAAATAGTAATTCATCTTTTTGTTCAAGGAAGACATGGATCACATGAATATTAGATAATATCAGGGTCTCATTAGCTTCAGATTCCTGAAAATTTTTTTTTTTTGGCGGTATGCGGGCCTCTCACTGTTGTGGCCTCTCCCCTTGCAGAGCACAGGCTCCGGACGCGCAGGCTCAGCGGCCATGGCTCACGGGCCCAGCCGCTCTGCGGCATGTTTGATGTTCCCAGACCGGGGCACGAACCCGTATCCCCTGCATCGGCAGGTGGACTTTCAACCACTGTGCCACTAGGGAAGCCCCCTGAAAACATTTTAACATTGGCAGGTCTAAACGTTTGTTCTTTGTATAAGTTAGAACTTGGGAGGAAGTAGATGACATACTCAAAGGAGTAATTTAGGAGAGTTAAATGAAGGTACCCTTTATAAATGTGTGGTAGGCAATGAACTCAGGATGATGAAAAGGCACCCAGGGACTAGAAGTGGAAGGAAGCTGTTGCACAAGAGACGTGAAGGTGTGTGGTATTGAGCAGGGAGAGTGATGGTCACGGTCGAGGGACCGCTTGAAAGGACAAGTGGCTGTAGGTAGAACACACCTACTGCCAAAGCTGCCTCCTGGCAGCTTTTCTGACCTCTTTTCTCCCTCCCTTTGATCTCTTGCCTGTGCCTCACATTGGCCTAATCTAACTGAAACCACAGGGCACAGGATCCAGGTGATGCCCTGTGTAGAGGTCAGCCTCACGTGGTATAGTACAGGGCAGAGAAAAGGAGAAGGTAGTTATGGAGAGGCCATAGTGCATAACTAGCTCACTTGCATCTTCAATCTCAGCCCTGCCCCATACTCTGGATCTTCATCATCCTGAACAGGCATAGTGTGCCTTAGGATATCAGTGCTAGTTATTCTGAGCTTAGAGACTCAGTTACTCAGAGCTGAGCTTCTCCAGGCAAGAGTCATTCTCCTTTCTCAGGATTATCATTTATCATTTATCATTTCTGCATACTTGGTTTCTGAATTCCAGAACAAGCACTGTAAAAACTCGGCCTAGATTGCCTCACTTACAAAATCTTAGGGTTAGAGCAGCTCAAAAATTCAATTAAAAAATTCTTTGTAATTCCTGATCTAAAGAAAAGGCCAACCATGAGTTTTCTGTATTAATAAGTCAAAAAGTCAAAGTTAAACAGATGTTCTTTGATATAGATCTAAGGCAACTGTAAAAATTTTGGATTTAATATAAGTAAATTTTGGGTCAGACCTGTTGCAAAAAGCTAGAAAGAGAAAATGAAATGGTAAGGTTATAAAAGGGAGGTAAGAAGAATTGCTAAAAAACATCAGGGGTTGATGTAATGAAGCCTGAAAATAGATCAAGATAAGCCCCCAGATGTGGGCCTTAGGAATCAGCCATCAACAACTCCTGAGTTAAAATCAGAAATGCCCTGAACATTTATAGGTAAGAGTAAAGAGAAAATAGTTCCTAGTTTGTAAACTGTCTGCAGAAACACAAAATCTATTTATAAACATGTAGTTAAAACTAGAGATTGGGAAGATCCTGAAAAGTTTCCAAGAAATAATAAATTGTATATGGAAATTAATAGCACTAAATCCATAATTACTCATTTATGATGCATAAATAACATTGGTATCTTTGTTGTTGTTGTTATTGATTTATTTGGGGGGAGGTTAAAAAACAAATCAATGTTTTCAATGTTTGCTTGCTTAGTCTTTCAAACCTATTTTTCCCATAGGAAAAAGTTTTTCAATGTCAAAATCATAGTATTATTCAAGAACTTTATCCTTGGAACTGATGACAAGCTATAGTATATCTATGTCACATGTTCTGAAAATGAATATGTTTAGGAACTTCACAAGGTATAGCATTTAGCAAATCAATCAAACAAAGCCTACTTTTATCCAAACCCCAGTCATTTAGCTCAACTAACAAAAATGTACTGCCTAGATGAATTTCATAATAGCTTAAAATCTGACATGTTTTCTTTTTACATTACTCAGGAAATGCAACATACCTTAATTTTTAAAAGTGAGACTTTTGAAAAATTTTGTAAAATTTTACTCTTTATAGCTAAGCACAAATGTGTTCCTTTTTCTTCTGGTTAATGTTCTGCACAGTATGCATCAAAAGCTACTAAAGAGGGCTTCCCTGGTGGCGCAGTGGTTGAGAGTCCGCCTGCCGATGCAGGGGACATGGGTTCGTGCCTCGGTCCGGGAAGATCCCACATGCCGCGGAGCAGCTGGGCCCGTGAGCCATGGACGCTGAGCCTGCGCGTCCAGAGCCTGTGCTCCGCAATGGGAAAGGCCACAACAGTGAGAGGCCCTCGTACCGCAAAAAAAAAAAAAAAGAAAGAAAGAAAAAAAAAAAGCTACTAAAGAATAAAACTCAGTACCATAGTTTAAAACAAGGTCAGAGAACTATTGCTCATGGATTAAATGGCCTGCTGTTTTACTACGGCCCCTGACATAATTTATACGGTTTTTGCATTTTTAAATGGTTTAAAAATTTAAAAGATGAATAATACTTTGTGATATGAAAATTATATGATATTCAAACTTTTGTGTTCATATATAGTATTATTGGAACACAACCCTGCCCATTCATTTATGCATTGTCCATTATTGCTACAATGGCTGAGTTCAGCAGTTGTAAAAGAGACCATATGGTTCACAAAACCTAAAATATTTATTATTTAGCCCTTGACAGAAAAAGTTTGTCTACTTCTAGTTTACATGATTCCATTAAAGTACATATGTATAAAGAAAGAGATATAGAAGAGTATTTAAAATAGTATTCTACTATCTTTCTATAATCTTTTAAGCAGTATAAGTGCTTGCTTTTGTTCAGTTTGGCCTCAGAAATAAAGACAACAGTGGTTAAAATCTTGTTGATGCAAACATTCTCTTTTAGATGAACTATGGTTACATCAGAAATATTTCTCTGAAAGAATCGCTTCACTTGGTGTGACATTTCATAGACTATTGAGTCTTTGTTGTTGTTGTTGTTGTTTGTTGTTGAGTGAAGACAGTTCTCTTCTTTCTTTTGGTGCGGTGGGAAAGTAACAAGCTTCAAGAGGAATTATCTTCCATGATGAGGAACTTGAGAGAGAGTATAATCAAAGCTGAAAGAGCTTGAGCACTCTGAGAAGCAAGGATAAAAGTTAGCAAATATAGTCTACTGTGAATAATTGCTGAATAAAAGAGTCTAGGAAAGGGAGTTAATGAGGTAAAATCTGTTAAACTTCAAAGTGCTAAAAAATAATGAAAAAGGAATATTTAAGAGTTTTATGAAAGGAAAAAAAGGCTCTTAAATCTTAATGCCAAAGTGGAACTGCAGTGAAAAAGACAAACTAGGTGCTGAGCTACACACTATTGTGAGAACAGTGTGTGATAAATCAAGGAAGTTGTTGTAGCTTGTATGAAGGATGAAATCAATCCAGTGTTTAATATAGTATCAGAATTCACCTTCAGTAAAATTTCAATGTGGTCAACAGATACCGTGGATATGACTTACTATGTACGTCTTGGTTCTTTCTCAAATAGAGAAGAAAGTTTTCATATCTGTGACAGAAGGCTTAGAAACCCAAGTAAGGCATTGTTATCTATCAGCTATAGTTTATTATCTAACCACAAATGAATTTAAATTTAGGTCTCATGCATTTAATTTAATTCATTTATTTTTGTGTGCATGTCTCATGAGCTATTCAGATATACTTTTGCTCATATCTATAAAACCTTTAAGAAAACGTCACCTAGGGAATTCCCTGGTGGCACAGTGGTTAAGTATCCACCTGCCAATGCAGGGGACACGGGTTTAAGCCCTGGTCCGGGAAGATCCCACATGCCGCGGAGCAACTAAGCCCCTGCACCACAACTACTGAGCCTGCACTCTAGAGCCTGTGAGCCACAACTACTGAGCCTGCGTGCCACAGCTACTGAAGCCTGTGTGCCTAGAGCCCATGCTCTTCAAAAAAGAGAAGCCACCGCAATGAGAAGCCTGTGCACCGCAACGAAGAGTAGCCCCCGCTGGCCGCAACTAGAGAAAGCCCACGTGGAGCAACAAATACCCACAGCAGCCAAAAATGAATAAATAAATAAAAAGAGAAGAGGAAAATTATTTCTTAAAAAAAAAAGTCACCTAATATTCTATGGAATGTGTCATCAATCAAGGAATTATTACATTGTATACTAGATAAAAGGTAGTCCTCGAGATCCATCTCTTCCTAAATGGTCTAGAGAAGTATGACTACACATTATTGCCCCTGACAGATCATGGTGGGGTACATGGGGTACATATGGAAAGACATTTTTGTAAAGTCAAGCAAAATACAGCTGAAATAGAAAAAGATGAACACAGGTAAATAATATGGAAGGAGAAAGGAATTATCTGTTATTGAAAACATTATTTATGACTATAGGTATTCTATGCTATTAGGTAATCAATTCAATTCTTGTTTTTCATAATGGAAAAAAACTGAATTAGTATAAACATGAAAAATTTAGCTATGAATTTGTATTGCTATGAATAAGATTAAATGAATATGGTTTTCTTAAAGGAAAAATGTAATTGATTATTGGAGGTGAAATCTTCATTTTAATCACTGGTAACACACATGAATATCCCTTAAATTCAATATTTATTCATTATAAAAGCCTTGAATAAACATTTGTTAAACACTCCATATCCTTATATTTATAACTTAACTATAGAAGCCTTGTTTAAACATTGCATAAACTTGAATGTAAAGTATTGAATCTGTGTTAATGGTAAATGGTGACCATAAGAACAACTTGAAGAAATTTTTATAACATCTTATTCTTTCATGGATGAAGCTATACAAATCATCCCATATCTATCTACTCTGACAATAGGAAAGCAACCTTGTTCCATTTGCTCTCTAAAGATGTCCCAGAACTTGAGTTTAAAATGAATATTTTTGAATACAACCATTTACTACTCCTGAATAGTTGTTGAAATTTTTAGAAGACATTTCTAATGATCTGTTCTCTATTTGGAGAAATGATCCTGAAATGACTGATTCCTTGGAATTTAGTGAGATTTTTTTCTTTTCCTTCTACTTATGAAGGGGATGGGTAGAATATATTTGATTGCTTTGAATTACTCTTCTTTATAAAGAAGAAATAAATTAAATCTTTCTATTTCCAGTAACTAGGCTCCAAATACTTGACAAATGCCCAAATAAATATTGGGGTGTTCAACTAAGAGAATTAGTATTGAAATGTTCATACTTTTTAGGCAGAACCTTCCCCTTTGCTAGCAGCAGCTACATAAACTCACTAATGGAATATTTTCTATATTTACAAATGTATATTTTGACCTGTTTATTGAAATGTTTTAAATTGTTCACATTTTGAAAAGAAATTTTAAATCTAAATGTTTTAAATTGGGAAGATCTTTTAATTTTTCTCACCAAATTGAAGATAAACTTCGGAAAGAAAAGCAAGATAACATTTTCAGAATCGCAGAGTGAAGACTTCTGAAAATCCACACCTCCAAGAAGCATTAAGAACACTGGCAAAAAAAAAGTCAAAATGTTCTTTTTCAGAACTCTAAAAATTAACTAAAGGCTCGCAGCAGTCTGAGAAGTATTTATCCAGGAAAACTGGCTGAATTTCATTAAGAACAGTGCGCTTTGTGGCATTTTAACTTTCCTTAATCCCATATCTCTCTCCCCAACTCTGTATGGTAGACTTGAAAACCAGTAGCCTCATAACTGTGGTAGCTGAGAAAACCAATGTCATGGGGGAAGAATGGGATTGGAGTATCACCAAAGTCTAATCCTTATAGAATGGTCATCATTTGACATGTCTACCAGCTAGCTGAAAAGTTATATTGTCAGGGTTTATTTTTATATGACCTAACTCAGAGCTCCCTTTGTCTCATCCCCAAGAAAACTGTTGGAAATAATTGTTTAACATCACAGCTGCCAGAGGTGATGTTTACCATATGGTACTCATGAGAGGCTGGTCAAAAAACATAAAAGGAAAAACTGTGGAATGAGATGCCCATAGGAGGCTTTCAAAAACTCCAACATATTTCTGAGAATTTAGGAAGCCACATGCATATGAAGGACTGCTCACATGTCCAGGAAAGATGTAAAAAGGCCCTAATCTTTCATCTTTGGCTGAATTTTAGGCCCTGTGTGAATAGGAAGTTAAGGCTAAGACACATTTATAAGCTGCCTGCCGGAGCATTGAAGATGTGCCCCTGCATACACAAAGAGCCCCTCAGCAAAGGCTGGAAGATTTATTGCCTCAAAGTATTTAAGGAAATCTCTTTCAGATTATTAGCTGACCACTAAGCTAAATGATCAGAGATTTCAGTGGCTACAAACAACAAAGTATGAATACTTTGAAATGTTTAAAGAATGAGTCCAGGAAAGTCACCAAATAAACTAACAACAATAACAAACAGCAAATCATCCCTGGGGAGAAGGGAATCTGTTTTTCAGATTTTGCCACATTATATTATTATTATTATTTAATTTATTTATTATTATTTTTGTGTGTGTGTGGTATGCGGGCCTCTCACTGTTGTGGCCTCTCCCCTTGCGGAGCACAGGCTCCGGACGCGCAGGCTCAGCGTCCATGGCTCACGGGCCCAGCTGCTCCGCGGCATGTGGGATATTCCCGGACCGGGGCACGAACCCGTGTCCCCCACATTATATTATTTAAAATGTCTAGATATATTTTGAAGCATGCAAGGAAACAAGAAATTATGGCCCATATACAGGGGAAAAAATGCAATCAGTAGAAACTGTTCCGAAGGAAGCACGGATATTGGACTCGGGCTTTAAACCAGCTATTAGACGTATGTTCAAATAACTAAACAAAACCGTTTCTAAAGAATTAAAGGAAAGTATGAGAACAGTATTTCACCAAAAAGGGAAAAGCAACAAAAAATATGAATTACATAAATGAACCAAATAGAAGTTTTGGAGTTGAAAAGTACAATAACCAAAATGATAAATTTGCTAAAGTGGCTCAACAGAGGAATCAGTTAAAGACAGTTTCATTCAGATTATCCTGCAGGAGGAACTGAAAGAAAAAAATAATGAAGAAAAATGTAGAGACTTTTAGAACTGTGAAAAACCATCAAGCATATCAACATACGTCTAAGAGGAGTTCTTAATTTTTTTAATTATTATTTTTTAATTCATTTTTTGTCTGCGTTGGGTCTTCATGCTGTGCGCGGGTTTTTCTCTAGTTGTGGCGAGTGGGGGCTACTCTTCATTGCGGTGCCTGGGCTTCTCATTGCAGTGGCTTCTCTTGTTGCAGAGCACGGGCTCTATGCACGCGGGCTTCAGTAGTTGTGGTGCACGGGCTCAGTAGTTGTTGCTCACAGGCTCTAGAGCACAAGATTGGTAGTTGTGGCGCACGGGCTTAGTTGTTCCGTGGCACGTGGGATCTTCCCGGACCAGGGATCAAACCCATGTCCCCTGCATTGGCAGGCAGATTCTTAACCACTGCACCACCAGGGAAGCCTTAAGAGGAGTTCTTAAAGGAGAGAAGAGAGAAAGATAGAGAAAGAATACTTGAATCAATAATGTCTGGAAAATTCCCAAATGGGATGAAAAACATGGGCATACAAGAAGCTCAATAAACTCCAGCAGACTTCCAATTTGGACTGGGATAAAAAGAAATGGAGAGAAGTCAACAGATTTGAGAGGTATTAAAAGGACTTTTGATGTGTTAGATATTTAGCGTGAAGGAAGACTAGTTGTAAGAGATGACTCCACAGTGCTTTGTACCTGTCTTATGTAACATTTATGTTTTGTAATGGATTTGTCGACTATTTACCCTCCCCTTACATTCGAATATTAGATCCTTGAAAGTAGTTACACTCTAATTTATCTTTCTTATGTGCTGAGGCACATTGCACACAGAAGACATTTTATGCATATTTGATAATGTGTTGGATTGAATTGAATAGAAAGCTTTCAAAAAACGATTCAAAACATTATTCTCCACAGCCAATAATTTAGGTGCTGCTAGCAGATATTATTATAGACTGGAATAAAACTAAGCAATTATTTTTTTACCTGGTTGTTAGGCAGCTACTGAGGCCAGGAATTGGCTATGCAAAATATACATAATTTATTGACCCTTGTTCAAAGACACTGTGAGCTGCCCAGCATACTTTAACTGTGTTTAACTTTATTGCTCCCTGGAGAAACATTTTATCATTGATTGTCAAAAAATGAATTTCATTAATACTGAGCTTATTTTATGATATCAATATAAATTTGGAATGTGTAAAGCCATTAATTCAGCATATTCATCTAAACATGTTTCATATAATAAAAATGAAAATTAAGGAAGGGTCACTGTGCACATTTGGAATGGTCAAAGAGGTTAAGTCATTATGAGAGAAAAAAAAAAGGATGCTTGAAACCTCATTCTACAGCTACCATTAAATTGCAAAAAGATGAACTCTGTTGACAAATCATTAGTGCTGACAATCTCTTACCATCTTTTTCTTCCAACACATAATTATACAAGTACCTTGCTTTTTTAAAAGAAAATGTAAAACTTTAGGTACCAATAATATAATGTGAAATTCATTTTACCTAGGGGATTGCTCTTTTTTTAATGAAATATTTACATGTGTGTGGCTTTAGAAATAAAGCAGTGCAAATTTATAGTCAAGAAGCACTTCAAAATGCCGTAGTTTCACTACATCACTAGAATAATTTTTAAGACTGATTTGGATCATTTGCACCTATGACAATTATTTTGATAATCAGATTTTCTAGTTTCATGTCTAGATATGTATTTCAATCATTTGTTTCTTTCCAGTGTAAGTTTCCCCTTTGCTTAAAAATTTTTAAAAATGAGAAATGACCATATCCATGTAAGACAGTAATACATCCACTAGTAAAGTATTAAAGCAGTATTTTCTTTTGTCTTCTTTGGAAAAGTAAAATAAAACTCTCTGTTTTTTGAAGCATTTGTTTATAAGGTTCTTTTCCTTGGAAAATGTATGTGAAGTAATTAGACCAGGAACCTTTAAAATTGACATAGAACGCCTTATTCACCACTTTGTAAGGCTACTTTGTCATGAATTATATATGACTATGTCAGAGAAAACATTATTAATGTATAATTAGAATCAAACCAATTAATTCTTGAATTATCACAGTATTCCTGGACTTCCCCCGACTTCTACCTGCTTACCATGTTAGCACTTGGATGCACCTTTGTTATATATATAATCAGATATTATTTTAAGCAGAGGGAATACTTAAGAAATCACAGACACTAGATGATTCTACATTATGAGCAGCTGAGGGATGAGGAGGAGGGACAGAGGAAAAAAGACAAGGGCTGAATTTGGACAACTGGGAATTGAGATTGGGAGAAATGACTTAGGAAGCAGCTGCTGTGTTAAGAAGATCAGGGTCAGGAAGAAAATAATTCTCAGAATAGTTGCTCTGCATTAAAAGCATTTATCTGTGAGAAATTGAGTAAAGAATTGGAGTATTTTAGTTACATTTTCCCTGCATAAACCGTGATTCTCTGAATTAACACCTCATTGAAATTGGGCCATTCAAGACCCTTGGATTTATTCAGATTACACACACATGTACACTCACGTACATTCACATGCACACACACAAACACATATACTAATATACCTATTTAGTTCATGATAAATACAAAAGTTGTGCTTATGGGTGTATTTTTTAGCACACGGCAGCTAAGTTATAAAAATGGGTCTCATTATCCTCTAACCAAGATACTGTCATTTGAGCACGCATCTACCTAGATGACCTCATTTATTTTGTCAGGAGCATCCATTGTTACATGCGTAAAAATAAAAGCCAGTTGACTCAGGAAGATGCCATGTGATTTTTACAGAGCAATCTAGAGAAAACATTGTGGGCCAAGACTAGACATTGTGTTTCTCAGGCTCTTTCTAGGCATGCCAACTTTATAATGGATGTTAGCCATGTCTTTTGTGTAAATATACTTCTGGTAGACGTGAAATCCTTTCATTCCCTTTCAGTGAGTGTATGAGTCAGTTAGCTGTGAGGAGTAGCTATAATAGTAGCTGGCTGGGTTTTCTTTGATTCTCTCTTCTTGCTCTTCCTAACTCACTATAAGAGTTTTTGGCAGTATCCATTCACCAAAAAATACATACAGAATTGGTTTGTATTCAATTGTACTAAGAACTCTGTGGAGAACTCTTAAATAGTATGAGGCATGCATTGAGTTCTATTGAAACTCTTCTCCTTTATTACATGGGACCCCTCAAACCAAAGACTGATTGCTTTCTAAATTGTGCATTTGGGCAAGTAAAGTTGAATGGCTATATAGTCTCTTATTCATCCACTTAGAATAGAAGTAATGGATAAGATCTCAAAATGCGTACCTTCCTACACTGCTAATAGAGGGGTACATAGGTACAGCCTTCCTTGGGTTGCAAATGTCTGCTTGATTCAAAGCTTCAAAATTACTTTTATCTTTTGTGCCCACAATTCCACATTTAGAAATTTATTACAAGGTAAAAATATTGAAATAGTATTCAATGATGTATGCATAAGATGCTAATCAGAGTGCTATTTATAATGGTTTAAAAAAGGGAAACGTTCAAATATCCAGTACTGATTAAACAGATTCTAGTAGACTGTAATATGTCCATGCAAAGATATGCTAGATAATCATTAAAGTTTATCAGTGTAATATTTTTATTGGCCAAGAATAATGTTAAGATGTATTAATGGGAAAGAAGGTTAAAAATAGTATAGATATTTCCTATTATCTAATTTTGCTTCTTTGTGTTTTTTAAAATTGTATTACGAATAATAGAAGCAGACTCTAGTTAAGCAAAAGCAAACTTGTTAGAATAATGAGATCTGGCTTGGGATTGGTCTGAAACCAAGAATTAGAGGGGTCTGGGAAATAGGAACCAGAGTAGCAGGAACAGTCATAATTAGACAGCATCATCTCTGCTGCCTTTGCTGCTGTAACAAATGAACTTGTATCACTCTTATCCTTGCATCACTCAAGATTCAAATTCCCAGGAAAGAGAATTATTAGCCTAATTGATTCCATTTCCCAGACCCTGGCAGGTTAGGGAAAAGTAAGGAATCTGAGACTATTCTACTTTCCACTTTTGGGAGTGGGATATAGTAAATAGGAATTACTTTTCCAATAACACTTTAGGCAATAGGAATAAAATAGTTTCTCCAGAGAAAATCAGAGTGGAAGGAGTAGATGCCTGACATTGCCCCACATGGCATACATCCACCACAATATTTTATCTTGAAAACAAAAAGTTACAGCCCACCAAAGTACAACTTCTTAGACATCTGTGGTATATCTAGCACTGTTAGTTGTTCAGAGGGTCAAAAATAAATATTATATTGTGCTTATCTTCCAATAAGAAACATCAATTTAAAAGTCTACTATAATAGGAGATAGAAATTATTTCCTCTTTTACAGGAAAATAGGATGTGCATTATAACATCACTTATCAATATCTGTCTATTTATCTCAAGAGATCCACTGCCTCCTCTCCTACAATTCATCTCTGAACTTGGAATAAAAATGCTCAGTGTGTCATTTTTGATAATGACATCTCAGAAAAGCCTTGCTAAGCTATATCATTTTAACTCTTCATTTGAAAGGAAAGTCATGTTTATGGAACCCATAAAAGACAATTGATAGAAATGTAGTTTTGCTAACATCATTTGAAAGTAACCCTAAAATATATTCACCATCTGCTATGTTGCAGAGACCATGAGGTATTCTCCAAGAAGATCCTCTACATTTGGCCTTGAGAACCCTAGTCCATCTGTTCTGAATTAAAGCTAAACTAGTTATAGTACCTGAGTACTTGTTTCAGAGCCAATGTTTTTTTAGGATGCAGCTGCAAGGTTGATGTGATTTGAGATGACATTTTTTGTCATTGCGTTTGGTGTAGTATAAACTTAGGAGTATAATTGAAGGTAGAGTGGAAGTGAGAGTTTGAGTATGCAATGAATCTCCATATTTTTGCTTATCTTTTGCCTTCCTTAACTGTAACATGGTTGTGAAAGACTTGCAGCTAAATAAAACCTTTTACTAATTAGTAAAAATGTATTTGCTGTAAGCATTGATGAAAATGGCTTTGAAAAAAGGTTTAAGTGTCATATATTTTGAGTCTCTAAAACTTCCCAGATATTCATATTTTCAAAAATAAACAGTTTCTAACAATTTATATGGTTATATTTTTAATTTATTCCCTTCTGTATGGGAAATAGTTGTTTTTTCCCTGAAACTCTTTTATGTTAGAATGTACGGGAGCAACATTTTAACTGTATAATTATGTTCACTGTTATCATTTTGATTTTCTAATCCAGAGGAATCTGATATAATTCTGACAGAGTTCTATGGCAGATATTTTTAGCCTACCTACCAGCTGACTCTTATTTGTTCATATAGAGTGCTGAGATCCTTTGTTCTTGGGGAAGGTGTTCTCAGACTTTCCTCATCCCAGGAGATAAATCATGATTGCTTTAAGCCAATCACAGTAATTCCATTCCCCTGGGAGTGGACATGTGACCCAGTTCTGGTCAATGAGACATAATGAGAAGCCTTCTTGGTAGCTTCTGAAAGGGACATTTTTACTCAGTTAAAAAAGAGAGGCTCCAGGAGAGAAGGTTCTATTTCCCCTGCTACTTCAATCCTACTCTTACTGTGGTTGCAGGAGGATTTGATATTTGGAGTTGGAGCAGGTATCTTATAACCATGAGGTAAAATTCTACAGAAAAATGTGGGAATAAATAACAGAGAGATAGAATGAGCTTGAGTCCCTGATGACTTGTTTGAACCACTATGCCAAACCCTGGAACTGACAACCTTCAGAGTTCTTGTCATATGAGAGAATCAAGTATCTTTATTGATCAAGCCACATAAGTTGAGTTTTCTTTATATGATAACTGAATTACACTAATAGATATAGATCCTAAATATCAACCAAATCATACTACAAGTGGTCTTTAAATTTCATGTTTGACTTTCCAATGATGCAACTTTGATACCCTTATGTTGATTTTTACACACTTGACGCAACTTTTCATGCTTCAGTTAACAAATATTTTGAGTTACTACATCACGATGTTTCTTTTTCCTTTTAGTCAAGCATTTAAACAGTGAAAGTAATGTTACATATCAAAACTTGTGTGATTATTTGAATATTTTATCATATTTTTCCTCATTTTACCAAAATGAATAGAAAGGAGAAAACTGAAAGCATTAGAAATAACCTGTGAATAGAAATGTTGATTACATAAGCTCAATATAATTGAGATAAACTTGAAATAATTAGATGTGCCATTATACATGTACTTTTCACCTTAATCTGATGTCTGTTGGGCTAAGTCTAGTTTATTGTGTGTTCAGTGATGAAGTAGAATTAAGCAGAAAGTAATATATATTATGAAATATTTGTGCATATATTAAAATATGGTGTTTAAAGTCAAGGAGTAAATAGGTACTTTATGATGGTACTTAGCTGTCTAAAATTGAAACTCCCTTTTGGTTGTTATTTTAACAAAAAACCTGTTGAACATTCATTATATGCTAAGCTGTTGGAGATCTAGTAACAAACAAGATAAAACATGACCCCTCTTTTCTTTGAATTTATAACCTAGTGGGGTTACAACATGAATTATATGTGGAATAGATTTCATATATAGAATTATCTAGCTGGGTATTACGAAGAATTGTGCATTATTGTCTTTATTGTAAAAGCAGACCTTGCCTAGTCTGTGGGAATGTGTGAAGACATATCTGAGGAAGTGGTATTTAAACTGAAATTAAAAAGATGAGTAGGAATAAGACCAAAAGAAGGGAGTTAAGAGGAAGAAGTTTATTCTAGAAAGAGAGAGGACAGATCTGAAAGCTCTGAGATAGCTAAGAGACCTGGAAGAAATCTAATGTGGCTGAAGAATCAGAAAAGAAAGGAGAGAATGGTGCCAGCTGGTGTTGGAGGGGCAGCAGGGCTAGGATCATGCAGGTCTTATGTCTAAACATAAAGTGGGAACATGGAAGAGTTTTAAGGAGTGCAGTGTCATAATTTTGTCTTTAAAAGACTCTGCAGTATCATTTAAAGTGGGGACTTCCCTGGTGGTCCAGTGGTTAAGACTCTGTGCTCCCAATGCAAGGGGCCCAGGTTCAATCCCTGGCCAGGGAACTATATCCCGAATGCCACAACTAAGACCTAGCATGGCCAAACAAATAAATGTTAAAAATTAATAATAATAATAATAAAGTGAATTTGAGGGGATCAAGAAGAAGAAGAAGACTAGATATGAGATTTCTGTAGTAGTCCTCATGAAAGATGAAGGTGTGAAGAGAATGGAGGCAGAGAGAAGTGGATGGGTTTAAGAGGTATTTAGGAAATAAAATTAAGAGACTTGGTCTTTAAAGGAATGAATGTATAATTTATCATCCCAACTGGAAATATTTGATAATAAAAAATTGAGTCCCAGTTAAATAGGCATTAGCTAGGACTGTATTGGGTAAACCAGGACATATGGTCACCCTGGACATAGGAGTTAGTGGAGAGCAAAGAGGGACCAAATGTAGAACCAAATCCCCTTTAAACATGTAAATTTCTGAAAATAATTACCTTTGGCCCTGGCCAATCTCAGGAGCCACTTAAATTCTTACATTGCATATTAATTTATGGAATAGAATACATTAGACTCCAATAGCTCATTTTTCTGGTACTTTGCCATCTCCTGCTTAGACTTGGCCTCAAGAGTTTAATTTTTCAGGATAAAAGCATGGTGTTTATAACGTTTTCGATGACATGAGCAAGCTCTTTTTTTCCCTATAACATGTCTCTTAGCCCTTATTTTTTGAGTCTCTTTGACTCTGCTATGGAGAAGTCTATGTCAAATACATTAGTGATTCTTTTTCTTAGGTGTGACTGTCATTTAGGGGTCAAATTAAAGACCATTCAACCGGGGCAGTGACAACTATAGAATCTAGCCTTTAGCCAGCCTCCTCTCTAGAGATTTACAGGGCAGCTGCCGAGAGTTTCACTTAATTATATAGATTTACAGAGCATTCCTGCCTTTGTATACTGTCAAGGATTAAAGGTAGTCAGCCTGTCATGCAAAGACCACTGCTATGCCAACTACTTCTCTTCTTTCATCTCTCTCTGGTTTCCTATACATAATCACACTCTGTTAATTGTACTCAAAAATACTTTTATTCTTTCTTCTATTTCCAAGTAATTAATTAAGTTTTAGAAAAAAAAACTAGTTTTATTTTTGTGTTTAGATTTTTTCAGCAAATAGTGTCTTCTAGCTAATTCTCTAATTGTTGATAGCATCAGTTTCTATGATTTAACTTTCTTTTACATCAACTGTATAATAGTCTTTACTGCCATAATTAGAAAGAAAACCTCATTTTTAAAGACAGTGGATATCACAAAATATATATTCGAATCAACTAACTGAAAATAATTTGAAGGGTAGTATGCTTTAGAAAGAAAATGGCAATAACAGGCTTCAATCTGCCAAGGAAAGTACTAAATCTGATACACTATAAAAGATCTTCAGTTAAGTAGAGGATGATTCAGTGTCTTGATAACTTCGGAAGAGTCATATTTTCCCAAGTTTGTAAAAAAACCTGGTCTTTCTGTTATTATATATAGGAACACTTTCAATTAACCCATGTTATAATAAAATTAGTGCTAAAGTTCATTAAACTGTAAGGTCTTGATATTTATTCTAAATCATCAAGGAAAAATCCATTTATACATTTATTCACTTATTCAGTATGTATTGTTTGAGTACCTTCCCTGAGTCAGACACCATGTTAAATGTTAAAGGAACAAAGATGGGTAAGATACTCTCCTGCTCCCCTAGGAACTTGCAGTGTAGTTAGTGTATTATAAACGAATAGGTACAATTAAGTGTTGTACATGTTCTAGTAGAATCTCTAAAGGGTACAAAGGAGTGGCTACTTTAACCCATATGGTCAGAAAATAGCTGTATAGGGAAGTGATTTCCATAAGCCTGGCAAGTTATTTCCATAAAATGATGGGGCAAAAATTAATATATTTCTGTTGAGTGTTGTTCGACCTAATATTACAACAAGACCCCCGAATATAGTGACTCAGAAAAGATGGCGTATTTCTCTCCCACAGCACAATACAGAAATAGGCAGTCCAGTGTACATAAGCACCTCTATTGCATAGTTTCTTTGGGGACCAGATTCTATCTGTTTTGTAGTTTCACCAACAATTAGTGTTTATGGATCATGTGGGCTGCAGATCCATATTCTTGAACAAAGGAAGTGGGACAAAGAGGAAGCAGATTTGGACTTGAAATTAGTATATGGGTATTTAAACAAAGCACTTCATCTCTTTTCTCTGCTAGAAAGATAAGTGTGTTCAGCATTCTAGGATCTGGTTCAGACACTTGGTTAAAACCACCTCTGTGGTCTCAGGCAAGTCTTTGAACTTTGAGCCTTAGATTTCTTCTCTCCAACATGAGAGGTGTGAATAACCTCTTTTATTTTTTTCTGTGCTAAAAGTCTTATAACTCAGTATGTAATGTCATTTTCTACTTAGTTATATTAAAATGAGAAATGTATGAACAGAGTTCTACCACTTGACCTTCAGCAGAAATTTTTCCTGTAGTGAGATGGAATGACTACTAGTGTTCTTTGAGTACAAAGAGAACATTCTATGTCGTTATATTCCTATATTGTATCACCTATGACACTCATACTTTGCTGTTGGCTCAAAAAATAATTTCTCGTCAAAAATTTCAAGACTGGCATTGTTAAAGCTACATATACAAGATGTTCTTAATACTTTTGCTTGAATACGTTTGATTCAAGGAGATTTGATGTGATCTTTTGGCCAGAACACCATCTAAAAATTAAACTAAATTTAAAATGTAGACAATTCTCTTAGCCAAGGGATATGTGACAAGAAACTAGTGTCTTGATAAGAACTTTAGTCCTTACTATTTACTATTTTGACTTTTTAAAATAGAACTTATTATTTACAGACATGGTTCTCTTATCGGCAGAGGGTTGGCTTGTGTTGGCTTTTTTTGATTTAAGAAGCAGAAGGAAATGGATTAGTGTGGAGAGATGTTTAGCATAGATAAATAGGGATGGTAATATTCTAAAGGAATTTCAACTGTCTGATTTCAGTGACAAATCCTAAAAAAGATAGGCTAGCTTTATTGACTCATTTATCAATTAAAAGTAAATAAATAAAACCACGGCTCCTTCTCCCTAGTTGACTCTTCACGCTTTCTGATACTCACCGTCTACTGATGAAGGGACTTAACTAGCTGACCACTAGAGGTGGGAGATTTTTATCTAGAGGGGAAAAATCTATGGGTCAGTGTGAAGATTCATGATGGACAGCAGAGCAAGTTTATACTTTGTAAAGCGTGTCTTCTTACAATATGGAAAATAGTAACCTATTTTGCTAAGCTAACTGGAAGAAGCTATGTATGTTTGATGAGACAACATATTTTCTAAAAAAAAAAAAGTAAAGTACTTTTGTAGCTGCAGTACAGTTTTGATTTGGCTGACAATAATATGGAGTAACTGGAATCCAAAGGAATCGTAAACCCAGTTGTACATTTGTTGGAGATACATTTTTTGGAAGAGCAAATTGTAATAATTAAGTAGGTGAGCCACACTACATTATCAAGCCAGTCCTCTATAAAAATGGGTGAAATGAGTTTTCTCAGTACACCCTATTGTCATTTTTGCAGATTACTTTTAAATTTTAGATTCAGGGTTTGTAGACTGATCCAACTTGAGCCTTTCACTTGTAATTTATCAGGAAGCATAAGGGAAACATATTTAAGCATCAAGCTTTACAAAACAAGTGAAGAAAATAGATGAATCCTAATTGACCTTCACCAAGTTGTTTCTTTCTTTTCTGAGTTTGTGAATAGAGTTGAACTATATACTCCTTTTTATTAAGATAGGTATTAGCCTCACCACAAAGTCAGAATAGCCATCTTTTCATTGCACTCATTGTTCTTCCAACCCTTGTGAGAAAGTAGATAGGGAGTAATAAGAATAGGGAAGCAGGGATGACAGAGAGAGGAGAGAGAAGGAGTTTCCTGACTGAACAGTTGTACAAGGGTGCACTTAGATTTTTTTTTATCATAGACTCATAAATGGATTTTTTAAATAATTGAAAACTTTTGGAGCCGTTTTAGGTTTTATAAAAATTAAGCAGAAAGTACAGAGTTTTCATCTCTTGCATTTTTCAAAAGACGAGTTAATGTCTGCATTTCTATTCAGTGAAAACAAACTATCTTATATATAGTTTTTCAGGTATTCACCACAAGAACCACCACATTTTTTCAAAGTCAGTTATATATGGTCTGTGATGTTTGTATTTTTTTCTTCTTATGTTCCAGTACCAAAAATGACAATGTGTAGACCTAAAGCATAGGGTGATACAGTTGTGGTCAACAGTGAGCCTATAGTATAGGCTGCACAAATATAGTCAAATCTGGACCAATAGAATAGGCTATACAGTTGTAAATAATCATGGGCCAATAATAGGAATGGTACAGTTATAATAAGTCATGGGCCTAGAGTATGGACTGTGCATTTTTAACCAATTGTGAGCCAAAAGTATGGCGTTGGAACAAATATTATGAAAGAAGCTAGGAAGAAGGGACCTAACATTTTCTTGGACACCTGGTTTGTGCCTGGAAATGTCTTGTGAACTTTCCATGTTATCTTATTTAATTCTCACAGAAATACTATGAAGTAGGTGTTATGATTCCTATGATGAAAAGATGGAAGCTAAGGGAGGTTAACTAGCCTTTCCCCAAAACCCCACACATATGTGGGACAATATGTGAATGGCAAAGACTCTACTCTTTCCACACCATCATCCCTTCTACTCCTGATTTCATTTGTCCAGAGGTGGCAACTATGTGGCATTCCAGGCCAGTAGCAAACCTTCGTAATTGATCCCAGAGCATTTTTCCATCCCCAGTTTGGCTGTGAATTTCTTCTCTTCACCGTACTCTAGGTAGCCATTATTAATCAGCTATGATTGGCACATAAAGTAGAACCTATTTGTCATCCCTAATCTTAGTCCCAGTGCATAAATTCTATGTCTTTAATAATTCCTTGCCTTCATCAAATCTTCTTTTTTCCTCTTTTCAATGTTACTTCAAACATCAGTGCTAGCTTGAGCAGGTCCTTATTTGGGTCTCTGAATGTTTGATACTTGTTGGCCTGTGCTATCCTAAACATTAGAAAACGTGTAACTACAATGTGCCTCCAGATACCCTCCAAAACATTTCTCCTTAACTTGTGTGACAAATAATCAATTCTTCTCAGTCTCTTTTGAGCTTGTATGTAGGAGCGGAGTGTTTTATCTTGGAAGACCTGAGAAGAATATACTTTTTCCTAACAGTTCTTTAAGCAGCCCTTAAAGCACATCTCAGAAGTAAGCATCGACAACAACATATAATTTTGAGCTTGCTCTCAGTTTTATACCATGTCCAGCAACATCTTTTTGAGGACTTACGATGGCATAGGGCTTCTTACTTAATGGATTTTACAATGCAGTTTAGTCCCAGAATAACGTCTCATTCTCCTCAAATGAAAATACAAGCTAAGTAACAGCATTTGTTATGCAAATACCACTTAAAGCCTCCTGAAAGACACAATTAGTTAATTGTGTATTTGCTATAGGACTATGGCTTCAGGATAATCCCTGCCTAGTCTCAACCATGTGGCATCCTTTAAAACCCATCTCTGATATAAATTCTGGAGTCATCATTGGCTTTAGAACCCATAGAATATATTATTTTCCTTCTTTTAACTTAATTGTTATTCTATTTAAGCTCTTGTTGTAAAGAAGAGACTCTCAAGTTAGTTCATGTAATGGGATTTTTTGCATTCACATAGAAGCCTGGAAATAACCAAATCATTGAGCCTCAGTCAGGTAGGAAACATTGGAAAGCCAAGCCCCAGGAAGGGTGGACCTGTAGGCTAAATCAGGCCACAGAGTCTTCACTCTTGTGTTTCACCATTACCTGAAGTCAATTACTGTCTTAGCCTTTTCTTTCTTTGTAAATTAGCTACATTAACCCCCACTCCGCATATTTAACTGACTCCTGACTTCTGCTTCCTCTTAATTTCTGCTTTCTCATAACTTAGGCCTATACATGGCCTATTACAGTCTCTGCAGAATTCTGCATTATATTTTTTCTTTCAACTTCAACTCTGCCACTGTTGTCAATTCCTCATGTATCCTTATTTGCCTGAGAGTGAGAATCTAATTAACCTAACATGCAAGTATTAAGAAGAAAATAAAAGGTATCCATAACCTAAGTATTTAGAGACAACTGACATATTTATATTTGCACAATTCCTTATAGTTTATTTTTAAAAACATATGTACATACAAAAGATAATTGTATAAAATTGGGCCAAAACTGTATATAGTTTTCCATTCTCATTTCACATTTAACTTTATCTCATTGGCATTTTCCAGTGACATTAAACATTACTTTAAAATGTGTCTTTTAATAGCTATACCTTGAAAACCTTAACTTAAACATTGTCTTGAAGATTTTCTGTTCTTTCCTTTCTTATACTTAGATATTTTGGCTTAACAGTTTCATAGAGAGCCATCATTAATTTTGTAACAGGATAGAGAAAGGCCATTGATTTCTTCTCCTTGGTTCATCATGTTCCCTGCTAATGCCATCTTCTGCTGAAGATGAAGGTTCTCCAGCCACCGGCTGAATCCCAGTAACACCTCATACATTACTGCATTAGATACACAACATAGAATTGACCTATGCCATGCATGAAATATTGATGATTTCCAATAAATTCACTAGTGAGCAAAGGTAGAAATATTAATTTTTAATTTAAAATCAGAGAGTACAGAGTGAGCAACATGTTGCTTTGGCAGAACTGATCAATTAAGTTCTATATACTAAGATCAGTGGCTTTTCTTTCAAGAGCATACAACTATGAAAACTATGTCTTCCTTTACATTTTACTTATGGAATTTTATTGAAAGGTAAAAGAATGTCATAGACTTAAATATGTCATTCTGATTGTTAAACATCACAGACATCAATATAAATAGTCTAATAACCAAACTGCTTGGAGAACAAAGAAATTTATTACTTAATATTATGGTCAGCCTTAGTTTAAAGAAAAACAACTAAATTTGATTCAGTTAACATTTATTTAGCACTGACTATTTCCCAAGCACTCTGTTGGATGCTATTGTATTTATTAAAGTATGTTTCTCTCTGACTCTTCACAATTATATCGAGTGTTACTATTGTCTCTATTTTATAAAGATACTGAGACTGAGAAAGTATTTGCACACATGACTATAAATGATAGAATTTTAATTTTAACCTATACTTGCTCATTCTGGGTCCATTCATTCACTCAGAAAGATTTACTGAGTACCTACAGCATGTTAGAGATGGTGTCAGCCACTGGGAATACAATTATGGACATACAAGGTCCATTCCTCATTTGATTATAGTCCAGTGGGGAAACCATATAAAAAATCATTAAAAGTGAAATCTGCAGAGAAAGACAGACACAGTATGATATCACTTATTTGTTAAATCTAAAAAAGTCAAACTCATAGAAACAGAGAATAGAATGGTGGTTACAAGGGGCTGAAGGGTGGGAGAAGTGGAGAGATGTTGGTCAAAGGGTACAGACTTGCAATCAGAAGATGAATAAGTTTTGGAGAACTAATATACAGAATGATGTTTATAGTTAATGATACTATATTATATACTTTCAAGTTGCTAAGAGACTAGATCATAAATGTTCTCACCACAAAGAAAGAAATGATCACTTTGTGACTTGATGGAGGTGTTATCTAAAACTTTGGTGGTAATCATAGTGCAGTTTGTAAGTGTATCAAATCAACACCTTGAACACCTTAAACTTGTACAATATTAAATGTCAATCATATCTCAGTTAAAAAATAATTGTGTTACAAAATAAAACTATAGTGATTATTAACTATGAAAACTGACTAAATGTTTCTTTTGCTATAGTATAGCTACCGCCCAGCCTTTCAATTTTTTTTTCTTTTTTCTTAATTGTGGTATAGTTGCTTTACAATGTTGTGTTAGTTTCTGCTGTACAACAAAGTAAATCAGCTATATGTATACATATATCCCCTCCCACTTATACCTCCCTCTCAGCCTCCTGCCCCCATCCCACCCATCTAGGTCACCACAGAGCACTGAGCTGAGCTCCCTGCGCTATACAGCAGGTTCCCACTAGCTCTTTGTTTTACACATGGTAGTGTATATATGTCAATCCCAATTTCCCAGTTCATTCCACCCGCCCTCCCAGTGTCCAAACGTCAATTCTCTACGTCTGAGTCTCTATTCCTGCAGATAGGTTCACCTGTACCATTTTTCTAGACTCCACATACATGTGTTAATATACGATATTTGTTTTTCTCTTTCTGACTTACTTCACTCTGTGTGACAGACTCTAGGTCCATCCACGTCTCTACAAATGACCCAGTTTTGTTCCTGCTTATGGCTGAGTAATATTCCATTGTATATATGTACCACAACTTCTTTATCCATTCATCTGTTGATGAACATTTATTTCTCCTATTTATTGGGTAATTACTATGTGGCAGGCACCATGTTAAACTTCATGAGAGTTATTTAATTCAATAATCTCAACAACCCTAATAGATAAATGCTATAATTATCCCCTATATATTCATAAGGACACTGAGGATTAGAGAGGTAAAGTAATTTACCCAGGAGCACAATGTGGGAGCTGGGATTTGAAATCACATCTGTTTGGTTTGAAGACCGTTTTGGTCCACCAAAATGCTATTTAGTCATTAGTGTTTCATGACCATTTTTCTGGTATTATACATTCATGACTTTTATAATTTTTTTAACATCTTTATTGGAGTATAATTGCTTTACTATGTTGTGTTACTTTCTGCTGTATAACAAAGTGAATCAGCTATACATATACATATATCCCCATATCCCCTCCCTCTTGTGTTTCCCTCCCACCCTCCCTATCCAACCCCTCTAGGTGGACACAAAGCCCCAAGCTGATCTCCCTGTGCTGTGTGGCTGCTTCCCATTAGCTATCCATTTTACATTTAGTAGTGTATAAATGTGCATGCCACTCTCTCACTTCGTCCCAGCTTACCCTTCCCCCTCCCTGTGTCCTCAAGTCCATTCTCTACATCTGCGTCTTTATTCCTGTCCTGCCCCTAGGTTCTTTTTTTTTTTTTTTAGATTCCATATATATGTGTTAGCATACGATATTTGTTTTTCTCTTTCTGACTTACTTCACTCTGTATGACAGACTCTAGGTCCATCCACCTCACTACAAATAACTCAATTTCATTTCTTTTTATGGCTGAGTAATATTCTACTGTATATATGTGCGACATCTTCTTTATCCATTCATCTGCATGACTTTTATAATTTTTATTTTCTCCCTTTTCATTATTCATTTACCTCCCACCCCATTCATTTATTACCTGTTCCTTTCAGAAAAAGTTTGCTGACCTCTGCTCTAGTGCTAGCCTTTGTAATCACTAAACTGTAATGTATTTTACTTGATATAGTGTGTAGTATGGGCAAAATTAGAAATGACAAAATATATGTGGGTTAAAGGGTGATAGTGCTACCCACGGATGACTGTGGTACTTCATTTTTGATGCTTTCCTGTTAGGTAGGTACCTACTTACCTCTTATCACCTGTGTTTTCCCTTCTATGTAATGCTTTTCTGCTTTCCTAGAACCTAAACTTTTCTACATCTATTTTCTAAAATTATGTTTCCATATTTTTACAGTTTTCCATTAAGTATATTTGTTACCCTGGGATAAGTTATTCATGTTAAAAAGTAACTCTACTGAATGCATCATTAGTAAGCTAGTTGGGTTTTTTCTTTCCTATATAGCATACAAAAACTTGAAATAATGGTCATGCCTGTATAATCTATAGCATAAATCTCTGAATTGAAATTGTATCCTACTCCATTTTCCCTGGTCCTCTGCCCTGTTGTTCTCTAAGTTTCTCTCCCATTTTCCCTCCTCCTACTTCTTCTGCTTTTATCATTTCTGTTTATCCTAAAAGTATATTCATTATATATAAGATAAGCTAACGTTCTGAGAAACACATTTTCCCTCTATTTTATATTTGATTAAAGTACAATATATATGATAAAAATTTAATAGAGTAGATACTATTTGTCTAGTTACTTAAGTCGCCTGCACATTCATGGATTAGCAAACAACACCAGGGCAAGTGAAAATCCTATCTCCCATCTTCTTTCCCTACCATTCCTGTGACAGTGTCTCCCTATCATACTTTACATGCTCTTCAGATTTCGGTGCATTATTGTTGAAGTTTATCCCAAGATTTGCACATAAATACTCGTGAAACCAGGTAGAAAGATATGAATCAATTCTCAGGAATACAGAGTTGAGGATGTGCTGCAGCATTAATACAAATGAATAATACACCTGCATATTCACTGAAATACACTAAGACTGAGAAGGTACTAAGTTAAAGTTAGAAGAGGTAATGTTGGAAGGGAGGGCTGAGAGAAGTTAATAAGACACATGTGTGGGTCCACAGCTAGACTGAGACTGTCCAAGGAGTAGCATCAGATTGCTAAATATTTCAAATTACTTTTCTCTTTTGAGAATGTCATAGGTTTACATACCTGAAAAAAAAAGATATACCCATAGTCAAGGCAGTTTCTTAAATCTGTTATTCATTCAATCTGTACATTATTCTACCTTTTTTACCTCTAAAACAACATAAGGTGGTATACTAAATTTAGGTTTCCACAGTACAAATTACAAAGCATTTCTGGATATATTTCAGAGTATTTTGGAGACCTCAGTTAATGTTTTAAAACCACTAAGTTTCCCACTAAATAACTTGTAACATTTCATAATTTCTATTTCCTCATCCGTAAAAGGTGAGGATTGGACCATGTCACCTCTAGGGGCCTTTAAGCCTTAATATTCTATGTTTCTGTCTGTATAAAATTCAGATAATCATCTATACTGAGCACAATGTCAATCAGTAGAATTTAAAATATGTTCTGTGAGCCTGAAAAATAGTTTTAAGAACAACGCTAGGAAACATTTTTAAAACAACGACAGCAATAAAAATGAAAACAAAAGTGGCATTACTCAAGGAGAACCTCTTTGGATTTCTGAAATGGTATTACCTCTTTAATGTACAGTTTGTAGTCTCACTTCTTAGGAAGAAAAACATAGAGAAAAAACAATGGTCAGGAATATGAGCAGAAGGCAGAATTTAAACCTGGAAAACAATTTGTCCATGAAATTTAATCCTGAGGTAAACATGGGTTTGAAAGGAATTGCATACTATATTTTAGTGGGTGCATACTTTTGTCTGTGAACTATTTTAATAAATACTCATGAATAGCATGACATGTTACTCTTCTTAATAATTACATATACCATGACTTCTTTGAAATATCTAGTTATTAACTTAGCTGTCATTGCCAAGGTCGTATATAATTAAGCTGAAAATGTTAAACAATGGTATTCACTTTTCTCATCTCTCCAATTAAAAGGAGAGGATTGTTAAACACTGGAAGAAGTGCCTCTGATGAACTTTTTATATCTCTTATACTCTGTGCAAGTATTGAACTGAATATCTGAGTGAATTCTAATAGACAGGAATTATTGTAATACAAGATACTCAAAGATTATTTTGACCTTGAAGGGAGACTTTTTAAGAAATACCTTTTGAATTGTGACAGGCTTGAATTTTCTAAATTAAGATTGAGGTCCTTTCAGAAATTTAGAGTTAATACTAGCCTATATACTAATTCACTACAACACACCTATCCGTACATAAAATTCTTAATAAACCAGAGTGCAAAGGACTGCCTTTTAATCAAAAGATTTTGGACCTGTTGTGTTCTTTAGGACTTAATGTCTGAGATTAACATACGGGCAGTCCTTTTTCTCTCCTAAATTTTATCTTTTTTTCTTGGTTATAAATCAGCCTCAGCCATCATTCCTCTCACTTGTTAGTCTTTCTGTAGCTGATTCAGTGTAGCTAGTGAACTAGAAGGAACATTATCCTGTTATTCTCATTAAGTGGCATCAACCCTAGGATACCAGGACCAAAGATGTTAAGTGTCCAGAGATAAACAGTTTTATGAACATAAGAAAACAATAGTATATAGTTGGCATGAAGTCCTAGGAAAACTAAAACTCTGGAAAATAAAAACAAACTCTAAGTTCATAGTTGCATGTAATGTTCTAGAAAAATTCCCCAAAGTTTTTTTGTTTTGTTTTGATTTTATAATTTTGGGCGTATGCATTTGTACATATCCTTCTGGCTGGAATATTATGTATATAGTCAATATGGCTGGAATATTGTATACAATAAATAATAAGTACTCCGGGACCGTTTGCAAGAAAAGTGTGCTCTATAGACCAGTTTGTTGGTCTTATCCTATTCCTTTATATATTGTTTGTATATATAATATAGTATACGTATGTAGTATATACAGTTAGTATCTGTATCATCCAACATATTAATACAGTGGCTTTCACAGGCAAGTACTTGATATAAAGTGTTTACTGAGGTAACTAAGGCCTAGGCATCATTGGTTGGAATTGCAGGCCATTAAACTCTTAAGTAATCTTATCCATTCATTCAACAAATATTTATTGTGTGAGTTGGGCACAGTTCTTGGCACTTTTGCTGTATCAGTAAACAGAGTAAAAACAAAACAGAACTATGCCCTTGCAAAGTTTATGTTTTAGTGAACCTAAACTAATCCAGTTTCCCATTTTATGACTCTATATTACCCAGATTGATAGTACTCTAGGTGTAGAGAACAGCAGAAACAGTGAGTTGGAGACAAGAAAATAGAACAGTATGCAGTTCAGGTCAGTTCAAGCATAAAGGTAGGATGGGGAAGCAATGCAAGTGAAGGATGCAAAGTGCATATTGGGACACAAAATTGAAGGGGTCCAAAGAAGGGATGATGGGCAGAGTCAGAACTAACTCTCTCCAATAATGGGGATCTAATTTTGCTTTTTGATCCATCAAATTATATGATCTTAAATAAGCTGAATGTTAGTAGAGATAGAAACATGGGGGGAATAGAATGGAGAGACACTGGAGGTGAAGATACCTGGTGAGGAGACTATTGAAGTGGCCCAAGTGAGCAGTATTAAGGCCTGATGTTTTGGTGAGAAGAGACTGGCTAGAAAGGAAGGCCTGAGTGGAAGGGACAGTTCACAGTGGAATTGATAGGAATCAGTAACAGATTGATTCAAGCAATGAAAAAGGAATCAAAGCTGTTTTGATCTCAGGTAGCAGAAAGAATTATAATGTCACTAACAATAACGAGTAGGTTATTTTTCTGGGTGGAAAAGGTACCAGGAGGTAGGTGGATAGGTAGATAGATAGATAGATAGATAGATAGATTTTTTTTTTCACTTCAGATATGCTGAGTTACCAAAGTAAAGATTGAAATGTAGGATTAGAGCTCAAAGAAAGTTCATGGATGGATCCTTTGTGACTGGGTTATTTGGTGGGATAAAAAATTCAAATGCCTGACACCTCTATATATTTGTCCCTGGAAAACCCAGAGAAATATGTACGTAGTCTCCTTTGTTTATATAATGCTTTACCTTACGTAACTTGGGAGTCACAATATATTAAGTAGTGTTATATAGGAGAAGCTCAGGGGAGTCTCTGGTTGGAAGGAGGGCTAAGGGACTTGTCTTCCATAATAAACACACCATTTTACTTCAACGTTACTAAAGATTAAAGCAAAACCACCTAAAGAGTCTTTCATTCAACCTTTTTAAAGATTGAGAATATGTCAATTGTCTTTTTGACCCTTGGATCGGACACCTGTCATATGCTGTATTTTCATTATGTGCCTTTAAGTTATTAGAAACAAGTAGTCATTGGTTTTCAGCTTTAAAATGTATAAATATGCTAGCTGATAAAGATAGAGCAATTTTAGTTAATTTAGTTTTCAAATGTAATTCATTTTCATATTGTATACAATGAGTCAGAAGGACTTTTCAAGGTCCCAAGTGAGTGGTATGCTCAGTGGGCCAGGGTGAAAAGATTCAGCATGTGGAGTGATCAGGGAGCATATGAGTCAATGCCAGCACCAAAGAGTCATTTCCCGGGAAGAGTGGGAAAGCCATCAGCAGAGCCAGCTTCATGGTTGTGTGACCTATGCAGTCACACATAGTTCCATGTTCAAAATTTTTCTTGTACTTGGAGATTGGTTCAATATGGCGGAGTAGAAGGACGTGCACTCACTCCCTCTTGCAAGAGCACTGGAATCACAACTAACTGCTGAACAATCATTGAGAGGAAGACACTGGAACTCACCAAAAAAGATAACCCACATCCAAAGACAAAGGAGAAGCCACAATGAGATGGTTGGAGGGGCGCAATCACAATAAAATCAAATCCTATAACTGCTGGGTGGGTGACCCACAAACTGGAGAACACTTCTACCACAGAAGTCCACCCACTGGAGTGAAGGTTTTGAGCCCCATGTCAGGCTTCCCAACCTGGGGGGCCAGCAATGTGAGAAGGAATTCCTAGAGAATCAGACTTTGAAGGCAAGCAGGATTTGATTGCAGGACTTTGATAGGACTGGGGGAAACAGAGACTCCACTCTTGGAGGGCACACACAAAGTAGTGTGTGCATCAGGACCCAGGGGAAGGAGCAGTGACCCCAGGGGGAGACTGAACCAGACCTACCTGCTAGTGTTGGAGGGTCTCCTGCAGAGGTGGGTGGTGGCTGTGGCTCACCACTGAGAGAAGGACACTGGCAGCAGAAGTTCTGGGAAGTACTCCTTGGTGTGAGCCTTCCCAAAGTCCTCCATTAGCCCCACTGAAGAGCCAGGTAGGCTCCAGTGCTGGGTCGCCTCAGGCCAAACAACCAACAGAGAGGGAACCCATCCCCACCCATCACCAGACAAGCAGATTAAAGATTTACCGAGCTCTGCCCACCCGAGCAACACCCAGCTCTACCCACCACCAGTCCCTCCCATCAGGAAACATGCACAAGCCTCTTAGATAGCTTCATCTACCAGAGGGCAGAGAGCAGAAGCAAGAAGCCTTACAATCCTGCAGCCTGTGGAACAAAAACCACATTCACAGAAAAGTAGACAAGATGAAAAGGCAGAGGGCTATGTACCAGATGAAGGAACAAGATAAAACCCCAGAAAAACAACTAAATGAAGTGGAGATAGGAAACCTTCCAGAAAAAGAATTCAGAATAATGATAGTAAAGATAGTGTATAAATGTCCATGCCACTCTCTCACTTCGTCCCAGCTTACCCTTCCCCCTCCCCATGTCCTCAAGTCCATTCTCTAAGTCTGCATCTTTATTCCTGTCCTGCCCCTAGGTTCTTTGTTTTTTGTTTTTTGATTCCATATATATGTGTTAGCATACGATATTTGTTTTTCTCTTTCTTACTTCACTCTGTATGACAGACTCTAGGTCCATCCACTTCACTACAAATAACTCAATTTCGTTTCTTTTTATGGCTGAGTAATATTCCATTGTATATATGTGCCACATCTTCTTTATCCATTCATCTGTCGATGGACACTTAGGTTGCTTCCATGTCCCGGCTATTGTAAATAGAGCTGCAGTGAACATTGTGGTACATGACTCTTTTTGAATTATGGTTTTCTCAGGGTATATGACCAGTAGTGGGATTGCTGGGTCGTTTGGTAGTTCTATTTTTAGTTTTTTAAGGAACCCCCATACCGTTCTCCATAGTGGCCGTATCAAGATACATTCCCACCAATAGGGCAAGATGGTTCCATTTTCTCCACACCCTCTCCAGCATTAATTGTTTGTAGATTTTTTTTTTCTTTTGCGATACGTGGGCCTCTCACTGTTGTGGCCTTTCCCGTTGAGGAGCACAGTCTACGGACGTGCAGGCTCAGCAGCCATGGCTCACGGGCCCAGCCGTTCCGCGGCATGTGGGACCCTCCTGGGCCGGGGCATGAACCCGTGTCCCCTGCATCGGCAGGCAGACTCTCAACCACTGCACCACCAGGGAAGCCCTGTTTGTAGATTTTTTGATAATGGCCATTCTGACTTGTGTGAGGTGATACCTCGTTGTAGTTTTGATTTGCAAATTCTATAGTTTTTAACCTTACCAAGGCCTAATGAAAATCTTTGAGACCTGAAAGAAAAAAAATAAAAAAGACATATTGGCTCCAAAATAGAAAGAGAAAGGTGCAATATCAAAATGATCAAACAATATATCTAAATCACCAATGGTTAAATTTACTGTTCATAAAAAGTTCATGTTTCTCACTTCTGCAGAATTCCAAATCAGGCATATTTATGGTGAAAAGCATGACCAATTGTAAATTAAGTGATTTACTTTTAGTCAAATTTATTTTAAAAATTCTTTACATGCATACATTTTCACATAATTTATATGATATGGGGCTGTGGACTACCCAAATGAGTAGAGCATAGAGCTTAAGTAGGTAAAATGGTCTCGTATCCCATACAGCAAACCATTCTTGGGCAGTCTTCTTATGATGAGCCACATCATACAGTTCTAGCCTCTCTGGGATCCAAATTGTAGATGAATATAATTGAATTTGGTTTCTAACCCTGGTAGAGTCAGTTGTGGTTAAGGTTTCTGTATGATGCAAAGCGTGGTATGATCATGACATTGAAAGCTTCACAGCTTGATCAGTCAGCTTTCCCATTTACAAATTAATTCTAAACTTTTATTAGTTCTTTCAAAGTGACAGAGTAACTGTGCTATTAAATACTCAATGCTTAACTACTTTGTAGATTTCTTTTGCTTGATTTTTCTGTATTGTTTTAAACGTTCTTCATAGGAGATGTTTGCAATAAGGTATTTTAGACATTCTGAACTATGCTTCTGCTACAAAACAATGAAAACTGCTGGATAAATTATTTTTAATACTTTCCATGTTATACTGAGTTGTGAGTTGGCAAAATAATGATAACAGGAATAAAAAAAATATCCTTAGAAGCTATCAGTACCCTTCAGGCAAAGGCCACTAGGAACACATCTGGAGTTAAATCAGTTGGATTTTATTAATCATTGCATTGATGGAGAACTCTCACCGCAAGGAACCATGGGGTATCTCAGTAAAAGGATGTCAGAAAAACAACCTACTATAGGATTTGGGCTTTGGTTAGGCGATTTGGGTAAGGGTCTAAGGAAAGAAGCTTTGCCTCTAGATTGAATGTAGTTAAAAAAAAAAAAAAAAGCAAGGACAGATCTATGATTGGGTATCTCAATAAATCTTACCTAGAGAGGGAGGGGAGACTAGAATGAGGATAAAGTGGTCTTTGATAAAGAAGTACCATTTGCTCATTTTAGCTAAGAGGGTGATGTTAGGTATTTTGTGAATGGTACAGTGACCTTGTTTTTGTCATTGTTTGGAGAAAATTTTGAAGTAGATTTGATTTGTCTCACTTTATCATGGTCTCAGAGTAACACCCACTGAGGTTGTTATTCTGTGAGAGCACGCTCAACAGAAGAATCACAGGGCCTGGCTGTGAGTGCTCAGCCAGCTTCCAGACATTAGGGGATGCCCTTTCATTTCTTTATCAAGGCTATGGCGCAATGAAAGAATAGAGTTAAACACGCAAGAAAGTTGGCATTCACTCAGGAGGCTTCCATCGAGTATTGTTTAGCCAAACCTCCATTTTGATTATCAGCTGGCATAAAAAATAACAGGAAAGAAAGATTAGGGCCTTCTCAAGAGTTTGTGTCTGACCTGAGACCCTTAATACGACATCAAATAGACCATGTGTTTCATGTCTTCCTCCTCACAACCCTTCACAGAAGGTGATGACCAGAAAACCTATTTGTCTTGATATTGACACTGGGTGGAGGGGAGAAAGAGTCCACTGAGAAACTTGTACACACAAGCCAGTCAGCATGTGTGCTTGAGGCTGCAATGTGTATTACATGTGTGACCAGAAAACCACAATGACAACAACAAAGCTCAAGCTAAAACTTTAGTTTGAAATGAAGTGGTTCTAGGACGTTAATCCTTGCAAGGCTCCTGGCAAAAGGAAATTTAAATCTCTTTTGAAGAAATATAACTTTAACCAAAGCTTCAAAATTTCCAAAGGTCATGGTCAGAAGTAAGATGTACAGGGAAATAAGGCTCCATGAGAGCCAGCACAAACAGACTACAGAATCAGAGTTTTACAAACTCCAGATATGAATGTTACCAGACACATAAAACAAAATATGTGTGTTTAGTGTATATAAAGACATAAAAAAGGATTAAAATCTGAGTAAAGAATAAGAAACCATAAAGATAACAAAGCTGATTTTTAAAATCTTTTAGTAATTTAAAATATAATGATTAAAATAAAATGTTTAATCATAAAAATTAATAAGTATAGATCAGTTATTAAATAGTTATATACTTATGTTGTCAAAATTTAAAGTTGGATTAATCAAGGAATTTAGGAATCATGTCCACAATAAATCGGCAGTGTACATAGCATAGGGGATCCTTTGTGTTCTAGTCTTTGTATCACTTTTCAGGGTCATTTCTTTTCTCTAGACATAGAAAATTCTTGGAGTTCCCTGGATATATTCTCATCAGCGTTAATCTACATACTTAAATTACCACATTTGTCATGTTATTTGTAAATCTGATTACATGTCTTTTTCCCTGCTGAATTGTGAGCTCTGATGGCAGGGAGGAAAAGTTTTATTAATTAATCTGGTTTTCTAGTAGTATTTGATACAATAAACAATTTATACTAAACACATAATATTTGTTGATATAAACTGAATTCTCCAACGTTCAGTTTATTCACATCTTAATCATGTCACCGATTTTCTCTGTCCTTCAATCTTTTTTCCTCTTTGGATAAGTAATATAAAAAATTATGAAAGCAGTAACTTCTAGAGTTTGAGCATGTTGTTTTCATGGACTTTAAGAGAGTGATCTTGAGATTGGCAATATCTGCCTGCCCAAGGGTCATAGGAACAGACATTTTATTCTTTGTTAAACTGTTTTATATAACTGTTTGTGTTTGCAGAATGTTTATTTTGTTTTGGTAATCTACATTTCCTGACAATACTAATTAGAAAAGTGTAAAGATATAAAAATAATTTCCTGAGATAGCTCTGAAAGCTTAACGACTTCTGTTAGTATAAAATAACCAAAACCCATGTAAATATTATGGCTTGAAATTGAAACTTAGACCTTTTATGGTATACCAGTTTATTAGAAATTTACTCATTATTTATTATTTACTCATTTATTTATTTTATTTTATACATTACTCATTATTTATATCTAAATATTTAGTGTTGTAAGTTCAAAGCTAAAACACACTAAAAACACCTTTAAACTTACAATGAAACTTTCAGTAACAAGGGAAAAGTCATTTATTTTTCTGACTTAGACATGAAAAAAATGAGTCAAATACCACAGACACAATGATATTCAGTGGCGGACTTTTCTGGCAATTTTTGTCTGAAGTAAGGATGTTGTGTGTGTGTGTGTGTGTAATAGTATTTCAGTGTTATTCCTGTATCAATCGTTACAGTGCCTCTTTGTGAAGAAGAATTTAATGTGTATTCTAAGATTTTACCTATTTTTTGTATCTGTTGCTCCATTTTATTTCTTTCTTTCTTTTTTTTTTTTTTTTACCATTCTGAGTAATGTTACTAGTAGAATGATTAGAATAAGTCTTGCATAGTTGGTTTCATTAACCAACAAGTGGGTTTTGAAATCACAGAGTGTTAAGAATGCATCCTTTATTAAGATGTGTTATAGTGACACACATATCCCATCATTTAAAATAAAGGACATGCCAGTCAAAGAACCAAGCTTATGCTTTGACAGTATTTCACCTTCATGGTTGGATAACTCTCCTTATAGGCCATCATAGTTGTAGACTTACATCTCCATAGTTCAAGCTGCAGTGGAAAGGAGTTTAATGTTTATTGAGCTCTAAAAATCTGCTTCCACTGCTCCTACAGTACACAAAATCACCATCCCTACTCACTATATGCAGAATAAGCAATGACCCCTAAAATGTGAAAATGGTATTAAGATATTATTTATGTAATTAATTTCATTAGAGGCCCTTATAATACAGGGGTTATGAGGAATTTGAATAATTAATTGTAGTGCTAGAAAATAATATAATAAAATATATAATTCTAGTCCTATTCAAGTGGTATGTCAAAATCTTTTATATGCTAATGTATTTATTTCATAGGACTGTGTACTTTTATCAATAAGATAATCAACACTTCATAGGACTGTCCCTAATTTCATTATTTTATGAAACACATATATACATGATTGTATGTATATTATACACTCATACATACGTATTTATATATAAGCATTTTCACATTTTGTTAAAGTCTAATATGACTTATTTCCTTTACTTTTCAATATTGTTAGGTCAGTGCATAAAGAACTATGCAGTATTACTGTTTTATACTTTTCTATTTTATTATAAAAGTTAGGATTCCCTTTTGTATATTATGGTATTTTATCATTTTATATTTCTTCCTTGCTTTTCTTAATTTAAATGAAGAATAATTTAACACATTATCCACACTGTATCTTAATTCAAACTATTTTATGGCAAAATGAGTACACATTTTCTTCAATGGTTTGATTGACATACCTAAAATATGTTAAATAGTTATATGGCAGCTAATAACACGTTTTGCTGGCTAATACAGTAGCTGTCATAACAGAAGTGTGGTATCCTGTTATAAACTCATTAATAAAATTGTCTCATTACATTTTTACTCCTGTTCCCAAATGGGAAAATGTAAGGATATCCTCATTTTTATTTGTTTTTTTATGTATTCATTCAAAATGAGCACTTCATAAAACTGTAAAATTGTCTTTTTTTATTTAAAAAAGAAAATGAAATTATTTTTTTCTTTTAGACTCTAGATAGAAGACCTCAGCTTTTCATTTCATGAAATGCGATTGGATATTATGAAACGTGCTTAATCTACTAAATACCTTTTTAGTGAGGCATTATATTTCTTCCTCAAAGTATTTAACTTTTAGAAAATATTTGTTTCTAAGTTTAGATGGTGATCAGAATTAGAGAGTGCCTTTATTTTTCTCCCACGATGCCTTAAAATAAATCACATCATGCAGTAGAAAGAGCAAGTTGGGTAAAATCATGTTCTGTTCTCAATTCTAAATCTAGATTTGTGACTTTGAACCAGTTTTGTAAACTCTCTAAGGTTTGATTTCCTCATATATAAAATTAGGAATTGTAATACTTATATTTTATAATGTTTTCAGACATTCCTTAGGTTCTAAGTATTCTTACTTTTGTAGATACCACTGTATAAGTTTGCTAGGGCTCACATAACAAAGTACCACAGACTGGGTGGCTTAAACAACAGAAATTTAATTCTCACAGTTCTGGAGGCCAGGATACAAAGTATCCACAATATACAGAGAATGTTTACAACTTAATAATAAGATAAGCAAATGGATTTCAAAATTTAGCACAAGATCTGAACAGGCACTTTACTGAAGAAGATAAATGAATGCCCAATAAACTCATGAAAACATGCTATACATCATTAGCCATTATGGAAATACAAATTCAAATCACACTGAAATACCACGACATACCGATCAGAATGCCTAAAATTAAAAAAAAAAAAAACTGATAATATGAAGTGTTGGCAAGGATGTGGAGCAGCTGGAACTCTTGTATATTACAACAGGGAATGCAAAATAGTATGACCGGGCTTCCCTGGTGGCGCAGTGGTTGAGAGTCCGCCTGCCGATGCAGGGGACACTGGTTCGTGCCCCGGTCCGGGAGGATCCCACATGCCGCAGAGCGGCTGGGCCCGTGGTCCATGGCCGCTGATCCTGCGCGTCCGGAGCCTGTGCTCCGCAACGGGAGAGGCCACAACAGTGAGAGGCCTGCATACCGCAAAAAAAAAAACAAACAAAATAGTATGACCACTTTGGAAAAGTTTGATAGTTTCTCATAAAATTTTACATGCATTTACCATATGATGTGAAAATTCCACTCCTTGTTATTTACCCAAGAAAACAAGTGTTCAGAAAAGATTTATAGTTGAATGGGCATAGCTATCTTATTCATAATATCCCCAAATTAGAAATATCCAAATATGTGTCAGTAGAATAATGGATATATGAATTGTGTATATTTTATTTATGTAATGAAGTACTTTTCAGCAACGCATAGGTGAACTTCAAAACATTCTACTCAGAGAACAAAGCTATTCACAAGAGGTTTTTCCTGTATGATGTCATTTACATGAAAGGACAAATTTTTCAGTTTCCTTAAGAATAACAATAAATATTGGAAAGGAAGAAAAGAGAGGGCATATCTATAGATTAAAAATAATTTTAAGAGACATATCAATTGCATGCAATGTATGGAGCTTATTTGGTCATTCAAACAAACCATCTATTTAGAAATTCTGAATTAACTTAGAAAATTTGACCACTGACTTAGATATTTAATGATATTAAGGCTTTATGACACTTTCTCAGTGTAATATTGGTGTTGCAATTGTTTTTTAAAAACCAGTCATTTTCAGTGGAACTGGGAAGCAGCCCTGATCTGTTAATAACCATAGAATTCTTTCACCATTTAGGGGATAATAGTCTCAACAACAGTGGTGCATGAAGTCCAAAAATATACAGAGAACCTTGGTTACCATTTCAGTGTCAACTTTGGCCAAGTTCCAGGACTTAGGGTTGTGGGTGTGACAGGAAGAATAACTATATCATTTCCTTAGGGTAACGTTTCCCAATATGCGCTCCTGGAACACATCCCTACAAGATACTCTACAAAAAAATGGAATTTAGTGACCACTGGACCCGACCACTGGTATAATTAAGACCATGATAATTCTGAAATAAAGAGAACTTTTAAATTTATTGTTACCCAGTGATTCCTAAATTTATTTGACCACGGAACACTTTTTCCCCCCATTTTAGCTATCAATATCTTGTGGAACAAACTTTGGGGAAACTGTTTTAGATATTATATTACTCTCAATATAGAGAGAGAAGAAGATGCTGTTCTTGTTCCTGTCATTCTGTCAAGATATCATGGTTGGCTGGATTTCCAGCTCTGGCCAAATGTCAAGAAAAAAGCTTAAATGTCAAAATTTTAAATTTTATCTTGGTTTATGGATATTGAATCTTAACTTGACACTGACAACCTACATGAATGAAAGGCAAGCATTTTGTCTAAAAAGGAGCAAGACATAAGATTAACCTTGTAATTTTTATATCTGACTTTCTAAAACTGCTCAATTTGTTAAAACTGAATCTTTAGATTTGGATTTTTGATGAGGGCTCACCAACGTTAGAATTTACCGATGGTGGTCATCTCATTCATTATTTGATTTGTACTTCATTCTTTCCCTTTCAGTTCATCTACTATATCCATCTATTTCTCTATTATACCCTTCATTACCTGGGTTTAGGTTTTTGTTTTGTGCAATGGGAAGTCCCAGGGAAAAATCCTTGAAAATACAGACGAATCTGTGTTGCAAATCTACCTTAGAGTTTGTGGTGTTACAGGAATGGGAGCTTGAGATCCTTAAACTTGCTATAACTGCCTAAACTGTGCTTAATGGCTTTAAATAAAGAGGAGACAGATGAAATTACCCTCTATATCCATGGCTGCCTTGTATTCTTTGAATAGCATCCTGGTATCTTCAGTTGTATAGATTAATTTAACAGTAGGTCATGACCTAGGATCATTTATTCACAATCAGATAGGAAACATGCCCACTGCCTAACAGGTAGGGATTGGGGGAGGTACTGTGCAAAAGGACCAATGAATTAAACATCACTTCATACCAGCTGTGTGAAACTCTTCAAGTCAAGTGCCTTATTTGAGCATTGGCTTCCTCAGTTTAGGGATAAAGATACCTGCTTTGCTTTGCTTACCTTTTAATGTTTTTGAGATGAAATGGGATAGTACATATGGAAGTTCTTTGTAAACTAAAGATTTATACAGGTGAGGTTTAATTTAGTCCATCCTAACATTGATTTGTCAAACGTTACAGTGTAGCTTTTATTTTTTTTTGCGGTACGCGGGCCTCTCACTGTTGTGGCCTCTCCCGTTGCGGAGCACAGGCTCCGGACACGCAGGCTCAGCGGTCATGGCTCACGGGCCCAGCCGCTCCGCGGCATGTGGAATCCTCCTGGACCAGGGCACGAACCCGTGTCCCCTGCATTGGCAGGCGGACTCTCAACCACTGTGCCACCAGGGAAGCTCTACAGTGTAGCTTTTGATACTTGAGAAATCATGAATCACTTATGAAGCTATTCATATTCTGATTTGTAGTTCCTCTTGTGAGTGCTTTGCAGGTATCTATACATTACAAAACATCATGGTCTCTCACCATATTTATTTCTATGGAAATAATTTAAAACTATTCTATTTACTGACTTAACAGCATAAACTGTCTATCAATGTTTTAAATTCAAATATTTTCTTAAAGCCAAAATTAAAGTATATTTTCTCATATAATTTACAAGATTATAAATTGGATTTCTGTCACATTCTTCTTCAAATATATATTTATGTTCAGAAAAGAAATTAACTAGATCTAGATTGAATCCTAAATTCTACATTATTTGGAGGGAAGGTCTTCTTAATCTAAAAAAATATTAACTAGAATAATTAGAAACTTGATTTCATGAGCAAATATATGTCCTGTTTTATATATTTTACAATATCTTAACCACCTTTGAGACAAATTCCTGTGTGCTTTATGATTTGGTTGAAACTGTTCGCTTTTGGAATTTACATAATTATGCTTTTAGCTGTTTTTAGAAAGACTACACAGAAGGTGATTCATGAGATTTTTTAATATTTTAATTTACTAACATGATAGTGTTGTCATGTTAAAGATGTTTATGTGACATAAGGCAGCTATTTTACCAATGTCAGGTAGATAAACCCCTACTTTAAAATAGCTTAAGGGCCAGCTCCACAACCATATAGCATGAATCATATTAGAACGTTAATAGACTTTCATTGCTTTCATTCTAAATGTCTCAGAAAACAAAACTCGGTTTATGGCAGAGCAACAATAATTCACCTTAAACTCTAGGGCAGCATCACCTTTTTTCTTTTATTTTTTAGGAATCTAGTGTTCAAAAAGGCCATGTTTTTGGAGAGGAGATATTCCAAAACAAATACTTTATAAAAATAATTACATGCCTTTAATTTTATTGTGTGTTGAGAAACATCTGTAGAGGCGATTATTTCCCTTGTAATAAGCCTAGTGGGGACAACTGTAGAACTTTAAATATCTGAGTGGTAATCATTAAGGTTTACATTTAGGATATCAGACAAATTGCCAGTCTGCTCTAGACTGCTAATGAGAGCCCTAATTCCTTATTAGGAAATTCATCTTTCTTGAAGTAAATAAAAGATTAGATAGCAGTTAAATCTAGGAAAGCGGACAGTTGTTACTGCTATATTACTATCCTTAGTATTTGAAAGTACTAGTGAAGCAGACGTTCAGCATGACCAAGTCCCAGGGTGAGTGGCTTTTTATTATGTGCTTATGGTCAGTATTGAATTGTTCACATTTGCGTGCTGCCGTTTTGGCCATGCTGTAGCGAATTGACAAGTAAGGCAGCTGGGAGTGAAGATTTAGTTATAACTCCCTGGAGAAATTTTCTTGTGTATCTTTTTTAATTTCAGTTATGGTTCTGCACTGCCACAAAAATTGTGCATGGTTATGTTCACCTTCCTAATAATGAGTCTGTACCTCTGAGCATTTGAAAAAAGTAGGAAATACAAATTACATGGGTTTCAAAATAGGAAATCTGGGGAAAAAGGCTGACTGTAGTAGGAAAAGAAATGACAAAATGACCTGACTAATTTGGCATTTTAGCCACTTGGAGAATTTTTTGGTAAATATTGAACTTTGTATGGAGGAAGGTGCAGGCTGTATGTTTCCTCAACCACAACCTGGATACCAGGTGGGTTATTACATTGAAAAGTAATTTGAAAGGTTATTACGTTACATTTGAAAGGTCAACTTTGAGCAAACATACCAATATTTATTTTAAAGCAGGAAAAAAGAAAGAAACAGAACAGTTAGTTGCACAACATCCTCAACCTTCAGATGCTGTGACAGCTGCATGCATAAAAGATTCGCACCTCAGAGGATTCATTAGTATTAGATGCCAAGACCAACAGTCTGTATTTAGGCTGGGCACATGGACATAGGACTAGCAAGGAACTAGGTTAGTGTGTTTAAATGTATCATTTATTTCCTAATCTCTTGCAGATCAATACTTCTGTAAAATACAGTAAAAATAAATTAATAGAAAAAATTTTTTTAATTTAAATCCCTAGTGGTTTTTGTTGGTGTGGTTCTATTTTATTAGATTTAAAACTCAAAGACATAGAATTATGCCCAAAAATTGCTATAAATGTTCCATACTCTCAGATTCTGAACTATATCAAACAGTTCATCCACCATCACTGGATTAAATATTATGTAGAACTGATCTAGAAGATCCAGAGCCCTGTTCCAGTGTGTTTAAGCTATTGTGCCAAATTATCATGCTGTTCACGCAAAAACAATGAAACCCCTACAATTTTTCTAACCAACTGTTATCCTGAACACTATTTTGCCAATGGCAATTCATTATAACATTCTTTATGATAATTAATAACACTCAAATGTAGATTTGAAAATAATATTTGAAGTCCCTAAGTAATCTCCTCTGAACTGTTGAGTCTTGATTGAGGCACTTTAATGTTAATTGTCCCTAAGGTATAGATTAAAGTTTACTTGCACATCTTACACACACACACACACACACACACACACACACCAATGTTTATTCCAAAATATTTTTAACAAAAATGGCAATAAATATTATGAAAGCAAACAAACAAAAAGTTAGAACCAAGAGGACTATTTGAGTTGAGTTTAAAGAAAGACTTCACACAGGTGATCAAATAGTATAAAGTCTTTAGGAAATAAGACTATGTACCTTCCTTGGATTAAATAAAGTTACATTTTGAAGCACATTTGCTTATAGCCCATCACCTTCTGAACATTTCCAGTGTGGATGATAAATGGAAAATTTCTTTATCCAAGATTCTTTCAATAGTACAGAAACAAAGACCAGGGAAGAAACAGGAGTTCTGTAGATGGAGCAGATTAAAGAACATCCTTCAACCAGATATTCTAAACCTGGACTTCTGGTTCAGAAATCTCCTGGCTTCTAGAATTTTTGATAAAACCTTTTGTTTTTTCAGAACCCATGTACTTATCAATGCATTTCTGTCTTTTATTCCAGTCATTCCTCATCACTGGAAAATAATTTGTCACAGTAAACAAAATAACTCCACCCAGCTGTAGGCTGTTCTACCTAAAAGTTCTTTAGAACTATGGAAATGTTTTAAAGACTTTAGAAAGTTAAAAGTTACTTTTTTGGGCCAGCTACTTTTAATAATAAATGACCAACTGATGAAATTCCAACACTCTTGACCATATGCTTACTACTTTGAGTGTTAAATGTTTTTTTTAGAAACTCTTTCATTTGACTAATGTTCTTTGCTGCAGGCTTAATTTTAATAATAGATCCTCTAAAAGCCACAGATGGACTGTTTCTACTTCAAGATTTTTATATGTTTTTAAAATTTAGCACTTGATACTAAATTGATGGCTAAGAAATAAATTTAATCCTAAATTTGATGTTACACTTTCAGAATGGGTAATGTGCCCTGCAGTCTTATGTTGATTAAAATCAAAGGAACAAAGTGAGAGAGTGGCATGGACATATATACACTACCAAACGTAATATAAATAGCTAGTGGGAAGCAGCCACATAGCACAGGGAGAACACCTCGGTGCTTTGTGACCACCTAGAGGGGTGGGATAGGGAGGGTGGGAGGGAGGGAGACGCAAGAGGGAAGAGATATGGGGACATATGTATATGTATAACTGATTCACTTTGTTATAAAGCAGAAACTAACACACCATTGTAAAACAATTATACTCCAATAAAGATGTTAAGAAAAAAATCAAGGGAATGGTAGAGAATATTTGTTTAGCAAATACTGTTAAAGCATGACAAATTACACACTAAAAATAATTGCATTTGGCATCCATTTTTCCTCATTATGATTCACTGGGTCAAAATGTCTCATTTTTACTTAAAATGAAACTTTACTTTAAAACTTCATCTGAGGGCTAAAATGATGCGTTAGAATTGGTGCCATTGTTTTCTGATACATTCTTGTAACATGATAGTGTGCTGCACAGTTAACGCTTTGTACAGTTTCATACCTTGTGTGAATATCTTGAAGATAGGAAGGATCATTTTCATTTTATGTTTGATGATTTTTTCCATATGATGATTGTTAAAGATGAAATTTTGTATGACAGATCTAAATCAATTTTTACAGCAGGAAATAAAAAAATATACTCACAAATCATATACTTTAACTTCAAAGAAACTTTTTCTTACAAACAATATGCTTTGGTTATGGGATATTTTTATTATTAATAGAATAAACTAAATATGCATTTTATATCAGGAGGCCAAATTTAGTGAACATTTTTTATATAGCCATCTTTAATTAAGATATAAAACGACCTCAAGATGCCACTAATTAACCATTGTGGCTGAAATATAAAGAGTTGGCATAATTTATAAAACTTGCTAATTGCCCTTCATGGTTGTGGATGTTAATTGAGCTCTTAATATAAATAAATCACAGAGCCTGTTAAACATTTAATGTAGAAAAATTAGGCATTTTTGAGACATAATGGGATCTTACTATGGTGTTGTGCTATTACTGATTTATAGTCTCTCTAAAAATACTTTTTATTTGCATCCATTTTATTTTTCATTGAGCAAATACCAGTTGAATACTAACTAAGTGTTACACTCGGCTCTCTTTTGGAACTTATATTCTAAGGAACAACTTAGATAATAAAGAATTAAACAAGAAAATATGTCATATAATTTTACATAGTGGTAACTGTTGTGTAAACAGCTGGAGCAGGACAATAGTAAATGATGGAGATAAGGTGGGAGATGAGCAAGTTTAAATAGGGTGAAGAGTAATATGTGAACAGAAGTGTTAACAAAGTGAAACAGGCAAAGAGAAGGTAATTCTAAACATATTTAGGGTGAAGGATAGGTTTGTTGCAGCTTCTTGGTGATTTGTGTCATTCTCATGAAGAACATGATAGCTATTTGCATCTCTTAACAGGCTGATAAGATGATAGTTGTTCAGAAAGAATGGTAGTGATTAATTGCCATTCGGTTTCTGAGAGCCACTTGTGAAGGTAATAAGTGACAAGTTTTATATCAGTATTCCAGGCTTTTGCAATTTTATCATGGACTTATGACTATAATATCTGCATCCAAATTATCCTTCAGTGTTGTATATAAATAATCTAAGTGATATAAATTAAAAATCATTATCCTAAAATAGATTTTGGAGAACTCTATGCCCAAGGAGAATTCTGGGATTTCTGTTCTAATTTCCTCATTATCCCTTGATTTTAAGAGGAATGTAAGATCAATTGTTTGAGAGGGATATGCCATGATAATACCACTCACATTGATACAGTAGATTCTTTCTCCTGTTATCTTCTTTTTTTGTTCATCCATCCATCATGTAACTGATTACAGGTAGTCAGGTTGCCACATCCTTAAAAACAAAACAAAAGGCCTTCTTGTTCCAACAGTCCAATCTCTGCCAGTGTTGTCAACGATTTCTCAGTCACTCAGCTGGGAATCTCGGTGAAATCTTTTATTCTTCCTTGGCCAAAACCAATGCATTTCAGTCACCAACTCCTGTCTACTCATGTTTAGTTTTCTCAGGAATTAAGCTCAGCATTTTGCGTGCGAGAGCCTGAACCTGAAGCAAGGCTTCAAGGCTTTCTTTGGGTCCAGTACCATGGAGGATGTGAAACACTCCTCTCAGCAGGAGTGGCTCATCCTCTGAGGTGTTTGATAGGCTGCCTCATGTTTCATGTGCAAAATAACCAGGTAACTCTGATATATCTCCTGTGGAGATATGCTTTCATATGTGCCCAGCCCTCTCCTCCCTTTTAGTTGCTTATTTCTAGCATGGCAGAGAAATTGCTCGGCACAAAATCAGTAGATCTGAGTAAACCTTGCAGCTCTGTTGTGTGAGTTTGGCCAAGCCAATTAACCTCTGAACTGATTTAATCATTTGTAAATTAAAACACTACCACATTTACCATTTACCATTCTCATGTTGGACAAATACAGTAATAAATATTTAAAATCTTTGAAATAAATAATATTCTACACACAAAGGTTAATAGTATTATTGTAGTTAATTAAAGTTGAGTGAATGAAACTTTAAATAACCTAATTTTACTACTCTAGACCTCACATTTTGTATCTTACACTGAAGAATTTGAATTAAAAATCAGTTTTCAAATGATATCCTCTCTCACTATAAAACAGAATTCCCTGGCTTGAAGCTAGAATCAAAAGAAAATAAATATTTCAAGTAGTCAAGTATAATGATATCTACAAAATTAATGAAGACTGCACATTGGAGAGAGTCTTTATTTAAAATGGTATTTTCGGACTTCCGGGTAAGATGGCGGAAGAGTAAGACGCAGAGATCACCTTCCTCCCCACGGATACACCAGAAATACAGCTACACGTGGAACAACTCCTACAGAACACCTACTGAATGCTGGCAGAAGACCCCAGACCTCCCAAAAGGCAAGAAACTCCCCACGTACCTGGGTAGGGCAAAGCGGAGAGATTCCCGCACAGAGGATCGGTGCCGAGCGGCACTCACCAGCCCGAGAGGCTTGTCTGCTCGCCCACCAGGACGGGCGGCGCTGGAAGCTGAGGCTCGGGCTACGGTCAGAGCGCAGGGAGAGGCCTGGGGCTGGCGGCGAGAACTCAGCCTGAAGGGGGCTAGTGTGCCACGGCTGGCCGGCAGGGAGTCCAGGAAAACTCTGGAGCTGCCGAAGAGGCAAGAGACTTTTTCTTCCCTCTTGGTTTCCTGGTGCGCGAGGAGAGGGGATTAAGACCGCTTCTTAAAGGAGCTCCACAGACGGGCGCGAGTCACGACTGAAAGCGCGGAGCCCAGTGACGGGCGTGGGACGCTGGGGCTGCTGCTGCCGCCACCAAGAAGCCTGTGTGCGAGCGCAGGTCACTGTCCACACCGCCCTTCCGGAAGCCTGTGCAGCCCGCCACTGCCGGGGTCCCGGGATCCAGGGGCGGCTTCCCTGGGAGAACGCACGGCGCGCCTCGGGCTGGTGCAACGTCACGCCGACTTCTGCCGCTGCAGGCTCGCCCCGCACTCCGTGCCCCTCCCTCCCGCCCGGCCTGAGTGAGCCAGAGTCCCCGAAGAGGCTGCTCCTTTAACCCTGTCCTGTCTGAGCGAAGAACAGACGCCCTCCGGCGACCTACACGCAGAGGCGGGGCCAAATCCAAAGCTGAGACCCGGGAGCTGTGAGAACAAAGAAGAGAAAGGGAAACCTCTCCCAGCAGCCTCAGAAGCAGTGGATTAAAGCTCCACAATCAACTTGATGTACCCTGCATCTGTGGAATACATGAAAAGACAAATAATCATCCCAAATGGAGGAGCCAGGAGTCAGTGCTGTGCCTCTGAGGTGGGAGAGCCAACTTCAGGACACTGGTCCACAAGAGACTTCCCAGCTCCACATAATATCAAACGGCGAAAATCTTCCAGAGATCTCCATCTCAACACCAGCACCCAGCTTCACTCAACGACCAGCAAGCTACAGTGCTGGACACCCTATGCCAAACAACTAGCAAGACAGGAACACAACGCCACCCATTAGCAGAGAGGCGGCCTAAAATCATAAAAAGTCCACAGACACCCCAAAACACACCACCAGACGTGGACCTGCCCACAAGAAAGACAAGATCCAGCCTCATCCACCAGAACACAGGCACTAGTCCCCTCCACCAGGAAGCCTACACAACCCACTAAACCAACCTTAGCCACTGGGGACAGACACCAAAAACAACGGGAACTACGAACCTGCAGCCTGCAAAAAGGAGACCCCAAACACAGTAACAAAAGCAAAATGAGAAGACAGAAAAACACACAGCAGGAGAAGGAGCAAGATAGAAACCCACCAGACCTAATAAATGAAGAGGTAATAGGCAGTCTACCTGAAAAATAATTCAGAATAATGATGGTAAAGGTGATCCAAGATTCTATTTCCCAGATCCAAAATCTTGGAAATAGAATAGACAAAATGCAAGAAACAGTTAACAAGGACCTAGAAGAACTAAAGATGAATCAAGCATCGATTAAAAACACAATAAATGAAATAAAAAATACTCTAGATGGGATCAATAGCAGAATAACTGAGGCAGAAGAACGGATAAGTGAGGTGGAAGATAAAATAGTGGAAATAACTGCTGCAGAGCAAAATAAAGAAAAAAGAATGAAAAGAACAGAGGACAGTCTCAGAGACCTCTGGGACAACATTAAATGCACCAACATTCGAATTATAGGGGTTCCAGAAGAAGAAGAGAAAAAGAAAGGGACTGAGAAAATATTTGAAGAGATTATAGTTGAAAACTTCCCTAATATGGGAAAGGAAATAGTTAATCAAGTCCAGGAGGCACAGAGAGTCCCATACAGAATAAATCCAAGGAGAAATACGCCAAGACACATATTAATCAAACTGTCAAAAATTAAACACAAAGAAATCATTTTAAAAGCAGCAAGGCAAAAACAACAAATAACACACAAGGGAATCCCCATCAGGATAACAGCTGATCTCTCAGCAGAAACTCTACAAGCCAGAAGGGAGTAGCAGGACATAATTAAAGTGATGAAGGAGAAAAACCTGCAACCAAGATTACTCTACCCAGCAAGGATCTCATTCAGATTTGATGGAGAAATTAAAACGTTTACAGACAAACAAAAGCTGAGAGAGTTCAGCACCACCAAACCAGCTTTACAACAAATGCTAAAGGAACTTCTCTAGGCAAGAAACACAACGAAGGAAAAGACCTACAATAACAAACCCAAAACAATTAAGAAAATGGGAATAGGAGCATACATATCGATAATTACCTTAAATGTAAATGGACTAAATGCTCCCACCAAAAGACACAGATTAGCTGAATGGATACAAAAACAAGACCCATATATATGTTGTCTACAAGAGACCCACTTCAGACCTAGAGACACATACAGACTGAAAGTAAGGGGATGGAAAAAGATATTCCATGCAAATGGAAACCAAAAGAAAGCTGGAGTAGCAATTCTCATATCAGACAAAATAGACTTTAAAATAAAGACTACTAGAAGAGACAAAGAAGGACACTACATAATGATCAAGGGATCGATCCAAGAAGAAGATATAACAATTGTAAATATTTATGCACCAAACATAGGAGCACCTCAATACATAAGGCAAATACTAACAGCCATAAAAGGAGAAATCAACAGTAACACAATCATAGTAGGGGACTTTAACACCCCACTTTCACCAATGGACAGATCTTCCAAAATGAAAATAAATAAGGAAACACAAGCTTTAAATGATACATTAAACAAGATGGACTTAATTGATATTTATAGGACATTCCATCCAAAAACAACAGAATACACATTTTTCTCAAGTGCTCATGGAACATTCTCCAGGATACATCATATCTTGGGTCACAAATCAAGCCTTGGTAAATTTAAGAAAATTGAAATTGTATCAAGTATCTTTTCTGACCACAATGCTATGAGACTAGATATCAATTACAGGAAAAGAGCTGTAACAAATACAAACACATGGAGGCTAAACAATACACTACTTAATAACGAAGTGATTACTGAAGTAATCAAAGAGGAAATTAAAAAATACCTAGAAACAAATGACAATGGAGACACGACGACCCAAAACCTATGGGATGCAGCAAAAGCAGTTCTAAGAGGGAAGTTTATAGCAATACAATCCCACCTTAAGAAACAGGAAACATCTCGAATAAACAACCTAACCTTGTACCTAAAGCAATTAGAGAAAGAAGAACAAAAACATCCCAAAGTTAGCAGAAGGAAAGAAATCATAAAGATCAGATCAGAAATAAATGAAAAAGAAATGAAGGAAACAATAGCAAAGATCAATAAAACTGAAAGCTGGTTCTTTGAGAAGAAAAACAAAATTGATAAACCATTAGCCAGACTCATCAAGAAAAGAAGGGAGAAGACTCAAATCAATAGAATTAGAAATGAAAAAGGAGAAGTAACAACTGACACTGCAGAAATACAAAAGATCATGAGAGATTACTATAAGCAACTCTATGCCCATAAAATGGACAACCTGGAAGAGATGGACAAATTCTTAGAAATGCACAACCTGCCAAGGCTGACTCAGGAAGAAATAGAAAATATGAATAGACCTATCACAAGCACTGAAATTGAAACTGTGATTAAAAATCTTCCATCAAACAAAAGCCCAGGACCAGATGGCTTCACAGGCGAATTCTATCAAACATTTAGAGAAGAGCTAACGCCCATCCTTCTCAAACTCTTCCAAACAATATCAGAGGAAGGAACACTCCCAAACTCATTCTACAAGGCCACCATCACCTTGATACCAAAACCAGGCAAGGATGTCACAAAGAAAGAAAACTACAGCCCAATATCACTGGTGAACATAGATGCAAAAATCCTCAACAAAATACTAGCAAACAGAATCCAACAGCACATTAAAAGGATCGTACACCATGATCAAGTGGGGTTTATTCCAGGAATGCAAGGATTCTTCAATATACGCAAATCAATCAATGTGATACACCATATTAACAAGTTGAAGGAGAAAAACCATATGATCATCTCAATAGATGCAGAGAAAGCTTTCGACAAAATTCAACACCCATTTATGATAAAAACCCTGCAGAAAGTAGGCATAGAGGGAACTTTCCTCAACATAATAAAGGCCATATATGACAAACCCACAGCCAATATTGTCCTCAATGGTGAAAAACTGAAACCATTTCCACTAAGATCAGGAACAAGACAAGGCTGCCCACTCTCACCACTCTTATTCAACCTAGTTTTGGAAGTTTTAGCCACAGCAATCAGAGAAGAAAAGGAAATAAAAGGAATCCAAATTGGAAAAGAAGAAGTAAAGCTGTCACTGTTTGCAGATGACATGATACTATACATAGAGAATCCTAAAGATGCTACCGAAAAACTACTAGAGCTAATCAATGAATTTGGTAAACTAGCAGGATACAAAATTAATGTACAGAAATCTCTGGCATTCCTGTACACTAATGATGAAAAAATCTGAAAATGAAATCAAGAAAACACTCCCATTTACCATTGCAACAAAAAGAATAAAATATCTAGGAATAAACCTACCTAAGGAGACAAAAGACCTGTATGCAGAAAATTATAAGACACTGATGAAAGCAATTAAAGATGATACAAATAGATGGAGAGATATACCATGCTCCTGGCTTGGAAGAATCAATATTGTGAAAATGACTCTACTACCCAAAGCAATCTACAGATTCAATGCAATCCCTATCAAACTACCACTGGCATTTTTCACAGAACTAGAACAAAAAATTTCAAAATTTGTTTGGAAAAACAAAAGACCCCGAATAGCCAAAGCAATCTTGAGAACGAAAAACGGAGCTGGAGGAATCAGGCTCCCTGACTTCAGACTATACTACAAAGCTACAGTAATTAAGACAGTGTGGTACTGGCATAAAAACAGAAAGATAGATCAGTGGATCAGGATAGAAAGCCCAGAGATAAACCCACGCACATATGGCCAACTTATCTTTGATAAAGGAGGCAGGAATGTACAGTGGAGAAAGGACAGCCTCTACAATAAGTGGTGCTGGGAAAACTGGACAGGGACATGTAAAAGTTTGAGATTAGATCATTCCCTAACACCATACACAAAAATAAGCTCAAAATGGATTAAAGACTTAAATGTAAGGCCAGCAACTATCAAACTCTTAGAGGAAAACATAGGTGGAACACTCTATGACATAAATCACAGCAAGATCCTTTTGGACCCACCTCCTAGAGAAATGGAAATAAAAACAAAGATAAACAAATGGGACCTAATGAAACTTCAAAGCTTTTGCACAGCAAAGGAAACCATAAAGAAGACCAAAAGACAACCCTCAGAATGGGAGAAAATATTTGCAAATGAAGCAACTGACAAAGGATTAATCTCCAAAATTTATAAACAGCTCATGCAGCTCAATAGCAAAAAACAAACAACCCAATCCAAAAATGGGCAGAAGACTTAAATAGGCATTTCTCCAAAGAAGATATACAGACTGCCAACAAACACATGAAAGAATGCTCAACATCATTAATCATTAGAGAAATGCAAATCAAAACTACAATGAGATATCATCTCACACCAGTCAGAATGGCCATCATCAAGAAATCTAGAAACAATTAATGCTGGAGAGGGTGTGGAGAAAAGGGAACACTCTTGCACTGCTGGTGGGAATGTGAATTGGTACAGCCACTATGGAGAACGGTATGGAGGTTCCTTAAAAAACTACAAATAGAACTACCATATGACCCAGCAATCCCACTACTAGGCATATACCCTGAGAAAACCATAATTCCAAAAGAGACATGTACCAAAATGTTCATTGCAGCTCTATTCACAATAGCCCGGAGCTGGAAACAACCTAAGTGTCCATCATCGGATGAATGGATAAAGAAGATGTGGCACATATATACAATGGAATATTACTCAGCCATAAAAAGAAACGAAACTGAGCTATTTGTAATGAGATGGATAGACCTAGAGTCTGTCATACAGAGTGAAGTTAGTCAGAAAGAGAAAGACAAATACCGTATGCTAACACATATATACGGAATTTAAAAAAAAAATGTCATGAAGAACCTAGGGGTAAAACAGGAATAAAGACACAGACCTACTTGAGAATGGACTTGTGGATATGGGGAGGGGGAAGGGTAAGCTGTGACAAAGTGAAAGAGAGGCATGGACATATATACACTACCAAACATAAGTTAGATAGATAGTGGGAAGCAGCCGCAGAGCACAGGGAGGTCAGCTCGGTGCTTTGTGACCGCCTGGATGGGTGGGATGGGGAGCGTGGGAGGGAGGGAGATGCATGAGGGAAGGGATGTGGGAACAGATGTATATGTATGACTGATTCACTTTGTTATAAAGCAGAAACTAATAAAAAATAATAATATTTACAAAAAATAAAAATAAAAAAATAAAATAAAATGGTATTTTCTATCAAATATAAACCCCATGTTTAGTAAATCATCCCTGAAATTAGCTGCATTCCTTATTTCAAATATTTTTATTATTACTTAACAAAATTAATAATTGGTGGGACTTCCCTGGTGGCGCAGTGGTTAAGAATCCACCTGCCAGTGCAGGGGACACAGGTTCGATCCCTGATCGGGGAAGATCCCACATGCCATGGAGCAGCTAAGCCCGTGAGCCACAACTACTGAAACCCGCGTGGCTAGAGCCTGTGTTCCGCAACAAGAGAAGCCACCATAATGAGAAGCCTGCACAGCGCAACAAAGAGTAGCCCCCACTCACTGCAACCAGAGAAAACCCGTGTGCAGCAATGAAGACCCAAAGCAGTCAAAAATAAATAAAATTTAAAAAAATTAATAATTGCTATGTAGATTTTATTAAAACAAGATGATTCCCAGGTCTGTTGGTAGTTTATTTTAGAGTAATGAAATTTCAGGCATTTCCCCAGATTTTTCAAGAGTCAGCAATTAGATATTACCTTTAAAAGTATTGTCAGAAATTCGAAATCATTATACTATTTTGTAAAAATTATTACGCAGAAGGGAGACTTAAAAAACATTATTTTTCTTTGCTATAAAATGATTTTAAGTAGTATATAATAAAAACACATGACTGGGGCAATCAATGGTGATGCTACCCCAGAAAATATTAAGAATTTTTGGACATATATTTCCAAAAACATAAAATAAACAGACTATTTAAAAATATAATATTTATGTTTTCTTTTTTTTATATAAATTTATTTATTTATTTTTGGCTGTATTGGGTCCTCATTGCTGTGTACGGGCTTTCTCTAGTTGCAGCAAGTGGGGTCTACTCTTCATTGTGGTGCGCAGGCTTCTCATTGCGGTGGCTTCTCTTGTTGCGGAGCATGGGCTCTAGGCACGCAGGCTTCAATAGTTGTAGCATGTGGGCTCAGTAGTTGCGGCTTGCAGCCTCTAGAGCACAGCCTCAGTAGTTGCAGTACATGGGCTTAGTTGCTCTGTGGCACGTGGGATCTTCCCCAACCAGGGATAAAACCTGTGTCCCCTGCATTGGCAGGCAGATTCTTAACCACTGTGCCACCAGGGAAGTCCTATTTATGTTTTCTTATACATACTTTTGAGAACAAAATTATCTCTGTTGGAGTATGAAGGTGATTATTTGAGAAAAGAAAGTAAAATTTCATTCAAATGAGATTTTTACACTACAGGGTTAATGATATAAAAACCACTTTCAGGGCTTCCCTGGTGGCGCAGTGGTTGAGAGTCTGCCTGCTGATGCAGGGGACACGGGTTCGTGCCCCGGTCTGGGAAGATCCCACATGCCACGGAGCGGCTGGGCCCGTGAGCCATGGCCGCTGAGCCTGCGCGTCCGGAGCCTGTGCTCCGCAACGGGAGAGGCCACAACAGTGAGAGGCCCGCGTACTGCAAAAAAAAAAAAAAAAAAAAAAAAAACACTTTCATGAACTAGCAAAGAGCTCATAGTATCAGTGTAAAAAAGAAATATATAGGAATGGCAGAACCCTCTCTTATGACAGGGAACATTTCTGAGCTTTTATTAAATCACACTGACTATTGGTGCATTCATGTATTTGAAATATCTATCATTATTGGGAAAATTGTTTGTCATCAATTGATTAGGAATGTAATTCAACAATATTTATTGAATTCCAAGCAATTATAAGTCACTGTGCTAGGCTTTAAAGAATAAAAATTGTATTAGGCAGGAAAATGAAGTTTGTCATAAATGGAGATTAGCAAAATTTGTTCTTCCTATCCACCAATTTTCATAATATAATAGTAATGCTCTGTGATAAAGTTAGGCATTGGGCAGAATAAAAATCTTTTTTATTTCTTGGGCCTGCCCATAGGAAGTAGTTAATCTTCAGCTCCCTTCAACACAATTACCACTTGAACACCGTCCCAAAATGTGATATCATGCACCATGTGTGTGTGTGTGTGTGTGTGTGTGTTTCTTATCCCTTTTCAGATTTATTCTTATTCTCGTCTCTGCTATCATCCTTCCCCTAACTGAAGTAAAAATTCATTTCTAATGAAGTTTGTAGCATCTAATTTTTTCTTGATTTCAAAATGTATTCCTAGGTAAATAGTCACGAAACATTTTCATAAAATTTGTTAAGAACAAATAGTAATAGTTCAGTAAAAATGAAAGTTTACTTCAAAAAGATATTTTTAGTAGGCTTTCATTGGAGACAATTTTAAGGGATGAGTTGTGGTTGTTGAAGATGGCAACGTCTAAATACACTTTTATCAGTTCAAAAATCATATATAATTTTAGATGTAATTTTATATGTACTATGGACAGAAGGCAATTAAGAATGCCTTTGGTTAAATGTATATTTTTTCTTCTTTCCTGTTCTTGGCTCAGTCTTCCCTATATTTCTAGAGGTGATAACAGCCACAGAAATCTAAAAATGAATATTTAGGAAATTTTAATTTATTGCCTTCAGGTCTAGATAATTGAGTTTACTAGTCTATAGCACTATATCTGGCAAGTGTATAAATAGCCAGAGTTTTATAATTCAGTGAAAGTCCATTAGAATATAATTCACTTTCAGGGTCCTTGACTCCTTCCTGCTTGACTCATATACTCCCCTTCCAATCACTTGGGAGCATAGCACACTTAGCCACTTGGCAACAGGCATAGCTTTCTTTTCCAACTTCCAACGCATGAAGGTTTCCCTCCCCACTTCCCTTTCCACTGCAGTCTCACATATAGTGTGAGTTCCGTCTCTTGAACCTAATTTCTGCTTTTCATTTCTCTCCTGAGTCAGATCAGGGCCCTGCCTTTCAGAGATGCGAGTAGTTACAACCCAGAAACATAAGAATGATGAAGAGATCTTCCCTGGTCCTTTCTCCACCATCACTGTAATAGCCCCCAATGGCTATTTTCTTCCTCCTCATTGCCCACCCACTTCAACTCCTCTAACACACAGGCACCCATGTGTGCATGCACACACATATCCTGTTCCTTGAATGACATATCTAAAGTGACTTATGTGAACCTAGATTTCTTCTGAAATTTGAAGATACATTCCAGGTTTTGTAATACTCAGTTTTTCACTATTACCCCCTGTCCTTGTCTTTCCTACAAGGTCTATATGTTTTTATGTATTGGAGCCAGGGGTGGGGAATAGATAAAAGGGTTTACGGCTTACAAATTCTGTGGGGAAAGGCATTTCAGATTTTTTTAATGCCAGGGAAATCTCAAACTGATTTTGTATTTGCTTCTAAATGGCAAAGAAATTTCAGCCCATTTTATAGTGAAATCAGACCAAATGGCTGATGGCAGTATAAACTGAGACAGGCAGGACTTCAGAATAAACTAGGACTGAGGCCCTCCTAAGAAAAAGAGAGTTTGGGTTGAGGAGAGCTATAAGAAGATATATTAGCAAGATGTTCATTGTCCCATAACTGTTTGTACAAGAGCATAAAGAATTTATCTCCCAATAGTCTGCTACTCTTCTGCTCACTCCTAACCCATCCTTGCACTAAGGAATCTTTGAGAGTAGCAGCAAGAATTCCCACCAGGGTATTGGAGTTGGGAGTGTTCCATCTAACTCTCCTTGTGAAAGGAGGGTTTTGAGATTTTTTTTTTTTCTATACACGGGCCTCTCACTGCTGTGGCCTCTCCCATTGCGGAGCATAGGCTCCAGACGCGCAGGTTCATTGGCCATGGCTCATGGGCCTAGCTGCTCAGCGGCATGTGGGATCTTCCCGGACCGGGGCACGAACCCGTGTCCCCTGCATCGGCAGACGGACTCTCAACCACTACGCCACCAGGGAAGCCTTTTTTTTTTCTTTTTTTTAATTGAAGTATACTTGATGTACCATATTATATAAGTTACAGGTATATAATATAGTGATTCACAATTTTTAAATGTTATACTCCATTTATAGTTATTATAAAATATTGGCTATATTCCCCATGTTGTACAATATATCCTTGTAGTTTATTTTATATCTAGTAGTTTGTACCACTTAATCCCATACCCCTGTATTGCCCCTCCCCACTGGTAACCATTAGTTTGTTCTCTATATCTTTGAGTCTGCTTTTTTTTGTTATAATCACTAGTTTCTTGTATTTTTTAGATTCCACATATAAGTGACATCATACAGTATTGGTCTTTCTCTGCCTTACTTATTTCACTTAGCATAATGCTTTCCAAGTCCATCCATGTTGCTGCAAATGGCAAAATTTCATTTTTTTAATGGCTGAGTAGCATTACATTTTATACATACATTTTATACATATATAATGTATGTACACACACACACATCTTCTTTATCCATTCGTCTGCTGGTGGATACTTAGGTTGCTTCCATATCTTGGCAATTGTAAATAATCTCCTGTGAACATTGGGGTTCAGATAGCTTTTTAAATTAGTGTTTTCCATGCCTTTATTTCCTATGGGCTATAACTAACTTGTGATCTGTAATTATAACTAACGATAAAATAATTTGGTTGTCTGATTACCAAAAAACTCCAAACTGTAAGAAATATTTAGTAAATAGTTTATATGGAAATATAGAATTTAGATCTAGCAGAGACCTTATTTGGTTCTACAAATATTGTTATGGTTGAATGTTTTTGTCCTAACTCCCCCATTGTGAAAGTCTTAGGAAGTTGGGCCTTTGGGAAGTAGTTAGGTCATAAGGGTGGAACTCTCATGAATGGGCTATGTACCCTTATAAGAAGAAACACTAGAGAGATGATTTCTCTCTCAGCCGTAGGGGATACAAGGAGAAGATGGCCATCTGCAGACCAGGAAGTGTACCCTCATCAGGCACCCAATCTACCAGCTGTTTGATCTTGGACTTCTCAGGTGTCTGAACTGTAAGAAATAGATATTTGTTGTTTAAGGCACCCAGTCTAATGGTATTCTGTTATAGCAACACAAATGGAACCACCTTTTACAGGTAAGAAAAATGAGACCCAGAAAAGATTAAATGATTTGCGCAAGACCACTCAATGAATGTGTTGGAGTGGTAATTAAAATGCAGTTTCTGGGCTTCCCTGATGGCACAGTGGTTGAGAGTCGGCCTGCCAATGCAAGGGACATGGGTCCGTGCCCCGGTCCGGGAAGATCCCACATGCCGTGGAGTGGCTGGACCCGTGAGCCATGGCCGCTGAGCCTGCGCGTCCGGAGCCTGTTAAAAAAAAAAAAAAAAAAACTCAGTTTCCAAATCTGTAATCTAGCATTCTGTCCACTATAGCATTTGTGATTTATTTATTCAGCAAACATTTCAGGGCCGCTTATATTAAGAAAGCACTGCTTTAGAGATTGAAGTGAGGAGAGGGGAGAAGATATAAAATGATTAGGAAATTCCCTGTCCTGGAGAGCTTACAGTTTAATACATAACTTAAATTAGATCCACTAGTTACTATATGGCCTGTTAGAATGTACAGGTATTTAAGAAGGGTAACCAGGACATGGAAGTTCAGAGGAGGGAGAAGACTTCTGGCCAAAAGATCACAAGGAAGGCCAAGGGGAGGATAATTTTAAGTTGAAGGACGGATATGAATTCCACTGGTAGTATCAAAGGGAGGGCTTTCTTATCTGTGATGTTTTTTAGTTGAAAACAACAAAGGGGAAGTTGAAGAAATTGGCTAGAAAAACATGGAAAGGGGCAATTCTGTATGTCCAGGAAACAAAAGTGATGGGTAGATTTTTCAGGGTGCTACTTTCAGGATGCATGCACATCTTTGGGTAACTCCACTTATAAAGACAACTCCTGGAAAAGAAACTTTAATTGGATAAGAGAGAACAGGGAAACTGACTAAAAGCCTGACTACATTTATACAGAATGAGAGAGATACAGTGACTTGAAAAGGGAAATCAGGGTACTGTTACCAAAAGAAGGTATCATAAGGTAAAGCATAAATATGGGTGAAAAAAATAAAGCACAAACAAACAAACAAAAATCAAATGCCCACTTCAGAATTTTATGGAATGCAATGGAAAAAAAAATGAGGTATAGAGAAGGAAGAATAAGTACGGTCAGTAGAATGTTAGAATAGCCTCATTTGGCTAAAGCACAGGATGAATAAATTACATCAGAATGAACCAGACTTTGGCTTGCTGCTCATCTCCATCTTCTTTTTCATACACACCCAGCACCATACCAATCAGTGAATTACTCTCCCCAGTTTACAAGTTTTTAAGGTGCATATTGATATGAGAAACAGTTGACTCAAGGGACGGGAAAATTTGAGCCAATGGTTATGCCCAGAAATGAGGGATGGGACTACTCTCGCCAGCTATTAGCAATCAGACTCTTGGCACAAACAATATAGAGCCTGGTGTATTTGTCCCTCAACCTTAGGAAGATTGTCTGGCTTTGGCTACATGACTAGAACAAACAATTTTTCTTAAGGAATATGCCAAGAAGATTCTGTCCATCTGAGCCAAGCTGTAACTTCTTCCTTTGCTTCCTCTTTCTGGGCATTCAAGCAGGGGAGGGAACAAAGCAGTTCTACTGGGAGCATTTCTGAAAAGTATAGAAACTATAGAGATGCACACCATTTTCAAGTAGTAACATTTAGAGTTTTCTCCTCAAATAATCTATTGGATTTGCTCCCTGATTCTTCTCCCACTCCCCACCCCATCTTTGCTCTGAGCCCAGTGCCAAATAATTTGTGTGAGCTTCACTTTCTTCATTTGCAAATGAAGAGTTTGGATTAAGTTCTCTCCTAAGGGTTCTTCTTAGGTTATACTTTGATATCAGATTGAAAAGCTTGTTTGGGGTCATGTTGAGAAAATAGTTGACTACTTTGGACTAAGAAGTATGGTCTTCAGACTGTAGATTATGAAAATTAGGTACATGTTATTTAGAAGCAGAATCATAGGCTTTATATTTTTCCCAGATCTCTTTTTGGCAAATGTGTAATTTGAGAAGGTATTATATATTTTAATCTACTATTTTATTTTGTAAAATAAAGAAAATAATTTTTTTCACAGTTAAGTAAAATAACTCAATAATTTTTAAAATATAATAGTAAGCAAGAACCACTCAATTTTTTTGAAGGATACAATGGCTAAGGCATGCAATGCAATGATGAACTTGGCAGTGCTATGCTTGACAGAATGATTGATGTAGGTATTTTCTAAGCTACCAAATCTAGATATTACTAACAAATGACAAAACAGAAACTCTACAAACAATAATGATAAAACCAAAAATTATAACTATGGCAAATAAGATAGAAGATTAATTTTTTTATTTTAATTATATATAACATTTACTGGACACTCAGTATGTGGCATTCTTTATTTTTTAGCTTGCTTTAAGATGTTAACTTATATACCTGAAATCAGGTAGTCTTAAGACCCAGGCTCTATTTTTCAGCTCAGCCATTGCCCACTATCCATTGCTTAATCCTTCTTCAAGTGAAATTTCTAATTAAGGAAAAATATGCCTTTAAAAGTATGTATTTATATATACATAAAATATGTATACATATGTATGCAAAACATTTCTATACATATAATATGTTGATTGGGGTCATGTATAGTTGCAAACAGAAACCATAATAGTTTTAGAAAATGAGTATTTCCTTTTTCTCTTATAACAAGATATCCTAAGTTATGTAGTTGCCAATATTATTTTAACTGCTTAGTGAAGCCATCCAGAACCCAGTCTGTTTCTAACTTTACTACAATATCCTTAGCATGTTGGATTTTTCCCTTGTCCATCTCCCTTTGTGGTCAGAATATCAAGTCTCCTAGAGAGCAAAGGGGCCATGGAAGTCCCAAAGAGGAATACCCAGTCTAGCCAAGATTGACTGGAAGAGAAGGGTCTTGATATCAGATATAAACTCTAGTTCAATGAATAAGAAAACCCTCCTTCTGTGTTATGTCTCCATGGCCAGGACATAGCTGCTGGAAGCTGCAAGGGCAGCTAGGGAGGTAGGGAACTAGATTGTATGACAGTTTCAGACAACCGTGATCCATGTCCTGGGTCTGAGAATGTTTGGGCCTGAAACTAAATCAAGGTTCTAAATTTAAAAAATAGAGGAAAGAATATTGGATAGGCAACCAGCAGAATTTTCCATAATAAGGTAGTGGGTAAATAAAATTGCCTTACATGAAAAATGCTCCAATAAATTGTGAAGGATGATAAAGTATTTGTGAAATATGAGGCCAAGAAAGACCTTCTGAAACAAATGTGGCAATTCATTTTAGTTAACGAAAGAAAGTTTATATTAATTCTCAGAAGCTTCAGCGGGTTGTTCCATGGCAAAAAAGATATATCCAGTCATTGAATGAATAGACAGTCATTTGTTGTTGTTGTTGTTTTCTTAGGTAAATAAACTTTTGAGAGGGCTAATGTGGTATATTTGTAGTAGAAGAAATGGTTTAAATTGATAATGTATTTTCAGGGGCAAGAATCATCTTGAACTACAAAATGTGGGCTTATAAATGTTATATTAGGTGAGTGATTCTAGCTTACTTTAGTGGACAGACTACATATGTTGTTCTATAGTTAGCATTTTCTTGGACTGCCAGAAAACATCTCATCCCTTGGCATGTCCCACATATTAGATAGAAAGAAAAAGAGAAGAGAGGTGGAGTACAGGTGATGAAGGATCTGTAGACTCAGAACTCGGCAGAAACGACAGCTGAGAACAGTCAGGAATGGTGATTGCTCTGCAGCTGTATTGAATTAGCAAGGGTAGACATGTTTTCTGACTGGGAAAGACCAAGGGAGGAAAACAAAACTTCAGAATTTCAGGATTTCTAATTTTTAACTAATTCAGTGTGATGTCAGTAAGTCTAAGACCCATGGAAATACAGGGCATATGGAGCTGTAAACAATAGGTAATTGTTGATATATGCGATGGTGGTTTCAAGTGACTTTCATTTCTGAGTGTTCCACTTCTTTGAAAAAATGATTTTGAATTTGGAAAATAACATGTGCAAGCTCCTATCATTTGTTTTCCGCTATCATATTATATTGGATGGAAAAGTAAATTGATACTATAGACTAAAATATATGAGAAACTTTGGAGAGTAAGAATTTTGATAGTTCAGTTAAAAATACTATACTCAGCCATAAAAAGAAACAAAATTGAGCTATTTGTAATAAGGTGGATAGACCTAGAGTCTGTCATACAGAGTGAAGTAAGTCAGAAAGAGAAAGCCAAATACCATATGCTAACACATATATATGGAATTAAAAAAAAATGTCATGAAGAACCTAGGGGCAGGACAGGAATAAAGATACAGACCTACTAGAGAATGGACTTGAGGACACAGGGAGTGAGAAGGGTAAGCTGGGACGAAGTGAGAGAGTGGCATTGACATATACACACTAACAAATGTAAAATAGATAGCTAGTGGAAAGCAGCCGCATAGCACAGGGAGATCACCTCGGTGCTTTGTGACCACCTAAAGGGGTGTGATAGGGAGGGTGGGAAGGAGGGAGATGCAAGAGGGAAGAGATATGGGAACATATGTATATGTATAACTGATTCACTTTGTTATAAAGTAGAAACTAACACACCACTGTTAAGCAATTATACTCCAATAAAGATGTTAAAAAAAAACACACAGATTATATGTAAAAACAAAACAAAAACCAAAAACGACAACAACAAAAAAACTGTTTTTGTTTTGTTCATTCTTGGAGAATTCTTATTAAAATTCTAGATTTAAGGAAAAAAATACTATTTTATATGGTATCTTGCTCAGGCTGTGCCAGCAGATTAGAGGCAACTGAAACAATGAATATGGGAACTTCAGAAATGTAGCAATATATAGTTTTCAAATATATTTACTATTTGTGTAAAAGGTGTTTGTGTTGCTTATATGCACGCCCACATAAGGCTATTTTATGTGGTCATGGCGGTGCAAATAAATTGATAATGAATTATAATTTTGAGATTCAAAAGGATTTGAAGAGAATATGATTTTTGTAACTATTACAGACATCTTATTTCCTCTATCTTTAATTCTTTGTCTTGGCTCAATTACCCTAATATGTTTGAAAAGATCAGCGTTTTAGAAATTCTTATTTATATTTTTATAAGTATTTTGATTTATAATTCATTCTTCCAAGTATAAGAATATGAAGGGCCTTAGATAAATCTTCATAATTTAACATAATTACCTTTAAATATGAAAATAATCTTTGATAAATTCACAGTATTGATTTTCTTACCTGTAGCCCAGTTTGTTTTTCATTAGATTATAATGAGAAATGTACTCAAAATTATTACTTCTATAATAATAATAATAATAATAAAATTTAAAAATACCTAGTCTTTCAAACATTGTCTGTAGTTAAAAACATCTGCACATATTTTATATGGCAGATACATTATTTTGATTCATTTTATAAAGGTAGTAAGGCATTAATATTTGTAATTCTTTTTCTTTTAACTTTTTTATCACCCTACTTATCTAAATCCAGAGTAACTTTAAATAACTGAAAAACCTTTTCAAACCTTTAAGATATACTAAGTGAAATAAGCCAGTCACAAAGGGCAAATATTATACAATTCCACTTGTATAAGATACCTAGAATGGTCAAATTAAAAGACAGAAAGACTGGGAGAAAGGGAGAGTGGGAAGTAAAAAAAAAAAAAAAAAAAGTCTTTTTAGCCATGCAATGAGATACACTATGGCATTTTAGTATGACTTCAGTTCAAGAGTACCATGTGTCCTTTGCCGTAATAAAGACTTCATTCTAAATGAAAAACAAAGAGTGCATGTAAAACACTGAGCACTGACTGGGTGGACAATTATTATCTTAGTGAATGTTATCTTTTATTATTATGGGCAGTAAATATTTCAGAAGGTCAAAAGAGCAATGTGAAATAATGCACGTTTTAAATGGCTTCATGAGTATGTTTATGACAGATCAAATTACATACTTAAAATATTTTCCAACATCCTTTATTAAGAAACTGTATTATTTTAGGGGGAATTGTTGATAAGGATCTTCGTCACTACCTCAACTTACGATTTCAGAAGGGTTCTGTGGACCACGAACTTCAGCAAATCATTCGTGACAACCTCTACCTCCGCACGGTGCCATGTGAGTAACAGGCAATTTTTTTTCCCTATGGTAACAGATAAATGTTCACTGTGTATTCACTGTTTAATTTAAAAGAAAAGTTCAATTGCACTGATTTTTTAAATGGTGGACTTTTGGAATAGACAATTTATTTGAGATATGGAAGTTTTAATGCAAAAGCTTGTGACTGCAGTTGTGTGGTTTATGATGATGTCATAGCCAGAAGGGACATGATTTTCAAGCTATAAAACCTAACTTCTCAAGTTAGTATGGAGAAATATTAATTCTAGTCCAGGGTGTTGGTGATTTCCGAATAAATCATAATTGGGGTAGAACTCCACACAGGGAGACAAGAGAATGCAATTTCAATTCATTAGCTGAAACAGCTATTTCATAGATGGAATCTACACAGTAACTCCCAATCTCATCACTGGTTTGCAGCAGGGGCGTCTTACAAGTGGAAAGGAAATTATGTATTGGAAAGTAAAGTTAAATGTTCTGTAACTCTGAGAAAGTGATAACGTTGAGTGTTGGGCACAAATTTCTTAATATACAACGTTTAAAAATTCACAACAATCCCTGATTATGAGCAGGTGCTACTTCAAAAGGGAGGAATTGGTAAAATGATAAAATTCACAAATCAACTTTTTAGTACCTGCTTCAGCTCATTTGAGAATCTTCTATTTACTTTAGGACAATTCAAGGACGTTTCAAGCCAGATCCTAGATCCTAGATAGATCAAAATCAATTTCCTTCAAGGTAGATTCCATGACCTCCAGAAACTTTCCAATCTCTCTGGAAACTCTGATCTGTGAGTGTGTTCCTTTTGTTTTAGTTTTGTTCTAAACTTTAATAAACTCAAAGATGTGGGCAGTGGAAGGTTGATATTAAAGAAAGAAAAACTTGGCTGAGATAAATGAAACAAATAAACCATGTATATATATACATATACATTCATACATATATATGTATGTGTGTGTATATATATATGTATGTATGTATATGTGCATATATATATATATATATATATATATATATATATATATATATATATATATATAGTTTCTGGGATTGAACTACCAGAACTATGTGAAAGGTATGGATTAAGGGTGACTATACCAAAATACTGAAAACACACGAAGAAGTGAAATGGATAATTCAGCATCCAACCCTTTTCACCTACACACATCTTAGGAGGGGTGGCCCTTCCCACTGTTAGCACTAAATGTTCATCAAAACAGAAATGCCAGGGCACCACTATCAGGCATTCCTAGATGAGAGTGCTTATTGATTGACATCTTGTCAGTCCAAATGCTTCTCTGTGAGTGTGTGTTAGTTAAGTGAATAGACTTTTGGACTCTGAACAGTATGGAGGTTCCTTAAAAAACTCAAAATAGAACTACCATATGACCCAGCAATCCCAGTACTGGGCATATACCCTGAGAAAACCATACTTCAAAAAGAGTCATGTACCACAATGTTCATTGCAGCTCTATTTACAATAGCCAGGATATGGAAGCAACCAAAGTGTCCATCGACAGATGAATGGATAAAGAAGATGTGGCACATATATACAATGGAATATTACTCAGCCATAAAAAGAAACGAAATTGAGTTGTTTGTAGTGAAGTGGATAGACCTAGAGGCTGTCATACAGAGTGAAGTAAGTCAGAATGAGAAAAGCAAATACCGTATGCTAACACATATATATGGAATCTAAAAATAAAAATGGTTCTGATGAACCTAGGGGCTGGACAGGAATAAAGACACAGATGTAGAGAATGGACTTGAGGACACAGGGAGGGGGAAGGGTAAGCTGGGACAAAGTCAGAGAGTAGCATTGACATCTATACACTACCAAATGTAAAATAGATAGCTAGTAGGAAGCAGCTGCATAGCACAGGGAGATCAGCTCCGTCCTTTGTGACCACCTAGAGGGGTGGGATAAGGAGGGTGGGAGGGAGACGCAAGAGGGAGGGGATATGGGGATACACGTATGCATATAGCTGATTCACTTCGTTATACAGCAGAAACAAACACAACACTGTAAAGCAATTATACTCCAATAAAGATGTTGAAAAAAACAACAACAACTAGAAGTTGAGAAAGTGCATTCTTAAGCTTGTAAGTTTGACATTAGAGTGATGGGCAGAGGTAGATGGATTAAAGTAAGTGACTGAACTATTTATAAGGAAACAGGTGGACGCATTTTCAAAACTGTGATGTTGTCAGTGCAGTTATGTGAATTTATCTTTTGTGACATGAAAGAATGGAGATCTGAAATACTGAATAAAGAATCCAGGTACTTTATTACGTTTAAAAGCTGAGGGAAATAGATAAGAGGCTGACATTCAAGAATACCTGTAATAAAAATATAAAAAAATAAAAAAAGAATACCTGTAGTCCTTGCTAAGGTGATGACCTAAATAAGAAGTCTTAATTAAATATGAAGATAATAGGAGTAAATTTTGCATTAGTTAATTAACTTCTTAAATAAGTCATCTCTCTTCAGAGTTCCAAAGAAATACTATGATGGAAAAATACATATAAAAGTAAAATAACTAGGCTTATGTGAGTAAACATAAAGAGGTTTGTGATGTGATTTTGGTATAAGATCATAAATTCAATTAGAAATACTTGAATAGCTCCTATAAAGGAGATGATTAGAAACTTAATGAATATGAATATTATGATCAATTATTCTTTGAATTTGTAGCCAGCACTCCTAATAGCCAATTCCAATAATACCATTCACTAACAATGCTCTTAACTTGGCATAAAAGTGAAAAAAACATCTAAGATAGATGTGATTCTAATTTATATTATCTGTAATCACTTTTTAACTGACGAACTGGACCTGGACAATCCGGCAACTTCACTCAGTGTATCTTTTAATGAAATGTTCAGACGTTTTCAAAGAGTGTGCAGCAAAGATACGTCAGTAAATGTGAAAAATCCTGCTATTGTTTAGAAATTTACATGTGTATCCAGTATATCTATTGGCTTTGAGTATGGAGTGATATTTGTTACATATTCTTTGGGTCAAATAATTCTCATTGGTTTTCGGTACCCAGTACCATAATAGGAAAATGTATTCTTGAAGAGCTTGCCTCTGCCTTTATATATGCATTCATTAATATGTATACCTCTTGTTTAACTTACTAACAGGAATAGGTCAGAGAAACAAAATTGTTGTTAACTTGTAACTATGTTTGGGTGGTTTAACTTTTTTAGTAAGACGAGACCCAACAGAGTAATTCTGCTTACTGCCACCACATTATTCCACCACCACCAACTACTACTAAAAAGAAAGCAGCTGGATTTCCTTGGTGCCTAGTGAGTAAGAGGGAGTTCTGGGATGAGGGCTGCAGAGACTCCATCCCCTCACACACACACACAGTACTCATCCAAATCTTATTGTGAACAACTTAGCTCCTATAACTCCCTCTGAAGGAAATCTGGGCCTGGCTGCTGGCTGATTTCTGAGCTAAGCACAGGAGGGTGGTGGTCAGTCCAAAGCTCTACTGGGCCTTAACTGCATATAATGTAAAATCCCATCAGTGTGTTCCCTGCCCCATAAACAAGGGGTGCCTGCACTTAGCCTTTGCATTTTGTCTTCCAAGAACCTTATCTCAGAACATAATTCTTCAAAAACATATTTTTTTAAGTTGTGTCTCTAAGCATGGAAGGCAGGACTTGGTCATAACAATAGGGCTGTTGGGCCTATAGTAAGCATGAGTGTGTATACACACACACACACACACACAAACACACAAAGAGGCCCTCATGAGATCAGTTCATCATTCTTTCAAACTGAATTATGTAGAAAAGATCTTTAGGAACTGATTCTATATTTTCAGTTGTTTTATTGGGAAATATTTTAAATTTATTTGAAGCCAAAAGAAATACCAATGTATATATGCCAAGTAAAAGACAAAAATCAATAAAGCTAAAGGCCTAAATTCTTCTATAAAAAGCAAATAAAATGAAAAACATAGATTTAAGATATGAAAGAAATTACTTTTATGGAAGAGTTGATTGAGGTGTAACTCACAATGATGTTTCTACATATTTAAGGACTTTAAGTTAGTATAACTAAACCATGTTAAAAAGAAGCATTCTCAAGAATAAAACTGTAAGGCTTCTAATGTATTTTTTTAAATTCTCTGTTATACTAGATTATCTTTCATGGAAAAGCAAATAGAAACAGACTTAAAATGTTATAGGGACTGTTTTCTTTTAAAAAGAGAAGTTACCAATCCACTGAAAGTTACAGCCATGCAGAGTCAACATCCCTTTGCCCTAATTATATAATCCCATGTAAGACTATGGTCAGAGAGGACTATTGGAGAGAAGCTGGTGACCACATATCTATTATAAAGTCTGGAATTAGGGCAGAGCTTCCTAGTATATACTGCATGGGGAAAAATAATTTTAATACTTAAGCAAAAATCAGTACTTTTAAAGCTTGCCAAAATATGCTTATTATTCAACAAGGCAATAGTTTTGGTGGGCATGAATGAATCTAATTACTCATAATTTTCATCATGAAGGTTTTAAGCATATGGTAAGAAGTGAGAGTGTGGGCCTCCCTGGTGGCGCAGTGGTTGAGAGTCCGCCTGCCGATGCAGGGGATACGGGTTCGTGCCCCAGTCTGGGAGGATCCCATATGCCGCGGAGTGGCTGGGCCCATGAGCCATGGCCGCTGGGCCTGCGCATCCGGAGCCTGTGCTCCGCAACGGGAGAGGCCACAACAGTGAGAGGCCCGCATACCGCAAAAAGAAAAAAAAAAAAAAAAAAAAGTGAGAGTGAAATCAATCTGTGGAATACCAAAAAACTAAAACCATCTTCTAACAATGAAATGAAATTCTCTGAGTTGAAGGTGATCAAGAACATGATTAAGTACCCAGAATATGTTTAAGCAATATAGGCCTCTGTGCTGGGATGGTAGGTTGAACTGTAGGTAGACATGCAGGCATAGGACTAGAGATATAAGATCCAACTGTATTTTTTTTTTTTTTTTTTTTTTCTTTTTGCGGTATGCGGGCCTCTCACTCTTGTGGCCTCTCCCGTTGCGGAGCACAGGCTCCGGATGCGCAGGCCCAGCGGCCATGGCTCACGGGCCCAGCCGCTCCGCGGCATATGGGATCCTCCCAGACCGGGGCACGAACCCGTATCCCCTGCATCGGCAGGCGGACTCTCAACCACTGCGCCACCAGGGAGGCCCCAACTGTATTTTAAAACAATATATTGCAACAGCTGTATATTACACATCTGTTTCACCTTTAACTTTATTGCTTCAAGCAAGAGTCATCAATTTAGAGGCTCTTTTTTGGAGTTGCTTTTAGAGTATGAATTGTGTTCTTTCACAATTATTTCAGAATCAAGTTCCAGATTTTTGTTCTTTGAAAATGACTTGGATTTTTTAAAAAATCCTAATTATATTTTGTGCTAAGTGTTGAGAATAAGGGTTATTAGAGAATAAATATGGTTATTAACACTCTGAGCCAAAGAAGAAGGAAATCTATACACAAATGAAACTAAATTTCTTGAGAGATTTATAAACTGCCCCCTGGGAAGCTAGGACAAAAGGAAAAATTCAAAAGCTTCTGAGCACTATCAAATATTAGAAAAGGTTTTAGTCATTCATATGTATGCCTGCCTGGTATATTTATTAGAAATGTGTTGTTGGTTTATAGAAAGCTATATTAGCTTTGCCCTCTCCCTCTTATCTCTGAGAATAGTAAAATCTAGTTTCATGTCGTATATGTGAGAATACCATAGATTTTTTCTTTTTTCATTGAACAAAACAAATGCATCTTTCCTGGTCACATAGTAACATTCATTGGTTTGGTTGACAGAATACATTATAGGAGAGAAATGGCTTCAAAATATTTCTTAAAATGGAAAGTCAAGGAACATTAGAAGGAACGGTATTGATTTATCCATTTGACACCACAGAGCACTAGCTTTAGAATAAAAGAACATATCTGACACACAAAAAAAGCAATAAACACCAGCAGTGAACAATATTACTGATCTTCTAAACCACATAAAATTCCCTTTGCCCTGACTTGATCAGCTTTTTTTGTGGTTGTGACCCAATCTTTCTTCTTGGTTTTTTCCCTTTTGGTTTGTATCTTTTTCCTCTTCATAAGAGGAAGGCTCTCCATAGGAAATCTGGGTTTGTGGACCACACCCGAGAGTATGTATACTCCTGGGCTTCATTGCTTCCAGCAGCTGCCCAAGGAAGAATTGGAGATGGGTGTGTGAAGCCATTTTCCCACCCTCAGAAGAGCCAGTCATCACTTTAAATGGAAAATAGCTCACCTTCCAGGGAACCCAGAATCTGCTCCCTGCAGACTTAAAGGTTGTAGCCTAGTTGGATATAATTTGGTTAACACACCTCATTATAGGCCTCTTCACTTTTTGAATAGAAAGAATTAGGACTCTAGCAGGTTCAGACCTACCCAGGTTTCCAAAGTCAGCTGATGAGTACATAGGCTGTTGGATAATTGTAGTAGCTGAAGGAAAACTATAGGCAGTGAACACTAGCATTATTACAGGACTTTAAGGCTGTAGATTTGTAGTAGAGCACTGAGTCTTAATCCAAATACACCTGACCAAAAGAACAATGAAAACAGGGATACTAATTGTGGTTACTGATATCCTTATGTTTAGTGTACTAGTCAGTTATTTGCACACTGCAGTTTAGCTTTGTTAGAGAATAATAAGTAGAAATAACCCTTTACTTTACCTATGGCAACATGACAACATGGCACTATGGAAACAGCATTCACCTAAGAATTGGAAACCATTGGTTCTGGACTGGCTATGCCACTAACTAACTCTAGAACCTTGGCATAGGCTTTACCTTTGGGACTAGGGAGAGAGAGGTAAGGGAATAAAGTGAATTCTAATGGTTCTTTCTGATCTAAAATGCCATCATTTTCAAATTCCATTGGCTTCCTGTTCCTTATTTTATCATAATTCAAATCAGGTCATCAAATTGGCTTAAAATATTCTGGGTATGTAATGCCCTCAATATTGAGCAGGTGTAAACAGCTTATGGAAACTGAAGATATATCAAATACAGCAGACACTTCGGGGAAGAATAAAGAGCTGGGTTTAAATTAAGTGCAATTCTGGATAAAAAAAAGCCATGCATGGAATTTCAGATTTTTCTATGAATGTCAAGTTAAGGATGCCATCATAACTCTGATGTTCCTTGAAATCTGCCTTCATTATTCATGAAACTCTGAAATATGATCTAGTCCTAGTAAGTGGATGGGAAAATAAACATAATGAGAAATACAAAGCTTTTAAAATCACTTTCCTCTTTTGGAATGTGTAATGAGTTGAGATGTGACATAAAGGCTTCTGAAGCATTAGGTGTGTTGTCATGAAAATGTGATTATAATCTTTATATGATGTTTAACATAAAATATAGTGTCTTCTAATGTTGAACTGTAATAAGTGTCACTTATACAAGTGAACGGCCTTGGGAAACACCCAAATAGATCTAGCTAAAGGGAGGTTAAATCAGTGCACACTGTGATCTTTACAGCACTGTTTAAAAATATAGGCAAGTCAGTAGGGTTTCTCACACAGAGTAATTAAAAGGTAAGACTCTATAAGACACTGATGAAAGAAATCAAAGATGACACAAACAGATGGAGATATATACCATGTTCTTGGATTGGAAGAATCAATATTGGGAAAATGACTATACTACCCAAAGCAATCTACAGATTCAATGCAATCCCTATCACATTACCAATGGCATTTTTTACAGAACTAGAACAAAAAATCTTAAAATTTGTATGGAGACACAAAAGAACCCAAATAGCCGAAGCAATCTTGAGGGAGAAAAACAGAGCTAGAGGAAGCAGACTCCCTGACTTCAGACTATACCACAAAGCTACAGTAATCAAGACAATATGGTACTGGCACAAAAACAGAAATATAGACCAATAGAACAGGATAGAAAGCCCAGAGATAAACCCACGCACCTATGGTCAACTAATCTATGAGAAAGGGGGCAAGGATGTATAATGGAGAAAAGGCAGCCTCTTCAATAAGTGGTGCTGGGAAAACTGGACAGCTACATATAAAAGAATGAAATTAGAACACTCCCTAACACCATACACAAAAATAAACTCAAAATGGATTAAAGACCTAAATGTAAGACTGGACACTATAAAATTCTTTGAGGAAAACATAGGAAGAACACTCTTTGACATAAATCACAGCAAGATCTTTTTTGACCCACCTCCTAGAGTAATGGAAATAAAAACATAAACAAACAAATGAGACCTAATGAAACTTAAAACCTTTTTCACAGCAAAGGAAACTATAAACTGGACGAAAAGACAACCCTCAGAATGTGAGAAAATATTTGCAAACGAATCAACGGACAAAGGATTAATCTCCAAAATACATAACCAACTCATGCAGCTCAATATTAAAAAAAGAAACAGTCCAATTAAAAAATGGGCAGCAGATCTAAATAGACATTTCTCCAAAGAAAACATACAGATGGCCAAGAAGCACGTGAAAAGCTTCTCAACATCACTAATTATCAGAGAAATGCAAATCAAAACTACAATGAGGTATCACCTCACACCAGTTAGAATGGGCATCATCAGAAAATCTACAAACAACAAATTCTGGAGAACGTGTGGAGAAAAGGGAACCCTCTTGCCTGTTGGTGGGAATGTAAATTGATACAGCCACTATGGAGAACAGTATGGAAGTTCCTTAAAAAATTAAAAATAGAACTACCATACAACCCAGCAATCCCACTACTGAGCATATACCCAGAGAAAACCATAATTCCAAAAGGAACATGCACCCCAGTGTTCATTGCAGCACTATCTACAATAGCCAGGTCATGGAAGCAACCTACATGTCCATCAACAGATGAATGGATAAAGAAAATGTGGTACATATATACAATGGAATATTACTCAGCCATAAAAAGGAATGCAGTTGGGTCATTTGTAGAGACATGGATGGACCTAGAGACTGTCATACAGAGTGAAATAAGTCAGAAAGAGGAAAACAAATACCATATATTAACGCATATATGTGGAATCTGCAAAAATGGTACAGATGAACAGTTTGCAAGGCAGAAATAGGACTCAGATGTAGAGAACAAACATATAGACACCAAAGGGGGAAAGCGGGGGCTGGGGGTGGAGGGATGAATTGGGAGATTGGGATTGACATATATACAGAAGTATAAAATAGATAACTGATAAGAACCTGCTGTATAAAAAAATGAATTAAAAATAATAATACTTTCAGTAACAACCACATGAAATATCAACAAGCTATAAAATTTTGTCCAAGTCTATTGACCTTCCTCTTTCAACCCTTCTAGCCAAGCTTACAGAAGATCAGTTAAGCATTGGAGAATGCAAAATAACACAGGACTTTAATTGATGGGTTTAATTGCAAGATTAAGAGAGAGTAAGCAGGTTTCCAGATATTTTCTACTTCTGTTCAAAATGAACTTTCTGTCTCGTGAGAGTTGCTTTTTCCAGTCTTTTATAGATTTAGCAGACATATTACTGGTTTTGTGCTAATGAATAAAGCCTAGTCCCCCTGAAATTAAAACTACCTGTACTCTAACCTACATGTTGCTTGGTTCGGGTTCAACTTCTTGGAAATAATCAAATCTCAATTGTGGAAGAGGTCTAAGTAAAGCTCAGTGAGTATCATGTGTTTCTCTGTTTTGCAGCCTTCTTTGTAGTTGTGTAGGGGCCATATGAATAGTTTGAGACAATATGACTGAGGAAGTGACGAGATGGTCTCTTCCTGCATCTCTCTTCTCCTTTTGCAGTGAACTTAATGGCCATATATTTTAGTTGGTGTACCCATCACAAGAATGGAGACTGTCCTGGACCACATTAAGCAGGCCAGATTAAAGCTTGCAATGTTGAACATTACATTAAGTTTTGGAAGTTCATTTGTTATATCACAGCACAGATTAGAATTCTGGCACAAACCAAAGTGTCCTTCATATGAAAGTGAATACTAGGACAAAATATGTTAACCCCTTGCTCAGTTCTTGAAAATAAGTGAGATAGGCAATTATAAATCTTGCTTTTTCCTTTGTTATGTGTACATATGTCAAAGTAAAAGAAAGGAGTCTGTATAAAAGATATGCTATTGCATTGTTCATCAGTGCTTCAACCTGGCAGGCTGGTTGTTTCTTTTATTAAAAATAATGAAGAAATATAACTATTTTTAATAAAATTCATATTGCTATTCTATTTTCTACAGTAGAAAAGACTTTCAGACATGATTAATGTGAAAAGAGAGATTAATGGGAAATACAGGTTCTGTAGTGTTCTGTGGAATTTTTATTTAGTTTGCACCTTGAACTTGATTACTTCAATCGCTTAGATAAATTTGTGACTTGGAATATTGGTTCATTAGGGATGAAAGAAAAATACCACACTGTCCTTTTTTCTCTAGTTAATGATAAACCTTGAAAATAAGATAATCATTTTTCAATTAGGCTCCATTCAGAGACTAGAAAGCATAGTTATCAACATGTTCAGAACATAATCAGCATTAAGTTGTCATATTTTGGCTGTATTAATGTTGTTAAATTGACATAATAGTCATTATAAGTGGATGCTCTTCCCTGAAATCAGTTTTTGCCTGAAAGATTTTAGCAATTAAAGTTGTATTCATTAGCATACCTATGTCTATACTTTTTTCCAATTCATTATTATGATTCTTACTTTCAGTTGCCTAAAGTTATGAAACCATGTAAAGTTATAACATAACATTTCAATTCCTTGACTTAGAAGAAGTGCCGCATTATTGATCCTCCACACAAGGTGTGTGGACCTTCCTTATGAAAATTAATACCCTCCAAGTTTCCACTTTGAGAGTGTTCTTTCAGTTTAATAGTAAATGCTCCAGACTTCAGGGCTGCTCCTTTATTCCTTGCTCTGGCATCTGCTTGTCCATAATACTCAGCCTGGAAGGACTGACCCTGCTGGAGAACATCTCTCCCTTCCCTAACTCCTAGCTACTCATAGGTCAGTATGTTCTTGATTTTCTTTGTATCACAGAAGTAGAAAATGGCATAGTGAGGTATTAACTGGGGAGCAAGAGGAAAAATTAGAGGAAATAAAAAATAGTAAAAATCCCACCTTGATATGTGACAGCCAGTTTTATGGTAGAAGGCATTATAGAGATTTGAATGTATCTGGACTCTGTTACTGATTCTACAGCTCTAACTAAATCACTTTAACTCTAGTGGCCTTGGTGTGTTCATAAACAAAGGCACTGTAAACTATGGCTTTGTTAAGCTCTGGGGTACTAATTTAAAAGGAATAATTGGTTGGAATGGGCAAGATGTAGAACAAACAGAATGATGGGTTTCATGGAGAAAAAGTGAACCAGTCTCCCATAGGTGATCTTTCAAATAGATGAAATCTTGAGTTCAGAGGGTTCTGTTGTTGTTTGGTTGTTCATGTGTTTGTTTAAAGAGGAACTGATTTTTAAATAGATATATGATAAATAGGTAGAGTGAGAGATAGAAAAATGAAAAGGACTTAGTCTTTTTGCCTCATTTTTATTATATCCAGAATATGAATCATAATTTTATTTACCCTTTTCATGGTAATGTTAGGATTAATTAGTATTCATGCAAAAGTAATTTGAAAATCAAAAATGTCTTTTAAGTGCTAAATAGTGTTCCTTCAGGTTGGTTTCTTAAAATACCTACCTCTTCATTAGTCTTTGTAATTGTCCTCTGATGTGCATCACAGAATTTATAAACGTATATGTATAAAAGAAATAATACATATAATAATATATAAACAAATATATGTATAAAAGAAATAATGCTAACCAAGTGAAAAGGGACAGTTTTACTGACTGAGTTATGAAGATAACCTTCCTCAAGTGGTGCAATAACTGGGTAAAGTGTTAACTGCCATCACTAAAGACTAATTGAGTTGCATGGGAAAGCATTACCTGGAAATCTTCTATGGGGATATCTTCACATATATATGCAGTCTAATTAACAAAGATGACCTTGCTATGTACAGTGATTAACTGTTCTGCAAATCAGAAGTAAATTAAAAGTAAATACTTATCCAGCAAGCTGCCATAGCCTCTCCTAATTATTCTGCCATGGATCAAAAGATGAATATTTTATTTGGGGCACCAGGATTATAGGGTCTTTTAATGCTGCAGGCAAAACCACTCCAGGGTACATCAGATGGGGAGTAAAAAGTTTGGTCTTAGTTTAAACAAAATTAAGATTTATATGTAAATCTTTATATATATATATATATATATATATATATATATATATATATATATATATATATATATATATATAAATAATGGCTATCAAGTAAAAAGGGGCAATTTTACTGCCTGAGTTATGAAGATAACCCTTTTCAAGTGGTGAAATTCTACATCTCCAACAGTTGGCTAGTACTTTATTGCTTGATTTAACTCTCTTATTTGGTTCTTTATGACATCATAAAACAACTCAAACACTGGAATTTTTTATTATAAATATTTTTAAAGGATTATCTGTAGATCAAAAGTGTTCCCAAAGTGAGAATTCTACTGAACAGTATAATTGAGTCTGCTAAATTAAAAGCATTTGATAGGCCCAGTAGCTAAACAAATTTAAAATGTAGAGAAATATACTGAGGTAATAATAAAACAAGAATACAGTATTAAATTTCCAAAGCAATTGAGAGTAATGATTGAGGTAATTGCTACCTTAAAATTCATTTCTGAGTGTAGTGACTTTTATGTTTCTAAAGAATAAATATTTGCAAGAGTAGAAATATGTTGTTTAGAAAATGATTATATAAAGGAAGCAATAACTAGGTCTCTCTATTAAAAAAAATTCAGAGTTTTAAAACTTTAGTAGGGTTTATTTGCTATTTGAAATGTTAAAAAGTACATTATTTTACTGCAGAGAAATAATCATTTTGTGAGTCAACATCCTAAATGGTAGAGCTATTTCTTCTAAAATGTATAAAAATATATTTTTATACATAAAATTGAATAAAGCATAAGTGATGCAATAAATATATTTATTTTCTCCTTGACAAACTTATCTTACATAAAAATGTAGCATTAAAGAAAAAGTTGCTTTAACCTACAAACAATGAACAAATGTAAAAAAATTACACTCTTTAAGTATTAATTTCTGATATACATGTTCCTAACTATAAAATATTTGAAAGCATTGACATGATCTATAAGTACATATATAGAAATAGCAAATAATTAATTTAGTAATTTCCAATTAGTACTTAGTTAGTAACTTCAAACACTGAATTAAGTAGTCAAATTCTCATTCAGAAATGTGTATTACCTTTCTAATTGATATAATTTGGAGAATAATCAGCTTTTTGAAGTATAAAAATTAAAGGTAAAGTATTCACTAAAGAATCAAGTTGTCGGGCTTCCCTGGTGGCACAGTGGTTGAGAGTCCGCCTGCCGATGCAGGGGACACGGGTTCGTGCCCCAGTTCGGGAAGATCCCATATGCCGCGGAGTGGCTGGGCCCGTGAGCCATGGCTGCTGAGCCTGCACGTCTGGAGCCTGTGCTCCGCAACGGGAGAGGCCACAACATTGAGAGTACCGCGTACCGCAAGAAAAAAAAAAGAATCAAGTTGTCCAGGGAACTTACCTCTCCAAAGAATGTAAATTTGGGTTTCCAGCCCGAGGAAAGTGGAAGAAAAGTACATGAAGTAAAATTGAAAATGGATAAAAGTAAGACATTTTCTTAGAAAGCAGAGTAAATTATGAGAGCAAATTATAACTATCATGGGAGGAAGTGGAATGGTTTCCTGGAATAACTAGGAAATAAAAATGAAGTGGGAGAGCAAGGATGGGGTAAACAAAGTGGTCTTAAGTGTGTGTATATATCATTTTCCCACTGCTGCTGAAAGAAATTACCACAGACTCAATGGCTTAAACAACATAAATTTATTATCTTACATTTCTGGGGGTCATAAGTCCAAAATGACTTTCTCTGGGTAGAAATCAGGTGTTGGCAGGGAGGCATGCTCCTTCCAGAGGATCTAGGGGAGCCTCCATTTCCCTTCCCTTTTCCAATGTTTAGAGGCTGCCTTCATTCTTTAACTCATGCCCCCCTTCTTCATCTTTAAAGCCAGAAGAATAGCAGCTTCAAATCTTTTTCTAGCTCTGACCCTCCATCCTCTTTCTTAGAAAACTCATGTTATATTTGAGCCCATCCAAATAACCCAAGATAAACTCCCCATCTCAAGAGCCCTAATGTAGTCAATCACATCTGCAAGTCTTTTGAAAATTAGCGTTTTGGAGATTATGTAGGCTGTGGACACCATTTTTTTTGGGGGGGGGTGCATTATTTAGCCTACCAAAGTGTATAAATTGGAGTTGTCACCAAAGCCAGAGCTCACAATCAGAAGCAGAACCCGGGGGAATATATTCAGTCAATCACAGTATCTGATTTTTATTGGCTTTGGATTTGCAAGTGGCTGTCTTAGCTGAAAGACTGGCTGAATCCCACCATGGTTGTCTGCAGGTTATCTTCTTCGATCCTCAGTCATTCAATCATTCAGTCCCATAGGTAAGAACTTTCCTGGGAAGACAGCCTCTTTTACTTCCTCAATGGCCCTTTCCTGTATTTAACTTAATCTTCCTCTTCCTCACCATCATCATTGTCATTATCACTATTATCTCTTTCTGTAATGTTAAATGTTGACCATTTTTGTGATATCATTATCAAATAGCAGAAGCAACTCCACAATGCCTATAAAGGAGGAGCTTAGAGAAAATCGAATTGGAGGGTTCATTGATTTACTCACTTAGAAAATATTTATTGAGTGCTCACTGTGTTCTAAACACTGTTCTAGGCACTAGTGGTAAAGCAGTTAAAGCAAATGAAATTCCTGCCCTCATGAATCATGTTTTAGTCGGGCAATATGAAAAATAAACAAACAAGAAAATAAAGAATTTGGCAACTGAGGATCAGTGCTATGAAGAAAAATAAATGAAATGAGGGATGATAGGTAGTGCTAAGTATGTGTTTGTGTGGATGTGTGTTTATGTGTTCTATTTTAAATAGGGTTATCAGGGAAGGTATCACATATGCGCAGAGACTTGAAGGAAGGGAAAGCAAAAGCCATGATAATATCGGAAGAAAGAACCATGTAGGCAGAAAGGACAAAGGCCCTCAAGTAGGACCATACTTGGTATGATGGGTATGAAGGACAGATAGGGAGGCCAGATGTGCTGGAATGAAATTAATGGGAGACAAGGGGAGTGGTAGACGGTGATGTCAGAGGAAGGATGAGAGAGGGAGACAATACACAGTCACACAGGCTATGGTAAAGGCTTTGGCTTTATGTTAAATGAGATGTGAAGGTAATTACATGGTTTTGACACAGGAATAATGTGATCTGCCTTATGTTTTTGGTTTTTTTTTTCATTATTTGATATTTTTTATTTTTCAAAATTCTGTTCCACATATGATTTAACATATCCTCTTCAATAAATTTACAGTTTAAGTACACTTGGATAAAAAACAGAAAAACTCTTACATAGGTGTTCAGTACAAGAGGATCTATTATGCAAAGAAAGTCCTTATTTTCAAATTTCTAAAAGAAAAAATATAATACGAAGAAAAAAAGAAATACTTTACTAGATAAGTTAGAGATATAGGTAATGTACTTTACATAGAAACATATATACACCGACTAACACAAACACATATAAAACCTATTACTTAGGATAAGTATCTGATACAAGTTCACTCAGTCAACAAGTATTTATTGAACACTTACTGTGTATGTTAATGTATGTTTGCTTACACAAAGTCATGAAGAGTGTCCCTGTTAAAAGCCCTTAATAACTGACATTTCATTACCAGACAGCAGAGGTCATCCATCCATGATAGGAATGAGCTTCCCACTCCTTTATGTTTCTGCTACATGCATTCTCATGGCTTCTTCTCCCACCTTCCAGTAGAATCCATCATCCATCATTCCTGGTTACAGGCTACTGCATTACTTGTAGAATGAGAAATTTGGTGACATAAATTTCCCAAACAAAAGACATAAATACAATAAAAGGTATTCTGCAAAAAATATGTCTTTCCTTTCAAAGATAAATGAATAAAGAGCTTTAATTTTTAGTTATCTAAGATGAAAATTTTATACTTGTGTGGAAACAAAGTTTAGCAGTCTCACTTCATTTCCTTATTATGAGGGGGGATCCCCCAACAGATCAGAAAAGAATATAGTGTACATAAAGTAAGGGTTAAAAGTAATTAATAAAAGTGTTTTTGATATAACTATGAAGAAATATAAATAATTTTTTCATTTTTCTTTGGCTGCACAATACTCTTTCCAGGAATAAATCTTAATGGAAAATATTTTTAAAAGAGAAACATCATTATTTACAAATATGTTCAGCATTTATTAAGAGCTGTGGAAAATTTAGAATTGACATGGAATGGACAACTTTGGAGAAATGGATAATTAAATTATAGTGCATCTCTTTGTTTAATATGTAGTTTTTTACAGAGACTTTTTAATTTTTGAATTTTATTTTGTTTATTTTTTCTATACGGAAGTTTCTTATTAGTCATCCATTTTATACACATCAGTGTATACATGTCAATCCCAATGGCCCAATTCATCACACCATCACCACCACCCCCACTGCTTGCCCCCCCTTGGTGTCCATACATTTGTTCTCTACATCTGTGTCTCAATTTTTGCCCTGCAAACCGGTTCATCTGTACCCTTTTTCTAGGTTCCACATATATGCATTAATATACCATATTTGTTTTTCTCTTTCTGACTTACTTCACTCTATATGACAGTCTCCAGATCCATCCACGTCTCAACAAATGACCCAATTTCGTTCCTTTTTATGGCTGAGTAATAGTCCATTGTATATATGTACCACATCTTCTTTATCCATTCATCTGTCGATGGGCATTTAGGTTGCTCCCATGACCTGGCTATTGTAAATGGTGCTGCAATGAACATTGGGGTGGAAGTGTCTTTTTCAATTATGGTTTTCTCTGGGTATATGCCCAGTAGTGGGATTGCTGGATCATATGGTAATTCTCTTTTTAGTTTTTTAAGGAGCCTCCATACTGTTCTCCATAGTGGCTGTATCAATTTACATTCCCACCAACAGTACAAGAGGGTTCCCTTTTCTCCACACCCTCTCCAGCATTAGTTGTTTGTAGATTTTCTGATGATGCCCATTCTAACCAGTGTGAGGTGATAGATACCTCACTATAGGTTTGATTTGCATTTCTCTAATAATTAGTGATGTTGAGCAGCTTTTCATGTGCTTCTTGGCCATCTGTATGTCTTCTTCGGAGAAATGTCTACTTAGGTCTTCAGCCCATTTTTGGATTGGACTGTTTCTTTTTTTAATATTGACCTGCATGAGTTGTTTATATATTTTGGAGATTAATCCTTTGTCTGTTGATTTGTTTCCAAATATTTTCACCCACTCTGAGGGTTGCTTTTCATCTTGTTTATGGCTTCCTTTGCTGTGCAAAAGCTTTTAAGTTTCGTTAGGTCCCATGTGTTTATTTTGATTTTTATTTCCATTACTCTAGGAGGTGGATCAAAAAAGATCTTGCTGTGATTTATGTCAAAGAGTGTTCTTCCTATGTTTTCCTCTAAGAGTTTTATATGTCCGGTCTTACATTTAGGTCTCTAATCCATCTTGAGATTATTTTTGTGTATGGTGTTAGGAAGTGTTCTAATTTCATTCTTTTACATGTAGCTGTCCAGTTTTCCTAGCACCATTTGTTGAAGAGACTGTCTTTTCTCCATTGCATATCATTGCCTCCTTTGTCATAGATTAGTTGACCATAGGTGCGTGGGTTTATCTCTGGGCTTTCTATCTTGTTCCATTGATCTATGTTTCTGTTTTTGTGCCAGTACTATATTGTCTTTTATTTATTTTTTTTTCCTGCTTTATAACTAATTTAATCAGTTATACATATACATATGTTCCCATATCCCCTCCCTTTGGCGTCTCCCTCCCACCCTCCCTATCCCACCCCTCCAGGCGGTCACAAAGCACCGAGCTGATCTCCCTGTGTTACGCGGCTGCTTCCCACTAGCTATCTACCTTACGTTTGGTAGTGTATATATGTCCATGCTGCTCTTTCGCTTTGTCACAGCTTACCCTTCCCCCTCCCCATATCTTCAAGTCCATTCTCTAGTAGGTCTGTGTCTTTATTCCTGTCTTACCCCTATGTTCTTCATGACATTTTTTTTCTTAAATTCCATATATATGTGTCAGCATACAGTATTTGTCTTTCTCTTTCTGACTTACTTCACTCTGTATGACAGACGCTAGGTCCATCCACCTCATTAAAAATAGCTCAATTTCGTTTCTTTTTATGGCTGAGTAATATTCTATTGTATATATATGCCACATCTTCTTTACCCATTCATCTGATGATGGACACTTAGGTTGTTTCCATCTCCGGGTTATTGTAAATAGGGCTGCTATGAACATTTTGGTACATGACTCTTTCTGAATTATGGTTTTCTCAGGGTATATGCCCAGTAGTGGGATTGCTAGGTCATATGGTAGTTCTATTTGTAGTTTTTTAAGGAACCTCCATACCGTTCTCCATAGTGCCTGTACCAATTCACATTCCCACCAGCAGTGTAAGAGTGTACCCTTTTTTCCACACCCTCTCCAGCATTTATTGTTTCTAGATTTTTTAATGATCGCCATTCTAACAGGTGTGAGATGATATCTCATTGTAGTTTTGATTTGCATTTCTCTAATGAGTAAAGATGTTGAGCATCCTTTCATGTGTTTGTTGGCAGTCTGTATATCTTCTTTGGAGAAATGTCTATTTAGGTCTTCTGCCCATTTTTGGATTGGGTTGTTTGCTTTTTTGTTATTGAGCTGCATGAGCTGCTTATAAATTTTGGAGATTAATCCTTTGTCAGTTGCTTCATTTACAAATATTTTCTCCCATTCTGAGGGTTGTCTTTTGGTCTTGTTCATGGTTTCCTTTGCTGTGCAAAAGCTTTGAAGTTTCATTAGGTCCCATGTGTTTATTTTTGTCTTTATTTCCATTTCTCTAGGAGGTGGGTCCAAAAGGATCTTGCTGTGATTTATATCATAGAGTGTTCTGCCTATGTTTTCCTCTAAGAGTTTGTTAGTGTCTGGCCTTACATTTAGGTCTTTAATCCATTTTGAACTTATTTTTGTGTATGGTGTTAGGGAGTGATCTAATCTCATACTTTTACATGTCCCTGTCCAGTTTTCCCAGCACCACTTATTGAAGAGACTGTCCGTTCTCCACCGTACATTCCTGCCTCCTTTATCAAAGATAAGGTGACCATATGTGCGTGGGTTTATCTCTGAGCTTTCTATCCTGTTCCATTGATCTTTCTGTTTTTGTGCCAGTACGATACTGTTTTGATTACTGTAGCTTTGTAGTATAGTCTGAAGTCAGGGAGCCTGATTCCTACAGCTCCATTTTTCATTCTCAAGATTGCTTTGGCTATTTGGGGTCTTTTGTGTTTCCATACAAATTGTGAAATTTTTTGTTCTAGTTCTGTGAAAAATGCCAGTGGTAGTTTGATGGGGATTGCATTGAATCTATAGATTGCTTTGGGTAGTAGAATCATTTTCACAGTGTTGATTCTTCCAATCCAAGAACATGGTACATCTCTCCATCTATTTGTATCATCTTTAATTTCTTTCATCAGTGTCTTATAATTTTCTGCATACAGGTCTTTTGTCTCCTGAGGTAGGTTTATTCCTAGATATTTCATTCTTTTTGTTGCAGTGGTAAATGGGAGTGTTTCCTTGATTTCACTTTCAGATTTTTCATGACTGGTATATAGGAATGCCAGAGATTTCTGTTCATTAACTTTGTATCCTGCTACTTTACCAAATTCATTGATTAGCTCTAGTAGTTTTCTGGTAGCATCTTTAGGATTCTCTATGTATAGTATCATGTCATCTGCAAACAGTGACAGCTTTACTTCTTTTCCAATTTGGATTCCTTTTATTTCCTTTTCTTCTCTGATTGCTGTGGCTAAAACTTCCAAAACAATCTTGAATAAGAGTGGTGAGAGTGGGCAACCTTGTCTTGTTCCTGATCTTAGTGGAAATGGTTTCAGTTTTTCACCATTGAGGATGATGCTGGCTGTGGGTTTGCCTTTATTATGTTGAGGAAAGTTCCCTCTATGCCTACTTTCTGCAGGGTTTTTATCATAAATGGGTGTTGAATTTTGTTGAAAGCTTTTTCTGCATCTATTGAGATGATCATATGGTTTTTCTCCTTCAATTTGTTAATATGGTGTATCACGTTGATTGATTTGCATATATTGAAGAATCCTTGCATTCCTGGAATAAACCCCACTTCATCATGGTGTATGGTCCTTTTAATGTGCTCTTGGATTCTGTTTGCTAGTATTTTGTTGAGGATTTTTGCATCTATGTTCATCAGTGATATTGGCCTGTAGTTTTCTTTCTTTGTGCCATCCTTGTCTGGTTTTGGTATCAAGGTGATGGTGGCCTCGTAGAATGAGTATGGGAGTGTTCCTCCCTCTGCTATATTTTGGAAGAGTTTGAGAAGGATAGGTGTTAGCTCTTCTCTAAATGCTTGATAGAATTTGCCTGTGAAGCCATCTGGTCCTGGGCTTTTCTTTGTTGGAAGATTTTTTACCACAGTTTCAATTTCAGTGCTTGTGATTGTTCTGTTCATATTTTCTATTTCTTCCTGATTCAGTCCTGGCAGGTTGCGCATTTCTAAGAATTTGTCCATATCTTCCAGGTTGTCCATTTTATTGGCATAGAGTTGCTTATAGTAATCTCTCATGATCTTTTGTATTTCTGCAGTGTCAGTTGTTACTTCTCCTTTTTCATTTCTAATTCTATTGATTTGAGTCTTCTCCCTTTTTTTCTTGATGAGTCTGGCTAATGGTTTATCAATTTTGTTTATCTTCTCAAAGAACCAGCTTTTAGTTTTATTGATCTTTGCTATTGTTTCCTTCATTTCTTTTTCATTTATTTCTAATCTGATTTTTATGATTTCTTTCCTTCTGCTAACTTTGGGAAGCTTTTGTTCTTCTTTCTCTAATTGCTTTCGGTGCAAGATTAGGTTGTTTTTTCGAGATGTTTCCTGTTTCTTAAGGTGGGATTGTATTGCTATAAACTTCCCTCTTAGAACTGCTTTTGCTGCATCCCATAGGTTTTGGGTCGTCGTGTCTCCATTGTCATTTGTTTCTAGGTATTTTTTAATTTCCTCTTTGATTTCTTCAGTGATCACTTCATTATTAAGTAATGTATTGTTTAGCCTCCATGTGTTTGTATTTTTTACAGCTCTTTTCCTGTAATTGATATCTAGTCTCATAGCATTGTGGTCGGAAAAGATACTTGATACAATTTCAATTTTCTTAAATTTACCAAGGCTTGATTTGTGACCCAAGATATGACCTATCCTGGAGAATGTTCCATGAGCACTTGAGAAAAATGTGTATTCTGTTGTTTTTGGATGGAATGTCCTATAAATATCAATGAAGTCCATCTTCTTTAATGTATCATTTAAAGCTTGTGTTTCCTTATTTATTTTCGTTTTGGCTGATCTGTCCATTGGTGAAAGTGGGGTGTTAATGTCCCCTACTATGATTGTGTTATTGTCGATTTCTCCTTTTATGGCTGTTAGTATTTGCCTTATGTATTGAGGTGCTCCTATGTTTTGTGCATAAATATTTAAAATTGTTATATCTTCTTCTTGGATCGATCCCTTTATCGTTATGTAGTGTCCTTCTTTGTCTCTTCTAATAGTCTTTATTTTAAAGTCTATTTTGTCTGATATGAGAATTGCTACTCCAGCTTTCTTTTGGTTTCCATTTGCATGGAATATCTTTTTCCATCCCCTTACTTTCAGTCTGTATGTGTCTCTAGGTCTGAAGAGGGTCTCTTGTAGACAACATATATATGGGTCTTGTTTTTGTATCCATTCAGCCAATCTGTGTCTTTTGGTGGGAGCATTTTGTCCATTTACATTTAAGGTAATTATCGATATGTATGTTCCTATTCCCATTTTCTTAATTGTTTTGGGTTCGTTATTGTAGGTCTTTTCCTTCTGTTGTGTTTCTTGCCTAGAGAAGTTCCTTTAGCATTTGTTGTAAAGCTGGTTTGGTGGTGCTGAACTCTCTCAGCTTTTGCTTGTCTGTAAACGTTTTAATTTCCCCATCAAATCTGAATGAGATCTTTGCTGGGTAGAGTAATCTTGGTTGCAGGTTTTTCTCTTTCATCACTTTAATTATGTCCTGCCACTTCCTTCTGGCTTGTAGAGTTTCTGCTGAGAGATCAGCTGTTATCCTGATGGGGATTCCCTTGTGTGTTATTTGTTGTTTTTGCCTTGCTGCTTTTAATATGATTTCTTTGTGTTTAATTTTTGACAGTTTGATTAATATGTGTCTTGGCGTATTTCTCCTTGGATTTATTCTGTATGGGACTCTCTGTGCCTCCTGGACTTGATTAACTATTTCCTTTCCCATATTAGGGAAGTTTTCAACTATAATCTCTTCAAATATTTTCTCAGTCCCTTTCTTTTTCTCTTCTTCTTCTGGAACTCCTATAATTCGAATGTTGGTGCATTTAATGTTGTCCCAGAGGTCTCTGAGACTGTCCTCTGTTCTTTTCATTCTTTTTTCTTTATTTTGCTCTGCAGCAGTTATTTCCACTATTTTATCTTCCACCTCACTTATCCGTTCTTCTGCCTCAGTTATTCTGCTATTGATCCCATCTAGAGTATTTTTTATTTCATTTACTGTGTTTTTAATCGATTTTTGATTCATCTTTAGTTCTTCTAGATCCTTGTTAACTGTTTCTTGCATTTTGTCTATTCTATTTCCAAGATTTTGGATCTGGGAAATAGAATCTTGGATCATCTTTACCATCATTATTCTGAATTCTTTTTCAGGTAGACTGCCTATTACCTCTTCATTTGTTAGGTCTGGTGGGTTTTTATCTTGCTCCTTCTCCTGCTGTGTGTTTTTCTGTCTTCTCATTTTACTTATGTTACTGTGTTTGGGGTCTCCTTTTTGCAGGCTGCAAGTTCGTAGTTCCTGTTGTTTTTGGTGTCTGTCCCCAGTGGCTAAGGTTGGTTTAGTGGGTTGTGTAGGCTTCCTGGTGGAGGGGACTAGTGCCTGTGTTCTGGTGGATGAGGCTGGATCTTGTCTTTCTGGTGGGCAAGTCCACGTCTGGTGGTGTGTTTTGGGGTGTCTGTGGACTTTTTATGATTTTAGGCCACCTCTCTGCTAATGGGTGGCGTTGTGTTCCTGTCTTGCTAGTTGTTTGGCATAGGGTGTCCAGCACTGTAGCTTGCTGGTCGTTGAGTGAAGCTGGGTGTTGGTGTTGAGATGGAGATCTCTGGAAGATTTTCACCATTTGATATTATGTTGAGCTGGGAGGTCTCTTGTGGACCAGTGTCCTGAAGTTGGCTCTCCCACCTCAGAGGCACAGCACTGACTCCTGGCTCCTCCATTTGGGATGATTCTTTGTCTATTCATGTATTCCACAGATGCAGGGTACATCAAGTTGATTGTGGAGCTTTAATCCACTGCTTCTGAGGCTGCTGGGAGAGGTTTCCCTTTCTCTTCTTTGTTCCCACAGCTCCCGGGTCTCAGCTTTGGATTTGGCCCCGCCTCTGCGTGTAGGTCTCCGGAGGGCGTCTGTTCTTCGCTCAGACAGGACAGGGTTAAAGGAGCAGCCTCTTCGGGGACTCTGGCTCACTCAGGCCGGGCGGGAGGGAGGGGCACGGAGTGCGGGGCGAGCCTGCAGCGGCAGAGGCCGGCGTGACGTTGCACCAGCCCTAGGCGCGCCATGCGTTCTCCCAGGGAAGCCGCCCCTGGATCCCGGGACCCCGGCAGTGGCGGGCTGCACAGGCTCCCGGAAGGGCGGTGTGGACAGTGACCTGCACTCGTGCACAGGCTTCTTGGCAGCGGCAGCAGCAGCCCAAGCGTCCCATGCCCGTCACTGGGCTCCGCGCTTTCAGCCGCGACTCACGCCTGTCTGTGGAGCTCCTTTAAGCAGCGCTCTTAATCCCCTCTCCTCGCGCACCAGGAAACCAAGAGGGAAGAAAAAGTCTCTTGCCTCTTCGGCAGCTCCAGAGTTTTCCCGGACTCCCTCCCGGCTAGCTGTGGCACTTTTGCCCCCTTCAGGCTGAGTTATCGCCGCCAGCCCCAGGCCTCTCCCTGCGCTCTGACCGAAGCCCGAGCCTCAGCTTCCAGCGCCGCTTGCCCCGGCGGGTGAGCAGACAAGCCTCTCGGGCTGGTGAGTGCCGCTCGGCACCGATCCTCTGTGCGGGAATCTCTCCACTTTGCCCTACCCAGGTATGTGGGGAGTTTCTTGCCTTTTGGGAGGTCTGGGGTCTTCTGCCAGCGTTCAGTAGGTGTTCTGTAGGAGTTGTTCCACGTGTAGCTGTATTTCTGGTGTATCCGTGGGGAGGAGGATGATCTCCGCGTCTTACTCTTCCGCCACCTTCCATATTGTCTTGATTACTGTAGTTTTGTGGTATAGTCTGAAGTCAGGGAGTCTGATTCCTCCAGCTCCACTTTTTTCAGTCACGACTGCTTTGGCTATTCAGGGTCTTTTGTGTCTCCATACAAATTTTAAGAATTTTTGTTCTAGTTCTGTAAAAAATGCCATTGGTAATTTGATACGGATTGCATTGAATCTGTAGATTGCTTTGGGTAGTATAGTCATTTTCCCAATATTGATTCTTCCAATCCAAGAACATGGTATAATCTCTCCATCTGTTGGTATCATCTTCAATATCGTTCATCCATGTCTTAGTTTTCTGCATACAGGTCTTTGCTCTCCCTAGGTAGGTTTATTCTTAGGAATTTTATTCTTCTTGTTGAAGTGGTAACTGGGAGTGTTTCCTTAATTTCTCTTTCAGATTTTTCATCAGGGTATAGGAATGCAAGCGCTTTCTGTGTATTAATTTTGTATCCTGCAACTTTACCAAATTCATTGATTAGCTCTAATAGTTTTCTGGAGGCATCTTTAAGATTCTCTATGTATAGAATCATGCCATCTGCAATCAGTGACAGTTTCAGTTTTTCTTTTCCAATTTGTATTCCTTTTATTTCTTTTTCTTCTCTGATTGCCATGCCTAGAACTTCCAAAACTATGTTGAATAATAGTGGTGAGAGTGGACATCCTTGTCTTCTTCCTAATCTTAGAGGAAATGCTTTCAGTTTTTCACCATTGAGAAGGATGTTTCTGGTGAGGTGTCATATATGCCCTTTATTATGTTGAGGTAGGTTCCCTCTATGCCCACTTTCTGGAGAGTTTTTATCATAAAAGGGTGTTGAATTTTTTCCAAAGCTTTTTCTGCATCTATTGAGATGATCATATGGTTTTTCCCCTTCAATTTGTTAACATGGTGTATGACATTGATTGATTTGCATATATTACAGAATCCTTGCATCCCTGGGATAAATTCCACTAGATCATGGTGTATGATCCTTTTAATGTGTTGTTGGATTCTGTTTGCTAGTATTTTGTTCAGGATTTTTGCATCTATATTCGTCAGTGACATTGGTCTGTAATTTTCTTCTTTTGTAGTGTCTTTGTCTGGTTTTGGTGTCCTGGTGATGGTGGCCTCATAGAATGAGTTTGGAAGTGCTCCTTCCTCTGCAATTTTTTTGAAGAGTCTGAGAAGGATGGGTGTTAGCTCTTCTCTAAATGTTTGATAGAATTTGCCTGTGAAGCCATCTGGTCCTGGACTTTTGTTTATTGGAAGATTTTCAATCACAGTTTCAATTTCATTACTTGTGATTGGTCTGTTCATATCTTCTATTTCTTCCTGGTTCAGTCTTGAAAAGTTATACCTTTCTAAGTATTTGTCCATTTCTTCCAGGTTGTCCATTTTATTGGCATAGAGTTGCTTTTAGTAGTCTCTTAGGATGCTTTGTATTTCTGTGGTGTCTGTTGTAACTTCTCCTGTTTCATTTCTAAATTTATTGATTTGAGTCCTCTCCCTCTTTTTCTTCATGAGTCTGGCTAGTGGTTTATCAATTTTTTTAATCTTCTCAGAGAGCCAGCTTTTAGTTTTATTGATCTTTGGTATTGTTTTCTTTCTTTCTATTTCATTTATTTCTGCTCTGATCTTTATGATTTTTTTCCTTCTAATAACTTTAGATTTTGTTTGTTCTTCTTTCTCTAGTTCCTTTAGCTGTAAGGTTAGATTGTTTATTTGAGGTTTTTCTTGTTTCTTGAGCTATGCTTGTGTAGCTATAAACTTCCCTGTAGAACTGCTTTTGCTGCATTCCATAGGTTTTGGATCGTCATGTTTTTGTTGTCGTTTGTCTCTAGGTATTTTTTGATTTCCCCTTTGATTTCTTCAGTGATCTCTTGGTTATTTAGTAACGTATTGTTGTGCGTCCATTGGTTTGTGCTTTTTACATTTTTTTCCCTGTAATTCATTTCTAATCTCATAGCGTTGTGGTCAGAAAAGATGCTTGATATGATTTCAATTTTCTTTTTTTTTTTTTTTTTCCGGTACACGGGCCTCTCACTGTTGTGGCCTCTCCTGTTGTGGAGCACAGGCTCCGGATGCGCAGGCTCAGCGGCCATGGCTCACGGGCCCAGCCGCTCCGCGGCACGTGGGATCCTCCCGGACCAGGGCACAAACCCGTGTCCCCTGCATCAGCAGGCGGACTCTCAACCACTGCGCCACCAGGGAAGCCCTCAATTTTCTTAAATTTACTGAGACTTGATTTGTGACCCAAGATCTGATCTATCCTGGAGAATGTTCCATGTGCACTTGAGGAGAAATTGGAATCTGCTGTTTTTGGATGGAATGTCCTATAAATATCAGTTAAATCTATCTGGTCCATTGTGTCATTTAAAGCTTCTGTTTCCTTATTTATTTTCATTTTTGGTGATCTGTCCATTGGTGTAAGTGAGGTTTTAAAGTCCCCCACTATTGTTGTGTTACTATCAATTTCCTCTTTTATAGCTGTTAGCAGTTGCCTTATGTGTTGAGGAGCTCCTATGTTGGGTGCATATACATTTATAATTGTTATATCTTCTTCTTGGATTGATCCCCTGATCATTATGTAGTGTCCTTCCTTGTCTCTTGTAACATTCTTTATTTTAAAGTCTGTTTTATCTGGTATGAGTATTGCTCCTCCAGCTTTCTTTCGATTTCCATTTGTATGGAATATCTTTTTCCATCCCCTCACTTTCGGTCTGTATGTGTCCCTAGGTCTGAAGTGGGTCTCTTGTAGACAGCATATATATGGGTCTTGTTTTTGTATCCATTCAATGAACCTGTGTCTTTTGGTTGGAGCATTTAATCCATTCACGTTTAAGGTAATTAACAATATGTATGTTCCTATGACCATTTTCTTAATTGTTTTGGTTTTTTTTTTTTTTTTTTTTTTTTGCGGTACGCGGGCCTCTCACCGCTGCGTCCTCTCCCATTGCGGAGCACAGGCTCCGGAAGCGCAGGCCCAGCAGCCATGGCCCACGGGCCCAGCTGCTCCGTGGCATGCGGGATCCTCCCGGACTGGGGCACGAACCCGCGTCCCCTGCATCGGAAGGCAGACTCCCAACCACTGCGCCACCAGGGAAGCCCTTGGGTTTGTTTTTGAAGGTCCTTTTCTTCTGTTGTGTTTCCCCCTTAGAGAAGTTCCTTTAGCGTTTGTTGTAGAGCTGGTTTGGTGGTGCTGAATTCTCTTAGCTTTTGCTTGCCGGTAAAGCTTTTGATTTCTCCATCGAATCTGAATGAGATCCTTTCCGGGTAGAATAATCTTGGTTGTAGGTTCTTCCCTTTCATCACTTTAAGAATATCATGCCAGTCCCTTCTGGCTTGTAGAGTTTCTCCTGAGAAATCAGCTGTTATCCTTATGGGAGTGCCCTTGTATATTATTTGTCATTTTTCCCTTGCTGCTTTCAATAATTTTTCTTTGTCTTTAATTTTTGCCAATTTGATTACTGTGTGTCTCGGCATGTTTCTCCTTGGGTTTATCCTGTATGGTACTCGCTGTGCTTTCTGGACTTGGGTGGCTATTTCCTTTCCCATGTTAGGGACATTTTCGACTATGATCTCTTCAAATATTTTGGCTGGTCCTTTCTCTCTCTCTTCTCCTTCTGGGACCCCTGTAATGCGAATGTTGTTGCGTTTAATGTTGTCCCAGAGGTATCTTAGGCTGTCTTCATTTCTTTTCATTCCTTTTTCTTTATTCTGTTCCTCATCAGTGAGTTCCACCATTCTGTCTTCCAGGTCACTTATCTGTTCTTCTGCCTCAGTTATTCTGCTATTGATTCCTTCTAGTGTAGTTTTCATTTCAGTTATTGAATTGTTCATCTCTGTTTGTTCTTAATTCTTCTAGGTCATTGTTAAACATTTCTTGTATTTTCTCAATCTTTGCCTCCGTTCTTTTTCCAAGGTCCTGGATCATGTTCACTATCATTATTCTGAATTCTTTTTCTGAAAGGTTGCCTACCTCCACTTCATTTAGTTGTTTTTCTGCGGTTTATCTTTTTCCTTCTTCTGGTACATAACCCTCTGCCTTGTCATCTTGTCTATCTTTCTGTGAATGTGATTTTTGTCCCACAGGCTGCAGGATTGTAGTTCTTCTTGCTCCTGCTGTCTGCCCTCTGGTAGATGAGGCTATCTAAGTGGCTTGTGCAAGTTTTCTGCTGGGAGGGACTGGTGGTGGGTAGAGCTGACTGTTTCTCTGGTAGGCAGAGTTCAGTAAAATTTTAATCTGCTTGACTGCTGATGGGTGAGGCTGGGTTCCCTCCCTGTTGTTTGTTTGGCCTGAGGCAACCCAACACTGGAGCCTACCTGGGCTCTTTGGTGGGGCTAATGGCAGACTCTGCGATTGCTCATGCCAAGGAGTACTTCCCAGAATTTCTGCTGCCAGTGTGCTTGTCCACATGGTGAACCACAGCCACCCCCTGCCTCTGCAGGAGACCCTCCAACACTAGGAGGTAGGCCTGGTTCAGTCTCCCCTGGGGTCATTGCTCCTTTCCCTGGGTCCCGATGCGCACACTACTTTGTGTGTGCCCTCCGTGAGTGGAGTCTCTGTTCCCCCAGTCCTGTAGAAGTCTTGCAATCAAATCCCACTAACCTTCAAAATCTGATTCTCTAGGAATTCCTCCTCCTTTTTCCGGACCCCCAGGTTGGGAAGCCTGACGTGGGGCTCAGAACCTTCACTCCAGTGAGTGGACTTCTGTGGTATAATAGTTCTCCATTCTTTGAGTCACCCGCCCAGCAGTTATGGGATTTGATTTTACTGTGATTGCGCCCCTCCTACCGTCTCATTATGGCTTCTCCTTTGTCTTTGAATATGGGGTATCTTTTTTGGTGAGTTCCAGTGTCTTCCTGTCCAATGGATGATTGTCCAGCAGCTCGTTGTGATTCTGGTGTTTTCACAAGAGGGAGTGAGAGCATGTCCTTCTACTCTACCATATTAGTTCAGGGCCCTTTGTAGGACTGAGGTCCTCATTTTCTTGATGGCTCTTTGCTAGGTTCACTCTGAGCTTCTAGAGGACACACCCAGAGTCTTCCCTCAGGGCCCCCTCCTTCTTCAAGCAAGTGATGGTGTCTCTGTCTCCTGTTGATGACTCCTTACACTTCGAGTCACTCTACAGAGATATTTTTCAAAATTGTGCAGCAGAATCATAGGAACATTCTTTTTTTAAAAAAAGAGATAATTCTGGCTGTGTATGGAGAATACTGAATAAGAGTAGAAGTGGAAACAGGAAGACCAATTAGCTTAGAATGCTTTTGCAAGCAGAAAGGATGGTGATTTAGATTAAGGGGCAACAGTGGGGGTAGTAAGAGGTGGTCAGATTTTGGATAATTTTTAAAGAATATGCTGATGGAGTGGATATTGGGTGTAAAAAAATGAGGAGCTAAGATAACACCAGTTGGTCTGAGCACCTAAACTAATGGAGTCCCTTTCTAAAGAGATGCAAAAGACTGCAAGAGGAAAAGTTTTGGTGTGAGAAATTGGGAATTCATTTGGGAACATGTTAAATTTGAGATGCCTATTGGACATCCAAGTGGAGATACTGAGTAGGCAGCAGGATGTGTGTCTGGAGGTCAACTGAGATTCTGGACAGGAGATACGAATTTTGGAGCCATCAGCATAGAGGTAATATGTAAAGCTGTAAAAATTAATAAGAGTACCTAGAAACTGAGTATAGGTAAAAGAGATTCTAGGACTGGGCCCTGGTTACTTTAAGTGTTAGATTGGGAGATATAAAGGGAACTAGCAAAGAACATTGAGAAGAAAACAATGAAAGCACTTCAAAAGGGAGGAAATGATCATCTGTGACAAATATTGATGATTGGTGAAAAAAAGAGATGAGGACTGAGAATCAACTATTAGAGGACAAGTCTTAAGGCCAAGTTATATGGTAAGGTCACTGTTTTTGCACAGAATGAAAGGTTATTTAGGATGGCTTCATTAGTGACTGATAGAGATTATAGAGATGGGGGCCTTAGTCACCCCCCTACTCAACAACCTATCCCTTGTTATTGTCATAGGGTTATAGACGGTAAAAGTACCATTGTAAAATCCCCAAAGAGGACATTCTACTCCAACATTAGAAAATGTCCTTACTCTAAAAGTATTAACATGGAGGCAGTCAACAGCTCTAGTCCTAGAAATACTATAAGAGCATTATTAGAACAGTGTTTTCCTTAAATGTAGGAAATTATAGTCTCTATGTAAAAATATTTATTTGCCTCTTGGCTAGAATCTCCATCTCTTATTTCTGATTTTTTTTCTTTCATATTGAATTTGTTCCCTAAATATAAAACACTGTCCAATAAAATATAATGTGAGTCATGTATGTACTTTTAATTGTTTTACTAACTACATTTTAAAAACTAAACAAAAACAGATACCATTAATTTTAATAATGTATTTTAGTTAACTCAGTATATTTCAGAGTATCATTTCAATATGTAATCAATATAAAAATATTGAGATTTCTACATTCTTTTTTGTCTTTGAAATCCAGTATGCATTACAAATTTCCAACATATCTCAATTCAGACTAGCCACACATATGTCGCTAATGACTACATTATTGACAGGGAAACTCTGTTTAATAATCCTGTTAAAGCAATTTTGTTACCAGAGAAGCTCAGAGGGGTTAACTGCTAGCACTAGCCTTTCTTTTTCATTTTTACCCTCATGGGTTTTTGTTTTCCTCTTCAAGAAAAAAAATAGAAAGCAAGTCAGGGGACCAGAAGATGGTAAAGTGGCTCCTTCCCTTCTAAATAGGTACATTACATTATGTTCCTTCCCATCTTTATAAATGCATATAATAGAAGCATTTATTATAGTTAGAAATTATGGTTGTGAGATTCTAATGCCTCCTATTCCCCAGGAGACCAGGTTTTAGACTTTCCTGAAGGAAGCTGAAGTGTGACCCTAAATAAAGTTGGAATTCTTGAAATATTGCCTACACTTGTGAAAGAGAATTAGAAAACTCTGCCTATTGGGCCAAAGACTTGTCAGGAAATCTTGTCTTTGTCTGAAACTCTTGGTAGTTAAAAAGGAAAATGTCTTCCATGAGAAATACACACTCTAATTTATACCACATGAAATTACAGGCTCTGAATTTATACTACCTACATAGCACAGAATCCCAAGCCAAGACTGGTTCTGGATAGAGTTACCTGTAGATGAAAACCAGTGCAAAAATATTTATAATCCACTTTTAAGATCTGGGATGCGTGTGCTCCCAAAGAGGAAAAAGAAAAATCTCTTTCATGGTCAAAAATGATAAACTATACCAAGGCAAATATATCTCTGAAAAAGACACAACAAAAAGAACAAGAACTTCAGATTAATAGACAACCAGAAAGAGACTATTAATAGACAATCTGAAAGACACTATAAAATGATTATACTTAAATTTATTGGGAAAGTAAAATGTAAAATATTAATCATAATAAAAGAATAGAACAGGGCTTCCCTGGTGGCACAGTCGTTGAGAGTCCACCTGCCAATACAGGGGACACGGGTTCGAGCCCTGGTCTAGGAGGATCCCACATGCCACGGAGCAACTGGGCCCATGTGCCACAACTGCTGAGCCTGTGCTCTGGAGCCTGCAAGCCACAACTACTGAAGCCCGTGCGCCTAGAGCCCATGCTCTGCAACAAGAGAAGCCACCGCAATGAGTAGGCCGCACACCACAACGAGGAGTAGCCCCTGCTCACCGCAATTAGAGAAAGCCCACACACAGCAGTGAAGACTCAATGCAGCCAAAAATAAATGAATTTATATATATAAAAAAAAGAATAGAACATTGTAGAACATTGGAAACAAACACATTTCATTTCATTTCATTTTCTGGAAAAGAAAAACATAAACATGGAAATGAAAATGTCAATGAATAGGTTTTAAAAGCCATCAGAATAAAGAGTTAGTGAACTAGAAATTTCATCTGAGGAAATCATCCAGAATGCAGCATAGAGAGATAAAGAGATGAAAAATATGAAAGAGAACTTAAGATACAAGTGGAGTGGAGGGATTAAAATTCTGCCATAGTCTTTTAATTCTATAAGGATTAGTTCTAGAGGAGAAACTAGAAAAAAATGGAAGACGGGCAGCAAAGGGATAATGCCTAATGAAGGATATAGTTCTTATACTTTTTGAGTGCAACAAGGACTGAGTGGGATAAATAAAAATAAGTCTGTACTAATATACATCAAAGAAAAACTTCAAAAGATCCCATAAAAAATTGTTAAAGGCAACATTTTTAAAATTACTTACAAATGATCAACAATTAGGCTAACAGCAAACTTTTCAACAACAATAAAGGCAAGAAGTAAACAGTGTAATTCAACATGATGAAAACTGAACCAAGAGGGAAAGTGAACCCAAAAGAAATGTGTGCTTTGAAAGAAGTATAGGGACCCAAGAAATAATGATGGACTAAGAAATTGTTACATCTAAATAGGAACTCAATGTAAAACAATTAGAACAATAATAATGACTAATTTGGAGAAGTTTAAATGTAAGATAGAATTAAATAGTGGGCATTCATAACATCAAAAATGGTGAGCTGTGATCAGAGTTAAAATGTACTTGTTTTGACCAGATGAAGAACAGAAATAGTGATTAGCTTCAGACTTTCAGATAAGCATGAATGGTACAATTTTAACAGTAACTAAATATAGATTATTAAAATAGTTCATATATAAAAGCCACAAAACTATCTCAACAAATGTCAATCAGTCCATATCATACAGATCATGTTACCCCACTCCAATGAAATAAAATATTTCCCCAAAATCTATTTTTAGAAATTAAAGAACACACTTCTCAATGATTAATGTTTCTGTCAAAAATTACAAAATGAGTGTCCTAAAATATTTAGGACAAAATAAAATGAACATTATATATTGAAAATTGTCTGATGTAATTAATATAGTTCTTAGAAGAAAATGTATAACAGATATATTTAATAGAAAAAAAATAAATTCAAATTTTAGATTAAAAATAAGATAAAATCAAACAAAAAAGAAAAGATATGATGTAGCTAAGAGTAGTAATTAATTAAATAGAAAGCAAAGAAGCAATAGAGAGCGTCTGCAAAGCCGAAAGTGATATTTTGATGATTTCAGTAACTTGCACAAAGTAGCCAAGTCAGAAATTGTGGCACCAGGCCTCCCAACAGAGCAAGTGTGACTCCAGGCTCTGAATTCTTTACTGGCTAATACTTATTCTAAGACTCTTTTTTCCATTTTACTAAAGTATAAAATGAAGTTCATAAAAATTAAATGAGTTATCTTGGTTAAAGTGTCTATTTAATGGCAGATGAACACAAGGAGTTTTGGTGCTCTAACCCAATATAATATCCAAGTATAAGTTGCTTCACTTGATTCTGTTTAATAGGCGGCTCCTCTGACGGCCTCAATATTGGTGATAATGATGGACAAGAGCACTGTCTGTACAACAAAGAAGTCACTTAGATTTAGTTTAAGGCCGTCCTTTGGATCTCAAGACCATCCACTTGGATGTATAACTCCCTTTTGAGTTTTCGCTTGTTCATTCTATTTTGTTTGCTTAATAATGATTATAACTTACATTTATTGTTAACTCTGTCATGTACTGCAACATTTTACTAGATTCAACTCATTTAATCCCATGAGATAAGTATAACCCATTTTACAGATGAGAAAACCAAAGAACAGGGAGTTTTCCTAACCTACCCAGAATCAGATAGCACATTAACTGGAGGTGTCAGGATTTGCATCCACGCAGTCCAGCTCCAAAGTTTGTCCTCTTGATCTCTAAGCTACACTGCCTCTCACATGGGTATTGGACTGTGTGAGTGTAAATCCCAACTCCTACATTTATTAGCTGTGTGACCCCATGCGATTTAAGAGATGTGGATGCAAAATACTGAGAAAGAATGTTGAAGTGCTTTGATTTTTTTTTAAATAAACTTTCTATTCTAGAATAGTCTTAGATTTACAGAAAAGTTGAAAGTATATTACAGAGCTCCCATATATCCCACATCCACTTTGTGTAACTTTTAATATCTTACATTAGTATGATACTCATTTAATCACTGCCAATGCACCCCATTGATGAGGGAGGGATTCCTACCCTAAATTATGGGGGTGATCCAACACATGACACTGGACAAATGAGATCAACAGGAGTTTATTAGTCACATGTATTCATAACCTGGAAGAGGACATTGCATGCCATTCAGGGTGACACGGATTTTGCACATGCCTTGTGCCTTGTAAAAAATCAATTGACTATATTTATGCGGGTCTATTTCAGACTCTCTATACTGTTTCATTGATGTATGTGTATATTCTTTCACCAGTAATACATTGTTCTGATTACTGTATCTTTATAGTAAGTCTTGACATTGGCTACTGTGAGTGCTCCAACTTTGCTCTTCAGGATTGTGATGGCTGTTATAGGTCTTTTGCCTTTACAAAGAAATTTTAGAAACATTTTCTTAATATGTACAAAAGAGCTTGCTGAGATTTTGATTGTGATTGTGTTGAATCTATAGATCAAGTTGGGAAGAATGGACATCTTAACAATAGAGTTTTCTAATCCATGAACACAGACTATCTCTCCATTTATTTAGCTCTTTGATTTCTTTCATCAGTGTTTTGTAGTTTTCTGCATACAGATCATGTATAGATTTTGTTAGATTTACACCTGTTATTTTTGGTGCTATTGTAATTTTTTAAAATTTCAAGTTTCAATTCTTCATTGCTGTTAAAAAGGAAAGCAGTTGACTGCTTATGTTGACCTTGTATTCTGCTATCTTGTTATACTTGCTTACTAGTTCTAATTCTTTGTTGACTTTTTTTGTATTTCTACATAGACAAATGGACAGTCATGTCATATGTTAATAAGGATAGTTTTCTTTCTTCCTTTCCAGTTTGTATGGTTTTTAATTATTTTTCTTGTCCCGTTACATTAGAGGGGACTTCCAGTACAATGTGAAATAGAATGTTGAGAGATGACATTCTTGCCTTGTTACCAGTCTTAAGAGGAAGGTGTCCAGTCTCTCACCAAAAAATATAATGTTAGCTGTAGGTGTTTTGTAGATGTTCTTTATCAAGTTAAGGAAACTGTTTTCTATTCCTAGTGTGGTGAGAGTTTTTGTCATGAATAGGTGTTGGATTTTGTTAAATGGTATTTCTATGACAACTAATATGATCGTAGATTTTTTTCTTTAACCTGTTGATACAGTGGGTTATATTAATTGATTGTCTGATGTTGAATCAGCCTTGAATACCTGAGATAAATCCTACTTGGCTCATTTTGTACATTGTTGGATGCAGTTTGTTAAAATTTTGGTGACATTTGCATCTATGTTTATGAGAGGTAGTTTGAATGGTAGTTTTCTTATAATGTCTTTATCTGGTTTTGGTATTAGAGTATTTGGTATTAGAGCCTCATAGAAACAGTTGGAATGTGTTCTGGACGTGATGTTTTTGTGTGTGGAAGGTTATTAATTATTGATTAATTTCCTTAACAAATATAGATCTATTCAGGTTGTCTATTTCTCCTTATGCAAGTTTCAATAGTTTATGTCTTTCAAGGGGTTGGTCAATTTCATCTAAGTTATAAAATTTGCTAGCATAAAGTTTTCATATTATTTCTTTATTATCCTTTTAATGTCCATGTGATCAGTAGTCAGGGCATCTCCTTCATTTCTGATATTGGTAATTTGTATTGATTCTCTTTTTTTCTTTAATTTAGTTAGATATTTATCCATTTTATTCATCTTTTCAAAGAAACAGCTTTTGATTTCATTGATTTTCTCTATTATTTTTGTTTCCAATTTCATTGATTTCTGCTCTGTTTTTTTCTCTTCCTTGTTTTAGGCTTCATTTCTCTAGTTTCCTAAAATGGAATTTTTGGTTATTAATTTTAGATATTTTTTCTTTTAAAATAGATACATTTATTGCAATAAATTTCCCTCTAAGCATTACTAAGCATCCCACAAAATTTGATAAATTGAATTTTCATTTTCATTTAGTTTAAAATATTTTAAAATTTGTCTTGAGACTTCTTCTTTGACATATGTATTATTTAGCAATGTGTTTTTTAATGTCCAAATATTCAGAGATTTTCCAGCCATATTTTGTTATGGATTTCAAGTTTAATTTCACTGTGGTCTGAGAACATACTTTGTATGGTTTCTGCTTTGAATTTGTTAAAGGGTAGTTTATAGCCCACAGTTTGCTCTATCTTGGAGAATGTTCTATGCGAGCTTGAGAGGAATGTGTATTCTAGTGTTGTTGGTTGGAGTATTCTATAAATGTCAATTAGGTCAAATTTATTAATGGTGCTATTTAGGTCAAGTATGTCTTTACTGATTTTCTGCCTGCTTAATTTCTCAATTATTAGCAGAAGGGTTTTGGAGTGTCTACCTCTAAGAGTGGATTGCTTATTTCTCCTTTCAGTTCTGTTATTTTTTGCCCTATATATTTTAATGCTCTTTGGTTAGGTTCATATATATTTAGGATTGCTATGTTTTCTTGGAAAATTGACCCTTTATCATTATTGAATGGTCTATTTCTCCCTGATAACCTTCCTTGTTCTGAAGTCAGCTTTGTCTGAAATTAATATAGCTAGTCAAGTTTTCAATAAATGTTAACTACTTATTATTATTTAATTATAAATGCTTTGAGATGGTGGGCAATGTTCTTGCTTATTTTCTTAAGCCCACATAGTGCCTAAGACACTGTTGAGCACAGATATGCTTAGTAATAAAAGCTTTTTGACTGATTAGCAGGGCATAGATGTCTGAGAGTTGAGCTTATTATTCATCTTATAAATGAAGAGAGGAATGAGATTACAGTAAATATTTGTAAATTCCCAGAAGAAATATGCTGTACTTTCAAATATGCTAAAAATGAGTTGATATTATATTAGCAAATTCAGAAATGACCCCTTAAAAGGGGAAAATGTGACATTTAAGTAACATAGGGTTTTTAACTGCCCTGCAATTATTGAAGTAAGTGGAACTAAAAACAATGACATTTATTACATTACTAATTGGGATTGGATTTAATATGTTTTAATAGTGCAGGCTCTATGAATAATACATCTTTTTTTTCTTTTTTTAAACATCTTTATTGGAGTATAATTGCTTTACAATGTTGTGTTGTTTCTGCTGTACAACAAAATGAATCAGCTATATGTATACATATATCACCATATCCCCTCCCTCTTGCACCTCCCTCCCACCCTCCCTATCCTACCCCCCTAGCTGGTCACAAAGCACCAAGATGATCTCCCTGTGGTATGCAGCAGCTTCCCACTAGCTATCTATTTTACATCTGGTAGTGTATATATGTCAGTGCTACTCTCACTTCGTCCCAGCTAACCCTTCCACCTCCCCGTGTCCTCAAGTCCTTTCTCTACGTCTGTGTCTTTATTCCTGTCCTGACCCTAGGTTCTTCAAATCCATTCTTTTTAGATGCCATATATATGTGTTAGCATACAGTATGTGTTTTTCTCTTTCTGACTTACTTCACTCTGTATGACAGACTCTAGGTCCATCCACGTCACTACAAATAACTCAATTTCGTTTCTTTTTATGGTGGAGTAATATTCCATTGTATATATGTGCCACATCTTCTTTATCCATTCATCTGTTGATGGACATGTAGGTTGCTTCCAAGTCCTGGCTATTGTAAATAGTGCTTCAACAAACACTGTGGTACATTTATCTTTTTGAATTATGGTTTTCTCAGGGTATATGCCCAGTAGTGGAATTGCTGGGTCATATGGTAATTCTATTTTTAGTTTTTTAAGGCACCTCCATACTGTTCTCCATAGTAGCTGCATCAATTTACATTCCCACCAAGAGTGCAAGAGGTTTCCCTTTTCTCCACACCCTCTCCAACATTTATTGTTTGTAGATTTTTTGATGATGGCCATTCTGACCAGTGTGAGGTGATACCTTATTGTGGTTTGATTTGCATTTCTCTAATGATTAGTGATGTTGAGAATCCTTTCATGTGTTTGTTGGCAATCTGTATATTTTCTTTGGAGGAATGTCTATTTACGTCTTCTGACCATTTTTGGATTGGGTTGTTTGTTTTGTTGAGCTGCATGAGCTGTTTGTATATTTTGGAGATTAATCCTTTGGCAGCTGCTTCATTTGCAAATATTTTCTCCCATTCTGAGAGTTGTCTTTTCGTCTTGTTTATGGTTTCCCTTGCAGTGCAAAAGCTTTTAAGTTTCATTAGGTCCCATTTGTTTATTTTTGTTTTTATTTCCATTTCTTTAGGGGGTGTGTCAAAAAGGATCTTGCTGTGATTTAAGTCATAGAGTGTTCTGCCTATGTTTTCCCCTAAGAGTTTTATAGTATCTGGCCTTAAATTTAGGTCTTTAATCCATTTTGAGTTTATTTTTGTGTATGGTGTTAAGAAGTGTTCTAATTTCATTCTTTTACATGTAGCTGTTCCGTTTTCCCAGCACCACTTACTGAGTGGCTGTCTTTTCTCCACTGTATATTCTTGTCTCCTTTCTCAAAGATAAGGTGACCACAGGTGCATGGGTTTATCTCTGGGCTTTCTATCCTGTTCCATTGATCTATATTTCTGTTTTTGTGCCATTACCATACTGTGTTGATTACTGTAACTTTGTAGTATAGTCTGAAGTCAGGGAGCCTGATTCCTCCAGCTCCGTTTTTCTTTCTCAAGATTGCTTTGGCTATTCGTGGTCTTTTGTGGTTCCATACAAATTGTAAATTTTTTTTGTATTTCTGTGAAAAATGCCATAAAATGGTAATAGGAACATACATATCGATAATTACCTTAAATGTAAATGGATTAAATGCTCCAACCAAAAGACACAGACTGGCTGAATGGATACAAAAGAAGACCCATAGAGATGCTGTCTACAAGAGACCCACTTCAGACCTAGGGACACATACAGACTGAAAGTAAGAGATGGAAAAAGATATTCCATGCTAATGGAAATCAAAAGAAAGCTGGAGTAGCAATACTCATATCAGACAAAATAGACTTTAAAATAAAGACTATTACAAGAGACAAAGAAGGACGCTATATAATGATCAAGGGATCAATCCAAGAAGAAGATATAACAATTGTAAATATTTATGTACCCAGCATAGGAACACCTCAATACATAAGGCAAATGCTAACAGCCATAAAAGGGGAAATCAACCGTGACATAATCATAGTAGGGGACTTTAACACCCCACTTTCACCAATGGACAGATAATCCAAATTGAAAATAAATAAGGAAACACAAGCTTTAAGTGACACATTGGACCAGATAGACTTAATTGATATTTTTAGGACATTCTATCCAAAAACAACAGAATACACTTTCTTCTCAAATGCTCATGGAACATTCTCCAGGATAGATCATATCTTGGGTCACAAATCAAGCCTTGGTAAATTTAAGAAAATTGAAATCATATCAAGTATCTTTTCTGACCACAACGCTATGAGACTAGATATCAATTACTGGAAAAGAACTGTAAAAAATACAAACACATGAGGTTAAACAATACACTACTAAATAACCAAGAGATCACTGAAGAAATCAAAGAGAAAATCAAAAAATAACTAGAAATAAATGGTAATGAAAACACGATGATCCAAAACCTATGGGATGCAGCAAAAGCATTTCTAAGAGGGAAGCTTATAGCAATACAATCCTACCTCATGAAACAAGAAATATCTCAAATAAACAACCTAACCTTATACCTAAAGCAATTAGAGAAAGAAGAACAAAAAAAACCCCAAAGTTAGCAGAAGGAAGGAAATCATAAAGATCAGATCAGAAATAAATGAAAAAGAAATGAAGGAAATGACAACAAAGATCAATAAAACTAAAAGCTGTTTCTTTGAGAAGATGTACATCTTTTCATTGGCTAATAGGTGTAGATATTATGGGTTCTAACTAAGGTTCAAAAAGTCAGATATTAGCATAAAAATCACCCGCAGTAGAGGAAAAATTATTCCAACTGGCCTTTTTCAGTCTAGTTTTAAATTGTCCTCCAGCTAAGAGCCTTGTTATTTAAACCCTCTTAGTTCATAGTAGAATGAGAGATTCAATCTAGAGCATACATCAAAGTACATTCTCACTTGTCCTTAGAATGAAAAACTGTAATGAATTAAAGGGAAGATGTTCAAAAACACATGGAAAATTCATATTAAGTTTAGAAAGATGTAGATGCGAACCTAGTAGTATGGGATAGGTCAGTGAATTACATTCTTTTAGAATGGCAGGGTGCTTCCCAAATGGAAAGGGAGGATCTTGTTTAGAACTGGATGCTCATTGCATTCCCTAGCTACATTGGCAGTGTCATTACTGCAAGCCAAATGCAGCAACATGCTTGGAATTCACACTACTTACTTAGATATTTAAAAGTAGAGAAAGAAAAAGAGCTGATCCACAGAAATGAGGAGTAGGCAGAGGTGAGTATTGTAATGGGATGAAACTGAGAAATGCCCTGTAACCTGTGATCTCAAGCTACTAGCATACAGCAGGGAAACCACAAAGATATGTGTTTCTTATTCAGGAGCTTGAGTATCCCTCTTGTTATGCCATTATTTCTGGAATTTTCTCCAAAGGCCTCATTTGCATGCAGAGAGAGAAGAAAGACAATTGAAAAAGACAAAAAAAAAGTGGGGGGGGGAGGAAGAAAAGTTTATCCAGTTGAGAAAATTTACTTCCATTGTAGATCTTATGTTAAATGGAACAACCAATAAAAAATTCTCTAACAGCAAATTCTCTAGAATCCATCATAGAAAATCTATAATTGCAACTTAAGATGTAAGTCTGGGCTTCTTGCACAGAGGACTGGAAATGCTATCCATCAATCAGCTTTCCATCAGTCTACCTAATGACCTTGTAAAGAGGCCCTTCGGTGGTATTTGTTCATCATTTGGTTTCAACAAAAATAGATATACAAGTTGTCAATACAGAAGGAACAACACCCAATAAAGGCAAAAGAAATGTTTCAGTAAAACAATGATTACAACTGGAAGGACATACAAAATTGTATACTGCCTCTCTGAAAATAGAAAGTAGAACCATGAAAAATCTAATTGTAAAATTGAAAATGGAGTAGGATATGTGCTTCTGCACAAATTATGTTTTAACATTGCCAAAGAATCAAAACACTTCAGAGAATATAGTATCTTAGGGAGGACTTAACTATAGTCAGAACATCTGGCAACACCATGTCTAATTAGAATTATAAAAAGAACAGTGACCATTTCAGTATATCAGATTTTATGCCTGAAACTTTGGAGAAAATGTTCAGTATAGGCCAGTTTTATTTAAAAGGAAAACCTCACACATACGCACGTGCATGCGCGCACACACACATACACACATACGAGCACAGAATCACCTGTTCTTTACTTCAGTTGACTTTAGCATTAAATATCTCCCAAAGTAAGCATATGCGTCTACTCCGGCGAACATCAAAGCATCGAAGAGAGAGAGATTTTATGAATTTAACTTATTAGAAAAGATAACCCCATTGATTGCTGTAGACATACAATACCACTGTTGGCAAAAAGCACTAGAATGCAGATATTTACATTTTTTGCATAAGAAAGTCTGTAGATGTAGTCAATTACAATTATCTGTACACTTCAAATGACTAAATATTGCTTGGATTATATATATTATATAATGTATATTTAGTCTATTTATCCATTGTTCTATTAAGAGAGTAATTACTATGAAATCTAATTCTTCAATCTGAAGTCCTCAGAAATTCAGAGCATTATTGCAGTTGGTAAGAAGAGTAAAGTAGGAGGTAATTTATGCTGTGGAAAACAAAATCTAATGTTTCATTCTTACAATTAGACTATACCGCTAAGTGCCATAATTTTTTCTAAAATTTTATTGATATTTAAGAAACAGCTAAACTAAACTCTTTAAATATAATATCATTAAGCATATTTAAGAGAATGTTAGACAAGAATTTCACTAATTTTTCTATGGTAGAGAAGAAAAACTTTCCTGAAAAGAGAGGTTTTTTTGTTTGTTTGTGCATTTGTTTGTTTAAGAAGTATATTTTAGTAGGTAATAGGAATTCGTGCAGTTTTTATCAGCGATCAGATATGTTTTGCTGATTAACCTTGATTGCTCTTTTTTACATTCCTGCTTACAGACTAAAGATCATATGCTATTTAGAAGTATAGATTTTTAAGTATCATGTTAATGTTAAAATATTCAATTAAATGTAAGCAGATCATGGGTAGGCTTGGTTATGAGAGTTGTGGCCCTTTATCTCTTATTTTTTAGATGACATAGGCAAGGCAAACGTTTGCAGAACTCAAAAAAGTAGTGCTTAATATTTATATGGTTCTGAAAATGTACAATGAGTATATTTCTACTTTATGATATACATGTATAAAATCTGAGTAGCCTTACTGAAGTAGAAATTTTCTATTTATAAGTAGAAATAGAAAAGTTAAGGTGCTCACAAACCAGATAATTTTCCATGTAGTACTTTTTCTTCAGTATCTTTACTCAGCTCATGCTGTATGTTCTAAGTACCTCCATGTATTTTCTCATCTATCCTCATAAAACCTCTCATTTTGCAGGTAAGGAGCTGAGGCCCAGGGGGAGTAAATCATTGCCCAAAGTCACATAGTAATTAGCAAAGTCAGTCCAAACAGTTTGGCTTCAGCTGATACTTATCATTGAGCTGTACTACCTACAATGTAAGACCCTAAAGTAGGGCTGCCAAACTTAGGAAATAAAAATACAAGATTTCCAGTTAGGGTTGCTGATAAAATACAAGACTAAATAATGAAATTTGTTGTTTATCTGAAATTCAAATTTAACTGGATGTTCTGTGTTTTATTTGGCAATCCTATTCTAAAAAGACATTCAAATGAATGCATATTTTCCTACTTTGTAATACTTGTGAGGAGGTATTACTATACCTACCAGGGAATATGTGTATTTTAGTACTTGAATTACTTTCCCTTTTTTGCATGGCATTTATTAGATGCTAGTATTCATTGGTAGATGAATATGTTTTTATTCCCAATTGTTTGAAGATTTATCTCTACTTTGGAAAGAAACAATAGGAAGGAAAGGGTTAAGAGCAAGTGTGTAGGTTGATCATGCCTTTCTGTTTAGCCTGAGGCCTTTTGATCTCAATGACACCTCCCTGTAAACACAGAACAATTCATTAGCTGCAAGATAAAAAAGGGTCTTGAAGGGGCTGTAATGTATGGATTTCTTATCTGAGAAATCCTTTTATCGAGATAGACCTGGTTGGTCTAGATTGCTTATTGTCATCAAACTGCCACTTTTTGATTTATTAGACACAGACCCACCAGAGAATTAAAGTTAGTTAAGTAGTACTTTTCATTAGTGTATATACAGTTGTCCCTCCATATCCAAGGGCTCTGCATCCACAAATTCAATCAACCATGAATGGTTCCACAAAGGAAAATTCTGGAAAGTTCCAAAAACCAAAACTTGAATTTGCTGTACCCCAACAACTATTTAAATTACATAGAGAAAAGAAGAACTAGAGAAATCACTGAACTAGAGATAAGGACTAAATATTGTAGAAGCTGAATTTGAAAAAAATTAATTAATTAATAGTATGTCCTCATGAAACTTTTTGTACCCTTGTTTCTTAAAAGTTACAAATGATAGATACTACAAATATCTTAATCAATTACATCATAATAACTAAAAGATAGAGGGGGGAAACTTAATGAGAAGGGTATTGTGAAGCAAGCAGAAAGAAAATAAATTGGCTTTGGAGTTCTTGATTTTATGCATAGGATCTCATAGTTAATGGATAAAATGCCTTCTTTTGGAATTTAACATAGTTGTTTAAAATAATACAGCAGTACAGCTTCTAGGAAGCTATATGTATCAAATAATAGCTCAACAGTGATATGCTATGAAGATCAGATAAATATGAAAAAGTCTTACATTTCTATTGTCATAATTACTGCAATCTCTACTAAGTCCTAGGTAGACAGGTTCAGGTAAACCTGGGTCAGTGTGTTGGACATATGCTGAAAGGAGGTCAAGGGATTTCACCAGCATCTGGGGAAACTATTTTGTGGATTTTTCTCTGTAGAGGGAACTTGGGCCCTGTAATCCCGCATACTTTTTATAGGAGATTGGGCAAGTCATTTTAGTTCTCTAGACCTTAGTTTCTTCATCCATAAAACAAGGGTGAGGGATGAACTTGTCTCTAAAAACTATTCTGTGGTTCCACAATGACCCAGCTGAATTCAAGTGTCATGACCTGGAGGCAATGATCTCCAGGTAAATACACCAAAAGAACATTCAGAAAAGAGTTATTCTAGAAACTCAAAGCTGCTTTTATGGCAATAGCCAGGTTGGACCACAACAGAAAACTAATATCCTACATGTGTAGCAATACTGGATACCTGGGAGTTGATCCTGATCAGTCACAGTTAAAAAGATGTCTTCAACTACTCTGAAAGGGATGGTGTCTGATATTTTGGTGAATTGGAAAAAGGTGAAATGCTGAGTTTATAGATAAAATAATCTGATTTCCTAGAGGAGCAGATAAGTAAAGATGAAAATCTCTAGGATAATATATAGCCTAGAAATATATAGACAGATATACTGATTATACCCTCACTTAAAATAGCCCATCTTCAGGCTTCCCTGGTGGTGCAGTGGTTGAGAGTCCGCCTGCCGATGCAGGGGGCGCGGGTTCGTGCCCCGGTCTGGAAGATCCCACATGCCGCGGAAAAGCTGGGCCCGTGAGCCATGGCTGCTGAGCCTGCGGGTCCGGAGCCTGTGCTCCGCAACGGGAGAGGCCACAACAGTGAGAGGCCCACATACCGCAAAAAAAAATAAATAAATAAAATTAAATAGTCCATCTTCTTCTCTCCTACATTCTATCATTATTCCTCCCTTTTCCACCTAAGACTAGCAAAGAGAACATAATTGACACCAAGAAATGTGCTCCAACAATCTTCATATAGTCATTGAATCTTTCTGAAATTTGAAAAAAAATTTCTACCTTTTTAGCTTAATTTTTTCAATGAATTAATGCATTGTCTTAGTGCCATGTAGGCATAACTCCATGTGGTTTAATGATATTCAATTAATTATAGTGTATATTATGTTATTTATATATACTACATATAATTTAATAATACTGTTTATTTACATTAATAGAAAGTACTTATACAAATTTAAGTAAATTAACAGAAAATATATATACAAAATAATATATTAGATAGCATATTAATTTCAAAGGGACCTAAACAATTGCTATAGAAAAGTAGCAGCTTAACTGATTTTTTTTTTTTTTACCACTAGTCTATTTTCTTAATTATCCTAATCATACAGGGTATCCCCATCTATCTGATTCTTCTCTTTTTTTTTTTTTTTTGCGGTACGTGGGCCCCTCACTGCCCTCTCCCACTGTGGAGCACAGGCTCCGGACACGCAGGCCCAGCTGCCACGGCCCACGGGCCCAGCCGCTCCGTGGCATGCGGGATCTTCCTGGACCGGGGCACAAACCCGCGCCCCCTGCATCGGCAGGCAGACTCTCAACCACTGCACCACCAGGGAAGCCCTGATTCTTCTTCTTGATTCACAGAAACAAGTTGTTGCTCTAGAATCAAAGAATAGGCTGAAGATTTGAGAGGATGAATGAAATTCTAGTGCACAAAGAGAATGTTTAAAGAAAGTCAGTGATAAAGATCCTTTGTTATAGAATGAAGAGTAAAGTAATCATAACTTCTAAGGAAACTAGTTTTACTTCTGCTTCTAAACTATAACTGCTACTTTTGCATCTTCCTATTGTACTTTTTACCCTGAGCCTCTTGACACGAAAAGTGATCAAGAAGCTATTAAGAGTCAGAAGGGAAATTTTCACATGTCATATATCATTACATCATCTATAGGAAGCAGTTTGGCCGTATATTCATCCTCTTGGACTCAATGCTTCCATTACTGAAAAACTAACTCAAAGTAAATAATGTTAACTATGAACAAAGCTATTTATATAAAAATTTTCATTGCACCACAAAAGAGGAAACAAGTTAATTAGTTTAGCAAAACACTCAACCATGAGAGAGCAGATCTATAAAATAAAACACAACCATTAAACTTATGGTTATGAGATGGAATAGTAATAAAAGAAATGAAAATGATAAATAAGTTTTGGGAATTCCCTGGTGGTCCAGTGGTTAGGACTAGGGTCAGGGTACTGAGATCCCACAAGCAGTGTGGTGCAGCCAATAAATAAATAAATAAATAAATAAGTTAAGTTTTAAAAAACATGACATAAAATTATATGTGCTGTATGATTTGTTATGTTTAAAATGCTTATGAAAATATACAAGAAAAGATCTCCAAAATTCAAACCTTATTGTTAAAATGATGGGATTTATGTTTAAATCTTTTTTCTGTTTCCCAAAATAGGAACAGATAATATATATATTTTTAATTATAGCACAAAACATTAATTAAAAGAAAAAAAGAGTCTAGATGTACTGGAAGCAAATTAGGAAATCTAGACCAGATGACATATAAAATTAGCTATGAGTTCCTTTAATGTTATAATTTATTTTTGAGTGGTTTATGGATATTTTTGTTAAATAGAGATAATTTTACTACCTCCTTTGAGGCATTTGAACTAAGTCAAAATTTTAAGATTATAAGAGACTTTGAAATTACATAGCCAATGATTTTCAAACTTTCATTAGAAATAGACTCCCCCAACCCTCCAATAAAACATTATATGGAATACCAGTAGTTACAAAACAAACAAAATTGAGACTTTGGAGGCTTGATCACCTCTCCTCACCACCTCTCCACATACTCATAACCTGTGAGTTGTGGAACACAAAACGACCTCTGTGGAACACAGTGCAACAAACAAAACCCAAAAAAACCTGACTTAGAAAAATCACATTTTATTTAAAAAAGAAGAAGAAGAAGAAGAAAATCTGAACAGCCCTGATAATTTAGACACTAGGGACAGATTCAGGACCAGAAACTAGGTCTCCTAAATTCTAATCCTTTGCTCTTTCATGTATACATCTATTTCTTTATAAACTAGTGCATGCTTTTCCAAAAAAAAAAAAAAATGGGGGGATAAATGAAACGTAGAGTGTCTTGCATTAAGCCAGATTTTTCAGGGGTTATTTTAAATAAAGCAATTTTGGCTCAAATATGGAGATCTGGTTCTAGTTTGTTGCTTCTTGTGCCAGGTTCTCCTTTTGATCCATTCACCTCCATGTCAGTGCCAAGTCCAGCTTTCCCAGTTAGCACTGTTAGCATTTGGAACCTTCTGATGGTCAGCTAATTTTTTAAAAATCGCTGTAAAAAATGGTTCTTAATATTGTTTTACCTTAAGATATAATTGTATTTATCAAGATCTTTTGGGGATATTTATTTTAGCACATTAAGACAGAAGGCTGTGTACCCTAAGGCAAGACAATTCTTTTCAAATTGAAATGTCAGAAAGGTTTATAATGAAAGTATTTTTCAAAGCAAATTCTTTCTGTATCTTAAGTGAAATGTTTGAGGAAAATTAGGTCATGGGTCCACCAGCTTTTCTTAATGAGCATGATAGTAAATATTTTAGGTTTGTGGGCCCCATGGTTTTTGTCATAACTACTCAATTCTGATGGTGCAGTGAGAAAGCAGCTATAGTTGATGTAAGTGAATGAACATGGCTGTGTTTCAACAAAACTTTATTTAGAAAAATAGGTGGACAACCCATAGCTCATAGTGTACTGCCCCTGAGTTAGATGATAGTAAAATTCCAAAGTTTAAGTGAGCAGGTGAAGGACACATTCCATGCAGAAATATACTTAAAGTTTATAAGTAATTGACAATAAAGGAATTAAAGATTTCTAGGGAACTGGAAGGCTTAAAACATTTTTCCCCCATATGGATCTTGTACAAGTAAATTTCTTCTGTTTTTCATTACATTCATAATTAGCACTTGAGGATCATGAAAATACATAGAGTTTAATATGATAATTAGAATAAAAATCATGTATCTGTAGTTCCTCATTTATATTTTTTTTCTCTGCAGAGTGGCAGTTTTCAAGCTATATATCTTTGCCAATTAGTTAAATGAGTAGAATAATGACCACTGCTTCCCTGATCAGTTTTTATTAATTAATTGCCAGTAAATTACCTGGAAACTATTAGATGAAAGAAACTATTACATTCATAGAATTTTTTTTTTTTTTTTACAATTTTGCCAATTTCAGTTGAGTTTATTTTGGAAAGTAAATTACATTTTCCAGAGCATTAAAACACAGCATGTACCTATGTGGGAAAAAAAGAGAGCCAGAGAGTGAAAAAAATAGGTCTTTCATAGTTGGCCTGGTTTAAATTATTCATGAGTGAGCAGATGGTAGAGATGGTATTGGAATCTCTCTGTGATTATCTGCTCCTTGCAACTATATCTAAGTAAAACAAAACAAAAGTCATGTGACATAGCTTAAGGAAACAATATGAAACTCTTTCCATTTGAGGCAGGGTTTTAACCAAGCATGACAAAAATGACTCATATCTGGACCTCTGAAAGTCAAGTTTGCTGCTACTTTTTACACTTGATTTCTTCATAATAACCCCCTATCATTTTTTTAAAAAATGAGTTTTGATTACTTTGAAGGTTTGTTTCAAGATAGAAAACTAAGAGTGGGATGAGAGTTTTGTTTTGTTTTGTTTTGTTTTGTTTTATGGAAGTATTTAGAAAACAGAATTGAGTCTACCAGTTGGGAGAAAGCTTAGCTCTAAACGTTAAGCTAGGAAGATATGGTTTTAAAAGGCTTAGGAGTCACTTATTCTTATTGCATTTGCAAGCTGAAAAAACTCAGCTGACATATGACATGGGAGTCAGTTTTAATGAAGATCAATTAGAATGGCAAACTGTTGGTGTGTTAGAGTGGCAAACTGTCCGTGTAAACCTCTCAGGTATGCAAATTAAAATTTTCCTCTCTGTCACTGGATTGTCCAGATGTCAGTGGTTACTAGTCAACTGTGGAATTACAGTGACTAGATTAGGGCATATAATCCAATCAGAGTCAGTGACACATAAAGGAAGTATTTCGGAGGGGGGGGGGATAGAAAAACATTGACCCTTCCTTCTACCAGAAGAGATAATTTCCTTCCCTTAGAAGGTGTGGTGTGAGAATGTGAGCCTTATATCAGTGAGAGGAAAACCTAGAAGGACTACATCTGGCAGGCATAGGGAGCCTGAGGATGACATTTCCAACATGTAGCAGAGAATGAGGGAAACCAGGTTATTGGTGGCATCATTTGAGCTACTCAATCAAAGTTGCCTGAAGCTAAGCCCTACCTCTGCTTTAGAGTGTAAAGTTCCCTAAGAAATACACAAAAATAAGTGCAGAAAAGTACTTTTTTTGAAGTTTTAATTAAATTAAACAAGTCCCAAGAGCTAAGTCCTGAAATAAATACCAAGGATTCGTCAGAGGAGCTGCAACACTTAGGAAAAAGGGACAAGGGAAGGGCACAGGGAATCAGAACTTGTATTTTGTTGCAGTCCCCTCTCCTGGAGTTTTTACTTTGGAGAGCTTTGAAAAGCATACATGTCTCAGTGGGTCATTCCAGGTCTTCACTATTCAAAGTAAAATCAAGGTTTTAGTTTAAAATATTGGTTAGTGGGGATTAAATATCCCTAAAATATTTAGATTCCTTATCCAATTAGAACAAAGTGGAAAGTACACAAACTTCAGAGTTGGGTGGACCTGAGTTCAAATTCTAGCTCCAACACACTTACTAACTCTGCAACCTTGTGCAAGGTACTTTGCCGCACATAAGCTGACCCTCTCATATGTGAAACAGTGATAATAATACTTATTATGCAGGGATTTTGATAGGATTATGTGAAGGCAACATGTAAATAAAGTACTTAGCATAGGATCTAGCAAAACTCAAGCTTCATCACCAGTATTAACAGTGTTTTATTTCTGTTTTACATTTTCCTGGATGTGATTCTTGTAAATATTATCTCCCATGACCACTAGAGAAATAATCTAGTAGCATTCATTCTTTTTTTTTTAATTGAATGAAAGATTCTTTAAATTCTATAGTCCTTTATAATAGCAGTCCCCAACCTTTTTGGCACCAGGGACCAGTTTCATAGCAGACAGTTTTTCCACAGACCAGGGGTGGGGGGATGGTTTTGGGATGATTCAAGTGCATTACATTTATTGTGCACTTTATTTCTATTATTATTGCATTGTAATATATAATGAAATAATTATACAACTCACCGTAATGCAGAATCAGTGGGAGCCCTGAGCTTGTTTTCACTTGCCACTCACTGATAGGGTTTTGATATGAGTCTGCAAACAGTTGATTTATTATGGTCTCTCTGCAGTCAAACCTCTCTGCCAATAATGATCTGTATTTGCAGCCGCTCCCCAGCGCTAGCATCACTGCCTCAGCTCCACCTCAGATCACCAGGCATTAGATTCTCATAAGGAGCACCTTATGAGAGTGCTCCCAATTGGGAGATTGGGATTGATATATATACACTAATATGTATAAAATAGATAACTAATAAGAACCTTCTGTATAAAAAAAATTTTTAAAAAGGAGCACCAACCTAGATCTCTTGCATGCGCAATTCACAGTAGGGTCCACACTCCTGTGAGAATCTAATGCCGCCACTGATCTGATAGGAGGCGGAGCTCAGGCAGTAATGTGAAAGATGGGCAGTGGATGTAAACACAGATGAAGGTTTGCTTGCTCACCGCCTGCTCACCTTCTGCTGTGCAGCCCTGTTCCTAACAGGGGTTGGGGACCTCTGCTTTACAATCTTCACATTTTCACACACATGATTTCAAATAATCCAATAATAACCTGTTTTTCCCCCACCCCTATTTTGCCCCCCCTTCCCTCTCTCCTGGTAACCACTAATTTGTTCTCTATATCTGTGAACCTGCTTGTTTTTTGTTTTATTCACTAGTGTGTTGTATTTTTTAGATCCCACATATAAATGCTAGGATACAGTATTTGTCTTTCTCTGTCTGACTTATTTCACTTAGGATAATGCCCTCCGTATCTATCCATGTTGCTGCAAATGGCAAAATTTCATTTTTGTTTATGGCTGAGTGGTATTCCATTGTGTGTGTGTGTGTGTGTCTCTGTATGTGTGTTTGTGTGTGTGTGTGTGTGTGTGTGTGTGTGTATATATATATATATATATATATATATATATATATATATATATCCCATCTTCTTTATCCATTCATCTAGTTGATGGTCTCTTAGGTTGCTTCCATGTCTTGGCAATTTAAATAATGCTGCTGTGAACACTGGGGGCATGTATCTTTTAGAATTAGTGTTTTTGGTATTTTTTTGGATATATACCCAGAAGTGGAACTGCTGGGTTACATGGTAGTTCTATCTTTAGTTTTTTGAGAAACCTCCATACTTTTTCCACAGTGGCTGCACCAATTTACATTCCCACCAACAGTATACAAGGGTTTCCTTTTCTCTACATCCTCGCCAACATTTGTTATTTGTGTTCTTTTTGTTGATAATCATTCTGACCAGTATGAGGTGATATCTCATTGGGATTTTGATTTTCATTTCCCTGATGATTAGCAATGTTGAGCATCTTTTCGTGTGCCTGTTGGCCATCTAGTAGCATTCATTCTTTAAAGAGTAGAAAATGTTTATGATTACTGTAATCTAGGAACAGATTTGGGGAGAGGTAAATACAGTTCTGGCTTTTTTCGATTCCCATCCTGAGCCTACAACAATGTAAAATGACGTCATTGTTTTTCATGAATGAACACTTAGCTCTTCCAAATTATGTCCTATATATTTAATGAACAGATAGTAAACAAATAATATGTGACGTTTTTACAAATAGTTTCCAGTGTAAATTAGTAAATGTGTGTGTGCTGCTATCTCTCCCCCACCTTTGCTGCACCTGTGTGAAACCTTTTGAATACATCATTTCTCTGCTTCCTTTGAGTGCATACCTACCTTCTGAATTACAACATGGTGCTTTAGGATGTTAGTACCAAAAGATCAGAGGTGGAAGTGGTGTCAATACCTGCTTACCATTCTTGTTCTTAGGTATTTCCCTGTGTTTATCACATCAGTAAATATTGGTTTTACATGATACCATATATTTTTTCTATATGGGCTGTGTTACATTTTGAAATTAGTCATACTGGGTTAAGATAATTAATCACATGCATATTTATGTCAGGTAGTTATTGAAATTACACAGCAATTACTCCATAACTCTAGTACCTTGGAATGGCTCATATCTCTATTTTCTGATGCCCATTATACATGATTAAATCAAAAATCAATTTTATACAGCACACTAGAACAATTCAGAAATAGCCATAACAATTTATAGGGTCAGCAATCCACACCTGAAAAGTCAAAGTGAGTTCAGAGATTAAGTAGTCATTGACCCCACAGAGACATAACACCAGGTGCTCCTGACGTGGTAATGACACTTACATCAGTGATTCTGTAAGTAAATATTTATACCTCAGACAGTTGTCATCATGAAAGTGATGTTATGATATGGTGCTTCAGTGATGTATTTATTATATGTCATGTATTAATGTACCTAAGCCCTAAACACTCATTCACAGGTAGAGTCTCATTCACTTTGCCTTGGATGATAATGGTCCATTAAAGCTATTATCATTTCAGAGGAAGGAAAAATTACAGGGAAACATTTTACATTTCTGTGAGAATATTTTGAATTTATCATCATACATTTTAAAATTTCTTTTGTCTTCTAAAGAAAAGTGATGATATAAGTTTAGCAGCTCACTGCAATCCCTCATGCCTGAAGGATACCATTTTAAAGTAGCATGATCCAGAAGCCCCTATTCTATAACCAAAGGTGTTGTGTGCTGTAATGGACTCATTCTTCATGACCAATGGAGTGAAGGTGGGTTTCCTGAAAGGTCTCTTATCTTTCAACATATTTTATGCAGCCAGAATTATGGATGTATGAAGAATATGAAAGTAATTCTATCAATTTAAAAGATTATTATAAGATTCAAAGAAAGATTCCAGGGAGTTCTGCATGGACATACTGAAGAGGTCTTACCAGAAAACTTTGGGCTGAGTTACAGAGCCAGGGTAGGTTTATTGATTAACATGAAGCTCAGATGTACTCCACAGTCTGTTAGAGGCATTCAACATATGACAAAGGACTTTCTTGGACAAAACAGAAATTTTGTCATCACTAAATATTGGAAAGCAAACATTTTTGTAAATACTATTTTCAGAGCTATTTTTTTATGATGATCATTAACTCTACATCATGCAAAGATGTAGACTCCAATGGAATGTATCATAAGCTTTGAGCTAGACTCCCAAGCAACCCAATTGCAGGGAGACCAGCTCTGGTACATCACTGCTGCAACTGGCCTCACCCCATTTATTGACCAATGAATGAAGAAGCACTTCACCTCTTCTACTCTCTGATGCACATGAACAGTACATTCCCATGGTTAGATGCACGTGGTCACATACTTCCTGATCAGCTGGCTGTAATTACTCCATACATTTAATTTCCTACTTTAAAAAATGATCATCATACTATTGAAATCTGGTATAATATCTAAAAGCAAATTATTCACAATTTTTATTGCCTTAAAATTTGCAAGAAATTACTCATGACACACTTTACAGTTGGACACCAAGATATGGGTCCCTGAGTTTGAGAACCTTAGCAAGAACTGAAACATACATCTGGGGAGTCATGAAAGGAGGCTGCAGCATCAATAGGGCACAAATTTCCCCTACAAACTGAAGGCCTGAATCATCTAACTCAACTTAGAAAACTGGTTCCACAATTCAAGTACTCCACCATGACTGAGGCATGGCTGCTTGTTTCTACACTTTTTTCTGGCATAGATAGAGGGAAAGAGTAGCTGATAATAGGACCCTCAAATGCTGCTGAATGAGGTGCTTTGAGTAGGAAGCGCAAAGGAAGCGCAAAGCAGAGCAGGACTTCAAAGGCGAGAACATGACTGTGAACTGCTGATGAAACAGCAGCAGCCCGTGTTCCCCTGCCAGGTAAGCATGGCAACAGATTTAATTGGGTGGCTTAGTTGGAGAAAAGGTACTAAAAAGAACAGGGGTCTTAGAGGCATTGTCTTAATCAATGACACACAAGTAAAAGCTAAAGCTAAAGTACTAATTTTTGCATGTAGTATGGATAAGACTTTTGGTGATAGGGTAACTTCCCAGTCGCACACAGAGATGAAGAGGGAACATCAGCAGTAGAGTCATATTTGAAAATAAAGAACAAGATACATACATGTAGAGGTACTGACATAGTTGATAGGAGTGCCAGTCGGCTCTGGAGCCAGGCTGAGTGTGTTTGAATCCTGACTTTGCCATTTACTGGCTGTGTGATCTTGACTAAATTAGTTAAGCTCTCTATGCTTTAGTTCTCTCTTCTGTAAAAAGGGGATAATAATTGAAATTACTGTTTACATTCTTTATGAGGTTTAAGTGAGTTTATGAGAAGCATTTCAAATAGTTCTTGACCTGTTATTGTTTGAGAAGTCTAAACTCTTATTATTTTAAGGGGATGAGGTTATTATAGACATCATTTTATGTGTGTACTTAAATTTAGCTACATTTATCAGCTTGAGTTATTATGACTTCCATATTAGAAATATATCTGTATTGAGACAAATTAAATCACAGATTAAGAAGCTCAATCCAAACCTAAAATATTTTAGAAAATATTTGTGGGGTAAAATATGCTCTTTTAAAAAATTTAAGGTCCCTAATTTCTTCACCTTAATAATAGTCAGCAAAGTGGTTCATTTGGACCATTAGTAAAAGAAGCAGAAAACACCCAGCTGGCAAAACCATTACAGCTCATTTTTTCATTTTATCCCTGTGTCTTTGTCACTGATAGCATTTTATTGTTCGTTTCATTCTTAAAGGAGTGCTTAAATCACTTTTTAGCTACTGCCTTAAGTGTAATAAATAGTAGTTATCGGATCAAAGAAATGGGCACTTTCTTCTGACTTAGAAAATAGAAGTAAAGATACTATGAAAAGGATTATAGTGAATTTGTTTGAATAGCATTGTTCCCCAGATACGATTTGCCTTTCCAACTCTGATACTCCCCCAAAATAGGTCTTTTATTTAGAATCAGTAGTATGAGATATGCAGATATTCTAATATCCTTTAGCGAATCAAGAAGCAATGATAGGAAACACATTCCAGAGGGAAAATTGGGGAAAAAAGGAGATTTCTTTGAATAACACCCACAAATACTAACAATATAATACAAATATGGTAAAAATACAGTTATATGAATGTATTGTTTTAACATATATACCTATGGGAGAAGACTTGGAGAAAAGCTAATAATCCTCATATTAAACAGTAGTGTTACTTTCTCTAGGAACTTTTCTTTGAGCTCAAGGATGAGGTCATTGCCCCTCCTGCACCTACCCCTAATTATAGCCTTTGCTTCACAGATTTTTAACGTCCTCATCAACTGTCCCATTTCACCCACTAGGACTATACGGTTCTTACTGTAGGAATCATTCTTCTTTTACCTTTTTTTCTAATTATTTTTTATTGGAGTATAGTTGCTTTACAATGTTGTATTAGTTTCCACTGTATAGCAAAGTGAATCAGCTATACGTATACATACCTCCCTCTATTTTGGATTTCCTTCCCATTTAGGTCACCACAGAGCACTGAGTAGAGTTCCCTGAGCTATACACTAGGTTCTCATTAGTTATCTATTTTATACATAGGGTCAATAGTGTATATATGTCAATTCCAATCTCCCAATTCATCCCCCCACGCTTTTACCCCCTTGGTGTCCATATGTTTATTCTCTACGTCTGCGTCTCTATTTCTGTTTTGCAAATAAGATCATCTATACCATTTTCTAGATTCACATATATTTATTAATATACAATATTTGTTTTTCTCTTTCTGACTTACTTCACTCCGTATGACAGTCTCTAGGCTCAAATTACTGTTTTTCTTTCTTCTTTTTTTTTTTTTCTTGGTTCAATAATTATTTTTTGAGGTCTTCAAAATAATTTTTGCTAAATTGCATTCACTCCATTTGCTTAAATTATAAAAGCAGTGTATGCTCACTCTAGAGTATTTGGAAACTACTTTCCTATTACCTAGAGATACTCCCTTATTTTTTCAATATTTATTGATTTTTTTTCTTTAATCGACAGAATTTAGCAGAATTCCCTGAACATAGTAGGCAGTCAATAAATATTGAAAAAATAAGGGAGAATCTCTAGGTAATAGGAAAGTAGTTTCCAAATACTCTAGAGTGAGCATACACTGCTTTTATAATTTAAGCAAATGGAGTGAATGCAATTTAGCAAAAATTATTTTGAAGACCTCAAAAAATAATTATTGAGGGCTTCCCTGGTGGCGCAGTGGTTGAGAGTCAGCCTGCCGATGCAGGGGACACGGGTTCGTGCCCCGGTCCGGGAAGATCCCACATGCCGCGGAGCAGCTGGGCCCGTGAGCCATGGCCGCTGAGCCTGCGCGTCCGGAGCCTGTGCTCCGCAACGGGAGAGGCCACAACAGTGAGAGGCCCGCGTACCGCAAAAAAGTAATAATAATAATAATTATTGAATCAACAACAACAAAAAAAAAAACAGAAAAGAAAAACAGCAATTTGGGCCAGTATCAAGGTCTATACCACCCACGTAGTTGGGATACTTTGAATGATGAAATATAGGTGTTTTTCATAATAGAAGGAAATTTTATTTTTTTCCTATTTAAGACAATTTGCCTTCATTAATTATTATTTTTATAATATGTGACATTATTTAATATGTAAATAACTTACAAAGCTCAGGGTTTGTTTGAGTGACTGTAGGTTGTAACATTACATTTGTGTATACCCCATTATAAAATTTTTTTTACTAATAAAATTTGGAGTGAAGCAAGAACACTCTTGGACTATTTATAAGTTATTAAAATACTAAATACACTTCATTATGAAATGTTCTTACTTATGGAGTGGTCTCTATCTAGAAAGTTTCATGATAGTGAGATAAAAAAGAACTCAGTTCATTTTCCTTTCAAATACAGCCTATTGTGTATCTACACTAACAAGATTTCTTTTTAGAGACTCACTTGCCTATTACAATATTTGTTTAAAATGAAATATCTTATATCACCACTACTACCTTGGCCATATATAGTAGACTGTACTGTGTAAAGTTCTTAAAAGGGCATGTCTATAATAACCAGCTCTCCTTTTTATATTGATTCAAGTTATGTTTAGTACTGAAGTGTAAGTGTATCTGTGAGAATAAAATCATTTTATACCTTAAAATTTACTTCATTTTTAAAGAAGAATCATCACAACTACATTGCTCTCTAATCTATTAATTTACAGTGGAATACCTCAATAGCATTTTTCAGGGAATTATGTGTTTAAAATGCTCTGCAGGGCAATATTACTTTATAGGCATTTTGCCAGAGCTTTAGAAATGAACATTAAGTGTAAGACCAGGATAAATTGGGGGAGGGGCACTATAAAGCGATCACACTATCAGACCAGGGACAGCAATATCTGGCTGGACATTTGACATCAGGAGACAATGAGTGTTCTTTAGTACAAGCCATTAGGCTCAGTTAGTATATGACTGACCTTGTTTTATTTCACCGTGGCCTGACCTCCTTACATATGACCATTTTTCCAGTGGAACTCCTTTGAAGTTCATAATCGTTTCACAGACAGGAATATTATCTGATATTCTTACCTTCTAAAAAAAAATATATATATATATATATATGTATATATATATATATATACAGAAAGGTGCCAAATGGAGAGGCACTCAGTGCTGCAAAGAGGTTGGCAGTACTGTCCTGAGGTTACAGTGTCTGGAAACTTGGGGAAAGAGTGAATGTTACGTGAGCAGGCATCTTATCTTGGGTTCCCTGTCTGTGATAGGATACAAAGGAGGACCTTGAACAGAAATGTCAATTCAGTGTAAAAACTCTGTATGTCAAGTGAAAGTGGCATAGTATTCTAACAATGCATTGACTAAAGGAAGGAAGTATCTACTAACATTTTCAAATGGAAATTTTTAGTGTAGTATAGCCCCTCAAGAGTAAAAATCATTCTCAAATATTTTTCATCATTCCTCTTTTTCACTTTTTCACTTACATACTTCATGGTTGTGTTTAAGGAGGAAGATAAAAAATGTGGCAAGTTAGAAATAGTCCAATTTCCAATGATGAATTGGAAGATTGGGGTTGACATATATACACTAATATATATAAAATGGATAACTAATACAAACCTGCTGTATAAAAAAATAAATAATATTCTAAAATTAAAAAAATATATATTTGCCTTAGGATACATTCCTGGGGTCAAAGGATATTAAACATTTTAAAGAAAAAAAAAGAAATTGTCCAATTTCATTTGGTTCTTGGAACATCATCTTTGTATAGTGAACATTGATTGCAAAATCAGCTTTAAAGAAAATTAAAATAAACAGTAATCTCGACCCTAGGAAACTGTCTATAGAAGTGTTATTTTTAAAGCAGAATCAATATCTTACACCATTAATGGTACTAAGCAAAAAAAAATAGGTGCTATTGGAAAGACTGAGTTTTTTTTTCTCTTCGTGTACTTTAATATTGATCTAAAAATTTACAACTTAAACTGCTGGGGTTATAATTTAAATATTACTAAATAAAGAATTTGGAAGGAAAATGTAATGTTTTTATAAGTTATTTCCCCATTTATTGTTTTATTTTTATTTAAAATAGTCAGCTCTATTTTATATACACATACAATACCAGAGACAGAAATTTTATTTCCATTATTATTGCAAAAACTACTCATTTTGGATTGATACATGATTTATGCCTTGAAATAGAGAGGAAGTCAAACAAGGCTATCATCTTGGTGGCTAAGTTTTTACTACTCTCTTGGGTTGTTGGTGCACATTCACCACATGTGCCTTTAGAAGGATAGCAGATGCCACATGAGGATACCAGGAAGGAAACTGGCTTTTATGAAAGCTCAGATTTACAGCAGGTGAGGACGTTTTAGGTTAGAAAAGAAGTTCAGGGACCATGTTAGGAGTATTTGGTATTAGAGAGGAGAACGTTTCAGATAATAACTGTCATCCGACTCCAGATGTTCTGCAAACTGGAGAAATTACAAAGGCAGAAATGAGCATCCAGGCTCACAGCTGGCTTTTCTGCTTACAGTACTTGCTGATTAATCATTTTGAACAAATATTTTTCTTTAGTATGTCTAATCCATAGGCATTCCGAAAGAATTTTGCCGAACTTTATAATGGACTATGGCAGAAGAGTTAAGAGACTTGCTGCTCACACCTGTGTACACTGTTGAACTCCTTGCATGACCTCTTACTATACACAGTTGATAATAAAGTAGAATTTTAAAACATCAGACTTACAAACTGTGTAAGGCAACTTTGCATTAAAATAATATTAGCTTTCAGACCCATCCGAAGGCCTGCATGTGGGAAGCAGATGAATTTCCTAGATAGCTGAAGGATTTGCCAAAAGGAATTTCTGGAGTCTTTTCTTCATGGTTATATACAAACCATAACTAAATAATGAGTGAGTATCACCAGGTATGAAATATTTGCTTCAACTACCTGAGCAAATGTTTGCGAAAAGAAAATGAGAACTTTTTTTTAAAACTGAAGGGGGCAGTTATTTGCAGCACATTTACAAGTAGGCTTTGTTTGAATGAGTGAATAAATGAAAACAATCGGTGGTGTGAGGGCAACAGAGACACATGCAAAGAGTCAGCAAGAACAGCTGTGCCTGGGGCTTCCCTGGTGGTGCAGTGGTTAAGAATCCGCCTGCCAATGCAGGGGACACGGGTTCGAACCATGGTCCGGGAAGATCCCACATGCTGCAGAGCAACTAAGCCCATGCACCACAACTACTGAGCCTGCGCTCTAGAGCCTGCGAACTACAACTACTAAGCCCGCGTACCACAACTACTGAAGCCCGTGAGCCTAGAGCCCATGCTCTGCAACAAGAGAAGCCACCGCAATGAGAAGCCCGCATACTGCAATGAAGAGTAGCCCCCGCTCACCACAGCTAGAGAAAGCCCATGCGCAGCAACGAAGACCCAATGCAGCCAAAAATAAATAAATAAAATAAATTTATTAAAAAAACAAAAGCTGTACTTACCAGGGAAAACTATTTAGTTTTAACAAAATATAAGAGTGTTGCTCATGGTGTGTGTGATATGCTAAACACCTGCATCAAAGTCACTTGGAGAATGTACACAAAATGCAAAGTCAGTGGCCCTACCCTAGAACTTTTGTTTGAGAAACTCTGGGGATGTAGGACCAGGAATCTGAACTTTTAACCAGCTCCCCAGGTATTTTTTACACCCTTTAGTATTTCAGAACTAAAGGGCATACTATATTCAAGAAGGAGATAAATTTGGAAGTGTAGTTTGGAGCCAGATTTTAGAAATATAAATGCCAGGCTAAGAGATCTAGGTTTTATTCAGGGAGGAATGGAGAGCCACTGAATAATTTTAGCAGGAAAAGGACACAATTAAAAAAGATACTTTGGGAAGGTTAACACTGCAGGAACATGAAGCAGGACTATCTTCTGGGCTATTCTGGGAGAAGTGAGGACGGTTGTAAAGATGGGTTAAATTTTAACCTGGAATTTTGAGGATGAAGAATTTATTAGGTGGGGAGAAAAAAAAGTTCATTAGATGGGCCAAGGAGCAGGCCTTCTGTGTGAAAGAAACAATGTTTTCAAAGGTGCAGAAGTTTGTAAGAAACACAGCATGTTCTGAGGATCACAAATGTTTTGGCAAAGCAGCAGTGAACGTTGAGGATGAGAAGTTACAAAAAGGGAGGCCAAAAATTTTTCTGGGATTTTGATTGTGAAGGGCCGTGTATATTTGTTAAAGAACTGACTCTTCCTTGGGCTTTCTCATACTGATGTAGTTGTACCCCTGGGTGCTGTCAGGTGGGAGGAATAAAGATGTGAACCAGAGTATAAAAAACTGACAGGATACACATGGTGCATTTTTGCAAAGTGTCACTTTTATTTGATGATTTGAAGCAAAAGAAAATTTTGAAATTAAAATGAGTTAAGTATATCATGGAGAATACTGCAGAAAACACATATTTTTTTAAAAAGTGGATTTCAATGAAATATTATTTCATTGGATATAGATGAGACTGGCAACTTAGAGGAAACCCTCTGAAACCTGACCTTTGAGGGATTATGTATATCTTAACCTATCATTTGAAATACTTGAGGGGAAGATTGAGAATGCTGCTAGGCGAGAGAAATGATCAGATTTATGTTTTAGATTCTGGTACCATTATGGAGGATGAAGTGGGGAAGAGGGAGATCAGAGGCAGGGAGATCATTTTAAAAGTTACTGCAGTAGTTAATTCGTGGGTGGGAAAGTGAAGTAAGGCAAAGACAGTGAGCATGCAAAGCGGAGATGAAGGTAGATTTATAATAATGTTTACGTTGAGGCTCTGGTTTCCAGGCTAGTGCTATTTATTCTCCATCTGTTCATTTACTAAGCACTTGAGTACTTACTATACCTACTGTGAGCCAAGCTCTGAAGATATAAAGAAGATATGAAACTTCCTCTGGGGGAACATCATAGTTGTTTTCACAAACCGACAGTGAAAATAGAGTAAAATTACTTGTATTAGTAAAAATAATAGAAAAAACAAAGAAACACCTTTCTAGTGCCTTGCATAGTGCCAAACACATAATAATCAGTAAATATTTGGAATGCATGGAGCTGGCCTTGATAATGTTCTTTCTCCAAACATGAGCTTTTTGTTTTATTTTTAAATGGGAGAATAGAATAGAAACATCTCCCATATAGTTTGAAATGTAAAAAGAGGTTATCTCCACCAAGGCAACAAAATGCTGCTAGCAATAAATCATTCTTTTATAGTATGCAAAGGAAAATTGGATAGTTTTTTTTTCCCCCACTGAACATTGCCAGTAGCTGTTCCAAGAAATGTTCTCCATTCCTAAGCTTCCTAAAATGAATTTTTAAACAAAACATTAAAAGCACACTTTGCAAATCAGTTACAGAAAGTATAATAACGGACAATGGCTAGCACACAAAGCTGTAGAATGGTCCTCCTACTTTGGCAAACCATTTATAAATGCAGAAAATTAATCAAAATTAGCGTCACATCCTTAGGCTATGTTCTCTTAAATAAATATTCTATATCTTTAAATTTCTACATGATCTGCCCTGACAGTTGTGAAAGTATAACCCCATATGAAAATCTCAAGAATAAAGCTTTTGCAAAAGCCTCCTGTTATATGTTCTATTTTTTTCTATTTGCCAATTAAAAAAAAAATCAGGTCAACAACTCAAGTGTGAATTTAATATTTTTTTCAAACATCCCATGCTGTTAAAATAATGCCTTACTTTTTTTTTTAGTACTTTACAGTTTGCAACATACTTTTGCATAATACTCTTATTCAGTCCTTAACACCACCCTTTGAAGTAAGCAGCACTGAGCTTCCCCTCATTTTACAAATTAGTAAACTAAGGCTCAGAGAGGTTAAATAGTATGTCCATGGGCCTAGTTTCCTGTATTTTAGCTAGGTCTGATAACATTGAGGTAACAGCATAATAACTGATAACAAGACATATATATTCATATGTTCGTTCATTCAGGGATCCAATAAATGCTTATTTTCCACTTACTATGCCCTTGATTCTGCTCTGTCCACTGCAATAAAATGGAAGACAAGTCAGACATAGCCCCTTCTTTCATGAGTTTTCAGTCTGGGTACACATTTATATTGCCAAAGATGAATTAGACCAAATATATTTTAATCAAAATATATATTCTATTTACCTAGACTAATTTCTAAATATTTTAGTTATATTTTCTGTCACTTTATAAGAAGAAAAAAGGAAAAGTTAGTTTCCAGTTTTGACTGGAACCATATGTAGCATGTTACATCTTATCCTATGTATTACTGCTTTTATTTTAAAAATTTACCCTTGTTGAAATTCCTGGAATGATGAAGATTTACCCAGAAATTTTATGAGACACTTTCCTTATTATTATTATATTTCCTTATTTCATTAATAATCAGTAACCCTGAAATGACAGAATTTTTGGAAATGTTAAATTTGAAGAAAGCAACTGTATTTTTAGGCAGATTATGAATGTATTCCAGCTATAGTTAAGTGGTCACAAATATTATAGTAAAGGAATGCAAGAACTATTAGACGTCCTCTGACTTTTTCATCTAATCATGGATTGCAGGTATTTCGCCTGATTTTTTCTTAAGATTTTTTTTTCTTGAAAGTTTACCAACAACAGGGAATAGTGGGAATAATCATTCTATTCAAGCTTAAAAATAATAAATAGGGAAAGTCAAACCTCATAACCAATAAAAAGAATAATACCAAATATAAGTCAAGCAAGATTTAGCATATCATCTTATTACTTGGCCCACAGAATCTGGATGCTTCTATTATTGGGATTAAGCTATATTGGAGGAAGTTTTAGCTAATATACTGGACTCTGAAAACTGAAAATATATGACATTTTCCTTTCTGCTAACATATGGTATATTGATCTGCACCAACATGACTTCAAATTCTATTTTAGCTTTCACAATTTTCACATTACTTGTCCAAAAATATGCAATTGGAAGCTTAATAGGCAAGTATGGTTTGAAGGATAGAGTGAGCAGTGAGAGGGGAGCAGTGGTTGGGAGGAGCTTTATGTGAAGATGAAGCTTGATTTATATATTTAAAGATGGATATTTGTCTGTACAAAAAAGGAGGGTGTGATAAGCACATTTATTAACAGTGAAGGAGCATAAGTAATGAGATGTGTGTGTGTGTGTGGTGGATGAAACAGGCTCAGGAAACTGTAAAAAACAGTAAAGCTGTAGGGGAGATTTTTCACTGGGAAAATAGTATTATAAAAGGTTAGAAATTATCTTTCATGGGATGAGCTCCAATTGCAAAGGACCTTGTTAGGTTGTGAGAAGGCAGGAGCTACTGGATGTTTTATAGCAGTGTTTGACATGGTAGATGAACCTGTCAGTGGTCAACTGCATGGACTGGAGGAAACCTGGGAGGTCAAAAAAGCTATGGAAATGATACTGGAGAGAAGTGAGGAGGGTCAGCCAAACTATGTAGCTTTTATCTCAGGAGATTAGAATTCATGTCTTAGCAAAACAGCTTCTATAGCCAAACAGCTTCTATAACCAGCTATAAAGCCCGAGCAAGACTCAATCTCTGTGTATCAGTTTCATTGCAAAGTGAAAGGGTTGCCTTGTGTTGACCTAAAATATTGTGGCAAAAATTTCGTTCGGGTTTTTCCATAACATCTTATGGAAAAACCCAAATGAGCTTTTTGGCCAAACCAGTAATAAAACAGCCAATCATTTTACCAGCAAAATGGGCTTATTCAGAACAGCAAAGAATTGCAATTCGGGACACGCAATCTATGGTGAGCCATGGTCAAGTTTAGAGGGCAAAAGAGAGGAATATTCTTTTATAGAGGAGAAAGGGGGATTGGAAGGGGCTGTTATAAACAAAGAATCCATTGGAGGAAACTAGGAGTTCTGAAGTATAGCTCTCTTTTTATTGGCTGGGCTGTGTCCCGGCAAGGAGAAATTCTTCCTTTCTACTGCTGAGTTGTGAAGCAGTAACTTCTTCCTTTTGGAAATGCAAAGGTATGTCTCTTCCTGTTAGGTCTGCAATTGATATCAAGTGGAGGTGTGAGAGCTCCCCCTTCCAGCCTCCCAACTCCATTTTAAATGAGGTTTCTGTTTATTAATTTTCATACCTGCTACATAATATCTAATCTTCTTCACTAAAGTTCTATGTGAGTATGAAGAATCATTTTTTAAAACTGGAGGAAACAGCTTTTTAATCTACTTCCAAAAAAAGCTTATTAATGGTGTCAAAGAAACATGGCTAACTTAACAGTTAAGGCACATGGCTGATTTCCTGGTAACTGCCTCTCTTGTTAGATGTTCTCTGGCATACTTCTAACCTGTGTATCTTCCTCTTCATGTGGCTACATTGTTGTGCCACAGCTTTCCTTGAGCCCAGCTGTGTCAGGAATCATGGTCTTGCTTTAATTTAGCCAGTTAGGTTCATGACTTATCTAAATGAGCTGTTCTGACTCATTTTGAAGTCTTGGTTTTACAAATATGTTGTTGCTGCTGCTCTTTATCTCCTTCGAGTCATTATTAATTCAGAAGCCCAACGCTAGGCGCTTGATTCATTTTTGATGAACCCTATCAAAAAAGTAGCTGCCAAGTTTCCTCAGCTGTGATATCAGCTCTCCCCTACCATGTTAAAGCAAATGTGGCCTAAAATAAAATAGAGGAAATTAATCGCTGAGTCTCTGAACTCTGATTTCTGCTGAAGTTTCTTTAATCTCTCAAAAATGTTTGGTCTCACAGGTAAACATAGGTAAATTTAAAAAGTACATACAACTGTGCATTTTTTAATCCACAGAGACATTATTATTTTAGTGCCAATGTAAGCCCTACCAAAGCCTTTAAATTAACCCCTGACATTCTAAATTCTATGGAAATTACCATAAACTCTGAACTCTTGAAATCAGGAGAAAGGTGTATGTAAAGTGTTTGTTATCTGTAAAGCAATATATGTTATTGTTATTCTAATGATCAATATGATGCAATGTTTCATGTTTGAAAATGTGAATATAGGCACAGAAACTTGTACAAATGTGCTTTGGCATGGCACACATGGGTAACAGAGGTAATTTGGGCTTTGATTTTTTTTTTCTTTCCTCAAAGATGACATGGAGCCTCTCTTGTAAGCACAGGATGATTGCATGTGATTATCATCTATGGCTCTCCCTCTTGGCCTTCCAGGCAACATTGTGGGGTTTTTTTGTTTTTTTGTGGTTTTTTTGCGGTACGCGGGCCTCTCACTGTTGTGGCCTCTCCCGTGGCGGAGCACAGGCTCCGGACGCACAGGCTCAGCGGCCATGGCTCACAGGCCCAGCCGCTCCGTGGCATGTGGGATCTTCCCGGACCGGGGCACGAACCCGTGTCCCCTGCATCGGCAGGCGGACAACATGGTGTTTTGATGAACTATACATTCTTATCCCTATGAGATGCCTGCCAGCATGGAATGCCTGTTGTCATGTCCCATCCACTAGTGATTGTGTCACTTTGCTTTATTCTGTGGCTGCAGTGAATCCTGAGGAACTGTTTTGAGCTGCTATTAGAGGCAAGAAACATGATACTGTTTATTATTGTAACTATAAACTCAGTGCAGTATCTCGAATAACTCAATGAGAGAGCCCCATTGCACAAAGTTTCAGAGGTAATAGATTCTTTCCCAAGGAGTGACAAACATCCATTTTATTTAAAAACATGTCTTTCTTAACCTTGAAAGACTCCTTGATTGCTCACCAAATTAAGAACAAATGCCTGAGGCTCACATTTGCATCCTTTCTCAAGAAGGGACCAATAAGCCTTTATAACTTTATCATTTGCTCTTTCTTAAATGTGCCCTTGCTACTTACAAGGGAACTGTTCACCATGGTCCATTCTATTAAAATGTCCTATCTGCCCCGTCTCTTTCTGGAAAGATTCTACCCTTATTTCATTGCTAATATCAAATGACACCTCCTCCAAAGAACTATTTCCTGATGTCTGTACCTAAAATAATCAGTATTTATCAAGAACTTAATAAATATTTGCTGCATACATGAATGAGTGAACCACAACCAATAGATTCTCCCCTTCCTTCTAATCGCCAGAAATGTTTACCTTTTTACAACAAGTTTATATTTTAGTTATTTTTATGTGTGTTTATCTTCCCACCTCCTAGACACATGGGTAATAGAGGTAATTTGGGCTTTGATTTTTTTTTTCCTTTCCTCAAAGATGACATGGAGCCTGTCTTGTAAACTCAGGATGATTGCATACTGAGTTTACACGGTAAACTCAGTAAAGGCAGAGACAACATCCTACTTATCTGTTCATCATTATATCCCTTCCAGCACATACAGAGCACATAGTAGGCACTTGGCAAGTTTCTCTCGAATTGGCCTGAATTATGTGTCCTAATTGCTAATAAAGCCTGTACATGGCATGAAGAGAAGGCAAACTGTCAGTGAAATTTTAAATGGTATTTAAGTATCCCAGTCTTGGATCTAATAAGTTTTAGAGTCAGTTAGGTAGTACTAATAACTTGGTCTAGACTTCACCGCATTTTACCTCCAACCTAGTCTCCCTGTCATTAGTTCCAGTCATTTGTTCTTTTATCTTTTTGTCCACTTATAGTATACCTTTCCCCACCCCCGATGATAATAGAAGATTTGACAGGAAAAATGTGTGAGAAATGTATAGATCATTTGTGTACATACTATAGAGTGTGTATCATATTGTAGAACTAATTGTGAATCTTGATTTTTTTTACCATAACTCTGTATTGTGCCTTGTTTTACATCATAGTTTTTCAAAAAGTTAATTTTTAATGGTTATGTAATATCTTCTCCCATGAATGAAAAACTTCTAAAACCTCATTCTCCTCCTTTAATAGCTTTTATATGTTGATGACATTAACCAATTGTCATATTTGCTGTGAGTTTTTCCTAGTTTTCACTTTGTACATGTCTATTTTAATATTTTTGACTTTGCAAATTTTTTTTTCTCTAATGAAATGATCAGTTTTTCCCATCTTGACTTCTGTTTTGTACATAGAAATATCTTCATCATCTCCAGAGATTTAACAGTCACTTATATTTTTCATCTTTTTATGGTTATATTTTGTGTGTCATGTTTAAATTATGTAGAATTTATATTGATGCATGAAAATATTGGTTTTAGTCTTTTTCATTGCCCACATCATTTTATTCACTTTCTCTAAAACTGTGCTAGATAATAAACATTTACTGAGCACTTTCTATGTGCCATATACTTTTCTAGTCTTTGCATGTGTTAACTCAGTTAATTCTAGCCAAAATCTTATGAAGTTGACCCTATTACTACCTTCCATTTTGCTGATAAAGAAATTGAGGCATAGAGGAGTTAATTAACTTATCCATGATTACCCAAGTACCAGTTTGGTATTAATTCCCAGGCAGTTTGGGTCCAGAGATCATGTTCATAACTACTATACTACGCTGGACTTACTAAATCATCACTTTCTTCTCCACCGGTTTATGATAGTCCCTCATCATATAAGTTATATACACTATAACCTGTTTCAGTGCTCTCTACTTTGTTGCATTGATCTGTTAATCAGATACTTATATTTATCTCACACTATTTTAACTATTTGAAAACATATTTTTATCTAAAGAGCCCCTTCAGGTATTTGAAATGATTATTGCTAGATTTGGCTGTTGTTCTTGTGAATGAAATCCTTTCTCCTCCATTATATCTAGTAAATTCATATTACCAATGTTTATACATTTATTTATTTATATTTGCTTATATATTTTTCCTTTGTCCAGTGACTATTTTGAACTTTCTCGTTGATAAGGTGTTTTGTTTTGTTTTTGCTTTCTTTTTGTTAAAGAGACTTGCTTAGACTGTATAGGTATATAGTCAGATTGCCTTAATAATTTGGTCTCCTCCTTTTTGATTTGTTTCAAAAGTTATTGTTTGGTTACAGCCTCCAAAATAATTTTAAATAACACTATTAAAATTGAGTATTGTTTCTGGTTTTAATATTGTTTCATTTTTGTGATGTTAGATGCTGCATTATCTATCATTGCTGCTTTTCTAGGAATTTTTTATCATGAAAATATGTGAAATGCTCTACCATTGTTTCAAGGATATATTGAAATTCTAGTAGCTTATTCTGTTAGACTCATTATTGTGGTGAAACTTTTTTTTAATTTTCCAATATTAAACTATCCCAACAATTCTAAGTAAAAAGTTAAAATAACCGACAATGGCCTTATTTGGCCATTGTCGGTTATTTTAACTTTTTATTTTGAAATAATTTTTGACATAGAAAAGTCCCAAATATAATATGGAGAGTTCCTGTGTACCTTTACCCAGATCCTCTAATGTAATATCATACAAAGCCATAATACGGTTATTAAAGCTAGAAAATTAACATTAATACAATACTATTAAACAAACCAAATACTTTATTTGGATTTCAGCAGCCTTTCCACTAATTTAAATGAATATCAAATATCTAGAGATAGTGAAGATAATTTTTATATTAAAAAAAAAGTCCAAAAGGGGAAAATAGAATATTAGGAAAAAATTTAAACTTGCATATGTTATAAATATTATAGACATGAACACAAGGAAAATTAGGAAATCTGTTATGGAAAATATGAAAATAGTTTAATGTCATTAACATTTAAAGAGCTAGTAAAGAGAAGAATGAGTCCAGAATTCCACTTTGCACTTAGTTCTTATGTCTTCTCAATCTTTTCTAGTGTATGACATTTCCTCAGTCTCTCTTTTTCTTTTATTACCTTGATATATTTGAAGAACACTGATCAGTTACTTTGTAGAATGTCCCTCAGTTTAGGTTCATTTGATGTTTTTCCATTATTGGATTGAGGCTGGCAAGAACATCATGAAGTGATATCTTGCCCTTCTTAGTGCATCACATCTGGAAGAACATTATGCCCATGTGGCTTATTACTGTTGATGTTAACTTTGATCACTTGTTTAAGGTTATGTTTTCCAGGGCTTCTAGTGTAAAGTTCTTATTTTTCTCTTTGTAATTATTAAGTATCTTGTGGAGAGACAGTTGGTGACTATGAAAATATTTTATGTAAATATTTTTCCCACTCATTTTATCATTTACCAATAGTTTTCCCCTGCAACTATTATTACTCTAGTAATTTGCCTAATAATGGTGATTTTCTGTTTTCATGATTTCTTCCACACTTATTAATTAAAATTCTACTGGATGGAATAGCTGTTTGGAATTCCCCTTTAATTTTTTTTTCAGTTTAATTATTTATTTGTATTAGTATGGGCTAGCAGATATTTATTTTAGTCAGCGGTTTAAAACCCATTACTACTAGTCTGGGGGTATTTTTGTTTGTTTGTTTGTTTAAATTTTCCCAGACTTGGCCATTGGGAACTCCTTCAAGTTAGCCCCTCTGTCCTTTCAACCTGTCCCCCATAATTTCTGGCACTGAAAGATATTCCAGGCTCATCTTGTGTTTTTCCTTCCCCAGATCTGGTATCAGTCATTTTCCCTAGGAATCCTGTTGTTTTTTTAATTGCAGACTGGTGTATAGAAATCAAGATCTGAGACAAACTCATTGCTACTGGGCATCTCTGCCTCTAGATTCTCTCACTGTATAGAGCTAGGAAATAGATACATGCACACACACATGCACACACACATGCACACACAAATCTATATTTATTTCTATAGCTATCCATTTGTAAGCATATTAAAAACTATGAGTTCCTATTGATACCTCTGATTCCAATCCAACACCATTGAATCAATATAGCCTTTCCCCTTTCCTTACTTGTAACCCTTTTATCTGACAGTGAGAAACCTACCTTTATTTATCCCTGATATTTTTATTTATTTGTCAGTCCTAGTATAAACATAACATAGTTTCAGGATGGCTGAACTATAATCATGATTTTTTTTTGATATTTAATTTGTATGCTTACATAAGTATGCATCAGTAGGAGTGGACTATTTCATTTTAGTGCTCCTTTTCAAGTTTTTGTTGGCATCAAAATATATAGCATCAGCATTTCAAATATCTTAGTTGAAAATAATTTTCAGTGCCCAAAAGTGCATATGTTTTTTTTTTTGTTTGTTTTGTTTGTTTGTTTTCTTAGTGGCATAAAATAATTACAATTTATTATGCTAAAAAAGTCCTTGGGTGCAATATTTGGACAGGGTGCAGCAGAGTTGGCTTACTTCTGCTGTGATCCTTCAGATGAGAAGATTCAAATGCATGGGGGTCATGCAAATGCCTGGAAATTAGAACAATCTAGAGGTTTCTTACGTATATTGTCTGGGACTTGAGCTCAGATGGTATGAAGGCTGCATTCAGCTGGTTCTGTTGATGGGGCACCTCTTTATGGATTCTCATTATGGCTTAGGCTTCTCACCCCATGGCAGCTGAGTTTTAAGAGGGAGCAACCTAAAGAGAGTTTCCAGAGAGCAAGTATTCCAAAAGAACCTAGCAGAAGCACATGGCCTTTTCTGGCCAAACCTACGAAGTGAGGAAGTATCATTTCCACTGTATTGCATTGTTCTGAGAAATCACAGACCCACACAGCTGCAAAGGGAGGGACATAGACTCCAAGTCTTATTGAGAGGGAGGTCTAAAAATGTTTCATAATTTTAAAAAACTGCAATAGTTAGTTTAGTGAAGTTCATAAAATAAAAACTGGATTTCTTGCCATACACCACTCAAAAATAAAAGAAAGGAAAAAAGAAAAGTAAAAATGTCCATTAAAATTTTATTTACTTGCTGCGTGCTTCCTTACTGTAGGCCAAGGACTTTATATGCCAGTTATTGCAAAAATGCATATATGTTATTTCAACTGATTTCTCAACTCATTTATTTGTGGATTTATTTTGTATTTTTTTCCTACATATCATTTTAGATTTTCCTGCACTTACATATGTTTTGTTGTTTTCCATTCTGACTTCATTGAGATTTTTATAGCTAAAAGAGTTAATACATGCAAAATGCTTGGAACAGTGCCAAATAGTAAGCATAATAAATAATTATTATTGGTCATTTGTCTATTTTCTAATTTATTTTGTCACTGTCATTATAAATTTCTTTCTCTTTTCTTTAGTTTTATTTTGTTGTCATTTTCCTCACATATTTTGTCAAATGTCTAATCCATTTGGTTTCTATTTATTATATTTAATAATTAACATTCATATAATTTAGACCTTTGGTATTTTGTAGACATAAATTTTGATTCAACTGAAGGAACCTGTAAGGAAAACTTGATATATATTCATTTGGGGTATCGGTATATAAAATAATTATCTTTAGAAAAGGTAGATTTAATATAACAGGGAAGTTCAGCACAGCTGGATGCCTCTTTTATCTTGGGTATAGTTGTTGCAATAATGAGCATCTTTTGTAACATTATAACATGTCTCAGTGACATGTAGAGCCAGACCTGAGAGTATTTGAGAGAAACTCAAAGCTCATGGTCTCCGCTATACCAACTGGCACAACTTTACAGCTCACAGAGAGTGAATGACCTTTGTCTCTCGTGGTTATGTTTTTGCTTGAAAATTCACATACATGTGGTTTTGCGAAGGGCATAAAGAGAGAACTATTCAATGGCTAATTTAGTTGTTCTTTCTCTTTCTATACTAATACAATGTCAAACTTCCCATCTAAAAATATAATAATAAGACAGGCATCTTCAGGAATTGTTATATATAAACTGTCATTCCATTCCTGATTTATTACCTGTAGTTATATCTCTCAGATGAACTTAAAGAGTAGTATATGCTCCAAATCTGTGGAATTACCATACATTTCCATTTGTCTTTGTACTTCTACTGCTTCTTAAGCAGAAGTGTGTAGAAGCAGGGAGCTAATGTCTTTTCCCCTCCTCAGGCTTTCAGTTGTTTAAGTTCAAAGTTAAACCTTTTTTTTGTTTGTTTTGGTTTTTTTGCGGTACGCGGGCCTTTCACTGTTGTGGCCTCTCCCGTTGCGGAGCACAGGCTCCGGACGCACAGGCTCAGCGGCCATGGCTCATGGGCCCAGCTGCTCCGCGGCATGTGGGATCTTCCTGGACCGGGGCACGAACCCGTGTCCCCTGCATCGGCAGGCGGACTCTCAACCACTGCGCCACCAGGGAAGCCCAAAGTTAAACCTTTTGATCAGTGATCACTAAATCAAATATACACTTATGAAGAAATAAAAGTCATGCATTTTATAAACATTCAACTGAGGCTTGTCAGCTTGCAAGTCAGCAAAACTTTGTTGAATGAAATAGACTATTCATTACAATATGGATTTTTAATAATAACAGTGGTGATGATAACAATTAAAAATCTTTCGTATCCAGAAACATAATTTGGTATTTATAAATTCTTTGGTATTTATTCTGAAGGAAGTTCAACCTAAATTGTACCTTTCAAATAAGCCAGTAGAGCAGTTTTTAGTAACAGGTAATTATTTACTTATTATGGTAATGTTATAAGTTATCTCTTTAAACTGAAACAAATATCTGGGGACCTTCAGTCAGCCTGAATAAAGATTCTTGCCAATTAAAACAATGTACTTTGGCATGAACTAAGTTAGTTAAAATCTAACTAACTTATGTACTGGTTAGTCAAGCCACCACTAACATACCTTCATAAAAGTGACATTCAGTGGATGACATAGAAATGTCTAGACAATTATTGAAATACATCATGTGAGTTACAAATAGAAAACTTTAGCTTTTGAATTTTAAAAACTTAATTCATAACTGAGAAAGCAGAAGATAGAAAAGGTCAATAGCTTTATTGCTTTGAAGTAATAGCTTACAAGCACAGAACACTACCTTTGGCCCCTAGGTTCCCTCCTTGCTTAATCTCTTGCTTGTACCTTCTCTACCCCATCCACCAAAATCAAAACTACTAACATAACTTGGAATCCAAACTGTTGAGCCATTCTTCATCAATAGAATACAATAGCCTATTCTGAGATTGACAAACAACCCCCAAATCTCAGTGGTTTAAACAATAATGCTTTATTTTTTTACTTGCTCTACACGGCTATCACGTTTCTGCAAGGGGTTCTCTCCCAAAGCAGACCTCGTTCTGGGACCCAGGTTCAGAGAAGCCCCACCATATGGAATGTTGCCTGTCATGGTAGAAAAGGAAAAGGGCAGGGAGAATTGTGCACTGGCTCTGAAATGCTTTTTCCTATAAGTGACACATACCACTTCCACTAACTATTTTAATGACAAGAGCAATCATATTGCTGCACTTAACTTCAAGGAGCAAGGAATTGCGATCTTGCTTAATGCCAGAAGGATGAAGGGAATTAGAAACCATGTACAGTGGTAATGTCTACTGCATATCTTAAACACCACCACCCTCCCTTTTTTCATAATCAAATCTAGTTATTGAATCAGCAAAATCGTACCATCAGTCCAGGCCTCTGCTTTTGCAGCTGTCTACAAGAGTAACTGCCACTCACTCTTCACTGATAGCCATTCTAGGCTGACTGACAAGTCCCAGTCTCTGTCATAGCTTTATTTCTGTGCTTGGTTTTATCTAATGGGGTCCCATAACCTGCTTTTTATAGTTCTCACTAACATTATTTCTATAGATGCTAAAAAGCTATAATCCATTAACTAATTTACTGGTTGTGAGTTCATCAAAGAAACATTGAAGAAAAATAGTCACTACAGTTCCTTTCAAGTAAGCTTGATGCATTGAGATAATTGTTTTGAGATTTTTACCCTTTTCAGTGGTGCTAAGTTTATAGAGAGTCCAGAAATATTTATTGGACTTCATTAGACAAATTGAGTCGTTTGCTTCTGCTTTCCTGCATTGTTGGAGACTGATTCTTTGGTCTGTAAAAATGGAAATCCTGTGGATTATGACAGACTTTTAAACATTTTCTTCTCTGACACACACTTATTAGTAAGGCTCAATTATTTCCAGCTTACAATTAGAATGAACACTATCCAGGGCTAGGAACTCTGCTGGTGAGAAGACTTAAATCTGATATCAAGGAACTCAGACTATTCTGACATAGAAGCCCTAAAAATAAGATAAAAACATTCATTTAATAAATTAAGCTTATTTTACTCTGAGTTTGCAGGAATTTGTTGGAGAAACTACTCTGGTTCTTAGCCTTTGTGGTAGGCTGAATAATGGCTCCTGAAAGATGCCCATGTCCTAATCCCCAAAACATGTGAATATATTATCTTATATAACAAAAAGGGACTTTGCAGATGTGATGAGAGATCTTGAGACGGGCATTTTTTCCTAGATTATCTGGTTGAGAATGATATAATTACCATGGTCTTTAAAAGAGGGACTCAGGAGGAATCAGTGAAATCCCATGTAATGATGGGACCAGAGATTGTAGTGATTCATTTTGAAAATGGAGAAAGAGGCCACAAGCCAAAGAATACAGGTAGCCACTAGAAGCTGAAAATAGTACTGCGAGGTAGTCTTCCCTCCTAGTCCTCAGAAGGAGCCAGCTTTGCCAAACCTTCACTTTAACCAGGAGAAATTAATTTCAGATTTCTACTACCCAAAACTATAAGAAAATAAATTAGTGTTGTTTGAAATTACTGTTTGCAGTAATTTCTTGCAGCAGCAATGGGAAATTAATAAAATCTCTTAATGCTACATTGAAAAAATAATCTATTACAAGAAGGAACTTATGATGTTAAATTAATGAGCTTATCACCAAAATATCTTAAATTCAAGGTTTAAAAATGTTTTCTGCTCTGTAGCCTTTTTTTTTTTTTTTTTTTTTTTTCGGTACGCGGGCCTCTCACCGTTGTGGCCTCTCCCGTTGTGGAGCACAGGCTCAGGACCCGCAGTCTCAGCGGCTATGGCTCACGGGCCCAGCTGCTCCACGGCATGTGGGATCTTCCCGGACCAGGGCATGAACCCGTATCCCCTGCATTGGCAGGCGGACTCTCAACCACTGCGCCACCAGGGAAGCCCTATAGCCATTTTTAGATTGACTTTTCTTATTTTCTATTGTATTCTAAATTTAGTTGCATCTAAAATTTTGTTCTTGTTTTAAGGTAAAATCTCCTCAGTGTTAATTTTCTACTGCCATTAAACTTAATACACATTTTCAGTTTTAGAATTAACTGTTCTATTTCAATAAATTCTGCATTTATAAGATCGTTCTTTCATATGTTATTGGGAATGTTTTTTAAGCATCTGGAAGAGTTCATTAGCATTGCTATTTTTAAGATAAGAAAACTATTAACATTTATTAATTTATAGGTCATTTGATAGTATCTGTTCATTTCATTATAGATCAGAGGGACCATCTGGTAATCATGACCTAAGCACAGGAGGACAATACATGCAGTGAATCTCTGATTGGGTTTAGGAACTCACTGTTAATTCCATCTTCAAACTTACTTTCTCTTTGTTAAAGTTTTCTATCAGTATAAATTATGACCATTGCTGTTCTTTCAGGAACACTTCTTGCTAGAGCAGGTGTTTTGTGAAGAGCAAAATTTAAATGGTAAAATCTGATCTATGATCTTCAAAGCAGAAGCATCAAACCCTATTTTTGGTTTAATCATTCAAGAAGAATTTATTGAGTACCTACATAAGCACCTTGCTTCTATTTCATTGACTTAATAATATTTCAAGTTCCTGGGAATTATAAGTATCTTTAGGTGTGACTATATCCCAAGAGAGCAGTCCCAGATGTTCCTTTGCCAGTTACCTAACCAAGGGTGTATAAATACTGATTTACCAGTGTCCTTTTTGACTTTAAGAGGAATGAACCATCAAGTTTTCATGGTATTTTTAAGTTCATGAGTTTTTATTAATTAGTGTCTGAATAAAACTAGAAGGAACTTCATGACTGCGCATGTCAAACGATTCCATAGTTAATATTCTAAAAGGGACTTTCTTTGTCGTAGTCCAGTTGATGGATTTTTCCTGCTGTTTAGGTGACAGGCCCCATCTGCCTTTGATATGTACATTCCAGTAATTTTTCTCCAGAGTTTCGGAGAGCATATAAAATTCCAGGCACTTTTATTAACTGATGTCAGTAGAAGGAACCATTTACTTTGTTTACTTTTTGAAATGTGGAGATTCTATGCTATATATTATTAATAGGTGGAAATAAATGTGAGTGCCAAGGAAATTCATGAGGAAAAGAAAAAAGGACAGTATAATTCAGAATTAATTTTAATAAATAAATCTCTGACTCCAGAACTTTTGAAATACGTTTCATGAATAGAATTAGCAAAAATTTGTAACTTCAACATTTTCCTAAAATTTTAGCACACAACACCCTTAGATACAGCACAAGCCACCAGTGTGCTATAGTTAATAGTTATGAACTGACATGAATCCAGTCCTATGAACTTCCTTATCATTTAAACAACATCAGAAAATCTGCTTTTTGAAAATAGTATTTTGGCTTTCTGGATAAGATTCAAAATTAAGGAAAGGAAAAAGTGTCTGTAGACAAATTTAATATTGATTAAATTAATATTGACAATTTCTATTTTTCATGTTATTCAGAAGATTTAATAATAGATTCCCTTCATGTGAAGATAGGTTAAGAAATACTTTAATTCAGTTCTACCTGTATTTCTGTCACCATTCAGTCTTTACCCTGACTCCCTTCCATTCTCTAATACTAGGTTATTAGGACTAGAATTTCGTGGACAGAGTGGATAGAGTAGAGAACTTGAATTGGATCTTCACCTTGATTTCAGCACTAACTTCCTAGATGAACATGAGCCAGCCATTTGTAATTTAAGTATGCTTAATATCTAGAGTAGCCATTGATTTATTCTCCATGGAGTTGGAAATAACACTAGAGATTATCTAGATTAGCACCCTGATTTTACAGAATCAGTTTCGGGAGACAGCTCAAAAAAAATTGGTAAAGGTGGGAAACTGAGATCTAGAGATTTTAAGTAGCCCAACTAAGGCTATGTAGCTCTTTGCTAGGCAGTGAACACCAGAGCCTAGGTTTTCTGATGTCCAGCTCAGGCTCTTTTCATTATTGCAGTGTGCTTCTCATAAAGAAAAGTATTGTTGTACATGTACATAATGATATTACATTTAAATCCTATTTTGAAATGTACATGAGCATACAACTCATTTCCTATAAACCACTGTTTAAGTTTGTATCTTTGTTAGTGATACAATAACAGTGAAGTTGGGAAGACAGTGGTAAGTGCTGGGTTTCTCTCACTCTTCTCACACCGTGACAACTTCGCCAGAAATTACAGTCAGGATAGCACTCATTTTGGATGCTTCCATCTCTGCAAAAAACAAAACAAACAACAAAAACAATCACCCTTCTTTCGCCAAACAAAAAACATGTATTTGCTCCTATTTAGTTCAAATTACAAAAAGAAATTATTTCTTTTCTCTATTTAAACCATACGTACCATGGAGAAAAATAGGTTGTTTACTCATTTGTTGGTTTATTTACTTCCTTATATCGAATCTCATTCCATAAAAGATTTGAGGCTCATAAAGAGGCTTTAAGTTTTATTAGTCCAATATATATGTGGAGATTTAAACATTTTTTATTTAACAAGGTTTTTTCCTGAATGTTTGACCAGGAGTGAGCATGGGTAGGAAGAGCAGTGGGAATCTTGAAGGGTGATGAGAGGGAGGAAAGGACAGGAACTGTACAGGTGGTAAAGGGCAATGGGGAGACTGGAGACAAGTCAGTCTGCTCACAGTTGTGCTCAGAGGTGGCCATACATTCCTTGTTCATTTCTTTATTCACATTTGAATCAAATCTGCAGTAGGTTTAGAAAGAATTATTTGAATTAAGAGGAAGGTCTGTAGGGCACATACCCAAAACATATCTCTCTAGTTCCTACTTTGTGTTAGGAACCATACTGGGTTCTGGGAGTAGGGAGAGAAAATCCACAAATAATAAGCAGACCCTGCTTTTGAATTTCCTCAAGGTTCTTAAAGGCTGAGAAGAAAGAGTAGTCATAAAGAAAAATAAATTATAATAAAAAGTTTAAAATGATTAATGGCATGAGAGAGAAGCTCATGTGGACTCTTATAAAGTGAGGGAGATAATTATTGGGGTAAAGGTGAGCAGGAAAACATTTATGGATGTGGTAGAAGTTGAACTGGGCTTCAAAGAATGGTGAAGATTTAAGTACACAAAATGCGAAGTTTGGGGAAAAGAGTATTTCAGTCGACAGAAGTGTTTTTTTAGTCAGGGAAGTAAAAAACATTGGGCATGTAAGTAAACAGCATTCAGTTTAACTAGAGCAATGATTGTCAAACGTCATGGTCTCAGGTCACCTTTCCATTCTTCCCTCCACCCCCTGCAGTTTTATTGAGATATACTTGACATATAACATTGTGTAAATTTAAGGTGTAAAACGTGATGATCTGATACATTTATACATTGGGAACTGGTTACAATAAGGTTAGTTAACACACCCATCAGCTCACAGAGTTACCTTTTTCTTGTTTGGTTTTGTGTTGAGACCATTTAAGACCGTCTCTCTTAGGAACTTTCTGGTATACAATACAGGATTGTTAATTATAGTCACCATGCTGTGCATTAGATCCCCAGAACTTGTTCATCTTATAACTTTGTACCCTTTGACCACCTTTACCCATCTCCCAATCCCTCCACCCCCTGCCCCCAACAACTAGCAGTCTACTCTCTGTTTCTATGAGTTTGTTTTCTTTAGATTCCACATGTAAGTGAGATAATACAGTATTTGTCTTTCTCTGTCTGACTTATTTCACTTAGCATAATGCCCTCAAGGTTTATCTATGTAGTCGCAAGTAGCAGGATTTCCTTCTTTTATTATGGCTGAAAAAAATATGTAAATGTATATATCTTACATTTTTCACCACTCTTAATAGTTATTTAGGCCCTCACAAATCTTTGGTTTATATGGGTTATATTTATCAGTATTTGATGTGTTAGAAATTAAAACATAATTTTTAAAAATAATTATTAATTTATTTAAAAACACAATCTATTATATTTTAACATAATTAACATACTCTTATGAAAACAAGTATTTTAACTTTATTTAATATCTGAATTAATAGAAGCTGGATTAATGGATTCTCATGTTTGCTTCTGCATTCAATCTGTTGAGATATCACACATCACGCACTTTTAGAAAACTCCATTGTACACTCATGAGAATTAAAAAGCCAAACAGCATCTTAAAATGAAAACAGTTTTGACTGTGGAGTCCCCAGGCACACTTTGAGGCCTGCTGGACTAGAGATTAGTATATAGGAAAGGGAATAGTGAAAGAAATGACTCGAAAGTTCAGAAAGACTGATATCAATAACGCCTACCAGAAGAGCATAGAAATTCCACATATGGTTAGAAATAGGGCCAATTTCCCAAACTGTAAAACCACACCAGATATCCATATCCTAACTTTTCAGACCATGCTGGTAAATATCTGGGAGGCAGAAATCTTATTTATTCTTATATTAGATATTTTTTCATATTTTATAAAGGGCCTTAAGCTCATGTCAGAGGGATTGAGAAATTTGTGTGGTGAATTCTGAACAGCCCGTTGCCAAATCAAGGTTATTTCCTCACTGTAATTCTGGCTGATCTAATTTGGAATGTTTTTTGCTTTTTTGTTTGTTTGTTTTGTGTTTGTTTGTTTGTTTGTTTTGCGGTACGCGGCCCTCTCACTGTTGTGGCCTCTCCCGTTGCGGAGCACAGGCTCCGGACGCGCAGGCTCAGCGGCCATGGCTCACGGGCCCAGCCGCTCCGCGGCATGTGGGATCTTCCTGGACCGGGGCACGAACCCGTGTCCCCTGCACCGGCAGGCGGACTCTCAACCACTGCACCACCAGTGAAGCCCTGGAATGTTTTAAAGGGAGCATAACTTAATTATTTAAAAACAAAAATGTGTCCAAACCATATCTGAAATTTGAGACTTGACCACAGCCAAAAAGCCAAATCTCTAATTTTATTTTAGAATTAGTATCACTGAGCAAATCACATGTCAATAACAGTACCCTTTATCATCTAGCTTTCGAAGGATGCCTCTAACCTAGAGAGCACAATCACTTAGGCATGACCCTGAGGCAAAAATATTGAGCTTTGAATTTAGAATCTACTGGTTTGTTCCAAATAATGAAAGGGGAATTTCAGCAAATATGCCAGTAGGGGGAACTGTTATTCAACAAATAATAACAGGACTGGGCTTTTCCTGGACAATAGGTACAGACCATAGAGACTCTCCATGTAGTAAAAATGTGATGACGTAACTGATAAAGTGTCTTCCATTGTTTTTTCTTGATGATTATCTTGGTCTGCCTTAGGAAGTTACATTTCCTCATGGTCAAGGGAAGAAGTTGGTTTCCAATGTAGTTAAACATTATGACTGGCTGGAGGTAACAATAGTAGAATATTAATATCTGATGAAGAGTAATTGGCAGTTTGATTGGCTGTGATTACCTTTGCTAGTTTCTGATTACCAGAAATCAGAAAGCTTTGCATTGATTAAAACATTCTAAGGCAGAATTTCTGAAACTATGCATAAGGACCACCTATATCAGAATCTCCAGAAGAGCTTATTAAAAATGCACATTCTGGGCTTCCCTGGTGGCGCAGCGGTTGAGAGTCCGCCTGCCGATGCAGGGGACATGGGTTCGTGCCCCGGTCTGGGAAGATCCCACATGCCGCGGAGCAGCTGGGCCCGTGAGCCATGGCCGCTGAGCCTGCGCGTCTGGAGCTTGCGCGTCCGGAGCCTGTGCTACGCAACAGGAGAGGCCACAACAGTGAGGGGCCCGCGTACCGCAAAAAAAAAAAAAAAAAAAAAAAAAGCACATTCTAAGGGCCTACCTAACCTATTGAATTAGAATCTGTGTGGGTTGAACAGAAGAATACTCATTTTTTAAAAAGTTTTCCCAAATGGTTTCTATGTATGATAAAGTAGAGAAGCCATTTTTTACCATGCCAAACTGTAAAAGTGATGAGCTGAAGCAGTTCACCTCCTTAGGGCTCTTTCTTATGATCCTCTGCTTTCCTAGAGAGAGTTAGGGAGGAGAGATTGAAGAGACAGACAGAGACTTGGAACTCTAAGAACCAAGAACCCCAAGATTTCACATTGTTACCAGCTTCATAACCTAAATGCGCTCAAGAATATCAAAACCAGTCAAACAGCCTGTCCATACCATGTCGTATGCCTGATAGAAATCAGGAAGTTAGGAACAAAGGAAACCTCTTTCTTTCAGGCAGATGTCACAGTGAGAACTTGAGTGACAGAATAAACACCCTCAAGAATTGAAATGTAAAACAACGCTTAGGCAACATGGTATTTTGGTTGTTTCTTGATTTTTATATTTTAATGTTTAGTAATACTTTGTGGCAGATCACGTGTGGCTCATCTTACCTATACTTTGCAGCGTTTTATTTTAGACTGAATATAAAGAGGTAAATAAATAGAGGCTAATATTTTGCCTTCAAAATATTTAAGGAGAGAAGATTTGCTTAGGAAGATGAGAGAAACTGAGAGATGGGGACTTAAAATAAAAGGCCATCATAACTTGGTAGATTTAAAATAAAAGGCCACAATGAATATTACTAAGTAGTTCAAACAAGAAGCAGGAAAAGATGAGGGGCTGGTAGAAAGGATGAGAAAGGGTAGTTTGCTGAACTAAAACAGACACAGTAAGTAACAGAACATAGAGGGAGCCTACTTTTCAGTGAGTCAGAAGCTCTAAAACCATGCTAAGCCTGATTGTCTACTTATGGCAAGGATACATTTATGAGCCATAATTTTTCTATGACGTCTTCTTTAGCTTTCTCTTTAGCAACATCCCTATCCTGGGTTATCCTATCCTCATTTTTCATCTCTAAATTAAATACTGAAAACACTGAAAAAGTGGGGGAAATCCTTCTCCAAGAGACAAAATATTTAAGCTTTTAATATTCTTTAAAGTATTCTTTACATTGGTGATGTTGAGAATTATAATGAATGGGAATATTTCCCCATACTAAAATTTCAGCTAATTCAATCAAGTTTGCTCTTAAAACAACAAATATGGTTTTACCTCACCAATATAAGAGAAAAGATAATTGCTATTTTCATGCTGTAAAGTAAGTATTCAACTGTATATCATTAAGAAAGCTTTTATGGAATTAATGTTGAAACTAAGGACAATAGATGTTATAATAATTATGACAAACATTTATTAAGCTCTCTCCATAGTTAATAAATAATTCTAAGTAATTGATATATCTTGACTCATTTAATCCTAAGCGATTGATATATGTTACCTAATTTAATCCTAACAACCACCCTGTATTATTATTGTTGTTTTTGTTGTTTGTTTTATAGCTGGTACACAGAGAGGTTAAATTATTTGCCCAAAGTCACACAGTGTGTTTGTGGATTCATACCTAATCATTTTGATTACAGAGTCTATGCTGTACTATACAATCTCCATGCTGTTAAATTAGTAGTTAAGCAATGCATAGGTTCATAGGTACTCATTTTTATGATTCTCTCTGAAGGCTAAATGAAAACTTTTAAGCTTAATTCTGAATTTCACAGAAAGTTTAGGGCCCTGGACTTGCCCAGTGTTGGTAGCAACAGAAGTTCTTGTAAGAACTATGATCAGGGACTTCCCTGGTAGCACAGTGGTTAAGAATCCGCCTGCCAATGCAGGGGACACAGGTTCAAGCCCTGTTCCGTGAAGTTCCCACATGCCACGGAGCAACTAAGCCCATGCGCCACAACTACTGAGCCTGTGCTCGAGAGCCTGTGAGTCACAACTACTGAGGCCGCATACCACAACTACTGAAGCCCGCGTGCCTAGAGCCCGTGCTCTGCAGCAAGAGAAGCCACTGCAGTGAGAAGCCTGTGCACGGCAACAAAGAGAAGACCCAGCCTACGTCAACTAGAGAAAGCCCATGTGCAGCAACGAAGACCCAATGCAGCCAAAAATAAACAAATGAAAAATAAATAAATAAATTTATTTTAAAAAAAAGAACTATGATCAATGACTCTAAATATGATGCCCATTAACTAGGAAATAAGATCTTATTAATTTAAGCCTCACTGCATACATAATAATGGAGCCAACATTTACCTTAGTACTACCCATGAAAGAACTAGAAGTGAATGAATGAATGGAATGAGTACAATTTCAAGGAGAAATATTTAACTTATTCATTAAGATGCATATTATGTTTTTGAACTTTAAAAGCATGCATTTGCATATAATTAATATGTCTGCTGTACATGAGTTACATCTATCCTTAGCTTAAGCTCAGTAAAACCTCTGCTTAGCAATTTTGATAGCAGTTCCATAGTTAGAATTATTGTGTTGTAAAATCACATGTAAATTAAAATGCTGTATAAGTCCATTTTTTCAGTAATTCAGATGGACTCTTTCAATTAACATTAATATGTATTCCTGAATTGCTAGATTAAAAGCTATTTAATACTTTCTTAACAACTTTGTTGGAATGCTATTATATTGTTAACTATTTGATGCTTTTTGTTCCTATGGTAAATAAACACATACAATATTTACAGCAAAACATTGTACACACACAGCATATTATGGTAATTTGATCTATATTAACTCATGTATAACCTATTCCTTTCAAAACATGAGCTATTGATAAACAAGTTTCTTCTGGTCTGATTTATTGTTCTGTATTAATGAATTCATTTTAATTCATCTAAGTAGGTACTGTTCTACCTACTTAAAGAGTTGCTTTTGCTTTATAGAGTGAACACCTCACTATTACATTTTGTATGACATCATCATTGACATGACATTACACATAGGCAATGAAGATGGAGAAATAATAGTTTGGATAGGTTTATATGTGACTCTTCTGGTGTGTGATGTTGGCAAGTGGTTTACAAGTAAAATTAGTTAGCATATCTAATTTAGGCAATCTATTAAACAAAAGTTTTTAAAAGACAACTGTTGCATCAGAATATGGTATACATTTTCAAAATGGTCTGTAGAATAGCGTTTTAGATATGTAACCCCCCAGAATCCACTATTTTTTGTAACTAGTTGAGGTAATAGGTGCTCTATATTGAGGGCAGATAAGCCATTTAGACATCTCTTCATGTTTGAACCCTTTGTTTCATTATTATTTGTAAAATGAATTTTGTGAGACACATGGAATATGAAGTGCTTCTGGTAAAGGCAAAATAACATCAAAACTCAGATCATTCTATAACAAGCTTTTCTGGAAATATATATCTGATGTTTAAAATTATTTATAATTATTTGGGGCTTAATAAATAAGATTATATGACTTTGAAGAAAAAAGTAATCCCAGTATACTAATTATTCATCTCTTTTACACAGTCAACAAGTACATCTTCAAATGGAAATATTTTGACTTTGTTTTCAATATTTAAATACACTTTTCAAAAAAATAAAGTTGTTATCTATTTATCATGTCTACAGTTCCCTCTTTCACTTAAGGCCAAAATAATAAACACATAAGCTAGAGTTGGACTGGTGCTTGCTCGTCAAATATTTACTGAGCACCTACTATGGGCACAACATTGTATTAGGCATGTTGAATGTATGCGTCATTGTCTCAAATGCCTGTCCCTGGTTCATCTGATTGACTGTGCTGTGGCCATCAAATACGTTGAGATCATTTAAAGAACAATTTTGCTAGTCAAGACTAAATGCTTGGATTTATCCAGAATTGAAGATAGAATCACAAGACTTATCATTATAGATGTGGTATTGAACTAGAGAAGCAGTGAATCAGGTAGAGTGTACCACATGAGAGGACAATATGGCCAAGGATGAAATCCTGCGGAACACATTCAAAAAAGAGGTAGCCTCGAGATTATAAGGACCATTTCTTCCCCACCCCATTTGGACCCTATGGCTTCTCTCCTTCACAGTCGCACCAGTTGGTTTGATTCCCACACTACATGCTCTCCTGGGGAGACCACGTTCAGCCCTTACCTGTTGAACTTCCACTAGTATGATAGTGACTTAATGTCTGTCTTCCTTGAAGACATACTTGAAACTCCTGCAAACTAGGCCCACACGTTCACTCACCTACAGAACTGAATTTGAAATTTTCCTTTCCGAATCTACTTCTCTAAATTTTACTCTGCTCTTTCACTTCACTTAACCCATATATTTGAGAGAAGTCCTAGACTCCTTCTTCCTCCCTCTTCCATATCTAATCAGCCACCAAGTAATATTAGTTAAAATCTGAGATTTGACACTTCAGGAACCTGAAACAGTAGTGTGTTCATGATCACTCATTTCTTTAGAGTAAATGATTGACATGGGAATGTATTCCATTTCTTTTTCTATTTCTGAGTTTCTTTCTTTGACTTTTTCTCACCAGACACCAAGCCAGGATGTTCTGAAACACGCTGATCCCAATATTAGCAACTCCTCTATGCTCTTCCCCACATTGCTGCCAAATGGTATTTTTGAAATGGAAACACAATCATGCGTCACCTTCAAAATTTCACAGGACAAATTCTAGATTCTTTGGTGTAGCATATAAGTCTGAAGGAGTATAAGAGCCTGCATTATTGACTTCCAGCCTGCAATTACAACTTCACCTCTTTTCTTTACAGGTATCTTATGATGTAGTTACAATTCTCTTAAGGTGCCTCTTTTTTTTCTTGTCTCCCTGTGACTTTACTCCATGCTTTCTGCTCTGCCTGCTTTGCTTTCTTCATTTCATTTACCTGGTGGACTCCTTTTTATCCTGCAAGGTTCAACTTTATGCATCTCCTCCTTTGTCAAGCCTTTACTCAGGCCCTTAAATAGAGTAGATTTACTTTGTCTCCTTTATTATGACACTTTTAGCAGTATATTATATTTTCCATGTTTGTGTCCCAGGTCAATAAGAAATACATTGGTATTCCTTAAATTTTAGTATTCCTGTCACTTATCATGGTATGTAACATATAGTCAGGGATTAATAAGTGCCGTTGAATGAATGGATGAATAAATGCTTTCCAAGACAATGGGAGTAGAGTTCTAATTTACATTTACTTGTTTTTATTAATAATAATTGCTACTACATTGAGCACTTGTTTTTTGTTAAACATTATACATGTATTGTTTTATTTAGTCCTTAAAATAACCCACAAGATAGTGTCATCTCTATCTTACAGATGAGGAACTCTAAGACTAAAAGAAATTAAGTAACGTATCAAAATCTTATCGATAACAAATGGCAGAGATTTGAAAAATGTCTAAATTCCATAGCTGTAATTCTAAACCCTATGTTCATATATGAACTATGTATCAAGGATTATGCATAATCCATCTCTCTTATATTTAAAAAATCATATATGTCATAATAATGGTAACTCCTAATTCAAAATAATTAGTGTAATGAGATATGTAGTCAGATTCTTCCCCCAGATTTTCACATAATTTTTCTTTTTTTCCTTCAGTTCTCTGCTCTTATGTCATCTTCTCAGAAAGAATCTCCTCTGATGGCTCTATGTAAGATAGCAACACCACCTCCTGTTATATCAGTATCTATTCCCCTACCCTGCTTTACTGGTCCTCATTCTTCTTCATGGCATTAACATCTGGCAGTTCCTTACAGTTTATTGTTTGTCACCCTCCATGATAATGTAAGTTCTTGTCATCTGAGGCTTCACATTATACCCAGCTGTAGCACAGGTTCTGCCACATAGTAACCACACAATAAACATCTTTTGAATGAATGAAAAACTGGTCAACATCCTGTATGCCAATAGGTATGAGATGAAGCAATGCATTCTTCTTTAAAAAAAGAAAATAACTTATAAAAATCCAACTTTATGGTACTGTGAATTGTAGAGCAAATTGGTTGAAAACTTTTTATTTTGAAATAATTATAGATTTACAGGAATTGGCAAAAACAGTACAGAGAAATCCTGTTTATTCTTTAGGAGAGTAAATTTTTATTTTACAAAAGGACATAGAATATGCTCTTCCTATACGTAAAAATTCCTTAAGCCACTTAAGATATAGTTTTATTTCTATGCATATTTTCAAGAGAACTCTAGCAGCAATTGCACTCTATGGAACTTAATGCCTAATTCAGCAAATGTACCAACTGAGTAGGCTTTCCTTAGTATTCATTCACACTGTTGTAAAATTGCCATTATATTTGCAAAAATAAATTTCACAGTTATTGTATTTGCAGCTGGTGGCTGGCAGTGATCATGATCCTGTTTTCTTTAATGTCTGTGATTAAATCACCAAAAGAGATTTATACTGTGGATGCTCTGCCTTCTCCCTGATGAGTAGTGTCCTCTGAAATTATTGTAGCAGGAACAACTAGTAACCTCCTCATATAAAGCTCTACAGAGGTGGAGATAATGTAGAAAGATTTCTCCTTGGCATTTTCCCCACCTGCTCCTCCAGCTATATAATCCACAAATGATTCTTAAAAGTATTTTATATTTAAGTAATATTTTATAAACGTCTCTTGTATTTTCTACCTGTTCTTTTGATGATATTCAAGAAAATAAAATTACTTCACTGTCATGATGTTCTGCTCTAACTTATAGGAAAGTGGTCTGTCTCTATACATTGTTGAGTTAATGAAAAATATGGCCCATGCTACCCTTTGTCCTTTAAATGTCAATTGTTGAGAAAAATATTTCTTAGCCATACAGAGATAAATTTTTTTAATTTATCCAGTTGTTTTCATTCTTCGTCTGTCCCAACAATATATTTGTGCAAGTATGAGAAAATTCATGAATCAGAAGCTTCTCCTAATGAAGAATAATACTTATTAAGGAAATCATGTTCCAATGCCTTTAATTTCAGGTGTTAGTTTGTTTGATCCTGTGTCCCTTTTATGAAATGCAATATATGTGAAATGCAGAACTATTTTTAGTTACTCCAGGGCACAAAAGGCAGATCAAATTATTTCATACGAACACATTATATTTTGTTATTTGACAAACACATAGGTGATATGAAAAATGTATTTTGTTCACTTTACTAGTAATTTAAAGTAAATTGTTTATACTCTGATAAAAGCCTAATTATTTGGCATTCTTCAGTGTTAACTCACTAGATTACCATTGTGCTTCATAGTTGAATATCTAGGAATACACACAAAGAGGAGCCATTTTAAAGAATGTGTGAATAGCTAAAATGCCATTTATTCATTAACAAATGTTTATTGAATATTTATCCATGTTAAAAGCTGAGACTCGGGCTTCCCTGGTGGCTCATGGTTGAGAGTCCGCCTGCCGATGAAGGGGACATGGGTTCGTGCCCCGGTCCAGGAAGATCCCACATGCTGTGAAGCGGCTGGGCCCGTGAGCCATGGCCGCTGAGCCTGCGCGTCCGGAGCCTGTGCTCCGCAACGGGAGAGGCCACAACAGTGAGAGGCCCGCGTACCGCAAAAAAAAAAAAAAAAAAAAAACTGAGAATCTATTAGTCATATATCCTCTGCCCTTAAGAAGTTTACAGTCCTTTTGAAGGAATAAACATTAGTAAATCATCAATTAACCATAACTACTGAGGCTTCATGAGCAGTTTGCTTACTAGGTTTCCTTTGAAGGAATATACTCCCCAAAAGTGGTATTTCTCCAGCTTTTCCAGGCATTCGTCACCTTGATTACACAGATTCCAGGCTCCTCCCATGAAGATTCTGGTTCAGTAGGTTTGGGGGGTGCTGGGCCATGGAATCTGTAAGTGTAAGTGTCCCGGGTGATACTGATCTGGGAAGTTTAAGATATAGACTGGATATAAAGTTTCAGTTGTGCAAGACAGATAAGTTTTAGAGATCCTCTGTACAACATAGTTCCTATAGTTAACAATAAGGTGTAGTGAATTTTAAGATTTGTTAACAAGACTGATCTCATGTTAAGTGTTCTTATCACAAAACAAAACAAAGGGACACAAGGAAACTCTGGGACATTTGGGGTACAACTGTTACCTTGATTCTGGGGATGGTATCATGGGTGTGTGCATATGTCCAAACTCATCAAATTGTATACATTAAATATGTGTAATTCTTTGTTTATCAATTAAACCTCAGTAAAGCTTTTTTTAAGAAAAGAAAAAAATAGAGTAAATCATATTGTATTTTATCACTTTCCATTCCTTTTTTTAAAAAAAAATTCCTTTGTCTACTTATAAAATATTTACATCCACCTAGTATGGATAGAAGCACAAATAAAATTATTACCAGTAATTAAATGTTAATAAGCATTATGGAACTTCACATTAGGTCAAACCAGCCTACACTCACATTAAATACAAAAGTGGTAAGAATAAACAGGCAGTTTTTAGACAGACAAAGTAGAATAAGAAAGGACTCCCTGTTCTAAGAGGAACTCCTCATTGCCTTCCAGATAATGTCCCAGAGGAGGAGGCTTTCCACCATCTAACCCAGGCCTGAACACTATACAGTCCACCCAACTGGGCACATTGTTTTGTGCCTCCACTCTTCCAAACAAGCCGTTCCCTCTACTTCAGATACTCTCTTTCTCTTGATTGGCCCAGAAAAATGCATCTCTTTTCTTTGAAATTCAGATTAACCACATCGCTTCCTGGAAATCTTTGCCAAACCCTCACCCCACCCAGTGGAGTTGATTGTTTCCTCCTTAACATCACACTATGACTTGTACACATATATGTTATACTATTGGTCACAGAATATAGTAACTCCTGGGTTTTCATGTTTGCCTTGTCTCCTAAACCATATAGAGTCTATGACAGCTCCTAGCAATTGTGTAGTCCCTGGAATATAGTAAACATGTCATTTAATGTTTACTGAAATATACAAAAGTGCTAAACTTACAGTTTAAATAAAAATCACTGGGTGTTTTTTAAAAAACAGTATGATAATTCACTATAAAAGACAATCTAGATTCGTTTTTTTTTTAATTAGTTTCTGCTTTATAACAAAGTGAATCAGTCATACATATACATCTGTTCCCACATCCCTTCCCTCATGCATCTCCCTCCCTCCCACCCTCCCCATCCCACCCCTCCAGGCGGTCACAAAGCACCAAGCTGATCTCCCTGTGCTCTGTGGCTGCTTCCCACTATCTATCTACCTTACGTTTGGTAGTGTATATATGTCCATGCCTCTCTTTCGCTTTGTCACAGCTTACCCTTCCCCCTCCCCATATCCTCAAGTCCATTCTCAAGTAGGTCTGTGTCTTTATTCCCGTTTTGCCCCTAGGTTCTTCATGACATTTTTTTTTTTTAATTCCATATATATGTGTTAGCATACGGTATTTGTCTTTCTCTTTCTGACTAACTTCACTCTGTATGACAGACTCTAGGTCTATCCACCTCATTACAAATAGCTCAGTTTCGTTTCTTTTTATGGCTGAGTAATATTCCATTGTATATATGTGCCACATCTTCTTTATCCATTCATCCGATGATGGACACTTAGGTTGTTTCCAGCTCCGGGCTATTGTGAATAGAGCTGCAATGAACATTTTGGTACATGTCTCTTTTTGAATTATGGTTTTCTCAGGGTATATGCCCAGTAGTGGGATTGCTGGGTCATATGGTAGTTCTATTTTTAGTTTTTTAAGGAACCTCCATACCATTCTCCATAGTGGCTGTACCAATTCACATTCCCACCAGCAGTGCAAGAGTGTTCCCTTTTCTCCACACCCTCTCCAGCATTTATTGTTTCTAGATTTCTTGATGATGGCCATTCTGACTGGTGTGAGATGATATCTCATTGTAGTTTTGATTTGCATTTCTCTAATGATTAATGATGTTGAGCATTCTTTCATGTGTTTGTTGGCAGTCTGTATATCTTCTTTGGAGAAATGCCTATTTAAGTCTTCTGCCCATTTTTGGATTGGGTTGTCTGTTTTTTTGCTATTGAGCTGCATGAGCTGTTTATAAATTTTGGAGATTAAGCCTTTGTCAGTTGCTTCATTTGCAAATATTTTCTCCCATTCTGAGGGTTGTCTTTTGGTCTTCTTTATGGTTTCCTTTGCTGTGCAAAAGCTTTGAAGTTTCATTAGGTCCCATTTGTTTATCTTTGTTTTTATTTCCATTTCTCTAGGAGGTGGGTCCAAAAGGATCTTGCTGTGATTTATGTCATAGAGTGTTCTACCTATGTTTTCCTCTAAGAGTTTGATAGTTTCTGGCCTTACATTTAAGTCTTTAATCCATTTTGAGCTTATTTTTGTGTATGGTGCTAGGGAATGATCTAATCTCAAACTTTTACATGTCCCTGTCCAGTTTTCCCAGCACCACTTATTGAAGAGGCTGTCCTTTCTCCACTGTACATTCCTGGCTCCTTTATCAAAGATAAGTTGGCCATATGTGCGTGGGTTTATCTCTGGGCTTTCTATCCTGATCCACTGATCTATCTTTCTGTTTTTATGCCAGTACCACACTGTCTTAATTACTGTAGCTTTGTAGTATAGTCTGAAGTCAGGGAGCCTGATTCCTCCAGCTCCGTTTTTCGTTCTCAAGATTGCTTTAGCTATTCGGGGCCTTTTGTTTTTCCAAACAAATTTTGAAATTTTTTGTTCTAGTTCTGTGAAAAATGCCATTGGTAGTTTGATAGGGATTGCATTGAATCTGTAGATTGCTTTGGGTAGTAGAGTCATTTTCACAATATTGATTCTTCCAATCCAGGAGCATGGTATATCTCTCCATCTATTTGTATCATCTTTAATTTCTTTCATCAGTGTCTTATAGTTTTCTGCATACAGGTCTTTTGTCTCCTTAGGTAGGTTTATTCCTAGATATTTTATTCTTTTTGTTGCGATGGTAAATGGGAGTGTTTTCTTGATTTCATTTTCAGATTTTTCATCATTAGTGTACAGGAATGCCAGAGATTTCTGTACATTAATTTTATATCCTGCTACTTTACCAAATTCATTGATTAGCTCTAGTAGTTTTTCGGTAGCATCTTTAGGATTCTCTATGTATAGTATCATGTCATCTGCAAACAGTGACAGCTTTACTTCTTCTTTTCCGATTTGGATTCCTTTTATTTCCTTTTCTTCTCTGATTGCTGTGGCTAAAACTTCCAAAACTATGTTGAATAAGAGTGGTGAGAGTGGGCAGCCTTGTCTTGTTCCTGATCTTAGTGGAAATGGTTTCAGTTTTTCACCATTGAGGACAATGTTGGCTGTGGGTTTGTCATATATGGCCTTTATTATGTTGAGGAAAGATCCCTCTATACCTACTTTCTGCAGGGTTTTTATCATAAATGGGTGTTGAATTTTGTCGAAAGCTTTCTCTGCATCTATTGAGATGATCATATGGTTTTTCTCCTTCAACTTGTTAATATGGTGTATTACATTGATTGATTTGCGTATATTGAAGAATCCTTGCATTCCTGGGATAAACCCCACTTGATCATGGTGTATGATCCTTTTAATGTGCTGTTGGATTCTGTTTGCTAGTATTTTGTTGAGGATTTTTGCATCTATGTTCATCAGTGATATTGGCCTGTAGTTTTCTTTCTTTGTGACATCCTTGCCTGGTTTTGGTATCAAGGTGATGTCGGCCTCGTAGAATGAGTTTGGGAGTGTTCCTCCCTCTGCTATATTTTGGAAGAGTTTGAGAAGGATAGGTGTTAGCTCTTCTCTAAATGTTTGATAGAATTCACCTGTGAAGCCATCTGGTCCTGGGCTTTTGTTTGATGGAAGATTTTTAATCACAGTTTCAATTTCAGTGCTTGTGATTGGTCTATTCATATTTTCTATTTCTTCCTGAGTCAGTCTTGGCAGGTTGTGCATTTCTAAGAATGTGTCCATTTCTTCCAGGTTGTCCATTTTATTGGAATAGAGTTGCTTATAGTAATCTCTCATGATCTTTTGTATTTCTGCAGTGTCAGTTGTTACTTCTCCTTTTTCATTTCTAATTCTATTGATTTGAGTCTTCTCCCTTTTTTTCTTGATGAGTCTGGCTAATGGTTTGTTAATTTTGTTTATCTTCTCAAAGAACCAGCTTTCAGTTTTATTGATCTTTGCTATCGTTTCCTTCATTTCTTTTTCATTTATTTCTGATCTGATCTTTATGATTTCTTTCCTTCTGCTAGCTTTGGAGTATTTTTGTTCTTCTTTCTCTAATTGCTTTAGGTGCAGGGTCAGGTTGTTTACTCGAAATGCTTCCTGTTTCTTAAGGTGGGATTGTATTGCTATAAACTTCCCCCTTAGAACTGCTTTTGCTGCGTCCCATAGGTTTTGGGTCGTCGTGTCTCCATTGTCATTTGTTTCTAGGTATTTTTTAATTTCCTCTTTGATTTCTTCAGTGATCACTTCGTTATTGAGTAGTGTATTGTTTAGCCTCCATGTGTTTGTATTTTTTACACATCTTTTCCTGTAATTGATGTCTAGTCTCATAGCATTGTGGTCGGAGAAGATACTTGATACAATTTCAATTTTCTTAAAATTACCGAGGCTTGATTTGTGACCCAAGATATGATCTATCCTGGAGAATGTTCCATGAGCACTTGAAAAAAATGTGTATTCTGTTGTTTTTGGATGGAATGTCCTATAAATATCAACTAAGTCCATCCCGTTTAATGTATCATTTAAAGCTTGTGTTTCCTTATTTATTTTCATTTTGGATGATCTGTCCATTGGTGAAAGTGGGGTGTTAAAGTCCCCTACTATGATTGTGTTACTGTCAATTTCCCCTTTTATGGCTGTTAGTATTTGCCTTATGTATTGAGGTGCTCCTATGTTGGGTGCATAAATATTTACAATTGTTATATCTTCTTCTTGGATCGATCCCTTTATCGTTATGTAGTGTCCTTCCTTGTCTCTTCTAATAGTCTTTATTTTAAAGTCTATTTTGTCTGATATAAGAATTGCTACTCCAGCTTTCTTTTGATTTCCATTTGCATGGAATATCTTTTTCCATCCCTTTACTTTCAATCTGTATGTGTCTCTAGGTCTGAAGTGTGTCTCTTGTAGACAGCATATATATGGGTCTTGTTTTTGTATCCATTCAGCCACTCTGTGTCTTTTGGTGGGAGCATTTAGTCCATTTACATTTAAGGTAATTATTGATATGTATGTTCCTATTCCCATTTCCTTAATTGCTTTGGGTTCGTTATTGTAGGTATATTCCTTCTGTTGTGTTTCTTGCCTAGAGAAGTTCCTTTAGCATTTGTTGTAAAGCTGGTTTGGTGGTGCTGAACTCTCTCAGCTTTTGCTTGTCTGTAAAGGTTTTAATTTCTCCATCAAATCTGAATGAGATCCTTGCTGGGTAGAGTAATCTAGGTTGCAGGTTTCTCTCCTTCATCACTTTAATTATGTCCTGCCACTCCCTTCTGGCTTGTAGGGTTTCTGCTGAGAGATCAGCTGTTATCCTGATGGGGATTCCCTTGTGTGTTATTTGTTGTTTTTGCCTTGCTGCTTTTAATATGATTTCTTTGTGTTTAATTTTTGACAGTTTGATTTATATGTGTCTTGGTGTATTTCTCCTTGGATTTATTCTGTATGGGACTCTCTGTGCCTCCTGGACTTGATTAACTATTTCCTTTCCCATATTGGGGAAGTTTTCAACTATAATCTCTTCAAATATTTTCTCAGTCCCTTTCTTTTTCTCTTCTTCTTCTGGAACCCCTATAATTCGAATGTTGGTGCGTTTAATGTTGTCCCAGAGGTCTCTGAGACTGTCCTCTGTTCTTTTGATTCTTTTTTCTTTATTGTGCTCTGCATCAGTTATTTCCACTATTTTATCTTCCACCTCACTTATCCGTTCTTCTGCCTCAGTTATTCTGCTATTGATCCCATCTAGAGTATTTTTCATTTCATTTATTGTGTTTTTAATCGATGCTTGATTCATCTTTAGTTCTTCTAGGCCCTTGTTAACTGTTTCTTGCATGTTGTCTATTCTATTTCCAAGATTATGGATCTTGGAAATAGAATCTTGGATCAGCTTTACTATCATTATTCTGAATTCTTTTTCAGGTAGACTGCCTATTACCTCTTCATTTGTTAGGTCTGGTAGGTGTTTATCTTGCTCCTTCACCTGCTGTGTGTTTTTCTGCCTTCTCATTTTGCTAATGTTACTGTGTTTGGGGTCTCCTTTTTGCCGGCTGCAGATTCGTAGTTCCCGTTGTTTTTGGTGTCTGACCCCAGTGGCTAAGGTTGTTTCAGTAGGTGGTGTAGGCTTCCTGGTGGGGGGGACTAATTCCTGTGCTCTGGTGGTTGAGGCTCGATCTTGTCTTTCTGGTGGACAGGTCCACGTCTGGTGGTGTGTTTTGGGGTGCCTATGGCCTTATTATGTTTTTAGGTAGCCTCTCTGCTAATGGGTGGGGTTGTGTTCCTGCCTTGCTAGTTGCTTGGCATAGGGTGACCCGCACTGTAGCTTGCTGGTCGTTGACTGAAGCTGGGTGCTGGTGTTGGGATGGAGATCTCTGGGAGATTTTCGCTGCTTGATATTATGTGGAGCTAGGAGGTCTCTTGTGGACCCGTGTCCTGAAGTTGGCTCTCCCACTTCAGAGGCACAGCACTGGCTCCTGGCTGCAGCACCAAGAGCCTTTCATCCACCCGGCTCAGAATAACAGGGAGAAAAAGTAGAAAGAAAGAATTAGTAGAAGAAAGAAAGAGAGAGGGAAAGAAAGGAAGAAGGGAAGAAAGGAAGGAAGGAAGGAAGGAAGAAAGAAAGGAGGGAGGGAGGAAGGATGGAAAGAAAGAAGGAAAGAAAGGAGGGAGGGAGGGAGGAAGGAAAGGAAGAAAGACAGGAGGGAGGGAGGAAGGAAAGAAAAAGAAAGTGGAAAGAAGAAGTGTGGGAGGGAGGAAAGAAAAAGAAAGAAGGAAAGGAGGAGTGGAGGGAGGGAGGGAGGAAGGGAGAGTAGGAAAAAAAGAAAGAGCAGGTAAAGTAAAATAGAATAAAGTATGAAATATAGTAGCGTTATTAAAATTAGAAAGTAATTATTGAAAAAAAAAAAAAAACCGGACCGATAGAACCCTGGGACATATGGTGGAAGCAAAGTTATACAGAGAGAATCTTACACAGAAGATTACACATACACATTCACAAAAAGAGAGCAGGGGGAAAAATCAAAAATCTTGCTCTCCAAGTCCACCTCCTCAATTTGGGATAATTCGTTGTAAAAAGAGGAAAAGGGCGAGAAGTCTGAAATCTTGCTCTCTAAGTCCACCTCCTGAATTTGGAATAATTCGTTGTAAAAAGAGGAAAAGGGGGGAAAGTCTTAAATCTTGTCCTCAAAGTCCACTTCCTCAATTTGGGATGATTCGCTGTCCATTCATGCACTCCACAGACGCAGGGCACATCAAATGGACCGTGGAGCTTTAATCCGCTGCCTCCGAGGCTGCACAGAGAGATTTCCCTGCCTCTGCTCTCACAGCTCCCGGGTCTCAGCCTTGGACCTGGCCCCGCCTCTGCGCGTAGGTCGCCGGAGGGCGTCCGTTCTTCGCTCAGACAGGACGGGTTTAAAGGAGCCGCTGATTCGGGGGCTCTGGCTCACTCAGGCAGAGGGGAGGGAGGGGCGCGCAGTGTGGGGCGGGCCTGCGGCGGCAGAGGCCGGCGTGACGTTGCAGCAGCCCGTGGCGCTCCGTGCGCTTTCCCGGGAAAGCCGTCCCCGGGTCTCGGGGACCCCGGCAGTGGCGGGGTGCACAGGCCCCCCGGAAGGCGGGGCGGACAGTGACCCGCGCTCGCACACAGGCCCCGCGGCGGCGGCGGCAGCGGCGGCGGTGGCGGGCAGCGGCGGGCGGCGGCGGCGGGCGGCGGCGGCGGGCGGCGGCGGGCGGCGGCGGGCGGCGGCGGCGGCGGCCCACGCCCGTCTCCGAGGTCCGTGCCTTACCCGCGGCTCGTGCCTGTCTCCGGCGCTTCCCCAAGCAGCCCTCTTAATGCCCTCTCCTCGCGCACCAGGAAACAAAAGGGAAAAAAGTCTCTTGCCTCTTCAGCAGCTCAGACCCTTTCCCCGGACTCCCTCCGGGCTAGCCGTGGTGCACTAACCCCTTCAGTCTCTCTTCCTGCCGCCAGCCCCAGTCCTCTCCCTGCGCTCCGACTGAAACCCGATACCCGAGCCTCAGCTCCCAGCCCCGCCCGCCACGGCAGCCGAGCAGACAAGCCTCTCGGGCTGGTGTGTGCCTGAGGGCACCGGTCCTCTGTGCCAGAATCTCTCCGCTTTGCCCTCCACACCCCTGTTGCTGTGCTCTCCTCCGCTACTCCGAAGCTTTCCCCCTCCGCCACCTTCAGTCTCCGCCCGCGAAGGGGCTTGTAGTGTGTAGAAACCTTCCCCCTTTCACGGCTCCCTCCCACTGGTGCAGGTCCCGTCCCTATCCTATTGTCTCTGTTTATTCTTTTTTTCTTTTGCCCTACCCAGGTATGTGGGGAGCTTCTTGCCTTTTGGGGGGTCTGAGGTCTTCTGTCAGCGTTCAGTAGGTGTTCTGTAGGAGTTGTTCCACGTGTAGATGAATTTCTGATGTATCTGTGGGGAGGAAGGAGATCTCCGCGTCTTACTCTTCCGCCATCTTCCTCCGGGCCTAGATTCGTTTTTTAAAGTAAAAACAATTTTTTACAATTTAAAACTTAAATACAGTTAGTTACTCATCCCATTTGTGACTTTCTAATTTTTATATTTACTAACACCTCTTTCACTGAACATAAACTCATCCCCAATGGCAGAGAATTTTCTAGAAATCTAGCATTTATTCTACTGTATGTCACTTATCAGGGATATTCTGAGCTTGCAGCAATCATGTTAGGGAAAGTCTGATTCAGATGCTATAACATAATTTTAAAAGTAAACAAAAACTGCTAAGTAGAGCAAAAGCTGAGAAAAGGGAAGTCAGTTATTACAAACTTAGGAGGGGGTTTATTTACTTTTGAAAGGGGGTTTACAATGCAACTTATTAAAACATAGGCCACAGATTTTATCAATTCTTCAAGATTATTTGTCAATAATGAAAATAGTTATATATAGCCAGAGAAATGAATCCAAGACAAATTCTAAAATATTGAACATGTTAAATGAAAATAGTGTTTTTTTTCCTAGTCAGGCATCTCAGTCAAGATTTTACTTCATTCAAGAATAGAACTTTTTCATTAAGAATAGAACTACCGGGCTTCCCTGGTGGCGCAGTGGTTGAGAGTCCGCCTGCCAATGCAGGGGAAACGGGTTCGTGCCCCGGTCTGGGAAGATCCCACATGCCGCGGAGCGGCTGGGCCCGTGAGCCATGGCCGCTGGGCCTGTGCATCCGGAGCCTGTGCTCCGCAACGGGAGAGGCCACAACAGTGAGAGGCCCACATACCGCAAAAAAAAAAAAAAAAAAAAAAAAAAAAAAGAATAGAACTGCCATATGATATAGCTATTCTACTTCCAGGTATTTATCTGAAGAATGAAAACACTAATTCAAAAAGATATATCGACACCCATGTACATTGCAGCATTATTTACAATAGCTGAGATATGGAAACAACCTAAGTGTCCATGGACAGATGAATAGATGTGGTATATATATATATATACAGTGGAATAGTACTCAGCCATAAAAAAGATAAAATCTTGCCATTTGTAACAACATGGATGAACCTTGAGTATATTATGCTAAGTGAAATGTCAGATAGAGAAAGATACTCATATATGGGCTATTTTTTAAAAACCCGTAAAACAAAAACAAACATATAGATATGGAGAAAAGATTGGTGGTACCAGAAAGGAAGAGGAGTAGAGGGAGGGCAAAATGGGTAAAGGAGGTCAATTTTATAGTGATGAATGGAAACTAAACTTTTGGTGCTAAGCACTCTGTAGTGTACACTAAGCTGAATTATAATGTATGCATGAAACTTATAATGTTATAAACCAATGTTACTTCAAAAAAAATAGAATGTTTGCGCTCCGCAAGGGGAGAGGCCACAGCAGTGAGAGGCCCGCATAACGCAAAAAAAAAAAAAAAAAAAAATAGAATTTTTTCCTGAGGACTTAGAGACATTTTATCAAATTATATTTAGCTGGTTCTAGGAGAGTATTTCAAATGCAAAGAATTAGAAAATATGTGAAGAGTAAATACAAACCTTTACCAAAATGACCGGCGCTGTTTTCTCAGGTTAGAAAGTTAGAATATCACACTGATGACGTGCTTGGAGTCTTGCAATAGTTAATTTGGGCAAGACAAAAACACCAGAGTTTTTTCTACCTTGAAATGTTTTCCTGTGAGATCAAAGGGGAAAATATGACTGTTTGATTAGTGGTTGTAGGAGATACGAAATGTCCATTACTTCATAGAATCAAATTACCTATAAATGTTACTCATTTGCTGTAATCAAATGGTATTTATTGCCTTCCTGCTTTTATGCAAGGCATTCTACATTTATATTAATACCTAAGGTTTTTTAGTTGTATAATGAGCCCAGGTGAAGAATTGAGGGAACATTTCCACTTGACTGATTCTAAGATTTGACTTAGTTTTAATTTGCATCTATTTTAAAATCTATTATAAAATACAAAATATATTTCCTGTGGCTCTCAGTAGATGTGTTTGAAAATATGTATGCAATGATGGAGAAGAGGGGTGGTTGGAAGCAGATTTTTAGAAGGGAATGTAAAGGCTTGAGATCTAGCATTTATAACATTAGCGTATCTTTCAAAGTTCCCTAACATTTATAACATTAGTGTATCTTGCAAAGTTCCCTAATTAGCACATCTACCTTTATAAGAATCATTATTTCAATTGATAACAAGAAAATGAAGTTTTTTTCATTGAACACTTTCTTATTGTATAGTTTAAAGGATTTAAAAAGGAAATTGACAAAAGAGGTAATACCCTTAATCAGAGAAAAATCCTAAAATGTGAAGCACAAATACTGTGAGAGATTTATTGAGATAGTAACCTCAGTTTAAAGCCCATGTTTATATTCACAGTCATTTTTATACAGACTTCTCCAGGCTATTTCTTCTTCAATCAGCTATTTTTTTTCACTTATAGCATTAGACTCTTTAAAAGTACTCCCAATACTGGGTCTTTTTATGATACAAACTTATACTCACACACCCTTGGAAAGTTGCTTTTACCATTCAGTCCACTTATTATATGTTTAAAGTTGGAGAAAAAACACTTTTGCTCTTGGAAAGTTGGCTTGTATATATTCTATCACTAGAATATTAGGTAAGGAAGTGCTGGGATAGAATTACCCTGCAGCAAATAATCCCCTGAGTCTACAGCTCTTCGGAGCCCTAAACTCAAGGTTTAACAGACAGACTTATAGAGGGTTCTCTTTCTGGAGGAAACCCATTCCTCCCCATAAGAGGAAACCCATTCTTTCTGTTTTTCTCTCTGTGCAGCACTCTATAATATATTTCTACATAGAATTTCAAGCAGAGAATTGGACATATACTATGTTCTTAATAAATATGTGTTAATTGATTCCAGAAATATTTAGTTAATTGACAAAGTTCACACGACGTTCAATGATGAAATTGCTTCTTTGAATCTGATAGTTGTTCTTAGTGCTTTCAGTGTCCGCTTATTTTCTTCATTGATTCGGTTTCACGCAAACACCAATGTGATTTATGTTAAACAAATGAAATTATTTGATCTACCCCTGAATATTATTTATAATTAGTTTTGCACCATATATCCATTCTTCTAATTTTAATATATAATCACAGTCATTTTATGTCAAAATCAGAAAACAGAAGTCTGACATGTCGAGTTAATTTAAAGGAAAAAAGCTCTAAGACTCTGCATGGCCAACAAGGTCCCCAGAGTTCATCACCCAACTATTAATAACTGCTGTCAGTAGTAGCAACAATAGAGAAAATTTCATAACTGCAGGAATGTAAAAGCTGGTATACTGCCTATTTCAGAGAATGTGGTGTCTTATTTCCATAAAACAACCTAATTATATCATTCTCCTCCTTAACAGGTACTAATAGCTCCCCCCAACACCACCACACCTGCCACATTAATTGATGGTAATTCTGGTGTTTAAAGTATGGCCCATGAGGCCTTAAAGAATTGCTGGCTTCACTTTCTGCCCCTCAACCAATAGGCCCTATGCTTCTCAAACCCAATTTCCCAAATATACCAATTTTCTCTCTTTGAAATGTTGCTTTTACCTAGAATAGCTTTCCCTCTTCTCTTTGCTTAGCAATTTCTTATTTATCTTTTTTCATCTAGCTAAACTATCTCCTTCTCTTTAAAGCTTCTTTACATCCTTCAGTGAGCACCAGTTTATCTTTCCTCTTGTCACTTTGTATAATGAATGTATTCAGTGTTTTAGATGGTTAAATATTCCTTGGCTTAGTTGTTTGCTTGTGTCTTGTTTTGTTTTAATTTAGAATTTTGAGAGAGCCCTTCACTCTCTCCAGAAACATTCTGGTCTATCAGAGATTGTTTATCTTTCTGCTTGAAAAATGTATATGTAAACTTACTATTTAAAAGAGACAGACCTAATTATTAAATTGAAATAGATAATTCTGAATCCTTTAAAAATGAAAGTCAAATACATGAGTATTCTTAGATTCTCTGGGCTTTCAGTAAGCCAAGAGAAAAATGGAATCAAACTTTATTTACTTTACTATCAAATCCTAATCTTGAAATTTAGTATACAGATGTCAGTAAGATTTGGCTAGAAAAATAATGAGACTGAATTTTTAGCAACTATATTGCCCTTTAAAGTAGTAAGCTTAGAAAAATTGTTAGGAAAAACCCAGAATCCTAGAGAGCTCACTATCCAGATTTCAATGCAAACTAGGGGAAATGTGAGACACAATAATATGGTCTAAGAAAAAATTAACCTGCATACCCCAGGATAATAATCTCTACCAAGTACTGAGAGAACATTATACTGTCTGTTACATCCTTGTGCTCCTACCCAGCTCACACCCAAGAAAGGATAACTTAGCATAAAGAACCAAATCAAAGATAACAAGGGAGCCCTTTTCACTTGAGCAAACCCTTCTTTTGGATGAAGGGACCCAAGCCATTTAAAGAGGGCAGATAGGCTTCTGTTCTCTCTTTGGAGCAATTGCTGACAGGGTTTTTCCCTGTGTCATGAGCTTTTTGGGTCTTGAGCACCTGCCTCCCTCTCCCTTTCTCATTTCATCCATTCTCTACTCCCAATGTTTTGGTTCCTTCTCTTTGGCAACAATGGTTTCTTGAACACATGTACTCATTTCTTCAATTAATGCTTGTGATTAAGCTTGGTTGGACTCTTTTGCTGAACCTTGATCATAGCAATAACAGCCCAGACTAGTTTTTTCCTCTCACCCACCATGTAGCCCAAGGCATGGAAATTAATGGCATTACTTAAAAAAAAAAAAAAAATATATATATATATATATATATATATAATAGCTAATATACATATACATTATAGCTAATTTCAGTCAGAAAAATATTTTTCTACTTATATATGTATGCATTATTTTTCATGCCTTCTATTTTTCTATATTCCTTCCCCTCCTTTATTTCCTTCCTTTTTTATCCTCTAAATATTAAGGACTTGCTCCCTATAAGTGAGGAACTCTCTCAGGTATTGAAGATATGAAGTTAAGTAAGACACACTTTCCTGCTCCTTAAAGTATCTTATTTTATGGAGGTGGACTCAGAGAAATTATGTAAGGCCTAGAGAACCCCCTAACAAGGGCTTTGATATTGGTTCTAGTACGTCACCCGTTCCTTTCACGGGATAATTGTATTCACTTTCCTCTTCACTGATTTGCCAGAAGTAAGATCAACAGTCCAAATCATCTGTCCCCTTCAGTTAGAAGAGATTAATTACTTATAATTCATAGGATACTTGTTCCAACTGGAAGCCCATCTATCAGTAAAGACAGCATCCCAGATGCTTCTGCTCTCTATGATCAGCCTGGCACCTAAATTATGATAAAATCCTGGAGAGGGCATTCCAAGTGGAGGAAACAGCATGTATGAAGGCCTGGATGTGAGCAATAATAAATTATTGAACACTTAGTAAGCACCAGACAGGTGCTCAGAGCACCAGGCAGTGCTCTGAGCATTGAAGGTATATTATCCAGTTAATCATCTTAAACACCTTGTGAGACAGGCACAGAGAGGCTAAGTGATCTATATAAGTTCATACAGCTAGTAAATGGCATGGTCACACTTTGAACTAAGCACCTGACCACTGCTTTATATTGTTCCTAACTTTTAGAGTTGGATGAGAGAAGTGAGACAGAGAGAATTCTGGACAGCTTCCATATTTTTTTTTTTTTTTTGGCTTAGGTGACATGGTGTCGTTAATGAAAATAAGAAAAAATAGGAGGAAGGAGCTTGGAGGGAGGGTAAATGTAATCTTATAAATGCTGAGCATGTAGTTCCTAGGGGATATTCAACTGGAAGTAGCCAGGAGACAGTGAGAAACGTTTGAAACTCAGGGCCAGTAAGCCTGAGGATAAGATTGTGGGAGCCCTCAGCATTTGTAAAATGATGTATTGTGGAGGGTTACAAAGAAGAGTATGCAGAAAATAACGATGATACCTGCGGAGATGAAACCTGGACGAACATTACCATCTGACTGGTGAATGAAGGAAGAGAATCACAGAAAAAAATAAGCAGATTGAAAAGCAAGAGAAAAACAAGGAAACTTTGCACTATAGAAGTGAAGACCTTCTTGTGGTACATTCTTTCTCCTAAAACTTTTGTGAACAGTGATTATCAAGAATGTATTATTTAGTATACTATGAATACAGCATTGATCTCAAGCTACAGAGAAACATACTAACTTTTAAATTTATGATCTCATAACTGTCAGAGGGCACAGAGCTCACATTTAGTTATATCCTCCCCTTGGGTAAAAAGAAAAATGTTTTCTCCCATTCTTTGAGTCCCCTGGTATTATTCATTGTTTTTGTAGAATTTTTAAAGTCTTAGCCTAATTTTATGCTCCATATTTTCTCAAATTTACTTCCCTCATCTTTCTTCTTCCTCTGAAATCCACAGCTTCTAGCATCTTTTACTAGTCTGGCAAAATCATATTACTCCATACATCGACTTCATCTTTCTCCTATGCATAGAGTCAGATAATGGTTATTGTCATTGCCCAAGAACTCTACAAACCATAGTAGAGATTCAGCTTCTGGCTTAATTCCAGTGAATAAGTACTTCCATATTTCTCTGAATCAGCTGTTCCATTTATTACAAACTCAAAATGAAGTTGGTTCTAGAAATGTAGTTAAAGAGAAAACAAGAATGACATTTATAAATCACACAGGATATTTATCTGCACAGCCATCAAGTGTTTTGAAATTTTAAAAGTTACAGACAATGATTTGGTGCCACTTAATAAATTTGAAACTTCAGAATTTATCCATGTTAATTCAGCTATCTTTTTTGTAACAGATTCCCTTATCCCCAACTCTCAGCTTCCATAATCAAATGCCTTATTGGTTAATGAGTATGAGTGACTAATAGGTAGACTTCACTGGGCAGCTCTGATAAAGAAGAGGATACTTATATATCTTTAAACATGTAATAATTTGTCTTAAATATCTCAATTTGTTTAGCCCGTTTCACAATTTATTCAGAGCTAATTACTGCATAATTTCCTATGTCCATTCACACACACACACACACACACACCTTTTTTTACCTTTGGTATAATATATTGAGAAACAGCAAAAACAGTTTTTGATCAAAACATCTGTCAGCAGGATTTTAAAGATATGGCACCAAAATCTTAGAAGTAAGACAAAGAATGAAAGCTATGACCTTAACGTCACTTTCTCCTCCATTGTTTTGTATGATTATACTACCACTATGTTTCACTGACTGTGGCAGATGTATCACTAGTTACTGTAGTTTAAAATTCAGGGACCCCTGTTTGCATGGGCCCTGGGTAAGAGGGCCTAGCAATGTATTCATATGTCCACTCTATTTTTTAAAATAAATTTATTTATTTATTTATTTATTTTTGGCTGCGTTGGGTCTTCGTTGCTGCTAGCGGGCTTTCTCTAGTTGCGGTGAGTGGGGGCTACTCTTCGTTGCAGTGCATGGGCTTCTCATTGCAGTGGCCTCTCTTGTTGCAGAGCCGGGGCTCTAGGCGCACAGGCTTCAGTAGTTGTGGCTTGCAGGCTCTAGAGTGCAGACTCAGTAGCTGTGGTGCACGGGCTTAGTTGCTCTGTGGAATGTGGGATTCCCTGACCAGGGCTCAAACCCATGACCCCTGCATTGGCAGGCACCACCAGGGAAGCCCCTATGTCCATGTTTTTATAAGATTTGCAAAATATATTTTAACTGCAATCTGTTAAGACTGCAGTCTCTTTCCTCTGTCACTTCCCCTTGTCTCACTTCCCCTCAGGTCAGCTAGCAATGGAGTGACCATGGGAATTTGGGGGATCTGACTAAAGGGCAGTTAAGCTGGGGAAGCTGTGTGCCAGGACACAAGTCTTCTCCAGGATCCAGTCTCTAAGGTGTTTAAATGTGTCATGTATCATCTCCAACATCTTTTCTGTGCTCTTTCCCTGAATGTTTAGCTTTTCATGGATCCTAAGGTTTATTTCTGCTAGTTGCCTTAGGAGAACAGCCAGCAGGGTCCAACTGAGATGCTGTCTTTAATATCATTAATATATTATTTAATTAAAGAATATATTCCTTTGGAGTAAAAGGAAAGCTTGTATACTTCACACAAGCAACCCACTAAAGACTTCTGTTGGTTTTCTTTGTGTGAGATCTGCCATAGTTTTTTTGTGTTGTTTTGTTTTTTTTATAGTTCTTTGTGTCCTCAAGTGTTGAATAATACTGGCATCTGAAAGAGTTCTACTCATGTGAATGGCTGTTACTGTATTTGATAGCCATAAGCTTGACGCTCTGAGTATGAACTAAGATAAGTTAAATATTTGATTGGAGTCAAATTAATTGCCCTCAATGTTGATCCAGATTATTTGCTTATACTGATGTACTATTAATTGGTACCATGGTTCATTTTGACAGCAAAAAGTTTTATTGTAAGATGATTATGTTTTAAAATCAGAATGAGTTAGTGGCATGAGGTGAACATAGCCATATAGTGCATTGGAAAAGGTTACTTCATTAGCCAGCGATCTGAGAGTGTTCATACTCCTTTTTTTAATATGATATGATTAGTCCCAGCCCAAGTGACTATAATTTATTCAGAGTATAAAAAAACTCTAGGAAATCTAAACATCATTTTGGAGCAAGTAGTATAACTTTCGCATTCATATTTAGGGAAAATGAGAATTTAGAGAGGAATACAAATAACAACTATAAAGTAGTCTGAAAGGAAATGAAAAGGCAAATATCACTTTAATAATTCCCATGATTTCTCCTTGGTTTTACACTTCCTATAAGGTTTCCAAAATATATGCACATATATGTGAAAATTTGGTTAGATTATTTCACTGAAATTTAGATTCCTTATTGCTGGAATGTAAAAGAAAATTTTTATTGGATCAGCCTTATTTCCATATGTTCCTTATGTACTGAGAAAAATAGAAAACTAGCAAAATATAGCACAGGAGTACATATCCTCCGGCAATAACATAATTTTCTGTCAAAGAATTGCTTGTTCCCTGAAAGAATAAAATTTGACTGTCAGAAGAATTCTTTTTCCTTAAAACAACTTACTTTTTGTTTGACAAGAACTGATCATTTAATTTCCTGTATTGTGAATCAGAATGCTCTTACTTCAATAAAAGCACATTTCATTTGACCCTGGCTATGTCTATATGACACAAAACAAAATTGGTGAATTCATGCAATATTCTAACCTTCTCTGGTATCACTGTATACCAAATTAACCAAAGCACTTGCTTGAACATTTCTAGCAGGTTATTTTGTCCTTCCACTTCCAGGAAAGAAACATCACTTTCATTATTGTCTTTTTAACAATGATGAGATAATGATAATAATATTGGGGGCATCTCTTTGTAAACTTCTCGGCAGATACCATCAGTACAATGGAGATAAAAAGTACATTTTTTTCTCTTTTGAAAATATTCTCTCACACGTGTGTTATTTTCTACAGTTAATGCATTGACCCCCTATAATGTTTGATTTACGAACAGTAAACTTATTAGGAATAAAATTTTCAAACTAGATTATGGGCTCCATTGACCTGAATTTTTCAAATCACATACAAAATATAGGATGACGGTTTCTTTCAAATCGGTAACAGAACAAGAATGAAAATGGATTTAATCCATGCTCCTTGGATTATGGATATTATAAGGTGCTCTCCTTCAGATTTCATGAAAATACTAATGGTGGAAGGACGAGGGTTTGAGGTGTGTTTCCTATATTGCTGTTGAATATTAGCTGATCTATGCACACGCCTGCCTAACGCATCTTGTGACACATGTCAGAATTAGCAAGATGGCCGCTTGGACTTAGGTTTCCCATCCGTTGTGAAGCTAATTGGTCTTGCTGTTTTAATCAATGAACCAAAAGAATTCTAGAATTTTCTGGGACTCACAGGACTTGAAGACAGCTCATCCTGACTACATAGTTACTTATCCATCCAACAAGTATTTATTGAATTTCTGCTCTGTATCTGTCCATATTTGTATGACAAGGATACAGTGACAAAAGAGACAAAGTTCATCCGCTCGTACTGCCCAAATTCTATGGAGAAAAGGTACAATAAAAATAAAGTATGTAATGTAATTAATGTACTTTAAAGGAAAATAAAGTTGGATAAATGGATGAAAAGTGACAACAGTTGTTGGAATGAAGTTGTAACCTCAGATACAGTGGTCAAGAAGGTCTTTGAAGATGACTTTTAAGCAGGTGTCTAAGTGAAGGGAGGGAGAGTCAAGTTGTTTGGAGTGGATGAATGTCCTGGGCAGAGGGCAGAGCAAGTGTGAAGGACCTAAACAGAGAGTTTGTTTGATGTATTCAAGGAATAGCAAAGGGATCAGAGAGGCTGGAGTGGAGTGAGGGATGGGAAGAGGCACATGAATTAGGTCAGAGAGAAAGGCAGGGACCTGCTCAAAAAGGCCTTGTAGGGAAGAACTCTGGATTTGTATCTAAAGGTGATAGGAAAATATCAAAGGGTGGGGGGGGTTTGAGCAGAGGAACGAGAAGAAATGCTGTGTGTGTTTTTACAAGATCCCTGTCAGGGGCAAGAAGTATGCCCTGGAGGTTGGACATGAGTGGGAGCAAGAAGGCCAGACAGGGAGCACTTGTGGTGGTCTCCTTTAGACATGGCAGTGATTTGGACTTGAGCGACTACAATGGAACCTGGTGAAAATAGGGATTAATTCAAGAGTTTCCGTAAATTAGGTGCACAAAGTAACAGAAGAGCAAAGAAATTCACTAAAATTAGCTGAGAAATGATTTTGGCCTCTTTCACTTTGGGAAATGGAACTCAGAATACAACCACTTTTAGAAGGCCCTCTCAAGTGCAGTAAAAATTTTAAATTGTGGCTCTACTTTCATTGAAGGGTTGAGTGGTAACAGTAAAGAAACCTAATTTCTGAGATACTTTGGCAAATGAACAAATTTATAAACACATTTTCTCCTGTATGTCTCAAAACCTTGGTCCTTTGGTAATTATAGACAACCTCATGGGATGATGGATTGAAGCACCGATAATGATGGGTAACAGTAGTTCTCAACACAGACTGCGTGGTAAGAGTCAACTGGGGGGATGGTTTAAAACAGTAATGCCCAGCTCCTCCCCGGATCATTAAATCAAGGTCTCTAGGATTGTGACTCCGAGAATCAGTATTTTTTCAGTGCTCCCAAGTGATTCTGATGTTCAGTCAGCGTTCAGAGCCTCTTCTTTACATACATTATATCACTTAAAACACACAAAAGTTTTATGAGGAAGGTACTCTGCCTTTGACTACTTAGTAGATTAGGAAACTGAGACTTATAAATGCTAAATACCAGCTGGCTGTTATGCAAGGTAGATTTTTTTTCTTTTCAAACATTTTTATTATGTGATGTTTGATACATACAAAATCATGTATATAGTAAATATATACATGAGCATAATTTAAAAGTAGCAGTGAACCCATAACCTATTTAAATAACTAGAAAGTTACCAATACTGTAAGTAGTACTTGTGTACTTCCCAGCGTCATCTTCCTGCCTCTCCCCAGCCCAAAATATGTTCTTAATTCAGGAGTATTTTAACTTTGAGATGTATAAATCAAAAATGAGGATTTACAGCAGACAAGTCTACATATTTTTATTAAGAATTATACATTTGATGAGCAATTTGAGAATAAATTTGTTTACTAATGGTCATATGGGGGATCATTTATTAAAGGTCCTTTGAACATCATCATCAAAAAATACTAAGCAAAGTTATTATTATTATTATTATTATTATTATTATTATTATTATTATTATTATTTGTGGTATGCAGGCCTGTCACTGTTGTGGCCTCTCCCGTTGCGGAGCACAGGCTCCGGACGCACAGGCTCAGCGGCCATGGCTCACGGGCCCAGCCGATCGGCGGCATGTGGGATCTTCCCGGACTGGAACACGAACCCGTGTGCCCTGCATAGGCAGGTGGACTCTCAACCACTGCGCCACCAGGGAAGCCCGCAAAGTTATTTTTATAGGCAAAATTCTGGGAACATCAAAACTGTCTACCTCTGTACCTATTCATTTTCTGATATCTTGTTTTACCCTTCCTTCCAGTTTTTTGTGTAAAATGATTTTTGAAATGTCATTTTGCAAGGTTGAATTTGACTACCTTAGAACCTGACTCAGATGCATTCCTCTTAACTACTGTATCTGTTCCTTCTATCACTTCAGGTGTGGGATTCTATGTCCGGGGACCAATTGCTTGGCCATTAGTCAAAGAGTACAAGGAAGAAGAAATAATTTTATCAATTTAAATACATATAATCAGCCCTCTCTTCCTCAGCACTCTGCTGCATAACACCTTATTAAGCTGCAATTCTTGTGACATTTAAAAAAAATAAGTTTCTCGGTGTCCATTTTGTTCCAATTTCATGTATGTGAAAATTTTGAGAAGTGTCATGTACATGTCATGGGGAAATGTTTTCTTTTTTATTTTAAATGTAAAATCTCTTTCTTTTGGGTAAGCATCACTCTAGTTGAGAACAGAATACAGAGATTGCCTGGAGAAGTCAGCTCTCCAGAATAAATAACCCTAATTTTAGTGTTTGCCGATTCCCATGGTATAAATACTCCCACTACATCCAAATTTAAGCTACTAACATGTCATCAGTGAATGCAGAATGGGGAAGAGATGTGAAATAACACAGCATTAGGTAGTATTTCTGTCATACAAATGCAATAGACTTAAATATCCTCAAGAGTATAAATAAGAGTAAAATGTAGTAAACAGGAAGTGATGAATTGGAACATTTATCTTTTTAATATAATTGATTGATTTGATTTAATTTATATTCTTTAATTTCTAATAATGGCTGTGTTTGACACTAGCTCTCAAAATTCCAGAAGGTTTAAATGTTGGCTCTCACAAGCTGGTATGAGCTGCCTCCAGTAAACCACTGTCTCTGACCCTGTTTGACCCTGAAGGCTCCAGGGAGGGAGGGAGGGACAAGCTTCTAGGAACAGTGGCCACCATGCTGAAGATGGAAGTGTTACACATGTAGGAAGAATCAAGTCTGAGATCCTACAGACTTTCAGGGAGATAAGCAAATTTCTGACCCTTAAAATTGGGTAACAGAACACACATATCCTTGATATGTTATAAAGGGTGATTTTTTTTTTCCCTGTAGAAGAGTGCTTTGTACAAGAAATTATATAAATACGTTTAAGTAAGTTGAACTTAAAAATTCTAAAGTATGACACTGCCAGTCAAATGTATTGGAGCTGTATTATGAGTGTTTTGGTTCAGCTATATTGTGAATTAAATAGTATTTTGTCAACTGATCTGGAAACTCAACTGCCATTTATAAACTGTGGGTCTTTGAGCAAATATTCTGGGTTCTTCTAACTTAGAGATGGATATTTGAAACAAAACCACTAAGTAAGCTGGATATTTTTGTTAATTATTATTCATTACCTTTTCTATTTTTTATCATAGTCAGTGGAACTGACACCAAAGAGATGATAAACATCTTTGAAAATATAGCTTGTAATACCAAAATGAAGATCATTATGCTCTAATTGGTAAAAGCCAAGTAATAGATTGGCAGATACACAGATATGTCATTTACAATATAAAACACAATGTTTATAAATATTTTTCCCATTCATAAAATGGGTTTACTGAATCATTTTCCATAGATTTAAATCATAAGATATATATATATATATATATATATATATATATATATATATATATATATATATATATATATATATATATATATATATATATATATATATATATATATATATTTTTTTTTTTTTTGGTATGCGGGCTTATCACTGTTGTGGTTTCTTCCGTTGCGGAGCACAGGCTCCGGATGCGCAGGCTCAGCGGCCATGGCTCACGTCCCTAGCCGCTCCGCAGCATGTGGGATCTTCCCAGACCGGGGCACGAACCCGTGTCCCCTGCATCGGCAGGCGGGCTCTGAACCACTGCGCCACCAGGGGAGCCCTCATAAGATATTTTTAAACAAGAAATTTTACCTATTTAACTGAACAGATTGATTTTTTTATGTTAACCTCACTGTATATCTTCCTTGAATATTTTATATTGCTCTGACACGTTTTGAAGACAACTGCTGTAAAATCTAGATGGAACAACTACATGAATCCTAAAGATAGTTCCCAGTACACCAGGTGCTGGAAATGTATTTATATAGAAAGAGAAATAGATTCTGAAACATAATAGAGGTAGATGTGCTCACGGAAATGCAATAAATAAATGGTGTCCTTTTTAAGTCTATTCACTGAGGGAGAATGAGCTTCTAAATTAACTTTATCTGTCATATAGATTGACAAGTAATTTTATTCTAAACTTTATTTTGAGAAGTTAGTTCTTATTGAAGCCTAACAATCTTAGTTGAAAGGAATCATTCTTTTTTCTTTTTCTTTTGTTTAAAGCATAGGACAGCTGACTGAAAAATCTTTCAAATGCCAAATATTTATATAGTTTGCTAAGTTTACTCATAATTTATTATGCGTAAGTATTTTAGAAAGGTTATAAACCTTTTTATTTTATTTAATTCAAATGAAATATTTTTTTAAATTAGAATAGCTTTCTTTTTCAACAAAACTATTAGCCTTTACACAGTAATACAGAGATTCCTACACTGCTGTTTCTGCTAATGAAACCAAGTGAATAGAGTTGACCATACTCTCTCAGTCTTTGGAATATGAAGATCTTCATTACAAATAGTGCTTTGAGTTGAAAAGCAGGCACTTGCAGTCTTTACCTTCACCTTTCATCTAAATTGCCAACATACATTTCCTAGAACTGATAAACAATCAAATGAATCACGAGATGTGGGCCTTGGAGTTAATTTATAGCACTGCTGTCTTCTGCACTGAGTAAAGCCACTTTTATTTTTCTAAGACTGTACATAAATGTTTTGGGGAAAAAAAAGCTATAGTTAATACAAGTCCTATTTTGAGTTCTTCATTATTACAAAGTCTAATATGTGAACTTTATCCCACATATTTTTTTCTATTACCTCTCATTTTGGACATTTGAATTTAGAATATTTTCCAAAATAAGACAGTGGATTTATTTGTACTTTATATTTTCTTTATTTACATGTTTAAATGCTTATCATCTTTCATCAATTGGTTTTTTTAATCTTAAATTTAAACTGATTTCTCGTGGATTTTGTGAAAATTTGCATTTGTATGATGACTTGTGAGTGAAACGAGTTTCTTTTTTTTTTTTTTTTTAAAGTTTATTTATTTATTTTTTTAATTAGTTTCTGCTTTATAACAAAGTGAATCAGTCATACATATACATCTGTTCCCACATCCCTTCCCTCATGCATCTCCCTCCCTCCCACCCTCCCCATCCCACCCCTCCAGGCGGTCACAAAGCACCGAGCTGATCTCCCTGTGCTCTGCGGCTGCTTCCCACTATCTATCTACCTTACGTTTGGTAGTGTATACACGTCCATGCCTCTCTTTCGCCTTGTCACAGCCCACCCTGTGAAACGAGTTTCTTATGAGTTGTGTTACCATCAACCATCTTTATAAATTTAGACATAAGTTTTACAAATAAAAGAGTTTTTGTACAGGAACATAAAGAATATGATTAATTTCCTCTCAGGAATACTATTAATTCTAGGCCCAATTTCTTTTTTCCTGAGTTAAGGATAAATTTTTTTTTAATTATCTAGCTACTCTTTGTTGTTTTTTTTTCCTACAGTTTGGTTGGAAATTTGATTGAAAACTGAAGGTCCTGTGTTTCAGTAATGAGTTCATGTGGCAGTTTTTTCATTTACTGGCCAGGTAACGTTATACAGTCATTTAACCTCCTCGAGACTCCATTATCCATAAAGTGAAGGTGATAATCCAGAAAGACTACCTATGAAAAGTGATTTGAAATTCTAAAGTGTTCTACAAATGTTAGTTACATTTTCTTGGGTAAGTCCAATTGCTAAAGCAGTAATTGTATTTCAGAAGTGAAAGAAGGAACAAGACAGGGGCTGGTGGTTGAGGGGAGAAGGGTGTGTGTCTGAACAAAGACCCATATAGGATCAATTGATTAGTCTCTGTTCACGGATAATGGCCACCTACTCTGATATAGCCATCTACAAAGCATTTTTTTTCCTAAATGAATTAAATATATTTATGTATATTGGTGGGTATATTTATGTATATCAGTGGATCTCAAACTTTAGTATTATAGAATCATCAGGAAGGTAAAACATCAGTTGCTGGGCCTCACTCTCAGAGTTTCTGATTTAGTATGTCAAATGGGGCCAAGAAATTACATTTCTAGAACGTTCTCTGGTAAACTTGAAGCTACTGGTTTAGGAACCACATTTTGAGAATGTGGTTCCTAAACCAGTAGCTAGACTGAATGAGAAGGATGTTAGAAAATTCTAGTTGGCTATTTAGTAAAAACTTGGCTAGTGTCTACTTTGCCAAAAAGAGACTTTATTTTGGATTAGATGACAGGATGGAGACTACTGATTGGGTTCTTAAAATACGAGTCACCATGTAATTTACCTTTAGAAACATATAATTTAGAGTTCAAAGGGAATTTAGAGTTAATCTTCATCATTTTCCAAATGAGAAAATGAAAGCCAAAAGGAAATAAGTGACAAATAATTACTGAAAAAATTACATAATTATAAAAGTCACACAGAAAGTTCTTGATAAAATGGGGCTGGAGTCATCCACCCAGTGCTCATTCTACTCCCAATGTTGCCTGTAGACAATATATTCCTCTTACCCAAGCAGGCAAAAAAATAGAGGAAACATGAACCAGAGAGATTTATTCTCACCTAGGTATTTGTGGGGAGAAGGAAATAGCACATTGTGGGGACTTCTCATGACTCAGTCAGTCAATCACATTGCCCCTAATAAATTAATATGCTTATTACATCCATGGATTTTTCTTTCCAATTATGCAGTTAATAAAAACTCATTAAAGTTGTCAAGAATCAATTAATTTCTCATTAATGCAGCCCAGCTTAAAGAAGAGGAATACAAACTCAATTTACCTTTATATTGTTCTGGATCTCCACTTAACAATATTTAAAATATTTGTCCCCCTGACTGGATCCTCACCTGCCTAATTGCTTTGTTTCAGTTGTTTCTCATTAATATGTAAATCAACTTGCTCACATTCTAAGGCAGAGAAAATACATCTGCAGGGGATGTGCAAGGGTATGTTGCAGAATTGCTTTGGGCAGTTTGTTGATGCAAATACATGGTCTGCAGCTTCTTTATATTCACATCTAAGGAGAAGCTGCCTTATTAGGTTTTAGGCAATTGCATTTTTGCTGTTATAGCCGTAGATTGCTTTGTTACCCTTAAACAAACTCAATCAACTGTAGTCAAATCATTTGGTAGAGGATCAGCAGGCACAGTCTGTCCTTGAGCCATGATGCCAAAGAGCTGAAATGTGTTTTGGTAAAGGTTTTATGTGCTGAACTTAGAACTAGCTTCTTTTCCTAGAGCAAGTAGTGATTTACACCCAGCAGATGGTAAAGAATGCTGATTTAATTCAATTTTAATCCACATTTAGGAGAAGAAACGTACCTGGTTTAAAAAAAATTTGTTGTGGGAAATTAAAATTTAAAACTATGCATACAGTTATATGCATAGAAAGACGTAAATATATTTTATACAAAATATGCGCAATTATCAGATCCCTTGAAATAACGGATACCCAGATGCCCTCGGAGCTGTCATATATGGGTGCTGTTCTAACACTGGCCCATGCTCTCTGTAAAGTGCCCTTGATGTCTCACTTAAAGTTTATATGAGATAGCTGGTTTGAGGTGTTGTCATTTATAGCCTCAGGATAGTATAAAGGGCCTCTGGCGCATTGAATTGGTCATCCTTGAGTACCATTAGCCCTGCTCTCTGACCAACTGAGTTTACCCACTTTGAAGAGCAATACTCTAATAAGGATAGCATCCATGTTGATTTTTTCATTTTAAATGGATTTCTTCTGTCAAAATTCTGAGGCCCTGGTAAAGTACAATGAAAAAACACATTCTTGACCTATAATATATGCCAGCATCCAAAAAAGCAGCTCTGATTCTGCTATAAGGATATGTATATCATACCAGATATGCAAAATTACCTACCCTTAACTCTCTCTGGGGCTTCAATACCCTGATCAATGTATATTCCCAGCATACCTTTCATGTCATCACTCTGAATTATTGTTGCCATGGGTCCTGTGTCCTCCCCCCATGCAGAAGGCAGTGGGAGCCAGGATAACTTATCAGGGATTGATAATTGGACATTCCTGGCAAAATGATTACCAGTAGGGCTGCTGGAGACTAGGCCTTTTTAAGTCTTGCTGGTTTATTAGAGCACAGCATCTGGTGGACAATGAAAGCATCCCTTTGTACATCTCAGCCAGCATACCCCAAATGGCAACAGTAGTGCTTCTTGAATTTATAGGAATGTACACATTAAAGGTGAACTTTGTAAAGAGTTTTGGCTTCTTGAAGGTACGCTTTTTATTAAAATCATTGTATTTTTTAAGATATGCATAAATACTGTGATTGAAACAGAGTTCATAACATTACCTTCATTTAAATTTTTTTGCTGGTAATTAAAGCCATTTGGATGCTAAGGCATGAAATAATTACATGTGGTTCCCAGGCAGGTCTTCTGTATCTACCAGTGGAATTTTATATTGACTGCCTTAAATAAACCACTACTATTATTTTCAATAAATTGTCACCTTCCACATGCAGGAAACTGGGCTAAGCATTGAAGAATGTATCATAGGTATAAAGTCATCTATGGCATCTCATACTTCAAAGGGCTTAAAATTTATTTGGGTGAATCCAATTTGTACTGTAATTTATAGTACAAAATGAAAACATGGGACTCTTCTTTCAAAAATTATAAGAAATTCAAGACAGCAATAGCAGAGCATGAAACCAAGCAGGGTGCCCTTCTGAGTGTCAAAGCCCTGTGCGACTGCACAAGTCACATACAACCCCATGAAGCTGGCCCTAAATGAAATGAAAATGAACATATATTGAGCATTTCTTTGTGATAGATGTAATGTGCTAAACTCTCTACTTCATGTTGTCTCACTTAATCCTCACAGTGACTTTGTAGGATGGATACTGTTACCTGCAGTTTACTAAAAAAGAAAGTGAGGCTCAAAGAGGTTAAAGAGTGGGTTAATACCTAATGGGATTTAACTTCAGATCAGACTCTAATCAAGCCCTTATTTAAAGGATTAAATAAAACGTATAAAACTGTAACTCAACCCATGAGGCGTTAAATGCTAGATGTCTGATTGGTATATTCTGTAAATGTTTTAATCAGTGAATTGTTTTTAGGCAAGCCAGCTCATGAAAGCTGTGATGTCACACAGCCTCTGAAAAATTCAGTTATTGTGGTATAAATAAAATCAATCCATGCATCATTCAGTGGTAAGGACCAGGGAAATCATTAATACTTTTGATTTGATGGTGTGTGGGAAGAACCTAATTCATAATTTTAAAGATTTTAGCTTTTTGTTTCTTGTGATACTTTATGACAGCTCAGCTAACAGTCTCCTTAGGTTGCCCTTGTACACATGATGTGGGGTTAAAACAAACCTGATTAATAGCCGTGTCCTTGACTGCAAGCTTCATCCTTGCCCCTCTAGCACTCCCTCAAGTGCTGGTAGATTCTTCTCTTCTGTCACAGCTGAGGTTCAGTTTGCTAGGATGTAGTAACATCATTAATGTCTTAAGGACAAAACCACCTCCAAATATTGTGTTTGTTTGCTGATTTGCTTTGTGAGCACACGGTGGCTTATTCACATAAGAAAATTTATTCCCAAATAATATACTTGGATGCACCTGAATCATGTCAATTGTAGACTTCTACTTAGTAAACATTCCATTACCACACTTGTCAAATATCTAACAGATAAATACTGTATTTGATTAGAATACATTAGACAACAAAACTCTTACCACTCCCCTGAATTTAGAGAATCTTAAAGCAGTGCATGAAAGGCATATATTCTAAGTTAATGTTGATACCACTCCCTAAAAAATGTTTATGAAATTAACAGATAAATCTGGATCATTTTACAGTGCCAGAAAGTTAGGTAGTGCTCAAAAAACACAATGATGAGTATATGTCAAAGGGATATAAGAACTAACTGAAAGAGTTCCCAGTGGATGAAGCCAGAACAATTTGAGCACCACAGTAAACAATGTGGTATTGAAATATAATCCAAAGTGTATAATAAATACCCAGGTATCCAAACTGATATAAATAAATGATAGAGTAAATAATAAGTGGGGATGAATAGAAAGATGTCTGTACAGAGGAAAATGATATAATTTATGTACATATTCTACCATTAAGGATAGGGAACTTAATGCCATACCAGCTCTTAAGTGCAGGCTGCACATAGCACCTTCCTCTAAAAAGCATGGTATGGAAAATATGAGAAAAGAGTAACTTTACAATAGAGAAAACTGACAAATACTCTGTCAGCTAAATGGTTAAGGTTAACATCATCAGTGATAACTCATGGAATAGGTAGTTCTCCTTGATATCATGTGACGTGAACTTACCTCTGTGAACTTCCTCCCCAAACTTTTAACCCCAGTCTAAGCACAAGAAAAATATCAGACGAACTTGAATCAAGGGATATTCCACAGAATACCTGACCAGTGTTCCTCAGAACTGTCATGGTCATCAGAAACAAGGGAAGTCTGAGAAATTGTCACCACCCAGAGGAAGCTAAGGGGACATGATGACTGAATGTAATGTAGCATCCTAGAGCAGAATAAGGACATTAGTAATAAACTGAGAAAATCTGAATAATGTGTTGAGTTTAGCTATAAAAAGAATATTAATAATCATATTCATCTGCAGTTGTCACAAACACATTCTTTAGAACGATCAGTGTGAACAAATCCAATCCAAGATCATAATTTTCATGTATTTGTCTCAAGTTTCTTTTAATTTTCAATAACCTTTTTTGCACTAGCATATTGACTTGCTGAAAAGATCATGTCATTTGTTATATAGAATGCTCCACCTTCTGAATTTGTTTTATCGCTTTCTTGTGGCTTAGCTTTCTTATTGCTATAACCTTAATTAAATTCAAGTTAAATGTTCTGTCAACTTAGAGAAAAAACTTAAGTGGTAAAACGCTACTGAGTGACCTCTTCTGGAATTACAAAATCAGTTTATCAATCATCCCAGGGCTTTGCATCTTTAACACATAATGTTGTTAACTATTGTTATATGGTCAAAATGGAAACTTAAAATGGTGTTAGGATGTTGACCCAGCTATAGTCATTGTACGATCAATTAATGTACTAATTGCAACTAACACAAATATAGATACTGTGATATGTTCCTTCCTTGGGTGGAATGATGTTTGATCTTATTGAACAAAAATATTATGCTTTGTAAAAAAAAAGAACAATCTAATTAAAAAAAAATAGATAGGGGATATAAATAGACATTTTTCCAAAGAAGACATACAGATGGCTAACAGGTACACAACAAGATTCTCAGCGTCACTAATCATCAGAGAAATGCAAATCAAATAGCTGTCACCAAAAAGACAAGAAATAAAAGGTGTTGGTGAGGATGTGGAGAAAAGGGAACCCTTGTGCCCTGTTGGTAAATTGGTGAAGCCACTATGGAAAACATCATAGAGGTTTCACAAAAAACTAAAAGTAGAACTACTATGTGATCAAGTTATTCCACTTCTGGGTATTTATCTGAAGAAAACAAAAACACTAACTAGAAAAGATATTGATACATGCACCACCATATTCATTGCAGCATTATTTACAATAACCAAGAAATAGAAGCACCTAAGTGTCCATTGATGGATGAATGGATAACAGAAATGTGATATATCTATATAGTGTAAATAATTATATATATATATATGTATATATATATATATACATATATATATAAATAATATTATTCAGCCAATAAGAAGTAAATCTTGCCATTACAAGATTTACAACACTGATGGACCTTAAGGGCATATTGATAAGTGAAATAAGTCAGAAAAAGACAAATACCGTATAATCTTACCTATATGTAGAATCTAAAACAAATAAACAAACAAAAACCAAGCTCAGGAATACAGAGAACACATTGGCGGTTGCCAGAGGCTGGGGGTGGGTGGGGGGTGGGTGGTGGTGGATAGGGGATGGGTGAAGGAGGTTAAAAAGTACAAACTTCTAGCTATAAAATAAATAAGTCATGGGGATGTAATGTACAGCATGGTGACAATAGTTAACAATACTGTATTGTATATTTGAAAGTTGCTAAGAGAGTAAATCTTATAAGTTCTTATCACAAGAAAAAAAATTTGTAACTATGTGTGGTAATCAGTGTTAACTAGATTTTTTTGATAATCATTTCACAGTATATACAGATACTGAATCATTTTTGTCCACAAGAAATTAATAAAATGTTGTGTGTCAATTATATCTCAATAAAAAAATGTATTATGCTTTGCATTGTAATTGCACATTGCAAAGTGGCTGTCCCACTGAATAAGATTTTCCAAGGTAAACTTTAGAAAGATTGATCTTCTGGACACTTGATTTAAGAGGCCTTTGAGGTTGGAAAGAGGTTCAAGATAATTACAATTTTATCAAAGGGAAAAATGGAGAGCTTCCTTTAAGTATTCTTTTAATGAAATACAGACGTTGCATGATTGTGAGTGAGAATGTGGTTTTGTATATGTATGAATTTTTAAAAGTATTTATTCATCAGAGAGGTACTTAGTGGGTTTGAAACATCTCAGTTTTGTTACCTAATACATATATACATTTCTACCCTACTAGTTGGGGAGATTTGTACAACAAGTGATACACTTCACTTTCTTGACACAGAATGATTTTGGAACGTTACTTTTCCTCTCCTCATCAACGTGCACTGATTATTTTTTTCTCCCTATCCACCCATTCCTATCTGGCAACCACACTATTAATGATGCCCTTACCTATCATGTCTCCACCATTTTTTCCTGGAGGAAAATATGGGTCATTTTTAATATTAGCAACATTTCCATTAGTATGGGATCCCCTCAACTTTTGCTCAAACTGCATCAGCATATGACTTTGTTTTTAATATTTGTCTACCTGCTATTTCTTACTTTTTGGAGAGTGTCTTTGTCATACTATGCCTTCTACTGCCCATGCCTAGTGGAAAAGCTTGTATGTATTCATACATGTGCATATTCTCCTCTGTCAAGAGATTTGTAAGGAGAGAATTACTGTGCCTATGATCCAAGAGGGGCTAGGGAGTGTCCTGAAGTACATATATCCTTTCAAAATTAAAAAATCTGTCATAGCCATTCAAAATACTTTACCAGGTAAAGAGGAAATTATGTTGTCTGAAAAGCACAGTGACAATGAGAGTATATATTTTGCTCCCTGTTTATTGGATAAGAGAAGCTCCAAGTACAAATTGGGCCTAAGATCTTCTTTATCATACAAAAGTGGCATTTATATATATATATATATATATATATATATATGTAATGTTAGGATTCAACTCCGAAAGATGTCTATCAGGGGAGATGTAATATTGAGTACTGTGCCACTGTTTTCTATTACGGAGCTTGTAATAAATGCCATAAATCAGACCACAATCTTTAAAATGGCATTACTTCTTTAAAAACCATATCCATTAGTTTGGTTTTAACACATTAGAAGCATAGGAATTTACTGCTCAGAGAGAAGTCATGTAATAGCAGGTCAGAGTGTTACTTTTCACTGATAATGCATACAGTAAATTCCTTAGTTCCCTAAGTTGTCTAGCTAGTGAATATGGAGCATCTCTATTTGTTGACATAACTGGTTCCAGTTATATTGCTTTCCTAGCAAGGAAGGCCACATCCTCAGTTGATAGGCCATATAGGTATAGGGAGTCCCCAACTTGTAAATGAGTTAGTGTTACAAAGGCTTACTTGTAAGCTGGTTATTTAGAATTCAAAATACATCTTTTCATAGAATCCATTTTATGAATGATAGATAAATTTACAATCAAGTCCAGGTAATTATGTTCTATTTTATTTATTATTATTATTTAGTTCATAAGATAATTTTATTGTACAAATTGGGAAAATATTAAAGATTAAAATTAAAATAAAAATCACCTGCATAATATCTTAATCCAATCTTTTTTCTCATTTATATAAATATATTTTTACAAAATTGAAATCCTTCCATATGTTTTTTAAAACTTGCTTTATTCATCTAACATTTAAAAAATATTGCTGTTGTATTGAGGGGTTGTCACCTTTGAATTTTTTATAACAAAGTGATACAGTATATAATATAGTACAAAAAGTCAGTAATGTGTGTCTTATGACAAAGAGCCCCAGATCACTGCCCTCTCCAATGCCCTCATCCCCAGAAATATCCTGTTTCCATTTTTTGCTGTTCTCTCAAGTATTTATTTTATATTTATAAGTAATGTGCCCGTACTACAATTTCTTTTCAAATTGTTTTTGTTTGTTTGTTTTGCGGTATGCGGACCTCTCACTGTTGTGACCTCTGCTGTTGCGGAGCACAGGCTCTGGACGCGCAGGCTCAGTGACCATGGCTCACGGACCCAGCTGCTCCGCGGCATGTGGGATCTTCCCGGACAGGGGCACAAAGCCGTGTCCCCTGCATCGGCAGGCAGACTCTCAACCACTGTGCCACCAGGGAAGCCCTTTAAATTGTTTTGAATTAAAACAATAATAATAGATTTACATGGTACAAAGTACAAGCAGTATATTTGTTATATGGTAGAAGTATTCTTTCTGCTAGTGCCCCTATATATTATCCAGAAGATTTATAAGAAAGTATGCATAGGAGGTAAACTTCTCAAAATTTTAAACTAGTTTTACTTTGAAATGAATTTGGGCATAGAATTCTAGGTTGAAAATTCATTTCCTTGAGAATTTTGAAAAGATTGTTCCATTACCTTTGAACTTTCAGTATATCTGATAAATTCTTTGCCATTTTTCTTCTAGAGTTTTGTTTCCTACTTGAAAGCTTTTAGGATCTTTTCTTTATCCTTAGTGATCTAAAAATCTCATAAAGATATACTTTATTTATATCTTCATATTTATTCATTAGCTGGGCAACCAGCCACTGAAGTCTAGAAATCCATATTTTTCAGTTAAGGATTTTATATTTACATATACTATTATGCTATGTATATATAATATACATATGTACATATATTATCTATTATGTATATATATATATATATATATAATGTTCTTTTTGGAAATCCTGTTAGTCAGCAGTTGGGCCTCTTGTGTTGATTTTCTATTTAATTTTATTATTTTTTTAAATTTATCTTCTGTTGTCTAATTCTTTGTCTTCTTTTCTCATCCAGAGAAATTTTCTCAATCTTATCCTTCAGCTCTTGTCTGAATACTCTGTCAACTGTCATATTTTTAGTTTCCAAATGCTCTTTCTTGTTCTCTGATTGTTCTTTTTTTTAATAGCATACAGTTCTTGTTCAATGAATGCATTATCATCTGTTATCTCTCTTTGGTCATGAACTACTTTCTATTTAAATGCTTTCTTCTATTCTGCAAAAAAAAATTGACCAGAAACTGTGTCTGCAGGAACAATCCTTGGACTTGACTGAAGGGCAGTATGTTGGACAGTTGGATTTTTCACTGGAGATTTCCAAATTGCAGTAACTATGGGTCTGTTGGCTAATTCAGTTTCTGTAGAAAAGGACATTTCAATTCCTGTCTGCTGGTTGATATCCCGGAGCTGGGCCAAAAAGAAAAATGGGGCTCGGAAGTTTTACTATTCAGGATGCAAGCTTTAATTTAACCCCTATTTTTTTTCAAATCCAACCTCATCCTTTTTTGATCCATTCTGCCTGGATCCCCCAGGTGCATAACCTCTCTGAAGAATACACCTCAAAATTTCTTCTTGGTATGAGGAATGGTGCTGTCTGCAGGGTGATGAATACTTGGACAATTCTGCTGCAAACTTTTAAACAATCTATTTGATTCTGTCATGACTCACCCCCATCTTCCATGTGATCAGTTTTTCCCAACACTTCTGGGGTCCAGGGCCAATTTACTTGCTTCTTGATGGTAACCCCCCTGCAAACTCTTAAGTTCGACCTTTCTCTATTTTCAAGCGATTTACCATTCCTCTGTCTGCTTTCTCTTTTGATACATTCTCTTCAGATTTAATGTGCACTGGAATCTTTTCAATTTCTTGTGCTTTAGTTTTATTGGTGACTTTAGGAAGAGTGCAACAGACACATTTTTAGTCTTTGAAGTCCCAATTAACATATCAATAATTTCTACCATGCAATTAAATAAACCTCCTAAACACAGACATGAACACACATACATGTACAGTATTCTAGTTCCATTACCTGGGTGGATGACCATAGTTTATGTGGCTAAATCCCTGTGGTTAGACATTTAAACTTTTTACCTTAAGTCTTCTACTGCTATATACATAACACTGAGATAAAAATTATCTCATACATAAATCTTTCGTTATGTCTATGATTATTTTTTCTAATTCTTAGGAGAGAAATGAGTTGAAATTAATGGAAAATTTAAAGCCCTTTGATATACATTTCTAAAATTGTTGCCCCCAAACTCAGAAATGTTTTCATTTTATACTGTTGTAAGGGACAAGGCTTCCCATTTCCTTACTTAAACAAAAATAAACTTATTTACTTTTTATCTTTTCCAGTTTGAGTGATAAGTGACATTTGCAATTGTACAATTATATTTTTAAATTTAAAACTATCCATTGTTTTTATTTGTTAACCTCTTTTACTGTAATGCATAGAAAAAAATTTCTACCCTAAATCTAGTGGTTACCTGTAGGAAGAGGGGATGGGGGAGGGGCAGGATAGGAGTAGGGAATTAAGAGATACAAACTACTGTGTATAAAATAAATAAGTAACAAGGATATATTTAACAGCACAGGGAAATATAGTCATTATTTTGTAATAATTTAAATGGAGTATAATCTGTAAATATATTAAATACTATGTTGTATACATGAAACTAATATAATTTTGTAAATCAACTGTACTTCAAGAAAAAAAAATTCGACCCTAAACCAGATATTTATGTAAATTTTCTTCTAAGTCTACTATAATAAAATAGTAAAAATTTTATATTACTATATTTTAATCTTAACTCTTTAAAACAGCTGGAGTATAATAATAGCTAAATTACTTTGGATAGTTACTATGTAACAGATATTATTCTAAATACTTTACATAGATAAACTCATTTGATTAACTTTAAATTTTAAATGGATTATTATTATTCCTATATTATAGATAAGAAGCCTAGAATTATTTATGTAGGGAATTTTTTTCATTATTTTCCTATAATTTGTTACCGTATCACCACTCTAGTATTGTTGGGTACAGTGTTCTAGAAATGTCAGTTATGTTAGGCATTTGATGATGTTGCCCAAATCTTTTATATTCTTACTGACTTTTTGTCTCATTGTTCTATCAATTACCAATAGAGTTGTTTTTAAAAATTTCAACCATAATTGTGGGTTTATCATTTTCTCACTTTAGTTCTTTCAATTTTTTGCTTCCTTTATTTTGAAATTCTCTTATAAATTATATAAACAGTTATAACATATCTGTCTGAATAACTGATCTTTCATCTGTATAATATGACCCTTTTTGTCCCTGTTAATCATTATTGTCCTGAAGTCTATTTTGTCTGAAGCTTGAAGTCTTTCTTTAGCTTTTCTTCTATTGCATTTCTGCTGGTCATGAATTCTTTTAGATTTTTTTTTGTTTGAAATGTTCTTTATTTTACCTTTGTATCTGAAGTAAACTTTTGCTGCATATAAAAATTTTAGTTGATATTTTAGTTGATAGTTTTTTGTTGTCTTAAGTTAACATTTTGGATATGTTATTTTAATGTATTCTGGCCTCCATTATTCCTGATGAGAAGTCAACAATTAAACAACATTTTTCCCTTGTATATAATGTGCCATTTTTTTCTTTTTGCTTTCACCATTCGTATTTTCATCATCCTCCATCCCCTTCCTTCAACAGCAACATTGTACCTGTGGTATGATTTGCTTTTTTTTTTTTTTTTTTTTTCCTCCTGCTTGAAATTCATTGAAATTCCTGGATCTGTAAGTTAATGTGTGTGTTTTTTTAACCAAATGGGGGAAGCCTGAGGCCATTATTTCTCCAAATGATTATTCTACCTTTTTGTGAGTTTTTCTTCTCCTTCTGGGACTCCAGTTAACATATATAATGTACCAGTTGACATTGAGCCAAATTTCTGAGGTTTTTTTCAGTTTATTAAATCATCCTTTTCTCTGTTGTTAGATTTAACAGGTTTTATTAATATATTATCAAGTTTATTGACATTTTTGCCATATCTAATCTTCTGTGGAGTTATTCTAGTGATTTTTTTCCTCTTTAATTTTAAATCATTTTTATAGTTTGTAATTCTGGGTTGTTACTTCCTGTCTGTTTACTCATTGAGACCATATTTTCCTTTAATTCTTTAAATATATTTTTCCAGCTGCTTTGAATTTTTTGTTTGGCATATTCAACATTTGAGCTCAGTTGGAATCACTTTTTATTTGCTTTCTTTTTTTCAGAATAAAGGTAACACTCTACTCTTCCTTTGATTATTTTTGGTTGAAAACTTATCATTTTAGGTAATAAATTATACTGTGTTATCATTCTGAGGGTTGTTGGTTTTTTTTTCTCTTCATAGGTAATTAATTTGCCTAAAGCTAGACTGTACATTTGTCTCCCATGGGGAGCAGAAACTGATGTCCCTGCTCGGTTCTTTCAGTGTCAAGCTGTTGTCTGACACACTTTTGGCACCCTGAAGGTGTCTTCTGAACCTGTAAAGTTTATTGTTCAGCAAAGAATGTGGACCGAGTTTATATGCAGATTTGGAGACACCCTCTTTGTGATTTTGCTTCTGTTGCTTCTTTCATAAACTTTAGGTGCTTTGCCAGCCCTGAGCTTTGACTAAGTCTTTAAGCTTCAGTCTCTGAGTAAGACATCAGCTCTGCTTCTCAAGCTGAGCATAGATCAGAGAATGCACTCAAATCAAAAGAGTTATTAACTCTCAAATCTGACCTGGTAAAGCTCTGCCTTAAGGGTAGATTTCTCTCTCATTCTCTTTGGTTTTATTTCTGTGCCCCTTGTTGTCCCCCATGTGTTATTTGATGGACAGCCAGGGATTTGGATAGAGTATATATTCACATTTTGTTTCTCACCTTTTCTATAGGTCTTTTCTTCTAGGATTTCTTCCCTAAGTTTCTAGCTCCTCTGCCAGCTTTAAACTCTAGTCAGCTACCTTGAGCTGATATGTCTTCAGGTTTATACCACAAGAGCTGTAGGGAGTTGAGGAATGTCATAATGCAAACATTCAGAAACTCACATTTCATACCATTATATTTGCAGTCTTTCAAGGATAAATCTTCTCTCATTTCTGCTTGCATTTAGTCACTGTCCATTTCCTACAATAGTTTTTAAATAATATTTTATTCAGTTTTTATAATTATTATCCTTTGGACGGTTCATACAACCATTTCAATCTGCTGTTACTGGAAGCCAGAACCCCATCTCCACAATTTGAAATGTTATATTAGATATATTTATTTGTACTATTTATATGTACTTCAGTATTATTTTGGGATGTTCTAGACTATACCAGCCTAATTTTATTATTGTTGTTTTAATATCTGGATATGCAAGTTCTTTCATTTTTTTAATTTTGAAATTGGAATTAATGACAATTTCAACTATTTTTATCTAGGTATATTGTGTTTCTCTTTTTATTCAAGTCTTTTCTCTCAATAAAATGTTTTAATTGTTGTCATAGTCTATTACATTTTTGATTAACTTATGTCCTATTTGATATAGATACTTGATAATGTTTGATGCTGTTGTGAATCAGGTTTTTTAATCATATGTGGCTATCTTTATAAGAAAGACATCATTTTTTATAGTTATCATATGTGATTATCCTCATAACATAACATAAGAAATATATCATTTTTTATAGTTTTTATAAACAGCCATCTCACTGAATTCTATTATTATAATTTATTTTTCAGTTGATTCTCCTGTGTTTTCTGAGTAGGCTGTGATTATCTGGAAATAATTAATGATATTTGTATCTTTTATATAACATAAGAAAGATATCATTTTTATAGTTATTGTATGTAGTTACCCTTATAACATAAGAAAGATGTTAGTTTTTATAGTTTTTATAGTTTTCATAAACATATATTTTTTATAGTTTTCATAAACAGCCACCTCACTGAACTATATTATTATAATAGATTTTAAGTTGATTCTCTTGGGTTTTATGAGTATATAGTGATAATCTGGAAATAATTAATGATATTTTTATCTTTTATACAACACTGAATCATAGTATTAACTGTCTTTGTGGGCAGTCTTTCTTTTGCTTTATGCTACATTTGAAGCAGTACTCAACACTTAGTTGCACCCATAACCCATTCAAAAGAAATTTTACTCTACCATATTGGTGTCCAATATTTCATAGAGAAGCCTTAGTAGAAGATATGAATTATATATTGCACCATCCGTTATATGCACATACAGAGACACACAAACACACACACAAATTACTATTAAATGTCTCTTCTTAAAATTGTAATCGAAGCTACCAAATGTAGATTTGCAGTCTCATTCTGACATTCCTGTACTCACACTCTACTTTTTTCCTCGGTAGCTTTTGCTTTCTAAATTGCCTCTAAATCTCTGTCCTGAGCACCATTTGACTCATAGGCCATAGGTGATTCTCCCTTGAGGTGGAAAGAAGGTGGGTGTTCTGCTGCCAAACAAACAAACAAATACGAAAACCAAGAAATTCTTGATCTATTTAATTGTCTGAGAATAAATCCTAGAAAAAAAGAAAGAATCCGAGTAAGAATGGTTACTCTTGTCTTACTCCTGCTATAAATTGGAACATTACTACTTAATATGACTTTGGCTTATAGTTTGAGATTGAAATTCTTTATCATGTGAAGAAAGTATGTTTACTTACTGATTTACTGAGATTTAAGGAATGTATGTTGAATTTATCAAATGCAATTTCAGTATGTCTCATAATTTATTTAACTTATTGATGAGATGCTTTATATGAATATATTTCCTAATATTAAGCAATCTCCTGTTCTTGGAATACAGCTTACTTTGTAACCCTGTATTACTTCTTTAATAAATTGCTGTCTTTTTATTTAATAATAATTTATTTAGATATTTTCATTTATATTTATAAATGAGGTTCATTAAATTTCTCAGCAGCTTTCTTTTTTCAATCTCTAGATTTTGTTTCTGCATTTTTTTTAGCATGTAGCACAAGAATCTCTAGGGAAAAAACAGTTCGTCTTTTTAAATTTTGGCTTTCTTGGGGAGGAAGCGAGGTGAATGTAGTCATAAGTATGCTTTGAGAAAATCCAATTGAAAGAAAAAAGCTTTTTCTAAAGAAAAGAAGAAAGGAAGGATTCGTGTGTGTGTGTGTGTGTGTGTTGTGTGTAGGGGAGTAGTTGACATTGAACAAGGTTAAGAATTAATTTTAATACTTATATTTTTTAGTCACATACTGGTATATGTTACAGTATTTATAATGATTTCTAATCCTAATCTTCTTTAATTATTAGGCTTTTTAAAAAATTGAATTGTTAGGTTTTTTTTCTTTTCATGGAAAGATTTATAATTACAAAATTCACTAAGACGTTGTTTATTTGTAATTGGTTTTCTGCCAAACTCACATACAAGTGGTAATTTCTCTAGATATTATAAAAATTGGTGACAACCTTATTGCTTTAAAAGTTTGTATATTATGTCCTTGTTTTCCAGAGTTTAATGTTTTGGAAAGTGTGAAATCAACCTGAACCTTGTTTCACTTAGGCGACATACTTTGTTTTAATTTTTTTTTTCTGATGCATGTAAATCTTTGTATCCTATAAAATTCTAATTATTCTTCAAGAAATATTTGCTAATATCATCACATATTTTACATGATACTTGAAACATCCTTTTTGTCAGATACTGTGGTCCTTTTTGAGAATAGGTAAGTTTAATAGTTTGATAATTCTTCTTTCACCTTTGTGTGAGGCATAACATATGGTTATACATAAAGGGCTCTGGAGCCAGAATACGTTGGAAGCCTTGCTCTTCCACTTACTTACTCTGTGACTTTGGGCATATTACATACCCTCTCTGTCCCTCGGTTTCCTCATTTATAAAGTGGACGTAGTAGTATAACAATTAATAGGTTTATATGAGATTCAAATGAGTTAATTAGGAGAATGCCTGGTACGTGGTAGACATTCAGTGTTAGCTATTTTACCGTTTCTCAGTTTGTTCCTGACTATTCTTCAGACTTACTAATCCACTTTAAATTATAATATTTCTCATAATTTAAATGTATTTTATATTTGCATTCAAAATTTGCTTTCCATTTTTGTTTTCTTCATCAATCATTGAAATTTCTGCAGTATATAATCTGTTTGCAATGCTTCTCATGAAAATTATAATTCTGCTATTGAATTTTAGTTATTCTTCAGTTTTTCTTATATCCATGCATTCACTTCTCATCTTCTTCATCTTCTAATCTTGGTCGCTCTCTTATTATCAATCCTACCATGCTTCTTTGTCCCCCATGGAAATGATGTTTAAATGCATTTTAAGGCCAAAGTATAAGTCTTTACAAAACTATTTCTGTAGGCTATAGTAGATCCTTCTCAAATGTGCTGCTTCCTTTATATCCTAAGGACTATGTTTTCCTCTTATGTTGCAGGCTCTTGATACAATAAAACTGGGAAAAAGTGTTCTCTTTTTGTGTTAAAATTTCATTTTTTATTATCCATTCTTTGTGTGTTACTTTATAAATATTTGAGACCACAAGCATATCCCACCCATCTTCCTTATTGATTCTTTCTAGAATAACCAAATATCAGGAATGACCCCCTTCTGTTTGTAATCATCAATATTTCACAATTTCTATTTCAGTTTCAACCATTTATTTTTCCTCAGTCAAATTTGCTTTTCAGCCCCCCTTGACCAAGTATCTTCACAAAAAATTCCTTATTCTAAACTGTTGCTTGCTAGAAATCCTTAATTTTGAGTCCTCTTTTTTGACACTATGCAACTAATTTTTAAAATCCCACAGCTTCTCTCTTATGCTAAAATTATACACTGCAACTTAAAGAAGAGATTAAAACAACACCTCTGCCCTCAATACTTTGATTTCCTACAAAGGATTTTTTAAAAGACTGAAGACAGATTTTAGATTTATACTCAAGTGTATTATGTAATGAAAGCATCTGACTCTCTTGACTGCACTGGGCTCTGATTAATGACCATCTTTAAACTGAAATTTTTGTTGATTATAAGTGGTTTTTGAAATTTGAGCACTAGTTTTATGTTCCTGGGGCACCTAAGATTAAAGAAGTCTCCTCTCCTTGAAGACACAGGGGAGGTTACCTCTCCTCTTCTCTGTTTCTTCAACTTCCTGCATCTCATTGCCCCTTCTCTTCTTTTGTCACTTTCAATGAAATTTACATCCCATTAAAAATTTGAAAAGTACTAAGGGAAAAAATGAACTATAAGTGTCTATCTTCAAAGGACAAAAGGCAATGAAACTTAAGGAAATATGTGTTTATTATCCTATTTTATGACAACCAAATATTATGTGAGAGCAAAATGAAAATGAAATAAGGTATTTTTATGAAAATTGGTTAAAAGTTTACATGTGAATTCCAACCTGTTATTAAAATTTTCTGAGCCAGACAGAGAATTGAATGCAGACAAGGAACAGCACTCAATGACAGTGACATTTCCTGACAGAGCAATTCTTTGCATATCAGCAAGGCTAATTATATTCAATCTGACAGCGGCAGTTTAACCCATTCACCAGAGGAATGTGCTTCTTATAAGACCAATGATCTAAGCATTCATTTGGATGCCAATCTAGTTTGGCAATATATATTTAAAATGCACAATTAATTTTCAATGGCTAATGTATGGGTGATAAACATGATTTCTCATCAGTGCTGTTGAATGGTTTTTGTGTGTGTGTGTGTATGTCAGTGTGTAAGTGAAAGTATGAGGTATCTTCATTTGGGGAGCCACATATAAAACCACCTTAAGCAATTCAGAACAATTTAGATATTATCTCAGGCACCTTAAAACTGTTGTTATAAGGGTAAACCTGTTACCTGAAAGGTGCTAATTTGTTAAGCCTAGATGAAGCATATTCTATTAAAATTTCATATTTTTTAGTTGATAGTATCATGATTATAAGACACAAAGCCAAGTCGAGATTATTCAGGCAAAAAGACACTGTATAACTGAAAATATCAAGTTTGGATGTTTAACATGATTAAATCAAAATCTTAACTTTTACCCTTTATAGCTCCTTCCCATCAAATGAACACTGTACTCGCCTCTGCACCCAACCCTACATGAACACTCACATCTTCCAGGGATCGAATATCCAGCTCAGTGTTTGTGAAAGGTAGGAATTCTGCAAATTCTGCTATGCCATAGAATTGGGACAAATTAAAAAGACATATAAAGAGTACATTTTCCTTTAGAGGTAAAAGTGGGCAAACAGGAACGCTTGACCTGAGTATTTTCTTAGGGATGTGCTTGGTGAAATGCTTTACACAAAATAACTCCAGCCTCTGTCAGCTCTAAGAATGACACAACTTATAGCCAGTGGGTCCATATTTACTTATGAGCAAAGTCCACAGCTTAATCAGGCAACTAGAAAGAGTGGTTTACAGAATTTGGGGGACAGAAGACAGACTTTCCCTCCATTGAACCTCAGACTTCTTCTTCCCATTTGTTCTACCTCCTTTGCACGCATATAATGGACAACAAAAACCATATGGGGAAAAGGTAAATAGAAAGCACTGCTATCATATTTTGAGTTATTCATAATGAATTAAATTCTTTATAGCCACTTCAACACAAGTTTATTTGGATCCACATAAAAATCTTTTGTGTAAATGTTTGAGCTAAGATTTCAAATACTCTAGATTTCAAGCACTTTATAATCAGTTTGTTCATTCTAACATTGTTAGTACTGATTGAAAAAGTTGATAGTGATTTAAAATTAGGTCTCATCAAATTTTGCCTTTCTATCTTCACTTTAGCATATTAAAATAACTCTTATTCTAGGCACTTTTTAGTAAAGTGTTGTAAACTTTTCTGGTAGCTTTGTGATGTAAAGGGGACAGTGTGTATAGTATTTTAGCAAAACAGTCCTATTAGTCCCAGATGGTAATGCACCATAGCAAACTTGACACCTTTTCCTGGATAAAGTGATTGTGTAAACAGTGAACATTATTAATTTCCTTAATGTTTATTATATCAGGGTCAGTTAAGAACATCAAATTAACTCTGTGCCTGGGATAGCATGGTTTGTGACTGGTAAAGACAGAAGGCTCATGAATGAAATGAGAAGATAAAGATATTTTAGCCTGTAGCCATAGACATGCTACAGCTGGGGCTCCTCATTCATAAATGTAGGTCACCCAGTATAAGAAATAACTAAGAAAACTTTCCTGGACAAGCTTCACTGGTCTGTTCAGGCATAGGAAAAGTGAGGGACTACTGGCAAATTCACAACCAGCAACATCTTGGACGAACATCTAGAAAATTTTTGCCAAACTTTTGGAAGGGAAATTTTCCTGTGTAAGTTTTCAGCTTTGGTTACAGATGTTTTTAGTCAGGGTGAAGAGATTCTAAATTCCATGTTGTAGCGTTTTAAAGAGGTAAGAGCATATTAAAGTAACCTTTCTCAGGGAACTTATACTTAATTTCAGGATTGTTAACTATACATATGAATAATAAAACTAACTTAAACACATAGATTGTTTAGTATAAATAATAATAATACGTGTAGCACAGGAGAAATCAGAGTAAATCCTAGATGACTAATGGCAATATGTCTGTCTTCTTTTGTTCCTTTATATGTGACTTTTGTTATGTGCACATTTGGCTTATTTAAATTCATATTGCATACTGATAAATGGGCCAATAAAGACAGAGCTTACTTTTAGCTCAATATTTCTGTTGATAATGATAAATAAGATCCATGAATTCTAAGAATAAGCACAGACCAATATTACAAAAAAAAAAAAAAAAAAAGAGCCAAATTATACTTCAGAAGTAGGTGAGTAGGGAGTAGGTGAGTAGTTTTGGAGAACAATACTCCTTAATTATTAAGGCAAGTTTATAATGGTGGCCACAGTAACTCCATTCATTTCCATGACATTTCATGGTTTTCAAATATTACTTTCTCATATATTCTCTTATTTTATCCTTAAAACAATCTTGTGAAGATAGGATGGCAATCATCATTTTTTAAATACAAAACAATAAATGTAGGTACAGATCCTGACATGATGTGGCTGGTGAATGTTATGTTAAGGATTAGAAGCAAGATGCTTGAATATTAATCCAATATGCATCAACTATTCTGGAAAACAGTAAATGGTAGTTATGTGTATCTGTGTGTGTAATAGTAGGAGAGAAATCATGTATAAAAATGGAAAGAGAGACAACAATAAGGAGTGAATGCAGAAGAGGTTCTCAATTCTAAAAGAATGTTCAGGGACCTCCCTGGTGGTCCATTGGTAAAGAATCCACCTTCCAATGCACAGAACACAGGTTCGATCCCTGGTTGGGGAACTAAGATCCCACATGCCATGGGGCAACTAAGCCCATGCGCCACAACTACTGAGCTCGCACGTCTCAAAGAGAGAGCCTATGTGCCCAAAACTACAGAGCCCATGTGCTCTGGAGCCTGCTCGCCACAACTAGAGAGAGAAAACTCGCATACCACAACTAGAGAGATGCCCGTGTGCTGCAATGAGAAGATCCTGCCTGCCTCAGTGAAGATGCTGTGTGCCTAAATAAATAAATAAATAAATGATGGTTTAAAAATTAAATAAATAAAAGAATGTTCAAAGCACACAAAGCCCAGAATAAGCATTATGTAAAATTCTAAAGGAAACACATGTTTCCAGCTAGGTTTCGGAGGAAATGATCCAGAACAATAAAAGAGTCAAAGATTGAAATAAATAGATAACAAAGAGGAAGATGCATTCTTCAACTGCAAAGGCAGTGCAGTCCTTAGACCTACACAAGAGAGGACTCTGTGCCCTGAGCCAGGAATCCATGTACCCACAGGGAGACCATGCCTTCTCTTCTGCTCATGCTCCAAAATTACTAAACAAATGGTCCCAAGCCCATTTGAGGGCATGCTCAGACTTCTCCCCTGGGTTCGATTTCTCTGGGGTAGCTACTTGCAGAAGATAGAATGTGTGGACAGATCTTGGGTGTGTGGTAGAGGTGTTTATACATATGTGTGTAGGCAGCTTTCCAGGGTGGACAGATCTGGGGGTGGGAAAACGGCATGCAACTCTAAGGGGCCCAGGCTGTTCAGGATGGTTTCAAGGTGTATTCATGAAAGTAGGAGTTTTAACATAGCACTTCAACAGTCAGCTCCATTTAACATTTAGGTGTTGAATCGTGGTATGTGGACCTCCAAATGTAATCTTGCATCAGTGTCCCAAAATGTTAGAGGCACACCAGTTCAAAGAGAATAAATCATACAATGAGCAGGGTTGAGGGAGATTGGTTCAAGATGGCAGAGGAGAAGGACTGAACTCACTCGCTCTTGCAAGAGCACCGGAATCACAACTAACTGCTGAACAATCATCGACAGGGAAACACTAGAACTCACCAAAAAAGGTACTCCACATCCAAAGACAAAGGAGAAGCCACAGTGAGACGGTAGGAGGGGCTCAATCACAATAAAATCAAATCCCATAACTGCCGGGAGGGTGACTCACAAACTGGAGAACACATATACCACAGAAGTCTACCCACTGGAGTGAAGGTTCTGAGCCCCACATCAGGCTTTGCAACCTGGGGGTCCAGCAATGGGAGGAGGAATTTGGAAAAATCAGACTTTGAAAACTAGCGGGATTTAATTGCAGGACTTTCACAGGACTAGAGAAAACAGAGACCACTCTTGGAGGGAACACACAAAGTATTTTGTGCATCAGGACCCAGGGGAAGGAAAAGTGACCCCATAGGAGACTGCACCAGACCTACCTGCTAGTGTTGGTGGGTCTCCTGCAGAGGTGCGGGGTGACTGTGGCTTGCCATGGGGACAAGGACACTGGAAGCAGAAGTTTGGGAATTACTCCTTGGTGTGAGCTCTCGCAGAGTCTGCCATTAGCCCCACCAAAGAGCCAGATAGGCTCCAGTGCTGGGTCACCTCAGGCCAAACAACCAACAGGGAGGGAACCCAGCCACACCCATCTGCAGACAAGCAGATTAAAGTTTTACTGAGCTCTGCCCACCACAGCAGCACCTACCTCTACCCACCACCAGTCCCTCCCATCAGCAAGCTTGCACAAGCCTCTTAGATACCCTCATCTACCAGAAGGCAGAGAGCAGAAGCAAGAAGAACTACAGTTCTGAAGCCCGTGGAACAAAAACCACATTCACAGAAAGACAGACAAAATGAAAAGGCAGAGGACTATGTACCAGGTGAAGGAACAAGATAAAACCACAGAAAAACAACAAAATGGAGTGGAGATAAGCAACCTTCCAGAAAAAGAATTCAGAATAATGATAGTGAAGATGATCCAGGACCTCAGAAAAAGAATGAAGGCAAAGATTGAGAAGATGCAAGAAATGTTTAACAAAGACCTAGAAGAATTAAAGAACAAACAAACAGAGATAAACAATACAATAACTGAAATGAAAAATACACTAGAAAGAATCAATAGCAGAATAACTGAGGCAGAAGAATGGATAAATAACGTGGAAGACAGAATGGTGGAATTCACTACTATGGAACAGAATAAAGAAAAAAAGAATGAAAAGAAATGAAGACACCCTAAGAGACCTCTGGGACATTAAATGCAACAACATTCGCATTATAGGGGTCCCAAAAGGAGAAGAGAGAAATGACCCAAGAATATATTTGAAAAGATTATAGTCGAAAATGTCCCTAACATGGGAAGGGAAATAGCCACCCAAGTCCAGGAAGTGCAGAGAGTCCCAGGCAGGATAAAGGCAAGGAGAAACATGCCAGACACATAGTAATCAAATTAACAAATATTAAAGACAAAGAAAAATTACTGAAAGCAACAAGGGAAAAATGACAATTAACATACAAGGGAACTCCCATAAAGTTAACAACTGATTTCTCAGCAGAAACTACAGGAGAGAAGGGAGTGGCATGAGATATTTAAAGTGATGAAAGGGAAGAATCTACAACCAAGATAACCCTACCTGGCAAGGATCTCATTCAGATTCGACAGAGAAATCAAAAGTTTTACAGACAAACAGCAGGTAAGAGAATTCAGCACCACCAAACCAGCTCTACGACAAATGCTTAAGGAACTTCTCTAACACAAGAGAAGAAAAGGACCTACAAAAACAAACCCAAAATAATTAAGAAAATGGTAATAGGAACATACACATAAATAATTACCTTAAATGTGAATAGATTAAATGCTCCAACCAAAAGACACAGGCTCACTGAATGCATACAAAAACAAGAACCATATATATGCTGTCTACAAGAGACCCATTTCAGACCTAGGGACACATACAGACTGAAGGTGAGGGGATGGAAAAAGATATTCCATGCAAATGGTAATCAAAAGAAAGCTGAAGTAGCAATACTCATATCAGATAAAATAGACTTTAAAATAAAGAATGTTACAAGAGACAAGGAAGGACACTACAAATGACCAAGGGATCAATCCAAGAAGAAGATATAACAATTATAAATATATATGCAGTCAACATCGGAACACCTCAACACATAAGGCAACTGCTAACTGCTGTAAAATAGGAAATCAACAGTAACACAATAATAGTGGGGGACTTTTAACACCTCACTTACACCAATGGACAGATAATCCAGACAGAAAATTAATACGGAAACACAAGCTTTAAATGACACAATAGGGCTTCCCTGGTGCCGCAGTGGTTGAGAATCTGCCTGCCAATGCAGGGGACATGGGTTCGAGCCCTGGTCTGGGAAGGTCCCACATGCCACGGAGCAACTAGGCCCATGAGCCACACTACTGAGCCTCCACGTCTGGAGCTTGTGCTCTGCAACAAGAGAGGCCACAACAGTGAGAGGCCTGTGCACCGTGATGAAGAGTGGCCCCCACTTGCCACAACTAGAGAAAGCCCACGCACAGAGACAAAGGCCCAACACAGCCAAAAATAAATAAAATGGAAAAAAAAAAGAAAAGAAATGACACAGTAGACCAGATAGATTTAATTGATATTTATAGGACATTCCATCCAAAAACAACAGATTGCACTTTCTTCTCAAGTGCACACAGAACATTCCCCAGGATAGATCAAATCTTGGTTCACAAATCAAGCCTCGGTAAATTTAAGAAAATTGAAATCATATCAAGCATCTTTTCTGACCACAACACTATGAGATTAGAAATCAATTACAGGGGAAAAAAGTAATAAAAAAACACATGGAGGCTGAAAAATATATTACTAAATAACCAAGAGATCACTCAAGAAACCAAAGAAGAAATCAAAAATTACCTAGAGACAAATGACAATGAAAACAGGATGATCCAAAACCTATGGGATGCAGCAAAAGCAGTTCTAAGACGGAAGTTTATAACAATACAACCCTACCTCAAGAAACAAGAAAAATCTCAAATAAACAATCTAACCTTACACCTAAAGACTAGAGAAAGAAAAAAAAGAAAAACAAAGTTAGTAGAAGGACAGAGAACATAAAGATCAGAGCAGAAATAAATGAAATAGAAACAAAGAAAACAACAACAAAGATCAATAAAACTAAAAGCTGTTTCTTTGAGAAGATACACAAAATTGATAAACCTTTAGCCAGAATCATCAAGAAAAAGAGGGAGAGGACTCAAAACAATAAAATTACAAATGAAAAAGGAGAAGTTACAAGGGACACCACAGAAATACAAAATATCCTAAGAGACTACTACAAGCAACGCTATGCCAATAAAATGGACAACCTGGAAGAAATGGACAAATTCTTAGAAAGGTATAACCTTCCAAGACTGAACCAGGAAGAAATAGAAAATATGAATGTACCAATCACACATAATGAAATTAAAACTCTGATTAAAACTCTTCCAACAAACAAAAGTCCAGGACCAGTTAGCTTCACAGGCAAATTCCATCAAACATTTAGAGAAGAGCTAACACCCATCCTTCTCAAATTCTTCCAAGACATAACAGAGGGAGGAACACTCTGAAACTCATTCTATGAGGCCACCATCACCCTGATACCAAAACCAGACAGAGATACTACAAAAAAAGAAAATTACAGACCAACATCACTGATGAATATAGATGCAACAAAATACTAGCAAACAGAATCCAACAGCACATTAAAAGGATCGTACAACATGATCAAGTGGAATTTATCCCAGGGATGCAAGGATTATTCAATATATGCAAATCAATCAATGTGATACGCCATATTAACAAATTGAAGGATAAGAACCATATGATCATCTCAATAGATGCAGAAAAAGCTTTTGACAAAATTCAACACCATTTATGATAAAAAACTCTCCAGAAAGTGGGCATAGAGGGAACCTCCCTCAACATAATCAAGGACATATATGGCAAACCCACACTAAACATCATTCTCAATGGTGAAAAACTGAAAGCATTTCCTCTAAGATCAGGAACAACACAAGGATGTCCACTCTCACCACGATTATTCAACATAGTTTCGGTGTCCTAGCCATGGCAATCAGCGTCGAAAAAGAACTAAAAAGGAATACAAATTGGAAAAGAAGAACTAAAACTGTCAGTTTGCAGATGACATAATACTATACATAGAGAATCCTAAGGATGCCACCAGAAAACTACTTCAGCTAATCAATGAATATGATAAAGTTGCAGGATACAAAATTAATGCACAGAAGTCTCTTGCAATCCTATACACTAACAATGAAAGATCAAAAAGAGAAATTAAGGAAACAATCCCATTTACCATTGCAACAAAAAGAATAAAATCCCTGGGAATAACCCTACCTAAGGAGGTAAAATGCCTGTACTCAGAAAACTATAAGACACTAATGAAGGAAATCAACGATGACAGAAACAGGTGGAGAGATAACAATCTCTTCTTGGATTGGAAGAATCAATATTGTGAAAATGACTATACTACCCAAAGCAATCTACAGATTCAATGTAATACCTATGAAATTACCAATGGCATTTTTTACAGAACTAGAACAAAAAATCTTAAAATTTGTATGGAGACAAAAAAGACCCCGAATAGCCAAAGCAATCTTGAGAAAGAAAAACAGAGCTGGAGGAATCAGGCTCCCTGACTTCAGACTATACTGCAAAGCTACAGTAATCAAGACAGATGCTACTGGCACAAAACAGAAATATAGATCAATGGAATAGGATAGAAAACCCAGAGATAAACCCACACACCTGTGGTCAACTATTCTATGACAAAGGAGGAAAGGATATACAATGGAGAAAAGACAGCCTCTTCAATAAATGGTGCTGGGAAAACTGGACAGCTACATGAAAAGAATGAAATTAGAACACTTCCTAACACCATACACAAAAATAAACTCAAAATGGATTAAAGACCTAAATGTAAGGCCAGACACTATCAAAATCTTAGAGGAAAACATAGGCAGAACACTCTATGACATAAATCACAGAAAGATCCTTTTTGACCCACCTCCTAGAGAAATGGAAATAAAAACAAAAATAAACAAATGGGACCTAATGAAAGTTAAAAGCTTTTGCACAGCAAAGGAAACCATAAACAAGATGAAAAGACAACCTCAGAATGGGAGAGAATATTTGCAAATGAAGCAACAGACAAAGGATTAATCTCCAGAATATATAAACAGCTCATGCAGCTCAAAAATACAAACAACCCAAACCAAAAATGGGCAGAAACCTAAGTAGACATCTCTTCAAAGAAGATATACAGATGTCCAAGAGGCACATGAAAAGCTTCTCAACATCACTAATCTTTAGAGAAATGCAAATCAAAACTACAATGAGGTGTCACCTCTCACCGGTTAGAATGGGCATCATCAGAAAATATACAAACAACAAATACTGGAGAGGGTGTGGAGAAAAGTGAACCCTCCGATACTGTTGGTGGGAATGTAAATTGATATAGCCAGTGTGGCGAACAGTATGGAGTTTCCTTAAAAAACTAAAAATAGAATTACCATATGACCCAGCAATCCCACTAATGGGCATATACCCAGAGAAAACCATAATTCCAAAAGACACATGCACCCCATTGTTCATTGCAGCACTATTTACAATAACCACGTCTTGGAAGCAACCTAAATGCTCATCGACAGACGAATGGATAAAGAAGAAGTGGTACATATATACAATGGAATATTACTCAACCATAAAAAGGAACAAAATTGGGTCATTTGTTGAGATGTGGATGAATCTAGAGACTTACCTCTAGAAGTAAGTCAGAAAGAGAAAACAAATATCATATATTAATGCATATATGTGGGATCTAGAAAAATGGAACTGGTTTTCAAGGCAGAAATAGAGACACAGATGTAGAGTACAAACATATGGCCACCAACGGGGAATGTGGCAGGGGTGTGGTGGTAGTGGGGTGAATTGGGAGATTGGGTTTGACATGTATACAATAATATGTATAAAATAGACAACTAATTAGAACCTGCTGTATAAAAAATAAATAAATAAAATTAAATTTACATAAGATAAACTTAAAAAAAGTCGGGTTGAATGAAAATTGAAGACATATATATATAAAATATAAATATATAATATTTATATAAAATCTTGAGCATTCAAAATAAATTCAACTCTTCATGTACAAATACACTGGTTATTTCAACTTACAGATGTGATTGTGATTATTTAAACTGAATTTATTTTTTAGGAATCATGTAAACAAATGAGAGGAGAATAGAGCTGGGCAAATAGGTTTGTGATTTCAAGTAAGAAAGTAAAGTGAATGTCAAAAACTCTAGACAGTTTCTGATATCTGGATTTATTCTTGATTGAACTCTTGAACAGATTCTTTGAAGCACTTAAAAAATAAAGCAGTATCAATAATGAGTAGCTAGTGTTCTCAGGACGAAAATTATGAGATATGAAATTAATTTTCCTTTATTTCAGGACTTATTGGAATGGTTCATTCAACATAAATTCAGCAAGGTACTTGGGACAATTTCTCATGATATTCTATCATGAGTAAATGAAAAAAATTATACAGGATCATGGTAAAGATAAGAGGATTTGTATCTGCTTGAACAAACCAATTAGTGAGTTTATCCAATTAGTGAGTTCATTAATAGTGGGCCATTGAACTCAGAGACTTAATCTGATCTACATTTTTTTTGACAGCATAGAAGAAACTAGAGACTCAGTGTACCAAGTTTATAGTTGACTCCAAACTAGGAATAATTAGCCAATCAGTTATACTATTGAAACCTAACAAGACAGGAATGGGAAATCTAAGTATGAAACTGAACCCAGGAACAAGGTGACTGAATGGGTCTGAGAGATATAGGCCTAGTTTAAAATTGGTGCTGCTTTTGTCCAATTTAATTTTGTCTTTGTGCTTTGCCAAAGAAACATGATGTTCACCTATTTTATTAGCTTTCAGTATGCTTCCAGTCTAGATTCATTTAGGGATTTTTGTTTTTCTAAAGAAGGAGGGACAGGGTTTGCACACTGGTTCCTGAAGTGGAGATGATGAGATGGAAGACAGAAAAACATCTCTCTTCTAGCTGACTTACAGGACTAGACCTTACTCACCAGAAAGAGTGGGGAGGGGCAGCAAGTAAAAGAGTCTTTTATTTCAATGAATATAACTTTATTTCTTTTTTGATTCTAAAACTGATACAAGCTTCATTTATACACATATATACACTGTTTTTATATTCTTTTCCGTTATGGTTTATCACAGGGTATTGAGTATAGTTCCCTGCGCTATATAGTAGGACCTTGTTATTTATCCATTCTGTATGTAACAGTTTGTATCTACTAACCCCAAACTCCCAGTCTATCCCCCACTCACCCACCCCTCCCCCTTGGCAACCACAGGTCTGTTCTCTATGTCTTTGAGTCTGTTTCTGTTTCATAGATAAGTTCATTTGTGCTATATTTTAGATTCCACATATAAGTGACATCATAGGGTATTTGTCTTTCTCTTTCTGACTTACTTCACTTAGCATGATAATCTCTAGTTGCATCCATGTTGCTGCACATGGCATTATTTCGTTCTTTTTTATGGCTGAGTCACTGCTGTATAGCAAAAATTAACACAACATTGTAAATCAACTATACTTCAATAAAAAATAAATGTAAAAGAAAACTGATATAAGCTAATTGGAAACAATATTCCAAACAGTAAAGTACAAAAAATAAAGTGAAAAAAATCTCCTGAAGTATCTTTACAGAGAGATACCCACTGATAATGTTTCGTGATCGACATTCTAGACATCACTTTATGTATGTTGTATGAATGTGATCATTTTCTGCCTGCTGTTCAGAAACCTAGGCCATTTGGGGAAAAAGTCCTTGTGAAACTTAGGACAGGATCACTTTCACTTTGGGTCCTGGATTCCAAAGTTTATAAAGTGCATAGAACATAGTGGCATGTTCCAGCTGAGTCCACAAAGTAGTCGCACTGGGAAACAGAATTTTCTTGGACGGCAGTAGTGTCAGAGGCATGTTTTACCCAAATGGCAACCTACAAACCAGCTCTATACCAAAGAGATGGCAGATTTGCACCAGGTAGTATGGCAGACACTACTTTGAATATAACTTTATGTTAGGGCTAAAGTGTTGTGTGTCTGTATTGGGGGAGCAGTGTTTGGATATTGAACATTAATAATGTTTGTATCCAGAGACTAAGTGGAACCTGGCATATTTTGATTTTATTAATAAGAGCTTGCTCTGTCCTCAAACTCTGATGGGGAATGCTTTCCCCTGTAAACGAGGCTAGACCATATGTGAACTGCATAAACTCCTTTATTTAGACTGAAGGTGGGCCTAAGCAGAAGGGGTGGTGCTGATTACTTTCCCCTTCATCCACCTTGGTTCCCACCACTCTTTTGATAGGAGAACAGTTCTGAAGGGGACAGAAAAAGAGGAGGATAGGAAAAAGGTGTATCCTGAGGAGCAGGAAGATGCTGAGGGGTCTTTCCTTCCATGCTAGCCATGTGAGGGACAAGTTTCTAAAGAAAAAAAAAAAACGAAAAAGAGGAAATCCAAGGTCAATATGCCTCAAAGAACAGTAGGCTTTGACCTCTCCTTTTAAATAACAAGGTTTCCTGCCCCTGGTAGTAGTTCACCAAGGCCCCTCGTTTTAAACCACCTTAGAGTGAGTGCCTATGAGAGATGGGAGGGCATAGAAATAGAAGGGCAAACCCTGGGCTTTCTTAAGTTTAAATGAAGCTAACAGTAAAGGTCCTTGATGTCATCGTCCCACTATTCCTTTATTTTCACTTTCTTTTAAAATGACATTATAATCTAGGCACTAAGTAAATGCTGAGTACAGAGTTATCGTCTCTAATTTCCACAACTCTTTGAGGATTATTATCCCATTTTCCTGATGAGAAAATGGAGACTTAGAGAGATTTAAGAAACTTGCTTATTCATACAATGGTAAGAGTCAGAACTGGAATATGAACTCAGGCAGATGGACTCTGGTGTTCACTGAGCCTCTTTTCTCCTCCCACCCTCCCAACATTTTTATTTAAGCTCCACTTAAATACACTAGTTGCAGTAGTAGGGGGTTTGTACTTGCTGTACCTAAATTGGCTCTTCAGAGAAGATAGAATAAAATGACATTGTATTTCTATCTAAATTCTCAAGAATTTCCGATTTTAAGATACTAAAAGAAAGTGATTGCTTTTAGGAGTTCAGTTATTCTCAGAGAATATTATAGTCACATTGACTTACTAACTATATACATGTATATATATGTATATATGTTTATATATGTATATATAGGTTTTTTTTTCAATTTGGAAGCTAAAATCTAATTTTTACTATATATTGAAATGTATATATAAATATAAATCTTTAAGGCTAAAATCTAATTATGCATAATATACATTATATATGTGTATATATGTGTGTCTGTCTATATATATAATCTTAAAATATTATCTTACTAGAGGTGTGGACTTTAACCAAATGTACATTCAAATGAGAACACAAATTAAAATTCTTTGGCAAGTATATACATCAAGTCTTTAAAATCTTCCAATTACTGAAGTTTGGAAATAATTGAAATAATTTAATACATTCATTAGACTCAATTTTCAGAGTAATATATACATTCAAACCCACACTCATTTTCCAAAGTGTAAAAATGTTCACTGGCAAATTTAAGTATAGCTAGCATCTTGTCTTTGCTTTGAGAGTGTAGTTGATCATTCAAATTGTTATTTTTCACAATTATGGGAAAAATAGAAACAAATTAAAACTTAGAAGAGATGTTTTTTCACCATTTGGATGTTTAATGGGATTTTAAGATCCTATAAATCTGACCCTTCAGAAAAGTGGATGGAAGTTTTCCTTTATCTGAACCCTGGTGTTATTTCTCACGTAAAGTTCCCTAACAGATGGAAGAATGACCCATTCTCCCTACGTATTATGGATATTGATTGTTTTCTTTTAAAAAATGGAAGGTTAATGCTTCTGCTGAGTCCACAGAACAGATTCTGCTGAGAAGTAAACTCATTTTCAGTAGCTTAGAGTTGGAAACAAAATTCCTGCCAAAATATTTGTTAGACCTTTACAAGTAAAATCAAGATGTAGTTCAAATCGAACCAGGTGTGTGGATTCTTACAGATTACATGAGCATTTTCATGATTTACCCAAGGAATGTGGTGAATAATCATTTCCTATATTCAATTGAAAAGTCTTAATTTTGAAGCTTAGTATATAAGAGCAAGGTTTAAAAAAATAGAATTTTGTCTGGTAAATTAGTATTTCATATTGCAAATATTGATAATACAGTGAACCCATTCATCTATTCTTTGTACCAAAGAATAATCTTTATGAAATTCAGAAGCATGAAATGGGGTCCCTTAATGGTTAACTTTTGCTTTCCTTGCATATGTTAATAGTAGAAAATAAGAGGGATAATGATATTTGAGGATAATTAAACACTGAATTTTTCTGCTAGAGATAACTTCTTTGAGTCATTTGTTTTAATCCCAAGATAATGACTTATGCATCGGTAACAAATTGAAGTTGTAACAGATCATGTGTATAACTGTCTGTAAAAAAATGAGTTGCTCTAGACTCATGGCCCTGGCCATTACAGACTATTACATTGTCCCATCAGCAGTCAGCCTCCTGTTCTTCTACTGTATCCAGACCAGAAATGACTGAAGCAAAATTTGAACTAGTTCATCTTCAAAAAAAAAAAAAAATCTCTCTGAAAAGGAGAGCCTAACCAAACCTTTTAAAATTGTGGCATATTTGCAAATATGATCATAGTCAACAGTGTTAATAATCTCATATAACGAGATGGAAGATGTTGGAGGGCAAGAAACTCATTTTAACTGAGAACCTACTATTTAACAGACTAAGAATCTATGATTATGTACTTTTCACTCCAAAATGATCCAGTGTTAGAAATATCCAATTGACTGTTTCATATAGGAGCAACTCTACATACAGAAATTAAATAATTTGCTCAAGAGCAAATAACTGTTCAGTTCCAGGGCAATTTGACTCCTAATCCTGTGCTGTCTCTGAACTTCTTTGCAGTGTTTCCTTACCATGAAGATGGATCTTAATCTTTTTGAATAATCAGGATCAAGAATGAGGCTTAAAGTCATAATTTTGCTTCTGGATTTAACAAGTTTACATGTATAGTTGTCATCCTGTATGCATCAGTCTTAACCATGACTAATTGGAGTTGGTTCCTCCTACCAAAACAAAGCAGTCTTTTGGTAGTGATACTGGTTTAAATGTTTAGATGTATTTCTGGTTTTATTCATAGTTAATCTGGCTTTCTAACCTTTGTGATAAAGATGGAGTTAATTTAAACTGTAAGGAAAGTAGTCACTGTGGGCCTAGGTAACCTGGTAAATGAAAGGAAGAAAACTCTCCTTTTCTATCCACAAGGACCAGATTCACTTCCATGCTTCCCAGGGAACAACTATGGGAATGTTTTCACAGCTTAGTGTGTTATCTCACTGGGTAGATTTGATATGAGAGACTGGTTTCATTTCATACATAGTGTTCATACGACATAGAGTTTTTGGTTGCTATTGTTTGCTTTTGTTTTTCTAATACTAATTTCTTAATCCAGTGTTTCTCAAAGTATGATTTAAGGACCAACTGTATCAGAATGCTGCTGTCTTAACTAATATAGCATCACAATTAGTACATGTAAAAGAATTAAGATGGCCTATATAAGACAGTTATTAATATTTAAGGTTTTTTTCATTAAAGTATGTTAATTTTCATTTGGAAATATTTCCCTCCATTAAATTTCCAGATAATTTTAAAAAATAAACCATTCCATTACTATTTGGCCCCTCCAAAATACTTCCTTTCCCCTCATTTTTTGCTTTTCTCTCTCACTCCCTTTCTCTTTTCCGTGTCTGTCCCTTCTTTCCTCCCTCCCCTTCTTCCTCTTGCCTTCCTTTCTTCCTCATTCCTCCCTTTCTCCTTGTTTTTCCCTGAAAGCTCCTATTAACTCAGTCTGTTACTTCATGTTATGCATTAGATGGAAATGACCATGAATATTCTGACTAGGGTGTAAGTGTTGTTGTTGTTGTTTTTAATTGAATTGAAATTTTTACTTCTCAGTTTAAGCACTGGATGTGTGCTAGCTCATTCATTCAACAAGCAGTATTGTTTGCTTTGTTTCTATGGCTATGATATAATATGGTATATCAGTTCTATAATAAAGCTGTAGAGAACAATATGATAATTGAGGGAAATAGTAATGAACCTGGTCTTCAAGGATTCAGAAGGACTTTATTAAGGAATTTGAATGTAAATCAAGTATAATGGCTGTTTTACAAACTCAACATTCAACATTGGCTACTCTTATGAAATGTAAAATGGTTACCTGGTAATAAACCCAAAGAATATTTGGATACATTTATTTATGATTTTTCATAACTTTACATATTTCATATCCTCAAAGTTCTAAATCTCTCCTTACCTGTTACAAAACAGGGTTTCCCATTGGTCATACAAGTAATTTATCTTATAAAATACATCATTAATGTCAATATATATAGATAGACTTTAATAACTCACTACTATTTTTAAAGAAATAAGTTTAAAAGTACGTTAAATACGTAATCTAAAATTTGACTTAAATTTTAAATTCTTTGTAGTATTTCTTCTTCTAGTATATAGATGTTTTCCATGGAACAAATTTAGGTTTTTTAAATAGAATGATACTATTAGATTTTTTCTTTTTAAATATGCCAAATTGGTTCCCACCTCAATTTTTTTTTCTTTTTTAGATGTTGGGGGTAGGAGTTTATTAATTAATTTATTTATTTTTGCTGTGTTGGGTCTTTGTTTCTCTGCGAGGGCTTTCTCTAGTTGTGGCAAGCGGAGGCCACTCTTCATCGCAGTGCGTGGGCCTCTTACTATCGCGGCCTCTCTTGTTGTGGAGCATAGGCTCCAAACGTGCAGGCTCAGTAGTTGTGGCTCACGGGCCTAGTTGCTCCACGGCATGTGGGATCCTCCCAGACCAGGGCTCGAACCCATGTCCCCTGCATTAACAGGCAGATTCTCAACCACTGCGCCACCAGGGAAGCCCCAGATACTATTAGATTTTATCAACAAATTAATTTTTTTCTTTCACTAAATATATCTAACACTTTAATCTCCAGAAAATACTGTTGATGAATTTCCAATGAGGCATCCCAGCTGCTGAATATATTTCTACTGTGTTTTTGATAGAAACTCTAAATTAGAGAGTGATAGAAACAAATCATCATATCACAGATAGATTTTTCTGTTCCCTTACCAGTAAACTTGCTTATCTTGCCTGAAATGCTTTTTATCAGCCATGATCCAATGGATGACTCTGAAACCTCATATACTTATGCTCATGCCATAATGTTGCAGAGTGTTTCTTTACAGTCCTAGACTACAATGTCACAGGTGCCAAAGTCGGACTGAGTCCTCCACCGTGGCTTCTGTCCACAGTCAACAGTGGGGGACTGTGGAAGTCAGTGATGATCCACAGGTCCTGCACTGACAAGTGTAATCTTTCATTGTCCTTATTATCCCATCCTTATCATGGCTTCTCCACTATGCATACCATGCACAGGGAACAATATCATCAGAGACAAGTTGCCCTGAAAGTACCTGGCCTGTTTAAGATACTACAAGTATTTCAGTGTTGCTTAAGAAAAGAGACTCAAGGGGAGATGCAGAGTCCAGTTTCAGGGCAGTTCTGAGTGCTGTGATAAGGAATGTGTACTTAATCTTATAGTTCAAAACGAAAGAAGAGAACAGAAATTTCACAAAGCTTTCTATGTAGGAGCTTCTGACCTACAGGAGTGATAAGACTGAGGTTTGGAAAACAACATAAGTTTTCCTTTAACAGCCCATTAAAATGATCTGGACCTACTACGTTGAAGGAAAAATCCTCTATCAGCCATCCCTCCATCCCTCATTTTTTCTAAGGAAGAAGTTTACCCTTATCAGTCCTTGATTTAGTACCCTGCTCATTCTGAATTCTTGATCTCTGCTTTACATCTTCCTATCTAAGATGACTGTCCTTTTCCCATGCATTGCTTTGTTCCTCACTGGAAACCACCCAAATTCCAAGGCAGTAGTCTATATCTGACATTTACTGAAGGCTCTGAAAACTGAACATATAATTCAAACAACTTTGAATTGAATATTACACATCACTATTCTAAAAACCCATCAGTCTTGCCTCCAGAGGAATTTTCTCTTGGCTCTATCTCTCCATTTTCTTGAGACTGGCTGTGGATCCAAGTCAATGCTGTTATCTTTTCAAGTTATCATTTTCCAATACTTAATGCCCTTAGTTTCTTAAGCAGAGCTATTGAACTCTTTACCCTTTATTTCTTCCCCAAATTACAGCTAAGTGTTCTTTACACATCCAAAATTGCATTAAAAGGCTTGGAGAAGCAAGGCCCATCCATTTAGATTCTCCAAGCTCTTGTATCATAAATTGAACAAATTTACTACACATATAGGGAAATGTAATATTTGATAGAAGTAGCTTTGCAGATTAGTGTGAAAAGGATGGACTCTTTTAGTGTTAAGGCAAGTGACTATGCATATGGAAACAAATTGAAATCTCTTCCTTCTTTATGCCCATGCAAACATCAATTCCAGGTGACTCAAATTCTTAGAGAGAGACAAATATTTTCAATTCTTAGAAGAATATATAGAAGATTACTTTTATGACTTTGGTGTATGGAAACATTTTACAAACAAGATACAAAAAAGATAACCAGGGCTTCCCTGGTGGTGCAGTGGTTAAGAATCCACCTGCCAATGCCGGGGACACGGGTTTGAGCCCTGGTCCGGGAAGATCCCACATGTCATGGAACAACTAAGCCCATGAGCCACAGCTACTGAGCCTGTGCTCTAGAGCCCGCAAGCCACAACTACTGAAGCCCATGCACCCAGAGCCCGTACTCTGCAACAAGAGAAGCCACTGCAGTGAGAAACCTGTGCACGGCAATGAAGAGTAGCCCCCACTCACTGCAACTAGAGAAAACCCACGTGCAGCAATGAAGACCCAACGCAGCGTAAAGTAAATAAATTTATTTTTTTAAAAGATAACCATAAAGGAATATATTAACAAAACCAAATATATCAAATTTAAGACCTTTTCATAGGAAAAAAAATCATTAGAAAATTGGAGAAGATATTTGCCACACATAATAGCTGACAACATAATAATAATAATATAAAACCTGCAAATAATAATATAACAGACTGCAAAAGAATAAGGAAAAAGCAAACAACCTAATTGCAATATAGGTAAAAGAAATGAATAAGCGTTTCATTGAAGGAAAACACAGCTAGGAAATGAATATATGAAAAGATGCTAAGTTTCATTAATAATAAGAGGAATGCAAATTAAGACTCCAATAATATAAACATTTTACTCTAATTATATTGGCAAGGTTTTTAAAAATATGGCAATATAAAGTGTCTGGAAAGATGTGGAGCAATTAGTATTCATACACTGCTAGTTAGAGTGTAAATTGGTACAAACAATTTGGAAGATGTTTTCTTATTTTCATGCAAAATGCACAGATAACAGGTCCTGGAGAAATTTGCACATCTGTACCAACAGGCAGGCACAGGAGTGTTTATAGCTACATTGTTTGCAATAGCAAGGGACTAGAAACAAACAAGAGGATGGACTCTAACTATAAACATCACCTGGATGAATCTCAGCCATTGTATTTAATGAAAAAAAAAAAAGTATCAGAAGACCTCTGTGATACAACTTTTATAAAGCTCAAAAATGAGCAAAATTTTGAAATATTTATTTGCATGCATACATATGTAAAATATATACATAGCTGAATACAATGTAGAAAAAAACAGGGGAGTATAGAATTAAGCCTTGAGAGTAACCATGGAGGAATACATAGGCAGTTGCAATTGTTGGAAATGTTGTCTTTTTCAAACTGAGTGGTAGCCTCACCTTGTTTATTTCACTGTTATATTTAATAAAACATTTATGGTATATATGTCATAGTCTGAGAGAATTATTCCTCTTCTGTGTTCCCAAAGAACACTTCTCACAGCCCTCCAGAGGGGGAACAGAGACATGTGACGTTATATAGTCCTACTCTTAAAACCTTTGGGCCCTAGCATAGATCTTGTTCTTTATGTTTGCTTAAGATTTGTTTGTTAAATACACTAATGATGAGAAAAGTAAAGGTAGCAAGAAAATCCTGTTGGCAAATCATTTCTAAATAAAGAAAATTTAACCACACTATTTTATTATTGTAATTCCTAGTTATGCTGGATTGTTTTCTTGCCTCCTACAGGACAAAATAATAGATTATAAATCTACTTTGGTTGTGCACTTAGCCATTACTATAAAGTAATAAGGTAAACATTAAAATATAATTTTAAATTTTATATTAAGCAATAACATTTCTGTGTCCTGAGACAATAAAACATGATTTCCAGCTGTGTTATATTCATTTTGTGTTTAAAAATAAAGCAAAATTGCTATTATTTTCTCTTCAGAAAAATCTTACTTAGGAAAAATTAATTGAAGTTCGGCTTATCCAGTATATTTGTTCCTAGACTTGTTCCTGTTGGCTTGAAACTTTCATTGTTTGGCAATGAACAATTTAAAATATTGTTTGCCAGAGCTTTGGATCCTATTTTGGGGACGTGAGAGCAGACACCACAGACTTGCTTTACACAAGTAAGACAGAGGAAGATATTTGCTCAAAGAAGAGCCCAGCTTTCAGGATATAATTTCCAATACTCAGTTCTTGAGGAGAAGATTCAGGGCTGGGGCGGGGCGGGGAAGAAGGGGGGCTGATGATACTACATGATTATCCAGAAAAAACCCTCAAAATTATGAGGAAATAAGAATTAGAACATCTAGGCCACTCTGAAACATGAATTTATAGCTGTGAATGTGCATCATTGAAAGGAGTAGGAGATAGTCCCTATCTTACCACAACGAAGTTAGCCAGATGTTAACTGCTAGATTTAGCAAAGCTCTTGGAGAAAACCAGATGTAAAACTGTGTCTTCCTCCTCAATTTTAATAATTCCATTGTTGTCTAAAGTCTCTTTTTAGTGAAGTGTATCTCTGCTGTATTAACCAGGATCTTATTCTTTTCTTCTGAAACAGAGAAACATTACATTATAGTAGAGGTTAAAAAGCAAGGGTTCTGGACTGAATCTTCTATTTGACTTTTTATCCCACCCATTACTACCTATGTGACCTTGGGCAAGGTATTTGTTCTCTAAGCCCCATTTTATCATCTGTAAAATGGCACATAGAAAATAGTTAAGCAAAGTTAGTTATGACATTCAGCCTGCACTTCCAGCAACATTGCCATCTCGTCTGAAATTTTAGTGGATCTGTTAACAAAACAACAATTTCTTATATAGTTAGAGAACCATAGTAAGCAATTAAATGTTTTATTGATCATGATTCAGCAACTATTTGTTGAGTATCTATGATAAGGCAGACACTAAACAGGAAGAAAATCTGATAATCTGCAAGGTTTCTTATGGTTCAAGCATAAGTCAATATGAAGTATTTAGTGCTGAATTTTGATACAGAAATTATTGTATTTTCACATAAGAAGGAATTTACTTAGGGAGAATTTCATCCCTTGCTATGGAAAAAGATTAAAAGAAAGAATAAAATCACCATGTCTATGTGCTACTCCCATATTTCATCTCTGAGTCATTGTTAAGTACTTTATCAATCTTAAGTATCAGAACTTCAATTTTAGGGAGGTTTCCTTCTAGTTTCTTGATTGATAGGACTAGTGCTTTGAGAATGTTTTGAGGAAATCTCTTCACTTGTTCCGTATCTCTTGAACAATGGTATTTAAACTCCTTAGAATAGCATACATGGTTTCGCAAAGGTGTATACCTACCTTCCACTCTATCTTTTCTTGGATGACCACTGTGCTTGGGCTCTACTTTCCAAATCCAAACTGAACTTGTTTTGCTTCTGTAGCCTTGATGTGTTTGTTTCCACATGTATTCGCTCTGCACAAATTGCAGGTTGGTTTACCTATACATTTGTGAATTCTTAGATATTTACCTATACATTTGTAAATTCTTAGATTTTATATTTCTAACTCTTTGTTGGTATGTTTTTCTTGCTATCCCACGTGTCAGATATTGCACTATCTTCTCTACTACATTTTATCCCTTGAGCACTTGTTTTGTTGCAATTATCAATTTTGCAATTACTTATTTTGATGTTTCTCTAGCTAACCAACAAGCCTCTAAAAAGCTGAGTCCATGTCCTATTCATATTCATATTTTCAGAATTTGTGATCATCTGTTGCATGTAGGAGGTGCACAATACATATTAATGGAACTAAATTAGAATAGTATTTGAAGATCTTTAAGAATTAAATAAATGGAAAAAATGGTGTTTTCTGGCCATTTGATTGATGATTGATTACTCATTAAGTGATGCAGCAAATATTTAGTGAGCATCTACTATTTGTCAAGAATTGTGTCATTTGTAAGACAGATGAGTCCTTGTTCTCATGGAGTTTACATTTGAATGTAAACAAATAAACAAACATATAAGGTAGTTCCAGATGGTGATAAGGAATAAGAAGAGAATACATAGGACTGGGGAAGAGGATGTCAGCATTATGTAAGACGGCAGGAAAAGCCTCTAAGGAAGAGATATCCTAGCTGAGTATCCTTAGTGTTGAAAAATAGTGAAGATGAGGAATAACAGATTTGAAATCAGAGGAAACAGCTGAGGAAAAGTCCTGAAGTGGACTAAGTTTGAGGTTGAACAAATAGAGAAAAATCAGTATTGCTAGATTGTAGAGTTCTAAGAGAGACAGGTCAAAGAATTGAGTAGAAGCAGATCATGAAGAACCTTTTTGCCCATATTAGAGTTTGGATCTTATTTTAAGTGCAGTTCAGGTTTTAAAGGAACAGCTTGCTCTAATTTAAGTCTTTGAAAGAAATATTTGGTTGTTGTGTAGAGAAAGGATTATAGGAAGGTAAGGATTTAGGTAGGGTAAAATAAGAAATCAAGAAATTAAGCTAGTTTAGGATAGGAACACTGAAGATGGACAAAAGTAGATGGATATGTGATATAGCTGGCAGGTGATGGATCAGATGTGAAGGGTAAAAGAAATAGAAGAATCAAGAATGCTTTGGGGCTTGAACAACTAAGTAGCTGGTAATAGCATCAACCAAAATGGAAAACACTAGAAGGAAGTTAGTTTCAGATAGCAAATCAAAACTTTTTTGTTTTGACCTACTAAACTTGGGATGCCTGTTAGCCCTGCAAAGATGTCAAACAGACAGTGCTCAGGTGGAGAGGTCAGGCCTCTAGATATTCATTTGCCAGTTATTATCTTATAGATGCCACTAAATGGCAAAGGACTGGATGAAATCACATGGATAACATCTTTTTTAGTGCTTGGTGCTTTGAAATCCTGGAGTCTGTGCTCATTTTACTGGTAAGTTAGCAAATTGTTTATTAATTCAATAAGACTTTTTGAATGGTTACCATAGGACAGATACTGGTAATATAACAGTGAACAAGACAAAGTCTTCTGCCCTCAAAGAGCTTAGATTCTCTTGAGGAAGACAGTAAGCAAACAAATAACTAAATATAAAAGTGTCTGTATGCTAAAGAAAATTGAGAAGGGCTAGAGAATGACATAGGGTGCTATGATAAGATGGTCAGGAAAGGTTTTTCTGAAGATGTGGCATTTCTTATATAGGCAGATATAGATCACAGATATTTCTAATGTCTTATGTTTATCAGTACAATATCCTCCAACTCTACCAGGCTGAAAAAGATAATGCTCGTACCTCAGATCGTTCCTAAAAAGCTGGCATTACCTGGATTTATCAGTGGTTCATTTGGCATATTTTGTCTTAATCTGAGGTCAATTCAGCAGTAGATTTTGACAATGGCTAAAAATACTAACAAATAACTTTGACACCTATTTATATTAAGGTGTGCCTATAAAATAACACTTTGTTAACTAATAATCTCTCCTTCTAATGAATTTTTCATTTTACCAGTATTCCTTCCATTTTAGCTCACATAGTTCTTACTTATGTACATTTATAAGCTCCCTTCTTTGATTATAATCTTCACAAGAGGAGAATCCATCCATGTCTGAGTCATATCTGCATCCCTAAGACATGTAGAATTAGTATATGGTAGCTACTCCATGAATGAATGACCTATATAAATTATAAAAGGTGTTTAAGTAGCAGACTATATTTTTATTTTATTTTTACTTCTGTTGAGCACAGATAGTTATAAGGAGAGTTACCGTTGTTTAAGTATCATTTTGGGTTTTTTAAATCATTTTTAATCTATCTGTAATCTTTCACCTATAATATTAACCATCAATAACAGAGACATGTTTCAACAAAAGGTTCTAAATGAGGATTCTTGAGGAGTTAGGGAGTTGGCGTTCAACATATATAAGGCTCACCTGGGGAGTTTCTTCAAACTTGCCAAGCTCTTCTTCTCTCCTGCCCTACAAAAAAAAAAAAAAAGAAAGAAAAAAATTTAATAGACATACTTGGAAAGAGCTATACCTCATCCCATGGAGTTTCTTTATTTTCCTGAGCCACTGTTCCTGATAGAAATATTCCCTATCATTCAAGTGTTTAGGGTCTGAAGAAAAAACGTTGAGAGACTCTATCATAAATTATGCCTAAATAACTGATTTATTTTTTCAGAGTTATTGTTAGTTCCAGGTGGCAGTTTAATAAACTAGTACTATGATAAATAAGTTGAATGAATTTTAGGAAATTATCACTACCAAAGAAGAATGTCTTGGAGCACAGTTATTGGTCAAGTACTTTCTTTTTACTGTGTTCTTTTGGTAACATCAATGTTATCTTCACAAGATAAACCATTCCTAGAGTGATAAACATTATCTGTTACAATTAAAAGCTGATAAATTGGGAGCCAACAGAGTGCAGCAAACTGTGAGTGTGAAGACAGCACACTATTTGCATTCTGTATTTCTCAAAAAGACTAGCTGGATGCCCACACATCTGACATGATTAGAACTTATGAACACTGTATTAAAAATTGCAGTATATTAAGCCTAAGAAATGAGGTGGAAGTAGAACTAAATTTTGTCCATTTTGAAAAAGTAGTATTTGTTTACAGCTTATCTCCAATTTTTTTATTTTTTCAGACTGCATGGTTAATGGAGCACTTGTTCTTTGTTCAAACTTTTTTCCCTTTCATGGTCTGATTGACATTACTTCCCCATGTTCACTGGGGCATAGCATTGCAAGTGTAAACAAAGAGTGGTACCTTGTCAAAATGGCATATTGTATTAAAGATCATTGTTTCCCAGTACTTCAAAAACCTAAACGGTACCAAACGTTAAATAAGAATTGTTGCTAACAATTCAGTGATATTTCATATGACTCATAACACTAAGAACCTTACCTGAAATTTTACTCACAGAAGTATCTTTGCTAAGTTTTGTTGTTTTCCCATAATCTCTTTCTATGTCTCATTTTCCACATTGCCCTTATGTACACCTCCAAATGAGGTCACCCTCCCCTCTGACCTGATCCATTCTTAAAAGTCAGTTAAAATGCTTTACCACATTAGTCTTTGCCTGCATGGATTTAACAGCATCCATTATAATGTGAGAAATTAAAACCAAGGACTATGTCAGCAATAGGCTCTATGTTTAACAACAGGTCTAAAAAAGATTTTTCTATTTATTCCCCTTGATATTTCACATTAGTATGATATTTTTCTCCAGATATCCACAGTGATTTCCCATATGGGTAATTTGATAGCAATAGCCCTTATGCTTTATTTTGAATCCTTTAAAAGTTATATTGTTACTTTTTCTCTCACTACATTTACATCCTTGGGGGATTAACAATACATTAGAATGATGTAAAAACTGAAATAACTTTATGTCATCCTAAAGGCTTAGGCTGAGAGGGGAGTAGTAATTGCTTTGTTATGTTTTGAGCTAACCTCCTCCCCCTCACAATTTATATTAAAATGATAGAACTACTATTGTTTCTTTCTTTAAAATGGAGATAAATCTTGCCAAGGGAGACAGGTTCAGATCCTGACCCAGAGTAACCAGAATAATTTTAGCAGATGATTCATTAATTAGATTTGTAAAATTCAGACATTCAAATACTGCTTTCTTTTTGTGTTTGAAGAACAGTGGTCATTTGATTTTCCCAGGGGGAGTGTTGGTTGGAATCTCTTCTTACAGAAAATGGAAGGTGATGCTACTGAAATAACTTTATGCTAAACTTTAGTTTATGTTTAAAACTCTGTGTTTCCAGGGGAATTATTGCTTCTTGCAAGTGAAGATATTTACTGATAGACACCTTGGATAGCCTACTAAGCTCCTTACTTTAAGAAGTGGAAACTAAAATGCAGAGTTTTTTAAACTTTTCTTTGTTCTTAGCTGAGGGATAGGTTTCCAATTTCTATCACATAGAGTGTTCTCCTTTCTTAAAGATGGCATCTGTATATTTTCCTACTTTGCTCATCATAGATACCACATGTATGTAATGTATTGCAAAATGGATTATAGGTGGATTGTTCCTTTTTGTATTTATTTTTATTGAGGTGTAATTCATTTACCATGAAATCTACTCCTTTAAAATGTACAATTCAGTGGATTTTACTATATTTACAATGTTGTACAGCAATCACCAGTTTCTAATTCCAGAACATTATCATCACCTTTCAAATAAATCCTGAGCTCATTAGAAGTCATTTTTGGGACATCCCTGGTGGCACAGTGGATAAGACTATGCGCTCCCAATGCGGGAGGCCTGGGTTCGATCCCTGGTCAGGGAACTAGATCCCACACACATGCCGCAACTAAGTAGCTAGCAAGCTGAAACTAAGGAGCCCAAGTGCTGCAACTAAGGAGCCCACCTGCCACAACTAAGACCTGACACAACCAACCAACCAACCAAATAAATAAATAAATAAATAAGTCATTCTTTCCATCCACTCCTCTCTCCTGGAAACTACTAATCTACTTTCTTTATCTATGGATTTGCCTATTCTAGACATTCCAAATAAATGAAATCATACAATATGTGGCTTTTTGTGATCGCCTCTTTCATTTAGTGTTTTCAGGATTCATCCACGTTATAGCACGTATCAGTACTTCATTTTCTTTTATAGTTGAATTATATTTCATTGTACTGACATACCTCATTTTGTATGTACATTCATCAGTTGATGGTCATTTGGGTTGATTTCCATCATTTTGGCTCTTATGAATACTACTGCTTGAACATTTTCATACAAGTTTTGTGTGGACATTTGTTTTCTATTCTCTTAGGTATATACCTAAGAGTCAATAGATGCATTATTACTGTACACTAGTTTTAAGTGGAAAATCAAATTATCTTTCATATTTATACAATCATTGAAAGAGTATAATTAACTCATCATTTCATTAGAGAATCAGTAGCTTCTTTAGTCACCTTTTAAGACTTGTGAATAGGCACCTGAAAAACTTATTACCGATTTGTTTTGTCTATAAGTACAGAAAATAAATTGAAATTAGAGCAGTGTGTGATTGTATATCTGTGTGTGGATTTCCTTTCAGTCCTATCACTTTATGTATATATTGTTACTTTATTTTTTTGTAGTTGTGGTCAGTATTAGACCAAAAAGAAAATCAATAAAAGACCTAGTGTAAGGGAAGAAAGTTGCCTGAAAATCTACATCTCTTGCATGGGAATTAAAAAAAAAAAAAAAACCCAAAGCAACAGACGTTCGAAGACAACATTAGATGGATTAGGTATATAAATACATTAAAAACATCAAAAAAGCATGAATGAGAAGGGTAGATTCATAGATCCTCTTTTCTTGATTATAATACATAAAAAGAAAATAAATTAATGTTTTCAAAGGATATATAAAAACATGGGGAAATGCATACCATATGATATTATGTATAAGAGAAACCACACTCGGTAAAAACAAATTGTGTAACAGCATTTCTCCAATTTTATAAAAAAATATATATGTATACAGACAACAAATATTTCAAAATGCTAAAAGTGGTTATCTTTAGTAGCTTTTGCATTTTCCTGTATGCTTTACTTAGTTTTCTAAATTTTATACAATTATTATGAATTACAGGTATAATTAGAAAAAATAACCATAATTTAAAAATTATTCCTTTTGTGCTTGTTATCAAGACAGTCAATCAATTCAACAAAACCTGCATCATTTTCAAAAAGTCTCAGCCAACTCTAGCATTCAGATGCATAGATGACAGATCTCACTAAGGATTATTCTGGATATTGACATAAAATAGGGACATTTTGTGTTGGAAAGGATGGAATATTATATTCCAAACCTACAGCCTCAGATTGCTGAAACATATCAACTAGTGCTTCTTCATGAGACTTTTGGTTGTCACAACTTTGGGGACTTGGAGTTGCAAATGGCTTCTAATTAGTAGAAGCCAGGGATGTAGCTCAATATCCTATAATGATTAGAACAGCCTCCTACAGTAAAGAGTTATTGAGCCCAATAGGTACCAACGTTGAGAAATTCATATTTTAAACAATCATTCATTTCATTAATTTAGATGCCTTAAATGGGCAACAGTCATTAACTACTAAAGAGCTTTTCTTAGACTCAGAATTTAGAAATGTAGTCTTAAATTTAAAGTTGATACCTATGTGTAAGATGAACCCATATTATAAATTTTGCAGTTAAGTACAAACATGATACTAAGATTGGAGCTGGTGTTATTTAAAGTTTCTACCATAAAAAAATGAAATTGATAGTTTGATGCTTAATATTGTTTAATAAAAAATTTATTCTGCAATAAATTACTTTTGGAAAATAAGATTTTTGTAACTCAGTTTCTTATTGATACTATAAACAAGTCGGGTTTTTTTTTCATTAAACTGATGGCATAAATCTAATTTATTACACATCTACTAGAGGTTTTATATGGAAATTATATTCACAGAGCTATTCTGATATATTTAATGAAAAAATAGCTTTATCTTCAAAGTTTTGTTGTGTTAAAATATAATAACTCACTACTAACAAAGTATATAAAAATTCATGTTTAGAAAAGATATAAGCACTACTAAGAATAACTAAAATTTATTTACTGTATGGAATTAAGATGACAGAAAAATACATGATGAAAATCTATTGTGAGCAATAACTAGAACATTGAAACTCATTGAACACAATTTAAAGAAGTAACTTATTCTTATTTGACAGTAAGTTTCTGCAAAGAATGGACTTGGCTTAATTCTTCAGCCTCATCTCACACAGCAGCTCCCTTCACTTCCCAAGTTCCCACACACCTCTCCTTTCAGGTTGGGGAAGGGACACTCTCCCCAAAATGAAACCATAAAAGATATTTTCCACAACGAGGCCTTTGCTCATGCTATTTCCTGCTTGCATGGTCAGAGCCTACTCATTCCTGTTTAACAAAAAACTCCCAACTCTGTCTACCCCTCTATTTATACAGAGTCTCCTCTGTTATTCTCCTTCTCTGCAATTCCTTCTCTTTCATAATGTGATTGTTTATTACTTGTTTGTCTAGTTCATTGTCTTTCTCTGATACTCTGACACCGAGAAGGAGAACTTTGTCTCTTCTGCTCACTCGAGTTCATCCATTACACAGAAGGGTGGTGGCATAGGGATTATTGGTTGAATGTCTGAATGATATTGGAAAAAGGAATCAAACTATTTTTAAGCACCTATTATGTGCCATGTGCTCAGCTGTGTGCTGATGGTTCAGTAGTTAGAGAGACAGACCAACTCTTCCTCCAGAGACTTAGAATGTAGTAGAGGAGATGGGAGGAACCCTGCTATAGGTGAGGTGCGGGGTTCTAAAGAGATACATAGGTAGAGCTACTTGGGTGGTCAGAGAAGGATTCCTGAAAAATGAATTTCTTGCTTTAATCTGAAGGATGAATAGAAATTTTCCAGATGAAGAAATGGTGAAGAATGTTCCAGGCAGAGGGAACTCTCCCAGGTGTCCTCTGAGGCAATGTGCATAGAATTGCCATTCACTCTCATGGGGTTCACAGGAAATATAGGCTCATATTCTGGGCATGTCTTAAATGTTTTGTGTTGTGTAATTTAACTTTGGCCATCACAGTACTGCTATTCAGTTAAAAGCTGGATCAGTCTGAAACTTAGGAGAGAAGTCTGCACTGGGGGCGTGGGTTTGGCAAGTTGTCAGAGTACAGAGATGGGAATTGAAGGCATGCATAAGGATGAAATCTCCCAGAGACAGGGTGCAGACTGAGAAAAAATAGGGACAAACATTGGAAGAGGTACCAGCAATGACTGAGGCAAAGGAGAACCAAGAGAGAGCACTGTTGCTAAAGCTTACATAGGGGAGAGCTTCCAGGGCAAGTGAGCTTTGAGCCACGCCGGCCACTTAGAGCTAGAGACCACATGCTTGGGAGACATCGCTCATGAGAGGGATTGATTTGACACAAAGTCGTGTGATTTTTAAGAAGGCAAATTCATTTTAGTGGCAGAGACACAATTTCAGCTGTAGTGGTTAGATGAAGGACTAAGCAATATGGAACTAGAAGCAGAGAGTAGAAGTAATTTACTCAAAGGTTGGTCGTGAGAGAAACTTAGGGTCATAGAGGACCTTTTTTATAATGGAGGAGAAAGTTTGTCTTTTGGCTAGAGACAGAGACAGAGAAAGCATGTCTTTTGGCCTAAAACAGAGCCAATGAAGATAGAAAGTTGAAAGTGTAGAGGAAATAGCATAATGAATGGAGTGAGGTCTCAAAGGACATGGGTTAAGTGCTTTACAGATTCCATAAAGTATGTATGTAGGTTAATTTGTTAATGCTTACAATAATGACTTCACATAGGTCTTATTATTCTTTCTGTACAAATGTTAAAAATGAGATTCAGAAGGTTTTAGTAATTCGCCCAGGGCACACAGCTAATAAATGTTAAAGTTGAGATTTGAAATCTTGTCTGTCTGTTTCTAAATTTCATGTTCTTTTCCCACTAAATGATGCTGACAAGTTAACCACTCCTCAAGTCTCTGTTCTCTAGTGCTGGTAATATGCACTTACATATTAGCACTGAAGACAAGAGGAGAAACTGTCTTGACCTATGTTAAGATACAGTATCTCACTCTTTGCTCCCACACTGAAGAATAAACTAGATATCAGCAACTGAAAAAATTTCTCTAAATAGATTGACTCATACTCTGAACTCTATGAAAAGTATGATCGGCAGGTTGACAGATTCGGTATCACCTGTGATCTTGTTAGAAACGCACATTCCTGGGCCCACCCAAACTTACTGAATCAGAATTTCTGAGGGTGAGATCTAGAAATTTGTATTTTAACAATCCCTCCAGGTGACTCTGATATGTGCTAAAGTTTGAGAAGTCCTGTGTGGCTTGATCATGCTTAACTTACAGCCTAAAGGTATTCATTTGAAAGCACTTTTTAAAAAAAAGCAATTAAATACTTAATGATTTAATGGAGTGAAATTCAAACAAAGCTCAGATATGTAGGACCATCAGTACTATCAGAATATTATATGTTGAAAGGTACCCTGGACTAATTTATATTAGACAATTCCTATGTGGTAAACATAAGGGAACCAAACATGAATTAATACCTATATTTAAAATGTTTTTTAACACCTAAAGTTCAGAAAAATCTACATAGAATGACTGAAGCAAGTAGAATCACAACTTAAAGTCACGTGTTAAACTTTTGAGAACCCAGCAATTTATTCTGGAATTAAAAGATGGTAGCTGGCATATAAAATTATAGCAGCAATAAAAGAGAAGTGTCCCTGTGTTCAGAGTTAATGACATTTTTAGTAATTATGGCATAAACTAGTTAAAGCACTGTAGAGTTTCTAAGAGCAGACTAGAGTTTCTGGAGTATTTTTGTCTATTCCATTTTCTTTGTCAGTGAACAGATAATAGGTTTGATGATTTAAGTTGACTATAAACTGTATTACAACATTAAGTCCTTAATTATTTGGCCATTCTGAGAAAAATGAGTATCTGTAAAACATGGTTATTATATTTATCATTACCAAGATTGTAAAGGAAGCACAATTCAACTAAAGTCAAGTGCATTAAAATAGCTGGGCCAACAAGCATGTTTTCAATAAGTCATATTAGACATATACCTCCAGTAATTCTACATTTCTCATTTTAATCATTATGGGTATCAGGAAATCATATCATACTGTGTCCCATATGCCTATCATTTTACTACTCTCCATCTCTGCTTCTTTTTATGCTTCTATTTTCATCCCTCTTTTCCATTCTCTCCTTCCAGTCCACCCCTTTCCCATCCTCTATTCTATCTTTTTGCCTTTTCATCCCTTACCTTCTTTCCAATTCTGTTGAAAAAGAATCTCAGATGATTTTCAATGGTATATACCTAACACAAAAAGATAGTGATAGTATGTTGGGGACAATTAAATGTTAGAAAGCAACACAGTATTTCCACTAAATATTGTATCACAAATTAGAATTTGTTTCTTATATATAAGTGCTCCTATTCAAATATGTTTTAATATTTACTTAGCAAGTGATAAAATCAGTTTTACTATAAGAGCCTGTATAACCTAATAGCTATTTAATTGATTTTGTTTGTAATGTGACACTGTTTACTTTCTTGTATCATTTTATATCTAATCTTTCTGGACTAAAACTTGAAAAATAAAAATACTCAATATATTTTGAGGTGTTAATGCACTGTAAAACAACAACAACAACAACAATTGTATTTGTACATTTAAATAAAGATGGCCAACCTTTGAGATAAGAAGTATCTAGTAATCTAACAGTACATACCACTAAGGTCTTTTCCATAATTTAGAAAAAAGACAGGTACACACATGCACACACACAATATTTTTTTGAATTTTATTTTATTTATTTTTTTATATAGCAGGTTCTTATTAGTTGTCCATTTTGTACATATTAGTGTATATATATCAATCCCAATCTCCCAGATCATCCCACCACCAGCACCCCCACCACTTTCCCCCCTTGATGTCCATATGTTTGTTCTCTACATCTGTGTCTCAATTTCTGCCCTGCAAACCAGTTCATCTGTACCACTTTTCTGGGTTCCACATATATGTGTTAATATATGAGATTTGTTTTTCTCGTTCTGACTTACTTCATTCTGTATGACAGTCTCTAGATCCATCCACGTCTCTACAAATGACCCAATTTCGTTCCTTTTTATGGCTGAGTAATATTCCTTTGTATATATGTACCACATCTTTATCCATTCATCTGTTGATGGTTGATGGGCATTTAGGTTGCTTCCAAGACCTGCCTGTTGTAAATCATACTGAAATGAACACTGGGGTGCATGTGTCTTTTTGAGTTATGTCTTTCTCTGGCTATATGCCCATTAGTGGGATTGCTGGGTCATATGGTAATTCTATTTTTAGTTTTTTAATGAACCTCCATACTGTTCTCCATAACGGCTGTATCAATTTACATTCCCACCAACAGTGCAAGAGGGTTCCCTTTTCTCCACACTCTCTCCAGCATTTGTTGTTTGTAGATTTTTTTGATGATGCCCATTCTAACTACTGTGAGGTGATACCTCATTGTAGGTTTCATTTGCATCTCTCTAATAATTAGTGACGTTGAGAAGCTTTTCATGTGCTTCTTGGCCATCTGTATGTCTTCTTTGGAGAAATGTCTACTTAGGTCTTCTGCCCATTTTGGGATTGTGTTGTTTGTTTTTGTAATATTGAGCTGCATGAGCTGTTTATATATTTTGGAGCTGTTTATATATTTATATATCTATAAAACTATCAATGCTTTATAGATAGTAAACCTTCAGTAAATATTGAGCAACATATACATGCATTATTTTCAGAAAAGGTAAATGGTTATCTAGCAAGTTAGAAGAGAAGAACCTTTAGTTTAGCACCTAAGATTGAATCTTAGCTAAAGAATGAAAGAAAACAATAGGTTTATGTTGAACTTCCTAAATCACTTTTATCTTTTTGATTATAATTTTTATACATAATTTAGTTAATTTGTTTCTATTATTGTATATTTCTTTACACAGTCACCGTTAAGAGATGTGTACACCCAACAGACACCTTAATTTTATCTTTATTTAAATGTGTTTATCAGTAACCAAAGGCCTACACCGTATATGACAGTACATTGTTGAATTTAGTTCCTTTACTTAATATAGTTATGGGAAAGTGAAAAGACTAATCTGAGGAACTTCCATCAGAATTTAGTCTTTATGAAAGTAGCATTTACTATGCATTTTAAATGTCTATGTGTGTGTTGATGTATATGACATAAGAGAAGATGACACTAACAATTACTTGGAGAAATTATTAAGCAGCACTAATGACTATTTGGAGGGAGCACCAGTTGGGCTTTACTCCTAATTTGTCACTGGAAAATTTTCCAAATTTTCTTAAGACAGGCTGGAAGTTTAATCTTTCATTTCAGAAGAAACAAATAGTTCTTTCTCTTTTGATACCTAACAGTGCCAATTCTTCTACCTTTCTTCCTTTTCATCCACCATACTACTTCTTTGTCACCTAAATATATTTCTTTAATTTGCTAGTAAAATAATTTGCTACTAAAAGTTTGTGTATTTCAAACTCATTTATCAAGACTGGCAAACCAAAGCTTTCAATCCCAATTAAACCACCCTACTCATGGGACACCAGTTTCATTCTACAATTACAAGGTGGTAATTTAAGTGCTATGAACTTGTTTATTTAAAATAAGGCCACTTATGTTGACTGATAACCTTTTTAAATTGCCTTACAATTTAAGTCTTAAATTGAAAATTCTGATTAATGAGTCACATTTTGTGAGTTGACCTGATTTTTCCAGTCCCTAAAAAAACAATGGTGGTTGCCTTGATTTTGTATGTTTTTCGTGAATCTGCAATAGTAAGTTATTTGGACAGTAAAAAATACTTTATATTGACGTGAGTAGTGCCCAAGTAGTTGGAAGGAACTTCATTTGGAAAATAGTTCAGATAATATCCAAGCTCTTCTAATTTTCTAGGTGCTTGCACAGTAAACTCATAACTTACTTGACTCACAAAGTTAAAGGAAAACTTAGCATTTGTATTCCTCAACAGAAGATCTCTGATTTTAATTGCTTTTGTTCTTGTTCACTGAATACTTCAGGCATATTTTCTTGATAAAAAATAGGCAGCAGGAGGGGAAAAACTTTTTAGTAGTGTATACCTACCCTTATACTGTCATTGTATTTTCCTACTGGAAAGAAGTTAATTATATACGTTGAGCGTATGTCTGTGAAACTTTGGAAAATGTCTTTTAAAACTGTTAAATAAAACTGTTGAAGATAGAGGAATAAAACAAGGAAAGCAGGAAAAAGAAAGCACCACCCACACAAGCAAAATCCAGTTTTAGAAGAGCATAAACAAAAAAACAATTTGAAAATACATGATTTAATAGTAAAATTTCCTCACCCTATACAGCGCTTGAATGAACCAAAGATGAACTAAATTATTATTCTTTCCATAGTATAATCAAATGTCTCCCATTTGAAAAACAAAAAAAATTAAAAGATACCAGTAGAAAATACTACTCTTATTGCTATAGAGTTTTAGACACCTTTGAATACCATTACAAAATGATTAAAATATGTGCTTTCTTCATCTTTTTATTTCACCAAGACCATTTCTTTACTCTCATCAATGGAACCATTACAGTGGTTGTAACTTGAAAAAACTTAGTCTGTTTCCATTGAAGCAAAACCATGGAAATTAACATTTTTAGAACTTTGTTATACAGTCACGATACAATCAAATAGTTAACCAACTTTTCAATAAATGGTCAGTTCTTTAAAAAAATCTACCCATTACAAATGCTCCTAAAGTGTAAAAAATGAATATCAGGGCTTCCCTGGTGGTGCAGTGGTTGAGAGTCCACCTGCCAATGCAGGGGACGCGGGTTTGTGCCCGGTCTGGGAAGATCCCACATGCCAAAGTGGCTGGGCCCGTGAGCCATGGCCACTGAGCCTGCGTGTCCAGAGCCTGTGCTCCACAATGGGAGAGGCCACAGCAGTGAGAGGCCTGCCTACTGCAAAAAAAAAAAAAAAAAAAGAATATCAATAGAAATGTACAACTTAAAATATATATGGTGGTTGTCAAACTGGGATTTTCTTTCATTCTCCATTTGAACTACTTATTACTCCAAATTTAAATACCATAATAACATGAACTACAGAATTCTCCTTGCCTTCTTTTTTTTTAGGAAAAAATCTAGTCAGAATCTATCATTATCAGACTAACATATGAAAATGTTTGAACATTTAAAAATTAGAGTAGCACATCTTTATTCTAATTGAATAGCACTTCAGATTCCCAAATACAGAAACTGTTTGATATTAATTTTAGATAGTAAAATAAAAGGCTATCTGTATTATAAGTAGTTCTATACATTTAATTATATACTACTTTCATATGAAAGTTTCAAATATTTGTTTTAAAAATATTAAAATTTGGCAGGTATTTTAAATTGGACTAAAATGGGTAGTAAATACAATATGCTTGTTTCTGCAGTTTAATGTTCCATTGTGCATTTAACACATATGTTTTCATTTACTCTGTTTCTAGAATAGCACCTCATTCTCCATTCCCTTACCATGCTTTATTTTTCTTTCTCATACTTGTCAACCTCTAATGGAATTACATGTTTGTTTTGCTATTGTCAGTTTCTCCTGCCACAATGTACAGTCCATGAAAACTATGGTTCTTTCCCTTTGTGTTCTATCTTCAGTGCCTAAAACAGTGGTACACAGCAGGTGTGTATGACTATTTGTTGAATGATTGAATGAATACTACTCATAAATACATCTCATAGTACTCTCCTCATTTTATAACTAAGGAAAGGGAGGTTCAGAGCAGTAACCTAACTTGACCAAGACCTCAAAACTAAGGAATATATTCCACAGGAAAAAATTCTTTCTTGGGAATTCCCTGGCGGTCCAGTGGTTAGGACTCCACTTCCATTGCAGGGGGCACAAGTTCAATTCCTGGTCAGGGAACTAAGATTCCACAAGCCACTCAGTGTGGCCAAAAAAAAATTCTTTCTTATTCCTAATCAAGTGCTGTCCTAATACTCTCTTTATTTATAGCATTCAATCTTCTTTTTTTCCCCTCTGATTAGTACTGTATTCACATTTGAGTAAAACAATTGAAAATGTCATGCTATTCATCTATATGAAATAAAGATGACTTATGTATCATATCAATAAAATATTTAACAAATTATATTAATTTATTTTTGGAAAAATAATCATGAAATATCATAATAGGTCATTATTCTATTCTTTTTTTAATAGAAACCACAGAAACCTTGTATAGATTCCTATTCCCCAAAGACTGGAATATACTCACCAGTGTTCATACTTGATCACATATTTCATTATTATTTAAAATAAATTTATGATTTTAATTAATTAGTTAGTAGAATAAGTAGTTAGTGATTATTGTCTTACCTTGGAATCTTGCTTATTTTTGGCTACTATTTCATTAATGCCTTTAATAATTTTTTTAAATTTTTTAAAAACATTTTTTTTGGCTGTGTCACACAGCTAACGGGATCATAGTTCCCCAACCAGGCATTGAACCCAGGCCCTCAGTAGTGAAAGCACAGAGTCCTAACCACTGGATCTCCAGGGAATTCCCTATTATTTGATAATACTAACTCTAATGTTAGCAAAGAACACTCTGAGAGGGCAAACAGCAGAAACAAGAAGAACTACAGTCCTGCAGCCTGTGGAACAAAAACCACATTCACAGAAAGATAGACAAGATGAAAAGGCAGAGGGCTATGTACCAGATGAAGGAGCAAGATAAAACCCCAGAAAAACAACTAAATGAAGTGGAGACAGGCAAGCTTCAAGAAAAAGATTCAGAATAATGATAGTGAAGATGACCCAGGACCTCGGAAAAACAATAGAGGCAAAGATCGAGAAGATGCAAGAAATGTTTATCAAAGACCTAGAAGAATTAAAGAACAAACAAACAGAGATGAACAATACAATAACTGAAATGAAAATTACACTACAAGGAATCAATAGCAGAATAACTGAGGCAGAAGAACAGATAAGTGACCTGGAAGACAGAATGGTGGAATTCACTGCTGCAGAACAGAATAAAAAAAAAAGAATGAAAATAAATCAAGACAGCCTAAGAGACCTCTGGGACAACATTAAACTTAACAGCATTCACATTATAGGGGTCGCAGAAGGAGAAGAGAGACAGAAAGGACCAGAGAAAGTATTTGAAGAGATGATAGTAGAAAACTTTGCTAACATGGGCAAGGAAATAGCCACCCAAGTTCAGGAAGCGCAGAGAGTCCCATACAGGATAAACCCAAGGAGAAACACACCAAGACATATAGTAATCAAATTGGCAAAAATTATAGATAAAGAAATATTATTGAAAGCAGCAAGGGAAAAATGACAAACAACATACAAGGGAACTCCCATAAGGTTAACAGCTGATTTCTCAGCAGAAACTCTACAAGCCAGAAGGGAGTGGCATGATATACTTAAAGTGATGAAAGGGAAGAACCTACAACCAAGATTACTCTACCTGTCAAGGATCTCATTCAGATTCTATGGAGAAATCGAAAGCTTTACAGGCAAGCAAAAGCTAAGAGAATTCAGCACCACCAAACCAGCTCTACAACAAATGCTAAAGGAACTTCTCTAAGTGGGAAACACAAGAGAAGAAAAGGACCTACGAAAACAAACCCAAAACAATTACGAAAATGGTAATAGGAACATACATATTGATAATTACCTTAAACGTGAATGGATTAAATGCTCCAACCAAAAGACACAGGCTTGCTGAATGTATACTAAAACAAGACCCATATATATGCTGTCTACAAAAGACCCATTTCAGAACTAGGGACACATTCAGACTGGAAGTGAGGGGATGGAAAAAGACATTCCATGCAAATGAAAATCAAAAGAAAGCTGGTGTAGCAATACTCATATCAGATAAAATAGACTTTAAAATAAAGAATGTTACAAGAGACAAGGAAGGACACTACATGATGATCAGAGGATCAATCCAAGAAAAAGATATAACAATTATAAATATATATGCACCCAATATAGGAGCAGCTCAATACATAAGGCAACTGCTAACATCTGTAAAAGAGAAAATCGACAGTAATACAATAATAGTGGGGGACTTTAACACCTCACTTACACCAATGGACAGATCATCCAAAATGAAAATAAATAAGGAAACAGAGCTTTAAATGACACAATAGACCAGATAGATTTAATTGATATTTATAGGACATTCCATCCAAAAACGGCAGATTACACTTTCTTCTCAAGTGCACACAGAACATTCTCCAGGGTAGATCACATCTTGGGTCACAAATCAAGCCTCAGTAAATATAAGAAAATTGAAATCATATCAAGCATCTTTTCTGACCACAACACTATGAGATTAGAAATCAATTACAAGGAAAAAACCGTAAAAAACACAAACACATGGAGGCTAAACAATACGTTACTAAATAACCAAGAGATCACTGAAGAAATCAAAGAGGAAATCAAAAAATACCTAGAGACAAATGACAATAAAAACACAATGATCCAAAACCTATGGGATGCAGCAAAAGCAGTTCTAAGAGGGAAGTTTATAGCTATACAAGCCTGATGCAAGAATGGCTTTCTTATTCCGTGTCCCAGCCATCACAATTTTAATACTAAATGGTTTATCATTTTTTAGTAACTAGACATTTTTTCTCGATGACAAACTTACGGAATTGTCTAGAGTTTTATAAATATCTGCAAATGTTATGTAAATTTTTGTCACATATAAAGTAGTAATTTTCTTTTTCACTTGGGTTGAATTTACTTTTAAGTATCTGAGTCACATACATAAATATTATTCAACACATGCTTCAGCATTTCCTTTTTTCTCTTTTCCTGATGTTTCATTAGTGACATTTTTCAAATCAAATTTAACTAATCCTTGGTTCAGTCTCCAAACAGGAAATTGGTTCAGTAAGCAGGGATCTGAATGACAAAAGAATTGCTCACTTAGAGGATGCTTTAAAATACTTTGCTCATTGAAAAAAAAAATTCAACCTTCCTTATTTTTCTGACCTTAAAGCTCTGATTTTTCAGTTTGGATTTAACTGTGAATGAAAAGCATTGAAAACCCATATAATCCATCAATATTATACTTGCTACAGCCTGAGTTTCATACAACATCAAAGTATTTTTTTGACTTTGATACTTTTTCCTCCCTTAATTATGTCAGCCTTAGTTATATTGCATTTAATGCTCTTTTATTACTCTTGCTCTTATTAGCAGTTAACACCTTATGTAGAACATACCTAGAATTCCTGACATCAGTTACTCACCCTTTTCTGACTGATAAGTATGTTAGTGTTCGGTGCTTTGTGACCACCTAGAGGGGTGGGATAGGGAGGGTGGGAGGGAGGGAGATGCAAGAAGGAAGAGATATGGGGACATATGTATATGTATAACTGATTCACTTTGTTATAGAGCAGAAACTGACACACCATTGTAAAGCAATTATATTCTAATAAAGATGTTAAAAAAAAAGTATGTTAGTGTTTATTTTAAGGCAAGAAGAGAACATACTTTCAAACTGCACATGTAAATTGAAGATGATCTGTTCTGTGTACCCACATGTATATGTGATAAGCAGATATATGTGTATAGAAACTAGCACTCAGTGGTAATCAGACCATTTAATATTAAACATAAAAATAACTGAAAATGTGGTTTACCAAAAACTAAGCTAAATTGAAAAAATTCAAAGGCACCTAGGATCACAGCAGTCAGAAACTGTCCTTTTAGTTATAGACAGGAATATCTCACCACCCTGCTAAACAACCTTTGATGGCTTCCATTTACATTTAGCACAAAATATAAACTCCTAAACTTTGCATGTAAGAACCTAAATGACACTGCTCTTGCACTGGAGAAGATTATGGTCAAGTTTGGAACACAGGCATTAAACAAATACTCATAAGTATATAGTTATAAATTATGTTAAGTTGGATAAAGGAGTATAAAAAGGGAATATGAGAGAGGTTAACTTGAGGAACTGAAATTCGATTGGTGAGACAAGGAAAATCTCTCTGAGGAAGTGATATTTAAATTAAAATCTGAGGTGTGGAAGAGTCCAGAGAAGAGCATTCCAGAGGAAGGGAAAGTTTGTGTAAGAGCCTAAGAAAAGAAAGACCTTGATGAACTGGAGAAACAGAAGGTTCTTGATGATGGATTATCCAAAATGAATGCTATAATGTAGCAAAATGATATGTTCAATTTTATTAGTCAGATAATTTTTTATGTACCTCAGTATTTCCTCTGTGCATTTTATAGTGTTTGGTATACATTAGATCACCAATAAACATTTAAAGATAAAGCACATAAGCAAGTTTTATGGTAACAGTAACTAAAAGGGAGAGGGGTAATTGTGGTATCTACCTCATATGAATGTGAGTCATAAATGAGATCACTAATAAAAGGTGCTGATCTCAGAGCCTGGCACATAGAAAATGCTTGATAAATGTTAGCTTAAAAAATTGAAATTCTGGGCTTGCCTGGTGGTGCAGTGGTTGAGAGTCCGCCTGCTGATGCAGGGGACGCGGGTTCATGCCCCGATCCGGGAAGATCCCACATACTGCGGAGCGGCTGGGCCCGTGAGCCATGGCCGCTGAGCCCGTGCATCCGGAGCCTGTCCTCCACAACGGGAGAGGCCCACATACCGCAAAAAAAAAAAAAAAAAAATTGGAGTTCTTACTTTTCTCTTGAACTATTCTAAACTGTTACATGAATGTTGGATGACCAACGAACTTTACAACTTTTAAGTGAAATAACCCCTATGTACTACCACAAAATTCTTATTAATCACTTGAATTGAATGCTATCAATGTATTTTCCTCTCTGGTTCCTACATGGTTGGCAGAGGTAAACTCCTTTCCTTTCACATACAAACACATACACACTTTTGGATGGTTGGTAGACAGTGAATCATCAGTAATGGTTTGGGGATAAGTGATGGCCTCAAAGATTGTACCTCCATTTGAGTATCAAATATGTATTATTTTCAGTAGCAAAAGCCCAGTTTCAAGCCGAGTTTCAAATACAGTTTTGAAGCTCTCTCAACTCATTTTTCTTGGCTCTGCTCTGGAAAAATCAAACTAGCAGTTTTTATATGTGGACATGAAATTGCCTTCTGATTAGGAGCTCTATACTTCAGACCAAGTGATTTGCTATTTCCTTGTTTCTGGGTAAAACTATGAAGATTCCTGTTGCTGAAAGAAAATCTGTTTTGGAATTATTATTCTTGGTACTTAAATCTTCTGTCAAATGGTAAACAAAGTACTCAGAAAGATACATTCATTTTTCTTAGCCGATAGTATAATGCATTACCCAAATATGATCAAACATTGTGAATTGCTTAGGTTATTCAAAAGTAAAACATTGAATCATATAGATAAAATCAAAGTATGTTCCATGGTTTCTATGAAATTATATTCTTATAGGTCACTGTATATTTTTATTTCCTTAAATATGGCTGTTAAGTTCAATGCCTTTAACTAGACCATAGCATTCATGGTTAGGTAAATTCAGTTTCCTCTGTTGCTTCAGTTTGAACTTGAAACGCCAATAAGCATCTTGCAAATGCCTGACATTGATCACAAACATCGAGTAAGGAAATATGGGTGGCTCAGTGTGAATTCATTACTCTTATTAGGAAAATAACATAAAGCCCTATTGGGTAGAACTCAATAAATCATCTTTGTATATTAGCTACAGAGAAATGTTCTTATTATATTATCACTTATATATGTAAATATGAATATAAAATTCAATGTTAAAGATAAGATAAAAAGTAAAGATATACTAGACAAAACAATTCTTTCACTTTTGTCCTGGGACAGTGATGGTAAATCATTCCATCTCTGGGAGAGATTGCTAGTGATCAGTTATATCCATGTTCTCTTTTTCTTCTTAGGCACAGAGAAGTCAATTCTGAATAATGGATTATGAGCTAAAATAATGACCATATTCAGGCCTGCCCCGTTAAACCTTCACCTAAATAGAGAGGATAACAAGGACCTAAAGGAGAGGGGACCACAAGATGGGAGGCCTGGGTCCCTGAATGACTACATGGATCACAATCCCTCCTCCCCACCCCCAAGCTCACCCCTCATGCAAACCTACATTAAACTGTGAGTGACAGATAAGCTTTTGTTGCCTAATGCCACTGGGATTGTTTGTGATCAAAGATAGGTTACCGTGACCAATCCAATACCCATTTTTTATAGATAATACTATTGCTGAGTTTTATCAGAATCCATGGGTAGTAGAGCTTCTAGATCCATGGATTCTGGATGAACTAAATAGTGGTGAGACCTACAAAATATTTATTATAGAAAGATTAATCATGCCACAGAACTTCTAGGGGCAAGTTTAATGGAATCACATACAAAGTGTTAAGACATTCATACTTCCTAATGGAAGATCTATTTTCAAGTGTTCTAAATAGTAAAATAAACTCTTTCTGCCCAAAAGGAATGCTGCTTCCCATCACTATGCTGATGTTTTGTAGCACGGATTTTTCACAGACTGTAATACTCAGAAAATGTTCTGTGGAAAAAGCTGACCCCACAGGGAGCTAGTAATTGGCAAAGAAAGCTCAAATGCAAAATACTTGCGTAAGAAAGGCAGAGAGCAGCAGCACCACGCAGCTTCAGTCAGCAACCTGAAGCATATGGGATCAAAGCATTTCCTAGAATTTAAGACTTGCTACTTTCAGACTGAATTTTAAGGAAGAGCAAGAGCAAAGATCAGTGCCCTGACCTAAGAAGCAAACATCCTCCCTTAGATTAGACCCCATAGAAAAATAGTAATGCAACACGCACTGAAGAGAATCCAAACTGGGACAAATCTCTCTTCTAATCCTCATACCTTTCAGGGTTTTCACCACTTCCTTAGAAAGGAGGAAATAGATAAACAGAATCCATATGTATTACTTCACTGCTGTAGACAGTGATGTAGAAAATACTCATTAATAAGTGAAGCTTCAGTCATTTTCAGTAAATTGTTTTGATGTTCACATTATGTTCTGAATTTAGGACTCTCCCCTGATTCCAGGATAAGAGTTCATATTTGGTGCTCATAAAGGCCAAGTCAGGCAACGCTTTTGGAATTCTGTATTTATACTGCTTATTTCTGCCAGAATGTGCAGAGTGGTCACTGGAGGTCCTTTGCACAGCTCTTATCAACAAACACATCTACACCCATTTGTTGCCCACTGCCTATTTCCTCAGCACTATAGTATATGAAGCACATATTCAGCAAAGCATGAACAAGATAAAAAGGGACACAAGCAAATACAGATAAGAACATGTCCTGAGCAGTTAAAGAATACATTTTAGGTCTTCCCTGGTGGCGCAGTGGTTGAGAGTCCGCCTGCCGATGCAGGGGACACGGGTTCATGCCCCGGTCCGGGAAGATCCCACGTGCCATGGAGCGGCTGGGCCCGTGAGCCATGGCCGCTGAGCCTGCGCGTCCAGAGCCTGTGCTCCGCAACGGGAGAGGCCACAACAGTGAGAGGCCTGCGTACCGCAAAAAAAAAAAAAAAAAAGAATACATTTTAAAAGCCACTGCTATTATTAACCCTCAGCAATCTCATAGCCCCCTTAAAGGGGACCTAAGGTGGGCACTGTGGTGGTCATTCAGGAAACATGGAAATTCTGGTTGGAAAAGCATTATCTGTGTCTTTTCTTTCTTGGTCTTGCAAGCTAGTAACTGTAAAGGAACAGAAGAGGTTTGACAAAGGCCTTCAGAATTCATCTGCTAGGGCATACTACAAATTTGCAACCCAATAGTTTTGCTCAAACTGCATGTTAGATTCACCTGGTTGGAGAAAGGATGAGTAACGTGAGCTCAGCGTAGACACTGCACAGCCTTCTGACCGCCCATTTTACTGGGCACAGTTCAGAAAGAGAATTATCCTTTCATGTCTTTGGTCCCTACATATCAAAGAAAGGCATGGGCCTTTCTCAATTGGGATATGACCAAAAGATTGTGGTCTGTTATTCAGTATTCACTATGAAGCCTAAAATTTCCAAAGACCAATCTCAAAGAGAAGAATAAAGAAAAGAAACAAAATGAAAAAAAGAACAAGGAGCAGCAAGACCGTGCAGCCCAATAGGCCCATCTTGGCTCATAACTTCCCAAGAAGCAGCCAAATGTACACAAATGACCAATGAATCTGTTTACCGAAAAAGTAAAGTAAACCAACCTATTTTGTTTTCTGTTTGGCTTAATATTGTGGTTGTCAACATGATAAGAATACCTTATATTATTTTATTGATTCTGTGAATCAATGATCAGAGAAAGGTATACAGTAGTTTCCACCATTATTTATTGCTTTAATCCCAGTGCAGATTGCAGGCTGCAAATATTATATGAAGCAATTATCATAGGTGAAGAACGAAGCTTGTACCCTGGTCATTTGGATAAAACATATATGATATATAGCAAGGATGTGACCATAATACATTTGAACCTTAAAAACATTTGTGCGTATTGATAATAAATACTCACTTGTTTATACTCATAAGTGACTAACATATCTGAAGCTTTCTATTTCTATTATTATGAAGCAAATATTACTGAAATAATGTTTAAGAGATGATTTTTTTAGCTCATTCACATAAATAACAAAGCACTGGAAATCACAGAAATAAAATTCTCCATTATCTGCTTTTACACCTGAGATTAGAGCATCACAATTCCTGAAGCTGAATTCCGAGTTTCCTATTGATCCATTCTATGGAATTTAGGATTTCTAGACCTTCTTCATAATACATTAAAAGGAAAAAAAAAAAGCCATTATGTTGGCCATTGTCCAAATTAGGTTGCTTTTTTATTGCTCTATGATAGAGGTAAACCTCAACTATGACTCAATGTGCTCATAAGCCCTAGTTATGTGCATAGACAACATAAGGCAACCTTTTATTTTCAGTAGTTTCTGTGTCATGAGTAAGAGTTTTATTTCTGGGAAACTTATTTTTCCCATGAAACACAAAAAAATGATCATTAAAGGAAATAAATACAAATATATGATGTTTATAATTTCCTAAGTATGTAAAACCAAATGATCTTAAAATTCAAGGTGCAAATATTCCTTTAGGGGGATTTTTTTTGCATGAAATGGACTAAGTAAAGTCTTCTTAAAATAAGATTGTTAGAGACTTCCCAGGTGGTCCAGTGGTAAAGAATCCGCCTTCCAATGCAGGGGATGCGGGTTCGATCCCTGGTCGGGGAACTAATATCCCACATGCCCCGGGGAAACTAAACCATGCATCTCAACTAGAGAGCCCATGTGCCACAAACTACAGAGCCCACGTGCTCTGGAGCCCATGTGCCACAACAGGAGAGAGAAAACCCACAGGGCACAACTAGAGAGAAGCCGGAGCACTGCAATGAAGAGCCCACATGACACAACGAAGATCCCATGTGCTGCAACTAAGACCGGACACAGCCAAAAAAATAAATTTAATTAATTAATTAACTAAGATCATCAAAATCTAGACTGAAGAAACTATCTTCTTACCTAGTAAATCTCTCTGTGGCAAACAGAAGCATTTTTTGTTTTTCCAAAGACATTTGAACTATTTCCAAAATTTGTGTTATCTGTCTCAAAAACTTCCACTGACAATTTTATGACCACAGAGTCTTTGAATGGTAAATTATGGAGGGAGAAGGGTAGTTTCCATGGTAATTTATTTTCCTTAAGTGTCTCTTGCTATTTTATTTCACTAAGAGCTTCACTGCTGAGCTCCTGAGAATAAATGAAATTCTCAGAATACAACTCCCAACAAGCTCAGCTGAGTCATCACCCCAGGATTAACCAAGTAATGTTGCCAGTGGAATTAGCAGAGTGTGTGAATCCTCACTCATTTCAGTTCTTAGTCAGTTGTAATTCCAAGTTTTGATCATTGCCAAGGGGACCTGTCAGTATAAGAAGGGATATAAAATGTGTAGGTCACAAGCTATAAACTGAAAGCCACCCACATTTCAGAATATTATATTATCCAATACCTTGTGTATTTTAGTTGTAAGTTGCATCTAGTTTTATTATAGGACACAGCTGTTGTAATAAATTCACCTTTCAAAAAGCCTTAATTTAAAACTGCAGAGAGGAGATAAAATACATCTACTCCAAACTCCTGCATGAAGCAGGAGTCCCCAAAAGATGTTTATTGATTTTATTAATGGATATGAGCATATATTTCTTGAAGCCAAAAATATATGTTATATACCATTACGAACTAAACAACTGCGGATCTTCTTTGACTTACAATGGGGTTATGTCTCACTAAACCCAAGATAAGTTGAAAAAATTGAAAGTCAAAAATGCACTTAATAGGGCTTCCCTGGTGGCGCAGTGGTTGAGAGTCCGCCTGCCGATGCAGGGGACACGGATTCGTGCCCCGGTCCGGGAAGATACCACGTGCCGCGGAGCGGCTGGGCCTGTGAGCCATGGCTGCTGGGCCTGCGCGTCCGGAGCCTGTGCTCTGCAACGGAGGAGGCCACAACAGTGAGAGGCCCGCGTATCACAAAAAAAAAAAAAAAAAAAAAAAAGAAAGAAAAAAAAATGCACTTAATATACTTAACCTACCAAGCATCATAGCTGAGCCTAGCCTACCTTAAACATTCTCAGAACACTTACATTAGCCTACAGTTGAGCAAAAACATCTAACACAAAGTCCATTTTATAATAAAGTGTTGAATATCTCATGTAGTTTTTTTTTTTTTAAATACTGTCTTGAAAGTGAAAAACAGAATGGTTGTATAGGTACAGGAAGGTTGTAGTGTATTGGTTGTTTACGCTTGTGATTGCATGGCTAACTGGGAGCTGTGGCTCACTGCTGCCTTCTAGCATCACTAGAGAATATGTAGTGCATATCGCTAGCCCACGAAAAGATCAAAATTCAAAATTTAAACTATGGTTTCTACTGAATGAGTATCACTCTTGCACCATCATAAAGTCAAAAATTGGAAGTCAACCATCTAAAGTCAGTCATTGTCTATTATTTCTTATGGGCTCATGTTATGCACTCAGTATGAATCATAATTTGGCTTTTGTTTTGAGAAATATGTTTTTGTGATATTCAAATATGACATTACAAAAATAGCTATCTTTTCCTTTTTTACTAGCAAATAAATATTGAATTTTTATCAAACAAGTTTTCTAAATCTATTGAGATGATCACATTTTTTTCTCTTTTGCCCTATCATTATGGTAAAATTATATTAATAGATTCCCAAAATTGAACCATCTATCAGTCAGAATAGCCTAGTTTATGTTGTAGTAACAAAAGGAAATCTAAATCTGTACTTAAAGTAATGACATCATACTTGATTATATAGAGTTCAAATTGATGAGTTGAGGACATAGAGTATTCTCCTCCCAACTCTGTAACCACAGCTACCTTCCCACACTTGTTTCTAGTCTGGTGCTCCTTGCTTCTTCTATTTTCCTTTGATGAAGTTCTATACTTGTGCCATTGTAGTCAAGCTCACGTACTATTAAAAAGTGCAGCTGTTGTTAATTATATAAAGTGTTGTTCATATAAAGTGGTGCAAGTAAAATATATAAATTGTAATTCATTTTCACAGCATTTTAGGGCTGGAAACTGGAAATGCGAATCGTTTGTTCTTTATTCCTCTGCTTTTTATAGATAGCACCTAACCTCAATGGAGGAATTCTAATAAAATAAATAAAAACAAAGCAGGTGGGGCTTCCCTGGTGGCGCAGTGGTTGAGAGTCTGCCTGCTAATGCAGGGGACACAGGTTCGAGCCCTGGGCTGGGAGGATCCCACATGCCGCGGAGCGACTAGGCCCGTGAGCCACAACTACTGAGTCTGCGCGTCTGGAGCCTGTGCTCCGCAAAAAGAGAGGCCGCGATAGTGAGAGGCCCGCGCACTGCGATGAAGAGTGGCCCCCGCTTGCCACAACTGGAGGAAGCCCTCGCACAGAAACGAAGACCCAACACAGCAAAAATAAATAATAAATTAATTAATAAATGCCTACCCCCAACATCTTAAAAATAAATAAATAAATAAACTGACTTTAAAAAAAAAAAAAAAAAAAAACAAAGCAGGTATTTATACAGGAATGAGGCCTCTTATCATATCTCAGATACTTCTGAGTAAGGCAGCCACTCTTGTGCCCATGTGTATGGTTCACTGGTATAAATAACTGTAACATCTTACAACATAGCAAAGGGTTTCTGATTTTGAAGGAGACTCAGAGGCACATGTAGAAACACCAGTTTGATAAGATTAGGGACACCAAAACAAACACACAGACAAACAAACAAAAAAAACAAAACCCAGGATGCCAAGAATTAAGATTGCCAGAAATGAGAAAAAATATTTAATTTACTTTACTGGATAACTAATATTATTTCATGTAAATATATGATATTATCCTAAATTATCTATCTACTGATTTATTAATCAATAGATTGATCACTTGATAGCTCTATCTGGATATAGATATTTAGAAACACAGATATATATTCTTAAATATATTTCCATGTTTACAATTGGTAAAAAGTTGGGTGTCTATTTCTGCCTCTCATGTGGGACCTACTTATAAAAATTTTTTGTTTAAAAAAATGGGTCCTTCATATGACTACCATATCTACCTTTTTATATTTGTAAAGGACAACAGGTAGATTTTACATGCTAAAGAGAAAGGTCTAGAGTCAACGTTTACTCCTAGTAGAATATGCAAAATGTTTGATGGGTAATGAAGTCATGATAGCAGTGAATATCATTCATCTTCCATGGATTTTTAAAATTAATTAATTAATTTATTTGTTTTAACATCTTCATTGGAGTATAATTGCTTTACAATGTTGTGTTAGTTTCTGCTCTATAACAAAGTGAATCAGCTATATGTATACATATTCCACATATCCCCTCCCTCTTGCGCATCCCTCCCACCCACCATATCCCACCCCTCTAGGTGGTCACAAACCACCAAGCTGATATCCCTGTAGTGTGCAGCTGCTTCCCACTAGCTAACTATTTTACATTAGGTAGTGGATATATGTCAATGCTACTCTCTCACTTTGTCCCAGCTTACCCTTCCCCCTCCCCGTGTCCTCAAGTCCATTCTGTACATCTGTGTATTTATTCCTGTCCTGACCCTAGGCTCATCAGCACCATTTTTTTAAGATTCCATATATATGTATGAGCATACGGTATTTGTTGGTGCGTTTGGTGTGTTTGGTTGTTGGTGCATTTAATGTTGTCCCAGAGGTCTCTGAGACTGTCCTGAATTCTTTTCATTCTTTTTTCTTTATTCTTCTTGGCAGCAGTTATTTCCACTATTTTATTTTCCAGGTCACTTACCCATCCTTCTGCCTCAGTTATTCTGCTACTGATTCCTTCTAGAGAATTTTTAATTTCATTTATTGTGTTGTTCATCATTGTTTGTTTGCTCTTTAGTTCTTCTAGGTCCTTATTAAACGTTTCTTGTATTTTTTCCATTCTGTTTCCGAGACTTTGCATCATCTTTACTATCATTTCTCTGAATTCTTTTTCAGGTAGATGCCTATTTTCTCTTCATTTTTTTGGTCTTGTGGGTTTTTACCTTGATTCTTCATCTGCTTCATATTTCTCTGTCTTCACATTTTGTTTAACTTACTGTGTTTGGGGTCTCCTTTTCACAGGCTGCAGGTTTCTAGTTCCCATTAGTTTTGGTATCTGACCCCAGTGAGTGAGGTTGTTTTAGTGGCTTTTGAAGGTTGCATGGTGGAGGGGACTGGTACCTGTTTTCTGGTGGGTGGGCTGGGATCTTGTCCTTCTGATAGGCAGGGCTGCATCCAGTGATGTGTTTTTGGGTGTCTGTGAACTTAGTTTGACTTTAGGCAGCCTCTCTGCTAATGGATGGGGTTGTCTTCCTGTCTTGCTGGTTGTTTGGCATGGGGCATCCAACACTGGAGCTTGCTAGCCATTGGGTGGAGCTGGGTCTTAGTGTTGAGATGGAGATCTCTGGGAGAGCTCTCCCTGATTGATGTTACATGGGGCCAGGAGGTCTCTCGTGGTCCAGTGTCCTGGATTGGCTCTCCCAGCTTGTAGTCTCAGGCCCAACACCCGGTCGGAGCACCAAGACCCTGACAGCCACTCAGCTCAGAAGAAAAGGAAGAAAAAAAAGAAAAGAAAAAAAAAGAAAATAACCCCAAACAAAATGGTGAAAGCAAAACTAAACAGACAAAATCACACAAAGAAACATACACACACACTCATAAAAAGAAAACAAACAAAAAACTGAACAGAGGGGACCATAGGATGAATGGTAAAAACAAACCTAAACAGACAAAAATCACACAAAGAAACATACACATACACACTCACAAAAAGAGAAAAAAGGGAAAATTTTTTTTATTTTAAGAAATAATAATAAAATTCAAAAATAAATAAATAAATAAAACAGAAGAGCTCGACCAAACCAATAAACAAATCCACCAGTGAAAACAAGCACAGAAAACTAAACTAAGATAAACATAAAACCAGATACAAATCAGATGCAGAAAGCTAACCCCAAGTCTACAGTTCCTCCTAAAGTCCACCGCCTCAATTTTAGGTATTCCACAGATGCAGGGTTTATCAAGTTGATTGTGGGGATTTAATCTGCTGCTCCTGAATCTGCACAGTGAAATTTCCCTTTCTCTTCTTTGTTCGCACAGCTCCTGGGGTTCAGATTTGGTTTTGGCCCCGCCTCTGCGTGTAGGCCGCCCACAGTTGTCTGTTCCCCACCCAGACAGGAGGGGCTTAAAGCAGCAGCTGATTAGGGCTCTCTTGCTCACTCCAGCCTGGGAGAGGGAGGGGTATGGTTGTCATAACTGGAATGCAGGGTTAGCTGTGGTGGCAGAGGCCGGTGTGACATTGCAACAGCCTGAGGCATGCCGTGTGTTCTCCCGGGGAAGTTGTCCCTGGATGACGGAACCCTGGCAGTGGCGTGCTGCACAGGCTCCTGGAGGGTTGTGGGTAATGACCTGCGCTTGCACACTGGATTCTTGGTGGCAGCATTAGCGGTTCACGCCCGCCTCTGGGGTCCGAGCTGATAACTGCGGCTCACGCCCACGTCTGGAGCTCGCTTAGGCAGTGCTCCGCCTTCTGTGGGTACACGGAGCAGGAATCCCCTCTCCTTGCACACCTTGGAACAATGGCCTCTTGCCTCTTCAGCAGGTCCAGACTTTTTCCCGGACTCCCTCCTGGCTAGCTGTGGTGCTCGAACCCCCTTCAGGCTGTCTTCACACAGCCAACCCCAGCCCTCTCCCTGGGGTTTGACCACCGAAGCTTGAGCCTGAGCTCCCAGCCTCCACCCGCCCCAGCAGGTGAGCAGACAAGACTCTCAAGCTGGTGAGTGCTGGTCGGCACCAATCCTCTGTGCGGGAATCTCTCTGCTTTGCCCTCTGCACACCTGTTGCTGCGCTCTCCTCCATGGCTCCGAAGCTTCCCTCCCACCCACCCCCCATCCCCACCAGTGAAGGGTCTTCCTAGTGTGGGGGAACTTTTCCTACTTCACTGCTCCCTCCCAGAGGTGCAGTTCCCATCCCTATTCTTTTGTCTCTGTTTTTTCTTTTTTCTTTTACACCACCCAGGTATGTGGGGATTTTCTTGCCTTTTGGGAAGTCCGAGGTCTTCTGCCAGCATTTCATAGGTGTTCTGTAGGAGATGTTCCACATGTAGATGTATCTTTGATGTATTTGTGGTCAGGAAGGTGATCTTCACATCTTACTCCTCTGCCATCTTCCCTCCATTTCCACTTCCATGGATTTTAAATCTTTGCTGAGAAAGCATGTACCAAGAAGAGGAAATTATTGGTTATTTAGGTAATTGAAAACAAGTTTAATGGATTTTGTTATTAACCAAAATTGAAAGATTTCTTATTTTCCTGAGATGAACAAAGAATAAACCAAATATATGTTTTTGAGACTGTGGTAGCTCAAATTAATGTTCCTCATAACTGTTGTATCTTAGTTTTTTATTCTACCTAAGTCTTAGGGAGAGAATTGTAGGGAAATAGGAGATTTTAATCCTTTAGGAGCTCACAATATAGTGAAAATAGTTTTTTAAGTGAAAGCACACAAATGAATAAAATATATAAAAATAAACTGTTATCAGTGTTAGGAAGTAGATCAACAAAGGGCTGAGATGGAGGACCTGTGGTGAACCTACCCTAGATAGGAGGTTGGGAGGAACTGAGGGGAGGCCAGTGAGATCTCCCATAGGGCTGCAGAGGCAGATAAACCACACCTTACATGGTCTCTGAGAAAGAAGTAGCTGGATTTTATGTCACCTGCAATGGGGAGGTTGTGAAGGGATTTAATGAGGGAAATTACATCATATAAAGATACTTCAAGGGACATCATGACTATATTCAAACAGTAAGATGAAAAAAGACTTAAGTGGAGTTATTCATGGGAAGCCTTCCCCAGGGAAAAAGGGAATCCCTGTATAGAAAAATGTGAAGTTTAGCAGTTTTCTAGCTTAGTTCTGAATTATGAAAATCTGAACTGGATTATACATCTATGAGTCATTTACACTAGATGAAATTATATTCAGTTTTTGTGTTTGTTTTTGTTTTCTGATGGGTAAAGATAGTTATCCACAATGCAAATGAAGAAATGAAGAGATTAGGAGAATGTAGAGAAAGGGCAGTCAAGGGCAAAATGAAAAGTACTTGTGAAATTCTATACAGCTGGAGAGTTCTAAAGTTAAAATAAGAATATGGAGGATTAAAAAAAAACAAATATAATGGAAATAATCGCTGAAGTAACCTGAAAGCTACAGGGAAGACAAAATGCATTTTGATTGGTCTCAAATCAAAAGATGGAAAGCTAGGAATCTGGAATAGGTAAGGTTATAGGAATATATTAGTGATAATCCACAGAGGAGAAATTCTTCTTCAGTACAAAAAAAAGTGACTGTGCCACATATACATTTTTTATTACTATTTTGCCTCTAAATTAGGGGAGGGAAGGAAATGTACAGGCTCCTTTTTTAGTAAGGCATGGTGATTTGATTCCATGAACTATAAGTACACTTGATTTCATAGAGAACCACTCTCAAGGTGACCACTATAGTACACAAGCTTATTCAGGTTCCCTCAGGGTATGCTGGCATCACATGTAGGAGATTGGATTTTGTATTATTGAATTAAGAGGAGATAAAGAAGCAGAGAATGAAGAAAATGGTTGCTGACTTGGTTATAACTATTTTTAAGAAACTTAGAAAACAAAAATGAGTGAGACTTTGAGATTTGTTTCTAATTTATTTTTAATGTTTAAGCTTTTATTATAGAAAATTTCAAACAAAGAGAAAGTAAACAGAACAGTATAATGAACTCTATATAACCATCACCCATTTCCATCAATTGTCAACATTCTGCCACTCTTTTATCATCTATCCCTCCACCCACTTCCCACACCATCTTGATTACTATTGCTTTTTTCAATTTAAGAGTTTAAAATGTGTTTTTATGTTTTATGCAGTGATAATTCTTAATATGGGGATATTATTATTATAATTAGTGGATATTATCCAACATTAGCTTATTTATGCCTAATATTAACTTGATACATTTGGTAACAATTGAGGTAAAGCAGAAAACTCCTTTTTTATCTTTCTTGTGTTTTGCCCTGATTAAATTTGAGGATTAAATGGTTTGCGTCTCTAGGAAGAGTCCTGGAATAGGAAGGTTTGAGGATCAGGCTTAAAGCCCTATGCTCTTCAATTAACTATCCTTGTGACCTTAACTACTCTGTGACTCAGTTTTCTCATTTGTAACTTGAGACCACTGAATGATGATACTCTTCCAAAGTGGGTTCTTGCTCTCAAGTGGTTTATACATATTTTTCTTCACCAAACAATGGCCTTGACACTCCTCATCACCTATCCAGAGTCTGACCTACTCTTCAAGGCATAATTCATGGTTTCCATTCTTTGTTCCATCCAGTACAGTTCAATTCAACCAATACTTACGGAAGATTATGTGCCAGGCACTGTTCTTGGTACTAAAGATAGAGAAGTGAGCAAAACTAACCCAAATGCCTGCCTTAATAAGCTTACATTCTAGTGAGGTGTCACACAATTAAAAATATAAATAGGCTTCCCTGGTGGCGCAGTGGTTGAGAGTCCGCCTGCCAATGCAGGGGACACAGGTTCGTGCCCCGGTCCAGGAAGGTACCACATGCCGTGGAGTGGCTGGGCCCGTGAGCCATGGTCGCTGAGCCTGCGCGTCTGGAGCCTGTGCTCCGCGACGAGAGAGGCCACAGCAGTGAGAGGCCCGCGTACCACACACACACAAAAAAAAGATAACTAATTAAAATATGTAATATTAAGCAATATGTTAGATACCGATAAGTGCTAAAAAATATACAAAGTAGGAAACAGAAATATGAAGTGTACATGGGACGGGGGAGGGGGGAGAAATAAGCGATGCAAGTTGAGATGGGATGAAAGTTAGGTGGGATGGTCAGAAAGGGCCTCAGTTTAGAAGGTAAATTTGGAACCGAGATCTGAAAAGAATAAGGAAGCTAGCCATATAGATATCTAGGAGGAGAGCATTCCAGGCAGAGGGAACACTGATTACAAAAGCCCCATGTTGGAGTCTGCCTGCTATTTTAAAAGAACCCCGAGGAGGTGAATGTGACCAGAGTTCAGTGAACAATGAGGGGTGAGGCATTGGGAGTGGCCTGCAAATTGTCAAGGGCCTCATAGATCATATTATGACACTGGATTTTACTCTGAGTGAGATGGGAAGTCTTTGAGGTTAAAAAACACTTGATAGGATCTGATTTATGTTTTAACAAGGTCAACAGTCTGGGTAAGAAGAGAGCAGAAATGAGGAGTCCAGCTAGGCTACTGCCATAATCCAGATTAAGCAAGAGAGTAGCTTGTTCATAGTGGGGGTAGTGAAAAAGGATTAGATTCTGAATCTATTTTGAAGGATGGCTGACAGGATTTGCTGACAGATTTGCTGTAGAGAGTGAAAGACAGAGAGGAGGCAAGGATGATACCTAAGTTTTTTTTTTTCAGAACCTGGAAGCATACAGCTGCTTTTCACAGAGAGGGAAGAGGGTGGTTGGGGGTTTGTGGGTGTCATAGTGCTTAGCTACCACCTCTAATGCACATGCAATCCATAAATGTCCAGTAGAACCTTCTCTGTCTCTCTCCACCTGCCTCACTATTTCGCTGCTTCACCATTTCTCTGTTGCTCTCTGTCTCACATTCTTTTTTTGTTAATTAAATTTACTTATTTATTTATTGTGGCTGCATTGGTCTTCATTGCTGTGTGCAGTCTTTTCTCTAGTTGCTGAGAGCGGAGGCTACTCTTCGTTGCGGTACATGGGCTTCTCATTGTGGTGGCTTCTCTTGTGGTGGAGCACGGGCTCTAGGCGTGCCGGCTTCAGTAGTTGTGGCTCGCAGGTTTAGTTGCTCCATGGCATGTGTATCTTCCCAGACCAGGGCTTGAACCCATGTCCCCTGCATTGGCAGGCGGATTCTTAACCACTGCACCACCAGGGAAATCCTGCCTCACATTCTTAATGTGTAGGTATCTGGAGTATGAAATATCAACCAGCGAATTATGTCCAGGCATAATTTGCAAAGAATGAAAAAGAAACTCTCCTCCTCCTTGTCTTCTAGTGTTACACCATATTGTATGACTTCAGGTTTTCTGTTAAACTGCATAAAGTTTTAGAATTGGATGGGATCATAAAGAATACCTTGTCCAATTTTTTACCTTACAGATATGGACACTTAGCTCAAATAATTTAGGTGACTCACCTATGGGCCAAGAAATCGGAGAATTAAATAGCACAGCTTTCTCAAAAACAAGGAGTAAAGATATGGCCATGAGAGGAACAGTTATGTGGGTAAATGACATAGATTTAAATCCCAAAAAAGAAAACAAATGACAGAGTACAAATAAAAATGTTATATACATGCCCAGAGAGGAAAAGTGAGTGGTATCCAAGTCGATAGTTTTGACATGATGGCAAAATAGACAATTCATTGTGCAAAGATTTTGTTAACAGCTTTTCAATTCAATGGTTTAAAAAAAACTAATCTGTAATGTCTTCTCGTTAATACCTTTTAGGACTTTTCCAAATTTCTAAAAGTTAAAATAGAACACTCACACAACTTTGTGCTATTGGCCTTGTACAACCAATAAAAAATGGTTTATAAAATAAAAGTACCCAGTCTCCATTTTGTTTGCAAACTCAGACTTGCATAAACCTAATCAACTTTAAAGAAACTAACTTGGAGCAGAACAAAATTAAAAGCATTCCTCTTATGTAGATTTTTATCTCATTTTAAAATATTTTAATTAGTATCATTTGGTTTTCTAAAGTTTAATGATAGCTTAGAAAATCATGTTGTAACAAAGCTCTAGGGTGATAACTTTATTATTTTCTTGGTTAGTTTTAATTTTTATGTGCATTTTACATTAATAAACATAGATATAAATATAAGTAAAGGGTTACAGAAAAACTTTTCCTCCTTAACTTTACATATATGCATGAAGAAAAGACCTTTTTATCTTAACTCAGGCATCATGCATGCCTAGCTAGAACCTTTAGAGTGATGCAGAAAATAGTTCTTAGCTATTGCATTATTTAGTGGTAAAAAAAAAATACAGAACCCCCTCCCCCTGGTTTACACTTAACCTTTCTGAGCTTCATGCATCTTATCATATTTGCTTTAGCTATCTGATTGGATGGTTTTAATGATCAAATGAGATAGTGCCTTTGAGAGCTCCCTGATACAGTATGACAGTCCTGTTAGGTTAGTAAGACCATTCAGAAAAGCAGCGTTAACTTATCTTTTTCCTGATGGGAAAAGACTATATCCTTGAGTCAATCAAAGAAGGAAAGGAGTGTTTCTGTGTTCTTTAAATAAAATCTGTGACTCTGTGCTTCACATTTTAAAGAAATAGGCCACATCCTGTGTGCTAGAATAGAAGTATGTTGAGTTTCTCTGCAATTCCTAAAATTAAATGCAATTTCACTACTGTAGTTATTTTACTATTTATTAATGCACACAGATGTTTATTGGTACAGCGCTTCTCTCTAAAAACGTGGAAAATGTGGGCCCTGAACACTGGTAGGCATGGGTGCCTGAGGAAGGAGACTTCCTTAACCTGAGAGCCAGCAATTGACACTGTGGATGCACCCGTTGTAATTCAGTTACATTTTATTGAATTCCAATGGAGAAAATCCATAGGGGGCAAAGCTCTGGAGCTCATATACAATTGAACTTTCTTCCAAAACCCCTGGAAACCAATTTAAAAATACTGTTTCCAAAATAGCACTGTAAATCAAGGGACAGCTATAATGATGCTGTTTCACATCCTGTGAACACACATACACTTTCTGAGGGACACATCTAACCGTCTCCATGTCAAATCAAATCCTTTAAAAATAAAGTCAATATGGCTTTATGTCATGAATCATTCTAGAAAACATTCTTTTTCCTGCTGCTGGCCATTTCAGGACACCCTTTAGATTTTATTTTAGCATCAAAATTTTGTTTTGTTATTAAAATATTCTTCAGTCTTTGTTCAGGTATGTGTCTAAGTCTCTATAGTCATTGTAATTGATCACGCTCAAAGTGTCCTTGTATGTGACCAGACATCCGCTTGACCTGTTTGTTCCATCTAAGGAATTTATGATGGATCCTTCTTCTCCTGTCCTCCTACTCCAACTGTCCTGTTGGAAGTTATCACCTAACGGCTAATACTCTTCCTGAGTTTGATTAATGTTAACTTTGACTCAATTTGTGCTATTTTTAACTTCATTACATATGAATTCTATTTCTTAAGTTGACAATCTAAGAGTTAAAGACCACAAATTTGGAAAAATCTGAATCATGCTTTTATTTTCTTTTCATTATTTTCATCATTTATGGAGTTGTCTAAAACTTAGGGCAATGTGGAATTTTAAAGAATCATTTAGGAAGAAACTCCAAGGCATTACTCTAACTTAACTCTTTATTAGTAAGAAAAATGACAGTTGAAGAAAGGTATTTGCATTTTGTTCTTAAAGATTTCAAAGCAAAAATTCTACAGTCTCCAATACCCAGTTCCTTTTGGCCACCTGTCCTGGTACCTACCAAGGTAATAGGATATTCTTCCTGTTGTTAACATCCTTTGCTTTAGTTTGGTCCTAAAGCATAATATCTTCTACTATAAAAACATTATTTCCTATTTTAACTTTCTATTGTATTTTATTTACTATTTTGTCTCTACCCAGATATAAGTATATCCTGCTATAGATGACAGTTGAAATTTTAGGATTTTTTTCTCCCCTTTATCATACTTTTTAAAAAGGGAGTTGTTCCTTAATTCAGACCTCATTTTCCTCTAAGTAGCAGTGATGTGTTCAGCATCCTCCATCTTTTTTTTATTTTTTTTTTATTTAGAAGGTGGGGAGAGATTTCTGCACATTTATATAGGTGATAATTCAAGCATTTGTGCAAATTCTCTTACATAAGAATGTTCTTCACATTTAACCCTCTGCTATATTCTTACTTCTGTATCTCACCATCAGAAGAAATGAATAAGATGTAGTAAATTGTCTCAGCAATCACAAATCATTCCCCAAACAATCTATCTGAATATCATTTGTGAGGCAGTCTACACAAATGACAACTCCTCTGCTTGTTCACAGCACCCTGTAAGTTACGCCTGCAGTTTCCCTACAACTTGTCAGCCACTGTGCCTTTATCCCAGAGGAATTCAAGCAGTTATGGCACTTTAAGATGAGGAATAAGGAATGCAGGGCCACGGGGTAGTTTTGTTCTATCTTTCTGATCAGGTTTCTCTCATGGCCCTTTGCTGAGACAGTACTGACACATACTGCAGTTGTCACCTGCTGGTTGATTGGAGGAAACCTCACACATCTGATAAGACATTTTTAAAAGTATCCATTTGCAAGTGATATAAGAACCCCTATGGAAAGAAATAAGAAGGTCCAGATTGGGCGCTTTCTTGTTTTCCCTTCTTTGCTGGGACTATTGACAGTTATATTTTGAAATTTAAAGAGGTAGACCAGTGATCTGCATGGTTAGCCAAAAGAGAAAATTAGGGCATAATTGAAACACACGGCACTCATAGTTACTTGAAAAGTATTTGCACTGATATTTTGCCCTTTTATTTTTTATGTTTTTAAGAAAATTAAAGTGGCATATAAATTCAGGTTTACACACACACACACACACACACACACAGAGTGATATGATGGAGATGGCCAGCATTGACTTGAAAGAGCCATTTGTGCAGATCTGTTCTCAAGTCCAGTTCAGGGACTTTAGGTTGATAGCTTGAAATTGGCTATGGTGGCCTATTTACTCCACAAAAATTGGCAAATGCTACAAATTAGTTTGTTTTTGTTTTTTGTAGAGCCGATTGTTAAACATTAAGCAGCATATCACAGCCATAACCAGGCATGTTTTCCTCAAATTTCCATGACTGTTTTAGGATTCTTCACATTTTTCTAAAATATCATTTCAAAGTCATTCAATGAAGGTTTAATTCCTATATAGACTTATTCCCAGTTTCTGTCCCACAGGGTGGCAGAATGGTGCAGTAAGAAGTACCTGGGGCTTTGCATTAAAAGGTGTTGTTGGGCTTCCCTGGTGGCGCAGTGGTTGAGAGTCCTCCTGCCGACGCAGGGGACATGGGTTCGTGCCCCAGTCCGGGAAGATCCCACATGCCACGGAGCGGCTGGGCCCATGAGCCATGGCTGCTGAGCCTGCGCGTCCGGAGCCTGTGCTCTGCAACGGGCGAGGCCACAACAGTGAGAAGCCCGCGTACCGCAAAAAGTGTTGTTAATCCCTGCTCTATGTTTTTGCCTCTTTGACCTTGATCCTTCCTTTTTAAAGTGGGGATAGTATAGTACCACAGAGATTAAATGAGCTGAGGTGGGTAAAGCACGCAGCAGTGTCTGACAAAGAGTCAGGTTGAGTCAATGGGAGCCCACCCTTCCCAGTATCAAGGGACTAATGGGATTAAATATTGGAAGGTCTTCCAAGAAATGATTTACTTCTTAATGGCATGAAAGCAAAACCTATGAGCTGTATGGGATCTTGGGAAAAGCTCAATATCTTCATTTCATAGAGAAAGCCATTGACATTAAACAAGTTACCCAAGGCCAGGTCTCTTGAGCACTAATAGAGTTCAAGTGAATTCTCTCTACTCTTCTATAGTACCATCTCCTGGCCTCTGGGTAGGTCATGTAACTATTTCTTCTCTCTATTCCCTCTCTTTTATCTTCTCTTCTTTCTTTACTTTTCGCCCTCTTTTTCAATACAATTTAATTTAAATTTTGTTTAAGTTGCTCTGATGCCTTGGGGAAAGTAGATTACTTGACTAAAATTTAGACCCTCTGCAAAAGCACATTTTACTTGAACAGTGAAACCACTTATGCTGAAAGACACTAATGTAAATGTTGGGTGAACGAAGAGATGTGAGCAGATCAGGTGACCCCTGAACAATGACCCATAGAAAAAAAGGAGCTATTTAGTAGGTGACTGATTACTTAGGAAGAGCAAGAAGGAAAATCCTATTTCCTGAGAGCTTACTATGTTCCAGATTCTGTGCTAGCAATCCATGATTTCATTTACTTTTAGGTATTATATTCTCTATTTTACAGAATGAGGAAATTAAGGCTTAGCAGCGTTAAGCTATCTTGCCCAAAGTCACCCAATCATGGTGAATTTACAATTCAAAACCAAGGTGCCCATACACTGCCCTTTTTTCCAAAGTTAAGTTTCAAAGTCACAGTATATAGCTCCCACTCTGTTCATTTTCCTTTATGATTTAAAATTGGGCTTTGTAAGAAATATGCCCTGTTGAGTTCAGTCCATTTCAATAGACATATTTTAGGCCATGGTTTAGAATTTCTAGAAATTATTTTTAGTTTCTACTTCCAAGGAATGTTTTCATTTTAAGAGATTGTACAAACCATCCAAGTCACTAAGACAATAAGTATCCTTACTTCAGGTAACACATACAAATGTACACAGTGTATTCTACTAAATTTTGGTTTTGCTATGAAATGAAAATCAAAATCAGGAAGCACTCTGAAGGCAATGGAGAAAGTGCCACTGAGTGATTTAAAGGGCAGAGGACGGAGAGGTGGAAGGTATGGATGACAAATTGCACCTACTTTACAATCTTGTCCAGGCTCAGTCCAGGCAAAGTTGGTCTTGTAGAGCAGGTAACCCCATATACACCCCATTTATGTCCATCTGGTAGGGTTCACAAGGTAAAGTAGATGCAGGATTATAGAAAAGTATGAGCTGCTGAAGAAAATAAAAGATCACAATTTAGCCTGGTTTTCAGAAATCAGAAGTGGGATGACTCATTGTGAGATCAGAAATGCAGATTCATAAAGGACAGCTGTCAACAATGGAATTTATTTATGTCCATTTGGTATAGAAAGCACTTCTACTTGTGCTTTAGTCTCTTCAGTGATATGAAGCTGTTCTTGTGTGCATTGTTAATATATGATGAATTACCTTCAAAGGACTTAGAAATCATCTATGGAGGACCATCCCTATGCAAGGTCTGGTCCTGAGAACTGTTTATGGAGAGGAAAGACTAGTGAAGGGAAAAGCATGTTATATTCTTTTTTACTTCATGTACTGAAAGGTGTTTAAGTGTAAGTTTTTGTTTTGATTAACGCCTATTGGAACATGAGAGTGTGTTTTACATCAGGGCAGTAGGCTCAGAATATATAATGTCATGGCCTGAAAACCAGTTAAAAGAAAATGTTATAACAATAATAACGGAAGCTACCATTTATTGTGTAATTTTTTAGAGCAGTGCCTGGTACATGACAAATATTGGTGATGATGAGTAGGAGGATGATGCTGATTGTGATGGTGATGGCAGCGCTGGCAGTGATAATGGTGTGATGATGATGGTGGTGTTGACAATGATGGTGGTGATAATGGTGGTGGTAGTGATGGTATGCCAGCACTTTATATGCATTATTTCATTTAATACCTCAGAACTCTATGCAACAGATACCATCGCTGTTTTACAAATGAGTAACTTGTCTAGTACCACACAGCTGAGAAATCATGAAGTTAGGGTCACTAAAGCCCTGTGTCTCTGACACCATGCTATATTTAAAGGCTAGTCTTAAAGCACCTGCTTTGGCTGGTTAGTCAAGGCTAAAGAAAAGGACAAAGCAGGAATTTTCTGCTTCTTGCTTTTCTTCTCTCAGAATGAGATAATCAAACTTTAACCATTGCCTATGATAATTATGCATGCATGCACATACATATAACTATCTTCAAGTAGAATAGGATACTTTTTTTTTTTTTAGCTTTACTCTTTTTTTAAAAAATAAATTTATTCATTTTATTTATTTATTTTTGGCTGCATTGGGTCTTCATTGCTGCACGGGGGCTTTCTCTAGTTGCAGTGAGCGGGGCCTAGTCTTTGTTGTGGTGCGCAGGCTTGTCATTGCGGCGGCTTCTCTTGTTGCCGAGCACGGGCTCTAGGCGTGCGGGCTTCAGTAGTTGTGGCACGCGGGCTCTAGAGCGCAGGCTCAGTAGTTGTGATGCACAGGCTTAGTTGCTCCGCGGCATGTGGGATCTTCCTGGACCAGGGCCCGAACCCGTGTCCCCTGCATTGGCGGGCGGATTCTCAACCACTGTGCCACCAGGGAAGCCCAGAATAGGATACTTTTTGACAGTGACTGAAAATGCATTAATTTGACACACACAGTCAAAAAGAGATTAGTTGTTTTTGATGAAAATTGCCATGCAGCCTAAGAGGCAAGGAGAGAAAGTTCCCAGAGACTTGGCTCTGCAAACATTAATTATAGCTGTCAACCCAAAAGCAGTCTGCGTGCACACCCAATGGTCAACAGAGTAATACATCAGTCATTTAGTCCACACTCACAAACCTTCAAAAGTAAGATCTTTTCCTGTTAGGAACAACAATTGATATTTTTGAAAAAAGAAGAAGAGAATCTTCTTGAGGTTATGTTTGTCTGTAGTTTGCAAAATGTGATAACCATAATTCTTGTGTGGAATTTTTCCCACTGTCAGAGAAGATCTATTTATTTGATTTTGGTTTCATAGAAGCATAACACCATATCTACACTAAACATGCACTTAACTGACAAGTACATTTCACACTTAAAAAAATTTAGATTCCTAGTTAACATATCTCTGAAGGAGATATGAAGGAAATGTTCCATGAAAATATTGAAAATATTTATTTAGAGAAAAAGACAGCAGTTTTTACATAAAGCAGGCATAATTGGTTTTAAAGAAGAATTAATATTTAGCTTATTGCTAAAATACAAGTGCTGCTTTAAAAAATTGTGTGATTTCTACTCTCTATCCGCCAGAAAGCCATCACAAACGTCTCAAGAGACTATACATTTATGATCTAATAATAAAGCAACATATGTGGTTCATGATTACTTAAGCAGTAGTTGGTGCAACTTTCTAACTTGATCAAATCAACTGCAGCTCTGTAAACTAGAATGAAAGCTACATAAACTACATTTACTAATAAACAGAGGCAGTGGTGCTTTTTCACCCCTAAAAATCTCCGGATGAGCGGGAAAACTCATATGGGGATACATAGAAAATTTGCTTCTCACATGTTAAAAACAACAATTATAATAAAAATTATAATTAACATTTAGTGAGCATCTAATAGTTCCAGGCATTATACTAAATACTTAAGATGGATTCTCACTTAAGCTGCAAGATGAAACTATGAGATAGGTTAGGAAACTGAGACCCAGAGAGGCTAAATGACTTGCCTTTGGTCACACAGCTTGAGAGTTGCAGAGAAAGGCTTTAAACCCAGAGACAGAGTCCAACTCCTGGAATTGAGCCTTTAGCCAATATGCAAAAGAGCAGAAGCCAAAACAGTGACATTATCTACTGATATAACCAACTGCTGTCTTTTGGGTTCCAGATGATCAGGGAATAAAATACAATATGATATTAATCATGTAACACGGACTGACTAGGGTCCTAATCCAGAAACTGCCATTTGTTAGTTTTTTGACCTTTGGTGAATTATTTAAGTCCCCAGACTTCACTTTCCTCAATGGCTAAGTGATAATAGTACCTCATGGAGTTATTGTGAGAATTAAAAAGCTAAATCCCTTAGCACTAATCTGAAAGTTTTATATTAGTATTATTATTCCTGGTGTTACTGTTGTAATATCAGTAGACCTTAAGTGTAAACTATACCAAAGAAGGGGGTGGATTCCTGTCATGTTGTTAGCAGTGAGTCCTTGAAGGAGAGAGAAAGTGGAGATGGAGAAAGGAAGAAGTCATTCTAGGAAGGGAATCAAAGGCACAGACATGAGAAATACCCTGATGTGAGGAGATGATAAATAAGTTCAGCTGACAGGACAGAGGGTTTAACATAAGTTAAAATAGGGGGCTACCCTGGTGGTGCAGCGGTTGAGAGTCCACCTGCCGATGCAGGGGATACGGGTTCGTACCGCAAAAAAAAAAAAAAAGATAAAATAGGAATGAGATTGCATAGACTATTGAATATAATATTTCATAGTGCAAAATAAGGACATTCACCATCTTTGATTCTGATAACTGTTCTCAACCTTTATGTAAGAATCTCTTTTATAAGTGTAAAAAATCGGAAGTCTTTCATTTGGGTTAGTAATAATCCCGAGTGTATTTACTCTCTGTGTAACTATCCTTATATGTCCTATCGCCTGGGACATTTGTTAAAAATAGAGATTCCTGGCCTTCTCCTCTAGATTTTGAGGAGAAGGCCAGGAATCTATGTATTTACTATCACTTGCAGGTTATTCTTATCATTAGGAAAGTTTGGGAAACACTACTATAATCCACCCCTAACACTGCTGTTGAAACAATCTTTGTAAAACAAATAATTTGCGTCTCAGTTAAAGCACAAATACTTGGGCAGAGCCTTCAAGATTGTTCACATCCTATTCCTACCTACCTTTCAAACCACTCTCCCTCAAGCAGCCATACTCCACTGCACACATGTCTCTGTTTATTCATGCTTTTTTTGTCTCTTGGCCTGATATCCCATTGCCTTTGCTTTCTTGCCTAGAAAACGGACACATTTTTAAAGGCTCAGTTCAAATGTCACTCATTCTATTGTAACTGGCCTGCATCCCACTAAGGAGAATTCTTCCCCCCTTTTCTGACCTTCCATTACATTTTGCAGTAACATCTGTTGTATGTAAGTGGTATATATTTTCAGTTTCTGAAAGGGCCTAGAGTCTTTTATTTATCTTGTACTCCCTCAGTGCTTAGAATAGTGCTTAGCACAAAAGAAGTGCTCAGTAAACCCTGGTGGAATAAATGAAGGTGTGAATAAAGATTTACTCCACACTCTGTCAGTACTTCAGTTTGTTCCTTGAGTAATGGAAGACATTTTAGAAAGATGGCTGGGGTTAGTTGCTATAACATTTTGCTAATTTATTTTCATCGTTTTTTTTTTTTTTTTTTTTTTTTTTGCTTTGGCCTGCATTGGTGAGCTTTAATAAGCCTCTTTAAATCAAGATCCTTTGATATTAATAATGAAAAATATGCAGGCTAGATTCCATGTTCATCACACATCTTTGTTAGCATAGCATGGAGCTTCAAATTTGCCATACACTAGAGTTTGGGTTAAAGGCCAAGTATTATCTGACATAATGTCTTTCCCACTCTCTCTCTCATTGCCAACATTTTGCACATTCAAGGAAAGTGTTGTGACACCACAGCCAAAAGAAGAAAGACCAGGAGATGAGGTGGAGAATAAAAAAAATTGGGCCAAATGAAGATACCCAATGCTAAAAGGAAAAAATAAAGGTGAAACAGCACCTAGTTTGGTTAAGAGACTGTAAAATGAAATGCTTTATGTTTTCATCCTACACAAACTTAGGTCTTCCTAAATTTGCCTAAGGCAACTTGCTTTTCTGAGGGAAGATTTTTTTTATTGTCCATTTTTATTGTAATGTTTTGGTGCCAATTTTGGTAACACACACTGAAGCTAAATTTGCAACCATTTAGCATATAATTTATTTTAAAAGCCTAAATAGGATCTTTTCCATGCAAGGTGAAGCTTTTAAAATACAAAACAAGCAAGAACAGTGAATAGCTGTTACTCATTTCATGTCTACTGCTGAGTGGTGTTTATGGAGGGGACAGGGTATATTTCAGTCCCAGCAGTAAATGCAGCACTACCCTGACATCACTCTTGAGAGAAGGAGAGGCTGTTTGTGTAAGAGTTCAAAATGTTATCTTTTGAAGCAGGGATAATGTGATTCTGTGTCAGCTCTCCCCCTGTTTTCCTCTTTTGCTGAGGCATCAGTATCACCATGCTTTTGAAATTAAGAATCCATGCATGGAACACCAAACGCCAAATAAGAGATTCTTCTTCTGATACTTGTTCTCGTCAAATTTGTTGATCTTCCTTCTAATTATTTGTCGTTTACCTTTATAAAGTACTTTTTAACTAGAGTTCTTAAAATAGGTTATGTAGATTATCTCATTTTTCGTTTCATTGTTTCTAAGAGCAGAATGCATAGTAGAGATAGGAGAGAGATTCTCCATTGGATATCAAAAACTTTGGAGCAGGAAGCAAGGTGTTAGCAGATTTACTCTTTAGGGTCTGGGTCTGTAGATCATAAATTTATCTTCAACACGGTACAAGGTTAGCACAAGTTTTTCCAGTTGCTTCTCTGTTGGTGCCCTGAGCTACCGGTATTTCTACCTGGACATCCTCCTCTGTCAGGCTTGCTTGATGGGCAGGGAGGGGAGATGCTACATTTATTACATTTATTTTCTACTTTCAGACAAAGACATTGAAACAGAAGGGAAAAGTTATTTGTGTAAGAGGAAAAATTACTCATTATTGAATCTAATTCCACAATAGGAAACTACTGATTTCTATCCATGCTGTGTGCTCTGGTTTCCTGTCACTTATTTTTCCTTTTTCACATTATTTTTTTTTTTGTCTTTTATGATGGTCCTTTGAGATAAACTAAACTAGATGTCAAAGAAAAGGCCAATTAGTAAACCTGTGTAAATAGTAAAATAACTGACTCTTTGACCCTCGAAAGAAAAAGAAACAGTCATGCTTACAAGTTTAAAAGAATTGTTCAGTTGGATGATTCTGAAAGTATTCAGCCTTGTTATTAACACTGAAAAGTTTAATTACATTTCATTAGAGTATACTAGCCTCTCTTAATTGCTAAAAGGGGACTATGAAAGCAAAAACAAAAAAGCCTCATCTCTAGAAGCTAGATTTTCCTCTCTGCTTTGTAATGTAAATGTGCCCGTGTGTATATTAAAATTCACACACTCCATCCATCTCTCTGGCTTTTAAAGGAGGGGTCACCTGACTTCACCTAGAGCGAGCCGCTCTCCTCCCTTTCGCAGAGGAAAGCCAAAAGTGAGAGACAGGCGCCTACGGAACACAGGTTTTCCTGCTGAGCGATGTAAATGACCCCTACCGCACCGGAATCCAATGAGGTTGCTGGCGGGGGGTGGGGAAAGAGAAAGCGAGGGAGAGAGCGTAAGCCCGAGAGGGGAGAGGGAGAGAGGGAGAGGGAGAGAGGGAGACAAGTGCAGCATGCTTCATCTTTGAGAGGAGGGGAAAACAAAAGACCTCAGCGGCAGTTTTGTGTTGCTGTGTCTGGCTTAAAGAAGAGAATTCTAGACACCCAGGCTGAAAAAATCAAAGCTCAGCGGAGACTACTTCTATCAAGAGAATTCTGTGATCTGAGAATGGGTTGGATCAGTACAGGTGGTTTGAGAAGACACTGATGAGGACCATGGAAAGGTGGGAGAGGACGTGCGGCTTCCCTGCTTCCTTTGAACAGAGCTCTAGGTTAGTAAGCTGAAACAGACCGGGGTCTGCTTAAATATCGATATTGTGTGTATGTGTGTGTTTTCTATCTATAACCTCCAAACCCTTCTGCCCGCTAACCTCTGGGTAGGCAGTGCCATATTCCACCAGATGTGAGCCTAAACTTGATTTGACTCTTACTCCATTTACCAAATGCCTCTCGTTTGCTTGCCGAGCTTTTGTTTAATACAGCCAGTGGCAGAGCCATCATGATTTCTCTCTGCTTCTGAGTCAGAATGTGTGTTTCAGCCCCAGATTGTCAGGTGGCTGTTTGGAGAATAGTTAGCATTTTGCTCCAGAAGGCTGCAAATGCATGATTAGGTTATTGTGAGATGTAAACAGCAAATATCTGCTGACTTGGCATTTCTTGTAATGTCAGAATAGTTCAGAGGTATCTGACTGCATTTGTCTTATCTCAATTTCCCACGTAATTGAGTTTAAATATAATAAGTTTGAAATGGCACCCTACCAACAAAGGCACACACCAGGTATTCTTCCAACAGAGTATGTTTTACCTCCCATTGGAGTCAAAGCTTAAAAATTAATTTTGCGGAGACCTGATTTTGAGGAAAGAATACAATATGTCATAATTAAAATAGGTGCAAAGACATTTCTTTATAAGTGGGTACAGATGTGTGTAAAACAAACACATAATTTCTCTTGTTCCTTGTTATGCAGATAGAGTGTCTTTTGTTCCAGGGTGTGTATTTTCCTGTTTTTACAAAGAAAGCATTGCCTGTGCTTTCTGTGATAGCAGACTTGTATGCCAATTTGTCATTGTGCACTGGTCAAGAATCTGCTCTATTCTGAAGTAAACTGCCCAGAGGTATTAGTCAGGAAGCTGGAAGGAGGGTGGGGAGTGGTGGTTTTTTTCTTTCTTTCTCTTTTTTTGACGATTAGCTCAGAAGTGTCTAATTCACATGATTTTAAGAGGAAGTGGGGGAAGGCATTTAGTTTTGAATAGGATGCAGATCCGTGCCATGCAATTGCCAAAGAATTTATCAAGAAGATGCTCAGAACAGAGGGAATCAGATTTGTAATGGACTCTTTAAAAAAATGTTCTGTGAGGGTGACTGGCTGGGTCCCTTTTGACCAAATTAAGATGCTCTCTGGCAGTGCACTAGCAGCTGTGAGCTGACATTTTCTTGTGAACCTAGTGAAAAATGGCTCCATATCTCTCCTCCCGTCCGGAGGAGATGGTGTCTCCGAGTTGTCGAGCTTTTCCCCAACGTGATTCGCTCTTATGGCTGTTTTCTGATAGGAATGGACTGGCTCCTGTTTCCTTTCAGTTTGCCTGCCTTTTTAAATCTCAGCGAGAATGGGGAGTGGGTGGTGACGGTTTTACTTCAAGTACAAACTACCCAGCAAGGCTAACAGAAGATATTTTTCCGGGTTTCCATTTTTAGAAGGGAGTAGATTGTATTTCTTTGGACACGATGTACAATACACTTTTTGTTTTTGCGGAGTGGGCTAGTCAACAATTTCACTAAGAAAAGATGCACGCATATGTGACACTTTACATCTGGACTTGGGAAGTGACAAGTAAAGACACAGGGATACTTGCCTGTCATCCATCTCTGAGACGATAAAGCTACCCTTTTCTTTCTTACCGTTGTTTCCCTGTTTTAGAACTGGGATCAGTTGTGCAAGGAGAAAGATCATGCCCTAGAGTTAGGATGCAGGGAGGAAGTGTACTGCTGTCCTGTTCTCCACATGTGTTTCTCGAGGAATCACTGTGCTGATCGGGGAGTGGAGGTGGAGGTGCTACAGCAGCTACCCTGCCCTTTCATTTAGGCTTCGGTCTGTGAAAGCTCCAGCCAGCAGAGGCAGGATGCGCTTTAGCAAAGAGCTGTGTGTTTGAGGGGCTGCTAAAGAGCGTGTGTTGTTTGGGGGGGTGTGAAATCGGTCGTTCTCTATTTTATAGCATTCTAAGATGCTTCTATGAGTAGAAAGTGGGTTCATGAGGAAGGGGGTTGGGCTCTTCATGTTTCGGGCAAGAAATATAGCACTACCCACCAGAGAGCACAACAGGAGGATGCAAAACAGTGCAATACTGTGGGCACTGTGCAGAAAGAATGGTTCTTTAAATTGTAGAATAGTCCCCTAATTCCAAGGCTTCCTGAAAAACGCAGTGGAGTCATTTCTATATTATGACAAGTTAGACTTCTAGTACAATAATTTTAACAGCATTATGGAAACACCTTCATAAGTGCTTTAGATATTATACCACTTGCTCCACTGAAGGGTATCCTGCTTAGGGTTTGCCTCTTGGACCTTTACATAGGATAGGAGTCACAGCACAGATTTTTCTATTTTTTGGAGTCAGTTTGGAATAATTTTGATTGAGCTAAGTGCTTACAGAGGCAATAGGATTCACCTCTTTAGTAGAATAACAGAAATGGAACTTTAACACTGCATGTAGATCTGATTTCTGCTTTTCTACATGTAGACAATTTGACTATGGTACATAGTGTGCTTTGGGGAAATTGATGCAATTATAGTTGAACAATGAACATAACAATAGAAAATACAATGAAAACATGGATCTCAACATTCATGGGAGGATTAGATGCCCGAGTGACCCTCAGGATATCAGTGAGCTCTTAATGAGAGCTAAAAAAGAAAAATCCACATGTTGAAATAAGTTTCAGTATGTCTATATTCTTATACCTTCAAGTTTGGAAAATAGAAAATTTCCTAAGATTAAAATTAGTTGCTCATGTGGTGCCTGTGGCATAGAAAGGAAAAGTTGAGATGAAACAATGAAGTTTCAGACAAAGATATTTTTGTGAAATATTTGTGAACACAAAGCTTCTTTCTGAGAATATTTTAAGTAGTAATGACCTGCTTTCTAAAGTGTATTTTCTCTATTGCTTTTAAAACTGTACTACCCTAAATTCCATTTCCAGCTTTTAAAAGCCTTAGTAGGTGACAACATGATATTAAATAAATAAGGGCACAATAAAAGTCCCTGAGTTTAAAATACTCTAATTTTATGTTCAATTTTACATACATTTCTCCTCTAAGTCTGTCATATCTTTAGCTTTTGCTCGAAGTCATATCACTTCTAAAGACCTCAGTTGCTTACTCTGAAGAGAGCAGATTTTTAATATAACTGGAAAAAATAAAAGTGTTTTGCTATTTGACTGCATTAGGTGGTACCTTAAACAAGGTTAGAACCTAGTTATGATGTGAATTATCAGTTCAAGTGATTCATAGATATCAATTGATATTCATAGGTATCATTTGCTTGAAATAAAGGAAATGCTGTATATTTCAAGAATATCAAGGCTGATAAAGTATACTAAGTATACAGTATGCGGGTTAATTCTTTGCCTAGTTTTCATCATAAGAATGGCTTTCTGTCAACTAAGCCACTGTATTTTCCAAAAGCAGTGCATTATTCTGTTTTCTCCCATAGATTCCCTATCCATTCTCCCAAGTCATACAAAGAATACATCTCATCTAATGAAGGTGATTATGATTTTTTAAATTTCCCAAAGTGTTTGAAAATTTACTATTCACTCTGTGAAGGAACATAGTCAGAATAGCTTTTTCTTTTTTTCATCAGTAAAGCAAATCAAACTTTGGTGTCTTTAAGGAAACTAACAATGATGTGTATCATGAAATTGGAACCTCATTGCCAGGCAGTCAGCCAATGGTGAAGAAGCGAGCTTAATTGATGACTCTAATCGAAGCATTGCTGGTCAGGAAGTTCCCATATTAATAGGATCCCAGCTGAGATTCCAGAGTCAACCACTCCACTTGCTCACCTTTCTCTTCTCCCTGGGGCTGGCTCTGTGAGAATAATACATTTAATGAAAAGAGATCACCTTTGCTATAAGATCACCTCTAACCTAGATCAGTCCTTGCAAACATTTCAGGTGTCTTTAATATCCTCTCAGCCTGAAATTTCTATGCCATTTTCTACCCAGCGCAGATTCCAGATGCTTTTGGAAGTCACTCAAAGTTTCACTGGAGTCAGGGGTCTTGCCAATTACTGCCCACAAAGGCATAAACCCAGCCCAGTAGGAAAGGCAGAGGGAATGAGAACCTTCTCTGGCCCACAGAAGAGTACCAAGCCCTTTGGGTCCTCTTATTCAAAGGATAGCAAAAGCCCAAATGCCAAGCTAAGGAATTGCTGGCCAACTGTTGAAGGATTCTCAGGCTTGGATTAATACAACTCTTTAAGAAGAGTTTTCCTTTGGTTCTTGGGAAGCTTCCTGTTTCCTTCTACCTCAGGGCCTTAGCACGTGCTGTTTCTTCTGCCAGAATACTCTTCTGTGTTCTTTACCTTCTCTGACATTTAATTGGCTCTCTTTACTGAATGCGCCCAGGGCTCATTATTTTTCTTTATTATAGAAAGAAGGTTTTGTTTTTAATTGTTAGTTGTATATTAACGCCATTATTTGATTAATGGCTCTTTCTGCCAGGAGTCAGGACCTTCTAAAGTTAGGGTCCAAATTCATTTTGTTCACCGTAGAGTCCCTCAGCCCTTAGATCATGTTAACCCACATGTTAAGTGTGCACTAAACTTTTGTTAAATGACTAAATGAATGAAGAAATGAATACCAAGGCACCAATACTAGTGGATAGACATAGTGTGGCTTTGGCTTAACAAGGAGCAAGTCTCTTCATTGTGTTAGCTAGTTTGGACTCCTGACAGGTGAACAGTGCCAGAGTATTTTCAGGGTCTCCCTCTTGTCAGGATTTTCTGAGAAAGAACATTTGAGTACTGTTATGATATTTCAGAAAGAACCTTACTACCACAGAGTGTTCGTAGGACCAGTCTTAGGCAAAACTGTGGTTTGTCCTTCTCTCTCTGTTACTCCCTCCAAAGCACCTCTTTTTCTAAATCTGCTCTTACCATCCTTGGTTCTTTGCATCCAGGACCTTCCAGGTCACACCTGACAGTGGCTATACCTTGCTGACTAAGCTGCTAATTAGCTTGTGAGCCGTGAAAGCTTTCCTATGGTGTGAACTCTTCTAGCAGTATTTGCACTTTGAACAAAATTGTCGTGAACTGATTAGTGTTCTGCTGATTAATATGAGGGCTTGTAAAGCAGAGTATAGTATGAAGCTTGCCTTTAGGGAGCTTCTTTTCAGCTTTGGAGCTAGTAAGACTTACAAGAAACACTTGGCGACTCCTCTAAGAGTTTGTAATCAACAACTGTATTTGTCCAGAGCCAGCTCTGGGTCTTGAGTGGCACCTGTCCCTAGGATATGCAGCTTCCAGGTCCCTGGGGCCAGGACGACCCCTCCACACTGAGGCAGTGTATGGCCTGTTCTTAATTGCTGCTCATTCAATGATGACCCCTGTCCCAGTTTCCCTAAAGCATCAGCTAGGCCAGAGTGATGTGCTACAGATGAGTGAAAGAGGAGTCCCTGCTTCCCGCACAGATAAAGGGAGCCGAGCTGCAGTGTTGCCTTGGGCTTCTCAGCCTCCCAGATCTCCTCCCACTTCCAGAATCCAGACATAACTTTGCATGTTCCCCTTCCCGGGAGAAAACCAACTGTCAGAGTGGAGACACATTGCCCCCTCTGCCTTCTTCACCTGAGCTGGATCCTGGCTTTTCCTTATCCTCCTCTACAGTGCCTGGTAGACAAGTGCTACGTTGAATACAGACCTTGTTAAGACTTGTCCTGTAGCTTGGTATTACAGATATGCTATTAGTGCAATAAGGTGAAGACTGTCTGCCCAGAGAAATACGTAATTTATATCAGAAAATTAATTTCATAAATTTAAAAGAAAATTACTATTTGTGACTGCATGAAAAATATTGAATACTTAGGAATAAATCTATTGAAAAGTGTGCAAGACCTTGACACTGAAAACTATAAAACTTATCTGGAGAAAAATTAAAGATGACCTCAGTAAATGGACAGATATTCCGTGTTCATAAATTGGAAGACTCAATATTGTTATCAATTTTTCTGAATTGGTCTATAGGATCAATGCAATCCAATTAAAATTCCAGCAAGCCATGTGTGTAATATGTGTGTGTGACAGGTGACAGCAAAATTTATGTGATAATTAAAGGACCTAGAATATCCAAGAAAAAAAAAAAACTGTATTTGGTTGTGCAGATATTAATAAAACTAGAGCATAAAGAAAAGTATTTGTACAAGTGGAAGTTCAAGTGGACCTTGACCATTAGGTAGTATCTAAATCATCAGAGACAAAGGATAAGAAAAATGTAACATTTTAGGAAAAACATGAATAAAAATGTTCAAAGGTATTTAGTACAAGGTGTGTTCAAGTCCTTATAGAGGATAGTGCTCATGTTTATTTTCCCGATTATAAAAGGCAAAAATACCTTCTATTCAAGAATTCATCAAGCTTTCATCCATTTAAGCCATATATTGAGATCCTGAGCGTTAGGACTTATGCACTGAATTTACTTCTCATTACACCTCGAAGTACTCTTTCTATCTCAGTATTTAAAAGTAATCTCAAAGAAGTTTTCTGTCAGAGGTGCTTTTACGGATTCATTTAGCAATATTGATTACTTTAATTGAGGTTTATTGAAAGTGCTCCGGAAAGCTCTCCTGTGGTTCATGTTCTATAAATACATCATCATCTTATTGATATAGAGTAGTGTTTCCATTTCATTGCAGTCAGCCTAGCACCTTGTAGAAACCTTACATTCACACCAGACTGTAAAGAGGAAACATTATTTTCCTCTGGTCTTCCACAGAACTTAAACCATGGAACTGAGTAAGAATCATTTTCAAGTATGTTTTTAGTAGTATAAGCCTGTTTCATTTGAAGGCTCCCTGTGGAAAATCCAGAAAAAGAATGAACGTAGCTAAGAAGCCAGAAAACCTCCAGGTGCATGCACAAAAAAATAATGAGATAATTGAAATTAAGTGATTTTCAAGTAGGACAAATAACCTATACTAGCCTTCTTGTGAAGTTATTGATATAAACAGTTTCCATTTTAGTGGTTGGGTTTTAGGTTAGGTCCAGGAGTTGTTAAATCCTATGAAAAAGCACTAGGTTTACTTTTTGAACTTTCCTTGTTTAGGTAGAGATATTGACGTTTTAGGGTAATTCAGGATGTGCATCTTTTTAAAGAGAGGGGTCCCTCCAGTGACCCCTTGCCAGTAAATGCTATAACAATGCTTCATGAGTAAGACTGCACACATGGTCCTTTAGATGCCCCTCGCTGCTATAAAAGAAAGAGAGAGAGAATATAATAATCCTTTTGAGATAATCGTAGATTGCCCCTTCCACACACCTATGTGCATTACTCTTTCAGTAGTGCTAGGTTAAAGTAACACTTCAAAAAATGAAATCTTTCACCTCTCTTTTATTTCAAAAGAGGAAACATAAAAGAGGCTGGGACTGCCTAGTAGTATATGAAATTCTACTCTGTGTGGATCCCAGGTTATGCATTCCCATTGGGTATACAAGTCTTCATATGGTGCTGCATATGGTAACTTTTATTTTCTAATAATATAGTTGCTGCTCTGGGAATCATAAGTCTTTCTCTTATTATTGGTGCATTAGAATTTAAGAACAGTCATGGCTAGCCCCATTTATCTAAATTAGGTGATAAAGAAATGGTATTAAAATATTACTGTATCTGTTAATAGTTCATGTCCCCCAAACACAAAAGAACACAGTTAACTATGACTGGTGAGTGGCAGGCCTTTAATGAAGTTTTCAATTGTTCATGTTCCCTATTTATTTATTTCCAGTCTACAGAATTCTCCATCTGGGTTTGACTGAATTAAGATCTACCATAGAAGCCTGAATTTTTCTCAAACTAGTCTCGAAAACTGTTAGAGCCAAATGTACCAAACCATACCATGTTACTTTATGCCTATGAGTATCTGTGTGTTTTCTTCCTCACTGTCTAGAATGTTTTCTTCCAAGTGAACTCTAATTATAGACACAGGTCTTCTATAAAACGTTCCCTGACCTATTCTCCCCTGATCTTGGGAAAAGTTTGTTATTCCCCATAACTATATATGTACCCACACATGCACACATATTCTGCTTTTCTATTTACAGTTTTGTTTCTCTCACTAGAATATAATCTCCTAAAACAGAGTTGGATTTTTGATGATCTTGCTATGTCCATTACCTAATAGAGGATATAGCACATAATTAATGTATATTTCAGTGAGGATTTGAAGAAGCTGATCCTCTTCTTGTCCACATTGCAGAAGGAGTGTAATGCGTGTTTATGAGATTAAGTGGTTTAAAAATCTTCATGTGTTTCAATCAGTTGTCTTTTTAGTCTCAGTTTTACTAAAGCTGAAAATAAATGCTAATCGTACTAAAAATCACTACATATTTTTTCTAAGAAATTATGAAGGTTTATAGTCCACTGTAAGCAATGAGAGGTAGAATTAAGGGAAATAGTGCTGAACAGTTTGACCTATGAAAAATTAACTCTGGATAAGGTCCATGAATCATGTTAGTCTTTTTGTCCAAAATGATGCAGAGACCTTTCCCTCAGTGCTCCCTTATACCCATCCACCACTGCAACGTGGAGGCAAAGGAGAGATGTCTTAGCTTTGCACAGAGCTTTGCTGCTCTGAGTGTGGGCCATAGAGCAGCCACATCAGCATCACCTGGGAGCTTGTTAGAAGGAAGAATCTTGGGCCTTACCTCAACCTATAGAATTAGAATCTGCATATTTAAACAAGACCGTAGCTGGTTTAATTCTGCATTAATGTTTGAGAAGCACTAGTAAGAGAGAATCCTTTTATGAAGTTTTAGTCAGTTTTGCAGCCTACAGCTTGGCAAGTAACGTGGGGACAAGTTGTGAACATGCAAGGTTGTTTCTTTTCTCAAGCTATGTAATGGAAGCCGTTCTCCCTCCAAGTCACCCATCTGTATGTGTCCTGGAGAGAGAAGGAAATGAACCTTATTAGAAGCTACTATCTTTCTTGTTCTTTTTCCCAAACCAACTTCTATTATGTACATTGGGAAAACAATGAAGTGTAGCAGGAGAGACTAGAATTGAGTCTGGCCTCTGGCACATATTAGCTGTATAAAGTTGGACAGCTTCCTTAGGCTTTTTTTTTTTTTTTTTTTTTTTTTTGAGGTACGTGGGCCTCTCACCGTTGTGGCCTCTCCCGTTGCAGAGCACAGGCTCCGGACGCGCAGGCTCAGCGGCCATGGCCCACGGGCCCAGCCACTCTGCGGCATGTGGGATCTTCCCGGACCGGGGCACGCACCCGTGTCCCCTGCATCGGCAGACGGACTCTCAACCACTGCGCCACCAGGGAAGCCCCTCCTTAGGCTTTTTAACCTCATTTTCCTCTTCTGTAAAATGGAAATTATAAAACTTATTGGCAAGGTTGTTTTTATATTAGAGATAAAGATGAGAAATTATTTCCTATAGCTCACTTGGCACATAGTAAGCGCTCAGTAAATAAACAGGAACTATGGTTAACATTGCCTTACCCCACTTTCCTCATGGATCCTTGTTGAAAGCAAAGATGTAATCTCTTCTAATGCCAACTTCTAGGTGTTGGCCTTGGGTGCCTTTTGGAAGTGGACACTGAGAATTCTAACTGGTTTGATTTCCTGCTACTTGATCTGAAAACAACAAACTAATGAACATCATGTGCTTCTCTCAAACATACACTTACATATTGGAATAAAATGCCCCTGGAGATACAAAGCAAAAGAAGAAACTCATATTCTTGATATCTATTCCTTCTTCCAATAAAGGAAATGTAGGTTACTTCCCAATAAGATTGGCAAGGAAGGTTAGTGTCAGAATTTACTAGGGAAAGTAGGCATGTCGTTAGCTAAGATAGAGAAGGAATTTAGCATGAGAGCAGAAGAATTAAAATCCAGTTGCAGGCCTCTAAATCTAAGAACTGCCATTACATGATAATTATTTTTTTAATCTGGGTGGAAATTTTGATATTGGAACTTCTGTATCGTTATTACACTCCATTACATTATAAGTTAACAATGTTGTCTTAAAAATACTATATAATGAAAAAAAAGTGCAGGTTATAAAAGGCAAATCTGCACAGAGAAATTGCACAAAGAAATCTCTTTTATTTTCTTAAAGACCTAACTTGAAAAAATTAAATTAAAAAGCTTATCTTGGAAAATAGAGAAAACTTGTGACAAAAATCTCACACATAAACTTACACATTAAGGTACTTAACCATTGTCAGTCTGCATATTATTTTGTCATAGCAATATGAAAGAAAATTACAGATGTTTTGTTAAATTAACAATTTTTGGTCACAACTTTATATTAGTATCATTCTTTCTTACAACTAGTGAGTTTATCACAATGTGATATTCAAATTCTCACACTGAAGTGAACATTGTCACGTTAAATTTGCCATTTTAACATTCACAGCTGCAGAGGAAAACAAGGACCACTAATTAACTTTGTTAACTTCTCCTTTTGGTTACACAAACCTTAAAGGTCTAATAGAAAGCATGTACCAACGATGGCCTGAAAAAATTTATCTACTTGTAACTTCATTAACTTTAGCTGGTTTTCTTGGTTTTAAATAAAGTTTATGCAATCATTTTAGAGCTATATGTCTTAACCTAGAAATGAATGCATGATTAAAAACTAAATCAAGCCATTTATCTTTATATTTCTATGCAGATCATTTTAAATAGGTCAAATTTGAAGTAAAGATAAAAGAAATATAACTAAGAAAATGACTTGAGTCAAGTCTTGACAGAGTGTGAGAGCTACCCATGGGGACAGAAAGATATAAAGACCTTGGTTTGGAACATGGTAGGTTTGAGATGCTTATTAGTTATCCAAGAGGATCAGTCAAGTAGGCAGTTGGATATAGAGTTCTGGAATTCAGGAGTGAGATCCTTGATAAAGTGTACATTTGTGGTCTTCTGCTCATATGTGGTGGTTAAAGCCATGTGTCTAATGGGATCATCCAAGGACTGAGTATGAAAGAAGAAGTATTTTCCTGATTGAGCACTGGGGTATATTTAATAATTGAGGAGATAAGGAGGAATCAGCAAAAGAAACCAAGAAGTCACAGAAAGATAGGAAAAAAACAAGACAGAATGGTGCCCTCTAAGCCAAGTGAAATGTTTCAAAGAGAGTATGATCCACTGTGTCAGATGCTGCTGATTTGTCATGCAAGACAAAGACTTACTAATGTCCATTGGTTTTGGTAACATGGAGAGTTCAAGAGAAGAGAAATGGAGACAGGGAATGCAGATGATTATTTTAAGTTTATTTTGTTTTGTTTTTTACTGGAAAAAGAAAGTGAGAAATAGGACAGTCACTGGAAGGAAAAGAGGGCTATAAGTTGGATTTTTTTAAGCTAAACAAAAAATTTTAGCATGTTTTAATTAAAAAGAATGTTTCAATAGAGAGGAAGAAATTGACAATTATATATATATATATATATATATATATATATATATAGAGAGAGAGAGAGAGAGAGAGAGAGAGAGAGAGAGAGAGAGAATTTCAATGTCTTTAAGTAGGTGTCTGTTAGATCTAGAGCACAAAGGGAGAGGTTAGCCTGATCTAGGAGTGCAGCCTATCCATTCATATTAGTAAGAACAAAGTAGCCCATAAGGACAAAGAGGTTTTTAGATGGGAAGATCTGGTGGTGAGAACCTGTGAATGTTCTCTTCTGATTTTAGCAACTTCTCAGTGAAGAAATAAGCAAGATTATGGTGGGGGAGGTATCAGAGATTTTGAGGAAAAATGAGAAGTCTGCAAGTCTAGGAGAGTGGGAAAGGAGTGGTCTAGGGAAACATAAAATGGTTGATGGGTAGCATTAAGCGTCCACTAGAAATCAAGGGGAGTCAAGGGGAATGTATTAAAGGGCTACGATGATAAATGAGAACTTAACTTGGGTTGGAGAATGAGGGTCTGGGAGTGGGGTGAGGACTATGAAATCAGGGTGGGATCAGAAGATGGAAGATCTCAGCAGGATTGAAGGGTTTTGAGTTGGTATTGGAGATGTGAGGAATCCCATTGTTGTCTGTTTAGAAGTATCTAATGTCATGTTCTTCTACAGTACTCTCAGGTGCCATGATGTTCTGTTAAAAGCGTCTTATTTAAAATATTACCCTCATTTAGTGCAAACATGGCTACCAAATGCATGTATTACTACCCATTTCCACTAATCGGTCAATTCTCTGAACAACTGGCAAAATGCAAGTGCTGATGTTGCAGCTGCTCCTATGTTTCAAACTGCCTCAGAGGAAAAAAACCTAAAAATATTACATGAGTTAACATTTTAATAATATTTTAATAATAATAATATTTAATTTTTAATAATAATCGTGACATAGAATATTATGGTGTTTAGGATAATAAACAAAATAAAAAGAAACAATATTATGAGAAATGTAGTCCATCATTTTTTTATAAGGGTGACTTAACTCTCTGAAAGCAGACCAGTTGGATTTTGAGCTAAAATTTTAATACAGGCTGCTTAGTCAGATATCTTGATTTGTCTTCCATATAGAATTGTGACTGTGTAGTGGAACAAGCCAGAATCTTGTGATGTTCACAGTGCAAGATTTTGGCTATAGCAGGAAGCAATATAATTTTAACAGTGTGAAATTCCTGGATTTTTGCTAATGTCAAACTTGTTTGCTGAGCTGGAATGTTGTCCTGTAGGGGAGTACATACATTTGAATGACTAAAGAAAGATAGTTACACTTAAAATTTTGCATCAAACTATGGACCTTGGTATATGGTACTTATATTTACGGCAGAACCAGGTATTACAAGTTTCACAAAACATACCATCAACTGATGCCTGAAATTATTTTGTCAAATCAACAGATTAATTTCTTTACACTGTTTGTGGATCAGACGTTCAGAGGTGTTCATCTGTTGTGTAGAAGCACAAGTCTTTTGTCATGAAGATACACAGAAGCCCCAAAATTTTGATTTTTGTTATCACATATTCTGGGTGCTTTTCGTATCTCCAATGAAATGTATATAAAAGACCCATAGCCTGTAGACTCTTTGAAACTTGCTTAAAAGTGAAACCAAACAAACATATTTTCATAGAATTAAACTTTCCCATTATAAATATAGTATACATGAAACTATCCTTTTATGTAAAGGAACATTTAAAACACTCTAACACATATTTTTACAGAAACACATGAGACGAAATGATTTTCCAAAGCCTCCATGACTAGTTACCACCAAGGCCAGAACTAGCATACAAGACTCCTAACTTCCTGTTTAGTGTGCTTCCCCCAGCACACAATTACAGAAAGTTATTCTTGCGCTCAGAATCATTTAATGTCTCCCCTCTCTGGTAAATTTTCCTTTTAGAAAAGTGTATTATTAAACCTCCAGTCTTCAAATGCTCTACTAACTTAAGTAAAAAGCATGTTGAACATAGTATAAAGGATATTACCTTAATTCAACCTGCAAAGGTTGAATTTCAGCACATGTAAAAGCATATTATGTGCCTTATAATACATTTTTCATAATAGAGACCATCAGTCAAGGTGTAAAAAGGCATGTTAGAGCAAAGAGAGGCATTAAAGCAAATAACTTGGTAACTCCGATATAAATGGATAGATGTCCTCACTTCAGGTGAGCTAATGTGAAATATCAAGATATTTACCTTCATTCTTGGGTTTGTTCAATTTTTTTTTTTCAAAAAGGAAGATGCTTGTAGTGAAGGAAGCTGACACAGGCAGCAGAAGTGATTAGTTTCAAAGCTGTTTTAACCCATTTTAGTGACTCATTTAGAATTTATATTTAAACATTAAATCTAATTTTCCAATTAATTTCACAAAAGAGATGCTTTTTATATTGATTGCTCAAGTGTGCTCCCTGTTTGTGTCAAGAATATCTAATACGGTAGTGCTAACAGCAGTGCCCTTAAAATTAATGCTTGCTGCTAAACTTCACACTGTTTAGAGCCTCTACAGATCCTGAAGAGTTAAATGTGCACCACGCAAAATCATTTTAACTTAACATGGAAATGATCAGCAGGCCCATGTAGCTCACAATGGACATTTGAAAGATAATTTGTTTTCTTTGGGTTTATTATCAGTAACTATTTTATTATTAACCTGCAGTTTTCTTTTCATATTTACCTGAATATTTGCCACTTTTTGTGCTCTTCATTTCTTCCTAAATATGTTTCCACCAGATATGAGCTTTCTTTGGCTGAAGAACTTCCTTTACTATTTCTTGTAGTGTGGGTCTGCACACTATGGGTGATGTTTCCTTTAGTTTTTGTATATTTGAAAATGTTTGTATTTCACCTTCAATCTTGAAGGATAATTTTCCCAGATAGAAAATTCTCAGTGGACATTTTTTTTTTTCCTTTCCACAGCCTTTCATTTTATCCTCCATTTTTTTCTGATGAGAATTTAGCTATCATTTGTAACATTCTCTTATGCATAATGTGTCATTTTTCTTTGGCTTCTTGCAAGATTTTCTCATATTTGAGGATTCAAAAATTTGACTATGATTTGAATTTTTAAAAAGTCTTCTTACAGGGCTTCCCTGGTGGCGCAGTGGTTGAGAGTCTGCCTGCCGATGCAGGGGACATGGGTTCGTGCCCCGGTCCGGGAAGATCCCACATGCCGCGGAGTGGCTGGGCCCGTGAGCCATGGCCCCGGAGCCTGCGCATCCGGATCCTGCGCATCCGGAGCCTGTGCTCCGCAATGGGAGAGGCCACAACAGTGAGAGGCCCGCGTACCGCAAAAAAAAAGAAAAAAAAAAAGTCTTCTTACAGTTTTCTGAGCTACTTGAACCTGTAAATTTGTGTCTTACCAAATATTGGAAATTTGGGGCCATTATTTTAATATTTAAAAATATTTTTTCTGTCCCATTCTTTCTTCTCCTCTTATGAATCTAAGGATACATATGCTATACCTTTTAATGTTATCCCATAGGTCAAAGAGGCTCAATTTATTTCTTTTAATCTTTTTGTCTTATGACTTCAAATTGGATAATTTCTGTCAATCTCACTTCAAGTTTACTATTTTTTGGTCTGCTATCTCTAATCTGCTATAAAGTGCAGCCAGTGAATTTTTTTTCAGATATTGAATTTTTCATTTCTAGAATTTATTTCTTTTTGTTTCCATTCCTCTGCTGAAATTTATTATCTGTTCATTTATTATAATTGTTTTTCTTTATGTTCTTGAACATAATTATAATATCCGCTTTAAAATAATTGTCAGTCAGTTTCATCATATGGGCTGTCTTGTGGTGATTCTCATTGATTTCTTTTATTCTTGACCATGGATGATATTTTCTTTTTTCTTCATTTGTCAGTTCTATCCTGGACATTAGTCTGCTTTCTGTTATGTTCTTCTGAAAAGTGTTTACTTTTAACAGGTGGTTAAACCTGCTGAAATTTCAAAATGTAATACATGTTCAAAAACAGATGTGTTCAAACTCTGTCTTGTCTACAGTGGGAAGCAGCTGAAATTTCTCTTTAGTCTTTTCAGCTTTAACCAGGTTGCATGGACTCTGCCTAGACATAGGTAGTTCAGGAATCAGCCAGATATTTGGGCAAAATTTGAAGCTTCCTTCTGCGACTCTGTCCTTCTGTGGCTTTTTCCAGATGGGAAAGATAAAAAGAGATCTTTACAGCTGGGATCTAGCCTGAAACTAGTAGGTAGGACTTTGTGTTGTTGGGAGTTATCCAAGCACTCACAATAGGCTGCGGTATTCTACTATAGAACATAAAATAAAACAAAACTCAGAATATAAACATCAAGCAGGGCATTCTGTGACCACGATGAATCCAGATGAACATAAGATCACTCTGTAATCATGTCCAAAAACAGACAAAAGCAAGAAAATTATCCAGTCCACAAAAACGACTAAACTTCACCTCTGTGGCTAAGAGACTGCTGCTTCTTTAGCAGTCTCTAGATAAGAAATAATAAGAATTCTCTCCGCTTCCTAACAACGTAGAATCTAGAGCAAAACTCTGCTTTCTGAACTGTTCCCAAGAGAACATAACACAAGCCCAAATTCTAGAATACATGAGCTTCCCCATGGTTTCCCATGATGTGTGTTCTTTTCATTTCTGAGCCAATAAACCCAGTTTTGTTCACCAGGTGCTCTCCTAGTAATCCTTGGTTGAAGGGAAATGACACAGAATTTCCTCCTTTACTTCCCAGTATCTGTAGTAACCCCTAAATTTGACCTCTTATTTTTCAAGCCATAACACAAGAGAAATGTCCAACTTTTTAGCTGGTGCTATGTGTGTCTGCCCTGAGGCAGAACACAGTAAAAATCCTGGGAAACTCACCTAGTATTATTCTCTTTTTCTATTTTCTGACTACTTTTGGTTTCTTCCCAGTGCCTTCACAAAGTCGTTTATTATAGTTTGTCCAGAGTTTATAATTGTAATCTCCAGGAGGTTGTTCTGATATGAATTTCTTCTTCTTTATCGAAAGTAGAAATTCTTTGTTGTTGTTAGAAAATATCACTTTGTATCAGTAATCTATTCCTACATTGGACAATCTTTTATGATGTCACTACTTAGTAGTGCCCATCATACTACACTGAAGTGGGTAGGCATTGAGTTGCTAAGTGAATAAAGTAATCAAAATTCTGAAAATTTGAGAAGGCCCATAGGTCATGTAGTGTGAGGTTTGCTGAATTTTCACATTCTTATGTTGGATAGGAATCAAAAGACTTGTCCAGCAATATGAGTCCAAGAGTTTGTCCATTTCCAGATCTAATTTTAGAAATAATATAAAATTATCATGCATGGAGATCATTATAATAAGTATATTGATCTGACCCACAGATTTGTTGCTAGAAAATAACATTGAAAAGATTTGTAGCCAGTGCTTTTGGGAAGATAATTTGTCACTGGAACAACAATGATACCTTGAAATTGAACTTGATGTAAGCATTAATTTTCTCAAAAATTTTCCAAAGCTTTATATTTAACTGTTATGTATCAGGGAATAAGTCATTGTCTTACTTCTTATGGGAATCAAGCACATTCTTTTTCTCTATCATTTAAAGTCCAATGTGTTTCTCCAATGGGATAGATTTGTCTGGGTTCTGTCTACAGAGACAAATCTTTAACATTATTTACTTTTAGAATCTCTCCTAGTGTAACTTGTAACATACATCATTATTCATATAGACAAGGCATGAGATTTAGAAATACTTCTATGTCTCTGGCCATTGGATTAGATTGAAGTGTTGTTAAATTTAAAGGATTTTTTTTATGATATCTTATGTCAGTGTAGAAAATTTTATAACTTTTTTTCAAAAGTGTGAATATTGCCTTTGGTAAGGGCCAAAATTTAATACTACACCTGCCCTGCAGTGTCAAACCCCCATCCCCAGTACTCTCACAGTCCCCTTAGCCTGCTCTATATTTTTTTCCAAAGGACATATTCCCTTCTACCATACTACATACTTATAATGTATTCACTTACATATATTGTCTATGTTATGTTTATGTGTATTGTCTGACTCCTCCTTCTAGAATGTAAGGTTCACACGGGTAGGGATATCTGCTTATCTGGTTCACTAGTTATATTATGAGACTAGAACAGTGTTTGGCAGGTAAAAGTTCTTCTCTCTCTCTGTGTATATATAGTTCATCTATATATATATGTATTAAATGAATGAATGAAAGGGAATTGTTTATATAAACCACATTTTCCTGGATTGTTAATAAGGCTCCTTTACTTCTTTATTTGGAAACGGTAGTAGGAAGTGTCCCATTCCCCTTCCTCTCTCCTTTCCATTTAAAATATCTGCTATAGTCATCTACATAAAACACAGCCCACATCTTTTTAAATCTTTCCTCAAAAATTATTAACAGCTCCCCACGTCTGTAAAATGAAATCCAAATTCCCTAGCTGGCATTTGAGGTCCTCTGCAATCTGTGCTTATTCTGCCAACAACTTCATCAACCAGCATTCCCCTCTGCTTCAGCTCTTCCGATGTGATCTTGGGGCTTGCTTTCTCATCGCCTCATTTAAATGTCCTGTGCTGTGGCCTATCCTGATTACCTCATTTAAACCACATTCTCCAGCCTCCTTACTCAGCTTTATTTTTCTCCATTGCACTTGTCACCTTCCAGTATACTGAATAATTTACCTACTTATTATATTTCTTTTCTGTTTCCACCCTAGAATATAAACTCCTTGAGAGTAAAGTCTTGTGCCTATTGTGTCCTCTGTAATAGCACCATGGCTTAGCATAGTGCCCTACCTCCACAGCTTGGACACCTTTTTCCTTTCACTTAGGTTTCCCTTCCCTGAAATTCATGTTTCTGGTTTTACCCATCTGCCAAGGCCATGCTTAAATGTCAAGTTTTTCTTCTGAAAAACTCCCCTACTCTCCTGAGTTCAGGTGAAGACAGCCTCTTCTGTGAACATTGGTAGCATTTAATCAGAAACCACTTTTATATCATTAAAAAATGTGTTATTGCTTGTATTTTAGTTATTTATGTGCATGTCTTATCTCTTCTATAACTGTTCCTTAGGAACAGGTTTCATGACTAATTCATCTGTACAAACTCAGTAGTACCTAGTTCTGTGTACATAGTAAAGGCTTGATAAATATGTGTTGAGTAAATAGCCACATGAATTTCCTTATTACAGCACTTTCTACCCAAATATAGAAACAAGGTTTTGAATTGTGCAAAACCCCTGTGAAAAAGAATTTTGCTTTTGAGCTTGATTATTTGGGGGGGGGGAAATCCAATTATGTCTTAAACCCAATGGACTGAAAATATCCAATAAAAAATGTATTTGATATATTTGATTTCATAATCAGAGCCTAGAATAAGTTCTGTCATTGGCTTTTTCACTTCACAGTAATTTCCTTCCTTCAAAGCATTTGTGTTTTGCCAACTGTTTATTCGTAAACTAATGCCCTGTCAAGTTACCTGAAATAGTTCATAATAGAATTAAGAAAAATATAATTAAAGACACAAAGAAGATGGGATTAATATCAAGCAGTATATGTTTGGATTTACTATCATTTGAGTGCTTTACTCTTCCATAAGTGTCTTGACATTTATCTATTACTTTGTATTTAATAACATTGGGAGGAACACTAGGGCAGGGCCATAAAAGATCATGGTACTGAAAGCAAATTTGAGGAGGGTCTTATCCTTATTTATTTATTCTGGAAATCCCAACAAAAGCACCTATCACTGGATTATATTTGATTTCAAAGCTTTTTCTTATAGTTATTTGCCTTACATCTGTTGTCAACTAACAAAAAAGACTCCTCCCCACCTTTTACTATGAAAGTTCCATATTTCAAAAGTCCAGTATTCCTCACCCCTCACTATGACCTTAAGGAGGGATGATTTTCATACTTGTGTTTAGGGAAGTGTTTCCTCCTCCTTCTCCTCCCTTCTCTCCCCTCTCCCCATCCCCTCCCTCTCCTCCTCCTCCTCCTCCCTCTCCTTCTCCTCCTCCTCCTCCTTCTTCTTCTCCTTCTTCTTCTTCTTCCTCTCTTCCTTCTTCCTCTCCTTCTTCCTCCCCTCCTTCTTCTCTTCCTCCTCCTCCTCGTCCTCCTCGTCCTCCTCCTCCTCCTCCTTCTTCTTCTTCTTCTTCTTCTTCTTCTTCTTCTTCTTCTTCTTCTTCTCCTTCTCCTCCTCCTCCTCCTCCCCCTCCTCCCCCTTCTCCTTCTTCTTCTTCTTCTTCTCCTTCTTCTCCTCCTCCTTCTTCCTCCCCTCCTCCCCCTCCTCCCCCTCCTCCTCCTCCTCCTCCTCCTCCTTCTTCTTTTTCTTCTTCTTCTTCTTCTTCTTCTTCTTCTTCTTCTTCTTCTTCTTCTCCTTCTCCTCCTCCTCCTCCTTCTCCCCCCTCCTCCTCCTCCTCCTCCTCCTCCTCCTGCTTCTTCTTCTTCTTCTTCTTCTCCTCCTCCTTCTTCCTCTCCTTCTTCCTCCCCTCCTTCTTCTTCTTCTTCCTCTTTTGGAGGAGGAGGAGGGGGAAGAAGAGAAGGAGGGGGAGGAGGCAACAGAGAAGGAGGAGGTAAATCCTCCTAAACCTCAAGGCAAAAGTATTTTCAAAGTAATCAAAACTGGGGCTCATTCACGGAAAACAAATAACTAGTATATTCTATTTCTTGAAGCTAGTTAAAAGCTGATGTGAAAAGGAATTATAACTCTGATGGAATGATGCTCAAAGCCTTAAATGAATGTGTCTCAGAGAAATGATTGATATGGAGCACATATAGCACCATGAAATTCTAAAGTGTGCCAGTTAAGTAACCATATGGTGGTACACAGTAAAATGTACTCCCCAAACTTTTTATGTCAAAACGTATAGTCTTGGCTTACAACAGGAGTCTATTCCCTTTCCACCTGTTCCCATGTTGCTGAGAGCCTTTGGCAGGGAATCAGGCCCTGTGCTAACTTCCAGTGACACATATTCATACTAGCTTCCTTCAACTCTTTGCCCAGCCAAGTTCAGCCACCACAGATGCAGCTATGCTTAGAGCAGACCAAACCTACTAGTGAGATCAAAGTTGGTATGATGGGGATACTCTGCCAGGTGGAGCAGTTCCTAGGATTGCGGACTCCTTGAGGACCAGTATTAGAATATTTTACAAACAAAAAACTAGATATCCCTAAACTGTCCTTTGTTTTGAGAATGTTTTTTTCTCTGGTTTAGTGCTCTATTCCTACGACTGCCTTGTTAATGTGCCCAGTTTCTAAGGATTTTTATCACATCATCTGATTCCTATAATGTTTGGCATACCATGGTATTCAATAAATATTTATTGGGTGTAGGAATAAAAATGAATAAATAATTCAAATGATTAATTTTCTATATGACCACTTCTTCTACTACTTTAGATCCAAACTCAATATCTGGTAGTAAAATGATAGTGTTTTCAGATTTAGCCCATGCCTTAGGGGATCACTATATGAGTTCTCATTATTGAATCCTTTTAGAGAAAAGTCAGTAGTACCAGGTCAAGAATAGTAAGGTAACTTTTTGCATTCTTACCACTTTGCACTTGGTACAAGCCATGTATAAGCCATGAGAATTCTTTTATTTATTTATTTATTTTTAAATTTTGCCTGCATTGGGTCCTCATTGTGCACAGGCTCTCTCCAGTTGCGGCAAGAGGGGGCCACTCTCCGTTGCGGTGCATGGGCCCCTCGTTGCAGTGGCTCCTCTTGTTGTGGAGCACGGACCCCAGGCACACGGGCCTCAGTAGTTGCAGCACGTGGACTCAGCAGTTGTGGCTTGTGGGCTCCAGAGCGCAGGCTCAGCAGTTGTGGCGCACGGGCTCGGCCGTTCCGCGGCATGTGGGATCCTCCCGGACCAGGGCCCGAACTCGCGTCCCCCGCACCAGCAGGCAGACTCCCAACCACTGCGCCACCAGGGAAGCCCCAAAATTCTTTTGAAAATTAGGAAAACTGCTCAGTTTAAGCACAATGACCATTATCATCACCGTGGTGCTGACATGGCTGGCTGTGAGACTTATGTGCACTTGGTATATTTTCTCTAATCTGTCATTTGGACTCCCATTTTCACATTTGGAAGGCCTAAGAAATTGATTAGTGGTCTTTAAACCAAATGGCCAAACAGTGGCAAAATAAAACACAATGATATATGGGTCTTATTTTGTTTTTTTATTGTAATCAGGAAAAATTAGGTTGTCCCATGCCAGATTAGAGTTTATCTAATTGCATCTTCTCTTTCATTTTTTAGTGAAAGTGAAGAGAATTGGGGGAGGGTCGGGGAGGGGCAGAGAATTATTGTGGCTTATATAAAGCCAGAAAATCCTCGGACTAAATCAAAACCAAATATCTATATAGAACATTAAAACCTGTACTTTGGAACAATGTGCTTTAAAAACAAATTGAGGTGTTAGTGGCATAGAAGAAAATCCAAATGCAAATGAGGAAAAGACAGCTATAGGTTGGTAGGTTGGTTGGCTGTAGCTCTGCCCATGAAGCACTAGCTGGCATTAGTACGAAATTTAAATTCACTTCTCTGCTGATGATTGCCTCTTTGTAACTCATTAAACATTCTTTGGCACCAAAGTTTAGACTGAGTAAAGCCACAGAGCATGATCCAGGCAGAAATTAACCTCAGGGTCTATATGCTCCTGTAACTGAGCAGCTAAGAAATTGATATTCTGTCCTGGAAGAAGATTCTCAGAAAGGGTGGAGCTTGGGGGAGGGAGCATAGATTTTGATTCTCACAGCTGGATTTGAAGCCAATAGCACTACGTGACTTGACTGCACTAGAATTACTCCTCTTTGGGGTTGTATGCTAATCTTTGGAGCTTCATCCTTTCAGTTTCTGCTTGAGAGCTGGCTCTTCAAAAACTTTAAGTGACAATGACAGTCTACAAAATTGCTCTTTGAGAACAATTAGACAAAGTCAGGAGGCATGTAATATTTTTAGCAGTGGGTAAAAGGGATCATTTAACTATGACAGAAAGAAGCTCATCGTCTTTAAAATTGTTTCTACAGATCTGATTGTTATGTGACAGTTTTGGGATGACAGTTGGTTTCTACAGGCTAGCAGAGACCAGATGGTATGTGGAGGAGACATTGCCGATGTAATGGATGAGAACTTAGGAGCTACAGGAAATTACTTCTGAAAAGAAAGTATTTTCTTTCTGTTTGACAGGTCACTGCAGAAGATATCCATTGAAAATTAGGTGAATGACAGCATTATGGACTAATAACGTAGGATAGGGACAGTAAAACAATATTCAAAAGAAGACAGAAGCCTAGAATATCAACTTTCAGGGTATCAAAGTAATGTTGGTAGTCACTTCTTGAAATAAGGGAGTTAGAAAGTGGTCATTAATGGGCTTCCCTGGTGGCGCAGTGGTTGAGAGTCTGCCTGCCGATGCAGGGGACACGGGTTCGTGCCCCGGTCCGGGAGGATCCCACACGCCACGGAGCGGCTGGGCCCGTGAGTCATGGCCGCTGGGCCTGCGCGTCCGGAGCCTGTGCTCCGCAACGGGAGAGGCCACAACAGTGAGAGGCCCGCGTACCACAAAAAAAGAAAAAAAAAAGATAAGTGGTCATTAATAATGAAACTAGGATAGACAGTAGGAGATATCATCAGTTAAATGGACATCTTGTTCTTATTACCATTGTTCTGATTATGATTAGCTACTAATTCTGAGCCTTGATTCATTGACTGTTGAGTATACAGGATTTCGAAGCAGAATATTGAATGAGACACAAGTTACCAAATCCTTTGGAAAGACAGTTTCTTTATATCAAGGTCAGCTATATTTTAATTAGTAAGAAACACACACCTTGACTACTGTGATACGTGGAGAATGTGTCACATAGGTTTCCAAATGTGTGGTTCAGAACAGGAGAATTGGGAACAGAAGACTGGCCTCATCAGGAAAGCCCAACAATTAGTCCTCTCCTCTCACCTTTCATCACTGGATCTTTTCACTAGCACTTTGGGGAATGCATAGGCTTTGCTATCAAACAGGATGAGGTTCAAATCTGAGCTCCAGCACTCAGCAGCCATGGGAATTTTGGAGTGGTCTTTACTTGAGCCTCATTGTACTTATATGCAAAATGGGACCAAAATAACAAACTAATCAGGTTGTTATGCAGCACGCATGAGAAAAAAAGAGCATGGGGTAAAGCTCTGGAGTCAGAGAGTCTGTGTTTTAATCTTGGCTCAACTGCTCACAAGTTGGTTGATTTTGTGCCTTTTTCCCTCCTGGGTAAAATGTGGACAGTGTAAGTATCTTACTCCTGAGTAGTAGTGATGATTGAATACGTTACTGTATGTGGTCCTGGTACATAGTAAGCTATATTAGTTCTAATTATCAGTATGAAAAGTGCTTGGGAGAATGCATAGCAAGTTGTAAGTTCTCAATAAATAGAAGCTACTATGATTACAGTTGTTTTTACTATTAGTTTCTATCCAGAAGAACTATGCCTATGTCACTAAATTGTTTTAAAGTTTTAAAACCAGGTCACATCCAAGTTTTAAAAAGTACAGGCATGAGCATTCTCTCCTTGCAAAATGCACAGACATATAAACCATTATTTAAAATAAGAAATTTTATCCATTAAGCATAATTCATAATGCAAGAGTTTTTTTTTTCTCTTTGTTTCATAAAATTAGATTCATGCAAAATTCCTAGCAGTCATAATTTCATACAAATCACAATGAAGAAAAAATACTAAATTAATGGGAACACTATCTATGATAGGTGGAACCAATAAGTAATAAAGAAACTAATGCCATGTTTTAATATTTAAACATCTTAATTCATATTCTGGAAGATGAATCAGCCAGATTAACAAGAGAATTTGCAAATGACACTAAATATGAGATGCCTGGCAAATGCCAATAAAAACAAGAATTAGCCTGTGAGCTAGGAATAAAAAGAGGAGATAAGACAATAAAATCCAACTGGGATTTAAAATAAAGATATTAAACAAGGATGTGACTGCTATTCAAATAAGAGAAAAATTGATAGTGGCTAACAATATTTCTCCTTTAAAAAATTGGCATGGGAGATAATTTGACTCATTTGTAAAGAAATTTCCATAACAAATATGAGATATCAGTAGATTTTATGGCTTTTTGAAAGCACAGCTTGATTATTGTTTGTTCCCAGTCATGTTAAAATATATACATATATACAAAAAGTTTGGCAATTTAAAAGAAAAAAATAGGAACATTAGTTTTGGTATTTCCTTCTTTCCTTTTTTTTTAATAGATTTATTTATTTATTTTATTTATTTATTTTTGGCTGCATTGGGTTCTCGCTGTGCGTGGGCTTTCTCTATTTGCGGCGAGTGGGGGCTATTCTTCGTTGCAGTGCACGGATTTCTCATCATGGTGCTTTCTCTTGTTGTGGAGCACAGGCTCTAGGTGCATGGGCTTCATTAGTTGTGGCACGCAGGCTCAGTAGTGGTGGTGCACAGGCTTAGTTGCTCCACAGCATGTGGGATGTTCCCAGACCAGGGCTCGAACCCGTGTCCCCTGCATTGGCAGGCAGATTCTTAACCACTGCGCCACCAGGGAAGTCCTGCTTCTTTCTTTACATAAAATAAATTTCTAATATTCCAAGTTAAAGAATGACCATTATCTTAAACTGAAAACCAGAAAACAAACAAACAAACACTTGCACACAAAAAGTAGATAGCTAAGAAAGATTGTGTAATCAAAGAGGAAGGTGAAGGCTTCAGAGTTGCAGAGACTTTTCAGATGGAAGGAAAAAAGCAACTGAATGGCCAGAAAATTCTTCCCAGAAATGGTTCACCGGAATGGAACTGTTCAGCGTAGAGATTAAAAATGGGAAGGCAGATATCCTTCCCATTGTCTTTAAGAGGCTGATGTGTCTTTTGAAAGTTGAAGTCAAATCATTCACCTATGTTTTAAAAGTCTTTTGGTGGGTGGCCATACCCATACATATGTGCCAGAAATAGTTATTCATTTGTTTGTTTGTTCATTTGTTCATTCACCACACATGTATTACTATGTGACAGGTATTGTGTTAGGATGTATCACTGTGTTAGAGACACGAAGATAAATAATACACAGACCTGTCTTCAAGAAAGTTACAATCTAGGTGGGAAGATAGACATGCAAAAATAAACAAAAGATTGTACCTTATAACTGGAGTAGTAGAAGTACAAGGTGTACTGTAGGCATAGAAGAGAGAATAATTAACCCTTTCTAGGAGTATCAGACAAGACATTAAAAGGAGGTGCCATTTGCTCTGGATCTTGAAGAAAGACAAAAGTTCTTTTTCAGAGGCTTTGCATTTATATTGTAGAATTCATCATATCATTTAGCCAAATCATTTAGTGTTTGTGTAGTGCATTAGAGATTGCAAAGTACCTTCAGATGCTTTATCACACATAAGGTACATTTTTTAACATGGTAATGCTCCTTTTTGCATTTTGGTTTCAGCTTATCGATTTTATCTTTCTTTACAGGTACTAGATCTATATTTTAGACCTACTTCTCTATAGTGTTCTAGTAAAGGGGATGTTCCAGGTACTATTACTGCATAACAAATCATCCCAAAACACAGTGATTTAAAATAACATTAGTCATTTATTATTTCTCATGATTTCTGTGGGTCAAGACTTTGAGAAGGACTTAGTTGGGCAATTCAGACTTGGGGTGGCTCATGCAGTTGCAGCCACATGGTGACTGGAGCTAGAGTATCAGGGAGTTGGCACAGCTGGGAGCTGGTTGGGCATCTCTGTGTCTGTGTGTAATCTTAGGGCTTCTGCATGTGGTTAAGCCATATGGGCTAGTATGGGCTTCCTCATAGCATGGCCGCCTGAGGATAGTTAGGTTATTCACATTCTGGCTTAGGGTTCCTTGCCAATGAAGTGGAAGTTGAATTGCTTTTTCCCAACCTTACCCTGAAAGTCACATTGCATTACTTCAGCCACACTCTATTGATTACAGACAAGCTACAGACTTAAAGGGAAGGGAATTAAATGTAATCTCTTGATGAATGAGAGGCAAGATTCTAGAGGAACATCTGAGATGGGACATATTGTTGTGGACATCTATGGAAAACACAATCTTTACATCTTTATTCAAGCTTTGAGTAAACAAACCATTCTTCTTTAAGAGAGATGGCATGAGATCTTATCAGGAAATGATCCAGGCCAAGGGATGTTACTGAATTTTACTTAATGTTTATTAAATTGATTTTAGAAATTTCAGTACCTGACACTTTCTAATGAAACTAAGATCAAAACATGACAGGATATTAGAGGGATTAATTTGTCAATGAGGAAGGACTTTCTGACAAAGCAGGCCATTGAACCTTGCAAAAGGTTACAATGGAAAACTGAAGAATCAATTTCTTTGAAGGTTTTAAAAATCTATGGTAGAGGAATTTCATGAGTTCACTTGTGTTAGCATGGTCCCAGCTGGAGGAGAGAGATGGATTGAGTAACCTTCTTAGACTCCTTTCAGTGACATAATTCCTCCATATTCATTAACAAATAAAAGAGAGATTATCTGGGTAACCTTAGAAAGGTCTTTTGGTCAATGAAAGGGATGGCTTTATTTAATTTATTTTTTAATAATTTATTCATTTATTTTGAGCTCTCTGTCTCACAAAAACCATTCCAATTTCTTACATGTACACTTCTCATTAATGCAATTACTGCGGATTTTTTTTTCAAGTCCTAGTACCATCCTTTGATCAGTAATTAGAAAGAAATACTTTGTGATAAGATAAATTTTGAAATTCCTTGCTTGGCATGGCTGGCAAATAGGTAACAAATTATAGTAATATTTTTCTTTGTATGAGTGTGTTGGTGTCAATATGTATATATCCCATAGAAGGCTTAATTGGTGCCAAGTATTTTGCTTTACCTGCATTGTTTGATTTAATTGTAAGCAACTGTAGTGTATAATTAGTATCTCTGTTTTAGAGATGATGAAGATGAGGTTCACAGATGTTAAATAACTTTTCTGAGGTCAAGAAGCAAAGCTAAGATTTAAACTCAATTCTACTAACACTGGAGCCTTACTAATTAACTAGGTGCTGTATTTTTTTTTATTACTGAATGGCAATGAAATGTCATTCTTTTGTAAATTTAGACTATATTTGCAAATTAGATCACACTCTGGAATTTATAAATCAGAGTGCCTCAATGTCATTAACTTACAGGCCAGTAAAGCTATTTATGATCTGTACCCCTCCCTTTTTTTAACTTATTCTTTCCTTATACCTCCATAAGAGGCCTCTGCTCTAGCCAAAATGGGCAGTTCCTACAACCTTGTGAATACTGCTTCTTTTACCTGAAATTGTCACCCTACTCACATCCAAATCTTCCTATTCTATCAATCCATTCAAAAGCTTCCTCTTCCATAAAACCTCCCAGATCACTTGAATTCTTACAACTCTTAACTTCTCTATGAAAGTATGACTTACGACTTGTGAAAAAATGACTTATGAAAATTTTGTCTTGTTTCAATTGCTATTTATATGTATATTCACCCTCAATCAAGTTAGAAATTCCTGCATGGAAATAGCTACATTCTTTGCTTTTTTCTGTCTTCAAACCCTGGCCTGGTATGCCACAAACTGTATTTTTTCAGTGTTGGTTAAGTAGCCCAACTTCCTGTTAACTAGTATCTGTCTGAATTGAGCAACAATGTTGCCTTAATTTCTATTTTCAAGACCTGCACTTGAGATCAATGTTTATTCTCGTCAAGTTTCAAATATTGTGATAGTTATGAGGTAGCTAAAAAATTTTTGGAGGTTCTTTCTGCTTGCCTTGACCATATTTCTTCTTCATTGTACTTTTAAAGAACTTTTGGATGCTCATTTTATCAAATAAAGAGCATGATTAATTATACTTTGTTTAAAGATTGAGCAAAAGGAGTCTAGCCTGATTTACTTAATTGATGAATGTTAATGATGCTGAAATTCTGAGCCAAATTTCTGAGCATCATTTCTTAGAAGCCAGCTGGTTTTGCTCTTTTCTAGGGCCAAAGATTGCACCCCTAAAACTGGTCAGTCATCTCACATACATATGCTCTTATCTACATGAGACAACCAAGCAGACTAAAGAGTCTGTACTGCTTTATAAGTACCATCATTTTTGCATATGACAGAGATAATACCATGATTAAGATTTTGAATGTTAGTCCTCAAAAACTGCTTTAGAATATATACACCTTCACTGTTAACTATGTAGAAAGCAAGATTATAATATTGTCCATTTACATTCCATTCCAAAACAGCATATTACACTTTCTTCTCAAGTGCATGTGGAACATTCTCCATAATAGATCACATCTTAGGTCACAAATCAAGCCTTGGTAAATTAAAAAAAATTGAAATCAGATCAAGCATCTTTTCTGACCACAATGCTATGAGATTAGAAATGAATTGCAGGGGGAAAAAATGTAAAAAACACAAACACATGGACGCTAAACAATATGTTACTAAATAACAAGAGATCACTGAAGAAGTCAAGGCAGAAATCAAAAAATACCTAGAGACAAATTACAATGAATACACGATGATCCAAAACTTATGGGATGCAGCAAAAGGAGTTCTAAGAGGGAAGTTTATAGCAATACAAGCCTACCTCAAGAAATAAGAAAAATTTCAAATAAACAATCTAACCTTACACCTAAAGGAACTAGAGAAAGAAGAACAAAGAAATCCCAAAGTTAGTAGGAGGAAAGAAATCATAAAGATCAGAGCAGAAATAAATGAAATAGAAACAAAGAAAACAACAACAAAGATCAATAAAACTAAAAGCTTGTTCTTTGAGAAATTAAACAAAACTGATAAACCTTTAGCCAGACTCATCAAGCAAAAGAGGGGGAGGACTCAAATCAATAAAAATAGAAATGAAAAAGGAGAAGTTACAATGGACACCACAGAAATACAAATCATCATAAGAGACTACTACAAGCAACTCTATGCCAATAAAATGGACAGCCTGGAAGAAATGGACAAATTCTTAGAAAGGTATAACTTTCCAAGACTGAACCAGGAAGAAATAAAAGATATGAACAGACCAATCACAAGTAATGAAATTGAAACTGTGATTGAAAATCTTCCAATAAACAAAAGTCCAGGACCAGATGGCTTCACAGGCAAATTCTATCAAACATTTAGAGAAGAGCTAACACCCATCCTTCTCAGACTCTTCCAAAATATTGTGGTGGAAGGAACACTCCCAAACTCATTCTATGAGGCCACCATCACCGTGATACCAAAACCAGACAAAGATACTACAAAAAAAGAAATTTACAGACCAATGTCACTGATGAATATAGAGGCAAAAATCCTCGACAGAATACTAGCAAACAGAATCCAACAACACATTAAAAGGATCATACACCATGATCAAGTGGAATTTATCCCAGGGGTGCAAGGATCCTGTAATATATGCAAATCAATCAATGTCATACACCATGTTAACAAACTGAAGGAGAAAAACCATATGATCATCTCAATAGATTTAAAAAAGGCTTTTGACAAAATTCAACACCCTGTTATGATAAAAACTCTCCAGAAAGTGGGCATAGAGGGAACCTACCTCAACATAATAAAGGCCATATACAATAAACCCACAGCAAACATCATTCTCAATGGTGAAAAACTGAAAGCATTTCCTCTAAGATCAGGAACAACACAAGGTTGTCCACTCTCACCAGTATTATTCAATATAATTTTGGAAGTCCTAGCCACAGCAATCAGAGAAGAAAAATAAGTAAAAGGAATTCAAATTGGAAAAGAAGAAGTAAAACTGTCACTGTTTGCAGATGAAATCATACTACACATAGAGAATCCTAAAGACACCACCAGAAAACTACTAGAGCTAACCATTGAATTTGGTAAAGTTGCAGGATACAAAATTAATGCACAGAAATCTCTTGCATTCCTGTACACTAACAACAAAAGATCAGAAAGAGAAGGAAACAATCCCATTCACCATTGCAACAAAAAGAATAAAATGCCTAGGAATAAACCTACCTAAGATGGTAAAAGACCTGTACTCAGAAAACTATAGGACACTGATGAAAGAAATCAAAGATAACACAAACAGATGGAGAGACACACCATGTTCTTGGATTGGAAGAATCAATATTCTGAAAATGACTATACTACCCAAAGCAATCTACAGAGTCAGTGCACTCCCTATGAAATTACCAGTGGCATTTTTTACAGAACTAGAACAAAAAATCTTAAAATTTGTATGGAGGCATAAAAGACCCCGAATAGCCAAAGCTGTCTTGAGGGAAAAATACGGAGCTGGAGGAATCAGACTCCCTGACTTCAGACTATACTACAAAGCTACAGTAATCAAGACAATATGGTACTGGCACAAAAACAGAAATATAGATCAATGGAGCAGGATAGAAAGCCCAGAAATAAACCCACGCATCTATGGTCAACTAATCTATGACAAAGGAGGCAAGGATATACAATGGAGAAAAGACAGTCTCTTCAGTAAGTGGTGCTGGGAAAACTGGACTGCTACATGTAAAAGAATGAAATTAGAACACTCCCTAACATCATACACAAAAATAAACTCAAAATGGATTAAAGACCTAAATTTAAGACTGGACACTATAAAACTCTTAGAGGAAAACATAGGAAGAACACTCTTTGACATAAATCACAGCAAGATTGTTGTTGATCCACCTCCTAGAGAAATGGAAATAAAAACAAAAATAAACAAATGGGACCTAATGAAACTTAAAAGCTTTTGCAAAGCAAAGGAAACTACAAACAAGACAAAAAAACAACCCTCAGAATGGGAGAAAATATTTGCAAATGAAGCCACTGATAAGGGATTAATCTCCTGAATATACAAACAGCTTATGCAGTTCTATATCAACAAATCAAACCCAAGGAAATAATGGGCAGAAAACCTAAATAGACATTTCCCCATAAAAGACATACAGATGGCCAAGGAGCACATGAAAAGCTGCTCAACATCACTAATTATTAGAGAAATGCAAATCAAAACTACAATGAGGTATCATTGTATCACCTCAATGAGGTATCATTGAGGTATCACCTCACAACAGTTACAATGGGCATCGTCAGAAAATCTACAGACAACAAATGCTGGAGAGGGTGTGGAGAAAAGGGAACCCTCTTGCACTGTTGGTGGGAATGTAAATTGATACAGCCACTATGGAGAACAGTATGGAGGTTCCTTTAAAAACTAAAAATAGGGACTTCCCTTCTGGCGCAGTGGATAAGAATCTGCCTGGCAATGCAGGGGACACGGGTTCAATCCCTGGTCCAGGAAGATCCCACATGCCGCGGAGCAACTAAGCCCTTGCGCCACAACTACTGAGCCTGCGCTCTAGAGCCCGTGAGCCACAACTACTGAGCCCACGTGCTGCAACTACTGAAGCCTGCATGCCTAGAGCCTGTGCTCTGCAACAAGAGAAGCCACGGCAAGGAGAAGCCTGTGCACTGCAATGAAGAGTAGCCCTCGCTCGCCACAACTAGAGAAAGCCCATGCCCAGCAACGAAGACCGAACACAGCCAAAAATAAAATGATATTAAAAAAAAAAAACTAAAAATAGAATTGCCATATGACCCAGCAATCCCACTACTGGGCATATACCCAGAGAAAACCATAATTCAAAAAGAAACATGCACCCCAATGTTCACTGCAGCACTATTTACCATAGCCAGGTCATGGAGGCAACCTAAATGCCCATCAACAGACGAATGGATAAAGAAAATGTGGTACATATATACAATGGGATATTACTCAGCTCTAAAAAACAATGAAGTTGGGTCATTTGTAGAGACATGAATGGATCTAGAGACTCATACAGAGTGAAGTAAGTCAGCAAGAGAAAAACAGATATCGTATATTAACGCATATATGTGGAACCTAGAGAAATGGTACAGATGAACTGGTTTGCAGGGCAGAAATAGAGACACAGATGTAGAGAACAAACATATGGACAACAAGGGGGGAAAGTGGCAGGGGTGGTGGTGGTGGTGTGATGAATTGGGAGATTGGTATTGACATATATACACTAATATGTATATAATAGATAACTAATAAGAACCTGCTCTATAAAAAATTAATAAGATTCAAAAATTCAAAAAACATAAAAAATAAACATAAATTATCATCCCTTTAGAATATTATTCATAAAAAAGAATTAAATATTGCTATTTGCAGCAACATGGATGAACCTGGAGAGTATCATACTAAGTGAAGTAAGCCAGAGAAAAAGAAATATTATATGATACCACTTATATATGGAATCTAAAAAACAATACATATGGATCTATGTATAAAATTGAAAGAGGCTCACAGGCATAGAAAACAAACAAACTTATGGTTACCAAAGGGGAAAGGGGGGAAGGGAGGCTAAATTAGGAGTATTGGATTACTACTATGTATAAAATAGATAAACAGCAAGTATTTACTGTATAACACTGAGAGCAATATTCAATATCTTGTAGTAACCCATAATGGAAAATAATCTGAAAGAATATATATATAATGTTTGTATATATAAAAGCTGAATTACTTTGCTGTACACTGGAAACTAACACAATCTTGTAAATCAACCATACTTCAATGAAAAGTAAATAAAAATAAAAATAAAATGTCATCCACCTATCCTACTTTGTCTAAAATAGATTTTAGGAATTTTATAAAGATATCAACATATACATTGTAACAAGTAAACACAAATTATAATTAAATGGTAAAGATGAAGTGAGGCAACAAAGGTAAGGTAATAAACTATACTCCATAATAAAGCCAGTCATCGATGTACATGTTATGTTTCATATCCTCTTACCAAGAGTGGGCTGCAAATTGGACTCTAATTACCAGTATGAAGAGGGAAACCTGTTCATGTTTTTGGTTAGTTTTGCTGATTTGTAGTACCTAGTAAATAAAAACAAAGGAGCTGCTGAGGAAGTGGGCACCTACTTATGGCCCTGAGAAATTGTTTTCATGGATCTTCCAAAAGAGAACACTGTTTAAGCCCTAGGGATGATTCTTAGGTAATAATTATAAACCAACACAAGCTGCTTTAAGCCGGAAAGATTTAAAGAATAAAGTTCATATTGTGTATGTTAGATTATTGCTTTTGCTTCCTGTGCATGCTGTGCCAGTGTCTCCTGCATAGGCAGTTTGTGACCTCTCTGTTGATCTGCCTGATTTCACAGCTCTAGCCTTCCCTGGGAATCCAGAAAAATTTCTCATTTCATTGGTGTGACCACATACATCTGACTATGTTACTGCTTTCACAGTGGCATTTAAGACATTCCCCAGTTTGCCACTGTCGTTTGTTCTCAGTTCATATCATGCTGCTGGTTACCTACCTCCAGCCCCAGCCACCATGCATCCCTGTGTTTAAATTCAGTGCTTCTTAGCCTGTGAAGAGATTGTCAGGGATATAGGGGCTGGAGAGATGGCTAAAAGAAAGCCTCCCAACCCCCAGCTGAAACACTGAAGCTCTGCTTCTTTCTGTTATATTGATTATGGTTCCATCTGTAATTTCACTGGGAAAAAAAGCATTTGCCTGCCTTTAAAACAATTAATACCTGAAAGGAATCAGTGCTCTCTGAAGTCCCTTTGAGGTCTAGATATTTATTAATTAGATCAACTAAGCCGAATATCTCTTTTCATATGTTATCCAAATTTGTTTTCTGTTTCCTAGATTCTCTACATTTGTGCCATCTAAATTTCTTATTTTTTTATCTATAAGTAGTCCTATGCATGTGTAGTAGATCTTTTAATGAGTTACTTCTTTTTTTTTTTTTTGTATTTTTATAAAGTTTCTCATTTCTAATTTATTCACTTTGGCTGTAGTAGCATAGATTTCTCTCATTTTTTTCTTCCAGAAGTACATGATCTTTCATCTAAGGACCAATGATTTTAAAGCCACGTGAAACATTCTTCAATAACACACTTTACTCATCCATTTTATCCTCAATATTTAAAATGCTGGTCAAATAGATATTAAAGTTCTGTTGCATTACTGATGAAGGTAAAGACAGCTTTTTACTTGAACTATCATGAGCATCCTTTTTGGATTTCACTGGGTATGAAGCTTGACAATTTTTTTTTAATTGTCGCCCCATCCTTAATCATACCAATAACATAAAATACACCTTTTGAAATTTGATATTAGCCTGCAATTTTTTTTTTTAATTTTTTAAATTAGTTTCTGCTTTATAACAAAGTGAATCAGTCATACATATACATCTGTTCCCACATCCCTTCCCTCATGCATCTCCCTCCCTCCCACCCTCCCCATCCCACCCCTCCAGGCGGTCACAAAGCACCGAGCTGATCTCCCTGTGCTCTGCGGCTGCTTCCCACTATCTATCTACCTTACGTTTGGTAGTGTATATATGTCCATGCCTCTCTTTCGCTTTGTCACAGCTTACCCTTCCCCCTCCCCATATCCTCAAGTCCATTCTCAAGTAGGTCTGTGTCTTTATTCCTGTTTTGCCCCTAGGTCCTTCATGACTTTTTTTTTTTTTTTTTAAATTCCGTATATATGTGTTAGCATACGGTATTTGTCTTTCTCTTTCTGACTTACTTCACTCTGTATGACAGACTCTAGGTCTATCCACCTCATTACAAATAGCTCAGTTTCGTTTCTTTTTATTAGCCTGCAATTTTGAGACAGAAAGACTAATGATTTGTTAGCAAACTAAGCAGACGGGTATTCTTTTTTTTTTAACCTTTTTTTTCTAATACAAGTTTATTGGAGTATAATTGCTTCACAGTGCTGTGTTAGTTTCTTTTGTACAACAAAGTGAATCAGCCACATGCAGACATATATCCCCATATCTCCTCCCACTTGAACTTCCCTCCCTCCCTCCCTATCCCACCCCTCTAGGTGGACACAAAGTACCGAGTTGATGCCCCTGTGCTATGCAGCTGCTTCCCACTAGCTATCTATTTTACATCTGGTAGTGTATATATGTCAGTGTTACTCTAACTTTGCCCCAGCTTCCCCATCCCCCCTTCCCCCCCATGTCCTCAAGTCCATTCTCTATGTCTGCGTCTTTATTCCTGCCAGCCACTAGATTCATCAGTACCATTTTTTATAGATTCCATATATATTCATTAGCATACAGTATTTGTTTTTCTCTTTCTGACTTACCTCACTCTGTATGACAGACTCCAGGTCCATCCACCTCATTACAAGTAACTCAATTTCGTTTCTTTTTATGGTTGAGTAATATTCCATTGTATATATGTGCCACATCTTCTTTATCCATTCATCTGTCGATGGATATTTAGACTGCTTCCATGTCCTGGCTGTTGTAAATAGTGCTGCAATGAACCTTGTGGTATGAGACAGGTATTCTTGATAGCGGGAAACTGGGCATACATACTATAATGTGACTTGTTGAACAAGTCAGATGTTCTTATCTAAAAAGATATAAATTACCCTAATTAGAAGTGTCCTAGGAAATTAAGACTAATTGCATGTCTCACCAGAAAAATAATGGATAATAATGTATGCATTGCAGATTGTTCTGACATTTAAATCTGGTGATATGGGGTTCTCAAAAATGTAAATCTCTGTTCCCCTTTTTCTCCTAATATCAATCTCTGTTCAGGTATAGCCTCTCTAAAGTAATGGTAGTTATTTTCACTTTTGGAATAAATATCTAACCTATTGGAAATGTATCTCCAAGTTTCTTTTATAGAAAAAATTTATTCTTAGATACTCACTAGAAAACTAACTGATGTATTTTCTCACTTTCAAAGAATTTTAGGGAATGTATTTAGAGTATCAATTTAACTTTATATAATATGTGATATTTTTTAGGTATTGGTACATTTGATATTCCTTAGGTATATGGGATAGTATATCCATGTATAATCCTATTTCTCTTTGTACTGACTCATAAGTTTGTATCATTAATATTTCATATATTTATATATATATATAAATATATATATATATATATATTCTGCCATTAAATCTTGAGCATTTTGACCCAAAATTGTGTTTTTAAAAAATCTCTGGTGTACAGAGTACGTGATCAATAAAGATTGTTATATTTAGAAAGAACCTATCTTCTCCCTGCTACTTCACACATACATTTGTTCCACTGTCTCCTACAAATTGTTGGCTATATACACTAGAAACACAAATTTCAAATACTAAGCTAAGTGAAATGGTGTTTAAAAAAATGGCTACTTCCCTCATTCATTTTAGATAATTAAATTAATTTTTTTAAGAAATCAGAGCTCATTTAAATATATCTGAATTTACTTAGTTACCCAACATACAAAGGATGTCATCAGTGACCACGTTTCATGAAGATTTGTTCTATAAGAGTGAGTCATCCAAAATTGCAGCCCTCTCTGATGAATAATTCTGAAGCATTATTTGTAAGATGACATTACGAAAGCCAGTGCATTCTAATGAGTTGTGTAAAAGTGTATTAAGAAAAGTATTGCATGGAATATTTGAAAAATATTCAACACAGTAAAACATGGGCAGATTATTTAGAGCTTGTTGAATATTTTGCATAAATAAATTAAAATTAAAATTATGGTGTATTTTAAGTTTATTTCTCGTATTAGCAGGGTTCAGTTAGTTGTTGTTCCTGTTGTTGTTTCTTTGAAAAGGGCATAAAACTTCAGGGGAGCTCTGCAGACTCTCACTTTTATTAAAGTCCCTTATCAAGATTGCTCATATGTGATTCTGTCAAATAATGTAATGGTTTGACTCTCTCTAACAAAGGTAAAACAAAGAAATATAAGTTCTTTTGATATACCTTATATTACAATTTTTCTACCACATTTAAAATATCAGTTTAAAAAAATGGTAGAACTACTGGGCAATTTGCACACAGATCAAAGGATATGAATTTCTTGACCAATCATTCTGAAATAGGCAGTAGAAGTTTGGGACATTTTATGTATTACAGATTTGTATAGCTTTCACAAAGAGCCATTAAAAAAAATTACCACCTACTTATGAAGATAAGGAAACTACACACAGATTAAGTTGTATATCAGTTAAATTTTGCTGTATAACAATAAAAAAAACCTCACTGGCATACAACAATGAACAGTTTTTTCTCACATGTGCAGGGTTCAAATGAACTAGACTGGGCTTGGTTCGGTGGTCTTGTTGGTATCTTCTGGGATCACTCATGTATCTGTTGGCTGACCATAGGCTCTGTCCTAGGCTGGGCTTGGTTGGTAAACCTTCGCTGTGACAGCTCTGTTTCCACAGGTTTCTCATCTTTTTCTTGGGACCAACAGTCTAATCTAGGCATGTCCTTCTCATGTCAATGGCAAAAGTGCAAGAGGGAAAGCAGAAACACACAAGGCCCCTTGAGACTAGGTTTACAACTGTCACAGTGTTACTTCTGATGCATTCTATTGGACAAAGCAGGTCACATAGGGTGATCAATCTACCTCACCCGTGTAGGAAGAACTCGAAAATTTGCTTGACAAAGGGAATGAATACAGAGAGGATGAATAGTTGGGACCATAAATGCCATTCATGTGTCCTGTCACTTTGCCTTAGATCCTACAAATAGTGACTAGCTGAGGAAGGTCAGGAACCTAGTCCTCTTCAGGCAATTGCTTTCTTCGTGGTTCCTTAGGCAGGTTTTCGTGTTTCCCTCTAAGCTGGTCCATTCAGAGGCTTTCTGATGGTGTTTGAATGTCTGCACTTACATTCTAGTTTCTACCTGTTCTAAGAACAAAGAAAAATAGATTCAGTTGATGGTATCCATTTCCATTTGCCTCCCTGCAGCTGTGGTGATCACATGTGCTGTGTGTGACACTGCACTGAGAGAATTAGAGAAAAATCATAGTCTGTCTGTCAAATGTATCTTGTCATCTTTATCTTATTGCTTCTGACTGCTCTGCCCACATTCTCATTCATAAGCAATAGATGATATCATCTATTGTTATTCTTAGATGAGATGAGGAAAATAGGCCCAATCTACTTATGTTGTTATGTTTACGATTTAATGTGCATTTTACAGTTACTGGGGCAGTATATGAATTTAATATTTGTTCTTTGCTATTTTGTTGTTTTTCAGTCAATTACCATTTTAGGATACATAACTACTACATTTGGAACATTGTATTAAATAAAAATATGTCATTTCCTCATGTTTTAAGTGTGTTCTTCTGTATTTGCACTTTAGTAAAGAGACAGCTTCTATGAGTGGTAAGAAATTGGCCTTATAGATACATATACTTAGGCTCTGCTGTTAATAGCATGACAAATCATCATTGTCTTAATGGTGGTTTAACATTATAACATACTGTAAATAAAGATTTTGTCCTATCTCCTAACAGCAAGTATATCATAATATTAGTTGGGCAAAATACTTACTATAATGCAAATATCTTTTACAGAGGTTCTTATTCGTCATCCATTTTATACACATCAGTGTATACATGTTAATCCCACTCTCCCAATTCATCACACCACCACCCCCATGCCCCCCCCACCTCCGCTTTCCCCTCTTGGTGTCCATACATTTGTTCTCTACATCTGTGTCTCTATTTCTGCCTTATAATGCAAATATTATGTGTTTTTTTTAATGCTACTTCTCTTTTTTTCTTGAAAAAATGATTAATTTCACTGAACTTGTTTAACCAAAAAGTAACACGGAAGTCAGAAAGACAAATAATTGTACTAGAATGATCCTATTACTGTATTTTCACTGTTAATAAGTGTTTAGAAGGCTCAAGTAAAGCATGTGGGGCTGTGTGTGCACACAGCTGTAAATCTTTTCAATAACATACATCTGTTGTTCACATATATTAGAAAATCAAACTGCCCCAAAGAAGTCTCCCTCTCCTTCCCTGCTTCCCACCAAGGCATAGGAAGAGACAGCCTTGTGAAGTCATTTGATTAGTACAGTGGAGTACTGCCCCAATCTCTTTTTAAAAAAAACAAAAAACAAAAAACACTTTAATTCTATTATGCCATCCCCTAAATAGCCCTTTTAGGCTCAGTTTCCTTCTCTACCCACTTATGTTCAAAGATAAAGTCCACTCCCTAGAATGATACAGCTCCACACCTACTTTGCAAAGCTCATTCCATGTGAGTCCCTAACAAAAATACCTTTGCTTCAGTAGTCTAATTTATGGCAGACTGATTTGTAAGTTTTTTAGAAAAGTGTTATTATTTATTACCTAAAAAATTATTTGTGTAAAATTAAAGAATACAGATTAATCAGAAATTCAGAAATAATAAAATAAATATCACCCATAATTCCACTCTCACCTATAATCACTGTTAACAATTTGGAGTATTTCTTTTGTTATATTTTCATCCTTTACTTTTTCTTTTTTTTTTTTTTTTTTTTTTTTTGCGGTACGTGGGCCTCTCACTGTTGTGGCCTCTCCCGTTGCGGAGCACAGGCTCCGGACGCGCAGGCTCAGCAGCCACGGCTCACGGGCCCAGCTGCTCCGCGGCATGTGGGATCTTCCCGGACTGGGGCACGAACCCGCGTCCCCTGCATCGGCAGGCGGACTCTCAACCACTGCGCCACCAGGGAAGCCCCATCCTTTACTTTTTCATTGTATTTTTCTCCAAGTTTTTATTATAAAAAATTTGCAAACCTCTTGAAAAGTTGTAAGAATTTTACAGTGAACATCTGTTTACCTAGAGTCTACCATTAATGCTTTACTGTATGTGCTTTATCACGTATCTAAAATTCATCACTCCTGTATGCTCCATCAGTCATCTTATATTTGATGCATTTCAGAGTAAACTGCAGACATTAGTACACATAATTGCAGAGCAGTTATGGGGTAGTTAGAAGTTTTAGGCGAAATGCGGGGACCCATCAGAGAATGGACACATCTATCTGTCATTGTAGGTTTTCCTAGATAGTACTAATGTTTCCATAAATATAGTTAAGGTGTCAGACTACATGTCCTCATTTTTAGTTTGGAAATCAGTCCCCATAGGACATATCTGGGGCATATGGACCTATCAGAGGTTTCCAAAGCTAGGTGTTGGAATGTAGGCCATTTTCCCTGAGACAGGCTAAATCCTTGAGAAATAAATAAAAGAGGTTTCTTTTCCCATTGACCCACCTACCCTTAATTGGTGACAACATAAGTGGCAGCAAGAGCAAGATATTGAGGTGTTCTTCCTACCAGATATAAACATAGAACACTTTTCAGATTTTCTTTTACTTTCTTTAAAAAAATTTTTTTTGTGTGTGATCTGTTTTATTGCTTGCTTCTTAACTTATTTTTCAACTTAGCAATACAAAATACCTATTCTACCTTCACCTTTTCACTTCAAGGATGTGTTCTTGACCTGGAGTGAATGAATTAGCTTCTAGAGAGCTGTGAATCGCCTGAAAACTTTCTGTATGAATACATGTATGTACAAGAAAGTACATGGTTTTTTTATCAGATTCCAAATGGTATCTAACCCACAAGACTGGGAGAACAACTTACTTAAATCTGTAACCATGTAAAAGGCACAATTAGATCAAATAAGTTAGAGCCAGTGTTCAGAGGTATACTGTGGTCTCCTAGAAATTTTTTAAGGAGCAAAAACTGGATGCTGGTAATAGTAAGGAATTATAATAAGGGCACAAGATCTCTGCATTTGATTTCTGGAGTACATTCTTTAATATGAAAGCTAGAAATGTATGACCTCTGGAGCCTCTGTTAATGCCAGTTTGATAGGAAGTACTTTCACTGAAAATATTATTTCAATGGGATCCTCTTACTCCTTTAGCCAACTAGTATATATTAGGGATTTGGTGCTTATAATGTTGTTCAGTCACAGCTCAATTTTGTGCCACCATTTCATTCCTTCCTTCAGATGTCTGATAATGAATGTAACCCTTTATTTGCTTTCACTGCTTACTCTCCTATTCAAAATTATTCTCAGGCTGCATTCCAGGGGGGCAAAAACAAATAGAGATAAGCTTTTGATGATCAACAAAGTAGACACAGATGGTGCAGGATATAGCAGTAGTTTTCAGAAGCAATTGACACAATTCTAATTCTTTTACTGTTTCTAATGTCATGTTTACCTGAACTAATTCTTCCTCTTATTATTCATTTTCTATAAATATGCTCTTATTTTATTTGTAAGTGCTCCAAGAATATGCCACATAAAAAGATTACAGCAGCACTTCTGATTCACTAAAAGGAAGTAATTTGTTATGGATTGGAAGGTTGGGTTTAAAGAGAAAGTGGATTGTAGAACATTGTAAAAAGCTTTTTTATTTTTTAAGGAAGAATTTTTCCTATAGAGAAAAACTGTCTGCCTTATGAACATTTAAGGAGATATTTATTAAAGAGAAAGTTCTTTTACTGAAGGAGCTTAGGTGTAAATAGGGATTTTGAGGTTGTTTTCAGAGAGGATTTATAAAGTTTGGGCTATTCAGAAGCTTTGGTGGAATACATCTTTCTAACTAGATAGAGAGGAAGCCAAAGAGAAAGTTAACAAACTTAAGTCCTTGTTATCTTAGCTACAAGTTCTTTGCTTATCACTTCTGCATCTCAACGATATTTAATATATCTTTTTTTAAAACTTATTTATTTGATTTATTTTTGGCTGGGTTGGGTCTTCGTTGCTGCGCACGGGCTTTCTCTAGTTGTGGCGAGCTGGGGCTACTCTTTGTTGCAGTGCACGGGCTTCTCATTGCGGTGGCTTCTCTTGTGGAGCACAGGCTCTAGGCACGCGGGCTCAGTCGTTGTGGTGCATGGGTTCTAGAATGCAGGCTCAGTAGTTGTGGCCCATGGGCTTAGTGTTCCGCCACATGTGGGATCTTCCCGGACCAGGAGTTGAACCCATGTCCCCTGAATTGGCAGACGGATTCTTAACCACTGTGCCACAAGGGAAGTCCCTTAATGTATCTTTATATTTTTCTGTTTCTGTATGGAGACCACTATGCAAAGACTATATGGCACTATGTAATTATGTTTGTTTAATGTATGGGTTTAAAGACATGTGATTGCATTCATGCCACCATTTGTTACGGAACTTACCATGCCCTTGTGGTACACATCTTGATTATCTCAGTGATTTCTAAAGTTCTACATATTAAAAGTTTCCTTTTTTAACTGCATAGCACTAAAAATAGAATCAATTATAGATACATCATTAATGAAAAAGCAATAAAGATGTCCTCGGTAAAGCTTCCTGGTTAATTATGATTCCAGTTTTGCCTTTTGTTCTATTTGCTTTAGTATTAGTGGCCTTTTGTTCTATTTGCTTTAGTATTAGTGGCTTGGAAGAAAGGTACAATGGGCCCTTTTAACATCTCAGATTTGCGGAATTAGTTCCTGTTGAACATTGATGGCTAGGAAGTTATTATTAACTTGCTTTGAGTCATTGGAGGAAGTCAAAACAGGGAGAAATCTGTTTATCATGGTTCATATTATAAAAGAGGTTACCTATAGGGATAAAAATCCAAGGTCTATATTAAAAAAGTATATTGAGCGCACAGCACACTTTTCTTAAATAGAAAGCTATAAATATCTAATCAGATAATTTTAAATTATTTTAAATAATAACAAACATTTTAACATAAACTAAACTTCTATGCTTATTTTTATATTTGATTTGGGTTTAATTTATTTAAAAGATAATAATGCACTGATCAAATGAAGAGTTGGGATGCCTACCTGTCTAGGTATCCCCCAAGAGGCCATTACCTTAATGCATCTACTATGGGCCCATGTCTGTTCCTCAACCTTAAAAATTCTAAAGTTTATTTTTGTCAGTTTGCCCATAGTAGGTTGATTTCTTGACATATAAATGAAACTGTTTACTAATTTCCCCCAGGTAGGTCATTATGATGTAGATCAGAATTCTTAGGTTGGCAAGAACACACATTTTCCTATAAAATATCTGCATAGAAATCCATTCATTATCAGAAGATTACCAAGTCAACATGTGTTCAGAATAATGGGAGTCCTGTAACTCAAATATGTACTGGCATCAGCCAAAGATAATTTGAAACCTCTATCTAGAATTCTAGCTAGGTAGAAATCCCTGCTACATGCAAGCTCCTTGAGGGTGGGGGCCGTTGTGGATCTTGTTCACTGCTGTATCCTCAACCCCTGGTATGGCATCTAGAATATAGTATGCAATCAAAAAATGTCATTGGATGAATGAATGAATGAATGACTGAATGAATGGAACCATAGTACTCTGAGTCTGTTAGCCAATACTCTTTCTCTTAAACAGTGTTTGAATGGACTATGCGAACATGTGCTCTTTGCTGTTCTTTTAATACTAATCCAACTCTATCCTTATTGACCTTTTGTTTCATCAGATAGATGAATATCTTTTATTTGGTTTTGCTACTGCCTAAGAACAAATCTAACCCTTTAAGGAAATTTGTTGAATCCCTAATACGTTATGTTATATGTTACTTTTGTAATTTACCTTAACTTCTCAAATTCTTGGAGTAAACCTCATTTTTTTTTCTTTTCCTTAACTTGTAGTCCAGTGGTTTGGACACTGGCATTAGATCAGTCTGACTTTGAATTCAGACTTGCCTGTTATGAATCATATAATTTTGAACAAGCTACTTTACCTCTTTGAGCTTCATTTTGCTCATCTATAAAATATGATTAACATAGTTCTGGTACAAGTTAAATAGTACAGCATGTACAGAGTAACAGAGTATCTAAGACACTGTAAAGACTTAATAAATTATACATCAGTATCATTATAGATATTGTCTAATATCATTACAAATGATCGATACTGTTATGACTACAAAACTCTGCAGCTATAATATATTTTCATTTTGTACTCCAAAAGGAGTACAAAAGTAAGCAGAAGTCTAGGAACTAGTTGCATCCTGGGAAAAAGTACCAGGAGCAATGCCACAGAAAGAAAGAGTAGGTTGAATTTTTTCAGATATAAAAGATGATCAGAGGAAAATGGACAACCAATTTTGATACCTTTAACTCAAACTAAATGGCACCAAAGTGAAGAGTGTTTGATGGCTCTATCTCAGCTATGGGAATAGAATTTGAATTCCATAGGATAGGAACCATTGTGTTTCTTGTTTACAGCTAGTCTGTGGGATATAACATATTGTGGATATTCAAAAAACAATGTTTTTTAATGAAAAAATGAATACCCATGGGCAAAATTGTAAAATGAGGCTATTTAATATTAATTCTGCAATCTTAAAGACCTTTTTTTATCTTTCTAAGATTTACTTTGTATTTAATATTTAAATTGTTTAATTCATCAACTGCTATGCCAGTACCTTGCATTCTCAATGCAGATTATTCTCAAATGATCTATACTTACACACACAAGTTGAAGTAGAGTGAGCACAGAAACCAAGTGAGATTGCGTCTAATTGTAATCACTCAGCTATCACCTTCTTAGACTTTTCCTAACCACCCTATCTAAAAATAGCACTGCTCCATCACTGTCACAAACCTATACCTATTTCCATGCTGCTCTATTTTTCTTATCTCCTATCACAACCTGGTATTATAATTTATAATTATTTTTACTCTCAGACACTAGAAAATAAGGTGAGTGTGGGCAGGAGCATTGCCTTGTTCTCAGCTATATCCCCGGAGCATAGTATAGTGGCTGGTCCATGTTAGGCTCTCAGTAAATATATGTGGAATAAACAAATGAATGGACTAAAAGATCACATATGTGTAGACTCTATTGAAGACAGTCAGAGCCACTCAGTATCACTGTTTGACAACAAGCATGATTTGATCTGCTATCAAGTTCCTACTCTATAGCATTTGACCACGTATTAGCATTAACACTTAAAGTTAAAAACAAAGCCCCACGATATCATTCATATTATGACTTACATATATTCTATATATACTTCAATTGCATCATAAAATAAGTAGCCAATATAGTTTTCTTTTTTTTTTTTTTGTATTTTAGACTGTGACTTGTACCATTCCATCCACAAAAAATTCTTCATTAATAAAGAGCCACACAGTTGCCCTGAAAGATCTCATAGTCACAGCAAACTGTAATGAATAGAATCACATTACATTTCGTGGTATCTCACTGGGCACTTAGAGTGTAGTAAAGTCTGCTCTCAAGTATTATAAATTTGCATACACTGAAGATCAAGTAACGTATGCCCAGGTAATTGATGCAGCAAAAAGACATAGTCCAGCCCCATTACAGAGCTTATGACACATGGCTCTCGATTGCTCTCTAACTACACTTCCAAAAAAACACCTAAGATTTTAGTAATCATGTAAGAAAGGAGAAAATAAAAACTATATTTTTAAAAGGATGTCTAAAAAGATGTACTTTGGGAATTCCCTGGCGGTCCAGTAGTTAAGACTCTGCCCTTTCATTGCTGAGGGCGCAGGTACAATCCATAGTTGGGGGGCTAAGATCCAGCAAGCTGCATGGTGTGGCCAAAAATAATAATAATAATACTTTAAAAAGTGAAAAAAAATAAATAAAAGAAGTCATCTTAAAAAAAAGATGTGCTTCTCAGCAACTATTGTTACTACATATTATGTAAATCTTTACATTTTCATTCAACTCATAATTTATAGCAATATTATACAACTGTAAGTTAGTTGAAATTGACATTTAAGCTGAACTAGCCTATTATACTGCATTGGTTTTAAGAACTGCATTCTAGATGGCTTCATTACTTGGGAGAAATGTTTTCCTTTTTATTACTTAATGTACAAACCATTTTATTTGTTAAAATCTGACTTTAGTGATGCCAATGTCAACAGTTATTTTGTCCCTACCCTACCCTTCTCTTTCTTCTCTAAGTTCAACTTAAAAAAAAATGATACTCAATCGTTTACCAATTTGGCTTATATTTTTATTGTACCTCATTTTCATTTGACTTACTATATCAAATATAAGTGCTATAGAAAAGATTTACACATCTAACCACTTCCAATTTTTTAGCTCAAACCAAATGGAGACAAAGATACAATTCAATGTAGCGTTTGTAGATAAACTAACTTGATAACACTCAGAAATCTTAAACCTATTCCAAACATTTTGGTAACACTTAGTTTTAGAAACACTGAAAAAACTGAAATGAGAACAGAAAATATGAAATAGGACTACAAACTATCAATAGTACCCTCTCATTTCTCTGAAAGATTAGATAGATTGTTGTGAAATCATTCCTCAGGTCCAAGATATATTGCAAAATCAGAATCCACCCAATTCATAAGTTATATCTTGATTAGATGACCCTATGTTTTGTATACTACTGAAAGGATTAACTGGTATTAGCAGCTAATTATCATATTTATTATAAAAATCAACCAACGTGAACCAAAAATCAAATTTATCTGAGAGAATACTTTTTCACTTTTAAAAAATGAGATAGGTTGCTACCCAAATTATCTTTTAACTATAAATTCACTTCCATTTAACTTTTTTAAATAGCTATATTAAAAACCTGAGATATGAGCATATAAAGTCAATGACGGAATCCTACCTGAGGGGGGGGAGGCTTGAAGTCTAACAGACTATTAAGTAAGATCTACAACTAATCAAAGGGCTGAGCCTCCAAGGTTAGGGAGTGTCTCATTTAACTTTTTATCTCCAACATCCAGCCTAGTACCTGGCACACATTTAGTGATTTAGTGCCCAGTAGACAGTTGTGAATATTGTTAAGTATCATGACAGCCATTAAAAAAAAAAAAAAAAAAAAAGAGTAATGGGAGTTCTAGAAAAGGAGCAATGTATAAACCTGATTTGTTCCAAAGTTAAGGTCAAAATAGTGGTAAAATAAGTTTTTAGTACTCAGAAACCCAAACCCAAGCTTGAGCCATTTTTAGGTCTATTAGTTCATTTTTGGATTTACATATAAATTAATTTAGTAAAACTCAGACCCTAAGAGCCACAAACATTAACAGTCTAAATTGGTAAATTGTTAACTAGGCCCCATACTTTTCAGGAAATTTCATAATCCCCCTTTGGCCCAATAAAGATATCCTACTAGCCACTTTTTATTTGTAAATTCCCTGAATTTTTTTTTTCTTTTCACATTTCAAGAAACCTAGAAGAGTATGAAAAATAAGAAATTATTTGGCCCTTAGAGCACTTCTGTCTGATCGGCTCAAGGCTCTGTAGAGTCACTCCCTGATTCTTGTGACATCCTCCTGAAGTAAGATGGCATAAATGTCAAGGTCCAAGATCCACATTCTACACAGGTGCAGAAGTTGAAATTCACAGTTAAGTAACCTGTTCTGGACCAGCCAGGAGTGTGGTGGCATGTCTCAGCGTAAATGTCAGAGTGCTGCAGTTGCTTTGCCAGACACGTTATGTGCTAGGAAAGCATTTCAGAGCCGTTGCCTGGCACCTCACAGAGGCTTAGCTGACCAGGCTACCTTTCTGCTTCCTCCTCAACAGGAGCAACAGAACCAGAGACCAGAAGGACTCTACGACTAAATGAGGGCTCCCATACTTTTATACAGATTTTCAGATTGTTGGGTTCTGTAAAATCCTCCATCAGTTTCCTGCCCCGCCTTGTTTCTAATGTTCCTGGGCCCTGCATTTGAAATTTTCCACTCCTCGATTCTCTGTCATCTAAAATTATGATACTAATCACAGGTGATCACTATCCTTATGGTCTTTCATCTAAAATCCATCCTTTATTAAAACCCCATTGTTTTTATCAGTCTTCAGTCTGGGCAGTATATGAATATGGCAATTATGCCTCTTTTTTGAACCCACACACAGTGGCCTGGAGAGGAAAAGTGATGCCCCTGAGCAGTGTAATGAGTCTATACCCTTTCCTCCCACAGGTCACTGTGCTATGCACCCAACCCCACCCTTTTGTTCTTTGATATCCTTTCCCTTACTTATCCTTCTAATTATCTCATCACACCTCTGCTTTCCTTCTTTGTCTTTCACCACGCAGTAAAATAGAGACACTCCTTAATGTGTTATCTCCTTGCCCCTCTTCACTTTGTTTTGCTTGGCCACCTTATCTCTCTCCCTACCCCTGTCCCCCGTCCCCCCACTCCCCCGCCCCATGGTTTCAATCCCATTTCACCTCATCTATACTCCACACTTTGTATTAAGCTTTTACCTGCTCAGAAAACTTTAGGAACTTCCTATCACTTATTAGAAGGAGTCAACACTCCCTGGCTTGACACTCCTGACACTAATCAATTTTCCCCGAACCTACAACCATCTCTCATATTACCCTCTCACATTCTTAGTGTTGTCCAAGTTTGGCCATTGTCTATTTCCTAACTCACTCCGCATCTTTTTGCTTTCATGCCTATACTGTTTCTCTTTCCCCTTCTCAACTGCCCTTTACCCCATCTCCATATACCCAAATTTTATCCATTTTTCTAGAAGCATCTCATGCTTCATGATATCAATATTGTCATTGCTTCTCACACCATGAAGCAGCCCCTTATCAAGGTTTCAGGATGTGTGGTCAGAAGCCTACCTGTGTCAGAATTACTTTTGATTCTTATTAAATATGCACATCCCCAGGTCTCAGCCTAGCCTACTATATTTAATTATCTAAAGATGAGGACCAGAAATCTAAATTTTTAACAAGCTTCCCACATGAATCTTATGCACATTAAGTTTTTAGAACTACAGCTGTATATTCTGAATTCTCAAGTTACACTTAAGTTTTCTTTTCTTTAGGTACATTCAGTTGTTCCCTTTCATCATCATTATTTGTCTGTGTACTTTATTTGTGAGAGCATTCTGAGGGAAGGTATATAACTTTAACATCAAAATAAATGCTTCTGTACACAAATGCTCCTTGAATTTATTAAATCTTTGATAAATATTGATTGATTAAAAGAAAATGAATGCATGTATTTCATTTGCTGGCACCCAATGAGCATTAGAATTTATGTCTAACTCATAAACCTATATTTATATATTTTGGCAGATGAAAAAAACAACTTGACTTTTCCTCAAAACTACACAAAAATGTGAGGTGGATTGAAATAATATTAGGATATCACTTAAAAGATTAATTATGCATTTCTAAGTTTGGCTAATTCCTCAATCACTGCAATGCTTAATGGAAGACCTGATAGGCAGCCTGGGCTTTACTTAAAATTTTCTCTTTGCCATTTTACTGTCCACTCTTTGGTAGTTCTTTCCATGTTCCTGGGTCTCTTTTTCCTCCCTTTAATGTAACGAGGTTCAACTAGATAAGCCAACTAATAATTCTATGATTACATTATTCTATAATTAAGCTATGTGGTTTAAGCAGGGCTACAACTTCTGATCTTAGACTACTCTGGCTTAGTCTTATTAAATGAAAGCACTTGCATTTAACTTTCCCCAGAGATTCTCACAAAAGAGAGTTTAAAACTCTCATTGTCTAAGAAACAAATGCGCCTAAATGTCTTTTACATCATTCATGTTAACTCAAATCATTTAGCAGAGGCTGTTTTAAGTATGTATTAATTTTAGCCCATGTCTTATTGCCTATGTTATTAACCAATACATTAAATTGACATTGAAACTGATATTTTGCTATTGTGATATTGTTCTATGCCTGCAAAGTAAGCTAGAATTCTGGGCTTTCCTGATGCTGGGATCTAAGATATATATATTTCTATGGTTATAGCCTTAACAAAATAACTTCAGTGAGAATGAAAATAGTGTCTTTGACAAAAGTTCTTTTTTTTGGACCATTTTAACACAGAGAGGCAACGATGGATATACTCTTAAAAATTATTCCTAAGATTGTTCTCATTTTTATATATTAAGTCCACTTTATTTTAAAACATGTTTCCATGCATAATTATGACAAACAATGGGTTAAAAATGTTGATCTATCCCCTTCTGATATTGTTATGACTAGATATATTACCTTTTCACAGTTCCAATTTTAGTTTTACTGGTGGATAATTAGATATGAGAGTAAAATTATTGTTTTATTTCTGTATCATTACTACTATTCATCCCACATTTACTACATTAAACAATATATTCAAATGAGATAATGAATTACAGGTTTTAAGAGCAGAATGTTCTATATTTGTTGAAGAAAATTATGCTAAATCTTCATTGGAGACATTAGAGTTGTACCTTGTAGTGGAGTTAATTATATATAAAGACTTCCTTGGGCCAGGATTTATTTTAGAAATAAAATAAAGTTTCTCTAAAGAATTTATTATCATCTAAAAGTAATAATAGATTATATAGTACATTTTATTAAAATATAAATAATCCAGCTTTGTTGTTTTTTTAATGTCAGCTATTTGACTTACATTTCTTGAGTCTGATTTCAGAATAATATTATTTCAATCTACCTCACATTTTTCTCTTGTTTTGAGTAAAAATAAAAATCATTATTTTCATCTGTCTGTAAATGTGTTTATGAATTAGACTTGGACATTCTAATACTCATAGGGTGCTAGCCAAGGAAGCTTACCTAAGACAAGTTTTTAGTCATAAAGACTTTAAAGTCTTTAGTCCTTAGTCTCTTTAGGTCCAATATAATCAGTTCCTTAGTAAACAACTATCCTGTTAGTGACTTCCTTAGAGCACCTTCCCTATAAATTCTTTGCAGACTTCTCATAATTCAACAAGTTGGAAAAATGTGGAATGAATGGGAATATATTTCATTTCAAAGTAGAAGACTTCAAGATGTTCATTTCAATTCCTACATCCAGGTGGAACCTACCTCTGTGATAAGGGGATACCTATCTTTTCCTTTCTAAAAATTATAGTACCAGGTGACCCAAACATTTGGCACATATGCTCTTAACAAGGTAACTTAAAGGTACAGGAATATTAGTAATTTTTTAAAAGGACATACAAATATCAACAGGATTATTGGAGATTAATTCTTATGGTACTTTAGTCACTCTCTGATAGTCAGCTAGATATGGAGGGACTTCATTATTTGTCTCAATCATGGGTACACAATTTTGTGCACCACTGCTTAGGTGACCTAAAAGAGGTTATACAAAAACTCAATGTCTTATCAGAGAGGAGTCAGTAACAGGGAGGATCTACTGCAGTGGTTAATGTAATACTGGTTTAGGCAATAATATAATTGCTCAATAAGAAGTAATGTCAAATGTTAGCTGGACGCGCAGGCTCAGCGGCCATGGCTCACGAGCCCAGCTGCTCCATGGCATGTGGGATCTTCCCGGACTGTGGCACGAACCCGTGTCCCCTGCATCGGCAGGCGGACTCTCAACCACTGCGCCACCAGGGAAGCCCCCAAATGTTAGCTTTTTAAACATTAGGTATAGCTCTTTCTTCCAATCCATTTTAGTTCTTCCAGAGAAGTGGTTAGGCCCTGCATCTCCATTTCAGATGTTCAGCCAGTGGTGTTGTGATTCTCTTTACATGCTGTCTTGCATTTAATCACAAAATTTTCCCAGAAGGAGCAGTTTAATGATGGAATCATCACACTTGCTATTTTCTGTCCTTTCTGAAACCACAGGTTAGACCCAAGGGATGTCCGTTTGATCTTCCTTAACTATGAGAAGTAAAAATTGATTATTTGGTTTTCTGATGAGGAAAAAGATGCTTTTTAAAAGCTTATCCTTTAGCAATTAAGCTTCTTGGGCTTTGAATGAAACAGCATGTAGTTTCTCCAGGGTATAGGGGATTCAGAAACACCTTCTTTTCCCATGACAGTTGTGCATTAGTGAGCTGCTTATCATTTGGTGTCCTGTTAAACAAACTGGACCGTTTTGCACAGTCTCCATTATTTAAAAGTAAAATCTTATTCTGATATATCATAACTAATATTCTATAAATTATAAATTATGTATCTAAATGATTTATACAAATAAAAAATAAATTATACAAATAGTAGTTAAAAGGACTGATTTTAGAATAGGCTGTCCAGATTTAAATCAGTTTCCAGCATTTACTAGCTGTGTCTAGGAGCAAGTTGATTAACCTTTCTGTAACTCATCCATAAGATGAGGACAATAATAGTTCCAGTCTCATAGCTTTTCTGTGAGGATTAAATAAGTTAATACAAAGTGTGTGTGACTGGTTCATAGGAAGCACCCAAACAGCGTTAGCTATTACCATTTATAATTTAATAGGAAAAAGAAAGTCATACCTATCAGCTGTCACTACTGAGTTTCCCCAGTATGCACTATATAACTTTATCCCACTAAGAAAAGCATTGTTTATTTATGACTTTATATGCACTTAATTAGATATATTTTGACATATTTACATAAGAAAGAAGTTACCTTCATTTTAGGTGATCACATTTACCCACACAACTAAGATGATGTATGATTCTTGAAAATGTGGAAATGAAACCACTTGATGTATTTTGTTTTTAACATCTTTATTGGACTATAATTGGTTTACATTGTTGTGTTAGTTGCTGCTGTATAACTAAGTGAATTAGCTATACGTATACATATGTCCCCATATCCCCTCCCTCTTGCCTCTCTTCCAAGCCTCCCTAAACCGCTCATCTAGGTGGTCACAAAGCACCGAGCTGATCTCCATGTGCTATGCGGTTGCCTCCCACTAGCGATCTTTTTGACCGTTGGTAGTGTATATATGTCAGTGCCACTCTCACACTTTGTCTCAGCTTACCCATCCCCCCCCCCCATGTCCTCAAGTCCATATTCTACGTCTACATCTTTATTCCTGTTCTGCCCCTAGGATCTTCAGAACCTTTTTTTTTTTTTTTTTTTTTTTTAGATTCCATATATAAGTGTTAGCATATGGTATCTGTTTTTCTCTTTCTGACTTACTTCACTCTGTATGACAGACTCTAGGTCCATCCACCTCACTACAGATTACTCAATTTCGTTTTTTTTATGGCTGAATAATATTCCATTGTATATATACACCACATTTCTTTATCCATTCATCTGTCAATGGACGCTTAGGTTGTTTCCATGTCCTGTCTATTGTAAATAGAGCTGCAGTGAACACTGTGATATGTGATTCTTTTTGAATTATGGTTTTCTCATGGTATATGCCCAGTAGTGGGATTGCTGGGTCCTATGGTAGTTTTGTTTTTAGATTTTTAATGAACCTCCATACTGCTCTCCATAGTGGCTGTATCAGTTTACATTCCCACCAACAGTGCAGGAGGGTTCCCTTTCCTCCAAACCCTCTCCAGCATTTATTGCTTGTAGATTTTTTAATGATGGCCACTCTGACTGGTGTGAGGTGATACCTCATTGTAGTTTTGATTTGCATTTCTCTAATGATTAGTGATGTTGAGCATCCTTTCTTGTGTTTGTTGGCAACCTGTATATCTTCTTTGGAGAAATGTCTATTTAGGTGTTCTGCCCATTTTTGGATTGCGCTGTTTGTGTTTTTGATTTTGAGCTGCATGAGCTGCTTGTATATTTTGGAGATAAATCCTCTGTCAGTTGCTTTGTTTGCAAATATTTTCCTCCATTCTGAGAGTTGTCTTTTGGTCTTGTTTATGGTTTCCTTTGCTGTGCAAAAGCTTTTAAGTTTCATTTGGTCCCATTTGTTTATTTTTGGTTTTATTTCCATTTCTCTAGGAGGTGGGTGAAAAGGGATCTTGCTGTGATTTATGTCATAGATTGCTCTCCCTATGTTTTCCTCTAAGAGTTTGATAGTGTCTGGCCTTACATTTAGGTCTTTAATCCATTTTGAGCTTATTTTTATGTATGGTGTTAGGGACTGTTCTAATTTCATTCTGTTACACGTAGCTGTCCAGTTTTCTGACCCAAGATATGATCTATCCTGGATAATGTTCCATGAGCACTTGAGAAGAAAGTGTATTCTTTTGTTTTTGGATGGAATGTCCTATAAATATCAATTAAGTCCATTTTGTTTAATGTAGCATTTAAAGCTTGTGTTTCCTTATTTATTTTCATTTTGGTTGATCTGTCCATTGGGGAAAGTGGGGTGTTAAAGTCCCCTACTATGAATGTGTTACTGTCGATTTCCCCTTTTATGGCTGTTAACATTTGCCTTATGTATTGAGGCGCTCCTATGTTGGGTTCATAAATATTTACAATTGTTATATCTTCTTCTTATGTTGATCCCTTGATCATGATGTAGTGTCCTTCTTTGTCTCTTGTAATAGTCCTTATTTAAAGTCCATTTTTTCTGATATGAGAATTGCTACTTCAGCTCTCTTTTGATTTCCATTTGTATGGACTATCGTTTTCCATCCCCTCACTTTCAGTCTGTATATGTCCCTAGGTGTGACGTGGGTCTCTTGTAGACAGCATATGTATGGGATTTGTTTTTGTATCCATTCAACCAGTCTATGTCTTTTGGTTGGAGCATTTAATCCATTTAACATTAAGGTAATTATCAGTATGTATGTTCCTATTACCATTTTCTTAATTGTTTGGGGTTTGTTATTGTAGGTCTTTTCCTTCTCTTGTGTTTCCTGCTTAGAGAAGTTCCTTTAGCATTTGTTGTAAAGCTGGTTTGGTGGTGCTGAATTCTCTTAGCTTTTGATTGTCTGTAACGGTTTTAATTTCTCTGTGGAATCTGAATGAGATCCTTGCTGAGTAGAGTAATCTTGGTTGTAGGTTCTTACCTTTCATCACTTTAAATATGTCCTGCCACTCCCTTCTGGCTTGCAGAGTGTCTGCTGAAAGATCAGGTGTTAACCTTATGGGGACTCCCTTGTATGTTATTTGTTGTTTTTCCCTTGCTGCTTTTAATATTTTTTCTTTGTATTTAATTTTTGATAGTTTGATTAACATGTGTCTTGGTGTGTTTTTCCTTGGATGTATCCTGTATGGGACTCTGCACTTCCTGGACTTGATTGACTATTTCCTTTCCCATATTAGGGGAGTTTTCATCTCTACTCTCTTCAGATATTTTCTCAGTCCCTTTCTTTTTCTCTTCTTCTTCTTCTGGGACCCCTATGATTCGAATGTTGGTGTGTTTAATGTTGTCCCAGAGGTCTGTGAGACTGTCCTCAATTATTTTCATTCTTTTTTCTTTATTCTGCTCTGTGGTAGTTATTTCCACTATTTTATCTTCCAGGTCACTTATCCATGCTTCTGCCTCAGTTATTCTGCTACTGATTCCTTCTAGAGAATTTTTAATTTCATTTATTGTGTTGTTCATCATTGTTTGTTTGCTCTTTAGTTCTTCTAGGTCCTTGTTAAACGTCTCTTGTATTTTCTCCATTCTGTTTCCAAGATTTTGGGTCATCTTTACTATCATTACTCTGAATTCTTTTTCAGGTAGACTGCCTGTTTCCTATTCATTTGTTTGGTCTGGTGGGTTTTTACCTTGCTCCTTCATCTGCTGTGTATTTCTGTCTTCTCATTTGGTTAACTTACTGTGTTTGGGGTCTCCTTTTCTCACGTTCCAAGTCCGTAGTTCGCATTGTTTTTGGTGTCTTCCCCCAGTGGGTAATGTTGGTTCACTGGGTTGTGTAGGCTTCCTGGTGGAGGGGACTGCTGCCTGTTTTCTGGTGGATGAGGCTGGACCTTGTCTTTCTGGTGGGCAGGACTGCATCTGGTCGTGTGTTTTGGGGTGTCTGTGAACTTAGTATGATTTTATGCAGCCTCTCTGCTAATGGATGGGGTTGTGTTCCTGTCTTGCTAGTTGTTTGGCATGGGGTGTCCAGCACTGGAGCTTGCTGGTCGTTGAGTGGAGCTGGGTCTTAGTGTTTAGATGGAGATCTCTGGGAGACCTCTCGCTGATTGACATTACATGGGGCCGGGAGGTCTCTGGTGGTCCAATATCCTGAACTCGGCTCTCCCACCTCAGAGGTTCAGGCCTGACACCCAGCCAGAGCACCAAGATCCTGTCAGCCATATGGCAGTGAATGTGGCAGTGTCCATTATGAAGTCAGATTGTGAGGGTCTACCGTAGCTGTTCAGATAGAACAGGCTGACTTGGGAGAGTTTGTCTACGAGGCTGTCTCCGGCAGCCAGTGGCTAAAAGAGTAGGTCTCTTCATGTGCTGCTAGAATCTTAAACGTTTATATAGAGGTCTTCACTGGGTTCAGTCACAGACTCAGTACAGATGGTGTCAAGAACACCTTACTCTCTCAAGTTTGTGTGCTTGAAACAGCTCCTAAGTCTGAGGGTCTGCAAGCTGCAGGAAGACAAGACCACCCAGGGCGGCCTGCAGGCCGTGGTTCTTGCCACGAACCCTGCTGCTGCCGTCATGGAATCCGGCTCCTACCGCTGCTCTGCAATGAATTTTCAGTGAAGTTTTCTCTCTGTGCCGATGAGATTCATGCTACTTGAGTTGCACAAAGCCATAGAGCATGTAAATGTTGGGGCAGGGGTACAAACCTAGCAAATCTGGCTCTAAGGTCTGTGTTACCTCACCCCGTCTGAAGCAAGGTCCTGGAGCAACACCCAACTGTGTGCGGCAGACGATGAGCAGGACATGTCGGCAGGCTTCACTGCCCAGGAGAGGGGGAGGTTCCCAGTTATCCACTTGATGTATTTTGTAATGATTATGAGTTCTTGTTTAGTAACAGATAATTGAATAGGTTTCACTAAGTGTTTTCAATAATGAAGGTTATAACTGATGAATTATATAAAGCGAAAGTATAGTGCAAACATTAATTTGGTGTTGCTTACCACTTTTATTTAACCTTTTTCTTTATTTGGAGATAGTAGTCACAAACATCTACCACCTAGAAAGGTAGTCCAGATTAAATTATATTCACAAGAGAGGTGTCTTTGGAGAATAAGTTCCCTCTAATGAAACTACTGATAGTACTGCAGGCCGGCCCCTCATATGTCAAACACCTGTCTTGGTGAGACAAGTTTAATGCATAGAAAGAGCTTCTATTAGCAGCAAGCCGTTGGCACAACCTTTGTTTATGAAGGTAAAACAAGAAACGTTGCACCTTGCTTATTTTCTTCATGCAAGAGCCTGTGTGAACTGCAGTGAACTGTAGTAATTCTATTTAAATAATTTCTTTTAACTTAGTGTTTTCTATCACTCACTCCTTTTAAATAATAAATAAACACGGATGACAATTTGGCTTTCATAAACTTTTGGAGAGCATAGTCATATAAAGCCTACCAACAAAATGCTTATGTTATTTGAAGGTCAGTTATAGTTATTTTCCTTTTCTTTTTTTTTTCCTTCCAAACTTAATAAAAGTAATTTGAGAAGGTTGAGGTTTTTATACAAACAAAAATACTTAGGTAATATTCTATTTAGACATACAGTAATTGCAAGATTTCAAGTGTTTAATATTTTAGAATGTAGAACTCACTGAACCACTGTGTCAGACTCTTGAATTTATACAAAATCTTACCTTTGGTTTTAACATTTTTTTATTAATTGATTCACACCATAGGTGCAGGGAAATTGGCTCTCCAGAATGTTGGAAAAATGGAAGCAGAGATATTTTTAGGTAAATTTAGGCATTCATTCTGTGAATTCTCCACAGAAATAAGAATGTGTTATATCTGATGCTTTGGCTTCCCAGTATATGAACACATCTCTCATTAAGTTAACTTTTCCAAATGATGATGTAAGCTCAGAATATAAAAGGACAATGGTGTATGAAAGGTTGAGTTTTCCAGACCCTGGTGAGACCCTACCATCCTTGGACAGTGTCACTGGCAGCTATATGCCCCCACTGGGCACTCTAGGGGCCAAAGTGCTGAGGCAGGCTGCATGCACTCCTACTTGGTGTGACTAATTAAGTTGAAAACATAATCTCACCTCACATTGGGCATATACAGTGGGATTTCTTCCTGCCAGTCCATAGTCAAGCTGAAACAATGTTAATAGTTTTTGTCATTTTGGGAATGGCTTGATGCCTGAGCAGGAATCAGGTTCCCATTGTTTCTCTATTCATTAACTGATGCTCCGGGAGGGATTAAACCGATGATAAATGAGCAAGGCATTCTACTCTTGTCAAATGAGATTTAAAAAAACTGTGCAAAAATGTGTAGAATGACTTGAATGAACATTTACAGAGGATTTATTATTACAGAGTTATCTTGGGCTCACCCATGGAGGAATAACAAGTCAATAATATAAAATTTAGAATTAAAACTGAGTTTCACTCTGTTTACCAGTATTACTGCTGTCAGTAGCACGGGGACATTCTAATGGCCCAACTTTGTGCTGAGAAAAGTTATTTAACTTCTGCTAGCCTTAGTTTCCTGATTTATACAATGAGAATAATAATAATTCATAGGATTATTGCAAGAACTAAACTATATTATAGCTGTAAAATTGGCCTTGACATATACTATGCACTAAGTGAAGATTATTCATTATTATTTATGTTTGAAATAGACATTAGTATTCTTATTTTACAAGAAAGAGAGAGAATATTAGTGCTCAGATAGTCTTACCCACTAAACTAAGGTCATGCACAGCTAATATGTGTAAAGCTTCAGTAGGCACATGATTCATATCAAAGTGATTTTGAAAAGGTTATGGAAATTTGTAATAAGTTGACCATAGTAAGGTCCTGAAGCTGGTCCACTAGTCTTACATGATGAAAATGTACTTACTCCATTGATACATATGGCATATTTCTTGTCCCAGATCTTGAGCTCCTACTGAGTGGTGTAGTTTCTCCATTTCTAATTTTAAACTTTGTAACATTTTACCATTTCAGTGTGTGTGTGTGTGTGTTGTGATACAACCCATATGTCATTGGAGGCCCTCTTGCCCTTTAAGCTCTAAATAAGATTGGTTTACACTCCTAATCCATGGAAAGCCCAATACCCTTCTCAGGATTTCTGTGAACTCCCAATGGGTCTTGCCTTGTCGTGGTCACCTGTCTCCAATTACCTCTTTCTGTAACTTTTTTGTTTTCTTCCCTGTATCTCTGCTATGTTATATATTGAAATACGGAAATCAACCTCTTTCTTAAGTATATAGCACGTGCACAGTTCCATAAAAATAAATGTGCTCAGCAATGTGAATCTAGCACACTTTCCTGAATTATGGGGAAGATGCAGAAACACCAACAACTTAAAATTGAATACTATATATCCCCAGTTTTAATATTTTTTTCATCTATCTTAAAGGCCGTCCCACCTAGCCCTGCTCATTTTTTATCTTTATTCCCCACCATCCACTAACTTCTCATTAATTTCTAATTTAGGAATAGTTTTGCTGTCTTCCATTGTTTCTCTCCTAATAACACGTGTTCTCAGACTCTTATTCCACCGCAAGCACCTTGTCAAGATATCTTCCTAATCTTAGTCAGTGTTCTCTTTAAAAGGAACACTGTTATCAGGGATTAACATATGCACACTGTAATGGGAAGCCATCTCAACTCTTCTTGGAACAAGGAGGAGCAGAGTTAAATAAATAAAATTAAGAAAATGAAACAAAGCAAAACTCACAATTGAAAGTTGCTTTTGTGGGAAAAGGACTCCACATCAGCTCAGAAGTTCTTTGAACACCTGTAACTTCTCATTACCCAATGTGCAGAGGGGTGCAACTGTTAGAATCACAGGAGCAATTTCTTTTTTCTCAGAAGCAAACAGTGGCTAAATATGCAAAACCTTGGTCTCAGATTATCTGATCTATTAGGTGAAGGGCAATTTGTTTTTATGTAGAAGTGTGCAGTCTCTATTTTCCAAATGGAATAAAATTTTGATTGCAAGATGTTCTGTTTCTGAGAGCTCTGTGACACGATTCAAAATTCTAAATGGCTTCAGTAGGCCTTTCTTCTGCGTAGGACTTAACATTTTGTATTTATTTCCAAATGTTGACTGTACTTATTGGCCTACTTATGCCCTGGAAAAATGGCAGTTATTTCAGATTTTTAAAATGATCTTATTATTTAAGACAGTATGTTCTTATTATGTAAGGATTGACTATAAAAATGAAGTAATTGTTACTATTAGTACTATTATTTCACTTTCACCTCGGTCTTTTGCAACATCACTGTCATGTTCTGTGTTAAATAATCATTATATTTGTATCATTAATCTTACTCTGCTCACTGTTTCTTCAAAGCTTTAACTGGAAGTTAGATTTTAAATATTAAAACAAATCTTCAGTGAGCTATTACTTAAACACTCTCATGTAGATTGAGGTTAAGGATTTCTGCAAAGAGGCATTTCCTATTGCTTTTGGTGTCAGAAAGTCTTTAATTTTGAACAGGTTAAATATATGATCATAAAACCAAGAAAGTCTTAAGAATCCACCTTCTTCCAGGTAAATTGTACTAAGATAGTCTAGACATTGAAGAGACAAAATTTTTTCTAACACATCTCTAGGACAGTGATTCTGAAACCTATTCATGAGTCCATTCACTATATTTTCTGATTTATCTTATTGAGTATGTTTCTTGCTATTATTTCATCGTTGTTGAAGCTGAAGACAAATGGATTTTCTCACCCCCCCGCCCCCTACATTCTCCCAGTGCCTGAAGAACAAGGCTAATTTACTTCTCAGCCCCTCTTCCTTCAAGCGAATCAATCTGCATTTGATTAAACTCTGTTAGTGAATATCCACCTTAGCACCATTGCTAAATACAGGACTCTCTTCTAAACAAAGGCATCAGAGAAAAACTAAATATGCAGAGGAGGTCTCATCGTGAACCTGTGAGAGAATATTAACAAAGACTAAATTTAAAACTCTGGAGCTTTAGTCTTGGAGGCACAGTATGATTCCCTTGAAATAAAAAAAGCTGACATTTGAAGCAATTTAATCAAAGCTCTTGCTATTCCCTCTTGGGTTCCAGACAGAATGGGAGGCTGTTTTGAATCACTGTGACCTCCATGCCTCAGCATCTTTGGAAAATTCAAAGCTGAGTGTTTAGCACCCGAAAGCTTTTGTATGTCCCTTATATCATGCTGGAAATAAATTCCATGTAAGCTTCATATTTTAGATCGTTATCTGATTTTATCTGGTTTGGGCTATTTGCTGATAGTGCATGGTTCTTGAATAACATAACAACAAATGTCCCCTGCTCCTTGGTACACAGGAAGTGAGGTTGCTCACAGTGCCCGCCTCCATGAGTTAGCTCAATAAATTTGAATTGCTCATTAGCGTTCCAATGCCTCATTGTTGCCTATATGTGAACAGCTTAAGTGAACAGGAATCAGATGGAGGGTGGGGGAGGACACACAGATTTCACATAATTCCTGTTGCCAGAGAAACCATTTTCTTGCTGTCTGGGCATGCACCAAGCAGCTTAGATCAACTGGAAGCTCAGCACAACCCTTGCTGTGACTTTAGTAAAGAAAACAAACAGAAGGGAAAAATCCTTACAAAGAAAAGCAGAATCGAGTGTTAAAATGTTCTTTTAATTAGATGGTTTTGTAGACTGGCCTTTGAAATACCTTGTCCCCAAGATAACTGATCCATCTAAGTCTACATGTGTTTCCATGCCTCATGTTGATTTATATTTCTTTTTCGGCCTATGTCTAGAAGCCCTGTTTTTGTGTATGTTTATATGCATTATGCATATTTACACAAGAATATTCTGTATCTTTTTCCCTCTTTCTCTCCCGTGCCCCAACACCCCACATCACACAACTGAGCTCTGTTTAACACATGGGAAACTTTTCTCAGGGGGTAAAAGAGAAGAATATGGCAATAACATGGTTTGCTCACCAAAGCTGAAAATAAATGACATAAATCAGGAAGCACAGGAGAGTACACACTGAATTCTAGATTTGTTTATTAAACACTTGGATCTTTTTGATGAAGGATGGTTTCTAAGCATGAAAGTTAGAAAATCAGTTAGGAATATATGAGGTTAAATGTTATAAGCACACAGTTCCCCATACATTTTCCCACATATTTTTAGTACATAAGTATATACTGATTCTACTTCTGATACTGTGTAGGAAAAACAAGTAGTAGTGGTAGTAGCGGCAATAAAAATCATTTATTTATTTATTTATGACAGCTCTGGAAATAGCTATTTCACATTTGGGGAGATTTTTATTATTTTTTTCTTATTTTCTTTTATTTATTTTTATTTGTTATTTTTAAAATTTACGTACATTAAAGGTTTCAATAAAGATTTTTTCTCACTTCTTGTCCTTTGAGATAGAGATAATTGGTAGATATGTTTGGTACCTAGAGATTTTGTAACACTAAGTGTTCATTCATGAATTCCTTGATATATCTCACCCCATGTAGAAGTGACCTCTTTCTATCTGTGCTGGCTTTGCTTGTACACAGTTGGGTTTTTTTTGTTTGTTTGTTTTGTTTTTGGCTAAGTTGGGTCTTCGTTGCTTCGTGCGGGCTTTCTCTAGTTGTGGAGAGCAGGGGCTACTCTTTGTTGTGGTGCGCGGGCTTCTCATTGCAGTGGCTTCTCTTGTTGCAGAGCACAGGCTCTAGGCATGTGGGTTTCAGTAGTTGTAGTGCGGGGGCTTCAGCATTTGTGGCTTGCAAGCTCTAGAGTTCAGGCTCAGTAGTTGTGGCTCACAGGCTTAGTAGCTCCGCGGCATGTGGGAGCTTCCTGGACCAGGGCTCGAACCCGTGTCCCCTGCATTGGCAGGTGGATTCTTAACCACTGCGCCACCAGTGAAGCCCTGTACACAGTTTTAATCATAGTGTTTATGCCACTTATGTCACGTTTGTCTTGTCTCTGTTCCACTAGTTTCAACAAATGCACCAAGACTATAACCATGTCCTATCTAAATTCACAAATCTTGCACCAAGCATAGAGCCTGTATATAATAAGTACACAAAAAATGTTTACCAAAAAAATGAATCAACGAATGAAGCAGAATGTTTTGTCAAAGGAGTAACTAATATGCACAAGATAACGTTATAAATTGGGAGTAAATTAGGAGATGAAATTCAAGGTTTCAAATCGTCATGTCACAGTAATCACTGAACACATTTCACATTTTTAGATATTCTAAGAAAAAAAAGGCAGTATTGAAAAACAAGAAATATATTAAATAAGAAAATCACAGGTTTTCAAACATAGGCTCATATTTCCAAAATTGCAAAAAAAAAATTTGAAAATAATGTCCAGAAACAATTTGGGTTTTTTTGTTTGTTTGGTTTTTGTTTTTTTAGTTTTTTTCTAATTCTAGTCTCATGTTTCTCTTTTCCTCTGTAAATTCCAGTCTTTGATTGTGGCAATGCTAAAATCTCCCTCTGCCTACACAATTACTACATGCTAATTTCACTTGCCCTGGGGATATGGTCTAATTTGCATTCTGTTTTAATGACCCATCTTCTTTAGGCCAACGTAGCTAGAAAATTGCTGATAGTCTTTAAAGCACTCATACTAAAATTACTTAGATTTCATTTTGTTTTGTCATTTATTTATTTTGCTTTCTATTTGTCTTCACAGGAGGTACAAGAATTTCTTTTTTTGATCTCTGTTCATTTCTACATGTTTTCTTCTGCTTTCTTTCAATTCCTTAAATCTGTCTTCTTGCCTTTTGTCCATCAATTAACAGATCGAAGCATGAACTATTAAAGATCTCCATGTAGTAATCCCCATCATTTCTGAATGTAGATCTTGATAATCAACATGATTTCTGAATTTGGCTTTACCAGCTATAATAAATCTATTCCCTTTTACTCTTTTATTACATATCTTGATGAAAACTCTAATTCCTATTAAAGTCTCAATTCAAATTTCAATGAACTGAGGGACAGTGTGTTTTAACGCTGATTCTCCTCCCCAGTTAGCATAACTGATGAAAAAGGAAAAATATTACAGCCTTAGTTTGCACCAGGAATCAACGCCTTCTTGTGATAGATCTTTTCATTGTAAATGCAATTGACAGAGGTGTCTATTATAAGCTATTTGTTATGCAGTCTTTATAAATAGCTCTCATCATGTTTAAGACAAGTCTAAATTTGTTTGGAAATAGCTTCTGAAGACACCCTGCTGTGGCTTCCTCCGATTGCCAAGCTGGCATTCAGTGGGGGAGTCAGACACTTGGAGCAACTTTAGCTAGTCATCTTCCTGTCAGCTTGAATGATGTTCATCATATTCAACTTAAATCATCCAGTCTAAGTGGAGACATGGTTCATAGATTACCATATACAACTCGGCAATATTTAGCTGTACTCTATATCATCTAAGATAAATCTTGTTTTGATTTCTCTTGAGGAGGCCTTGCTTAGCAATTTTGGTTGACACTGCCACCATTTCAGTTTCTTCTGACTTTAATTTGACTTGCATTCCAGTGGAGGGTTTTAAACCTCAAACATGGAATTGCCTATTCTCTCTAAAGACTGGTGTGTATAAGAAAGATAGAAAGCTTAGGACTCTTCAAGTTCTTAGTCCCGTATTTCTATTCAAATGCAAGTTCAAAACTACATTTCAAAGTCAAATATAAATGATGTTTGGATTACCCACCATTTTGGATTATATACACCACTGCTCTCCATAACTGAAGGGAATTAAGAGCTTTCTGATATGAAAAAGTGTTCTCTTAAATGCTGACACTCTCGTCTATCAAACTTTCACGAGAACTTTAATAAGTGAAGCTGACTGATTAAAATTCCACTTTCTTTCTCTACTCAGTCTCTGGAAGAGCTCTTCAAAAGCAACAGCATCTTACAAAGCACTTAGGAAGGGGGAAAGAAGAGAAGCGAGGGACCTAAATAATGAAGACTCCCTATCAGTCCTTGATGGTGGGAAATTTTTAACTCAATACTTCCAAGGGTCATATCAGAAAATATGACCTTAGGGTAAAAATGAACAAAATGAAAATAATCTGGTGAATATATAGACATGACAAAATTATAGGGCAGAAACAGACTATAGGGATTGTAATCCACCATTCCACTCCAGCCCCTATCTTTACAAATGAAGAAACTAAGGCATCATAAAATCATCCTTCCCAGGGAATAACAACCCCTCCTGTCTGCAACCTCTATACCTTGTTCATATTTCTAATGTTGCTTTATTACTTCTGTTATTTGTACTTGTTGAATGAAAAAAAATGCACAACCTAAAAGTTGAGAGTTATGTTTTATTCGGTGGACATTCTTAGGACTTCAAGCTCGGGCGACAACATCTCAAATAATTCTGAGAGACTGATCTGAGGAGGTAAGCAGGGGACCCAGGGTTTATAGGAGTTTTTGCAACAAAAGGCAGGTAGTCAGAACATCAAAAGATTATTGTTAATAGAAGAAAACCAGATATCTCAAGTTAAGGAATTTAGCACTTTTTTATGTATGGGAAGATGCAAAAATCTGGGCTCACTGAAATCATTTTTTTTGTGTGTGTGTGGTACGCGGGCCTCTCACCGCTGTGGCCTCTCCCGCCGTGGAGCACAGGCTCTGGACGCACAGGCCCAGTGGCCACGGCCCATGGGCCCAGCCGCTCCATGGAATGTGGGATCCTCCCGGACCGGGGCACGAACCCACGCCCCCTGCATCGGCAGGCGGACTCTCAACCACTGCGCCACCAGGGAAGCCCAATCATTTTTTTAATATACACCTCTGCTGTCTGAGGGCAGTATCCTGTGTTTTCTCATCCTGAGTTTCCTCAGGGTGCACCGTTGGGGATGGCTGAAGTGGCTAACTGCTAGATGCTTGGCAGTGGGCAGCCCGTTTGTCTCCATCCTGAGTTCCCTCAGGGCTCACTGTTGGGGTGGCTGTAATGTGATGGCTTGATGGCTGCAACATTCTTTGTTTACTGATATGGCAGGCAATATTTTAGTTCTCACAATCTTCTGTAACTATCTGTTTGCCTCTGATGCCTCTTCCAGACTGAGACCGGGTAGGGGTTCATTCTGATTACTCTTAGCATTAGCACAGTTTTGGCACACAATAGACAGTGAATACTTCCGGAGTTGAGTCTAACTGAACTGCATACATAACTTTAAAAGAAATGAAAGTTCAGTGTTTGTATGTCCTGTGAACTTAATACTACTAAATGTAATTGTAACTCTTGGTCCTTTGTATACTGCGAAGTCCTGTAAGTGTTTGATAGTATTACCATCACATATTAGATTACACAGAGAGGATTTATAAAGATTTAGCTAGAATTCCAATTGCTGAATTAATTATATCCTCAGAGTTTACCTGTCAAACATTTATTGATTCAGTTTTCAAGTTGTGCTCTAAGTGCTTTCTAGATGATAACAACATTATCTTTTGATTTAGTTTCCAGGCTTATACCCATATTCCTTTGGTAATACTCACTGGTTTTGTATAGTACGGATGAGACACTCTGGAATTACAAGTACAGAGGGATTACCTGTGGATTGACAAATCAGATGACTCTAAACTTTTCCTCCCTTTTGACTTTCAGGAGCTGCCTATGTTTTTGAGTCAAGTGGCACTAATTATTCCAGCAATATTCTGTAATTTATGAGCATTTCCCTCTGTTGCATATGCTTTATTCCTGTTCCCAACTCCCATCTTCCTTTGATTACTATGGCTCATCATTATGATGCTACAACCCCTCCTGCAATGTGCCCCTGAGGAGTTTGGCTGACATTACTATAGTTAATCATAGACAGATAAAATTTCAGATTCACTTAGAGAGTACATTTGCTTCCTCCTTGTTACATCGTAATTCATTTCTCTAAGAATGGGCCAAGAGTCAGCTTCTGTGATGCAGGTAATATAGCTTGATTTGGTATTCATGACTGACTCCCCATCCCCAAACACAGGATCCTGTGCGCACCTGTACTAGGAACTGGAGACCCCCAGGATACTTGTACTCAAAGAGAATTACCTGGGGCAGGCCTGAGATTTAAAATTAGTCAGAATCCTGATTTTGACAATTATCTAACTATGTGAATTTGGGCTAGTTACTAACTTCTCTGAGTTTCAGTTTCCACCTTTGTAAAATGTGTGTGATCTTATATCTCATGAGGATTAAATAATATAATATGTACTTAGTATGTAGATGTATATACTTATTTGCAAAAATAACCATTCTAATAGCAATGGTTATTTAATATGTGGCCAGTCTCATGAGAGATCCCTTCCTTGTCTGGGGCTGAATGCACTTTCCTGGGTAGGTTAATAATTTTGAAAGTTCTGTCTAAAGGCTTGATGACTTATAGCTCTGTGATCCAAAAGATGAGTCGTGAGAATGCTGTGTTCGTCTGGCTGGATATAGGATTGACGTTAGGGAAAACCCGTGGTGCAGGGTCAATATTAGGAAGTAATGAGTGAGCAGGGCATTTAACCTGTAGTCACGGTACTAAGACTGGGGACAAAAAGTCAACACCAAGAGGTCATGTGTACATGCCAGGATCCAAGCCCAGAAGATACTAGTAAATATAGCTGGGAACAACTGCTAAAGATGAGGAATTTATTAGGAGAAATAACTAAGGCATAAACACATACAAATTCTGCTGGATAACCATCTTTTTTCTGGGCCTATTTTTAGCTCAGCACCTGAGAGAACATAAAACCTATTGAGGACTGGAATAGTAAATGTACTTTGTACTCTGCATTTGAACTTGTTTTGGTGCTCAGTATAGTTGGAAAATAAATGTGAACTGAAGTGGTGGTCATAGATATGAGGAAGGTTTGATGGAGGCTCTAATGGGGAAACACCTCTCCTAGGCCCAGAGATGTCTGAGAAGACATCCCAGGGGATTTGACATCTCAGCTCAGTACTGAAGGGCACGTAGGAGCTTAGAAAAGAAGGGGATAAAGGCCATTCCAGTAAAGAAATGATACCTTGCAGAGGAACAAAAGACAGCAAAACGGCATGGAATTCATCTAGCTGAAGCATGGGCTATGTGCGTGTGTGCACGCGCGTGTGTGTGTGTGTGTGTGTTTTGCAGGTGGGGCAAGGGAGGCCTGGGGTACTGTGGGGAGAAATGAGGCTGCACTGGCCAGTAGAGTCCATCTCATCAGAGGCTTTGTACGTTTGTGGTTAAAATTTGAGATTTTAGTCGGAAAGCAATGCGGCACTTTGGAAAAGGTTTAAGCAGGGAAGGGCCACAATCAGATTTATGTTTTCTAAAGATCAGCCTGTTGGTGGTCTGGAGTGGACCGGAAGAGGGAGAGTTAAGAGTCTTTTGCAAAAATACAAGTCAGATATGATGAGGACTTAACTCATGTGCTGACAGCAGGGATAGGGAGAAGGAGACAGGAGGGAGAGACATTTATAATGGGAAAGAGTTTGACCCAGTAAGTTCAAGAAAAATAAACTATGGAACTGAAAGAGAAAAAAGAATACATTGTAATATACTTTAAAAGAGTGAGTATTAGAGAGTCAAAGTGTATGTACCTGTTTTGGAGACATTGACACCTGGGTTTTTATTCTTCTCTGGTAATTACTGTTTATGAGGCTTAAGGTTTATTCATTCATGAAATGGAGTTAACAATACCTATCTTACGTATGATGTGAAGGTGAGCTAACGTATATGGAAATGGATCACCACTTATCAGGCACTCAATAAACAGTAGATTTTGTTAGTATTATGAAATATGTACTTAAAGTATAGAGGGCTCGTATTTAGAGACACTTCATGAAACTTCTTCTTCTAAACATATTTTCTCATTATGTCCCAAGTGGGTTATATGGCATCTAGGATGAATGAATGTGTAAAATACTCAAAAGAATGCCTGCCATACATTAAGCATTGTGTGCTTATTAATTTAAAGAAATAAGTAAATAACTGAGTAAATAAATATCTAGAATCTTACTGTGCAGTCAATTTACTCTGTCATGTTGAAAAGCCAGAAGAGGCTTTGGAACGATACCGGCTCCAAAATTAGAGAGAGTTTTATTGGCAATTTAAATCTGTTATAAAGTTTGCTTAACAGGAAATAACCCTTAAAGTGGATATGGATCATAATTTCTTTTCACTGAGCTCTTTCTGAATTTTAGGAAGGTTTTCAGTCTCTTCAAGGAAAGCCATGAGTGTGGGTGCATCTAAATGAACAAATTTTTAGTTGATAGCACAGATTGAAATTAACATTTATGACTATTAAATAAGAAAATGATCAACTCTCAGCCCTGTCAGTTCCCATTAGTGGAAAATCTTCATGGAACCTATTTAATGCTTTCAAATTATGCTTCACTCCAAGACATGTCAATATAGTATTTCATCTTGATAAACCTTCAAAGAGTCATTATATAGGTAAATCTAGATTAATCTTATAAGAGGAAATATTCTATCTGTTATGATTTTAAAAGATAAAGGATAGTTTACTTAAATTTTACTTTTATATAGTTCTTCTTTCCCTTTTGCTATTTTAGAAGTATCTCATATCAGACTGCCTTAAGATACAAGGTTAATACTGAGGTGTTTATGGGAGTAAAGTCAGAGTAGAGATTTCTTTTGCCAAACTGTATTGAAGTCTAGGTATGTAAAACCAAGATTATCTCATTAAAGCAATAATAAACACAAAAAGATATTAAGAGCAGATGGAAATTCAAATAGGAGACTCTATAATGGGATATAAGAATGCAAATTACCCAGAGGAGAGTTTTTGCACATTTAAATTTAGTCACTTGTGTCATAAAAAGACACACACATAAAATACAATCTGTTAAACTATTTGTATTTCAATCATAAGAATTTCTAAGTAGAGAAACAATGATGTTTGTTTGAGAATCAATGCCTACAGGTATTATTGTTACATTTAGAATGAGTATTAAGTGTAAAGTTTCAAGTACTGTCTGGTGTGACAACATATTTTAGAGTCTGAGGTTATAATTACACTAAAAGTCATATTCAGGCAGATTCAATAAGTACAATTTCAAATTCACCTTTCTAGCTTATTTTGAGGAATGGTTTTATCTGTGATCATCCTCTCTTCATTATTTTCCTGCCCTTAATCCTATGGGGTCCTTTCTTCTTTGCTAGTTTACTTTTATTCTTTAATTTACCTATTTCATTCTCCACCAGTCCTTCAAACACTTGCCTTCCTATTCTTCAAATTTCCTTGACAGGGTGGATTGTTCTTTGAAGAGGTCAACCCAGCTGCAGTCGGATAGAGGTGGAGGTTTCAGTGGCTGCTAGTTTCTTTGATCATTTCACAAAGTCTATTCCAGAGCTAGAAGTGAGAATTCAATGCAATGAAGCCTAAAATCATTCCCATTGTCTTCCAGGGTCCATTCGCCTCTAGGGTACCACCATACTATGACCTGGTCAGTCCTGGCTCGTGGCCCCGTTAATCCCGAGTCTGTTTGCTCACAGCAGTGTCCCTTTTTACTGTTGTTGTTGCTATTTTCCCCTCTTAAAATGCCCTTCCACCTTTAAGAAAACACAAACAAACAAAAAACAAACAACACTGCGTATTCATTGTTCTAGGGCTGACTCCAGTTCCACTACTTTCACCAAGTTGTCTCCAGTCATCCACATGTGCCTCTTACACTGATTTCATGCTTTAGTATAAGAGCTCATGATTGACTGATGGTGTTGCCTAAATGTTATGTGCTCATTTATTTTTGCTTCTTCAAGTTAATATAAATTATTTAAGGACAGGAATTATTCAGAATAAATACAAATATATATGTATAATATAGATATTCTTAATCTCTTTAAAATATTTATTGAGGTATAATTGACATGTAACATTATTATTGGTGTTAGGTGTACAGCATAGTGATTGAACATTTGTTTATTTTACAAAATGATCACCAAAATAAGTCTAGTTACTGTCCATCACCATGCATAGTTAAAAAATTTTTTTTCTTGTGATGAGGACTTTTAAAATTTACTCTCTTAGCAACTTTCAAATATGCAATACACTATTATTAGCTATAGTCATGCTGTACAGTACATCCCCATAACTTATTTTATTTTACAAAAGTTTGTACCTTTTGACCCCCTTCACCTATTTTGCCCATATCCCCACCCTCCTACCTCTGGCGACCACCAATCTGTTCTCTGTATCTATGAGCTTGGTTTTTTGTTTTGCTTTATTTCTTTTGTTTTTAGATTCCACATGTAAGTGAGGTCATATGGTATTTGTCTTTCTCTGACTTATTTCAATTAGCATAATGCCCCCGAGGTCCACCATATTGTTGCAAATGGCAATATAATTGTTAATCTCTTAAAATAACTTGAACGTACTGGGTTTAAAGTTTAAACTAGGAACTTTTCATCCATTTCTCAACATCACATACTGACTCAACGATAAGTTACAACTAGAACTCAGCCATTTGTGATTGTTGTCCATTTGAGAAATTAATGGGCGTTACTTACTATGTTTGGCAGTAGCTACCGAAGAGAACAGCACTAGGAGACTCTCCTTTATTACAAACTGGAAGCAAACCATTTAGGGCATCATTATAAGCATTTACTTGAGAAAACTGGGTTTTCAGGTACTTTACACTGCCTGGAAATGTTTACTTAAAGGAAAGTTAATCCAATCAACTATGTTTTCATAGGGAAAGACATGATCTTGTTTCCATTTTCTACCTTATTCTCTCAGAAAATATTGACCAAACAGTACTCACCCATACACCAGGTTTACAGACAAACTGAGAATCAACTTCTTCACAGTCTCTGTAGAGGAGCTTGTCATCATTACTTGAAAAGTCCTTACAAACAGCTCACAAGGAGAAAACCAGTGGTTGTCTGACTTTAGGTTTATTCATGTGTTAGAAGCCATGGTGCACTGGTAAACCAGCACCGCTTCTCCTCCAAAAAACAAAAGAAAGCTCTGATTTGCAGTCTGCCAATTCCTGTGGTGTAAATTTTGACCAGGGTGGCTGATTTCAAACCACCAGTGGTTTTAATATTGTTGGGGAGGGAGAAATTTCCCCCTCAATCCCTTTGGACTAGTAATAAAATTGACACAGGTTAACAGGGGAAAAAGAAACAAATTTTAATTTGTGCTCAGGGAGTTCTAGAAATGGGATCTAAGAAGTAGCCAAAGCAGGCAGCTTTTTTACTTTTTAGACAAAGAAACCATAAACGTGTGAGGAATTGACAGGACAAAAAAACTTAGGTTTTCGGTGCTCAATTAGTAAAGAATCTGAACCAGTTTTGGGCTACACTTAGTAAAGAAGTAACAAGGTTTGTTTATATAGGCTTCTCTCGTAGGTTTCTTGGCCTGAATTCCCTATCTCTGACGATAGGAATGTCCTTCTACCTCCAGAAGCTGGGAGTGCACCTTTCACATGAGAGATTTATTACCTGCTTTCAGGGAGACAGAAAGGAGGGTCAGAGGGTCCCTTTTGCACTGGCCATGTCTTAAGTAATTTTAATTCAAAATAATCAATATGTGATTAAGGCATATTAGGGGGTGGCCTACCCTGGGCCCCAGCAGCATCTGGTTCAAAAAATTCCTGAATATTCAACAATTGGCTCAAAAAACAATTCAAGCCCCTTTAGTATACTAGTAGACTTATAATTAAGGAATGGGTTTGAAAAGTTTCCTGAGAGCTTTCCCATAAAGCAGGGATAGTTTATTCTTTCCTCTCTCCTTCACTCTCTCTTAAGTTATATTAAACAAGCCAGACTCAAAACGAAAAAGGATGTTGAACATATGGAAAGTAAAAACCAGTTTTCATTGTGTGCAACTCTCTTATCACTGGTCTCCTCACATCCTTTATTAATCTAGTTATCTTTATCTCCTCTTTGAGAATAAGATCTATATCTTTTTCATCTTTTAACCCAAAGCTTAGTACATGTATGATCTCAAAAATACTTAAGCAAGTGAATAATTTGGTGACCCATTTGTGACGCTTTTTAAAAATCCTACATCTACGACAATTCTATGAAATAAGTTATTGTTGAAAATGTGGACATAACATTTAAAAACACTTGTTTTTAAATGAATTCCATAGTTTCCCATCTTGTTCCTATATTTTCTAGTTAGAAGAGTTTGGATAGGTTGCCTAACTTAAGTCTCATTTTTTCATCGGTAAAACTGGAAGTCAGTAAACTTGGTTTTTAGTCTGAGCCTTAGCAATTGGGGTCAGTCTGACCATAAATTTCATTCGTTTTAACAATGACACACATTTCTCACATACGGATGCATGTGGAACCATAGCAGTTTTACATATCAGTGAATAGGAGTGTTTTACAATTATGGTTGTATATTAGCCAATGAGACAAGCAATTTGGTCGATTTATAAACAGTATAATTTTTTTTGGTTGATATATATAATTTTTTAAACATCTTTATTGGAATATAATTGCTTTACAATGGTGTTTTAGTTTCTGTTGTATAACAAAGTGAATCAGTTATACATATACATATATCCCCATATGTCCTCCCTCTTGCCTCTCCCTCCCACCCTCCGTTTCCCAACCTCCCTCCCTATCCCTCCCTTCTAAGTGGACAAAAAGCCCCGAGCTGAACTCCCTGTGCTATGCGGCTGCTTCCCACTAGCTATCTATTTCACATTTGGTAGCATATATGTCCATGCCACTCTCTAAATTCGTCCCAGCTTACCCTTCCCCCTCCCTGTGTCCTCAAGTCCATTCTCTGCGTCTGCATCTTTATTCCTGTCCTGCACCTTGGTTCTTCAGAACCATTTTTTTTTTTGTTTTTTAGATTCCATATATATGTGTTAACATATGGTATTTGTTTTTTTTTTCTTTCTGACTTACTTCACTCTGTATGACAGACTCTAGGTCCATCCACCTCACTATAAATAACTCAATTTTGTTTCTTTTTATGGCTGAATAATATTCCATTGTATATACATACCACATCTTCTTTATCCATTCATCTGTTGATGGACACTTAGGCTGCTTCCATGTCCTGACTATTGTAAATAGAGCTGCAATGAACATTGCAGTACATGACTCTTTTTGAATTATGGTTTTCTCAGGGTATATGCCCAGTAGTGGGATTGCTGGGTCGTATGGTAGTTCTATTCTTAGTTTTTGAGGAACCTCCGTACTGTTCTCCATAGTGACTGTATCAATTTACATTCCCACCAACAGTGCAAGACGGTCCCCTTTTCTGCACACCCTCTCCAGCATTTATTGTTTGTAGATTTTTTGATGATGGCCATTCTGACCAGTGTGAGGTGACACCTCTTTGTAGTTTTCATTTGCATTTCTCTAATGATTAGTGATGTTGAGCATCCTTTCATGTGTTTGTTGTATATCTTCTTTGGAGAAATGTCTGTTTAGATCTCCTGGCCATTTTTGGATTGAGTTGTTTGTTTTTTTGATATTGAGATGAATGAGCTGCTTGTAAATTTTGGAGATTAATCCTTTGCCAGTTGCTTCGTTTGCAAATATTTTCTCCCATTCTGCAGGTTATCTTTTCATCTTGTTTATGGTCTCCTTTGTTGTGCAAAAGCTTTTAAGTTTCATTAGGTCCCATTTGTTTATTTTTGTTTTTATTTCCATTTCTCTAGGAGGTGGGTCAAAAAGGATCTTACTATGATTTATGTCATGGAGTGTTCTGCCTATGTTTTCCTCTAAGAGTTTGATAGTGTTTGGCCTTACACTTAGGTCTTTAATCCATTTTGAGTTTATTTTTGTGTATGGTGTTAGGGAGTGTTCTAATTTCATTCTTTTACACATAGCTGCCTAGTTTTCCCAGCACCACTTATTGAAGAGGCTGTCTTTTCTCCATTGTATATTCTAGCCTCCTTTATCAAAGATAAGGTGACCATAGGTGCATGGGTTTATCTCTGGGCTTTCTATCCTGTTCCATTGATCTATATTTCTGTTTTTCTGCCAGTATTATACTGTCTTGATTACTGTAGCTTTGTAGTATACTCTGAAGTCAGGGAGCCTGATTCCTCCAGCTCCGTTTTTCTTTCTCAAAATTGCTTTGGCTATTCGGGGTCTTTTGTGTTTCCATACAAATTGTGAAATTTTTTGTTCTAGTTCTGTGAAAAATGCCATTGATAGTTGGATAGAGATTACATTGAATCTGTAGATTGCTTTGGGTAGTACAGTCATTTTCACAATGTTAATTCTTCCAATCCAAGAACATGGTATATCTCTCCATCTGTTTGTATAATCTTTAATTTCTTTCATCAGTGTCTTATAGTTTTCTGCATACAGGTCTTTTGTCTTGTTAGGTAAGTTTATTCCTAGATATTTTATTCTTTTTGTTGCAATGGTAAATGGGAGTGTTTCCTTAATTTCCCTTCAGATTTTTCATTATTAGTGTATAGGAATGCAAGAGATTTCTGTGCATTAATTTTGTGTCCTGCTACTTTACCAAATTCATTGATTAGCTCTAGTAGTTTAACAGAGTATAATTTATTAATTAACTAATTTTGCTTCTCTAGTTCCAAGCTGTTCTGTGAAGAAAAAATATATATGTATGATATATATACACATGCATATAATATATGTATATAGTACTGGTGTCTTGAAAGCCATGTATTCCATTTTATTTGAGTAGAAGACCATATAAACTCATGGCAAATAAAATAGGTTTCAGGCCACAAAACACAAGTTATAAATTACCCCCAAAATGGCATCATAAATGCATATAGTTCATGCATTTGTTTTACCATGTTCCTTACATTTGAAGTACTTGATTTCTGATTAGTACCTAAGAGAAGTGACTTTTGGAGTCTTGGTTCATGGACAACCCACTGTTGCATCTAGAACAGTCATATCATCTTCACAGTCAGAGCTATGGAGATGAAAAAACACATCTGTACCTATTCAACACAAATGATTTAGCCTCTTTAGGTGGCAGATGAGAAATCTGAGAGCTTCACACATCCACTTTCAAAATGTTTGCAGCAAAACCTGCACCATTAATCTCTCTCTTTTGCTCTCTTACTTGTGTTACAGTCTGTTTCTACACCAGAACAAGTTGGAATTTAATCCAGCCAGGAGGTGGTGTACTAAATAGCAACATATTCAAAATTAACACAGTGGCTTCTTATGGATGAATTTAAGAAACTGAAGATTTTGTGGCAATAAATTGAGCAGTATACATATTCACTGAAAGGAACTATTTTCCCAGGCAGTAACTGAGTGTTTTCAATGGCTTTGGGACTTTTTAAAACTTTATTTACCATATTGACTTCTGTGCCATCCCTTTCTTCTGGTTTTCTCTCTACCTTTGGCTATGTCAGAAAAGTCTTTTTGCTCAATCTTCTCAGTCTTCTTTCTCATCCCTCCTTAGTTTACCTTTCAAGTTCTGAAATTATTTAGACTTTGATCCTCACACATTGCTCTTCTAGATTTCTCTGTAACCACTTCCTAGGTGATTCCTTTAAGCTCCATGATTCCAAAAGTCACATAAACTGGTGACTTCAAATCTGTGTCCAGCCCCAGACTTATTTATCCAGCTGAATGGTAGGCATTCCCACCTGGTTGTCCAGGGTTAGCACAAACACTGTATCCAAAACTGAACTTAGCCATTTCTCCAACTCCTTCTTCAGCAGTTTTATAATCCACCTTGTCATCCAAGAAATAATTCTGGAATTTATAATAGTTGCTTCCTTCCCACCTCCAAATGAAATCATCCAATGTCAAAGGGGTAGGAAAATACAATCCTATCTTGTCTGGAAAGAAGCGAGAATTGGGTCTTTATGATCAGCCTTAATGATCACAGCAGATAATAATATTTTTATTGTTTTTATTTACCAAGTGGTTAATATGTCCAGGACTGTTCTAATTATTTACCATGTATTAAGTCCCTTAATCTTCATAACAAACTAGTTAGAAAGGTGCTATTATTATCCCTATTTCATAGTTAAGGTATCTGAGACCTTATTCTATTTAGTAACAATGAATAAGAGAAAAATAACTTTTGAATAAGTAAACTATGAAACATTAAGAATCCTTACTCTTGCTATGAAGTTTTACTATATGTTAATACATTATTGCTTTTGATAGGTATTATTCAAATCATAAGAAACAGCATAAATTATTTTTAAAGGAAAATTAATCTTGCATTTTTACCTTGTTTTCCTGCTTGCTTTTCTTTTCAATACACATGGGTGATTTTTAGAATATCATTTCAAGTGGTAATCAGACTTTGGCAAATGAATAATTTATTTACCCTCAGAACAATCATGAATACTGTCAGTGTTTTTGGAATACCAAATGACAGGTGTAGTTCTGATATCCAGTAGGGTACTCCAGACTTAATTGCAGTGAAGCGCCATACTCTGTGTTCAGATGGCTCCCCTACATTTATTCTCTTCTCAAGGGGAATTCCCTCCTTCCATTAACTTTGCCTGGAATTATGAACATTCATCAGCAAAACAGTCCTGGGAAGTTTAAAATAGATATGATGCACCATGCTCTCTTATGGTATTTGTTGGTCATGCCAACTTTAAGGAAATTCCAAAAAGCTAGTGCCTTATTTGACATTATAAGTGATAAAATTTGGTATGGTTAAGGAAAAGCTTATACATGATTACGAGAAACACTTTTAATTGGAAATGTTTGGAGAAGTAAAGAATGTATAGCTATTTTTAAATTGATATTTTATTAACCTGTATGAGGTCCAGGCCAATTCATAAAAGGTAAGGTTTATGAAGGAAGGAAGGGAAGGAAAGGAGGAAAGAGTATAGGAAAGAAGGAAGGAAGAAAGGGAAGGAAGGAGGGGAGCCCATTTTGACCTTCATTAACTGTCCCTCATTAAGGCATAAGTTCACTTTATCTCTGACCTCAGACAATGTGCCCTCACCCTATTTAAGATCACAAACATGAAATAAACATTCCTTGGCTCCCAAAGATCAAAGGAAAAAGAATCATCAAAAATATGAAGACCTATGGTCTTTCAGGTACTCCAGCTTACCTCATTTATACAGTTATGAACCACATCTCCATTTCATATTTTGAACAAAACAATATTAGTTTAAAAATCCCTCTGATTTTTCCCAAAGAGGACACTCCATACCAAATGTATCCAGTGCAGTAATTCACCCCTTAAAATCTTGTTTTCAATCAAAATGGCAGAGTACTGATCAAACCAACCAGATGTTATGCAATGGACATGCAATTTATGGCCCCAGAAATAGATATTGTTAAGTAAAAATAGATTCAGCCTCTAGCACTATACTCTAATTTATAATTAATGTTCAGTCTTTGTCATCATAAACTCTTTATAATGAAAAAAACTGAAGAAATGAAAATATTTGGATTTTTATCAATCTATGTTTTGGTGTTATAGAAGCAAAATATATTGTATACTTTAGGGAGGATTATTTTTTAAGCTTAAAATTTTTTTCCTATTTGTTTCAGCCAAAATTCATACCCATTTGACAAAGTGGTTCTGAGAGGTTAAGTCTATGCAGTGGTGTCATAGGAATATACAGAAACAAGTCAGGCAAAGGAATGGAAGCTTCAAATTAGTGATATGACTTTAGGATGAATGCAACTCCATTCATAATCATCTTCTATTTTTCAGTTTATTCTATCATTATATACATTTATCCTAATGATTAGAAATCTTTATTGTTTGATCGAATGGAAAATGGCCAAAAATAGTAGTGCATGCATTGAGTTTTCCATATTAGTAGAGCAGAATTGACAGGAAGAAACAAAGTTTTGAATCATGTTTTAGGTTAAGACACTGTCCAATGAACTGCCTCTGACACTAAAACTCCTTAAAAGCTTCAGATCATCGGAACACCAACAACAAACTTGTATACATACTGTGAAGATTTCTGGCACTAAGGAATATTTAATAATTATTATTATTTGAGCACTAATAAAAACAAAGTGAAAGGTTCAAAAAAAGACACTGTCCAATGGACTTTTATTAAAATCTTAATAAGAGAAAGTTAGTAGATTGACCCTCTCAAACAGCAGGGATTATACTAAGATTTTCATAGTGCTGGATAATAAAGAGCTTAGTTTTTGGCAGGAAGAAGATAAACAAGAAAACTCTAAATTCATTTTAATTCCCTCATATCTGAATTGATTAACAAGTATAATTTGTGAACTATCTCCTACACTGACCATGTTTTATCACTTTCTACAAACATCCAAGTCATGTTTTATAACAATTCAGATGGGTAAACAGACTTGGGAGTTAAACAATTTATCAACTAGAGAATTCTTAGCTCTTATGGCAAATGTGATAGAAATATGATAGAAAGGACATAGTGAAATGTAATCTGACTTGAAACTCCTGTCAGCCTTATTACAGAGCAAAACAAATAGGTTCCTTGTTTAGCTCACTGGGTCATACATATTCTTTATTGCTTGGCTTTTATTCTCAGTAAGAGAAGGCAATGTATAGCACAGTATATAAATAAAATAATTTTAGGTCCAAGTGATTTTCTTCATAATTTCTATTTAACTAAAATTAATTCCTTGTTTAAAGAGAAATTAATAATTTTTGTTTCATAGTTTCTCTTCTCAAACAGAGGCTTGTATTCTTTTGTTTCCACATGGCCTAATTTTCTGAACTTTAAGTATTATGATATAACAGTTATGTAGATATTTTAGTAAGTTTTGCAAATTTCCTGGGTCTCTAATCTTTTTGTCTCATTAAAGAGGATTTGTTTACATTCAGACAAAAGATAAGAAATTTAATAATAGGTGCCCAAGTGTTAATGTATCTTTATAAAAATGATACAAGATATTGACTTCATGTTCTTTGAGGAAACTTGGTACACGTCGGTGGAATGAAGTAGTAAAGTATAAAATAAAGACCCCAAATACAAGGATGAACCCAATATAAAATACCAAAGGAAGATTTTATTCTGTCAGTACAGTTTTGACAAACTCATTTGCTTTCACTGATGTAGTTTATTAGAAATATGAAAATAATTTCCTATGACCTCACTGTAATGGATTTTCTAATGTATATATATTGTATAATACATATTTATATATTATATATAAAGGAGTACTAAGTTCTCTGAAGGTTTAAAGACACTTGATAATCATGGAAAGCATTTCTGTATTAAACTGATTAAGTCAGGCTAATAGTAAGTTCTTAGTAGTTCCTTTCCTAACTTCCTGAAGAAATGAACTATACTCATAAACGAGGTGAAATCCTTTATCATTCCTGTGAGAAGGAGTGGGCAGGTATAGATTTTTTCTGTGGCTGGAGAAAAATAATTAAAGTATATCTCACAGTCTCAAAAAGTTCATTCATCATTTAAGGATGAGAGGACAGGAGAAGGGCAATGTAGACACAGTAAAGAAGAGAGAAGTGGTACATTAAAAACATTTTAAAAAATTGTGGGCTTCCCTGGTGGCACAGTGGTTGAGAGTCAGCCTGCCGATGCAGGGGACGCGGGTTCGTGTCCCGGTCCGGGAAGATCCCACATGCCGCGGAGCGGCTGGGCCCGTGAGCCATGGACACTGAGCCTGCGTGTCCGGATCCTGTGCTCCGCAACGGGAGAGGCCACAACAGTGAGAGGCCCGCATACCACAAAAAAAAAAAAAATTGCAAAGTTCATAAAATTATTCATTATAAGAAATGGCAGAACATTTCAGAAAATTTCTTATTTTTTAGCAAGGTTAAAAAAGTCACTCCCTCTATGAGGTAAAGATGGGGATTTATTTATATTTATGGCAATCTTTTCCTTTTGTATTATTATTATATGTTAGCCATTGTGCTAAGTGTAAAAATGCACAGTGTCATTTAATTTTTGGATAAATACCAGTAGAATCCCCACTTTAAAGATAAGAAAACTGAGACTTTTCGAGCTTAATAATTTGGCCAAGAGGGAAAAAAAATTGTAAGACGCATAGCTGGAATCAAATTCTGGTACTCAGTCTCAAAAGCCTAAAATACTTGAAACCTAGATGGGCAGGATGGGGTGGGGTGTGGAATGGGAAGGAGGTCCAAGAGGGAGGGAGCTGTTTCACTTCGTTGTACAGCAGAAACTAACAACACAACATTGTAGAGCACTTATACTCCAATTAAAATAAAATAAAATAAAATACTTAAAATCTAGTTTGCACCACATCCTATCAAAATGAGAACGCAGACTGAGGGGCAAGATGAAGTGAAAATGTACTAACCCTCAATAAGAACAGACTCTAATACAAATAAATAACAGGTTTATATTTCCATAGATATAATGAAGGACAGACTTATCAGTTCAGCAATGTAAAGGACAAACATCTGAAGCTCTCCTTGAATGAAAAGAAAAAAATGTACAATGAGATTAAACATTAAATGTCAAAAATGTTAAAGAGATCAAAATGACAAGGGAGAAGATGGTAGAAATGAAAGATTGGAGATAAGTTGATAAATAAAAGTTTAACCTTGGGATAGGGTATTACAAATACATATGATCCACAGGGTACACATTGTAGTTGTGTACACTGTTTGAAAAGCATTAAGCGATGAAAGCAAAAAAGGGTTAGGCTGATTACAGTGCTCTTAAGATAAAGGCCACTTGTAGACGGTTGTCTCTAGAGCTGAATTTTTCTCCCGTGTGTAACATCTAGTGTTGATCTGCTTGGATCATCACTATCTCAACTATATGAAAACAAATCTAAAAGAAGAATAAAACAGTGAGAACATCAAATCACTCAGTGCATCATGAGCACAAGGTTTTTTGGCTTTTAAAGAGGGCATGGCAAGTATTAACTCTTACCAAAAAATCCTATTGGTCAGTCTAACTATCAAAAAGCTCAAAGTCTTTTAATTTTTCAGCAGTGTGCATGATAACAAGAAGTCTTTGGAATAAGAGAAACTATTTTTCTTTTTGCTAAAATATGTATGATAATGATAAAGCCTTGGGAAACATGATGCAAGATTCACATCATTTAACCTGTGCAAACTAACTTATCAGTCCTTTGCCTGAGGATGAAGAAAAAAAGCAGTTGTGCACATACTTACTGATTAACTCAAATATATAACTCTATGTATGTAAGACAGTAGTGATTTAGGATTAATGTGCTCCTTATTTATAGTGCAGCCAAGGTTATTAAATTTTGTCACAGTAGGTGGGTTAGGCTACATTTAATCATTTCCAGAGTAGGTAAGATGAGCAGCATTAATTCTGTTGAGTTTAAATTTGCTTTTAAGAAGTTCTCTTGCTTAGAGAATTAACTTGCAAACATTGAGTGATTATGCAGTACCGAAAAGAAAAGAAAAGAAATCATGCAGTATACACCGAGAAGACTGAAAAGTATTTAAAAAGCTAGGACAGGAGGAAGCTAGAGATCTTGCTCCTGGCAGCATCCTGATGGGGTGGCAGACACAAGCCAACAGGAGCTTTAAATGTACCTACTTCTTAGTTCTAAAAATTGTTTGCCCAAACCATTTCTTCAGTAAAAGATGGTGTCTTTTTAGCATGATAGGGGGATTTTTCCCCCATTAAATTATCTTCTTAGAGAATTTTTTTCCCAAGTTAATATTTCACTCACTCTATAGAATGTAGCTCTACTTACACCTAGTAACTCCTCCAGAGAAATATGACCAGCAGTGAAATGTCTAGAAACCCTGAAATATGAGTGCTGTTGAAAGAACTAAGAATAGTTAGCCTGGAGAAAAGACTTAGGGGGTTCGTGGACGCTGCCTTTGGATGTTTGGAAGGCTTCCCTGTGACAGAGGGAATAAACATGCTCTGTTGGACATCAGATACAGAACAAGGAGGGAGATTTCAATTTACTATGATTGTGTCCTGGAAGCATTGAATATGTGACTGTTTGTGCCTACTCATCAGTAGAAAAGGGCATGGGGAAAGCAGGCTAGGATTACTTGCGTATGTTCTTTGTATGTATTTATGAACCACTTAGGAGACTACTTAAGGGAACTAGGCTTCCTAGTGATAATTACCCCCCACAATACCTACCATTTATTGAGCACCTACTATGTTCCAGGCGCTGTATTAGATGATTTATACAGATCTGATTTAATTTTAAAAACAGGTAGATAGGGCTTCCCTGGTGGCACAGTGGTTGAGAGTCCGCCTGCCGATGCAGGGGACATGGGTTCATGCCCCGGTCCGGGAGGATCCCACATGCCGCGGAGCGGCTGGGCCCGTGAGCCATGGCCGCTGGGCCTGCGCGTCCGGAGCCTGTGTTCCGCAATGGGGGAGGCCACAACAGTGAGAGACCCGCGTACCGCAAAACAAAAACAAAAACAAAAACAAACAAAAACAAAAAACCAGGTAGATATTATCTCCTTTATGCATATAAAGTGGTTTGACATTTACTTGCTGTATCACAAAGCTACAGAATTGGTAAATGGCAAATCCAGATTTAAATTCAGGTGTGACTGACTCATTTTTTACACTACGTTATGTTGCATCCATTTTTAGGGAAGGAGTCCTTAGTTTCATCTCTTAAGTGCACATTTTAACAATTTTAAGTAAATTGTGGGCACTCTTAGTTGAGTTTAGGAACTTGGAGAACTCATATCCTGTGTGTGTATGAGTGTGTATGTGTGTACTGCTGACTCAGTTTCTCTGATTCATCATTTGAGAAAGGTTTTAGACTGTTTTTCTTGTTTAGAAGAAAAGGAAGTCCTGAACGCTAGGATTCTTTTAATGACAGATAGGAGAACTTGAGAAAGTTACTACTGAAGGATTCTACCAGGTTTAACACAAAGAGTTTAAAGCATGAGGATGATTTACCTTTCCACAATTGTGTCTGTGTGTGTATATGTGTGTGTGTGTGTGTGGTGTGTAATTTGGCTTAGAGGGACTTCATAAATTTGCTAACAAAAACTAAGAATGATTTTGTGGGGGACCTGGAGGTGTGAGAACAGGGAGAAAAATAGTCTTATGGTAGGTATTTTGGGTTTGTGACTTTAGTTATTCCTCATGACAGTGCTATGGATTAGCTGTATCAGAGTATGGGAAACTAAGACTCCAGGATGCTGTCAATGGTCACACAGCCAGTATGTTGTAGAACAAGAGTCTGACCTTAGGTTTGTCTGCATCCAAAGCTCTTGCACTGTGCCCAATCCTTTCCTTTCAGTAACATTTGTCCATGGAAATATGAAAACTTTGGTCCTAGCCAGGAGAATCATGGCAGCAGGACATTTTTCCTAAGGATATGCAAGGTTCAAGAGGTACCACACAGCCAATTTCACCACGAAGCCAGCAGTGCGTGGGGCAGTGCCCAACTCCCTGAAAAGATGGATGGATAGGCGGTAATGCATGGAATTAGTTTGGACTATAAACTAGAGAATCACTTTAATGATGAGTGACATCAGCCCATTCAGTGATTGGGCGAGCATTGTTGTAGCTTCCTGGGCAACTGATTATTTGGGAAAACAACCCAAAGGTTACCCAAAGACAAGTGGGTAGATCTAATCTACCCCAAGAACAGTAATACTTTGCTACTTTTCCTGTCTAAACCTCTGAAAGTTTTATATTTGGGGAGAAGCAAGTAGTGGGGCGTTGGAAATATTTCTAGACTGGGAGAAAAACTTCTTCTCTGTTATGTCAATAGAGAAAAAAACAAATGTTTTAGTAGCTTTCCTCCAACTCTGGAACTTTCTAATTCTGAGTGACCCATGGTGCAGAGATATGTTAATAAATTACATAATTTACCACAGGAATACTTTATACCAGCATAATGGAAGTTACAAGGTATATTTTTGTTCAAAGAGACTAGTGAAAAAATACACTTGATAATGATCCAACTACCACTAATACTAGGTATTAGTTGAGCACCTGCTTTGTCCATAGCACTGTATTATATACTTTACACAGAGCATTTTGAAATAGGTATTATTCTCCTTCCTTTTCAGTTGCGCAGATAGATTCATAGAAATTAAAAGACTTTGCCCAAATTTCACAGCCGGCAAATGGCAAAAATGAAATAAACACTCAGCCTTCTAGGACTCTGTCATGGCCACTTTTCGACCATAGCATGCTGCTTCTCTGGTGTGCTTCGTTTTTCATCCTTTCAAATGTTCATTGTACTCATGCTCACTGGATATTCATCTTTTATGAGGGCTCAGAGCATGAGTATTGGAGAAGATCCAAATATTTCCAGTTTGAGACTATTAATATAAAAATTGCAAAGATCCTTTGTTCTAATAGAGCGAAAGAAGCTGTTGATAGGGAAGCTTTTAAATTGTAAGCAAAGTCTTCATTAATCTTATGCACTCTAGTATGCCCTAGTTAACATAATCATTGAGTAGTGGTTAATTATTTACACAGTACAGCCATACACTTCATACATGTGCTATTTAATTCAGTGATTAGGCCATGCATTTCTTTGTTCCAGATTTATTTGATCATGAAGGATAAATCAGTGAGACACAATGTGATACTTGAATACATTATGTTTTCCAGAGCTTTTGAAAACTAGTTTTGTAGTTTTCAGAAACATTATACATAAATATAAAAAATTAATGACCTGGTTATTGTCTAATCAGAACCCAGATTTCTCCCTGTGCAGCCCTTAACACTTAATCGAATCCTAAAGCCTTAAGAAAATGAGATGAGAGCAGGTTTATTGAATGAACAGAATGTTTCTTTTCAGACCACTAGCTTCTGCTTTACTGGTGTCCGTTTTAACTGACACTGTGCTGCTGTGAAGTATCTCAGTGGCACCCTGAGGCTGCTCTCCAAGGCTTCACCCACCTCTAGCTAGAGGTAAGCTGTGGAGAACAGGGCTGAAAAATTTTCTCCCTTTTGCAGTGGAAATGCCATATACTCCCTTTTTTTAATGACCTGCAGTCTACACAAATACACATGTTTACCTAGCATTCATATTTTCATTTACAAACATGATTAAATATGAATATTTTTCTTCAAAAATTATTTCAACATGATATCCATCTATTTAAAGATGTGCTTACTGATTTTTAATATAAATCTTTGACTATAGTGCTTAAAATCATTTATCAACTACCACTGATTTTTAAAAAATTTTTCAACTCCATTTCTCATTAGTTTTCCACTTAGAGTATTTTTTTTTTTTTTTTTTTTGGTTGGGGGGAAGCTAATCTTTTTCCAATTCTTGGAATATGACTTTTGTACATTTTTTTTTTTTTTTGCGGTACACGGGCCTCTCACTGTTGTGGCCTCTCCCATTGCAGAGCACAGGCTCTGGACGCGCAGGCTCAGCGGCCATGGCTCACGGGCCCAGCCGCTCCGCGGCATGTGGGATCTTCCCAGACCGGGGCACGAATCCGTGTCCCCTGCATCGGCAGGCGGACTCTCAACCACTGCGCCACCAGGGAATCCCTGTACATCATTTTTATACAACCTAGTACACCAGTCTGTTCTCCACTGATTATTAGTTTTCATTCTCTTCAAAATCTGGACCAAACCTCACCTATTTCAGGAAGCCTGCCTTAATTCATCTAAACTAAGCAATCACTCTGTTATTCTCTATTTCTTCCATAATGTATTCAACCTCATTCATACACTCATTCTCTCACAAATATTTATAAGGTATCCACTATGTGCCCAGCACTGTAATAAACACTGGGAATACAACAGAGATTGAGATATGCCTGATTCTTACATTCACAGAGCCTGCAACTGCTGGGGAATGTTAAGAAGCCAAGAAACAGAAATAAAGTGAAAAACAGCAGCTAAAGGGGGCTGATGGAAGCATATAAAAGTGGCATGTAACCCAGATGCAGGACTTGAGATAAGGCTTCTTGGATAAGGTGGAGTCTAAATAGAGTCCTGAAAAAGGAATAAAAGTTAGCAAGGTGGAAATGAGTTCCAGGCATAGGGAACAGCATGTGTAGAGTCGTAGAGGTAAGGATTTAAGAATCGTTTTAAATGATAGGAAGGCAGAATATGAGTTCATGAATTACAAAGGATATGATAAAGAAAAGTGAGGGACTTTATAAGGAGGCTTGCAAGCCCTGTGAAGTGTTGTGCTCTGTTAATTTGGACAAGTTTAGTGTAGCTTTGTATGCATTATCATTTTACAGTTATGTGAATCCACAGGATTTAAGATTCAGGAGGAATTTGGGGACTCTATTCTATTCTAATTGCTTATATGGTGAATGCTCCATTGAAAGTGGTTATTCAAGGGATATTTCTGACTGACTTGCGTTTAACCAATCATTACAGGTTTTATCCTCTCCCCCACTTTCCTGAGAGGCCAGTAGGGATATTTTCTGCAGTCAATGAAATAACGGGACTTTCATAAGGCAGAGTTTCAACCTAAGGCACTGATGAGGAATGAAACATAATTAATTCCTAAATTCAGTTTCATTTGTGTGTTCTCTCTTATACACCTAGATAAACAAACATAGTTGACCCAATGTTATAATAGAAGGACTCTATCACTAAGACATAATTAGAAATGTTTAAAGAGACAAAAATATAGTTGGTGGTTAATAGCACGTTCCCAAGCTAGGGTCTACTATCCTCCAAATGTTATGTATATTCTTTCTTACAGTGGGACTTGGAGTGGGGACACTGGTCAGAAAGAAATGGAAATTTGCCGAAAATATCAGCCTTCTCTGTTACAAAATGTACTTAACATGATGGAAAACTTATATGGGGACCCTGTGATTTATATGACAGCATTATGCATCCCTCAAGTTCACCAAGTTATGAACTGTGTTGTTAGCACATTTACTAAATGTGACTAGGAATGAATTACATGTTTTAATGTATATTAAAATTGTACGAAAGGTTGTCAACAACAAAAGGATAAGAAATTTAAAATTACAAGAGGCAGTACATTCAAGTTCTTTAAATATTGTGATATTTTTCTAAGAAAATTTTAAAAGTCTAAAACCAAATGAAAGGTCATTGAAAGAGGAAAAGTTCTTATTTAATAACTCATGCAGAAAGATATTTCATATCTTATTACATTACTTGCATGTGAAATCTATAGACCAAATGCATGTCTTTTAAATTATTAGAAAGATAACATGTAGTTGAGATTGTACAACTAAGGGAAATACAGTAAGACTTATACATGATGTTAGTAACAGATATAATCATGAAGCAAACACTGGAAACAAATCAAATACAATAGGTAAATGAACACATAAATTGTGGTATCTTATTACAATGGAATGCTATTTGGCAAGGAAAAGGAAAGAATTACTGATACATTGTTAACAACATGGATACATTTTTGAAACATTATGTTCAGCAGAAAAGCCAGACCCAAAAGAATACACGTTTTATAACTCCATTTGTAAAGGTCTTAGAACAGACAAAACTAATCTGTAGTGACAGAAAGACAGAAAGCAGATTAGTAGTTGCCTGAGGGTTATGTGTAGGAGATGGGGAGATGGGGAGGTTTGTGTGCAAAGGAGCATGGAATGTTTAGGCTGATAGAAATGTTCTAAATCTTGATTACAATGGTGGTTATGTAGATGTATATATCTGAAAAGCCATATCAAACTTGGAACATTTTATTGTATTTAAATTGCACCTTGAAATTTAAAATTTTTAAAAATATATTAGTGTTTTTCTGATAAGATCAGTTTACCGTATTTGGTATAATTAATATGATAGATAGCCTTTCAGAAAAAAAATTTTTTTTTCTATAAGTAACTTTCAATTTTTATAATATTGCAGGATTTGGGGATTATAGATTATACTCTGGCTATAATCTGTTCTAGGGTGGTCAGATGCTACAATAGGATAGAGAATTTTAAAGATTTACTCAAATGTAATACGTAAATTTCTGTAAAATTTCTCACAGTTTAATGCTCTATTTCAACTTCAATCCCTACTTCCATGAAGAGTGGTTGTCATTGCTCTATATTGTGAAAGACCAAAGTCAAAGAATACTGGCTTAATTCCAGACATTTCCAGATAAAAAACCCTGACTGATAGTGTCAAAGCAACTTTGACCTCATAACTTATTTGTAAAGAGAATACTAAAAAAGAATTCTAACTTTCCTAGACTGTTTTCGTAAGCTTCTATTGGCAAACCCTAAGCATATTATAAGAGTAGGAAGTCATCACAACAGACTATTAACATCATTATTTCTTCCTTTATATTTTATGTCTTTGAGACACATTTTTCAGTTTTACTTTACAGTTCTAAAAATTGAGAAACAGAAGGTCTTGTAAATCTCGTACTAGCGTTTATTTCTATTCACCCTTTTTATTAGAAAGAGACATGCTGGGGATATGAAATGTTGCTTCACCTCTCACTTCAAAGGACCCTGTTCTTATTCTTCATGTTCTTCTGCACTGCTCACGGAGAAAAGTATTCATGCTTTTCGTTGTACATTCTTACACTTCTGTGAGCCACAAGGCTTAAGTGAAGTGACATGATCCTTTCAATGGAGATAAAAGGTCAAGAATTTATGGGCCCTTCTTCTAACACATTTTTTTTCTTTTAAAAACCTTATTTCAGAAATATTACCCAGGACTATTAGTTTTGGCCTCTATAAAAAAGAAACAGACTGTTAAATCTGCCATAGCTAAACAAGTTGAAATATAATATTTAATAAGAACTTGAGTCTACTTTTGGTAGAAAGAAAATTATTTGTTGTTCTTCATCATAATGAAACCAGATGGACGCGCTCAGCCAAAGCCCAAGTGAGATCAGTATTGTATTATTTTAACTTTTTATTTTATATTGGAATATAGCCAGTTAACAATGTTGTGATAATTTCAGGTGGACAGCAAAGGGACTCAGCCATAGAGATACATGTATCCATTTTTTCCAAACTCCCCTCCCATCTAGGCTGCCACATAACATTGAGCAGAGTTCCCTGTGCTATTATTTTTAAATTACACCTTGACCTTCTGGCCAAAGGCTAAAAATAAAAAATAGGTGATATCTCATATCATTACATTGGGTAATTTTTATAGCTGCCTCAAAGCCTTTGCTAAATGAGGCTGGATATGAATCAATCCATAAGAGGTTCAATAAATATGAGATTTTTTTCAAAGCTACATGCTCTTCAATGTGCTAACTGCAATGCACATATTGTTTTTATTTGTGAGTCCCACACTTGTTTAATATGTGAATATAAATCTGTTTTGCACTTTAGGTGTTCACAGTTTTTCCTTCAGCTGTCATCCAGAGCACCTGGATGTAATAGTAACCTTTTAAATTAAATTGCTTATTAATATGTTAAACATATATTTATTAGACAACATCTCTGTGCTACACATTGGATAAGGTACTGGGAAATGACGTAGGTGTGGACCCAGTTCCTGTTGAGCTGAGAGTCTGTTTCTCCTGTGGGTTCCATTTTCCACATGTTTAAAAATTATGCCTAGCATTTCTAATTTTCAGGAATTAACATTTTCATTAGGAAGTTACCAATATGCTAACAATATTTCACACATGTATTTTAAGCCATAATTTATCTCCATGTGACTATATTTAGATCCTTAACAAGGGGGCTTAGGGACTCAAATAGTAGGTATAACAAAAATCAAAGCAAGGGTGAGTCCCATGATACATTCAACTCCTAATAGTTTAATCAGGATAGTAGTAGAAGCTCTAAGTTAGATGGGATCTCAGAAGTCATCTCGACTTAGAAGTAAGATGTAAACCTGGCTGTGCTCAGACATTCATATGGGCATGTGTTAAATAACAATTTCCTCAGTCTTACCTACAAGGATTCTGAGTCATAGTTGGGAGTAAAGATTCAGTATTTATTTTTTAACTAAGCACCTGGATGATACAGCTAGACTAAGTACCAACGTTCGGAAACCACTGATTCAGCCCAATCTCCAGGTTAATTTATAAATTCCATCTGCACCTCACAGTAGCCAATCTCATTCAGCCCTTGTTTGAATGCTGCTAGTGATGCACACATTTTCTTTTAACACCCTTCCTACCCCCCATTATTAGGAAGGCCTTCCTTTAACTGAGCTAGTATGTGCTTGCTGCCTTGTGTCTTCTGCCTCCTGGGGTTACACAGAATCAAGCTAATTTCTCTCTTTTATCATAGCCCTCCCTCCATAGGTTATCATTTGTAGGAAGCTAAGTCTTTTCTTCTTCAGAAACACAGCCTCAGTTCAACAATATTTTGAATATTCAGTAGCCTTAGATCACATTATGGATAAAGAGACATAAATCCAGCTGGCCTACAACCATGATTCCATCTGTAAGATTCTTCATTTATCCCTCATTTTCTTCCTTCTCCTCCTTTGGAAAGCTAACAGCTGTAACTTGGGATGGGGAGAAGCCTGTGATGAAAACACATGTAAATATTCAGTTTACCTCTATCTGACTGTTATGGAGACACAAGTTACACAGGTGCCTTCTTATGCTAATATTAATGAGGAAGGAGTGACTGGGAGGTGGGCACAGTGATAGGGATGGAAGGAAGAAGTTTACACTTAGGTGGATGAGAAAGTGTCAGAAGACATTTAGAGTTCTTAGATAGGTCACTGGAGTGGATACCTTTCAGTAGGCCACCCTCCAAAGTAAGAAGAGTGACTTGTAAAGGCGTTCAGTTAAATCTTAAAAAAGAGATAAAATGAAGGGAGGGAGGACAATGGGGGAAGAGTCTAACTCCATCCTGTTGCTTTTTTTAGGCATTCGTGTTCATTTGAAAATCACATTTCATTTTCAATATATCGTGACATACTTGGAAGAATGTGAATTTAAAAAAAAAAATCTTCTATTTCTCTGGCTACTGCTAAAATGCCCTCTAGAGGATTTCACTCATGTGGGGCTTTTAAAAAAGAAAAATAAGGACAATGACAAATTGAATGGAGTGCAGAGAAATAAAGTGATAAAATGTTTAGAAAACAAGGTTTGTCAGAAAAGGTGAACCTAACTAGATATGTTCAGTCTGAAGGAAAAGAAAGAAAACTAAGGGACACTTGAGAATGATCCAAATTACACAATGAAATGTACACTGGGACAGAAATCAATTATTCTCATTACCAAAAAGGACAGGTCTTGGGGTGACAGCTTTGAGCTCTGCAAGGAATAAATGATGTGAGGCTCAACATTAGAACAGCCTTTTTAAAAAAAAAAGTTTTAAAATGTGCTATATGAGAACAGAAGGTAGGAGGAGGTTTTAAGATCAGGTGTCAGGGGACAACATTGTGAAAACTTCTTTGACAGAAACATTTAAGGCTGAGATGGGATATCCATCTAGCAGGTATGCTTTATATATAAAATCAATCCCTCTATATGCAGTCTCATAAATGTAGTATGAGAAAGCATGTGACTATAAATTATAACTGTATTGATACCACAGTCTCTTCTTTATGTTGAAAATATAATACTGTAGTAATGGCCTTTGTTCACTAATTACCTGCATTCACATGCATAATTTGCCATTGCTCTGAAATTTCTTTGTCCAGCCAAGGTAGAACTTCTCAGTAATCCTACATATTTGTGGAACACTGATATTGAGTATTAGTTATGTGAAACGTATCATAGCTATATCTTTAAAGTTTCAGCAAAACAAAAACAAAACTATTTTTTTCCTGAAAGCAGCTGAAAAGCTGACTTTTTCATATATCTCCAGTTTATTTTCATTTCGTTTCTTGACTATCCATTCACCTCTATTTCATGATACAGAAGTAAATATGAACAAGAATTCTCAAGGTAACTTGAATTTTACCTTTTCTGAAGTAATTCGAATTTTACTTTGTCACTAATAAAGACATTGTATTCATAAGTGTTTCTTTTATAGACCTAGACAATTTAAGTGAAACTTAAACCTGTGATTCCAGAAGAGCCTTCATTTAGGGCACATAATTGGCTCTCTGTAGAGATCAAAGCATCTGCTTCCTATCTAATCTTACAAAAGAAATCCCTTGTGACCCGAAGTATTCCCTGTTTTATATTTTGGGGTGAGTGCAAGTGAGTGTTAATTGAGGGAATCATGGGCTGTGATCCCTAACTTTACACAGCAAACCTGAAAGTCACTAATTATTCTCCTGATACTTTTTTAAAAGGGTTATGATAACTTAGGTGCTTTAAAAAAAAATACAGGGTCCAGTTCATGGGATGAAATGTATTTGGAAAGTATCAGTTGGTAATGAGTGAAATACAAGTTCACTTTTACCTTTGTTTTTCTGTTTGGTTTTGGCCATTTAGTATTTTGAGGATGACATAATGGATTCATATTATTCTAGCACTGTGTTGGGCTTAGCCAGCCCAGAAGGAGGATCTGGCATGAAGACTGTAAAAAACAAACTCTTACATGATTAGGGGACGCAGAGCTGTGAACTGTGCTCCTTCTATTATATCATTAGGAGAAGCCCTGTTATTAAGAATAAGAATTATTTTGTTTAAAATTATTAGTAAGTTTAACTCTTAAAGATCTTAAATATGTTTTTCCCAGAACAAAAGCCAGGCAATAACCAGTATTTGTTGGCTGTTGTATTAGTTTTAAAATTACAGTGTACTATTTTCAACCACAGAGAATGAAATGTTAATTTCAGTAACAGCCCCAACGAGGACACTGCAGCACAATAGGCTCATGTTAAAAGATGAGTGATCTCGTGGTTAGGGATGGGGTATGAATTTCTAATAGTCAAAGGGTTGAGAATAAGTGTAGTGCCTGGAATGTAGGACAAAGTAAACATGAGGACATGAGAAACACTTTATTTGTAGAATAGTCCATGCTTGCAGATTTTAGCACATAGAATCAATGCTAAGTTCATTAAAACAGCATTAGGAAACCAAGGTGGCTGGACAGTGATCTAAAGTTGTATCTCTTTTCTACTTCCATTTTCCCAGAGTCCTTGTGAAATTTCTCCAAGCTCGTCACTGACCCCCTGATCAATAATCTAATGACTTTTCCTCTGCTACTTAATTGTTCATTCTCAACCCTTGGCATCTTTCCTCAAAGGCCCTCTTCTCTTGCCCTCCATGGCCCTGAGCATCCTGATTCTTAAGCAAACTCTGTTCTTCCTCTTTTCTATTAGCTCTTTCCACCTGAGTATCCTCTTGTAGCACTATTGTAACAGCCTCCAAATAAGTCCTCCTTATTCTATAGCCTTTACTGTGGACCAGGCTATCAAGAGTCACTCCTATGCTCACAAAGCTTCAGTGGCCCTTCTTAAGGGTTCAGGACTCAGATTTTAAGTCCCCCACAACCAACTTTATCACTAATGCTTTTTTTCATGAATCCTTTTCTAGCCAAATGGATCGGTACTTCCTGTTCATATTTCCTTCCACATATTCAATCCTAAATTTATTGCAAGTGAAGTCTCCCAGATCTTACCAATATCCCCTCAGTAATTTACTTATTGTTTTCTTTTCTTAAATACTTACTATTTTCTTATAATTTTCAGCCACAAAAGATTTAAAGTAGTTGAAAAGAGTACTAACCATACAATGAAGCAAAAGAGTTTTAAAAATCAAACATCTGGGTTGGTTTTTATCTTCCTCCTTTTGTTTTAATATCATGTGGAAAGTAAAAGCCCTTTTAAGGGGTCATCAATAAATTATAAAAACCCTAAGTTTTTCCTGAGAAAGGTTAGGCATTTCATGTTTACATATCTAAAACATTGAGCAGTTTCATGTATAAGTTGACCCCAAAATTTGATTTCCTAAAGTATAATATTTATTTTATTGGGAAATAGAAATAGAGACTGTTACTAGCATTTGCAGCGTATACAATTCCTACCATTTTAGAATTAGTATATTAATGTTGTGCTGGGAATAAAATGGTACCTCTTGGGTCAAAGGAGAATAAATTGTTACGATTACAGGGAGTTTTTAAAAACACTTACTTGGTCATTACATTTCTCTCTTTGCTCTATAGACTATCCCTTTAAACATCTTTACCACTGTAGTAAGATGTTAGTGTAATTATTCTGTCTTATGTAGGTTGTGATTCTGAAGTTTCCCAATTAATACCTCAAGCTTTCAAAAGAAATACATTTATGAAAATTTCTCTTCTCCTTCTTTCCCCGACTCCGCTCCTTTTGCTATTTTTCCTAGGGTGCTGTCCCTGGCTATCTTCTCCCCTCACTATCTCAAGTCTGAGTGACCTTATTCATGTTTGTGACACCCCCTGTCACATGTGTACTATTATCTTCCAGTCAGACCTTTTTCTTGTGCATGGGACCCACATATATAAATATATGACAACATATATAGCATACTGATATTCTGAAAATAACAAGGACTTTGGAGTTAGAAAGATGTCAGTTTGGTCCTTTTAAGTCTCATCTGGATGACTTTAAACAAGTTCGTGGCTGTCTCTGATCCTCATTTTCTTTGTGTTCAAAATGACGATATTGATTCTTCCCAAATATGGTTTTCTTAAGTATTAAATAATGTAACTCATTTAAAATGGCAAACAGAGAATATGATGGATAATAGATAATGAGTAAGCAACAGTAATCACTAGTATTAACTTTATCCTTTATGGCTTGTAACAGACCTAGAATACGGAGACAAAGATGTACAAGTCTATTTAAAAGGTACCAAAGAAAAATATTTACTTTATGTGTGTGTATATGCACCTATGAACCATTTGATTGTAACCCAATTGATTAATGTAAATCTAGGGGTTATTGTCCAGTAGGTCTCAAAGAAACAGGGGCAGTTTTACTCCACTGGGAGGGACCTGGGAAATGTGGAGATGGAGAATGTGTTTCTGGTTGCCACAGTGTCTGGAGAGTGCATGCTGCTAGCATTTAGTGGGGTTGGTGTTATGGGGGCAGGCATTTAAAATGTCCTGCAATGAGCAGGATAATCCCACCAACAAAGAATTTTCCTGTCCAGGATGCCAATAGCACCCCCAATGAGATAATCCCATGCAATTCCTCTTCCTCAGCTGTGGCTTGTCACCGTGAGGTCCCTGAGAATTGAGTCACTTTTAGGACCACCCTCCAAGCATAGGCCTGCATCAAGATCCATTGAGCTTAGTGCTTATCCCAGCCTTCTCAGGCCTTCTCTAGACCCAAGACTTAATAGCCAAGTATCTGAAAGACTATATGGAAGAAGGTGATAAGCCTGCTCCTCTAAGGAGCACACAGAGGAAATGAATTCCTACTGGGTTAAGAAGGATTTAGGTCAGCTCTACAAAGAATGACTTGACTGTAAGTGTTGTCAAAACTCAGGCATAGGTTACAAATGAAAGCTTTTAAATCTTCTTTGGAGGATATTAAGAATAGGATTACCCCTCTTATTAGAAATGTTATGGATATAATCCTATCTAGAAGTAGAAAGTGGTCTCAAATCGCCCCTTCTAGTACTGATATGTGAACACTAAGAGGCTCGTTAGCATTTTGGAAAATATATCCTTTCTAACTTGCTATTATCCCTTTATCACACCCACCTCCCACTTTTACAAGCCCCAGACCTAAGAGAGAGCACGTTTCTCTTGAGGGTGACCACACTTACGTTCATCCCCTAAAGAACCCTAGTGTTCAATTAGTGGGAAAGAATATAATGATAACTCACTATACTCCATTGCAGTACATGCTATATATACACAAATAAGATTGCAGAAGATTGTGTATACATAGAAGGTTATGTACATAAACATTAATCCATGTTAATGGTTCCTAGGCTATTTCTGTCAGCCTAAAGAAACTAGGAAACTGTAAGCACCTTATTATTTTTCAGGTTGTATGGCACAGTCATCCAGAGAGGTCTGTGATAACTTATGGCTAGAAAAAGCCATCAAATACACATCTCCAGTTATTTTTGTTCTATGTCTTTATATTTGTGGAATAGAAAGATTGATGAAAAGAAAATCTCAATCCCACTGTTTGCTTTTGATCTGGTTTTCTTAATGTCTAGCCACCAGTTTGACTGATTTTTTTCACTGGTTGCTTAGCTAAACTGCCTATACTGACTGTGTTGAGTTGTTTGCTTAGTCGATTGCTTCTGTGATCGGCAACATGTAGAGAGAACTGACACATATAAGCCCTGATCTAGGGCCCAATTTCCTTATGGATTCATTAAAATGAAAACACCTTATCTCTGAACACAGTTTCCCTTCATTGCTTCTTAGGTTTTAATGGTTCCATTGCATTGCTTCAAACTGCTGCATGTGCTTCCTTCTGTCTTTTGTAAGCTTAAATTGAAGGATAGCATTTTCTGTTTGGAAATCATTTGTCCTTCAGCGTAATGACTTTGTGATTATGAGCACCTTGTGTATTTGAAAGGATCTCTCTTTAATACAAACCTTGTAAATAGTGTGTATATCACTGTTGGGTTAGTGCTGCACTCATTTAAAATTGTAACTTCTTTTATATAGAAAATTTACTTAACCTTCAGATATAAACTTTTTTTAAATGTCTGAATCATTGATTCATTTGTCTAACAAATATTTACTGAAAGCAGGCTGTGTTCCAGGCATTGGGCTAGATACTGGGAATTGACAGATGAAAAAGATTTGGCTTCTGACTCCTAGGAAATCAGTTTAATGGGGCAGATTGGTATCTGAACAACTACAGTACAATGTGGTAAGTGTTATAATATCAATATGTAAAAGGTACTGTAAGAATACAGAAGTAGGTCACCTGACTCTCCTGGGAAGGGGGGTGTGGAGAGAAGGAAAAGAGTCAAGATGGAAGGATGCACAATTGAAGTGACATCTGAACTGAAATTTTAACAGTAGAATTTCATAGAACTTAATGAGTGAGGGTAGGGTAAGGGTAAAGTAGATACATTTAACTCATTATTAGTCTAACCATGTCTTATTTTAGTAGTTAAGAAAGCATATATGAATGAAATGGTGTTCTTGAATGTAAATTGCTTTAGCTTGAAAATTTAGCAGTTACATCATTAGATTGGAGAGGTTACTCTCTTGGAGTATTTATTTTGGTGGAAAGGATAAGGATCATTTTAAAAGTGGAATAAAAAGTCCCCCCTTTTTATTTCTTACAATATTCTCTATACTTTAGAATGATAAATTCCATAAGTATCATAAGGAGATAACTCAAATGTTCCAGCCTTTTCAGTTCTTATTTCCTATAGTCGTTTTGGCAACATGGTTAAAATCCATGCAGTGAGTTCATATAAAAACTCTGATTATTTAACTGTCCCAATATTGAGTAAGACTTTATATTGATGAGAACTTTGGCATCTTATCACTGAAATCAATAGAAAAAGATGAAGTATCCACTACATGCAATCATGCTCTAGGTACTGAGCAAGATAATAGATTAGCTTAGGCGATATGTATATGTATATATAAAATGTTATATATGAAAATATTAAAATCTTAAATGAGCACAACCCTAACTAACCTTACCTAATCATGCTACTCATATCCCTCTCTTCATGGAGTTTATAAACTGCATGGTCATTATTAGGTAGAGACATCTGAAGAAATTACCAAAAGGGAAAGGCAATAAAAAATTGATGCTACATGAATTGGGCAACCATATAATTTATTATCCAAAACCATGACATTTTGGAAAAGGGGGGGACTGTATTAATAATTATGCACAAGGACAACAGGTATTAACCAAGGCTATCTTGGGTAAAACTCATCATTTTACAAATGAGTATAGTCCCACTATAAATGAATGACACAAATAATAAAAACTCTGCAAACAAAGGGACAGATTACTTAGAGTGGAGACTGGGCAAAATGTTGATTAGTTAAAGAATAAGGAAGCCTTTTCATGCCTGAGTGTATCATAAGCAAAAATGTCATCAGTGCTGCCTCCTCCAAGAGTCGGGCTCCAGTTTTCCAATTTTCAAGCTAAACTTGAATATAGTGCCTTCTTTTGTCCCTTGCTTGGAAGATTCTCATCCTTCCCAAGTCTGCCAATGGCCAAGACTCAGGCATTGGTTCTGTCTTTGATGTTTGTGCCATGATGTCAGAGACCAGCCCTTCCTTCTAACATACCCCTCATTCCCAGATTCTGTATCAGGCAGAGTCCTAGGCCCTCTGCTTGACTGTGAGGGACAACAGACAGCATTAATTTTAAGCAACTCATTTAACATCTCTGGATACCATACTTCTCATTTGTAAAATCAGAGGATTGGAGAAGATGATGTCATAAATGCCAAAATGTTCTAACTTTCTAAGACAAGAATCCCCAGTAAATCCATAATAGTTCCTATGAAAATATTTCCCATTTCAAAACAAAAACAGATGAGGTTGCAAGTGGTAACCATCAAACATAAATTCTTACATTCAGTGTCTTAGGCATAGTAATTGGTTGATGAAACAAGACAAATTCGACATAACTGTATGCCTAACTGATTTAAACTAATTTTCTCAAATACCATACTTATTAAACAGTGCTTTCATTTTTTTTTTTTTTTTTTTTGCGGTACATGGGCCTCTCACTGTTGTGGCCTCTCCCGTTGAGGAGCACAGGCTCTGGACACGCAGGCTCAGTGGCCATGGCTCATGGGCCCAGCTGCTCCACGGCATGTGGGATCTTCCCGGACCGGGGCATGAACCCGTGTCCCCTGCATCGGCAGGTGGACTCTCAACCACTGTGCCACCAGGGAAGCCCAGTGCTTTCATTTTTAAAATCTTTCTTTAATTTAAAAGTAAGAAAGTATTAAAAAAGCCACTTTCATATATGCCATTTAAAATTCATTGGTAAATGTAACTTATGGTATTACAAAATAGAGACAAACAGATAGTCATTCATACATTTATGTTATACATATATAAGGCTTTTATATAAAAGTATGACATAATTAAAAAGAATAAAATACCCAGGAATAAACTTACCTAAGGAGGCAAAAAGACCTGTACTCTGAAAACTGTAAAGTGCTGATGAAAGAAATCAAAGATGACACAAACAGATGGAAAGATATACCATGTTGTTGGATTGGAAGAATCAGTATCATCAAAATGACTATACTACCCAAGGCAATCTACAGATTCAGGGCAATCCCTATCAAATTACCAATGGCATTTTTCACAAAACCAGAACAAAAAATTTTTAAATTTGTATAGAAACAAAAAAGACCCCAAATAGCCAAAGTAATCCTGAGAAAGAAAAACAGAGCTGTAGGAATTAGACTCCCTGCTTCAGACTATACTACAAAGCTACAGTCATCAAAACAGTATGGTTCTGACATATAGAAATATAGATCAATAGAACAGAATAAAAAGGCCAGAAATAAACCCATGTACCTATGGTAAATTAACCTAGGAAAAAGGAGGCAAGAATATACAATGGAGAAAAGACAGTCTCTTCAGTAAGGGGTGCTGGGAAAACTGGACAGCTACATGTAAAAGAATGAAATTAGAACATTCTCTAACACCATACACAAAAATAAACTCAAAATATATTGAAGACCTAAATGTAAGGCTGGACACTGTAAAACTCTTAGAGGAAAACATAGGCAGAACACTCTTTGACATAAATTGCAGCAAGATCGTTTTTGAATCCACTTCTTAGAGTAATGAAAATAAAAGCAAAAATACAGTAAGTCTCCTAAGTACGAATGAGTTTCATTCTGAGAGAACATTCGTAAGTCCAATTTGTTCATAAGTCCATCAAAGTTAGCTTAGGTACTCAACTACCACAATTGGCTATATAGTACTGTAGTGTAATAAGTTTATAATACTTTCCACACAGATAATACATAAAAAAATTAAAACAGTTTTACTCTTACAGTACAGTACCTTGAAAAGTATAGTAGTACAGTACAACAGCTGGCATATGGGGGTTGGCATCAAGTGAACAGGCAAGAAGAGTTACTGACTAGAGGAGGGAGAGGAGGTGGGAGATGGTAGAGCTGAGGATTGTCAGCAATTACAGTAAGCTGTAATTTCACTCACACCTGACATTGATGGAATGCATGTTCACATGTTTGAAAGTTCATAACTTGAAGGTTCATATGTAAGGGACTTACTGTGAACAAATGGGACCTAATTAAACTCAAAAGGTTTTGCACAGCAAAGGAAAACCATAAATGAAACGATAAGACAACCCACAGAATGGGAGAAAATATTTGCAAATGAAGCGACCTACAAGGAATTAATCTCCAAAATATACAAATAGCTCATGCAGCTCTATATCAAAACAAAAAACAAAAAAAAAAACCAGTCAAAAAATGGGCTGAAGACCTAAACAGACATTTCTACAAAGAAGACATACAGATGGCCAAAAGGCACAAGAAAAGTTGCTCAACATTGCTAATTATTAGAGAAATGCAAATCAAAACTGCAATGAGGTATCACCTCACACCAATCAGAATGGCCATCATCAAAAAGTCTACAAACAATAAATGCTGGAGAGGGTGTGGAGAAAAGGGAACCCTCCTACAGAGTTGGTGGGAATGTAAATTGGTACAACCACTATGGAGAACAGTATGGAGGTTCCTTAACAAACTAAAAATAGAGCTACCATATGATCCAGGAATCCCACTCCTGGGTATATATCTGGACAAAACCATAATTTGAAAAGATAAATGCACCCCAATATTCATTGAAGCACTATTTACAATAGCTAAGTCATGGAAACAACCTAAGTGTCCATTGACAGAAGAATCGATAAAGAAGATGTGGTATGTATTACAATGGAATATTATTCAGCCATAAAAAAGAATGAAATAATGCCATTTGCAGTGACGTGGATGGACCTAGAGATTATATACTAAGAGAAATGTCAGACATAGAAACACAAATATCATATGTATCACTTATATGCAAGAATCTAAAAAACATGATACAAATGAACTTATTTATAAAATAGAAACAGACTCACAAACTTCAAAAACAAACTCATGGTTACCAAAGGGAAAAGGTCAGGGTTAGGGATAAATTAGGAGTTTGGGATTAACATATACACACTACTATATATTAAATAGATAATCAACAGGGACCTACTGTCTAGCACAGGGAACTCTACTCAGTATTCTGTAATAACCTATATGGGAAAGGAATCTGAAAAAGAATAGATACATGTATATGTATAGCTGAATCACTTTGCTGTACACCTGAAACTAACACAACAGTGTAAATCAACTATACTCCAATATAAAATAAAAATTAAATTAAAAAAGAAGTATGGTGTATACTAGTGTGTGAACAGGCATAATAGAGCCAGATCAGTACAGCTGATAAATAATAGCACACACAGATAACAAAATGGTATGACTTTGATATTTATTACTACACTGTAAATGTGATTTACTTAGGGTTATGATCAAAGTAGGCCTTAAATGATGGGGAGGGGCAGGAAAGGAGAATATTTCTCCCCAGAGCTCACCTTGTATTTTCCTGTTGATAATGCTACTTTTAAGGAAAGGATGAAATGTGAGAGAAGCATGAAGAAGGGAAAGAGTAATGGGAAGCTAAAGAAAACGTTGAGAAAACTTCTCTAAACTGAGTTTTGTTACTTCAAACCTGGGGAAATTAGATTAAGGATCTAAAATAAAAGCCTATCACTCCTTTTGGTCCCCTACTTTGAGTACTACATAGAGCATATAATTCTGAAGCAAGAGAATGTTCTGTTTAGTAAGAAGTGCCTCAATATGTTTGGCAAGCTACCAAATACATATTCATTATTAGGATGGTTGTTATCCTAAAAAGACTAACATAAAATTAAAATACATTGACTCTAGTATTATTGTAATACCCATGTTCATCACAAAAACATATTTCTCTAAGGAATATAGGAATGATTAAGGATAGTATAATATCTCTGCCTTGTAAAAAACAAAAACACCTGTTTTTTAAAAATGTATCAGTAAAATACTATGTGTTAAACTAAATTGTGACACTGGATTGGGATGAAACAATCTCTGTGGTTTATCTTTTAAATCTTGCTTTTTTAGCATTTAGCAATAATGAACACACAGATACATACTTTAAAACATAAAAGATGGTCTTAGAGAATAATTAATTTTGTAAGTTGGCTTTTCCAATACAACAGCTCTTCAAAATGAAAAGAGTAATTCCTGGAGTGTACGGAATAACAAACACTCAGAAATATGAGGTATCTTCTTAAATTGGGAAAGGCCCAAATCATCAAAAAAGTAGTGTGAGAATCTAAGCATTCTTATTTGTTCAAGTCTTGAGCATCAGGGATTTTTCCCCCTCTTATTCTCCTTTTATTCTATTCTGCCGTAGTAGAAGCAGCATATTATGAATCCATTTAGCTTTATGTTTCTTTAAATGTGTTTCTATAATGGAATTATATCTTTTGGGACCATAAAATCATTTGGATGAGAAATTACCTCATTTTTTATAATAGGATTTTGTGAGAATATTACTTTTCTTTTCTAATTTTTTATTTTATTGCATATACTTTTTATTATGAATATGTGGTATTGATATTGGCATTGCCCTTACCCGTAGCTTGCAGGTCACTAGTGGCTTAGAGTTAGTGAAAACAGTATCCTTAAAACTTCTAACTCATGTTCTGAAATACACCATATTCTTGATTCATAAGGAACAAATGTGATCTGTAAACTTATTTATAGTTTGAAGAGGGAACTAAGTCAATTTGTATATAACACTAGTTGATTTTTGGATGAATCCTGTAATCATGTCCTCAGGTACACCACTGACAATATTCTGCACCTCTAATTAAACTTCATTTCCTTTTGGAAAACAAGAATGACGATGGTTGTAAATGCAGAGTTGTTTACAACCTATGGAGATCATGATTTATTACTTGTCCTGTATGTCTAGTGCCTTACAATTTATAAATGGATTTCACATATATCACTTCATCTGTGAGGAGGCAGTGTAGGAATTCTTAGGTAAGATTCAGATTAAATTTCATATATATGCTCATAACAACATATATATATGTATACATATTCATATACATATATGTGCGTGTATATATATACAAATGTATATATCTGTAACACTGGAGCAAAGCTCACCCTTTCTCTTTGATGCTTTTAAATTCTGCATCTTGATGGAATAAACATCTATGGCAATCTAAGTCAATAGCCTCTCTTCTCGCTCTCCTTCCTTTCTTCTTCCTGCCTTCTGCCTGGCTTCACTAGCTTGAACTTCCTGTTTCTCAGTCATTCATTTTCTTACTTTCTTATTCCTTTTTCACTGTATAAAATCACATATCCTCAAGAAAGCCCCTTTTCATAGGCATGAAAAGACCATTAGCTCTTTTCATTGTCTGGAAATTGCATCAATTTGATAAAGTTTGTTTGAGGGAACTGATTATAAAAATAATGGATGTGTCTTTGCTTCTTTGAGGTAATCTCCAGCAATACTAAATTTAACTACTAGGTTGTATGTATTTACTGATAGCCATCTAAAGTTTGGGGCCTTTTGACACAGATTTATACCGCTGAAAATAAATGCTACAAGAGAAAAAGATAATGATGTGTCAGTTCAATCTAATCTAAGAGAGCAAACTTTGTCCAAATATTTTTCCTTCTTCATTAAAATTTTAAACACAATTACCCTCTTTCCTTAGGAGCTATTTGTATTTCAGGAACATGCCAAATCATTTACTTTTTCCCTCCAAATCTTTTCATATATATATTTGAAATATAATTTAAAATAAGCAGTTTCAGTTCCTTCAGTCTTAAACTTATATTAATTATACTGGACAAACTCTAATAACTGTGATTTTTTTTTAATTCCCTTGGATTTTAGCATAAGATGGTTCAGTATAATCTCTTTCTGATTTTGTCAATTTGTAGTTTCTATTTCTGTATTTAACAATTTCGTTACGGAAATGTTTTTATGCTTTAAGGATGTTGAGGATAAAATTCTGCATACAATGTGACCCAATGGGTAAATTTTCATTGTTGAGGCAGTGGGTAGAAGGAGCTCTGGCTGTTTCAGGCACAGAAAGATCTGAACTCGCATCTTACCCAGTTTCTTAACTTCCCTAAGCATGTTTTCTCATTTCTAAAATGAGAGGAGTGCTTCCCAGAATTATTGCAATGATCTAACTATATTACATAGGTCAAAAGGATTTCTAAATGTGTACTCATAGAAGGCAATTGCTACTGCAAGACTCCTAAGTTCTTTTTTTTTTAAATTGGGGTATAGTTTCTTCACAATGTTGTGCTAGTTTCTGCCGTACAGTGAAGTGAATCAGCTATTTGTATACATATATCCCCTCTTTTTTGGATTTCCTTCCCATTTAGGTCACCACAGAGCACTGAGGAGAGTTCCCTGTGCTATACAGCAAGTTCTCATTAGTTATCTGTTTTATACATAGCATTGTATATATGTCAATCCCAATCTCCCAGTTCATCCCACCTCCCCCTTCCCTCCTTGGTGTCCATACGTCTGTGTCTCTATTTCTGCTTTGCAAATAGGTTCATCTGTACCATTTTTTTTCTAGATTCCACACATGTGTTAATATATGATATTTGTTTTTCTCTTTCTGACTTACATTACTCCATATGACAGTCTCTAAGTCCATCCATATCTCTACAAATGATCCAATTTCCTTCCTTTCTATGGCTGAGTAATATTCCATTGTGTATATGTACCACATCTTCTTTATCCTTTCCTCTGTTGATGGATATTTAGGTTGCTTCCATGTCCTGGCTATTGTAAATAGTGCTGCAACAAACATTGGAGTACATGTGTCTTTCTGAATTATGGTTTTTCTCAGGGTGTATGCCCAGGAGTGGGATTGCTGGGTCATATGATAGTTCTATTTTTAGCTTTTTAAGGAACCTCCCTACTGTTCTCCATAGTGGCTGTATCAATTTACATTCTCACCAACAGTGCAAGAGGGTTCCCTTTTCTCCACACGCTCCCCAGCATTTATTGTTTGTAGATTTTTTTGATGATGGGCATTCTGCCCAGTGTGAGGTGATACCTCATTGTAGTTTTGATTTGCATTTCTCTAATAATTAGTGATGTTGAACATCTTTTCGTGTGCCTCTTGACCATCTGTATGTCTTCTTTGGCAAAATGTCTATATAGGTCTTCCACCCAATTTTTGATTGGGTTGTTTGTTTTTTTTTGATATAAGGCTGCATGAGCTGTTTGTATATTTTGGAGATTAATCCCTTATCAGTGGCTTCGTTTGCAAGTATTTTCTCCTAGTCTCAGAGTTGTCTTTTTGTCTTGTTTATGGTTTCCTATGTAAGGTTTTATACATGTGAAGCAAACAAAAATAAAGTCCTTGTAATTTGGTGTCATAGAAAGGAGGAATTCATTTTACTAGCTCAAATTTAATTTCATTTCCTTTATAGGAATTAATTTTGCTTGTTTTGGTACGGTGTCTGGTTTTTCTCAGTACACACTCATTCCCAGGTCACCAAGTCACTGGGTAGTCTCTGCTACTGTGCTGTGGGCCACCACAGTTAATAGCATGAGTCTGGAGCCAGGCTGCAAGGTACAAATCATTCTTCTATTGCTTTCTAGCTGTGTGACTTCAGACTACTTACTCAACTCTTTGTGCCACAGTTCCTTCATTTGTGTGCTAGAATAAAAACAAAACGTCCCTTTTAAGCTTGTGCAGGTAAAGGAGTTAATATATACAAAGTACTTAAAGCGTGGCACGTAACAAGCACTATGTAAGTGCTTCTGTTACTAAAATGATTACAGAAATGAAACTAAAATGATTATAGAAAAATGTAGATAATCACACCTCAGACTTCCTACTACTATTGCTTCTAACCTCTCTTCATCATCCTAGAGTCATAAATTGCAAAGGTGAAGCAAGAGGATTTATGATTCACATTGATTAAAAAAGATGAGGGGGCTTCCCGGGTGGCGCAGTGGTTGAGAGTCCGCCTGCCGATGAAGGGGACATGGGTTCGTGCCCCGGTCCGGGAGGATCCCACATGCTGCGGAGCGGCTGGGCCCGTGAGCCATGGCCACTGAGCCTGCGCCTCCAGAGCCTGTGCTCCACAATGGGAGAGGCCACAACAGTGAGAGGCCCGTGTACCGCAAAAAAAAAAAAAAAAAAAATGTGGTAAAGTGTTAAAGTATGGAATACATGTATTTACCATGTTTTTAGCTATCAAATTCACAATGTTTAGTTTTGCAGCATTAATTTGGGAGAATCTGGGGCCTAAAATCAGCCACCTCACATATGATAGACATGCCATAAGTATTTGCTTTTGCTATTGATTATTTGAAATCCCTTCCAACTAGAGAAGATCCTGTTCTCTTCTGATTTAGGATCAGTCTACTTGATGTCAAAATCGTCTATTAACTAAACACTCTGCTGCACAACCATGTATAATAAAAATGCTTTACTGGGGACTTCCCTGGTGGTCCAGTTGTAAAGAATCCGCTTTACAATGCAGGGGATGCGGGTTTGCTCCCTGGTCAGGAAACTAAGATCCCACATGCCGCGGGGCAACTAAGCCAGCATGCCACAACTACTGAGCTCGCACGCCTCAACTAGAGCCCACATACTGCAGACTGCAGAGGCCATGCGCTCTGGAACCCATGTGCCACAACTACAGAGCCCACGTGCCCTGGAGCCTGCATGCCACAACTGAAGAAGAGAAAAACCACACACCACAACTACAGAGAAGCTCGAGCGCCACAACGAAGAGCCTGCGCGCTGTGAAGAAAGATCCCGCATGCCTCAAGGAAAATCCCTCGTGCTGCAACTAAGACTGGATGCAGCCAAAAATAAAAAATAAAATAAATAATTTTTTTTTAAAGCATGAATATTAAAAAATGCTTTACTGTTTGGATGGATTTTTCATTTATTTCCAGTTGAATTAGTACTATGCAAAAAAGCCAATCTCCTTATTAACTTTTTTTTTTGTGTGTGTGGTATGCGGGCCTCTCACTGTTGTGGCCTCTCCCGTTGTGGAGCACAGGCTCCGGACGCACAGGCTCAGTGGCCATGGCTCACGGGCCTAGCCGCTCCGCGGCATGTAGGATCTTCCCGGACCGGGGCACGAACCCGTGTCTCCTGCATTGGCAGGCAGACTCTCAACCACTGCGCCACCAGGGAAGCCCTCCTTATTAACTTTTAACTTACAAAGTTTTATTTATATATAAAAGGTGCACAATAGAGCAAAGAACATTGACTTCCCACCATCGGCAATGTTGTACATGGTAGTGATTGGTTACTTTAATTTAAATCAGCAGGTCATTTCTTAGTGTCTACAATGTACTGTGTTTGTACTTCATTCATAGGACTCTTATGAATAGTATTAACCACATCATGTCCAATAAAAGTGAAACAATAAGCATTTGAAATATTGGTAAGGATGTTTAAATAATTCTGGTGGGAAATGAAAATAGAAATTTAAAAATGACAGTGATGGTTAATTTTTTTGTGTCAACTTGACTGAGCCATGGGGTGCCCAGATATTGGGTCAAACATTATTCTGGGTGTATCTGTGAAAGTGTTTGTAGAAAAGATTAACATCTTAATTGGTGGACTGAGTAAAGCAGCAGATTGTCCTCCCTAATGTCCTCATCCAATCAGTTGAAGATCTGAAAAGAACAAAAAAATGCTAACTCTCTCGAGTATGAGGGAACTCTTCCTGCTTGATTGTCTTAAGCAGTGGTGTTTTTTCCTGCTTTAGTACCCCATTTGAAACATTATCTCTTCTTGGGTCTGGAGCCTGCTGGCTTTCAGACTAGAATTTACACCATTTCTGGTGAGTCTCCAGCTTGCCAACTGCAGATTTGGGACTTCTCCAACCCCATAATCAAATAAAGTAATTAATTAATTAATTCTGTTTCTCTGGAGAACCCTGACTAAAACAATGACCAAAAGTGTTTTTAGGAATTTTAATATCATTAATGAGATTAGTCATTCACATATTGTAATGGTTTCTGTGATGGATCAAAAATGAAATACACATGTGAAATTTGAACTCTATGTATTTGATAGATCGATAGATTGTATTGGTGATCAATAAGTGCTGAAGCAAAGTGATTGGTAAAGTTGAAAAGGAAAACTTGGGAAGATTAGTTTTAACAACAGATGTGTTAGTAATTTAATTCAGAAGAAGGCTAAACATTTATTCCAAACTTTCATAGACTAAGCATGATAAAAGTCATGGGTGGAAATTGTTGCAAACTCCCAGATGTTTCCAGCAGTCCTGGTTTTGTCAGACTCTCATAATTTTGAGACAGTGGCGAGGAGTCAGACCTTTGAAGGGAGTGGTCCACAAACTGATATGCATCAGAATCACCTAAATGGCTGGTTAAAATGTAACTTGTTGGGCTCCAACCAGGGTTTCTGATTCAGTAGGCCTGAGGTGGGGCCTAACATTTTGCATGTCTGACAAATACCCAGATAAAGCTGATGTTCCTGGCCTATGAGAACCACATTTTGAGAACCACTGTTCAACCTAAGGTGTTTCCTGAAACATCTTTATCACTAATCATGGTTGTTAAATGCCTCAACAGGTTTTCTTCAGAGAGATGAAATTGACTTTTTTGAAAAAAGATTCTTGGTCGAATGGGTATCAATAGAAAGAAGACCATACCTTCTTCTTTCTTCCTGCCTTCTTTAAAGGTCTTTCAAACATGTAAACGTTTGTAAGAACAGTGGCTACTTCTACATAATGAAATGCTTTGGGAATTACAGTCTTAAACTTACCTTAAAAACAATTCAAATTTAATCACTCTGCACTTAAAAAACAATTAGAATTATGAATCACTTTTTGGAATCTGTTCATAAGTAGAGAAGCTGCTTTTTATGCACAGCTTCAATTTAGCTGCCCAGTTAATGTCATCACATAGAAATATAGAGGTAAAGCATGGTATCTTCATTTTTAAATTTCCTGGAAGTACTTCTAAATGTGTAGCTTCATGACTTGGTTTTACATAATCACAGACTTGGTGAAGAAAATCTGATGACTCTTTCTATATACTGGCTCTAAACAGGGCATTTAGAATCCAAAAACAACAAGCATCAGATGGTTTTAGCTGTGTTTACATTTCCTGTGGAATTCTTTCTTTATGCAGTGCCAAATGATTATAGTTAACTTTCATTTCCTTGGGGGTTGATGATCAAGTTTGAGGATACTTCTGTTTCATGTGTTCCCTCCTTTACCCACTGGCTGGCTCCAAAAAAGGCAAAGCTCAAATCAACCAGTTTTGCTACAAATAACAGTTTTGTTTAAATGAGAGGTCAAAATTGCTTTTTGAAATTAAATGTGGGGCACATCCATGGATTTCAGTCATATGTGCTATCTCTGCCTTCCCCTACTATAGAAAACTAAGAGTTTATTGTAATTATTTTATGCACTTTACATTTAAAAATTTTTTCCTTGTTGTTCTGAGATACAGAGTAACTCTCTGGGGAGAAAAAAATAGCCAAGTTATTGACTATTTTTAAAGAAAAGTGGCATAATTAAATATCACTCTGCAAGCCTGTGGAAGAAGCAAATCATGTATACATGATTTGCTCATTGTATACAACTGCTGTGCAGTTGTCTGGAGATGGAAATTTGAGGGTCAACATAATCAGCAAATTTAGAAGTTATTATAACAGCAAATTGATCAAATGCATGAGAATAGTATTGGTGATTAGACGATAATCTTCAGCTAAAAATGCTCTGTAACTTAGTTTTTCCTTGCAATGTCCCTTAAATGACATCAGGATCAATTGATTAACATTAAAATTTATTAGAAAGTGCTGGTGTCATGGAGTTCAAAAAGAAAGCCCTTTCAGCTTGGCATTGGCTTCATCTATTCTGTGCTATTTGACCTAGTTGCATACATATTTGGAATCCCCAGTGGTCTATGTAAGTAGTTGAAGTTTTTAATGATGGGTTGTAATGTTCACAGACTTATTGCTGTTTGGTATCTTTTACTAAAAGCTTAGACAGCTTCAAAGCACGATTTGTTTTCTTTTCATACTTGTTTTAAACACCCAACATTGACCCTAAAATACGCTGTGGTTTAAAATATGGTTTCCATGGCCTTTAAGAGTTTTTCTCATGTGTAGGGGTCTTTCTGACCATTCTGATCATTCATAAAGAATGTCAGTCCAGAGGTGTTAAGGAAACTGATATTAGTGGAATCTCACAAATATCAGTGAAGAGTCTGAAGACCTCACTTCTAGTATGACACACTTATTAGATGGGTGACCCTAGGCAAGGCATTTCACAATTTGATTCTTCAACTCATTCTGTTCAGTCAACTAGCTTTTAGTTTTCATTTGAAAACCAATCTCAGATACTTTCTAAAATCACCGTAATAGAGTGTGTTGACCCTGTTTCTTTCTTGTGAAACTGAGCTCCAAGAGGATATGCACCACACCTCTCTGATTCATAATCATGTTCCCAGTATTTAGAGCAGTGCCTGACATCTAATAGGTGCTTGATGAATATTGGTTGAAGGAGTAAATGATTGAATGAATACATGAATTAGTAAAATAAAGTATAATTGTTTCCATGTATTCTCTTGATATTTAACACCAGATATGGGATTCCTTTTTTTCTCTCCTACTAGTTTGATGATATGGTTGTTCTAAGACTACTTAAATTCTCAAAGCAGATTTTACGTTTGTTTTCAAGAGCTTATGTTCTCTATAAAGCCAAACAGCATAGTTTTCAAGTAATCCTTAAATGCCAAACTCATCTACTTTAGATGTCCATAAAGGTTATGATGGAAGTAAAAGTCTTGAACCAGTTCTGGCTCCCTTCCCAACCAGATCATCAATATACCATGTACAGCCAGGCAAAGCATGTTGTATATTAATAGAGCTTGTATTGTTTCTTCACCCTCGGCCTCACCTACCTACTTTCCCTGCTTTGCTGCCTTTGACTTCCTTCCCATTTCTAGATGTTGTTGTCCACTGTTAAAGAGTAACTATCCCACATAAGTATAAAGCCGAACGGATATTTGCGACACATTCCAAGTAGTGCTTTTACTTTATAATTGAAAATTTTTTTCAAGCTTTAATACAGCTTTTTGAAAATAATTTGATACTATATATCAAGAGCCTTAAAACTGTTTATAATCAGTAATGTCACTTCTAGGAATTTAAGGAAATAATCACAAATATGGGCAAAAATTTGACCCTGTTTGTTGCAGCATGATAAAACCTGAAACATTTTAGTCTACGCTGAAATGTATACTAATAGGAAAATGATTAAATAAAGTAGGATATATTAGTAGTGTGCAGTGATCAAAATCATGCACATGAAGACACTGTATGCTTCAGAGGAATTTACATATAATTTGATTGTATCAAAATATCAAATTATATTCATAGAAAAAATATGGAAGAGTAAATCATAGGAGATCATATTCCTCTTAATATTTTCATTATGAGACTATAATATTCTTAAAATCGTAAAAAAATACTTTAAATAAAAATTGCTTTAAGTGTTAATCAGGGCTTAAAGCAATACACTTTCCTTTTCCTTAGAAGCTGCCGGTATACAGTTATTTTCTTAAGCATTTATTGAGAAATGTTAGAAAGAATAATGTAGAATAAAAAAATGTTAACATATCTTAGCACTTTCATTTTATTTAAAAAAATGTGGAAATCAGGGCACTAACACTAACAATGCAGAATTAAAGTTGTTTTTTTTTTTTTTTGGAAGCCAAGTCAGTTTTATTAGAGATCTGTGCCAATATTACACTTTGTGCCTGCCCAGGATTTTCTTTTTCTTGGTGTTAACTTTTATTGAAATATAGCTGATTTACAATGTTGTGATAATTTCAGATATACAGCAAAGTGATTCAATTTTACATATATATATATATATGATTGGCCAAAAAGTTTGTTAGGGATTTTCCGAAACATCTGACGGAAAAACCCAAACGAACTTTTTGGGCAACCCAATATATATGCTTATTTCTCCCTTCAATGAGTAGCAGCATCATTAAGGTATAGTAAGGCAAACATAAAACAGAAGATGATTACAGAGTATTGTGAAAGTTCATAATTTGCGACCCTTAAGAGTATACGTAGATTTTAGTAATCACAGTAGATAAATATTGCTTTTAAACTATTTACATGAAACTTCTCAAAGAATCAGTCTGTGAAGAAAAGCTTCAAAACATGAATTTTTTATTCACTGGCATTATCTCTCCTTTTCCAGTCATTAAAGGAAATGTCCTTAAAAGAACTGACAAGAAAAGGACAATCACTTCTTTATAGTAGGCAGATAAAATTCACTACTGATACCGAGTTCCTCTCCCTTCTGAGCATGATAGGCAGAATAATAGCCACACAAAGAATGCATGTCTAAATGTGAATATGTTAAGTTGCACAGCAGAGGGGAATGAAGGCTGCAGATGGAGACAAATTTGCTAATCAGCTAACCTCAAGATGGGGAGATTATCCTGGATTATCTAGGTGGGATTATCTGCTGTCACAAGGGTCCTTATAAATGAAATAGGGAGGCAGGAAAGTCAGAGAGACATTTGAAGATGTGACGCTGCTGGCTTAAAAAATGGACTGGGGGGCTTCCCTGTTGGCGCAGTGGTTGAGAGTCCGCCTGCCGATGCAGGGGATATGGGTTCGTGCCCCCATCTGGGAAGATCCCACATGCCGCGGAGCAGCTGGGCCCGTGAGTCATGGCCGCTGAGCCTGCACGTCCAGAGCCTGTGCTCTGCAACGGGAAGAGGCCACAACAGTGAGAGGCCCGTGTACCATAAAAAAAAAAGGATTGGGAACCATGAACCAGGAATGCAGGCAGCCACCAGAAGCTGATAAAGTGAGGAAACAGATTCACTCCCAGAGCCCCCAGAAGGATAACATTTGTTTTTGTTTGTTTGTTTTTTGTTTTTTTTTTAATGGTGCATGTATCATTTCAAGATAATTAAAAATGTTAATCTCATTCTCAATATTTACACCAAGTAAAGTATTCAAAATTAGAGAAAAACGAGTACATAAAACTTTATCTCAGAATTATCTCTGAAAGTAAAGCTCCTTTAAATTATGGATGCATGTCTAAAATAAAATTGGATTGTTGAGATGAGCATTTTGCCCAGTTTCCACAGTGGGAGCTACTTCATGGAGGCAGCCCTGAGAGAGCACTGTGGTGTTGAGATCATCTGGACAGAGTACATGTGACTCAAGGCAGCTGTGTGGCTGACAGGGTCTTGGTGCTCCGGGCTGGTGTCAGGCCTGAGCCTCTGAGGTGGGAGGGCCGAGTTTAGGACATTGGACGACCAGAGCTCCTGGCGCCACGTAATATCAATCAGCGAGAGCTCTCCCAGAGATCTCCATCTCAACGCTAAGACCCAGCTCCACCTGACGGCCAGCAAGCTCTAGTGCGGGATGCCCCATGCCAAACAACTATCAAAGCAGGAACAGAACCCCACCCATTAGCAGAGAAGCTGACTAAAATAATACATTCACAGACACCCCAAAACACACCACCAGATGCAGACCTGCCCAATAGAAAGACAAGATCCAGCCCCACCCACAAGAACACAGTCACTAGTCCACTCCACCAGGAAGCCTACACAACCCACTGAACCAACCTTACCCACTGGGGCTGACACCAAAAACAATGGGAACTACGAACCTGCAGCCTGTGAAAACAAGACCACAGACACAGTAAGGTGGGCAAAATGGGACGACAGAGAAATGTGCAGCAGAGGAAGGAGCAAGGTAAAAACCCACCAGACCAAACAAAAGAAGAGGAAATAGGCAGCCTACCTGAAAAAGAATTCAGAGTAATGATAGTAAAGATGATCTAAAATCTTGGAAATACAATGGAGAAAATACAAGAAACATTTAACAAGGACCTAGAAGAACTAAAGAGCAAACAAACAATGATGAACTACACAATAAAGGAAATTAAAAATTATCTAGAAGGGATCAATAGCACAATAACTGAGGCAGAAGAACAGAGAAGTGAACTGGAAGATAAAATAGTGGAAATAACTACCACAGAGCAGAATAAAGAAAAAAGAAAAAAAAGAATTTAGGACAGTCTCAGAGACCTCTGGGACAACATTAAATGCACCAACATTCGAATTATAAGGGTCCCAGAAGAAGAAGAGAAAAAGAAAGGGACTGAGAAGGTATTTGAAGAGATTATAGTTGAAAACTTCCCTAACGTGGGAAAGGAAATAATCAAGTCCAGGAAGTGCAGAGAGTCCCATACAGGATAAATCCAAGGAGAAACATGCCAAGACACATACTAATCAAACTATCAAAAATTAAATACAAAAAAAAATATTAAAAGCAGCAAGGGAAAAATAACATACAAGGGAATCCCCATAAGGTTAACAGCTGATCTTTCAGCAGAAACTCCGTAAGCTCGAAGGGAATGGCAGGACATATTTAAAGTGATAAAAGGGAAAAACCTACAACTAAGATTATTCTACCCAGCAAGGATCTCACTCAGATTCGTCAGAGAAATTAAAACCTTTACAGACAAGCAAAAGTTAAGAGAATTCAACACTACCAAACCAGCTTTATGACAAATGCTAAAGGAACTTCTCTAGGCAGGAAACACAAGGAAAAGACCTACAAAAACAAACCCAAAACAATTAAGAAAATGCTAATAGGAACATACATATCAATACTTACCTTAAATGTAAGTGGATTAAATGCTCCAACCAAAAGACACAGACTGGCTGAATGGATACAAAAACAAGTCCCATATATATGCTGTCTACAATAGACCCACTTCAGAACTAGGGACACATACAGACTGAAAGTGAGGGGATGGAAAAAGATATTCCATGCAAATGGAAATCAAAAGAAAGCTGGAGTAGTGATACTCCTATCAGAGAAAGTAGACTTTAAAATAAAGACTATTACAAGAGACAAAGAAGCACACTACATAATGATCAAGGGATCAATGCAAGAAGCAGATATAACAATTGTATATATTTATGCACCCAACATAGGAGTATCTCAGTACATAAGGCAAATGCTAGCAGCCATAAAAGGGGAAATTGATAGTAACACAGTCATAGTAGGGGACTTTAGCACCCCACTTTCACTAATGGACAGAGCATCCAAAATGAAAATAAATAAGGAAACACAAGCTTTAAATGACACATTAACGTGATGGACTTAATTGATATTTATAGGACAATCCATCTAAAAACAACAGAACACACTTTCTTCTCAGGTGCTCATGGAACATTATCCAGGATATCATATCCTGGGTCACATTTCAAGCCTTGATAAATTTAAGAAAATTGAAGTCGTATCAACGGATTTCAATCGGTTGTTGCCGAGCACAACACTATGAAATTAGATATCAATTACAGGGAAAAAAACTCTAAGAAATACAAACACATGGAGGCTAAACAATCTGGTACTAAATAACCGAGAGATCACTAAAGAGATCAAAGAGGAAATCAAAAAAATACCTATAAACAAATGACAATGAAAACACGATCACCGAAAACCTATGGTATGCAGCAAAAGCAGTTCTAAGAGGGAAGTTTATAGCAATACAATCCTACCTCAAGAAACAAGAAGCATCTCAAATAAACAACCTAACCTTACACCCAAAGCAATTAGAAAAAGAAGAACAAAAGAAATCCCAAAGTTAGCAAAAGGAAAGAAATCATAAAGATCAGATCAGAAATAAATGAAAAAGAAATGAAGGAAACAGTAGCAAAGATCACTAAAACTAAAAGCTGGTTCTCTGAGAAGATAAACAAAATTGATAAACCACTAGCTAGACTCATCAGGAAAAGAAGAGAGAAGACTCAAATCAACAGAATTAGAAATGAAACAGGAGAAGTAACAATTGACACTTCAGAAATACAAAGAATCATTTGGGATTACTACAGGAAACTCTATGCCAATAAAATGTACAACCTGGAAAAAAATGGACAAATTCTTAAAGAAGCACAACCTTCTGAGACTGAAACAGGAAGAAATAGAAAATATAAACAGATGTATCACAAGCACTGAGATTCAAACTGTGATTAAAAATCTTACAACAAACAAAAGCCCAGGACCAGATGGCTTCACAGGCGAATTCTATCAAACACTTAGAGAGCTAAAACCTATCCTTCTCAAACTCTTTGAAAATATAGCACAGGGAGGAACACTTGGAAACTCATTCTATGAGGCCACCATCGCCCTGATACAAAAACCAGGAAGAGGTGTCATAAAAAAAGGAAACTACAGGCCAATATCACTGATGAACATAGATGCAAAAATCCTCAACAAAAGAGTAGCAAACAGAATCCAATAGTACATTAAAAGGATCATACACAATGATCAAGTGGGGTTTATCCCAGGAATGCAAGGATTCTTCAATATATGCAAATCAATCAATGTGATACACCATATTAACAAACAAGAATAAAAACCATATGATCATCTCAAGATGCAGAAAAAGCTTTCAACAAAATTCAACCCCATTTATGATAAAAACTCTCAAGAAAGTGGGCACAGAGTGAACTTACCTCAACATAATAAAGGCCATATATGACAAACCCACAGCTAATGTCATCCTCAATGGTGAAAAACTGAAACCATTTCCTCTATAATAAGGAACAAGACAAGGATGCCCACTCTCACCACTATTATTCAACATAGTTTTGGAAGTTTTAGCCACAACAATCAGAGAGAAAAAGAAATAAAAGGAATCCAAGCAGAAAAGAAGAAGTAAGGCTGTCACTGTTTGTAGATGACATGATACTATATAGAGAGAATCCTAAAGATACTACCAGAAAACTACTAGAGCTAATCAATGAATTTGGTAAAGTAGCAGGATACAAAATTAATGCACAGAAATGTCTTGTATGCCTATACACTAATGATGAAAAATCTGGAGAGAAATTAAGGAAACACTCCCATTTACCATTTCAACAAAAAGAATAAAATACCTAGGAATAAACCTACCTAAGGAGACAAAAGACCTATATGAAGAAACTATAAGACACTGATGAAAGAAATTAAAGATGATACAGACACATGGAGAGATATACCATGTTCTTGGATTGGAAGAATCAACATTATGAAAATGACTCTACTACCCAAAGCAATCTACAGATGCAGTGCAATCCCTATCAAACTACCAATGGCATTGTTAACAGAACTAGAACAAAAAATTTCACAAGTTGTATGGAAACACAAAAGTCACGGAATAGTCAAAACAATCTTGAGAAAGAAAAATGGAACTGGAAGATCAGGCTCCCTGACTTCAGACTATACTACAAAGCTATAGTAATCAGGACAGTATGGCACTGGCACAAAGACAGAAATATAGATCAGTGGAACTGCACAGAAAGCCCAGAGATAAACTCATACACATATGGTCACCTTATCCTTGATAATGGAGGCAAGGATATACAATGAAAAAAGACAGCCTCGGGCTTCCCTGGTGGCGCAGCGGTTGAGAGTCTGCCTGCCGATGCAGGGGACGCGGGTTCGTGCCCCGGTCTGGGAGGATCCCGCATGCCGCGGAGCGACTGGGCCTGTGAGCCAAAATTGCTGAGCCTGCGCGTCTGGAGCCTGTGCTCCACAACAAGAGAGGCCGCAATAGTGAGAGGACCGCGTACCGTGATGAAGAGTGGCCCCCGCTCGCCACAACTAGAGAAAGCCCTCGCACAGAAACGAAGACCCAACACAGCCAAAAATAAATAAATAAACAAAGACATCATATAAAAAAAAAAAAAGACAGCCTCTTCAATAAGTGGTGCTGGGAAAACTGGACAGCTACATGTAAAAGAATGAAATTAGAACACTCCCTAACACCATACACAAAATAAACTAAATATGGATTAAAGACTTAAATGTAAAGTCTGACACTATGAAACTCTTAGAGGAAAACATAGGCAGAAGACTCTTTGACATAAATCACAGCAATATCCTTTTTGATTCACCTCCTAGAGAAATCAAAATAATAAAAATAAACAAATGGGACCTAATGAGACTTAAAAGCTTTTGCACAGCAAAGGAAATCATAAACAAGACTAAAAGACAACCCTCAGAATGGAAGAAAGTATTTGCAAACGAAGCAACTGATGAAGGATTAATCTCCAAAATATACAAGCAGCTCATGCAGCTCGATATCAGAAGCACAAACAACCCAATCCAAAATTGTGCAAAAGATCTAAATAGGCATTTCTCCAAAGAAGATATACACATTGCCAACAAACACATGAAAGGATGCTCAACATCACTAATCATTAGAGAAATTCAAATGAAAACTACAATGAGGTATCACCTCACACCGGTCAGAATGGCCATCATCAAAATGTCTATAAACAATACATGCTCCAGAGTGTGTGGAGGAAAGGGAACCCTCTCATATTGTTGGTGGGAATATAAATTGATACAGCCACTATGGAGAACAGCATAGAGGTTCCTTAAAAAACTAAAAATAGAACTACCATATGACTCAGCAATCCCACTACTGGGCATATACCCTGATAAAACCATAATTCAAAAAGAGTCATGTACCACAATGTTCACTGCAGCACTATTTACAATAGCCATGACACAGAAACAACCTAAGTGTCCATCGACAGATGAATGGATAAAGAAATGCAGCACATATATACAATGGAATATTACTCAGCCATAAAAAGAAACAAAATTTACTTATTTGTAGTGAGGTGGATGGACCTAGGGTCTGTCATACAGAGTGAAGTAAGTCAGAAAGAGCAAAACAAATACCATATGCTAACACATATATATGGAATCTAAAAGAAAAAATGATTCTGATGCACCTAGTGGCAGGACAGGAATAAAGACGCAGACATAGAGAATGGACTTGAGGACACGGGAAGGGGGCAGGGTAAGCTGGGATGAAGTGAGAGAGTAGCACTGACATATATACACTACCAAATGTAAAATAGAGAGCTAGTGGGACACAGCTGTATTGCATGGGGAGATCATCTTGGTGCTTTGTGTCCACCTAGGGGGTGGGAGGGAGACACAAGAGGGAGGGGGTATGGGGATATATGTATACATATATCTGTTTCACTTTGTTATTCAGCAAAATCTAATCCAACATTGTAAAGCAATTATGTTCCAATAAAGATGTTAAAAAATAAAATAAAATTGATACATATGCAGTGACAGTACTGCTAAAAGTATGGAAAATGTTTTCATTATTATGTCCACTTAAAAAATTCAATTGCATAATTTATATTCATTAATATGTAATTCTATAAAATTTACATACAGGCAATGACAAAAAGGAAATCAGAGAATGAAGATTTCATTAAATTAAATTAAATGTTCATGCTGCATACTAGATGTTGGTAATCACTGATGAAGAGAGAAAGTAAGAATGGCCGGTTGGTGTCTGTATGTATGTCTATCAACATGTGTACATACATATATAATGGGTATATGAGTGTGGCTTCTCAATAATATATCAATATTCATAGTTGGAATGAGGGACAATGGACAGGTAAACTCATTAGTTAAATAGACACTCTCAGGTAGCCTTTGCATATTTTATTCTCCATGTGATACAAACTGAAAGGCTGTGAAATATAACCCCTGAAATGTACTGCTTACCCTACAGGAGCACCTGATCATTCCTGCCATGTTAGCTCCATGAAAATGTCAAGTAAACTTTGAAATGTATCTATTGTGTGAGCTGTTGGTAGCTTTGCTGTGATAAAGTTTGTAGCCATTTTGAAAGAAACCTGAAGAATATCAGGAGAAATTTTGTCATGTAATAACCACTAAAAGGGAAATGAGCCGTGATACCTAGGAAGCTTTAAGTGAACTGTATGGTTCATTCACATTTATGTAACTTTTGGAAACAGTGAGGCTTTTGGTTTCTGTATTTGTTTTTCACTGCTTCTGTTGGTAATAGTGTTAACACTTTCCTTCTACTGAATCAGTTAACTCAAACCACTGAATCAGTTTATTAAGTAATACTCTTTAAACATGGTACTCCTTATAGGGTCTCTTAGTTACTTATTTAACAGTGAAACCTCCATGAAGTGAAGCCTCAGTTTTTATTAGGAAATCGTTTATGGTCATCTCAGTTACGACTTACAACCACAGTTCCAACTTCAGCAAAAAACTTGGGAACATATCTGTATCATCTATGTTATAAATGAAATAACTGTATTATCAATATAGTTTAATGATGTCTCCATAAAGGTGGTCCCAAAAGCCACAAAGGTAGTTAACATTGACGGAAGAATAAGAATAATAATAAAAGAGGTGAGGAAAAAGATTTACTTGACTCAGTATAATTCTGGGTAAATTACTTAACCCGTGTCTCCTTTTTACTATCTTAAAAACAAATGAAATAATATATGTGAAAAATAACGTGTAAAGTGCTTCCCAAATATTGTTACTGTTGCTATTGAGAGAGAAGGAAGAGGAAGGTCCAGTGAGTGAGACAGAGAAGTAGAAACTGGAGAAGAAAGACAGGAGTGGACACTGTCACAGAGGCCAAAGGAAATGAGTCTCAGGAAGTGAGTGTCAGCACCTTGGGGTGTTAAATTTGCAAATCATTGGTGCCCTCTGAGAATGCTACTTGAATAAACGCTGAACTCAGTTATTTAGAACTCAGATAGGTAGAAAAGAATGAGCAGGCAATTGGAAAATGGAAGTAGTGGATATTTTCAAAAAACATATGTCTGCATATATTCTCATGATGAGAGATTGAATTACAGTGGAGGATGGAAAGAAGGGTATATTAACACATTATAAGTAAGGTCAACATGGAAAAATGCCCTGGATAACCAGACTATTCAAGTTCATCCAACATTTGGAAATGGAATACGTTCGTTTTACGTAGGAGAGTTTTGAAAAAAATGCTCCAAATTACTGTCATGTCATTTGTGCCTATTATTTTTTCATTGCTACTTAAGCTGTTTTCTTTCATTTGTTTCTTTTCTTCTGCTTGAAACGCTTGCCTACTTTTGAATCCACAATCTTCTGTGAACATTATTTAATATTTAATTGAGCTTTTAGCTCTCTGTTTTCTCTGGTATTAGTCATTTTCTTTTTAAAATCTTCTGTGAATCAAGTTGGTCTTTTCATGAGAATCACTATAAAACAACCAGTTAAAATGAGTGCAGGGATAATTTCTGTTTTCTTAAAATAATATTGTTTTAAGATATGTCAATATTAGCATATTGAAGAGGTACACTTGCCACAAATGAAAATAATAAAGTGGTTGTTGAATATGCCATTCAGTTAACATTTTTGTCAATCAACTTTTTATTCTGAGATAATTGTAGATTCACATGCAATTCTAAGATGTAACACATAGAGATTGAATTTACCTTATTCCCACAAAGGTAACGTCTTGAGAAAAGGTAGTGCAATATCATAACCAGGATATGAATATTGGCAGAGTCAAGATACAGACATTTCCTTAACCACAAAGATCCCTTTTGGAGCCACCACATTGCCCTCTCACTTCATCCCCCTTTGACAGCCAGTAATCTGTTCTCCATTTCTATAATTTTATCATTTCAAGAATGTTATATAAATGGAATCATTCACTATAAAACCTTGTAGGATTGGCTTTTTTCACTCAGCATAGTTCTCTGGTAGTTGATGCAATCTGTTGAATGCTTTAGTAGCTTGTTCCTTTTCATTGCTAATTAGTATTTCATGGTATGGATATACCATAATTTGTTGAATCATTCACTGTTGAAGGACAGACATGGGTTATTTTTAATTTGGGGCTGTTACACATCAAGTGCTATAAACATTCATGTGCCAGCTTTTGAGTGAACACAGTTTTTCACTTCTCTGGGGTAAATGCCCAGGATTACAATTGCTAGGTTGTAGGGTAGTTGTATGTTCAGTTTTTAAAGAAACTGCCAGGTTATTTTCCACAGTGGCTGTACCATTTTACATCCCACCACCAATTCTATAAGTTATAGAGTTTCTCAGCACCCTTGCCACAATTTTGTGTTTTCACTATGTTTCCTTCTAGCCATTATGGTAGGTATTATACGTAGTGATATCTCATGGTGGTATTAGTTTGCATTTGTGTAATGGCTAATGATTTTGAACATCTTTTCATGTGCTTATTTGTCATCTGCATTTTTTTTTTTGGTAAAATATCTCTATCAGTTGCCCATTTTATAATTGAATTGTTTGTTTTTTACTGTTGATTTGGGGTTCTTTCTTATTCTAGAAGTTAGTCCTTTGTCACATACATGGTTTGCAAATATTTTCTCAGTCTGTACTTTATCTTTTCATGCTCTTAAGAGGGTCTTTCACAGAGCAAATAGTTCTGAATTTTTGAAGTTCAGTTTATCATGTTTTCCTTCTATGCATTGTGCTTTTGGTGCCAAGTCTAAGAACTCTTTGGCTAGCCCTAGATCGCAAAGATTTTCTCCTGTTTTCTTCTAAAAGCTTTATACTTTATAGTTTTACATTTTATATTTAAGTCTATAATCCATTTTGAGTTAATTTTGTAAAACATGTGAGGTTTAGGTCTAGGTTCATTTTTTAAATTTATTGTTGATTTATTTATTGCCTACAGATGTCCTGTTGCTCAAGCATCATTTGTTGAAAAAGCTATCTTTCTTCCATTTAATTGCGCTTGTACCTGAACCAAAAATCAGTTGGCCATATTTGTTCTCCTTTTACTGTATTTAAGTATCAGTATATATTGGGTCTATATGTGAAAGGAGGGGCACACTTACTGCTCATTGTCTTCTGAGTGACGCTGCCCTGAAGGCTGTTTCAGATGTATAATCTGTACTATAAGGAGAGAGTTATCTGCTTTTCTTAGAAGCCAGGGCACTGAGCTATAGGGAAGAAAGGCAGGAAAGATGAAGCTTCTGCCCACTTCCCTTCAGGTTCCCCCTCCTTGCTGAGTTTAAGTATGTTGTAGGTCACCAACTCAGCTCCATTGTCTTTATACTGATATGAAACTTCTTATTTTGGCACTAGGATTTCCATCCATCTTGGGTTTTTGTACTGCTACGAGGTTTTCTGAGCCTTTCCTACCAGAAAGATGTTTTTATGGGTGTGCCAGAGGCTTTGTTTGGAGGTGTTAAACCAGCCACCTTTAAAACCACAAGTCCTGGGCTTCCCTGGTGGTGCAGTGGTTGAGAGTCCGCCTGCCAATGTAGGGAACGCGGGTTCATGTCCCAGTCCGGGAGGGTCCCACGTGCCGCGGAGCGGCTGGGCCCATGGGCCATGGCCACTGAGCCTGCACGTCCGGAGCCTGTGCTCCGCAATGGGAGAGGCCACAGTGGTGAAAGGCCCACGTACCGCAAAAAAAAAAAAAAAAAAAAAAAAAAACCCACAAGTCCTGAATTTATTGTTTTAAATAACAGTTTATGTTACATTTAAATCAGCATGTTTGGCATTTACATGGAATTCTGTATAAACAGCTGTGGCAAAATAGTGAGAAAGGGAACAGTAGAAGAATAAAGAGAAATGATAGTAAAACCAAAATCCATACCCTCATTCTAGTGGCTCAAAATATATGCATGTAATTGCAGGTATATACAAACACAAATATGAATATATACCAAGGATTACAAAGCAAAGGAGCCACAGGGGCATATTTAGAATTTCCCAAAATGTGTTAACCAGAACAAGTGCTATAGGGTAGTAACGTCTGTTCTGTATGGGGAAAGGGGTTCTGAAATAGACTTGGAAGTGTTGGTGTAAATACATTTAAACAAGATTCTTTTGGCTATAAAACTTTTCAAAGCTTTGAATTTACCAATTTTCTGACTCTCCAGAAAATGCAGTATTCCCAAAACCTATCTGATATGTAATTGCATAGTGCATCTTGTGGGACCAGGTTTATTCAAGACTTATAGTGGGAGATGCTGATATTATATATTTATTTAACAATATTATAGAGTGTTTACTATGTGCCAGATATCATTTTAAGCAACTTACAAATATCCCATTGAAACCTCATAACAACACTAAGAATGGTAGTATGTTGTTATGACAGTTTACAGGTGAAGAAACTGAAACACAGAAAATTAAGTACCTTGCCAAGGTCACCCAGATAAGAAATATCAAAGCCAGAATTTGTACTAGGACAGTGTGGCCTAAGAGTTTGTGTTCTTCCCTTCAATGCTGATATGCAAAGTAATTTGTATTAACCCTAATGCTAGAAATGCAGGATAATTTTGGATAATTAAATTTGTTTGTTAACCAATTAGTTCTTTCTGGTTTTGACCTTGTTACTGAAAAGCTGTTAGTTTGCTTTCTTAGCCAAACAGTTTCTTGTAATTTTCAGGCTATCATTGTGAGGAGCAATAGTCATTATCTAGTACTTCCTCATTTATTTTATAACTATTTATTGAGCATGCCCGGTGTTAGATGCTGGGGATACAATGATGAATAAAAAGAAAATTTTGGAGCTAAGAGTCTAGTGAGAATGGATGGGAGACGGGGTAAGATTCGGAGACTGAGCTGGCTTGACCATTCTGTATCCTCCAAGATACAGCAGTGAACAAATTTTTGTCTTATTATTTGCCACCCAAGAGTCAAACACTATGTAAACAAAAATGTAGTTAATTGAGACTGAATTATTGAATCAGTGAATGAATATTATGGCACCTGTTGACTAAGAGTGGAGCCAAACTCATAATAAACATTTACAGAATTTAAAGAAGGTGATGGATTTGGGTAGATATTTTAAAATATCTATAAAGGGCGGAGTATGTCAGGTGATAGATATTAAAGGAATGGAAATTAATAGTAATATGAGAAAAAAAAAAGCATGCCTGTTAGTTTGTTGCAATAAGTCCATGTTAAGAAATCAGTTGAGACTGGAGATCTCTAGGGGAAATTCAAATGTGGAAGGTTTTGGATACTAACCTTCAGAGATGTCTATTTGCTTACCTGTCTCTCCCACTGGTTGAGGATAGGAATCTCTCCATTACCTGAAATAATGACTGGCTCATCAAACTGAATAGTTGTTTGGTGAAAGAGAGAGATTTCATAAAGACAACCTGAAGTTTGTATTTAATGTCTGTAGTTGCTATGAAATAAACTATAACTTTTCTAAATACTCCTCATGTAAAGAAGTATATACATATAAAAATTTCATAGAGCATATAGTTCTGATGTTTCAGATGGTCCTTTCTTGGCAAAATCCTTAACCAGTAGTGTTTAGTGTCTGGTCTAGTCATAGCACAGGTGAGTTTTTCTTTTTTTTTTTCTTCTCTTTCAGGTTCTGAGGTCTTTGTTGTCTTGTCCTCTACTTTTACATTTAAGAGCAGGGCAGTGATTACCAGAAAGCTAGAATATGTTCTCTATATAAATTACCAGGGTTTTTAAAAAATTTTTTTAAATTTTTGGCCAGGCCTCACAGCTTGTGGGATCCTAGTTCCCCAGCCAGGGATTGAACCTGTGCCCCCTGCAGGGGAAGCGCAGAGTCCTAACCATTGGACCGCCGGGGAATTCCCACAAATTACCTGTTTAAAAAGGTCCTCATACTCAAGATATACTTGACCTTAAAAGTATACATAACTATTATAATATTACCTTGTTTCAGGGTATTTCAGGATTTCTCAGTACCTCTGGTCATCATCTTATCCTAATTAAGTACAATAAACATAACCTATTTTATTTTTAAGATAGAACCCCAACTCTTGAACATCTGTAATGTTGAAAGGGTCATATTAATGGGAGTTACTTTACTTGGTTGGGTTTCTGATAACAGCCTACACATTTGTGAATGCTCTATTTTGCAAAAGTAAACTGCAAAAACAATGTGTATATTAATTAAGCATTCTGTTTTGGGGATTCCAGTAATATAGTCCTGTAAGAATGCTTATATACACACTCATGTCCAGTGGTAGGTTAATAAAATAATAAGGCTGTTAATCTAGTTTGTAAAAGTAGTCTCTTTTTTTGTCATTTCATCTATGCAAATGTCAAAAGATTTTAAAAAAACAGACTTTTGGTTGACTTTAGAATCTGATGTATATTATAAATATTGATGGTTTTTACCAAGAAGTCATCTTTGGCTATACTTTATTTATTTAATTTTGAAATCTATTTATTTATTTATTTATTTATTTATTATTTTATACATCTTTATTGGAGTATAACTGCTTCCCAATGCTGTGTCAGTTTCTGTGGTACAATGTGAATCAGCCATAATAACTCAGTACACCCAGACTGTATTTCAACAGAAAGGGAGTTAAAAACAAAGCACACAGAGTGACTACAGTGGGCAGGCTGAAATAGAGGAGTGATGAATATCCAGTGATTTAGGTTAATGTAGGCAATGAAGGAATCAGGAGGAAAAAAAAAACATTATTTTGTTTCTATTTTGTGTGTGTGTGTGAGCCAAGGACAAAGCAGAAAGTTTACATCTGTGTGTGTCTACCTGTGTTTATTTTTGTTTTGTGTTGTTGCTTGAGTTATCTGAAAGCAACTTAAAGTGTTCAACAAGATTCTGCAAGGTCTGCATTATCAGTCTATATAACAGTAGACGTAAGTACTACTGGATCAAAACTACTTCAAAGCCTCATGGAGGAGCTGTTTCCAGGATATATAATGATTGATTTGAAATAACATGATGTGAGAGATACTACTAAGAACCTTAAAAGATGATAGAGTGTTTTTCAAGCTTCATGAAATATGATGAAAGTGCCTTGTTAAGGATTGCTAAAAGCTTACTCACGAGAAGTCCTTAAATCACCACTGAGAATACATCTATTTCTTGATTGTTTTTGAGTAGCTGCTTGGCAGAATGAGGTGACACTATTTGTTTGGATACGAAAAAAACCAAAGTGACTGTTGTGTGTGTACTGTGCTTGTTAGCCAGACATCGTCACGTCACCTCAGACAGAATAGTATTTAGAGCTGAGTAGGATTTAATTTTATTTCAATATACCTAGATTGGTTTTATCTTTTCATTGTGTTTGAAATGATTAATAGCCAGCAGCAATCCTTAGTGAAGGGAGGACAAAGACTGCTGCTGAATATTATTGACTTGAAATGATACAGATATATTCTCATTATAACTGCTCATAACATAAATTTCTTAAGGAAAGCAGCTTCCTCTCCGCCTGCGCACTTCCCTGTAGGTGCTTCATTAAAGGCTCTCTCCTTTTACTATTGACTCAAGAGATATTTCCGGGTTCAGTCTCCTGACCCTGAAAGCCTATTTTACCTGGTTTTAGTTCTTTTGTTTTCAGTCGCTTTCTCTGCCACACTCCCATGGAAATGGCATATGGGACATTTGATTTTGGAGACCACTCCCACCGGAGACTTTGGCTCCCCCTGTAGCTCCAGAAGCCTGTCTGCCCCTCCCCTGGAATGGGAGTTCAAACAATAGGAACCGAGGTCACTTTTAAATGTTATTGGGTGAATATATTAAGGCCGTAAACATGGAGGCTCATATTGTTTCTAGCACGTGCACTCTGAGTCACTTTCTTTGTGATAACACCCAGGATCTCTCATGAAGGAGTATTAATAGTTATAGTTTTTGACCAAAATCCAAATCCCTAAAGCAACACAGATGGAGGCATGGCATATAAGAAGGAAGGACATTTAATCCTTATTGAGTTACTGACTTAACCTACTACAGGCCAGGCTAAGCCGTCCAACTCTAAGTGTTGTCCATGGATTAGCAGCATCAGCATTACCTGAGAGCTTGTTAGAAATGCACAATCTGGGCTTCCCTGGTGGTGCAGGGTTGAGAGTCCGCCTGCCGATGCAGGGGACACGGGTTCGAGCCCTGGTCCGGGAGGATCCCTCATGCCGCGGAGCAGCTGGGCCCATGAGCCATGGCCGCTGAGCCTGCGCGTCCAGAATTTGTGCTCCACAACGGGAAAGGCCACAGCAGTGAGAGGCCCGAAAAAACAAAACAAAAAAAAAAGAAATGCACAATCTTAGGCCACACTTAGACCTACTTATCAGAAACTTCATCTTAATAAGATCCTAAGGAGATTCCTATGCATGTTAGGATGTGAGAAACGTTGAGATAAAGCATTTAAAACTATTATATTTTGTCATGTAATCCTCATAGCACTTTCACATGGTTGGCTTTATTATTCCCATTTTACAAATGAGGAATATTAGGACTAGGGAAATTAAATCACATCCTCCAATCCAGACGCTAACCTTTTTCCCATACACCACTGTCCCCATCTGTATAATTCTATGCCAATAACAGTAGTGATGACCATGCCAAAACACAGGGCTTTAGTAACCTAGGGATAATTTGACAGCTGGGTAGCTACCACCTGCTGTGAAAAAAAATTGTTTTGTTAATTACTCCCATAGCCAGGAGTAGTCACAAAGAAAATAGTTTCATTATCTTTAGTCCCACCTCTGTTTTGAACCAGATTGTATTAAGGTCTTTAATTTATAATCCAAAAATTTCAGTAGATTTCAATCTAAACAAACTTTAACTGCTGTCTCCACAAATCAAATTTAGTCTGGGACATTGACATTTTGCCATGATAGTGGATGTTCCAAAAAGGTGACGCTGATTCTAAAAGCAATTCCCAAAGGAGAATTGTAAAAAAAAAAAAAAAAAAAAAAAAAAATTTAACTAGTGCATAGTCTCCTAAGGTGTAAATCCTCCTTTTCATGTTCAAGTTCTGATGGTTTTGTTAAAAGTATCTTATAAAAATACAAACAATTTTTAAAGTGTCTTATTACTTTTTGATCACAACTTTTACACTCCCAAGAAAAAGGACCAGGCATGAAATGGTAGAGATTGTTTCTTTCAAAAAGTCATTGTGGGAAATAAAACAAGTGCCACTACCCAACAGACGTGAAGTTTAACAAGACACTCAAGATGACCTAATGGAACCAGAATGTTTCAGTTGAAGGAAATTGATCACCACGTTGGGGCTGACCTGACAGCCTATTACTTAGAACATGGAAATGTGTACGAGCCTGAGCTTGCAGACCAGTCGTGAGACTGGTCACCCAGGGTAAAACTTGTGTAAAGCTTCAGTGTATCAAATTTCTGTAGCAAAACGTCTTAGACTGACACCAACAGTCTATATAGCAGGTAGAAGAAACAAGCGTCAGAATTCCCGGAAACAAAATAAATTTCACTATCTTCCTAAATTTTCAGAATACATAGAAACCAACTGGAAGTCATTTAAAGATTTCAGCTTGCTAATGGTAAGCCAAATTACGGATTATATCCAAAGATCGGTGGTCAACAATGCCAGTGGACATGAAAATCACCTGGGAAGCAACCAGTGCACACTAACCCCAAAGTTCTGATTTAATTTATCTGAGGTGGAGCCACTAATTTATAGATCTCCTCAGGTGATTCTGATGTGTAGCCAAAATTGAGAGCTCCTATCCTAAATGATGCTGAAATAAGTGAAAAACTAGTGAGGAGACCAGTGTTTGATATGCTGCTGAAAGAAAATCGTGAGGATTGGCCATATTTCAGGTTACAGCTGTTGTATCTTTGGAAGTAAGGCTAACATAAAGACATAGAATATAAGCATGGTTTTATGGAGGCCTCTTCTTTTCCCACTACTCTTATGTACCAAGCATTTTCAATCAGTAATCGAAAATGATGGGGGAAGAAATTGTTTTATGTTTAGTTTTTCTCTATTATAAGGATGCTGCAATGAACATCCTTGTATATACATATTTGGTCTGTGAGATAATATTTGTATGGTAAATTTCTAGGGGTCGAATTATTTGATCAAAATGTTTATACATTTTAAATGTTGACATTTATTTATTGCTACCTGCCCATCAAAGAGGATATAGTAACTTATTTCCAAGTAGCATCTATTTCAACCTGTGTCTAAGATTGAATATACAAGAGAGACAGGATAACCAAGAGTATACATATCTAAGAAGGAAGAAGATTTGAAAAGAAAGCAATAGTTTTGAAAAAAATGTAGAGAGAGACGAAGTGAGATAGTATGATTGTGATTATTGAGCAGTGTTAAAGGACAATTTGAAGCTGTCATAAATGGTCAAATTTCCTTCAAGTGACAGTTGGCTGTACAGGCAAGGACAAAGAGTTAGATTCACCTATCTTTTTCAGTATTATATTTGGGATCCCCCATTATATTTTTCTATAGCTTTGTAAAGGAAAACTATTGATACAGTAGTGTTTATATTGCTAAGTATTTGCAGTAGGAACACGTGCACAGGAGATATACAAAAAATTTTCATTGTGGCATTGTTAGTTGTACTAAAAATTTGGAAATAACATAAATGTCATTGATACTCAACCAATAGGAGAGTAAATAGATTGTGATAAGTTTACATTGTAGAATCTCATACACATACATAAGTACATTTACAAAATTGCTGCCTTCCTACATATGATTTTGTCTTGCTTTAAAGTAACATTACTCATCAGAAGTATCTTCACACCATTACAGAATTGTAAATGTTATTTTAATAGGTGCTTAGTATTCAGTCTTATTTACGTACCATCGTTTACTTTAAGGTTTCAGAAGTGGAGAAAAAATATAACAAAGACCTGAGTATATCCCACAAAGATTTAATACATTTTAATATTTTCCTACCTTTGCTCAGATTTTTTTTTTGTTTTTAGTAAAACATTGCAGATACAGTCAAATCTCTTCCATTACACCCTTCTTCAAATTCCCTTTATGGTCCCATGTTCCTCTCTCGTCTTTCAGAGATACCACTCTCCTTGGTTTGGTGTTTGTAATTGCACACAATTTTTCATAGTCTTGCTGTATGTTTGTATCTATGAACTAGTTGTGCACATTAAAAATCTTTATGTAAATAGATGGCTGAGAGTTTTTATCAGAAGTAGATTTTTTTATTTGGTCAAATATTCTTTCTGTAGGTTTTTGATTAAATGAGTTTTATTTTTTCTGTTCGTTAATATGGTGAAATACATCTCTTGGCTTTCAAATGTTAAAGCAACTTTGCATGCCTGGTATAAACACTTGTTCCCGATGTATTATCTGTTTTTATATTGCTGCATTCCATTTGCTAAAATATTGTAAGAGTTTTTGTATATATGTTCACGAGGAATATTAGTCTATAATTTTCTTTTCTTCCACTTTTGGCCTTGTTTTGGGATTAGAGTAATGCTAGTCTTGTAAAATGAATTGGATAGTATTGCCTCTTCTTCAGTTTCCTGAAAGAGTTTGTGTAGATTGGTGTTATTTCTTATTTAGATGTTTGGTAGAATTCATCAGGAAAGCTATCTGGCCCTGGAGTTTTCTTTGAGAGATAGCTTTTAACCAAAAACTGAAATATATACATACACAGGTGTGTGTATGTATGTGTGTGTGTATATATATATATATATTACTCGGGCTATGTATGTATTTTTAAATGTGCTTTGGTTGTGTCTAGGAATTTGTCCATTTCATCTTAGCTGTCAAGTTTATTGGCATAAATTTGTTAATTATATCTCGTTAATAAGCTTTTAGTATCTGTTGAATCTGTAGTGATTTTACTACGTTGCTAAATATCGGCAATTTGTCTCTTTTCTTTTTTGATATCAGTCTGGCTAGAAGCTTATTAGTTTGATTGATCCAGCTGTTGGTTTTATTGTCCCTCTATTGATTTCTGTTTATTTTATTGACTTCTACTCTGTCTTTATTATTCCCTTTCTTCTTCTTATGTCTTACTTTCGGTTTAATTTGCTACTGGAAGAGGGCATTAAGAGAACATGACTGTCAGTTGGCCCAAGAGCCTGACCTGCACAAGGGAAGGCTCTTTACTCCCCGCACCCCCCGTCCTTGGAACGTACATTCTGCCCATTGTTCCCACAGTGGGAGCCATTTTCAAGCACACAGCCTTGAGAAAACAATGTGTTGTTAAGACCCTATGGACGGTTAACCTCTATATAAATTTTTAAGATTCTGGTGGGCGAGCATGGAGATATATTCCTCTTTCAACCTCCCAAGACCAAGTCTCATATGTAAGGTCCCTTGCTTGTTAAACCTGCCACATACTTATTTGGAGTGGTTTGTCTCTTTCTTCAGCTTTTCCCTGCCCTGTGTGTATGAGGTCAGTTTGTGAACCAATGTTTGCTGTTCTTTTTCTAGTTCCTGAGGTCATTGATTTGAGGCCTTTCTTATTTTTCAATATTGATATTTTGGATTGTAACTTTCTCTCTAATTCTTGATTTATTACCATCCCACAAATTTTGGTATCTTGTGTTTTCATTTTTACTTAGTTCAGAATAATTTCTAATTACCTTTTTGATTTCTTCCTTGATCTATGCTATTTAGTTTCCAAATATTTGGGGCTTTTCTGCTATTGGTTACTAACTTAATTTTATTATGCTCAGAAAATGTAGTTCTCATTATTTGAACAATATTGAAGTATTGAAATTGTTTTATGACCCAGATATGGTCTATCTTGGTAAATTTTACATGTGCACTTAAAAAATGTGTACTATGCCGCTGCCATAGGGTGGAGTATTCTATAAATGTCAATTAGGTTAAGTTGGTAGATAGTGTTCTTCAGGTCTATATCTTTACTGATTTTCTGTCTACTTGTTCTATCAGTTACTGAAAGAGGTGTGTTGAAATCTGTGTAGAATTGGAGAATTGTACATTTCTCTTTGTAGTTCTATGTTTTTGCTTCATATATTTTGACTCTGTTATAAGTACATAAACATTTAGGGTTTTTATGTTCGCTTGATATATTGACCCCTTTATTATTATGAAATGAGCCTCTTTATCTCTGTTAATATGCTTTGCTCTAAAATCTACTTTTTCTGATGTTATTACAGCATGACAGCCTTCATTTAATCATAACATGACACATCTTTTTCTATCCTTACACTTTTAACGTTTTTGGTTGTATTTAAAATGTATTTCTTATAGGCAGCATATAATTAGGGCTTGCTTTTTTGGTCTAAACTAATCATCTCTATGTTTTAATTTTGTGTGCCCAGTTTAGAGGTTGCTTTGGGCTTTATATTATACATCTTAATGTATTACGTCAGCCAACAAGTGATACGCCACTTCACATATAAGAAGTTTACAATAGTATACTTCCATTCCCCTCCCCCCAACCTCTCTTCTCTTGTAATCATACATTTTAATTCACCGTATGTTATAAATCCCACAATATAGTGCTATTATTTTGTACTTTAAACCATCTCTTATCTTTTAAATTATTTTAAAAATACATTTTATATTTACCATTCTAAATGCTATTTTGAAGTAATTATTATACAGGTGGCTGCAATTGTCTGCATCTTAATAACTTGACATTTCCTTCATGACAGAATTTTTTTGTTTTTTATTTTTGTCTTTCTAACAGTCAGTATAGGCACCAGATTAATACTTTTTGAAATTTCTACAAGTCACATTTTTATAATGTGATCTGTAAAAGGGACACATGCTCTGTCGGTAAGTGAAAGAAGTCAATCTGAAAAGGCTACGTACTGTATAATTCCAACTATAGAAAATCTTGGAAAAGGGAAAACTATGGAGACAATTAAAAGGTTGTCACAGGTTTGGGGGAGGAAGGAATGAATAGGTGGAGCATGGAGGATTTTCAGGGCAGTAAAACTATGCTGCATGATACTGTAATGGTGGATACATGTAATGATACATTTGTCAAAACTTGTAGAATGCACCACAGAAGTGTGAACCCCAATGTAAAGTATGGACTTCAGTTGATAACGATGGGGCAATGTCGGTTCATCAGTTGTAACAAATGTACCATGCTTGGGAGAGATGTGGATGTTGGGGGAGGCTGTGTATTGTGGGGAGAGGAAGGCGGGCCATATGGGAACTCTCTGTACTTTCTACTCAGTTTAGCTGTGACCCTAAAACTGCTCTAAAAAATAAAGTCTATTGAGAAATGTGGAAAAAAAGGGGCATATGCTCTAAATAACTAAAACTTCATTCAATTCTTAATATTTTGCAATTTTTCCATTTTGAGGAAATTACTACTTTTTCTTCTGCTCAGAGCTCTTTTAAAATGTGTGTAGCGGGCTTCCCTGGTGGTGCAGTGGTTGAGAGTCCGCCTGCTGATGCAGGGGACACGGGTTCGTGCCCCGGTCCGGGAAGATCCCACATGCCACGGAGCGGCTGGGCCCGTGAGCCATGACCGCTAGGCCTGCGCGTCCAGAGCCTGTGATCCACAATGGGAGAGGCCACAACAGTGAGAGGCCCGCGTACCACAAAAAAAAAAAAGTGTGTAACATTCCAGTTTTACAAGTTTGGGATTTTCTTTCCAAAGATATCTCTCTTTTGTGCTCTGCAGCTACTTTTCTTGGTAATTCTGAATTATCTTTCTGGATATTCCCACCCTAACTCAGTAACAGTTTAGAAAATGTCTTACTTCCTCCTATGCCTCCATAGGATATTTGACTCCTGGTTTTGTTATCCTCTCCTAGTAGAATGCTTGATCTGAATGTGCTCTGAATGGTGGCTTCCCACCTCCCATTCACCAAGCACACTTCCCTATCACTCCCACTCACTGCTCCCATCTGTCCCTCATGACCAAATCTGTATAGAACATTTCATGCGTGAGAGTGGAGCACCCCATTACTTAGGAGCCTGGCTTCTGCAGGTGGACTGACTGGGTTTAAACCTGACTCTGCCACTTAACAGCCCTGTGACTTGGACAAGTTACTCAAGCTGTAAAATAGAATGCTACCCACCTTATGTTGTTAAGAGAAGTAAAAGAGCTAATGTATTCATAGTGCATAGTACAATGCTTCACACAAGGTTAGAACTCAATACATATTAGTACTCGTTAATGTTATTATTTACACAAAGAAACTTCCCCTACAATTCCTTACTTTGCTATATTCATCAGTCATGTCTTTTTCTTTTTTCTAGTAGATAAACATTCATTCTCAAACATTCCATATGTCTTTGGACAAATGATAAATTTGTTTTAAAAAGTTTTCAAAAATGTATTACTGAATGTATTACAAATCAGCATATTGTCTCAGCAAGATAAATTTCTCTTTAATAAATAAGCTAAGTTATTTTCAATATTTTACTGTAATGAAATACGAAACCAAGTATCATGAATTGCCTAGCCTAAGATAATTCTCTTTTTCTTTGTCTTATTTTCATATATTATGAGAGTTTTACCAAGATATGGTCCTAAATTTAAAACTTATGTTCATGTGTATATTTTTCTGATACAACTTTATCATGTAATTGCTAATTTTTATATCAGAAAATAATAAATTTCTTAACACATATAAAATGTTAATGTGACTGTCAGTTTCTCCTACAAATCATATGTAACTTGATTCCCATGGTAGACATATAGCATGCATACAGGGCATTACAGATATAACATGATAAAATTTACATGTGAAGTTCAGAAGCACTTAGAGGCTCATACTTCTTCCCTGGATTAAATGTTTGCTGAATTCCATAGGCTGCAGAATTATTGCTAATGAAATTATACCCATGGCAGCAAGGTCAGCAAGATATCATTTTCCACATAAAGATACAATGCCCTCAGCACAATACCTAGGGCATAGAGAAGCTTGTTCACTGCTTTACTTATAGGAACAGGTATGTTTCTACTCTTGGTGTAGTGTCACAAATCACATAATTCTCCTTACAATCACGTGTTGAAACTAGTTCAAAGATTGCTTAAGGACAGTCTGTCTTGCTTCTTGGGGAACAAATACCTGTGTGTCTTTCCAGAGATTTTCCCCCCATTTTTGTGTCTGTGTATTGGAAACCTGCCTGGTTAGTTATGTTTTGAGAATTTTTCAAAGGGATAATGAGCATATATGTGAAATATTACACTTAATGCTGACCACACCATCAGAAATGGTCATATTTTTCTCTATATTGAGGTGGTGCACTCAAATGCCGGCATTTGAGTTGCATCTTGTTGGTTTACAAGTACAGGTCAAGGAGACAAGAGCATCAAGACACAAAGGGTCAAAAGACCTAATGCATGGGCCAGAGAGCTACTGCTTGCAGGTCAAATACAGCCTACTGTCTTGTAAAGTTTTATTGGAAAACAGCCATGCTCATTCCTTTATGTGTTATCTGTGGCTGCTCACACCTAAAATGACAGAGTTTAGTAGATACCACAGAGACTTATGCCTGGCAAAGCCTAGGTCATTACTATCTGACCCTTTTAGAAAACGTTTGCCAATCCCTATTCCAAAGGGACAATTGGAGTTTAACTGTTTGGGGAGATAAAGAGCTAGTTAACTTTGTTCTTGGATGTTAAACCTACAAACAATGTTGATTTTGATATGGATTCATTAATGCCCTGCAATCCAGTTTGGAGGCTTTGCCTTTCTAGTTGTCTCAAATACCAGACTCTTTAGCCCTTCATCTAGAGGACAGTACTTAATACTTTGGGTTTGAAAGCCAGAGAACTATCACCCTATTAGGTGTTAGCTCTCCAGCCATCATGCTACTTTGGGGAGGTTTCTGAGTCAACTGCTGCATTGACAGTGTTCTCATCTCTTTTTCTGTACTTTATCTCAGTTAATCCTGGCAGGTAGCCTTGTTTTTTGATTCTCTATAAAGGAGGTAAGGATTTATCTAAAATTACAAATATTCTCTCTAAAGAATCTAATATTTATTTTGATAATTCACTATTTAATTCAATATCTTGTGCCAGAAGTACCTTCAATAGCATTCTTTTGAAATGTCCTTACAATTTTATTTTGTATTTTATAATTCATGCTTCTCTTAATCTCTCATGGTAATTGCAACCCTCAGAAACATGATTTGAGAGTCTATAAAGCCAAAGATATTTGTTACCATGTGGTTGTATTCTGATATTTTAATGTAAATATTTCCAACAAAAGTCACAAAATGAATATGTGACAGTTCACTATACACATTACCTTGTATCCCTTTTAATTTGCTGTCCAATCAAGAAGCGAGCACAGTGGCCTGGGAAGAAGACTAGAGGTTCTGGGAGCTTATGATAATTGCATAGAAACTGAGTCCTCCTGCCCCTCAAACCTAAAGGGTCACGTAGATCTAGGCTAGGTTGCTAACGGCTGCGTGTCTGATGTTTAGGTCTTAGAAAGGCAGAAATAGTACTCCGCCTCTTCCCCCCACCCTTTCTGTTTAACATTCAGAGGCATAAAATTTTCTGTTGGCTAAAAAAAAAAAGAAAAAATATCAAGGTACTTGTGTTTTCTTTTTTCTTGGAATGCTGATTATTTTATTTGATCAAGTCACTTTTCTCCTTTTTCCCTGTTTCTTAAACGGGAGCTGGGCCACACGGCTCAACACTTAATGGCTGGCCCACCCTTCTTCTTTTTTTCCTTTGGTAATTATTTGACATGTGTATACTTGAGAACCTCAATAAATAAAAATTGATCACTCAAATACATGATTTGTGCCATATAATCTGACAAGCATTTCAATCTTTTAAAATCCCTGATTACTTAACTGTCTTCTTATCTTTGTCTGGATTTTTTTGGTATTCTATAGACTCTGTATTCTATGATCTACCTTGGGCATTTCAGAATATATCAATAGAACGCTGTAGAGACATACGGTGATACTAAAAGTTAATGTCATTGAAAGATTCTAATAGATATAAAATGATAAAACTATGATTCACTAAACCTTCTATGCAATGAAGGTCAAAGCATAGAGTGCATTGCTCAGAGGACTGGTGGTATCTGCACAGTTTAGTTCTGGCCCAGATTAATTTTACATGAGGAAAGTATAAAAGCTTCAAACTAAATATATATTGTTTCTATAAAAAGTCACGATGGGTATTTCCTTTTTTTAGCTCAGTATGTAATTTTGAAACATTATCTATTGAATAATAAATTAGGGAATCAAAATCTCTTTTTTATTAGTCCTATAGGATGTCAGATATAGAATATATCTAAATTAAATATTGGAAAACTAAAATAAAAAGTTCAAAGTGGAATTACTTGGTAACAAAAGGGGCATTCATCTTGTATTATCTTGAAAAATAAGGAAATTAATAGTCAATTTAAGACTCTTAAGATTATGGTTTACTACTGTGTTTTATCAGTGAAGGTACAGTGTTCCTTTATCCTGGAGTTAGATTTATTATATATTGTGAGAATGGATCAAAAAGCCAAGTACATAGTTGTCTAGGAATCTGATTTTCCTTGGGTGAGTCACTTTACCTAGTCATTTCTCTGTATCTGTGAGTAGTGGATTATTCTAGACTGTGAATATGAGTGAGGTAAAGACAGAATTTTGCTGGAGAAAGTAATTTGTGCAGCCAAAGTTTCCTCAACAATCTGCTGGGTAGAGGAGGTGGATTTTGTTGTGAAGGAGTGGTTATTTAGTTTACTAATTCTTTGTCATCAAAGCTGTAATGATTCAAATGATATGCAATTAGGATATCATTCACTTTGCCCCAGCTCTTCCTCACTGTGTGGGCTGTCAACAATGACTTGTTACTGTCAGTAATTAAGTATGATCATTTAGTGTAGAAGCCTTAAAATTGGAAATGTATATGTAAGTATCCACTTAAGCAATGATCACCCTGAAACATTGTCTGTCTTTCTTACTTAGTGCCATAGGTTTTGAGTTCAAATGACAAAGGTCAATAAGATAAACTTTGATTTTTGGATGACATTTCTCACCTCTAACACTTATCTTCTCTGGTTTTGATAGCTGGGGCATAACTCTATGAGTGGAATCATAGAACTGATGAAAGGATATGTTTATCTAAATAATTTGTTCCAACCGAGAGCCTTATGGGTGCTAATTCCACAATGTATGTTGCTCATCCCCTGATTTAGTCTGATTAGTATAGTTGTAGACAAACTATAATTTATGATTTAGTGAATCAGATACCTTGGCATAGGGAAATAATGAGGTGTTATTTTTTTCTTACTTGTTGGAGGTCCACAGATTTTTCATTTGTGTCTTCTAGGTTTTTTGTTGTTGTTGTTGTTGTTGTTGTTGTTTTATATCCACCACAGTTTTTCCTAGTGCAAGAGATTTTCTGTATTAGATACCTGTTTTTTCTTGCTATATTTGTCATTCCTGGTGAGCAATATTCAAGCCACCTATGTCTTTCAGAATTTAAGCCATATTGTTGCACATATAGGACCAAGATACTTTGTATTACTTCAGATAATAATGAAAGGTATTTATAAGCAAACATAAATGGAGATTTGTCAATTATTTTCCAAATTCATTTAACTTCTAAGAGAACTATGAAAAAGCAATGTACAGTAGCATAAGAGAGTACTTTGGTTTTCCAGCGTACCTCTCACGACCCTATTCACCTCTACACCAACAAACGACTAATGAATCGTTTCCTCTGAACCCAGTACACAGCTGTAGATTACTCTAGGGCCAATGAGAAGTCATGAACCACACGCTTTGTGAGGTGTTGTGGTTAAATTAACAGTGACATTTAAAACATGGCTTTTAGTTTGGGTTCCCTGAGATATGACTGAGGTTAGAGCAGTGGTTCTCAAATTGTTATCCCTGGACTAGAAGCATCAATATCACCTGGGAACTTTTTAGAAATGAAGATTTTCAGGCCCCACCCAAGAGCACTGAATCAGAAACTCCAGATGGGATGCCCAACAATCTGTGTTTAACAAGCCTCCCTGTAATTCTGATGCATCCTACATTTTAAGAACCATCCATTTGGGTATTATGCTGCCTCAATCCAAACTGTTAAGATGTAAAACAGTAATTGGTGCTGTATGGGACATTAGTCTGAACCTTTATATCCAGAGATATTCAAGGAGAGATTTCTTCTTCAAAAATGTCTCGGTGTCTGAAAGATATGTAACATTACTAGTATATGCCAATTCAGCTTTAAACACTGGTTAACAGTATCCTGTTTTAGGGGATAAGAGAGTTTTAAAATAATTCCTGAGGTTTAGAACAACGCACTCTTAAGAAAATAAGTCAAAGTTACTACTGGTGTTTTGCAAATGGATTTGTCTTCAATATTTTATAAAGCATTCATAGTGTTTTATTGAGGCAATAAATAATTCAATAAAGAAACTAATAGGTGATTAATTGACTTGAATTATATGTTTTCCTTTCTGACCTTAACCCAATCCTCCCCCATCAGTTGATATGAAATGTATAAATCTCACGTTGCTTTATAATCTATCACATGGGAATCAGTGGCCCAAACTACATTATTTACTTTGCTTGCTTTAGCTCTGTGTCTGTATAAAATCATACTTCTGGATTTTATATGATAGAAAATGAGTATAATAAAACCCAAGGCCTAGGCTGATTAGGTAAAAATTGATGAGAGCCATCGTCCAAGGAATCAATCCCCTGAATGTTTTTATTGGAAGTACACATATCTGTGATGGTGTTCACACTTGCTAATGAGTAACTGACAAACTAAAGAAGTATCTTCAGAAATCTAATAGTAAGTTAAGGTTGAATCCAGAGGAAGTCACCCTAGCGGTGAAGATTTATTTTCTCCAGTTTGCAGTTGAGAAACACCAGGAATAAAGAAAAATACATATTCAGAAACATGCACAAGAATCCAGTTTCTCAGATTCTCACACAGTGACCCATCTGCCTGTGATGCAATGGGCACTGTGGAACTTTCAGCACATCAAAATAGATCACAGTAGGGCTTGCCTGGTGGCGCAGTGGTTGAGGGTCCGCCTGCCGATGCAGGGGACATGGGTTCGTGCCCCGGTCCAGGAAGATCCCACATGCCGCGGAGTGGCTGGGCCGGTGAGCCATGGTCACTGAGCCTGCGCGTCTGGAGCCTGTGCTCCGCAACGGGAGAGGCCACAGCAGTGAGAGGCCCGCGTACCGCAAAAACAAACAAACAAACGAACAAAAATAGATCACAGTGGATGACTGGACTGACTATCATCTAGGTAGTAATACTGTCTTGTAAGCCAATGATTGTTTTTTAAGCATTTTACTAAAATTAGGAACTGTCAGAAGGCTGAGGGGAAATGTGCCTTAGGGTTACATTTACCACCAACGTCATGCTCTTTTCTTCCTAAGGCAAAAGGAGAAATGTTCCTTCATTTAAAAAGTAGAAGAAGATGGGCTTCCCTGGTGGCGCAGTGGTTGAGAGTCCGCCTGCCGATGTAGGGGACACGGGTTCGTGCCCCGGTCTGGGAAGATCCCACATGCCACGGAGCGGCTGGGCCCGTGAGCCATGGCCACTGCGCGTCTGGAGCCTGTGCTCCACAACAGGAGAGGCCACAACAGTGAGAGGTCTGCTTACCACAAAAAAAAAAAAAAAAAAAAAAGTAGAAGAAGAAAAAAAAATCCATTGGCACCCCCCAGTTGCCATGGTAACAAAATGAGAAGTGACTTTCATGTGCTTTCACTATGCATCAATAATAAGCTAGCCATTTGGGAGCAAATTCATTCTCTTCAGAACATATCTTTTGAGCACAAGTACCGTACGCTTTCCTTAACTCATGAAGGAGGTGTTATTCATGCAGTACTTAATTTAGCAATTATTAAAGAAGTTGGTTTTTTTTAAAAGAAAAGAAGCAATAGGAGATAAAGATTTAACTTAGTACCATTTCCTCCATTTCCATTCCTTTTATTTTTTTCTTTGGATGAGTGGTCAGGAAGACATAGTAAAGAATGAAATACATAAACCATAATTTGGATAATAAAATTTATTTTGGACATTTCTAAACACCACTTAGGGAAGTGCCAACTAAATATAGAAGAGCAGTAAAAGAAGGTGAGCTTTAGCTTTAGCTATATGACGAATCATCTGTATTTCTGCTTTTATTCTCCCTAGCTTCCACCCTGTTCCTAATGCTGTGTGATTACTTGTTATTACTGCTGAGTCTTGCTTCACTGTCATCTCTCTATTCATAATCGTTTGAGATAGGGAAGTAGCTATAATTATTTCAGCATAAAAATAAGGTAACTGCTTCAGGAAATTCAACTATTTCTCCAGTCTACATATTAATTACCTTTAGCTATAAATTACCATTGTACAACACTTTATTACATTTCACATTATTTGCCTTATTTTTAGAATTGTACTTCTTTCCAAAGGGATGTTCATAGATCACCAATTGCTTTCTCTTTCTTCAGCCAATTGCTTTCTTCTTCTGGTGGCAACTGATTTAAGACCAACTAATATCTTTTCTTCCCGGACACATAGACCTAAAATCTTACTTTGTGAGTCTTGTTGTTGAAGGTTCTATACCTGAAGGTAAAATTAAATGATCCACTAATCAAGTTTTATGAGCACTTTCACACTTTTCAAATGATTCAGCAAAGGGTAAAAAACTTCTTGCAATCTAGTCCATAAGCTCTACTGGCCTTAAGTATCTGTCTAACAAAAGGCAGAGGGTCCTCCTAAATAGTGACTAAACCATTGTGTCCCACATTTTAGTGTGTAATCAAAGGAAATGGATTTCTATCTCAATGTTTCTTTACAACCAGACAATAAAAAGGGGCAATCTGTGTCTTTAGGCATAAGAACTTTTTCTTCTTAAGAAATTTTAGCCTTAATGAATTAATTCACTTGAAACTTTAATTATAAAGATTCCAACAATAACACACCATCAATGATGTTTGTTAGAATTGTATTATTCTTAGTGGTGTATTAATATTACTAAGGAGGAATGCAATCATGATGCCATAGTGTTCATGTTTTTACTTTTTATAATACCCTTTTATATCCAGTATTTACCTCACTGCATAATAAGAAAACTGATGATCAACTAAAGGTTGTTTTAACCCAGAACCACATATCTAAAATATTAAAACAAAAATAAAAAGCAGGGCTTCCCTGGTGGCGCAGTGGTTGAGAGTCCCCCTGCCGATGCAGGGGACACAGGTTCGTGCCCCGGTCCGGGAGGATCCCACATGCCGTGGAGCGGCTGGGCCCGTGAGCCATGGCCGCTGAGCCTGCGCGTCCAGAGCCTGTGCTCCACAACGGGAGAGGCCACAACAGTGAGAGGCCCATGTACCACAAAAAAATAAATAAATAAAATAAAATAAAATAAAAAGCAGATGTTCTGAATTTCAGTTCTAAGAATCTCTTTGCCACACGATGCCTTCCACCTTCTTCCTTTAAAAATGAGGGGTGATATATATGTGTCTATGTGTGTGCATATTTACCAGTCATCAGAACCCACCATGCACTTCATATTTATCAACCCTATAAAAATAACCTTGGAAGTTCAAAAATACATGTATTTGGACACCAGTGTATAAGTCAATTGACTTAAGCTAGACCAAGCAGTACGTGAAATAAGTGACGTTTCTCTCTAGGAATTTAGTGATTCTTTTAAAAATATAACCAGGCTCTTTGTGGAACTCCTGTTGATTCCTAGATGTCTCTAGCCAAGCCGTCATTCACTCCTCTGAAGCCTGCAGCCCATAAGTATTGCAGATCTCTGCTTCCCTTCAGGTCCTTTACAGTCTTTCTCTTCAAACTTTTGTTCTGTGTTGTCTAAGCTAACAGTTAAAAATCTCAGTAACTGACCCACAGAATAGTCCATAGGTGCTAATGATTTGATTTATGGTCATTTAATAGGATTTAGCCCTTTACAGAATACTATATAACTTAGAAAAAAAATTTCCTTTTTTGTTTATTCTGTCTCTTCTCGTTAGAATGTAAGTTTCATGAAGGAAAGGATTCTATTCTGTGTTCTTCAAAGATATATACCAGGTATCTTGAATAGTGCTTGAATATCACATAATACGTGCTCAATTAATATTTTTGGCAAAAATTCCTGGGGGGACTTCCCTGGCGGTTCGGTGGTTAAGAGTTCGTCTTCCAATGCAGGGGGTGTGGGTTCAATCCCTGGTCAGAGAGCTAAGATCCCCCATACCTGGCAGCTAATAAACCAAAACATAAAGCAGAAGCAACATTGTAACAAATTCAATAAAGAGTTTAAAAATGGTCCACATCCAAAAAAAAAAACTTAAAAAAAAATTCATGAGGAAAAAACAACTATCCATGATGTCATCTCTGTTCTTTCAGATAAGAGTACTTAATATATAATCCTTTCTGAGTGCCTAAAATTTTCCAGACATTGTTTTAAGTATATGGGTTATCTCATTTCTTCTTCAAATTAATTTTTAAATATGCTACTAGTATTATTCCCATTTTACAGGTAAGAAAACTAGAGTTTATAGAGATGAAGAACCTTCCTCAAGATATTGCTGATAGCATCAACAAGCTCAGACAGTTTGATTCCATGGCTCACATTCCTATCTACTATAGCATATGTTTTAAAGGTAGTTTCTATTTTGGCTAAACTGAAGAGTAATTCCAATGGTGGAAAATTTAGGCTAAAAGGAAAGGAGTTGACACATGGCGGGACAGGAAGGAAAATATTTCTGAAGCAGAAAATTCTTATATTATGTCTTCTCTCTCACATGTTCCATCAAGGCAGGTCCCTCTAAAGAGACTGTATAACCTGGCATATCATGAGAGTTGCCTTTATTGTCAATAATAGAATCTGAGCCTCTTCTGACTCTTTTTAACTCACAGTATTTTCCTCTCCTTACCTTTTTCAGCCAAGTTTCTTGGCTAGAGATTGGGTAGATAAGCCCTTTGGAGAGGGTATGTGATCAGCCTCATGCTGTACCAAGGCTAATCGGGTAGTACAATGATAAACTAAGAGGGGGAGGCAGGCACACCAGTGACGTAGCCATTTCTTAGTCCAGGAGGACAGTTTTTGGAGCAGAGATAGTGCAGAAGAGAAGGCTGACATTGTAGAGTTACAGGGCATAGAATTTGCCAGCTATTTGGAGAGGGAATAAAAGGATGAGGGAGACCTCAAATGTGACCTTGAGGGAAAGTTTCAGGGCATGCATGACAGGAAAAGTGGTGGTGACATTAACAGAGGAACAGGATGGAAAAATATGTTTTCATTATATTTTCCTGAAATGCCAAGTCAGATTTGCTACCCGTGAGGGTTGAATAAAGACATTTTCATACATGCAAAGTCTCAAAAATGTAGCTCCCATGCAACTTTTGACAGAAAGTTTCTGACAGTTGTGTTCTGCCAAAATGAGGGAATGGACTGCAAATAGAGATATGGGATCTGGGAAAGAGGGGTTACAGCACAGGGAAGAGGCAAGGTGAATCCCAGGATGATGGCAAAAGGTGATGCCAGAATGGCAACTGTGTGGTAGGCCAACACAGTCCGGATTGGAGCAGGTCAGAAGGCTCCAGGAGAAATTTCTTCAGTAGGATAAACTTGACAAAATATCAAATATATTTGTATATTCTGAGAGGAGATTTGTTTATCCAAGGAGAGGTTTGATTAATTGAAATATTGATCAATATGTGGAAATTTGGAAATTAAAACATTAAATTTAGAGTAAACAAAAAATTACACAAGAATGGAAAATTAATCAGCACAGTACACGGTTCTGCTGGAAATAGATTTACATAGTATTATTATTATTATAAATGTTAAATAGTAATCTAACACAAGTTTGTTCTACTGGGAGAATGGGAGAAGGGAAAAGGAGGAAGTGATGTGAAGAAGTCTGGGCAAAAAGAGCTAAATCTTCATTTTCTTTACCAAGAAATCAATAGTGACTAAAATAAAAAAAAAATTTTAAAACAGCCATCATAAGTATTGATAAATTATTTAAAGACATGAAGGTAAAACAAAAGAATCAGTTAAAAGAGTTAAAAGTGTTTACTGCTGGATAAAATGAAAGGTGTGTGTGTTGGGGGGGGTGATGACAGTCTACTTAAAAAAAAATAACGTAGAGTTGTAGAATAACAAACCTTGTAGAAGTGTAGAATCTTTAAAATATCTGTATAACTTTGATAAAAAATAAAAACCAAACTTTGAAAGAAAGCAGAGGAGAAGGGATTAGTCTTAGCAAGATGGATGGATGATTACAATTAAGGATGAAGATAATGCAGATGAAGGAGGTAGAAATTAGGAAACTTTAAGGAATTTTAATTCAGAGTATCTCTTATATTACCAGAAAGAGAATGAGCTAATGTCTTCTGCTGAAAAGTCAAAGCCCTTGAGTATTAGAACATGGTGGGTCAAACAGGGAATAAGACACTTATTAAAAGTATTGCCATGCATCAGTTGAATCAAACTAACATTGTGGGGGGGAGAGGCATGAACTGGGAATTTGGGATTGGTAGATGCAAACTATTATATTTAGAATGGATAAGCAACAAGGTGCTACCATATAGAACAGGGAACTATATCCAGGCTCCTGGGATAAACCATAATGGAAAAGAATTTTTAAAAAGAGTTTCTATATGTGTAAAACTGAGTCACTTTGCTGTACAGCAGAGACTGGTACAGCATAGTAAATCAACTCTACTTCAATTAAAAAAAACAAAATGAATAAACAAAAACTTGTCCAACAACAACAACAAAACTAACATTAGAAAGCCTAAATTTGTAGGGTACTTTGTCAGTGAAAGTTCATGGTTTTCTATAGTAGCTGCAGTCTCTGAATGAAATAGCCAATAGGGAGCTTGGAGGCTTGTTAAGACTTGGAAAATAGTGAAGATGAACTAAAGGAAAGAAGACATTTTAGATTCCCAGTCCCTTAGTAGAAAGGCAAATGAAGTCAAATATGAGGAACATCATGGAAATTAGAAGCAATCAGGAGACTGGAGGTTATAATTAGAAAGAAGAACAGAATGAGAGAAAAGGATGGGAGATTGATGTCAAAAATGGGAAATGCAGCTTTTAAGATTGTAGTGTAGAACTTCTTCAAGCAACAGTGAGGTAGGCGAACCCCCAGTCCAAATAGGCAGCCAGCAACAAGCAGGTCAACAGCAACAGGTGACACTGATGCAGCCACAGGGGAGGCTGAATCCCTAAGGCAAAAAGTCAATCACATTGGCCTGAGATGTAAGACGTAGATAGAAAAACAACCGAAGTACTCATGGTCCTTCCAAGAAGAGCACAACCCCAAACACATTCACTGGAAATTGCCCTTAAGCTTGTGGTCTTATGCTCACATTGTGCTGGGAATGCATTACTGCACTGCAAGTAGTTAATTAATCAAAGCGTGTAGCTTCTGAAATCTGCAGATAAATTAGGAAGGAAAATTGAAGCTGTGTTATGTGAGTTTTCTTAATGATTAGAGTGTGTTCTAAGGAAACAGAAAAACAAAACAAATTGATTGCCAAAAACCATGTTAATGTGCTTTTAATTCACAAGGGTTAAGCATATAAAAGTCAGGATATTGAAAGTTAAGTTTCTCATAGAAACATTAATTTGACAACATTATGCATACTAGGTGTGGGAGGTTTATATTTTATAACATTAAAAGCAGTAGGGAATATTATAAAATGTGACTCAGTTAAACAAAATAAAATAACAAATTCAGGGGAAAGTCATTAAACATGACTATGGGGAAAAAATTGTTTTGCAACCCCCAAAGAAGGTTGTAAAATTTAATTTTAGAACAAAATGCCTTCAAATTTAAAAAAATGTTTTCAATGGAAATTAATCATTTTTACCAAAAATGAATTTTCCTAACACATTGTATATTCTGATATTAGTTTAGGCCTCTCATTTGCAGTCCAGATTTGATCCTAATAGACTCAAAGGAGAACTGACTGGCTATTACATGGCCTAGTTGATAAAGATTTTGGAGAGTGAAAATAAATTTAAGGGTTTGAAATACTTTTTGTTTAGTTTATAGAGAATATGGACAGTAGTATACATGTGAATAGGCCTGCCAGTGTACTAGTACTTTGTTTACACATTTGCCTTCTATGTACTTTTGCATACTATTTGCATGTATGCATTACAAAAATTCCAATCTGACATGCAAAATGTCTTATGTAAGTGGCATAGAAAAAGAAAAGAAGCTTAAGGCATGTTCAGGGAAGGAAGTATTCCAGAAAACAAACCCACAGCCTTTAATATGTCTCTGATTTGGTTCCCACCTCACAAACTGGACAGCAGGTCTGGGAGACTGACTTCTCCAGTGGAGCTGTACTGAGCCACAGGCTGCTATTCCTGTCACCCTGGTCACAGAAGCTGTTTACTCTATAGATGATGCAGGAAACAAGAGTGGTGGACCCATGCAGTAACCCCTTGGAGTGTGTCACCTCCCAATTCAGTCAGAATTAAAGGAAAGAAAGAAAGAAAGAAAGAAAGAAAGAAAGAAAGAAAGAAAGAAAGAAAGAAAGAAAGAAAGAGAGAAAGAGAGAAAGAGAGAAAGAGAGAAAGAGAAAGAGAGAAAGAGAGAAAGAGAGAAAGAGAGAAAGAGAAAGGAGGGAGGAAGGGGGAAAGAAAGGGAGGGAGAGAAGGCGGGAGGAAGGATACTATATTACTAAGGTAATAGTAACTTAATTATAATTATTACTCAATTCTAATTATTATTTAGTCATTTAATTTTAAGTAATAATAAAACTTTTCTTATCCTTTAAATTTTGGCACAAAATTAACAAATGGCAACAACCTGCCCCCCATAAAGGAGCAGATCATGAAAATATAAAGGTAAATTGACATTTTGCTAACATTTCTATTTTCCATTGTATTTTATGTCATAGCAAAGCACTCTACAGAACAATAGAGGTCCATTCATGGAAAAGAGATATGTAAATTCCTGAGCTAGCAGGGCCCAATATTCAAGCCACCTCTTCAAAAAGGGCACAATGGTCTGCATTTTTCACTGAAAAACCTATGCAGCCACATTCCATGGCAATGAACCCTTTATAAACTTGATAAAGAAAAATGCTTTGTATGTTTACTTTAATCTTAACCCCCTGCTATTTTCTGTTTCCAGACAAACAGAAGGACAAATGCAAACTGCCAACTCGCAGGATGTACAAACAAGTGTTATTGAATATTCAGAAGTATGGTGGTATTTCTAAAGTTCAGCAACAAATCACTTAGAGTCTTTCTTTTGTTTTTAATTTTCCTTATTCAGGCACCACAAGGCCACATAAGGAGGGTGAGGTTCCTGGAGTGGACTATATTTTCATCACTGTTGAAGATTTTATGGAATTGGAGAAAAGTGGTGCTCTCCTAGAAAGTGGGACTTATGAAGGTAAGCACGGCTCTACTGCTGCATTTATTTCTCATCACATCACATTTTTCTCCTTTGACTGAAATGCATTAGAACACCAGATTACTAATGTGCTGTTGTTTTGGTTTGAGAGCTTTAATGAGATCACTTTAGAAGTGTATTTTGTAAAGAAAAATTAAAATATATCTGTGTTAATTCTACTCTTAAGATGCCAAGAGAAATGTGTATGTACCTACGCACTGAAGTATCCTTGTGATCAGGATATCCTGAGGCTAAGCTGTGATCTTCCAGATAAATTATCTTCATCTATAGGTAGCATCTAAAGAGCACAGGGCTTGAGTTCCAGTCCTGTCACTACCTCTGTGTAGTTTTCTCCGGTTACTTCACTTCACTTGCCTTCACTTGCCTCTCGTGCAAAATGATGGTGTAGGAAAATGTGATCTGTGGATGAACTCCAAAGCTCTACCACAGGTTTCCTTGTGTGCCCGTGTCAAACATGAACAAATGAAATTAAAATCTTGAAGGTGGGACGTATGATTCAGTGGAAAAAGCACTGTAACCTAAGCCAGAATCTGCTTCAGTTCCAAACCTGGCTTTACTACTTACCCACTATGAATATTAAGTAACCCAGTGAGTATCTCTGAACCTCAGTAGTCTTATCCATAAAAGGAAAAATGATAACATTGAAAAATACAAATAAATAACATGCTTGCATGTATATGTTCAAGTAGCATCTTCATGTATGTAGTTTATGTCTAATGAAGTTACCGATCTGTGTCTGTATAATGAAATTTTAAAGTCATATAACTAAAAAACAGTAGAAAATAATACCTTTATTCCTACGTCACAGTTACTGTATGTGTAAACTATATTTATATGTATTATTACACCCAAAGATGAATCTAGTTTTACTGAATGCAATTAATAGTGAGTGATATTAAAAACAAAACTCATATGCATTGCTGCTTAGCCCATCAAATATCCGAGGTCTACCATGAGCAACTAAACTGGGTTTGTAACAGTTGGCCCTCCTCTTCCTCCTTCATTTACTTGTAGAGGTCCAGTGGACTATAGTTATTTAAGAACTCAGTATTTTTAAGTTGTTAGAAGTATTAAAATCTCTTTTTACTTCACACTCCTAAGGCAGTTTAGGCTGAGACATGTGCCTAAGTTATAGGTCAGACATTTAGTTGCTTATTTCCACATTCATAGGAAATAGGCAAAAATACCCACGAAAAGAAAATGGTTTTATATGAGTGTTGTTTCTTCTTCTAATTGTCAAAAATGAATGATAGTGAAGATTGATTGAAAATATTATATTTATTTTTTATTGAAGTATAGTTGATTTACAGTATTAGTTTCAGGTTTTCACAGTATAGTGATTCAGTATTTTTATACATTATACTCCATGTGGCCGCCTGGAGGGGTGGGATGGGGAGGCTGGGAGGGAGGGAGACGCAGGAGGGAGGGGATGTGGGAACAGATGTATATGTATGACTGATACACTTTGTTGTAAAGCAGAGAATAATAAAAAAAATAAATAAAAAATAAAAGTATCAAACTTTTAAACAAACAAACAAAAAAGTTATTACAAGATAATGCCTATAATTCTCTGTGCTATGCAATATATTGTTGTTGCTTATCTGTTTTATACATAGCAGTTAAAAAAGCTGTATTGGGCTTCCCTGGTGGCGCAAGTGGTTGAGAGTCCGCCTGCCGATGCAGGGGACACGGGTTCGTGCCCCAGTCTGGGAGGATCCCACATGCCACGAGGCGGCTGCGCCCATGAGCCATGGCCGCTGAGCCTGCACGTCCGGAGCCTGTGCTCCGCAACGGGAGAGGCCACAACAGTGAGAGGCCCGCGTACCGCAAAAAAATAATAATAATAATAAAAAAAAAGCTGTATTGATCATATAAGCTGCCTTAAATTTTTTTTTTTTTGCTTTATAACAAATTTAATCAGTTATACATATACATATGTTCCTATATCCCTTCCCTTTTGCGTCTCCCTCCCACCCTCCCTATCCCACCCCTCCAGGCGGTCACAAAGCACCGAGCTGATCTCCCTGTGCTATACGGCTGCTTCCCACTAGCTATCTACCTTACGTTTCGTAGTGTATATATGTCCATGCCGCTCTTTCACTTTGTCACAGCTTACCCTTCCCCCTCCCCATATCCTCAAGTCCATTCTCTAGTAGGTCTGTGTCTTTATTCCTGTCTTACCCCTATGTTCTTCATGACATTTTTTTTTCTTAAATTCCATATATATGTGTCAGCATACAGTATTTGTCTTTCTCTTTCTGACTTACTTCACTCTGTATGACAGACTCTAGGTCCATCCACCTCATTACAAATAGCTCAATTTCATTTCTTTTTATGGCTGAGTAATATTCCATTGTATATATGTGCCACACCTTCTTTATCCATTCATCTGATGATGGACACTTAGGTTGTTTCCATCTCCGGGTTATTGTAAATAGGGCTGCTATGAACATTTTGGTACATGTCCCTTTTTGAATTATGGTTTTCTCAGGGTATATGCCCAGTAGTGGGATTGCTGGGTCATATGGTAGCTCTATTTGTAGTTTTTTAAGGAACCTCCATACCGTTCTCCATAGTGGCTGTATCAATTCACATTCCCACCAGCAGTGCAAGAGTGTTCCTTTTTTCCCACACCCTCTCCAGCATTTATTGTTTCTAGATTTTTTGATGATGGCCATTCTGACTGGTGTGAGATGATATCTCATTGTAGTTTTGATTTGCATTTCTCTAATGAGCAAAGATGTTGAGCATCCTTTCATGTGTTTGTTGGCAGTCTGTATATCTTCTGTGGAGAAATGTCTATTTAGGTCTTCTGCCCATTTTTGGATTGGGTTGTTTGTTTTTTTGTTATTTAGCTGCATGAGCTGCTTATAAATTTTGGAGATTAATCCTTTGTCAGTTGCTTCATTTACAAATATTTTCTCCCATTCTGAGGGTTGTCTTTTGGTCTTGTTTATGGTTTCCTTTGCTGTGCAAAAGCTTTTAAGTTTCATTACGTCCCATGTGTTTATTTTTGTCTTTATTTCCATTTCTCTAGGAGGTGGGTCAAAAAGGATCTTGCTGTGATTTATGTCATAGAGTGTTCTGTCTATGTTTTCCTCTAAGAGTTTGATAGTGTCTGGCCTTACATTTAGGTCTTTAATCCATTTTGAGCTTATTTTTGTGTATGGTGTTAGGGAGTGATCTAATCTCATACTTTTACATGTCCCTGTCCAGTTTTCCCAGCACCACTTATTGAAGAGACTGTCCTTTCTCCACTGTACATTCCTACCTCCTTTATCAAAGATAAGGTGACCATATGTCCGTGGGTTTATCTCTGGGCTTTCTATCCTGTTCCATTGATCTATCTTTCTGTTTTTGTGCCAGTACCATACTGTCTTGATTACTGTAGCTTTGTAGTATAGTCTGAAGTCAGGGAGCCTGATTCCTCCAGCTCCGTTTTTCGTTCTCAAGATTGCTTTGGCTATTCGGGGTCTTTTGTGTTTCCATACAAATTGTGAAATTTTTTGTTCTAGTTCTGTGAAAAATGCCAGTGGTAGTTTGATAGGGATTGCATTGAATCTGTAGATTGCTTTGGGTAGTAGAATCATTTTCACAATGTTGATTCTTCCAATCCAAGAACATGGTACATCTCGCCATCTATTTGTATCATCTTTAATTTCTTTCATCAGTGTCTTATCATTTTCTGCATACAGGTCTTTTGTCTCCTTAGGTAGGTTTATTCCTAGATATTTTATTCTTTTTGTTGCAAAGGTAAATGGGAGTGTTTTCTTGATTTCACTTTCAGATTTTTCATCATTAGTATATAGAAATGCCAGAGATTTCTGTGCATTAATTTTGTATCCTGCAACATTACCAAATTCATTGATTAGCTCTAGTAGTTTTCTGGTAGCATCTTTAGGATTCTCTATGTATAGTATCATGTCATCTGCAAACAGTGACAGCTTTACTTCTTCTTTTCCGATTTGGATTCCTTTTATTTCCTTTTCTTCTCTGATTGCTGTGGCTAAAATTTCCAAAACTATGTTGAATAAGAGTGGTGAGAGTGGGAAACCTTGTCTTGTTCCTGATCTTAGTGGAAATGGTTTCAGTTTTTCACCATTGAGGACGATGCTGGCTGTGGGTTTGTCATAAATGGCCTTTATTGTGTTGAGGAAAGTTCCCTCTATGCCTACTTTCTGCAGGGTTTTTATCATAAATGGGTGTTGAATTTTGTCGAAAGCTTTCTCTGCATCTATTGAGATGATCATATGGTTTTACTCCTTCAATTTGTTAATATGGTGTATCACGTTGATTGATTTGCGTATATTGAAGAATCCTTGCATTCCTGGAATAAACCCCACTTGATCATGGTGTATGATCCTTTTAATGTGCTGTTGGATTCTGTTTGCTAGTATTTTGTTGAGGATTTTTGCATCTATGTTCATCAGTGATATTGGCCTGTAGTTTTCTTTCTTTGTGACATCCTTGTCTGGTTTTGGTATCAGGGTGATGGTGGCCTCGTAGAAAGAGTTTGGGAGTGTTCCTCCCTCTGCTATATTTTGGAAGAGTTTGAGAAGGATAGGTGTTAGCTCTTCTCTAAATGCTTGATAGAATTCACCTGTGAAGCCATCTGGTCCTGGGCTTTTGTTTTTTGGAAGATTTTTTATCACAGTTTCAATTTCAGTGCTTGTGACTGGTCTATTCATATTTTCTATTTCTTCCTGATTCAGTCTTGGCAGGTTGTGCATTTCTAAGAATTTGTCCATTTCCTCCAGGTTGTCCATTTTATTGGCATAGAGTTGCTTGTAGTAATCTCTCATGATCTTTTGTATTTCCGCAGTGTCAGTTGTTACTTCTCCTTTTTCATTTCTAATTCTATTGATTTGAGTCTTCTCCCATTTTTTTTTGATGAGTCTGGCTAATGGTTTATCAATTTTGTTTTTCTTCTCAAAGAACCAGCTTTTAGTTTTATTGATCTTTGCTATCGTTTCCTTCATTTCTTTTTCATTTATTTCTGATTTTTATGATTTCTTTCCTTCTGCTAACTTTGGGATGTTTTTGTTCTTCTTTCTCTAATTGCTTTAGGTGCAAGGTTAGGTTGTTTATTCGAGATGTTTCCTGTTTCTTAAGGTAGGATTGTATTGCTATAAACTTCCCTCTTAGAAGTGCTTTTGCTGCATCCCATAGGTTTTGGGTCGTCGTGTCTCCATTGTCATTTGTTTCTAGGAATTTTTTAATTTCCCCTTTGATTTCTTCAGTGATCACTTTGTTATTAAGTAGTGTATTGTTTAGCCTCCATGTGTTTGTATTTTTTACAGCTCTTTTCCTGTAATTGATATCTAGTCTCATAGCACTGTGGTCGGAAAAGATACTTGATACAATTTCAATTTTCTTAAATTTACCAAGGCTTGATTTGTGACCCAAGATATGATCTATCCTGGAGAATGTTCCATGAGCACTTGAGAAAAATGTGTATTCTGTTGTTTTTGGATGGAATGTCCTATAAATATCAATTAAGTCCATCTTGTTTAATGTATCATTTAAAGCTTGTGTTTCCTTATTTATTTTCATTTTGGATGATCTGTCCATTGGTGAAAGTGGGGTGTTAAAGTCCCCTACTATGATTGTGTTACTGTCTATTTCTCCTTTTATGGCTGTTAGTATTTGCCTTATGTATTGAGGTGCTCCTATGTTTGGTGCATAAATATTTAAAATTGTTATATCTTCTTCTTGGATCGATCCTTTGATCATTATGTAGTGTCCTTCTTTGTCTCTTCTAGTAGTCTTTATTTTAAAGTCTATTTTATCGGATATGAGAATTGCTACTCCAGCTTTCTTTTGGTTTCCGTTTGCATGGAATATCTTTTTCCATCCCCTTACTTTCAGTCTGTATGTGTCTCTAGGTCTGAAGTGGGTCTCTTGTAGAGAGCATATATATGGGTCTTGTTTTTGTATCCATTCAGCCAATCCGTGTCTTTTGTTGGGAGCATTTAGTCCATTTACATTTAAGGTAATTATCGATATGTATGTTCCTATTCCCATTTTCTTAATTGTTTTGGGTTCGTTATTGTAGGTCTTTTCCTTCTGTTGTGTTTCTTGCCTAGAGAAGTTCCTTTAGCATTTGTTGTAAAGCTGGTTTGGTGGTGCTGAACTCTCTCAGCTTTTTCTTGTCTGTAAAGGTTTTAATTTCTCCATCAAATCTGAATGAGATCCTTGCTGGGTAGAGTAATCTTGGTTGCAGGTTTTTCTCCTTCATCACTTTAATTATGTCCTGCTACTCCCTTCTGGCTTGTAGAGTTTCTGCTGAGAGATCAGCTGTTATCCTGATGGGGATTCCCTTGTGTGTTATTTGTTGTTTTTCCCTTGCTGCTTTTAATATGATTTCTTTGTGTTTAATTTTTGACAGTTTGATTAGTATGTGTCTTGGCGTATTTCTCCTTGGATTTATTCTGTATGGGACTCTCTGTGCCTCCTGGACTTGATTAACTATTTCCTTTCCCATATTAGGGAAGTTTTCAACTATAATCTCTTCAAATATTTTCTCAGTCCCTTTCTTTTTCTCTTCTTCTTCTGGAACCCCTATAATTCGAATGTTGGTGCGTTTAATGTTGTCCCAGAGGTCTCTGAGACTGTCCTCTGTTCTTTTCATTCTTTTTTCTTTATTTTGCTCTGCAGCAGTTATTTCCACTGTTTTATCTTCCACCTCACTTATCCGTTCTTCTGCCTCAGTTATTCTGCTATTGATCCCATCTAGAGTATTTTTTATTTCATTTATTGTGTTTTTAATCGATGCTTGATTCCTCTTTAGTTCTTCTAGGTCCTTGTTAACTGTTTCTTGCATTTTGTCTATTCTATTTCCAAGATTTTGGATCTGGGAAATAGAATCTTGGATCATCTTTACCATCATTATTCTGAATTCTTTTTCAGGTAGACTGCCTATTACCTCTTCATTTGTTAGGTCTGGTGGGTTTTTCTCTTGCTCCTTCTCCTGCTGTGTGTTTTTCTGTCTTCTCATTTTGCTTATGTTACTGTGTTTGGGGTCTCCTTTTTGCAGGCTGCAGGTTCGTAGTTCCCGTTGTTTTTGCTGTCTGTCCCCGGTGGCTAAGGTTGGTTTAGTGGGTTGTGTAAGCTTCCTGGTGGAGGGGACTAGTGCCTGTGTTCTGGTGGGTGAGGCTGGATCTTGTCTTTCTGGTGGGCAGGTCCACGTCTGGTGGTGTGTTTTGGGGTGTCTGCGGACTTTTTATGATTTTAGGCCACCTCTCTGCTAATGGGTGGCGTTGTGTTCCTGTCTTGCTAGTTGTTTGGCATAGGGTGTCCAGCACTGTAGCTTGCTGGTCGTTGAGTGAAGCTGGGTGCTGGTGTTGAGATGGAGATCTCTGGAAGATTTTCGCCGTTTGATATTATGTGGAGCTGGGAGGTCTCTTGTGGACCAGTGTCCTGAAGTTGGCTCTCCCACCTCAGAGGCACAGCACTGACTCCTGGCTCCTCAATTTGGGATGATTTGTTGTCCATTCATGTATTCCACAGATGCAGGGTACATCAAGTTGATTGTGGAGCTTTAATCCACTGCTTCTGAGGCTGCTGGGAGAGGTTTCCCTTTCTCTGCTTTTTTCTCACAGCTCCTGGGTCTCAGCTTTGGATTTGGCCCCGCCTCTGCGTGTAGGTCGCCGGAGGGCGTCTGTTCTTCGCTCAGGCAGGACAGGGTTAAAGGAGCAGCCTCTTCGGGGACTCTGGCTCACTCAGGCCGGGCGGGAGGGAGGGGCACGGAGTGCGGGGCGAGCCTGCAGCGGCAGAAGTCGGCGTGACGTTGCACCAGCCCGAGGCGCGCCGTGCGTTCTCCCAGGGAAGCCGCCCCTGGATCCCGGGACCCTGGCAGTGGCGGGCTGCACAGGCTCCCGGAAGGGCGGTGTGGACAGTGACCTGCGCTCGCACACAGGCTTCTTGGCGGCGGCAGCAGCAGCCCCAGCGTCCCACGCCCGTCACTGGGCTCCGCGCTTTCTGTCGTGACTCGCGCCCGTCTGTGGAGCCCCTTTAAGCAGCGCTCTTAATCCCCTCTCCTCGCGCACCAGGAAACCAAGAGGGAAGAAAAAGTCTCTTGCCTCTTCGGCAGCTCCAGAGTTTTCCCGGACTCCCTGCCGGCTAGCTGTGGCTCATTAGCCCCCTTCCGGCTGAGTTCTCGCCGCCAGCCCCTGTCCTCTCCCTGCGCTCTGACCGAAGCCCGAGCCTCAGCTTCCAGCGCCGCCGTGGCGAGCAGACAAGCCTCTCGGGCTTGTGAGTGCCGCTCGGCACCGATCCTCTGTGCGGGAATCTCTCCGCTTTGCCCTACCCAGGTATGTGGGGAGTTTCTTGCCTTTTGGTAGGTCTGGGGTCTTCTGCCAGCGTTCAGTAGGTGTTCTGTAGGGGTTGTTCGACGTGTAGCTGTATTTCTGGTGTATCCGTGGGGAGGACGGTGATCTCCGCGTCTTACTCTTCCGCCATCTTACCCGGAAGTTCTGCCTTAAATTATATATGAAAAATAACTTATAAATCATAGAAAATAGTGATATCAAAGAAGTCAGAGTAAATTAACAATAAATTTTGTAGTATGTTTTCCTGTGGGCTTTGCAACATGATTTAGTGGCATTCATTAGTTTGCTTGTCTGCTAATAATAATGCCTTGTATTTAGTTACCATATTTAAATGTCATATTTATGTAGCAAAGAACAAATGCCTTAATATCCACGAGCATTCCAAGAGTAGTATGATTAACAAATATGACCTTTCCTTTCTTTTTTTTTGTTAAATAAAGATTGTATTAACTGTATAGAAAGTAAAAAAATTAAATCCAATGTTCATGTTAAATTTCCTGTATTCTCATGATAAACTAGATGTCATGAAGTTTAATATCAATATTTAAAAATAAAGCCTAGCTTAAATTCTAGGTTTCAGTTAAATTTGGAGGGAAATATCCTGAAACCATACAACCAATAACCAAGTTTTGTGAGTCAGGGTGGGTTATCCTGAATCTTCTTCAGACGTTTTTTCAGCGCTGAGAGTAGAGTTGGCTAAGTTGGTGCCAAATTGTTAACCGCCCAAGCATGCGTAGAGCTGATCTTCGACTAATAAGGCTGATTTACATATAGGACTTTGGGGAATCAATACTATTATTTACAAATACATACTGTGTACTTGGATAAATAAGAAGCTCTTTTCTCAGGTCGCACAACCATCTGGGTGGACACCTAGGGAGCCTTCTCAAATCTCAGAATCTTCCGATTTTCCAAGAGTTGCAGCTGAGGAACCAGTAGAATTGGCATTGTAATAAAAATCACTGCTGTTCCTTCAGTATTAATCACTAGCTCCAGACTCAGAGCTACCTGAGTTATTTGTGTTATTAATGTGTTATTCATCAAGGAAGCCTAGGGAATGAGGGAATGCCTTTTCTGCTGTTGGTGCTTTCCGAATATATAGAGTAACAAAGAAGGACCTCAGAGCTTTTATATTTGTCAAACTTTCGTGGTATCACTCTCTCATAAAATAATAAAATACCAGTTTCTCTGTTATATGTTCTCCCTTCTGCAGTGTCTTGGGCCATTGTTCTCCTTCCTCCTCCTTGCTAGATCATTCTCGTGCTTTCTCAGTACTCTTTAGAACTCTCAGCCAGGCTAGAAAATTTATTTCTGATATCTGTGAATCCACTAAAGAAATTAAAAAGAAATTGAGTTCCTCTGAGCATTAAGGTCACAAACCTGTTAACCATGTAGGATCCTTAAGACTGATATATGTATGTATATACTTCTGTTTTGTTGTCAGTAATTCTAATTTTAATCTGGAATTTGTCCTTTGATTAGAAACGAGATAGACTATCCTGAATTGTAGTTCTGCTTCTTAGAAACTGACCCAAAGTCCTTGCTCCAGAAGAACAATTCTGTTATTACCAGAGGCTGCAAGGAAGGCCTTAATATGCTTGTGTTACCTTCTACAGTTAGGCCACATGGCGCTAGGCAGAATTTTAGCAGATTTTTAAAAGGCTTTTTCTGCATCACCAACCCCCCATCTAGTATGAGCACCTCATTTCAGTTTGTTATACAACAGCTGCTGAATGGCTTTGCATGTAAATGGCCCAGAGGATTTGACTCTAATGGACCATCAGGTGTTGGTAAAGACTCTTCCATGACTTGGATGACCTCATCTTCATCTTTTCATATTCAGTCAGGTTGAAAATTAAGTTAATATAACAAGGCCTAGTGACAAGCCTGACATAACCTCAAGTAACCTCAAGGAAGAACACCCTGAACCTTCCTGTCAGGACTGAAGATGTAGGCTTCGTGTGAAACACAGACCACAGAGCTCTGTGGATGAATGCAGACAATTCCTTTGGGATTAAGGTCACATGCAGGTATAAATGTGACACTGCGAGGTAGAATTAAATAAGTAGGTTTGGTAATCTAAAGGTTAAGTACTCTAAGTACCTGGAAGGAAGCAGTGCCCTTTGGAACTGTCCGAAGTGCTGAATGACCCAGTCACTGACCACTCCCACTGCCTCACCCTGAGCTCTGAATGACCTCTTTAACAAACCCATGTCCCCTGAGCTGCACCTGGACTCTTATTTCATTTAATTCATCTAGTGAGATCATCCACAGTCATATTCCAGATCAGCAGTTCTGTTGTAACATTTGCTATCATATTTTGCTGTTCTGCTTTTAAATCGAAACAAAGCTATTTTTCTATCTATTGAAGAAACCCTTAAAGTTTCTTAAAGTTAAAGGTTTTCTTTAAATAGATGTAAGCTCAATTGTAATAGTCCTTCAATTTTTAAGAGGGCCAAATCAAACCCAGCAAGTTATTAGGGCATCTTCAGAATATAGTGCAAATATGGCATTCACCTTCACCTTGATGCTGTGGTTTCTCCTACTCATGTACCCTAATGTATATGGACTTGAGCCAACTGTAAACAGCCCACATAGTTTCTTAAACAATTTTATTACAAGGACTCTGAAATTCAAGTTTTCTCACAACTGTACATAAATGAGTGCTGTTCTTCCTGGTATAGCACATACGATCCTATAAAATTTTAAGTATTAAGGACAAATAATTTTCTAGGAAAATAAGCCGCTAACTCCTATGATGAGAGAAGAGATACAACAAATTTTACATAAATCCATTTAATTTTACTAACTAAAATCCACATCCACTTTTTTTAGTATGACCTTTGTGCATTTATTATTGAAATTTTGAATCTCTATTTCCAATCAAGATAGCACTGGTGACAGAGAGATGCTCAATCCAATAAAAAATCATTATTAGTACTATAAATAGTCTCCAGAAAAACCATTCTTCTATGAGTCCAGGTTTCTGTCCACTGAAATGTAAATATTTCCTGAAGGGCAGATCAATGCTTCAATTGATGCTAAGACTGCTCTCATTCCAGGAGACCAAACAAGAGATAAAATGTCGTTGTCTCTTTTTCCCTTATACTCTATTACAAGAGAAAATTTTTACTATGTAAGTAATAACCTCCACAACAACAGTAGATTCTTGGAGCTTGCAGTTAAAAGGGTCCAGCTATTACATATTGTAAGATTTTTTTTCTTTTGATATTTCCTTCTTTTTCTTTTGGCAGTTTTCCTATTGTGGAAGATTCTAAGCCATGCATTTGGGTGTTCATTTTAGAAACACTAAACACTTGCTCATAAAATTCAGTATGTGTTTATTTGACCAGTAAAGGAAAAGCACATTTAGTGAAGTTTTACACCCCTTTGAGATCTTACAATGCCAGAGGTTTTTTGTAGGTGGTTCATTATGTGTTCAAAGGTATTTGCAGAGAGCATATGATTTTTGCATGCTGCTTTGCTCCTGTGTAAGGCACTAAGACTGGAAGTGTTATTGTGCATTAAAATGTGATAAAATTCCCTCTTGGTTTGGGACTTTTGTAAGCCCAGCTTTTTCCAAAGTATGTCATGCAAATGACTATTTCTAAGTACTCTTTTTTTCCCAAAAGGAACTAGAAGGAACAGACCAATCAATTAATTAACTAATTTAATATTATCATATAAATTATAACTTAAAGTCTGAAGTCAAGGAAAATAAAATGACTTGTTTACTATTGCCTAAACTGTAATATTAACCAGCTTCCTGTTAGTTCTATATTTTTTTGTTCAGTGTAGCTGAAAGGAACAGGACCAACCTTTTTGGAGTATATCATTAAAATAAAGCCAGTATTCATGGGCATAAGACTCACTTCTTTGACTCCCTCACAACCCATAATGATATTAGGTAAAGCTGAGGATTCCAAAACTGTGATATTTGGGGTTTCCTTCATTTCCCTCAAGCTTGTGTCTTTAATTACAATGATTTTCTAACTCCTGTACACATCCTTTATAAATTTTTATCTGAAACAAATTGAGATTTCACATGAAATAAATATCCTGCCCCTCATTTAGTGGGAAGAAAAACTGCATGCCTTTAAACTTTTTACTTATATTTCTCTTCACTCCTTCAACAAGCAGAACCTATTTGCCTTTGCTGATTGAGTGAATATTTTCACCTCTGAGTTGTTTTTCTGAGTGGACAAAAATGGATAACAATATTGATAATAAATATTTTATAATGTTTATTTGTGTATTGCTGCAGCTGTGAATATATATTGAAAAATATTTACTGGATCTTACAATTCCATGACTATCAAAGACAGTAAATTCACTCATTCCACACGATCAATTTTTTTTTTTTTTTAAATGACACATTGGTACATATTTATTTATTTATTTTATTTATTTATTTTTGTTTGTTTTGTTTTTTTGAGGTACGCGGGCCTCTCACTGTCGTGGCCTCTCCCACTGCGGAGCACAGGCTCCGGACGCGCAGGCCCAGCGGCCATGGCTCACGGGCCCAGCCGCTCCGCGGCATGCGGGATCCTCCCAGACCGGGGCACGAACCCGTGTCCCCTGCGTCGGCAGGCGGACTCTCAACCACTGCGCCACCAGGGAAGCCCCTCACACGATCAATTCTTGATCAAATTGATTACAACAGTCTTCTGCATGAGAGTTCATGTTTCTCTAAAATAACATCAACATAGTGATGACCAATGGCTCTTGCCATTCATCTTAGATTAGACATATAGACCTTCCTAAAGGAGAAGGTTCATTTACTCCAGTTATTCTCAGTGATGTCCTAATATCCCCTTCCTGTCAAACTTTTTTCAGAGACTTGTTTCATACATTAGTTATTTGAAAACTATAACCTAACATCCTACTCTACAAAAGCTATTTTTATATCTGAATTTCAAACCTGAAAAATAAAACTTCCTGAGACATTCTTTCCTTATCCATATTTCTGATCTAAGAGACAGTGGAGTCTAGAATCTGATTAACCACAGATCTTTTATTTCTCTCAGGGGGAATAGAAATCATCAAAGAAATAGGAAAGCTGTGTCCTAATTTTTATTACTAAATACTTTATTTCAGAACATTGATCTCAGTCTCCAACAAAGTTACAGTAGATGTAGATGGTTTTGTGAATTGTTTTTATAAACTGCAACTTTCATTCATCCTGTGCACAAAACAATATCTGAAACTTTGAGGCTTCCATTGATCATGCTGCAAAGTATGCAGATATATTGAGTGCTTTGACTAAAAATTAGTCAAACTGTAACTGAAGTAACAGTTCTCAAAAATACCCTGCTGTCCTTATATTTAAAAGCAATCATGTTGTATAAGATTCATACCCTATGAATTCATACCATATAAGATTCATACCATATGAAAGCTCTTCCTTACTGAAGGCTTCAAACTCTGACAATTATGGAAAATCATTCATAACATTAGGTTAAAATTTAACATGCCAAAGCAGTTAGTCCCTCTTTATATAATAATGTCTTAGATCTGTTATGGGCTGTATATGTATGTATGTAACAACCAGATAAAATTAGGATCAAGTAGTCAACATATCTTGTCTGCATGGGATTTTCTCCATAAAAATTAATTCTTAAAGACACAAAGTATGAATTTTTAGGGCTCAGGAAAAACAGAAATTGATACTTGTTATTTGTTATAACAAAATGGGAAGTTTTACTTATACTGTCGTCAGCCTATTTATATTAGCTATGCTGGCTTCCTTTCTGTTCCTCAAACAGAACAAGCACATTCTCATCTACCTGGGATCTTGAATTTGGTATTTCATTTTCCTAGACTACTTGTCTTCCAAATAACCACATATTCCTTTTTCTTACTTTGAGATATTCATCTAAGAATCTTCAGGAAACTCCTACCTGACAACCTTATCCAAAATAACACCTGCTGACATTCTCCATTCCCTTCCTCTGATTTCTTTTCTTTTCTTTTTAAAAAATTATTTATTTATTTATTATTTATTTTTGACTGCATTGGGTCTTTGTTGCTGTGCGCGGGCTTTCTCTAGTTGCGGTGAGTGGGGGCTGCTCTTTGTTGTGGTGCACGGGCTTCTCATTGCGGTGGCTCCTCTTGTTGCGGAGCACGGGCTCTAGGCGCGCAGGCTTCAGTAGTTGCAGCAAGTGGGCTCAGTAGTTGTGGTTCGTGGGCTCTAGAGTGCAGGCTCAGTAGTTGTGGCACACGGGCTTAGTTGCTCCGTGGCATGTGGGATCTTCCCGGACCAGGGCTCGAACCCATGTCCTCTACACTGGCAGGCAGATTTTTAACCACTGTGCCACCAGGGAAGCCCTGATTTATTTTCTTTATTTTACTGACTATAACTGAAAATACATTCTATGTCCATTCATTTATTTGATTATTGTCAGTGTCCACCCACTAGAATGTAGACTTCTCAAGAGGTCAGATCATTTGAACCACTGCTAATTCTTGAGCTTAGAATGGTTCTGGTACCTAGGAAGCACTCAATGAATATAAATTGAATGAATGCCTAAGTTCTTTCCTTGAAGCAAACAATGGGAACCCCTTAATCCCTGTGTAGAAGTTCAAACAGAATTGAAACCCTGGAACACATCTACTTCCTAATTCAAAATGCTCTAGGTCAGAAGTTTAGAGCTGCAGCATCAATTTGGCTTCAGAATCTTGTCCTAGATTACCTTGTATTATAATTGTAATCATTTTGTTCTTGTCTTAAATCTCGTTGTTAACCTCACGGGTCCCTGTTCTGAGTTCCCATACCTGTTTTTATCTCAATATCTTCTACACTGTGACACTTTCTCCAGAATTATAGTTCTTATCTTTCTATGGCCATTCCTTGTAGTCTGGTTTTCACTGCAGTGATTCATTGTTGGTCAGGTTTCCCGAACTCAAAGCCTAGTAAACTTAGTCAACAAAACGGTATCTTCCAGTAAACCTCCTCCACACCACCACCCCACCAGCTCCACCTCCCAAGTTCCATTGACGGTACCACCTACATACTTCTTGAACTAATGATAATTACCCTGTCCTATAACTCCTGTCTTTGTTCATGCTTGCTTTAATCTTTTTCAAAAGTCTTACAAAGACTTTCTTGATTTCTCTACCTCTAGTATAGAAAGTCAGTAGAGAGTTGGAGAACAGAAGTAACGAGGCCAAACCTACAGGAGAGATAGAAAGGCACTGGGATATGGGGCTTCCCTTGTGGTGCAGTGGTTGAGAGTCTGCCTGCCGATGCAGGGGACATGGGTTCGCGCTCCGGTCCGGGATGATCCCACATTCCGCGGAGTGGCTGGGCCCGTGAGCCATGGCCACTGAGCCTGCGCGTCCGGAGCCTGTGCTCCGCAACAGGAGAGGCCACAACAGTGAGAGGCCCGCTTACCGCAAAAAAAAAAAAAAAAAAAAAAAAAAAGGTCCTGGGATATATTGGAAAATATGCAAAGTCAAAGTCAGAATGTTATTTTAAAGCAAAGGAACTAGTATGTGTGTTCTCTCAAAGAAATGTGAAGGCATTCTAATTAACATGGATATATGGTACTTGGTAAAGTATAAGGGAACATGAGTTTGTTTATTATTCTTTTATTCTTAGGAGACTTAATGGAAAGGAAATGAAAATCAAATTTTATTCGATTATTAATTATACATTGCTAATAAGATTTCTACTCCCATTTCACCTTCCTCTCTCTTTCTTTCTCTTTTATATTAGGATGGCTTCTTTAAATTTTCTTACAAAAGGTGAAAGTTTGATTCCTTTCACTAAACAGTTAATGGGTACAATGATAATCCTGAAAAATTTATATTTTAAATTTGATTACTGATGGTAAACCAAATACTTAACACAACATAAAGAGTCAATAAGCAAAAAAGTTTTAAACAATATATAGGAAGCTCAAACTGACATGAACCTTATGATAGGTAAATAAAAGGTAAAGACTTGACTTAAATTTTTCCACTGAGCTTTCTTACTTTTACTCCCCTACCTCCATGACATATCTGAGGATATTACAGCAGGAGACATGCATTTACCTAGAGAAACCTGTCCTTTGGCATTGTGACCTGATATTGGAGGGTGCTATTTCCCAAAAGGATCTGTTCCCTCTGGGCTAGCCCATAAGAACACAAAGGTTCTCCAGGCCAGATCCTTCATGATCCTTCCCAGAAGGATTAGATACTTCTGACTTCTGCTCCCACTCTCTGAGGGTGAGAGTCAATCGTTTCCATAAAACTTCCAGAGAAAAAAAATCTTCTGATGCAGCCATCTGGTTTCCCTGGAGATGAAGCAAGTATTATTATACTTGAAGTGAAGTATAACCCACTGCAACAAGGGCATTTCCTATCATTTCTACCTTCAAGTATGTGCAGGAATATTCATTTTACAAATAATATTTGCAGATTTGGTAACTTTAACTTCTTTCCTCCCTCTTCCCCTATCTTCCCTCAATTTAATGAGAGTCTCTCATTTAGGGTAAAATGTAGCAGCAAATTAGAAGACGATGATGCGTGCAATGGTTTATGTGAGGGAGGGAGGGGAGAGGATGGAGACTCCTAGAGGCCGGCATGCTGACACCTCACGGGAATTTAGGACAGGGGAAAAGTACAAAAAATGTACAGATTAAATTTAAAAACCAGAGTCGTCCAGGGTCATTTCTTATAGTGGGAGCACTCCTCAGTCTCCCAGATGACAGCAGAGGATTGCAAACCAGCACAGCTATTGATTTTCCTAATAATGACTCTGAGCTATCCAGAAAAGTTTAAGGTATATGCAAAAACATAATATTTGAGAAAGATTTGCTTCAAAGGTGATTAAAATTTAAAAGTTTGAACTTCTAAAGGGGAAAGGCTAGACTATTCACCTAAGTAGAATACTACACTCCCTGAAAATGCCAAGCAAATGGAACACATATCTTGTTATAAAATATTTTAGCTATCTTCTGTCTAGAAGCAATTTATAATATGCATTCAAATTTATATTCAAATTAACATGATTAAACTATTGATAATTAATTTATGAATGTATTCTATACATGCAGATAAACCTGATGTTCTTATATGCCCCAAACATTCTAGGCACATATAAATATACTTTAGAAAAATGACTAGATTGTAATGAAGTTGGAAACAACATATTCTTTGACCCCAATAATGTTTGTCATTTTTTGAATATGTTAGAGTTAAAACAGATCTATAAATCTATCAGTGCATTACCAAACTGTTAAAATCAATGTATTCATAAAATGCACATTTACAAGTTCATCTGCTCTTTTTTTTAATCTTAACATACTAGTTTGTAGATTATTTTTTCACTTTTTGAGACACCCACCTGTCCCCCAGGAATCTTAAGGAGTGATAGCTGCAGGCTACTTTTTCAAAGCCTATATTTACAACTTGGTGGATAAATAATACATCGTTATCTTGGTTTATTTTCATGAAAAGTTCACCTTCAGAGAGTGTTTTATATATACTCATCTTAGAAGCAAAACATATTAATCAGAAGTTAAAGATATCCTACACTAGGAAGCTTTCTTGCAACATTATGTTATCATGTTTTTCCTTCACGTTCTTGGTCCTGCCTTTGCACTAACCTTCATTTTAGTACTCTTCTTGCTTGTTTTCCTTTTAATATTTAGCTCCTGTAATATTTTTATTCTCTCACAATTTAGATTTTCTTTTTGCTGATCTTTCAAGGGTTTTGTTTATACCAGCAGCCCACTGACACTATTCTCCTTCTTTATTCTTGCTTTGTTTATCTTTTGATTTCTCCTGAAAATTGAGAAGCCTACCTGGATTCTCTGCTGTATTCCTACTCTATGTCCTAAAAATCTTCCTCTTTTGGGATATGCTACATTTTATACTTCAAATGGTTTTATATCTTGGTTCTGGATCTTACATTTCAATTCTTTTTTTTTTTTTTTTTTACCTGTATAGCTATAAGGAGCAACGAGAATAATGGAGATGATATTTATAAATGTTCCCACAAGGCAATGACTTGTTGAATAGAGTGGAAATTTAACTAAAATGACTTCTCTGTCCTGCATAGGAAGCAGCACTGTCTTAGAAATGGGCATGCTCGTGGGAGTTTTGTTCAAACACAAGTTGTATGGTTTGTCATGGTGTATGTCTAAAAACTGATGTAATTTACCCCAATTCACTACACTTTTCATGTTATTCAATAAGTCCAATGGTATATTGGAATCTGCCCTCTTGGCAAAAGGGTCCTACATACTTAATATTTGCTTGAATGGAAAAATTATTTCAATTGATATTTATCTCATTTTCTCTTTATAATTTAATAAATTATATCATATCCCTGTAGTTTAGTAAATATAACATTTTCTTCTTTTATTATTCTTTCATCTTCAAATCCTTATCCTATTATCTACACAGGCCTTCTTAGTAGTAATTAGGAAGCTATTAGGGGGCATAAAAATGTTTGTCTCTGAGTATATGAAAATACTGAGCTAACAAAGGAAGAGAAGCACTTTATTTTCATTTATTCTTTTTTTCTTATTTTATTCTTTTTTTTTTCTAAGAAATGTCTTTTAAGTAAATAAAGCTCAAAAGCAGGTGTTCTCATTGGCAGCATCCAGTCCTTCCTGTGTCATCATCCCCATCGCCCCCCATTCTTTGATTTAAAATTTTACTTCATTTTTAAACCATTCCCTGTGAATACTCATTCTCATCTCAGAGAAACACATCTCATGTATTCTTGTTGCTTATTACTTTCTAGTCTTGAGTATTCTTACAGTTACCATTGATTTAATTCTATTATATGTAATTTGAGACCACACTTGCTCCTTGGTAGACTCCAATAACTTCTTATTATAGAATTGGATTCAAAAATAATATTTAATAGAATTGTTTATGTCCTTCCAACATGGGTTTACAGTAACTTGAAAAGTATTTTTGTTTATGTGTTTCATTTAAATTTTACATAACTCCTCTATTAATGAAAAAATGCATCCTCATGGCATCTATTTTTCATAAACAATAGTAGAAGTAGAAATCATATAAGAGAGTAGAACATTCCCAAGAGTGCATGAAAGTAGATCACGGCTGCCTCAAAATAAGAAAATATTGATCAAGATCTTGCCAAAGGTAACAAAATACATTAAATGTGAGCATGAAAATATTGAGACAGCAGGTTGAAAAGCTAGTGTTTGGGTTTTAAAAGGAAGATGCTGGTGCAGGGGGACTATCAGGTTGCTAGAGAGGGAACTGACTTTGACAGGCCTTGCTAAGGCAGGGTAGATTCAAGTCCTAAAATAGTCATTTGCAACTTTCTTGTGTTAGCAATGTACTTTCAAGTACAAGAATTATTGGCACTTGAAGGAATTAAATAGAAGTATAATACTGCAATGTTCAGAACTGGGTGATTGTCTGATGGAGTGGTTTGCATCCAGGCTGCACCTGAGTGTTCCAAAAAGTTCTGGTCTCTTTGATGTCAACTAAATCATACCACCATGCCCATGATATTTTCTGAAAAATAACACTGAAACACAATCTGTCTCATTTGCAGCCAAAAAATTAAAAAAGTTCTAAAAATGTATTAAAATACAAAGGATAGCTAGTGAAGGGCTGGCTGCAGTGCTCGAGAGAAACAAGGCATTGGTGGGGAACAACTGTGGCCTAGAGGAAGCCAAGAATTATTTGTTCAAGTATGCATTTGAGGCCTAGGAATTGCAAGGCCAAATGCTAATCTTGGATTTGTCTTGAACTTCATGTGGGACTGAAAGGGCTCTAGGATTACACGAGCACTGTGTTTAAATGACTGATGAGTGGGACATCATAGAGAAATGAGACTTGTTCTGTGTGACCTTAAAGAGTGGGACTAGGACAAATAATAGATAAAGAGACAAAGATTGTGGTCAGATATAAAGACATACTATCTAATAACCAGGGCTGATGAAATAATAAACTCAGTGTGTTGGTAAATAGTTGTTGGGATTGCCAAACATGAGCTAAGAACTCTCTTGTAGGGTTGTTCTAAATGGGATACACAAATGGATAAACACTTAGGCTGAAATAACTACAACAACAAAAGATCAAAAACAGTATCAGATGTGACGATTAATTTATGTGTCAATTTGACTGGACCTTGGGATGCCTAGATATCTGGTTAAACATTGTTTATGGGTGTGTCTACAAACGTGTTTCCAGAATAGAAAAGCATTTGAATTGGTGAATTCAGTAAAGCATATTGGCCCTCCCAAAGCACCAGTCAACATGTTGAGAGCCTGAGTAGAAGAAAGAGGTGAAGGAAGATTGAACTTGCTCTCTGCCTGACTGAGATGGACATCTATCTTCTCCTAACACGTGGTGCTCCTGGTTTTTAGGCCTGTGTATCCTATTTGTTCTTCCTCTAGATAATTCTGACTAATACACTAGGCTTCATGCTTTGCATATGCTATCTGTAATTTTCACAATGTTTCTTCCATGAAAGTATTATTTTAATGCTTTTTACAATGAGAAATCTGAAGCTCAAGGATGTTTAGTAATTGTAAGAAGTCTTTCAGGTAGTAAATGACAAAATTGAAATTGCTTCCAGCCTTGTTTGACACAAAGTCTGTGCTTGAAGGAATATTTTCCCATTGTGAAAGTATTCAGTCAATATAATGTAAGGCCTAATTAGGAAAATAATTTCCTTTACAATAGCACCAAAAACAATAAAATACTTAAAAAACTCAACTAAGGACGTGAAAGACCAGTATACAGAAAACTACAAAACATTGATGAAAATATTTTGAAAAGACATAAACAAATGGAAAGATATTCCATATTCATCAATTTTGGAAGATTTAATGTTGCTAAAATATCCAAACTATCCAAAGTGATCTACAGATTCAGTGCAATCCCCATCAAAATCCCAGTATCATTTTTTACAGAAGTAGGAAAAAACAATTTTATAATTCACATGGAACCACAAAAGACCATGAATAGCCAAATCAATCCTTAGAAAAAAGAATGATGTTGGAGGCATCACTCTTCCTGATTTCAAAATACATAAAAACGTTAAAAGAATCAAACAGCATGATACTGGCATAAAGACAGACATATATACCAACGGAACTGAATAAAGATCCCAGAAATAAATCTTCACATATATAGTTAACTGATGTTCAACAAGGCTGCCAAGAATATAAAGAGTAAAGGATGGTTTCTTCAACAAAGGGTGCTGGGAAAACTGGATATCCATATGCAAAAGAATGAAATTGGACCGTTACCTTTTTTAAAATTTTTATTTACTTTATTTGTTTGTTTTTGTCTGTGTTGGGTCTTCGTTGCTGTGTGTGGGATTTTTCTAGTTGTGGCAAGCAGGGGCTATTCTTTGTTGCGGTGTGCGGGCTTCTCATTGCAGTGGCTTCTCTTGTAAGCATGGGCTCTAGGTGCACGGGTTTCAGTAGTTGTGGCATGCGGGCTCAGTAGTTCTGGCTCACAGGCTCTAGAGCACAGGCTCAGTGGTTGTGGCGTATAGGCTTAGTTGCTCCACAGCATGTGGGATCTTCCCGGACCAGGGCTCAAACCCATGTTCCCTGCATTGGCAGACAGATTCTTAACCACTGTACCACCAGGGAAGTCCTTGGACCATTATCTTATACACAAAAAATAACTCAAAATGGATTAAAGAATTAGACATAAGATTTGAAACCATAAAACTATGAGAAGAAAACATAGGGGGGAAAGCTTCATGACATTGATCCTGGCAATTTCATGAATGACACCAAAAGCCCAGGCAACAAAAACAAAAAAACAAGTGAGACTACATCAAACTAAAAACCTGCACCACAGAGGAAACCATCAACAGAGTGAAAAGGCAACCTACTGACTGGGAGAAAATATTTTCAAATTATATATATGATAAAGGGCTATATCCAAAATATATAAAGAACTCATACAACTCAATAGCAAAAAAACAAAAACACTGATTTAAAAATGGGTAGATCTGAATAGACATTTTTCCAAAGAAGACATACAGATGGCCAACAGGTACATGAACAGATGCTCAGTGTCATTAATCATCAGGAAAGTGCAAATCAAAACCACATGAGATATGACCTCACACCTTTTGGAATGGCTATTATCAAAAAAGACAAGAAATAACAAGCACTGAGGAGCTGGAGGAATCAGGCTTCCTGACTTCAGACTATACTACAAAGTTACAGTCATCAAAACAGTATGGTGCTGGCACAAAAACAAAAACATAGATCAATGGAGCAGGATAGAAAGCCCAGAAATAAATCCATGCACCTATGGTCAATTAATCTGTGACAAAGGAGGCAAGACTATGCAATGGAGAAAAGACAGTCTCTTCAATAAATGGTGCTGGGAAAACTGGACAGCTATATGTAAAAGAATGAAATTAGAACATTCTTTAGTACCATACACAAAAATAAACTCAAAATGGAATAAAGACCTAAATGTAAGACTGGATGCTATAAAATACTTAGGGGAAAATATAGACATAACACTCTTTGACATAAATCACAGCAATATCTTTTTTGATTTATCTTCTAGAGTAATAGAAATGAAAACAAAAAATAAACAAATGGCCCTAATTAAACTCAAAAGCTTTTGCACAGCAAAGGAAGCCATAAACGAAAGGAAAAAACCCCCCACAGAATGGGAGAAAATATTTGCAAACAATGCAACTGACAAAGGATTAATCTCCAAAATTTACCGTCAGCTCATGCAGCTCAATATCCAAAACAAACAAACAAAACAGTCAAAAAATGGGCAGAAGACCTAAACAGACATTTCTCCAAAGAAGACATACAGATTACCAAAGAGGCACATGAAAAGATGCTCAACATCACTAATTATCAGAGAAGTGCAAATCAAAACTACTATGAGGTATCACCTTACACGGGTCAGAATGGCCATCATCAAAAAATCTACAAACAATAAATGCTGGAAAGGGTGTGGAGGAAGGGGAACCCTCTTGCACTGTTGGTAGGAATGTAAATTGGTACAGTCATTATGGAAAACAGTATGGAGGTTCCTTAACAAACTAAAAATAAAGTTACCATATGATGCAGCAACCCCACTCCTGGGCATATATCCAGAGAAAAACCTGGCTGAAAAAGACACATGCACCCCAATATCATTGCAGCACTGTTTGTAATAGCCAAGACATGGAAACAACCTAAATGTCCATGGAAAGATGAATGGATAAAGAAGACGTGGTTGCATATGTACAATGGAATATAACTCAGCCATTAAAAAGAATGAAATAATGCCAATTGCAACAACATGGGTGGACCTGGAGATTATCATACTAAGTGAAGTAAATCAGACAGAGTAAGACAAATATCATACAATCTCACTTATATGCAGAATCTGTAAAAAAAAAAAATGATACAAACAAACTTATTTACAAGACAGAAACAGACACACAGACTTAGAAAATGAACTTACGGTTACCAGCAAGGAAGGGTTAGGGGGAGGGATAGATTGGGAGTTTGGGATTGACATGTACACACTGCTATATTTAAAATAGATAACTAATAAGGACCTACTGTATAGCACAGGGAACTCTGTTCAATACTCTGTAATAACCTAACTGGGAAAGGGATTTGAAAAAGAATAGATACATGCATATGTATAACTGAATCACTCTGCTCTACACCTGAAACTAACACAACATTGTTAATCAACTATACTCCTATGTTAAATAAAATTTTTAAAAAAGAAAATGGAAAAAATAAATTTAAAATATTAATGGATTTGGAAAAGAAAAGAAATAAGCATTGGCAAGGATGTGGCCATGCTCATCCTTGCTCTGTTGGTGGGAATTGTAGCCACTATAGAAAATAGTATGGAGTTTCCTCAAAAGATTAAAAATAAAATTACCATATGATCCAACAATTCTACTTCTGGGTATTTTTCAGAGAAGAACAAAAACATTAACTTGAAAAGATATCTGCACCCCCATATTCCTTGCACCACATTTACAATAGCCAGAATATATGGAAGCAGCCTAAGTATCAATTGATGGAAGAATGGATAAAGAAATTGAAACACACACACACACATACACACACACACAGAGGAGTATTATTCAGTCATAAAAAAATAATGAAATCTTGGCCATTCACAACAACCTGGATGAAACTTGAGGGTATTATGCTAAGTGAAGTAAGTCAGACAGAGAAAGAAAAATATCGTATGAACTCTCTTATATGTATAACCTAAACAAAATTTTTTTAACAAAACCAAACAAGCTTATAGATACAGAGAACAGATTGGTGGTTGCCAGAGGCAAGGGTTACTGGTGGGAAAAATGGGTGAAGTCAAAAGGTAAAAAAATTAATACAGTGAGCAATAATTACTTTTGGAAGACAGGGATCGAGGGAAGGAAAGAGAGAACAAAGGTTTATTGACTTAAATTCTGTTGTAATCATCTTTTTATATGTCTTTCCAACTGGGCTTTAAGCCCCTTGCTTCAGGGAGAGTTTCTTATTTATATTTATAAGCCTAAAACCCACAGTAGCTGGCACACAGTAATCAATAAATTGCCTTGGAAGGTGGGGAAAAAAGAGTTAATCCGCAAAATATATAAGGAACTCCTACAACTCAAGAGAAACAAAAAGCAAAAAACTAATAACCCAATTTTAAAATGGGTTAAGGACTTAAATAGACATTTCTCCAAAGAAAACATACAAATGGCCAACAGGTATATGAAAAAATGCTAAATGTCACTAATCAGCAGGGCTATGCTTAACTACTAATGAATGGAATATATGGTGCCATGTTCATACACAGGACATTTTTTTTTAACATCTTTATTGGAGTATAATTGCTTTACAATGGTGTGTTAGTTTCTGCTGTATAACAAAGTGAATCAGCTATAAGTATACATATATCCCCATATCCCCTCCCTCTTGCATCTCCCTCCCACCCTCCCTATCCCAGCCTCTGGGTGGTCACAAAGCACTGAGCTGATCTCCCAGTGCTATGAGGCTGCTTCCCACTAGCTATCTATTTTACATTTGGTAGTGTATATATGTCCACGCCACTCTCTCACTTTGTCCCAGCTTACCCTTCCCCCTCCCTGTGTCCTCAAGTGCATTCTCTACACCTGCGTCTTTATTCCTGTCCTGCCCCTAGGTTCTTCAAAACCATTTTTTTTTAGATTCCATATATATGTGTTAGCATACGATATTTGTTTTTCTCTTTCTGACTTACTTCACTCTGTGTGATAGACTCTAGGTCCATCCGCCTCACTACAAATAACTCAGTTTCATTTCTTTTTTATGGCCGAGTAATATTCCATTGTATATATGTGCCACATCTTCTTTATCTATTCATCTGTCAATGGGCACTTAGGTTGCTTCCATGTCCTGGCTGTTGTAAATAGTGCTGCAGTGAACACTGTGGTACATGACTCTTCTTGAATTATGGTTTTCTCAGGGTATATGCCCAGTAGTGGGATTGTTGGTCGTATGGTAGTTCTATTTTTAGTTCTTTAAGGAACCTCCATACTGCTCTCCATAGTGGCTGTATCAATTTACATTCCAACCAACAGTGCAAGAGGGTTCCCTTTCTCCACACCCTCTCCAGCACTTATTGTTTGTAGATTTTTGATGATGGCCATTCTGACCAGTATGAGGTGATACCTCATTGTAGTTTTGATTTGCATTTCTCTAATGATTAGTAATGTTGAGCATCCTTTCATGTGTTTGTTGGCAATCTGTATATCTTCTTTGGAGAAACGTCTATTTAGGTCTTCTGCCCATTTTTGTATTGGGTTGTTTGTTTTTGTGATATTGAGCTGTGTGAGCTGCTTGTAAATTTTCGAGACTAATTATTTGTCAGTTGCTTCGTTTGCAAATATTTTCTCCCATCTGAGGGTTATCTTTTCATCTTGTTTATGGTTTCCTTTGCTGTGCAAAAGCTTTTAAGTTTCATTAGGTCCCATTTGTTTATTTTTGGTTTTATTTCCCTTTCTCTAGGAGGTGGGTCAAAAAGGATCTTTCTGTGATTTATGTCATGGAGTGTTCTGCCTATGTTTTCCTCTAAGAGGTTTATAGTGTCTGGCCTTACATTTAGATCTTTAATCCAGTTTAAGTTTATTTTTGCATACACAAGACATTTAATACAAATAAATAACTATGTTGAGTGTCTCTGACTTCTGTCAACTACTAGGACTGCCAGCTTTGAAAACTGAACCCTACAACTGGACCACTGACCACATTCCCAGCTCTCTCTGCTTCTTTAGGTCAATCACTCCAGGTTCAAAATTCTCTGCAAGAGTATCTGATTGACTGACGTTAGCTTGCATGACTGCACCATAGCTGCCAGTGTTCAGGGTGATAATTTTTTTCATACTTCTGCAGTGCAAGGTAGGATTCTCCCTCTCGCAATGCTCACAGAGTGGTGGATTCCTCAAACAGAGAGATGCTGGACAAACAGTAATGTCCTGCCCACCTCCAGCATTATAGGCAGAGGTACTTGATGAAGGACAAATGTTTATGTAGGTGGCAGGTTCAAAAAACAATGACATTTGGGTTATTATTGTTAATATAATTCCATTAGTATGTAGGGGCTTGCCAGACCTTAGAAAATTTGTGCTACATTTACAAATATGTATAAAGGATGGGTAAGGGAGTAAAAGTTTAAAATTAGAAATGGTGAAAGAGAAAGACAAATACCGTATGCTAACACATATATACGGAACTAAAAAAAAAATGTCATGAAGAACCTAGGGGTAAAACGGGAATAAAGACACAGACCTACTTGAGAATGGACTTGAGGATATGGGGAGGGGGAAGGGTAAGCTGTGCCAAAGCGAAAGAGAGGCATGGACATATATACACTACCAAACGTAAGGTAGATAGATAGTGGGAAGCAGCCGCAGAGCACAGGGAGATCAGCTCGGTGCTTTGTGACCGCCTGGAGGGGTGGGATGGGGAGGGTGGGAGGGAGGGAGATGCATGAGGGAAGGGATGTGGGAACAGATGTACATGTATGACTGATTCACTTTGTTATAAAGCAGAAACTAATAAAAAAAGAAATGGTGAAATCTTTTTTTGATAGAAGAAACAGACCACATATTTGAAAACAGTTGCAAAGAAAGCAGAAAATGTCAAGGAAATAATGGGAGGGCTATGTTAAGTAGAGAATTCAAGGGCATGTAAACTACAAGACAAGGGGAAATTTTATAGAGCAGTCATTTTAACTATATTTTAAAACTTTATTGATGCCATAAAATCCAAACACTATAAACCTGGATTCTTTGTTAAAAGTAGGCCATCACATGCAAAGATAAATTGAACTTGGATGTAAAAGAAAAACCAGAGGTAAACTAGTGTAACATTTTAGAGAATGTTTACACCAATAACATTTTAGAAAATATTTCAAAACTAGCATGCAATGAAAAACATTTAGAGAAAATAGTGCAGACATGGGAATATTTTATATATATATGAAATGCTATATATCAACTCTGTCTCTCTCTTTGTCTCTGCTTCTGTCTCTCTCTGTCTCTCTGTCTCTCTCGCTCTCTCTGTTTCTTTCACCCTCTCCCTCTTTTCCTGGTTCAATTCTATGCTTATAATCTTTGCCCATTCTGAATTACTCACCTTTGCTTACACTTGTCGCTCTGCCTGGACTCACGAAGTTGTTTAGTCTTAATTATTTTTCTTCTCAGTCTACACATACACCAGTTAACTTCCCTTCTCTTAAATCTGTAGCCCCAACTGAGACCTAGTACCTGGGTCTAAACCTATATACAGCCTCTATCTGTATTGTCCTTCAAAAAGGCATAAACTAAAATTCTCCTAAATTGGGCACACAACCATCTCCTCAAAACTTCTCTCCCTCCTATACTCCCAATATCAGTAAATATCATAGCTATTAACTCAGTTGCTCAAGTCGAAAACCAGGGAGCCATCCTGATTCCCCACAATATTCAGATAATCATCAGATTCTTCCAGTTCTGACCCCTAAACAGCATCTTCTTAATGTGTCCCCTCTGGTCTATTCCCAATGTCCCTGCCACTGTTCATATTCTCACCATCTCAGAGAACAGCAAATGTGTCCTTACCAGTTTTCCTTTCTTGGTACTAGAGTCATCTGGTACCCACATCTAATCATGTTACTTCTCTGCTCAAATAGCTCCCACCAGCTTCTCCAGGATATTCTTTTTATGGCATAGAATATGGCCCCTCTCACTCCTGGCAACCTCATTCTCCTCCACAAATTCCTTGAAGTTGCCCTAAAATATTTCATTCATACACACCAACATGCCTTTTTGCTTGGACTTCCCTGTGCTCTTCTCTAGGGTCTACCAGGTGAAATTCTGTTCCTCTCCAAACAGACTTCAGTATGTTTTTTGCTAGGTGCCCCCTTGTAGTCCTCGTCATAGTAACTATAGAAGTATAATATTGTGGTTGTTAGTTTTTTGTCTCTTTACTAGACTTTTAAACCCCTAGTACTGTTAATAGGATATAAATAGGTACTGTGAATCTTGCTACACAGAATGGTTAGATTAAAGAATGTTTTACTGTGTCATTTTATATGTTAACCTGTGTTAGGGTCATTAATCTCTGTAAAGGACCATGTTTCAGGGCTCATACCTCAGTGAATAACTATTTATCCATCCATTTGCCTACATTAGAATGCTAAGAGTCACTCATGACATCTCCTTGTCCCTCACTTCCATGTCCATTCTATCACCAAGGCATCAGCATTACTTTTTTTTTAAATTGTGTGTTAGTTTCTGCTTTATAATAAAGTGAATCAGCTAGACATATGCATATATCCCCATATCTCCTCCCTCTTGCATCTCCCTCCCTTAATTACTTTTTAAACATTGTTTGGATCCTTCCATTTCTCCTCAGTTCCACCATTACTAGCAACCTAGTCTAAGATACATTAGTTCTTCCTGGATTTCTGCAATAAGTCTCCTAAATAGCTTATTTACAGATAGTCTGGACTTTCTCACTCCAGTTTTCACACTGCATCCAGAGTTGTCTTTTCAAAATGCAAAGCTAGCTCCACTTCTCGTCCACTGTCACTCTCTCCCCACTACCACACACACACGCACACACACAAAACCATGGATCCATGGCTTAGCTTTGCTCTTGAGAATAAGGAATCGGAGACGATCTGATTTTCCATCACTGGAAGTATAGATACATAAAATGGGATGGGGACACATGAAGTATTATGTAACATTTAGAAGCAGCAGATTATATGTACTCCTAATAACATGAATGGTTCTTAAGAACATGGTTCCAAATAGAAAAAATAAGAAGCTAAACAAGTTCTATAGCACAATGCCATTTACATGAATTTAAATGTATTCATACAAAACAAAAATTAGTATCAGCAAAGATATATTCAAACACAAAGGTATGTTTCTTATACTTCTTGCTCCTATTCCCTGCATCATTTTTCTCCTTAGCACTTAACATCTAACCAATTTATGTTTTACTTACTTATATCATTATTTCTCTGTCTTCCTTATCATAAATGTAAACTCCATAAGGGATTTAAATCTATTTGGTTCACTGCTATCTTCCCAATTCCTAGAGTGGTGTATGGCACACAGAAGGTGCTTGATAAATATTTAGTCTAATGAATGAATTTTCATTCAGTATATTAGAATATTTGTCCATGGTGATATGTGGGATAATGGGATTCAGTGTAAGGATAAAAGGCAATCAGTAAATCAATCAATTAAACCAACCACAAAGGGGAGACCAAAATCCTTGGTATGCTCTCCACACCTTTCAGGTTCTAGTTTGTACCCATCCCTAGAGCATCATCATCTCTTCCAGTGCTCTCCCTGCTCATCAATATATCACAGCCACCTGTCCCAGTTCTCGAAATGTGCCACATTTCCTGACACTTCAGGATCATCATGCCTTTTGCTCTGTCTAAAGAACTTTTCCTACCCATACTCCCCTCTCCCCAGTAGTTATTGGCCTAGTTAAATCCTATTCACCCTTTAGACACCAGCTCAAGGGCCACTTTTTTGAAATCTTTCCTGACTCCTTTAGTCTATAATGATGCTATGGAAATCCTGTAATCAATACTATTCCTTCTGGATATCTAGATAGGTAGATAGGTAGGTAAGTAGGTAGGTAGATAGATAGATAGATAGATAGATAGATAATTATGCATTCAATTTGATATTATTTCATTAGTACCAATCTACCCCACTAATCTGTAACGTCCACAAGGTCAGGGATTGTTTATGTTTTTGATCATTGTTGTATTTCTGGTGCTTAACACGCTACCTGGCATACAGTAGGTACTCAACAAATATTAGTTACATGAATGAATGAGTCTCTTTTTATATATTTCTTTGTAGCCTTTAAGAAAATAGAAATGTTATCTGCCAGAATTTCCCTAAATCAAGAAAGCTTCACTCTTTGACTTTTTTTAGTCCATTTTAAGGTCACTCTTCTTACAAAATGGCCTTCATATCTATCTCATTGTCTTATCAGAAATGACCTTAAGGTCACCAACCTAGATAAGATTTCCCCAGAATAGTTATTTAATGGAGGTAGGAGGCAACAAGCTCATTTTTTAACTTAAGAGGAACTGATATTAGAGCATCTCCTGTCATTAATTGTTCCTTTTAGGAAAACATTTAAGTTAATTATGTACAAGAAAATTAATATTTCTTTTGCGTTTGAGCCAGAGCTTATACCTTGTTCAGCTCAAAGTTTTGTAAAAGATTTAGTACTTTTCATTATCAGCTTTCTTGTCACTCCTCAGTGTTTCTGTCTCTTTAATTGGAAGAAATACAGGAGGTCTTTGATGACAGAAAGAATGAGCCCCTACACCTAGCAGCCAGTGCCTGGGATTGCTTATTATGAAAGGAGCTGGCTTTTCAAAGTCAGGGAGCTAAAGCTTTGATCAGATTACTCTTAAAATCACCATTAACTTTTCCCCTTATTGTAATTCTTGTTTAATCAATTAATTGCAACTCCTTTTCTAAAGCTGAAAGCAAAGAATAAATGAAATCTGATGAACAAAATCTATGTGATAATGAGGTTCCTTTTTAAAATGATGTTCCTAACCTATATGTAGATTTAATTTTTACTAATAATGTATTTGATAGAAAAGCTTTATCTATCTAAATGATCAAAATAAGCAGAACAAAAAAATTTATGGGGAGATATTTTTCCCTGATTCACGTAATCATAGACCTGGTTCTTTGCTGATGTGTCCCATCTCACATATGTCACTTTGCTTGCACTTCTCGTCCCCCTCCTTTCTTTTATGCTTGTGAAAATGCTCTTAGATTTAAACAAAAATGCCCTTAGATAAAAGGAACAAAGTGTTTCCACTCAGTTTTGAGTGTGAAGACTAAATCAAATGTTCACAAAGACTTGGCTTCAAAGTATCCAAGACAAGATATCTTCTAAAAGGAGAGAAATGTATTTAACTTTCTGGGAATTATAATACATGGAGAGGAGGGATTGAGAGAAGAAAGAGTTGTATTTTTCCAGAGTTTGGATTATAAAAGCTGAAATATAGTAGAGTTACCTTTCAAATCCTTAAAACAGTTGGGTAGTTTTAATCATAACAAGGAGAAGGCAGCTTTTGTGCCTATTATACTATGTGTGGACGGGAACAAGCCTAAATGATACACAAATGATCCAAAGTTAATCTTTTCTGCTTGTATTAATTATTTTTTTACTCTATTGTAAGCCCTTCAAAGTCTGATACTCTTTCTCATAGGTTACATTGCGAAGTGTAAAGACTTGGACTTCTTTGCTTTGAAAAAGAAAAGTTTGGGAAAGTAATTTTCTAGGGGGATATCACTGCCCAAAACATCCAACCATTAAAATTTTAAGAAGTTGAAATACTTTAGCTTCCAGTAGGGATGCAAAATTTGAATGCCTTTTAAAGATGCTCATACATACTGAAAGAAAACAGGAGTTTTGCAGTATCTCAGAGTAATCAACCAAATTTCCTGAGATAAGGTAGACAGGATTTCTAAGACCTTTTAATAAAACATATTACATGCTGATTCTCAGCAGGTGAATTTAGAAAGAATGCCAAGAATATTCTTGTGAAAAAAGTTTATTATGAATGATTGCCAAATAACCCACATTTTCAAATCTTTGGGACCATTGAGAGGAATATTTAGTTTATTGAAATACATATTAGCTTTACTCCACAACATCAGAGGGATAAATCAGATCCAAAAATTAAACTTGCATCTTTCTGTAAAGTATTGCCAGAGAAGTATCTTTTACTTTATTTTTATTTTGACAAAGTAATACATGGACATATTGTAAAAGTCAAGTAGCACAAAAAGGCTGATATTTGATAACAAGAGTGCCCTATTATACTTGTCACCAACCCACATTCTCCTCCTTCAAGGCAATCACTTTCAACTTGTGTAGTAATTCAATCTGATATGTGATTACATATTTAAAAATAATATTATCCTTGTACTGCTATGTGTTGTTTTATCAATTTTAGAAATTACATTTTGATTCCTAATCTAGTATATGATTTTTTTTTTTTTTTTTTTTGCGGTACACGGGCCTCTCACTGTTGTGGCCTCTCCCGTTGCGGAGCACGGGCTCCGGATGCGCAGGCTCAGCGGCCATGGCTCACGGGCCCAGCCTCTCTGCGGCATGTGGGATCTTCCCGGACTGGGGCACGAACCCACGTCCCCTGCATCGGCAGGCGTACTCTCAACCACTGCGCCACCAGGGAAGCGCAACAAACTTTTTTTTTTTTTTTTTTGGCTGCATTGCGTCTTCATTGCTGTGTGCAGGCTTTCTGTAGCTGCAGTGATCAGGGGCAACTCTTTATTGTGGTGCTCAGGCTCTAGATGCATGGGCATCAGTAGTTGTAGCACGCGGGCTCAGTAGTTGTGGCTCTCGGGCTTGGTTGCTCCATGGCATGTGGGATCATCCCAGACCAGGGCTTGAACCCATGTCCCCTGCATTGGCAGGTGGATTCTTAATGACTGCGCCACCAGGGAAGTCCCCTGAAATAGTTTTAATGAACATGAAAATGTGTCCTCAAAGTATACCAGAGTAGAAATGTAATGAAAAGGTAGGGAATCAGATTTTATATAAATTGGAAAAAAATATTTATGACAGCCTTCATTTCCAAAAATTGGTTTTTACTAGAATAGATTTTAGTGGTGTTCAAATACAAAGTCATATCCCAGAGGTGTATGCAACACTAATACTTAAGTATTTTTAGCTCCCTTTTTACCTGTTGTATATAAGGTTGGTATTCATTTAATTATACCAAATCTATATTTTCAGCCCTCATCTCTCCTAAATGCCAGACCTATGAATCCAGTGCTTTCCTGATATCTCCATTTGGATATCCCATAAGAATTAAACTCAATGTATTTGAAAAACTCATCATCTTCTTCCAAACTTCTCCTGGGATACTTACCTGTCCCTGTGAATGGCACCTAGTTCCCCAAGCCAAAAACATTTTTATCAACTTTGACTTTACGTCTCCGTTACTCCAAATAACCAAAAACTATGTATTAGCAGTTTTACTTCCTAAATAATTCTTCAAATATGACCCCTTTTACAATCTCACTTCGCAATGGATTGCCTAATTTAGGTCATCAGAATCTTATCCAAATCTAAAGCAATACCTCCCAACTGGTTTCCCTTCTTCCAGACTTGCCACTTTCTAATTCATTCTCCACACTGTAACCAGAGTGATCTTCCTCTAGAACCAATCCAGTCATTTTAGTGCCTGGCTTCAGAATCCTTAAGGTCTCCTCCTACCCTTCAGAATGACGTTCAAACTCCTTAATAAAGGTTATTAGGCCCGGCTGTTCCCTGTACTGTCATGACCTCTCCTCCACCCCTTCTTCAGACACTGAGTTTTTGTTTTTGTTTTTGTTCTTAACATCTTTATTGGAGTATAATTGCTTTACAATGGTGTGTTTATGCTGTATAACAAAGTGAATCAGCTATATGTATACATATATCCCCATATCCCCTCCCTCTTGCGTCTCCCTCCCACCCTCCCTAGCCCACCCCTCTAGGTGGACACAAAGCACCGAGCTGATCTCCCTGTGCTATGCAGCTGCTTCCCACTAGCTATCTGTTTTACATTTGGTAGTGTATATATGTCCATGCCACTCTCTCACTTCCCCCTCCCCGTGTCCTCAAGTTCATTCTCTACGTCTGCATCTTTATTCCTGTCCTGCCCCTAGGTTCTTCAGAACCATTTTTTCTTTTTAGGTTCCATATATATGTGTTAGCATATGGTATTTGTTTTTCTCTTTCTGACTTATTTCACTCTGTATGACAGACTCTAGGTCCATCCATATCACTACAGATAACTCAATTTCCTTTCTTTTTATGGCTGAGTAATATTCCATTGTATATATGTGCCACATCTTCTTTATCCATTCATCTGTCAATGGGCACTTAGGTTGCTTCCATGTCCTGGCTGTTGTAAATAGTGCTGCAGTGAACACTGTGGTACATGACTCTTCTTGAATTATGGTTTTCTCAGGGTATATGCCCAGTAGTGGGACTGCTGGGTTGTATGGTACTTCTATTTTTATTTTTCTAAGGAATGCCCATACTGTTCTCCATAATAGCTCTATCAATTTACATTCCCACCAACAGAGCAAGAGGGTTCCCTTTTCTCCACACCCTCTCCAGCATTTATTGTTTGTAGATTTTCTGATGATGGCCATTCTGACCGGTGTGAGGGGATATCTCATTGTAGCCACTGAGTTTTTATCCACCATATTTTCCCAAATGGGCCATACCCTCTCATAACTCAGTTTCCTTTCTGCCTGTACTCCTCTCATACAGTCACTTCCTTGCCACCTTCCTTTACCAGATTAACTCTTTCTGTCTTTCAGGACTCCACTTATGGGCTACTTATCCAGGCAGCTTTCCCGAAATCTCAAATATACTCTCAGAGCTCCCTATCCTAAACTGCTCTCATCACACATCTTTATTTCCATGGCCACTAGACTGTACAATTTTTGCTGGCATATAGTTTATTTATTTGCCACGATATTCGTAGAGTTTAGCATACCTTACTCATAAAACACATTCAGTAAATATATTTTAAATCAGTGCATGAGCCAATTGATTTAATGTTGAACAACTCTTCTTTGAAGGCAATCCCAGGAAGACAGTTCAAAATAATTCAGTATTTAGAAGTGGTCATTGGAATACACTTTTTACATTGTAGTCTATGTCAGTTAATAAAGCAATTAAAAAATGAAGAAAGGTTGTATACCTATTTTCCTTTGGTTGTTAAATAGACTTAAGCAAATTTTACCAAGTAAATGATTCTTTATGGGGGAGAAAAGCAGGGTGTCAGATGTCATGAAGATTCTAGGAATACTGGATTGGAGATTTCAGAAGAAACCGTGTAAAGATATATTCAAACAAAACCAAAATAGCCTGATATTTTAAAAGCCTTGTTCCCAAATCCATGCTGCAATAAATGTCAACTTAACCATTAAAGGACCAAGTTATCCAAGATCAATTTCATTTACAGTTAAATGAATGTGAGAAGTATGAGGACAGTTTGTTCATCTCAGGAGTCTACTTAAATTTAAAGTGTTGAATGATGTGTGATTGATCTTTACTTTTCCCTTTATTTCTCTATTTCTTGTATCACTGCCTGGGTTCTTTGATTGAAATCCTATGGGTTAAGAAAACTATGCGTTTTTAGCTTTCTGCATGGGGGAGTTGAACTGGTTGTCTACATAGTGCCTATGACTCCATTTCAAGTGAGTCAGAACTCAGTAGCATTGTGCTCCAAATTTTCTAAAATGGTAATGAAACTCCCAGAGGAATTCACTTCATTTAGCTCTTTTATGTAAAATTTCATTACAAAAATCTGTTAGATTATCAGTAATCTTAGAACATATCATAATATTAAATAAAAATAGCAGAAGGCATGCTTTTTAAATTGGACTATGCCCAGGAATTACTCAGTGCTACCAAATAAATTTGTTATGCCTTGTATAACTAACGAAAGTCAGATTCCCTTTCCTCTCAGTGTATTTGTCAGGTTTGTCTCTTTGGTTAGCCCCTCCTCTACCAACGACTCAGGAGCAATTGCTACTTAAAGAATTTTCTCTCAGACATTTGTTGCATCCTAAAATAGGCGTTTCTCTAATGTGGCAGTACTCTAACTTTTTTTTCACTTCTACACATGGGAAAGGTATATTCACATGTGCACCACACATGGGCACACCCAGATTTCTGGCTGCAACATAGATTAAAATATGCACTATACAGTTTCCTGAGGGCTAGCTTATACTCCACCCTGACTCCCTGTTAAGTGATCGACTCATCCATGTATTTGTTGTGACAGTTCAGCTGAGAACTCTTACATTATTGGATACTGGCTCAAGATCAGGATTTCTTGATGACATCTGGCTGACAATCAGGGCTCTGGAAGTAATTGGCAAACAAGCAAAATGATGCTAGTTTATTATTCATCTTCAGTAGACTGTTCTAATAACTTTCTAAAGGCGTGTTAGAAATCACCTGCAATATGACTTTAAAACTTAAAGCAGTTAGGAGTCAAAACTAATAATACCAAGAGCTAACTCTAAAAACTTCTTTTGCGCTGTTCCCATAGTATTTAGTCCACATCTTGAAACAGCCCTCACATTGTATGAGTCTGTTTTATCCTTCAGAATGGAAGATCATGGAACCAGAGAACTAATGTCAGTCTTGTCTTGTCATCATCTACTACTGAGTTGGCAGCCAGTACCTAAATGAAAGGAGCATTTTGTTCCCAGGGCTCCCTTCCTTTTCTCTAAAACCTTAACTCACTGCTGTAATATCTTCCCAGTTTCTTCATTCCTTCCTTTCCTCTTTCTTTTCCTTCCTTCATTCATAATACAGATATTTTTTAACCATTCGTTCTGCTCTAGGAAATGAAGATACAAGAGTGAACTCGACAAAGTCCCTATCCTTATGGAGCTTATTTCCCAATAGGAAAAATTATTTGCTTTGATCCTGACCCAGGCATATTTGTTTTGATCACCATCCGTAATCCTGAAAAGGAGAACTGAACTACAAAGACACTTTGGGGTTATAATTCTTCTGGATTTAAAGAGTCCTAAGAACAAATAACCTCTCTGACCCATCACTTTACTCAAGAATATCTTAGTGTTTCTAACCTCATGTGCTACCATGTGAAAGTCTACTGACATATTCAGGACACACAAGATATCCTCTGCTTCCCAAGATTCTACTTTTCCCTAATCCTTCGTCAAACTTTGAGTACCTCATCACAGATCCTTCTCTTTGTATTTCTTATTCTCCAGTAGACTTTCAGTGCTTTATAGTGAGTAAAAATGAAAATAATTCCCATTACACTAACCGATTGTGCTGAAATATATAGGACTGAATGCCTAATTTTCTTTTAAGGAAAACAGCATAGAATTCAAATGAATCTCTGTATTCTAGGTCAAACTCACATTTGATATAATCTCTGTGAAACCTGTTCTTTAGCAGCTTAGGTATCAGAGTGCAAAACATGAAGCTCTACTTTTTAAAAGCAGTAATTAAACTTCTTAAATGAGAAAGTAAACAGAAATCTCAGTATAGATGGTTTAAAAAGAAAGATAATTTCAAAACAGTACAATTTCTTGAATCTAATTTTATACTGAAATCAAATCACTTTAAATTTAGGCACAATGATATATTTGCTTTTCCACAGGTTATATATAGTTTCACATTAAGATAATTTGTTTTTACTCTGCCTCCAGCATGGCACCAAATTGGTACAGAAAAAAATATGGAAAGCATTCCCCAAATTAAATAGAACAGAATAGCAGAAAGTAGGAATTAAATTGTAGGATTTGAGGACATTATCTTAAAAATGACGAGCTTATATCTGAGCTTCATGGTTCATCCTACAAACTGATAGGAGAGTCAAGAATTCTTATGACTACCAAAGAGGAAGATGTATGTAAAGTGGGCTGTATGTAGATTAGAAGAGCGGATATTGACTAAATATATGCAGTCCTGTTCATATAGTTAAGCCAGAGCTAATAAACATCCATGAACATCTTAAAAATACAGATTCTAAGTATCTACTCACTCAGACCCCTGAATCTGATATGATCTTTGGAGATTGAAATTGATGATTTATATTATGAACAAGAGCAGCTGCCCTCAACTAAACGTTCAGTACCACAGGTTTTTGTTTGCTTGTTTGTTTTCTTAGAAGATGTTGTGGGTAAGAGTTTATTAATTTATTTATTTATTTTTGCTGTGTTGGGTCTTCGTTTCTGTGCGAGGGCTTTCTCTAGTTGTGGCAAGCGGGGACCACTCTTCATCGTGGTACACGGGCCTCTCACTATTGTGGTCTCTCTTGCTGCGGAGCATAAGCTCCAGACGCGCAGGCTCAGTAGTTGTGGCTCACGGGCCTAGTTGCTCTGCGGCATGTGGGATCCTCCCAGACCAGGGCTCAAACCCGTGTCCCCTGCATTAGCAGGCAGATTCTCAATGACTGCGCCACCAGGGAAGCCCAGTACCACAGTTTTAATGCATTTATTCAGAAACTATATGGAATGAAAATAAGAACAAAAGTTCTCAGACCTTGCACAATGTTTACACCACTGAAGGTGTAGAAGTTTGGGAACTATATAATAACTTGAATTTTGGAAAATGTCTTCCATTTACTCCATTGTAAGAATCTTCTATTCTATTTCTCTGTTCTCAGAGACATCAAGCCCAAAACAATGTCTTCTGAATTTTCCTTCCCATTTACAAGATAAACAAGAGTGGGTCATCTTCAAAAGAAAGCTCATGGAAGAGCTATACACGCACAATATTGATGCCTCTGTATTGGTTACCAGGTTATTCTAGTTCTAAAACAAAAGGCCCAATAGAATTTCCCAGTCACATGTAAGTTCATTCATTTACATGTTATCTACAGTTGTTTTTGTGCTACAGTAGGAGAATACAATAGTTATGACAGACGATATGGTCTTCAAAGCCTAAAGTATTTACTCCATGGTCCTTAACAGAAAAGGTTTGTTGACTCCTGGTCCCCGTGTTCTAAAATTTCACCACAGGTCTACATATATTACTTTAAAAAATGTATTTGTGCTAGGCCTGCAGTGAACCCTTTCCATTTGAAAAAAAAATGATTTTCATCTTTGGAAAATATTCTTCTTGATTGATACATTTTTTTGCAAATTTCTTTCCTCATGTTTGCTATTCTGTCTGGAACACCTATTAGTCAGATGCAAACTTCCTGGATTGACCCTCTAAGTCATTCATCTTTCCCGTATTTTCTATCACTTTGTCCCTTTGCTCCCTGATATGAGGAATTTCCTTTTTCTTATCACCCAACTCTTCAATTAAATGTCTTTAAATTTTATGTGTCATATATATATTTTGATTTTCAGGAGTTTTTCTTATTCTCTGATTTTTATTGTTTATAACATCTTTATAAACAATAAATCATTTGTGATCTCTATAAATCATTTGTGATCTTCGATCACAAATCAAGCCTTGGTAAATTTAAGAAAATTGAAATCGTATCAAGTATCTTTTCTGGCCACAATGCTATGAGACTAGATATCAATTACAGGAAAAAATCTGTAAAAAAATACAAATACATAAAGGCTAAACAATGTGCTACTAAATAACCAAGAGATCACTGAAGAAATCAAAGAGGAAATCAAGAAATACATAGAAACAAATGACAATGAAAACACGATGACCCAAAACCTATAGTATGCAGCAAAAGCAGTTCTAAGAGGGAAGGTTATAGCAATACAATCCTACCTCAAGAAACAAGAAACACCTCAAATAAACAACCTAACCATACATCTAAAGCAATTAGAAAAAGAAGAACAAAAAAACCCCACAGTTAGTAGAAGGAAAGAAATCTTAAAGATCAGATCACAAATAAATGAAAAAGAAATGAAGGAAATAATAGCAAACATCTATAAAACTAAAAGCTGGTTCTTTGGGAAGATAAACAAATGGATAAACCATTAGCCAGACACATCAAGGAAAAAATGGAGAAGACTCAAATCAATAGAATTAGAAATGAAAAAGGAGAAGTAACACCTGACACTGCAGAAATATGAAGGATCATGAGAGATTACTAAAAGCAACTCTATGCCAATAAAATGGACAACTTAGAAGAAATGGACAAATTCTTAGAAAAGCACAACCATCCGAGGCTGAACCAGGAAGAAATAGAAAGTATAAACAGACAAAGTACAAGCTCTGAAATTGAGACTGTGATTAAAAATCTTCCAACAAACAAAAGCCCAGGACCAGATGGCTTCACAGGCAAATTCTATCAAACATTTAGAGAAGAGCTAATACCTATCCTTCTCAAACACTTCCAAAATATAGCAGAGGGAGGAACAATCCCAAACTAATTCTATGAGGCCACCATCACCCTGATACCAAAATCAGACAAGGATGTCACAAAGAAAGAAAACTACAGGCCAATATCACTGATGAACATAGATGCAAAAATCCCCAACAAAATGCTAGCAGAGAGAATCCAACAGTACATTAAAAGGATCATACATCATGGTCAAGCGGGGTTTATCCCAGGAATGCAAGGATTCTTCAATATATGCAAATCAATCAACGTGATACACCATAATAACAAACTGAAGGAGAAAAACCATATGATCATCTCTATTGATGCAGAAAAAGCTTTTGACAAAATTCAACACCAATTTATGATAAAAACCCTCCAGAACATAGGCATAGAGGGAACTTACCTGAACATAATAAAGGCCCTATATGACAAACCCACAGCCAACATTGTTCTCAATGGTGAAAAACTGAAACCATTTCCTCTAAGAACAGTAAAGACAAGGTTGTCCACTCTCACCACTATTATTCAACATAGTTTCAGAAGTTTTAGCCACGGCAATCAGAGAAGAAAAAGAATTAAAAGAATCTAAATTGGAAGAGAAGAGGTAAAGCTATCACTGTTTGCAGATGACATGATACTATACATAGAGAATCCTAAAGATGCAACCAGAAAACTACTAGAGCTAAGCAATGAATTTGGTAAAGTAGCAGGATACAAAATTAATGCACAGAAATCTCTTGCATGCCTATACACTAATGATGATAAATCTGAAAGAGAAATGAAGGAAACACTCCCATTTACCATTGCAACAAAAAAAGTAAAATACCTAGGAATAAACCTACCTAAGGAGACAAAAGACCTGTATGCAGAAAACTATATGACACTGATGAAAGAAATTAAAGATGATATAAACAGATGGAGAGATATACCATATTCTTGGATTGGAAGAATCAATATTCTGAAAATGATTCTACTACCCAAAGCAATCTACAGATTCAGTCCAATCCCTATCAAGCTACCACTGGTATTTTTCACAGAACTAGAACAAAAAATTTCACAATTTGTATGGAAACACAATAGACCCTGACTAGCCAAAGCAATCTTGAGAAACAAAAACAGAGCTGGAGGAATCAGGCACCCAGACTTCAGACTATACTACAAAGCTACAGTAATCAAGACAGTATGGTACTGGCACAAAAACAGAAATATAGATCAATGGAACAGGATAGAAAGCCCAGAGGTAATCCCACGCACATATGGTCCCCCTATCTTTGATAATGGAGGCAAGAATATACAATGGAGAAAAGACAGCCTCTTCAATAAGTGGTGCTGGGAAAGCTGGATAGCTCCACGTAAAAGAATGAAATTAGAACACTCCCTATCACCATACAGAAAAATAAACTCAAAATGGATTAAAGACCTAAATGTAAGGCCGGATACTATGAAACTCTTAGAGGAAAACATAGGCAGAATGCTCTATGACATAAATCACAGCAAGATCCTTTTTGACCCACCTGCTAGAGAATGGAAGTAAAAAAAAGCAAAACAAGAAAAACAAATGGGACCTAATGAAACTTAAAAACTTTTGTGCTGCAAGGGAAACCATAAACAAGACGAAAAGACAGCCCTCAGAGTGGGAGAAAATATTTGTAAATGAAGCAACTGACAAAGGATTAATCTCCAAAATTTATAAGCAGCTCATGCAGCTCAATGTTAAAAATCCAACAACCCAATTCAAAAATGGGCAGAAGACCTAAACAGACATTTCTCCAAAGAAGATAAACAGATCGCCAACAAAAACATGAAAGGATGCTCAACATCACTAATCATTGGAGAAATGCAAATCAAAACTACAATAAGGTATCACTTCACACCGGTCAGAATGGCCATCATCAAAAAATCTAGAAACAATAAATGCTGGATAGGGTGTGGAGAAAAGGGGACCCTCTTGCACTGTTGGTGGGAATGTAAATTGATACAGCCACTATGGAGAACAGTATGGAGGTTCCTTAAAAAACTAAAAATAGAGCTACCATAGGACCCAGCAATCCCACTACTGGGCATATACCCTGAGAAAACGATAATTCAAAAAGAGTCATGTACCACAATGTTCATTGCAGCTCTATTTACAATAGCCAGGACATGGAAGTAACCTAAGCGTCCATCGACAGATGAATGGATAAAGAAGATGTGGCACATATATACAATAAAATATCAGTCAGCCATAAGAAGAAACGAAATTGAGTTATCTGTAGTGAGGTGGATGTACCTAGAGTCTGTCATACAGAGTGAAGTAAGTTAGAAAGAGTAAAACAAATACTGTATGCCAACACATACATATGGAAACTAAAAAAAAAAGGTTCTGAAGAACCTCAGGGCAGGACAGGAATAAAGATGCAGATGTAGAGAATGGACTTGAGGACATGGGGAGGGGGAAGGGTAAGCTTGGACAAAGTGAGAGAGAGGCATGGACATATATACACTACCAAATGTAAAATGGATGGCTAGTGGGAAGCCCCTGCATAGCACAGGGAGATCAGCTTGGTGTTTTGTGTCCACCTATAGGGGTGGGATAGGGAGGGTGGGATAGGGAGGGTGGGAGGGAGACACAAAAGGGAGGAGATATGGGGATATTTGTATATGTAGAGCTGATTCACTTTGTTATAAAGCAGAAGCTAACACACCTTTGTAAAGCAATTTTACTCCAATAAAGATGTTAAAAAAAAAAAAAGAAAATCTTCTGGAGTGGAGAGGAAGGCAGCGCTGGCATTCAAGGGCACTTAGCAACTTAGTGGCTTGGGCTTGGATGACTGAAACTTTAAATTACTATGCTAAGCACATCAGGTAATCCACATAGGTAATAAATTTGCTGACCTAACCGTCTTGCTGCAAACTACTTCTTCTTCTGCCTCTCACTGAAAAGGAAAAACATAATTTTAACTTTGTCTTCTCTCTTTATATTGTTCATCGTTGCTTTAGGGTACACAAGTGAATGTGTGTTTTATTACCCATATCAATTTACACTGTTTTCTGAACTGCAGTTTCATAGCAGTTTGTCAATATTATCTTTCCAAAAGGAACCAAGCAAACTGCCATGATACATTTTTAATGGCCTCCTGGTGATAATTAAAATGTCATTTATGAAATAATAGCCTGCTTGTTTTACCTGACTTCAGGTAACTGCTCAGTTTTACTTAGACTGCATGATCTTTCCATATTGAAGAGCTACACTTAAAGTAATCGAACAATGCTGTATTTCTTGAAGTGTAATGAAACTTCAGAAAATCTAACATATGCCTACTCCAAGATGGCATCATTTGTGAAGCACTTACAGTACAATATAGGTCACACCTCGTGTCTTTTGGCTCTTCCTCCTTCCCTGCCAGATCTCCCACCATAGAGAAAGATCAAATATTATATTCAACAAATTATTTTCATGTGGCCACCAGGAAAATCCGCTTATCCTTATTATAGAGAAGTGGTGGTATAGGGTAACACTATTCTGAGAGGAAATACAACATAGTAGTTAAGTGCACAGACTCTTGAGCCATATTGGCTGTGTTCAAATCCCAAATCCATCACTTATCGACCATGTGCATTCTGGTTAAGTTGTTTACTTTATGCTCAATTTTTTCATCTGTGAAATGGGTATAATAGTTTATCTCTCATAGGAGTTAACTAGTGTAAAATGTTTGAATTAGTTCCTGGCACATAATGAATGCTATTCAAGTGTGAAGTTTGATTATCATCATCATTATCATTATTGTCATCATTACTAAGATTAGAAAAATAGTTGCTTGGCGAATTTTTGAGTGTCCACTTCAAAGTACTCTTGGCCACACTCTGTAGAATTACCAAGGAACATCTCTGAAGTAGGTTAGGAGTTTGGGGAGAAAAAAATAGCAATTCTTTTTGGGTTAAGCACATAGCAATTTCACTTTGACAAATCACTGGCATGGCCTCGTGGGATGAGCCCCGCCCCAGTCGTCGGGAGGATTGGGAATTCCAACTTGCTGAATTTCCTTATGTCGGGCAAGGTATTTGTCCTTTGGCAGCATCAGTTTCTTTAATTGTAAAATGAGGATGTTGTACTAGATGAACTCTGAGGTACTTTTCACTTCCCATAGCCTATTTTTTAAATCACCTGTTTGTATATAAATCAAATCACATTTTGAATGCTCTGGGAAAATGTGCCACTTAAAAGAGAGCACTGATGGCTGGAAAGTGCTTTGTAATGGCAATTCCTCCCTGTTGATTCTGGCTTGTAAATGTAGCTGTTCAAAAATCCAGTTTATTTACAGCCTGCACACCGAGGTTGCTATTCCACAACTGCCTGAAGCAGGAAGTAAGATGCTCTAATAGGAGCTGGACAGGCTTGCAGCCTTGCCTTGGCTAGACATGAATACACCTGAGTGACACAAGTTGCTTGAGACCAGCTTAGCACCCTTCACTCCTGGAGTGATGCCCAGGTTGTCTTCCATTTGTACATATGTTACCTGTCTCTACCTCCTACTGAATCATCTCCACACCCCAGACACACACTGCCTTGTAATAACTATGCCTATTTCATGTCACCCAAGGGATTTTTTTTTTTTTTTTTTTTTTTTTGCGGTACGCGGGCCTCTTACCGTTGTGGCCTCTCCTGTTGTGGAGCACAGGGTCCAGACACGCAGGCTCAGCAACCATGGCTCACGGGCCCAGCTGCTCCGTGGCATGTGGGATCTTCCCGGACCGGAGCACGAACCCGTGTCCCCTGCATCGGCAGGCGGACTCCCAACCACTGCGCTACCAGGGAAGCCCCACTCAAGGGATTTTGAAGTTATTAATTCAATTAAATTTATTCCTTGAGGAAAACCCATACACATACACACCAATTCATGCTTTGAAGGTAGACATTTAATTTTTCTGTGCCAAAGAAAATGAAAAGGGAAGAAATATGATAAATGGGATAACATGTTCCTCTAGATAGTTGTCATATTACAAAGATGACAGTGTGAGGTGGGGAAAAAAGAGGACTAAGCTTAAATAAGCACTTATTCTGGGAGGCCCCTAATACTAGATGCTTCTCAGCAATGTTTTATTTCATCACTAGAAAATTAGGATTGTATTCCCTAGTTTAATGTTTTTTTTTTTAAGTTCCACAAAGATTCCTTGCTCAGAGTCACACACAGCCAGTAAATTCTGGATCACTGGAATGTGACATCACCAGAAGAAGCTCCATTCTGTTTCCAGACAAGACACCCATCTTGTAATTTTTCAAATAAACTGCTTTGTTCATCTGTAAGCAGTATAACTAAAACCCATTTTTAATATGTAAATTTATATTTTTATAGACTAATAGGATTATAAATTCTGGACCTTTAACTTCCAAAGAGGGTTTATCATATTTGTTGGGAAAATTGCTTTGAATTTATCATATTCTTATGATTTTGAGGTTGGGGAAGATTCTTTTGTGCTACTGCCAAATATTTGCTGTCTACAATTGAAATCTAGACAAAATATGGAGAATGATATATGACACCAGCAAATAAAATGTAATCAGATGGCTAGAGCTTAATCTTCTGGTTTAATCCACTCAGGTGGATTTTTAAAATGTGCTAAATTTTCTTACAAATGCAATCCAGAAAATACATCCATTCAGAAGCTTTTTCAAAAACAACTGAAACAAAGTTAACTGGAAATCTACAGACAGATGCTAGGTCGGAAGAACTGAATCACATTTTTAAATGAATTGCATTTAGATGACTAAGTTGACTTAAATATAACAAGCAATTTACAAATAACACACAGGTATAAGTCCTCTGTGATTCTTTTTTAGCTTCCCATCATTGCTCTTATTAGGCACTGGTAAAAGCTCTTAGCCAGAATACCCATTAGGATGGTTATTTTTTTTAAAAACTTAATAACAAATGTTTGTGAGCACGTGGAGAAGTTGGAACCCTGTTCACTGCTGGTGCAGCTTCTATGGAAAAGTGTACAGCAGTTCCTCAAAAAATTAAAAATAGAATTACCATATGGCCTAGCATTTCCACTTCTGGATATATACAAAAACAATTGGAAACAGGGACTTGAATAGGTATTCGAACACCAAGTTTATAACAACATTATTTACAACAGCCAGAAAGAGAAAGCCAAGTGTCCACCAACAGAATAATGGATCAAAAATGTGTCTTATGTATACATGATGGAATATTATTCAGCCTTTAAAAGTAGGGAAATTCTGGCATATGCTACAATATGGATGAAGCTTGAAGATATTATGCTAAGTGAAATAAGTCAGTCACAAAAGGATAAATAATGTATGTTTCTATTTAAATGAGGTATCTAGAAGAGTCAGATCCATATATAGAAAGTAGAATGTTAGTTGCCAGGGGCTGGGGGAGAGGAGAATGGAAAGTTAGTGTTTAATGGGTACAGAATTTCAGTTTGGGAAGATAAAAAAGTTCTGGAGTTGGATGGTAGTGATGGTTGCACAACTATGTGAGTAGACTTAATGTCACTGAACTGTATATTTGAAAATGATAAATTTTTCATTGTATGTATTTTGCCAAAGAAAAAAAGGAAGCAGGACAGAAGAGAAGAGCATAAGGGATTGTCAGCATTAGTTCAGTCTGACTTGTTGCCTAAACCAGAATTTATCTGTGTGAAAACTTTAAGCCTCATGTTCTTCATATATAAAATGTTAATCATAGTGCCAGATTCACAGTTGTTTGAAAGGGTCAAATAAATCATTGAATGTGAGGGGGGAACAAAAGCTCTTAGCCAGAACTCCTGATGTGAGTCCACAGTCTTTTCTAATTTTTCTAGTTATCACAACTCAGCTGGCCAAGTTTCTCCCCAGGTCAGTTCTGAAATGCTAATTGAATAGAATTCTTCAACTGTTCAAAGACGTAGAAAATAAACATTGCTGAGTACTTACCATGTGCCAGCGTTGGATATGCCCCCTCTTGACTATAAAGCAGATTACACTATTCCCATTTGACTAATAGAGTGACAAGCCAAGAAAGACTAAGTAACTTGACCAAAGTTGTATAATTTGCTGCATTCAAACACAATTTGATGATGGAGCTAATATAGGAATCTAGGTCATCTCCTTAAAATGGAAGAAAGCATAAGGTAAAGGGGACAGAAATTACCACGAGTTGAGTGCCTATGATGTATTTGTCTCTGATGCGGATTTCCCAGACTCGCCATTCCCTGGATCCAAATACTGTTAATGGTGTTAAAGTACATGAAATGGACTCTTGCCCACATGTGATCATGCAAGACTGTAAAGTAACCCCACCCTGTCATTCCTCCTCTCAAAGTGTTTCTGGTGGTACTAAGGTGATGTCACGCTCATGCTCACACACCAGCCCGGTCAGCGATGTGGTAAACACAAATGTTGCTGCTGCTTCCCCTGAATAACTCCTGTCATCCCTGCCAGTGCCTTTGCTGTTTCTCTGCCAGCTGCTACACAGCACAAGCCACTAGCCAAGCCATTAGCTGCACCTACTGCACATTGCCTGCCACTGGTTGTGAATACCTCTGCTCCTTTCACGCGGTGCCACAGTCCCCGCCACCCCACCAACCGTGTACCTGCACCGCTGCCTCTTCTTCTTCATTCTGCATTCTCAGGCAGGGACCCCCAGCAAGAAGTGCCACCTTGGGCTTCCCTGGTGGTGCAGTGGTTGAGAGTCCGCCTGCCAATGCAAGGGACACAGGTTCGTGCCCCGGTCCGGGAAGATCCCACATGCCGCAGAGTGGCTGGGCCCGTGAGCCATGGCCGCTGAGCCTGCGCATCCGGAGCCTGTGCTCCGCAACGGGAGAGGCCACAACAATGAGAGGCCCGCGTACCGCAAAAAAAAAAAAAAAAATGTACCACCTTATGTCACTGTGCACTGTGGCTCTTCTTGTGTGCAGTCACCATTGCACTGGAGCCTTCAGATACTCAAGTGTTTGGCTGGAGGTGCTTAATTGGAAGAGAAACACCCTCTTTTTTTTTTATTTTGGACAACCTTTTTAGATGAATATCAAAGTGAGGTTGCCTGTGTCCCAAAGTCTAACAGTGTTTTAGAGAAAGAGCCCCTCAGGTTGTATTCACAACCCTCTGTCTCCCTTGATTACAGACATGAATCTGGGGGGGGGGGACGGGGCTCGCCTATGACAGATTTGAATGGCAGACATCAAGCTATGCAAAATAACTCCTCCCCACTGACTCTGAGACCATTACTGGCTCAAGTTAGCTCTTCTCTCAGAAGGTCTTCTTCTGGAGTCCCCTTTATTCTTCACACAAATAGCCTCCTGGAGAACCTATTTCACCATTTCATCAGACTTTTCCAAATACAAATATTTAAATCCTAGTAGCAGGCACAGCTTAGGCCAACCCTGGGTGTCCCACTACACATTTGCAGTCTCATTTAAATCTCGCAAAAGCCCTGTGCTGTACATGTTCTTATCTCCCTTTTATAGGTAAGGAAATTGAGTGGTGAAGGAACTTGCCGTTAAACAGCTAAGCCATTAACATTAAACATTAAAACAGCTTGTTAGTGGCAGAATCAAGATTTGAGCCAAAGTCTGGCTGATATCCAAAGACCAGACATTTTATCACCACCCTGCTTCACCTCCCAAGCTTGTGCAGTACTTATAAAGTACCAGCTCCCTGCTCCAGTCACACAGTTCAGCAGCAGTATTTCTCAGGCAACGGCTATTACTACTCCTAAATTACAACTGCGTTACACCTACATTGCATTCTGTCTTCATCACCGGTGTGTCCCCTGCTGCTCTGCACTGTGCTGATGCTGTGCAAAGGGCTTTTCAGACCTTCACAATTGTATGTGGGGAAATAATGTTTCCCTTTCTGAGCGCTGACTAGCAGTCTCCTCCCCATATCCATCAGTGTAACCCACACCCCAATCTCCGCCCCGTCCTTAAGTTTGACCTCCGCTCTAACTGAAAAACCTCCATTCAAGGAGACCAAATGTCTCCCAGAACTGAACTTACTCCAAAGCTGTTCAACTGAGCTAGGACTCTCATGTTTAAATATTTTTTATTGTGATTATATTTTTGCGTGTTTTGTTCCCATCATACACTGGTTATGTAAGCTTCCTATCATAAAACTGTGCTTTGCGACCTCTGCTTCTTAGAAGCACTTGTGTAATTTATCCTGTAAGAGCATTTGGTCTCCATGCAGAAGGTGCACTTGTCTCCATTTGGCTCCCCCTGGATTCTCCATCATAAGGACTCAATTACCATAGATGAGAAATGAAAGTGACCTTTAAGTCATCATGTCATTCTTTCCTGCCAATATACATGATTGTTCTCTTCAATACTGCCCAGAATATCACTGATTCTAATTATAAGTGAATCAAGTGAAAGGTCTTCATTTACAATTTCCCATGAGGGGATTAGGTTAGTACTTTCGGACATTTTGACTATTTCTTAAAGTATTCAGCTTGAATCTAACCTTGTCTTTCATGATGTTATTTTAAAGGAGATGTTATTTTAAAGGAGATATATTTTTAATTCATTGATGTATTTGGGGGGAAATTTTTGTTTTTATCTTTTTCTAAAAATGCTTGTAGTTCTCATAATAAAGTTTCAGAGGGTAAGAGAAGCTTATCTTTACTCTGACAAGACAGAGATCTGTTTCATATATATTTTGGTACAAAACTTTTCAGCAAGTCATCTCAAGGTGGGTTTTTAAAAATAACCCCTATTCTTTCTCTATACTCACACTTTTAAATTACTGACTTGAGCAGTGTCTGACATTAACTTATACTTTCCACATGTAATAAAGAACCACAGAATTTTAAGTCTGGGGAAAGGTATGCAGCAACTAACTAACTTAGGGACAATTTGTTGCAAACACTTTGATATAGGAAACTGAAGCTCTTAGATTTTTAAGTGACTTATTCAAGCTCTAGTGAAGTAATGGCAGAGCCATGTTCAGACTCATAGATTTTTCTAAAGTATTGTATGAGGTGGGTGGTTTTCCTCCTATTCCTTTTTCAAAATCAAACTATATCATTGGCCTCATTTTTCCCAAGGTGTCTGTATTAGCACTGTAGTTAATGTAATGCTAGCTGCTATAATAAATATGTACTAAAATCTCAGTAGCTTAACACAATAAAAATTTATTTCTTGCTCAAGCAACAGTCTAATGCTGGTGTTTCTGGTTAGGTAGCTCTCTTTCAAGCTACCTTAGGGCTCAGACTCCTTCCATCCTGCATCTCCACCATCTTCAGCATATGGCTCTTCATCTGGAGTTGTCTGCATTTGGCTGTCAGGGAAAAGAGAGTCACCACCGATTGCCTAGGAAGTTGTTAAGAATCAGGCCTGGAAATAGCATATATCACCCCCATCCACACTTCATTTCCAAAATATACTTTTGCTTTTCCTTTACACCCAGGGTGCAATAGTCTCCTTTTTTTTTTTTTTTTTTTTTTTTTTTTTTGTGGTACGCGGGCCTCTCACTGTTGTGGCCTCTCCCGTTGTGGAGCACAGGCTCCGGATGTGCAGGCTCAGCAGCCATGGCTCACGGGCCCAGCCGCTCCGCAGCATGTGGGATCTTCCCGGACCGGGGCACGAACCCGTGTCCCCTGCATCGGCAGGCGGACTCTCAACCACTGCGCCACCAGGGAATCCCCAGTCTCCTTCTTTTATATTGCAGAATCATTTAACAGATCCCAAGTGGAGGCTTTCTGTTCCCTAAGGAGGAGAGGTATATCTATACCTAATGTTTGTCCACCGCATGCTTCTGTTCTTCACTTTCCATTTGGTTGCTCTTAGAATCAGTCCTTTCATGTCTTATGCCTGAAGACTAATTAAGCATGATTATGTGCTACATTTCTAATGTCAAGCCATTTTTTAAAATCTAATTTACTTTGCTGAACTGAGCAAGAAAGCTCTGCTTCTGCTACCTAATCATGTAAATATGTGGAAGGAAAATCATCACTGCATTATTTAGTTTGTAATTTCTCTCTTGAAAAATAGTTAAGTGAAAAGTTAGTGGTCTAAAGAGAACTGTTCTTAAAAAGTTGGTTTTGTCTCTAGTGTTCCTACTGCTGACTTATAGTCAAAGTTCTAAGCATATACTATCTATGCATATCTTTACTCTACTGGTGTTATTACATTACTGGGAAGCATGAATCTTGAAAGGGTAGGAAAGGATACTAATGACAGTGATGGGATGTGTGTGTGTGTGTATAAAGGCCCTAACAGCCCCAGGAAGAGACTCCCTTATAGGTGGAGAGAGGCAGGAGGTTGTTTTTGCTTTCTCTGGTTGGAGAAGGCCAAGCATCTTGGAGTAGTGGTTGTAGTCAGTGTGCTTGTACATCTCCCACACTCAATCCCAGGCTTACAGCTCTGCCAGGGCCTCTGAGTAGATATGTCTCCTGGCTTTCACCAAGTATTAACTATTAACTAATTTTCAACTGGTCTAACCTCATCTCTCTGTGTGTTTTCTTGAGCATTCTATTGAAAGGTAGAAGTTGAAATGATGCATAACTAGCCGCGCACCATCACAATTCAGAAAGACTATAATTTAGAACTAATTTTTTTTGGGCAATAAGTCAGGAATCCTATTGAAATTAACAGTGAACTGTCATCATCTGCACTCATATGATCGTTACCTTTAATGGGATGGGGAAGGCAGTGGGATGTTATTTTATCTACTCAATAGACAAGCCAGACTGAATTTTTTTATGATTTCGATTAAAAATAATTTCAAATCAAGAATGAACAGTATTACTAAAGTTTGTCCTCATCAGATGTTTGAAAAAAATAGGTAAAACCCCGCCTCTTCTGTCTTTCTGATCTGAATGAAGTATTTGTAGGCATCTGAATCTATTTAAGATTCCTACAGAGGACTTTGAGGGCCCTTTGCTGAACTACCTAAAGTTTTTTTTTCTAACTAGGCTTGGCAGCTAAGGATGATCGAAAGGGTGTTGGGCCATTCCCAATACTGTATCTGGATTATGCTAAAATTTGATTTCCTGAACCCTGTCTGTGCCCAACTGGGATGAAGTGTCCTGGTTCTTATTATTAGGTCCTGACAATCTGGCTGGATTGCATTACAGTATATTCACCAATAGGAAATAATTGTCAAATATCATTTGTAGATTGTTCTGTGAGTAACATGTGACTGAACATGCAAATCATTACTTGGTTTTGAATAACCTATTCAAGCACTGTAATGGTAACAGCCAGTAATCACTATCCCCCTTAATTTTCATTGAATCTATTTTCATCTCCTAACAACTTCATGATAATACTGCTCTGACCTGTGAGTGATTCTTTTTAAGAGGGCATGCATGTTTCTGATCTCATCACATGTTGATTTTCAATTTTAAAGTTCAAAAGGAAAGATAATTTTTCTTATTCCAAAGCTTTTGAGAAGCATCTCATTGTAAAACATACACATACCTAATCACAAATGCATTCACTTACAAAAAATATATTATTTGCAAATGTTTAACCCTAAATTATATTTTACAAATTATCTCGGTGAGTATGTCTATGGTAATTGCATTAGTTCATTTAATCATTTGTAAGATAATCATATGCCAGATGTGCAATATTAGATGTATTGGAGATTAGTAGATAAGTCGTTGGTTCCTACATTCAAGTACCTTACAGTTTAGTTGGAAACAGGCATGTAGACATTTAAAATATTCATCCATCCATCTGTCCATCAGGTCATTCATTCATACATCCAATATGTATTAAGCACCATTTTTGTGTCACTGTGTCAGCTATGGGGAATAAAACTGTGAATAAGATCAGCATTGCTGCAGTCTTCAAGGAGCTTAAGATCTATCAGAAGGTTGAATGTTATCAATACTAGACTCGGGGAAGGTTTCAAAAAGGAGTTAGCCATAGAGATGGGACTTGATGTGTGAGCAGAAGCCTGCCTATGAGGCTGCAGGTGAGGATGTTCCAGACAGTGGGACTTGAAGTGAAGACACAAAGTTATTTGGGGGACTTCCCTGATGGCGCAGTGGTTGAGAGTCCGCCTGCCAATGCAGGGGACACGGGTTCGTGCCCCGGTCTGGGAGGATCCCACATGCCGCAGAGCGGCTGGGCCCGTGAGCCATGGCCGCTGAGCCTGCACCTCCGGAGCCTGTGCTCCGCAACAGGAGAGGCCACAGCAGTGAGAGGCCCGCATACCGCAAAAAAAAAAAAAAAAGTTATTTGGAAAAGCCTCTAGAAAAACAAATATGTAAATATCCAACCTAAGAGATGAGGCCATTGGATCAGGAAAGGAAAAGTTTCTTTGGATGCTTGGGGGCATCCTTGTTTTGTTCTTGCATTTAGTCAGCCCAGAAGGATAATGCCCTGCCCCCGAGTGGGATCCAGGAACAGTAGTTAATGAGCTAATTAACATTTCAAATGGAGGAATAAAAGTTGTTAACACCCTCACTACTGCAGTTCCTGAAACGGAGTGTGACAATGCCTACAATTTAGAATCTCCAGAGGAGTCCTCATAAGTCCTCTCTCTCCTTTTGCCTTTATGTCTTCCCCTCCCTACTTCACTGTGTATAAATCCTCCACCTTTTATTCTTTCTTCTCAAACCCTCCTCTTTGTCTCTTTTTCATTTACTCTCATTTTTATTTTTCTATTTTACAATTTATTTTTTTTCTCTTCCCACATCCATGTTCCCCATCCAGTGAACTAATATGTTTAATATATTAAGGCATTTATATTGATTTCCATTTGCTGTATGTATTATATGTGTGTGTGTGTGTGTGTGTGTGTGTATATATATATATATATAGTTTTTATTACGTGAAATATTTTCATCCTCATAGTTCTCTCTTTCAAAACAAATAAATTTTTTTTTAAAAAAAAACTTTTCCTTCTGTAAGGTCTTTCTTATGTTTTTCTTGGCATTTGTGGATTTTGAGTTTTTCATTCTTGTCTTAAATACAACCAGAAATAAAGATTAGTAATCTTTAACAGTGTATTATGACTACTCTAGGAAATTTACCTACCATCTGCCAAACTTTTCCTACTTAAAATGAAAACCAATATAATATACAAACATAGAGAATAAAATTGAATATCCTTTGCTTTGGTCCTTTATGAACAATGGTAACTGTTTCCATCATACTAATCACCCCCAAAATAAGAATAAGAATCTCCTAAAAAAATTCAGTTTAAAAATTTTTTGAGATAAGATCTATTTTCTTTTTTAAATTAAATCTAATTCTTCTTCCAATTAAGGAAATATTGCATGATCAGTGTAGATAAGTTGTAAAATATAATGAAGAGGGGCTTCCCTGGTGGCACAGTGGTTGGGAGTCCGCCTGCTGATGCAGGGGATGTGGGTTCGTGCCCCAGTCAGGGAAGATCCCACATGCCATGGAGCAGCTGGGCCCGTGAGCCATGGCCGCTGAGCCTGCGCATCCGGAGCCTGTGCTCCGCAACGGGAGAGGCCACAACAGTGAGAGGCCTGTGTACCGCAAAAAAAAAATATATATATATATATATAAAATGAAGAAAATTAAAACACTCATAAAATTGACAGTTTTTCTCCCTTATCAAAATGTAATGCAATCTTTATGATATTGCCTATTTCTAATCCATTAGAATAGTAATATATTGCTGCTTCATATTAATCTTATATTCAACTAAGGCCACATAACTTATTTGTTGTTGTTGTTTTTATATTTTGATTAGAAAATGACTGCATATTTCCAGCTTTCTCATGATTTAGAATGCTTTTTATTACATCAGTTATTTTGAATTTTAATTGTTTTTCACATCAGTAACAGTAGCACCAATTTAAGTTTTATCTGCATATTTCTTTTATTTGTCCAATTTAATGGAATGAAACAATACAATTACATGAACAATATCTTATTTATTTAGAATCTATTATGTGGAAGGCACAGTGTTAAATATAAAAACAGATAGCATCAGTATAAAAACCACATTTAATAGTAATCTCCTCAAGGGAAAAGAAGATTGTACATGTCACAGCAGTATCCCAAATGAAGATCACAGAACAGTAGAGACCAATATGTCCCAAAAGCCAGTTCTAGACTCTTAAAGAAGTTCCCCCAAAAAATGCATTATAGAGTTTTTTATTGTTATTGTTGTTTGTTTGTTTTTTCCCCTATTGAATTTAAAGAATTGTCTTTATTCTATTGTAGTGGTAGCTTTTATGTAAACTTATTTAAGAAGAGATTTAGATTTACAGAAAAGTTACAAAAATATTACAGAAAATTCCTGTGTACCCACATCCAATTTTCAGTTTTGATCTGACATTAGTGTAGTACATTTGTTATAACTAAGAACATATTTTGATACATTGTTATTAACTAAAGTCCATACTTTATTCAGATTGCCTTAGTTTTTACCTCATGCCCTTTTTTCTCTTCCAGAACTCTATCCTGTATATCACTTTACATTTAGTCATCATGTCTCCTTGAGCTATGATACTTTCTTAGACTTTCCTTATTTTTGTTGACTTTGATAGTTTTGCGAAGTACTGGTCAGATATTTCGTAGAATGTCTCTCAATTTAAACGTATCTGATGTTTTTCTCATGGTAGACTGTGGTTGTGGGTTTGGGAGGAGACCATAGAGATAAAGTGCCATTTTCAACACGTCAACTCAAGGGTGAGTTGTGACCTGTGACTTATCACTGTTGATATTATGCTGCATCACCAGACTGAGTGGTGTTTTGTGGGTTTCTCTGCTGTAAGGTAATTCCCCCCACCCCACACCCTTTTCATACTCTAGTCTGTGGAAGAAAGTCACAATGTGCAGCCCACATTCACAGGGTGGAGAGTTATGCAGCACCTCCTTGTAGGAGGAGAATCTACATAAATTACATGAATTCTTCTGTTCAGGAGACTTTTCTCTTCTCTCCTATTTACTTATTCAAACATTTATATCAGTATGGACTCATAGATATTTATTTTACACTTTGGGCTATAATTGACTATTTAGTTATTTCTTTTATTCCTCAAATTGTTCCACTTATTAGCTCTTCTAAAATGAAATAATAGTGATAGTTGATTATAGTTATGTGTTTTTTTTATCTGTTTTTTTAATATCCTTATTGGGCCAAAAGTTTTGGCAAAGCTGTGTTGTTACTTCAACTGGGGGAAGAGAGGCCCAGCAGGGCAGCATTTTTCATTTGATGAAGTTAAAAACACTAGAAACTACAGGTGTAGATAGCAAGTATTTATAGAAAGATGGTGAGATAATTTCTGGCTGACACATCAGGGAAATGACATTATAGAGAAAGTGTGATTTAAGCATGGTTTTGAACATTTTTAAAGGTATGACAATGCATTTACTAAAGTTGATTATTTGAATAGATAACTCTTCTCTGAATACAAAACGGTTATTTACCCTCATCACCTTACCAATGCCTAATGTTATATTTGGAATTGAATGCCTCCCTATAATCAACATGTCTTATAACATTTCACTATAGATCACATTTATCATTTTTGCTTATGAGGACTATAATTCTATTTTAGGAGGAATTCAAATTGGACCAGAATGAGTTCTACTTCACAAAACTGTACTGATTGTCAGTTGCTTGATGATGTATCTAGTACTTACCCAGTGTCAAGATTTGACTATATATTAAACAAATCAGTTATTACATTATGTAGCTCTTAATCAATTACAACTCCATCCTTACCACTGGCAATTTCACCTGTTTAGAAAATAAAAGGCTTGCAGTTAATTTGACAGAGTGAATTTAATGAAGGAATGCATCTAGAAAAATGCCCTGATAATGCTAAAGGGAGGTTTCAGCTGTGTAGCAGATCAAGAGAACAAATATTCAGATCAGAGAAAAGAGAATGGGGTGAGGGGGCCTCTATAAACACAGTTTCTATGTGAAGAAGGGAACTGCTGAATTATCTGATGAGTGTGAGTGTGGGAAATAATCAGAAGTTATTGTTAAAGAATTTGGGAAGAATAAGAAATTAGTAATTAACAATAACAACAGAAAACAAACAGAAAACAAAACTTGAGTAAGAATGGAAATATCGGGCTTCCCTGGTGGCGCAGTGGTTGAGAGTCTGCCTGCCAATGGAGGGGACACGGGTTCGTGCCCTGGTCTGGGAAGATCCCACATGCCACGGAGCAACTGGGCCCGTGAGCCACGGCTACTGAGCCTGCGTATCTGGAGCCTGTGCCCCACAGCAAGGGAGGCCGCGATAGTGAAAGGCCCGTGCACCGCGATGAAGAGTGGCCCCCGCACAGCGATGAAGAGTGGCCCCCGCTTGCCACAACTAGAGAAAGCCCTCTCACAAAACGAAGACCCAAAACAGCCAAAAATAAATAAGTAAATTAATTAATTAATTAATTAAATTAAATAAAAAAAGAATGGGAATATCATATAATTAAACTGTTTTCCTCAACAGTGAACAATAGTTACAGGCTCATAATATAAAACACAGAATATTGATTTAATAAGAAATTTGAAACAATTACCAAGGAATCATGTAAGAGAGATGAAGCCTCTTCTGTCATAATATGATGTCAATAAATAGTATCTAAAATGGAGAAATCAAGATTAATATGAGAAATGGAAATAAATAGCAAACTAAATAGCAAGAACAAAATCAGAGTAGATAATGGTTGCCTCCAGGGAGAGGAATTAGGGGGTAGGTGAGGGAACTGCTGTCACCTTTATAACCTTGTAGGACAATTTGACTGTTAAATTATGTGAATCTATTACTTTCAGAAAAAAATTAATTTTAAATAGTATATACATATAAGTTAATGCTATGATTTCTCTGAAATAGCTATTGTTTCAGCTGCCTATTGCTGTGAATATAATCACTGTGAAACCCAGTGGCTTAAAACAGCATTGATTTTGTTTTAATTTCCCATGAGTCTGTGGGTTAGCTGGGCTCAGTTGGACGGTTCTTCTGCTTAGTATTATTTGGCTGGAGACACTCGTGTGATCACATCCAGCAGGGGAGATTATTGGCTGGGGAGCCTCACTTCTCTTCCTTGTGGTTTCTCTCTGCAGATTAGGGAATGTCTTCTTAGAGTCTAGCAGGATACTTTAACTTCCTCTGGCATAATGGCTAAGTTCTAAGAGGGAGCACTCCCAGAAGACATGTCCCAGTGTGCGAGCACTTATCAAGCCTCTCTGCTTGCAGCACGCTTGCCAATGTCTTATTGGCCAATGTAAGTCGTATGGCCAAACCAAAGTCACTGTGGAAAAGTTCTAGAGAAGGATATGAATACTGGGAGGCATGGTTCATTTGGGGCTACCACTATAAAAGTCCATAGCACACCTATGGACTTTTGCATCCATCTAATATGCTTTATCTACTTTACCAAGGATTAAAGTTAGACTTATCTAATGAAACTGTTAAACCACTTCCTGTCTTTGATTTTTGTGAATATTCTTTAGAGTTAGCATAATTTAAAGGATAACACTTACCTTGATTCCCTTCATAATCAACTATACAGCGTCAGACGAGTCATAAGCTCTGAAGAGCTTAGTAAGAGACAACATGAAAGCCACCAAAAATCTTTGCTGAACCACTAATGACCCACAAGCAGCATTCTCCCCATTGATTATTTGTTATTACCTCTTGTTTCGTGTTAGGAGCACATCTCTCATTTTCTTTTAATTTGTTGTGTTGGAAACCATTTGTTACAACACTTCTGCCTTTGTAATTTGCAATCTATATGTACTTGCAAAAATTTTGAAGAATGGTGGACTAATAGTGATAATAATTAATATATATGAGGCATTAATCACATGCCAGGACTTTGCCAGATAAGAAACTGAGTATTAGAATTCTCTGGAAACATTCCAGGTCTACAAAATAAAAATTGTATGGAAAAAAATATATTCTATTATTCCAAAATCTTTCAAGCCTTGTTTTTGCTACCAGATGTTTGAGGAGAAAAATTAATTCATTAGACAAAGCTCATTAGAAAATTCAGTATCAAAAATTATAGTTCTTGCTTTTCCACGTGTATTTCTTCCTCCATTTTTTCTTTGTATTCTTTATTTTCTTCCTGTTATTATTTCCATGATCAAATAAAACACCTTAGAATCATTTTATTTTCCATAAAATCTGTTGAATGTCAGTTGTCATATTGAACTGCCCTTGTCAGATGCAATTATAACTATCCACCCAACATGACTATTAAAAATGACTGAAAGTACTTTGCAAGTATAAGATGTTCTATAAACACTTTTTCCCAGTAGTCTACAACCCATTTAAATGGTATTTGATCTGGCATAAATTGCTATTTCAAGCATCTTTGAGCCATCATAAATTTGGATGCCTTCCTTGCTTTCTGAGTTTCAAATTCCCCAAATGTTCTTTATTGAAATCCAATATTCATTCCAAAGTATAGTGCACTGAATTCAAGTTAACTGAGAACAGGAGCCAGAAAGCACCATTCCCTCAGTCATTCTTATATTAATGATAAGAATTAGATCCAGGAGATCACATTTGATTAGATTCTTTTCTCTCTCAATTGTGATACTACTTCTGCAGGAAACGTAGGAGGCTTCTTTATCTGTAGTTTACACATTGGAAGTGAGGGTGATATTAATTCCAGTATACCGAAGGATAACACGTTTGTTTCAACTAATCAACATGACTGAGCACATTTCACTTTAAGAAGATAACAGTGATTGTAAGATTAGCCTCTAAATAGACACATGATAAAAATCTGAGCCATTTTATTTGTCAAGCTAAAACGTGTGCTATCTTATGTAACCTAATTTTCCTTCAGCCCCATAATCCTGCATTAAAAAACGTTCAATATTGAATTGTTTCAACTAGACTTGTAATGTCAGGAACTAACAACTATCCCAGGCATTGAATTTGTGAATGGATTTAGGGTACAGAACAATGGAAAAGGGAATTCAAAGTTGTATTAAATGAAAACAAAGAAGTACAAAATATATAAATAATCTGGAACAAAACATTTCATTGCATTTGGTATGTTGCTAGTGCTTGAGTCAGAGCAGTCTTTAAGGGTGTTTCTGGTAATTACTGAGCAAGTACTCTTGCCCAGTAGTTCTCACAGTCTATTCTGTGGAACCATAGCCCTACAAGACACTCTGGGGAAAAAGGTTTTCTATCACATATAAAGTCCCTATCCCAGTGCTGCACACTATAGTTCACTCCTGTAACAGTCAGTGCACATGAGATATTAGCAAATCTGAGAACACTTGCCTTAAAAGACTTCTGTTTCATATGGTTAATCCTGTTTCCCTACTTTATTTGGATATGAACGTTCTTTTCTTTCTTTTCTTTTCCCCTCTACATTCCATTTATTATCTTCAGAATTAATGTTTCCTGGCTACACTTTAGGAACCTGGTCTGTATAGATGATTTTCAACTTCAAAGCCAAAAAAAGTTATTAATGTTTCAAGAACATTCACAAGATTACTGACTTAGAGGTAGCAAAGTCCAGATTTTAGGGAATTAGGTGAGAATTAATCACAAAGCAAATTGTACAAATGCTTTGAGAAATTGTTCGGCGATATCTCTTAAAGCCGAACATATGTCTGCACCCTGACCCAGCTATTCCTTTCTTTATGACTGTTGGAAAAGACACAGGTGTGTTCAAAGAACAAGAATGAGTATAGCAGCTCTATTCTTAACAGTCTCAAACTGGAAAGAAACCAAATATCCATTCACAAGAGAATGAAAAACTAATTGTGAAATAGCCATACAATAGATCGCTGTGTAGCGATGAGAGCAGTTAAAGTATTAACTACACACAAATACATCGAAGAATCTCAAAAACAAGCTGTTGAGTAAAAAAAAAACAAAAAACAAAAAAAAAGACCAGGCAAAAAGAATATATACTGTATAACTTCATTTAGATAAAGTTTAAGATAAAAAAGGATAAGATTAATCAATGGTGGTAGAAATCAAAGTAGTGTTTACTTCGAGCAAGATGTAGTGATGGGGAAGGGTCAAGAGGAGACTTCTGGGATTCTGAGAAAATTCTGTCTTCATTTGGGTGTTTGCCTTGTGAAAATTCATCAAACTGTACACTTAATGATTGTGTAGTTCTTCTGCTAGTTCACAAATTATGAATTACTTTAAAACAAATTAAAATTATAAACTTTTTAATATTGCTGTTGGAATGATTTAATGTTTAAAAATGTTTTTCTCTCCTTTTTGCCCAGAAAATTCTTGTTTGTTTTTATAATTTACTTATTTTATTTACTTATTTTTGGCTGTGTTGGGTCTTCGCTGCTGCATGCGGGCTTTCTCTAGTTGCGGTGAGTGGGGGCTACTCTTCACTGTGGTGCACGGACTTCTCATTGCGGTGGCTTCTCTTGTTGCAGAGTACAGGGTCCAGGTGCACAGGCTTCAGTAGTTGTGGCACGTGAGCTCAGCAGTTGTGGCTCGCGGGCTCTAGAGCGCAGGCTCAGTAGTTGTGGCGCACGGGCTTAGTTGCTCCACAACATGCGGGATCCTCCCAGACCAGGGCTCGAACCTGTGTCCCCCCACATTGGCAGGTGGATTCCCAATCACTGCACCACCAGGGAAGCCCAGAAAATTCTTATTTACATGCAAGTGATATTGGACATGACTTAAAATATAAATCTATCCTCAAAAGTCTGATTTTCCATATGCCTAGGTATTTAACATGAACTTTAGAGCTAACAATGGCTTACCATTACTGTGTGTTTGGGTGTGTGTGCCTGCATGCGTGTGTGTATAACAAACAAGTTCAAGTAAAACATGAGAACATGGGATAGTAAGTATTATTTATTCATTCATTTGACCATTTAGTTAATGTTCTAGGCACTAGGAATATATGTGTGAACAGAACAGAATACATCCCAGATCTCATGGGCTTGCATTTTAGGGATATGAGACAAATGAAACACCATATAAATAAATAAATGGGTAAATAAATAAACAAAAACAATAAAACGTTAGGTAGGGATATGTGCTATTAAGAAAATGAAGCAGATCAAGGGAATAGTGACTGTGTGTGTGTGTGTGTGTTAGAGGGTCACTTACTATGGTCAAGGTGCATGGTAAGGGAAGACCTCTCTGATAAGGAGATATCTGAGCAGAGTCCTGAATAAAGTTAGGGACTGACTAGACAGATATCTGGTGGAAGCTAGATTTAGTCAAGGAAAACAATAGGTAGAAAGGCCTGAGGACGGAGCATATGCTGAATGTTCCAGGAATAACATGCAAAACAGTGTGCCTGGGACAAGAAGAGCAAAGGGGAAAGGGGGCAAGGACTTGGGCTCTCATTCAGAGTGAGGTGGGAAGACTTATGCGGGTTTTGAGCAGAGGAGTGACATGATCTGACTTACATTTTACAAGGATCACCCTTGCTTCTGGTGGAGACAAGGATGGAAGCAGGGAGACTGTGAGAAAACAGCTGTTTGGTAACTTGGCTCAGGAGGGTGGTTGTGGAATAAAGGAGAAGTGGTCATATTCAGGATATATTTCAAAGGTATAATGACAGAATTGGTAGTATATTGGATATGAGATCTGTGAGAAAGGAAACAAAATCAAAGATGACTCCAGTATTTTCGGCGCAGCCAACTCACAGATTAGAGTTACTATTTAGTGAGGGGGAAAACCATAGGATGTGTGGATTGTAAATATGAATGGAGAATCGAGCGTTCAGTTTGGGGCACATGCAAAGCTTGAAATGCCTATAAGACATCCATGTTCAGATGTGCACCTGGCAGCTGGATATATGAATCTGGACTTCAGAGGAAAAATTGGAGCTAGGATATACATTTGAAAGTTGTTAGATTTCTAAAGGACATTTAATATAGGAAATGAGTGTGTAGATAAAGAAATGAAGGCAGTGTGAGACCCAATCTTTGGGAATCTTAAACATTTAGAGTTTGGGGAGATAAGAAATAACTAGAAACAGAGATTGAAAAGCAGTAGTGAGTGAAGTAGGAAGAAAATCAGGAGTGTGTGAGTTTGTAAAGTTAACTGAAAAAGGTGTTTCCTGAAGAGATTTATTGATGATCTCAAATGTTGCTTCAAGTCCAGATAAGATGAAGACTGGGAAGGGACCATTGGGTTTATAATGTAGATATTTTGGTAACCAGGACAAGAGGAGTTTTATTGTAGTGATATGGACCAAAGCCTGATTGGAATGGGTTTCAGAAGTGATCTGAAGAGAAAGATTGAGTATGGAGTACTCTTAAAGGGTTTTATTCTAAGGGAAGCAGAGGTTGGGTGATTGCTAGATAGAGATGTGGGGTGAAAGTAGGATTCTTTTTTTAATGACTGCAGGTATTCTAAAATCTGTATATGTGGTTGAAATCATCCAGTAAATGGGGGAAACTGGTGATGTAGGAGAAATAGAAGCAATCCCAGAAGTGATGTTCTTGAGTAGGTTAAAGGGAGAGGGAAGCTGGTGTCAGAAATATCTACAGAATATTTACCCTTATACATATAGGTACAACCTAATTAAAGGACTGATTTTTTTTTTTTGCAATCTCCTTTCCTTTAAAAATAAGTATCTGATGGGATAGCCGATGTATAAGTTAACATTTAAATCAGAAGTTTCTGTGAGAGAAAAATCTTAAACCATTCATTTGGTATGCATTGTGGTTGGTTGTAGGTTTATTGTTGGACTGTTTGTTATTATTGAGGTTTTCAAGGCATTCAGAAAACTGGCTACATCTCTTTTTGTATAGTACTCACTTATTACCTGGAGTGAAGCAATCCCATTGGCCTTCTGATTCAAGAGCCTGTTCAGTATTTCTTCTGAAATGGTCAATAAAAAGAAAAGTAGGAGAAAAAATAAAGAGAAAAGCTTGAAAGTTACGGTTGCCTATCAATTATGAATTTACTTTTACAAGGGAGTTAATTATCTAGAAATGCTAGAGTAAAGGGGCTATAGTAGAGAATCCTCTTTGTTTTTGTAAACTACATATTTTCTCATATTTTACATTAATTTTATTTCAGTAATATTATAAACTGTATGTTTGGTTGTTAAGTCAAACTTTTAAAGCTTATTTTGTAAAACAGAGAAATGAGGGAGTTGGTTACTTTCCACATCTAACATAAGAACTCTGGACAGAAGTAGAATAAAACCTCAGCCTTGTCGTTTATTTATTAGGTTTTATTTTTAAGATTCTTTAGCTTGATTGCATACATTTTTTATGTCTTGATGCTATGAATAATAGTTTTATATATTATTGATTAGCAATGAGAAAAACTACTATTTTAAAATTAACTGTGTCACTTAAATTTTTAAAATAGTGATAATGATGTAAAAGGGTATATTACCTGATGGAACTTTTCAATAGTATTAGGATATTTAAAATGTCCACGGTATTACATATTGCATGGACTCTACTATATATAACTTGCTCATTCGGGAGTCTCCTTTCTACTGACCTCTAGATGTAACTGTAGGACAAATCATTTGAATTTTGGCCATCCTCGTCCTTTTTTCTACTATGGCTGTTGAACTTTATTAGCCCTCTCTCAGCAGTGAAATTTAGCCATAATGAATAGTTACCCTAATAAAGGTTAAGATTAATCTTGTTGGTATATTTTTCACAAATTTATTCCTTTTCACCATTCCTATGGCCATTCTCACCCTCATGCCTTTTCTAACATTCTCCAAAACATAGTCAGAATTTTCAGATTGTCAAGGCCACCAGGATCTATCCTCTGCCTGATGTTTCCACCTTTTCTCACTCTATTCCTTAATCACCTTGCATGCCCAAGAAAATTGGTCTTCACTCCATACCATTTCCTAAACAAGCTCTCAAATTTCCTACCTCCATGCCTTTGCTCACGCTGTTCTGTGAGCCACAGGTTGTAGATAAAGGGACATTTTCCTACTGGTGTCATCTAGGGAGCCATTCCCACATCTCTGACTTTCTAAACTTCCCTGGCCTTTGAAGGACCATCCCAAATGTCAGCTCACTTTCAGCCTCATGACCCTTCCTGGAATCACCATCTTTGCAGTGTCTCCGTAATACCCAGCTCGGCATTATCCTCATTTTAAAGATGACTAAACCAAGGCTCAGGGAGGCTTAATGATCTGTCTGCACCACAGAGCTAATATGTGGCAGCCTGGGATGCCAAAATCATGCTGTTTTAAGGTCCTCAGCTGCTTTCTAAATGTTCTTTGACTGAATGAAGAAGTAAACGAATTTGTCATTATCCATTTTTCTTTATTTAAAATTGGGAAGTACTAAATGGTGCTTCTCCATGACTAAGAAGTCTTGCAGGACTAGAACAAAGTAGATTATTACTGACATGAGCTGAAAAATGAGAAAATGTGAGAAATTTCTGAAGGAAAGCCAGCAGTAAGGATGTGTTGTCTACAACAAGAAAATGAAATGAAAAACAATTGTTTTTTATCTATTTACTTATATGTTTTAATGAGGCAGTGTGTGAAAATAAATATCTGAAATTACCTGGAAGAACCCTTATTAAGTGCTTCAGATGGGGCAGGCATTTTTTGGATATTTTATATATATTAATTTTTAATTTAGCCATTATGTCAGTTCTGCAAGTTAAGTATCGCCATAACCACTTTATGATTGAAGGAAAGGGGGCCAAAGGGATGAAGTAACTTGCTCTGGGTTAAGCATTAGTGTTATCCTTGGAATTCAGAGATAAATGACAGCAGTATGTACTTCACTGATTTAACTGAATAAAGATTGTGTAGACAAAGGATAACATATTTTGAGGTCACTTTTTTTTTTTTTTTTTTTTAGATGTTGGGGGTAGGAGTTTATTAACTTATTTATTTATTTTTGCTGTGTTGGGTCTTCGTTTCTGTGCCAGGGCTTTCTCTAGTTGTGGCAAGCGGGGACCACTCTTCATCGCAGTGCGCGGGCCTCTCACTATCGCGGCCTCTCTTGTTGCAAAGCACAGGCTCCAGATGCGCAGGCTCAGTAGTTGTGGCTCAAGGGCCTAGTTGCTTCGCGGCATGTGGGATCTTCCTGGACCGGGGCACGAACCCGTGTCCCCTGCATTAGCAGGCAGATTCTCAACCACTGCGCCACCAGGGAAGCCCTTGAGGTCACTTTTTAATCACTCTTATATAAGTGGAGAGAGCTAAAGCTTTTAATGACACTAGGACCATGTCTCCTAGTTCCTTATATTAAAAAACCCATATAAAAGAAGAAATAATCTACTTACAAAGAATTTCAAAAATTATCCAAATTCCTTTGCTAAACTGAAACTGTATCAGAATTAAAACTGATAAATAACTGGATCATTGGGCAGAATTAAGATCCCTGTCATCACTACAGAATGTCCAACTTTTCAGTTGTAACGATATTTGATCTGAAGCAGAATATTCTCCGTATGTTTTGGGTTTTGGGTTTTGTTTTTTTTTTTATGCAGTATGCGTGGCCTCTCCCGTTGCAGAGCACAGGCTCCGGACGCGCAGGCTCAGCGGCCATGGCTCATGGGCCCAGCCGCTCCACAGCATGTAGGATCTTCCCGGACCGGGGCACGAACCCGTGTCCCCTGCATCGGCAGGTGGACTCTCAACCATTGCGCCACCAGGGAAGCCCCTCCATATGTTTTAATATGTGTGAAATGTAGGATGTTAACTTGCAGGGTTAATCTAAGTCCACAGATTAAATAAAATTAACTCCTGTAATATTGAAACACTGGGCAGAATAAAAGCAGAGCTAGTCTGCATGAGCCTATTCTCTCCTTCAAAGAGTATCTTGTCAGATCACCAGGCAAGTGAGCCGTCTTGTTCAGTGGTTATCCAGCCCAACTACCCTTGCTTATGGCACAGTGTATTTGGTGGTGATCCTTTAGACTTAATGTATCTCCCATGTCTGCAAAATTTGAAAATTTATAGGTTCCCTTTTATTAAACAAATTAATCATGTTCTGATACAAGTGTTAACCAATTTTTTTAAAAAGACCTATTCAAATAGTACTTTGATCTGATCACATTTAATTTAGATCCCAAATTCTGAATTAAATCAAATTTAAAAGAGTCTTAGAGACTCAAACTTGTTTGCAGTCTCAAACACTCTATTTGTGGTAAGGTGCTATGGATTTCTTTTGATGTATTATTGCTTGATATTTTAACTATAATCTTGGTCACTGTGTCAACTTTACACACTTTCTTTCCAATGGCTGCACCAGTGGAGATCAGACTCCACATAGGCATTGGGTATTTTGATTTGAAAGATGTGATCTGAGAAAGAATGTGGAGATTTTGTCTTTGAAGGGGCACTTAGTACTTCTACCAACAGGATTTATCATAGCTCCTAAAGTCGCCTCTGGAAGAGCCATCTGCCTGGGGATTTAAAACATGGCTGCGGATGACTGAGGTCATATGGCACTGAGTTAATTTTTATTTGGGGCCTCAGCTCTGGCTCATTTCCCGACTCTCTTGAGTGGCTCGAGTTTATCATTTTTTCATGCTCCTGGTTTCCCAAAACTCATAATCCTAGAATCAATGTTGCTTTGCCTCATAAACGTAATGGCCAAATGCTTGAGGAGACTCCACTAATTGTCACAGTGGACGAGCTCAGGAAGGTGCATGAGGCCCTATGTGACCTCCAAGCCCTGCAGAGAGAGCACTCATGGTCTCTGGGCAGCAGTCCTTCCAGGAGCCCAGATGAAATTTCCCCTAAACTAGTGATCGCCTGGCATGTTCAGCAATCACCTTTGAACTTTTCCTCTGTCAGATTATGAAACCTGGGCTTCCCTGGTGGCGCAGTGGTTGGGAGTCCGCCTGCCGATGCAGGGGACGCGGGTTCATGTCCCGGTCCGGGAGGATCCCACATGCCGTGGAGCGGCTGGGCCCGTGAGCCATGGCCGCTGAGCCTGCGCGTCCGGAGCCTGTGCTCCGCAACGGGAGAGGCCACAGCAGTGAGAGACCTGCGTACCACAAAAAAAAAAAAAAAAGAAAAAAAAGAAAAAAAGAGAAAAGATTATGAAACCTGTTTAGTACAGTCTTCATCATCTTGCCAGGGTGTCTCAGCAGGACATGAAGACCGTAATAGCTTAAAAACATTCTTCCCAACTATACTAATTGCGCGTATTTGCAAATTCTCTCTTTTTCTTCCCACACTCTTATTACCGCTACTACCATATTGTCGGCGGGTGAACATTTTGACAAGAAATTACAATCCAATGGTCATTCATTAAAAAAAAAAAATACAAAAAACAACCCCACCTGTTTTCACCGAAAAAGAGAGATAGAAGAGAAGTGGATGCATTTTCAGACATAATTATGATGACTGCAAACATCACTGTAGAATTGCTAAAATGGAAAACTGTAAAGCAAAAACTTGGTAGCAGAAACCTGGAAGAGATATCAATTCCTAAAATCCCTCCTGGGGGATGTGGTTAGGAGCAATAAATTCATGGAAGTTCTCTTTGAATAAAAAAAAAAAATCTTGTCTATCATACATCCCATTATTGCCCAGGATATTATTTTGTAATGGCTCAAAAACTTATTTGCTTATGATTATCAGACTCAGGAGACAGTGAAGTTGTCCTGGAAGAATATATTTCAACCCACTTAACTAGATAGAGTATACTTGTACCTATTTCACTGAGGAAAAAAAAAAAGAAACATGTTGCTAAAGTTCAGGTCACTTAAAATCACTCCATCAACTGTATAAATAGCAAATGCCTTTTTGCATTCATTCTTCATCTCCATTGCTATATGTTCCAATCAGATGTTTATTATTCTTTCCTACTGTTTGGATTCCTTAAACTGCTAAAATGTCACATGAGTAGCAAAGAAAATTCTTTGGGCTTTTGTGTGGTTATTGTTGCTACGGAAACCATTTCCTTTGCTCTGCAGTGTATGGGACATCTGTGCCACACTGAATCTGCTACAGAAAGACACATAACATCAGGAATAGAAAGTGAAGGAGAGAGGAACATAAAAGAACAAAATAGAAAATTAATACAAAAGAACTCCTTTTAAATAACACTCTGCCAATGATTTTAAAAATATATATATATAAGGAAAAAAATAAGACATGTATGTGTCATTCTCAGTAACATGGGATATGTTTATGTCCATCACTGACACTTCCGGACTGGGTCTCTTGTATCCCTTCAGTAAAAGCCCTGGTGGCACTTACTCCAATAGGGTCCTTACCAATCTTATAAACCTCGTCATGGCCACTATCACTTACCAGAGAAGGGAGCAGATGTGTTCCAAGACTAGTGCCAACATTGCAGTGTTTGAGTCGGTATGCCTCTCAGCCTCTGTGGTCTTCTAGCCTCATCCCCAATCCTAGCCCCACCCACATCTTTTTCTTCTCCTACCCTCTCCCTTACCTTTATGCCCTTACTTTTCTGTTTCTTTACTCCTATTTTAGACTCTCCCCTGCATCCTTTCCCTGTCCTCCCCAGAATAATTATTTCTAGTTAATAATTCATTCAGTGATCTCTTTGTTTACTGCCTTGATTGAAATCTGACCATCCCCCGAGGCTGCTGCTGCTTCTGCAGTCATTTCAAGAGGAGGCTGCTTGGAGGAAGAAGAGCTGGTCTTCTGTATCCCCACCTCCTCTTCTAGGAATTACTCTTCCATCCTGGTCTAAAATCTTTTCTTCTTAAATACCCTTCTTGTCACTGACACCGAACGCTCACAGTTACCTGCCTCCATATCAGTCCCTTCATTTATTAAAGACTGGAGCCGAATTGTAGTCTTCCTTTGTGCTAATCTAGGATATTTCACCATTCATGTAAGTCACCTAGTCACACAGTTACTAAACTTTTTAACTCTGCTGGCTGTTCAATATCAACCATCCACTCACCTGCCCAGGATCCTGTACTTGTTAGAACTTCAGAAGTCTAAACATGAGTCCATTTCTCTCATGACCTCACTCTTACACACATCCCTTTCCACCTCTCAGAGACCTCCAGCTCTTGATCTCAATATCTCCTGGTTTCTCTGCTTGTCTCTCTTTCTGTCTATTAATACTGACCCCTTGGTGTTCCTTCACCTATCCCAAAGATTTTATACATACTACTGCTGCTTCCTAACTGAGACTTTTGTTACCCCTCTATGAATCCCTTCATCTTAATATTGCCCCTCTATTTTTCCGCAGCACCTGCCCAAGATCCCCAACCTTGAGTACATGCTACAATTTGTGTCCTCTCTCTTTCACTGGGACAGCTCACCATATAATGCCTGAGAAAGTTACTGGTTGATGTAGCTTGACACCTTTATAAATCCAAGCTCTTCATCCTTAGCCTCTGTCCACCCACCACAAAGGCTGTAAATTATCCTTGGTCAGCCTTCTCTCTCATTCTACTGTACAGCAATTCCTCATCCTCTCAGAGATAATCCAGCCTTATAAGGAGCAAGATGATTGTGTAATGGCTAAGAGCATAGCATTAGGAAGCAGACAACAGTTATCAAATGGAAGAACAGGAATTTAAATGAAGATCTATCTATGTCTGAAACCCAGGAAGAACTTCTGGTTGTATATTATTGTTGATGCTGACATAAGAATAAAGCTTTGTTTTCTAGGACACCTTTCTTTTGAAACCGTTGAAGAGTTGTATGTATATTTCTTTTCACCCCTTCACAATTTTTTATTTGAAAAACATCTAGATTAACACTTAAATCACAAATTATTTTAGAACATGATCATTTAAGTGTTCCAATGATTACATTTTGTCACATCAGGTTTGACATTCTTCCATGTCATTTTGTTCGTTCTCCCTTGGAGACCTTATTCACTTTAATGGCTTCAATTATCACCTCCAGAATCCTCCCCAAAACCAATCTGCAACTCTTTTCCCTTTTGAACTTCAGTCTCAACTGTCCAAATGTCAGTTTGACATCTGTACATGGATATTCTGCTGTTATTTCAAACTCAGCGTGTTGAAAACTAATTTGTCTTCCTGTCCGCCTCCAAATCAGTTGACTGATTTCCATATTTCTATAGGATGTACTTTATCCCAAATTCAATGATTAATGTTAATTTCCATTTTCCTTTCTTTCTCTTCAAAGACATGTTTTCTTTTCTTAACTTCAGTTCTCTCACAGTCAGAATTCCCTTGTTTATCTCTGTTTTGCATGGAAGTGGCACATATTTTCTCTTTTTTATCCTTCAAGGTGCAAACCCTTGGTGAATATTCCCTTTTGTCTGCAAGTCCTCATGGAGCTATTTTTACTTATTCCTTATGTACCAGTCTTCTTTAGCTCCTACTTTTCTTATCACTCTCTTTCCCTTTTCTTCCTTGCAACACTGTTGTTCAGTATTAATGAAATTGGTCGGGGGGACGGTGGATGGCAATATATGTATTGACTCGCAGAGAGATGAATCAATACAAAAACTTAGTGAGATGGGAATGTAGCACTTTAAGCTAGTGTTCAGAACCTTGGGTACTTTTCTATCTGATAGGTTCCCTTTAAGCAGGACAAGCTTAAGCTGACCTTAATACTAATTAGAATCAACATGGGAAATTATTTAATATCAGACAATATAGTACATGCTTTTTGGCAGTTCTTCATGTTCACAAATATCAAGTTTTAAAAATCACTAACTGCTTAAATAAGCCCCATAACAGTACAGAAAACACCATTCTAAAAAAACTAATCTTTTCTGAACTGTATTCCTATTAATGACCCCTTCTGTTTTCCTTTTTCCTCCTGAAATGTGAAGAACTTGTTAAAAGGGTGGTCTAAAATTAGTCAGATAATAAACTCTCTAGGATACAAGTCAATCTAGGGGTAGAGATAAGAAACTCTAAAAATAAGCTTAAAACTGGGGGGAAAAAAACTAAGAAAACAAAACAAAAATAAAATAAAATAAAAACTATATGTCTTCCCTGGACCGAACCATTATTTCTTTTGTTGTTTTTTGGTTGTATTCAGATTGCAAGCTCCTGAAAGCAGAGCTGTAATCATGCAAATATTCCCTGGAATAACTTGGAGACACAGCAGCCTTCTCTCTATTATCAGAGAGCACAGTACATTTTGTTAAGCTGCAAAAATGGAATTGGGTCCCTAGAATTTAAAATTAGCATCATGTATATCTAAGTGACTGCATAACAGCACCCTGCACATGACCTTGATTATTAAATGAATGGTACTTTAAAGTCTTCCTGATGTGTTGACTACAAGGCTTTGCAGAAGAGAAAGGTGTCTCAGAAGATCTATTGTTAGAATTGCTGCAAAAGCACTGAATGATCACCTTCAAATGGGCCTTGAGATCAAGTCACAGCTGAGACTGTTACAATTATTATCACGCTTGTGAGAATGTCATTTTATCATATGACCTCTTAGGTGATAATACAGACCCAGAAAGTCAGTGGAGAAGCTAAAGGAAGAAATGTAAATTATCACAGAGCTACCCTCTGGCCTCCTACAATAGAGGTTTAGCTTGATTTCAATGTTTCCAACATTTTACAGAGTCAAAAGTGACCATTTTCATTGCCTCATTTGCTAAAAGCACATTTTACAAAACTAACTTTAAAACTGAGCCTTAAAATTCATTCTTCTTTTTGGCAATTGTAAATTTTTAGGGAAAATATTATCATCATGAATGATGCTAAAGAAATACTTGAAAGACTTAAAACCATAAAATTCTTGGAAGAAAACAAAGGGAAAATCTCCTTGACATTGGTCTTGGTGATAATTTTTTTGGGTATGACAGTAAATGCACAAGCAACAAAAGCAAGAATAAACAAGTGAGACTACATCAAACTAAAAAGCTTCTGCACAGCAAAAGAAATGATCAACAAAATTAAAAACAACCTACTGAATGGGAGAAAATATTTGCAAACCATCTTTCTGATAAAGGGTTAATATCCAAACTATATAAAGAACTCATACAACTCAAAAAAATTAAAAATCTGATTAAAAAATGAGCAAAGGACCTGAACAGATATTTTTTCCAAGGAAGACATATAACTGACCAACAGGTACTTGAAAAGTTGTTCACATCACTAGTCATCAAGGAAATGCAAATCAAAATTACAATGAACTATTGCCTCACACATGTTAGAATGGCTGTTATCAGAAAGACAAGAAATAACAAGTGTTTGCAAGGATGTGGAGAAAAGGAAACTCTCGTACACTGTTGGGGGAAATGTCAAGTGGTTCAGGAAACAGTACAGAGGATCCTCAAAAAGTTAAAAATAGAACTACCATATGATTCAACAATTCCACTTCTGGATGTATATTCAAAGGAAATGAAGTCACTATCTCAAAGATATATTTGCACCACCATGTTGATTGAAGCATTATTTAAAACAATCACATGGAAACAACCTAAGTGTCCGTCAAAAGATGAATGAATGCATAAAGAAAATGCAGCATGCACACACACACACACACACACACACACATAGACACTGGAATATTATTCAGCCATAAAAAAGAAGGAAATCCTGCCACATGTAACAACATGAAAGTACTTTGAGGGCATTATTCTAAAGTAAGTCAGATAGAGAAAGAAATACTGTATGATACTGTAAGAAATACTGTATGACCTTACTTATATATGAAATCTAAAAGAACCAAACTCCTAGAAACAGAGTAGACTGGTAGTTGCCAGGGGCAGGGGTTGGGGAAAATGAGTGAAAGTGGTCAATGGATATAAACTTCCAGTTATAAGATGAATAAGTTCTGGGGATTGAGTATACAAAATACAGTGTAGGGGCTATAGGTAACAGTACTGGATTGTATACTTGAAAGTTTCTGAGAGAGTAGATCTTGGAGTTCTCAGCACACACACAAATAATGGTAACTATATAAGGTGATAGATGTGTTAACGAACCTTATTGTGGTAGCCACTTTCTAATACATAAATATATCAAATCATCATGTTATATACCTCAAACTTATAAAATGATGTATGTCAATTATACCTCAGTAATACTGGGAAAAAAGAAATGCTTGAGTCCAAAATAAAAAATCAGTGCTTTCTATAATTTCTTTTTCCTACAGGTTTTGATCACAATGAGCCAGAGGATGTATATACACTGCTTTGGCACACTTACCTGTCATAAAGCCCATATTTATTTTAAAATTAAGTTTGTTTCTTTCCATGCCTGGTTGGCCTTGTGTGAGAATTCAGAACTATTTTAAGGGCAAAAAACTCTTCTCCATTTATTTCATGCCAACTTCATAACGTAAAATAATTGCTAATTATTTTATTCACATATTCAACATTGACATGTTCATTTTATTCACATATTCAACAGACTTCTGTTAGAGATTTACGGTGTATACTATGATTTTGTAGGACATACTTAGATAAATAAGACTAGAACCCCCATACTCAAAGAACTTATATTTAAGTAGGAGAATTTAGTCACATGAACAATAAACTATAAAAAAAGAAGTGTCATAAGAGTTTTAGTAAACTTCTAGAGAAGTTCAGTGGAGAGAGACCACCTCACATTGCCAGGATGAGAGACTTTATGGAGTCAATGACATTTGAGCTAAAAATTTGAAATCTTTTCTTATGTGGGAATGTTCAGTTATATTTTAAATAAACAATAAGTAACAAGTGCACCTCTATGATTGCATTGAAATCAGCTCTGGGCTGAATGAATAATTTTTAAGAGAAAAAAACTTTATTATTGCTTTGTGCAGTAGGCAAGACATACACAACTGAATTAGGAGACCAGACTCTCACTCTGTGTGTACCTGGGCGAGTCAGAATCCTCTAAATTCAGTTTCCTTAGCTGTAAAATAAGAGGCTTGGGCCCTTATTGGACAGTCTTCCAAGTCCACAATTCTTGAAGTGGAGAGTTCTCAGAAGAGGAAGGATGACATTTCAGGCAGAAAGGAGAAGGGGATGTGTTTTTATAGGGGAGAAGGCTTAAGAAGCACATGGAAATGGGAATGTGTAGTTATTTGGAGCACAGTAAGCAAAGCATTCTGTCCTTAGCCTCCGCTGTAGACACCTTCACCCCCAGAGCTGTTGTTCTCCAAAATGTCTTCCCAATTACAAATCAAGAGCATTGCCTCTTCTTACTCTCCTCACTTCTACACGTGCTCCTATTTCAGTCTGCATCTTCAGACAATAACAAGCCTCCAATCCAAACATTCTAGGGTTGTTATAACAACTTCAAGATATGATAAAAAACAGTAGCCCAAAGTAAACAAAGGATTCCAGAGCTGAAGCCCATGAAATCAGTCCATGTTGGTGCCAACAGGAGACTTCACACACGCCCCAACTCAGTACATCTTAGGTGGCTGTTGGGGTCAAGTTGGTCAGCTAAGTGTACATGGCCCTGAACAAAAAATCAGAAGACCTATATTTATGTCTCATCTGGTTCTGCCCCTAACCACAAATTGCCCTCCAGTAAGTCATTCACTCTCACTGAGATTCATGTTCTCCACATTTCACATGACATTGTTATCTTTTCTGCCTCTTGTAGTGGGTTCTTGTGAGGCATAATGTTTAATACATGTGAAATATAGCTATTTAATATATGCAAAAACTTTTTGGAAAAATGCGAAGTGCTAAGCAAATGTAAACTATTATGATTGAAGAGCTTTGCAGATATGCTCACATATATTTAATTTAAGGCTTATGGTAGTTACTAGATTTTCTTTTAAACATAGTAATAGCTTTACTGGTTTTATTGCAATACTCTTCCCAAAACATTTTGCATTACTATGTGCTCTTATTATATGGAGACTTCTGCCCACCCACCAGTTGTTAGTGGGAAGAGTGGACGTAGAGGTTGTAAAAAAATATAATAATGTGATCGAAATATGCAGGTAGAAATGAGTGTTTAGATAACTGTATTTTGAGCTGAGTACTATAAAATGCTAGATCTAAGAGTAGCCATTGACTTAAAATCCGTCTATGAAAAATGTTTATTGACTTTCTCAAATGTGGTAATAGAAAGCTCTTTTTTCTTTAACATCCTATAAATAATAATGTGCTGTGCTTTTATCAGCAGGTAGCAACATAAATAGGTAATAAAAACTCACTTCCCAAATGTAAACAGTAAGTTTTCAGAAATCATTTTATCAACATCTCTATAGTTGTGTTTTTAATTGTCCTTGTCCATTTAAATTTCATTATAATATCACATTTCTCATTGCAGCTTCATATACATAAACTGTTTTGCAGAGCAGTTAATTTTATATGTGTGTATATATGCATATATTATATATACATACAAATATATTCATATGAAATAAACGTGTTCATTTAATGTATTCATATGTACACATATACATATGCACATGTATGTATTCATGTGAAATTTCTGATAGTTGGTCATTTTACATATAAAAATGGAAACATAATGATTCACTCTAATAGATAACAGTGCTTTGTTTCAGATCCAAATTATATGAAATGATGATTTAGAGCAAACTGTTACATTGTATTTGTGTAAATAATTATAGAGAATATTTAGGTAGAAAGTTTTTGCTTTGGCTTTTATGTTTAAAGAGACAACAAATATTTAATAATTAATAAATCTCAGTTAAACATAACTAATATCTGAAGATTGGTACCATCTCTAGGAAATGTACTTTTATAAAAATCTGTGAAAACTAACTATATAGCAAACTCAAGATATCCACTTAATTGAAACCATTAATTGTATCAATCATATTGACTACAAACTTTGTATGCAATTGGGCCTATTTGTACAATTGTAGAAACTTTGAATTCTTTTTCAATTCTGCATGTAAAGAAAACTGTCCTTGTGAGGTGTTGCCAGTCAGAATGAGGAGATGTATGTGGGCTTGTAGATTTACTTATGGTTCACAATATGGATTGAAGGTTGATTAGCTTAGAAATGTGACCATGATTAAGATGGTGTTTGAGGCCCCATGGAGCACTTAAACAAGATCTCACACAAGCCTTGGTGGTCTGTTAATCATCTTTTCAAAGACAACTAATTTTGTTCTGTGTAGTCATGTCTACTCTGCATCCAAATATTTTTCCTTTCAAAAAAAATGGAAGTACTTAAGAGATTACTTTTGGGTCAATACTTATACCAATCTATCTCTGCTTCCTGGAGAACATCTCAGAATTCATTTCCACCAGTGATAACTTAGTGCTTTTTCTTCATTGTTTTTTAACAAAGGGGAATACATTTTCAGGAATAGAAATGGGAAGAAAATATAACCAACAGATTTTACTAAGTAGTCACGACCTTATAGAAACACCACTGCAGGGCTGAGGTCAGACTCATGTTGAGCCTTGGAACCATACCTCTTCTTCCTGTGGAAATATCCTCCACTGCCCCTGGGGCCCACTGCCTTTCTTTTTCCTGGTGTAGGTCAGATACACAGAGTAGGAAGCAATGTGTCAGAGTAGATGAAATAAAAGCTTCAGATTTCTTCAAGATCCAAATCCTATTTCTGCCACATGGTAGCTGTGTGATTTGAGGCAAAATAATTAACTCTATGAGCTTTGGCTTACTTGTCTGTAGAAATGCCTGTGTCATGGAGCTGTTGAGTGTCTTAAATCAATGAGTATAACACACAGGACAGTGTCTAGAACATTGTAGGGGCTTAATACTGAGTAGCTATAATGAGATAATCTAACTTATGTTTGGATTGTTCAGTCTGATTTGTTAGAGACAGAGTTTTAAAGAAAGAAGGTATTATTTGTTTCTATGAGTACAAGTTTACCTTCCACCAGTTATATGTTATGACAGAGATCTCCAAATTATTTATTTATTTGAAGGATAGTTACATTTACCTTAACTGACTTTCCTGTTGAAGTCACTTCTCACAGGAAACCCAGTTGCGTTTCCAAGGTGACTGTAAACATTTTACATAGTTCACAGTAAACATATTTCTCCCATTTATGAAAAAAATTAGGATAGTGTGGATAGTAGTACGGAAAACTCTAAAATGATTAACTGTGCTGTGATCATTAAAATAAAGCAATGAAAAATGTTTATGTAGGGCTTCCCTGGTGGCGCAGTGGTTGAGAGTCCGCCTGCCGATGCAGGAGACACGGGTTCGTGCCCTGGTTCGGGAAGATCCCACATGCCGCTGAGCGGCTGGGCCTGTGAGCCATGGCCGCTGAGCCTGTGCGTCCGGAGCCTGTGCTCCGCAGCGGGAGAGGCCACAACAGTGAGAGGCCCATGTACTGCAAAAAAATAATAATAATAATAAAAAGTTTATGTAGTCAAAGTATATCATAATTGCAAGACTGATTGTTAATAGATGGGTATGTACAAAATTCTGCTACCTTAAAAAGCCTGAGTTGTCACCCTTTTATGAAAGGACAAACCTGAGTTCTGGTATGCACTATGGCATTTGTTACATTTAAAGTCAATTTTATAGCCAACTTGTGAATTTTCCTCCTTTATCTCTTTTAGTTTTTAAGACCATCTTACCCTCCTACACACCATACTAACCATAATTCTTACAAGCCAACCACAAATACCCACTGCTATTCACAGAAATTACCCAGGGCTCACCACTCTTTTGTGGGCAATTTGTACTTGCTCTGACACTTTACTCGATTTTAGACCCTGCCTTTGAACTTGCTTCTGAGCCTTCAGATTTGTTGCTTGTATTTGCCGTGCCCAGCATTTGAGTCTTGCTCTTGCCAGTAGATTTTGGCTTCATGTTCCACACTGGCTCAGGGAACTCTGGCTGGATCAATCCTGATGTACTCCCACCTTCTGTAGTGTTTCAAACACAAGTAGTTTCTGCCTGCCTCATTGTTAGCTGGGATGAATCATAGATGTATAGTTTTTAAAATAAGCAGTTACAATATGGCAGCCACAGACACCCTTTCTGTCAACCAGAACACCACACAGTGCCTTTGTAGGGTCTCATTTTCATTTTTACAGCTTCTTATAAAGGTTGCTTTTACTGTCATGCTGGCCTATACGTTTTTATGTGATGTATTTCAGAGTTAAAGGAAAAATGTTTGTCTAAAAATCTATGGCTTCTTTCTTTATACTTTTTAGGTTTGTTTTTCTTCAACTCAGATTGCCAAATCAAAGTAGTCAAAGCAAATGGGCCTTTTATTTCACTGACAGTGGAAACTGGTGAATCTCCAAAACCCACTCCAATTTGGCTTTTTGGAATGTATTTTAAACTTTCATATAATTCACTTCAAGCTCAGTAGTTAGATGGGCAGTTACCCTTTTGGTGTCTCATGAAAGCCTGGAAGGTTCTTTCTCAGGATGGTCTCCTCATAATTGTCTCCTTTGGAGGTAGACATGCAGTAGAAATATTACTTATGTATATGGCTCTCAGATTATCCGTGCTGGAAATAAAATTCAGATGCAAAGTAGGTACAAAGGGGAACATTTTAACTAACTAAGCAAGCATTAGATCCTGTAAAGTAATGCAAAAGCAAGACATCTGGCTTGACAGCAGATCTTATGGAAGAGACTTAGAAGTTTTCATGATCTACAAGCTTATGTAATGTGACTACTTTAAAAAAAAAGTAAACTTGGTATGCATTAGTCTAGAAAATTTTAAAGAGTGTGTTTTCAGTATTCCAATGGAAAGGTACAAAAATGCAACTGGGTAAAACTCTTATCTGGGGAATCAATGTCATGAGATCTAGGTATTAACAGTTTTCTCTTGGTCCGACTTATTCCAGGGGCAGATTTTCGAGTAGCTAGAAGAATATATGGACTGTGTATCTTCCTGGTAACCCTTCACAACTATTGTTTTCCTTGGTTGAGCTTTTGAAATGTATTGAGTAGCCCTAAATCCAGGATCATCCTTTCTGAGGTGTATCTAATGTACTAGTGTCCTATTGCCAGTCAAGTGGAGCATTAAATGCTTTATCAGCTGAGTGGAAGATAGGATTGATTCTCTTATGAAAACTCAGGTGCCTGAACAAAAGGTCATCTAAGTTCTGCTTGGAAGGAAGTCAAGAGTAAAACTCTAGGGAAGGCAAGATCAATATTCCCATCAGAAAGTGATTTTTAGTTCATGATAACAAACATGCAAATGGGCCCTTACTAACGGATTTAATGTCCAAATTGGAATCATTGTGTCTAGATTTATTACAGTTGTGATTTAGAGGCCATAAGAAATTTATAGTAAGGTTTACATTTGGTAAAATTCCAGTTAGCGTTTTTTTATTTTATGTGTCACCTCAGTAACAAGACGTCAGTGTCTTTCAGCCAAGATCACCAGGAACACACCTGTAGTTGAACAAAGTGGGTTTATTGACTCATTGCAGTGAGGGAGAGCGCACACTGTGGGGAAGTGCAGGACATCTCAGGAGGAAGATTTAGGCACTGGCTTTGCATTAGGTGAATTTAAGGAGGGCTCAAGGAAGTGGCACTTTTCTCTGGATTGAATGCTGTGAGGAAGCAGGGATGATTTTCTGGTTGGGCATCTAAATAATTCTTATCTAGAAGGTGGAAGGATGAAGCAAGGCTAATGCTGTCATTAAGAAAGATACAGCAGAGGGTGGTCTTGTTTTCCTATTGATCCATCATAGTCCCAGAATGGCCTTGTCTGAAGTTGTTGTTCTGTGAAATTGTTGATGTTTGACAGGAGAACACTGAGGCCTAGCTGTGAGTGCCAGGCCAATTCTAGGAACAAGAGCTAACTGATAGTTCCAGGATAGCTTTCATCTGTCAGCTTTTCTCTTCATCAAAGTCCAGGAGTTGTGTCAAACCATGCCTGTAAAAAGAGGAAGCCTACTTTTGTAGGACAAGATGCTAATAGAAGAATTTTAAAGTTATTCACAATCTATTTATAGAAAATGAGAGGAGAAACCTTTTTCTTCAATTAACTGAGGTTTAAAAGATTCATGGAAGGTAAAAGGACACATAAGTTTTAAAAACCACCAGGGTTTTCTTAGCAATCTCATCTTAGAAGTTGGACCAAAGGTGAATTCTTTCTACCTAACCCCAGATAGTCATTCAAGTTTTATTTAATAATTGGATAATATCCAAATCAAAGTAGAGAGTAATAGCCCCACTGTCTTCAGTATTGGTAAGACAATGTCTCCAGCCCCTTGTCTAGTTCTGTTCAACACTACATTTAAGAATAAAGATATGGGGCTTCCCTGGTGGTGCAGTGGTTCAGAGTCCGCCTGCCGATTCAGGGGACGCGGGTTCGTGCCGCGGTCCCGGAGGATCCCACATGCCGCGGAGCGGCTGGGCCCGTGAGCCATGGCCACTGAGCCTGCGCGTCCGGAGCCTGTGCTCCGCAACGGGAGAGGCCACAGCAGTGAGAGGCCCGCGTACCGCAAAAAAATAAAAATAAATAAAGATATGACAGCAATCTTGAAGTATATGAAGATCCATCATGTGGAGTAACCTTTAAGCTTATTCTATTCTGCTCCCAAAACCAAAATCAGTATTATTTGTTTTATGTAACAGGGAACAAAGATATCTGTTCAGCAGAAGGAAGAATTGTCTCATAATTAAGAGCCCTCCAGGAACAGAACAGGTTGCTTAATTATACAGTGAAAGTAAAACATTGGCAGTGCTAGAAACAGAGGCTGAATGAACACTGGAAAAGCAGACCTAACTGGAGTTCGTGGAATGCGAGTTTGGACTACATAGTCATTCAAGACCCTTTCTAACTCCAAAGGCAAAATCAATAAGCTAGAGAAAGGATTGACAAGTCAGTAGGTTACCATGAACTAAGGCATGTTAAAAGCATTGTATGAGTCAGCATTCTCCAGAGAACCCAATCCTAGAGGTGAGAAAAAAAGAAGCCCAAAAGGTTGGGCAGTCTGGGTTCACCAGTTCCTAAAGTCAGGCCTTTGAAAGGTGTCCTCTATTGAGCATAAAATTAAGTGAGTGCGACCCCTGGGCAGGAACTCCGCCTTTTTAAAAAATTTTAAATACTTCAAGTCTAGGCAATAATAATAGCATTTATGAGTTATGTAACCATGACCACTGCACAATGTTGAGTGTTATACAAAAGCATTCAGCATCTAATTTTCTATCTTCACAACAATGCTACATGGAAGGTACTATTATTCATTATTCCTGCTTTATAGATGTTACAACATGTTCAGGGTTACACAGCTACCACGTGGCAGAGCCCAGATTTGAACCCATGTTTGTCTGAGTCCATGGGTCATGCTTTTATTCTAGGTTATACTGCTTCTAGGTAGAAGGAGAGAGATGAGGCCCTGCGACAACTGGTATGATAATGGATCATCCTTTTCTATTAAGGGGAAGGGTGTAGGGGGCAACAGCTGTTGGCAATATTCCTAACCAAACATAATCAAATGTTTAATTTTCTAAACCTAAAGAAAGGCCAAGGTCGCATTAAGCCATAATTGCAAATCTTTAGCATTAATAGAAAATACAATTATACCTGCAGGCTTATATATCTTTGTTTTCTTTAATTCAGAGCTTTATGTTTTGATATTACCTGGTGAACTGTGTAAGAGTGGTTCTTGTATGTTCAATTATTATAAAATCTGGTATGCAACCCAGTGATCTCAAAGCAAATATTGTACCGGAAGTAGTTGTAGTAGTAGTAGTTGTTGTCATAGTACTAAAAGTAACAGAAATAGTATTAAAAGAAGTAATATTAGAGTATTAATAGAAATTAGTAGCAAACAACCATGAAGTACTTACTATATGCCAAAAAACTTGTTAATGTTCATCTCATTAAATGCTCAGAATAGTTGCACGAAGTTGGTTTTACTATTTTCTTAAAATACAAACAACCAGATGTTGAAATATGGGCTTAGAAAATTAAGGGAACTTGCCCAGCTAACAGATCTCGGCGACTTCAGAGCCTCTTACAAAAACCTTGGGTATCCAAATTTTTTTGTCTGAATCATTTGAATAGGACAGTAAAATGTGTGTTGGAGAAAATGTTCAATACATTATTAAAATTTGGGGGGTTATTTTTAGAATAGAAGCCTCAGATTCTAGGGAGCAGCTCAACTTGAGGCTGAATGATGTATTAATACCATAAAGTTAATGCATTTTACATTTTTTTCTTTGGGAGACAGTTACTGTAAACATTCATACAAATAAAATAATAACCCAAATTTTAAATATATCCCAGTTAATCAGTCTCGTGTTGACTAAATTTAATGAAATGTAGTAAATAACAATATGTTCTACACAAGGCCATTTTAAAAATTGGTCTGAGTGTTTCATTTTGTGTTTGTTACTAGTTTAACAGAGCGAACAAAATGCTCTCATCATGTATTAATACTTTGCTATCAATGTCATTAAATAGTGGTTTAGCAATTTACTGCTAGTTAATGATCCAGGGCATCGTAATAGCTCTTCAGGTCTCTCAGGTAAACACAGTCTGTTTAAACTACTATTGCTTGAGAATAAGATTACTTAATATGACTTAATTTAACATAAGATGATGAAGACTTATAATTGCAACTTCCATTATTCAACTTATACAACCTAGATTGGGCTCAAAGGGAATGCCAGGTTGGATCCCTGCCCTCTAGGAGCCTAAAGTCTAAGAGGGATGCTAAGACAATAAATAGGCAGGCAATTTTTTAAGTGGCAACATAAGTAATACAAACAGCTGGGATACAAGATTATGAAATTAACATACAGAAACAGTATTCAGGTCTTTATTTTTGTCAACAACATATGTTTATAGAGTACACTTTGGGTTCAGTGAGCAGCTGTACAATGTGTCCTCAAGACACACTGCACTCCTCAAACTTTATTGTGCATCTGGATTACCTGAAGATCTTGTTGAAATGCAGATTCTGAGCCAATATATCTGGAGTGAGCTTGAGAGTTTGCAATTATAATGAGCTCCAGGGTGATGCTGATGCTGTCGGTCTTCAGATTACACTGTGAGTAGCAAGAGTCTAAGTTATTTTAATAAAATCTTCTCCTTAGCATTTCTCATTAAAATCTGTGATATCTTATTTAAACATAAGCATAGATATTTGGAGAGATTGCTGTTAGATACCAATGTAGCCCTGCCTTAAAAATGAGAAACTATCAGGTAATGAACTTCTTGCCATTTGTCCTAAAACTTTTGGCTGTTCCCATATAAAAAGACCATTGGTAAAGGCTAGAAGGTGGTGGAATATCTCCTTTCAGTCAATGTCTTGACTCCTGTCTAAAACTATCCACCTTGGAGCATGAGGTAATCACAAGTTCCTGACACAGATACCTGTCTTTTAGAAATTACACTGAGACCACCAATTCATTTTGTTGAACAGCTGAACAGCTGTCTATCAATACTAACTTTTAGTCACTACTAGTTTAAGCCAAATTGGAGCCAGTGACCTTTGGGTGAGAAGTTTGATATTCCATTCGAGTCCCTGGAGTCATCAGAGCCTCCTGTTGGAAGAGGTGTAATTCAGGAATTTCAGCATGCTGGCTCCAGCCCAAAGCACAGAGATCGTTTCTTGAAACTCACAGTCACACTTAGGCTACTGGTTTCTCGTGACATGAATGTAAGAGAAGGGTGTAAGGATTTGCTTTGGGTTACTTTTTTTTTTTTTTCTAAGCAGTGCTTCAATTGATTCGTATAAAATTTACATGGGTAATTATCTACCTTAGTTACTGGCAATGGATTCCCAGTATTTCTAAATAAAGATACGAACTAAAATCCCCTGGTCCATATTCTTCATCAGTAGTCACTTTTTTAAATGGAACTTCCAAATATGAAATTAGCTTTCTTTTCTGGGAATAAGAAGATTGTTGGGGAAGATTAGTAGGGACATGTGAACCACTGTAGAAGAAAAATGTTATGTGTTCTCATCTTGTTATCACCATATCAGAGATGTGGAGTAATGGGGGAGAAATGGTAAGCTGGGCCTGTGGTATTGTTTTCCCTTAGTATTTATTCCTAGGAGGTAATCATCTGAATTAATAAGGATTTTCCCTTTTATATGGAGGAGAGAACCTGATCCAAATGGCCTGATAAAAAGGAAATTGGGGCTTCCCTGGTGGCGCAGTGGTTGAGAGTCCGCCTGCCGATTCAGGGGACGTGGGTTCGTGCCCCGGTCGGGGAAGATCCCACATGCCGCGGAGCGGCTGGGCCCGTGAGCCATGGCCACTGAGCCTGCGCGTCCGGAGCCTGTGCTCCGCAACGGGAGAGGCCACAACAGTGAGAGGCCTGCATACCGCAAAAAACAAAAAACAAAAAACAAAAAACAAGGAAATTGCTGAAGGAAGTCATTACTCTAATTAACATTTGTGCCCCCAATACTAACAGTACACCTTTCTGAAAAATGATGCTCAATACATTCCAACCTACCACACTGAGTAGTAGTTGTACCCTGAGTGCCAGTTTTAATTGTCCTTTTGATATCAATTTAGACGGATCTACTAATAGGATTGTATTATTACATAAATACCTCTGGTAATAGAAAAAAATGTCATTGAGCTGGATTGAATAGCTCTTTGCTATTATGAATAAGCTTTGCTTATATGAATAAGCTATCAAAGCTTATTCATTCATGAGGCCTACCTACCTATTCAGAGTTCCTTTTCTTGTCTATATTCATATAAACAATATCATTCTTTAGCTAATGAAAAATGTTAAATGATGTTTTCTATCCTCTTCCTAGAAGATTTTGTTCTATATTTAGATCAAATCCTATCCCACTGACCTCCCAAAACAGCTCAGATTCTCTAGTGTTGAATGTGTTCTTAGAGTCTGCAATTTTAGGATTATCAGTTTGGGCTTGGGAAATTATTTTGTTTTACTGAGTTTTCTGCATGAGTGTTTCAGTTTTAATGATATCCGATGTCTGATGGTAATACACACACACACACACACACACACACACAAACACCCCTTTCATCCATCTCCAAACCATCTCCCATGTCTCTTGTTCCCCTCCAACTCTATTTCCACATAGGAACAAGGATGAATAACCTTTTAGAACCTTAAATAAAATCATATGTTTCCCCTCTGTAAAACCTTTCCAAATCCCTTGGCTTGACTGACAAGGCCCTGTAGGATCTGCTTCCTCTCTGTCTTTCCAGTTGAATCCTACCCCTCTCCTCCACACTTATTATTACATGAAGCTCTTCCTATCCCATCGACTTTATTCTTGTTATTCTTCAACCTGTAACCCTCTTCTCCTGGCCGGTTATACAATAGGCACATTCTCATCCTTCTGATCTCAGTTTAAACAGTACGTTCTCAGATAGACCTTCTTGTCCACCCTACCTAAAGTAGGTTTCTCTATTGACCTCTCTTAAGCACTCTAGCATGTCCTTTATTTGGTTAATTTTTAGTATCTTTTCTCCTCTGGATTCTTAAGTTCCCTGAGGACAAGTGCTTTATCTGTATTGCTTATTTGCTGGGCACATATTAAATGTTCAATTAATGAGTCAATATCTATGCTTGGAAAATTGTGTGTTGGTAACTGATTATTCCGTAGACCAGGGAGATGGCAGTCTACATCCTGTGGGCCAAATACACTTCAACACCTACTTTTGTACAGCTCACAAAGTAAGAATGGCTTTTGTTTTAAATCATATAAGAAATCAGAATAATAATATTTGTGTCACATGAAAAGCATATGATATTGAAATTTTAGCATCCATAAGTAATGTTTTATTGGAGCACAGCCATACCCATTCACTTGTGTACTATCTGTAGCTGCCTGCACACTACAACAGCAGAATTGAGTAGTTATGACAGAAACCATATGCCTAAAAAAGTCTAAAATATTTATTCTCTGCCTCTTTACAAAACGATTTTGCTGACCCCTAACATAGACAGGTTTGCATATCAGAATTTTAATACTAACAAACACCTATGTTGTCTTGCAGCTTTTTATAAAGACTACTTAGAAGAAGGAATGATAAGAGATCCTGAAATAGGCTACTTGAATCTCTCTTATGCTGGCCTTTTAAAATAAATCTCATCCGATTGGTCTCCCTCCCACTGAGGCAGTCCTCCAAAGCAGTGGTTCTCAGATATTAATGTGTATCAGAATGACCTAAAGTGACCCAAGCCCAGAGCTTCTGATTAGGAGATGGGGAGTGGGGCCTGGGAATTTACATTTCTAACAAAATTCCAAGTCAAGAAATAGTGACTAGGGTTGCATCCTTCTTTACAGGGTGTGAGTGTCCCATCAGTGGAAGAATTCACTTACTCAGTATTGACCATGTGCCAGTGTTATTCTAGATGCTGGGAAAGCAAAGCTAACTGATAAATGGCACCTGTTGAGAAGCCAAAACTTAGTGCTATGCAGGCATTAAGTAAATAATTATGATAAAATGTAAAAGCTGTAGCAAGAGGTATAAACAAACTCTGATAGGGGCACCAATCAGCACCTGAATATTTGTGAAGGAAATTAAGACTTAAAGAATTCTCTAATGTTTCAAAAAAAAAGTCCATACTGCAGCATGGTCATGCCAATCCACAGCACCTAAAGAATCCTGAGTATCGGGGAAAATTTAGAGGTTCTGTCCAAAATTTCTTATTTCCAAGAGAGAGAAGGGGAGGTCATCATGAAAAGACTAACAGTTCTTTAGGCAAGTTGCTAATATTAGTTCCTACCTAAACATTATTTTGTTTCTTTGGTTTTGTCCTTTGAACCCTAACTGATTGTCATCATTGTCCCCACATCTATCACCTCCCAAAAGCTCAAGTTGCCATCATTGCACCCCTGCCATAAACCCCTCATTGCCCTTAAGATTTTCCCTCGTGCAGCTTCCAATCCATTCTACATGCTGCAGCCTGGCAATCTACTTGAAAAGACAAATCTGAATGTCTTTTAAAACCTTCCCTTCACTTTTTGAAAATTAACCCAAAACTTTAACAAAACCTTTAGGCTCCATGTGATCTCTAACCTCAGGGCCCCCCCTTGTTGTTGGCACCAAGCACACTGTTCTCCTTTTTAGTTCTTCTAAGGAACTGTTCTTCCTCTAGAGCCAGGGCTTTTGCAAATGTATTCCTTCAGCGTGGAACGCTTTTCTTGCATGTCTTGAACCTTTACTAGATTCTACTCATCTTTATAATCTCAATTTAGACATCAGTGCCATGGGAAGCTGGCCTTTCACTGACTCCAGCCCTGTCCCCACTGTCAGAAGCAATAAATGAGTAGTCCACACTGGTTATCAGTCTGGAAAGAAAGGCCATATTACTGTAGTACCAAGGGAGTGCGGGGAGAGAAGGTTAATCATTACATTAAACCTGCCATCAAATATACCTTCAGTTAGTTTCATATCATCAAAAACCAAACTTTAAATTGCAAACCACATAGCCCTTGAGTTACTGGAATGTCAGAAGTATTTTGCAACACAGACTATGTCTTCAGTTAAATTGAGACAGGGGAAACTGATCTGGCTAACTAGTTAGCAGAAATTTTACAATTAGCTTTTATAAGCAACTAGGTTTGTTTGGGGGAAGAACACACACATAAACATGCACATATTCACATATATATCAACTTCCATCTAGCTCAGTTATTTAACCTTCAGAGAAGTCCTTGGGACAAGTTTCAGAAACAATAAAGAAATTTTTTTTCTTATCATTAGAAAAGCCAGATGCATTTCTTAAAAATCTGTATTGACCCAGAAATATATTGGCCCAGATGGAGGGGAGGGGACTGGGTTTTTAATCATATGCCATTTTTTTTTCCTTAACAAGCCTAACTTGAACTCTTCTCAGAGTTCTCAGAACACCACTACTTGACTTTTTTAAAAAAAATTATTTATCTATTTATTTATGGCTGCATTGGGTCTTCGTTTCTGCGCGAGGGCTTTCTCTAGTTGCGGCAAGTGGGGGCCACTCCTCATCGTGGTGCGCGGGCCTATCACTATCATGGCCTCTCTTGTTGCGGAGCACAGGCTCCAGACGCGCAGGCTCAGTAATTGTGGCTCACGGGGCCAGCCGCCCCGCAGCATGTGGGATCCTCCCAGACCAGGGCTCGAACCCGTGTCCCCCACATCGGCAGGCAGACTCTCAACCACTGCACCACCAGGGAAGCCCACCACTACTTGACTTTTATAGTTCTTGACAATATGTAATTTAGTATTTGTGTGATTATTTGACTAATATCTGTCTCCTCAGTAGAAGGTAAGCTCAAAGAGGACTTGCGTGTTTTTTCCTCATTGTACCTTGAGATAATTTATGCCTGGCACATAGTAGGCTCTCAGTAAATATTAGCTAAATAAATGACAGAATAATTGGCTAGGTCAGCTTATGAGAGTCTCAACCCCCCTGGTGACCCATGAAACCTTTTCCTGGCTGAGCCTCTTGCCCATCAAGTGTCTATTACTGTCCTGGACCTTTGGATTGACTCTAACCCTCACCGTCACCAGCTCTTATTAGTTAGAGATGCCATTACCTGCTACCAGTAACTGACTACGTATTGAGTTTTACTTCTTCTCACAAGAACTAGAAGAGGAATTGAAACGTTATGCAATCTAAACGTTATCATTTTGACATGTAATCAACATAAAAATAATAACTGGGGTGCTTTACTGTTTTGTACCTTCTTCAAAATCTAGTGTGGATTTTACACTTATACAGCTTCTCAATTCAAACCAGCCACATTTCAAGTCCTCAGCAGCCAGTTGTAACAAGTGGCTGCCATATTGGACAGTGTAGCTTAGTACGTTATCAGCTATTAGGGGATGACAGATGAGCACATATGCATGGCTTTGGGCCAGAATGTCACCAGCAATAATGTTAGAACATCATGAAAAGGCACATCCCAGTCCTCCTCATCCTCATCCCCATCCAACTCCTTCTCATCTTCTTCCTTTTTTTTTTTTTGCGGTACACGGGCCTCTCATTGTTGTGGCCTCTCCCGTTGCGAAGCACAGGCTCCGGACGCACAGGCTCAGCTGCCACAGCCCACGGGCCCAGCCGCTCCACGGCATGTAGGATCTTCCCGGACCAGGGCACAAACCCGCATCCCCTGCATCGGCAGGCGGACTCTCAACCACTGCACCACCAGGGAAGCCCTCTCTTTTCAACCTTTTCCTCCAATTCTTTCTTCTCCTCTTCCTCCTGCTCTTTATTTTTCTTCTTACTTTCCATTTCTTTTCTGATCTTTTTTCCACACATTTCTCCCTCTACTTTTCCTTCATTAATGCCACAATTTTTCTATGATAAACTTCTGTTTCTGATACTTTCAAATTTACTACACAATGAGAAAGATAGTGTGAAAGGCAAAATTATAATGTAAAAATGTGAGGATTGTGGGAGTTGTACCTCAATAAAAAATACATCTTAAAAGATTTAGCGGTTGGTTTCTGGACTTTTAAATATAAACTGCCAGTAGTTCTGACAGAATTGTCTTTGTCACAGGTTGATTTTCATAGGCTGTGAGTACATTGATTCAGAAAGAAAAAAAAGACTTGTTACAGTTACACAGACAAAGCCTTAGAGTTAAATACCCAAAACTCTTATTTTCTTTAACTTTTTGGGTTGTTCATTGTTTTCCTGGCTCATAAATTGGTTCTACTTCTACACCGCTGCTAACTTTAACTATACTCTAACATCTAGGATTTATGTTTGTGTCTCACAGGTCACAATGAAAATGTCGACTCTTAAAAAAGTCATAAATTTAAAAAATATCTCATGGACTAAAATATATAGTTGAAGTACTTCATATATGGCCTTCCACAAAATAATTAGAGTTCACATGCTATGAGGGATCTACTTAGGGGCTTTCTAATTCACCAACAGGGATGGATGCAAATGAAAGGCTTGGAACAAAAATAGAAGTACTCTGTAACCACAGCCATTTACCCAGAAGGGAATGTGCAAAGAAATATAAAGAGAGAGTAACATGACAGTTCTCCACGTTTGTGTCAAGAAAACAAATGAGTCCAGGCTCTCAAGTAATTGAAATTGTTGGCTACAATTTATTGTCATTCTCTACTCATTGTCGATTCAAGACTTTCTGATACGATGGCAAGGAAATATAACCTGTTGTCATTACATCCTTTAAAAATTTGCAGAATTTTGGAGGTAAGTACTTTAGAACTATGACCCAATTCTGTCATTTCAGAAATGAGGAAACTAAAATTCAGAGGAGTTTAATGTCTAATCCAAGGTCTTTTAGGAAGTTAGGGGTAGAACCTTGGTTAGGACCCAGATCCTCTGAATATTTGCCGGACTCTTTCCTATGCATGCTCGGAAACATCCAGCAAACATATTTTCCAAGTAGAAGTAAAATTTTTCTGACTTCTGTTAGCAACTGAGAATGAGATATTTGGCAAATTTCTTTAGTCATTAACGAATAATCAAATAAAGATTAATCAGAATTTCGCTAGATATTGTATTTGCAAGACAGTGACAAAAGAAAGCCTTAGAGGTCTCCTAATTTCTTAGTAACTTTATAGTATCACAGTTAATAGCACCATTGAGAGAAGGAAGTTATACGGCAAGCCATAAATGCTGTGTGAGAAAAATAATACTGTCCTGGAAAGGTTCAATTTCCTTTATCAATTTTTGAAGAAATAAATTTAATCAAGATGACTATCACAGGAATCCACTGAGCTTTGCACAAATGCCCATTTAAAAATTGGTCAAAATTTCACTTCCGGGGCTTCCCTGGTGGTGCAGTGGTTGAGAGTCTGCCTGCCGATGCAGGGGACACGGGTTCGTGTCCCAGTCTGGGAAGATCCCACATACCGCAAAAAAAAAAAAAAAAAACAGAAAACAAAAGATTTGTCCTGTGTCTGTCAACATTGGCTAACATGTATAAATGAAAATTGGGTCAGGAACACAAGAAACTCAATGAGAACTTGAAAACAAGTTTCAGAAAATGTTAGGTTAAACCATCTACATGATTTCTGTAGAGTACTAATGAACAGCTGAAGACAGTGAAATGCAGAAAGCATGGGGATCATATTATTAGACCAGGGGATCATATTATTAAACCAGGATTCATTAATTTAAAATAAACTTGAAATTCTTAGGTAGGGGTTGTTGCAGAATAATTCACTTTTGCATGTGAAAAAACATAAATTTTCACATTGTTTGCACAATTATCCACATTTTGAAAGTCACATTTAACTTTGAATTTTCAAAAATTCAGCAATTTACTGTTTAGCCCAGGTATCAGTGACAAAATACCATTGGAATGTTTTTTTCTATTTCTATCACATGTGAGATGAATGCTTTTCACCACAAAAGGAAAATACATCATCTTTTGAGGTCAGAGTTTTTTTTGCACTTTGGTTTCAAGCTACTAACTATATATGACACGATGAGGAAATGATACCTTTTAGGGGCAGATCAAATTTAAGTATCAGAGCTGCTTACAAAAATAACTTCAAAAATCAGTTGACGAAATCATTCTACAGTGGGACTTTGAGTCTTATTTTCTGGTAGGAAGTGTAATTTTAGAAAAGTAGAATATTTTTCGAGGTTACGTTTACTAACTTTGTATTTACAGAATTTCTAATTTACTAACTCTGCAGCCATATGACTGTGATTCTTGCCATGGCAAGACTGTCTTATGGTGGTTTTTGGTACTAATTTTCAGTCATTACTATCCCTTGTGTAATATGTTAACAGGTCTTAAAATTTAAATTTAGAAACCTCTCATGATTTATCTGTTTCTATCAATACAGATCTAAATCTCTGATGTAATAAAAATAATTATTTACTTATGATCTGTCAGGTTTTCTAACATAAATTAATTATGTGCGGACCTGGAGCTCCAAATCTCTCCTCTCCATTTATGTCAGAGTCAGTTTATGCTGGTGCCATTAGGAGGCCAAGTATCAACCTATTTGCTCCATTTATAAAACAGTAAAAAAACAAATGATGAGATTTTCAACCTCTCAAATTTTGCCACACATTCTTTTTAACACAAGGACATATTCTTAAGCTGTCTGGGGATCTAAGTGATGGGCTGTGTTGTATGCATGTCCCAAAGTACCTATAGGCAGTCATATCTCTTCCACTAAATCATTATCCAAAACTGATTCTTTCTGTTACCAAAATGAGAATAAAAGCACTGAGAATATTGGGGGCGGAATGGGGGTCAAGACCTTAATCTGTGACGTATCTTGAAGACAAGAATAGTACCTTTCTAAAATCCATCTGCACTTGGGTGCCATGTGGAATGATATATGATTATTTGATGTAAAACCTACACATGTTATTATTATACACCCAAAGGACTGGAACAACAGAGTCAACAACTGGGTCTACTACTTAAAAAGCCAAATGAACTAAATAACAAGTCACATGTTTCTATCATGATCTAGTTTAAAGAGAAAAGGTGTTGGAAATAAGTAAAAGCATTTCAAAGTATTTCAGCTTGTTACTAGCACTTTCACATTTCCTCATACCTAAAATTAGTTTTTAGTGTCTTTCCTACTTCTTATCATAATATCAGAACTTACAAGCATAAAGAATATGGTGCATCTCAGCAAATACTATTTTGGTATCTATTCCCTTATATAAATAAGGGAACAGTTTATAATTTATTGAAATCATTCTCTCTTCCTTTTTTCCCCTTGGCCTCACCATTAAAATCAGTGTGGGGGAAAAAAAACCTGGGAAGGGTCAGAAAAAAGACAAAAACATTGTTTAAAAAACTTAGACTAAGACTTTTTGAAAAGATTATTTGGTCTAACAAGCATAGAGAAAGCAAAGGAGTAATTCTGTGATAGCCTTCAAATATAGTACACAAAAAGTTATTTTAAAAAGCTCTTTTTTTAAAAAAAAAAAGCTCTTTTCATCTCTTCTGGATGACTTAGGAAAGGTCTGCGTAAAAGTGCGTAATGGATTAGATTTTCCAAGTATTTTCTAGGGAGGTTAGCTCATAACAATGTAGTCTGTTTTAGTCTCTCTCCCCTTGCAGGAAATTAATATAACAGTGTTCAGTGTAAATGGTCATTTAGTAAATGTTTTTATTATTATGAAACCAATTATTGACATTTTTATAAACTACTCTTTTTATTCAAATTTCTGGAAAGCCTTTTCATATTTATAATGTAAGAAATGACTACAGTCACCCTGTTTCACTCTTTCATAACTATATCTTTATGAAAAAAGATAGCCATTCTTTTAAGTACTTAAAAAGCTGAAGAATAAATCAAGTTAAATCAGCTTTCTCAAATAATTGTCTCTTTTATTTTCCAAGCATTGATTCAAAACTAAACTATGTTAATTTATAGATTATCCTAATTGTGATACAATTAAGTGAACAGTGTTATGTATCATTTCCATTTTGTCATCATATTCAACAACTAAGTTAGTGAAATTTTGTATTAAACTTACAAGAAAGTGCTAATGAATACACCACACTTTACAAATACAAATATAGTCAGTAACAAGTGGGCTAAGAAAGCCTATAATCCCTACCCCATCTCCCCAAACACACACACACATACACACCCACTTAGTTTTGGAAGAGAGGAGGGAAAAAAATCACCTAAAATGTACCTGCTTCATCATTTGGGAGCAAGCATTGCCTTTCTCTTGAAAGTGTTATTTTTCTGCTCATTGGTTGTGGCCTTGAATGAAGTCCTAGAGGACTGCATCAATTCCGGGCAGGTTGCAAATTGCATCGTACTTTTTTTTTTTTTTTTCTCTTGAGAGGCAATATAGTATTTTGAAAAGAAATGAGGTTCCTAAGTCAAATGGATATAGGTTTTCCACCTGCTTCATGTATAATATTGGAAAGTAGTTTTAGAGCCCCCATTTTCTTTTAACTGCAGAGGCAGAATGACTTCGTTCTAATCCCCATCAGATACAAGCGCTCAGAAGTAAAATGCCATTTACAGTGTCCAGCTCACTACATTGTGGTGGTGATGATAGTAATAATAGTAGTAGTTGTTGTATTTGTGACTGTAGTCATCTTATAGCCCCACAGTCCCACTTTAACTAAATCAATTCAAGGATATAAAGAGGCAGCCAGATTAGGGGAGACAGGATGCAAAGTCAGGTTTATCTCACCACGATCTGTGCTGTTAAACATATACCATATTGTTGTGGTATTTTGGATTTTAGATTCTCTAAATCCTGGCACTCTGCATAGAGGCACTTCATTCTTAATGGGACAGTTTTTCCAAATTATATTTTTTAAAAGTTTTGATGTTTGTTTTTTGAAAACATGCTGGTATGTTACCTAAAAGGCACCTTTTATCCTTAATATATTGATTTGTATATATTTAAACATCAGGAAATCATTTCAGTGACTTAGCTACCTGACCATCTGGCTGATTTTTCAACTTCTTTTAGGTATTTCTGGTTTCTTTGTTCTATGCATTTGGTTTAAGGTAAAAGCCTATTCTCCATGAATTACATTTCTCAAGTATAGTAACTACATGGGTTATTTCTGTGCCTCTTTTAAATTGCTATTATTATTGCTAATAAAGATAATCTTAATGTCTTAACTAGTGATTTGTACTCTTTTACATCTAAAATTTAGTCTAAACTATTAATTTCATAAATCAAATTATAGAAATAGAATATTGCTGTATAATTTATAATCACATCTCATTCAATAGGAGTAATTATTTAGGAATGTAAATTCAACCAGACCTGTTACTTAATATTTATTTTTAGCCTGAGCTATGCATTTATTTCTAATTAGTAAAAGGTTATTTTTCTACCTCAGGGAGATTTAAACACTAAAAGACAAATTGGAAAAAAAAAAAAAAAAGAGCCCTGAAGTGTGATTCATTTTTCTTAGTACTACATATACTTAAAAGCACTGAAAAGGGTTCCCTTTTCTCCACACCCTCTCTTGGACTGTTAGTGGGAATGTAAATTGATACAGCCACTATGGACAACAGTATGGAGGTTCCTTAAAAAACTAAAAATAGAACTACCATACGACCCCGCAGTCCCACTCCTGGGCATATACCCTGAGAAAACCATAATTCAAAAAGAGTCATGTACTGCAATGTTCATTGCAGCACTATTTACAATAGCCAGGACATGGAAACAACGTAAGTGTCCAATGATAGTTGAATGGATAAAGAAGATATGGTACATATATACAATGGAATATTACTCAGCCATAAAAAGGAACGAAATTGGGTCATTTGTAGAGATGTGGATGGACCTAGAGTCTGTCATACAGAGTGAAGTAAGCCAGAAGGAGAAAAACAAATATCATATATTAATGCATATATGTGGAATCCAGAAAAATGGTACAGATGAACCTATTTGTCGGGCAGGAATAGAGACGTAGGCATAGAGAATGGACGTGTGGACACGGGGGGAAGGGGAGGGTGGGATGAGTTGGGAGATTAGGTTTGACATAAATACACTACCATGTGTAAAGCAGATAGCTAGTGGCAACCTGCTATATAGCATAGGGAGCTCACCTGGGTGCTCTGTGACGACCTAGATGGGTGGGATGGAGGTGGGGTGGGAGGAAGGTCCAAGAGGGAGGGGATATGGGTATACATGTAGCTGATTCACTTCATTGTACAGCAGAAAGTAACACAACATTGTAAAGCAATTTTACTCCAATTTTTTAAAAAATCACTGAAGATCTCAGAACACTACTTAAAATTATATTATTTATCGGGACATGCAGGACTATTTACTAGTTTTGTATTATGTTTATTAGATAAGAAGTATTGTGATTCTATGGCCTGTGGTAGTGGAACCTGCTAGGCTTTCAGAGTCCAGGGCCAGCAGACGCAGCTTGGGTGTCCACACTGGACTCCTTTGTTTCCGTCCATTTTCCCCAAGGGTTTCCAGCCTCTTCCCTCAACTAGCCATCTCATACCTTTTCAGCATATCCTTATCATCTTTAATTTAACTAGAGTATATTTTGGTTGTTTGCAACCCAGAATGCAGGTGATTGTAACAAGTACTGCCATTCCAATTTATAGATGAAGAAATTGAGCCTTACTGAGCAAATAACTTGCTTGAATTGTAGTTATATAGAAAATCCAAATCTAGACCCCATAACTGCTACTTAAGGGTTGGTTTCTTTCACTGCACACTGTTTTCCCAGTTGCCTTCAGTGGCCTCTGCAGATAATGAGATGTGGTTCCCCCTCTATGCCTCCTTGGTTGAGTGCTTAATCCTATTTCCTGTTTTAATGCTTATCTGCTTAATGTCAAATGTGCCTGTCTTCCACACTAAACCGTTGAGCATCTGGAAGACAAGGATTGTATTATAGTCATCATTTTCTCTCAGACGTTTACTGGAGTGCTTGGGTGCACAGTCAGTACTAAATAAAGATTTTAATGAATGAGTGAGCAAATACGTGCATAAATTATTCAATTAACTGAAAACACCAATGTGGGTTTGAAGTTGATGCTCAAAGCATAACATTGATTTTTTAAAAACACCACTGTGCCGTTTACCAATCAAAAATTTAAAGTATTTTTTTCATAAAAGTAATTTGCTTTGAATATACAAAGATGTTCACATAGTAAGCATATATTCCATGTTACTGTTTGCCAGGCTCTTATGACAGAGATAAATAGGAATTAGTCTCCTCTTTTAGAAGTCTCACAGACTGATGGGGGAAACAAATGTTTCTGGAGCTCAGATCATGGAGCTGTGGGAAAAAGAGCTGTGGTAATCTGAAGAATGGTTAGAGCAGCAGGCCCACTGTTGGAAGTCATGGGAACCACTAACCTGGCGTGGAGATCCAGCTCTAGGCAGGGTGCTGTGCACATCAAGGACAGCAGCCAGAGCCCTTTGAAAGCTGGAGAAAAGCACAATGTGCTTTGCCTTTCCAGAACGTTATAAGATTTGCTTAAAAAATAAGTTACCCATACTCTTATTCAGACATAATTATTTTTTAAAAGATTATAATCAAGGCTTGTTATAAACAATTTTTGACTAATTTGAAATTGCTATGTGTCATATGAAACTAATAGCTAAGACTATATTTTGCTTTGGCACTAAGGTGAAATGAAGACAGATCTGTATCTTTGTTTAAGCATTAAAGCCCAATACAATAGAAGCAACAAATAAACACCTATATAAAAACATAAAAGGATATAAAATGATATATATGTATGTATATATAAAATACATATAGATGTATAAACTAGGATACACATTTGTTAATAAAATTTCCATTCTTTACAAATTATGCACACCAGTAGGAGAAATATTTAACTTCATATGTTTTGTATCATTTGCAGACAATTACTACGGTACCCCAAAGCCTCCAGCAGAACCAGCACCATTGTTACTAAATGTAACAGACCAGATACTTCCTGGAGCCACTCCAAGCACTGAAGGAAAACGAAAAAGGAATAAATCAGTAAGCAACATGGAGAAAGCAAGCATAGAGCCTCCTGAGGAGGAAGAGGAAGAGAGGCCTGTGGTCAATGGAAATGGAGTAGTAGTAACACCAGGTTAGTCTTTTACATTTGTTATAGGTTCATCAGCTCTTCTAGATGTAGCTGAATGTATACTATATCCCTGTGTTCAAATGTATATTTTTTTCACATATAAATGTTCAGGTGTGTGTGTGTGTGTGTGTGTGTGTGTGTAATGATTGTAGTTATCTTCAGGGAGACAAGATTATGATATCAAAAGGAAAGGACATGATTCTTGTATCCAATTTATTAGTTTTAATTTTGACATATCAAGGAATCCATTCAACTTCTTCAGTTTCTGGTTTCACTTATACAATATTAATGGCAATATAGTGAGTGGTTTAAATCTTAGAAGGTGTTACAAGTCATGAATATGATTGTGTGACACTGCAAAATTTTTGTTAATTAATATTAGATATAATCTATCCTTAGAAATCTTACTATATACTTTCAGCTCTGTGAATAGAGTTTGTGTCATGTTATTTAGTTAATGGCGTCAATGAATACAGTCCACAGAGTAACCACAGCTACATAATGCCCATGTATTTATCCCCCCATCCTTACCACCTAGTCTGACAATTTGGAGAAAGCATCTTCACAAGTGACACTGTGAAGGCAATTACCCTTGAACAAGGGAAAGACTTGTTATCCCTTTAATTTATCATCTGTCTTATCACATATATAAAAAAAGTATTAGACAGATATAAAGTGTGTTTTTGCAAGGTATGGATTTGCAATTTTCTTATACTTACTAATGTAGTGCCAAAATTTTTATTTATAAGATAGATTTTTTTAATAATCTTATTCATAATTAAATGTTACCCAAACTAAACTATGGCATTCTCTTTGCCTATAATCTTGGAATAAGTTTCCAAAGTTTTGTTTTAGGTATTGTTTAATAATGACATATCATTATTTTAATGGGCATTGAAAATCAAAGGGCTGTGTTAAAACTGTTGAAAAAACATTAACACATGTACCTTGCATACATATTATTCTTAAGATATTTCCTACAACTAGTTTGATGTCTGTACATTTACTTATTACTGTACTGCTTCTATAGTGACATAATGTTTGAATTTTCATACCCAATTATTTTTATCAAAGAAAAGCTTCATAAGCCTATTTTTTTTACCCTCCTTTTCCATAATACCTGTAAAAATGTTCTTCATTAAACATAAGGAGACCAAAATTCAGTATGTGTCAATAAAGGTGTAAAACCTTAAAAAGTGGTTTCCTCTTGGTTACTCAGAGGAGGGTAACTTCCTCCATTAATATATTGGTTAAGAACTTATTCTCTGACCCTAGCAGTCATTGATTTCTGGGTACAAATGCTAAAAATCACTATGGGTGCATAATGTAACTTGTTTACTGTAATATGATCTGGTAATTTTCAAGCAATTAGATACCTTCTCTTTTTTGATTCTGAAATGTCTCTGTCAAAATATTTACTTTTCATCATGTAATGGATTTAAATTAAGTTGATAGGACATCGTTTTCTTAGTTGATCTTTTATGTGAGAAGCAAAACAATTCAGCTAAATGGAAGCAAGTAATCACAAAAGAAGTCGAAGTTGGGTGTCAAAGAGCAGTTATAGAATTTCTTACTGGTTAACACCTTATAGTTAAAAATGTAAAATATATGGCCTTGGTTAGGCCCAAATAATTGATTTGTATTTCATTTCTACTCTGTATAGGGCAAATCAAATGAAGCATTCTTTTTTTTTTTTTTTTTTTTTTTTGTGGTACGCGGGCCTCTCACTGTTGTGGCCTCTCCCGTTGTGGAGCACAGGCTCCGGATGTGCAGGCTCAGCAGCCATGGCTCACGGGCCCAGCCGCTCCGCAGCATGTGGGATCCTCCCGGACCGGGGCACGAACCCGTGTCCCCTGCATCGGCAGGTGGACTCTCAACCACTGCGCCACCAGGGAAGCCCCAAATGAAGCATTCTTGACCAACAGATTCTTAAACTAGAAATTTGTTTAACTGGGGGGCACAGTGAATCTGGAAAGCTCCATTCCCTTCTACTCATACCTTAGACATGAAGAATGGAGTATTTTTATGTCTAGGAAGTTTTTAAGGCTCCAGGGAAAATGGACTGGTTTGAACTCTTCTTTACCAGCCCTAGCCATGTGACTGTCTCTGGACTTCTGAGGCTGACAATGATAGAGAACAACTGTGCAGGACAGCTTTGGGATATCTGGATAGTCAACAGATGCCACAAACGTGGTTTTGTGAGCCTGGCTTGGCAAGTGTTCTTATGCTACTTTTTCTTTCTTATTATGGGACATGAGAGATGTATAAATTAGGCATCTCTTCACCCAGTGTTCAAAGATGGAGGAAACAGCCCCAAACCAGAAAATTGGTCCATCATCCTTTACTAGAAATCTTCTGACGAGCCCCATTTTAGAAATGTCATTGTTTTTCTTTATGTTTATCCAAGAGAAACTTTAGGATAAAACTTTTTCTTTGCCCCCCCCTTATATACATGTATCCATCTCTTCACCATTTAAACCTCATCACATTTTTTCTAGCACAGGGTCTTTGTCCTGCCTTTGTCTTCTTCTCATATACGTTTGTTGGATACAGGACACTTCAAACAATATTGACAAAATTGTTGCTTAAATTTTAGTTAACACTGTCCTGTAAGAGCCTGTAATAATAAGTAATATCAGACATCAGTTTAGAGCATAAATAATATAGTGAGGCACATTTGGAAAGGGAGAAAAGCTTACTGAGGTCATTTCATTCCATTCCAAGTAATATTGATGATAATGATAATAAACAATATTAAATAATTAACTTCTTTTGGATCTTACCATGTGCTAGGAACTCCTTAACCTCATTATGTGTATTAGTTCATTTAATTCTCCTATCAGACCTATTAGTTAGGTACTGTTTTACAGATGAGGACACTGAGGTATACTACAGTTAAATAATTTGCCCAGTAACTGGAAATAGGAAATATTACATAGGAAATCTGGATCCAGAACCCATGATCTTAGTTGCTTTACTCTCCTGAGTCTTATATCACCAAATAGAAGCATAAATATATTTCTTAGCGATTTGTAGACACATGACCACTATTTTACTTGCACATCTTTAAACATGGAATTATAAATTTTTACCTACCAAAGGCTTCTTATTTCTTTCATTTCTGGAAATCATGTGCAAGTGAACTTATTTCCTTCTGTGGATATAAAAGATTCCTAGTTTTTTATAAGATTCTGTATGTGTATAAGTACCAAACCTACCAGTCTTTAACTCCTTATATACTTTACCAAAATGAACTATTTTCTCTATGTAAATGAAGGTTTTAGAGTCCTCAATTTACCCATTACTCATTTTCTTTATCTTTTTCTCCTTTGAACTATAGTTTATAGAGTTATGTATTTCTTTTTCTTTCAGACCATATCTATGTAAAGTCAGTGATCACTTATAAATAAGTAATTTCTCCATGGAGTTCTACTAATGTTATCAACGAATATATTTTATTCTAGGTTCTCTCTTTTTACTCAAAATTACATTACAGAAATGTTTCTTTCTCTGATATACGTCACTTTGGTGATGGAAATTAGTGTAGTTCTACCCTTAGAAATGTAGTTTTATCATTGTAAATAACAAAAATTACAATAAAAATAAATAATGGCAGCATCCCTTTAATGAATGCATACAGTGTGCTAGGCATATAGGACATACATTATCTCTGGTCCCATAATCACAGTATATTTGCTCAGCAAATGATATGCTGAAATTTACCTTAAGGTACTTAACTAAAATAATGGTAGCAGAGTTAAAATCTGGACCCAGGAAAACCTGAGCTCATCCTTTTCCACCATATTTCCCTGGGTTGTTAACTATGCTGAGGACAAAGAGACTTCTGACCTCCGTAAGGTGAATCACAATCCTGCAGTGCAGTGTATTTCATCTACATTGTATTCCATTACATTTGTCCTTCACGGGGTTCATGGAAGTGATATTAGCTCTAATTCTTGCAAGGATGATATATCCTTATATCATCTTAGAGAATTTGCCTTTAAACTGATATTTAAAATTCATATGCTCAGGAAACCTTCCCTTTGACATCAACCTCACCTTATGTTCAGACAACTTTAACTTGTTAGAGGTGATATCCAGCCCTGTGGCTTCAAATACTGTAGATTTACCTGCAACCTTCATTCTCTCCTGTGTTCCAGGGCCATATTTCTAACTACTGCCCACTGGACTGCCCCCACCCCAAGCATTTCTTCAGCAACTTAAATGCAACGTTCCACTTAAACTCTTCTCCCATAAAACAAACAAACAAACCAACTTACAGAGTCCCTTACTGGATTTCTCTAATTCTGCTTTTTACCCAGGTAGCTCAGAGTTTGATGCTTTTCTCCCCCCAGGCTGGATATACATTATTAGGTATAAAAGACCACTGTACCTTTAGCTTTTATCTCTTCCTCCCTAATGTCACTGCCCCATCCTACATCACTCCCTCATCCCCTCATTTGTGGACCACAGTCCCCTAACTGACCTCCATCCTCCAGGCTCCATTCCTGTCAAATTCCCTGTTACTCTTCCATCAATTAAAAGGTTCTTGAACCAGCATTTGGTCACATAACTATCCTTCTCAAAACTTGGATGAATTTCTATTTCTACTGCTTCAAACTCTTTGGGCAACTGCCAGGTCCTCTCACACTTGACTGCAACACCTCTGTTATCTTTGGTTCCCATTATTCCCCAACTCTCTTCTCTCGTCTGCATTCCCATACACATAAAACACCTTCACCTGTCTGACAAGCCTTTTTCCACATTTGAAGCTGCTATTCTTTTATTCACAATTCAATCAAAATTTTTATATTCTCTGGAAATCACTTGTTTATTCTCGTAGTGAAAAGTTGAGACTGTTCATCTCTGAATTATTGAAGTACAACCTACACTTCTCATTCATTTAGGAAGTATTGGTTAGCTTGGTCCTTGCAGGTAACTTTTCATAATGTGCACATCTGTCATCCCCTCATAAACTGTAAACATTACCAGGACAAGGACTATTTCTACCTTTTTGTATACCTGTCTTGGTGATTAGTATATATCATTAAATCTTTTAATTTCTTAGTAAATATTTATTTTCCAGGCAACCATACCTCTTGAGAATGTCAAAACTTTACTATATCAACATGATTAGATTTATTTCATGCTCATTTTACACTATTCAGTGTTTTCAACATGCAGTGTTTCTAAGTTTGAAAGATATGAAATTCCTAACCTTACATTTCTTCAAAAGTTGTTTGATAACAAAAGAAAGAAGTATATTTTAAGAGATGTATTCTTAGAGATGAGAACTATTAAATCTCTCTAACTGTGAAAATGACCCAAATAGATAGGTGGTTAATAGATCAGTAGATAAATTTTTTTTTTCAACTGAACTTTTCTGAACAAAAACAAATCCTGTAAACCGTAGTAATTGTGTTAGGCTTTCTTGGATTTCTTTTATTTCATGAATTATCTGCTCAACTTTTCCGGAAAGTAATTCACTATTATATTGTAGCTTCCCCTCACCAGCTATTAGTAAGCCTAGTGCAAAGAATTAGAAATGCACATATATTTTAAAGGCAGCTAAGTCTCTCTGTTAAAACACACACATACACAATGCCAGGAGGAACAGGGCCCGTGAGAGCTACCTTCGCCAACAAAGGGAATACAGTATGTGTACACAGAGCTGCCTTCTCCAGGCCCCCAAGCCTGCAATTAGTGCAAATGAACTGCGTCTCCCAGAGAGCAAACAGAGTGTCCCTTATGTGATCACCGAGTATCCTCAGCAATGATCTCAGTTCACCATTAGGGACCCGCATCCAGGTCCTGTGCCACTTGGCACGCTGACTGTGCATGCACCATCAGTCCTGTTTCTGTGAATGAGGTCCTGTCACTGTCAAAAGAATTATGTTCTCCGTGGTGAATCTCGCTGTTTTCCTGTGAATAATGGTGCACTCTGAAAGCACCCCAGCACCTAACCCCTGCTTATTTTGTATGGGTTCACAGAGACTGCGATGTGTGTATCCACTCAGATCTTTATCTCTCTTTTTTTTTTTTGAGAGGGGAGGCTTAATTTTATTATCTTGTTCCCAAACGGTATTGGTTTTATCTCTTCACTGGAGGTGCAAATTTCTGAGGCTATTTGAAGTTAACCTTCTAAAATTAGATATTCCATTTATAAATGAGGAGCATTTGATCTTTTCTTAAAAGGATCATTGGAAAGTTCAAACTGCCCTAATGGTAAAATGCTCTGAGTATCCAGGTGTGATTATAGAGTAACAAGATAATCACTTTAGAGTCTGTAGCTGTGAACTTTAGTAGTAACTGTAACTATACCATTGGGGAAAAAAATGAAATCATGATTAATTTCAGGGATGTCTTTTTCAATCAAGGCAGACTCACTTTGTGACAAATCTGAAAGCGAAGCACTATTTGAACCGCTTTGTGCCCTCAGATTGATTCAACGTTTTTGGAATCTTGCATTCAACCTTTTGTAGAGAGTATTTTTCTGCTTCTCTGAGTGTTTATATGATGTATATGAGGGAGAGATTTATCCGTGAAGCAGGAAGGCACAGCAAGAACAGCCAGGGTCACACCGGGGTTTGTAGAGCACATGCAGAAATGTTCAGGTTCCCCAGGCATTGTTAGAGTTCAAGCTTATTTCTAGTCATGGCCATCCATTCTCTCTAGGCCTGATATTCACCCTGTAGCCCACTTTCTTATCACATATGTCTCCTAATGGATGTGATTATAATTTCAGTGTGAAATCTTAGCTACTTTATTGTCAGACAAAAATGGCTCAAGTTATTTCTGGCTGAGGGCTGGTCTTTGGCTCTGAAGAGGGAAGTTCTCTGGATAAGGTCTCTCTGGGCACTCAGAGATAAGGGGATAGCACCTTTATCTTTTACTTCCTAATTGACTTCTTACTCTCATCAAAAAATACCTTGACTCCAATTTGGCCCCAAAGAATGGCACTTGAATGATCAAGATCAAGGTTAAATAAAGCCTTCTTCCTTTTCTCTTTCAGCCCCTTTGATGTTCCTAAAACTTCAGAAGGTGATGTTATGTTTCATGTAGTACTAATCTCCTGATTTTTTTCAGAATTTTGAAAGCAAGATCTAAGAATTATTGTACATACATGTCCTATATTTCATTTCATACCTTGCTTTGGTCTTTGAATATTTTCAATACTTGTTATCAGTTTCTCTCACCCCAAAGTTAGTTGAAGATTCGGGGAACTTGTTTCTATATGATAAATATCTTCAGAATTCACTACATTATGAAAACCACATAGCACATACAATTTCAAAGATATGAGGATTCATTTTATTGCCATTATTCCAGTCTGCTTTTATTTATTTTTTAATAGATCTTTACTGGAGTATAATTGCTTCACAATACTGTTAGTTTCTGTTTTACACCAAAGTGAATCAGCCATATGCATACACATGTCCCCATATCCCCTCCCTCTTGAGCCTCCCTCCCACCTTCCCTATCCCACCCCTCTAGTTCATTGCAAAGCACCAAGCTGATGCTATGCTATGGCTTCTCACTAGCTATTTTACATTCGATAGAGTATACATATGTGTCGATGCTACTCTCACTTCGCCCCGGCTTCCCCCTCCCACCCCGTGTCCTCAAGTCCATTCTCTATGTCTACATCTTCATTCCTGCCCTGCAACTAGGTTCATCAGTACCACTTTTCTTTTTCCTTTTTTTTTTTTAGATTCCATTTATATGTGTTAGAATACGGTATTTGTTTCTCTCTTTGTGCCTTACTTCACTCTGTATCAGTCTGCTTTTATTAAAATGTTAAAAACTAATAGAAGGAAATATGCTAATTAAGGCAGCACTTCTTCTCCCCTGTCAATGGAAAATAATTCCCTCTACTAATCTTTTTAGTAATTCTTTCCAATTGAGTTTTTTATGTCTCAGGATTTCTTTCCTGTCATCTTCCACTCATAGACCTTGAATTTTTCTATTCTTATAATTCCTCATGTTGTTCTTTTAATATTCCAAAGAACTTGTAACCAATTGTGGGTTTTAGATATAGATGAAAATAATTTTGAGGTATTGAATATGCTTTCTTAATAATTCATATTTCCCTGGCTAGCCTCCTAAATAGATGAGATCCAATTTGGTTACAAATATTACAGATAAAAAGTAATCTCTTTACAGGATTGGGAATTCCTGCTCTCTCAATTGATATATCATCTCAAAAATCAGCAGCATAGTTAATCATTACCCTAACTTTGCCTAATTCTAATATTTTGTTCTAGACTTGTGTTTCTTTCATGGTCTCAAATATTAAAAGGAAACATTAGTTAACATCTCAGGAAAAAAAAATTATATATATTTTTTATTTTCCACAGTGTTTAAGGGCCACCCCTCCTCATTCTCATACTGTATATAAAAGGAAATCATAGTGCATTTTGTTAGAACTTAGAAAAACTTTAGGAGAAGTAAGGAGTCAGAAAATACCAACTACCAGTCAGTTATCAGCATGCCTAGAAACATCTCAGAAGGAGCAGAAAATATAATCATCTTTGCTTTGCTAACTGGATTACTAGAGCAGTGGGAGTAGAAGCAGGAGGAAAACTACTTTGCACTGTATTTCTTCTTTGTACTTTTGGATATTGTCCAAGTGCATGTTTTACTACATCAAAAAAAAGTAATTATATTTTTTCTAAGTCATGAGCAGATATTCACTAATCACTAAGACGCAAATAGTTTGGCACCCATAGTATAATTCTTCTTCTCATTTGAGAAGGTTAGGGAAAGCAAGGAGAATTGATAAGAGCACTCTTTGAGCAGTGACCTACGATGCTGACTTCTTCCAGTCAACTGGATACATAGAATGCAGGTGGCCACTGCGTGACAGCTTCCTTTCTGAAGGCAGAATGTCCTCAATTTTCACTATAGAATATGATCTATAGTATGGCCATATCAAAAATCAGTTACAGGGCTTCCCTGGTGGCGCAGTGGTTGAGAGTCCGCCTGCCGATGCAGGGGACACGGGTTCGTGCCCCGGTCTGGGAAGATCCCACATGCCGCGGAGCGGTTGGGCCCGTGGGCCGTGGCCGTTGAGCCTGCGCGTCCGGAGCCTGTGCTCCGCAACGGGAGAGGCCACAACAGTGAGAGGCCCACGTACAGAAAAAAAAAAAAAAAAAAAAAAAAAAAAAAAAAAAAAAAAAAAAATCAGTTACAATGATATTTTTCTCCTGTCCAAGATCAAGCCTGAAGTAATCAGCTTGAAGTAATTAATCAAGCTTGATTCATTTACAAGAGCCTAAAGTTCAAATTCCAAGAAATTCAGCTTCTAGTAGTGAAGCAAACAGCAGCTGTGACAGCCTCCACTCCTTCCCACCTCTGACTACAATACAATAAGTCTTTATATCAACCTAACAAACCTACTTTTTGATGAGATTGTTGAGTTTGCAAGAAAGCAAAGGAAATCTTCAAGCCCCACCACTTCCACCACCATGGTCACTACTACAAATGAGCAGAAACGAGTGTGGAGCAGGGCTTCCCTGGTGGCGCAGTGGTTGAGAGTCTGCCTGCCGATGCAGGGGGCGCGGGTTCGTGCCCCAGTCTGGGAAGATCCCACATGCCGCGGAGTGGCTGGGCCCGTGAGCCATGGCCGCTGAGCCTGCGCGTCCGGAGCCTGTGCTCCGCAACGGGAGAGGCCACAACAATGAGAGGAGTGTGGAGCAGTCTACTGTTAGACTTGAAAGCCAAGCTTGCCCTGATGCTATATGATGAGACTAAGCTTTGGGCTAATATAAAATCAGGGAGCTATGTCTCTGATTCTGATTTAAATCAGTACCCTCAAAGATACTGGAGTGATGCCAAGTTCATAGTTCAGTAGCAGCCCCTGGTACCCAGCAAAATCAAATGCAGAACTCTGTAGGAAAACATACAGACCTTAGAAAAAATTTGTGGTTTCTGAGGATTATTTTCCCTCCTTTAAATCACTTAACACTACAGCATGTTTCAACTGAGGAAGAAAAACTCAATTTGTGCAAAGACCTTTTAAAGAAGAAACCTTAGCTTTGTGTGTATCCTTTTTTCTTTAGAAATTGCACTGTTTTTTGAAAACACCTAATATCTTTCTTTTTCATATTAATTATCCATTTTATACATATTAGTGTATACATGTCAATCCCAGTTTCCCAATTCATCCCACCACCGACACGCCCACCCCACTTTCCCCCCTTGGTGTCCATACATTTGTTCTTTACATCTGTGTCTCTATTTCTGCCTTTCAAACTAGTTCATCTGTACCATTTTTCTAGATTCCATGCATATGCGTTAATATACAATATTTGTTTTTCTCTTTCTGGCTTACTTCACTCTGTATGACAGACTGTAGGTCCATCCACATCTCTACAAATGACCCAATTTCATTCCTTTTTATGGCTGAGTAATATTGCATTGTATATATGTACCACATCTTCTTTATCCATTCGTCTGTCGATGGGCATTTAGGTTGCTTCCATGACCTGACTATTGTAAATAGTGCTGCAATGAACACTGGGGTGCATGTGTCTTTTTGAATTATGGTTTTCTCTGGGCATATGCCCAGTAGTGAGATTGCGGGGTCATAGGGTAATTCTACTTTTAGTTTTTTTAAGGAACGTCCATACTGTTCTCCATAGTGGCTATATCAACTTACATTCCCACCAGTAGTGCAAGAGGGTTCCATTTTCTCCACACCCTCTCCAGCATTTGTTGTTTGCAGATTTTCTGATGATGCCCATTCTGACCAGTGTGAGGTGATACCTCATTGCAGTTTTGATTTGCATTTCTCTAATAATTAGTGATGTTGAGCAGCTTTTCATGTGCCTCTTGGCCATCTGTATGTCTTCTTTGGAGAGATGCCTATTTAGGTCTTCTGCCCATTTTTTGGTTGGGTTGTTTGTTTTTTTTAATATTGAGATGCATGAGCTGTTTATATATTTTGGAGATTTATCCTTTGTCTGTTGCTTCGTTTGCAAATATTTTTCTCCCATTCTGAGGGTTGTCTTTTTGTCTTGTTTATAATTTCCTTTGTTGTGCAAAAGCATTTAAGTTTCATTAGGTCCCATTACCTCCATTACTCTAGGAGGTGGGTCAAAAAAGATCTTGCTGTGATTTATGTCAAAGTGTTCTTCCTATGTTTTCCTCTAAGAGAAAACACCTAACATCTTAAAAATCATTTGAAATTGACCACATACTTTTTGTTTCAGTGGGGAGAAATCATTTAGGTTGCTTGGCTGATTTAACTACACAATTTATTTAGTGTTCTAGGTAGTAGAACTCACTGATAAAAATATATAACATTTACTGAACATCTACTATGTTCTGGTAGTTGACTGTTCTAAGCAATTTGTATACATGTCTCATCTAAACCTTATAGGTAAGTAATGTTGTTCCATTGTACATTTAAGGAAATTGAGGCATGCACAGAGTGAGTTAAATAACTTGCCCAACAGCACACCTTGAAGGACAGATTCAAACCCAGGCCGTCTCACACCAGCCTTAGCAATTATGGTTTACTGCTTCTTGTGGAGCACGTTTGTTGCTATCGAGAATGGCTAAACAAAAAGAAAAAAAAATTAATCTCAAATTATTCCTATTCTCTTTCCTTATAAGCTATAAATATGTTCCTCAATCTTCTTTTTTCCCCCATTAAATGTTCTCTAGCCATGCTTATTTCCAAAGAAATAACATGAAGACAGGAGAAATAACATAAAGACATGAGATTTATTAAAATTTGTCACAGAGCCATTAAAAATATAAGTTGCAGAGCTCTCTTACAGGGTAAAACAAATTTTGGAAATTCAAATTTTATGACTGTTCAAAGAAGTAAAATCAACAATTTCCTATCTGGCTTTAGGATATTATTTTCCCTCATGTCAAAGGATGGCAATTACAGAAAGCTGAACATTAACTGTAAGCATAGATCGTATCAAATGAAAATATGGTTAAGGTATAAAATAGGCAATCTTCTTCTTGAAATGATTTTATCTTGGTTTCTGATTATTCTTTAATAAAACCCAGTAGGGACATTCAAAACCATGGTATTCTGATTTATCCTTAGTCTTGTATCTAAAAGGCAATGTGTTAGATACTGCTAGGGTAATAAACATGTAAGTAAGTGGAATGGCTACTATACATACTGTAATATCAAAACCTGAGACTGGACCAGAACTGTAGAATTTATGCAGACTGTACTAAATGCAAAAATGCATATATTTACCTCTCTTCCCGTTAGATGGTTTTCAGTCCCTGTACTATATACAGATCTTTGAGTTCTTCTGAATTTCTTATGGGAAGAAGGAAATTATTTGCTGAATCCAACAAAACTTTAGGGTAGGAAATGTGAAAGAAGCTATATTTCTTAATTCTTCACAGCAATAAAAGTGTACATAAAACATGTTTTTATATGTCATTGCTTATAAGACTGTATATTATCAATGCCTATTTTGCCTATCAATGCCTATCAATGCCTGTTTCTCAATGTTTCTATAAATTTCTAGGCAATACAACAGTCCTAGTCAAAGGGAAATTTTTCTTTATGATTATCATTCTTTAAAAATAGGTCTTCCTTTTTTATTGAAATATTTTTTGTTTCTATTGTTACGGCAAAAATAAACCCCTTGCTCTGGTTTCTAAGGCATCTAAGCAACCGAGAAATGCAAAATGGAATGCTCAAAAAATGCCAGTGTTTGATAAAGTCTTTTCACTTAAGCAGCAAGCGTCTTGGGGGAAAATTAATTTACATATCCAAAAAATTCATGTTTGGATTTAACAATAAAACCGTGCTGAGAAATGTGTCTTAGAAGTTAAAAAGGGCAATTCTACATGACCACTGCTTAATCAAGAAATACCTTCAAACCACTATAAAAGTAAAACATGCTTGGGGTTATTTGGCTGTTTCTCTTTAGTCAGAATTTAAACAGTCTAAGGTTTCTCAAACTGTAGATCTGACATATATGAGATCTGTGTTAGGGTACATTTGCATGCATATAACTTTAAGCTGAACTCCATGGGAGGAGGGGAGTGCTAGCAAGAATAGCTACACATGCACCTTGGTTGGTCGGTAAAATCTGTTTTTTCCTATCCTTAATTACTAAAAGTATGTTTTGGTGGTACATCCAGACAATGGAATATTATTCAGTGCTGCAAATAAATGATCTATAAAGCTATTAAAAGGCATCAAGCAAACTTAAATGTGTATTACTAAATGAAAGAAGCCAAAGCAAACTTAAATGTGTATTACTAAATGAAAGAAGCAAATCTGAAAAGACTCCCTATACTATATGACATTCTGGAAAAGGCAAAACTATGGAGACAGTAAAAACATCAGTGGTTTCCAAGAGTTAGAGGAGAGAGAGGGATGAAAAGCAGAGCACAGAGGACTTTTAAGGCAGTGAAACTACTCTGTATATTACAGTGGTGGATGTGTGTCATTATACATTTGTTCAAACCCATAAAACATACAACACCAGGAGTGAACCCTGATGTAAACTATGGACTTTGAGTGATAATGATGTGTCACTGTAGGTTCATCAATTGTAACAAATGTACCACGCTGGTGGAGGATGTTAGTAATGGGGGAGACAATGCATTTGTGGGGACAGGGAGTATATAGGAAATTTCTGTACCTTTCTCTTAATTTTGCTGTGAACTTAAAATTGATCTAAAATATAAAGCCTATTTTTTTAAAAGTCCATTCTGTTCTTAATGGGTACTTTCTCAGTTACTTATATAATACCCAACATATCTGATTTTTTTAAATATTAAGCCACATACAGAAGAAAGACATAATTACATTATCTAAAATGTAGTGAAGTTAATTTCTGTTCTCCTTATTAAACAGGGAAACGATTGTAATGTAGCATGAAATGATAATTTATAGTCCCAGACATGGTAAATATTGGTTTGGTGGATTGTAAGATAAACTTGCCTAATACACGATTTAATGAGTTGAATTGTTTCCCCCCAAAATTCATATGTTGAAGTCCAACCCACCAGAATCTCAGAATGTGATCTTATTTGGAAATAGGATGAGGTTATCTTAACTAAGTAGCAGTAGTAATTAGTTCTACTAATTAAGTTGTAGATCAGTCAGGTGGGCCCCTGACCCAGTACGACTAGCCTCCTTCTGAAAAGGGGAAATTAGGACCCAGGCACGTATACAGGGAGAATACCATATGAAGATTGTAGTTATGCTGCCACAAACCAAGGAACTACCAGAAGCCAGCAGAGAGGCCTGGAACAGATCCTTCTGTAACATCTCCAGAGGGAGCATGACCCTGCTGGTGAACCCTTGTTCTAGGATTTCTAGTCTCCAGAGCTGTAAAACAATAAATTTTTATTAAGTCATCCAGTTTTGTTCTATTTTGTTATGACAGCCCTAGCAAACTAATACATACCATTTGGCCCACCGTCTCCTTAACTGCCCACTGCCTAGCCTAGTGCTTGGCACTTAGCAGGGGCTCAACAGATGCTCAATTAATAAATTAATTAATTACTACCATTTTCCTAGTACATAACATAGGAAATATAATGCCAGTTGCTTCCTTTGCTGACTGTTAAATAATGGAGTTTCTCAGACAGCTGCCTTAGGTACTCTTGTTTCCCTGTGCCTTATCATCTCCCTAGAGAATTGTAGACAACTCTTTTGTGTCACTGAGTAGCCTTCAATAAATCATTGTGGTAGTACTCTGCATTGTTATCCACTGGGGGGAAGTACTTCCTCTCCACCTCCCACGTTGTCTTGCATGTCAAAGGGGGTACTTAATTTTCACTCCACTGGCTCCTTGACTTATTCTGCCCAAAAGAGGTGGAGTGACTTCTCTGTGTGATACATCTTTGAAGGTTAATCTGGGCCTCCTTGGCTCAACTCCTCTTTTTATTTCCTCTTAATACTCTGCATGGCTCTTCCGGGAACAGGTTCTACCCCTGCATGGGAAGCCTGCCCTGGTCCAGTACTGCCTGTGAGTATATTGGCTTGATTCTGCATTTTACCAGAAGCCCTTGACCCTCACCATAAACTACATCCCTAGATTTGCCTTTATGAATGGTAAATGGGGGAACGCTGTGGTTGTCCATTTGCCTTACTCATTTTTTTCTCTTATTTTCTTCAAATAAAGAAGGTGGATGCCCCTTTTTACTTACATCTCAACCCAATTCTCAGTAGCCTGATAAAAAGTTCTTTTTCTCTCCCCCATTAATCTCTTGTCAAGTATCTTTCACGTTGTAGGTATAAATTCATGTTTGCTGATGTAACAATTGATTGATTAGATAAGAATAAAGGAATGAATGAATAAATGAGTTAGATAAACTGGGAGAACTTGGCTCAGTAATATCTAACACATCAATAAATATAACTATAGACATCTCCAAAGACTCTAGACTTTTTTTTTTCAGGAGATGTCTCACATTCCTCTTGAAAATATAAGTTATCTAGAGGAAGAAAAAAGTTTATTTGTTCATAGCTAATCTTTGACTTTCTCTGTTAGCATATTCTATATTTTCTCTTTATGCATTCATTTAATCCATTCCAACTTGGCTTTCTCATCCACCGCTCCACTGCAACTGGTACCACAGCTGGGAGCTAACATCACCAGTGACCTCCATATCATTAATTTCATTAGATTTTACATCCTGATCTTGCTGATGGACTGTTGAGAAGTTTTGGCCACAGTTAAGTGTTTCCTCCTCATTGACCTTTGCTTGGCTTCTGTGGCATGAAGACCAACTGGTTTTTCTGTTACTTCCCTGGTTGCTCTTCCCTCATCATTCTCTCAATGATTTAAATGTTGGGAGTTCCTCAGACAGCTGCTCTAGGTATTCTGGTTTCCACTTGCTGCACTGTCTCTCTAGGCCATTTCATTCACTCTTATGGGTTAAATTTTAGTACAATCTATCCATATGCTGTTGTCTTTCGAGCTGATTCCCCCCAGCCAAGAACTCATTGTCTTGACATCTCCATTGTGAGTTTGGCATGGACTTCTATCTCTTGTGCCTAAAATTACAGCCATTATCTTTCCCACTCCTGACACAGTCTTGCTCCTCCTGTCATGGTGCCTAGCTCAGTGAATTGCTTTGCCCCCCACTGGGTTTACCATGACTTCTCATTTGTCCTTATCTGTACATTTAAAAAAAAATCATACCAAATCCATATTCTCATTTTTTTTTCAGTTCACAAAAAGAAGCCATGCCCATGCCACCATTGTCTCTGTCTCAAACACAAAAATAACTCCCCAGTGGTCTGTAAGTATCTACTCTTAACACTCTCAAACCCCCAGAATAGCTAAGAGGGTCTTTGTGGAGAATAAAAATCTACTTGTGTCATCCCCTTGGTTAAGACACGTCTGTACCTTCTCATTACTCTCAGGATACAGTCCCAAAGTCTGGGCATGCTTTCTAAGGCCTAATCTATTCCTTTTTCATGTATTTCTTTCTCCCTTACTTTCCTCTGAAAGAAGTCTCTTGACTCCTTTTTCTAGTCTCAGATTTGATGGCATGTTGGAAAAAGGGCTTTCCTTGATTCTTTATGAGGAATGTGTATGCGTAAGGTCTCATCTTTCCCTTTGATAGTATTCATCGCACTTAAAGCTGTTTAAAGACTACACATCTTGAAATATTTTGAGTTCTGTGGGAGCAAGGATCATGCCTCTCTTGTTTGCTCTTCTGTCCTCGGAGCCTGACACCAATTGAGTGTTTAATACATACTGATTAGGTGAATATTGAATAAATGAGTGTGTTCAGATCATGACCTTGCATTTTAACTTTTCAAATGCAACATGACATTTGGAAATACCTGAGAACAGTACGCTTCATGTATTGGTAATTACATGCCGTAATAAGGTACAGCAAAGAGAATCTAAAAAGAGCAATGGTACCTTCTCTTGCTGTGTCTTTCCTGCACAATTTACAAAGGTTACATCTGTATGAAGAATCAGCTGGGAGACTACATCACTAAGGGCCATATTATTTTCATAAAATCTTCTTTTTAAGGGCAAAACAACAGAAGCTTATAAAGTGTTCTTGTCCTAATTCCTAAAGATGCTTTCATATTGCTCTCTGAGACTGATGGGGAAAAAATTAATCCAAGCTGTTGATTAAGACAAAAAGTACATTCTACTTTAATTTACTCATTTGAAATTACCTTTATTATTTTTAAACTTACAAATATAATAGCCAACTAATGCAAAGATATGTAAAAAAACTCCCACACCCATACAGATTTACTGTTTTTGTTTAATCAAAGTTAACCATCTGTTGTACATCTTTCCATCTTGTTTTTATGTTCATATAGCTGTAAACAAAATTATATGCATATATCTAGTTTGGTGTTTGCTTTTTTTTTTTAAATAGAATTAACAGTGTACACGTATTATGCTTCAATTTGGATTACTCTTTGAATAGTAATGATTAGCACCTTTTCCAGGTCAGCAGGTCTTTACACTACATAGTTTTCCATGGTAATGATGACCACAATTTGTTTCATCATACCCTCATTGATAGGCATCCAAATCATTTCCAGGTCTTTGCTACTACAAACAGTAGTAGCCACGGTAAATATTATTATATAGGTATTTGTATACACCACCACCTTTATTCCTAGAGGTTATATTCTCAAACTGGGATTACTGAGTTGAAGCATATATGTATTTGTATATATTTTTAATGTTAGTAGCTATGGATTAGGTTCCCAAACAATTGTGGAATTTCATATTTCCAAGAGGGCTGCCTCATCATCACATTAACATTGTATGTCAGTAGTGTCTCCTTCCAGTTTCTGGGTTAAGCTGTCCCCACCACGCCTTCTGCTGTGAAGAAGCCATAGTGACCCTCAGTGCAGGCGGATCGGTTCTCTATTCTTAGCTACTTTCCAAGTCTCCACCAGAGCATACTTGGACTTCTGCATGATGTCCATGCCACAGGGAAGTCTTGGGAGTAGCATTTGCCAAATGTGTTCATCCATTTATCTCTGACACCCCAGTGGAGATTTGGAGCCACTCTGCAGGAAACATTCCTCCCAAAGTTCCAAACTAAGGTAGTTATAGGCCCCCTCTGCTTTTGGCTCCCTTGATCTTCTCTGTGGTTTCCTTCTTCTTACCATTACCTTGCCACACCCGAAACCAAAACCTAAATACAGTGGTGCTGAATCCCTGAATGAACCAGGGAGTATCTTAAATCTAAATATTTCCCCCTTTGAATTTCTCACCCAATCACCATCTTACCTTGTAGGAAATTTCTCTGAACCTGAGCTTTCCAAGCATAAGATTTCATTCAGAACTCTTGCATGTTTAAAAGTGACTTTCTTTTGCCTAGATAGATGAATAATATTTTGGTAGAGTTAAGTTCTTGGGTTGCTGTACTTTTCTATTCCTCAAGTTACTACAGATGTTACCTTACTGTCTTTGAGCTTAGGGTATTACAGATGAAACGTCAGATGATCTTCTGTTTCTCTTTTTTTTGGTAATTTTCTTCAATGTGGAAGCTGGTAAAGTTGTTTTTTAACATTGGAGCTTGGAAATTTCACCTAGGTGTGTTTAGGTGAAATATATACTTGATTAATTTGGCCTCAGATTCAGTGAACCTTTTTTTTGTTTGTTTACATCTTTATTGGAGTATAATTGCTTTACAGTGGTGTCCTAGTTTCTGCTTCATAACAAAGTGAATCAGTCACACACACACACATATGTTCCCATATCCCTTCCGCTTCGGGTCTCCCTCCCTCCAACCCTCCCTATCCCACCCCTCAAGGTGGTCACAAAGCACCGAGCTGATATCCCCATGCTGTGTGGCTGCTTCCCACTAGCTATTTTACGTTTGGTAGTGTATATATGTCCATGCCACTCTCTCACTTTGTCACAGCTTACCCTTCCCCCTCCCCATAACCTCCATTCTCAAGTAGGTCTGTGTCTTTATTCCTGTCTTACCCTTGGGTTCTTCATGACTTTTTTTTTTTTTAAGATTCCATATATATGTGTTAGCATACGGTATTTGTCTTTCTCTTTCTGACTTACTTCACTCTGTATGACTGACTCTAGGTGCATCCACCACACTACAAATAAATCAACTTTGCTTCTTTTTATGGCTGAGTAATATTCCATTGAATATATGTGCCACATCTTCTTTATCCATTCATCCGATGATGGACACTTAGGTTGTTTCCATCTCCTGGTTATTGTAAATACAGCTGCAGTGAACATGTTGGTACATGACTCTTTTTGAATTATGGTTTCTCAGGGTATATGCCCAGTAGTGGGATTGCTGGGTCATATGGTAGTTCTATTTGTAGTTTTTTAAGGAACCTCCATACCGTTCTCCATAGTGGCTGTACCAATTCACATTCCCACCAGCAGTGCAAGAGTGTTCCCTTTTCTCCACACCCTCTCCAGCATTTATTGTTTCTAGATTTTTTCATGATGGCCATTCTGACCGGTGAGAGATGCTATCTCATTGTAGTTTTGATTTGCATTTCTCTAATGATTAATGATGTTGAGCATTCTTTCATGTGTTTGTTGGCAGTCTGTATATCTTCTTTGGAGAAATGTCTATTTAGGTCTTCTGCCCATTTTTGGATTGGGTTGCTTGTTTTTTTGCTATTGAGCTGCATAAGCTGCTTGTAAATTTTGGAGATTAATCCTTTGTCATTTGCTTCTTTTGCAAATATTTTCTCCCATTCTGAGGGTTGTCTTTTCGTCTTGTGTATGGTTTCCTTTGCTGTGCAAAAGCTTTGAAGTTTCATTAGGTCCCATCTGTTTATTTTGGTTTTTATTTCCATTTCTCTAGGAGGTGGGTCAAAAAGGATCTTGCTGTGATTTATGTCATAGAGTGTTCTGCCTATGTTTTCCTCTAAGAGTTTGATAGTGTCTGGCCTTACATTTAAGTCTTTAATCCATTTTGAGCTTATTTTTGTGTATGGTGTTAGGGAGTGATCTAATCTCATACTTTTACATGTTCCTGTCCAGTTTTCCCAGCACCACTATTGAAGAAGCTGTCCTTTCTCCACTGTACCTTCCTGCCTCCTTTATCAAAGATAAGGTGACCATATGTATGTGGGTTTATCTCTGGGCCTTCTATCCTGTTCCATGGATCTATATTTCTGTTTTTGTGCCAGTACCATACTGTCTTGATTACTGTGGCTTTGTAGTATAGTCTGGAGTCAGGGAGCCTGATTCCTCCAGCTCCGTTTTTTGTTCTCAAGATTGCTTTGGCTATTCGGGGTCTTTTGTGTTTCCATACAAATTGTGAAATTTTTTGTTCTAGTTCTGTGAAAAATGCCAGTGGTAGTTTGATAGGGATTGCATTGAATCTGTAGATTGCTTTGGGTAGTAGAGTCATTTTCACAATGTTGATTCTTCCAATCCAAGAACATGGTATATCTCTCCATCTATTTGTATCATCTTTAATTTCTTTCATCAGTGTCTTATAATTTTCTGCATACAGGTCTTTTGTCCCTTAGGTAGGTGTAGTCCTAGATATTTTATTCCTTTTGTTGCAATGTTAAATGGGAGTGTTTTCTTGATTTCACTTTCAGATATTTCATCATTAGTGTATAGGAATGAAAGAGATCTCTGTGCATTAATTTTGTATCCTGCTACTTAACCAAATTCATTGATTAGCTCTAGTAGTTTTCTGGTAGCATCTTTAAGATTCTCTATGTATAGTATCATGTCATCTGCAAACAGTGACAGCTTTACTTCTTCTTTTCCGATTTGGATTCCTTTTATTTCCTTTTCTTCTCTGATTGCTGTGGCTAAAACTTCCAAAACTATGTTGAATAAGAGTGGTGAGAGTGGGCAAACTTGTCTTGTTCCTGATCTTAGTGGAAATTCTTTCAGTTTTTCACCATTGAGGACAATGTTGGCTGTGGGTTTGTCATATATGGCCTTTATTATGTTGAGTAAAGTTCCTTCTATGCCTACTTTCTGGAGGGTTTTTATCATAAACGGGTGTTGAATTTTGTTGAAAGTTTTCTCTGCATCTATTGAGATGACCATGTGGTTTTTCTCCTTCAATTTGTTAATATGGTGTATCACATTAATTGATTTGCGTATATTGAAGAATCCTTGCATTCCTGAAATAAACCCCACTTGATCATGGTGTATGATCCTTTTAATGTGCTGTTGAATTCTGTTTGCTTGTATTTTGTTGAGGATTTTTGCATCTATGTTCATCAGTGATATTGGCCTGTAGTTTTCTTTCTTTGTGACATCCTTGTCTGGTTTTGGTATCAGGGTGATGGTGGTCTCATGGAATGAGTTTGGGAGCGTTCCTCCCTCTGCTATATTTTGGAAGAGTTTGAAAAGGATAGGTGTTAGCTCTTCTCTAAATGTTTGATAGAATTCGCCTGTGAAGCCATCTGGTCCTGGGCTTCTGTTTGTTGGAAGATTTTTAATCACAATTTCAATTTCAGTGCTTGTGATTGGCCTGTTCATATTTTCTATTTCTTCCTGATTCGGTCTTGGCAGGTTGTGCATTTCTAAGAATTTGTCCATTTCTTCCAGATTGTCCATTTTATTGGCATAGTGTTGCTTGTAGTAATCTCTCATGATCTTTTGTATTTCTGCAGTGTCAGTTGTTACTTCTCCTTTTTCATTTCTAATTCTATTGATTTGAGTCTTCTCCCTTTTTTTCTTTTTTTTTTTTTTTTTTTTTTTTTTTTTTTTTTGTGGTACGCGGGCCTCTCACTGTTGTGGCCTCTCCCGTTGCGGAGCACAGGCTCCGGATGCGCAGGCTCAGCGGCCATGGCTCACGGGCCCAGCCGCTCCGCGGCATGTGGGATCTTCCCGGACCGGGGCACGAACCCGTGTCCCCTGCATCGTCAGGCAGGCTCTCAACCACTGCGCCACCAGGGAAGCCCGTCCCTTTTTTTCTTGATGAGTCTGGCTAATGGTTTGTCAATTTTGTTTATCTTCTCCAAAAAACAGCTTTTAGTTTTATTGATCTTTGCTATTATTTCCTTCATTTCTTTTTCATTTATTTCTGATCTGATCTTTATGATTTCTTTCCTTCTGCTGACTTCGGGGTTTTTTTGTTCTTCTTTCTCTAATTGCTTTAGGTGCAAGGTTAGGTTGTTTATTCGAGATGTTTCCTGTTTCTTAAGTTAGGATTGTATTGCTATAAACTTCCCTGATTTTGCTGTATCCCATAGGTTTTGGGTCGTCGTGTCTCCATTGTCTTTTGCTTCTAGGTATTTTTTGATTTCCTCTTTGATTTCTTCAGTGATCACTTCGTTAATAAGTAGTGTATTGTTTAGCCTCCATGTGTTTGTATTTTTTTACAGATCTTTTCCTGTAATTGAGATCTAGTGTCATAGTATTGTGGTCAGAAAAGATACTTGATACAATTTCAATTTTCTTAAATTTACCAAAGCTTGATTTGCGACCCAAGATATGATCTATCCTGGAGAATGTTCCATGAGCACTTGAGAAAAATGTGTATTCTGTTATGTTCGGATGGAATGTACTATAAATATCAATTAAGTCCATCTTGTTTAATGTATCATTTAAAGCTTGTGTTTCCTTATTTATTTTCATTTTGGATGATCTGTCCATTGGTGAAAGTGGGGTGTTAAAGTCCCCTACTATGAATGTGTTACTGTCGATTTCCCCTTTTATGGCTGTTAGTATTTGTGCCTTATGTATTGAGGTGCTCCTTTGTTGGGTGCATAAATATTTACAATTGTTATATCTTCTTCTTGGATAGGTCCCTTGATCATTATGTAGTGTCCTTCTTTGTCTCTTCTAATAGTCTTTATTTTAAATTCTATTTTGTCTGATAAGAGAATTGCTACTCCACCTTTGTTTTGATTTCCATTTGCATGGAATATCTTTTTCCATCCCCTCACTTTCAGTCTGTATGTGTTTCTAGGTCTGAAGTGGGTCTCTTGTAGACCGCATATATATGGGTCTTGTTTTGGTATCCATTCAGCCAGTCTGTGTCTTTTGTTGGGAGCATTTAATCCATTTACATTTAAGGTAATTATCGATATGTATGTTCCTATTCCCATTTTTTTTTAATTGTTTTGGGTTTGTTATTGTATGTCTTTTCCTTCTCTTGTGTTTCTTGCCTAGAGAAGATCCTTTAACATTTGTCGTAAAGCTGGTTTGGTGGTGCTGAACTCTCTCAGCTTTTGCTTGTCTGTAAAGGTTTTAATTTCTCCATCAAATCTGAATGAGATCCTTGCTGGGTAGAGTAATCTTGGTTTCAGGTTTTTCTCCTTCATCACTTTAAATATGTCTTGCCAGTCCCTTCTGGCTTGCAGAGTTTCTGCTGAAAGGTCAGCTGTTAACCTTATGGGGACTCCCTTGTGTGTTATTTGTTGTTTTTCCCTTGCTGCTTTTAATATGTTTTCTTTGTATTTAATTTTTGACAGTTTGATTAATATGTGTCTTGGCGTATTTCTCCTTGGATTTATCCTGTATGGGACTCTCTGTGCTTCCTGGATTTGATTAACTATTTCCTTTCCCATATTAGGGAAGTTTTCAACTACAATCTCTTCAAATATTTTCTCAGTCCCTTTGTTTTTCTCTTCTCCTTCTGGAACCCTATAATTCAAATATTGGTACGTTTAATGTTGTCCCAGAGGTCTCTGATACTGTCCTCAGCTCTCTTCATTCTTTTTTCTTTATTCTGCTCTGCAGTAGTTATTTCCACTATTTTGTCTTTCAGGTCACTTATCCGTTCTTCTGCCTCAGTTATTCTGCTATTGATCTCTTCTAGAGTATTTTTAATTTCATTTATTGTGTTGTTCATCGTTGCTTGTTTCATCTTTAGTTCTTCTAGGTCCTTGTTAAATGTTTCTTGCATTTTGTCTGTTCTATTTCCAAGATTTTGGATCATGTTTACTATCATTATTCTGAATTCTTTTTCAGGTAGACTGCCTATTTCCTCTTCATTTGTTAGGTCTGGTGGGTTTTTATCTTGCTCCTTCATCTGCCGTGTGTTTTTCTGTCTTCTCATTTTGCTTACTGTGTTTGGGGTCTCCTTTTTGCAGCCTGCAGGTTCATCGTTCCCGTTGTTTTTGGTGTCTGTCCCCAGTGGCTAAAGTGGGTTGTGTAGGTTTCCTGGTGGAGGGGACTAGTCCCTGTGTTCTGGTGGATGAGGCTGGATCTTGTCTTTCTGGTGGGCAGGTCCACGTCTGGTGGTGTGTTTTGGGGTGTCTGTGGACTTATTATGATTTTAGGCAGCCTCTCTGCTAATGGGTGGGGTTGTATTCCTGTCTTGCCAGTTGTTTGGCATAGGATGTCCAGCACTGTAGCTTGCTGGTCGTTGAGTGAAGCTGGGTGTTGGTGTTGAGATGGAGATCTCTGGGAGATTTTCGCCGTTTGATATTACATGGAGCTGGGAGGTCTCTTGTGGACCAGTGTCCTGAAGTTGGCTCTCCCACCTCAGAGGCACAGCACTGACTGACTCCTGGCTGCAGCACCAAGAGCCTTTCATCCACACTGCTCAGAATAAAAGGGAGAAAAAGTAGAAAGAAAGAAAGAAAGAAAGAAAGAAAGAAAGAAAGAAAGAAAGAAAGAAAGAGGATAAAAGAAAATATAGTAGGAAAAATACAATAAAGTTATTAAAATAAAAAATAATTATTAGTATAAAAATTTTTTGAAAAAGTGAAAAAAAAAGAAAAAACGGATGGATAGAACCTTAGGACAAATGGTGAAAGCAAAGCTATACAGACAAAATCTCACACAGAAGCATACACATACACACTCACAAAAAGAGGAAAAGGGGAAAAGTAATAAATCTTGCTCTCAAAGTCCACCTCAATTTGGGATGATTCGTTGTCTATTCAGGTATTCCACAGAGCAGGGTACATCAAGTTGATTGTGGACTTTAATCCGCTGCTTCTCAGGCTGCTGGGAGAGATTTCCCTTTCTCTTCTTTGTTCGCACAGCTCCCAGGACTCAGCTTTGGATTTGGCCCCGCCTCTGCGTGTAGATCGCCGGAGGGCGTCTGTTCTTCGCTCAGACTGGACGGAGTTAAAGGAGCAGCCACTTCGGGGACTCTGGCTCACTCAGGCCGGGGAGGGAGGGGCACAGAATGCGGGCCGAGCCTGCGCAGCAGAGGCCGGCGTGACGTTGCACCAGCCTGAGGCGTGCCGTGCGTTTTCCCGGGGAAGTTGTCCCTGGATCCCGGGATCCCGGCAGTGGCGGGCTGCACAGGCTCCCCGGAAAAGGGGCGTGGACAGTGACCTGCGTTCGTACACAGGCCTCTTGGCGGCAGCAGCAGCAGCCCCAGCGTCTCATGCCCACCTCTGGGGTCCGCACTGTTAGCCGGGGCTCGCGCCCGTCTGTTGAGCTCCTTTAAGCAGCACTCTTAATCCCCTCTCCTCGCGCACCAGCAAACAAAGAGGGAAGAAAAAGTCTCTTGCCTCTTCGGCAAGTCCAGACTTTTTCCCGGACTCCCTCCCGGCCAGCCATGGCGCACTAACCCCTTCAGGCTGTGTTCACGCCGCCAGCCCCAGTCCTCTCCCTGCGCCCCGACCGAAGCCCGAGCCTCAGCTCCCAGCCCCGCCAGCTCCGGCGGCCGAGCAGACAAGCCTCTCGGGCTGGTGAGTGCCGGTCGGCACCGGTCCTCTGTGCGGGAATCTCTCCGCTTTGCCGTCCACACCCCTGTGGCTGTGCTCTCCTCCGCTACTCCAAAGCTTCCCTCCTCCGCCACCCGCAGTCTCCGCCCGCGAAGGGGCTTCTAGTGTGTGGAAACCTTTCCTCCTTCACGGCTCCCTCCCACTGGTGCAGGTCCCGTCCCTTTTCCTTTGTCTCTGTTTATTCTTTTTTCTTTTGCCCTACCCAGGTACGTGGGGAGTTTCTTGCCTTTTGGGGTGTCTGAGGTCTTCTCTCAGCGTTCAGTAGGTGTTCTGTAGGAGTTGTTCCATGTGTAGATGTATTTCTGGTGTATCTGTCGGGAGGAACGTGATCTCCACGTCTTACTCTTTCGCCATCTTCCCTCTTCCACCTCAGTGAACCATTTTAATCTTCAGACTCAAGTGTTTCTTCATCTTAGGCAACTTATATTCTATTTTTATTGAGTTGTTATATCTTCTCCTTGTGGCCCTTTTCCTCATTCTGGAGCTCATAGCATTTGCATGTTGGGACCCTTGGGTCTGTCCTCCAAACCTTTTATCATTTCTCTTAAGGTATGTATCTCTTTTAGTTTTTGCTCTGTTGTATTAGTTTTCTATTGCTTCTGTAACAAATTACCACACACCTAGTGGCTTAAAACAATGCATGTTATCATACAACTCTGTAGGTTAGAAGTCTGAGCTGGGTCTCACTGGGTTAACATCAAGATGTCTGAAAAACTGTTCCTCTCTAGAGGCTCTAGAAGAGAATCTATTCTTTTGCCTTGCCAGCTTCTAAAGGCCACCCATATTTCTTAGCTTGTGTTTGGTCCCTTTCTATCTTCAAAGTCAGCAACAGTGCATCTCTTTTGCCATTCTTCAGTAGTCACATCTCCCTTTCACACTCCTCTTCTGCTTTCCTCTTACACTTGTAAAGACCCTTGTCATTAAAATAAGCCCACCTGAATAATTGAAGATAATCCCCCAACTGCAAGGTCCTTAGTTTAATCAGTTCTGCAAACCTTCTTTTGCCATGTAAGGTAAAAATCACATGTTCCAGGGCGTAGGGCATGGGCTTCCTTAGGGAGCATTACACTGTCTGCCACACCTGCATTGTGAAATGGTCGTCCAAGTTAGTCATCAGCAATAATTAGTTAAGGATAGGTGAGAATGATGAGTGAAAGGGGAACTCCAATAGGCCTAGTGATAATTTTCAGAGCTGGTTACAATTGTGCTTTTCCTATTAGCCTTCATAGAGCTCATTCCCTGATGAGCATAGTCCACACTCACTCAGAAGTTAGAGTGGCTCGAGTGGCTAACTGTATGCTCTTGTTCTCTCATAGAATCCAGTGAACATGAAGACAAGAGTGCAGGTGCCTCAGGGGAGACACCCTCCCAGCCTTATCCTGCACCAGTGTATAGTCAGCCCGAGGAGCTGAAGGAACAGATGGATGATGCAAAACCAACTAAACCTGAAGAGCATGAGGAATCAGACCCATTGCCTGACAACTGGGAAATGGCCTATACAGAGAAGGGTGAAGTCTACTTCATTGAGTGAGTTTCACACATTTCTCTGAACATTTCCACAAAGATCATAGTAGTGCATAAATGATGTTGTAAATGGAGATGTGGTCAAAGTATTGAATTTCATTCATTGTGATATTAGCTTCCTTCTTTGTGAGAGAATAAGGGGTTAGCACCTTAATACAATTAAAGATCCTAGTTTACAGCTATAAATCAAAGAATGAATTAAACAATACCACTGTAAAATTTGTTGCAGTCATGACTAAAAAGGCAAATCTCCATGTGATGTTATTACTGAATTAGAAATAGTGACCTTGTCATGAGGAAATGTTTACTCTACCCTTCCAAGACCTCCATGTAGTTCAAATGAGATAATCCCCATCTTTTAAATCAAATTGCTGGAAACCTCAACCATCATGTCCAGTGGTTTAATAGGATGCAACTATTGAGAGCAAAATACTTGCTAGTCACAAATGAGAATGTTTTAAGCATTTGACCCTGAGGTCAGGTGTCAATAAAATCATGTGTTTGTGTAGTTCATCATACTTATTTTTATTAAATTCCATTCTATTTGTTGCTTACCATTTTTATGACTTGGCAAGGAAAATGAAATGCTAATTCTGAACTCACTAGTGATACATACTCAATCTAATCTTTTCTTTCTTTAGGGACTTTTTTTCCCAAACTGAATTTTTATATATTTTATTAACAACACTGCCTAGCTTTCCTTTTCTTTATCTTCTAGGAGTAGAACAACTTTTTAAAACTCCTAAGTTGATCTTAGCTCAAAATTAAATTGTTAATGTGCATGAGACAATCAAAATGTTCATTAGAAAGAATAAAAACTAAAAATATTATAAATGAACAACAACCCTTATTCCCTCAAAGTTGTAGAAGACTCAAAGAGAAAAATTAATAGAATCTGAAGTTTTCAGTGCTGATAGTAGATAAAAATATGTAAACTCTGATTATTTGAGAAACATATTAAAACTAGATTCCCTTTCCCAACCTGGAGTGATTTGTGACTTAGATCTCCATAGGCAGAACTCAATTGTGAAATTGAAATGTTACCACATGCCAATATTTAATTCTCACATGAAAACTTTGTAACATGTGGCCAAGGAAATACATAACTAGGTAATTACTTGATGCTCTGCTTGACTCCAGCATGGATGAGAAATGCAGAAAATATATTGCCACGATTCACCTTTTGACAAATCTTATAAGTTTTAAAAAAAAATAAGAAGAATCTCTTGCATATTTCTTATTGCTATAATCAATGACCCAGAGACATCTTTTATCAATTAATTGGAAAAGAGAAAGTCATATAGAATTTTTTAAATGTTCAAGTGTATTTATATCAAAAACATAATTTTGTTATTGATAAGCATAGCATAGCACCACTGCAGACCAGAAGTCATGCATTGGTGTTCAGAACAGGGAGACTGATGACATACACATTTTTATTGTATAATACAGGCAGAGTAAGACATTTGGAAGTAATAAAAGAAAACCAGCATGGCAAGTTGATGAAAAAACTGTTTCCTTACAGTGTTTCCAATTGCAATTATAAAAACCTCCTTTTTTATGATTATAACATAAACTTTCCCCTTTTAACTGTGTCAGATTTGGGGATTGTGGAGAAAAAGGACTTCTCGTAAGACAGAAGTTGTGTTCATGATATATAGTAAATGATGAGGCTCTGTCAGGACTTGGGAGAATCGACCAAAATGACTCTATTAATATTCTAGTCAGTCATCCAGTGTCAGAATCCAAAGATTCATTAGATTTTGTCCCTGCTCTTAAATTCATTGTCAAGTTGGGGAAGAGAGAATAAGAGGAATAGTTAATTAGTAAACAATTGAGTTTTGTGATACTATTCAGAGAAGGATATGCTTAGCGTAGACTTATTAAAAGGAAGCATCCTACGGAAGGTAAAATAACATAGACTTGAAAAGTTGGTAACAGGTAGATAGAGCGCTCCAGGTATAGGAACTGTCATTGCAAAGACCAGTGAGCAGACTGGTAGCATTAGGAGCAGAGATGTTGAGCTGAAAAATTAAGACAAAAAAAAAAGGAGACAGTTTGATTCTCAGTGAGAACGCTAGTGCGGAGGGAGACTCATCCAGAGGTCGGGGAGAGAGAAGAAGCCTGGAGTAAGGGCTGAAGTGAGCGTGTGCTGGAAAGGTGATTAATGTAAGAGGCAGTGGCAAATGCCTGCTTAAAGAAGTCATTCACAGAACGGAGGCATCCCCTGGCCCACCCTTCACCAGGACCAGCTTGAGATCTGAGATCTGTCTTGTCTTCCTTCAAAAAGCTTACTTTGACTCTCAAGACTCAGTGTGATAAGCTCAGGTGTCACAGAGCAGGGAGGGATCAGTGTCTTTCTCATCTGGTCCCTCATTTTCACACCATCACAACCTGCACTGCCTCTTCCTTTCTCACTGACCTGCATTTCACTCTGCTGTACTTTTCTGTCAGTTAATTTTCTCCTGACTGCTTTCACTCTCTGCTCGGGAGTACATCTTTCCTTCCTAACTACATTTGACAAAATCAACGTTTCAACCCACTGTCATTAATCTGTGGGTATCTTTGCTGTTGAATTCATAATGAATTCTTATGTAAATTAACTCTATACTATAAAAGCCCCTTGGAAACAATCTGGTAGAGAAGGGAGCAGGGACAGGAGAGGGACCATGATGGGGCATTAGGAGTTTCTTAGAGACTAAGTCATGATAGGTCCCAGAATTTCTGGCCAAGAAACTTAAAAAACAAATATTATTTGTAACATAAAAGTTTGCAGTCCTGAAGCAAAATCATAGTAAAAAAAAGAAAAGAAAAAGGAAAAGTAGAGTAAGTTAAGAGGAAGGTAGAAGAGACAGAAAATTAGAGATTTGTGAGGTAAGGAGAGCTGATGATACCAGTGAAAACTACTCTGGTACGAATATTGCGAGAGTTGTTTAGAGTAATGGAAGTGTCCCCTGGTGGGTAACACGTCCTTATTACACTTTACTGAATCTTGTTTCCAATGGAACAAATATCATGATAAAGTATAAAATAAGTGAAATAAAGGAGAAGGACCCTGCAGTTCTGTGTAAAAATTTATATATATATATATATATATATATATATATATATATATATATACTCATTTCTGAGTAGAAGAGGGGAACTCTACCTATGCTGAAGTGTTGATTTACACATATATTTTTGAAATACACACACATATATGTATATGTATACATACATACATGTATATATGTATGTATGTGTGTATGTGTGTATATATATATATATATATATGTGTGGTGGGTTTTGAGTTAAGGTAATAAATAATTTCATTTTTTTGTCTTCCATGCAATAATGTTTTAAAATAATCACTGATTTACTCAGTATTGCAAAGTAGTTTATATCTCAGTACTTTACAAGTGCTGCATTTAGAATATGAGAGGAATTTTTGTCATTGTTCTCAATACTGAACACGTGGGCCAACTCTATTTCCCACACTCTTCAAAACTACTTCCTATGCTGAATAATAAAAGCAGATTCCTTTTATCACTTACAGTGATATTTAATGGGGAAAGGTGAATATCTGAGAAAGTATTTTTAAACAACAGAATTTTAAATGCAGGTAAATGTACTCTTCCAAACATGCGGTAAAGCATTTATAATGTCACATGTTTAGCAATTTTAAAAAGACTTCCAAATACATAACATTATTTAAAACTAGTAGTTTCCTTAACTCATAGTATCTTTTCCATTAATAGTATCTTTTAAAATAGACAGTCTATTAATTGTAAATTCAAATTAGTAATAATAGTTACCACATATTGAATGCCTACTTTTTTCAGGCTGTGTTCAGTTTGTTTAACAGTAATAGCTAGTATGTTAAGCATTTACACTTTGCTCATTTAATTCTCACTTTAGGAAGCTGATGAGGCTTACAGAGGTAAGTAACTTGCCCTTGGTCATATAACCAGGAATTGACAAAGCCAAGATGTTTGATTTCATTTTTTCAGCACATATTTATTGGGCACATACTGTATGCTAGGAACTATTTTATTGAACCCTAGGAATATAGTGGTCAACAAAACTGACATGATTCATGTTTTCATGGGACATACTCTGGCTCCAGGGTCCTTGCTCTTAACTAATTTGCCATGGTGAGTACTTTACATGTATTATATCATAACCACCCTATAAAGCATTTGAGGTACCCCCATTTTATAGGTGAGATTCTGAGGCACCGTTGGACAAATTAACATTCCCAAGGTCTTATAGCTTTGTGACCCTGCAAAGCCATTGCCATTATCCCATACTACCTCCAATATATAAACAGGCATTGGCTGAAAAAAAAAACTTTTATAGTACAAATAGTATTTGTTTTATAAGTTTCTCAGCCAGAAATTCATTTTGTAGAGGCTAAATGTTCCATACAGAAGAGCTGCCACACGATTAATCTGGATTGACATGCTTTGGGAATCCCATTAAATTAGTTCTTTGTTTGGGAGTCAGTTTAGTTAGTGACATACAAGAGACTGCTACTGCTTTGGCAAAAAACAAAACGGCAACAAGAACCTATTTGTTTACTACCAGCTTCCTGAATGGCAGTGAATGCTATGTCATCTTAAATAATAGATTTTTTTAAAGCAAGCTTTTGAAACCGAAAATCACATCTGTGAAAAATGTCATGGCTATACCTGGTTTCCCCAATCTTTGTAAAGGCTGAATTTGCTTTTAAATTCTAAATAAGACACACAATCTGTTGCTTCTTGTGTTGCTGTATTACCTTAAGTTTTATGTAAATCGCCAATTACCATTTTCAACAAATTTAGAACTTTCATTTATTAAAAGAAGACAAAATATTTGAGAAATTTATTGAAAAGAAAAGGTGTTTTTTGGGTAAAGCCTAATGCTTTCTCATTCTAGGCTCAGCACATACCGATGAGTCATGAAATCTTGTCTTGACTTACTCTCTGTAATTTGTATTACAATAACAGTAGATATATTGAATATTTTTATATGTTTTTTTCTGCACAATATTCTAGCGCAATCTCCAAACAGAAAATAAGTGTTTTAGACAAAACAGTATGCAACAAGCACCCATAATATCCAAAACAATATTTATGATAAAACTGCTTTTAAAAATGTTTTCTAAACATATGAAAGACAATATGATGGCAAACTCATATATTCATATGCTTAATGAAATTTTAGGAATATTATTTAGGAAACAGGTAACCACTATAGAGGTTGACAGTGATTTTTTTCTGTGGAGTACCAATGTATAAATAGAAAAGATAGTAGCACAATGCAAGTCTTGAACAAAAAAGCTTCTGCTGCTCAGCATCAATTAGATGTATCCAATCATTGCATTTAATAGTTCTTCCTTTTGAAATGATGATCTAGAGGGAAGACAAACTCTTCCAGAAAACAATGTAATCATTCTGAGGATTTTATTGACTATAATATAAAATGGAATCAGTCTATATTCCTCTAAAAACTAATGTTAATTTTTTAAAGTACATAAAATACAGTCAATAATCTCTATGTTATTATTGATTCTGAACCTACGTGACCCCTGTTGGAACTTTAACATCCACATACATCTTGAATTGCTCAGAGGACTCTAAAATATTTACCTGGGCCTTGTTTACCTTGTTCAAAAGGTTATTATGTTTCATACCATCAGATATTACTGAGTTCAATCTCTTATTATTCTTCTGAGTTAGTATTTCCCAGGATGAAAATACAGTGTATCAGATCTCAGAATACTGAGATTCAGAATTGGCTTTTTCGGAGAACTTTTAAAATTCAATGTGTTTGTCATTGTTTGAAGTCTGTTACTGTTTTTTAAAGAAAATGGAGCTAGGGAAAGGAGTGTATTTGATAATAAAAGTTTCTTATTCTACTAATCAGATTTCAGTTGATGAAATGTCATCCAGTATTTGTGCAGTAGTGAAAACATTTTGATCTTGGTGTCAAGACAAAGGTAGGAAGGAGAGAGGAAAAGGAAACAATGAAAAGAGAAAGGAAAAGAGGATTTGTCTTAAAATTGGGTTTGAATCGAGCCTTATATATACCTAAGAAACCATTATGGAGTTTGAGCCCCAACTGGACAAACATAAAGTAGATGAAAAAATAGAATGGAGGGTAGACTGTGGCATGATCTATGTGACAATTTTGTTTTGCTCCTAATAAACACTCTACTCATTTGATAGAATTTTTATTAACCTAATTCTTTATAACGTCTAAGACCTAATATTCATATGTAGATTATATAAATCACCATTTTAAGACTTTATTCTGGAAAAATACTCAAATTTGATTTTAAAGTGATTTGAATATTCAGGTTTGTAAGGAGAAAATGTTTCCAGTGATTATATCATCACTATGCATGTGCAAATTAATATAATACCTACTAAGTACAAGGCATTCAACACAGTCATTTAATCAGTGATTACTATTCTCACATAGGAGATAAAGGTCTCAGTTTGTAACCCACTGGCTATGGAGGTGGGAAAAAGATCTCTGATTACCCCCCAAGGGAGTCAAATAAAGCACCTCCGTATCAAAAGCAAAGTTTTAGGTTTAGTATGCCTCTGGTTTCAGATCATAAAAAAAAAACTTTGGCCTTGGGGATCAGATATGTCTGTTTAATGCTAGCTCTTTCACTTTCATGCACTAGGTGTGTAACCTTGGACAAATTACCTATCTTCTCTCAACCTTCCTTTCTCTATCTGTAAAATGGAGTTAAAAATACGAGCCACAGAGACTCATTAGCATCAAATGAAGTGAGCTGTGAAAGTTCTAGAACAGTCCCTGACAAAGTAGACAATCAGGAAATGTTACAAGATAGTAAGAATAACTTTGCAATGGTGTGGCATAATGTCAGCAGCTTTTCCTGTTGAGGGGAAGCATTTTCTGTATGAGAAGAACGTTTCCTCAAAAAATAAGATATTATTTAATGTGCTGCTTTTGTCAATTTGGCAAAGGCTAAACTTACAAAATATCCAGAAATTTCTAATCATTGCAAGTTACCCTATCACGTCATCAAGGCCATTTTGATATGAATTTAAACTAGAATTGCAAAGTTGAATGAAATTTCACTTCTGGTTTGCTCCACTCCTCCAGATAGACTTAGTTTAAAATCAGAAAAGACTTTTGGATAAACCATGTTTTAAGGTTTTCATCTGGATTTTTAAATGAGACAGTTTTACAACTTGAATAGCCACTGGCTCCCCTTGATCTCTCACTTTTCATAATCCTCACGTTAACGTTATCCATAGAAATACATAGAGTAGTATATTATTATGATTCAAAGTTCCTCGAAAATGTGTGTTCCATTCCTCAGGTAGAAGAAGTTTCTTTGCAAACATAGCCTCTATACGTGTATGTGTCCCTGTTAAAGAAACTAGTATTGAAATACAAGATTATACAACATTAGCATCTTACCTTCCTGTCATTTGTGCTCCCCACAATTTGGAGAAAAGCAGAAAACTGGTATTCTGCATCTGAATCTACCCTAGCAATGAAAGTGAAAGGAAATCACATCCTCAAACTTGAGGAAGGATAGTACGCAGATTGTGAAAAATCCTTCACCTGTCCCGTTTTACACAGTCTCCTGCCCAATGTTGAATCCTATTTTCAAATGGAATTGTTGAGGTTTAAAAATATATAGCTTAAGGGAAGTGGAAAAGCCACTTGGGCCCTTGTCTCCTAAATGCATTAAAAATATCCCCTTTGTAAGGCATCTTGAAGAAGCATACAAATTACAAGGCTTGTGAGAACCACTGTTGAAAAATGCTGTGCGGTACCTTCATGTGATGTTTGCGACAATTGCTGGAGGTAACTACTACCCACTTTCCTTGAGGATCATTTCAGAGGATCAGCTAAAAATGCTGTTAACTATAAGAGACTCAAGCTGTCAAAATCTATTAAAGTGACATACCGTTAATGCTAGCTCAACCTAAAAAACAATCATCCTGTAATGAAATGCTTTATAGAAACTCAGGGAAGCTAGGAAATTCATGCTTCTCTACTAAATTAGCCAGTATTTGAGACCCATGGTGGCGTGGTATAGAAATGGTAATTTGACTCCCTGTGGTGGCTTAGTAATGGCCCCTTCATACTTATCCATAGGTGTGTGTGCTTTTGTGAATATATCTTAGAGACCTAGAAATGACTTTCCTCCAAAAAGGGGGGAAGAATTTGGAAGAAGCAGATGTGGGTAAAAAGAAAGGAAGTTTATTTTCCTTAGTCACCTCCCAAATTTGTTGCTAGTATATAAAAACATAGACATCAACACACTCTCATACACACACACATACACACACACAACACACACACACTTTGAACTGAGGCATGTCTATAAAGAGCATCTTTACAGTGACTTTATTTTTCAAATGGGAGCAGCAAGCACTGAACCCAGTGCAACTATCCTCACAACAGGATAGTCATAACCCCCATTCTGTCCATGGGCATCAAGTCTTTAGTTGAGAGAAAAAGACTAGATGATATTGACATGGCTGTAAATGAGGACCAGGATGAGATACTGCAGTACTTTACATCTTTCTGATAGTCGATAATGAAACACTATCACAGTATACAAAAGTCACATTGGACGAAAATAAAAGCTAGCATGCTCTCCTGACAATTTATAATTCCACCAAATTCATAGACTTCATCTCATCAGATTATTAGAGCCCTGCTCAGAGGGATCAATCATTGAGGAGTTCCTAAGTTTGAAGAAAGTGATTGGGAAGTATTTTCTCTTTACCCTACATGAAAGTAAGAAATAAAAGGGAATCTTCTTCAAGTGCAGAAACTTCATGACCCAAGGATATTAATGTTTCAGTTCTCAGGTCGGAGATGGCTCTACACTTAGGCAGATGTATTATCATCCAGAAAACACTATTTAAAGAGAGCTGTAACACTCTGGAATCATTTGCCCACTGCCCACCTCAACTCCATCCTTCCTCCTTTCTGCCTTGAAATTCCCTTCATTAAGTAGGCACTTAAACTCTGGAAGCTTGCTATGAAATGTGCTTCCTGCGAGAATTTTCTGAACTTTGCTTTAAGTGCAGATTGGCTCATCAGATTATTTAGCTAACACTTGTAGCTCTGATATGATAAAGTATAGTTACATTTCACTGAAGAAAGAGAAAACACATGTGAATTGATACTATAATTTTGACTTCCTTACAACTGTGTTCAAAGATCTCTATTATCTGGCTTTAGTTTATATTTCCAACCTTTTTTCCCACTTTTTCCTTTCATGTCGCATTCTGACTCTTCCCTATATAAACGTCACTTTTCTACACCTGTGACTCTGCTCATTTCTGAAGCCCTCACAGATGTCACATCCTTGATAAGTTGTCCATTGATAGATGAGAGAACTTGAGACAGCTATTTACAGTAAAGAGTTTAGCTCCAATGTATGGTTTCGAGTAGTTCTCAAGTAACACATTACAGTGTGCATTAGAATCACCTGGAGTGCTAGCCAAAGATGGAGATTTTTCGGCTCCACCTCAAAGATTCTGATTTGGTACTTCTATGAGAACTACCAAACTACCAGAATATGCATTGTTAGTAAGTCCACCAGGTGATTCCAATGCAGGTAATTCCAGGACCTCTTTTCAAGACAGTGCTCTAATAATCTTTCTCCTTTGCTTTTTAAATTTCTGGCAAAAGACTTCCCAGAAAACATTTTTTAAAATGAAATTGTCATTAAAAATTATTAATTCCCAGAATTCCATTCCAGAAATGCTACAGTACAGACATTTTTATCTATCTTCCTAGCTGGATTGAAAGTATTTAGATGGAAGATAGCTAAATATGGGTTAATGAAATTGCTATTAATTACTTGTTGAGAAAATGTAGGAATCCCAAGAACATGCTATAATTTGCATCACTTTTGTACTGCCTCTACCAGCTCTGTAGTTAAAGAGTAACAAAACAACCATTTATGAAAGGGCAGGTTTAAGATGAAAATAATTCTTTTGCAAAACTCAGGAAACAGTATCAGAGCCTGCGAACTGTGCTCTTCCAACTGGAGAATCCTGTATTTGTAATAAATTCCTTTTGCTCTGGATGAGTTCTGCATTTTCAATGAGGTTAACTTGGCAACATTCTCGTTGATTTTAATAAAAATAGCTGCTTTGAGGACAGGGAGCTGAGGGTGCCAATTTTACAGCTGCCTTGCACGATTACTCTTACACCTCCTTCAGGGCTACTTAGAACCAGTAAGCAAATTAAGTGTATCGATTGCAATTTTGTTGGTCTAACCCCCTCTTTTTTTTTTTCTTAAGGAATAAACTTGATTCCTTTCAGTATGTGTCTGTTCAGAGTGATCTCTTTTCTTTTCAGCCATAACACAAAGACAACATCATGGCTGGATCCACGACTTGCGAAAAAGGCTAAACCTCCAGAAGAATGCAAAGAAAATGGTAGGTTATTTAAGTTTTTATGGTGTTTCAGCGTTGCACTTTGAGAATGTGTGTTTCTTAAAAGAGGGTCTTGTCTAAAGAAGCCATAATCTGATTGAGACAATTTTAAAGCTGTAATATTTAATGCCCAGATAGGAGAAAGAATTAACTCGGCATTTCAGCAGTGCCATGTGGTTTTCCTTTTTCTCTCTGAGGGAACTGTGCTGGACATCACAGCTCTGTACTCTCTATGGGCTCTGTTTGACTCCTGGCCTGACTTCCCACCACCTACTAGGGAGTTTTTGTTTGCAATATGTCTCTCTGAGGACTCTGATCTTTTCATTGGAATTAAATATGGTGTATAGAGAAAAGTATTGTGGCACTATAAGTAATATTTTATTTTTGTGTTTTGAGGCATAGCATTCTTCTAGTTATTAAGGAATTGGTGATATAAAGATTTATATGTATGGCTTCTTTCCTTTAATCAAACATTTAAATACAACAATTGATTGCATGAATGTGCTGGGTTATCTTTAGTATTTTCCAGTTCCCAATGTAATGACGTTAATTTGCTTAAAAATCGGCTGTTTTCATCTATGTGAAGAGTTTTTAAAAATAATTTTGAGGATTAGATGAAAGTAAACCTTGTTTTTAAAATAGTAAATTATATAAATGAAGTCTGTTACTGATGATACAAGTTTTTGTAACATTGAGTTTAATGTTAAGAGTACTTATAATTCGTCTAAAATGATAAATAGTGTATACTCCTGATGATTCATTATTTGACTGCATTCACAGCCTTTATCTGATCAAATTATTGGAGCCTTGCTCAGAGGCATCTATCATTGAAGAGCTCTAAAAGTGAGGAAAGTGAGGAGGAGTATTTAAACTTTTAAGAAAGTTTTTAGAAAGTCAACTTTTTAAAAAGTCTATAACTGTAAAAGTCCTTTTATTTTAATGGCAATTCTGTCTTTCTCAGACAATATCAAGATAATATTGTTCATTCCTATGTTATAAGGTAACTGTTCACAAGCTGGTTATACAACTGAGCTAAATAAACAATCAGTTTACCGGTTATATGTACATATTTGAATGCATAAATGTCTAATTTTTATCACTACATATAATTTTATATTCATAGCTATGTCTGTATGCCTTCTGTATAAAAGTATAGGTATATGTGTGTGAATCTTTTACAATTATTTTGTGACCTGAGACTTTTGAGCACAATTAGGTTACATTTCATTGGCACTAATAAGACATATGTTGCAAATTATGATAGGTTATAAATTAAATGACCTGATCTGCTATATCTGGGAGTTATGATTTACTGATGCCAGAGATATAAAACTATATATATATATATATATATATATATATATATATATATATATATATATATATATACTAATTAAAATGAATTCAATGACTTTGTAGTTCTGTACCTGTTGAACTTCTCAGCTGTCTGTACATTTGAGTTGTTCTTTTCATTATAAAAGGCTATTAAAGTCAAATTTTAAAATCCTGGGAGAGATGTAGGTTTAACATTTTGCATAACTGTAACATTTCAGTGTTATCAGTTTTTCCCATATCTGTACTCATCTGTCTTCTCAGCATGGTAGATGCCTAAAATATGATACCAGTACCTGTGAATTCATGTGATATTAAAAAATGAGTCCTAGGGCTTCCCTGGTGGCGCGGTGGTTGAGAGTCCGCCTGCCGATGCAGGGGACACGGGTTCGTGCCCCGGTCTGGGAGGATCCCACATGCCGCGGAGCGGTTGGGCCCGTGAGCCATGGCCGTTGAGCCTGCGCGTCCGGAGCCTGTGCTCCGCAACGGGAGAGGCCACAACAGTGAGAGGCCCACGTACAGCAAAAAAAAAAAAAAAAAAAAAAAAAAAAAAAATGAGTCCTAGAATACAGTCTTATAGCTCAGAATGAGTTATAACTGGTTAATTACTATTTTTCTTTTTCTACAAAATAAGTAATTCATAGATTTTGTTTCATATGTTACTGGAGTACTTTACAATGTAAACTAACATCTAGTTAGAATGCTATTGTTCCAGGCACATATTTTAAGTTTTCTTACCAAGAAAAGTGCTTTTTGGCCATACTGTTACTTCTGTTTTATTTTTCTTTAAATAACATAGATTAAAACTGCTTGTTTAAAATGTCGGATGTGAATGGATTGCTGTTGAGCCTACTAGTTAAGACAGGCTTCTTTATATCTATCACAGGTCAGCTCAGATCAAAGAAGTTAATACTTTTCTGAATGCTGAAATATGTATAAAATGTATATAAAAATTGTAGAGGCTTAAGATGATAATATCTTTCACTAGCAAAGATTTATCCTTCTTCCACCACGGAGATGGAGTGGAGGCTAATTACCTTAATCCAATCAGAGCTGAGCCAACATGAGGTTGGGTTGAGCTTTGGTGAGACCCAGTCTACCTCTGGTTTGCTTTTGTTCTTAGGGCGTTTGCGCACCCAGAGTTTCAACTAATAGCCTATTGTAGGTCAGCAAATATTTTCTATAAAGGGTCAGGTAGTAAATATTTTAGGCTTTGGTCACCCAGTTTCTTTGCAACTACTCATTGTTGTACAAAAGTGACCAAAGTCAATATATAAATAAAGGGTATAGACATATTTCAATAAAACATTGCTCATAGACACAGAAATTTGAGTTTCATGAATTAAAATATTCTTCTTCTTTTGATTTTTTTCTCAATCATTTAAACTTATGTAAACTGTTCTTAGCTCTTGGACCATACAAAACATAGGAGGAGGCTGGACTCGGTCCGAGGATGAACCCTGGCCTGGTGTATCCATGTGGAGCCTGCCCCTGGGCAGGTTTTGAACACCAATATTTTTAAAATATTTTTCGTCTCAGTAATTCAAGACTACCAAAAATCTGTGGTGCTTTTCAGGGGGTTTAGCTTAGTTTTTTGCCTCCAGACCGTGCATCTTCTGAATTTGACAGATTTCATCATGGATTGATTGGCATGTGTTAGAGCTTTGTCTGTCCCTCAAGTCTTTGCAACAGTCTGCTGGTTTCTCTCAACCCCAGTGATGGCCTTCTTCCCAGGCCAAGTCTGGATTCTTTCCACAGCCCAGAATCAACAAAAATCATCTACAACATTCCTCCCTTACCTCTCCACGATTCTTTCCTCTTCAGATTCTTAGACCATTTTAGATCTGTTGTTTCAGTAGTTCTTTGATTCCTTTGTATTGTTTATTTGTTATATTTGATCTAGATTTTCTTTGTGTTCTCTTAACCTGCTCACTTCATCCTACCTGGAAGCAGAAATTTTAGTGCAGTAATTTTTAAATTGTACATTTTAGACTTTACTGGGTTGCATGCTATAAATTCTTTATTATCATTATCATACTTAATCCCTCAAGATTGAATTCCATGTTATGTATGTGTGTATACTATTATGAATGTACATATGTATGTGTATGTAGATATGGATCTGTAAATGTATGCTTCTTCAGTTCTGTTTATATAGATGCTTGAAGGTAATTACTTAGTCACCTATAGTAAGATGAAGTCAAGTAAAAGAGAGATGGAAGGAGGTATCAACTGATTTAAATTATTCTTGGTGAGAGAAAAAACTAGCAAATGTTTTCTCATTGGCATCAAGGAGGGAAAAGCCACCATGGATGGCTCAGTACAAATACTTATTAAACAACTACTTATTCTGTTGACACTAAAGCCATCATTTTGCTTTTTTATTTGAAGGATAACACAGATACTAAACATAACAACATACTTCCTTCTCTCAAAATATGGTTGAAAATACTAAAGTCATTGTGTTCTGTGCAATTGTCACAGCTCTGTGCATTTTTGGAATTTAAGCACCAGTCTACATGGCAGAAAAAAGTCTCCACCTACTACAAGTCTCTAATATTAGGATTTGGGGGAGTGCTGTTTAGCAAGCCAATATAGTCTTTTACAAAATGCAACAGAAATAACAGCTAACTATTAAATAATGTGGATGCAAGATTGGTTGAACTGTATATAAAGCATCATCATATTGTCCCCAGTCCTGAGAATCAGCACTGTGATGTTTGAGATATTTCCAATCATAAACATCCCAGTGGTGACACATTCCACATGAACCATTGAATTAGGGTCAATATCAAAAGTGATTCAATCCCGGTAGGACTCTTTATAAAGTTGAAAAGTGACTAAAATCAGTAGGACTACAGTATTGTATTCAGGAGAGGAAATTATGTAGGATTTGTTGTCAGGGAAAGCTGTATTCCAAATCCAAATCTGTGGGCTTTTAGGCAGGTACTTAATCTCTGGGAGCCTAGGTTTTCTTACCTGTAAATGGAAATGATATCTATTTCATGCACATTTAGTTTCACAAACAAGAAGGACAGAGTTTGTTGCACCATAGGCTCTAAATAACTGCTTCTTTATTTTCATTCGAGTATGCTCTGAGCCAACAAATTAGTCTCATAGAAGACAACGGGGAAGAAATTCAGAATGGTTGGCCTACCTTAAGTGCCTTTAATTTCTCTAGGGTGTCCTGAAGAGGTAGAAAAGAACAAACCCATGTAGGCAAAACTTATCCAGCTAGCTAATTCCAGCCTAATATTAATAGATTGGAGGTGCGCCCCCTCCATTCTGTTAAACTAGCTCTAAATTTCACAGAGTTATAATTAGAGCTGTATGAATTGGGTGACATCATTTCTGTATTCTGTATCTATGAATTGTGAGTTGTTTCATGTTACCATAGGAAAGAAAAATCACATAATCTTAACCTTTTTACCTACATGAAAACTGCATTTCAACTTACATGAACTAAAGCTTTGAACTATTACTTAATCTATCTTAAGAAAAAAAAAAAAGCTATGTCTGAAATGCTCATGAACAAAGATAGCATAAGCTTTGTTTCATATTTATTAAATGGATTTTTTCCAAGATAAGGAGGTTACCTTTCTAAAATAATAGAAAATGCTAATTAATTTCAGGTCATTTCTTTTTTTTTTTTTTTTCAGGTCATTTCTTAAGTGAGTTTTATAGAAATGACAGAAAGATTTGGACATGCATATTTTTATTTTTGTAGTTCAAATTCTTTTTCTAGACTACATAATTTATTTCCCTTAATTAGGGACTTTGGCCTATTTTCTCATTAAATTTGTATTGATCATTAGAGCTCCTAATTTCTCAAGATTAAATATGATCAAATTAATATATCCCTTGAATAGTTGTTTTTCTAATCTGATAAACCTGCTAAGATTATATTTGTAAAGTATCTTGAAATTTTTTCACTAGGAAGAATTAATAAAAAACAGACTCTAAAAATATTAACTATTCAAGTACTAAAACTTTAAAGTTGAAAAGATTCATTTATATGCAAATATTGAACTCCTAATGTTTAAATATTATGAACAAACTAATTTGTGTATTTTGTTTCTATACTGATATTTTGAGTGTTTTTGTTAAAAAAAATGAGGAAATTTAGAATATCTTAACAGAAGCAGTTAGTTCTTATTTCACTGACTGGTAATTATTTGTATTACAGTAAGTCCTCCACATATGAACGAGTTCCGTTCTGAGAGTGCGTTCGTAAGACCAATTTGTTTGTAAATCCAACAAAGTTAGCCTAGGTACCCAACTAACACAATCGGCTATATAGTACTATACTGTGATAGGTTTATAATACTTTTCACACAAATAATACATTAAAAAACAAACACAAAACATAAAGAAAACATTTTTAATCTTATAGTACAGTACCTTGAAAAGTACAGCAGTACAGTACAACAGGTGGCATACAGGGGCTGGCATCGAGTGAACAGGGAAGAAGAGTTACTGATTGGAGGAGGGAGAGGAGGTGGGAGATGGTAGAGCTGAAGGATCATCAGCAGTAGGAGATGGAGGGCAAGCTGCAATTTCACTCTCATCTGACGTTGATGGCACAGGTTCTGGTTCCTTGCTGGATTCAATTCTATCTACCCTCTTGAAAAAAATGATCCAGTGATATCTGGATAGTAGCTCTTTTTTTCTCGTCATAGATGACACAGTAGCACTGGACTGCATTCTGAATGGCTGCTACAACCTTCATGTACTGTTCTACGTTCGGGTCCTGTGCCTCAAAAACTAACAGTGCCTCCTCAAATAAAGAAAATCCCCTTGCCATTTCCTGTGTCATGAATCTCTTTGGTTCTTCAGTTACTTCTGCTTCCTCTTGTCTTTCTTCGTCCTTTCCTTGGGGCTCCAGTTCCATCAGGTCTTCATTAGTAAGCTCCTCATGTTGCATAGCAAGGAGCTCAGTGTTATAAGAATGAGCGACATCTACCATCTTTTCACCTCGCTCCACTCTCTCAATTATTTTCGGTTTTGTTTCCATCGTCATCGCTTGGCACTTCTTAGCAGTACCAGCTACATCACCACTGCTTTTATGCTTGCTTCCAGACACCCTGGGCTTGAAATAAAGATACTGTACTACTGTACTCTATATAGTACTATACAGTAAAGTACACAAAAGCACAACCACTTGTAGAGGATGCAAACACATGACAATGTGCACCAGACGTGTGAACTAACTTATGTGATTGGACATGCAAGCGCAAGTTCACATCTTTGAAAGTTCGCAACTTGAAGGTTAGTATGTAGGGGACTTACTGTAGTCATGATTTTCTATAGCAGCACTTTGAGATATGCCCTATCCAATAATATAGCACCCTTTCCATGATTTCATCTCAAGAGTACTAAGAAAAAACAATATTTTAGGAATATAAATTTTGGGGGGAGGAAATAATATTAATCCAAAATAAATCATATAGGATGGATATTGCACTGTTGTGCACAGGTACCAGATTCTGGGTTGTTACTGGCTGTCATTTGTTCTATTTGGTCCCATTCTCTTCTGATGGGTTGGTGTCCAAACAATTAAAGTTGTTAGATGTTTGGAATATCTTTCCTTCCCTAATTGTTTATTTGTTTCCCTTCTAACTATTAATATTTACTTCAGCTATAAAGTCGTACCTACAGAAGGATTATGAAATTTTGTCCTCCGTTAGTTCTTGATTTCTCAACTTACATTTATGCTTAGGAATAAGTTGTGTCTTATCCTTACTCCTTAATGCACACAAGTTTAAAAATAATCTTGACATCATTGAATCTGTTCTACACAGTAGCAAAATTATTTTAAGTTTTTTCAAAGGTGACTTTTTTTAAAGCATTCTAAAGCCACAGGAAATAACAAAAGGATGACAGGGAGGCCCCAAACACCCTTCATGAAGCCTCCCCCACATTAACATCTTATATATATATAATATAATATCAAAATCAGGTAATTGACGTTGGTACAATGAACAGAACCTATTCAGACTTCACCAGTTATACAAGTGGTCATTTGTGTGTGTGTGTGTGTGTGTAGTTCTATACAATTATATCACATGTGTAGCTCCACATAACTATAACCACAATAAAGATTCATTACCACAAGGCTCCCTTATCTACCACTTTGTAGCCATATACGTCTCCTCCCACTGCACAAACCTTAGACACTAATCTATTCTCCATTTCAATTACTTTGTTATTTCAAATGTGTTATACAATAGAATCATACAGTGTGTAAACTTTTGAGATTGCTTTTTCCACTCAATTTAGTTATGTTGAAATCCATTCAATGGTTTGCTACTTTTTATGTACCAATGTTTGTTTAAGCATTTACCCACTGAAGGACACCTGGATTGTTTCCAGTTTTTAGCTAATACAAATAAAACTACAACAGACATTTGTATACAGGTTTTTGCATGAACATAGGTTTAATTTCTCTGGGATAAGTGACCAAGAGTGCAATTGCTAGATTAGTATAGAAAGTGCATCTTTAGTTTTAGAATAAACTACCAAACTATTTTCCAGAGTGCCTGTACTCTTTTATTGTACATCCCCACCAGCAGTGAAGGAGTGATCCAGTTTTTCTGCATACTTGTTAGCATTTGGTGTTATGACTATTTTTTATTTTAGCCATTTTGATAGGTGTGTAATGGTATTGTATTGTGGTTTTAATTTGTATTTCCCTAATGGCTAATGATATTGAACATATTTTCATGTGATTATTTGTCATTTATATATCCTTCTCACAGTATGTCTGGTCATGTATTTTGACCAATTTTTAATTAGACTTTTTTTAAAATTCAGTTTTGAGAGTTCTTTATGTATTCTACATAGAAGTCCCTCTATCAGATATGTTCTTTACAAACATTATCTCCCAGTCTGTAATTGGTCTTTCCATCCTCTTCACAGGGGTTTTTGCAGAGAAAATGTTTTTAATTTCAATAAAGTCTAATTTATCAAAGTTTCCTTTTATGAACCATGTTTCTGATAACAAGTGTAAGGACTCTTCACCTAGCCCTAGATGCCAAAGATTTTCTCATGTTTTTTTCCTAAATTGTATAGTTTTACATTTAAGCCTGTGGTCTATGTTTACTTAATTTTTTATAAGGTGTAAGGTTTAGGTTAAGGTTCAGTTTTTTCCCTGTGGATATCCAGTTACTCTAGCACCATTTGTATAACAGGCTATCCTCTCTCCATTGGATTGTGAATGCAACTTTGTCATAAATCAGTGGGTTCCACTGGTCTATGGGTCTATCTCTGTGCCAGTAACACACTCTCTTGATTCCTGTAGCTCTGTGGTAAGCCTTAATATTAGGGCGAATGATGCTCCCTAGTTTATTCTTTTCTAAGAAGAGAGAAGAAAAGAAAGAGAAAAGAGTTTTAGTTAATCAGGAAGAGATAACAATTCTGAACTTGTATGAATTCTTGTATGTATAACTTCAAGTTATACAGAGAGGGGGAAAAACGACAAATCTGAAAAAAAGAATTTGAAGAATTCACTATTAGAGTATATGATTGAGTGCACCTCTCTTACTACTCAATATATTAAACACAGAAAAATAAGAAGAAAGATTTGAATAACAGAAAAGGTATTCTTGATCTAAAAGTTTTAATGAATGGAGAATACACTTCTCAAGCATACATAGTACTTTATGAACATTGAATACATAATAGTCCATAGAGTAGGTCTTTACAAAATTTAAAGATGACATTCCTGTATTACAGAAAACTTTAATTATATATCAATAAAAAGGAAAATAATTTCCAAATAGGAAATTTTAAAACATTAAAAAATGTTTCCACCTTCATTGGGGTATAGCTGACAAATGAAATTGTGTCAGTTTAAGGCATGCGGTATGATGATTTGATACACATATATACTGTGAAATGATTAACACAATTTCGTTAATATATCCATCAACTCACATGATTACCTTTTTGTGTCTGTGTGTTGAGAACATTGAAGATATTCTCTCTTAGCAACTTTCAAGTATATGATACAGTGCTATTAACTGCAGTCACTATGCTGTACATTAGATCCTCAGAACTTATTCATCTTATAACTGTAAGTTTCTTTCTTTTGACCAGTATCAACTGATTACCCCCCCATTCCCCAGCCCCTGGCAACCACCATCCTGCTCTATTTCTATGACTTCAGCTTTTTAGGATTTCACATATAAGTGAGATCATATAGTATTTGTCTTTCTCTGACTTATTTCACTTAGCATAGTGCCCTCAAGGTCTGTGCATGTTGTTGCAAATGGCAGGATTTCCTTCTTTTCTATGTCTGAATAATATACCATTTATATATATCTTACTTTCTTTATCCATTCATTGACCAGTAGATACTTAGGTTGTTTCCATATCTTGGCTATTGTGAATAAAGTTGCGGTGAACATGGGAATTCAGATATCTCTTTGAGGTTATAATTTAATTTCCTTCAGATATATATGCAGAAGTGGGAGTTCAGGATCATGTAGTAGTTCTATTTTTAATTATTTGAGGAACCTCCATACTGTTTTCCATAGTGGCTGCACCAGTTTACATTCCTACCTGTAGTGCACAAGGGTTTCCTTTTGAACATCTCTTGTCTTCTTGATAGTAGCCATTCTAACAGATGTGAAATGATATTTCCTTGTGGTTCTGATTTGCATTTCCCTGATGAGTAATGATGTTGGGAACCTTTTCATGTACCTGTTAGTCATGTATATGTCTTCTTTGGAAATATGTCTATTCAGGTCCTTTGCCCATTTTTAAACTAGATTTTTTTTTTTTTTGCTAGTTGTACAAGTCCCTTATATATTTTAGATATTAATCCCTTTCCAGGTAAATGTTCTGCAAATGTTTTCTGCCATTTTATAGATTGCATTTTTATTATGCTGATTTTTTTTCAGCGCAGATGTTTTCCCACTTGTTTAGTTTTGCTTTTGTTGCTTGTTCTTTTGTTGTCATTTCCAAAAAGTATTGCCAAGATCAATGTCAAAGAGCTTTGTCCATGTGTTTTCTTCTAGGATTTTTATGGCTTCAGGTCTTAGATTTGAGTCTTTAAGATGTTTCAAGTTAATTTTTGTGAGTGGTGTAAGATAGAGGTCCGGTTTCATTTTTTGAATGTGAATATCCAGTTTTCCCAACATGAATTGTTGAAGAGACTATCCTTTCCCCATTGAGTATTCTTAGCTCCTTTATCAAGTACTATTTGACCGTAAATGAAAAGGTTTACTTCTGGGCTCCTTTTTAAAATTAATTAATTAATTAATCAATCAATTTTGGGCTGCATTGGGTCTTCGCTGCTACGCATGATCTTTCTCTAGTTGCAGTGATGGGGGCTTCTCTTCGTTGTGGTGCGGGCTTCTCATTGTGGTGGCTTCTCTTGTTGTGGAGCATGTGCTCTAGGCTGTGAGCTTCAGTAGTTGTGGCATGCGGGCTCAGTAGTTGTGGCTTGTGGGCTCTAGAGCACAGGATCAGTAGTTGTGGCGCATGGGCTAAGTTGCTCCATGGCATGTGGGATCTTCCCAGACCAGGGCTAGAACCCGTGTCCCCTGCATTGGCAGGTGGATTCTTAACCACTGCATCACCAGGGAAGTCCTATTTCTGGGCTGTTGATCCTATTCCATTTGTCAATGTGTCTGTTTTTATGCCAATACCATACTGTTTTGATTACTTTAGCTTTGCAATATAGTTTGAAGTCAAGAGGAAGTGTGATGCCTCCACCTTTGTTTTTCCCTCCTCTGGACTTCTTTGACTATTTGGGATCTTTTGTGGTTCCATACAAATTTTACAATTGTTTTTTCTATTCTATGAAAAATTCCATTGGAACTTTATTAGAGATTGCATTGAATCTATAGATGGTTTTAGGTAGATGGACATTTTAACAATACTAATTCATCAAATCCATCAAGATGAGATATTTTTCGATTTATTTGTGCCTCTTCAATGTCTTTCATCAATGCCTTATAGTTTCAATTGTACAGATCTTTTCCTCCTTAAATTTATTCCTTAATATTTTTTTGATGCTATTGTAAATGGGATTTTTTTCTTTATTTTGTTTTTCAGATAGTTTTTTGTTGTACAGAAATGAAACTAATTTTTATTTGTTATTTTTCTATCCTACAAATTTATTGAATTCTTTGACTGATTCTAACAAGTTTTTGGTGGAGTCTTTAGGATTTTCTATATATAAGATTATATCATTTGCAAACACAGACCATTTTACTACTTTCTTTCTGATTTACATGCCATTTATTTCTTTTTCTTGCCTAACTGCTGTGTCTAGGACTTAGAGTACTATGTTAAATGAAATGGTGAGAATGGGTGCCTATGTATTGTTCCTGATCTTAGAGGAAAAACTTTTAACCTTCACCATTGAGTATGATGTTAGCTGTGAGCTTGTCAAAAATGTTTTTTTGTATTGAAGTATGTTCCTTCTATGCCCAATTTGTTGAAGCTTTTTATCATGAAGTGATGTTAAATGTTGTCACATTATTTTTGTGCATCGATTAAGATAATCATATAGTTTTTATTTTTCATTCTATTAATGTACTATATCATATTTATTGATTTATGTATATTGAACCGTCCTTGAATCCCAGTAATAAATCCCACTTGATCATGGTGTATGATCCTTTTAATATGCCATTGAATTCAGTTTGCTAGTATTTTGTTGAGAATTTTTCTATCTATCTTTATTAGGAATATTGACCTGTAATTTTTTTTGTGGGGGGGGGTGTCTTGTAATTTTTTTTTCCAGCATCCTTAATTGGCTTTGGGATCAGGGTAATGTGGGCCTCATAAATTGAGTTTGGAAGTGTTTGCTCATCTTCAGTTTTTTGGAGAAGTTTGAGGAGAATTGGTATTAATTCTTCTTTAAATGTTTGGTAGAATTCACTCATGAAGCTATCTGGTCTTGAGCTTTACTTTGTTGGGAGGTTTTTGATTACTGATTCAATCTCCTTACTTGTTATTTGTCTGTTCAGATCTATTTATTTATAATTAAGTCTTGATAAATTGTATGTTTCTAGGAACTTACTCATTTCTTCTAGGTTATCCAATTTATGGTATATAATTGTTTGTAATAGTCATTCCTGAAATTTTTTTATCTCTGTAGTATCAGTTGTAATATCTTCTCTTTCAGTTCTGATTTTGAGTATTTGCTTTTCTTTCTTAGTGTAGCTAAAGGTTTATCAATTTTATGTATCATTTCATAAAACCTATTAGTTTTCTTGATGTTTCTCTTATTTTTCTAGTCTCTTATTTCATTTATTTCTCATCTGATCTTTGTATTTTCTTTACTTCTGTTAACTTTGGACTTACTTTGTTCTTACATTTCCACTTCCTTGAGATGTAAAATTAGGTTGCTTACTTGGGATTTCTTTCTTCTTAATATAGGTTTTGATTACTATAAATTTCCTTCTTAGTATTTCTTTTGTTGCATCCCATAAGTTTTGGTATTTTGTATTTCTGTTTTCAATTGTTGCAAGATTTGTTTTTTTAACATCTTTATTGGAGTATAATTGCTTTACAATATTGTGTTAGTTCCTCCTGTATAACAAAATGAATCAGCTATATGTATATAGATATCCCCATATCCCCTCCCTCTTGTGTCTCCCTCCCACCCTCCCTATCCCACCCCTCTAGGTGGTCACAAAGCACCAAGCTGATCTCCCCATGCAATGCAGCTGCTTCCCACTAGGTATATATTTTACATTTGGTAGTGTACATACTTCCATGCTACTCTCTCACTTCATCCCAGCTTACCCTTCCTCCTCCGTGTGGCCTCAAGTCCATTCTCTACATTTGTGTCTTTATTCCTGTCCTGCCCCTAGGTTCACGAGGACCTTTTTTTTTTATTCCATTTATATGTGTTAGCATATGGTATTTGTTTTTCTCTTTCTGACTTACTTCACTCTGTATGACAGACTCTAGGTCCATCCACCTCACTACAAATAAGTCAATTTTGATTCTTTGTGTAGCTGAGTAATATTCCTTTGTATATATGTGCCACATCTTCTTTATCCATTCATCTGTCGATGGACACTTAGGTTGCTTCCATGTCCTGCCTATTGTAAGTAGTGCTGCAGAAAACAATGTGGTACATGACTCTTTTTGAATTATGGTTTTCTCAGGGTATATGCCCAGGAGTGGGATTGCTGGGTCATAGGGTAGTTCTACTTTTAGTTTTTTAAGGAACCTCTATACTGTTCTCCATAGTGGCTGTATCAATTTACATTCCCACCAACAGTGCAAGAGGGTTCCCTTTTTTCCACACCCTCTCCAACAATTGCTGTGGTATTTTAATCAGCTTGGTTGTTACTTGAGAGTCCCTGACTGATCCCTGCTGGTGCCATCTGCACGCTGAGTTGCCTGTTGTCACTAGTAAGGATGTGGAATTCTGGATGTGTGGGATAGAAAGTGTTACCCCTTGTCTGTGTTCTCTGCCCACCTGGTAATGGCAGGTGTAGGGCAGGGGATGGATAACCTACTTGGGATCCACTGATATCATCACTGCAAGTGTATTAGGCCACCATTCCTGATGGGGGATGTGTTGGTCTTTCTGGGTTCTATGATGCCACAAAGGGCCTCACCACTTAGCTGTGGGTAGATATTGGAGATAAGGCTGTCCTCATGTCCCTGCTGGGCTTTCCTTTTCCTGATCCTTAGGCAAGAGAGAGTAGGCTTTTCTCATTTGTTTGCTTGCTTCTTTGTTTGTATGTACCTATTAGTATTTCTGGCTTATGGCCTTACCCCAGTCTAAGATGTGTAAGACGTAAAAGGGAAACCCTTGGAACTCACTGTGATATCATCCTTCAAATCCCGAGTTTCCTAACCTTTCTACCAATTTACCTTTTTCTTTCCACATTTCCAGTTTTTTTATGATTATCTCTTGAATTATTTCCAGGATATTTGGAGGGGAGGAACAGAGAAAAGTGAGTTTATACTGTCTTGTCTGGGACCACATGTCTAAATATGACTTTTGATACCAAATGATAGCAGTGCTTTAAAGCTTAAGACTATTTTTCCATACATTCTTTCTGTTGCATCTACCAACACTCTGTAAGGTAGGTAGAGATTTTTAACATCAATTTTTTTGATAATGATGCTGTAGTCAAAAGATTTTAAGGGCTTTATCCAATATGAGTATAGAGAAATTGAGGCTTGAATTAAGCCACCTGAGTTTAAGACAGATCTCCATGTTATGCCCATCTTGTAATACTATTAGATACTTTAGCTAGAGACTTTAAGCCCTAAAAATATACTAAGGGAAACTCATTATGAATATTTTACTTTAAAATTTTGTATTTAAAATAAATAAAAAGGAATTTTTTTCATATATTCTCAATATTTTCCCTTGGCCATCATATCTGTAAATAGACCAATCAGTATAATTTTATGATCAAAGAATTTTAATGTCATGTGATTTATGTTCTTAAATTAACAGAGTGAAATCAGCTCTCTGAAAGATATCTTTAAATGAATATTTATTTATAGTCTGTCTTCTTCAATTAAAAAAAATGCTTCTGCTGTTTTTTATGCCTTTACAATTTCTAAAAATGTTCACTACAGTCCGCATAATGTTGGAACAATTTCTCTAAGAGCTAAATATGGGTTTCTGTCAATTATACTTTGAGGCATGGCATTATGTGTCACTCAGTGGTTAGATCTGTTGACCAACACAGAAAACAAAACAGAAAGGTGAAACACTGATCTGATTATTACCAACAAGTTCTTTCAGAATTGGGAGAAACAGATCCAGATCATCAATCCTAAGCCAGATAACTGAACATTAACTATGGATTACAGTTGAAAATTAAAAAAAAAAATTAAGGGAGGCTTGATTTCAGTTGCTTAGGTAAGATGATCTGATTTCCCTGTTGATACATGTAATTTTAAGGTTTGCTAAGTGCTATGTTTCACCAAGCAATCCTTTCCAAAGCTGATGACAATAAAAAAGCAAACTTTGTTTAAGCTAGTTAGGATAAAAAATGAACATTTATGATATAATCCAATGCATGATTGTGACCTAACCACCAAGCCTCTCAAAGTGTCTGTATATATGTATATGCTCAGTGGGACCACACAGTTATAGTTAAGGGCCTTTCCATGTTACTATTAAAAACCCATCTCTTAAAGGAATTATATTTCCAAGAGCTCAAGATTTTATGTGCTCTTTGTGAGAACAATTTTAGCTTGAAATTTGCCTTCAGAAAAAAAGGGGGGCAAACATTATTTGGTGTTTTAATATCAAATCTAGGTAAGGAACCCAAATAGATTTAGAACCACTATTACCAAGACACCACTTTAAGTTAGCAATACAAAATCAATTTAAAATTTTATTGATTTTATTTGTTCTTGAACTTCATACTAATAAGTGATAAATCATGCATATTATATTATCAGTGTTCTGACCCATAAAACTAAATCTTGTCATTTTATATTGGTTTCATGATATTTCTTTCATTTTTAAAAGTTTTATCTCTCTTCTCCCACATTATTTTTTCAACTTATTCTAACTTGTATCCTTTTTCTTTGCCTTCATACTTGTTTGCTTAACCCAAATCTTTCCTTTGAGGCTGTTTTACTCAGTGCTCCAGTGCTTTGAAGCTACAGAAAAGTGACCCTTTCCCTCTGATTCTAGTACTCAGTTCTTATATATCATAAATCATTTTTCTTCCTTTAAGGTAGATTATCTACCTGCAAAGAAGTTTGGACCACTCATCCATATGACAAATATTTATTGGATAGCCACTTTGCTGGTAGAATTGAGTTATGAACCTTGAAAAACGCAAATAAATGCAACACCTGAACCCATTCTTCAAAGAGCAGTATTGTTGAGAAGATACTATGTTAAGCTTCAAAATAATGAGGAACGTTTAGTAAAGGTGTAAGAAAGCATCCATCACACAAGAGGAAAATAAAAGACAACCATCTGTAAACAGGAATGTCAGGGAAGGCTGGATGATAGACCTGGAATTTGAGCAGAATTTTGATAGATGATTGGATTTACAGTCATTCTTTAATGTTCAGCTGCTGCTGAATTGCTTCATTCGGTGACCTCTTTTCTCTTTACTCCTTCTCCCTGGGTTGTTGCTCCTATTTCCATGGTTTTACCTCCCATCTGCATGTCGATGAATCTCCATTTTTCCTTTCAACTCTGATGAATTCTGTCTGCTACTATACATACACACAAGTGCTATACTCATTTCTGATTACTCCATTAGCTTTTGTTTCTATTATGCTATTATTGCTTAGGTAATGCTAGATAGTTCTATCCTCCACTCCTACTCCAGCCAGGTCTGTGTTTGTTATGTTATTTTTCCTTTTACTTTCTTCTTTGAGACTTGTAAAACCCATCCTTTTTATTACTAAACTGTTATTCTTACATGTGTTCTTTTAATCTTCAGTCTATCCTTTCTCCATGAAATGCTTCATGCAGGAAAATATATCTTATACTTTATGACATCTATTCTCTGAAAAATGTCTTTTTTGGAATGGATATCCCCTTTCACTACTCACATAATGTACTTTCCCGCTCTTCTCTCTCTCCGTGCTTTTCATATTCAAAATAAATCCAGGGTTTATTTTTTTGTATTTAAGGTTATGCATGGTTTCTTTCTCACTCCATTTGATTCATTTTTCTTGGGAACACTGCCAGATGTTGTTATTATTTTCTCTATTCCACTCTGATTACTAATATTTATTTTTAAAAACAAAAACAAAAACCCCACAAGAGTCAGATAAGCATTCTTGGATCTTCCTTAAGAATAAAGTTCAAAAAGGTCCAAGTACCAGCTTGGTATATTGGGAGAACATGGATTTAACCCCCAGACACTGAGGGAGCTCCTGATAAAATCATGACCCAAGAAAGGGTCAAATCAGCATATACCTTGAAGTAACATGAGCATCTTGGACATCATAGTATTTTTTAATTTTACAACAAAAAATGTTAGCTTCCAGTAGTTTAAGAGGATTTTCAACAAGAAGATCAGGGTATTCTCCCTTGAACTGAGTTCCCTATGACTATGTTAACACATTTTAAGTTTAATAAATCTTATACACACTATATTTTCTGTGAAAAAAATGTGTTACATTTGTTTCTCCCTCTTAAATGGAGAAATTACCTTTAACTTCTACATGTGGAAGATTGTATGTCTTCATCAGTACCTGTATGGGTTGATGTTCCCCTAATTTTATTTGTCCACTTGCCATTCAGATTCCACTGAGAACATGATTTATTTTGTACAGGACATCTGTCCTTATAGAAATGGAAGCTTGGCTGAGGCTTATTTAAAATGTATACATCTCCCTGCGAATTTTAAAAGTGTGTTTCTTCTTACTTTGTCTCAAAACAGGGGCTTGGCAATTCTCAATCACTGTTCATATTTAATTAGAATCCTACTGCCTGGAGCTATGTCATATTAGCTCTTTTCCAGCATAATTTTGAAATTACCTTTTCCACCAGTCTGAAACTCAGCTTTGTGAGTTTTCGTGAGAACATAACTGAATGATGATACCATTTCTCAAGTCGATGTACTATTATACAGATTCTTTTTTTTATCATCTTCATATAACTCATAACTCACAACTAACCAGATGCCTGATACCCTAAAATCAATGGATTCCTCTCCAAAATTTGTCGGGAAACAGCCCAGTTTGCAGGTAAATAGATACATGTGATAGTTGCTTCTTTTTCTCAAATAGGGTAGTATTCCCATTGTTTTGTTCTCATAATAATATCAGTGTATGGGATAGTATCTGAGAAAACCTTTGTAAATTGTAAGGCACTAAAGCACATAAGTTGATGTTGCTATCGTTGTGATGTAGGGTGTGTAAATTGACAGTGCTAGAGACTGTTCCCTGGTAATAAGAGGGGCTCAGACGCTGATTTAAAAAGCAAAGCCTTGAGTTCAAGGAGGTTTTACCTATTACATGGCTTCTTCACCTGTTATATGTATCTCATTAAAGAGCTCATTTAACATCTATCCTCACTCCCTTTCTTCTCTCTCTTCTTTGCTCCCTCTTCTGGGCTCTTTCACGTAACAGCTTGCGACTTAGAGCTTTCTATTTGCAAGTTTATTTGGAGTAAGGAAAGTTGAAGAGATATTGTGGTTAGATCTCCAAAGGAAACCATTGTATCCATGTATGATTATATGAGAAATAAATATAGTAAGTGTGTGTGTGTGTGTCTGTGTCTGTGTCTTTGTGTAGTATATCAGGGGGCACAGTGAAATAATATGGCATGAGAAATGCATCTGGGTAAATTAGGGAGGACTTCTTTACAAGATGGACTTTTGTGCTACGTTTTTAAAAAGACTGAAGAGGTATGCCATGACAGAAAGAGGAAAAGCAAAAGAAACATGTTTTACATGTGGTTTGACTTGAGGAAGATTTGGGGTGGAAGAGACCAAGCAGGTTTTCCTGATGAAAGCTAAGATTTAAGCAAGTACTGTCATATGTTAAGTATAAAGGTAAATGATCAGAGTGAGAGAAAAGGCAGAAATGTTATAAAGTCAGAGGAGATTGAGGCAAGTACTTGTATGCCATCAAGAAAAATAAACAGATAAATTTTATTATCCTAAGTTTGATGGCCTTAAGCTGTAGAAAATGTAGTTCTGACCATAACCAAGAAGCTTACAGGTTAGTTGAGGAATGGCTAAGAAATGGGACAAGATGGTTGCAATCCAAAGACATAAAATGGGTTCCTGTTACAGGCTCTGTGATCTTATACCTCAGCTGATTTTGTAGGTTTTTGTTGTTTACAAGACATTTATTTTCTAAAGCATTTTCACAGATGTGAAATTGTTTCCTAGTAAGCACTCCATAAAATAGTAAACATTAAAATTCTCATTAAGAGACCAAGGCCTAGAGTTACGGTGATTTATCCAAACCAGCTACTGGTAGATCTATTAATCCTTCCCTTGTGACTCTTCAGTTAGTGACCTTTCCCCCTAAAACACTGCCACTAAGCATGGTGTGGAGCCCAGGGGTAAATACCATCAAAAGTCCCTGGGATTTATAATCCTCATGTCTTCTCTCCCAAAAGATGGCAAGCACCAGTACCATTGTAGTAATCACGAACAGGAACTTAGAACAAGAGCAACAGCATGTGTTTAGGATGATGCTAATTAACATCATTGCACAACTTGGGAATTCACGCTTAGAAGAATGCTTGAGTACTCTGCCAACATTCCACTGGGTTTATAACATCCCATTAAGTGGAATGGGATTGTGGTTACCATTTGCTAGTATCTGTCAGCACACATGGTACCTGCCATTCTTAGAAATACAGTATTCCCTAAAGAATGGTAAAGCTGTTTTAAACTTATTAAATGTTTAGCTTGCTTCATGGGCAATATGCTATCCTTCAAAGAAAAGTTTTCTTATTAAAAAGGTGTTTATTGACTCCTTAACTGACACAAGGTAGATAGATCTATTAAATATTATTTACTGCTCTTTGGTTCCATAGGCCCTGCTGTCTATATTTGTCTTGTCTTGAAAGTTGTTGCCTTTTATTCAAAGGATGTTTTAATGCTGTGTATGGTATATGTATAAAAATTCATAGACAAATCAAGCAAAGAAATAACTATTAATTTTTTTAACTAAGTCTGAGGTAGACATTTTAACATATTAATATAGATCAGGGAACTAAATTTTGCCACAAAAGCAAATTCATTATAGCAGCAAAAATGGTGATGAAATATGTAGTTGGAAGGATAAAGAGATGGTCATCTTCCAGCCTAGTTATTGTAATAATTTAATACTGTCCAGATAGTGCTGAGCCCTGTGACTACAGAGAGGAAACCTAGCACAGCAGGCAAGAATGTGGAATCTCTCTGGAGCCACACTGCATGGGTGCAGACCCTGGTTCAGCCATTTATTGTCCATATGAACTTGGGCAAATTACTGAACCTCTGGATACCTCAGTTTCCACATCTATAAATAGAAGTAAAAATTAATCTTCCTCACAGGCTGCTGTGAAGATTGAATGTATTAATATATTTAAAGTGCCTATATCAGTGCCTGACATATAATAAATACTCTATAAGTAATTCCTCTTATTACTATTAAGCAAAATAGTCTTTCCTCAGACTCCAATGTGGAAGAAAATACTTTGACATTTCCTGAAAAATATGTTTAATCATAAATAAAACCCATGGAGTTGATTTCAACACATTCATGTTATCTACCATTACTTTTATGTTACTACTTTTATTATTAATAGCTTCCAAGCATTGAGTAATTAGTGCGTGCTAAGCATTACATATATTATTCCATTTAACCCCGCGGTAGCTCGGTGAGATGTGGGCCATTATCCCCATTTTATAGAAAAGGAAACTTGTGATTAGTTCAGTCTTCTAATAAACTTAAAAAATATAAAAGAAGACTTAGAACATAAAGTCTAGGCAAATGTAGCTCCGTTCATGTCAGCCTTTTCTTCTCATTTCCCTCTCCATTTTAATTGTTTTGGTAGTAGCGCTGAAATAGCACAGTGTACTTCCTTTGATAAAAGAGCAGCAGATGGTAACATACTCACTGTGGTCTTCTTCATGAAATAAAGTTGATTAAAAAATTCACCTTTCTAAAAATAATTCACTTCTGATGTAATATACTCAGTACTCCAGCTCACTTTGGGCATGAGACGATTAAGAACCGATATAAATTTTCCACTCTTAGATGAGCACAAGCTATGTTTTACTGCTGCCACAGAATACAAAGAATCTTATTAAATTGCACAAAAGATCATTTAATGAATAATTTGATGAATGTCAGAACCTTTATAAAGATGCCCTTGGTTTAATTTTGCTGAGAATTGTTGCATCTTTCCTTTCATATTGTACTTTTCCTCTGTTCAAATTTTAAGGCTTACCTTAAAGACATGTTAACATGCATCTTATGCTAATTTTATGTATCCTGAGCTTGACAATAAAACTGAGTTTATTGTATTTTTCCCTTGGTTCCTGTAACCATAATCATTTCTCTCTCTGTGTGTTCTACAGAAGCAGAAATTTTAGGGGCTGACCCAAATTGCTTCACAAGTCCGTGTAGTTTTTGTAACATCCTTAAAGCAGAAAATTTATATGTTTTTGATCATCACATGCTCCAAATTATCTAGAGCACTGATTATTTGCATCACAAGTGAATTATGAAAAGAAAGGTTAATTATGTGGACCAACTTGATTCCATTAAGAAGAAAAAAAATACGGGGTCTTTTAAATATGTTTCTGTAGCCACTCATCCATAATCCCTACCACCAAATAAAGGAGAAACAAAGCATTAATTCATTTAAATATGTTCCAGCCAATTGGTTATTAATTCTGTTCCAATTTCCTACTAATTCTAATCTTTAAGTTGAACGGTGCTGATTAACATATTTTTATTGTTTAATGAATGTGGTAGATGTAAATGACAAATTCCACAGCTGAGTAAAAGGGTAGAAAATATAGAATTTTTTTTTAAAGTGAGAGAATAATAATCTCTCTTTAAGTTCAGTTCCCTTTGTGTCAACAATGATTTCTCCACCTGCCTCACGCCGGTCATGGAGCCAGAGGCTTAGACTGAAGAGATGGGGAAAAAAATGGCCCTCAAGGTGGTTTTACATCCTATTAATGAGACAAACAAATGTTTGGAACTTTTCAGTGCAAAATGGTAGAGACTGATTTTCACAGGGGGCTTAGGGAACAGAGGAGGAAGACTGAAGGCATCCAGAGCATTTTGTATTTTCTGCATGACTTTTATTGACTGCGCCTTAGTTTTAAAGCACCATACGAGGCACCGAGTGGAAACCCTGCCAACAGAAATCACATAGAGGGTGTTTCTGGGATGGATGCGAGGAAGTAAATAGGAATATATAAGGGTGAACTGAGATCCAGTATCCTCAGGACTTCAAATTACAACATTGAGAACCCCATCCCAGAGGCAAAGTCGTTATAAAGCAATTTTTCCCAGTTAGGAACCAAGTTAATAAGCTACAGGCTAGCATTACTATTGAAAAAAGAGGGCTTCCCCGGTGGCACAGTGGGTGAGAGTCCGCCTGCCGATGCAGGGGACACGGGTTCGTGCCCCGGTCCGGGAAGATCCCACATGCTGCGGAGCGGCTGGGCCCGTGAGCCATGGCCGCTAAGCCTGCGCGTCCAGAGCCTGTGCTCCGCAACAGGAGAGGGCACAACAGTGAGAGGCCAGCGTACCGCAAAAAAAAAAAAAAAAAAAAAAAAAAGAACATCTCTAAAAAGGTAATTGAGAGAAATAAAGTCAAATGTTTCTTAAAGTGAAGTCTTTGAGTTAGAGAGGTATGAGAGTCTTTGCATGTGGCATGATCAGATCTTGGGGCTGATTCCAAAGAGAGAAAAGAAATGACATTCCATTAGTATGGTCTTAGGGTAGCTTTTCAGTTAGGCAGTACATTAACATAGCAAGAGTTCCTCAATTCTTCTTGACTAAAGAAATGAGAAGTGAAGTGGAGATTATTTCACATAAGCCAGTGACCTTATGTCATTTGTGAGACCCTACTGTCTGGAGTTTACGAAGGTGTTTGCACAGAATAAATAAGAAAAATAATGTTTTGTGATGCTTTTCCCCATATGGTCCTTGTCTCTAATGGTTCTAATTCTAGGCTATTTCACAAATATTGATCAGTTTCTTTAGTTTGTGCAAGTCTAAATTTAGTTTTATATAAAAATTAATGGATGATGTGCCTCATTTTCAGAGGTTATTCATATTTGTATAAGATAATAAATGGATTATATATCATGAACTGTATCTAAATTTGTCCCCTGAAAATCTGTAGTTCCCCAGAGAATTGAGAGTTAGTGTTCATTTGTTTACCTGTTTATTGTTTGTTTAACCTTGACTTATTCAAAATAGGAAGTTTGTTTAGTCAAGGAGTATCGAATAATCATTCTCTTGTAGCTTTTGACCATTATTCTGCCTACCTATGTGTGATTTTGCTGTTGTTATCTTCTGCCTTGGCTTCATTGTGTCACCTCTGCCTGATTCCTGTCTCAGTCAGATTTATTAGCTGCAGGCAGCAGTGTTCTCCCCATCAAGTCTGTCACAGAGAGCGAGAGCCAAGCTGTTAGAGGCATCCTTCACTTTTAACCTCCCAATTGTGGTCTGGCAATCGATAACTATATACTTTCATGGACATTTTTTTTTTCCTGTTAAAAAGCAAAGTCAATAATATTAAATGACTCAATTTAGAGAAAGTTATTACTTAAGACAGCTATTAGAAAAATAATTATTTTAATTCTAATGTCAGTATAGTATAATTGAAATGATTTTTCAGTGGTTTAAAAGAGATGGTGTGTGTGAGATAATTTTGTAAAATGCAGATCCTTACATAAAAGCAAGAATGACAAAAGAACAGCCAGCAGGCTTTATATGCATATATAATGTACATGCATATGTATAACTTATACATTGATATACACACATAGAATAATATGAACATCTTCAATTTTCACAGTCTCTACCACGCCCTAATCTACTACATCCAAGCTATTTTACACATTTTTATTACCTGCCTGGACCAGTAGCCATTGGAGTCTGTGTCCTCTGAGAAAGGGAGGTGATGGAGAAGAGATCTAGTGTTTGCCTACTATGTGTCAGGTTCTGTAGTAGGAACTTTCCATGTATTATCTTAAATCTCATAAAACTCTGTGATGCAGTGATTATAATCACCATTTTACAGATAAGATAACAGTCTCTGAGAATTTATAAATTTATTTATTTATTTATTTTTGGCTGCATTGGGTCTTCGTTGTTGTGCATGGGCTTTCTCTAGTTGCGGCGAGCGGGGGCTGCTCTTCGTTGTGGTGTGTGGGCTTCTCATTGCAGTGGCTCCTCTTGTTGTGGAGCATGGGCTCTAGGTGTACGGGCTTCAGTAGTTGTGGCACATGGGCTTAGTTGCTCCGCGGCATGTGGGATCTTCCCAGACCAGGGCTCGAACCCGTGTCCCCTGCAATGGCAGGCAGATTCTTAACCACTGCGCCACCAGGGAAGCCCACTGAGAATTTAATAACTGGCCCAAACTCACACTAAGTAGAAGTCAACAACCAAGATTTTTGTTGTTTAGTTTGCTTTGTATTCTTAGTTTAATTGTTTGAATAGGTAATTTACTATTGATACATAGCCCAAAATGGATAAGCAGGGAATATTTTCACCCCCTCCTTCTGTCCTTTGCTGCCCAGTTTCCTTTCCCAGAAATAACCAAATTTACTGGTGTCTTATATATTCTTCTCTAGATATGTTTTATTCATAAACAAGTAAAAGAATATCCTGTGTCAATTTATATAGAGTTTTCTCAGTTTTGATTTTGTTTTTAAGTAAAAATATATACACATATCAATATATGTGTATTTTCAATATATACATTTTCAATATATACACATTTTCAATATATACACATATCATATCATCACATTGTACACCTTAAATATACACAATTTTTGTTTGTTGGTTATACTTCAATAAAGCTGGAAAAAATAGAGTTTTATGAATAAATAAATAAATGATAGTGTTTTAAATAAAAATGTTCATTCTAAGATTTTAGCATACTTTATTTGCTCATTTAGGTTGTTTCCAAGTTCTGTTATTAAAATTTTTACTACAGTGGATAATCCAGTATATAAGTAATTTCACACATATACAGTTAGAAAGAGTTCAATTTGCAAATACAAAATTCAGTTTAGTATATGATGCAGGCAGTATTTCATAGTAGAAGTGAAAGGATAGATTTTTCAATAGATAATACTGAGACAAGTGGATTGGCATTCGAGAAAACCTGAATTCTCCTGTTTTATCTCGTATACCTCTCTGACAATAATAGTATCCTATAAATATATTGTTGGAGCTTTCTAGATATATGTTCATTTCAGTTCTAACTTCCATTTCTCAGATCCCATCAGTTTAATTTCCAGTGCTACAAATAATATTTTGTTTTAATTAAACTCTCTATTGCTTGGCAAGGTGTCTGAAGTATATCAATTAGCCAATTAGTTCTGATCAGTGAAGTGTCCCTTTGGCTCTGTTCCCACGAGGGCACAGCCATGCTCACAAAGGGCCATCTCTTCGGATTAGAGGCTGAGGCATGGCTCTGTGTCCTAAGGCCAATTCCTTAAGGGTTACTGTTAGGATTAAGTGAGTTAATAATGTAAAACTGAAAGGCTGTCAATTAGCATCGAGAAAACACTTCAAACAAGTAATAGAGAAACAGTGTATCAGTGGTTACCTGTGCAGACCTAGGAGCCTGGGTTTGTATCTCATCACTGTCACCTGTTAGCTGTGTAACCTGTGGCAGATTTCTTAACTTGTTTGTGCCTCAATTTCTTTACCTATAAAATGGTCATAATAACACAGCCTACCTCCAAGGATGCCACTGGCTTACTCTGTGCCTTTGTGTGAATTCGGAAAAAGATAGACATCTGTTAATTTTGCAAACTAAAGGTGTCTTTATGTGAAGAAATAGGAGCCTCTCCATTCCCAGACCAGAGCAAGGGCAAGATGCGCTAACCAACGGCAGGATTTTAGCCCCTGTCCTCACTGTCTGCCACGTGCCTTTGGCAATTCGATAGCACAGCTCTTCACCACGGTCATGTCTACAGTGGAGTATTTTTCAGTGAGTTAATGCCTATATACTCAATGAGTATATTCAATGAGTTAATACCTATAAACACTTAGAACTATGCTCAGCACATAGTGTGTCCTCAGGAAGTACTAGCTGTTCTCCCATCTACCTAGTCCTTCTCACAGTTTATTTCCCAGCCAGGTTTTCCCACTAACCGCCAACTTCAGCACCACCTTATTTCAAAGCCCAAAAGGCAGGTAGCGAGCTTTTCCTAATTCCTCCTTTTTATAGTCACCACCCATTTTAATTCTTTGTAAGCCTGTTTATACCTGACGTAGTCCAAACAGTTAACTTATAGTTTATACCTGATGTAGTCCAAACAGTTAACTTAACTTATATAACACCCCCCCACACACATACACACACATACACATACACACACACTTTTTTCTCCTTTGCAGCAAGTTTGAATCGACTCAGGCACCGAATTTAAAACATCTACTGAATTCCCAGTTTGTACTCATACCTGGGCCTGAGTGAGGTCGTTCCAATGCAATGTTGAATGAGACAGAATTGCAGTTCTTTCTAGAGGAATAAAATCAGTTATTACAGTTCAGCGTGGAGCACGGGGCAGGGGCTGATCAGACAGCGAGTCGGGAACAATTTCTAAGGGAAGAACTGGAAAAGGAAAGTTCAGGCAGGACAAAAGTATAGAGGCTTTTTAACCAAGTCCATTTCCCTGGGCAGAGGCTTTGAGCAGTAGGGAGAAAGTTGAGAGAGATCGAAGCCAGGTTGGGGTGGGTCATGAAAAAGGTCGGGATAAATATTTAGAAGTTGATCCTGTACATAAGAGAGAGCCATTTGAATAGCTTGTGCTAAAGTTCATCTATCTAAAACTGTATTTAGGATATAATTTTGTGGCTGAGTTGCATAGACTAAGTTGGAGCAAAGAAATGATGGCAGTAAGCCACTTGAGATAAGGAACCTGAAGTGAGAGATATTATGAAGGAGGAAATGGTGTGGTTTGAAGATTTGACTGGATGATAATGGGGCTGGCTGACATTTTAACTGTGAAAGTTAAGCAGAGAAATTATAACCAAGGGATGACATACATTTTTCTTTCATGTTATGCCTTGCATTTAGGGCTCTTTTCATAAGGAGTTATTTGATTTCTCTTTCAGAAAAGAAACTATATTTCTCAGGCCCTGGTGGTCTGGAAGAAACCTCAGATTTTCTAGGTTCGGCAGAACAACTTAGAGGAATTTTTTGTGTGTGATAGTTTATGTCTTTTCATGATTACCTCCTTATCCGTGCCATATGGGACACCTCTAAATGCTTGAAACAGCAACTTCTCCAGAGAAGAGCCTAAGGATTTTTCATAATGAAATGCATCTGTTAGCAGCTTGATAAGCCATATTGTGCAAGGTGAATCTCATACATTATAGTTCAGGAATGTGGCACAAGTACCCCATCTATATAGAAAGTCTATACATACCTATTGCTCTCCTGTAAGACAAGTATCTACAAATTAAGGTTCATATGCTAGTAAATCTGTCCCAGCTTATGAAGACTTTCAATGACCTACCTACAAACACCTGCTCATGTCACTACAAATTGGGTTAGTATGTATGCATTTTGAAGCCTAGATTTACTGAATCTCATTAGATTAATACTGAGGGCACTAAAAACATATTTCTTTACTTTTCAAATCTCTTGTATTTATCCCCAGGTTAACTATAGTCATTTTGGATATTTTTATATTGGGTAATATGTCCAATTAGTATTCTGAAATAATAATATGAAGAATATGAAATCATAATAAGCTTTTACCATAAAAGCAAAGTTATAATAAGCACTATGGAAGTATTACAGAATTTATAAACTTATTCCTGAGGGTTGCTAGTAATGGAATTAAAACTCAGAATAAGATACGCATACTTGCCTCTAGCTCATCCTTCAGTAGTTCCTAAAACTGTAAAGGATAGTATCGTCATTTGAAAAGTTCAAGCACCCTCCAGAATGACTTGACAGAAACTGAGAAAGCTATTTATTTGATGTATCACTTGTGAAAAAATCAAAAACTTATCATTTCATTTTGTGAAAAAATGTATTTTCTCCAGGATGGAAAAATAAGCTATGCATTTTGTGGGCCATTAACATATGCAGAACAATTTTTTCTAGAATTTGGCCTGCAGAATAATATTGCCTCTTATTTCACTTTCTCTATTCTCTTGAAAATGAATTAAGTTTAGGAACACTTTTGAATTTTATTTATTCTTGAATCTTGGAGAATTCTGACCCTCAAATTGTAGGGTCAGGATAAGAATCTGAAAAAGGAGACATGGTAATGGCCAAAGGCATAGGAGGGATACAGCAGGAGTGTTGACACAAAAACCAGAGACGCTTCCAAAAGTAAGAATTCATCAATAATGATAAATGCTGCAGTGAAGTCAGGTAGGATGTGAACGAAAAATTGCCCACTGGATTTTGCAACAAAAAAGTTATTAATAAATTTATAAATAAATTAAACTTGGAATGTCAGGAGTTAGAAGCTAAAATGAAGTGAGTTGAAACATGAGGAGACTATCAAGGTGTCTTAGTAGGTCATGGCAAACCAAAGAATTTCTTTCTTTTTTTTTTTTTTTTAAGAATTTCTGACATACCTGTGTTGCTAAAAATGCTCCAAGGATGACGATAGTCATGATAATGATGATGATGATGATGACAAAGATGACAATGATGGTGGTATTTAACATTTCCTGAGCATCTCCAGTATACCAGACACTGCAATAAACACTTTGCATATATTGTCTCTTATAACCTTCACAGCAAACACTTGACATGTAAATGAGACAGTAATAGGTTAGCTCACTCTTCTTTCTTCTGTTTGTTTCCCTTGATGCCTGCCTGCCTGCCTTCCTTTCCTTCCTATAATGTCTAGCACACATCTATTTAACTCTTTTTAGATTCTAGGTAGTTTGCTATATGCAAGAAATACAACAATGACAGAAACACTACTTAGTATGCATAGTAGATGTGAAAAATCATGACAGTCTTTATTCTTCTTTGCTTCTTGAATGAAAGTCTTTCCTTGATTACTTTCAGTTTCTCTAACCCATCACTTTCTCCAGATCAGACTACCTCCATTTCCTAGGGAGAGTGTCCCTGAATGGTATTCTTCCTTCCTTGTTCTCCCTCTTACATGCCAGGATCTTGCAGAGTAGCGTGGACTCCCAGATGTTTAATTTTCTGTGAAGGCCATACAGTTAACACATACTTAAACTTCTCCGAGAAAGCCACTGTGTTTAACACGCGAGAGCTTGGGGTGTCCTTATTAGAACAAATCCGCATGAGAGTGGTGAAGACCAAGCTTTTTGCAACCTCTCCCTCTGGATTGGTTCTTCTAACATCCTAGCCCAGGAACTTCAAAAACGTCTTTAATATTGCTATCTTTATTTCGTGAAGTCTGTTCTTAAATCTCCTTACTTTCTTCTATATGATTCTCCCATATTTGTCTTTTCTGTCACAAGCAGCCCTCAGCAGACACTATAATACTGCAGATGCCTAGTTGCCCGCACTCCTGCATTCACATACAGCCTTCCCAGACATCCTCATCACGGTGGCCAGCGGTCCTCAACGCGTCTCTTTGGGAACAGCCCCACCCTCTCCCAGAAGACCATAGGCACAGGCCCTCTGTGTAAATTACACCAGGTCCCATCCTTTTGTAGTCAAAAGTCCAGAGTGGGCCCAGATAACATGGTTTATAAGCGGCTATTTAGCAATAGCTCTGTGAATATTCTGTACTTTATTGACTCCATCTCTGATTTTAAATCCACCTGTCTCTCAATTTTAGGAACCTTGTAGAAAGTTATAGCCAAGCATCATTTTTGTGTGCTGAATGGTGGCAGAGTATGCTTGTGTTGCATTTGAAATTCTGCCATCAACACACCAAAGACTACATTTTCAGGAGCCATGCTGGCTTATCAAGGCAGGAGACCTTTTGCCCTCCCTCTCCCCTACATGCTGTGCTTTTGAATACAGCCTTCATGCAGCAGCTTTACAATTTTATGCACATCTTCAAGGAAAATTTTGATTCTGCTTGTTTTGGAAAATATTCATCATTGATTTAATAGGTAAGTTGGTAAGGGCTTTTAATCACATTTTGCGAAAGTATTCTGCTAAAATTATGTCCATTGATTGGCTCCCAGTAAATCAATATTGAAATCAGAAGCATTTTCTTCATATTTAATGTAATGTACGACAATTTTAACATATCTAGTACAATTCTCCTAGATGTAGCAACAAATTTTTAATATTAAAATGCCTTGAGTTTTTTTCTCATCATTATTTCTGATGTTATTATTATTATTATTATTATTTTGTGGTACGCGGGCCTCTCACTGTTGTGGCCTCTCCCGTTGTGGAGCACAGGCTCTGGACACGCAGGCTCAGCAGCCATGGCTCACGGGCCCAGCCGCTCTGTGGCCTGTGGGATCTTCCCGGACCGGGGCACGAACCTGTGTCCCCTGCATCGGCAGGTGGACTCTCAACCACTGCGTCACCAGGGAAGCCCTGATGTTATATTTTAAAGTCTCACTCCCAAGGTTCCCTGAGATCAAGAGAACTTGAAGTTTATCTCAAAATAATGATATATTTTCCATTGTTTCTATTTTTAAGCCCTAATCCTGCTGTTTGACTTCAGTGCTCTTCTGCCACTTTCACTCTTGTGAGCAAAATAATTTGATTATTCTGTGTAGCTTGTAGCAGAAGGATTTTTTTCTTCAAAAATTTGAGTCATATGTGCTTGGGAATCAAGTTCGAACCACATCTGACATTATAATAATTCAATTTTACATTATAATCATTTTTTCTCTTTCCTTTTTATATCATTTTCTTCAGTGAGATTTTGAAAAGCTCTAAATCCAAAATTAGGAAAAATCCTTGTTTTAGGCTGTACCAGCAACATAAAATTATTGTATTCTAAGCTGGTTAATTCAGAAATTAAAGTTACACAAGCACAACATACGAAAATGCAGAAAAGCTGAATAAATCTGATTCTTCCAACTAAGAGGAATAGATTACCCAACACACACATACATGAAAAGTGTCTTGGAATTTAAATTTTTTTTTGTCTTTTTAATGCGTCAACCAAAAATGAATGCAGGAGCCTGCAAATAAGACAAGAGTTTATTTGGGGTCTTAAGAATTGAGACACAGATTCAGGTAACCCTGAAAGAGTATTCCAGGGAAGCAAAAGAATCAGGGGCTTATAAAGACAAAAAGCCATGAGGTTGTTGAAAGTTGCCTAGTGAGAATTGTGATTAACTGATGCAAGTCGGAAAATAATTGTCCTTAAAGAATCATGAGTTGTTTTAGGGTAGGGGTCCAATAAGTAAGTAGACTGTCATGAGTTGTTTTAGGCTAAGGGCCTAGTAAATATCATGAGTTTCTGGCAGACGTTCTAGATGCCTTCATTAGGATAATAAGTGGTCAAAGAAAAAAGTGTGCATAAATCACACTTTCTCAGTGGCCTCCTGGCTCCATTTTAGAGAGCTCTCTTAGCTATAACAGCCTCATTTTGATTTTCCTTTCACACGTCTCCTCACTCACTTACACTACACATCCAAATGTAAGCCAAAGAGGGAAACAAATCCTCTCTTACAATGGCTTTTATTACAAGGCTATTTGAAGAGTTTAAAATGTTTCTTTATTGACCTAGCACAGAGTAAAAGTTAAAATATGTATTGAATGTAGTAGTGATAAATAGCGTGATGGTCAGACATGTAGTATGAAAGATGAGTGGAAAGATAGTAAAAGAGAAAAACTGAATGGGGGGGATGGCAAGAGGAGAGGTAACTAGAAAGGTAGGTAGGTGTGCGTGCGTGTGTGTGTGTGTGTGTTTTCTCTCTGTGCTATGTGTTGCTGATTTAAATGGCAGTATTTTGAACACCAGTATATCATTGACAACGTAATCCCTTTAAGTTAGAATTTTCAAAATAACTAACCATCGCTTTGCAATGACAGAGTTTGTGAACCAATACTTTGTTTTCATCTGGATGTAATAAACATGCATTTAAGTACAGAATTCTTTTCTTGATTGCTAAGACTGAGGAAGAAGGTATGATGCTAAAAGGCAGTTTCACAATGAATACGTGTGACTCCCATGAGCTGCTTCACTCCGCTGACTCACACACTCACGTTCTTTCTGTAGAATGCCAGCAAACCTTCTCACTAGCCAACTAAATCTCAGACAACTATAGGATTTGCGTCTGGGAGTTTCTGAATAATTTATTTGAAAGAATAAGTATAATCACATGATACCATATTAAAATGATTGGTAGAGTGAATGCTAGCTGTGTATAGGGGCTGGATATCAAGTGGTTATTTTGTTTTGTTTCTCTAAAAACATTAGAGAATTTAGGCAAAATGAGATGCCCTGGGGAGCAACCCAGTGGATCTTCATCCCTGAAAAGTAATTCGGTGTTTGCAAAGTCTGCAGCAGTCATTATTTCTGCATTTACCAAGGTGACTGTGGCTATTCTAAATACTGATTTGGTTTAAATGTACTTCTATGTTTATCCTGTCAGTTTAAGGAAATGTAAAACATTCACCTTTTCAGAATCTAAAGGTCATTCCCAAATGCCATAGAGAATTTGAAAGCACTGGACTGTCTTAAAATCTTTGCTTATTCTTTAAAGTAGTAGCTTTAAAATAATTGTATACAGCATAGCTGGAAAACATTTGGGGAAGAACAATGCATACATGAGAATAAAGTATTCATCTAAGTTTTATGAAAGTCATTGCACACTTAATTAATCTTTATCTCTGCTGCTGTCAGTGCTCACTTAATAGGAAAATAGAGGAATATTAAATCAGTGGAATATGTCTCATATCAGTATGTTTTCCAACATGTGTAAGTTTTAAGTCATTGAAAAGACCTTTGCTCTTAAGAGATTTTAGATATTCAGCCTCTGCATGTATAATTAATTTAAAGATTGCCATTTTAGAACCCTCATAGATGTGACTAAAAAGGAAAATGAGCCACAACCATGTTAATGCTACCCTTTGCTCAGAACTATCTGCTCACCAAAGTTTATGCAAGGTACGGCTAGGTGATCATGTGAAGATAAGGTTTCTGCCGCTAATTGGTTTTCCCCACTCCGCAGGTTATTATGTAATTCCTGATGAAATGTTTATATTGATGAAGTTCAAAAACTGCCTTGTCATATCTCAAGGATTTTAATTGTCAATCTGGTATGCATTTTTAAGATATGGCAGATTGGTGAAAAAGGAAAAGTAGTTTCCATCTTTACTTATAGAATATAAAAATACCCAATTATAATTTCACTATTTAAGAAAGGCAAACATATTTTGTATGCTCTTTTATCAAACTGAATATATATTACCCATCAAGAACTTCTAAGTTAAACACAGAGCTATAGCTTCAATTGCTCTTACATTTGAAGTTTTAGATTTTTTCCTACTGGACACAGGCCAGAAAAAAGAATGAATCACTGATCAGCAGTTTCTTTTCCACATCTCAAAAACAAAAAACAGATAAACATAACACTGACAAAACAAATACACAGATTGGTGCTCGAGAGATATAAATATATATATTCTGAACAGAAGATTTACCTTTTATCTTTATTATTATTAAATTATTACTCATAACAAAGTGTGAAAAATGAAAAAGGATATATATGTGCATATATATATATATGCACACACATCAAAGTATTTGTATATATAGGTACACATATACATACACAAAAACATATATAAAAACACATACATATAAACACATTCTTCAGAATAAAAAGGGCATTCATAAAGCAGTGTTTCCTAAGCAAAATAGATGCCATGAGAGCCAACCAAGTGCCATTACCGTCAGTAACTGACTAGTTTTTTAACACCTAAAGAGGAGTAGGGGTAGTAGATTGAAAGAAACTCTTCCAGAAATCCCCAGACACAGCAAACTAAGAGAAAAGAGATGGTGCCCATTGCAGTTCACAGGGGTTCTGTGAGCTACTCTAAAGGCAATACTCTTATGATTCTAGAAATCTAATCTCCAAGAAAACTTTTGCATTGATTTACAGATTATTACTAAATTTATGTCTCTTGCAAATGTGTTCATGCTTACATTAGTTGATATCTGCTGTAGGTAAAGGTAAATTGTCTCTTTTATTCAGAATACTGCAGAAGGGTTATTCAGCAAGCAATATGGCCATCGGAATGTTTTAAGCATTTGTCTGCATCATACCTTCTGCCAGACTGCCTTTCCCTTCTTGTCTGTGAACTTCTTGTTTTTAAAACCCAGTTTGAATATATTATCTTTCTGGAAAATTTCTCTGGCTTCTTTCCATCCCTACCTTCATGGAGTTTATCATACCCTCCTCTCTGAGAACTCTATAGTCGGTATATCTTTTTATTGGTGCCGCCACTGCCCTGTACTGTATCCTTTTCACAAGTCTTTTTGTCCTAGCGTATGTTTAATAAACTTGTTGAATTTTGATTATTCAGTGAAATCCCTGAAAATAGGGAGTGAGTCTTACAAATCTCCCTTTTAACAATGCCTGGCACAGTGCTTGATGTAGAATATGTGCTCAATAATTATTTTTTAAATAAATGAATGAATGATGACTGTGACAGGCCCTGAGAAATACCATTTTCCTCCAGTTTCTGGAAAACGGAAGGATGCTTAACAGAATCAGGATCGTCACTTTAAAAGGATGTATAAAGGAGATGGACAGTAGAATGTTGGTTACCAGGGGCGATGGGAAGGGGGAAATGGGGAGGTGTTGGTCAAGAGGTACAAAGTGTCAGTTATGCAAGATGAATAACTTCTGAAGATCTAATGTACAACAGTATGACTGTAGTTAAGGATATTATATTGCATACTTGAAACTTGCTAAGAGGGCAGATCTTAAGTGTTGTCATCCCCCCCCCGAAAAAAAAAGAAAGGAAAGAAAATGATAACTTTGTGAGGTGAGGAATATGTTAATTAATTTGATTGTGGTATCGTATTTCACTACTATATACATATTCCTAATAGAGAATAGTAATTCTCTATTACTGAGGTATAATAGAGAATTAAAAATAATATATACATATATTATTTTTAATTCTCTATTATACCTCAGTAAAGCTGAGGGAGAAATGATGTTTAAAGAAGATAGAAAGTGGAATATGTCCCAAGATTAATATAGTGGCACAAATTCATAAAAAGCCTCAAAGGTCATCATAAGCTGGGCTGACAAAAGATGTCATATCACTAATAACAATAACAAAAATCCCTCTTTATATCATGTATAGGAAGATACTCATCACCATTACAATGTTAAAGGGTAAAATAGAGAGCAAAACTCTGTGACTCCTGATTTGTTGCATGTTTTTCTTTAAGAGAAACTGTCTTCACAGGGGAAAGACTAGGAAAAAAGTATATCATATAGAAAAAATTAAAATTCAAGTTGTCTAAATGAGTCTGTTAGTCTCAAGTTTACAAAGATGGTCCTGAGAACTGTCAAAAAATATCGAGTGGTCCTATTTGAAATAGTGTAAATTCCCAGACCCAGAGGCTGGAAGTAATTAAATGGGGAAATTATGAGTATCTTACTGTTTCCTAAAGGAACAAATGAGCAGATTTTGTGAATGACAGATAGGTAGACTTGTCAAACTTTGAAAGAAAAAACAAACAAGAACAAATTACTAAATAGCTTATTTTAAAGCACTTAGCAAAGAACGTCGTGATCCTTAGGAGCCAGAATGATATCACTAAAAATAATAGATACCAAACCAACAATTATTTTGTGGTTAGGCTACTAGATTATGGCAAGAGAATACTATTAGCAGCCACCATTTAATAAGTTAACGGCTATGTGCCAGATGCTGTGCTCAGCATGATATGTTCTGATTTTCATTAAGATACTAGCGTAATATCTCAGGATATCTTTATGGGTGAGATAGAGAAATAGGGATTAAAAGATAGGCAGATTTAAAGCTGGTTGAAAAAGTGTACATAAAGAGACTTGATAGTCTGTAGTGAAATGGTGTTTTGCTATCCACGTTGTCATATTGCATTAATATTAGAAACAATGTAGGGAGTTCCTTGGTGGCCTAGCTGGTTAGGATCCTGGACTTTCACTGCCATGGCCTGGGTTCAATCCCTGGTTGGGGAACTGAGATATCCTGCAAGCCATACAGCAGGGTCAAAAAAAAAAAAGAAAAAAGAAACAAGTTATATCGATTGCAGTTGTAGGTGACTCAGAGCTGGGAATTATAACTACTAATAATTATAGAATGACGGAATCAAGATTTCCGAACTACTCAGTGTGAAACTAGTAAGAAACCAGTATCTTAAGAGAGAAATATAAATGTCTAAATTCAGAGTTTTTTAAAAAGTTATTTTTTAAATTAATAGACTTTGTTTTTAGAGCAGCTTTAAGTTTATAGAAAAACTGAACAAAAAAAGGCAGAGTTTCATATATCTACCTCGCTCACACTTACAGTTTCCCCTTTTATTAACTTCTTGCATTAGTGTGGTACATTTGTTACAATTGAGGAACTGACATTGATACATTATTATTAACTAAAATTCTTAGTGTACATTAGCGTTCCCTCTGTGTTGTATAGTTTTGTGGGGTTTGACAAATGTGTAATGCCATGTATTCACCATTACAGTATCATACAGAATAGTTTCATTGCCCTAAGAATGTCCTTGCTCCATTATTCTTCCCTTCTCCCTAACAGCCACTGGCCTTTTCACTCTCTATAGTTCTGCCTTTTCCAGAATGTCGAATAGTTGTAGTCATATGATACATAGCCTTTTCAGACTTGCTTCTTTCACTTCTCAGTATGTATTTAAAGTTCCTCTATGTCTTAAGTTCCTCTATGTCTTTTCATGGCTTGATAACTAATTCATTTTTATCTCTGAATAATGTTCCATTTTATGGATATACCACAGTTTATCCATTCACCACTGAAGAATATCTTATTTACTTTCAATGTTTTGCAATTATGAATAAAGCTGCTGTAAGCATTCATGTGCAGGCTTTTGTGTGAACATTAGCTTTCAACTCATTTGGATAAATACCTAGGAGTATGATGGCTGGATTAAATGGTGAGGATGTGTTTAGCTTTGTATGATATTGCCCAACTGTCTTCCAAAGTGGCTGTACCATTTTGCATTTCCACTGGCAACAAATGAGAGTTTCTTTTCCTCTCCATCCTCACCAGCATTTGCTCTTGTCAGTATTCTGGCTTTTGGCCATTCTGAGAGGTGTGTAGTAGCACTGAAATCAGATTTTAAAAACGAGTTTCACATGTAGAGAAAGGGGGAGACCTGATTACAAAATGGTTCAAATGGGGAAAAGAAATGTTCTTGGTAGAGTCTGTGGATCATAACATTAGTATATATCGAGAGCTTGATAAAAATGCCAAAAACAAATCAAAACAAAACAAAAAATACCTTCATGTTGTTGAGGTATGTTAACTATGCCAGTGCCCTTCCCATGTGAATAGTCACACCATGCTTTTTTGGTCAGGCCCCATGTGGAGAACAGTCCTTGGGTCACTTTGGAGCACATGGTACACTGACAGCTTGGATTTGTTCATCCAAGATGTCGAGGTTGTGGATATGATGTGAGGCAAAGAATGGTAAAAGAGAAGAGCAGGACAAGGAGAAATATCAAAACTCTATCAAAATAGTACTATACACCTATTAGAATGGCCAAAAGCCAGAATACTGACAACTATCAAAATACCTGAACAAATGTCATGTTAAAGGGATTGCGTTTTTTTTGTTTCCACATTGCTAAAGAAATCCTCCCTATTCTCAAGTATAAAATGGGGATAATTTTACTAATCCCCAGGGATTTTTGGTAGAGTATATGAGATAATGTCTCATATTGCCTGTCTCATGATATGTGTTCATCATTGGATTGGATACCCAATGAGGATCCAGAGGTGAAGAGGGAGGTCTTGTCTGGGAAGCACATAAGTGACACTTGAAGTGATGTGACATTTGGGTGAGGTGAGTTGACTCACCCACCAGAGACACATATAGAGCAAAATAGAAGAAGTCCAAGATGGTCTCTGAAAAGACCAGGAGGAAAAGGAACTAGGCAAGGACATTATTGCAAGAAAAAAATGAACAGAGTCAGAGCTTTTGTGATTCTTGGCTCAGGTACCTGAAGCCAGGAGCCTGGGGAAACAGCAATTCCTTTATACAGATTTGCTTCAACCATTTTCTCTCCTTTTATCCCTTAAGAAAGAACCCTGTGAAAGAGTCACCATTAGTGAGATTATATGGTATTAATGAAGTCTTTCAGTTTCTCTTCTTGCATTGCACCTGTCACCACAGTACCTGGATGCTTATCTCTGTACTTGTAGGGAAAGGTTCACATGTATTCATTTTGCAGAGGAGGTCTGGCAGATTTAGGTCTGGATGTGGCAGTAAGGAGAGCTGTGACATTGTAAGACTACCCTAAAAGTAAAAGTAAAACCTCAGAGAATACAAAGAATAAAGAGGCTATTGGTGTTCAGTGTAAAGTGAACGTGATAACATTAATATATTACAAGTAAAAAAGAATAATTTTCAAAAATTATTTCTTTAGTTTTCATACTAAAAACAAGCGTGATTTTTTTTTCAGGAGAAACTCCATTAGTTACTGACATGCAATGGGTTGAAATGACCTTATATTTAAAATTTTTTTTAATATTCTAATAAACAGTAATATAACTTTCTGCATTTGAATGTTCACATTGAATTATATATTTTGGGGTTAATTTGGTAATTTTAGTATGGATTTCAAAGTTATTTATGAATTACTAGGCATTCTTTATATGTTCCTCTGGTACCTGATACCCTGGTACATGTGTTCCACTAAGTTTTTCTCCATATTTCTTAAAGGGATGTTTGCTTTACATTTTCTGCATACAGTTAAAGTTTCCTATAAAAATGAGACCTTCCTTATTAAAATTAATCAAACAGCAGCTTATTTGGTTGTTTATCCAGAAAAAAAAATACCAACAACAACTGTCTTTTTATGTTTTGAAGTTTTCTGAGTTTCATATTTTCAACTATTTATTTTGGGGACCTTTCAAACCCACTACCACAGTGGTAGTATACTGTTCTAATCCCAGAATGAAACAAAGAAATCATAAGCCTAATTTTAATACTATTAATGATATTCTGTCTTCATAGTGTGCTCTACAGTTTTCAAGGCTCTTTAATGAGTATTACTCTTACCATCCAAATCACAGTTGTTATCATCAAAATCAAAGAGACAGTACCACTTCCTGGTTGTAGATATGGGCATTGGAAGCAGATAGAACTGGTTCTGCAATTTAATCTATGATCTTGAAGAAATTACTTAACTGTCTGAGTCTCAGTTTCTTCATTTTAAATAATACCTCATAGGGTTGCTGTAAGGAGTAGACAAGATAGTACATATTCCACACTCAGCACAGTGCCTGGCACAGATAGGTACTAAACAATGCTAGCCGTCATTATCATCATCATCAACATCGGCACGTTACAAAGATATGGTTACATCAGTAACTTTAAAGATTCAACCAGATCTAGAAGCTTGGAAATAAAGCAAAACTCTTTTAAGTCAAGATCCTGAGATAGATGTGACTTTGCATTAATTATGCAAAACCTTTGTAAATGCCTTATATTTCCCAAGCACATATCCTAAGGGAACATTCCTTAGTCTTATAACAATGCTCCCCAGCAAAAGGGCAAACAATGTGGGGAAATTCTGCAGCACATCACCCTCTTGATAATTCACAATGTGCATTAGTGTATCAAAAGCCCTGATCCAGGAAAGAAACTTTACCATCAGCATTGCCAAAAGTGCCCCACTCATATAATAGTGCTTACACTATGCCAGACTGTCTTGAGCTTTTTACATAGAAATTCATTTGATTCTCACACGCCTCTGAGGTAGATACTATTATCATCCCCATTTTGCAGATTAGGAAACTGAGGCACAGTTTCCTATAATAGGTAGGTTATAATATGGGCGAGATCCCTCAACTACTTAAGAGGCAAAGTCAGGAAATGTAAGGCAATTATACTCCAATAAAGATGTTTTTTAAAATTAATTAATTAATTAAATTCAAATAAAAATAATCCCACCCCACATATTGTGCCTATCATCCTCCCAGGACACTGTGAAATAAACTAGTTCCATGTTCAACACCCACCGAAAGAAACTGTAAACTCCTTTGGAGGCCAGCACTGCATTAATACACTCAATAAATGTTTGTTAAGTAGATCATAAAACAATTTCCTTTTTATTTTTCCTCTGCATTCTGAACATTAAAAGGAACCCTCTCATTCTAATGCAGTACTAGAAGTGTATGTTCTTTAGGCCGGTAAGCTCCTCAAGAAACTTCTGAAGTCACACACGTTCAGATATAAAGAACAGGAAGGCCACAAAAATAGGTGCTTATTCTGCACAAAATCAATATTTAATACTTCCAAGTCACCAATGGGAACGAAATTAATGGAGAGAAGTCCAACAAAGTAATTAGTTCACTGCAGGTGACCAGTGCATGAAGAAACACTTCTAGAAATGACCTTGATGTCAACATTTCACCACTACTGCTCACCACTGAAATAATTACTTTCTGTCTTTTTCTTACTTGTCATCCTCCATCATTATGTGAAGATCATATTACTATTGATATTACATTTATCATGGTTCGAGGATCAGAGCATGAAGCTGCAGGCCCTTATTCATCTCACTATTACCTGAACCTATCACTGTGCCAGAGCAGGTGTTGAATGAATTAGTGAATGAATGAATGACCACCCTTGGTAGAAAACACAGTCAGTGGAAAGTTGGGGTGACCTTAGTACTAGTCCCAGCTGCATCACTAATCACTTTGCTACCTTGCAGAAATTACTCTCCTTCCAACTCTGAGACTCTATTTGCCATCTGTGCCAAAAAAAGTGACAAAAAGTGACCAAAAAAAAAGTAAGTGGAGAAAATGAGAAATGTGCCTGTAACCCTCAAGTTAATAAAGACCTGTTTTAATCACACAGACACAATCTTCCTAAGAATGTTTCTTTTTAAACTCATAGAGACCTCAGCATCCTATCTGAAAAACACTTTCATCACAATGAAGCATGTGCTTTTTGCATGCCGTATCCAACTTAGTCATCTCATTAATGAATGCAACATTATAGAACATTTATTTGAGTTGATTAAATTATCCCTAAATGGGGGCAATTTCAAGATATGAATAACTTTCCGTCTTTTATATTTCTAACTAGACATTCCCTTTCTCCCTTATTCTGCCCTGAAGGTATGTAAAGGTTATAAATAATTTTAAAGAATACTTCCTAAAATGTCTTGCATTTTAATGAATTCCCAAGAATGAAGTCCCAAAAGGATTTTAGTATTGTTTAAATCATGTGAGTGTTATGTATCAGTATTTTGTTTTGTTCATGAAACTGTCATCCTCATACTAGTGTAATTTGATAACATAGGAGGATGAAGTGATAAGATATAATGAAGATATAATGAAGACAGACATGGGGAAGTTGAAATTAAGGGTCAATCTCACATTTTTCAAAAGAAAATTTTCTACTGATTTCTATAAAGAATGTATTCCAGGGGCTTCCCTGGTGGCGCAGTGGTTGAGAGTCCGCCTGCCGATGCAGAGGACACGGGTTCGTGCCACGGTCCGGGAAGATCCCACATGCCACGGAGCGGCTAGACCCATGAGCCATGGCCGCTGAGCCTGTGCATCCGGAGCCTGTGCTCCGCAACAGGAGAGGCCACAACAGTGAGAGGCCCGCATACCGCAAAAAAAAAAAAAAAAAAAAAAGAATGTATTCCTGAATGAATCAGATATGTCCATAATTATTCAAAAATGGTATGAAGATTCATTTGTATGGCAGCTGCCATAGGCACAATCCTCTAATTCATTGTTATCCAAAATGCGCAATGTACCATGAGAGTAGATTTTAAGTGTGAAGCACCTGAAGCTTTAGATTAAATGAAATCACAAGTAAGAAAGTTACTTTCAGTTTACTTCTTATTACCTGGTTCTACCAAACCTCAAGTCTAAAAATCTCTTAGAACCCCTTCATTGAATGCAGTATTAGGGGTACATATTCTTTAAGCTAGTAAGCTCCTCAAGAAATTTCTGAAGTCACACATGTTTGGATAGGACAAACAGGAAGGGACAAAAACAGGTGTCTGTAATGCGCAAAATCAATACTTAACACTGAACTCTCCCAAACCACCAGTGAAAACTGAAACTAACAGAGAAAGGTCCTGCATAGAACTTTCTGAAGATGATGGAATCTAATCAAAATCTAATAAAACTGTTTTATCTATATTCTATTTATATTTATTGGGTTTTTTTCCATTTATGTTGAGGCATGCTGTTTTTTCTTTTACGTAGTGACAACAACATTTCCTGTTTATATTTTGTAAGCTTAATTGTGCATCAGTTTAAGGAAAAATATTAAGTAAACAGTAGTGCTGATGGCACACAGACGTGCCAAAGATTCTGACGGTGGTATATTCGTGACTAAAGTTTGGGAAATATTGTTGTCCCAAGTTCAGACATACAGTCTCTTCTAATACACTGCCTATGTCACCACAGCTGTTTGTCAGGACCATTAAACATAGAAGCAACTTGCCAATGATAGTGATGGGAAGGAGTGCCTGGGTAGCAGAATGAAATCGCAGGATTAGGAACAGTGTTGAAAGAGAACATTTATGTCTCCTATCTTCCAGTAATCACAAGACTGAGTGACTGTCTGTAAGCCAGATCAGATGCCCTTTGACCTTTATATTTACCTGTTGAACCATTCACATGGTTATGTGGCATGGTAAAAGATTTTACTCTATAAGAAACTGTGTGCGATTCCTTTGTGAGTCACTGACTCTTTGATAAAGCTTGTCTCCAGTTATCTTGTCCTCACGTCTCACATGTTTAATCATAGCATTGTACATGATCAGCAGTTTGCTAGCAGAGGTGGGTATGGGTGTGTGTTCCTGTTTTAGTATGCACATATAAACATATACGTAAATATATATACATGCATATACTCGTATTTAAATTATTGCTTAAAATATAAAGCATGGAGCTAACATGACATACTCTCATGTTTTTGAGAATCCTCTTTTATCCTAGAACAGAGAATTTTTTGAAATGGCGCTTTGTTTTTGAAAATAAGTCAAAATGTCCTATGACCTATTTGAATGTGGTCCTATGCAATGGGAGTGTTAGCAGTGGAATTTGGAAGTGTTTATTAAGTTCAGACTTGGTACATTTTTGCTCAAGTGGCTCATTTTCCAGATGCCTATTAGTAAATCAGCTTCCCTAGCTGTATTCCTTCAGATAACATGTATCAGCATTATTAGCACCAAATACTGTTTTATTTTTGAATGTATAGATAGTTTCTCTCTGGGTAGTGCCACAATCTTTCTAGAATCATTCTGATGACAAATTTATTGTAACTGATGAACTGTCATCCACATAGGATAATCAAAATGAGTGATTCTTCTGAGAGACTGCTAACTGTGCTTCTTATAGACGGGCCAAGGTTGATTGATTTGACCTGAAGTTAGGTATAATAGTCATAATTTAGATGCGTTTTGTAACTCTTCTGTTGATAAGTATATAGTCACAGTCTGGTTGTTTCATGCTTATGAGCATAATTGGGACACCTAAAATAAGATGAAATCGCTGAAGCTTCATTTCAAGAGCGAAACCCTGAGAAAACTATTAACAACTTACCATTTCTAGTTCATGTGTGAGTATATAATGAGCCTTGTTAAAATGACATTTTATAAAGAGTGCTGCTTTTCTGGTTGCCCACTTTGAGCATCAGAACTTGATTGCAGAGGACCTGAAGGACCCATCTGGTATAGGTTTTTATCAGTAACAAAATCTGGAACAGTTCTTTAATTAGTGTTTTATGAAGACAGCAAAAAGATTAGCTGATGATGTATCCATGTCCAGTTTCTTTTTTGAGGAACTGGAGAAATTCTTAGATCAGACTCCTCTGTTCAGTTCAGAATGCTCATTTTTATGTGTTCATCCAAGATCTGTTGATTCTCTTTGAGAGGCTCACATCTTATTTATCCCAGTTGAAATTAGTCACTTCTCTCATAGAAAATTTTAAAACTTAAAAAATTAAGTGTCAAGAGCGTCTGTTTAAATATGCCAGAATAAAAATATTTTTATTCCACTCTCCTGCCCTGTGTCCCACTAAAACTCACCATAAATAAATATAGACAGAAGAGAAAAGCATTATCATCAGAAAGAAGTCAAATCTATGGTATTTTTTTCAGTTTCAAAAATTCAGAAACATATGATTTTTCAAAAACAATTTTTTAATACATACTAGAGTTGAAAGAAAATATTAAAAGACTAAGACAAAAGAAACATGAAATAGAAACTGGCAGGGCTTGATACAGAGAGAGATGAGGGAAAAAAGTATTAAAAGTATAAAGGCCTTGGCGGTTCAATGGTAGAATTCTTGCCTCCCAGCTTAAAGGTACAAAAGCTATATTAAAGGCAACAAAAATAGCATGAACAAGATTTTTAAAAATCAAGAAACAGAGAAGATAGGCTTGAGGAAAGAAATATATGAAAGAAATATAAAAAAGGGTATATAGAAGATGATACACGTGAGAGAGACAAGGTAACCTAACTGATGTTTCGAAAGAAGAAAATACATTAATAAATAAAATAGAAGAAAAATTTTCCCAAATTATCAAGTTTGAATTTATAAGTGAAAACACTGGATCTCAGAAAATCTGATATAAAATAACCAACATCAGAGTAAATCCTGGTAAATTACTGTAATATTCTGAAGCATACTATCGTATGTTGCATCAAAGGTTTAAAAAAAAAGCAATTTATTATTTATGTACAAGGAATAAATTCCAGGTAAACCTTATACTTTTTGGTAGCAACACTCAATATCAGAGTATAGATAATATGTACCAGATTCTGAGGTAAAGTAAGTTTGAATCAAAAATTTTAGTCAGCCAAATTATTTTTGTAAGTATGTGTGAAGAATTTACATCAAACAATGGACATTCTCAGGCAAGCAAGTACATAGCTCACGGGTCCCTTCTTTAAATTTTCTACTGGATTTCATAATTCAGCCAACCAAAAGATAAACCAATATAGAGATTTCAGAATAGAAAATCCCTGGTTATCATCATTGATTAATTTCAACTTTGTGTGAATTACGGTAACAAAAAACAGCTTATAAACTTAATAACTGTTGATAATTTAAAATTTTAAAAATCAAACAAAAATTCTGGGTGGAGGAAGGCAGGTGGTCAGAAGATGTGTGCTTTCAAGGCACTTGAGAGGTTCAGTATGGCTAACACATTGGATGGATGTGACTAAGGTGGAAGCTAGAGATGTAACCAAAGGTCAGATCACTCTGGGCTCTTAAAACACATTAAGGAATTCAGACATTTTCCTAAGAGCCGTGGGAAGCTAACATAGGGCTTCAAACTGGGCTTCTATATTTTCTGAGAAAACAGGAGGCAAAGTCTCCTGCTGAGAGTGATGAGGGAAATGATGGGGTCAGAGGTAAGAGAAAGGAGGTTTGGAATACTTGTATGAAGAATAACAGAAAGCTTCCTAGAGAAACCGAAGAGGTGCAGAGCTTTTCCTGTGCTGGCACCGCTGTGCATATTGGCTGCTAATGACTATGGTGGTCCACTTTTTGGGGCTGAGAACTGCTTCACCTAGGAGATTGAGCCTTCACACCCTGAACTCCACCCTCACCTCCTGGATGGGAGGTAGCAGCCTGCAGTTAATGAGTGACTGGCATGGGAGTTCAGTCGGCAAGAGGCCTGTCCCAGAGCTTCCACGAGACAGGCAAAAGCTACTTTCCAGTTAAGACCATTATCTTTGCTTAGCTTTCCCCCCTCGTCCTAGTCTGCTTTTCTCACTCTCATTTTCCTGAGAGCACTCTGTCAGTAAACCTTGTGAAAGACTTCCTGTCATGGGTACTTTGAGGAAACCCATTTATTTAAAGACAGAGGTTTCTGGGCAGGTTTTTTTGTTTGTTTGTTTGTTTTTGTGGTACGCGGGCCTCTCACTGCTGTGGCCTCTCCCGTTGTGGAGCACAGGCTCTGGACGCTCAGGCTCAGCGGCCATGGCTCACGGGCCCAGCCGCTCCGCGGCATGTGGGATCTTCCCGGACCGGGGCACGAACCCGTGTCCCCTGCAACGGCAGGCGGACTCTCAACCACTGCGCCACCAGGGAAGCCCTGGAACAATTTTTTATTCTTCACTTAGCCAGGCTTTACGTGAAGCAGCACTAGCTCTCCAATACAGTAATGCTAATCAGTTTTTTAAATGAATCTAAATCCTTAGGCCAATGAAACATTTATCCTTAATGAGAAATATACTTAAGTAAGAAGTGTCACTTCCTCTTTCTCTGCCCAACCACGGTAATAGGAAAAGATTGTTAGGTATGAGTTTGGATGTCTTTCTCCTCTAGAGCAGGGATTCTGAAAACGTGGCCCAAGACCCATCAATGAATCATGAGGGTCCTATAAATGGACCAAAAAGGGATCTAAATTTTTTTTTACTTATCTGAGTGGCTTATTCTTTCATAAGCTTTAGTTTTTACTTATGATTTAAGGTTCTGTGCAGAGAGCCAACTAAATGAGTTGTTGATGATTACTAAATTTGTAAATGAACATTTGCACATTACCCCAGTTTACTGATGATTTTAATTCAGTGTTCTGACTGCAGCTCAACCCTGGAACAGAAAGTTGAAATCTGAAGTTGCCCAGGCAAATAGGAGCTAGAATAGTAACTGGGCCACTTTTTTACACCCCACCAAAATGGCCTTAGTCAAAACATTTGAGAGGCTGCACTGTATTAGAGCGCAAGTAAATAGCATCTTCAGTGGCTGTCTCCAATAGCATTCCATTCCGTTTCTAAATTAAAAAAAAAAAAATCCCTGAAGAATCTTCTCTTACCATTAATACTCCTCTACATGCATCACATCCTAAGGAAAGAATGAGAGGAACAGCAGGTCTCCGTGAGGTCAAACTGAAAGGCAGCACTCTAACTTTGAGACATTTTTGATGTCTCTATACCAAAGGCAATTCAAATTAATTCAATTTGAATGCATGGTCCTGGTATACAGATTAGTCAAAGACAGATAGAAAATTATAGGATGTTTTAGAAATCCCTATGTGGTTATTATGACAGGTGACTAAACATTAGAAAATATCAAGGTATTTTCATCTAGAATAGAGGGAAAAGTACTAAAATGGCTTTAATAAAATAGGATTAGTTATATGTTATAACAGAAGAATAATCAAAGAATAATAGTGGAATGAGTTCAGTAGATGTCATTCACCCAGAAAATATGTGAAGAGGGCATATTATGTTCCAGGCACTGTTCTAGGGACCAGGGATGCAAGAGTGCATTAAAAAGATTAGGCTCTGCTCTTGTGCTCACAGGTGAGAAGAAATAAGACCAGGCGTGGCTAGCCTGAAAGCAAGATTTTGAGCTTCAAATACTGCTTGCTACCACTGTCCCAGGTCCAAAACAGGGGCCCAGCCCTTCAGCACTATCCCCCAACCTATATTGTCAAATGTAAATCATATCACTACCTTCCGATCTTTATTCATCTGTCTTAATAAGCCCACAGGGATTTCAGGATATTCAGAAATGTTCTTCCCAAACACATTTTACAGCGCTCAAGTGATTAATCTATAAAATATATTTTCATTGATATAGCTCTGTTTAGTAGTTCTCTAAAGCTGAATAAAGAGCATTTGTCATGAAGAAGAGAGATACAGGGCCACACACTCACTGTGCACTAGCTGGAAATAGGATATAAACCATGCATTGTTCTTCAGTGTCAAGTTAGCTGACAGGCCATATGGTATCTGTTTGGCACATTTAAAATATATTTTGAAATAAAAGAAGCCAAATAAATTGTATCTCAACTTACTTGCTTTTTCCTGAATGAAGAAACTGCCCTTTCTAATCTTCTGTTGTAGGTGGGAAAAAACAAGTTTGCATCAATAACTTCTGTGTGTTTAATCTGTATGTTCAAAAACTGTATGTTCAAATCAAACAGCTTTAATGCTCAATTATGTTAAATAACCTCCATTTGGATTTTTTTCCAAAATAAATCTAAGTAAATATTGATAAACAGCTCAAAGCATATCAATAATTTGTTGTCTGAGCTTGTTATTTAAGGGATTAAAATCACAGCTGAGAGAGCAAATACATATTACAAGTTACTCTGCATCATATTTGCCAAACTTCCTAAATTCTTAGCAAATTGGGTAAATGCAGCGACAAAGCACAATCTGTTTCACATGCAAATCTGAAATCCACTTACTAGGCGTAAGAGGGTGTAGCTGGGATTTCAGATATATAATTACAAGAGAATTATTGATTCACTGTTTTCATTTCCAAGCAGCGTCATTCTAAGGATCACCTTGTAGGTTTACCCAAAATGAAACAAGAGAAGAGTAGATCAGGTTGTTAATTCTTTCCTTGTGTACAGATTTGGAGGTCAGTTTAGCCAGTTTGTACCAACATGATGATTGGTGTATGCCACATAAACCTATCCTCAAATAAATTACAGTCACATAGGAAGTGTATAAAATAAGTACACACAACTCTACCACACAGAAGAGTGAAGATGCCTGTAGCAGTATGAGAACTGTGAGGGGAAGAGAATGTGTTTAGATGGGGAAGGTAAACTGGAGTCCTGCTTCCTTGTCTGGAGCTGGGCCTTGAATTCATTAGGAATTTAACAAAAACCAGAGGAGAAGCAAAGACTTTTGAAGAAGAGTTTGTGTAACCAAGGATCACAGTCATATTTGCCTTCCAAGGAAGGAGGATCCCTTTCTTTTTGCTGAGGATCTTATCGGGCAGAGGTATGTAGAGGGGACCCAGAAATGGCTGTGAAGTAGAGGCTGAAGAGAACTGAAGTACTCTGCTTAGGGGGTGGCAGGTGTGAAGCTTGCTACTGAGAGGATGAGAGGAAGGCAAGGAAAGGGAAAAGAGGGAAGAGGATGAAGCTAAAACTGAGGGACTTTGTGTCACAGGACTCTCCAACATGAATGTGACTTCATTTCTACAGTGTAAGTCCTCCCGTCTACCCAGACTTCTGTATTTCATTTGTTCCAGCAAACATCTTGTGCGGGTGGGGTTTTTTTTTTTTTTTTTTTGGTTGTGTTATCTTGGTTTGGTTTGGTTTTGCTGTTGGGATTCTTTTTTTTCCTTGAAATTAAGGAAGAGGTCTGAATTCTGTGACTGGTTAACTAATATAAAAGAGAGACCACATTAGCAGGAAGGTTAGGTAGAGCTGTAAACTAATCATAGACTCTCCTCTAGTTGCAAACAGGTAACCAAAAACCCTAATTGTGCATGAACGATTGCTATTACCATCTGTTAATGTCTGACAGAGCTGTATTTGTATCTACAGCAATTGAAAATATTTAAAAATTGAAGTGATTCTGATAATGTTACCCCTTCTCTACTCCCACTACCCTCGCAGATTCCTGTAAATCTCAGGGAAAGCTTTCAAATCCATATCTTGTGGCATAATAGTTCAGATCCCTTTAAGTCTCTGTCTTTAAGTGCGCAGAGACTGCAACTAATGTCCAGGTTATATACGTAATCCAATCTGGTTGGAGCGAAGTGTGTGTGAAACAGAAGTAGAAAACTTAAAAGAGAGCTTGGGACCAAACTGTGCAGGGTCTTGAATGTTTAAGTCAGGAACTATGTTTAGTTCAACCATGAAGTTCCCAAAAGGCCAAGGCTGCTGGGAGGGTGAGGTGGGAGTTGAACGGGCTAATGAGTAAGAGCTGATATGTCCAATCTAAGTATCTTCCTTGAATTCCACATCTATTATATATATTCTGCCCCCTACAGACATTTCTACTTGGATTTCTCACAGATACCTTAAATTTGACTGTCAAATCCATCATCCCCCCTAAATATACTTCTGCCATGTGTCTCCTGTTTTGTTTGGTGACACCGTCTTCCTGGCCAAGAATCTAGGAGTCACCTCTATCTCCATTTCTCATATGCCATACAACAAATTGGTCGCTGTGATGTGTTCGTTTTCGTTTCATGGTATCTCTTCAGTTCATCCTTTCTTTTCCAACCCACCACCTCTCATTTAGTCCTGACCGTCATGGTTTTTCCTCTGAATTACTGCAGTAGAACATGCTGGATGAGTCAGACTGCCTGTGTTCACATCCTACACACCTCACCAGTCATGTGATGTCTGCTTGCTTCACTTTTCTCCTTTGTAAAATGGGGGAAATGAGAGCACCTACCACGAGCGAATGAATGAATTGATTAACTGATTAATCATAGAAGGGAATGAATATGAAAGAAATTCTACAACGTGTCTTAACTTTATCTGAATACGAATCCAGGCCATCAGACTACAGGGCAGCAATATAAGTAATTTTAAGTGTTCTAGTAAAAAAAACAGGGTAAAAATAAACAGGTTAAGTTAATTTAGTAATAATATTTATTTAACTCAATATATCCAAAATATTCTCCTTTTAACTTGTGGCACTAGCCACAGTTCAAGTTCTCAGTAGCCACATGTGACTGATGACTCCCATTATTGGATAAAGCTGCTCTAGAGATTATTTCACCAGAGAATAGTAATGTCAAACACAATAAGAGGAAACCTTTAGAAGGCGCTGTGGAGGAAAGATGACGTGTTTATCCTGGTCATAGGGAGTTTCAGGGAATGCAAACCATTCAATTGGAAATATCTTAATGGTCAGTGGGAAACATAGCTCTAAAGTAGACAGAATTTGGAATTACATTTCAGGGGCAAAAAAAAAAAAACCCAAAACATGAAAAGTTAGCCATAAGATTTGCTTTCATTTTAGTTCACTTCAACAAGTGTTTACTGAGCACCTAACCCTTGACTGGTGATGTGTGATGTGCTCAGGGACCCTCTATGACATCACTCTTGCTCTGCCCCTCCTCAGAGGTTCCAGTCCTCTCTGCCTCTCCAGATCCTGCCCCATTTCTCCTGTTAAGGCTTTTGCAACCATTTTGTCCCACTTCATATCCTACCACACGTAAATGTATTACTACATCATTAGGTACTTAATTCTCATTACTCTATGCACTGACTCTTTCTAGCTTGACTCTAAGCTCCTTGAAGGCAGAGAGCCTTCCTGCTCCCACCGTCCTCAGAATTAAGGACTCTGAGTGCTCAGTGAAAGATTCTTGACACAATGCCTGACTCAGGCAACATTAAAGCTTCAGCACTTAAAACAATCAGGGCACAACCAGGGAATGAAAAATTCCGGAACGTTGTTTTTAGCTCAGTGTTAATGGTCATACTGCATCCAACTGCACATAGCAGTTAGGAATGGCAGGCTCTGAAACCATTTCTTACTTTAGTTGGGTAGCCAGGAATGTACAGTTTCTTCCTGCAGCTATTCTTCAGGTTCACCAGGACCCGAGGGTTCAAGGTGGTTCTCTTATAAATCTTCAACTTCTCAGTGCACTTTTCAGTTACTTCATCTTCAAAGGAAGATGTTTTCATCACTGAGTTGTGAACAGGAAGAGATTAATTTTAAAAGCAAGCAAAAGAGAAGAGCCTAAACGGTCCACTAATGATGCCATTTTCCCATTTCCTGCTTTTGATGTACTCTGTGCCTGTGAATAGTGGGGCAAACTCCAGCTCTGGAAATTCATGTTTCATGGAGATAATCCATTTCTATGCCTTGCAAAGCAGAGATACAGGTGCAGCGAGAGAGTAAACAGTACCAGGTGCTTGTTGGCTGTGGTTCCTTAACGAGAAATTAAAGACCAAATCTAGGTTGGGCGGTAGTACAGAATCCGAGAGAGGACAGCCGTAGATTTTCATGACTTTGGCTGCAAATCTAGCATCTCCGCCATAGAACAGCATGCTGTCAAAGGGAATGCAGCATTTAAAGGCTAGATGTCGAGGCTAGTTTCTGCCCATATTCTGGTGAAAATATTTAGTGACAATGTCCTGGCTGGCATCGTTACTTAACCAAGAAACTCATACTGTATGCACACAGTAAAGCTTTTTTGGCTGATTTGAGGTATGATGTAGAGTGTGTTAAAGTATAAGCTAGTCACCAAAAAAAAAAAAAAAGTAAATATTATAGATTCTAAAAAAAAGACCTATTTCCAGGGAGCTAAATGGATTTTTTTGTAACTTATAACATGAACTCACTTTTTTGTGTGTGGCTAGTTTATGCTTTTAGAAAGGGACCTCTGTACAGAGTCTATCAGAATGAAGAAGAATTTGGTATAGATATCAGAGGATCATGAGTCTTTCTACATATAACATGAACTCACGTTTTTATGATGAGTTTATGCTTTCAGAAAAGGACCACTATGCAGGGTTTATCAGAATAAAGAGGAATATAGTACATGTGTCAGAGAGTCTCAAAAGGTGTTATGTAGTTATCTGTTTATTCTCACCAATTACCTTGTGCCTTATAGCATTATATGTTTAGTGCCACCAAGGATCAAGAGAACAAAGTGTCATTACATGTGACATAAACAGCCATCAGTAACCAAACTTGCCTTTTATTGCTCCTAAATCACTTTTGACATTTTACTTCATTTGACATTTGGAAACTTTTCATGAATTATGGGAAAGAATTTTCATTAGATGAAATTAAGTGGAATTTTCATTAGGTCAGTGATGGTGGAAGCTGAAATAACCATCTCTAAGACTTAACATTTAGTGAGTTCTTTCCTACCTATATATCAAATTATAAACCTTCACAACTGCCCTATTTTTTATCTTCACAGTAAATGCTGTGGACCATGATATGTCACTTGGCCATGCAAAATGCTAAGAGAACACTCAGTGGGCATGTCATGCCATTATCTCTTTTAAATGTAGTATTAGTGCTCTAGTCACCGCTTGTAATACAGTTTAGCCCGACGCAGTTGACTCCAGTGCCACTGCCCTTGTGCTGGCATTGTCACATCATATACCCATTACTCCCATCCACTGTCAAGACATGGGTGCAGAGGCTGGGTGAAAAGGTGAATGAAATACCAGTGCACATTCCCTGCAAGGGAGTGGAAGCCAAAAGTTATTTTCAAACTGGGTCTTTTCAGGTAAACAGCCTTTGCCCTGCTCTGTACCATCAGTTTCTGTTTCGACTCTGTTATGCCCCGGGGAGAAGAAACTGTAGCAAAATGCAAGTTCTTTTTGCATGATTTCTTCTCCAAATTCCAGAATGCTTTTACGGGTCAATTTTTAGGAAGTAGAAAGAAATACCTTGTGTATTGAAAGGGGTGTGCTGTGTATTCATAGGAGCCCTTGATAAGCTATCATCTGCCTTGCCTCTGAGTGAGGCATTGCAGAAACGGACAACTAAGAAGCTGCTGAAAGGCAGCCATGATGCTTTGTGGGCTGCTCCACACACCAGGAGCATCTGAATGTTCTCACTTTATGGCGACAGTGACACTCCTGTCACCATAAAGAGCAGGTTACGTGCTTTTCAGTATGATGGGGAGTTTTTCTGTGTTCTCCAGGATCCTGCTCAAACACCTTTCCTGAGTAATCCTGTAGTTTCACTCCGTGCCTTTGGTATAGAGCAGCCCTGGAGAGAGCTGCTGGGACCTTTGCATGTCGACGCATAGCAGGTTACTGAATGCCGTCTCCATCCCCCTGCTAGGAACCTGTCTAAATGCATAGGTCTCATGCGTGTCTCAGATATTTGGGTTTGGTTGTTGAAGGGCGCCTGGATGGCTCTGAGGACTGGCCAGCTCAGGGTTGTGGCTGGGAGCTATGAGGTGCGATCTATCAGGGGAACATAGCAGGCTTATGCAGAAGCATTGCATGTACACAGGGTCTGTGCGCAGGGAAGTGTGATATACAGAGCAACTGTGCTGCCAGATGGGCTCAACCAGGAAAAATCAAATAGTGAAAGCTAATGATGGCAACACTTAAAAAGGGATAGGCAGGAAACTTTTTTGGATTTTGTTGTTTTCATTATTTGTTTTGAGTTATTTTGAGTTCGCATGTAGGGAACCTCAGACTCTTCAAACTTCATAAACCTCTCAGCCAGCTTGGCTAGTGATGATTCCAAGTATTACAGAATTGCAAGTTGAAGACCGAGGTGGGTCACAAGGACTTTCTCCTCATTAAAATGTCCCATCTTCAGGGTCTTCTGTGTCTGATTTGGCAGCTTCAGCCAGGAATGATACCAGTAGCTTTCACCTCACTGGTTTTCACTCCATTGCTCCTGGCTTTCTCAGGAATTGTTTAATTGGGTTACTATTGCCTCACTGGCAGGAACCTACAAAAGGGACTCATTTCTAAAGCAAGATCTTCGTCTCCAAACCTGAGTAAGCTTATTAAGAAAATGGAGCCCCTTGACCAGTCCGACCCTTTGTTTAAACATAAACATGATTCTGGGCCTGTTTCTTTACCTGTATACTTTTTTAAAAATAGGAAACCTCTTGGATTAAAAAGATTGATGAGGGCTTCCCTGGTGGCGCAGTGGTTGAGAGTCCGCCTGCCGATGCAGGGGACGCGGGTTCGTGCCCCGGTCCGGGAGGATCCCACATGCCGCGGAGCGGCTGGGCCCGTGAGCCATGGCCGCTGAGCCTGCGCGTCCGGAGCCTGTGCTCCGCAACGGGAGAGGCCACAACAGTGAGAGGCCCGCGTACAGCAAGGAAAAAAAAAAAAAGTAGCAGAGACAGGGGAGCCACATACACGGACTTGTGCTGCCACACAGCTTGACAAAGGGCAGGACACAGACTATCCTGGTCTAGATAATTGTTTCTTCCTTCAGCGGTGTCTCCTGTGTGGAGCTCAGTTCTCCTCCCAAACTCTAGGTTTTCCAGTTGCGAAATCCCTTGGATCTCCTCACTACTCTGGGAAATGGGCAACAAAGTATCTTCTGGGGTGGCCAATTCTGCTCCCCTACAAAATAAAATGCAAGCTGTGAGAATCATGGGATCTGTACTTGCCATAGCTTCTGAGACATCCTTTGTCATCTACCACCTGCCATTCTTTCACTTCCAAGATTGTTTCTTCTTGCTTTGACTGACCAGTTGCATCAATAACTTGGAAAAAAACCTTTTGATTAAACACCTACATGTAAAACTGTTAATATGATTTGCAAAGCCAATAAAATACCTGATAAATAGAACTGCTTTCATTTAGCCTTTGAAAGGGAACAGTCAGCTTACATATTATAATCAGATTGAATTCTAAAAGTGAGCTACCACCCACTGCTTTCCTTGCTCTCTCTAATTAGCAGTTATTAGCATCTAGAGAAAGTCAAAAGAAAACAGGCAAACTCTGATCTGTCTTCACACCTTCAGTCAGCTTTTGAAAGTCCTCTTATTTGCAAGTGTCTCAAATAATCACCGAACCACTCATGCACACATTCCCCTAAATGAAGTTAGTAATCATAGAGGCTAATCAAAAGTTCATTGAATCAGCAGGGAGTGTAATAAAGGTATTCATAAACCGAATAGGTGTTTTCTTTTGCTTTTAAAAAAATGCATACCTCACTGATTCCAAAGAGGAAATTCTCACAGAGAAGCTGTGAATCTATATACCAGAGCAAACCTAGGCAAAATTGTGAGTTGGGCACTTTGAACTTGGTGGAGCCTTCTCTCTGGGATTTCTGCCTTTCTCTTTCCCTAGGAAACCCTCCTGATGAACTTGGGAGAACTTAGTCATTAGCATCGATGAAAAGTTGATCCAAGAAAGAAATGGAAAATTTTATTCAAGCCAAACTGAGAATTATAACCTGGGAATAGCATCTCCAAAAGCTCCCACCCATTATAAGTCAAGGCACAGTTATATAAATTTTTTGAGCCAGAGGGCTGTACATTAAATGATGTAATATTTACAGTTTCCTCAATCCAGATCTAAGAGTCTCTGGCCCCTTACAAGATCAAGAAACTATGTGACCTTTTAAGGTATTGTCTCGATGTTAGGAGATTGTTGCTCTTCATGGTTAATCAGGTATTTCTGCTGGTGCGGGAGGTTTGGCGGATGGATATTGCAAATAGTGCACACTATGAGGGAGAGAGAAGGCTAAAGGGCAGAGAAAGATTTTTATGTTTAAATTTTTCTTGTCTTGCCACAAAGTGGCAAGTATTTTGCTTCATACTAGCAATCTTGGTTGAAAAGTTATCCCTTTTGAGGTGTCAAATATGAACACATGGCCATTTATCATGTAGGGGAGAATTTGCCACCCCAAAATATTTCTCTTTGGCATATTCATTATTTTAAGGTGGATATTTTCTAAGAAACAGCAGACATGGGAAAAATTCTGAAAACTAAGTAGGAGTTACCCTTTTGTAAGAAACATTTACGGCAACTCTTCATTTGTAAGGATTTCTCCCTCTCTGTACCTGGACAAGGAAGATGACCAAATTTAGAAACTCTTTTCAATGGAGAAAGCAATGACTTGAATCTGCATCACAATCACCCTTGTTTACTGTGCTTTTCCTGGCAACTTCCCAGCTGACTCTCTCCACCCTCAACATCCCCTTTTATCTTTAGCTGAGGCATTTAAGGTGAGGGCTTCAGCCATTTTGGAGAGTTACTCAGTTTTCCTGGGTCTCTCCCATGTATGTATGTTCTCAGAATTCTGTTTGATTTTCTCCTGTTAACCTGTCTCATGTCAATTTAATTCTTAGACCAACCAGAAGATCCTAGAAGGGTAGAGAAATATTTCTTCCTCCCCACCAAGCATACCACATGTCTTTGTGTTTTACTAAAGAGTTATAAGACCTAAAACATTTCAAGACTTGAAGGACTGGTGGTCTGCTGGGGAGAATCTCAGGAAATAGATCAACTGTACCACTTTAGGGGACACATCTCTGCCTGTTCTTAGGCTTCCCTCTTCAAAAGTGTTTCAGAAAGTTGGAAAGTTTCCTTTTTCTCCATTGCCAGCCTTATTTGTGAATTTCTCCCCTGTATCTGTGTAAGGGATAGTGAATTTTATTACTTCATCATAATATGAAAGAAGGTAAGGAACTTCTGAGTTTCACCTTCAGAAAAAATAGTTAAAATCTAAAAGCTAAATATATTCAGAAATGGAGGGGTGTTTTTCTCTAATTGTTATACGCTTCTGGGAATACTATTTAACTTTTCAAATTAGTACTGCACTAATTATCAAGGTAATTTTATTATTTACATATTTAGCCCATTTCAAAATGAAATCTACCATCTGTTGAACATTTTAGCTGAGGAGTCTATATGCACAATTATGTGTGTGCTTTTACTTTCTATGTATTTCTTCTCTGTCATCAGTCCTACCCCCTTCCGGCCCCCTCAAAAAAAAATGCTTTTCCTGGATAATAATATAGCTTGAACATTATAATTTTACACAAAGTATGGCTCAAAGACCAGAATCACCTGGGAACTTGTTCAAAATGCATAATCTCAGGACTCATTTCAGGTTCTCTGAATCAGAATGTGTATTTCAATAAGATCACTAGATGATGTGCACACACACTAAAGTTTGGGAACTGCCGCTCTAGATCATGCCTTAAGAGAGGCAGTGAAACCTAGTGGTTAGGAAGATTCTGGATCCAAAATGCCTGATTCACATCTCAACTCCATTTGCTACTAGCCATGTGATCTTGAGCAAGTTACTTAAACTTGTGATCCCTCAATTTCTTTAAACTCCCTTATTTCTACAAAAATGGGAATATTTATATAATACTTATATCTTTGGATTCTCATGTGGATAAAATGAGTAAGTGTGTGTAAAACACAGAAGCATTGGCACATAACAAGTACTATATAAGTTTTAGTCACTTATTAAATATGACTATATTTTCCTGTTATGTTACTGATATAATAATAATTATTATCATTATTATTAACAAAAGGAAGAGTGTCTTTTTTTGCCTTTTTGATAGAATGTCTTGAATAAATGACATCTAAATTACTAAGAAAATAGCACTAGTTTGAGAACAAAGGATACATATTTATTCTTTTTTGGTTTTTATTGTGTGGTGCTAATGAAGCCAAGGCTGTAGGCTTAATCCCTTGTCTATCCATCAGCTTCTCCCGGGGTGGGGTGGGGGGGAAATCCACTTTTCCACTGGCGTTTCGAGTAGAGAAACTACCTCCCCCCACTGAAACCCCTACCACTAAGCCCTCCCAGCCTCTTAACCCCAGATTGCCATCTCACAAATGCTTGGCATTGCCTAAAAGTGCAGATGAGAAAAACAAAAGAAAAAAAATTGTCAGGTACAGCACCAAACCAGGACCAGAAAAACTGTGGGAATGGAGGAATGTTCTGATGATGTTTGGGTCAGGTATAAAAACATACTGTGATTACTTATGAACAGTTTTGCAGCTGCCTGTGTTTTTTTTTTTTTTTTGAAATTTTTATTTATTTTTTTTAATTTTTTAATTTTTTTGCTTTATAACAAATTTAATCAGTTATACATATACATATGTTCCCATATCCCCTCCCTTTTGCGTCTCCCTCCCACCCTCCCTATCCCACCCCTCCAGGCACTCACAAAGCACCGAGCTGATCTCCCTGTGCTATGCAGCTGCTTCCCACTAGCTATCTACCTTACGTTTGGTAGTGTATATATGTCCATGCCGCTCTTTCACTTTGTCACAGCTTACCCTTCCCCCTCCCCATATCCTCAAGTCCATTCTCTAGTAGGTCTGTGTCTTTATTCCTGTCTTACCCCTATGTTCTTCATGACATTTTTTTTCTTAAATTCCATATATATGTGTCAGCATACAGTATTTGTCTTTCTCTTTCTGACTTACTTCACTCTGTATGACAGACTCTAGGTCCATCCACCTCATTACAAATAGCTCAATTTCATTTCTTTTTATGGCTGAGTAATATTCCATTGTATATATGTGCCACATCTTCTTTACCCATTCATCTGATGATGGACACTTAGGTTGTTTCCATCTCCGGGCTATTGTAAATAGGGCTGCTATGAACACTTTGGTACATGTCTCTTTTTGAATTATGGTTTTCTCAGGGTATATGCCCAGTAGTGGGATTGCTGGGTCATATGGTAGTTCTATTTGTAGTTTTTTAAGGAACCTCCATACCGTTCTCCATACTGGCTGTACCAATTCACATTCCCACCAGCAGTGCAAGAGTGTTCCCTTTTTTCCACACCCTCTCCAGCATTTATTGTTTCTAGATTTTTTGATGATGGCCATTCTGACTGGTGTGAGATGATATCTCATTGTAGTTTTGATTTGCATTTCTCTAATGAGTAAAGATGTTGAGCATCCTTTCATGTGTTTGTTGGCAGTCTGTATATCTTCTGTGGAGAAATGTCTATTTAGGTCTTCTGCCCATTTTTGGATTGGGTTGTTTGTTTTTTTGATATTGAGATGAATGAGCTGCTTGTAAATTTTGAAGATTAATCCTTTGTCAGTTGCTTCATTTACAAATATTTTCTCCCATCCTGGGGGTTGTCTTTTGGTCTTGTTTATGGTTTCCTTTGCTGTGCAAAAGCTTTTAAGTTTCATTAGGTCCCATGTGTTTATTTTTGTCTTTATTTCCATTTCTCTAGGAGGTGGGTCCAAAAGGATCTTGCTGTGATTTATGTCATAGAGTGTTCTGCCTATGTTTTCCTCTAAGAGTTTGATAGTGTCTGGCCTTACATTTAGGTCTTTAATCCATTTTGAGCTTATTTTTGTGTATGGTGTTAGGGAGTGATCTAATCTCATACTTTTGCATGTCCCTATCCAGTTTTCCCAGCACCACTTATTGAAGAGACTGTCCTTTCTCCACCGTACATTCCTGCCTCCTTTATCAAAGATAAGGTGACCATATCTGCGTGGGTTTATCTCCGAGCTTTCTATCCTGTTCCATTGATCTATCTTTCTGTTTTTGTGCCAGTACCATACTGCCTTGATTACTGTAGCTTTGTAGTATAGTCTGAAGTCAGGGAGCCTGATTCCTCCAGCTCCATTTTTCGTTCTCAAGATTGCTTTGGCTATTTGGGGTCTTTTGTGTTTCCATACAAATTGTGAAATTTTTTGCTCTAGTTCTGTGAAAAATGCCAGTGGTAGTTTGATAGGGATTGCATTGAATCTGTAGATTGCTTTGAGTAGTAGAGTCATTTTCACAATGTTGATTCTTCCAATCCAAGAACATGGTACATCTCTCCATCTATTTGTATCATCTTTAATTTCTTTCATCAGTGTCTTATAATTTTCTGCATACAGGTCTTTTGTCTCCTTAGGTAGGTTTATTCCTAGATATTTTATTCTTTTTGTTGCAATGTTAAATGGGAGTGTTTCCTTGATTTCACTTTCACATTTTTCATCATTAGTATATAGGAATGCCAGAGATTTCTGTGCATTAATTTTGTATCCTGCAACTTTACCAAATTCATTGATTAGCTCTAGTAGTTTTCTGGTAGCATCTTTAGGATTCTCTATGTATAGTATCATGTCATCTGCAAACAGTGACAGCTTTACTTTTTCTTTTCCAATTTGGATTCCTTTTATTTCCTTTTCTTCTCTGATTGCTGTGGCTAAAACTTCCAAAACTATGTTGAATAAGAGTGGTGAGAGTGGGCAGCCTTGTCTTGTTCCTGATCTTAGTGGAAATGGTTTCAGTTTTTCACCATTGAGGACGATGCTGGCTGTGGGTTTGTCATATATGGCCTTTATTATGTTGAGGAAAGTTCCCTCTATGCCTACTTTCTGCAGGGTTTTTATCATAAATGGGTGTTGAATTTTGTCGAAAGCTTTCTCTGCATCTATTGAGATGATCATATGGTTTTTCTCCTTCAATTTGTTAATATGGTGTATCACGTTGATTGATTTGCGTATATTGAAGAATCCTTGCATTCCTGGAATAAACCCCACTTGATCATGGTGTATGATCCTTTTAATGTGCTGTTGGATTCTGTTTGCTAGTATTTTGTTGAGGATTTTTGCATCTATGTTCATCAGTGATATTGGCCTGTAGTTTTCTTTCTTTGTGACATCCTTGTCTGGTTTTGGTATCAAGGTGATGGTGGCCTCGTAGAATGAGTTTGGGAGTGTTCCTCCCTCTGCTATATTTTGGAAGAGTTTGAGAAGGATAGGTGTTAGCTCTTCTCTAAATGCTTGATAGAATTCACCTGTGAAGCCATCTGGTCCTGGGCTTTTGTTTGTTGGAAGATTTTTTATCACAGTTTCAATTTCAGTGCTTGTGATTGGTCTATTCATATTTTCTATTTCTTCCTGATTCAGTCTTGGCAGGTTGTGCATTTCTAAGAATTTGTCCATTTCCTCCAGGTTGTCCATTTTATTGGCATAGAGTTGCTTGTAGTAATCTCTCATGATCTTTTGTATTTCTGCAGTGTCAGTTGTTACTTCTCCTTTTTCATTTCTAATTCTATTGATTTGAGTCTTCTCCCTTTTTTTCTTGATGAGTCTGGCTAATGGTTTATTAATTTTGTTTATCTTCTCAAAGAACCAGCTTTTAGTTTTATTGATCTTTGCTATCGTTTCCTTCATTTCTTTTTCATTTATTTCTGATCTGATTTTTATGATTTCTTTCCTTCTGCTAACTTTGGGATGTTTTTGTTCTTCTTTCTCTAATTGCTTTAGGTGCAAGGTTAGGTTGTTTATTCAAGATGTTTCCTGTTTCTTAAGGTGGGATTGTATTGCTGTAAACTTCCCTCTTAGAACTGCTTTTGCTGCATCACATAGCTGCCTGTGTTTTTGAAGTACCTTTTCCCAATTTGTATTTCAGAACAGAACGACCTGCTACCTCGGCACTCATTACAGAAAACAAATTATAAATCAGATTTGACTATGAGTTTAAAACGTAATAAAGTTTATGACTTTTATCTGGAATGCATTTTTGACATATTTCATATTTACACTGGTGCTCTAAAGTGCTACAATGCTTTTGTACTTTACCCACTTCTTCTAAGAGATTTAACTTTTTGTTAGTAGTACAAGCATTATATCTGCCATTATACTGTATGGGGAATGTGTGTATATGTGTATATTACCCCATCCGGATCTCGGATGGCCTCAGCCTGCAGTACCTTGAAGCAGGGTTTTGGTTCCTGGCCAGAGACTGAGGTCGGGTCACGGCAGTGAGAGCGCTGAATCCCAGCCACTAGACCACTAGGTACCAGTGGCCAGTGACAAGGCCCTGGCCCATCAGCTGTGTAGAAATGAATTTCCACATAGAGACAGAAAGTAGTGAAGCAAGTAAAGTGTCTATTAGGAGGAAAAAGTGTGTGTGTGGATAGACACACAGGCAGGCTCAGAGAGAGAGAGTCGCGCCCTCATGGTAGTTTAAATCCTTATATGGGGCATTTCATCTGGGTTTCCTTTGGCCAATTATTTTGATTTGCCTGGTTCTGAGTCCATATTTGGTATATCTCAGGGTCCTCCCATGTGTGCCTGCGCATCTCTAAGCTAACATGGAGTCCAGCAAAGAGGCCTGTGGGTATCCTTGACATCACCTCCCTTTTGACCTCCAAGGAGTTTTCTAGTTGGGAAGGTCTCCTTGACTTCAAGTATGAGAAATATGTGGTCTCTTATCTGGGCAGGGCCCAGCCTCCTCTCTTGATTGTCCTGTTATTTTCATCTTGGAATATCGGTCCACAGAGAACGAACAGCTGCTTACCCTGGGGGACCCATCTATCTCCTGCCTCAATCGCAGAGATACAGAGGTACCGAGGCTGAATGGGGCTACTATATCTCTGAAGCTTGAATCACTTAGTACTTGGTGAAGGGCTGTAGGAGCCTGGCAGTCTGAGGCAGTGAACTCAGTGTTGCTGAGTCTTTGTCCAGCAAATGGGCCTAAGGAGAGACAGTCTCTCCACTCTGAGTTAGAGCTACAAAGCCCTCTAGCACTACACAACCTCTGGAATCACCCTTGAGCTCTTATCTAGTAGCAGGTGATCTCTGTTAGGCCTTCCCGAGTCTCAGCCTGCATATGAGCAGATCAGTCCTCAGGAAAGCAGCCATAGCTAGTGTGCAGATTCTCCTCCTCCCGTCACCCCAGCACTACCATGTGTAAATTCTGTGACTTCAAGCCCAAACATTTTCTGTGTGCGTTCATTTTATAACTTTTAATTTGGACTGAAATTTTTCTAACATTCCATACTAATTTAAAACAAACAAACAAAAAATGTTTTCAACTTCATTTAATAAATAATAGCAATAGATGAAAAAGTAATTTTAAAAAGCTTTCTTGAGCCTATTTACATGTTCAGCTCTTAGAATTGACAGAAAGGAAGCCTGATGACAAAGGGTTAATGATTCTTTGGGAGAAAAGGAAGTAGAAGAACCATATGATTGAGTAGTAATAGCTGAAATAGTACTCTTAGAAGCAGGACTCTTTTTTGTGCAAGACTATATTTTTTTAATAATAAATTTGAACTAAGTAATTACCCGGCCCCATCAAGGATGCAAAATTTAGTATAAAACCGACATTGGTTTTCATCTTATTTCTACCCTTCAAAGCTGTGTGAATTTGGAAAAATCCATTTCTCTTCATATTAGTTCTCATACACGTAACTAAAAAAAATGTACATCAGACACGAGTGCATTGTTTTCATGTCTTTATATATTACATTCACCTTTTAGAAATAAGATATTGAAAATTATCCTAAGGAGTGAGAATATAATGAAGTCAAGTGATAAGTGAAAAAATAAATTATGCTGAGATTCATGTCACAAAAAGCACTTGCACATAACAAGTTTAATATTATATTCTGCCTTTTTTTGTGGAAATACATATATTATATAAAACATCAACTATATTGCCAGCATTTTTTCAATTGTGATAAGAACACGTAACATGAGATCTACCCTCTCGTAATTTTTCTTTTTTAACATCTTTATTGGAGTATAATTGCTTTACAATGGTGTGTTACTTTCTGCTGTATAACAAAGTGAATCAGCTATACGTATACATGTATCCCCATATCCCCTCCGTCTTGTGTCTCCCTCCCACCCTCTGTATCCCACTCCTCTAGGTGGTCACAAAGCACTGAGCTGATCTCCCCGTGCTATGCGGCTGCTTCCCACTAGCTATCTATTTTACATTTGGTAGTGTATATATGTCCATTCCACTCTCTCACTTTGTCCAAGCTTACACTTCCCCTTCCCTGTGGCCTCAAGTCCATTTTCTATGTCTGCGTCTTTATTCCTGTCTTGCCCGTAAGTTCTTCAAAACCTTTTTTTTTTTTTTTTTAGATCCTATATACATGTGTTAGCGTACGGTATTTGTTTTTCTTTTTCTGACTTACTTCATTCTGTATGGCAGACTCTAGGTCCATCCACCTCACTACAAATAAGCCAATTTCATTTATTTTTATGGCTGAGTAATATTCCATTGTATATATGTGCCACATCTTCTTTATCCATTCATCTGTCGATGGACACTTAGGTTGCTTCGATGTCCTAAAGAGAGCTGCAATGAACATTGTGGTACATGACTCTTTTTGAATTCTGGTTTTCTCAGGGTATATACCCAGTAGTGGGATTGCTGGGTCATATGGTAGTTCTATTTGTAGTTTTTTAAGGAACCTCCATACTGTTCTCCATAGCGACTGTATCAATTTACACTCCCACCAACAGTGCAAGGGAGTTCCCTTTTCTCCACACCCTCTCCAGCATTTATTGTTTGTAGATTTTTTTTTTTTTTTTTTTTTTTTGCGGTACGTGGGCCTCTCACTGTTGTGGCCTCTTCCGTTGAGGAGCACAGGCACCAGACGTGCAGGCTCAGTGGCCATGGCTCACGGGCCTAGCTGTTCCGTGGCCTGTGGGATCATGCCAGACCGAGGCACAAACCTGTGTCCCTTGCATCGGCAGGTGGACTCTCAACCACTGTGCCACCAGGGAAGCCCCGTTTGTAGATTTTTTGATGATGGCCATTCTGACCGGTGTGAGGTGATAACCTCATTGTAGTTTTGATTTGCATTTCTCTAATGATTAGTGATGTTGAGCATCCTTTCATGTGTTTGTTGGCACTCTGTATATCTTCTTTGGAGAAATGTCTATTTAGGTCTTCTGCCCAGTTTTGGATTGGGTTCTTTGTTTTTTTGATATTAAGCTGCATGAGCTGCTTGTATATTTTGGAGATTAATTCTTTGTCAGTTGCTTCATTTGCAAATGTTTTCTCCCATTCTGAGGGTTATCTTTTTGTCTTGCTTATGGTTTCCTTTGCTGTGCAAAAGCTTTTTAGGTTTCATTAGGTCCCATTTCTTTATTTTTGTTTTTATTTCCATTCCTCTGGGAGGTGGGTCAAAAAGGATCTTGCTGTGATTTATGTCATAGAGTGTTCTGCCTATGTTTTCCTCTAAGAGGTTTATAGTGTTTGGCCTTACATTTAGTCTTTAATCCATTTTGAGTTTATTTTTGTGTATGGTGTTAGGGAGTGTTCGAATTTCATTCTTTTACATGTAGCTGTCCAGTTTTCCCAGCACCACTTATTGAAGAGGCTGTCTTTTCTCCATTGTATATTCCTGCCTCCCTTATCAAAAATAAGGTGACCACATATGCGTGGGTTTACCTCAGGGCTTTCTATCCTGTTCCATTGATCTGTATTTCTGTGTTTGTGCCAGTACCATACTGTCTTGATTACTATAGCTTTGTAGTATAGTCTGAAGTCCAGGAGCCTGATTCCTCCAGCTCCATTTTTCTTTCTCAAGATTGCTTTGGCTATTTGGGGTCTTTTGTGTTTCCATGCAGATTGTGAATTTTTTTGTTCTAGTTCTGTGAAAAATGCCACTGGTAGTTTGATAGGGATTGCATTGAATCTGTAGCTTGCTTTGGGCAGTATAGTCATTTTCACAATGTTGATTCTTCCAATACAGGAACATGGCATATCTCTCCATCTGTTTGTATCATCTTTAATTTCTTTCATCAGTGTCTTATAGTTTTCTGGATACAGGTCTTTTGTCTCCTTAGGTAGGTTTATTCCAAGGTATTTTATTCTTTTTGTTGCAATGGTAAATGAGAGTGTTTCCTTAATTTCTCTTTCAGATTTTTCATCATTTGATTTCTATTTGCATGGAATATCTTTTTCCATCCCCTCACTTTCAGTCTGTATGTGTCCCTAGGTCTGAAGTGAGTCTCTTGTAGACAGCATATATATGGGCCTTGCTTTCGTATCCATTCAGCCAGTCCATGTCTTTTGGTTGGAGCATTTAATCCATTTACATTTAAGGTAATTATTGATATGTATGTTCCTGTTACCATTTTCTTAATTGTTTTGGGTTTATTATTGTAGGTCTTTTTCTTCTCTTGTGTTTCCTGCCTAGAGAAGTTCCTTTAGCATTTGTTGTAATGCTAGTTTGGTGGTGCTGAATTCTCTTCGCTTTTGCTTGTCTGTAAAGGTTTAAATTCTCCGTTGAGTCTGAATGAGATCCTCACTCGGTAGAGTAATCTTGGTTGTAGGTTTTTCCCTTTCATCACTTTAAATATGTCTTGCCACTCCCTTCGGGCTTGCAGAATTTCTGCTGAAAGATCAGCTGTTAACCTGATGGGGATTCCCTTGTGTGTTATTTGTTGTTTTTCCCTTGCTGCTTTTAATATGTTTTCTTTGTATTTAATTTTTGACAGTTTGATTAATATGTGTCTTGGCATATTTCTCCTTGGATTTATCCTGTATGGGACTCTCTGTGCCTCCTGGACTTGACTGACTATTTCCTTTCCCATATTAGGGAAGTTTTCAACTATAATCTCTTCAAATATTTTCTCAGGCCCTTTCTTTTTCTCTTCTTCTTCTGGGACCCCTATAATTCGAATGTTGGTGCTTTTAATGTTGTCCCAGAGGTCTGTGAGACTGTCCTCAGTTCTTTTTATTCTTTTTTCTGCTCTGTGATAGTTATTTCCACTATTTTATCTTCCGGGTCACTTATCTGTTCTACTGCCTCAGTTATTTTGCTATTGATTCTTTATAGAGAATTTTTTATTTCATTTATTTTGTTGTTCATCATTGTTTGTTTGCTCTTTAGGTATTCTAGGTCCTTGTTAAATGTTTCTTGTATTTCTCCATTCTATTTCCAAGATTTTGGATGATCCTTACCTTCATTACTCTGAATTCTTTTTCAGGTAGACTGCCTATTTCCTCTTCATTTGTTTGGTCTGGTGCGTTTTTACCTTGCTCCTTCATCTGCTGTGTATTTCTCTGTCTTCCCATTTTGCTTAACTTACTGTGTTTGGGGTCTGCTTTTCACAGGCTGCAGGTTCGTAGTTCCTGTTGTTTTTGGTGTCTGCCCCCAGTGGGTAAGGTTGGTTCAGTGGGTTGTGTAGGCTTCCTGGTGGAGGGGACTGGTGCCTGTTTTCTGGTGGATGAGGCTGGATCTTGTCTTTCTGGTTGGCAGGACCACGTCTGGTGGTGTGTTTTAGGGTGTCTGTGAACTTATTATGATTTTAGGCAGCCTCTCTGCTAATGGGTGGGGTTGTGTTCCTGTCTTGCTAGTTGTTTGGCATAGGGTGTCCATCACTGTAGCTTGCTGGTTGTTGAGTGGAGCCAGGTCTTAGCATTGAGAAAGAGATCTCTGGGAGAGCTCTCACCAATTTATATTACGTGAGGCCAGGAGGTCTCTGGTGGACCAATGTCCTGAACTCGACTCTCCCACCTGGACAGAGCACCAAGACCCTGTCAGCCACACGGCTCAGAAGAAATGGGAGAAGAAAAAGGAAGAAAGAAAAATGAATAAATAAAGTTATTAAAATTAAAAATTAAAAAATATTAAAATAAAATAAAAAAGTAATTTAAAAAAAGAGCAACCAAACCAATAAACAAATGCACCAATAGCAAGTGGTAAAAACTATACTAAAAAAAAACCAGACAGACAGAACCCTAGGACAAATGGTAAAAGAAAACCTATACAGACAAAATCACACAAAGAAGCATACACATACACACTCACAGAAAGAGAAAAAAAAAAAAAAAATATATATATATATAAAGGACGAGAGCAACCAAATCAGTAAACAAATCTACCATTGATAGTAAGTTCTAAATACTAAACTAGTATAAACATAAAACCAGAAACAAATTCGGCGCAGAAAGCCAACCCCGAGTCTATAGTTGCTCCCAAAGTCCACCTCCTCAATTTGGGATGATTCGTTGTCTATTCATGTATTCCACAGATGCAGGGTACATCACATTGATGGTGGAGATTTAATCCACTGCTCCTGAGGCTGCTGGGAGAGATTTCCCTTTGGCTTCTTTGTTCGCACAGCTCCCGGGGTTCAGCTTTGGATTTGGCCCCGCCTCTGCGTGTAGGTAGCTGGAGGGCGTCTGTTCTTCGCTCAGACAGGACGGGGTTAAAGGAGAAGCTGATTCGGGGTCTCTGGCTCACTCAGGCCGGGGGGAGGGATGGGTACGGAGTGCGGGGCGAGCCTGCGGCGGCAGAGGCCCACGTGACATTGCAGCAGCCTGAGGCGTGCCATGCGTTCTCCCGGGGAAGTTGTCCCTGGATCCCGGGACCCTGGCAGTGGCGGGCTGCACAGGCTCCCGGGAAGCGAGGTGTGGATAGTGACCTGTGCTCGCACACAGGCTTCTTGGTGGCTGCAGCAGCTGCCTTAGCATTTTATGCCTGTCCCAGGTGTCCACGCTGATAGCCGCGGCTTGCGCCCATCTCTAGAGCTCGCTTAGGCGGTGCTCTGAATCCCCTCTCTTCGCACACCCCAAAGCAAGGGTCTCTTGCCTCTTTAGCAGGTCCAGACTTTTTCCCGGACTCCCTCCCGGCCAGCCGTGGCGCACTAGCCCCTTCAGGCTGTGTTCACGCCGCCAACCCCAGTCCTCTCCCTGCGCTCCGACCGAAGCCGGAGCCTCAGCTCCCAGCCCCGCCCGCCCTGGCAGCCGAGCAGACAAGCCTCTCGGGCTAATGAGTGCCGGTCGGCCCCGATCCTCTGTGCGGGAATCTCTCCGCTTTGCCCGCCGCACCCCTGTTGCTGCGCTCTCCTCCGCGGCTCCGAAGCTTCCCCACCCCCACGCCCTGTCTCCAGCAGTGAAGGGGCTTCCTAGTGTGTGGAAACCTTTCCTCCTTCACAGCTCCCTCCCAGAGGTGCAGGTCCCATCCCTATTCTTTTGTCTCTGTTGTTTCTTTTTTCTTTTGCCCTACTCAGGTATGTGGGGAGTTTCTTGCCTTTTGGGAAGTCTGAGGTCTTCTGCCGGCGTTCAGTAGGTGTTCTGTAGGAGTTGTTCCACATGTAGATGTATTTTTGGTGTATTTGTGGGGAGGAAGGTGATCTCCACGTCTTACGTCTCCGCCATCTTGAAGGTCCTCTCCCTCTCATAATTTTTTAAGTGTACAATACCGTATTAATAACTATAGTCTCCAGAGTTTTATAATATCATCTACTTTACAGAGTCATTGTGATAAATGAGATTACACATACATAGCAACTGTCACAATGAGTAGGTACTCTTTGTGCATTAATTTCTGTTCCACGTTGTGTGCAAGGCCCTGTACTCTGCAGCTGCTGCTCTGATTTTTTTAAGGCTTTGTCACTCGTGAGATCCTGTTCTGTTAGTGTTTAAAGCTGCAGTGTCTACTAGAATCTGCTTGAGAGCCAAGTTCTAAGTACACTCTTGAAGTATACATTGAAATTGACCTAACATTTCTTCCTGTTCAAGTATCCTTTTGAAATTTCCCAGTTTTGGCCTCTTGGCTTATTTTTCCCTTCTGTCTGCAACTTAAGAAAGTATATCCATTCAAAATATCTCATCTAACTTTCCATGCATGTCCATTTATGAAAATAAGACTGTTTCTCACAACCCCTATAAAATACATCAAGAAAACGTGCCTTATAAGCCCTGTGTTCTCTATCATTGCTAGTTTTTAGCATGTGACAGAAAGATTTCCCCAACTCCATGCTAACTCAAATGTGTTGCTGTAAAGCTATTATAAGTAAATCTTCTTAAAGGTCCTCAGGAAAAAAAAAAGTAAATTATGTCTCTGTTGGCCACACAGTTGCCATTTAAAACCTCAAAACACCAAGGAAGCCACATTGTTATGATTTCCTGTTACCAAAACTATGCTGCTTTTACCTCCACTAGTTAGATACACAAAGATATTCAGTGGAATTGACTCTTTGAAATTATTCTCCCCATCTTTTATGCCTGGAAAGCTAGTCTTGCTGAGCTATATCTTGTTTCCAGGGTTTTCTCAAGAGTCCTTCTTCTAGATGGGAATCACCTCAGTAATCTCCCAGTCCTCTGGCAAGTTGATTGTTTGCAATAACAGTTTACAAGTTTGGCCAATGGCTCCACAATTTCACCCTTGAGTTCCTTCAAAACTCTTGGGTGAATGCTATCTGGTCCTAGTGATTTGTCTATGTTTGTCTCCATTTGTCAAATGGACTCGGAACACCTTATGGCACTGGTCACCTTTTGATCTATTACCTCTGACATATATAATTCCAACTTTCCTCCTTCCTTTTGCTCTCTTTTCTGATCTTTCTTATTGCTCAAAAAGTCATCATTAAAATAAGCTTCAAAGTCGTGACTTTGCTTAGTACTGTGTAAAGTCATATTTCATTTTTGTTAAGTCAAGTTACATGGCCAAGTTCTGGACAGCACTTCTAGCTAAAATTTTGGTATAAGTGAGAATTAGAACTGAGGCATCAGCCTAAAGGGATAGACGGAAATAAATGTCCCAAAACTATCTTTATATTATAACCAGTCATTGCCAGAGAATAGGAAAGGACCAATGAAATAGGACTTTCAATGAATATACCCTTTTCCAGAAAAGGCAGAATTTTTCATTTCAGCCTTTGTAGGTTTTTGTCATCCAGTGTAGTTTAAGGTTTCATTTTGAATGGAGTGTTCTTAAAAGGGTCTGGGTACATTCTTAAACTTTATTTGGTTTTTATTTCTCAAGAGAACAGTTGTTTGTTCTAATGGCCCTCTCATTTTTTTTTAATTTACATATTTTTTATTTGAAGCACTCTCCAAAATTTTCAGTTCATGGAGTAATTCTTGACTTCTTGTTCCTCACTTCCTGCCAAGAACCATTGGTGTGTACTCTTTGGTAATTGCCACTGTTAAGCCCTCTGAAGGACTGTTATTCAAGCGTTAGATTTAGTGATCCTAGTTCCTGTTGTTCTGGTAGCAATAAAAAGGCAAATGATGAGCAGGCTTTCAACAAACAGTCCTTTATTGGGGCCAAAACTACTCTGGACTAACTCCACCCTGAATCGTTGTGACAGACTACTATAGAAACTCAAAAAGCTTTGAATAATAACAGGAACTCTCAAGTAACAAAACAGCTAGTGTGCCCCAGTGTCCTCTGGCATTACCTTCCAACGAGGATAAATTAGGTCACCTTAACGTTAGTGCCTGTTTATACGAGGCTCTCTCCGATCAGTAGGACCTCAGCCGCCTTTCTGAAACCTTCCACAAGTGTTTCTGAGCTACTGGAAACAGTGTGGTCTGTCAGCGTTAGTACCTATGCAAGCTCAGCCCACTTCTTCCTATGCAACTTGAGCATCTCATTGTCAGTGTTCTCTACTTATGAAGCTGCTTGGGGCATCCTCAACAGAGCCTTTTCTGATGGTGTCCATCACACTGCTAATGAATGTGCATAAGGCACTGTCTTTCACTTTCCCAAAGCTTTCACTTTCCCAAGTCTCCCAGATGTTAAAGTGTACTTGGATTCTCTGTAAAATTTGAGAAAATGGTTAGATCTCCTGAACCCTCTTGCCTAAAAAGGCAGCATTGTTCAGTCCCAGACTCAATACCAGAGAATGATATCTTTCCTAAAATCAGCTCTTTCAGTTTCTCTTCTTAACCCATCTCTCTCTTTTTTTTTTTTTTTTTTTTTTTTTTTTGCGGTACGCAGGCCTCTCACTGTTGTGGCCTCTCCCGTTGCGGAGCACAGGCTCCGGACGCGCAGGCTCAGCGGCCATGGCTCACGGGCCCAGCCGCTCCGCGGCATGTGGGATCTTCCCGGACCGGGGCACGAACCCGTGTCCCCTGCATCAGCAGGTGGACTCTCAAACACTGCGCCACCAGGGAAGCCCACCCATCTCTCTTTAATGGCTTTAAACTCATTCAAAGGTTTGGGTGGATGTGGACGCCAAGATGTTACCCCATTGCAGTCTTCATTGTCCTCCTTAGCCTCTGTCTCCCCGCCCACCACACACAAGCCTGTATGCATATTAACTAATGAACATAGATCAACAGATTCCAGAAGAGTTACCCACCAATTCTAAAAACAGCCTAGTCTTTACTTTAGGCTCAGCAGGACATCCTTCTTTATTAGCATTTATCCAAGGTTCCCCTTGCCAAGCACATTATTCCTCTTTGTAGTTAATAAAAAGAGTCTATCCTTGTTAGTATTCTTATGAATGCTAGGAATGATCTGGCATCCCTTTTAAGAATTAGAGGGTGGGCCCTAGTCACTTGAACTTTGACTTTCCAAATGCAGATACATATCCAAAAGCATTGCATGTGCACTAATTCACCTTCTGGAAATTTCAGGCTAATCAGTATTTACTGAGATTACACAACTGTCTGTAATGAACTTCCTAACTTCTAAGCAGCTTTCCATCTTTCTTGAGGTGGAGAAGGGTATTCCCTTATGGCCTCCTACTTATTGCCATATTTAAACCTTACTTGCTGTTTATCAGCAAGGATAAAAATGTTATTATTACAATAACCACTAGTAGTCCTACTCTCCCTATTACTTACTACCTTCGTTTCCTCTCATTTATCATATGCCAGGCTTTATGCTAAGTATAATCCATTACAGCATCTCATTAAATCCTCACACCAACATTTTAAAGTAGATTATATTTGCACTTTCCAGATGAGAATACTGAAACTCACTGTACCATCAAAGTTAACTAAACAGGGAGATTGGTTTACAAAGCAACATCTAGTTTTATACCATCCAGTAGGGTAGCCTCTAGCAACTGTGGTTATGTATATTTAAGTTAATTAAAGTGAAATTAAAGTTCATTTTCTCAGTCACATTGGCAGTATTTCACATTCTCAATAGCCATAGGTGTTGGCAGCTACCATATTGCCAGTACAGATTATAGAACATTTCCATCATCATAGAAAGTTCTATTGGACACCACTGATAGTCCCCTCTCGGTGCCATAGTTGCTCTCTTTTCAGCTGAAAGCATCAGTGTTCTGAGTTTTCCTGTCACATTGATCTTCTGTGCCTTCTAGTGCCCTTCCACCCTGCTGACTCATCCCAACAGATGTTAACACAGCTTCATCTATTTGTGAATACATCCTCTGATAAGTTCCATAATACACTTGGTTATGGTTTAGCAAGAAAATATGCAATTTCAACCATTCTTTCAATTATTTATATTTGCTTCACTAGTGTCCAATTTATGCTCTTGCTCTTCTATTGCATTTCTTTCTGCATTTGCAATAAATTTTGTTTCAGGGTGAATCATAGTGTAATCTTTTGGAAGATATTTTTAACAGAAATTAAGCTCATTGTGTGTTGGACCAACCATTCCCCTAACTCAACTGGAGAGGCAGCAATATGGGGACCCATCACCAGGTCCTCAAACACACAAAAGTGACAACTGCTGCCTGATGACAGTGATGAAAACTTGCCATCAGTGGTGAAATACATCTCAATTTCAGAGGTACTTTAAATGTAAAAAGAAAAATGCATGTTAGAATCAATGAATTGTCAAAGCTTTGAATCTGAACTCTACCACTGAAGTCTTTGTGACCGTAGACAATCCAACCTCTTCAAGCCTGTCTCCTAATCAATAGAATAAGCACAGTAATGTCTGCCCCACAGGATTGTGGTTATCCGAATTAAATAATACATGTAAATGACTCAGCACTTAATAAGCACCTCTTATGTACTAGGTGTTGTGCTGTGGATTGGAAACACTAGGATGAACAAGCCTTTGTCTTATTCTCAAATAACTCACAGTCTGGGATGGGAAACAGACATGAAAATAAATAATATAGAATAATAAGTATTATTTGACTAAGTAAAAGGCTGGAGGTATGGCACTAAGGGAAGAGTGGTTGATAAACTTTAGGAGATGGACATAAAGGCAGATGAGGGGAGCTTATCAAAGAGGTCTGTGAATGTGAATTCCTTTACTCCTTCAGCCATGAGTGAATGTCGCAGAGCAGAGGCAACGAATGATTTCGTTAGGAAGTGTGTTTATCTTTATGGATTGTCAGGAGCAAGAATGGGTCATTTCAGGAGTCTTTACTTGGTTTGCTTCAAAATGAAATAACAGCCTTTCAGAATATTCGTTTCAGGAAATGGAATGATGGATAGCAAAATCACTACGCCCTGCCTCCCAAGCAGCTATTTTTAGTTACTTCCCTGAAATAATAGAAAATGGATTTATGCTTCCTGATGTCATCACTTCCTTTCATTAGGATTTTCTAAAACAAAGATTTTCTGTAGGTTTTCGGTGACCACCATTCAGTGCTTTATATCTATTACCCCATTTAATCCTCACAAGTTTAAAGTTATTTTAAGAGACAAAAAAAGTATTTAGAAGATGCCACTCTAAACCATGCCTAATATAATTTAAGAAACCTGCAGGGAATAAACATTCTTGTTGACCATAACAAGCCGTAAAATAAAATTATTTGGCATAAATAATTTATAGTGTTAGCATTATTTAATTAAAAGTGTCAATACTTATTTTTAAACTGTGTGTATTACATAAATGATGCATATTTAATATGTAGCTCTAATGCAGATTTCCTCTTTGTACCAGATCCCCTCTGCATTCTTGGGCTCAGCTGTGGTTAACTGTATCAAGGCCCCATTCACCTATCCTGTCACACTCCAACATTATGCCTTTGCCTGTGGGAATCTTTTCATCTTTCCTTTAGAACCACTAGCTAATCTTCATTGTTCCAACATATTCACTTCACTTCAGACCATGTTCTACCTTGTCAACAACTCCCTTGATGTTATTGCTTCAGACATTTGTTCGCTCTCACACGTGGCCCATTCCTGCATCCAGCTGCTGACATCAAAGCTAACGCTTACCCATTGTAGCCCTCCGTCTTTCCTATCTGCCCCCAGGGCTGGGGGTTCCCCCACCCACTCCCATTAATAGCCTTGCCTCCCAGAAATCCCTACTCACCTTGAAACCTTAATGCCTCATCAGTATACAAAGGATTGGACAATGTCCCAGCCCCAAATGATGAAACATTGAAATATTAAAGCTAATAACATTTAAACTTCACTTTATCATTGTGAGAGTAATTGTGGCTCATGTTCAAGGTTTTATAGAACTCCTGGTTACATGTTTACAGACCTTTAGAACCATTACCACCACCACTGACTGATCTCCTTGCTCCTTTCTGTGGGGCTGAGGATGTCTTCTTTATGGTGCATGGTGCTGCTTTGGGACTCCTTGAGACATTTGCCGGAAATGCTTCATTCTATTTTATACCTTAGAGTCAGAAAATTGGAGCAGAGGAAATATATTCCATGCTAAATTACATAATATTTTCCTTTCATAAAACTAGCCTTAGTATTTTGAACTTGGGGTGTTATGTTTTAGCATGTATCTAGGGCATGCAAAAAGAATTGTTCTTAATAAGTCTCTACTTAATATACTCTGTATTCAGAGCTAGCATATAATGTCTTCATTTCACTTTTGAATATTTATAAACCTTTTGAGATACAATCAATCTACCTATTTTCGAAGACTGTACCCTATTCCTGTGCCTTCTCACTGACCTCAGTGTTTCATCCAGCAGTACAGCTTAGCACATTTAGATGGAATGAAGGACAATGAGAATTGATACAGTTCTATAGGTTCTGAGATTCCCTGCTTTGTACAGAATAAGTTAACAGCATTCCTACTTGTCATTAGCTGAAAAATAGAGGAAGATGAGGCACAGGTTTTAAATGAAGCCTTAAAATAATTCCTGGATGTGTATAAATAAAGGCATTAAACAATTTTTAAAAGATTGGTAGGTAGCTTCATGATTTCCCATTTTTATGAAATCTGTTATCATATAGCTTCACCCCTGTCTCACTTTGGTTTAAATCAGGGCATATATTCTTCAGATGATATAATCCATGAAACCTCACTATTTAAATGTCTAAAATAATTACCAGTTGGAATTTCTGAAGAGATATCTTACCAACTCCTACTATTTACCCATTCTGTGTATTTTACACTTGAGTACTATTAAAAGCATACTTAAACAGCATTAGTTTTAAACGGATGTCAAACCTCTTTAACCTGTGTTCTAAAGCCAGATGCAAGTCACTTACTTGCAAAACCTGGGAGTGCGGGGCTGAGTCTGCCCAAATTCCATAAACAGCAAGTAAATATATTTCTACCTCTTCCATGCTAAAGGAAAAAGTGTGCACGCACGTGTGTGTGTGTGTGTGTGTGTGTGTGTAGTACGTGCACCCACGTGCATATGTATGTATTGAGTGGATGCATGCATGTGTGTGTTTTCAGAAAGAGAAACAACCTTCTGTTTTACTATTATTCCTTCCTTTAGACTTTTAGAATTAGAAGTTAATGAAGTTTTTCTGCTAATAAAAGTTATACATATTTTATATGAAAATTTAGAAAATTGAAAAGTACAAAGAATAAAATTAAACTCAACCACAATATTACAATTCAGAAAAAAAATATTCTTAAATTTTAGTGTATTTCCTTCCAGTCTTTTCTCTGTGTGTATACTTTTTGGTGATCGTGTTAAACACCAAATTAGACAATTTTTCTGGATATGCTGTTTGCTATTCTGCTTTTTTGCATGTAATAATATATATTTACATATTATATCATATTTTTCCCCATGCCACTAAATATTTTGCATAAAGTGAATTATATTTTATCATATTCAATTTAACCATTCCCTTATTTACAGGCATTCATGTGGTTTCCAATTTATTAAAATAAAGCTTCACTCTTGGGCATCAATCTTTCCACACATCGATTGCCTTCTAGGAATGGAATACTGAAGGAAAAGGTGCCCAAATTTGTACCAATGGGAAATGCCTCGCTATTATTTGTGTAGCTTCTTACTAAAAGTCTATGATGTACAACTCAGCAATCCCACTACTGAGCATATACCCTGAGAAAACCATAATTCAAAAAGAGTCATGTACCACAATGTTCATTGCAGCTCTATTTATAATAGCCAGGACATGGAAGCAACCTAAGTGTCCTTCAACAGATGAATGGATAAAGAAGATGTGGCACATATATACCATGGAATATTACTCAGCCATAAAAAGAAACGAAACTGAGTTATTTGTAGTGAGGTGGATGGACCTAGAGTCTGTCATACTGTCATACAGAGTGAAGTAAGTCAGAAAAAGAAAAACAAATACCGTATGCTAACACATGTATATGGAATCTAAAAAAAAGGTTCTGAAGAACCTAGGGGCTATTTGTTCTCTCTCAATGCCTTTAAGTCACCTTGACAATGACCCATCCCCACTTAAGGTTCGATTACAATAGAGAAAATAGCTTCAAATTCCTAAAGCCTTAGGACCAAGACATATATTATAATTTTTAAAATATAATATTATAATTTGCAGCACAATATAATAGTTACAAATGTCAGATATATCATATTCCCCCTGCATACAGAGTTTTATTATCTCTATGTTTTTGATCAAATACTGCCTAGTCATCATCCTACCTGGTCTTCTCTTCCACAGAATCTGCCATAATTCTTCACTCATTTTTATTTTCCTCATGAAGTGATTCTGTTACAGTCCTATTCTTCTTTCCCTGAGCTTTGTAGCCTGTTCACTTTACAGAAGGACCACTATCCATCATGTACTTATGCTGGATTCATTTATTTATTCGTTCAACAAATGCATATTGAGCATCAACTAAGTCCCAGGAAAGTAGCAGGAATCAAATGGAAAAATGTCCATAGTTACTGAATGAAACTAATTTTTTAAGCAAATATATTTAGAATCCACACTCTGGGGAAAAAAAGAAAAAGGGACAATGCTAATGCTGCCATGGGAACAAAGATGAAAAAATACAATCCCTGCCTTCTAGGATCTTTTATTCTAAGAGGACGAAAAACACGTTGACAAATGTAAGGAGTGCCACGGAGAACCAAGTTGTTCATTCTGGTGACTTTGCATTGCAGATTTAAATTTTTATTTTTCTATCAATTTTACTACTGGTTCTAAGTATAAATTATTGATAACAGGGTCCATTTTTAATCTCACTTATTCTACTTCCAACTACTTTCTTACATTTCAATTTCTATTGCACTTATACCTACATTACACGTTTTAATGCATTTTGCTTTTAAATTGTGGAAGCAGCAGGGTGTGAGGCACAAAGTAAAAGCACCACTGGCTTCCCTTCCTGTTGTCCTTACTCACCTGTCGACCCTGGACTCAGTCCATCAGCTTCCCCTCTGCATATAATATATGTTGCATTAACTGAGGATTCTCCTTCCAGGATCCCAGTGCAACAGAGATTACAGATTTGTACAACTTACAAGAAAATTTAGTTCTTTCAATAGTAACGGGCCACAGACTGGGGTCAGAGCAAGGCAGGGGAGCATATGCAAAGAATTCTTCAAGAAGTAGGTACCTAAATCTGTATCTCATCTAAACACATACTACTCTTTTATGATAGCTTTCTGTCATACATTTTTTCAGTTAACAGATATTCAAAATAAAATTTGTAAACATGGACATTAAGAAAGTGATCCTCAAAAAGATTCTTGTTCACAAAAAGGTTGAGAACCACTCTGTGTATACAGGTCTTTGTTCAAAAAGTAAATGGATTAGACTTGATGGTTTTATTTTCTTCACTGACCCTACTACTTAGTTCTTCAAAGTTAATTAAATTTGAGTAATCTTTTTTTTCTGAAGTTCCTGAAATATAGTGGAAAAGCACTGGCTTTGGAATCTGATGGTTTTGTATTTAAATTACTGCTGTGTGAGTTTAGGCAAGTTCCCTAACTCCTGCAGGCCTTAGCTTCCTCATCTATAAAACCAGAGTAATTTTTCCTTCATTCATTCAGGTATTTGTTCATTGATTCAACAGAAATTTATTGAGCATGCTTTGCACTAGAAATAATGCTCAATGCTAGGGTTATAAAATAAAGAATAAAAAAACAACACAGGATCCCAGCCCTCATGGTTGGGACATAGACAGATATAGACAGACAAATTGTAATACATCATGATAAGTACTATCATTGAGAAGTACTATAAAAACACATATTTTTAGATTTATTTTTCTGGCATCAGCTTCACACATTAAAAGTCTAGGAAGAAACCAAACACTATTGAAATTCTAGTCTTGCAATACCACATATTACACTATCATTGCAAACTTTGTAACACTATAGGGGATAGGTCTATAAAACATAATATTAGTTTAAAATTCCATGGCTTCCCTCGTGGTGCAGTGGTTAAGAATCCGCCTGCCAATGCAGGGGACACGGGTTCGAGCACTGGTCCAGGAAGATCCCACATGCCGCAGAGCAACTAAACCTGTGCGCCACAACTACTGAGCCTGCACTGTAGAGCCCACAAACCACAACTACTGAAGCCTGCATGGCTAGAGCCTGTGCTCCACAACAAGAGAAGCCACCAAGAAGTCCGTGCAACACAGTGAAGAGTAGCGCCAACTCACCGCAACTAGAGAAAGCCCAAACACAGCAACAAAGACTCAACTCAGCCAAAAAGAAATAAATTTATAAAATTCCAGACACATAAATTGGAAGAGAGAATAGGGCTTACACACACACACACACACAGATATCAGTGTTGAGCACTGCTAGACTTCTCAAGGAATACACAGTAGTGATACAGACAGGTATGTGAACAGCTAACTTTAATATAATAGAATCTTTGTAAGATAAAACATGCTATGGAAGTAGAAGCAATGATTCTGTCGAATGTGGGAGGATTGGAATCAGGATAAAGGTATAGAAGCGGGGAATATTTGCTGTCTAGGTGATGAACAGGACTCAACAAGACAAGGCGGGAAGCGCACTGAAAACAGCTATATTTTTAACTCTATTATCTATGAAGGAGAGAAGATGAGAGTGAAGGAAGGAATGTGTTGTAACTGATTACTCATACTTACACCCCACTATGTGTTATACTTATCTCGGTCCCATGCTATAGGTATTATTGGCTCCATCTTTACAGATGAGGGAATAATACAACTTAAATTCTATGAAATTTAAACTAAACTACCGTAACATCTGTTTTTTCATTAATTTCTTCTGTAATAAATTTCACCCATTAAAAGCAGTAAAAATGCATGAACAGTATCTTCTTCAAGTTAAAAGTGAAGCAAGAAATGTAAAAGGATAAAAATGAGGTTAACAAAACTTCTGAGTATAAAAGAAAGCATAGAAGCACTTACATAGGAAGACTATGTAAAAAGGTAAATGGGCAAAAGACACAACAGTTAATTCAAAAAAGAGAGAGAAATTTAAATGCCTAATAAACATATGAAAAAATGTTTACCTGAGCTATTTTCAAAGAAATGCAAATTAAAATACGGGCCAATTTCATCTTGAGTTTGCAAGGAATTGAAGGACTGCAAGCCTCAATACCTATGTCAAGTTCAAGGTTGCTGATGCATATTGATGATTCCCAACTGCTTGACGATCAATCTGTCCTTCCATTTGATTTTCCCCATACTACAGATCCATCCTAAAATACACTGGCTTTTTGTTGTTGCTTCTTAGTCTCTAGGGAACTTTGTTACTATTTCTTGAGGAGACTAAAACACCCTAGGTTTTCACAAAACCAAGACTCCTGAGAGTTAGAATAAAGTGTTATTTTTTAAATGAATGGAAATAAGAAAACATTCTAGATGGCAGATGACTGGGGAATTGCCATGTAAGAACTTATAGTTATAAAATAAATATACAGAAAAATATAAGTCTACTTTTCTGAGTCTCGTGCTCTGGTTTACATTTCACTATGACAGTAATAAACATAAGACCTTCAGAAAGAAATGACTTACATCATGTTGAATAACGGGACATCAAGGAGAATGCTGAGCATGTTTCTGGGGAGACTGAGGGAAATAACATATATCAACTTAAACCTTGTCTTCCTAAACCAGAGAAATGCCCAGAAGACTATTTAAATATGAATTCCCAATAATTTAGCTCTACCAAGGAAAAATATTTCTCCCAATTGTGTAAAGATGATGACATCATGTGTCATTTCCAACCCAAAAATAGCATGATGGACCCAGATCTCATTAATAGGCTAAATTTACCTCTAACTAAAACTACTCACCGTGATAATTAAACCACCTCCATGAACCTAATTGTCCCTAGACCGTTCTTTCTTTTATTGAGAAATTGTGTGAAATAAAAACATAAGATCTGATTATACATTTGGGTTGTTTTTATTTCACTCTACTCATTTTCACAGTCCTGATAACAACTGATTAAAAAATCAGACCTGAACACTAAATTAATTTTAGTTCAATAAAAACTGACAACATATTATAATCAATTTTACGAGAGGTGATTTGGGCTGAATTTAGTGAAAACGACTGAAGTAAGTAGGTAATGGAATATTTATCTTTGTTGGAAGAGAAACCTAGGTAGCGAGACTTAGCTGCTGCTGAGAAGTTTTAAGCGGGAAGCCACCAGTCACAATGGATCCTTATGTTCCTAATTGCCCTTATTAACAGAAGAAAAAGGAGCACAAGATTTTCTCTGGAGAAACTTAGACAACCTGCTGTTTCCAGATACGCTAGGTGGTATTGGTCAATACATTTTATATCTACAAGTTAGGTTTTATCATCAGAAGAATAATGATAAATCAGAAAACTAGCAAACCAAATGCATTCAGGCATTTCTTTATGAACAAAATGTGGATGTTACATTCTTTTCTACTTAAAAGAGGAAAACTGACAAACCGAATGTGTTCCTAGATGGTTTTTGTTTTGTATTGTTTTGTTTTGTTTTTATTAACATCAGAGCTCTAAATCTTAAATACCTACTTATCTGATGAACAATATCAAACTTTATTCATGTGTTTGTATTTTTATCTATTGTAAATACTATGGCATTGTTTTTGTAAATTAGTAGCTCTATTGATGCAAGCAGTTATTCTTACCAGAATGTCAACACTTAGCATTCTATAGTTGAAATGCTGCTGTTATGTTCAAAAAAGTTCTCATGCATTTCACATCATATATCAGGATGATTTCTCCACTTGACAGAGGAATTTTCCACCCTTGAGCATTTTTATGTATGGCATTAAGTTAGAAAGGTCTTTTTCTCCATTTGTGTCTATGTGTGTGTGTGTGTGTGTGTGTGTGTGTGTGTGTGTTGTTCAGGGTGAAGAGTGAGAGAGTATTTTTTCATTTAATTATTCATTGATATTGGTTTTTTTTTTTTGGTCTCGAATCCATTTTTTGGTTTCTGAATTTTATTTTATTTATTTTTTTGTACAGCAGGTTCTTACTAGTCATCAATTTTATACACATCAGTGTATATATGTCAGTCCCAATTGACCAATTCATCACACCACCCCCCAATCCCCCCACCCCTGCCGCTTCCCCCCTTGGTGTCCATACATTTGTGCTCTACATATGTGTCTCAATTTCTGCCCTACAAACCAGTTCATCTGTACCATTTTTCTAGGTTCCACATATATGCATTAATATACGATATTTGTTTTTCTCTTTCTGACTTACTTCACTCTGCATGACGGTCTCTACATCCATCCATGTTTCTACAAATGACCCAATTTCCTTCCTTTTGATGTCTGAGTAATATTCCATTGTATATATGTACCACATCTTCTTTGTCCATTCATCTGCCTATGGTCATTTAGGTTGCTTCCATGACCTGGCTATTGTAAATAGTGCTGCAGTGAACATTGGGGTACATGTGTCTTTTTAAATTATGGTTTTCTCTGGGTATAGGCCCAGTAGTGGGATTGCTGGATCATATGGTAATTCTATTTTTAGTTGTTTAAGGAACCTCCATACTGTGCTCCATAGTGGCTGTACCAATTTACATTCCCACCAACACTGCAAGAGGGTTCTATTTTCTCCGCACATTCTCCAGCATTTGTTGTTTGTAGATTTTCTGATGATGCCCATTCTAACTGGCGTGAGGTGATACCTCATTGTAGTTTTGATTTTCATTTCTCTAATAATTAGTGATGTTGAGCAGCTTTTCATGTGCTTCTTGGCCATCTGTATGTCTTCTTTGGAGAAATGTCTATTTACATCTTCTGCCCATTTTTGGATTGGGTTGTTTGTTTTTTTTACTATTGAGCTGCATGAGCTGTTTATATATTTTGGAGATTAATCCTTTGTCCGTTGATTCATTTGTAAATATTTGCTCCCATTCTGAGGGCTGTCTTTTCGTCTTGTTTATGGTTTCCTTTGCTGTGCAGAAGCTTTGAAGTTTCATTAGGTCCCATTTGTTATTTTTGTTTTTATTTCCATTACCCTAGGAGGTGGATCAAAAAAGATCTTTCTGTGATTTATGTCAATGAGTGTTCTTCCTATGTTTTCCTTTAAGAGTTTTATAGTGTCCGGTCTTACATTTAGGTCTCTAATCCATTTTAAGTTCATTTTTGTGTATGGTGTTAGGGACTGTTCTAATTTCATTCTTTTACATGTAGCTGTCCAGTTTTCCCAGCACCACTTATCGAAGAGACCGTCTTTTCTCCACTGTATATCCTTGCCTCCTTTGTCATAGATTAGTTGACCAAGGTGCGTGGGTTTATCTCTGTGCTTTCTATCTTGTTCCATTAATCTATGTTTCTGTTTTTGTGCTGGTACCATATTGTCTTGATTACTGTAGCTTTGTAGTATAGTCTGAAGTCAGGAAGCCTGATTCCTCCAACTCCGTTTTTATCCCTCAAGATTGCTTTGGCTATTTGGGGTCTTTTGTGTCTCCATACAAATTTTAAGATTTTTTGTTCTAGTTCTGTGAAAAATGCCATTGCTAATTTGATATGGATTGCATTGAATCTGTATATTGCTTTGAGTAGCATAGTCATTTTCACAATGTTGATTCTTCCAATCCAAGAACATGGTATATCTCTCCATCCATTTGTATTGTCTTTAATTTCTTTCATCAGTGCCTTATACTTTTCTGCATTGAAGTCTTTTGTCTCCTTAGGTAGGTTTATTCCTAGGTATTTTATTCTTTTTGTTTCCATGGTAAATGGAAGTGTTTCCTCTAATTTCTCCTTCAGATTTTTCATCGTTAGTGTATAGGAATGCAAGAGATTTCTGTGCAGTAATTTTGTATCCTGCAACTTTACCAAATTCATTGATTAGCTCTAGTAGTTTTCTGATGGCATCTTTAGGACTCTCTATGCATAGTATCATGTCATCTGCAAACAGTGACAGATTTATTTCTTCCTTTCCAATTTGTATTCCTTTTATTCCTTTTTCTTCTCTGGTTGTCGTGGCTAGGACTTCCAAAACTATGTTGAATAATAGTGGTGAGAGTGGACATCCTTGTCTTGATCCTGATCTTAGAGGAGATGCTATCAGTTTTTCACTATTGAGAATGATGTTTGCTGTGAGTTTGTCATATATGGCCTTTATTATAGGTTCCTCGATGCCCACTTTCCGGAGAATTTTTATCATAAATGGTGTTGAATTTTGTCAAAAGCTTTTTCTGCATCTATTGAGATGATCATAAGGGTTTTCTCCTTCAATTTGTTAATATGGTGTAGCATATTGATTGATTTGCATATATTGAATAATCCTTGCATCCCTGGGTTAAATCCCACTTGATCATGGTGTATGATCCTTTTAATGTGTTGTTGGATTCTGTTTGCTAGTATTTTGTTGAGGATTTTTGCATCTATATTCATCACTGATATTGTTCTTTAATTTTCTTTTTTTGTAGTATCTTTGTCTGGTTTTGGTATCAGGGTGATGGTGGCCTCATAGAATGAGTTAGGGAGTGTTCCTTCCTCTGCACTTTTTTGGAAGAGTTTGAGAAGGATGGGTGTTAGCTCTTCTCTAAATGTTTGAGAAGGATCAAGGATCAAGGATTGATCCCTTGATCATTATGTAGTGTCCTTCCTTGTCTCTTGTAACATACTTTATTTTAAAGTCTATTTTATCTGATATGAGTATTGCTACTCCAGGTTTCTTTTAATTTCCATTTGCATGGAATATCTTTTTCCATCCCCTCACTTTCAGTCTGTATGTGTCCCTAGGTCTGAAGTGGGTCTCTTGTAGACAGCATATAGCTGGGTCTTGTTTTTGTATACATGCAGCAAGCCTGTGTCTTTTGGCTGGAGGATTTAATCCATTCACTTTTAAGGTAATTATCGATATTTATGTTCCTATGACCATTTTTTAATTGCTTTGGGTTTGTTTTTGTAGGTCCTTTTCTTCTCTTGTATTTCCCACTTAGAGAAGTTCCTTTAGCATTTGTTGTAAAGCTGGTTTGGTGGTGCTGAATTCTCTTAGCTTTTGCTTGTCTGTAAAGTTTTTGATTTCTCCATCAAATCTGAATGAGATCCTTGCTGGGTAGAGTAATCTTGGTTGTAGGTTCTTCCCTTTCATCACTTTAAGTATATCATACCACTCCCTTCTGGCTTGTAGAGTTTCTGCTGAGAAGTCAGCTGTTAACCTTATGGGAGTTCCTTTGTATATTATTTGTCATTTTTCCCTTCCTGCTTTCAATACTTTTTCTTTGTCTTTAATTTTTGCCAATTTGTTTACTGTGTGTCTTGGCATGTTTCCTCTTGGGTTTATCCTGTATGGAACTCACTGCGCTTCCTGGACTTGGGTGGCTATTTCCTTTCCCATGTTAGGGAAGTTTTTGACTCTAATCTCTGCAAATATTTTCTCGGGTCCTTTCTCTCTCTCTTCTCCTTCAAGGACCCCTCTATTGCGAATGTTGTTGTGTTTAATGTTGTCCCAGAGGCCTCTTAGGCTGTCTTCATTTCTTTTCATTCTTTTTTCTTTATTCTGTTTTGTAGCAGTGAATTCCACCATTCTGTCTTCCAGGTCACTTATCTGTTCTTCTGCCTCAGTTATTCTGCTATTGATTCCGTCTAGTGTAGTGTTCATTTCAGTTATTGTATTGTTCATCTCTGTTCGTTTTTTCTTTAATTCTTCAAGGTCTTCATTAAACATTTCTTGCGTCTTCTTGATCTTTACCTCGATTCTTTTTTTTTTTTGGTGGTATGTGGGCCTCTCACTGCTGTGGCCTGTCTCCCATTGCAGAGCACAGGCTCCGGACGCTCAGGCTCAGCCGCCATCGCTCACGGGCCCAGCCGCTCCGCGGCATGTGGGATCCTCCCGGACCGAGCATGAACCCGTGTCCCCTGCATCGGCAGGCGGACTCTCAACCACTGCGCCACAAGGGAAGCCCTTTGCCTCCATTCTTTTTCCAACGTCCTGGATCACCTTCACTGTCATTATTCTTTTTCTGGACGGTTGCCTATCTCCACTTCATTTATTTGTTTTTCTGGGGTTTTATCTTGTTCCTTCATCTGGTGCTTAGGCCTCTGCCTTTTCATCTTGTCTATCTTTCTGTGAATGTGGTTTTCCTTCCACAGGTTGCAGAATTGTAGTTCTCTTTGCTTCTGCTGTCTACCCTCTGGTGGATGAGGCTATCTGGGAGGCTTGTGCAATGTTCCTGATGGGACGGACTGGTGGTGGGTCTCTTTCATATTGTTGACTGAAGAAAAAATGCACAGCGTGAGAGTTGTGAGTTAAGTTTTATTGGGGGCAAAAAGAGGACTATAGCCCAGGAGATAGCGTCTGAGATCGCTCTGAGGAACTGCTCAGAGGAACAAAGAGGCAAGAGGGTTGTATATGTGTGATTTTAGTGAAGGGGGACACATGCAATCAAGCACCCGTTTTGGCAGAAGGTTGCTGCTAATCACAAGGAGCAGATGTCTTTGTTAACAATTTTAGTGCTTTTCTAAATATGACAATATGCAAGAAATTCAACTCATAAAATCTTCTCCTGAAAATATCTAACTATCTTAAGACGCGTTTTGCCTGTTTTTCCCAGAGCACAGAGTGCTTCATTCCTTATCTCCACCTTGAACTTCCTTCAGGGTGTGTTGAAGTTCAGCAACTGCAGTGGCTAGTGACTTAATCCTTGTAGAGGCAGATGGCAGATAACAATATTTAATTGTCAATATTATCCAATTACCTAAATTTTCATTTTCTACTCTCTGATTATGTTTGTTCTTCAGTGTATCTATCATTTACTACCTCTGTCATGAATACCCATTTCAATTACATTTATTCTAAATCTCATATTTAAAAGAAGACTTTTACTGCCTTAAAAGTAACTGAAGGGCTTCCCTGGTGGTGCAGTGGTTGAGAGTCCGCCTGCCGATGCAGGGGACACGGGTTCATGCCCCAGTCCGGGAGGATCCCACATGCCGCAGAGCAGCTGGGCCCGTGAGCCATGGCTGCTGAGCCTGCGCATCCGGAGCCTGTGCTCCACAATGGGAGAGGCCACAACAGTGAGAGGCCTGCGTACTGCAAAAAAAAAAAAAAAAAGTAACTGGAAAGTATTGCCTGATATCAAGAGAATAAATAATCAAGGAAGATGAGAAAACAGATCATTCCACTGCCAAAGAAATATTGCACCAGACAGAGCTAATAGTTAAACAGGCAAGGAAGACTTGTTCAAGGCTATTACAGTAGGGAAGACAGATTGAACTCAACTCCCCAAACAAAAAGCAGGAGGATTTTTAAATGCTGGGGTACGCGAATGGAAAATACTGGAGGACTGTGAGAGTGTGCCGAATGGAGAAGTTTGGTCAAAATGGTTAGGCCATCTGTGTTTGCTAATTGGCACTTACCAAAGTTAGTCTCCTACCCTCCCACAAAGACTGGGAGATAGGGGTGGTATCTTTCTTGATGTTTACATTTCAAAGAGATGGCTCCCAGGTCCTTGAGAAAGATATTCCTGGGTTGTAGAAGACATATCTTGAAGAGGCAGAGAAAGAAATTATAGTTGCAAGTTTCTAAAATGATAGCTCTAAGAAAAGGGAGGTCAAGGCCCACAATCAGGAAGAAACCCTTCTTAAGTTTAGACAAGCTGAGGGGAATGTTAAGGCCATCTCAGTCACCGTGATATTATAGAAAGTTCCAGATAATCAAACAAGAGATGGTAAACTAATAGTTAACAATATATTTTCTAGACAAGCAATGTTATAAGCACAGGTAATAATGAGAGTGAAGTCAAATTCAGAGGTGCAACATTAATAAGCATCCTTCCGACCCCGATGTGAAATCAGCAGTAGTACCTCAAGTCATTTCAAGCATTCTTCTTGTAATACCTGAGTCAACTGAGTTAACACTGCTATTTCACTTTCTGACTTGTCTTTGACCATGGATTATTTGATTCAATTTGGCATTTGTTTGAAGAATCTTCTACCTGATTATAGCATGTAGATAGCCAGTTTCTATTCTTGGCTTTTTCTCACACAGCACACATACTCACACATGCAGTTCAGCTTCACAGAGGATTTACACCTCTTTTTTCCCCCTCTTTGATATATACTTAGGCCCTGTATATTTCATAGACAATGTTTAATTTTTAGTTTAGGATGCTACCCAATATCATTAACAGCTGTGAATGTAATAACCCTAGTCCTCTATAAATTAGAAATAGAAGAGGACCGACAATATAATATGTTGCCCTCTACTTATTTTTAAGACTTTTTAATATTTGGAAACTCATCTGTAACTGGATGGAACCCATTCCTGCTATGGAGATAGAAATGTGACCATTGTCAGTCTTTTACATAGAAGTGAAGTCATGTGACGTATGAAACTGGAGTCATTATCTTGTTGATTGCTATATCTCAGCCTTGTAAGTTAGTAAATGTTCAAAAATGTTTTAGTCTTGTTCCAGAGACTGAGCCCTAACCAAAACTTCTGTGTGTTCCTGGAAGATTAGTTCTTTAGGTCAACCTTACCTCTAAGTTCTTGCCCACCAAACTGTTGCTCTCACTCACATTTCACTTTCCATGGCTGTTCTTTCCAGGTCAGCCCAGATATGGAACTCAACCCTTTCTCCTTGGTCTTCTTAGGAATTTCTCACATAAGGCATTACCAGGTAATGTTAACAGAATATGTTAACAGAATTTGTTGATGGTTTGGGCGATGTAAGATTGTGTGTCTGCCTGTGTGTGCAGAAGTTTTAAATATAATATTAAATGTTTTTACTTTTACAATTACTTTGGCGACCTTGACATCAGTGCGCTTTCATAGGCTTAATCTCCCGCTGCCTCTTCTTTTCTCTTCCTTACATTTATCTTCATTCCATGTGCAGAGCAGTTTAGCTTTTCTTTTCTTTTTTTTAATGGTCTCCCTTTAAAATAGTAAAGCTCCTAGGACCTTACTTTTTTTTTACAACCAAACAGAATCATCAAGGTATTTTCCTGAATATAAACGTTTTCATGAAAAATCTGTTGCCACCTATTAAAATAACTATTTCCATCTCTTTCCACCATTTTATATCCTAGGTTATTAAGGTCTGGAATGTCATGCCCAACATTCTTTAAATTCACATCAAATTCATTGTACCTAAAAGTTGAATTACTAACTAGGAAGCTAAGTGAAAATATTGGTCATTTATTTAGTATATCCCTTTGACCAACACTGAGCTAATCAAGAAACATAATAGTCAGAGTTCTTTCTCTTAGGGCCAAGAACAGAGATTTAACCTAACCCTCTGTTCTTTTCTTTCCTGGATTCTATATGTCTTGAACCTATCAGACCTCACATAACCCTTTTCACTTATACATAGTTTCATAACATTTTATATTTCTCTCATTCATTCAATCAGTAAGAGACCATTTACTTTGCATATCAAGATAACATGGAGCCCAAGTGAAGCTTAGATCAAGTAAGCAAGAAAATAAATAGTAAAATTCCATATAGTAAAAAATACTGATAAAATAAGGTAGGGTACTGGATAAAGTGAAGGGACGCTATTTTAGATAGTATGGTCAAGCCCTCTGAAGCATGTGATATTTGAGATTTGAATTATGAGGATCCAGCTATGAAAATATCTAAGGAAGAACATACCAGGTTAAGAAAAGAGCAGAAGTAAAGCCCTAAAGTAGGACTTGGCTTAACACATTCAGGAATGGCAAGGGAAACAAAACAAAACAAAATCACCACTTTGGCTCAAGTATAGAGAAGAGAGAGGAGAATGGTAGGACCTGAAGTCAGAGAAGTTGGCAGGAATGGAAGGCCTGGAGGTCCCGAAATGGAATTTGGATTTTTTCCTAAATCACATGGGAGAGTACTTTTTTAATGGGGTGTGAGTTTATCTGACTTGTTCTTTTCGTAAATCGCTTTGCTGTGTGGAGATTATATTTTATATTGGTTATCTTAAAACTTACCTTAAAGAGTCATCTTAAAACTGTTGGTATACTATCTCCAAATTACCTTCTAGTCAAATTTATTCCATTTATGTTTCTTGAATACCTGCTTTTTTCCTGGCACTGGGCTAGACCTGGAGATTCAACAGTGACAAGGATATGAACAAGAACACACAGCCTCATAGAATAAGTTTTTGTTCTGTTTTCCATAGACAGTTAATATTGTCCACATGCTCTGCATTCTTATTAGAATCAGTATGACCTTTTTTTCTGGATATTGGTTCATATCTATTTTTAGTGCTATACTGTATTCCTCCATCCACTTCATACAAAATAAGTGCTTAAGAAGGTACTTACATTTTCATCATATTCTTGGAATTCTTTTCAATTTTGTACATCTCCTAAGTTCTTTTTAGTAGGAAAACTGAATTCATTATAGGAAATAGAAATATAATAGCACCTGTGTAAAACTTTTCCTCTTAAGACTGGTATCTAAGTTAATTCAAGGTTGGAAATATATTAAGTAAACTAGGAAAATATCTATAATGCTAGGTCACAAAGCAGAATTTTGTGTTCTGTGTTGGGTCACTTCTATCTCTTCCCTGTACTGAACTGCAAAAGTGCAGCAAGTACAGACTGGCCCCTCAGACTGCCAGTCAAATGCCTGATTACTTGTGCATGTTGCCTGACCTCGGGGAGTTGGGTGATGAAGATGAGGGAATTTTTTGAGCAGAACACCTGGGAAAGAAGCCAGAAGCTCAAGGAAACACCAATTTTCTGTTAAGGCCGAATCTCAGTAAGTGTGAAACTGGAGCTTTCTCTGCACTTTGGACCATTTGTCTTGCTTCCCCTCGCCCTTCTCTCTTCATTGGACTTTAAAATTTTAAAGATTTTTCCTTGGTCTATTTATCTCACAATCTCCTATTCCCTCTATTTGATCTATACTTTTTTTCCCCTGCTTTCTCTTCTGTATTTCCCATAATGTAAGAGATACTTTCACTAAACAAGAGTCTCTAAAGGACTCTGTCTTTGAAAATCCATTTTGAAGTTGAAAGAAAGGCAAAGCAGCTTTCTGAACTTTCTTTCCTCTTGGGGCCAAGACTGTTACTCAATAACTATTCCCCTCCTTCAAAAGAACTATCATTCTGACCATTGAACATTTGGGTAACAATTGTATATTGAGTCTTACAGATACAGCTTCACTATAGACTAAGTTCTGGTTAATGGAAATACCTTAGGCCTTCTCTTACCTTTATAAAAATAATTGTTTATGATGATAAAATTAGCCCAAGTGTTGTTATGGATATCCTTCAGGTTTCATAAGGAATATATGCTCTTTTCATTCCTGAAACTATATATATATAAAGGACTTATTTTGGACAAAGCCTAGATGCTTTATAAAGGTCACTGAGAAATAAGAATACAAAACTCAATGAGCTATATGGTCCCCACAGTCCTCACTGTCTACTGGTGGAGAAGGATGGAGAAATAAACCATTATGCAACAAGTGATAAGGGTTGTAACATTTGAACCAAGGATTATAGATGTGTAGCCACGGCTACCTTGCTAAGAATCGTGGTCAGGAGACACTTTTAAAAAGGGTAACAGTCAGCTGAGTCATAGAGTACAGATGGAATTTAGACGGAAAGTGAGAAGCAGGTTTCAGGCAGAGGAAACAGCATATGCAAAATCAAAGAGCCAAGGAATTGTGTAAGGTTTGAGCATGGAAGAAAGTCTCATTACGAAAGGTTTATGTGGGAAAGGAGATGTACTTGGGAAGATGTGATCATGGCAGATCATGGCAGACCCTGTGTGCCTTTCTTTATATATATATATATATATATATATATATATATATATATATATATATATATATATATATATATATATAAATTTATTTATTTTTGGCTGCGCTAGGTCTTCGTTGCTGTGTGCGGGCTTTCTCTAGTTGAGGTGAGCGGGGGCTACTCTTCGTTGCGGTGCGCGGGCTTCTCATTGCGGTGGCTTCTCTTGTTGTTGCAGCACGTGGTCTAAGTAATTGTGACTCGCAGGCTCTAGAGCACAGGCTCAGTAGTTGTGGTGCACGGGCTTAGTTGCTCCATGGCATGTGATCTTACCGGACCAGGGCTCAAACCCGTGTCCCCTGCATTGGCAGGGGGATTCTTAACCACTGCACCACCAGGGAAGCCCCCTGTGTGCCTTTCTAATGGGTTTAGACTTTAAAAACCAAAGGGAAGGGCACCTAAGGATTTCTAGTAGGGGTGGATTGGAAGGGACAAGGAGACAATTGACAAAACTCCAGTTAAGAAGTGATGAGATTTTGGCAATGGTCATAGTCATGGAGGGGAGGGGAATTATTTGAGAGATGATTAAGGGATGGAATACAGGACTTTTTGAATCATCAGAAGACGGAAGGAAGAAATCCATGGTCTCTCTTAGGTTCCTTGATCGGGCAACTGGCACCTGCAATGCTGATTATTGAGACAAAACACATTGGTGAAGGACCACTTGGAGGAAAAACTATGAATTTTGTTTCGGCCATGTCAAGATTGAGGCAACAGGTGCTGCTTATTAAAGCTAAGAAGTCAATGAAAACGACAATTAACATGGTTCTCATAAACATATATAGAGTCAAAAAAGTATAGTGGCTCATGAAAGCTTCACTCTTTCCCTCTATAGAAAGATCTTTTTATTTAAAAACACCATTCATGTTTACCACCACTTCCCCAGTTTAGTTTCTCTTCTGAAGAAATGTCACACTTACAGACATTATGTTCACATGTTGTACAAACACTTTATTATGAATCCGTTAGGATATATACTTGCAAACATTTTGTTTCACTCTGTGTTATCCCTTAGGCAATGTCATGCCCGTATTACTGCAAACAGAGTAGTGAAGCCAGAATGGAACAGCATTATCTTGCTAGTTACCAAATCTGTCAATTCTTCCTTGTCAGTATCTCTCAATTTTGTCCTTTTTTCACTCTAGCCATTATCTTATCCCAAAATAGGATCTTAGTCACTGCCTGACTGAGACACCTTTATCGAAGTTCTTGAGTGCAAACAGCAGAAACTGATTCTCTTGATTTAGGTAGAAAATGAATTTATTGAAAGCCTGTTTGGTAGCTTACAGAATGACAAGAAAGGTGGGAAAACCAGGCTCAGAAAATAAGAAAGCGAGTTTTCATAGCCAGGACCCCAGCTGGGGTCATCCCACAAGAACAGGCCAAGGAAGACACTCCTCTCTCTGGCCAAACTGCTATGGCTGCCCCCAAAACTAGCTGTGGCTGCCCCCAAAACTAGCTGTGGCAGTCTCTTCCATCACTAGAATAAATTTTTTACAGGTGCTGCTTCTTTGCACCATGAGCTCCAGATTCAAAATCCCAGGCAGTTGTGTCTGACTTCCCAAACCTGGATTAAAAACAGTTCCATGGCCTGATTTCCAGGCTTCAGGGAAGGCAAGTGTGTGGGCTTTTCAACTTCTGTAGTTGGATCTAGCACTCACCTCCCACTGAGATGTGAGCTGTGGAGAATTATCCAAAAACAGGAAAGAGGGTCTGAATCAGGGCAGCCACAGGAATGCAGATGTCCTCCTGAATACAACCGACTTACCTCCTGATGCTAAACTTTCATTTTTGTATTTTATTCTAAGCACTGTGCTGGGCATATGCTATGTACTAATGATGCAAATATCAAGAATGCAAGTACCTGATTAAGGCTTTCCCAAAATGTATCTATTATGTTGTTCCTCTTCTTAGACACTACAAAAGTTTCCAATTACTTAAGACTCTTCAATCTAGGATTCAAAAGCATCCCATCAGTTTATCTACATTACATATACAGCTTTTTCTCTTATTATCTAACATAAATACGCTTCTCTAGCTAGGATAATTCACTTACAATGTATATATTTTCCTATGTTCATTCTCTGCAGAACTAACTACTCATCATCCCACCTCTCTCTCCATAGCCCATGCCTGAACTCATCTTATTTTCCCCCAAGTAGCACCACACTTCTATTCTTTGTCTCCATTGTGATTCTACTTGAGAATCAGTGAGAGTTATGAAGCTACTGCAAATTAAAGCACATTATTTATTGTGAAATTACACAGTATATGTGTATACCAGTTCACACCTGCACCTTCATTCATAAATACTCTTTATGGATCCATTCCTGTTTTTACATGTAGATGTTTTTACCTCTCCAAGTAGATTGTAAATTACTCAGAGGCAAGGATCTTATCTGCTGGCATATCCCCTCTGCGGTATCTAGCATGTTAAATACAGAGTCGACACAATGTATTTGTGGAGGAACAGCTCAGCACATGTCTGGCCAGTTTCAGCTCTCACCATTCACTTCCAAGGAATTTAAGATCTGAAACTTAGTTTGTTTTGTCCTCTTCCACTGGCTCCAGGTAAATTCTACTGATCATTGCACAAATGTACAAGCTTCATATCACAGTGAGAACGAGGCAAGGATGACCCGGCACAAATTCAGTGCCATTACTAGAAACTACCTGAAGGGAACGCCCGGGTGATGCCAATAGTGTCATCTTCACAGAGGAAAACTGGCTTTGTAATAAGCTGGAAAAGTACTACACCATATAATCCTTTCAAGCTTTGCAAAGTTAAAACTGAAAAGAAATGGGACTCATTTAAGAATCTGATTATTTTGTCATTGTCGCAGAATGACATATTAATTGAATAGTAAATTTGTAGAAAGCCCTTGTGAATGCAAACAAAATGTGCCTTTTGTAAATTAAGCAAAAAACAGATGCCTACTTCTCAGACAAAGTTCCTTTCTGATGCTGTCAGAACAGTACTTTTTGGGACAGTGAGTTTTGGCAGATGGCATTACAATTCAAATAAAATGGAATAGGCTTCCAAGTGCATCCACATTTTCTTGTCATGTGAATGCCAGAAAAATGTTTAAAGTTTCTAATGTTTCTGAATGTCCTCGTAAATATAACCTGTGTTATTGCATAAATATCAAAGATTAAATTATGACTCTAATGTTAGCTGAGATACTGTGTGTTGATGTCTTTCTGCACAACCAAAGCTGACATTCACTGTATATTGCACAACAAGGAAATGCAGTATGAAAGGATTTGAAAATATTGAACTTAGACTCCTACTGAAAAGCAATGTGAAAATTATTTCAGAGTTCTGGGGCATTCCTAAAAAAGGATGGGTGCACAGATGCCAGATCTTTCCCTTCATGTGTCTCTTCACATTTTCTTACCAACATTTAGAACATTGGGTGTCCCAAGAAAGGACGTCCAGAAAGGAATCTTTTATTCAAAGGGATTTCAGCACCGCCACTTTCCACCGTCGTCAAAAATATTTTTAGTTGGGCTCTAAGCAGTTAAATAGTATCCCCCCCACCGAGGGTTGTTATGAGGATCAAAAGGATGATACAGGTAAAGCACTCAGCGCAGTGTCCCATACGTGTTATCTCTACATTGCATAATTGTAGCTAATTTTAGTACTTCGATGGTGCTAAATAATTGAGATAAGGCAGGAAGGGTTATAACCTTGGCCATGAAAAATTTAACAGATAACCTCCTGAGATGTTGGGATAGGAACGTAAATAGCATTTATTGAAATTAAATGCCATTTTTTTCAGTATAGAGTAAACCCCCCTCAGTAAGAAAAGTTGTCAGGTAAATGTTGAGTCGTCTTTTAGGACACAGCTCCACGGGCATTTCTCTGTAAAGTACCTACTGTCTACTTCACCCCTCCTGTAAATGGCCATTCCTTCATCTGAGAGCACCTGGGCATACTTCTACCATGACATGTCCCCAAAAATCTATGTTACCAAAAGCAATGTACCTAAAAGTTTAATGCCTATTTTTTGTATTCTTTACTAAAACAGTTCTTTAATCCATACGTGCTTCTCTAACATATCTGTTAGGGCAATGACAAGGGAGGGAGGGAGCTTGTTTTTTGTTTGTTTGTTTGTTTGTTTGTTTTGCGGTACGCGGGCCTCTCACTGTTGTGGCCTCTCCCCTTGCAGAGCACAGGCTCCGGAGGCGCAGGCTCAGCGGCCATGGCTCACGGGCCCAGCCGCTCCACGGCATGTGGGATCCTCCTGGACCGGGGCATGAACCCATGTCCCCTTCATCGGCAGGCAGACTCCCAACCACTGCGCCACCAGGGAAGCCCCGGGAGTGAGCTTTATGGAACGTTACCAATAGTGACATTTTCTTCTCCCTCTCCACCTCGACCCAGCACACCTGAAAATATCTGAAATATGGGGCAAACATTCTCAACACAAGGACACCTGACTACAAACTGAGTTAACATTTGTTAAATAAATAAATAAACAACTGAAGTATCCGTGTCATAGGAAGCCAGCATTCCTTGTGCTACCCAAATATCTGAGATTGCTCTTCAGACGAAGGTATAAGACATTTTAGCTTTCTAGGTGCCACAATGGGCACCTGATCTCATTCATTCCTTTAATAAATGCCTGTGCTGAGCCCCTCATATTAGGTGTGAGGAATAGAAGACGAGTAAGATATGCTCTCTGTCTTCAAGTTTCTCACCGAGAGAGAAAAGAGATGGTTATAACGTAATCTTCAGAACTCAGTAGAAATCCCTTTTATCAATGGTATAACGTATTCTTTCTCCTCCCTGCATTGTTTTTCCTTTATCTTAGCTGCCCATGGAGTCCTTTCCAGTCTGTCTTGTTACCTCTGGTCTTACTGAGTTTTCTAACTCTCACCTCTCACTGTGGAACTTCGTGAATCACAGTGGTTTTAGAACTAATTTGTATCTCTGTTAGGTTCCTGAGTATAATATGCTAATTTTTAACACTGATAAAGTAGCTTTCATGTTCTTCTTCACCTTTTATCTGTTTTCCAGATAAAAAAAATTTCCTTTTTCTACACCATAATTCTAAGACACAGATTTATCTTTTCCTTTCAAGTGTTAGCTCTGAGTGACAATAATTGATTGATCTTTGAGCAGAAATAGATGTTTTAATCACTTATAGTTTTACTAAAAGAAAAATGTCACCGTATCAAACAAAGGAATGTTCTAATGAAAATATCATTATTACCTTAGTTATAGTTGTTACTTCAAGGGCCATATTTATAGTTCTGATGTGATTTTGATTTGTGAACTAAAGAAATAATTGTAAATATGCTTGTTAACCTTATTTTTTTCTAATAAAAAACCACAACATAATATTTTTTAAAGAATAATTTATATGTACATTACATAAGAATTATAATGAGACATAATCGTATTTGTTTTCAGGTAGCTTTCTTTATGAACTCCAGTTGCATCCCTTTGTATTAAGCAAAATATCATCTTTATAAATGAAGCTCCTTCTCCCATTTCTGAAGCTAGACTGCTATCAGTCTGATTATTCTGAAGGCTTCAAGCCAACTTCACACAGGAAGAAAATAATAGAAAGGATTCCCCCTGCTTAATACTTTTTCAGTCCTCATTTTTCACACCCAGTTTTATAAGCTCTTTTCCATATTTCAAGTAATTCCGAAAAACCTTCTTCTTCCAATACTTATGAGGCAAAAAGGCTTCTGGGCTTCACCTGCCACACACTCTAAATATGGACCCATCATTTACTCCATCAAGTCCCACTGTTGCTGCTATTACGGTTACTACTGATGATGCTGATGCTGCTGATGATCACGATGATGATGACCGAGTAACAACATCAGCAGTAGTCATAGTAGAACCTAGCATTTGTTGAGTACTAAGCAGGTCAGGCACTCTACATTTCTATTCCTTATAACATCGAGCAGGATGAAGAAACTGAGGATTATCCAAGGAAATCCAAAATTCAAATCAGGTTTATCTGACTCTGTAGCCTACAATGTTTCTGTCAAATATATTTGCTTAAATACTTGATTTTAATTTAATGCTAGCATAGCAAGGTTGGTATTTGCAAACTACAGCTCATATGTAAGAAAAGATTTTAATTTCATTTAACTAATCTCATTTGTGTTGGAGCCTTCATTACGGTTGAAGGAGAGTAAGAAAACTCAAACTTGCCAACTAGAGGTTTTTTCCTGTCCCTTTTAGTTTAAAATGGCTTTATTTGGGGGAAGGCAATAGCCTGTCAGTATTAAAGTTCAAATTTCCTACCAGTTTTTTTTCCCCCCCCCAGTGGGTCTTTCCTCTCCTCTTGGATCCAAGATGGTGCCAGGTAGTAGATGAACAGGTATCCCTATGGTGACAGTGGTGGGTCTGTGGTAGGCCTGCTGTTCTCTGCTTCAGGATGCCTTACACTTGCTCAAGTTATGGTCCTTGCCTTTGTCTAGAGCTCTAAGAACTCTGCACCCTGAATCCTCTCTCCCAGGGGCTTTGTACCAGCAAGTTCTACTCCCAACCCTATGACATGGAAGTCACACATTGATTCTTGACCGTTTCTCTTTATATTCCCACTTGAGCAGGCCTAAATCTCCTAAAATAAGTGACTGCTTAAATAGAGGGAGACTCACACACAAGGAAATGTGAAAAAGAAAACTATGTTAATATGTTTAAAAAAGCTATTGTCATTGCTTATACTTGCACTCTGGACTATATGCCCTGTGTATATCAGAGTTGATTCTGAAAATGCAAACTTAAAAGAATCTCAGGCTACATATAAAATATAGCCTAAGACCTTAACCCAATTATCTTACCATATCAATAATACTTTTGCTAGTGATGCTCTGTGAACAAATCAATATTTTCAGTGTTCTTGGCCTCGAAAAGCCATACAGCTCAGAAATTATGATTCCCTCCATGAGACCATGTGGCCTCTAGAACTCCCTGTGTACTTTGTCGGCACAGTACCACTGGTGTTGAATAGTTTGAATTTTTACATGTAGAGTCTTACAAAAGTGGCCGAGTCCTACATCATATCACATTGTCACTGCTTGTATGATTTACAAACAGTCCAGTTGTTACCATGGGTACAAATCACAGCTCCACTTGGACCTTTAACATTTCCTGAAAGCCTGGCATGCAAGTTAGACATGCCTGCAGGGCAGCCTAATTTGTGGGATTGACTGGCTCTTTACACGCCAAGCAACCCAACCTGAGGAGGACTCTGACAGCTTTATACGGGGAATATTTTCCACTGAGGTGAAGTGCTCTCCAAGAATTTTCCCCATGTTTTAGGCATCTCGATACCTTGCGGACACAGCAGGCATCATGTTTTCTCTTCCAGGCCTTTTTATATTTTGCAGATTTACTTACTGCAGACAACATTAGGAAATCCCGCCCTCAGCTTCCATGTTCCTTTGTTTCCTTCTACCAGGAAGCAAAGCAGTAATGTAGCACATGCTGTTAATTCCAAATCCTGCACTTGTTTTACTTTACTATATCATACCTCACTACCATATTTTATAATTTTATCAAACAGGATTTCGTGTTTTAATAGGAAGAGATTTTATTTCCCTATTCTTGATACCTAATCTAGTCCTTCTGTCTGAGAACACTGCAAAGATGGGACAAACCTGAATAGGTAAAGATCTGTATAAATCACAGTGGCCACATCATTGGATAAAATACCCTGCCCTCTTTTGTTCTAGAAGCTTACCAATAGAAGCCATTGCTCTTTTTTGTGTGGGTCAGGAAATTCAGGATTTGTTCTAAAATTGCACCACTTCCTTCTCTGAGTAAAATGCTGTATTGGAAGTGGATGCTTCTGATGCCAGCACAGTGTATATTAATAGACACTTTGCTGCTTTTTTATACTGGCTGGTATGATGATTCGCTATTCATTATAACCTAACTGAAGGTGTATTTGTAACATTAATACCATTCACACCCCTCAAATTTAAAGATGGTTATGTCCTCGCAAGTCACCCTTCTCTACACTATATTGCCAAGATGGGGGGGACTGTGATTCTAATATCTCTACTACAGGATCCAGCTAAAACAATTTGGACAGGAAATTATTTTGGTAAAGAACACTTGGACAAAGCCACGCACACATCTGGCTCTATAAACATAATTTAGTATCTGTATTTTGGCATTTCTGTCATTAAATTTTAATAGGCAGCAGTAGTGCCTTAGATTAATCCCAAACAGGGAATGAGAAATCTCATTGCTACAGTCACACGCTGAATAGTGAGCCTCCCCTTTTCATGCCATGGGAAAAGCATTTCCCTGCTTGCTCTTTCAGTTTTCATTAACTTTGACACTGTGATCTATCTGTGATAGGTACTGCTGAGAATTATACATTTTCTCCACCTAGAACAAGTATACAACAGAGCACTGTGGGCTTGATAAGTTTGCCTATTCTGTTAATATTTTAAAACATTCCACAACACAGAGAGAAAATAAGGAAGCTATCCATGCTTCCTTTCTCTCCCCAAGTGATGTTGACAATTCGTATTTTTATTGATCTTTCTTTTTAAGTGTCCTTTTCAAAAATGTCTATGAACTGATGCTTTGTTCTGCCAGAAAAACACAGAGCTCAGCAGACCAGATAAAGCAGAGAATCTATGGCAACCCCATGTCATCCCAATTTGACAGATGTACAGCTTACTTACCTATAAAGCATGCAATCCTTTTAGGATCCATGAGTTTCATGGCAAAAGCAAAATTTACGTTACCATTTAATGGCTTATAGAACTGTCATGATGCTTCTTGCACCCACTGTTGTGGGAGATGCTTCAGACGGAAGCATATTAGAGAATTGGTGCATCTTTCTGCACATTTTAGTTAACAGCCCTAGGTTTATGCTCAGTCTAATTTGTTTAACTGGTCTAAGTGGCATCTTAATTAAACAATGCTCTGAGGCTGCATATTACATAGAAAATGAAATTAGGGTATATTCCTATGTAGAATTCAGCTCATCTAATATAATAAACAAAGGTAAAGTTTAAATTTCATGTTTCTAAGTCCTTACCATATTGACATTCAATATTTAGCTGTCCCCAGAGATTTTATTTTATTTTAATTTTTTAGTGATTTATTCAATTGTATGTTTATTCAGTTACATATTTAACAATTTGCTCATCATTCTTTCTTTTTTTTTTAACATCTTTATTGGAGTATAATTGCTTTACAATGGTGTGTTAGTTCCCCAGAGACTTTAAACAGTAGGATTTTCTTCTATATATCCAATTCATTAAATTTTAAAAGACTGCTCTGCTAGAAAAATGGCATCCATTGTGTGACTTCATCCCAAAATACCCAACTGACAAATGTGTTGCTGACTTATTACATTAGGATTATTTAAATCAATTGTAATGAATTATACCCATGAAATGTAACAGGCTGTGATTCCAAGCTTTTCAAAAATCACCTGAGGGTTTAGGTAGAGTAAAATATACATGTACTTCTCCTAGTAGCATGTATCATAAATTACAATTAATTAATAATTAGTGAAATTATTTGTTTAAAGGCTGGCTTTGCCTGAAAACATCAGCTCCATTGATGTTGAGACATATCCCTTTACCTTCACAGCCTAGTTTCTTGCCTCCCTCAAAGTAGATGAGCAATAAATTTTCTTGAATTAAGAAAAGGCTCAGGGCTTCCCTGGTGGCGCAGTGGTTGGGAGTCTGCCTGCCGATGCAGGGGACACGGGTTCGGCCCCGGTCCGGGAGGATCCCACATGCCGCGGAGCAGCTGGGCCCGTGAGCCATGGCCACTGAGCCTGCGCGTCCGGAGCCTGTGCTCCGCAACGGGAGAGGCCACAACAGTGAGAGGCCCGCGTACCGCAAAAAAAAAAAAGAAAAGAAAAGGCTCATAAAATATGTTACATTATGAGAGATGTATTAAGTAATACCATCAGTGATGAATTGCAAATTTCTCTTATACTAATATATCCGGATCTCATCAAGAACACTTTCAACCACAAAACCATAGAATATCCTGTTGAAAGCCAATCATTTTGGGAGCATAAGAAAACAGCAGTCACAACAACCATAAAGACCATGACAGGATATGGCAATTTCTCTCAGTTGTTTTTCCTAAATCTTTAAAATCTTCATTGATAAGGCAAAATGGGGAATTAAAGCAAATTTTTGGTTTTTTCTTTCTAATAACCTAGCCAGGTCTTCATCTTGACTCCCTGGAAGGTGGTGGCTAAACAGTTTTTAAAGTTCTCCATTACTTAATAATACTTACTTTGAGTCATTTATTAAAATATAGACATGAGGGGCTTCCCTGGTGGCGCAGTGGTTGAGAGTCCGTCTGCCGATGCAGGAGATACGGGTTCGTGCCCCGGTCCGGGAAGATCCCACATGCCGTGGAGCGGCTGGGCCCGTGAGCCATGGCCGCTGAGCCTGCGCCTCCGGAGCCTGTGCTCCGCAACGGGAGAGGCCACAACTGTGAGAGGCCTGCGTACCGAAAAAAAAAAAAAAAAATATATATATATATATATAGACATGGTCCATTACGGAAGAGCATGTTATGAGCTACTTAGCTCCAAGTCCTTGCGTCCATCTGACCCCCCTCAATTGGGAGCTGCCACACTGAGTAAACTGTAGAAGAGACTGACCTCCCTGGAGGGGGAAATACGACAATCTAAGGAGAAAGAAGGCTTTCAGTCTCCAGCCTCCTACTCTGGATCCGACTTCTTCTGCAAGCCATATCCTCTTATAAGCCCATAGGCCAAGACTTATGTACTACTGTATCTCTAAACATGACCTTGCATCCTGAAGCCAAAATGTCACTCTTGGTCCCACAAAGGCGACAAAGCTCCGACAGACTCCTGCTCCCCCCTGAAAAATACCCGTTTTCAGTTCCCAGGCTTTTGTAGGTTTCCTGCTGCAATGACTTTATACCTTACATTCCAAATGCCCAGTGTCTACAATAGCTCTGAGGCTTTTAGGATTATCTGGAATGGCGGATTCCCAGAATGAATGGAATCTAACTCTGCAGCTTCCATAACACCCAGAGGTTCTTTTCCCTGAAGCCTCTGATACCAGCTTTCTAAGGTCACCATGGGCCAAAGACCAGGGGTCACTTGGAAAGACTTTGATCAACCCTGTCCTCTCCAGAGGTCTGTGCCTTCCCCTCTGAATTATTAAATTCTAGTCTGGCCTCAGGTCTAAACCACTGAAATTAATGTTTGCCCCACCCCATACTCTTGAAACTTTGTTATTGCGGCTTTTTTATTCACGAGGCTCCTAAACTCCAGACCCACTGGGTTTCCTAGGGCAAAAGGCCTAAGAACTGATATAAATAAATTAACCCCAAGACCCAGAAATCAGTATCCTGATGCTCCCTGTCAGGAAAGCATACCAAATTGTGCGACATTATAAATACAGCTCTTTACCTTATGGGTCTTTGTGCAATGAAACCTTAGTCTGTAATTTATTTAATACTTGACTTTTTTCTGAGTGGTTAGCAGTTTCATATACAATTAGGGTCATTTCCTTTATGTTTGTATTCAATTTGAGGTTTTTTTCATCTTTTTACATTTTTTTTTGAATAAAGGAACATTGACATGGATTATAAAAGAGATTTTCCCAAAAGCATCTCATTCTCTTTCGTATCCCTTCAACTTTATCGTCCATGCCCATCTTTTGCAGTGAAGCAGTTTCTTCAGTTGATGGTTCACCTTGTATACGTTTTCTCAAAAATAAGCATAGGAGTCTTTTTATCAATATATTCCACAAATCACCATATATCAGATCATAGAGATTTTTCTCACAAGTTTCGCAGCTGTATACTACTGCAGCATGTGCACATACAATGTTTATTTAACCTGTCATCTCTTGGATATTTATGTTGTTTCCAAGGTTTGCTAGTAAAATAATAGTGCAATGAATAACCTTGTGTATTTGATTTTTTGCATTGTTAAAGATGAAACTTTAGAGAAATTTCTCAGAGAGAGATAGTTGAGTCAAAGGTAAAGTATGTCTGGTTGTGTTAGTTACTTCAAAATCCCTCTCAATAGAGGTTGTATGATATTGCCCATCCACCAGCATTGTAGGATTGGGGGACAGTTCTTCCACAATCTTGCCAGGAGAGTGTGATGTCAAGCTTTTGGATTTTTGCTGACGTGATAGGTGAAGAATAGTATCTCAATATAGTGTTAATTTGCATTTCTTTTTTGTTAAAGGAAGTTGGGCATCTTTTCATGTGTAAAGGACAACTGTGTATACTTTTTGTGAACTGTCTATTCCTGACTCTTACACATTTTTCTATAAAGTTTTTAAGCTTTTTTTCCCTTCACTTTTTTATTAAGTTATACTTGGCAATGCGATATTATATCATACAATATTATATTAGTTTCAGGTGTACAACATAGTGATTTGACATTTTTATACATTATGAAATAATCACCACAATAAGTCTAATAAATCCATCACCATACAACATTATTACAATATTGTTGACTCTATTCCCTTTGTGTACATTACATCCCTGTGACTTATTTATTTTTTAGCTGTAAGGTTGTACCTCTTAATCCCCTTCGCCTATTTCCTTCATCTCCCTACCTCTTTCCCCTCTGGCAACCACCATTTTGTTCTCTGTATCTATGTGTCTGTTTCCGTTTTGTTTTGTTTGTTCCTTTGTTTTGTTTTTTAGATTTCACATATGAGTGAAATCCTGTCATTTGTCTTCCTCTGTTTGACTTATTTCACTTAGTATAATACCCTCAAGGTCCACCCATGTTGTCACAAATGTCAAGATTTTATTCTTTTTTATGGCCGAGTAGTATTCCTGTGTGTGTGTGTGTGTACCACATCTTCTTTATCCATTCATCTATTGATGCACACAGGTTGCTTCCATATCTTGACTATTATAAATAGTGCCACAATAAATATAGTGATGCATATATCTTTTCAAATTAATGTTTTCATTTTCTTTAGATAAGTACCCTGAAATGGAATTGCTCAAACCTACAGTAGTTCTATATTTAGTCTTTTGAGGAATCTCCAGGCTGTTTTTCATAGTGGTTGCACCAACTTACATTCCTACCAAAAGTGCATGAATTTTCACTGCTATATGTTATAAATATTTTCTCTCAGTTTGTCATTTATCTTTTAATATTGATTATGGTGTTTTGGATTGTACAGAGATTCTTTTTTGCTTTTCTGTAGTCAGATTTGTCAAGTTTGAGTCAGGTTAGGAAAGTCTTTACTCACATCCAGTTTATAAATTATACTTAGTACTCATATTGTTTTCCACTGGGACCAATTTTCATAAACTGTATTTTCCTAAGAAATTATCCATTTAATTTAGATTTTCAATTTTCTTAGCAGAGGTTTGTGCAAAGATTTGTTTATGATTGCCTCCCTTTTGTCATTTTTTTACTTTGTTATATGTGACATCTCTTTTTAATATTAAATTAGTACTTATTTTGCTGGTTTTTAAAAGAAACAGCCCTTCAATTAATGTTACTATTTTTCCATTTTCTACTATATGAATTTTTGCTCTTATCATTTATATTCCTTTCTTGTGTTTTGTTTTGTTTTGTTTTGTTCCTGGAGGGATTCCTTTATTGTTCTTTTCCTAGCTTTTTGAATTGGGAATTCACTTTCATTATTTCTATTCTTCCATATATATATATATGTGTGTGTGTGTGTGTGTGTGTGTACATATGTATGTAATATATATATGCTATAAAATTTCCTCTGATCACTGTTTCTTTTCTACAGATTTTGCTACTGTTTTCACTCTCATTACTTCTGGAAATTCTGCAATTTCAGTTTACATTTCCTCTTTGACACATGAGTTGTTTATTTAGAGTTTTTAATTTCTAGATGAAAGTTCCACTGATTATGATTTTGGTATTAATGTCTAAATTTTACTGCATTATGGTCAGAGATTATTGTTTGTATTATTTCTGCTTTGTAGAATTTAAGACTTTCGTAGTTCAACATATAGACAATTTTGGAGAATGTCCCATTTGTAGTTGAGAAGAATATATGTTGTCTATTATTGGGGTGTAAATAGAAAAAGAGATGAGGGGAGAACCAAAAGATTTGCCTAATTAATTATGCTGTATTTAGTTCTTCTTTACCTGTAATTTTGTCAACTTGACCTATCTTAGACTGGAGCAGTCTTAAGTATTTGTTATTAGTGTCTTTCTAGTTCCCTTTCAACTCCTATAGTTACCATTTTATAAAGGTAATTTATATTATTTGACATACAGATATTGAAACTGGTATGTCTTCATTATGAATTGTGACCTTTGTTGTTATAAAGTAGTGTTCCTTGTCCTGGTTAATGCTTTTGACTTCAGTTCTGCAGACTGGCAGCAGGACTATACTCCCTGCTTGTATAAGTTTTTCCATTTGTCTGGCATATCTTCACCCAACCCTTTCTTTTTAGCCTTTCTGAATTGCTCTATTTAAATGTGTCTCTTCTTTACAACATGCAGTTGGGTTTTTCTTTATGAGCTAATTAGAAAATCTGAACAAGAGAAGTAAATTGCATTCATTTCTATGTTTTAACTGTCATATTGTTTTATGTTGTATTTATTGACCATACCATGTATATTGACTGTGTTTCTCTATATAGTCTTTTTGGGTTGGGGGGAGAGTTAATTGTTTCTTCCTTTTGGTATTTAGAACAGTTTGTATTTGTGTTTTTATGTTTGCCTTTATACTGATACCTTTTATGAGGCTCTTGTTCCTTTGTTAGCTTTAAATGGTATTCTGTGACTCCTATGTATTGCCTAAGCAACAGTCAGTGAGATCATTGGTCATTCTCTCTTTTTTATCTTCTCTCTTTTTTGTTTTATTTCAACAGTGTCTAAAAATATAATCATTTAATTATTATTAGAATAATATCCTTGTTCCCACCTTTCTTCTACACTTAAATCCATAATTAAATGTCTTGAATGATACTATTAGTCCTTACTCCAGTCATCCCTTGGTTAAATTAAGTAATTAAGTTTGGTTTAATTAACGTACATAGGCACCTCAGGAAGGGTTCTTCAATGCAGTATTCCTCGAGTTCTTGCATATTTTATTTATTTATTTATTTATTTATTGGGGTATAATTGCTTTACAATGTTGGGTTAGTTTCTGCTACACAATGAAGTGAATCAGCTGTATGTACATCTATATCCCCTCCCTCTTGGACCTCCCTCCCACCTCCTCCCCCATCCGACTCATCTAGGTTATCACAGGCACCAAGCTGAGCTTCCTGTTCTCAGCTAGCAGGTTCCCACTAGCTATCTATTTTACACATGGTAGTGTATTTATGTCAAATCTAATCTCCCAATTCGTACTACCCTCCCTTTCCACCACTGTGTCCACATGTCCATTCTCTACATTTATGTCTCTCTTCCTGCCCTGCAAATAGGTTCATCTGTACCATTTTTCTAGATTCCACAAATATGCCTTAATATATGATATTTGTATTTCTCTTTCAGGCTTGCTTCACTCTGTATGACAGACTTTAGGTCCATCCACATCTCTACAAATGACCCAATTTCATTTCTTTTTATGGCTGAGTAATATTCCATTGTATATATGTACCACATCTTCTTTACCCATTCATCTATCATTGGACATTTAGGTTGTTTCCATGTCCTGGCTATTGTAAATTGTGCTGCAGTGAACATTGGAGTACATGTGTCCTTTTGAATGATGGTTTTCTCAGTGTATATGCCCAGTAGTGGGATTGCTGGATCATATGGTGGTTCTATTATTAGTTTTTTAAGGAACCTCCATACTGTTCTCCATAGTGGCTGTATCAATTTACATTCCCACCAACAGTGCAAGAGGGTTCCCTTTTCTCCACACCCTCTCCAGCGTTTGTTGTTTGTAGATTTTTTGATGATGGCCGTTCTGACTGGTGTGAGGTGATACCTCATCGTAGTTTTGATTTTCATTTCTCTAATAATTAGTGATGTTGAGCATCTTTTCATGTGCTTCTTGGCCATTTGTATGTCTTCTTTGGTGAAATGTCTATTAGGTCTTCCACCCATTTTTCAATTGGGTTGTTTGTTTTTTTTGATATTGAGCTCCATGACCTCTTTGTATATTTTACAGACTAATCCTTTGTCTGTTGCTTCATTTGCAAATATTTTCTCCCATTCTGAGGGTTGTCTTTTTGTCTTGTTTATGGTTTCCTTTGCTGTGCAAAAGCTTTTAAGTTTAATTAGGTCCCATTTGTTTATTTTTGTTTTTATTTTCATTACTCTAGAAGGTGGGTCAAAAAAGATCTTGCTGTGGTTTATGTCAAAGAGTGGTTTTTTTCTGTTTCCCTCTAACAGTTTTACAGTTTCCAGTCTTGGATTGAGGTCTTTAATCCATTTTGAGTTTATTTTTGTCTATAGTGGTAGGTAATGTTCTAATTTCATTCTTTTACATGTAGCTGTCCAGTTTTCCCAGCACCACTTATTGACCAGGATGCCTTTTCTCCATTGTATGTTCTTGCCTCAGTTGTCATAAATTAGGTGACCATATGTGCGTGTGGTTATCTCTGAGCTTTCTATCCTGAGCCATTGATCTATACTTCTGTTTTTGTGCCAATACCATACTGTCTTGTTTACTGTAGCTTTGTTGTATAGTTTGAAGTTGGGGAACCTGATTCCTCCAGCTCCATTTTTCTTTCTCAAGATTGCTTTGGCTATTCGGGGTCTCTTGTGTTTCCATACAAATTGTAAAATTTTTTGTTCTAATTCTGTGAGGAATGCCATTGGTAGTTTGATAGAGATTGCATTGAATCTGTAGATTGCTTTGGGTAGTATAGTCACAGTATTGATTCTTCCAATCCAAGAACATGGTATATTTCTGCATCTGTTTATGTACTCTTTGATTTCTTTCATCAGTGTTTTACTGTTTTCTAAGTACAAGTCTTTTGCCTCCTTAGGTAGGTTTATTCTTAGATATTTTATTCATTTCTTGTGATGGTAAATGGGATTGTTTCCTTAATTTCTCTCTCTGATCGTTCATTGTTAGTGTATAGGAATGCAAGAGATTTCTCTGCATTCCTGCAATGTTACCAGATTCATTGATTAATTCTAGTAGTTTTCTGGTGGCATCTTTAGGATTTTCTATGTATAGTATCATGTTATCTGCAAACAGTGACAGTTTTACTTCTTCATTTCCAATTTGGATTCCTTTTATTTCTTTTTCTTCTCTGATTGCCATGGCTAGGATTTCCAAAACTATGTTGAATAAGAGTGATGAAAGTGGACATCCTGTCTTGTTCCTGATCTTAGTGGAAATGCTTTCAGTTTTTCACCATTGAGAATGATGTTTGCTGTGTGTTTGTCATATATGACCTTTATTATGTTGAGGTAAGTTTCCCCTATGCCCATTTTCTGGAGTGTTTTGATCACAAATCAGTGCTGAATTTTGTCAGAAGCTTTTTCTGCATCTATTGAGATGATCATATGGTTTTTATTCCTTAATTTCTTAATATGGTGTATCACATTGATTGATTTGTGTATATTGCAGAATCCTTGCATTCCTGGGATAAACCCCACTTGATCATGGAGTATGATCCTTTAAATGTGCTGTTGGATTCTGTGTGCTAGTATTTTGTTGAGGATTTTTGCATCTGTGTTCATCAGTGATATTGACCTGTAGTTCTCTTTCTTTGTGACATCTTTGTCTGGTTTTGGAATCAGGGTGATGTTTGCCTCATAGAATGAGTTTGGGAGTGTTCCTTCCTCTGCTATTTTTTGGAAGAGTTTAAGAAGGATGGGTGTTAGCTCTTCTCTAAATGTTTGATAGAATTCACCTGTGAAGCCCTCTGGCCCTGGCCTTTTGTTTGTTGGAAAATTTTAAATTATAGTTTCAACTTCATTACTTGTGATAGGTGTATTGATATTTTCTAATTCTTCCTGGTTTGGTCTTGGAAAATTGTACCTTTCCAAGAATTTTTCCATTTCTTCCTGGTTGTCCATTTTATTGGCATATAGTTGTCTAGAGTAGTCTCTTATAATCCTTTGTATTTCTGTGGTGTCAGTTGTGATTTCTCCTTTTTCATTTCTAATTTTATTGATTTGCATCCTCTCCCTTTTTTTCTTCACAAGGCTCGCTAAAGGTTTATCAATTTTGTTTATCTTTTCAAAGAACCAACTTTTAGTTTTATTGGTATTTGCTATTGTTTTCTTCATTTCTATTTCATTTATTTCTGCTCTGATCTTTATGATTTCTTTCCTTCTACTACTTTGGGTTTTCTTTGTTCTTCTTTCTCTAGTTGCTTTCGGTGTAAGGTTAGATTGTTTATTTGAGATATTTCTTGTTTCTTGAGGTGAGATTGGATTGCTATAAACTTCCCTCTTAGAACTGCTTTTGCTACGTCCCATAGGTTTTGGGTCATTCTGTTTTCATTGTCATTTGTTTCTATGTATTTTTTTTTATTTCTTCGATTTTTTCAGTGATATCTTGGTTATTTAGTAGCACACTATTTAGCCTCCATGTATCTGTGTTTTTTAAGGTTTTTATCCTGTAATTGATTTCTAATCTCATAGTGTTGTGGTCAGAAAAGATGCTTGATATGATTTCAATTTTCTTAAATTTTCCGAGGCTTGATTTGTGACCCAAGACATGATGTATCCTGGAGAGTGTTCCATATGCACTTGAGAAGAAAGTATATTCTGCCACTTTTGAGTGGAATATCCTATAAATATCAATTAAATCTTTCTGGTGTATTGTGTCATTTAAAGCTTGTGTTTCTGTATTTATTTTCCATTTGGATGATCTGTCCATTGGTGTAAGTGGGCTGTTAAAATCCCCTACTATTATTGCATTACTGCTAATTTCCCCTTTTATTGTTGTTATCATTTGCCTTATGTATTGAGGAGCTCCTATGTTGGGTGCATGATATTTATAATTGTTATAACTTCTTGGAATGATCCTTTGATCATTATGTAGTGTCCTTCCTTATCTCTTGTAACAGTCTTTATTTTAAAGTCTATTTTATCTGATAAGAGTATTACTACTCCATCTTTCTTTTGATTTCCATTTGCATGGAATATCTTTTTCCATCCCTTCACTTTCAGACACATTCAAACTGAAAGTGAAGGTCTGAAGTGGGTCTCTTATAGACAGCATATATATGGGTCTTGTTTTTGTATCCATTCAGCCAGTCTGTGTCTTTTGGTTGGAGCATTTAATCCATTTACATTCAAGATTATTATCGACATATATGTTCCTATTCCCATTTTCTTAATTGTTTGGGTTTGTTTTTTTGGGTCTTTTTTCTCCTCTTGTGTTTCCCACCTAGAGAAGTTCCTTTAGCAATTGTTGTAAAGCTGGTTTGATGATACTGAATTCTCTTAGCTTTTGCTTGTCTGTAAAGCTTTTGATTTCTCAGTTGAATCCGAATGAGATCCTTGCTGGTTAGAGTAATCTTGGTTGTAGATTTTTCTCTTTCATCACTTTAAGTATATCCTGCCACTCCCTTCTGGCCTGCAGAGTTTGTGCTGAAAAATACACTGATAACCTTATGGGGATTCCTTTGTTTTTTATTTTTTGCTTTTCCCTTGCTGCTTTTAATATTCTTTCTTTGAATTTAGTTTTTGTTAGTTTGATTAATACGTGTCTCAGTGTGTTTCTCCTAGGGTTTATCCTGTATGGGACTCTGTGCTTTCTGGACTTCGGTGACTATTTCCTTTCCCATGTTAGGGAAGTTTTCCACTATAATCTCTTCGAATATTTTCTCAAACCCTTACTTTTTCTCTTCTTCTGGGACCCCTATAATTCGAATGCTTGTGCGTTTACTGTTGTCCCAGAGGTCTCTGTGATTGTCTTTAATTCTTTTCATTCTTCTACCTTTATTCTGCTCCTTGGAAGTTATTTCCATCATTCCATCTTCCAGGTCACTTATTCGTTCTTCTGCCTCAGTTATTCTGTTATTGATTCCTTCTAGTGTATTTTTCATTTCAGTTATTGTGTTGTTCATCTCTGTTTGTTCTTCAGTTCTCCTAGGTCTTTGTTAAACATTTCTTGTATTTTCTCTATGTGTGCCTCCATTCCATTTCTAAGATTCTGAATCATCTTTACTATCATTATGGTGAATTCCTTTTTATGTAGGTTGCCTATTTCCTCTTCATTTATTTGGTCTTGTAGTTTTTTTCTTGCTCCTTCATCTGTGACATATTTTTTTGTTGTCTCTTTTTTTTTTTTTGATGGGTGGGATTGTGTTCCTGTTTTACTCATTTGGCCTGAGGCTTCCAGCACTGGAGTTGGTAGGCTGTTGGGTAGAGCTGGGTCTTGGTGCCAAGATGAGGACCTCCAGAAGACCTAACTCCAATGAATATTCCCTGGGGTCTGAGGTTGTCTGTTATTCCAGTGGTTTGGATTCACAGCTCCCACTGCAGGAGCTCAGGTCTGACCCCGAGCTCATTAACTAAGATCCCACAAGCTGTGTGGGGAAGCAAAAAAAAAAAAAAAAAGTAAAAAAGAGAAAAAGGAGCAGAACAATAACAACAAAAAGTAAAAAATAAAGTAAGATTAGAAAACTAACAGATATGTTAGAAAAAATAAACATATAGATGAAACAACACCCAGAAGGTAAAACAGAACCACAATAGCAAAAAAGAGGAGGAAAAAAAAAACCCAGAAAAGGCCTTGGCTGTGGGGGGCGGGGCTTAGTCAGGGGCGTAGTTTGGGTTGTGGGTGGGGCCTATGCTTAGGACCCACAGGGCCAGAAAAGGCCCTGAGGGGGCGGGACTTTGGCTCAATGCAGCAGAAGGGGCCCAGGAGTGCCTCTGGACTTGGAGGGTGCAGGACCAGGTCCGGGACCCCAGCAGGCTCAGTGGGCCCAAGTGGGTGGGGGAAAGACTAGGCGCATTACCCAAACATAGGTGCATTATCCCAGAGGGTTCCTCCCCATTGGCCTCTCTTCTTCTTCTCCCCACCTTCCTTCTATGCCACTAGGACCCACATGGCCGGAGGGGGCCCCAGAAGGCAGGGTACCAGAGCCAGAAGCCCAACAGGCCTCCCAAGGCTGAGTGGGCTGGGGAAGCACCTGCAGTGCTTCCCCTCATCCCCTGGTCCTGGAGGGTCCCCCCCCATCAGCCCCTCCTCCTCTTCTCCCCTCCTCCCTCCCTCCTATGCCCGTAGGGCCCCTACAGCTGGTGGGGGCCCCGGAGAACTGAGGAACAGGCCCGGGAGCCTAGCACACTTCCCAGGGCCCATGTGGGTGGAGGAAATGCCCTCTGCGCCTCCCCTGATCTTCCGGTCCTTGAGGTCCCTTCCCCGTCTGCCTCTCCTCTTCTCCCCCTGCCTCTCTCCTACACCCCAGGACCAACACGGCCCAGAGGGGCCCCGGAAAATGGACGACCAGGCCCAGGGGCCCAGCAAGTTTCCCAGGGCCTGAGTGGGTAGGGTAAACACCCTCCACACCTCCCCAGATCCTCCGAGCCCCCTGAGGGTCCCTCCAGGTGAGGGAACTCCTCCCCTCTCTAAGCCACCACTCAGTGGTGCTGGTCCTATCTGGCCTCCACTTCTCCAACCCCCTCCACCCCACATCCTACCAGGTTGCTCGGGGGTTCCTCCATCTCCCAACTGTATGGGTCCCTCCCATACTGTTGATTGGCTGGATATAAAATCCTTGGTTCACTCTTTCTTTGAGGTTCCTTAAATTGCTGCTTCATTATTGTCTAGCTATGTGTGTTATTCCAGAGATGTGATATCAACTTGATTTTTTTTTTGGTAAGGAACTTACCTTTTAGTTTTTCCTCTATAATGTAAGTCTAATGGCTAACTGATAACTATTATGTTGGATTTGACTGTTCTGGGACAATGTTCCAAGTACTTGGGCAGCCCTTTCAATATAGAAATATATGCAGTTATTTTATTTCTGGAAATTCTTCTGGATTATAGTTTTAAGTATTAGTTCTATTATTTTCATCTTTATGTATTCCAATTATACATATACTGGATTATCTTTGCCTATGTTCTATATTGATGACTTCATTCTGATTCTTTTTTACTATTTGTTTATTTCATTTTGTTCTCTTGCCTATTGCCATGTCTTTCCTCAGTGGTCCTTATTATAATTCCAACTGAATTGATTCTCTCTTGGGTACCTTGTAATTTAGTTTTAATTTCAAAGATTCTTTTTTTTTTAATTTATTTTCTCATTTTAGTCAACTCTTCTTACTATCTTTCTGTTCTTTGTCCAGTTCTGAACTTTTAAATTTCTGATTCAAAATGTTGTTTTATATTTATAAATGCTTGCTTGAAAATATCTTGAGATTTCATTACAGTTTTCTGTGTTTTGTTTATGCTTGAAGAAGGATAATATTTTTTTATTAATCATATTGCTTTGACTCTCATTTCTGATTTCTTTTTTTCTGATTTCTTATAATAACTTTATGAATAATATCTACTTTCTATTTATTTTTATTTTTTTCCTAAACCGGCAATAGCAGTTTTGTATAAGCAAAAATAGAAGAGTTTGGTAGATTACTACATTCTTAGTCCATGAGCACCCTCTTCTGTTTATTTTGTGAAGTACTAATTTTTTAGTAGATGATATATTTTTTTTGCAGAGGGAATAGTTTGTATGTCTTATGATCTTATGATTCTTTTTTTGTTTCTTCAGACACAACAGAAGTTGTGATTCTTACCTCATGATTCTTTCCTATCATAACCAAATTTCCATGGGCCATTTCCTCTTTCAACATCATTTCCCTCTTCTTCTTAAGAAGTGCCTTCCTAAGACTCCATCTCTCACTCTCATTCTGCTCACTTTCAAACATCTTTTTTTCGGTTCCCCAGTAGCTGTGTTCTGACCAACCATGTCTGTTAGCATTTTCCAATTCAGGACAGGACTTTACCTTTCTGAGGGTGATTTGTCTGTTCTTCCACCCCTGGGCTCCTTGCTCCCTCTCTTCTTTTCTGCACACTCTCCACCTGACTTTCTGATCTAGAATGGGCTCTTGAGCTGGTTCTGCTAGATTGGGGTGTTTATGTCTCTACCTACATATACCTTTTCAAGTGCATAGTATTTTCTTTCTCCTAATTATGTTGTAGATGTGGGTTATAGATGGTTTTACTGTTCTCTTAGTGGATATTTATGGTTTTCTGGCTAAGTGGAGAGGTTAAAATTTATATATCAGCCTTTACATTAAAGGAGCCCAGCATGTTTCAATAAAGGATCTTAAGTGGATGATGATGATAAATAGATCAATAGATGGATTAATTTAGACTTACAGAAATTAAGAGGAAACTGGAGATGTATATTTGAAGTCCTAACATATAGTTGTTTCCCAGATCTTTCATTATGGCCAGACCTTTCTCCAAAGCTCTAGGAATTTAAAAAACAAAACCAAAGAACAACAACAAAAAAAAACCTACTAGATTCATCACTTTTTCACCTTCTAGTGCAGCTTGCAAACTTAAACCAAATATGATTCTGAATCTTTACCAGACAGTATCCTTTTTTTGTGTCATGCTTTTCTGCCACCACTTCTTGTCACCATCTCAAATATATTACTCTGTCATCTTTAAGTTAACATTGCAAACGTTCACATTTATATTTGACAACCTTTTTTCCAGGTAGAAAAGGGCCCCTGAATACCCAAACCATTATTGAGCACACATTTCTTTATATATCAATATCTGTCAGAAAAAGCTTATACATTTTCTACTCAAATTTGGTAAGATACATTAAGGAATAAATTTAGTTGGAATTTGTTTGTGCCATTGTATGTTTTATCAACAACAAGCCCTTGAAATTGTGGTCAATACTTTTAAAACCCATTATAATACTGGGGTAATGAAATACTCAGGCTGAATCCACATGGTAACATGAATTAAATGCCAGTGTTGTAAAATACAGATCAGCTAGTTCTCCTTTCCACTGTAAAAAATAGTAAAACTCCTATACCCAGGCCCATGAATGAAGACTTCTTAGCCTATATTTCCATGATATCAGCTGGGTTTGTGCTCTTGCATGTAGACACTCTCTGAGGAAGATGAAAAAGAACATACAGGAACAATTTTTATTTTCAATTTTAGGTTCTAAAATTTGTTGTTTTGTTTGATTGTTCATTTTTGTGACTGAATGGAATAAAATCCTCTGGTAAATAGGAGCAAATTTGAGTCCTGACACACAGAGAAAGGTCTGGAAGTATACACTCAACTCTATCTTTATGTAGGGAAATGGGACTGTGATTAACATATCATTCTTTTATGGATTTTGTTAAAAACAAGAATGAATTCAGAATTTACTTTTATAATTATACTCCTTGGGAGCAAAAGTTAAATGACTTTTCCAGGGAAATTTAGTTATACTTCCGAATTCATATACTATGTATACAGCAAAAATCTAATAAAAATTGTAGGAAAAGATTTTAATATGGGTAGTAGCTATCACTGTATTGCATATTATTTCTACCTAGGGAACTTTTATATGTTTCTTATGTTCTCTTGTGATGTCATCACCTCTAAAGCACAATAGCAAGAGACTCAATTTTTTTAAGAAAGCAAGTCCAAATAAAATAACATAGGATTGAAGGAAATGGTCCCCCATTCTGGTCCCTGTTCCTGTCTCCAAAATCTTAGTACTTAGTAAGCTTTCTAAGTTGGTCCACCTTCCTGGCTTTTTAAGCTGCCCACAAGGATGGGCCTTCACACAACTTTTATGAATTAACGTAACCCATGCTAGATGCTGCCCCCCAGGAAAGGAACAAAACCAGACTCCAGATTTTGAACTCATATTACTGAATTTGTATTTCTAGGATACAAGATGCAGTAACACTTAAACATGAACCTGGCATTTACTTAGTTTTTCTAGTGAGCAGAAAGATAGGCAACAGAAAAAAAAAAAAAAAGTAATATAGCAAAATTAAGTTACTTTCTTGGAAATATCTATTAAAAGTCAACATAAGGGCCTCCCTGGTGGCGCAGTGGTTGAGAGTCCGCCTGCCGATGCAGGGGATACGGGTTCGTGCCCCGGTCTGGGAGGATCCCATGTGCCGCGGAGCGGCTGGGCCCGTGAGCCGTGGCCGCTGGGCCTGCGCGTCCAGAGCCTGTGCTCCGCAACGGGAGAGGCCACAACAGTGAGAGGCCCGCATACCACAAAAAGAAAAAAAAAAAAAAAGTCAACATAATATAAAAGAAGACTAAAAATGCAGAAATCCTACATTCTCATTTTGTTTAAAAATTTAACACTATCCAAATTAATTCAGTGTTATATGTATCTGATTGAATATTAATAAAGTGTGAGTAGAAATCATCTAATCAATAGTGAGAGTTGGTGAAGTAGCTTTTTTCAGTTTTTTTTTCATTTTGAAATTATTTTAGATTTCAGAAAAATTACAAAAATATTGCAAAGCGTTTCTACATACCTTTCACCTCACTTCCCCTAATATTAACATCTTTCATAGCACAATTATTGATGTCAGGAAATTAACATTCATGTAGACTAGTAAGTAATCTACAAGTCTTATTTGGCTTTTACCAGTTGTCTCACTGATGTCCTTTTTCTGGTCCAGGAGCTAATCCAGATCCCACCCTGCATTTACTCTTCGTGTCTCCATGGTCTCCTCTATACACTGTGACGATACCTCAGTCAGTCTTTCTATTTCATGACCTTGACACTTTTGAAGAGTACTGGCCAGTTATTTTCTAGAATGTTCCTCCATTTGTGTTTGCCAAATGTGGCAAAAAATGGGGCACAGCCCCCAGCCATACCTGATTATTTTGTGAGTGGGCTCTTGACCTGAGGACAGCCATTACAGTGATCTGCCGGGCTAAGTAACTTGGATCTATTTTGAAGAAAATGAACTGGATTAATGAATTAGGGTGGATGCAGGGGAGGAGGCTGGGTACAGAATTGGGAAACTCAGAGATCAAAGTAATGAGATAGTGTATCTTAGGTTCCTTATAGCTTTTCAGTATTTGGGTCCCATTTCCATAAGGAATACTATCCTTGGATTCTACAAGTTTCCCAGCTGTAGCCTGAAAAATGTTTCTTTGAGCTAATAAAGGAGTCACAGTTTTCTGCAACAAAAATGGACCTAACAAATAAATAAGAATTGGACAGAGCGAATTGGAAGAGCATGATGGCTGTGGCAGAATCCAGGCTGAACTAGATGCCTCTTTAACTTTTGATTCTATTAAAGTTTTACGAAGCTTTTATGACTGACTACAAATTAAACTAGACATTTTCACAGACTTTTGCAGAGTGGATCACTATAGGAATATCTAATCACTGAATTTCCCCCATGGTTCCATGGCCTGAAGAAAATCTCAATTACAGCATTAACCTTGCTGACCTCAAGTGTTTATTTTTCTCTGTTGCATAGTATAGGTTATGCTTTCATTAGTGTGACCTTAATCCTCTGCAAATTTGTCAGGTATTATTGAATACAGTATGCTAAATAACCCAGGACCCAAGAGTTCCAAGCTGCATACTTGCTTGGTTGGGCAAATAGTACAAAATTGGAAATTCTTTTTTCTCCTTTGTTAGCTTAATTTTAAAAAGAAGCAATTGGTTTTTAAAAATGAATTAAAGTCCAGATAGCTAATTTTTCACAGTGAAAGATGGTTCTTAACTGTCTTAATTTTTCATCATGTAGATGTATACTCTTCAGTTAATCTTAAGAATTTATTTTATGACTTGACTTTTCATGAGTAATAATCTTAAGAATTTATTTTATGACTTGGCTTTTCTTTGCCACTCAGGAAGAATGTCATTAACGGGAATACACACAAACACATGTCCACATATACATGCACATGCATACACACAAACATATATACATACACATACACATTCCTATATATGTTCACACACACACACACACACACACACACACACCATTTTAAGCATTGGTTGTAGATTTTTATACCTATTCTGTCATATTTACAAATGAACCAGTGTGTGTATTCTATTCCTTGTTTCTTGTAACATTCATCCATCAATCCCCTGCAGACCTTGTAAATGAAATGAATGACAGCTCTTTGTAACAGGTTAGAGCTACAGTGTATCATTTTGGCCCAAATTGTGAGTCAAGGACCACTTAATAGTTCATCTTAAAGTATAAATATTTATAATATATAATTTTGTTTAGGCATGAATTAATAGTTTATTTTGGAAATATGAAATAAGCAAACAAACTATGTTAATATCTTATGAAAAGCAAATCAGATTCCCCCTAAATTCTGATGGACACTTCATGATGGCAGATGGGAAAGAATGCCAATGAATTGTTTCCAGAACCTTTGGCACTGTAAATCCACAAAGATAAAGAATCAATGAACTGTATACTTCTGAGATACATTGCTTAGCATTAATAATTCACTCAAAAAAGAGCCAAAGATAAGGAATAGATTACACTGTAAAAGATAATTTTTAAACTTTGACCATGAAATGCTTCCATTTGGCAGTGCCATTAAGAAGTAAGACTAGTATTCATAAAACTAACCATGTTAGGCTTTTACTCTGAAAATTATTAAATATTGTTATTTTACATATCATTGTATTCATGGGGTGATATTAAACCTATTATATATATGAATCCATGTATTCAGCCATATTAATAATAAATATTCATAATATCAATTCTTGTCCTCTGTGTATTCTTTTACTTAAGCTACTTGTAAAAGGCACTCAGTAGATGTTTGTCAAATGGATTTTTCTTTTTTATAGCCGAATTCTCCAATAGCTTGGGGAATTTGGTAAAGACCATCTGGATAGTTATTCTCATGATTTTAAATTAAATATTGTTTATGCTGTATTAAGCAGAGTGCCTAAATTGATACCTGAATTGGCTAAGGTCTCTGGAACCAAAGTATAGGGTTTTTAAATCCTGAGTTGTTGTATGGATAAAATGAGTTAGTACATGGAAAATCCATCAGCACCCGGACCATAGTAAATACTCAGTAATATTCTTATTATCATTTTGACAGAAAAATTTCTTAAGATGCTTCACAATTTGATGTTGTATATTTATTAATATATGACTAATCCATAAATTATTAAACCAAGGCATAGCCTAGACTTTGTAGTTTAAAAAAAACAAATAAACTTGAAAAATTTCTTCAGTATTTAGGCTAAGCTCCAATGATAGAAGCCATAAAGAAAAACACTGAGAAATTTACCAATCAAAAATTAAAACAGGGGCTTCCCTGGTGGTGCAGTGGTTAAGAATCCGCCTGCTAATGCAAGCGACACGGGTTCGAGCCCCGGTCTGGGAAGATCCCACATGCCGCGGAGCAACTAAGCCCGTGCGCCACAACTACTGAGCCTGCGCTCTAGAACCTGTGAGCCACAGCTACTGAGCCCGCGTGCCACAACTACTGAAGCCCGCGTGCCTAGAGCCTGTGCTCTGCAACAAGGGAAGCCACCGCAATGAGAAGCCTGCGCACCGCAATGAAGAGTATCCCCTGCTCGCCGCAACTAGAGAAAGCCCACGTGCAGCAACGAAGACCCAACTCAGCCAAAAATAAATAAGTAATTTAAAAAAGAGGGAAAAGAATCAAAATAAAATTAAATTAAAATTAAAAAAAAAATTAAAACAACTGTGTTGAAGAAAATGTTCAACAAAATTAAAATCTAAACAAACTCTTAAAAACATATATGCAACGTATGTAACAAAGGACTAATACTCTTAATAAGTAAAAAAAAAAAAAACTCTTATGAATGGATTTAGAAAAACAAGAAATGTACAAAATAAAAAACAGTTGCCCAAGGATGAACAAATAAAAAATGTTGAAACTAACTAGAAATCCAAGAAAGGCAAATTAAAACAACTATGAAATACTATTTAAAAAATAAGTTTGTTGATTTTTAAAATAATGATATACAGTATTTTATCTGCATATCCAGAATTCAGAAGCTCTAAAAACTGCCTTTTATACTCATTTGGCAGCAGAAGGTAACCTGACCTGGACATGCTGGCAGACCAGTGCTAACTGACGTGAAGTGGTCCTTTTTTTGTGCCTCTTAGTGAGAATCACATGGTTTGGGCTGCTTAAATACTCATGGCTTTGATTATATGGTGCTTTTTCAGACTCTGCTTGAGGTGTTATGGAACAGAATACGTTTGCCTCGTGTTATCCTTCTAAAATCAGAAAAATTATGAATTTCAAAACCTCTCTGTCCCAAAAAGTTTTGGATAAGGAATTATGGACCTGTATTTAATTTGATGGTACAGAGAAACAAAGTCAATTCATAAACTCCCAGTGAAGTTATAAATTGGTTCTCTTTTGTGAGTGGATGGCAACAACTTGGATATAAATATAGGTATACATTTATCAAAAGCCATAAAAGGGTACATGCCCTTTAATCTGAAATTTTACCTCTAGGAATTTATCATGACTAAATTACTGGGAAAATGATGAAAGATTTAGGCTTTAGTTAGTCCAACACAGATGATATATAACTGGAAAGTCCCAAATGTTCAATAATAGAAGATTGGTGAGATTACACAGGCTCTGGCCACACCCCACACCACTACTGTCCACTTTAAAAGTGATATTTTGCAGTAACACTCATTCACATTGAAGATGCCCTTGATATTTTGTTAGGTAGAAATACTAGGCTGTAAAAATAATATGCACTATATGATCTAGTGTCTTTAAAAATTATACACACACACACACACACATCTCTGGATGGCAGGATTGCAGGTGATTCTAATTTTCTTTTATAACTGTGCTTATCTATGGTGAAAATGTTACTACTTATAAAAATAAAACTTTTAAGTGTCATTTAAACATATTACTTAGAGCATGTCAATATATCTTACTTAGATTTCAAGTTATATATGTATTATTAATGTATATGAGGAAAACTAGAATATTCTTCATATTTATAGGAGTTAATAATTATAAAGGCTTAGTGTATTTGGAAACAGTATCATAACACAAAGCCTGGTTTTCAAATAACATGTTTTTGCTTAAAGTAGCTTTTATTGTATTGTTGATATTTTAACGTGTATTTATTAAAATTTGCTGTGGAGAATTGAAAATATGAACCATAGTGTCAAGGAAAGTGTGTTTAGAACTTTAGACTTTATACAAAAATATACCCAAAGAGTTTATTGGCAATATTCAAATTCTGACCCATGGAGAGAGAAAAGCAAGCTAACCATCTCGAATAGTGGGGTGTCAATTGAGAATGTATAATGTCTATGTTTCAGTCATCAGAAACAATTTGCTATTCTCAGAAATATATTTTGAAAATAGGATCTTTATCCTGAAATGCTCCTTTTAACAATACAAATAAATGAGAAAGCTGTATGCTCTTTCAGGAAAGCAATTTGCCTTCTGTATTACCTTGAGTGGTGATAACGTGCCATTCTACTACTTGGCGTGGGATAAACAGATAGACCCAGCAATATATCTGCAGAGAAGAGAGTTCTGTGTTTTAAGTGCCAATTTTCAAGTCAGTGCTTCTTATAGTCCCTACAACATGCATTTGAAATTTGGTGCTGACTCTGAATGCTTTATTCCACTTTAGTAGACTATTTCTGCAATCCACAAACAATTAAATTATATTACTTTTTATTAGAAATACTGTTATCTGTTACTTACTGAAAGAAATAACTCTTTATTTTTCAGAGCTTCCATATGGCTGGGAAAAAATCGATGATCCCATATATGGCACTTATTATGTTGAGTAAGTCTCTAAGTTTGATATTAACTTGTTATTAATGTGTTGTGAAATTGTGTTAGTATTTCATTTATTGAGCTTGTGTGGCTAACAGTCCCTTTATTCCTTTGTTGTCTTACTTTGAAGTACCCACAAAGACTCTAGCAGCACTAGCTAGCTGTCTCTTGCTCTCCAGCTGGCTAATTTGTCATTCCTTTCCTTTGACTCATGATTCTAAAACACCAGTTGGAAAAAATGTGTTTCACACTGTCCTCTAAATGAGTGATAATTAAAGACATCAAAGGAAATGCCCTTCATTTTGAAATCAAAATGTTGGGAGCTGACTAGTTGTGTAAAAGAGATACTCCATTAAACCAGATTTTAGAGTCAATTAAATGAAGCAACCATACTTTCCAGATGAGGGATGAAATAAAATTAAGATTTTTTTTTTCTCTTTTAAGGCCTCATTTTAAATCAAGAGTATATTTTGTAGATTGGACTTTTATGTTATCTATTGGAGGTTTCATTACCTTAATGTATGTATCTTAGCATAATATGATACATATTATGCATCCTTTTATTCAGGATAAAGCCCCTATTAGGGATTCAGTTATATACACATTTTTTTCCTTTGGAAAATCAAATAGTATTCATAATTTTCAAAAGTTAAATACGTGACTTACTTTTCCAGAACCCCTCTTCTGATAGAGAAATTTTTATTTTTTATCTATTGTGTCACGTTGTTAATGTTATTTGGGTGAATAACAAAACCAGATAACCAAGAAATGCAGAGGCTGAAAAACTCTCCTTCAAGATCTAACTCTGTTTTCTCCAATCACATTGTTTAGCAATAATAATCTAGATGGTAGAGGATTACAGACTAATGGCATTATTGCTAAATTGTTTTTGTAGTAAATTGTACAAATTGTTACTGAGCTTTTACGAAGTGTCAAGCCCTTCTCTGCACTGGGGAGGTGCTGATGAGGATGACCTGTGTGCTCCCTGCCCTTGGGCATCTCCTTCATGAGCACTTGTCTTGAATAGTTTGACCCACCATCTTCATCTGGAAAAGCCCCAGTTTTGGCACCACAGTCAGTCATTTCCAGTGAAGGTGAATTCACTTCCTTTGCCAAATGCAATTTTCTAACATAGTATCTAATTCTCTAACATCATGTAGACACTCAATAGATGCAAAAATTAAGATATGTACATGGAGGTATCACTAATTGCAAAAATAAAGGGAAATCACTTGTAAATAGTTATAAGGCTCCTTATAGTTATAAGATTTTCAATAAGTGCTACCTTCTCTTAATTTGTTGAATTAGACTGTCCCTTGCCTAAACCTATTACATCTGAAATCCAAGATATTTCCATGTAAGGAAAGAGAATGGAGGTATGTGACATACCAGATCTCGTCTTTAATACACTTCCTTGCAGAATTCATTGAACAAGAACCTTCTCCTAAGTTTAGATATTTGCAAGCTCCATAAAGAGCCAGATAACAAATATTTTAGGGGGCCAAATGTCCTCTGTCACAACTGTTCAACTCTGCTGTTGTAGCTTGAAAGCAACCATAGGCGACACTTAGATGAATGGGTGTAGTATGTTCCAGCAAAACTGTATTAACAAAAACAGGCAGCTGGCCAAATTTGGCATGCAGAACATGGTTTGCTGACCCTTGCCCTGTTCGAAATCTTCAGATTCTTCTTCCATGTCCTCAAGTGCTTTCCAATGTGAGAAACAGTATTTAAGTCAAACCTTCTTTCTCTGTCTAACTATCACAGAGGTGAGAGACCCACATAACCGAAAGCAATGTTTCCTACTTTCTTGATCATTGAGGCATGTGTTCTTCAAGTAAAGATCTGCTGCTGGTAGTTAATTATTGAATTGGACATTAGCTATAAGCCTAAAAGAAAATGGTCCTCATTATCATTACATTTCACATGGTTTACTTTGTACTTGTTTTTGCTTAAATTACATTTCTTTCTACATTTCTCCACTTCATTTTTCATGTATCATCACCATAGTCAGAAAATTATTCATAATTTAGTCAGTTATGTCTTATATAATTAGATCAGACTAACACATTTAATAGTTTTAGATTTCAAGTGATTGTGAGGTCTTAGATACAGGCTATAGTGAGTCAAATAGTTTAACTTCCTTCAGACTGCATCCAGTTCTACTATTTGTCATGGCTTTTTCCCCATTACATGATTCCATAAGGTATACCAATAGCAATAGTTAGGTGTGTGTGTGTATCAGACCAATCAAAATATTGAGACAGATAATCCATACCTCCAGATAATTTTAAATAGAACTATATGCCAATATTTCTTAGAAACTTCTTTTGGAAGAAAATAATTAAAATACCTCAACTTGTAAACATTGTATGTTTACATTATATAATGGGTTCTCTGTAGAGCTATCATTTTGGGTGTTTAATTACATACCAAATTACACAATTAGAGATCTGGTTACAAAATACGAAAAACATTCCACCTTCCTGCCAAGTGACAAAAAAGCCTATGCAGGGACACTGGAAGTCTAACTAGCAGTCAGTTGCTCTTCAGACAGATCAACAACTGGGAGAAGAAGTTGTGGAGTGGGCTGTCTATCATCAGCAGGGCACGTCAGGTTGAAATCAGCCTTGTGCCTCTGGCACAGTTGCACAAACACTCATTCCTGCCAGCCTCAGACAAGCAGGTAGGATTTCAGCAGTCAAGAGCAGGAAAGTGTCTGTACAACTTGAAACTGGAAAACCCGGATTGGATAATTTTTGACCACTATTGGTGGCTTTACTGTGCCATAATTCTGTCCTGGGCAAATGCAATTTTAAGATTATAGGTTTAATATATTTAAAACTCAGAAAAATTATCATCATAACCATATAAGTATCATATCATCAAAATAGTTAACATCTACTGAGGGCTCGGTACGTGCCATGAAGCGGGCTAAGACCTCAACAGTCTTTAGCACATTTATAATCCTCTGTATAGTGTAATGAGGTAAATTGTCTTAAGTTGACAGATGGGGAAACTCTGGCTGAAGAAGTTGAGTAACTTACCCAGCATCACACATTATTGAGAGGAATGGGCCCAGGCACTGTGACTGCAGAGCCCAGGCTCCAAACTCTTGCTCGAAATGCATCCCGTAAATGTAGTGTTCATGATCCTCACATGATGGTCTGAACAAGCTTCTGGGACTCATCACTGGAGAAGAATAAGGGGTCCCCAGAGAACATCTCCCCCCTGGCCGCACTCTAGTAGTGTCCCAGGAGGGTTCCGACAGTGGGAGCCGTGCTGCGCACAGCCCCATCAGGCTGGCTTCTAACTCACTCATTCTGAGCCACCAGCTCCATTACCCATGACTTGAGAGCGGCCCTGCACACCACGGCCCCCAAGAGTAAGACTAGCAAGTCCTGAATGAAGAGGAGTCCATATTTTGTGCGTCTCAGTATGGGATGTTGCCCCTCGTTTGGAGCTATAGAGACAGCCACGCAGGTCTGTATTTTAGAGAACAGTGAACCATACTCAACATCTTTCCTTATTTCATCTGCAGACAGGACAGACAGACCACATTTCTGGTCAACGCAGACCCAGAAAGAGGTTAGCCCTAGTTTTCCTGACACTAAATCCTTGATAGTACAGCACTTAGCAATGTATTAAAAAGTCCTAAAGTTGCTCACTAGAAATGTAACTGTCACTGTTCATAAAGAAAGGGAAATTTCTGTAATGAAGAAAGTGCAAAATGTAGAGTTGAACAGCTGTGACTTTTGTACAAATGCGTTTTTCTCTCCTCTTTTGTGAAATTATGTCTGCTGGGTTACATTTTGGTTTCAATGGCAGTTATCCAATTTGCTTAACTAGCTAGCCCAGAAGACACAATTTCCTGGAACAGCTTTCATGCAAAGCTGCCTTTGCTGGCACAGACGGAGAAGCAAACCATACAACTACAGTGAAAATAATAGTGGAGACTGACAGATGTGATTTTCATGTAAAGGTTTTACAAGTTTTCATGTGATGTCACACATCTGCTACTATGAAATGTTACTTGTGTGCAGTTCCAGAAAGTATGAAAGATACTGTATAATATCTCCAATATAACATTAAATGTGAAAGGAAAATTGCATTCATTTCATGGTTAATGATGAGTATTTGTCATGATGTAGCAAGTTGGAAAGTGGTTAGAGAGGATTTTAACTCAATCGCATATCTTAAGAATGTTTCTCTCCTTCATGCCTTTGAGTAGTTTTCTAAATATTCTCAGGAAACGCTTTCTAACTTCAGAATTTTTGAAAAGTCAGCATAGATGTAAAACATTTCCAATTAGAAATCAACATAAAAGAATACCTTTTAAAATCTTGCTTGTTCTTAGAGAATTTTTTTTCTATATTGGAAGTTAATTTCTCAAACTTTCAACTTTTTCTTCAATCTTCAAAAACTAGCGTACTGTTTTGCTGCTTTTAAACAGCTATTTAACAAAGAAATCCTTTCCCCAGCTTAACAGATCTGTGTAATAGAACACTGAAGTGCACTGCTGATGAATTGGCTCAGTGGTGTTCTAATCTAAAGTGAGCTCTAAATTTTGTCAGTAGCATCTGGTCATGTCAATTATTATCACTTAGTGGCCAAGAGTATGGGCTGCAGTGTTTCACAGTATGCCAGCCCTGCAGCTTCCTAGCTGTGAGACGTTGAGTAGACAGATTATGGAGAAGGAGGAAGTGGAGGAGGATGAGGATGAGGACCAGAGAGAAGGGAGAAAGGAGAGAGGGGAAGGGAGAGGAAGAACTTTTATTGTGCACCTACTACGTGCCCAGCAGTATTCTAAGTGCTTTACATATACTAACTCATTTAATCCTCACAAAGCAAAACAAAACAAACAAAAACAACAACAACTATGAAGTCTGTGTTACTATCCCCATTTTATAGATAAGGAAACTGAGACACAGATATTTTTACAAGTACTAAATAACAAAGCCAGAATTTGAATCTAGGCAGTCTCATCACACAGCTGGTGTTTAGCACTTAACACAGGTATGTAGGAAGTGCTCAACAAATGTTAGTTATATTTTATCATATGTATCCCAGTGACATAGATAAGGACTCTCCTTCTGGCACCACTTGCTTTTCCAGTTCTTTCACGGTAAAATACACCCAAACAGTGAACAATTCTAAGGGAAATTATTTGATCTGTAAGAAACATATAACTTAATCTCACAGTTAGAGTGTGCCACATTGAATTAAAAAAATAGCGTTTATTGTAATTCCATAATCCCACTGAAAATGATGAAGCAAGGACCGCAGAGTGTGATGTTTCCATGGCTTCCAGAGGGGTTGAGGTTTCAGAGTAATTCCCGAAGAAGATATTTTTTCTTGTAATTATCTCTGGTACATGCCATCTTATACAGCTGGGGAGTTGTGATGATAGTAATAACGATAGTGATGTTCAAGGCACTATTTTAACTTTCAACTACTTTCATATCCATTGTCCCAGATGATGATCACAGCATTTACAAATGAGGGAACCAAACCTCTGAGGAGTTAAGTGAGTTCTCAATGGGCATATGGCTAGTAAGGATGCAGCTGTCTGATGCATGTAGAGCTAAGAAAGACCTTTTAGTAGAGTAGCTATGTTTTTACGCTATTATAAACTGTTTAACTTATAAAGTATTTCTCATATTTGTTAAACAAGTAGAAATAGGTTAATGAAAGGAATAAGGACATTGAAATAAATGTGGAGTTTTCTATTTCTAACCAAACTACAATTGGTTCTTTTTTGCTAAGTCATTACACTTAACTTTTTACCTCCTTCTGGCTGACCGAGGCCAAGGTCATAGTATGTGGCATCACTCCTTTCAGCCTGGAGAAGACAAGCAATCAAGCTTCATCGTGAGGGATCTCCTAGCTCAACATACATGCTCTTTACACTATGTTAGCATTTCCGATAGTTTGTAATTGGTAGTTGTTACTTACCCACTCTGTACTACTCACTTGTATTATATAAAGTTCAACTGGCTATTGATCTACTTTCTTTTTTTTTTTTTTTTTTTTTTTTTGCGGTACACGGGCCTCTCACTGTTGTGGTCTCTCCCGTTGTGGAGCACAGGCTCCGGATGCACAGGCCCAGCGGCCATGGCTCATGGGCCCAGCCGCTCCGTGGCATGTGGGATCTTCCCAGACCGGGGCACGAACCCGCGTCCCCTGCATCGGCAGGCGGACTCTCAACCACTGCACCACCAGGGAAGCCCGATCTACTTTCTTAATACTACAGTTCAACCACAGATCAGTGGAAAAGCTTATGGCTTCCTTTTACTCTTTATGCCAGGGTCCCTCAAATATTTTTAAATTATGATTCTTTCAAATCAAAATGAAGTCTCATGCCCAATTTCCCTTCTCACCACTACCATCCAGTCAAGATCTGGATACATTCCCCTCATCAAGCCCTTACATGAGATTAGAAATCATTTTTCATGCTGTAAGATATTTCCCCATTGCTGATTCATTTTAATATGATCAACATTTATTTTGTATACCGGTTACCTTATCTTCCCCTGAAGGTCTTTTCAACTAAAGGTAAGAAAACTTGACTCTGTAATTGAATACACTTTCGTTAGCAACTGCTTATTCATGAACTACCTTATTTAGCAGATCTTCTGTTTCCAAATAAAAAATGTTTTAGTCACCCAGAAGTTTAAATAGGTTTAATTGCAAGTGGACTTTTACAGATAACGATAATTTATTCACTTTGACATCAGAGTTACATGTGTTTTTTTTTTACAATTCTAATAAATCATTTTTTGTCTTGAAGTCAATAATAAGAGACAAAAGAATTATTACTCCAGCATCATCTTTCCTTTGAGAATGTGCTTGTGAAGAAAGATGAATGCAATATAAACACTAATTTTTTTTTGGTTTGTTTGTCTTTAAACCTTTTTTATCAATCTAGCAAATTAAATTGGGCTCTTGTTTAGGCGCTTCTGGAGAGGTTAAGCACAGGCAAACAGCACAGGAGCACAACGGGTAGCACAGAGCAGGGGAATTCGGTGGTAGAGGCAGCAATGTCCCTGAGCCCTCATCATCGCAAGGAGAGACGGCAGGAATGGTCAGAACTGGAAACACCATTTTGTGTACTCCCTCCTTCTACTCCATCTTTTTTATAGGACCATGAGAGCTCGAGACTGGCCATATGAAGGCAGGGAGGTCAGACTGCACTTAGACAATGTTGTTCAAGGGACTTTCAGACAGCCTGTTGAGAGGGATATGAGCAGGTGAATGTGGGGAGTGTCATTTCTGCACCGAGAGGTCCTAGGATGCTGTCGGAAGTGCTGTCTCTCCTGCTGGAGGAGGGGACCACCTATTTCTATTCCATGTAGCTCATTGCTTGGCAACGCAGAGAAAGCTGCCACCGTCTTTCACTGGAGAATTCTGTTTGGCTCTTGCCAAGGCAATGTTGTAATAAGAAGTAGATCACTGTCATCATTCTATAATTTGTGAAATAGTTAGCTTTTTTGGTTATTAATCTCTCTCTGGATTAAACATGCTAGGTTTCTTGGGAGTGAACTGCAAATTGTCTCATGCTGCCACTCTGTATCACCACATACTTTGGAGTCATCTCTTAGACTGAGACTAAGTTCTGAAGTGAACACATGAAGTGAAAAGTTGGATAGAGTCAATATTATCCTAAAAACCCCTCAGGATCATGTTGTGTTGGAGACTAGCTACTCAAACAAAATGGCAGGGTTTTCCTTTAGTGTTGCAAAAGGATTCTTTCTGGAATTAAAGGGGTTGGCTGGCATGTATGTCTTTTCGATCTTTAATATATACAGAACTAGAATCACATTCGGCTCAGAGAGATGCTATCAGAAGGATGAAGAAATTTAGTCAAACAGAGGAAGCAGTAGATTGATGTCATTCTTTGGCACTTTATTATGAATAAAACAGAAGATTGTCACCTTTAAGAGGTAAAATGTAATGCCCTCCTGCCCCACATGAGAACTATAATTTCATCTTTTTTAATATGCAAATAATGTTTTTCAAAATTGTTTTTGTGTCACAGACCATAATGTTAGTAATAGTTTGTCCTTTTTTGTATTCATGGTTTTGAATTTACAAAATTCAAAATTACACTTAACCTCACTGGCTTTTATCTGTTAAATGAGTAGTTTGGATTAGGTGATTGCTAAGGTTTCTTCTAGTTCAAGGAATATCCACTGCACCTTGTGTTAACAAGGATAAATTTGGCCATTTTTCTGTGTTATTCTTTTTTTTTTTTTTTTGGCTTTTCACCTGTTCTCTTTTTTTTTAATTTTTGAATTTTATTTTGTTTATTTATTTATACAGCAGGTTCTTATTAGTCACCAATTTTATACACATCAGTGTATACATGTCACCCCCAATCACCCAATTCATCACACCACCACCACCACCCCCCACGGCTTTCCCCCTTGGTGTCCATACGTTTGTTCTCTATATCTGTGTCTCAATTTCTGCCCTGCAAACCAGTTCATCTCTACCATTTTTCTAGGTTCCACATATATGTGTTAATATACGATATTTGTTTTTCTCTTTCTAACTTACTTCACTCTGTATGACAGTCTCTAGATCCATCCACGTCTCAACAAATGACCTAATTTTCTTCCTTTTTGTGGCTGAGTAATATTCCATTGTATATATGTACCACATCTTCTTTATCCATTCGTCTGTCGATGGGCATTTAGGTTGCTTCCATGACCTGGCTATTGTAAATAGTGCTGCAATGAACCTTGGGGTGCCTGTGCCTTTTTGAATTATGGTTTTCTCTGGGTATATGCCCAGTAGTGGGATTGCTAGATCATGTGGTAATTCTATGTTTAGTTTTTTAAGAAACCTCCATACTGTTCTCCATAGTGGCTGTATCAATTTACATTCCCACCAACAGTGCAAGAGGGTTCCCTTTTCTCCACACCCTCCCCAGCATTAGTTGTTTGTAGATTTTCTGATGATGCCCATTCTAACTGGTGTGAGGTGATACCTCATTGTAGTTCTGATTTGCATTTCTCTAATAATTAGTGATGTTGAGCAGCTTTTCATGTACTTCTTGGCCATCTGTATGTCTTCTTTGGAGAAATGTCTATTTAGGTCTTCTGCCCATTTTAGGATTGGGTTGTTTGTTTCTTTAGTATTGAGCTGCATGATCTGTTTATATGTTTTGGAGATTAATCCTTTGTCTGTTGATTCATTTGCAAGCATATTCTCCCATTCTGAGGGTTGTCTTTTTGTCTTGTTTATGGTTTCCTTTGCTGTGCAAAAGCTTTTAAGTTTCATTAGGTCCCATTTCTTTATTTTTGTTTTTATTTCCATTACTCTAGGAGGTGGATCAAAAAAGACCTTGCTGTGATTTATGTCAAAGAGTGTTCTTCCTATGTTTTCCTCTAAGAATTTTATAGTGTCCGATCTTACATTTAGGTCTCGAATCCATTTGGAGTTTATTTTTGTTTATGATGTTAAGGAGTGTTCTAATTTCATTCTTTTACATGTAGCTGTCCAGTTTTCCCAGCACCACTTGTTGAAGAGACTGTCTTTTCTCCATTGTATATCCTTGCCTCCTTTGTCATAAATTAGTTGACCATAGTTGTGTGGGCTTACCTCTGGGCTTTCTATCTTGTTCCATTAATCTGTGTTTCTGTTTTTGTGCCAGTACCATATTGTCTTGATTACTGTAGCTTTGCAGTATAGTCTGAAGCCAGGGAGTCTGATTCCTCCAGCTCCGTTTTTATCCCTGAAGACTGCTTTGGCTATTCAGGGTCTTTTGTGTCTCCATACAAATTTTAAGATTTTTTATTCTAGTTCCATAAAAAATGCCATTGGTAATTTGATAGGGATTGCATTGAATCTGTAGATTGCTTTGGGTAGTATAGTCATTTTCATAATATTGATTCTTCCAATCCAAGAACATGGTATATCTCTCCATCTGTTCGTATCATCTTCAATTTCTTTCATCAGTGTCTTATAGTTTTCTGCATACAGGTCTTTTGTCTCCCTAGGTAGGTTTATTCCTAGGTATTTTATTCTTTTTGTTGCCATGGTAAATGGGAGTGTTTCCTTAATTTCTCTTTCATATTTTTCATCATTAGTGTATAGGAATGCAGGAGATTTCTGTGCATTGTTTGTATCCTGAAACTTTACCAGATTCATTGATTAGCTCTAGTAGTTTTCTGATGGCATCTTTAGGATTCTCTATGTATAGTATCAGGTCATCTGTAAACAGTGACAGTTTTATTTCTTCTTTTCCAAATTGTATCTCTTTTTCTTCTCTGATTGCCATGGCTAGGACTTCCAAAACTGTGTTGAATAATAGCTGTGACAGTGGACATCCTTGTCTTCTTCCTGATCTTAGAGGAAATGCTTTCAGTTTTTCCCCATTGAGAATGATGTTTGCTGTGGGCTTGTCATATATGGCCTTTATTATGTTGAGGAAGGTTCCCTCTATGCCCACTTTCTGGAGAGTTTTTATCATAAATGGGTGTTGAATTTTGTCAAAAGCTTTTTCTGCATCTATTGAGATGATCATATGGTTTTTCTCCTTTAATTTGTTAATATGGTTTATCACATTGATTGGTTTGCATATATTGAAGAATCCTTGCATCCCTGGGATAAATCCCACTTGATCATGGTGTGTGATCCTTTTAATGTGTTATTGGATTCTGTTTGCTAGTATTTTGTTGAGGAGTTTTGCATCTATATTCATGGGTGATACTGGTCTGTAATTTTCTTTTTTTGTAGTGTCTTTGTCTGGTTTTGGTATCAGGGTGATGGTGGCCTCATAGAATGAGTTTGGGAGTCTTCCTTCCTCTGCAATTTTTTGGAAGACTTTGAGAAGGATAGGTGTTAGCTCTTCTCTAAATGTTTGATAGTATTCACCTGTGGAGCCATCTGGTCTTGGACTTTAGTTTGTCGGAAGATTTTTAATCACAGTTTCAACTTCATTCCTTGTGATTGGTCTGTTCATATTTTCTGTTTCTTCCTGGTTCAGTCTTAGATGGTTATACCTTTCTAAGAATTTGTCCATTTCTTCCAGGTTGTCTATTTTATTGGCATAGAATTGCTGGTAGTAGTCTCTTAGGATGCTTTGTATTTCTGCAGTGTCTGTTGTAACTTCTCCTTTTTCATTTCTAATTTTATTGATTTTTGTCTTCTCCCTCGTTTCTTGATGAGTCTTGCTAATGGTTTATCAATTTTGTTTATCTCCTCACATAACCAGCTTTTAGTTTTATTGATCTTTGCTATTGTTTTCTTTGTTTCTATTTCATTTATTTCTGCTCTGATCTTTATGATTTCTTTCATTCTGCTAACTTTGGGTTTTGTTTGTTCTTCTTTTTCTAGTTCCTTTAGGTGAAAGGTTAGATTATTTATTTGAGATGTTTCTTGTTTCTTGAGGTAGGCTTGTATAGCTATAAACTTCCCTCTTAGAACTGCTTTTGCTGCACCCCGTAGGTTTTGGTTAGTCGTGTTTTCATTGTCATTTGTCTCTAGGTAATTTTTGATTTCCTCTTTGATTTCTTCAGTGATCTCTTGGTTATTTAGTAACGTAGTGTTTAGCCTCCATGTGTTTGTGTTTTTTACGTTTTTTCCCCTGTAATTCATTTCTAATCTCATAGCGTTGTGGTCAGAAAAGATGCTTGATATGATTTCAGTTTTCTTAAATTTACTGAGGCTTGATTTGTGATCCAAGATGTGATCTATCCTGGAGAATGTTCCGTGTGCACTTGCGAAGAAAGTATAATCTGCTGTTTTTGGATGGAATGTCCTATAAATATCAGTTAAATCTGTCTGGTCTATTGTGTCATTTAAAGCTTCTTTTTATTTATTTTCATTTTGGATGATCTGTCCATTGGTGTCAGTGAGATGTTAAAGTCCCTCCTATTATTTGTTACTGTCGATTTCCTCTTTTATAGCTGTTAGCAGTTTCCTTATGTATTGAGGTGCTCCTATGTTGGGTGCGTATATATTTATAATTGTTATATCTTCTTCTTGGATTGATCCCTCAGTCATTATGTAGTGTCCTTGCTTGTCTCTTGTAACATTCTTTATTTTAAAGTCTATTTTATCTGATATGAGTATAGCTACTCCAGCTTTCTTTTGATTTCCATTGGCATGGAATATCTTTTTCCATCCCCTCACTTTCAGTCTGTATGTGTCCCTAGGTCTGAAGTGGGTCTCTTGTAGACAGCATATATATGGGTCTTGTTTTTGTATCCATTCAGCAAGCCTGTGTCTTTTGGTTGGAGCATTTAATCCGTTCACGTTTAAGGTAATTATCAATATGTATGTTCCTACGACCATTTCCTTAATTGTTTTGGGTTTGTTTTTGCAGGTCCTTTTTTTCTCTTGTGTTTCCCACTTAGAAAAGTTCCTTTAGCATTTGTAGTAGAGCTGGTTTGGTAGTGCTGAATTCTCTTAGCTTTTGCTTGTCTGTAAAGCGTTTGATTTCTCCATCGAATCTGAATGAGATCCTTGCAGGGTAGATTAATCTTGGTTGTAGGTTCTCCCTTTCATCACTTTAAGTATATCATGCTACTCCCTTCTGGCTTGTAGAGTTTCTGCTGAGAAATCAGCTGTTTACCTTATGGGAGTTCCCTTGTATGTTTTTTTGTCATTTTTCCCTTGCTGCTTTCAGTAATTTTTCTTTGCCTTTAATTTTTGCCAATTTGATTACTATATGTCTCGGCATGTTTCTCCTTGGGTTTATCCTGTATGGGACTCACTGCGCTTCCTGGACTTGGGTGGCTATTTCCTTTCCCATGTTAGGGAAGTTTTTGACTATAATCTCTTCAAATATTTTCTTGGGTCCTTTCTCTCTCTCTGCTCCTTCTGGGACCCCTATAATGTGAATGTTGTTGCGTTTAATGTCGTCCCAGAGGCCTCTTAGACTGTCTTCATTTCCTTTCATTCTTTTTTCTTTATTCTGTTCTGCAGCAGTGAATTCCACCATTCTGTTTTCCAGGTCACTTATCTGTTCTTCTGCCTCAGTTATTCTGCTATTGATTCCATCTAGTGTAGTGTTCATTTCAGTTATTGTATTGTTCATCTCTGTTTGTTTGTTCTTTAATTCTTCTACGTCTTTGTTAAACATTTCTGGCATCTTCTCGATCTTTGCCTCCATTCTTTTTCCAGGGTCCTGGATCATCTTCCCTATCTTTATTCTGAATTATTTTTCTGGATGTTTGCCCATCTCCACTTCATTTAGTTGTTTTTCTGGGGTTTTATCTTGTTCCTTCATCTGTTACATAGCCCTCTGCCTTTCCATCTTGTCTATCTTTCTGTGAATTTGGTTTTTGTTCCACAGGCTGCAGGATTGTAGTTCTTCTTGCTTCTGCTGTCTGCCCTCTGGTGGATGAGGCTATCTAAGAGGATGGTGCAGGTTTCCTAATAGGAGGGGCTGGTGGTGGGTAGAGCTGGGTGTTGCTCTGGTGGGCAGAGCTCAGTAAAACTTTAATCCATTTGACTGCTGATGGGTGGGGCTGGGTTCCCTCCCTGTTGGTTGTTTGGCCTGAGGCAACCCAACACTGGAGCCTACCTGGGCTCTTTTGTGGGGCTAATTGTGGACTCTGGGAGGGCTCAAGCCAAGGAGTACTTCCCAGAACTTCTGCTGCCAGTGTGCTTGTCCCCGTGGTGAGCCACAGCCACCCCCCGCCTCTACAGGAGACCTTCCAACACTAGCAGGTAGGTCTGCTTCATTCTCCCCTGGGGTCACTGCTCCTTCCCCAGGTCCCAATGCACACACTACTTTGTGTGTGCCCTCCGAGAGTGGAGTCTGTTTCCCCCAGTCCTCTCGAAGTTCTGCAATCAATTCCCTCTAGTCATCAAAGTCTGATTCTCTAGGAATTCCTCCTCCTGCTGCCAGACCCCCAGGTTGGGAAGCCTGACGTGGGGCTCAGAACCTTCACTCCAGTGTGTGGACTTCTGTGGTATAAGTGTTCTCCAGTCTGTGAGTCACCCACCCAGCAGTTATGGGATTCGATTTTGCTGTGATTGCACCCCTCCTACTGTCTCATTGTGGCTTCTCCTTTGTCTTTGGATGTGGGGTATCTTTTTTGGTGAGTTCCAGTGTCTTCCTCTCGATGATTGTCCAGCAGCTATTTGTGATTCTGGTGTTCTCACAAGAAGGAGTGAGAGCATGTCCTTCTACTCTGCCATCTTGGTTCAGGCTCCTCCAGCCATTTTCCTGTGTTAAATAAGCCTCGTTATTTTCTCATTATGCGTGCTGATCAAAGAATGCTTAAAATGTAAAAGCCTTTTATTTCCATTTCTACTTGTTATTTGGCTAGACAATAACATATATTACCATTTTTTTATTTTATTTTAATGATTTTAACAATCTCATCATGTGAGTGTCGAAGAAAGAAGACTTCCAAAAATGGTGGACTATTATAAAAGAACCTCCTTACAAATAGAAGTGTGTTTGATATCTACAGATATGAGGCTGATTATCATTAAATAAAAGTCAGAAAGATAAAGATAAGGTTATAAACAAAAAGTCAGGTAAGAACTATATTTGTCTCACCGCTGTCAAAGCTGAATACATTTGAAAGGATATTGTTTTCCTTTTTTTATAGTACAAGGTGACATTGTTAAACATTATTTATTACTAGTGTTTAACAGATGACTTTAGATGAAAATATGTTATAATAGACAGCTAATTGTGTAGTAAAAATGGACGGACCACACATTTTTTATTATCAACTTTCATATGTTCAATCTAGCTAAGTAAGATGAACTTTTAAATTATCAAGAAAAAAATTATGTTCTGTGGCTGAGCTTAACTGGATCTACTCTAGGCAAAAAGAGACTATTTGCTTTGATAAACCAATAAAATTAATTTTGCATTAATGTAGTCCAGAAGAAAGTCCTCACCATTAGGTGTGTGGTTTCTGAAAGCTTATTAAGTACCATTTATTGAGTCTGTCATAATGAAAAGAGCTTAGTTCAAATTTCCACTAAGCACAACATTCATATACAAAGGTTGACAAAGTCCCCTCATTTTATTCTTACTTCACTTTCTCCAGTTTTAATTGGGCATCATAAAACATATGAATATATTTTCAGATAGATAAAATGATAAGAATTATTATCTTTCTTTTTTCTGTAATATTACTTAGTAAGTTAGTTGGGGGCATTGACTTAATATATAAATAGTTAATAACTATCAGTCAACCCAGAAAAGTCATATTAGTAGCTACCGTCTCCTAAGCGCTTGGTATGTATTAAGCATTTCACATAATTCATTTAGTCATTACCACAGCACTGTATGTTAGATACTATTATTCATGTTTTACAGACAGAGAAACTTAAAGAAGCCAGACCATCAAGCTCGTAGGCGGTAGAAATAGAGTTGCAGCCCAGGACAGGAATTAAGAGACCTGATGCTGTCCATATTTAAGTTACACTTGACTCCCATACTCTCAGTACAACAAGATAATATTAAAATCTATACAGTGCTTCATCTTTAAACACTTTCACATATTTCTCCTCAGAACAGTCCTGTGAGGTGAATAGGATATTTACAGATGAGGCCATTGCAGTTCAGAGATATTAGGGGAACTTTACAAAGGTAGTGAGAGGTAGACTTAATCTTCAAATGTGGTTTAAACTTCAAATGCTGGTTTGATCTTAAAATAACAGAGAATGATCACTGAGACTCATTGTAAGTGGCTTTCACTCTGGTGAAGCCCAAGAGGTCCGTGTGAGATTGAGGAAACCAGAGTGCAGGTGGCTCCCCTCACCTGTGTTACTGCTCATGGCCTAATCCACCATTTACAGGGAACTCTTATGTGAGCGTCAAGGGGAGGGCCTTACCTGCACTCGAGGTTCCCCCTTGTTACCACATAAGGAATTTCTGTAAGTAATGGAGTAAGTACCATGTTTTCATTTCTTATTGTATCACTGGACTTCAGCTGGACCTAACCTGTCCTTTTCAAGGTTTGAGACAAGACAAAACATACGTAGTTGTTGTTATTGACTACCCCCATTCTCACTTACGTACAGCTCTAACCTCACTCATAAATATGAGTGCAGACTCTTATTATCATTATCATGATTGCCAGAGACAGTGGCCCATGTTCAATTTCCAGAGTTGGTAAGGGCAAAGTTCAAGAAAAGCAGAGTTAGGATTAGCCCTAAGTGAGGCTAAAAGGCAACCCTTGGAGGAGACTCTTCCAGTTTGAAAACTAGGTCACCCAGAGCCGGTCTCCTGGCTTCCTGCCCATATTCTCATTATCGTTTCATTGCTCACTTTTTACAATATGCAAAGCATACACACACATACATGTTTTCTTATAATACATATTCAGCCCCTATTTCTATGCACATAATCATTGGGTTCTTTAGAAAAATCATTTAATAATCAAAATAATGTGCTATATGTTCACGGTTTTATCTTCCAAAAACCAGCATGTAATTTACAATGCTGTGAAAGCTTCCAGTTTCACAAATAACACCGATAATTGAGAATCACCTGGCTGAAGTAGTCACGGATCATTAAAGATAGCCCAAGCCTACATATACATAAGGAGTATCATTGAAAAGTAAATGTATATTTGTCTCAGAATCACCTAAATCAATGTTGTTGGAGTTGGCACTACGCAGAGGTGGGTTTGATTCACGAATCTGCTTCTTACTCTGAGAACTGCAGAAAATTGTTTACCCTCTCTGAGGAGCTGCTGAATTAACAGCAAGGAACATATTTACCTGACGGTTTGGCATATAGTATTTCCTCAACGAGTATTATTTCCCATCTCTCGCTACTACCCACCGTTCTCCCATTATTCTGTCTTTTGTTTACAAGGCCGACATTCATTTGTCAAACAACTATTTCTTTCCACAAATGTGGCATCTGTTAAATAGAATTTAAATCTGAACGGCAACCAAGTAACTTTAGAAGCGTGCAAGACAGAACGTTCTCGTGAAATATCCAACGTCACACCTTTCATCTTCTTTATTTGCAGTTTTAGAATGGAAACTACAAGCTCGGCCTACATGGGAGCCTAAATTCACCAACCCTCCATGTGTATTGTGCAAAGGAACAAACAAGTTACATAAAAATACATCCCCCTGTTACAGATACATGAAACTGTCATCTCAGAACTTTGCTCTTCTCGTAATGGCATAATTTTAGACATCGTGTATTAATTATATAAAACTCTGCAACAATAGTTTTCCCAAAAAAGCAATCTATCAAACACAACAGTGAAGCAACCTACTGCCACCTTTCTTTGCTTTTGGTTCTGCTGAACCTTTATCCTCTCTTCCCAGGACTTCTCTTCCATGCCTTTCTTATCTTCCCAGGGTCCTTATCTTCTCAGAATGACAGGCTCCTGCCCAGTCAGGCCCCATGGCCACTTATTAATGGCAAGGTATTGAAAGGTTCTCTGCAGATTCTAGGTATCTGGCAAAAGATCTTTTTCTCCCTAAGACTCATCAAAAGTACTTTCAATTTTGCTTTGTTTTCTAATTCTTCCTGCATTACCTTCTAACATATGAAAGGAATAGCTATGTGTTTTATTTTTCTCTGGTCTTAACAGTGTTAGAGACTCAGTAGCCAAGAATAATATTTTTTTAATCTTTTTCTCACTCTGAATATTAGACTTGGAAACCTGGGGAGGTTTGCTATTATATAAAGTTGGAATTATCTCCCTGTCATGTTGACTTTCAAAATCTCACAGTCTTGTTCCCAGTCGTGTCCGTCTCCTCTCACTGGCACTCTTTCCCTGACTCCCTCCTTCCTGGATAATCCTAGACATCAGTGATGTCGCCTTCATGATGCCTCACTGTTCTGAGTGTGCTTGGTAATTCTCTGACTCACCTTGATGTCAGGCCCAAAGTATTCCTGTACCCATGGCTGTGTATGTCTAACATTATATATGAGTGATGTGTATGCACAGGTTTTTAATACTGAGTCATATTTTTTGGAGTTCAGTAGACTTAGGCTATATTGTGACTTCATATTTTAACAACTCATACCTAAGTTATTAATAAATTGCAATCCAGTTCAACATACAGTATATTACAAGTCAGATTATTCTCACCCTTCCCAGCACATTGTAAGGTCTAGTTCCCTGGGTAATGTGATTCTTCACAGTCAGAGAGCATCTTGTCCATCCTCATAATACCGGGTAAGTACAATAACTAGTACCTTGGAGGTAACGACTAAATGATGCTGAAATGACTGAGAATTCTAGAGAGCACTGCAACTTTTCCTATGTGGTTAATATGGCAAAACTCATTCTGTAATCCCCCCAAGTTCAGGAATAAGGCACATCCTCCAGGATGGAGACTTTCCAAGTTATGGCCAGCCATTAGACTAAAGCCATAATGGAAGTAGGGAAACTTGAAACGAAACAAAACCTCATCCCATGGCTTGGAAGTATCCTCCCCATCTTGAAGTTCATCATCTCCCCCATGCCTCCTGCTCTCACGGCACCACCCACATGCAAACATATGCATGTGTGTATTCACAAGCCCCCTACTCTGGCTAAGCAGGATGGATATTCCCAAACACCTTTGAATCCACTATTCTCTTCCTAAAATGCCTCCTTCTCCATCTGGCAAAATACGTCTATCCTCTTAGAATCTGCTTAAGTGCCACTTCCTTTGTGAAGCTTCCCTGAACCATCAGACTAAGTTGTCTTTTCTTCTTTGGAGTCCCCACTTTGTGAATACAAATTTTCTGACCGCTTATAGAGTGACCAACTCAGCCCAATTTACCCAGGACAGTCCAGGTTTTAGAAGAGGAAGTCCTGCACCCTGGGAAATGCTTTAGTCCTAGACAAACCTGGGGTGGTTGGTCATCCAACTTTTGTGTCTGCCCCATTGGAGTATGAGCCCCCTTGGTGAAGGGGTTGTGTTGTATTCATTTTCGTGTTCCCAGTGCCTAGCACACTGATACATTCATGAAAGTGTACATGAGGCTTAAAGGACTAAAGCCAGTGAGTCGGGGTTGGCAGACACCAGTGGAGGAGAATTGATCTAGTCTTGTCTCTTAATACTGAAAGATGTTGAAATAGTGTCGTCTTTTAGTCTCCTTCAAGCTAAGCTCTATTCCCCAAGTTTATAACTCATTACTTTTGCTCAATCTCTTGTTACCTTTGAGAACAATAACCTCCTCCTGCACCCAGCAATAAAATTTAAGAGGTGTTTTATGGGAATGGGAAGGGATGGATAAAAAACATTTTTAAATGCATGCCTACTGGCTCTGAAATTTTAAAAAACGAGTCTATGTATCTTGCAGGTCCTGGGGGCTTCACGGCATGATTGACAGTGCACAGTGTCATTTCTGCTGAGAGTAAAATATCAAGTTTTCCAAGTAATTGGTCAATAGTAATGGCTAAGCGATGAATCCCCCTTCTACATAAGATACACATAAAATACACATTACAAATCAATGCCGACTAAATAACTTGCCACTACTACTAGGGAAGGGAAGAGAGCTCATTTATCTGAAAATATATCCACATGTGGGAAGCTCTGCCTGGTGGGGAATGGACGACAGACTCCTTAGCTGTGAGAGTTTCAGCACGAAGATAAACATACTCTTCTCAGCTGGCCGTGGTTCCACCTCCCACTTGGACACTATGTCCCCAGATCAGACACCCTCATGTCCAGAAAGAGCAAGAGGAAGTAACACGTGACTCGGTCTTCCCACCCTCATTCATAAAGCAAGTTCACATTTCCCCCAGGTACAGTAGGGAATAATGAATGGACATTTATAGAAAGAAACTTGTCACTTAAGTGTTAGAATTGGGAAGAAATCTTTCAAGAGGCGGGATTCAATTAGTCTGTTTTTAGAAACTGCTCCAAGTAAAACAGATTTAATTCTTCCATTTATCCAAAGCTCGTTTTTTAAAAATAAAGTAGATTTAAAACATCAGTCTTTCATCTAGTACTTTTAAAATTTCTAGATTTTCAAAGCACTGTAAGGCATACGTCATAGTATGGAAAGCCTATTTTATAGTTTTTTTTTTTGTTTCTGTTTTATCTCCCCTTCTAAACTGTGTGTCTGATTGATCTTTGCCCCTACCTGCACCCACTACCAAAGTGCCTAGCAAAGACCATTTGAGAAACAAATATCTGATGAATCACAGTAGCATTTATTGAGTACTTACATCTAGGCACTGGTCTTAAGTGATTTACTCATTTTAATTTATTTAATATGCGCAACAACTTTATGAGGTGGTCTTACTTTTATTTATTTATTTATTTATTTATTTTTGCGGTACGCGGGCCTCTCACTGTTGTGGCCTCTCCCGTTGCGGAGCACAGGCTCCGGACACGCAGGCTCAGCGGCCATGGCTCACGGGCCTAGCCGCTCCGCAGCATGTGGGATCTTCCCGGACCGGGGCACGAACCCGTGTCCCCTGCATCGGCAGGCGGACTCCCAACCACTGCGCCACCAGGGAAGCCCTATTTTTTTTGCACATTAAATTATTTTATTTATAGCCCCACTGTTTTAGATGTACATTTATGGACTATCCAAAAGCAGTATTTTTTTTAGCAATCCTGGAAATTTTAAATACTCTAAGCAACTCCCGAAGATCAAGTTGTCAAGTTCCTCACCGAGGACATCCTTAGGTCATCTTTCTGCTCCCATATAGTAGGTAGTCAGCTAGCAGCAGTCTATGCTTCAAGCGTCCATCTTTCACCTGAACAAAAATTAAAACCGACAACGTGGCGGAGGCCAGACCAGGCCGCTGACCTCCACGCGTTCAGGGACCGGGAGCCTCGGACCCGGCCCGGCCGCGGCGCCAGCCTCACTAGACTCAGGGCAGCCACACGCTCCTGCCCTGCGCCCCAGCCGTCGGAGGCCAAGCGGCCACAGGCCCGGGACCGTCCGAACCTCTGCTGCCGTACCGGCCGAAAGAGAGGTGAGGTTATGGTGGTCTTACTTTTATCCCAGCTTTATAGATGAAAAATTCTGAAGCACAGGGAGGGTAAATAATGTGCGAAAGATCATATGCCTAGGATGTGGTGGGGCTTGGATGTGAATGCCGGCAATGTGACTGCAGTGACCAAGCTCTTAACACAGTGTCCTGCCTTCTATCGAGAGGGTTGGCCCCAGAAGATCCCTGTAGAGTTATTATCTTCTCTTAGTTTCTGAAGCAAGAGGAAGTTTTTATTCCATCTATCTCAACTGGATAGTAGAGAAAACTTTATGGGGTCTTCTCAAAGCTTGTATTTAAATGAATAAAAATACAGACAGGGAGGGGGCAGTGTGTGTGTTTGGCCACCAGTGTAGCTACAGTTTAGGGGTTCAGATGTGAGGAGGCAACACACACTTTCCTGACCATCCAGAAGTATGAGAGTCAGAATTAGGGTCAAGCAAAACCTATGGAATTCCAAGCAACCCGGAAATTCATACTGTGATTCCATTCAGGAATTATTCTCTCTTTAAAAAAAAATATATGCTCCCAGTAAAATAGATTTTGGGAAGCCCCAAAAGGAGCAGGTTTGCATAGAAGGGATGACATACTGAGCTGCAGCCCCAAACCCCAAGCCAACCTTCCCACACCCAGTGCTGAGTAGCTGCCTTCTGGTGCTCCCATATTTTGTCCCTAGTGTAGCGCTTTGCCATTTGAGCACATTTCTGTTGTAACACAAGACAGCAGATCCAAATCTTTCATCACTGAAGTGGGATGACTTTTTCACTATCACGAGAAAGTCTTGAAAGATTCTCTGTTTTGAAGCATTCCATGGATCATTACCCAAATGCAGATTGGTTATAGCACATAAGTTGGCCCTAAGCTTCACCATAAGTTCTGTCACAACATGTATTTTATGGGAGAGTTAAACTGGAAAACAGCAAGAGCTATGACCTTTCCTACATGCCTGCCTCCCTCCAGGCATTTATTCAACAAATATTTATTGAGCACTGGCTACCTCATGCATTGGAGTAATTAGTGTAGCCCCTTGATCATCTTGGAAATATTTTACTCGTGGTACCATCTCCACTCGAAAGTTGCTGTCTTCGTCTCTCACACTGAGCCAAAGATCCATTTCTAATCTGTCAACTGAGGTCAAGATGATGTGATAATGACCAGTGGGTACAAAAGGTGTCATTTGTGACTATGCAGTAAAAGTGCCCCTCTCCAAAAACCCAGGAGAAGCAAGGTGGAGAGCTAACAAGCTGGAATATGGAGGGAGCACTGGTGGTGAGGGTCAGATGATGGCCCTCCTCACCCAGCAGACCTGTCCTGTGTGTACTGATGGGCTCAGGATGTACGACTTTCCCCCTGTTTCTTCCATGGCTTCCCCACGGTGAAGGAGATGGCAGCCACACAGGACTCTGAGCTGGGACTACCCTTGGCAGCATATCATCCGTCAGCTGCAAAGATTTCCTTCCCTCTGTGCATGTCTCACCCTTTTGTTGGCACGTGTCCTCTCTTCTAGAGCAAAAGAGCATTTCCTAGTATTCCCCAGGGCCCTGCACAGAAAAAGTGACTTCCAGTTGAATAAGGCAAGAAAGTCCTTATTCAACTACCTTCTCACACCTTCTCAGCTTCTAACTTAGGGGATTGCAACCCTCGCTGCACTACAGAGTTATCTGGGAAGCTTTTTTAAAAAAATGTCAATGCCCATACCCCATTTGGAGATTGTGGCTCAGTTGAGTTAGGGTGGGCCTGAGTCCTCTCTGTTTTTGTTTGCTTTTTAAGTTCTTCAGGTCCATCCAGAGCTACAAAGTACTGCCACATGCGAACTTATCTTAAGTTTCCATTCCATTCCATAAAGAAAAGGGGAGGGAGGAGTTAAGCTGCAAATGAGTGACTGTACTGGCAAAGAGAGAAGGTGATGGAATGTCATCCTTGAATAACCTGTTCCCTTTGCCATTCCCACATGGAAGGATCTCGTATCAGTAGTCTTTCTTTTTTGTAAAAGGAAATGGGGTTGTTGGGATCTACCCTCCTCAGAATATGTCTCTTACCCCCTTAGCTCTTAACATCTAAAAATTCTATTACTAAAACATGATAATAAACTAGATTGAACTAAAGAATAAGAACTCTTGGTAGCTTCCCAGGCTCCTGTTCAGTACAGAGCTGGATGAACTAGCTAATAATTCTCTCACAGAGCCTAAACAATGAGGAAGAGGATGACATTTGTCATTCACATCCTTTTACACATTGTAAGTCCCCCAAATCCTTGCTAAAAGGACTTCAAACTATTCTTATTGGAAGCACAAGGAAGACAAGGCTTCTCTATTCAGCAACAATCATATTTCTTTGTAATAGGTCTTTTAAAGCTTGGGAGCATTTTAAAATCTAAATGAATGACTTTATTTGTGACAATGCAAATGTTCTGTAGCAATTAGCTCAGGACACTAAAGCCATCCCAGCTTCCACTCTTTGTCAGGTACAAGTCATACCAGACGAGTTCATTGGTATTTTCATTCTCTGTGAAATGTAGAACTTCACTTGGATGGTGAATGGAATCTTGTCAACATAGTTTCCATAAAGCAAGTGGCTATGACTTTTCTAAGGAAGTAATTATATGCAGCTAGCAAGTTGGAAGAACCCAACTGTATAGTAAATCTACCCCAGAAAGTTCTTGTAATGTGTTTTCTAAGGATAAAGTTATGCATATGATGAACAACGACCTAGAAAAACAGAAACAGGAACAGATAGGAAATGATACTCAGAACTGTTTCTGATTTCTCAAAATTAGTAACATATATTTGTAGACAAAAGTTTTAAAACACATATTCATCATTTAACAAAAAAATTATTATTATCTCTCACTATGTCCCGTGCTTAGTATACAAAGTTGAATAACACCTGGATCCTGTATACAGGTGTGCACAGTCTAGAGAAGGAAATAAACACGAAAATCAATTATTAAAACACAGTATGATAAGGTTACTAAATTCATTATTGTGTCATTATCATCTAGGAGGTTGTTGTATACTACATCACAGAAACACCTTTATCCAAGACCTGGAGAGAATGATCTCAAGAGAGTAACAGGAATACTATGTCCTTCAGAACAGCTGTCTCGAGTTTATCTTAAATACTGTGAAGAATAGAACTGGTTTCTCTTTCTTGCTGAATTAGCAGCTTGAAAGCTCAAAGCTAATTTGCAACATAACTCTAGTAAACAAACAGGATCCTATATTATTAATTTTGTCTATTGATCTTCCACCTAGACTCAACTAACTTCACCCTGGATTTTGTTTACTTTTCCTTGTGGTTGTTCTTTAAAAGGGCCTCTGATTCTCTTGACTATGAGGCAGGGTGTAAGAAAATAAATGAACTGTGATGACAGAGGTCTGTTGGAGGTTTTATGACAGCCAAGGGGAGGAGCACAACACAGGCAGAGAATGTTGCTGGGTGAGGTTGGAGAAGGAGTTGTGGAACAGATGGAGAAAACATTGTAATAATAATGACAATAACAGCAATAGCACTTATAAATAATAGTAATAGAGGATAACTATACTTTGAAAATAAAGAACAACTATACCTTACAAGTGCGGGGTCCTCCCTGTATATCTGTACTTTGCAAACATTATTTCTCTTATCTTCACAGCAACTCCAAGAAGTAGATATTAATGTCCCCATTTTACAAATGAGGATATTGATGCTCAGAGAGTTTAGTAATTTGCCTAAGATGCCACCTTAAACCCAGGCTGTCTTGCTTCAGCTGCTACACCACGAATGCTCTGAGTCTCACGGGAAAAGAGAAGAGGCTTGATAGGGTGTTGCTTATTTGAGTGGCTCCGAGTGTATCCAAAGCAAAAGGTGCATGTGGTGATGCAGCCAAAGGAGAAGATATGGAGATGAGTAAGGGCAGTCAGGAAGAATATTTCTTTAGGTAATAGGAAGATTTCAAAGGAGGTTAGTAAGAGACAATGGAGAAAAGGGAAGAGGGGCTTCAAATCCGCCCCTCCTGAAATAGAGGGGTGCTGTCAGAGTTTATGGAGTTAAGGAAGCTTTGAAAGCTCATACTGTAGTTCACTGCACACCACAGATCATGGTGACTCCTTGGTGACAAGAGCAGTACAGTAGCTTTTACTTCCAATGGGAAAATAATCTTACGTAGGACACATTTACTTTGAGCCCCATACCAGTGAGTTCCATTACCAAAGAACATCGTTATAAGCACCCCCTTCCTAAATAGCATGCTAACCTATACCAGCGGCAATATTAGCGAGAGGTTCTGGTGCTTTTAAAGACCCTCCCCCCGGTAAAGCCTCCTCTCTGCACTCAAAATGAGGACAGTGTCAGTGATGAATAGATGATGATGGTGGTGGCCATGATGATAACAGCTGCTGCTAGTTACTGAGCATGTCTATGCTTGAAACCCTGGGCCAATATTCATTCTTTCATTGAATCCTCACAACCGCCCAGGAGGAAGCCAATACTGTGCCCATCTTAGAGACGCAGACACTGAGGTTCAGACTCAATAACTTGTGCAGGGTCACACAGCAAATCAAGCGGCAGAGCTGGATTTTGAATCCAGGACTAAGTGACTCCAGAGCCTGTGTGGCAGGCAGCAGCTCCCCTGCCCCGACCTCATGAGGAGGTAACTAGATACTGCAGTCGTCTTATTGTGTTTCTGACAATGGCTTTTCTGTCTCACCAGGAAATATCTGACTTATACTAACAGAAAGTTGGCTGTTGAGATTTTGTTTCTTTTACCTCCTTCCTTTTCTTAACGTGTATTTATAGACCTAAAATAAGAGGATTGTGTGCGCGCGCGTGCCCATTAAGTATGTGTACACTCGTCAGTGTGAAATCATACATTGAAAAGAGAAGGTAGGTAGGTAAAGGATGAGTTTTAGAGACAGATGTGGTCCATTCCCACCGTTTTCACTTCTAGGCATGTGACTTAGAGCAAGTCATTTGACCTCTTGTGTGTCAGTCTCATCACCTTTAAAATGGGGATAATTAGAATTCAAGACTGTTGCCATGGGACTTGACTGAGGAAATGTGTATATAGTACCTGGCACAGAGTTAAGTACTGAGTGACTGTTCATTCCTCTTCTAAGCCCTCTCGCCTCTTCATGCTCTCTCATACAATAATCCTATTTTTGTTTGTACAAAGAACCAAAATCAGTGTACATGCCACCCCTCTAGTGCGACATGTATACGTAGAGAAGGAGCTACTTGACACTGCTGCTAGGCAGGGTTGTCGTTCCCACCCTCTCCATGGACAAGGAACTCTAAACTTTATACAGGAATGCATCACACTGTAAGAATACTATAAGGAATCCTTAAACTCTAAGCCCTTGGTTTAGCTGATCCACACTTGCTTAAAGATGCTCTGTGTCTGATATCTAGAAGCTCATTGTCTCACTAGGGAGAATGTAAATACTCTGCTTTTGACTGATCTCAGTATCAGTCATCCTACAGGTATTCCACAACTCCTAAATATCCTTAGGAATGTTTCCGCACAGTCCTTTAATCCAAGTCTGATTCTAAAATGTGGACTTCATTTGCTCTAAGAGTAAAGCATCAGTGAATTGACCTTATGCTTATCTTGTTGGATATTGGGACTTTACAGAGCTTAGAAACACTTTACAAATACTTTTTTCTTCAGCACCATTTGGTATAAATTTCATTTGTTGGACATTTATTTGAATGCACCAAACTCGTCTCAAACTAACACGGTAGACCAGAAAGCCAAGTTCACATCCTAGTTCTTTTGGCTGAATCATGCATAACTTAAATACAATACCGTATGATAGAGCCATTGAGAACTCTGCTCTTGTCAGGGAAATGCGTACCGTACACAGGCCAGCCCCAGCAGAGGCCTGACTGCGTGCTGGTGGGGTATTCAGCTAGAGCTATTCATATGTTCTCTTAAATGACTTTGCCCCACTGTTATCCTAATTTGAAATTTTATTTTTCAGCCACATAAATAGAAGAACACAGTTTGAAAACCCTGTCCTGGAAGCAAAAAGGAAGCTACAGCAGCATAACATGCCCCACACAGAACTTGGAACAAAGCCCCTGCAGGCCCCAGGTTTCCGAGGTTAGTACCTGTCAACACGCAGTGTTTCAGAGAGAAAGACTGTCTATCGAATTGCCTGCTCTCCAAATAGGCCTTTATCTTGGACCATTTCATGTCATTGATTTGCTTTCCCCAGACCCCTCAATTAGCTCTAGCTGGGTGTTTGCTCTGTCTCTAAACTCATGCATTTAGCATTCACGAGTGAAGGTAACGCCTCGGGTAGCACCTTATAGGAATTTACAGCACGTTGCCAGGTAGAGCTGAACGGGTATGACGGTGGTACCGTAAACTGCAGAGATTCATAGAGACTCATAAGTTTGTCCTCAAATGATCAAGCATGAGAATGAGGCGTGTTCTCCTCTGTGACAGTAGACAGCTCCTCATCGACAGTACCTAGGCCCAAACCCGCCTGCCCCCGCGCTGCCCGGGAGCGGTCGCGCAGCGTGAGTGACCTGTCTTACTATGGGCGCCACCTTGCCTGGAGGCCCGGGTGCATCGGTATGTCCTGGGTTGCTTGCTGCACCTCACTTCACCCTGGAGCCACGTATGGGGATGAGATGCTGCATGAACTTTTCACATCTTAGTGGGCCCACACTCACGTGTGAAAGCACGAAGGAGGCTCTGGTAGTCGGGAAGTCTAGATATGCCTACGGTTGATTTCACACTGTATCACTACAGCACAAGAAGGATGAACGTAAAGGTCTTACCGCTAAACTTCTCTCCAAATTGGAAACTTTACTTTCGTAAAGGAAACGGAGGTGACAAGATTATGTGTGTGTTTTTTATTTATATTTTAAAGAAGTGCCCTGTCTTCTTCACAAAGATATATGAGATATGTAAATAGACAAAGTAAAATTCCAGTGTAATGACTCATGACTTTATAGTTTGTCCATTACACATCACCTAAAATGGAACAACAGCAAACAGAATACTTAACTAAGTCACCGTGTACAGTTTGGCTGTTTTAAATATCAAATCATATCACCCAAAATGGAACAACTAAAAAATATATATAAAATACTTGACAGTGATAACATTTAAAGCAGACATTAATTCTAATTCCTAGTATGACTATTATCTTTAAAGCATTTAATATATGTAGGAATATACTTATTACCGATCATAGCTGAAAAAGCATGTTAAATAACAAATTACTAGTTAAACCTCTATGAGTGGGTTCAAGTTCTGTTCAGATTATTTAGGTATATGATTTGAACATGTCAACATATTATTACAAAATGTGTGACCTTTACATTCATAATTATATCTAGAGATATTGGCTTGCCTTTTGCTCACATTTTAGAGTATACTAAACACTCTCAGGTCAGTAGAAATGGATTTATCTGGTTATCTTTATAGCATCTCATAAGATAAGCAAAAGCTAACTCAGTCCCACATCCAGGCATTCTTTCTAAACAATTTAGACATTTGAATAGGCGCTAATATTCCACTGGTCCTATTTTTTTGGAAACAACATAGTCCATTTTGGTTTTCTAGTCCTATCCCTTCAAGGTTTGGGGCAGCGCCGGCCACTCACACATACCTCCTACCGGGACCTTTTCAGAGCAAGAGACATGTATCCAGATGTGTCTGGATGGTTTTACGCTCTGCTTTATCTTTACCTGTTGATTCAGCCCTTTTTAAGCACAAGAAGGTGAATTTAGTGAACGGAAACAATGATGACAAAAAAATCTCTCTCCAAACCAAGCAGCTCTTCACCTTTCCCTGCATGCTTGGGGCTGCTCTGCGTTTGTGGGAAGTGCTTAGAGGTGTGCTCCTGAAGTCACACCTGCTTGCATTTACTATAATTAACCCCACAGTTACCCCTGGGATTGCTGCTCAGTGGCTGGCTTTTCCCCATGTAAGAACATGCCCTAACTGTGCTTTTTCTTTTTTAACTTCCATCGGCCAATGTAGAAAAACCGCTCTTTACCCGGGATGCATCCCAGTTGAAGGGAACATTTCTCAGCACCACACTAAAAAAGAGCAACATGGGGTTTGGATTTACCATCATTGGTGGAGATGAGCCTGATGAGTTTCTGCAGGTGAAAAGCGTGATTCCCGATGGGCCTGCAGCACAGGACGGAAAAATGGAAACAGGTAAGTTCCTTAATACTTTAGAAAATCGTTTTGCAACTTCTTTCCTAAGGCAAATATGAGGAGCTTCTTTCTGTGTTTTTAATTTGAAGGTCAAAGGTCACTTCACTTTAGGACAACCACAGATTATGTCTCCCCTAAATTTAATAATAATCATATTGAAGTATTTCTGGAAACAACTTTAAATACCATTTTTGTCTCATTTTTCTGACTTCCCCTTCTATTTGCTGGATTCAGTGCACCCTTGAGATTGACACTTTTCTAATTTATTTCTGGAGTCCCCTCTCAGGGATGTGATTAACATTTCATACTTTTCTTGCTTATGTTCAGCTATTGATATTTTTTAAATCTGTATTAATCTTACAGTATTCTCATGCTGAATTGCCCAGGTTAGTTATATTTAAATATGCACGCTCATCTCGTAGAAAAAATGTTAATGGTATTCATCTTTACATATCCCCATACAATGTTTTAATATATAAGGTTTTTTCCTCTAGTCCTTATGAATGAATTTTCATATGCAGTTACTTGGATATCTATCAAATTATAATCAAAATTCATTTAACATGGAAATGCAGAGGCAAATTGTTAAGGGCAAGAAAATATAAAATATGAAAGGTGCACAGAGACAGAGAAAAAAGTAATGAACTAAGTCTGATTTTGTAGTCTGATTTTAAATTCTCCTACCTGGTCCATGACTTGGAATTAGTCCCATAATTTATAAATACTATTTTCCTTGTCTGGGAAATAAAGAAGAAATCAAATTTGATCGTATTTAAATAATAATCAAATACTGATTTAAGAATTTTGGAGTACTGTTTTTGAAATGCCTTAGAAAATTACAAAGTGTAATAACTATATATCACCATTTCACACTTTTCCCAATATTGATATAATTTATGATGTTAACTTACTAAAGTCAATGGGTCCTAAGAAGATACAGAAATTAGAGAATTACTTCTGAGGAAAAATTATGCCATTTGTATGCTCCATATATTTACAAATTGTTACTCTGTGGTTTTGGAAGCAGTTTGTGTATGAAGAAACAACATAAAATTGAGGTCTTCATCTGACATTTTTCACTTTAAAAATGACTGTTTATTAAATGGTTCCTATAGAAATAACATCTTTTCAAGGTCACCTAATGAGTATATTTGTCACTGCCAGTCACTAGTGAGCAATAATATATTTAATAGATGTTACACTTCCTTGAAAGTTGAGTAAAGTTTCAAAACTAGCTAACCACATTTTTCAAATGCTACTGTTGTAAAAATCATGTGTACATAATTTTCTGCAAGTTAGAGAGTATCTAACTCTGCTGTTCATCTGGTGAGATTTTACTAAGCAGCCACACTTTCATGTTGCCAAAAATCACAAAAAAACATCAAATGACTCAATTAAAAATCATCCTATCACCTACAATTAGAATACGAGGAAGTTGTGGATTTAATACCAACTTAGTAGAGGGAAAAGGATCCCCAATGCTTTTGAACTTCAGTGAAATATTTAACAAACCCATTTCTTCTTTTCTTGTAACAATATTTTTTTATTGAAGTATAGTTGATTTACAATGCTGTGTTAATTTCTGCTGTACAGCAAAGTGATTCCATTATACATATATATATATGTATATTCTTTTTTATATTCTTCTCCATTATCATTTATCATAGGATACTGAATATAGTTCTCTGTGTTATACAGTAGGACCTTGCTGCTTTTCCATTCTATACATAAAAGCTTACATCTGCTAACCCCAACTTCCCACTGCATCCCTCCGCCAACCCCCTGCCCCCTTGGCAACCACCAGTCTGTTCTCTATGTCCGTGATTCTGTTTCATAGATAGGTTCATTTGTGTCATATTTTAGATTCCACATATAAGTGATATCATATGGTATGTGTCTTTCTCTTTCTGACTTACTTCACTTAGTATGATGATCTCTAGTTGCATCCATGTTGCTGGAAATGGCATTATTTTGTTCCTTTTTGTAGCTGAGTAGTATTCTGTTCTATATATATATATACCACATCTTCTTTATCCATTCATCTGTCGATGGACATTTAGGTTGTTTCCATGTCTTGGCTCTTGTGAATACTGCTGCTGTCAACAGAGGGCTGCATGTATCTTTTTGAATTATAGTTTTGTCTGGATATATGCCCAGGAGTGGGATTGCTGGATCATATGGTAATTCTGTTTTTAGTTTTCTGAGGAACCTCCATACTGTTTTCCACAGTGGTTGCACCAACTTACATTCCCACCAACAGTGTAGGAGGGTTTCCTTTTCTCCACACCCTCTCCAGCATTTGTTATTTGTACAGTCTTTAATGATGGCCATTCTGACCTGTGTGAGGTGGTACCTCATTGTAGTTTTGATTTGCATTTCCCTAATAATTAGCAATGTTGAGTATCTTTTCATGTGCCTCTTTGGCTCTCTGTATGTCTTCTTTGGAGAAATGTCTCTTTAGGTCTTCTGCTCATTTTTTCATTGGACTGTTTGTTTTTTTGTTGTTGAGTTGTATGAAATTAAACACTTGTCAGTTGCTTTGGTTGCAAATACTTTCTCCCATTCTGTAGGTTGTCTTTGTTTTGTTTATGGTTTCCTTTGCTGTGCAAAAGCTTGTAAATTTAATTAGGTCCCATATGTTTATTTTTGTTTTTATTTCTATTACCTTGGGAGACTGACCTAACAATTTATGTCAGAGAATGTTTTGCCTATGATCTCTTTTAGGAGTTTTATGATGTAGTGTCTTATATTTAAGTCCTTAAGCCATTTTGAGTTTATGTTTGTGCATGGTGAGAGGGTGTGTTCTAACTTCATTGGTTTACATGTGGCTGTCCAACCTTCCCAGCACCACTTGCTGAAGAGACTGTCTTTTTTTCCATTTTATATTCTTGCCTCCTTTGTTGAAGATTAATTGACTGTAGGTGTGTGGGTTTATTTCTTTACTCTCTATTCTGTTCCATTGATTCATATGTCTATTTTTGTGCCAGTACCACGCTGTTTTGCTTGCTGTAGGTTTGTAGTATTGTCTGAAGTCTTGGGAGGGTTAGGCCTCCTGCTTTCTTCTTTTTCTTCAGGATTGCTTTGGCAATTCTGGGTCTTTTATGGTTCCATATGAGTTTTAGGATTATTTGTTCTAGTTCTGTGAAAAATGTCCTGGGTAATTTGATAGGGATTGTAATAAATCTGTAGATTGCTTTGGATAGTATGGCCATTTTAACAATATTAATCCTTCCAATCCAAGAGCATGGGATATCTTTCCATTTCTTTGAGTAATCTTCAGTTTCCCTTATTAATGTTTTATAGTTCTCAGCATATAAGTCTTTCACCTCCTTGGTCAGGTAACAAACCCATTTCTTTTCATAATAAAAAACCCAGTTATTTTTTTCTCTTGCCCAATCCACTATTCTGTGTTTCAAAACTAGAAAAGACTTCTTTCAGTGTAAACTTAAAAGACAAAATAAAATCAAAAGGTTTGCACAATAATGTGTTTTTCCTTCTCCCTCATTTTCCTAGTTTGCCACACTCACACAGTCTAAGTGAGCCTACTCAGCAACAAAGTCAAAGCTTTATTTAGAATTTAGCAGATTTTCTGCACTTAAGGTAATCACAGAACAGTCCTAATAGGAAGAGAAGGACCTAGGATTTTATTCTATTCACTGTCTCCTATTTATTCTTCTATTTATTCATTCAGCAAACAGTTGTTAACCTCCTTCCTTTCAGTCATTGCTGTCCAGCAGGACTACAAAGGTGGATATGACAAGGGCCAGGCTCTTGAGGAGTTTACATCCAGGAGGGGCTTTGGATATATAAACAAGTAATTGTAACACGGTATGAATAGGATGAGTCTGTAATAACCATGATGTTGGCACTAAGTCAGGAGAGTTGGGCAAGGGCACAACAGAATTTTTTTTTAAGTGTGCTTCTAACTATATAATTTTATTGGGCTTTTTAGGGATGATAATTTCTCTCATCAGAAAAGAAAATAAAATGTTGAAATCCACTGCTTATTAAATAGTCAAAAATACTGTGTTTATTTTTTAATCATGATATGATTTAAAGTAAAATGCAAACATATTTCTGTAGCATTCCACACGTTATAGTAGAGGGAATGGTTCTCAGTTCAGTTCAGCAAATATTTAGTGAATTCCCGTATGTGCTATGCATTCTGATAATTACTTGGGATGCAAAAATGCGGAAACAAGTATTTCTATTCTTAAGAAGCTTACAGTATAGAAATAATGAGTGATATGTTAGCGAATATTTATAACAATGCAAATACAAATATGTAGAAAGTCCAGAAATAGTACAGAGGAAAGGGGGGTCAATTCTATTGAGAAGAGCTTAGGGAAGGCCTCATAGAAGATGATGTCTGACAGAGTTTTGAATGATGAATAGGCGTTTGCTGGGTGGACAAGTGAAGAAAGCTAGAGGAAGAAGAAACAGCAATGTGCAAAAAGCACAGTAGTGGGAAATACCTAGGAAAAGATTTATATGCCATCTCAGTGTAGGTTAATATTTTGCCTTCAGTGGGTGTTTATGTGAAGTATTAAGTAAGATGATAATTATAACTGATAAAGATGAACTATTCAGGCTTGTGGCAACCATCAAGGAACAGTATATAGTCATATATCCTCAAACAGAAGACATATAAATGCACGAGTACCTATATATAAAACCTTTCTCATGTAAATTTTTAACCAATTAGGCATAGAGATTTACTCTATGATTGATGTCTTCTTTACTTGTAAATCCCTAGAACCTGAAACAGTGCCAGGCAAATAGCAGTTACTCAATAAATGTTGGCTGGTTGGATGGATGAATGGATGGATGCATACACTTAGAAATTAAAAAGTGAAATTTGAATTAGCTGAATTCCACTTTTCCAATATAGCCTAGTCGATGCTAATCAGACCAATAGCTTACCATTGAAGGAAAAACAAATCATCTTTCCAGTTTCTGGATGAAATTTAAAAGACAAGTACATGTTAGGGACAAAATTAATTTCCTTTTTTGTAATGATTTCATCTATAAATGAACCTCAAGAATTAACAAAAATAATAGACTCTACAGATATAAACAATAAATCATTGATATTTAAAATGCGAGCAATGTCATTTGACATTGAAATAATCGTGAAAATATTTTATTCAACTTTTCTAGCTCTAGATTTTCTCTGGTTTAGGCAAAGAGATGTCAATAGTTTGGACACAAAGAAAAATCCATTCTACTAAAGTTGACTTAGGGTCCTGTACTATAGAAACAAGGGTAGAGTGGTCCGTTCTCAGTCAGCACTGATTCTAGGAAGCAATGGAGACAGGAGAAATGGAGGACACTGTGCCCCCCACCTGTTTTTTAACAACGAATTGAGCCAATCCCCAACGGTCCTATAATGTTCCAGAAGACACTTTCTTAGAAGAAATTACCATAGTGCCCAGAAACCATCCGACTTCTGATTATTAAGGATTCATGACATCCCAGCAATCATTTGTAGACACCAGAGATCCTGATAACATTCTTTAAACTATTTTAAAAATCAAGATTGATGTAACAAGGCTTATGTAGAAACTGCAGAGTCTAAAACATACTTATCTATCATCCTTCTGATAAAAAGCTTCCCTCATTACATGGTGTTTCATGTTTCTCCCAAGGCTAATTTTTGAATCAAGGCTTATGGTTTTCAACAAATATAAGAGCAAGGAAAGTTGACCTACCCATGAGGTTCTCCTATAGATGGGTTGAATTATGAGGTCAGTCACATCCCATTAGTTTTTATTTGCCCTCTTCTAATAGTTATTCACTTTATTAGTAAAATGGCAACAAACTGGAAAATCAACACCCTGACATTCTCTAGCTCCTGGCATTTCTCCATTTGAGCAGATTGATGTTATTGCTTTTCCTGGTTGCTACCTCTTTATTAGCTTCTCTAAAAGGTACACAAGATTAACTTTGTCAGAATCACTTGGGGAGCTTTTTAAAGATGCAGATTTCTGTGCCCCTAGACCTTCTGATTCCAAGTTTCTTGAAGTAGTGCTGGGAATGTGCATGTATATACTTTTAAAAATGGTCAAAGCAATACACGCACGTGGTAAAAAAAATAATAATAATAATAACATCGAAATATTTATAATACATAAAAATTTCTCCTGTCCTGCCCTTGTTGTCTCAATTTAATAGTTCTAGACATGACCTGTATTTACTTCCTTTCAGAAGAAATGAAGCCTTAACTCCCTTACCCCCCACTTGCCCTCCCCCAGTCTCCCAACTGAGTTTTAAAACTACTTTTAGTAATATTCGTACAGGTTTTGCATTATCATGGCTTTGTAAATTTGTTCACTGACCCCAGTGGTCTATCATTAATACATTTTCTCCCTGTAAAGGGCTTTGTGGAGTTTTACTTTGTTTTTTTTTTTTTTTTTGTCTTTTTTTTTTTTTTTTTTTTGGCAATCTCTTTCTTAAAATGATACTTTTTTCCCCCAAAGCACCATCATATTAGGTCCTTAGAGTGTCCTCCTTTTTCTGGGCATCTTTTGTCCTCATTCTCCTCTCTGGGCTGGTTTTACAGCTGACATCTGGGGACTTTCCATTATGTCTCTCCCAATCAGAGTCCACTGTTATCCATATCCATATCCTCTTTTGTCGTGGATGCTCATTTTACTAGAGCATAGCCCTCATATGTCTTTTGATCTTGGATTGTCTGTATTTAAAAATGGAGCACTGAAAAAGTTGCTGGGGACTTCTGTGTCTGTGGCGGAGTTTGAAGGCTGGTCAAATTTTACCTGAGGTTATTAGGCAGGGGCAGGATATGAAAGTCTACTAAATAGGGTCCTTGTTTTGGAGACACCCTCATCTCTGACTTAGGGTAGGTGGTGAGAGTTCTGCATACAGATGTAGCAGGGCAGATCCTCTATATACTTGTATCCAATGTTTCCTAACCCCAAGGCTTTCTGCGATTCTGCAAAGCAATGGAGAGTCCTTCTTGTCCATGTTTCCCTTTCTTCCAAAAGCACACTAGAAAAGGAATCAGGAAATGCTTTCTGTAAAGGGTCAAGTAGTAAATATTTTAGACTTTGTGGGCCAAGTGGGCTCTGTGACAGCTGTTTAACTCTGTCATCATGAAAGCAGCCAGGGATGGCACGTGAATAAGTGAGTATGGCTGTGCTTCAATAAAACTGTATTTACAAATACATGCAGCAGCAAGATTTGCTCCGTGGGCCATAGTTTGCCAACCCCTGCTCTAGAATACACCTTCCAAAGCCATGATACATCAGTTATTGTGCCTTTATCCACATTCCATATTCTAAAATTCTCTTGAGCTGTCTTGTTTTGCAAGGGCCCCTCTTTGTCAAAATGGCTCCTCTCCCCTTCTCTTCGTTGCTGTGGGTTTATTCATTTTAAAATCTTTGTTAAAGGGGATAGCCATTTATGTTCAGTCTGTCATGTTGAACTACATGTCTTAGAATCTGCATTTTTACACCCACTGAGGTTTGAGAACCACTGCATGTAGTAGTAGCAAGAAGACTCCTTTCCCACTTACTGTACAGCTTGGCAAACATTCTCCATCCTAGCCTGACCCTCTCTCAGACAAGCCTCTGCTCAGAATTTCTCCGAAGGAGTGTTTAGGAATATCCCTGGGGACTGACTTTTGAGGTAGAGGCTATGGCTATCTACTCAATAGAACAAAGCTAATTAATCTTTATGTTTATCTTTCATATCAGGCTAGGACATTGAACTTTGTGCAATTTCTCATTCTTTGGGATTTTAGCACTCTTTGGGGTGTTCTATCTCATGATTGCACTATCTGAAATTTTAGTTACCTTTTAGCTCTCTGTGGAACAGCAAAGATTAACCTGGGGCCGTGAGTGCTGTGTGGACAGATGGCCACCCTACTCTCAACGTGACAGCTATTGCCCCTCTTAGGGCTGGCCCTTCAGTAATGAATTTCCACTTAATGGTTACCTAGTGCTTTCCCACGCTGCCTTACCACAGTGTTCTTTGGTCCTCTCTAACCATTATTAGCTCCTTAGCAGTTTGATGAAATCCTACACTTGTTAATTAAACATCTCCTAAGAAAAATCGATATGTATGAGAAAGCCCAAGAAGTAATTCAGAAGTGTTTTCTGTGTCATGTTTTCCCACCTCATAATCAACTTATACCCAGGGCAGGCTTCCTTTTGAATTTTGAGCACACACTGTGATGGTCTCTCCCATGACTCCTCTCTTCCTGATTGGCTGCCTTATTAAAACATCCTAGTGAATCAGACAGTGCTTCATCACCGCCCACCTGCACAAATAAGTGTTCACACTTAGGTAGTGTTATACCCAGGGCAGGCTTCCTTTTGAATTTTGAGCACACACTGCGATGGTCTCTCCCATGACTCCTCTCTTCCTGGTTGGCTGCTTTATAAAAACATCCTAGTGAATCAGCCAGTGCTTCATCACCACCCACCTGCACAAATAAGTGTTCACACTTAGGTAGTGTAAACCACTTAGATGGTTCTGTCATTTGCCGGAAGCAAATTAACTCATGTAATCTTTCTATTATTTGAAGCATCTGTTTAGTTTTCTAACGCCGCATTGCAAACCATGCCAAAACTCGGTGTTTTAAAAGCGCAGTCAAATGTTTGCTCAAGATTCCAGTTTCTTGCCTGGGATGGGCTGGGTGTTTCTCATCCACTAGTCTCACGTTGGGAGTGTTGTACAGCTGCCCCCATCAGGATCTCCCCTGGGGCTGGGATGTGCAAGGTGAGGCCTCAGCTGGGATGGATAGGGCTCCTCAGTGCTGCTGCAGCTTCTCCGTCTCCATGCCGGCTCAACAGCAGCATGGCTGAACCAGGTTACAAGGTGGCTTAGGGTGCCAAGAGAACAAAAGGGAAAGCTGTCAAGCCTCTCAAGGCCTAGCCTGGAACTGGCACAATGTTACCAAATCAAGTCACTCGTCAGCCCAGATAAAAGGGGAAGGAAACTAAGCCCCACGTTTTGATGAGAGAAGTGGCAAAAAAAAAAAAAAAAAAGTCCCTAGTCATCTTTTCATCTACTGCAGTATCCTTCCTATGGCTTCTTTGTTTCTGACTTCCTTGAGTTTGTTCAAAGTGCCCTGAGAAAATTATCTTTGTCTTTCATGGGCATCCTACCATCTCCCAGTCTTCTGGCACGTGTTGATACTGTTTTTGCCTTCCAGGTCTCTATCGTGCTATGAATAAATAATAGTGAATCATAATACCACATCCAGAGATGATGAGCAGCAAAATCACCAGGCCTAGGGCTCCCCTGGTGGCGCAGTGGTTGAGAGTCCGCCTGCCGATGCAGGGGACACGGGTTCGTGCCCCGGTCCGGGAGGATCCCACATGCCGCGGGGCGGCTGGGCCCGTGAGCCGTGGCCGCTGAGCCTGCGCGTCCGGAGCCTGTGCTCCGCAACGGGAGAGGCCACAGCAGTGAGAGGCCCACGTACCTCAAAAAAAAAAAAAATCACCAGGCCTCTAGCTCTGTCTTTCTAATAAAAATAAAGGAACTGGTTGCAGCAATTCAGTTTGAAAGATCTTCAAAATATTCATACTCAAATCCAAGTTAGATAATTTTCTAAACGATCCCTTGATATTAACGTCATTTTTGCCTTTTTAGATGTTTATGAGCTTTAGATGCTTCCAAAAACATCTTGTGCTCTATAAAAGCCAGAAAATGGAATTGGATTTCTAGCCCGCTGACCCATGCCAATATCTCCAGTAGAGAAGAAATAAACCGTGCTTGTTTAGCTTGTCACAATGTATTTACTCTCGGTTCTTTCCAAACACACCTAAGTTTCAGAACCTCACTTCATTCTGTTGAAATGCCTAACATCCCCACTGCTAGTGATGTATCCTTCAGATCAATAACAGGACACCTCAGAGCGAGGGTGAGAGCCACACTCAACACTTTCTATCCACTGTTCTTCTTCCATGACGATATGTAGGTGATACAGATGCCATAGTTGACAAAATACTTGATTTTGGCTACAAACCAAACCACTTGAAAGGATTAAAAAATTTGTTGCGTCAGTTCTTAAAATTATGCTATGCTTCATCAATAACTCATTTAGTTTTTTAAAAAGAGACCTTTGTGAGCTTCCCTGGTGGCGCAGTGGTTGAGAGTCCACCTGCCGATGCAGGGGACACGGGTTCGTGCCCCAGTCCGGGAAGATCCCACATGCTGCGGAGCGGCTGGGCCCGTGAGTCATGACCGCTGAGCCTGCGCGTTCGGAGCCTGTGCTCCGCAACGGGAGAGGCCACAACAGTGAGAGGCCTGCGTACCACAAAAAAAAAAAAAAGAGAGAGAGACCTTTGTAACCCAAATAAATGCTATTACAGTACCTCTTTTTTTGGGGGGCACATTTCTGTCTTTTTTTTCTTTGTAACTGCCTATACAGTGCTGTTTATGCCATCTTCATGTAAAATCACAGTCTAGATACAAGCTCACTTGAGAAGGGATAACTACTCTACAAGTCCTATCCTAGTTCTTATCTGTGCCCCAGGATTAAGAAGCTGGAGAAGGTTGTTGGTTGTCAGCATATTTATTAGGGAAAGGTGTTCAGCTTAAGTTAGATGCACCTGAAATAAAGTTATTATCTAAGTGCAATTAAGAAGTTTTTATCATTTTAACTTTTTAGGTCTGAGGCCAGATAACCAATACCCTTACTTATAAATGAACCAAAAAGTATCCAAATAGATACAGAAATTTACCAGATTCTGGTGTCTGGGTTAGCATATGTATTCTCATAGACAATGTCAGATTCATTCAGTTCCTGCTACTCTCTCTCCCTTCACTAATGGAACTGCGCCTTTGGCTCATCAGGAAACAATCTGCTTTTTTATAAAAGGTGCTTACTTTTTATCCATCCCCTCCCCCAAATGAATTGTAATCTCTCATCATTTACTACCCTCCCCCAACCCACCTGACTGTAAGCTGTCTGAGGTCAGGGCCTGTGTGTGACTTGATCATTAACAAATCCTCAAGGCTTACTTCACTACCATATATATAGCAGATATTCAGCTTGTTGATTGCACAGTGGAATGAGTCTGTGAAGCACTGATGTGCTTACATGGATTACTGTGGAGGCATGAGATGTGCTTTAATATCATAGATCCTCTGTGATTATTTATGTTCCCTTTAGAGAATCATCTAAGGCTTTTCTTTTTCTAGTTTAACCAAACAATTCATTAGATGAGTTATTTACATTTAAAGTACTTAGAATAGGACACAACATATGGAATCCCTCAAAATTAGTAGCAATTATTAATATATTTATGAGACTCTTTTCCACAAATTTGAAGGAAGCCTTAGCATTCTGGGAATGATAGATACATGAAAATATCTATGAGCAGCTTATGCTTTCCCCCTTTGGACCCTGGGAGCAAAATGATTCTGCATTGAACACTTAACAAAATAACTCTTGCCTCTTTAAATAGTTTTTGGTTTAAGGGAGATAATCAGAAAACTTTCAGAATCGTGATGCCATGTTGATGACCCTTACTCTGTTGATAGACTGGCAGCTGAAATAGGACCTTCAACTTCTTATGTGTGCACATGTCACTGAAAATTAGGCTGGGTGTCTTTTAGGTATGCATTGGATTCTAAGACATCTGCTAGACACTATTAGAAAAGTCAGTGACTTAATCTTCATTTGTTTAATGATGGGTCCTCATTTTTGGATATTATAACCCCTTCGAAAATAAAAGCATGTCAATCCTGAATCACAACAAATAAAAAGAAAAGTCTAAGGAGGGTAAGATAGTTGGAAAATGTATAAGGCAAGGTAAATGTTTCTGTTGAGAGAATAATACTCCCTGAATTAAATAGCTATATAGGGTGTTGGTGTACATTCCTACAGATTGTCACGTAGGCTTGTAAATGCTCAGTGAGGAGTTTGATTATAGAAACACACACATATATATCATCATCTACAGATATATGTGCAATGTGAGAAAAAGAGGCAAGAAATATGTCTTTCATTGTTTCATCAGCTAAGTCTTAGATCTAGTTCGTAATTATAAATCTTAGCATTCTAAACCAGAAGACGTCACTGAAGTCAATAGGAGATAAATTACCATGCAGACCTTTGTTTATAAGTGTAATTCTGCTGGTTCTTACAAGCTGCCAGTGAAATTAGAGATGGAGTGTGCTGGAGTCTGCAAATATCAAAACTGCTACAGCTGCAGAAACCTTATTCCTGTATCCAGCGTAATTATGTGCCTCTCACATGCTCCAGCTGAGGATTTGCATGAACTGACAAGAGCACACACGGTAAATCTTGCGTCATCATCTGATTTACTACTTTGTTCGAAAATCCAACTCTGTAAGGTGAATTCTGCATTTCTTAATGGTGAAAACTGTTGTCAGAAAGGAAAACATTTTGCCACGTATATGAGATATTGACAAAAGAAGTGGGAACTTTGTTTTGTGAAAGCAAGATTAATAACCTAGAACTGTCTTTCTCCGTATCAACACCTTTGTATTCCCTCTCTCTTTGTTTTAAAGTGTTGTGTCCTGAAATTTTCACTCCTCTTGCTTCCTTCTTGTTTTTCTTTCCTATTTTCTCACCTGAAAAAAGAAAAGAATACTGGATATATTTTCTTCTATTTCTCATAAGAGAATGAAAATTTTTGCCATAAAAAAATGACTTAGATGGTCACATCTCTAAATTTATTATGAAGCACTTAATATACTTTTTTAATTTAATTTTTATTTTATGTAGGAGTATAGTTGATTGACAATGTTGTGTTAGTTTCAGGTGTACAGCAAAGTGACTCAGTTATACATATACATGTATCCATTCTTTTTCAGATATTTTTCCCATATAGGTTATTACAGAATATTGAGTAGAGTTCCCTGTGCTCTACAGTAGGTGCTTGTTGATTATCTGTTTTATATATAGTAGTGTGTATATGTAAATATACTTTTAAGCATGGTGATAGACAAACTGTATCACAGCGCTGGCATTTTCTCAGAGCAGTTTCTCATGGACTTGTATAAAACTGTAATCCTGGATTAGCACATAAAAGCTTTGAAGTGTTACAGTAATGAGATTAAAGTGCGTATGTGGGGGGGGGTGTTTGTGCAGTGTGGGGTGTGTGTGTGGGGTGGGGGTATGTGTGGTAGGAGTGGGCTGGGGCGGGGGTGCGTTAGATACAGCAAAAGCCAGGAGCCGGGTTTACGAGAATCCATCCTGTGTGCAGGGAACATTCCTGGAAAACAAGGTGCCGGGACCTTCTGGTCTTTGACAGTCGCTTGCAGGCTACATCGGTGGTGACAGGTATAATCTCAGAATTTACAAAGTAAAACCTCAAGTACAAATTAAAAGGTATGGAATTGTTTTCAGTGTTTTCCATCAAAGCCGAGTCGTTGAGAATTTTTTTTTAACAAAATGCAAAGGTCATTTTTCCTTTGGAAAAAAAGAACTACCTGCCATTTCCTAGAGAAAAGGTGACATTTTTCTATGAAAAGGAGACATTTTGCCCAGAAGCAAGTGGAGGCAGTTTCTGGGATCGCCTGACAGTGAGTTTACATAAGGGCAGAGCAAAAAGCTGTGCCTCCGGCAGAAATGACATTTTCCTCCCTATTCAGCTTTGCAAATTCTGAAAAATACAAGACCGATTTTTTTGGTGGTAATTCTCCCGGTCTCTTATTGATGTGTGCAGCAGCAAAACTAATTAATGTTATGAACATACACCGTGCTGAGACAAGGGGAGGTTGTACAAAGATGGCAAGCTGGCAACTGAGACAGAAATCCAGGGCTTTCCATTGGATTTCTGTCATTGACTCATCTTGTTCTGTTTCAAAATCCACCTAGCACCTCATTGCACAGCAACAATATTCCCCTCTATTAAGAATTATTCAAAATAGATATATCCATTTGCTCATTCTTTTTTTTAATAAATATATTTATTTATTTTTGGCTGTGTTGGGTCTTCGTTGCTGTGCGCGGGCTTTCTCTAGTTGCGGCGAGCGTGGGCTACTCTCTTCGTTGTGGTGCGCGGGCTTCTCATTGCGGTGGCTTCTCTTGTTGCGGAGCATGGGCTCTAGGTATGCGGGCTTCAGTAGTTGTGGCTCGCAGGCTCTAGAGCGCAGGCTCAGTAGTTGTGGCTCACGGGCTTAGCTGCTCCACGGCTTGTGGGATCCTCCCGGACCAGGGCTCGAACCCGTGTCCCCTGCATTGGCAGGCGGATTGTTAACCACTGCACCACCAGGGAAGCCCTGATCATTCATTTATTCAATAAACTTTATACTGGGATGTTGAGTGGTACTCTCCACAGAGTTGGCTCTAGGGCCTGTCAGCCTCCCTTAAGGCTGCTGTGGAATGACCCCACCGCAATCAACACCTCCACTCTCACCCTAGTCTGTATAAACAGAAGCTGGAGAGGGGAAAAGAGAATCTCCAGGGTAGTTTTTCTTGTGTGGGATGCAGCGTTTGTGTGAAGAGGTAATCCAGTGGTGCCCATGAGAAAGAGAGGGGTGCTCCCTTTCCCCATCTCAATCCAAGTGAAGAGGAGGCCCTAAGGGCATCACTCATTGAAATCGGGGTTGCCTAAAGGAAGGGGGGTTGGTGGTTTGGTTTCCACATTAGACATCTGCTCAGGCAGTGGACTTGCTTCCTTTGCCAGTCAGAAGAGAAGAGAAGTGAACCGGGGGGAGGGGCGGGAGATGGCAGGATAGAGAGAGAGAAGACATGGCAAGTATCTGGCATGGCAAGGCTGTGCGAGTTTTCTGCGGTCGAAGTGACCGTGGGGAAGAGACCTTGACTGGAGCCCGCTGTCTTCCATGTACCACTCAAGAGAGCTGCCTACTGGGCAAGGAAACCCAGCATCAATAGGCTCGGCAGTGCAGGCTGGGCACCATGGAAATGAAAGAGGTCAAGCTTGAGCCACATATTGCACTGACCCTAGGATGAATCCACAGATCGATTCCATAAGAGAGCCAGCCACCGGATACCTGCCACTTCAATGGCCATTTCTCTTTCACTAGACAAACAGCCACAACCTACACCAAAAAAGAATGCCATCGCAGAGTCAAATAAAGAAACCCTCCTCTGCACATAACACACTGGAAAAACTAGACCTTGAAGAGTCAAGAAGGAAGCAGTGCCCCAGAGGCAGACCATGCCTCCCCTACCTCAAAGCTGTCAGGGTCCCAGGAAAACCCATGCGGACGGTAGGAGCAAAAGAGATTTAAATCAAGTTTAGGAAGTTGAGGCGTTAATGAGACTGGACATATGAGAGCCAAAAGTGACTTAAAAGTTAAGAATTTTCCCAGGGGCATGAAAATAGTAACTGTAGAAAAAAATTACTTTATACGTTTACCCCCCATGCCATAGATGATGCTGTTCAATAAACAGGCTGTGTGCCCACCATGCATCAGCCATCCTTTCAGGTCCTGGGGGCCCATGGATGAGTGAGACGGCCTCTGCCATTAAGGAACATATAGCCTGGTAAAGTATCACCTGGAGCTCAATCCTAAAAGGGATGTGTACAGACTGCTTAGGGGGAACAGAGGAATAAGCCTCTCACAGGAGGAGGGGTGTGGGGAGAATCCAGGGAAGATTTCACAGAGGAAGCGTGATTCGGAGACCTGAAGGGAGATTATGGATTGATCAAGCATGCCAGGTACGGGGAGTACCGCGTGCAGAAGTGCAGACAGCCATTCATTCTGCAGGCACAGATGGGAGCTTTTACTGTGAGCCAGGAGCTGTGCCAGGTAGGAGCCCAGCGTACAAACCCAAATCTTGGGGACATGCAAAACCCTGGGCTGTTTGTTATGCCCTTAAACCTGGGAGGCAACAGAGACGGAAGATGGAACAGAAGTTGAGGTGCAAGGCTGCCAGGAGCTTAATGTGGAAGGGAGCTATAAAACGTGCTTAGGAGGCATGGAGGGGTGATAAGTAGAGGAACAACCTGATCAAATGTGCATTTTTAGAAAGTTAACTCCAGAGTCTGTATAAAGTATGCATTGTAGGGAAACAGGAGTCAGAAGAGAAGCTAAGAAATGTGCAGGATCTCTTCCATTTTCCACTCCAAACCCACCTCCTCTAGTTCCCTGTATGGACTCCACCAACGGGCTCTCTTGCCCTAGAGCTCCCAGTTGGGCTCAGTGAGTGGGAAGAAACAGCTGGAGGTCAGAAGGCAGGAGGAGAGTGAGGTCCTGGCACTTAGTGCCTCGGGTCCTTTGCTGCCAGCCTGCTGTGTGCTGGGCATCCATCTTTTGGAATCTCAGCTCTAACAACCATGGGAGGAGCAAGAGGAAATGAAGTGGCAAATATGTGGGCAGTGGAATCAGTGTTTTCTTGTCTGAGCAGATGAGATGAGTGAAGAGTCCAGTATGTTTGCTTGTCTGGGTTTCATGCTTGAGCAACTAAGTGGACTGTGGCACCTTTAATACAGAAGGAGAGAGAAGTTTGGAGGGTGTTAGCTAATGTTTTAATAACTCATAAGGCACGAGGAATGAGACTAAGTTAGGTAATAGGTGAACGAGGCTTCTATGTAAGGTCTATGTCCATAAAGTTCAACATCTATAAACTCTCATCAAAGACAACTAAGTTCTCAAGTCCACAATTTATATTTTCTTTGTTGAGGTTTATTTTATGACTCCCTTTTTGATTCCTTTTCAGGAAGGAGTGATAGCAGTAGGATTCATTTTATATTGCCAGCAAAGTCTACACTGTTAACAACTCAGTGGGATGGGAGAGGGGAAGAGTTACATGCCAAAGCCTACAACACGGAGAATGCATAGTGCTTCAGGCACTGAATAGCTGCCAGAAGGAAGAAGGAGCAGCCTTGTTTTCCATCAGATTCTTCTAGGTTTTTCCAGATGGGAGAACAACCACAAATGGGTGAAAGTTATACAGAGACAGATTCTGATTTATTTTTTAAAATAGCTTAATGACAGAGCTACCCTACAACGGAATGGGTTGTCTAACTAATAACAATATTCATTCACTGAGAGTTTCATGGCACTGTGCCAGACTCTTAAACTATAATATCTGATGTAATCTCTACAATAACCCTGTGGTATAGATACCATTATTCTTATTTTGTAAATAAGGAAACTTAAGTCCAGAAAAGTTGAGAAACTAGCCAAGCTCACATCATCAGTACCTAGTAAGGCTGAGATTCAACCCCTCCTTGACCACTGTGCTACTTTCTTCCAGGAGAGTAGTCAGCTCCCTAGCATTGGAGGTTTAATCCGAGGCTAAATGATCACTTCTCAGGTGTTTCTGCTCTGGCTGGAGGTTGAACCGTATGGCTCATAAAGTCACCATCTCTCAGGTGTGACATCATGTGCTCCTCCTCTACCTGCCCTCTCTTCCTCTAACCACCCCCCACCGCTGCTGACTCTGTGTGTTATATGTGTTGTGTGTGTTTGTATGTGTTGAACTTATTCTGTTAAACAAATTCCATATTTTTTATTAATGGAGAAAGACATTGAGGGAAAGTTCTAGTTAGAAGAGAACAATACATTCCCTTTTCACTAACATATACCCTGTCTGCATATCTTACATACCTCTGGCTGACTGGTTAAAAAGACAGCTTCAAGGTCAATGCACAGAATGCATGATATTTTATAATAGCATGTTTTTTTTTCCTTGCCATATATCCCAGTGTTTTGCTGGGAGGAAGCCAGCAAATATATCTTGCAGCCATTTCACATTTTTTATCAATGAATGGTATCTTTTGTTATTAAGAAGTACCAAATTAAAGGTGTTTCACAACTTCTTGGAACAAGAAGACCTATGAAGTAATTGTTTTCAAGTATGTCATTCAGATAGCCAAGTTATCTAAACACAGAACTTAGAGCCCTAAGAAGATTTCACATGATCATTACAGTTCAACTGAAACTATGTTCTGTGAAAAGAAATCTATGTATATGTAAAATTGACCTAACTAGTTAGACTAAGGTGTAATGAAGTAGAATCCCAGGGCAGATCTCTGAGGCTCCTAATTCCAGACTGCCTCCTGGTTTAGTTTCAAGCCTGGGACACAAGAAGGAATGTAGTATATCTCAAGAAGTGATCCCAAGAGAATTCACTTCTACATAGGATGTAGAAACATCTTTGAAGTTTTTACATCAATCCAAGCATATGATGTCTCTTTTACTCGAAGGAAAAAGTCTGAATGCCCTTTGCTCACATAGCTGAGATGTTGAAGTGAGGAATGAGGTCCTCAGAGAAAATTTAATTACAGGAAGAGGATCATTACAGTTCAGTACTGAGAATTTGCATCATACTCTGTTCATCATAATCTAACACCCAGGTATATATCTGATATCCTTCTCCAGTAAATCGCTTGCATCATAGTATAAGATAGATGAGATAGTGACTATAAAAATATTTTGAAAACTGCAAAACAATGCTTCAATTAAAAGTTAGTGTTATGGTGATTTTACATTCTCAAACATCTTAACATGCCACTTTCTCCATTTTAACTTACTACACTGATGTGCATTCTTATCTTTTCCCTTCTGGGTGTTGTCAGTCTGTCTAATTAGATTATAGAATCGTTAGGTGGAGGCCAATGGCTAATTTCTGTGTTTAGTATGGAAACAATACACTGTTGGTATTTAATCATCCATAGTCTCCTGTTCTGGCTCAGCAGGGTGTAACAATACATCTTCTGAAAGCTCACTAGAGTGAAAATTTCCCTGCAGAGGGTGAGAAGAAGACAAGAAGGACAAATAAATCTTCATTCAATACTCAAAAAGTTCTTCTTTTTACAAGAGTGTGATAGCTAAGCCACTAATCTATAGAATGGAAAATCAGCCTGGATAGATGTAAAAGAAAAACATCAATATGCAGTAGTTGTTTTATGCAGCACTGTTCAACTCCAAAACAACTGACAGTCTGTAGAAGCAAAAAAACAATATGTGTTGTGCCATTTGGGAAAAAGGCAAAGCCAGTAATTCATATGTGGAACTTTTATGAGTGTCTCAAAACTGTTTAAGGAAAGCTAACTCAGTATTCCTTGGAGAATCATGGGTGAAACAAGAGTAGGGAAAGTATTAATTTATCTAGTTTTTAAGTAAAGAAAGAGAGAAAAAAACACACAACAAAGCTCCAGGATTCAGAGTTTATCAGTTCTGCGGCCGGAATCCCGGATTGCTCATCCGCTGTTCAATATAGTTTATAAAATCTGTAGGGATTTAGCAGTAGCTACTGACTCTGAGGTTAGAATTTAATTTCTGCTCAAATTCTTAATAAAAAGAGTTTCACATTTTCTTCTTTATAGTTGAATCCCTCTTGGTTTGCAACTAACTTTACTATGGCTTCTTCTGGAGCTTTATTTAGCTTAATTGACAGTATATGCGGAGCCAAAGGCAAAGAAAACAAAATTGCCCACTTCCCATTGATAGGTAGATTCTGTCAGAGTTTGATAGGTTAATAATAGAAAATTCTCTTAGCAGCTCTGTTTTATGATATATACCCAAAGGGTTACAGAGTTCATTTTCTTCTCAGCTAGTAAGTAAAGCACCCGTTCTGAAAATACTGTTAGCACCACTTGGAATTCATGTAGAAACCAACATAAGGATCTCAGAGTGTTTAAAGAGCTTCTTCTCTAATCCCCTCAATGTAAATGGAAGAAGGACAGGAACTAATTGCATCTGTTTCAACACTAAAATGCGACGTAAAAGATGAATTTTTATTTCTACACACCCAGTTTCATTACTGGGCTAAAATTTGGTGAAAGAGAAGGAATACATAAGCTTTTATTCATTGCTTGCTGTGCACCTTGGAAAATGTAAGGGAGAAGAGACAACTTTGTATCTGAAAACACTGCCACCCGAAGTCATAGCTATAGGGGACAAAGGGACACTGTAAAAGAGACTATCTGTTAGTGATATGAACAAGAAATGTAATTTGAATTTATTGTCAATTTCTGAGCATCTATTTTACATATAGTTAAATATTCTAGTGAAATCTTATGTGCTTAATATATTAATTGAATTATATATGTATATTTAGTAACACAACTGTAAAACCTTCATAATAAGTATTGATTTTGAAAACTAAAAAAAAAAAAAAAGATAGCAAACTATTGTAGATAATTCTCTATCACTCATGACAGATGGACACCTAAGAAACTTCCCAGTGGGCATCCTGGGACATATCTGTGGAAGTACACAACTCAAAGACTTATGATGGGGCTTCCCTGGTGGCGCAGTGGTTGAGAGTCCGCCTGCCGATGCAGGGGACACAGGTTCGTGCCCCGGTCTGGGAAGATCCCACATGCCGTGGAGTGGCTGGGCCCGTGAGCCATGGCTGCTGAGCCTGCGCGTCCGGAGCCTGTGCTCCACAACGGGAGAGGCCACAACAGTGAGAGGCCCGTGTACCGCAAAAAAAAAAAAAAAAAAAAGACTTATGATGCAGTGAAATATCTTCTCTGACTGATTGTGGAAATAGCAAAGCTTCCATCATGGGAAAGGTTTAAACGAAGAATGTGTTTTGGAGTGAGCCAAGGGAAGTATAAGAAACTGTTGAAGCAAAGCAAAATCAGTACTAAGAAAGAAGGAGAAGAAGAAGGAAATAGGGAGAAAAAGATGACCATAACTTCTTCCACAAAATGAAGAACATGTTTGTATACCTGCAAACTGATTCTAAAGTTAAAAACGTACTAAATGAAATGGGACAGAAAAGAGGTAGGGACTTCCCTGGTGGCGCAGTGGTTGAGAGCCCGCCTGCCGATGCAGGGGACGTGGGTTCGTGCCCCAGTCCAGGAAGATCCCACGTGCCGCGGAGCGGCTGGGCCCGTGAGCCATGGCTGCTGAGCCTGCGTGTCCGGAGCCTGTGCTCCGCAGTGGGAGAGGCCACAGCAGTGAGAGGCCCGTATACCGCAAAAAAAAAAAAAAAAAAAAAAAGTGGTAGAAGCAGAACAGAAAAAAATCTCTAATTTTGAAGTCTTAATTTATTAGCATCTTAATGTACATTTAATCCTTGTTGGAACAGGTGCAATTCTGAATATAATAGAGTCTGAGCTAATTGGCTGAGAATGATAATATCCTTTAAAACAAGCTTCTGGCATAATGTCCAGTCTTCTCTAGGCCTGTAATTACTGGTGTGTGTATGTGAGCAAGGAACTGTGTGATTCTGTTGGGCTCAATGGGTAGTAATAATACCCCTGATCAATGTTTGAAACCCTCCAAGGAAGAACCCAGTGTGAATAGCATGACTAAATTCTATAGACAGCAGTGCTTGTAAGAAATAAAAGGAATAACAGGGTATGTGAACTCTATCATCAACTCTTATTTTTGGGAAAATGGCAAAATATGCAACCCTGCCAAGTATATGCCAGTTAACGTGATTCATTTTGGATGTGCATTGGCCCTCTAGCCCACAAATGTCCAGATGATGTCTCTCAGTTAATACTAGGTCATATTTATTTAGTGATTTCACTTAGTTGTGTGAAATCAAAATGCAAACACTTAATTCCAAGTGGGAGACAATACAAAATGGTAATCAGAACAGTTGGCTTGGAAACTTGGGGAAATAACTTCTTACTTTCTTGCCTCAGTATCCTCTGTGCAAAAATATGATGGTAAATGATATTATGTCATAGGTCCTCTCCAGCTCTAAAATAATATAAATGGACAATTGTGAGCCACAACATTACAAATATTGGTCTAATAACAGTATAAAACTGTGGTCTTTAGATAGAATTCCCAAATCAGCAAACTGGATAAAGTTCATCCATGATAAAGCAGTATGCCTGACAATTAACTCTGGGAATCAATGGCCTATCCTCTGATAGAAACAGCCACAGTAAGTTGAATACAATCTAATAGAATCAAAATATAAATACCACCAAAGGCAAAGTCAGCTAATTTTATAGTTTCTAATAAAGATATACACAAGAAACTGTATAGCTAAAAAACAACAACATTAAACATTTAGTTGTCCTGGAGCATGACTTGGACACACTACACAGTCACTATAATTGACTGAGAAAAGAATGATGGTTAAAGTTACCAAGCAAAAGGCAATAGGCTGAGAAACAGTCAACTCAGAGGCCACGAGGCCATGTGTGGACATGCCCCTTGTGAACACTGATAAACTGTTACTGATGGAGCCAGTTCTAAACGTTCAAAGTTATGGATCATTCTGCCCAGGGCTAACTGTGAGAAATTTGTATTATAACTGATGTCCATCTTCATACTCAGCTTCTTTTTCTGTGCCCTCTTCCTTTCTTGATAATATAATAATTCTGCAGCAAGTTCTTTGTCCTACAAAGTTCCACTCTTCTTCTGTGTCCATCGTGCCTCTTCTCTCTCCCATCACCACCACACAAACATATAAGATAAATCAGAGCTGCTACTTCCAAGATACTTCTTATTTTGATAGGTGAGTCCTGAACCAAGGCCAAGACATAAGTTATTTTTATAGAAAATGAACATGCTACATTAGTGTGCCTTTTTTTTTTTTTTTTTTTTTTTTTTTTGCGGTATGCGGGCCTCCCACTGTTGTGGCCGCTCCTGTTGTGGAGCACAGGCTCCGGACGCGCAGGCTCAGCGGCCATGGCTCACGGGCCTAGCCGCTCCGCGGCATGTGGGCTCTTCCCAGACCGGGGCACGAACCCGTGTCCCCTGCATCGGCAGGCGGACTCTCAACCACTGCGCCACCAGGGAAGCCCTAGTGTGCCTTCTTAATTCCGTAATATAACTTATTTTCTTTTAACCTCCTCCGGGGAGCTGTAAGGCATCGTTTTTATATCTTTGGAAGTCATGAAAAAGCAATAAAGAGGCATTATAAATACTTAATCTGCATGGCATCCTATTAATATGTCATTGTAAAATGCATCCTATCTAACACAACGTCCATAGCAATAATATTCATTCTGAGAACATAGTAGGTGGCTCCTGAGCTACTGGTTAAAGTATTCTACTGGACTAATGCCATTTAAGGCAGCGTGGGTTCATTACAGTATTATTTGAAGAAGAATCAGTTATAAAATCAATCTATCCTTGCACTATGCATCATGCACCAAGGCTTCAGCTGAATGATAAATAGTCCAGAAACATTAAGTTTAATTAATCTTTCTAAGACAAATGGAGGAGAGGCCTTTCAAAGTGAATAGTATCTTAGTATGGTTTAACTTAGTATAGGTTGACACGTGTCTCCATGCTAACTCATGTCTCCAGAGCTCCTAGTCCCATAACTTTCTGTAATTTTAGGTCATAAATGCAATAATTTTTTAAAGTCATTCTAAAAAAATCATTTTAGTATCAGGAGTATTTAAATCGACACAATAGCAGATAGATGTATGATTTCTTTTGCCTCTGAAAAAAAAAAATGTTGCTTAACATATGTGGATACAGCCTTAAATGCAGAAAAGTAAACAAACAATGCCCTACTGGCCATTGTGCATGACAGTTCACAAACAATTCATTTGATATATTTCTTTATATCAAAAAAGTAACATGTCTTTTTTTCTATTCTTTATAACTTTTTTCATACATATTTTGATTTTATTATTTTGTTTGTATTAGTAACTTTGTTTCTATTCTTTATTATTCAAGTTGGAAAATCCATATTTGATGTTTTAAATTGACAACCACATAGATAGAACTTGAATTTTTTATGTTATTAAGCTTTGTGTTCATTTCCTTGTCTTGTAATTGGCCCTTCACTAGGCAAAATATACCCAAAGCTGTTTGTCCTACATAACTGAATAATTTTCATAGTACTTTTGGGGGTAGCTAAAATTTACCTGCCTAAATTTCATTCTTGACCTTAGTATTTCTATATGCAAATCAGATGCCCCTAATTTTTAATTTAAGAAAAACATTGACATTTGAAAATAAAACTTGCAACTTTTGGGGTGAGGTTTTCTCCCAAAATTCCATTTCAACTAAATTTGCTTTGCTTGCCTATATATATATATATATATATATATATATATATATATATATATATATATATATATACACCCATTTCATGTAATATTGTGTTTGTATTAATAGGCCCCCTCTGATCCTTTAACAAATTAAGAATTCTTGAAAAGTGCCAAGGGTTTGCATACTGACTTTTTTTTTTATTAAAAAGAAGAAAAAGAAGCCTAAATGTGTTATCAGTATATGAACACTTATGAAGGTATTCTACCTCTATTGACCTGGAGTTATGGTCTAGAAAAGATACTATGTGTCCTCATCTTTGCCTCTTTCTTTACTACATTGAAACATTCTCATGCATCAGGTGAAGTTCTACTTTTAAAAACTTCAGTTGTCCCTTCAGTCTCTTTATACTATCATTCTGTCACAGTCTTTCATAGGCAAATATGAAGAATTATTCTTCACCTATTACTTCCCTCTCTTCATATCCATCCCCTTGATCTTCTGTAGTTTGGCTTCTGAAGCCACCACTCTACCCAAGCTTCTGTCTCATCAGCACTCCCAGATCCAGAGGCTTGGCTGGGAGTCCATTGCTCTTGAACTCTCAGAAGTACTTAACATTGTAGACCACACCCTCCTCCTTGAAACTCTGCCTTGCCTTGTTCTGTGACAAAGCTCAGCTGACCTTTTCCTACTTTTCTAGTTGCTCCTGGCATCTGGTTTTCTTCTTTCTCATTTTCCCACTGCCCATGGGAATTGCCTTTCATTCCATCTTTTGTTTTTCTTTTTCTATTTTGTTTCCTAGAAGAGCTCATCCATTCTCATTCTAGCTTAGCTACTTATTAGCTGTGTAATATAAGGCAAGTTATTTAGCCTCTCTGTACCTCAGGTTTCTCATCAGCAAATTGGAGATACTATTTGTTGTGAAAATTAGAGTTAGCATGTAGAAAGCGTTTAAAATAACCCTTGTCATAACATAAGTAACATAAGTCATTTGTCATCAGTCATAATATAACATAAATAAGCCATTTGTTACTAGCCATGATCATTATTTGCTATCATTTCATCACACTTAAAACTACATCTTCATCTTTGATTTGTATTTCCATATTTTAAACTGCTTCTAAGATATGATCAGCAAAATATTCCGTCAACAACACTTCAAACACCAGCATGGCCAAAACAGAAGTCAGTTTCTTGGGCCATATTTCCTTCTCAACATGGCTTATCCTTTCAAATGCCCTCTTTCTACCACTGATATTACCATTCTCCAGGTAATCAACATTACATGGTAATTTAACATTTTTCTTTCATTGTCTACATTAAGCTTATTATTTAGCTTGTCAGATTTTCCTTTGTAATTTACTTTGACTTCACTGAATTTTGTTGCTTTCCAATGCTCTGCTTGGTCCAGATCCTTGCCATCTTACACATGAACTAGTCATCCATATCTCTACTCCCAGCATCTTTATTCCAACCAAATAATATCTTATAAACACCATGTTCTGTATGTCATATTCCACCCAATGTTCTTCTACTCAAGAAGTTAGAATCCCAAAATCTAACTATACCAATAATTGTTAAATAATTGGGAATTGTAGAGCTGATGTTGCTTTTAAAATACATATTGAAAATTTAAGTTCATAAACTGGAAACTCAAATAAAATCTGAGAAATATTTTATTATTTTTTATAGAAGGTTAATAAAGTAAGCAGGAAAGATCATAAAAATGTTCCAGTAAACACAAACATATCATACAAAAAGGCCAATAATAGTATAATTACAATAATGATAATAACATTTCTTATCTGTATTACACTTTACAAAATATTTTGACATAAAATATTTCATTTGCTTTTCACACTAATTCAATGAAAAGGGTGTTGATATTAACCCATTTTACAGAATTAAAAACAGAGGTAAGGTTAAGCAGCATACCAGAGATCATATGCCAGGAAGAGATGGAGACAGAACTTGCCTTTGGGTCAAGTTCCACTGCATAATTTGAAAGACGTCAATAATCATTTTTTAACAACTTACCACATTTTTAAAACCTGGTAATAGAACCTAATGAATGCTGAGTGAATGAGTGAATTACCTACCATATAGGCTGGAATAACTCTAAATTACTGTATATAGAACCACATCTAATACAACTTGGGTTTCACAATAGATAATCTATACATCTAAACCTCATGAACTATCTTATCACTGCTTGGCAAAGCAGGAGTATAGTGTCTAGAAATGAATAAATAATATTATCACTTTAGTACTGAAAGGTATCTGCCTCTACTTAAGTTCATTAGCCAAAGGATCAGAAGACATTTTTCATTTTTTAATAACTGTCTTCATAAGTAACAGCTTATATAACTAATATAGGTGAAAATACATAAAATACTTTTACAAGCATAAATAAAATTAGCCTTTATTTTACAAATGTTGTCCTTTGAATATAAAATAGTCTAAATTTGTAGAGTTGACAAAGATGAACCTATGACTGAGTTTTAGGTGTAAATGCTCCCTTTCTTTTCCATATGTGGGATTAATATTCAGATAGCTCAACTGACATTGCCAATTGATTACAGAAATTATGAAGATGAAGCAAAATTTTCCTGGATATACTTAATGCTCTGGAAAGAATGCTAATGATAGTTAAAACATTTGATCCTGAATTGAATGTATGTATCTCTCTTTTCACTTGACTGTTTTAAGTAGGATTGAAAACTCTTTGATGAAATTATTCAAAAATTTCTCAGTTGCAGATTACTTGGCATTGGCTATTACACTGCCTGTCTTATGTAAAACATTATTCTTAAAACCATACCAGCACGTTAGTCCCTGGGGGGTGTGGAGAGCTGGCAGTAAGCCGAGGAGCTGTGGGATGAGTTCGCCCTGAGGGCAGTGAACAAGCGCGTGCAGCAGGCGGTAGCGTAGCAGCCGCGGGAACTCCCAGCCATCCAGCCCCGGCTAGTAGCGGTCAGCAAAACCAAACCTACAGACATGGAGATCGTGGCCCACAGTCACCAGCAGCGCACTTTCGGGGAGAGCTATGTTCAGGAACTGCTTGAAAAAGCATCAAACCCTAAAATTCTGTCTTCATGTCCTGAGATCAAATGGCACTTCACTGGCCATCTACAGAAACAAAATGTCAACAAATTGATGGCCGTCCCCAATCTCTTCATGCTGGAAACAGTGGATTCTGTGAAGCTGGCAATCAAAGTGAACAGTGCATGGCAGAAAAAAGGTTGCCCCGAAAGGTTAAAGGTTATGGACCAGATTAACACCAGCAGAGAGGAGAGTAAACATGGCCTGCCCCCGTGGTGGCCGTGGTGGAACACATAGACACCAAGTGCCCCAGCCTGGAGTTCGTGGTGCTGATGACCATCAGGGGCTTTGGGCATGATCTTAGTCAAGGACCAGACCCAGACTTCCAGGTGTTACTGCCCCTCTGGGAGGAGCTGTGCAGGAAACCGAGCATCCCTACCAACCGGATGGAGCTGAACATGAGCCTGTCCTTGGACTTCCAACACACGATTGAAGTGGGATCTGCGAATGTCCGAATAGGAAGCATCATTTCTGGAGAGTGAGATTACTTCAAGAAAGCTGCCCTGGACAAGCTTGCAGCAGAGCTGAAGGCCTTGGTGGCAGAGGTGGCCCAGGCACATTGAACAGCGGCCCAGCTCAAGGGCCAGGTCCAGGAAGACTAACTATGCACTCACCTGGGCTTTCACTTTCACGTCCCCCACATCACAGCACGACCACGCCCTCCTCAGGACCTGGAGAGAGCACACTGACGATTATGTGTGTTGATGGAAGCCATCTGACTTAGCGTCTGACACAGGGAGCCCACTTCAAGCAGTGACTTTGGATTGGATTGGAGGAATCCAGACTTTTCTGCAGAACAGGTACCTGGGCACTAGCCAGGAGTTGAGTTCAGGCTTGAACGTTGCCCAGGAGCACCAACTAACCCATGAATGCCTTTCCCAGGTTAAAACTTGGTGACTGATGCCTATAATCACCAAAGTCAAAGGGATTCCCACTTGTCATCCACTTCAATAGAAAATTCCCTGTTACCAACTCTGTACAAACACCACTGAGCAGCCATCTCTGCTGCTCCGGAGCAGTGTGGTTTCTGCCCCCAGTCTCTACCCCACCCAGTAAACCTTGGTCTCCACTCTGGAATGGCAGTACAGGTAACTTCGGGACCTGGCTCGAGTTAGTTCGCCAAACCCACATTGTGGCTGATGAGAGCTGTGTCCTCAGCCACTGTGTGGTGCTGACCCTGAAAATTACAGGGCAACTAACAGCAGCGGTCCTTGGGCCTTTCTAACATCCTCCTCCAGAGACAGGGCTTTGAGCTTTTGCCCCAGGCCCTATGGTGATGAGAATCAAATGATATGATTCTTCTGCCACCATAGTTCCCGTTATGATGATTACTTGTCTCATAGCTCCCCAGAAATGAGAGATCCCCTCAAAGCCGGTTCAGGCTCACAGTTTCAACAAGGCCTGGTTTGAGGTTCCTGTTCCTGGGGGCACTTTTTAGGTATACTAATAGCCTCCCCTCCCAACCATGTTTATAAGGCAGAATTTTGCAAGCCTGGACATTAATAGAGTAGCTAGCTCTTCGAAACTCAGAAAGCACAATTCTCGGATAATCACGACAGACAACCGTGGTCTGGTTCGTTGTTTGTTTTCCAGGTGGGTTTTTCTTATTTATTCAAGCCCCAGTCTTTAATTTTATGAAACAACTCCCATGAAGCTGCTGCCGAAATGTAATTTTGTAAAACTTAAACAATTATGATTCCTGTACTATTTCACTCAAAGCTATAGTGTGATAGTTCAGAGTCTATTAAATAAAAATGTGAGTTTGAAAACAAACAAACAAACAAACAAACCACACCAATGACTTTCAGGAGCCTGAACTGAATTGTTGATTCAAGGTAGAACTGCCCTTAATAACCAATAGAAAAGGCCACTGTGAACATGTGACTAAGTGGCAAGTGGATAGCTCACTCGTTCCACTTTCTCAGAACTTCCAATATTTAGAGCATCATTGAGCATTTCAGTAAAAAAAAAAAAAAAGAATACAGTCATTTGGTACTGAAATTAGTGCATAAAACCATAATTTTATATCCTAGGGATCTTCTGCATCATAGCATTTTTCTAATAAGCTTCATTAATATTTGGCAGTATGTCTTTTATTTAAATGACTTGATGACAGTTTCAAAGGCAAGAACACTGTAGACAGCACTTTATTTTATGCCCATACTTGGAATGTGGACAAGAAACCAGTGTCAACTAGTGAAGCAGTAGCCAAGTTAAAATGGATTTAAATTGGAGAAACAATGAGCTTATCAAAGTGCTGTTATTTTAAATGCCGCCCTGTAGGAAAAGTAGACAATGCAACCCATATTCTACCATGAGAAATACTTTGCTTGAGTTCATCATTAACATTACTAATGATTAGAGGGAGAGAAGGGTTTGGATGAGGAAATGAAAGAAAATCTGACTTGGGCTTGCTTGCCCTTAGAAAGGCCTGCTAATTGGCCTTTCAATTAACTAAGGAGAAGCCTTTCAAGTCTTTGGTAGCAGTGAAGTGGAACTACATTAGGACATCCACTTCCTCTTTTTTTTTTTTAACAACTTTATTGCAGTATAATTGCTTTACAATAGTGTGTTAGTTTCTGATGTATAACAAAGTGAATCAGCTATACATATATGTACATGCCCATATCTCCTCCCTCTTGCATCTCCCTCCCACCCTCCCTATCCCACCCCTCTAGGTGATCTCCCTAGAGGTGATCTCCCTGTGTTCTGCGGCTGCTTCCCACTAGCTAGCTATTTTACATTTGGTAGTGTATATATGTCCATGGCACTCTCTCACTTTGTCCCAGCTTATCTTCCCCCTCCCCATGTCCTCAGGTCCATTCTCTACATCTGCATCTTTATTCCTGTCCTGCCCCTAGGTTCTTCAGAACCTTTTTTTTTTTAGATTCCACATATATGTGTTAGCATACGTTATTTGTTTTTCTCTTTCTGACTGACTTCACTCTGTATGACAGTCTCTAGGTACATCCACCTCACTACAGATAACTCAATTTCGTTTCTTTTTATGGCTGAGTAATATTCCATTGTATATGTGTGCCACATCTTCTTTATCCATTCATCTGTCGATGGACACTTAGGTTGCTTCCATGTCCTGGCTATTGTAAATAGAGCTGCAATGAACATGGGGGTACATGGCTCTTTTTGAATTATGGCTTTCTCAGGGTATATGCCCAGTGGTGGGATTGCTGGGTCCTATGGTAGTTCTAGTTTTAGTTTTTTAAGGAACCTCCATACTGTTCTCCATAGTGGCTGTATCAACTTACATTCCCACCAACAGTGCAAGAGGGTTCCCTTTTCTCCACACCCTCTCCAGCATTTATTGTTTGTAGATTTTTTGATGATGGCCATTCTGACCGGTGTAAGGTGGTACATCGTTGTAGTTTTGATTTTTATATTTGTAATGTAGTCTGATTTGCATTTCTCGAATGATTAGTGATGTTGAGCATCCTTTCATGTATTTGTTGGCAAGCTGTATGTCTTCATTGGAGAAATGTCTATTTAGTTCTTCTGCCCATTTTTGGATTGAGTTGTTTGTTTTTTTGATATTGAGCTGCATGAGCTTCTTGTATATTTTGGAGATTAATCCTTTGTCAGTTGCTTCATTTGCAAATATTTCCTCCCATTCTGAGGGTTGTCTTTTCATCTTGTTTATGGTTTCCTTTGGTATGCAAAAGCTTTTAGGTTTCATTAGGTCCAATTTGTTTATTTTTGTTTTTATATCCCTTTCTCTAGGAGGTGGGTCAAAAAGGATCTTGCTCTGATTTATGTCATGGAGTGTTCTGCCTATGTTTTCCTCTAAGAGTTTTATAGTGTCTGGCCTTACATTTAGGTCTTTAATCCATTTTGAGTTTATTTTTGTGTATGGTGTTAGGGGGTGTTCTAATTTCATTCTTTTACCTGTAGCTGTCCAGTTTTCCCAGCACCACTGATTGAAGAGGCTATCTTTTCTCCATTGTATATTCTTGCCTCCTTTATCAAAGATAAGGTGGCCATATGTGCGTGGGGTTATCTCTGGGCTTTCTATCCTGTTCCATTGATCTATCTTTCTGTTTTTGTGCCAGTACCATACTGTCTTGATTACTGTAGCTTTGTAGTATAGTCTGAAGTCAGGGAGCCTGATTCCTCTGGCTCCATTTTTCTTTCTCAAGATTGCTTTGGCTATTCGGGGTCATTTGTGTTCCCATACAAATTGTGAATTTTTTTGTTTCCACTTCCTCTTTGTTCAACAGATATACATGGTCTTCTCTTTGTTACCACATCAGTCCATTTGCAATAGGTATTTTCACACTTTCTGATTCAGTTTGTCCAAAATGTGATTCTTCTGCCTGAATTGTCAGTCCTCTGAAAAGCCAGGTCATTTAAGGTGATGGGTGATAAGCAAAAGTTAAGCCATATTGTTTTTTGATACCAACAAATATTGGTTCTTTCTTTATATTACATTTACTTGTAAATAATCAGCAATGTATTGCAAATTTAAAGCAGTGTTTTAGCCTAAAGCTCACGATTCTCTTAGTTTTGAAATAACAGCGTTACCAATCTGGAATGCTTAAAAATAGAGGGGGTGGGGGAGGAAACCATGGACTGAATGGCAAAGAAAAGGATCCAGTCACTCTCCCATGTATACAGTGCCATGGAGAACGCAAAGGGGACACCATTTAGAAGGATTCCCTTTGCCATGATTCCTCCCTGTAAAGGAGGTTGGCACTGATACTTGCTCTGCTATTCAGAAAAGGAGTTTCAAATTCTGTGATGCTGACCAACATCTAGGGGTCTTGAGTTACTTTGTAAACTACCATAGAACATAATAGCAGTTTTGACTGGATAAGGTAAATCATGAAGTAACTCACTTCCTTCAACAGATACTCATTTATCTCACTGTTTACTGAGCACCTGGCACATATGATTAGCTACCAGGCTACACACGGTGCTCTACCCTGGAGACTCAAAGTCATGCTTACTGTCCCATGGAGCTTTCTGTTCAACAGTGATGACAATACAAAGAATCATCAGAAAAGGGGAAAATGGCATTTAGCTGATGGCCGACTAGGCAGGGTTTCATTAAAGCAGTATCATTGGAGTTGTGTCTTAAAGGATAGTCTTTTAAGAGGCAGAGGTGCATTCTAGATGGAGGACATAAACAAGACAAGAAAAGCTAAAAAGCATGGAGCATGTTAAAGGATTGTGAATAGCCGGTTTTGTCTATAGTGCATGACAATTCATTCAATAAATATATACTGAATCTGTACTATGAACAAGGTTCAGTCTTGGACTCTAGGGATAAAGCAGTTAAAAACAAAACGTTGGATCATGCACTAATGGAGCCAACATTCTGAAGGAGAGAGATAAGCAATAGAAAAAAAAATAGATCTATAATATAATGGAAGTAGTGAGAAGTGCTGCCCTTTTCAAGCTACCTTGTTCCTCTTACTGATGTTCTCCTGGAACTCATCAAGCAAGATCTTGCTTCAGGGCTTTGCATTTGACATTCTCTATATCCAGAACACTCATTTTCAACACATTCACAAGGCTCTCTTCCCTCACCTCCTTCAGACCTCTGTTCAAATAGCCCTCTCTCAGCGAAGACTTTCTTTTTAAGCAGTAACCACCACTGTACCCCAACACATCCTATCTCACTTCCCTGCTTTGATTTTCACCATACAACTTATTTTCATCTGGCATGCTATTTAATTTGTTTATTGACTTTCTCCACACTGGAAAGTAAGCTCCATGAAAGAAAGGGATTTTTGCCTATTTTGTTTAGTGTTATACTCTCAGCACCTAGGACATTCAAAAGATATTTTCAGTATGAAAAAATATAATGAAAAATAAATTAGGGTTAAGTTGGTTAAGTGAATGATGTGCTGCTGTTTTATGGAGCGGCTGGGGAAGACCTCTCTAAGGAAGTGGCATCTGAATAAAAACCTGAATAAAAGGAAGGAGCAAGTCACATAACTATGTAAGAAAAGCATTTCCCAAGCAGAAGGAACAGCGGGGGCAAAGGCAGGAGCATCCTGGCTGGAGCAGAAGAAGCTAAAGAGGAGAGTGATAGAATATGTCAAAAAGGTAGCATAAGTCCTGCTAAGGATCTGGATTTTATTCTGAGTGAAAAGGGAAGCTACAGAGGGTTTGGTTTTGTTTTTAGCAGAGTGGTGACACAATTTGACTTACTTCTATAAAACATCACCAGACTACAGTGTGGAGAATAGACTATAGCAAAGCAGAAAGAGATAGACAGGTAGGAAGGCAGCACCAAGTAGTTTAGACTGGTGTGAGAGCAGTGGAGATGTAGATTCCAGATGGCTTTTGAAGATAGAGTTAACAGGATTTGCTAATGGAATAGATGGATGTGGTAAAAAGATATCAAGGAGGAATTCAAGGAGTTAGACTGTATAGATGGAGTTGTCATCAACCGAGATGGGGCAGACTATGAAAGGAGCAAGTTGGGCAAAGGGAGGAGTGTTAGAAATGGAGGGTTAGTCTTGAAGTTCATACACTTGAAATGCCTTTTAGATTTCCAAGTGGAGATATTGAGTAGACAGTGGGATTTTTAGTCTGAATCTCAAGAGGAAGGTCACAGCTAGAAATATAAATTTGAATTTATCAGTGTATAGGTGGTATTTAAAACCATGGAAGTAGATCAGATCACCAAGAGAATTAGTGTGATTTAGACTAAAAACCACTAACATTTGCATGATGTTTTACCAAAACCCATCCAAAAACCCATTCAAAAAGCAGGAAGTTAAATTTTGTTATTCTTTTCCAAGTGGCTTTAGATAATATGCTTTTAGTGAAGAAAACCTGTAAATGCATAGCAGAACAGATAGAAGGTTTGTAAGGCCATTACTCCCAGGTTTGTGACATTTCCATGTAAAATATCTTTGCCATGTTCCCTGGGGAATTAATTCTTCTCTTGATGCTAAATCACAGCTCTGTATCCACTATGGTTTAAATGTGGAAAGTACAGAAAATAGCTTATTCATATCAACTTCCCCCTCCCCCATTTTTGATGTTTCTGATCAGTAGAGTATTGATTTTCTACCTATGAATAAGCTTGATATTAATTACCTGTACCACCACAGACTGTAAAGGACGTCTCCTAAGCTCTCTTGTTACGCATATAAAAATTCATAGATAGGTACAACCTGAAATTTCACATTATTTATGGTGTTACTTTCAACCTTTTTTTCAATCAGAAGTCCCTAAACTTTTTATCCTTGATTGTCTTTGGCAGTACGTATAGTGAAGCCTGTAGATCCTTCTTGGAATAATATTTCTAAATGCATAAAATAAAATATGAAACTATCTGTGATTTCTATGGGTAACAGAGTCATAGCGTCTGCTATGCTACTGTTGTTTGTTGCAAACATGTATTATTGAAGGAAATGCTATATTTCTGTTAGAAATAACTGAAAATAAAGATGAATTTTTTTTCTCATCCAAGTCCACAGACCACTCTGATAAAGATCCCTGATGTAAAAGAAAAATTTGTCACTTTGTGATGAATATACTAAAGCGCAAAGTTGCTACCCTTTTTGATTAATAAATACTATCGTTTTTATGTACCTTTGAATTGTATTAAATTTATTTTTGCTGTTTAAAATACTACACCCACATTATAGAAAAATAAGAAAACAGAATTAGAGGAACCACCTATAATACACCCACCTTTCATATTCCCTGTTAGCATTTTCATGTGCTTCTTTCCAATTATTTTGTAATTGCCATCATCACATTGTGTATGTAATTTTGTATCCACTTAAAACTAAGCCTTGTATCATGAGCATTTCCATGTTGTCCTACAATGTTTACAGCCACAGTTTTCATGATTATGTGATATTTCTTATCTTACTTAGCCGTACCGTTCCTACTGAATAGCAACATTTTTTGCTACTATGAACAACACTGTTTCATAACGGGTGCTATTGTGATAAATTTAAGTATAACTACTTCATTAAGTGAGCAAGTAATTAAAAGTTATGATATGTATTAAGGGTTTAGAACTTACCATACATTATTTTACTTTAATCATCACAGTGAGCCTTCTCTTTTTTGTTAATAAGCTTTTTATTATTATTATTATTGTGAGACAGTTTTAGATTTACAGAAAAATTGTGGCAATAGTTCCCATATGCCCCACACTGAATTTTCCTTGCTGTTAACGTCTTATTGTTAGTATGGCACATTTGGTACATTTTATAAGCCAATAGTGATACAGTATTATTAACTAAAGTCTATACTTTATTCACATTTCCTTAGTTTTTACCTCATGGTTTGTTTTGTTTTGTTTTCTCCTGTCCCAGGAAAGGAATGCCCTGGGTGGGTATCCAGGATGCCACATTACCTTTAGTCATCATGCCATGCCTCCTTAGGCTCCTCTTGGCTGTGGTAGCTTTTAGACTTTCCTTATTTTCGAGGATCTTGACAGTTTTGAGGAATACTGGTCAGGTATTGTGTAGAATGTGCCTCAGTTGGGATTCGTCTGAGCTTTTTCTCATGGTTATACTGGGGTTATGGATTTTTTTGAGAAAGACCACAGAAGTAAAACACCATTCTTATCATATCATATCAAAAGCATATACTATCAGCGTGACATCACTTGTGGATGTGAATCTTTATCACCCGACTAATGTCTTGTTTGTCAGATTTCTCCACCATAAAAGTATTATTTCCCCTTCTTTTCATCCTGCAGTCTTTCGAAAGAACTCATTTTGTGCACTGCACACTTACCAAATGGAGAGTTATGCTCCGCCACCTTACACAGCCACATATGTTATTTGTAATTCTTCTGCATAGGAGATCTGTCACAAGCCTCCTTTAATGGATGAGAAAACTAAGGTTGAGAGAGATTAAGGAACTAGCCCAAGCTGCCTAGCCTTCCGTGCTTATAACTGCTAGAGCTTACTTCCTCTCCTCCATGGCACGGGTGGAATAGGGCTCCTTACCTAAATCTACCTCTCTGTGCTGTGCCACGTGAGCCCTTCCCAAGCTGACTGGGCTGTTTGTGGCTGCTCAGCAGCAACTCCTACATTGGCCCATTTGGGGAGGTAGGTCTTCATTCTACAAATATCATGTGTTCATCTGCAAATACCAACTTCCCTCTGATGTCTAAGCAAGTATTTCCAAAACCACCAGAAGTCACTCAATTTGGGAGAAGAAAGAGACAGACAAAAAGATTGACATGCTTCCTGCTTTGATAAATGCTATTCTGCGTATCTCAATTTATTGACTGAAAAACTATTTGTATGTAAAACACTATCCTAGGCATAAAGCATACCCCAGTAAATTAAGTCCCTGCTTCATGGACTATTTTAGTGAGAAAGAGAGAATATAAGGAAATAAGTCCATCCTTAATAGCATATCAGTCAGAAGTGCTGTGAAGACACATAAAGCAGAATTAGGGAATAGAACACTCAAGGAAGGGCTGAGGTCAGGACATTTCAACAGAGACCTCAATGAAATGAGGCAAGGCATACCAGGCAGAAGGAACAGAAACTTCTAAGGGCCTCAGGATGCACTGTGCTTGGTCTGATGAGGAACAGCAAGGAGGCCAGTGTAGCTAGGGGACATAAATTAGGGTTATGGGGTTGGGGAGAGAGCAGAGGCTGGACGTGGAGGACCTTGTGGGCCACAGTAAAGCTCCTGGATTTTGTTCTAAACATGATGAATAACCATTTAGCAGAAGAATAAAGTAATAAGATTTATATTTTTTAAACACTGATCTGGCTCCTGTGTTGAGAAGAGACTGTCAGCAGAAAAGGGAGAAGCAGAGAGACCAGTTAGGATACTACTAGAGTAGTCCAGAAAAGAGATCATGATTCCTGGGACTAGCGCAGTAGCAGTGGTGGTGGTGAGAGGAGGGTAGGTTAAGTACATATTTTGGAGGTAGCCATGACTGGATAGATGTTTGGACCTTGAGAGTGAGAAAGGAGGAGAGATCAAAGATGGCTCTGAAGTTTTTATCCTGGATGGTGGTTTCAAGTACTGAGAATTGAAGACTCAGGGATAAGCAGTTTTATACATATTAAGTTTGAGATGACTTATGGGACCTTCTGGTATTGAGTAAATAATTGAGCCTGAAGTTTTTAGGAGAGATTGTGCCTGGAGATATAGATTTGGGGGAAAGTAATTGACATATGGGTGATGTTGACATACATGAGATTGGATGAGATCATCTATGAAATAAGTATAACAGAGAAGAGAAACAGTTCCAGAAAAAGGATACAGACGAGGACACTAGAAGGAACAATCAGTTAGACTGAAAACCAGGAGAATGTGGTGTCCTGGAAACCAAGTGAAGGAATTTCTTGAGGGAGATAGTGATCAACCATGTGACATGATGATAAAGAAGTTGAATAAGACCTCACACCTTCAGTGGTCATGTGAGATTCTCTTAACTTGGATAGAGGCTACCTTGCCTTCAACGGGTGAATATTGACCCCAAATTTTTAGTTTTCTTCCCTACGTTGGCCTAAGAGACAAATAGAGGTACATATAGGGATGTATTCACATAGTCTAGTCAACCTTATGATTATAGTCAAAGTACACAAGGACTTACAGATCAAAAGTGGAAGCAGCTGGGAAAAGAAATAACAAAGTCAGATTTATCAACATGATCTTTCTGATACTTTCTCTAACCAGCAGCATGGATACCATCCCTGAGCAATTGTGGCATTATTAAATAGCATGATCAACTGTACTTAGGTAAATAGTAAAGTATTGTACAAAAACTAAAAGTCATAGAGAGGGAATAGAGAGGTATAGGTAGAAAGGCAAAGTAACATGAGGGTTATTATTTTATCTTTGACAAAAGATATTCAACAGATAAAATGGGTGACTGCCTTCTTTAAAAATAATAGTGTATCCTTTTCTTTTCTTTTTTTTTTTTTTTGCGGTACACGGGCCTCTCACTGTTGTGGCCTCTCCCGTTGCGGAGCACAGGCTCCAGATGCGCAGGCTCAGCGGCCGTGGCTCACGGGCCCAGCCGCTCCGCGGCATGTGGGATCCTCCCGGTCCGGTCCTGGTCACGAACCCGTGTCCCCTGCATCGGCAGGCAGACTCTCAACCACTGCGCCACCAGGGAAGCCCTAGTGTATTCTTTTCTAATGAATAGTTAGAATAGTTGAAATAGCTAGAATAGTTGAAAATACATATATCCCATGCAGAAATATTATCCCAGAGCCTTGTTTACTATAATGCAGTATCTGGAACAAAATATCCATTCATTGGTCTCAGTAATTAAAGTACCAAAAGAACTTTATTAAATTCAATTCAACCTTTTAAGTTTGATTACCGTATAACCAAAGAGTGTAAGTTCCTTAATCAGGGGAACCATGCCTTATACTCCTTCTAATGCTTAGCATGGTATGAGCACATAATAGAGGCTCAATAAATACATATTGGTTGGTTGGTTGGTTGGTTGGTTGGTTGGTTGGTGGGCTGCCTGCTTGGTTGGTTAGCTGATTGATAGCATTGTGGCAAGATTTCAGTGCACACTAAGTTAAAAAGAAAAAGACTGTATTTGCTAAGTGTTTCTGAACTTGTCCTAAGATCTTATGCCTTAGGCAAAAAGTATTTCCAAATGTGAAGTTTATTCATCCAACAAACACTATTGGTTCCTTATAGTATTAGACTCTGATATGAAAATGAATAAGAAACACAGGACAGAATTAATAACTTTGGAGTTACTAGGCATTGAAAAGATGATGGCCCTCATATGGAAATCAAAATACAAATCATGCTAAATTATGAAACTAGGATAAGAACACCTAACAATGTTCCTATTTTTTCCTTGATGACTATTTTGATGCCCCCCCTTTCTTAGAATATATTAAAAATAAAATTCTTTCTCTTAAAATTCTATCTCCAAGGTACTATGCTTGTTCTATTGGTTAATTAAGCAATAATGGCACAGAATCTTCGCCCCTGGAAGTTCACAGTCTAGTGAGGGAAACACAAGTGTTAAAGTACAGTGTGGTAAGAGTGATGCATAATTGAAATATTTACAACACACTAATAAAACATAGAGAAAATGACAAATATTGCCAGAGAATTAAAACATGGAACCTGGGAAAAGAGAAAGCATTAAAAAGAGAGATGTGTGTATTATCACAAAGAACTTAAACAGTACATAATTAATTTTGAATTAACATTATTCTGTTTATATTGATGTTTAATGGGAAAATATGAATAATGGATTAAATTTGGAGCAAGGCATGATTTTATTATTTAAACATTATTTTTCGTGTAGCCTGTTATTACATTGTAATGTTAAATTTATGTACTGAATTTGCCTGTCTCATGGTAGAAGGATTCCCACTGAAATTATCCATCTCATGAAATGAACAAAGCCTTGCTGGATTTGCAGTCCTGGCACTGTTTCCTCTTCTTTTTATTTAGTGGCTTCATTCATTTAGGACAATAAACCCCCACTGAAAATTGAGCCACTTGGATTTATTTTGCGCATTTATTTTAAGGAAAGGAAGATAGTATTTATAGTAGTTTCTTCTCTTTCTAAATGATAATTTGGATACCTTTGTTAAGTCTAGAGGACATCCTGATAGCAAGATGTTTTATACAACTCACCTCAAATCTGCAAACTGAAAATACTGTAGATTACTGATGCTTTTTTGATGCTGAATCTATCAAAATTGTCAATTAGTAGTCACTCTACTTAAGATAGATTAGCTTCTATGTTCTATAACAAAACATAACAGTCACTCATGCACACACACACACAAAACATTCTCTGTAAAAAATAAAATAACACTTTTAAATGATTGCTGTGAAACCAAAATTACTATTCTAGCCTGTATGATTAACAGGAAGAAACTATATAGCTGTAGTCATTACAATCCTGCCTTATAGGCTTAGGAAATACATTGGTGAAAGTTCATTCAGGTTACTTTTGAGAATTACTTTAATTTGTTACTAGTCATTTATGCAGGTTCCCTTTATGACTTAGAAATACAAATTTTTGAAAGCTAAAACTTCTCATTGCTGTTTTAACCACACCCTGTCATGCATGCTGCCTGTAAAATATGGTAGTCTTGACCTCAAGTCTTAGAGATTGTCTGTTCCAGCCCCTTCATCCTTTCTTGGTCTACTTGATATGCTTCTCCTCCATTAGACCCAATATTTCTACTAGGTGCTGACTAGACACTGCACCTTGCAAACACCGTACCTTCATCCTGCCCCTCTCCACAACTTCTCTGCTTCCTGAATTCTCAGTCTAGCCTAATAGCATGATTGCGGACCCCATTTCTCAAACTGGAACCTAAACATTGGTTCCCAAAACTTCTCCTTCTGTCTTAACTCCATATTCAATAAGCTTTGACAATTGCTCTTCAGAAAACTGCTCCTTTCTTAGCTTGGTTCAGGACCTCATTGTCTATTACCTCAATCAATGCACTAGCCATTCTAAGCTGCAGTCAAAGCCTAACTTTACCTGCAGACTTATCTTTAAAAAAAAGCTGATCATGCCACTTCCCTCATATAAGTCTGTCAGGATTTATAAAACAGACAAAACAATTCCTTAGCTTGGAATACAGTATCTTCCACTCTAAAGTCCCAATGTACCATTGCAGCCTTATATGGCAGTAATTTCATTCCACCTACATTGAACTCTCTCAGCTTGCCTTTCATGAAACCTGTCTACTTGGGTATAAAACCCACATGAGCTCTGATGTTCATGAATTGTGCCTGCTCCTTTCATTTTTATAAAATTTTTATTTCTTTCATTTTTATAAAATTTATTTATTTTTGGCTGTGTTGGGTCTTCCTTGCTGTATGTGGGCTTTCTCTAGTTGCAGCGAGCAGGGGCTTCTCTTCATTGCGGTGGCTTCTCTTGTTGCGGAGCACGGACTGTAGGTGCCTGGGCTTCAGTAGTTGTGGCACAGGGGCTTAGCGGCTCTGTGGCATGTGGGATCTTCACAGACCAGGGCTCGAACCCATGTCCCCTGCATTGGCAGGTGGATTCTTAACCACTGCACTGCCAGGGAAGTCTCCCTGCTACTTATTCTAAACCAGTTATGTCAACAATTTCATAATTCTCTTCATCACCAATTCCTGATTGCATTTCTTCCTGACCCCATGGTTCTTATTCTAGTTCCCTCCTCATCTGCTTGCTCCTTTAGAACCAATTCTTGGTTCTTCTTCTCCATCTCTGAGCTCTGGCTTCTCACCTTCCTCTTGGCCATTCCAGCATATAGCTTTCCAATAAATACTCCCCCTAGAACTCCCAGGATGCTTCACCTCAACACAGATTTTCATAATAGTCATCATCTCCAGATTTACACTAATCCTGCAAGTGAAACCCAGACCATGCCTTGACTTTGCACCAGGTAGAAAGAATGCCTCGCCTCGGAATTCCTTTCCCTCTACCAGATTCTTTCTCTTTGCCAGATTCCTATAAATGACACAAGCAACATGTCAATTCTACTATGACACCTTCCCTGAATTCTTTAGATAGTAATTTGCGACCTTCCTTATGTACTCCCAAGATATCTCATCATATATTCTATGTAACACCTACCCTTTTGTATTGTAAAATATCTGGCTCCCTAGTAGATGTTAAACTTCTTGTGGACAAGGATAATATCTTAATGAAGCATGGATATTTCAAATCTCCCTTAAATCCTTTTAAAATATGGGGATAGAGAAGGAGGAAGAAAGAGGGAGAGGAAAAAAAGAAATTGTATTCCTTTTAGTATACAGAGTGGCTTTCATTTTTTTTTTACCTTGACCACAATAAGGAATACATGTTACACCAAGAGCTCAGTACACAGTCACACACATATGTAGACGTACATATATACACACACACGAAAACTGATATAAAAAGTTTCAGAGTACTTAGTTTACTAATGCAGTGCACTATACTCCATTATTTTTAACATTCATGTTGACTACTAAATTGATTTTGAGAGCAACAGTGTATTGGATTTACTTAGGGGTCTTTAAAAAAAATGGATCCATGCTTGAGTTCCAGCCCCAGAAATTCTGATATAATTGTCATGAGTTGTGACCTGGACTTAGACATTTTTAACAGCTGTCCAAGTATTTCTAATCTGCAAGCTAGGGAGTGGACTGCAGAACTGGAACCTTGCTACTCAGACTATGACCCATGAACCTGAGAGTTTGTCAGAAATGCAGAATCTTGGACTTCACTGATCAGATGTCCTGATCAGAAACTGCATTTTATCTTAAGTCTTATAAAAATTATTTTAAATAGTACTGTATATATTTAAGGTGTACAATATGATGTTCTGTAATATATATATATAAACAATTCAAGTCATATATATAACTATATATATATGAATGGATTACTACAGTCAAGCTAATTAACATATTCTCCCACATAGTAACCTTTTTGTTTTGGTTGCTTAGAATTTCCAGTATTTTTTTTAAGTACTTGAAATTTAAGGTCAACATTTTACTAAAGTGTGGCTACTCTGGAGATGGAGCATATCTTAACAACAAAAACAACATACTTTTGATTTGGCAGTGTGGCATAAAAGAAAAAAGCTTATTTAAGGCTTGATGTATTTTTGGCTGATAGTAATAATACAATTGAAATTTTAAAAGGAGATATTTTTGTCTTTAAAAAATGCACCATGTTCCCCACTTACTTTTAAATTGAGATAAAATTTATATAAAGTGAAATGCACATAACTAGAATGTACAATTTGATCTGTCTAAAGAAATATACCCATATGAGGCCACCAAAGTCAAGCTATTAAATATTTTCCTCCTCACAGTGTTCTTGTGTCCCGGTACAGGCAATCTGCATCCCACATAGGCAAATCGTGCTCTTCAATCACCATAGATTAGATTCTCCTAGTCTGGAACTTCCCGTCAATGGAATCTAAATATATAAATGTATCTATATTGTTGTACATATCAGTAATTTATCATTTCATATTTCTGAATAATATTCCATCACATGACTATGCCTCAATCTGTATATTATGAATATAGCTGTTATAAACATTCTTGTCCCTGTACAAAAGAAAAGAACAAAAAAAGACACTGCATTTTAACAAGCTCCCCAAGTGATTTGTAAGCACATTAAAGTTTAGGAGGCAGTGTTCGGCTTAGAAGACAGGAAGTCACTTAAACATAACGGTTAGAAGTACAGGCTGTGGTGGCCATGGGCAAGGTACTCCACTCTCCATGGTTCGGTTTCCCTATCTCCCAAACAAGCACATAACAGTATTATTTCCAGTAACAGTTACAGTATCCTCTCCATAGGGTTTCTGTGAGGATGAAATCAGATAATTTATATGAAAGGTTCTTCACAAAGCCTGGCACATAGCTGGGCACATAACATGAATAAAATAAGCATCATCTTTTTGTATTATCCCCAGTGCCAGCAAAATGACTGGCAGATAGTATGCATTCAAAAATTGTGCTCTTGGGCTTCCCTGGTGGCGCAGTGGTTGAGTCCGCCTGCCAATGCAGGGGACACGGGTTCGTGCCCCGGTCCGGGAGGATCCCACATACCGCGGAGCGGCTGGGCCGGTGAGCCGTGGCCGCTGAGCCTGCGCGTCCAGAGCCTGTGCTCCGCAACGGGAGAGGCCACAGCAGTGAGAGCCCGCGTACTGCAAAAAAAAAAAAAAAAAAAAAAAAAAAATGTGCTCTTCACTTATTGAAATGGAGACTCAGGTAAAATAATTCACTAAAGTTTTGTAACTTGTTGACCAAAAATCTAGAAATACAAAGGAGTTCTAAGAATAGACCTAGATTTCTTTGGATGCCTCATCCAGTCTGCCTGCCCTGTGGCTAACAGTTTCTAATTTATAAGGATTCGGTACTTATTGGAGTGCAAGTTTCACTAAACATCTCTGTGTAATTTCATGTACTGAAATAGTGGTTTCAGTGAGTTTATGTTGCCCTGGCTCATAAAAGCTATTTTGGAAATTGTCAGAGTTACTTGCAGTCTATTAAGCCATTTAGAGGGTCCACAGCCAGTTGGCCAAAACATGTTTATCCTCCGGCATCTGCCCATATCTATCAGAATTTAAACTGTAAAGTATGCTTTTTTTTTTTTTTTTTTTTGCCATACGCGGGCCTCTCACTGTTGTGGCCTCTCCCATTGCGGAGCACAGGCTCCGGACGCGCAGGCTCAGCGGCCATGGCTCACGGGCCCAGCCGCTCCTTGGCATGTGGGATCCTCCCGGACCGGGGCACGAACCCGTGTCCCCTGCATCGGCAGGCGGACTCTTAACCACTGCACCACCAGGGAAGCCCTAAAGTATACTTTTTAAAATTGTAAATCATTTTAATCTTAGTGTGTATTTTCTACACTTATTTTTGGAGCATAATTCAGAACATGATTGTGCCCAGAGAATTTCCTGGCCATTAGCTTAAGCAGTAACAGTTTTGGGGAGGAGGTAGGTCCCTTAATTAATGGACACACCAGTGGTTGATTCTGCTCCCATTTTGATGGTGAGCAGCCCCATTTCTCCAGTGATAACCGAACCACAACTGGAGTGAAAGTAGAACTCATGTACTGAGCTAGCGATCTGCTCCATAGCTCAGGGAACTTTTTATTCCCTTTTGCCTGAAAAATCATGTTTGAATCAACTGGGGAAAGAATATATGAAGAGAATATACTACTTCAGAAGATCAGCCAGATACTGATAAATACATTTTATTGACTTCTGGCCAAATAAGCATGACCACCTTCTCCAGACAGAAAACGAAGGATTCTCAGAAGCTGAGCTGCACTTTGCTTGGCCCAATCAGGGATGGATGGGAGCGGAGAGAAGGGGACACAGGAATAAAGGTGTATTTGTCCAAAGTTCCCATGGATAGAGCAGCCTAGACTGGATAGCAACTTAAGAATAAAACTGCACAGTTCTCTAATTATTTTAAAATAGAATTGGCTATTTTTCAGTTTTAAAATGTCAAAAGAGAACTAGAAATTGGCTCTTAAAAAGTACATTTCGGGGCTTCCCTGGTGGCGCAGTGGTTGGGAGTCCGCCTGCCGATGCAGGGGACACGGGTTCGTGCCCTGGTCCGGGGGGATCCCACATGCCGCGGAGCGGCTGGGCCCGTGAGCCATGGCCGCTGGGCCTGTGCGTCCGAGGCCTGTGCTCCGCACCAGGAGAGGCCACAACAGTGAGAGGCCCACTTAGCGCAAAAAAAAAAAAAAAAGTACATTTTGTTGGCAAGAGAGTCCAGGCTGAATATCAGGCTTAAAACTGCAGCAACTAGGTGGATTATATCCTAGATTAAATGACCCTCAGTCTCAGCTGCAGCTAGGACCTGAAGAAGAGAGAACCCAGGTAGGAACCGATGAACCTAAACTGATAGGCATGAGCCAGCAGAAAGGAGCCTGACCCATGGTCCCTTGTGCAGGTCCCTCTGAGTGGGCAGAAAGTCAGAGTGTCTGTGTGTGTGTGTTTGTGTGTTTGCGCACATGCACTGGCTCACGTGCGCGCCCATACCCATGTCCAGAGTGTTCCCTCCCATCAACGCTACAGTTATAGCTTAAGTGAACACGGACACAGTGCAGAGGAAATTCTTGCTCTATTGGTTCCAAGGGCAGGAGCTGTCATTAACTGAAACAGACAGTGCTTAACTACTATCAATAAGGAGATTAAAAACTGAAAAGCATAAGACTCACCTCACATAGGGCACATGAAGGAGTCATCAGACCCAGCAGCAGTCCTTAAACACCAGCTGAAAAACAGTGAGTTTGCAGGCTTCAGAGTTGCTTCTGGGAGAGCTGACAATTTCAGCTGGAAGCAGAGTGCTCTCTAGGGTAGGGCAAAGCGTGGTCATGCCCAGGATCGTGTTCTGGGAGATTTGGAAGAGCTCCATGATGCTGCAGGAGTAGGTAGTAGATGTGATTTGGAGCAGCTATCTCCTTTGGGGAGCAGAAAATTCCTCCTTTAGTTAAACCCAAGGCTCATCGCCCTATGACCCACCCACAAATACCCCCTTCACAAAAACAAATTTGTGGGTACTGAGGGAGGTGGTGGTTAATGGTAGACACCAAATATGTATACATCTACTTTAAATCCAGGAAAGAATAGGAAAGAGCCACTGAACTTCAGCTTTTCCAGTTTATAACATATTGTCTATAAGAGACGTGCCAAATGCAGGAATCTGTTTCAGAATTCCCAAGAGGATCATCCTACCTCAGTTCAAATATACCTGATGATGAGGAAGTGAAGGGTGAAAGGCAATGTGTATTTATTTAATGCTCACTATGTGCCAACATATAAAATGTTGTTTAATCCTCCTAAGAGTCCTATGAGATATAGGTATTATTATCTCCATTTAAACAGGTTAGATTCGATTGAGACATTAAATACGTTCCAAGGACACCTAGCAGTTAAGTGGTGGAACCAGGTATGTAGGACTCTTAATTCCATTCCTTAAAGCCTTGCCACTTGTGGACAGTCATGGACCACAATAATGGCATCTCTGGAGCTTGTTAGAAATACAGAATCTCAAGTCCCACCCCAGAGCGACTGGATCAAGAATTGCTTTTTAACAGGTGATTTATAGGCACATTAAAGTTGGGAAGCACTGCTCTAAAGCTCTGAAGCCCATCGTCTTCCATCACTCCCTAAGTGAGATGGTTCGCCCCATTATGGCAGAGCCATAGCTACTAAAGGGTCTTCCTTAAATTGAATCAAAGTCTCCTTCCTGGTAACCTATACCTGGCGTCCTTCAGGGAGTCATCAGGTGTCATTTTTTTGTATTTCATTTTCATTTTCTAAAATCTCAACTCAACTCTTAACACCTATTAAATTTCATCTGCTGGTTTCAGTCTATTTTCAGTCTAAGATCCTTTTGAATCCTGATTCATTTCTCCCAGATTTATAATTTATATATCTAATGGGCATACTTTCTTGTTATTCATATGATCTATTGGTATTTTTTTAAATTCTGTATATACATACACGTACATTAAATGCAGTTACTCATAGAGTCCAATCGCACGGTGACATTAATCCATTTATCAATTTATGTGGGTTCTGCTATTCAAAAAACTATAAATGGTGGTTGCCAGGAACTGGGGGAGGGTGAAGAGGGGAGGTATTAGTCAGAGCATACAAAGTTTCAGTTATACAAGATAAATAAATCCTAGACGTCTACTGTAGAGCATAGAGCCTATAAGTAACAATGCTATGTTGAATCCTTTAAAATTTACTAAAAGAGTAGAACTTATGGTAAATGTTCCTATCACAAAATAATAATAAATAATTTTTTGTACATAAGAATAGTAAGTAAAGAGGAAACTTCTGGAGGTGATGGATATGGATTATGGTATAGTGATGATGGATTATGGCATAGTGATGATGGAGGTGATGGGTTCACAGGTGTACACATCTCCAAACTCATCAAGTTGTATACATTAAATATGTAAAGCTCTTTGTATGTCAATCATACCTCAGTAAAGTAGTTTAAGAAAAACTATAAATTATCAGAGGTATTTTCCAGGTCATATTTCTCTAACTTACCTCCATCAAGAGTTTTTTGTTAAATGTCTTGCTGAACTCAAAATGCTCTATGTCTATGGAACTGTTCTAATAACCTTATAGCGTAGAGGAAATAAGGTTAACTAAGATTGATTAATTTTTAGTCATCTCATGTTGGCTTCTAGGAATTATTCATTTCTTTTCAAAGTGCTCATGAATAACTTTTCTAACACGGTTCTAAAAGGGTAACAAATCTTATTTACCTGTTCGGAGTTTTTAGAGACATTTTCTCCTTTTTAAAAATGGGCCACCTTCCTGACTTTCATGTTCCAAGATTTCTTCCATTCATTCTCATTTCTTAAAGAATTCGCACTGTGAGTTCTTGCAAGAGTTTAAACCTGGAATACTTGGAATCAGAAGATGTGGGTCTAGTACAGTTAAACAACAGGCTTAATTGCTTTGAGCAACAATCACTTCATCTTTTCTATACAATAGACACAGTCATCTTCCCGATAAGAGCTGGTATGTGGGAAAGTATTATATGAACTATGAATTGTGTATAGTACTATTGATAGTATTTGAAAAACTTTAGAATATAATCAGTGTCCTAGAAACGTAAAACTCATTTCGTGGTTGATACTCTCTTACTTTAATATACCCTGTCCTAGTTCTGATACCATCTGGAGTCTTTATGCCAAATTCTTTCCAAAGGCCAGTGAAGCAATGCTACTTATCTTGCCATGACCTTCCTTTACAACAAAGGTTGGCAAACTATGATACATGGACAAATTTGGTCCACTGCCTGTTTTTGTAAATAAAATTTTATTGGAGCAGTCAAACACATTCCTTTCCACATTGTCTATGACTAGTTTTGTGCTAGAGTGGCAGAGCTGAATAGTTGCTACAGAGACAAATAGCCCATTAAACAAAAGATGCTTACTGTCTGGCCACTTCCAGAAAAAGTTTGCTGACCCCTGTCTTAGACTATAAGCTTTAGAAAAGGGAGACTTTGTGGATATATAATTTTCTGTACACAATTCCTACTTCAGCTCTGTGCTTGATTAGGTAGGACATAAATTCATTTAAAAATAATTCCTTTAACAGAATTTTGTGACCTAAATGAAATCTTATTCTAAAATGGTGCAAAAGGATTTGATAAAGCTGGATTAGGATATTTAGCTAGAAAATCCTGTTGATTTCGAAACTTGTTGATCTAAAAAAAAAAAAAAAAAAAAGGAGAATCCATAATGCTTCTGTTTGATTTTCAACCTTAATAAGTTCCAGATATTAAACAAAAATATATCTTTTACGATGATTTGATGCTTATGTCAAACTGAGCATCAAATCCCATTGCCTGGCAAAGTAGATATTAGTGGAAATAATGTAGCAGGTTAGGCTGAATCCCAGCTTTAATGTAAGATATACTCTGGATTTTCTTTTAAAATGATTTTCCTAACCAATCTGTTTTCATAATATTTGAAGATTCTAAAATTTAAGTACAGAGAAAAGTTATCCGAAATTCAGAGTCTCAGAGTCAAAGTCTGAAACCACTTTGTTTTCTGGGCCTTTTTCAATAAAGATTTTCAGGACAAAGTACATGTTATTCTGTACGACAGTCTGTTAATTGTTTCCAAGAGAATAATAACAAGCTGTCCTTGAAAAGAATGGCTGACAGTGGAATTAGTTCTAGAGACTTTCAGGTAGCATTTGCCAAGAAGCAAGGTCAGTCCGATAATATGTCAAACACATCCTTTATAACCTGAAGAAATAAAATGTACCTATAAATTATGAAGTGCATGGTGGCTGAGTAGCCTGACCACTGTTTTTAAACATTCTCATTAGCATTTAATGTCTATAATAAATGACTTTAAATTTTGTGCCTCTCTGAAAGGATATTTTAAAATTCATGAAAGCAATACCCTCCAGATTGCATGGGACCGAACAGCTATGAAATTCTTCTGTAGAATCATGATCTAGCTTGAGTTGTACTCAGATAACCAATTAAATCATGTCTCAGAGTCTTCTATAGAATACATGACTATTCCAAAGTGGTTATTGCTATAGTTTGTAGTATCTATAATTGGCCTAAAAACAATAAATCTGTTCCAGCAAAGTAACCCCAAAGACCTCAGTTAAAGTGAACATAATAGGGGAAATTGATGAAAAATATACCCTTTTCTGAATGCTAAAACTGAAGAATAATTATTTTTTACCTTTCACCTAAAAATAACCAGGTGCTTAACCCAGCATTAAATAAATGTCTCAATGCCACAGTGCAATAAATGTTTAACATTTAACAGATGAGTAAACTAAGATTGTATCTAAAACAGAGAACAAGAGAAGAATTTAAATACAAATACACACACACACAGTATACAGCATGGTGTGTCACTTGCCTACAGAGCAGTAGACTTATGCATACTAGTTTGTCTACTTGGGGTGGCTTAAAACAGCCCCTAGGGAAATGTTTTTAGACTAGATCTAATCTAAATTATTCAGACATAAGCTGTATCTCTATGTGTTTAACTGAGAGATCTGATGCCACAATGTGAGTCAATAGGAGATATAACCCCAGGACTACTGAATTGTGATTAAAATCAAAGAATGTGATTTTATGCAAGATTTATGCTGCATTAAATAAGTAAAGGAGGGAAAATTTGTGTGAAACCACCTCCCCTGTCACATATTCCCTGCCCCAGTCACTGACCACCACTCTAATCTTCATTTTCCTTCAATAAGTTTAATAAATGAATTTAAATCGATAGCACTGTGTAGTGTCAGAAATAGGAGAACAGAACTACTCTTCTCAGTTAAGTTTGAGCTTTGATCTCTATATCAGTGTTCTCCAGAGAAACAGAGCTGGTAGGAATTCGCTTACAAAAATCTTGGTGCCTCACAAATTGGAAATCCTTAGGGCAGTCGGGCAGGCCTCAAACTCTGGGACAGGAGCTGATTCTTCAGCGTTGAGACAGAATGTTTTTTCCCTCAGGGAAACCTCAGTTTTGCTCATAAAGCTTTTCAGTTGATTGCATCATGTCCACCCAGATTATCAAGGATTATCTCCTTTACTTAAAGTCAGCGGATTATAGATGTTAACCACATCTACAAAATCAATGCCAAGGTTAGTGTTTAGCTGAATAACTGAGTACGATAGCCTAGCCAAGTTGAAACAAAGCCATCATAGTCTCCTTATGAAAAGAAAAAAATCTTCCACATCTGTGCTTGAGTAGTAATCTCTTCTTTAGTTTGTATTCCTTAAGAGAGTTTATAAAAATCATGTAGACCCAGATATACAAAACCCAAGATGAAGGGCTTGGGCAATTATTGAAATATTTGAATGACAAGCTTTGCTTGTCTGAATTAGTGGGGCAGACAACCTCAGTGCACTAGACATCGTTTCTCTGCTAGTCCCAAACCTGGCCTTGAGGAACAGCAGTGCCATGAAACCACCAGCTGATTAATGGCATTCTGTATGATGACAGCATGGAAAACTGAGAAATCTTTTTTTTTTTGCGGTACGCGGGCCTCACTGTTGTGGCCTCTCCCGTTGCGGAGCACAGGCTCCGGACGCGCAGGCTCAGCGGCCATGGCTCACGGGCCCAGCCGCTCCGCGGCATGTGGGATCTTCCCGGACCAGGGCACGAACCCGTGTCCCCTGCATCGGCAGGCGGACTCTCAACCACTGCGCCACCAGGGAAGCCCCTGGCTATTAATTTTTGCATTCAACAAATATTCTTGAGCTCTTACTCTGTGCCATTACTGTACTGGGTGCCAACTAGGTAAATGAGAAGTAAGGATAGCTACCTTCTGCATTACTCCAAAGAAAAGGGGTAAACATTTTCTGTTTTTTATGTTGTTTTGTATTGTGTTTTTACGAGCACCGGTTATTTTTAATATTTCACTGAAATACTGAGAAGGAATCATGTACTTATCCATGATAAATATATGCTAGTTTTCTTTGCTAGTTTGAGATATAGTTCATAATATTTTAAGGTTAGGGACTAAGTCTTACTCATCTTTGTATCTTCTGGGCCCTTTCCAGAGCACATGATAGGGACCCCATAAATATCTATTAAATGGATATTAAAACAACAGAATTATTGTATAGTGCGTCAAAATACATCAACCTAATGTGGGTTACACTGGTTGATTCATGCTGATTAAAAACTCTTGATAAGTAGTTAAATTGGTGAAAATAGAACTAATTAATTACTCCTTAATAAAAACTTGAGGTTGAAAAATCATTTTAAATAGAAAATCCATAGAGAAATAAGAAAAGAATCTGAGAGTGAAAGCTTAGGACCTAGGCCTCTATAGTAATTACTCCAAACTTAGTATCTCTAGCCCCTTACCTCTTTGTCTGCAAGTGTCCCTCCCCCTTTCACTAGAATTTACCAAGAATAAATCAATATTTATCTTCTCTCCTACAGTAAATTTTCACCCACACCGATAACATGATCATTTTCACATAATACGAGGTTAACATGTTTCTCGATGTTGAAAATAAAGACATTACTGTATATTTTGTATACATAGGCTATACAAGATAGGTCATAACTACAGTTATCTTTTGCATGTATTGATTCAGTCAATCACAGTAAAGTTATTATTAAGATTAGTAAGTATTAGTGTATTTTTTCTGATTTAAGAAAAGTAAAAGTTCATGAGAAAAATTTGGCTGAACAAAGAAAAATATTTAAATTAAGTGAAATAGATACTGAAGTTTATTTTAGTATTCCCTTTGCCTTTGCAAAAAACACAAAAGTCTGCCTCTTAGCTCTAATCCTTCTTCACAAAACAGGTAGATGCCTTGTCATATTTAAAATGATAATTGCATGTTTAGTAGGTGAATAAATTTAAGAACCTGCAATCAAACCTATAGGGAAAGAGAAGGGAAATAAGACAAAAATTAGATAAAGACATTTCATGGCATAAAATATTTGATATAGTTTCAATTTCCTATCCTTTCAGAGCTAAGTCTGAATTTTAATTTTTTTCTAATATACTGACTCAAGTATTTTATGCTGAAGGAATTATTGAAAAATTGGCTAGCAAACTTTTGATGTAGCAATAAATATTTATGATCTGCTGACTATATTTTTATATTATTCATTGGCTAAATCCTTAGATCTCTTGCTTCCATAGGCCAGTAATTAGGGATGTGAAGTGTGACATTATGCTGTCTCTGTGCCAGTTTCATGAGTAGAATTCATAATGGAATGGGTAACAATCACATCATTGATTATTGTTTATGTAGAAAAGTTAGCGTGTCTCTGTAACTAATATTAGAAATTGAGCATACCAAAAAAAAAAAAAAAGACACTACATAGCTGTTTCAATTGTTCTAGACATTCTAAGGGAACTGATTCCTTTACAGTTAGCTAATGAGCTAATTGACCTTCCATATTTGGGTCCATTAAAATTATCCACCCTGATTTCAGTTAAATGGGATACACAATCCTCTTCCTAGTAGTTCTTCTGCCTTCTAGAATTCATGCAAGCCAAACTTTCAAAGCATAAGCATCTTATAAAATACCTTAAAATAATTTTCATTCGTTTCTTTCTTGGACTTATTAGATGTTTATGACCTCAAAGTTGCATCCCCAGTGATCTTCTTTGGTAGCTTATCATTTTGTCTTTGTTTTAATTTGCTCCCTTTAACACTTAGGTAAGCTGATGAGCCTACTTAAATATAGGTAATTCTGTCACTGGGTGATTTGTGAGTAAAAACAAGACTGTTACATCACGATAAAATATCATGTATGTTTCCATTATGCCAGAATATCTATTCAATTCAGGTGGTCAAAAATGTGAAGTGAGGGTAAACAAAATTTCAAATGATTAACTGTACTCCGTGTCTTAAGAAGTGCCAAGTAAATAGATGAAATGAATCATGAAATTTCATAAACTTATATAACGAAACATCCATGTAGTTAGAAGACAATCCTAAAAGTAACCCCAAACACACTAGAGATAAGGCAGCTCTGCCACTTTGCAAGTGTGAGACTTGGCTTCTCTAATCCATGATCACTTCTATAAAATGGGACAGTATATTCTCCATCAGGTTCTTTCAAGGATTAAAGAGATTAAATCTCTGAAGTGCTTGGCAGAGTTCTTGGCATACAGTTTTACCATTCGTAGCACATAAATAATAGCTATTGTTGTTTTAGCCAATTTGGTCCTCGACCTGTGACATCCAACAGTGGTTGTATTCAGTAGAAAAGATTTAATGGACTGTTTTGCATTATCTAAACCAGAAAAAATCAAGAGACTATGAAAAACTTTCACTTTCCATTGATTAACCTGGAACTATATCGATATGATTCTTATATTTTACTGTGATCTGCAGGAACTTGAAAAAAATAAAGTGCTAATACTATAATTATAAAATTCTTACTCGATTTACTTATATTTTATTTATTTTTTTAACATCTTTATTAGAGTATAATTGCTTTACAATAGTGTGTTAGTTTCTGCTTTATAACAAAGTGAATCAGCTATACATATACATATATACCCGTATCCCCATCCTCCTGTGTCTCCCTCCCACCCTCTCTATCCCACCCCTCTAGCTGGTCACAAAGCACCGAGCTGACCTCCCTGTGCTATGCGGCTGCTTCCCACTAGCTATCTATTTTACATTCGGTAGTGTATATATGTCCATGCCACTCTCTCACTTCGTCCCAGCTTACCCTTCCCCCTCCCCGTGTCCTCAAGTCCATTCTCTACATCTGCGTCTTTATTCCTGTCCTGCCCCTAGGTTCTTCAGAACCTTTTTTTTTTTTTAGATTCCATATATATGTATTAACATACGGTATTTATTTTTCTCTTTCTGACTTACTTCACTCTGTATGACAGTCTCTAGGTCCATCCATCTCACTACAAATAACTCAGTTTCATTTCTTTTTATGGCAGAGTAATATTCCATTGTATATTTGCCCTATCTTCTTTATCCATTCATCTATCTCTGGACACTTAGCTTGCTTCCATGTCCTGGCTATTGTAAATAGAGCTGCAGTGAACATTATGGTACATGACTCTTTTTGAATTATGGTTTTCTCAGGGTATATGCCCAATAGCAGGATTGCTGGGTCGTATGGTAGTTCTATTTATAGTTTTTTGAGGAACCTCCATACTGTTCTCCGTAGTGGCTGTATCAATTTACATTCCCACCAACAGTGCAGGAGGGTTCCCTTTTCTCCACACCCTCTCCAGCATTTGTAGATTTTTTGATGATGGCCATTCTGACCAGTGTGAGGTGATATCTCATTGTAGTTTTTTTTTTTTCTTCTTTTTAAGGAAGATGTTGGGGGTAGGAGTTTATTAATTCATTTATTTATTTTTGCTGTGTTGAGTCTTCATTTCTATGTGAGGGCTTTCTCCAGTTGTGGCAAGCGGGGTCCACTCTTCATCGTGGTGTGCGGGCCTCTCACTATTGCGGCCTCTCTCGTTGCGGAGCACAGGCTCCAGACGCGCAGGCTTAGTAGTTGTGGCTACGGGCCTAGTTGCTCCGCGGCATGTGGGATCCTCCCAGACCAGGGCTCGAACCTGTCTCCCCTGCATTAGCAGGCAGATTCTCAACCACTGGGCCACCAGGGAAGCCCTCATTGTAGTTTTGATTTACGTTTCCCTAATGATTAGTCATGTTGAGCATCCTTCCATGTGTTTGTTGACAATCTGTATATCTTCTTTGGAGAAATGTCTATTTAGGTCTTCTGCCCATTTTTGAATTGGGTTGTTTGCGTTTTTTTGCTATTGAGCTGCATGAGCTGCTTGTAAATTTTGGAGATTAATCCTCTGTCAGTTGCTTCATTTGCAAATATTTTCTCCCATTCTGAGAGTTGTCATTTTGTCTTGTTTATGGTTTCCTTTGCTGTGCAAAAGCTTTTAAGTTTCATTAGGTCCAATTTGTTTATTTTTGTTTTTATTTCCCTTTCTCTAGGAGGTGGGTCTAGGATCTTGCTATGTTTTATGTCATAGAGTGTTCTGCCTATGTGTTCCTCTAAGAGTTTTATAGTGCCTGGCCTTACATTTAGGTCTTTAATCCATTTTCAGTTTATTTTTGTGTATGGTGTTAGGGAGTGTTCTAATTTCATTCTTTTACATGTAGCTGTCCAGTTTTCCCAGCACCAGTTATTGAAGAGGCTGTCTTTTCTCCTTGTATATTCTTGCCTCCTTTACCAAAAGTAAGGTGACCATATATGTGTGGGTTTATCTCTGGGCTTCCTATCCTGTTCCATTGATCTATATTTCTGTTTTTGTGCCGGTACCATACTGCCTTGATTACTGTAGCTTTGTAGTATAGTCTGAAGTCTAGGAGCCTGATTCCTCCAGCTCCATTTTTCTTTCTCAAGATTGCTTTGGCTATTTAGGGTCTTTTGTGATTCCATACAAATTGTGAAATTTTTTCTTCCATTTCTGTGAAAATGCCATTGGTAGTTTGATAGAGATTGCATCGAATCTGTAGATTGGTTTGGGTAGTATAGCCACTTTCACAACGTTGATTCTTCCAATCCAAGAACATGGTATATCTCTCCATCTGTTTGTATCATCTTTAATTTCTTTCATCAGTGTCTTACAGTTTTCTGCATACAGGTCTTTTGTCTCCTTGGGTAGGTTTATTCCTAGGTATTTTATTCTTTTTCTTGCAGTGGTAAATGGGAGTGTTACCTTAATTTCTTTTTTCAGACTTTTCATCATTAGTGTACAGGAATGCAAGAGATTTCTGTGCATTAATTTTGTATCCTGCTACTTTACCAAATTCATTGATTAGCTCCAGTAGTTTTCTGGTAGCATCTTTAGGATTCCCTATGTATAGTATCATGTCATCTGCAAACAGTGACAGCTTTACTTCTTCTTTTCCGATTAGGATTCCTTTTATTTCTTTTTCTTCTCTGATTGCTGTGGCTAAAACTTCCAAAGCTATGTTGAATAGTAGTGGTGAGAGTGGACAACCTTGTCCTATTCCTGATCTTAGTGGAAATGGTTTCAGTTTTTCACCATTGACAACGATGTTGGCTGTGGGTTTGTCATATATGGCCTTTATTATGTTGAGGTAAGTTCCCTCTATGCCTACTTTCTAGAGGGTTTTTATCATAAATGGGTGTTGAATTTTGTCTAAAGCTTTTTCTGCATCTATTGAGATGATCATATGGTTTTTCTCCTTCAATTTGTTAACATTGTTTAACACATTGATTGACTTGTGTATATTGAAGAATCCTTGATTCCTGGGATAAACCCCACTCGATCATGGTGTGTGATCCTTTTAATGTGCTGTTGGATTCTGTTTGCTAGGATTTTGTTAAGATTTTTGTATCTATGCTCATCAGTGATATTGGCCTTGTATCTATGCTCATCAGTGATATTCGCCTGTAGTTTTCTTTTTTTGTGACATCTTTATCTGGTTTTGGTATCAGGGTGATGGTGGCCTCGTAGAATGAGTTTGGGAGTGTTTCTCCCTCTGCTATATTTTAGAAGTTTGAGAAGGATGGGTGTTAGCTCTTATCTAAACGTTTGATAGAATTTGCCTGTGAAACCATCTGGTCCTGGGCTTTTGTTGGAAGATTTTTAATCACAGTCTCAATTTCAGTGATTGTGATTGGTCTGTTTACATTTTCTGTTTCTTCCTGGTTCAGGCTCAGAAGGTTGTGCTTTTCTAAGAATTTGTCCATTTCTTCCAGGTTGTCTAATTTATTGGCATATTGTTGCTTGTAGTAATCTCTCATAATCTTTTGTATTTCTGCAGTGTCAGTTGTTACTTCTCCTTTTTCATTTCTAATTCTATTGATTTGAGTCTGCTCTCTTTTTTTCTTGATGAGTCTGGCTAATGGTTTATCAATTTTGTTTAGCTTCTCAAAGAACGAGCTTCTAGTTTTATTGATCGTTGCTATCGTTTCCTTCATTTCTTTTTCATTTATTTCTGCTCTGACCTTTATGATTTCTTTCCTTCTGCTAACTTTGGGGGTTTTTTGTTCTTCTTTCTCTAATTGCTTTAGGTATAAGGTTAGGTTGTTTATTTGAGATGTTTCTTGTTTCTTGGCGTAGGATTGTATTGCTATAGTCTTTGATCTTAGAACTGCTTTTGCTGCATCCCGTATGTTATGAGTTATCGTGTTTTCATTGTTGTTTCTAGGTATTTTTTAATTTCCTCTTTTTTTTTTTTTTTTTTTTTTTTTTTTTTGCAACAGGGAAAAGTCAGTTTATTTATTTATTTATTTTTAAGATGTTGGGGGTAGGCATTTATTAATTAATTTATTATTTATTTTTGCTGTGTTGGGTCTTCGTTTCTGTGCGAGGGCTTCCTCCAGTTGTGGCAAGCGGGGGCCACTCTTCATCGCAGTGCGCGGGCCTCTCACTATCGCGGCCTCTCTTTTTGCGGAGCACAGGCTCCACACGCGCAGACTCAGTAGTTGTGGCTCACGGGCCTAGTCGCTCCGCGGCATGTGGGATCCTCCCAGCCCAGGGCTCGAACCTGTGTCCCCTGCATTAGCAGGCGGACTCTCAACCACTGCGCCACCAGGGAAGCCCCTTTTAATTTCCTCTTTGATTTCCTCAGTGTTCTCTTGGTTATTTAGTAGTATATGGTTTAGCCTCTATGTGTTTGTATTTTTTACAGATTTTTTCCTGTAATTGATATCTAGTCTCATGGCATTGTGGTCAGAAAAGATACTTGATATGGTTTCACTTCTCTAAAATTTGCTAAGGCTTAATTTGTGACCCAAAATATGATCTATCTTGGAGAATGTTCCATGAGCACTTGAGAAGCAAGTGTATTCTGTTGTTTGGGGATGGAATGTCCTATAAATATCACTTAAGTCCATCTTGTTTAATGTATCATTTAAAGCTTGTGTTTCCTTATTTATTTTCATTTTGGATGATCTGTCCATTGGTGAAAGTGGCATGTTAAAGTCCCCTACTATGATTGTGTCACAGTCGATTTCCCCTTTTATAGCTGTTGGCATTTCCCTTATATTTTGAGGTGCCCCATGTTGAGTGCATATATATTTACAATTGTTATATCTTCTTGGATTGATCCTTTGATCATTATGTAGTGTCCTTCTTTGTCTCTTGTAATAGTCTTTATTTTAAAGTCTATTTTGACTGATATGAGAATTGCTATTCCAGCTCTCTTTTGATTTCCATTGGCGTAGAATATCTTTTTCCATCCTCTCACTTTCAATCTGTATGTTTTCCTAGGTCTAAAGAGGGTCTCTTTAGACATCATATATATGGGTCTTGTTTTTGTATCCATTCAGCCAGTCTATGTCTTTTAGAGGGAGCGTTTAATCCATTTACCTTTAATTTAATTATCAACATGTATCTCCCTATTACTATTTTCTTAATTGTTTTGGGTTTGTTTTTGTATGTCTTTTCCTTCTCTTGTGTTTCCTGCCTAGAGAAGTTCCTTTAGCATTTGTTGTAAAGCTGGTTTGGTGGTGCTGAATTCTGTTAGCTTTTGCTTATCTGTAAAGGTTTTAATTTCTCTGTTGAATCTGAATGAGATCCTTGAAGGGTAGAGTAATCTTGGTTGTAGGTTTTTCCCTTTCATCACTTTAAATATGTCTTGCCACTCCCTTCTGGCTTGCAGAGTTTCTGCTGAAAAATCAACTGTTAACCTTATGGGGATTCCCTTGTTTGTTATTTGTTGTTTTTCCCTTGCTGCTTTTAATATTTTTTCTTTGTATTTAATTTTTGATAGTTTGATTAATATGTGTCTTGGCGTGTTTCTCCTTGGATTTATGCTACAGCATAAGGGGACTCTCTGCACTTCCTGGACTTGATTGACTATTTCGTTTCCCATATTAGGGAAGTTTTCAACTATAATCTCTTCAAATATTTTCTCAGCCCCTTTCTTTTTCTCTTCTTCTGGGACCCCTATAGTTCGAATGTTGGTGTGTTTAATGTTGTCCCAGAGGTCTGTGAGACTGTTTTCAATTCTTTTCATTCTTTTTTCTTTATTCTGCTCTGAGGTAGTTATTTCCACTATTGTATCTTCCAGGTCACTTATCCATTCTTCTTCCACAGTCATTCTGCCATTGATTCCTTCTAGAGAATTTTAAATTTCACTTATTGTGTTGTTCATCATTGTTTATTTGCTCTTTAGTTCTTCTAGGTCCTTGTTAAATGTTTCTTGTATTTTCTCCATTCTATTTCCAAGATTTTGGATCATCTTTACTATCATTACTCTGAATTCTTTTTCAGGTAGACTGCCTATTTCGTCTTCATTTGTTTGGTCTGTTGGGTTTTTACCTTGCTGCTTCATCTGTTGTGTGTGTTTCTCTGTCTCCTCATTTTGCTTAACTTACTGTGTTTGGGGGTCTCCTTTTCTCAGGCTGCAGGTTTGTAGTTCCCGTTGTTTTTGGTGTCTGCCCCAGTGGGTAAGGTTGGTTCAGTGGGTTGTGTAGGCTTCCTTGTGGAGGGGACTAGTGTCTGTGTTCTGGTGGATGAGTCTGGATCTTGTCTTTCTGGTGGGCAAGACTGCGTCCGGTGGTATGTTTTGAGGTGTCTGTGACTTTATTATGATTTTAGGCAGCCTCTCTGCTAATGGGTGAGGTTGTGTTCCTGTCTTGCTAGTTGTTTGGCATAGGGTGTCCAGCACTGTAGCTTGCTGGTCGTTGAGTGGAGCTGGGTCTTTATGTTGAGGTGGAGATCTCTGGGAGAGCTTTCACCATTTGATATTACGTGGAGCTGGGAGGTCTCTGGTGGACCAATGTCCTGAACTCGGTTCTCCCACCTCAGAGGCACAGGCCTGACACCCTGCCGGAGCACCAAGACCCTGTTAGTCACACGGCTTGCTCTCGTGAGGCCACGAGCTGGGCGGGCCGTGCAGGCTGCAAGTGCACGTGTGCGGGCCGGTATGTGAGGGCGGCCGCGTCTAGATTTACTATTAAAAAGCAAGAAATTTTCATTGTTTCTGACTCTGTCATTGCCTATATTTGATTGGAATGCAAAATGTATTGTAACTCTTAAACGAACAAATTAACATATAAACATATGGATCTATTTGCATGTATATTCATGTAGATATATATTCTCTAGTTGTAGTGGAGGAGAGGACAATTTCAAATCTTTGATGATGATTCTCTGGTAACATTGCAGTCGGCTTCAGTATGGTATAATAATTGTAACATTGGGAACAGAAGGAGATACGATTGTTTTCTCTGTGCCATTTTTCTGTTGTACCTGAGAATAGAATAATCTCCCATTGTGTGCGGGGACATTGCTGCATATCTTCCTGAAACTCCTAGACTAGTAACATTGTTCATCCCCAAAAGCATCAATGTACAGTGCTGAGCATGGAGAGGGTAGTGGCAAAGTATGTGCCCTGTGGAGGAAGTTCTCGGTGTCTGATATTATAAGGTGTCATATGATCTCCCTTTATCTGCACATAAATCAAAGACATAATAACTATCTTTCTCTAGATTCCAAAATTTCAGTGCAGCCAAGACAAAATTGTTTCTTTCCCTTTGCCATGTGTCTTGTGGGATTTTTAATTGGCAGTGTTTGGTGTATTTGGCCCAATGAGCAGACTGATTTCTTGATACTTGTATAAAATATTGCTCTTTCATGAACTGAAATTGGAAATAAAAGTGGCCAAGTTTGAACGATCAAAGTCTGTCAGTGAAGATTCACATCTGCCAAGCCTGTTTCCCTCTTAACAAGTTAGAAGGGCTCTCTCATCAAACCTTGGACCAGTGTGTATGCAATACACAGACACATTTTTTAAACATCTTTATTGGTGTATAATTGCTATACAATAGTGTGTTATTTTCTGCCATACAACAAAGTGAATCAGCTGTACATATACACATAACCCCATATCTGCTTCCTCTTGTGTCTCCCTCCCACCCTCCCTATCCCACCCCTCTGTGGTGGGTCTGACCATAGCACAGCAATCTGATCTCTAGCATAGCACAGCTGATCTCCCTGTGCTATGTGGCTGCTTCCCACTAGCTATCTATTTACACTTGGTAGTGTATATATGTCCATGCCACTCTCTCACTTCATCCCAGCTTACCCTTCCCCCTCCCCATGTCCTCAAGTCCATTCTCTACATCTGTGAACAGACACATTTTTAGCACAGCACATTTGTTCTTTCTGCCAGCCATTTGATGAAGCTCAGCGACTTAATGCTGCACCAGTTCAGAAATCCATATGGAAGAAATGTCCTGGCAGCCTTCATTTCAGCAAGGCAGCAGGGGCTCTGTAATTTTTCACACAAAGGGGGTGAAGTCGTAGATCAACATAACCTGATATGTTATACTACCAGTTAAGGGTGGTTGATTGGCTTGCAGTAGAAGCAGTAGCCATAGCACTTTCCAGAAATACCACATAGGGTGACAGCCATCCAGGGTTGAGAGCTTCCTTCACCAACGAGTCCCAACAATAGACATCCCCCCATCCCTAGTCTGGATACTCAAGACCAGCACCCAGCTCACATTGAAGCAAATAGTATATATTTCTCAAAAACAATTCAAGGAAACAACTTCACAGAATGTTATCTGGAGCCTTGAAAAAGAGAGGGGTTTTTCCCCCCTTTTCTATATCGATTTCACATTATCAAAAACTAAATTCTTCTTTCCTCTGACTAAAAACACTGCTTCTACCTGTCTTAAAAGTGCATGGAGATTGTCGATCAGGTAGCAAACACACACACAGAGTTACACACGCTTTCACACATTTGGCAGGAGGCTGCTGCCTGAAATGAAGTGGATGCTCCAGTCCTTTTCATCTCTCTCATTCTCTCTCCTTATTATTCATTTTTCTTGCTCAGTCAGAATGACTGGCAACTGACAGTTTCAGGTAGAGTAGAATAAACTGTTGGAAAGAATATCCATGACCAGTTTCTGGCTCCACCCCAGCCAGTTGGCCCCCATCATTTCAGAGGAGGTTTTTTGGCCCACTCCATACACTGTTGGAGTTACTTCAGAAGATGGCACTGGGTCATGCCACATTGGCCCCGAAGAGTCATTTATGCAAAAAAGAATCATTCTTCTTCAGGAATACAGGTAATACTTTTTGAAAATAAACGTGCACATTACTTACTGTCCATGTAAAATGATGAGTCTTTCCCATAAGGTACTTCTGTAGCTCAGGTTTTCATGTGGAGTTGTATGTGGTTGAGCAGATTTCTGTGGTGCATCCACCCACGTGTGTCCATACACACAGGAAAACTCTAGAATACATTATTGTCTTGCTCTTCTAAACTTTCATGTCCTGCCAGGGTTTTAAGATATTTTTAATTCTTTTGTTTTTATTTTCTTCTAGTGGAGTCATGAGCTGTCTTTATTTTTTTTAACATCTTTATTGGAGTATAGTTGCTTTACAATGGTGTATTCATTTCTGCTTTATAACAAGGTGAATCAGCTATACATATACATATGTCCCCATATCTCCTCCCTCTTGCATCTCCCTCCCTCCCACCCTCCCTATCCCACCCCTCAAAGTGGTCACAAAGCACCGAGCTGATCTCTCTGTGCTATGCGGCTGCTTCCCACTAGCTATCTATTTTACATTTGGTAGTGTATATATGTCCATGCCACTCTCTCACTTCGTCCCAGCTTACCCTTCCCCCTCCCCATGTCCTCAAGTCCATTCTCTACGTCTGCTTCTTTATTCCTGTCCTGCCCCTAGGTTCTTCAAAACCATTTTTTTTTTAGATTCTATATATATATAGGTGTTAGCATACGGTATTTGTTTTTCTCTTTCTGACTGACTTCACCCTGTACGACATTGTCTACATCCATCCATCTCACTACAAATAACTGAATTTCGTTTCTTTTTATGACTGAGTAATATTCCATTGTATATATGTGCCACATCTTCTTTATCCATTCATCTGTCTCTGGACACTTAGGTTACCTTCATGTACTGGCTGTTGTAAACAGAGCTACAATGAATATTGTGGTACGTGACTCTTTTTTTTCCGTTTATTTTTTTAAATTTATTGTCTTGCATTTAAATTTTCATTTCTCTGCTAGATTTACATAAAGGCACTATTTAATTAATTACTTAATTTATAAATGGTAACTATTTTAGACTGTATTCTGTTACTGGTATGTAAAAATGCAATTGCCTTTTGTTTCATTTTTTTTTAATGTCTGGCATTCTTATAAACTCTCTAATTCTAATATTTCTGTAACTTAGGAATTTTTTAAAATATCTTTATTGGAGTAAAATTGCTTTCAGTCTTTTTGAATTACGGTTTTCTCAGGGTATATGCCCAGTATTGGGATTGCTAGGTCGTATGGTAGTTCTATTTTAGTTTTTTAAGTAACCTCCATACTGTTATCCATAGTGGCTATATCAATTAACATTCCCACCAACTCCCTTTTCTCCACACCCTCTCCAGCATTTATTGTTTGTAGATTTTTTTTTACATCTTTATTGGAGTATAATTGCTTTACAATGGTGTGTTAGTTTCTGCTTTATAAAAAGGTGAATCAGTTATACATAATATTTATACATAAACATACATAAACATATGCTCCCATATACATAAACATATGCTCCCATATCTCCTCCCTCCCGCGTCTCCCTCCGTCCCACCCTCCCTATCCCACCCCTCCAGGTGGCCACAAAGCACCGAGCTGATCTCCCTTTGCTATGCTGCTGCTTCCCACTAGCTATCTACCCTATGCCCAGCAGTGTATATATGTCCATGCCTCTTTCTCTCTGTCACAGCTTACCCTTCCCCCTCCCCATATCCTCAAGTCCATTCTCTAGTAGGTCTGTGTCTTTATTCCTGTCTCACCCCTAGGTTCTTTATGACATTTTTTTTTATTCTTAAATTCCATATATATGTGTCAGCATACGGTATTTGTCTTTCTCTTTCTGACATACTTCACTCTGTATGACAGACTCTAGGTCCATCCACCTCATTACAAATAGCTCAATTTCATTTCTTTTTATGGCTGAGTAATATTCCATTGTTTATATGTGCCACATCTTCTTTATCCATTCATCCGATGATGGACATGTAGGTTGTTTCCATCTCTGGGCTATTGTAAATAGAGCTGCAATGAACATTTTGGTACCTGACTCTTTTTGAATTATGGTTTTCTCAGGGTATATGCCCAGTAGTGGGATTGCTGGGTCATATGGTAGTTCTATTTGTAGTTTTTTAAGGACCCTCCATACTGTTCTCCATAGTGGCTGTACCAATTCACATTCCCACCAGCAGTGCAAGAGTGTTCCCTTTTTTCCACACCCGCTCCAGAATTTATTGTTTCTAGATTTTTTGATGATGGCCATTCTGACCTGTGTGAGGTGATACTTCACTGTAGTTTTGATTTGCATTTCTCTAATGATTAGTGATGTTGAGATCCTTTCATGTGTTTGTTGGCAATCTGTATATCTTCTTTGGAGAAATGTTGATTTAGGTCTTCGTCCCTTTTTGGATTGTGTTGTTTGTTTTTTTGATATTGAGTTGCATGAGCTGCTTGTAAATTTTGGAGGTAAATCCTATATCAGTTGCTTCATTTGCAAATCTTTTCTCCCTTTCTGAGTGTTGTCTTTTCGTCTTATTTATTTATGGTTTCTTTCGCTGTGCAAAAGCTTTTAAGTTTCATTAGGTCCCATTTGTTTATTTTTGTTTTTATTTCCATTTCTCTAGGAGGTGGGTCAAAAAGGATCTTGCTGTGATTTATATCATAGAGTGTTCTGCCTATGTTTTCCTCTAAGAGTTTGATAGTTTCTGGCCTTACATTTAGGTCTTTAATCCGTTTTGAGCTTATTTTTGTCTGTGGTGATAGCGAGTGTTCTAATTTCATTCTTTTACATGTAGCTGTACAGTCTTTCCAGCACCACTTATTGAAGAGACTGTCTTTTCTCCATTGTATATTCTTGCCTCCATTATCAAATATAAGGTAATAATATGTGTGGGGATTTAACTCTGGGCTTTCTATCCTGTTCCATTGATCTATATTTCTGTTTTTCTGCCAGTACCATACTGTCTTAATTACTGTAGCTTTGTAGTATAGTCTGAAGTCAGGGATCCTGATTCCTCCAGCTCTAGTTTTCTTTCTCAAGATTGCCTTGGCTATTTGGGTTCTTTTGTGTTTCCATACAGATTGTGAAATTTTTGTTCTAGTTCTGTGAAAAATGCCATTGGTAGTTTCATAGGGATTGCATTGAATCTGTGGATTGGTTTGGGTAGTATAGTCATTTTCACAATGTTGATTCTTCCAATCCAAGAACATGGTATACCTCTCCATCTGTTTGTATCATCATTAATTTCTTTCATCAGCGTATTATAGTTTTCTGCATACAGGTCTTTTGTCTCCTTGGGTAGGTTTATTCCTAGGTATTTTATTCTTTTTCTTGCAGTGGTAAATGGGAGTGTTTCCTTAATTTCTTTTTCAGACTTTTCGTCATTACTGTACAGGAATGCAAGAGATTTCTGTGCATTAATTTTGTATCCTGCTACTTTACCAAATTCATTGATTAGCTCCAGGAGTTTTCTGGTAGCATCTTTAGGATTCTCTATGTGTAATATCATGTCATCTGCAAACAGTGACAGCTTTACTTCTTCTTTTCCAATTAGGATTCCTTTTATTTCTTTTTCTTCTCTGATTGCTGTGGCTAAAACTTCCAAAACTACATTGAATAGTAGTAGTGAGAGTGGGCAACCTTGTCTTCTTCCTGGTCTAGTGGAAATGGTTTCAGTTCTTCACTATTGAAAATGATGTTGGCTGTGGGTTTGTCAATTATGGCCTTTATTATGTTGAGGTAAGTTCCCTCTATGCCTACTTTCTCGAGGGTTATTATCATAAATGGGTGTTGAATTTTGTCGAAAGCTTTTTCTGCATCTATTAAGATGATCATATGGTTTTTCTCCTTCAATTTGTTAATATGGTGTACAACATTGATTGATTTGCATATATTGAAGAATCCTTGATTCCTGGATTAAACCCCACTTGATTATGGTTTATGATCCTTTAAATGTGCTGTTGGATTCTGTTTGCTAGTATTTTGTTGAGGATTTTGCATCTGTGTTCATCAGTGATATTGGTCTGTAGTTTTCTTATTTTGTGAAATCTTTGTCTGGTTTTGGTATCAGGGTGATGGTGGCCTCGTAGATTGAGTTTGCTAGTGTTCCTCCCTCTGCTATGTTTTGGAAGAGTTTGAGAATTATAGGTGTTAGCTCTTCTCTAAGTGTTTGATAGAATTCTCCAGTGAAGCTATCAGGTCCTGGGCTTTGTTTATTGGAAGATTTTTAATCACAGTTTCAATTTCAGTGCTTGTGATTAGTCTGTTTATATTTTCTGTTTCTTCCTGGTTCAGTCTCGGAAGGTTGTGCTTTTCTAAGAATTTTTCCATTTCTTCCAGGTTGTCCATTTTATTGGCGTATAGTTGCTTGTAGTAATCTCTCATAATCATTTGTATTTCTGCATTGTCAGTTGTTACTTCTCCTTTTTCATTGCTAATCTATTGATTTGAGTCTTCTCCCTTTTTTTCTTGATCAGTCTGGCAAATGGTTTATCACTTTTGTTTGTCTTCTCAAAGAACCAACTTTTAGTTTTATTGATCTTTGCTATCATTTCCTTCATTTCTTTTTCATTTATTTCACCTCTGATCTTTATGATTTCTTTCCTTCTGCTAACATTGGGGGTTTTTTGTTTTTCTTTCTCTAATTGCTTTAGGTGTAAGGTAGGTTATTTATTTGAGATGTTTCTTTTTCTTGAGGTAGGATTTTATTGCTACAAACTTCCCTCTTCGAACTGCTTTTGCTGCATCCCATAGGTTTTGGGTTGTCGTGTTTTCACTGTCATTTGTTTTTAGGAATTTTTTGATTTCCTCTTCGTTTTCTTCAATGAGCACTTGGTAATTTATTAGCATGTTGCTTAGACTCCATGAGTTTATATTCTTTACATTTTTTTCCTGTAATTGATATCTAGTCTCCTAACTTTGTGCTCGGAAAAGATACTTAATACGATTTCAATTTTCTTAAATTTACCAAGGCTTGATTTGTGACCCAAGACATAATCTTTCCAGGAGAATGTTCCATGAGCACTTGAGAAGCAAGTGTATTCTGTTGTGTTTGGATGGAATGTCCTATAAATATCAGTTATGTCCCTATTGTTTAATGTACCATTTAAAGCTTGTTTTTCTTATTTATTTTTATTTTGGATGATCTGTCCACTGGTGAAAGTGGCATGTTAAAGTCCCCTAGTATGATTGTGTTACTGTCAGTTTTCCCTTTTATGGCTGTTAGCATTTGCCTTATGTATTGAGGTGCTCCTGTGTTGGGTGCCTAAATATTTACAATTGTTATATCTTCATCTTGGATTGATCCTTTGATCATTATGTAGTGTCCTTCTTTGTCTCTTTTAATAGTCTTTATTTTGAAGTCTATTTTGTCTGATATGAGAATTGCTACTCCAGCTTTATTTTGATTTCCATTTGCATGGAATATCTTTTTCCATCCTCTCACTTTCAGTCTGTATGTGTCCCTAGGTCTGAAGTTGGTCGCTTGTAGACAGCATATATATACAGGTCTTGTTTGTGTATCCATTCAGCTAGTCTATGTCTTTTCCTGGGAGCATTTAATCCATTTACATTTAAGGTAATTATCAACACGTAGGTTCCTATTACCGTTTTCTTAATTGTTTGAGTTTTGTTATTGTCAGTCTTTTCCTTCTCTTGTGTTTCCTGCCTAGAGAAGTTCCTTTAGCATTTATTTTAAAGCTGGTTTGTTGGTGCTGAATTCTCTTAGCCTTTGCTTGTCTGTAAATGTTTTAATTTCTCTGTTGAATCTGAATGAGATCCTTGCTGGGTAGAGTAATCTTTGCTGTAGGTTTTTCCCCTTCATCACTTTAAACATGTCCTGGCACTCCTTTCTGGCTTGCAGAGTTTCTGCTGAAAAATCAACTGTTAACCTTATGGGCATTCCCTTGTATATTATTTTTTGTTTTTCTCTTACTGCTTTTAATATTTTTTCTTTGTATTTAATTTTTGATAGTTTGATTAATATGTGTCTTGGTGTGTTTGACCTTGGATTTATCCTGTATGGGACTCTTTGTGCTTCCTGTCTGTAATTGCCTATTTCCTTTCCCATATTAGGGAAGTTTTCAACTATATTCTCCTCAAATATTTTCTCAGTCCCTTTTTTTTCTCTTCTTCTTCTGGGACCCCTGTAATTTGAATGTTAGTGTGTTTAATGTCCCAGAGGTCTGTGAGACTGTTCTCAATTATTTTCATTCTTTTTTCTTTATTCTGCTCTGAGGTAGTTATTTCCATTATTTTATCTTCCGTGTCACTTATCCGTTCTTCTGCCTCAGTTATTTTGCTATTGATTCCTTCTAGAGAAGTTTTAATTTTATTTATTGTGTTGTTTATCATTGTTTGTTTGCTTTTTAGTTCTTCTAGTTCCGTGTTAAATGTTTCTTGTATTTTCTCCATTCTATTTCCAAGATTTTGGATCATCTTTACCATCATTACTCTGAATTCTTTTTTAGGTAAACTGACTATTTCCTCTTCATTTGTTTCATCTGGTGGCTTTTTACCTTGCTGCTTCATCTGTTGTTTGTTTCTCTGTCTTCTCATTTTGCTTAACTTACTGTGTTTGGGGTCTCCTTTTCTCAGGCTGCAAGTTTATAGTTCCCATTGTTTTGGTGTCTGCCCCAGTGGGTAAGGTTGGTTCAGTGGGTTTGTAGGCCTCCTGGTGGAGGGTACTAGTGCCTGTGTTCTGGTGGATGAGGCTGTATCTTGTCCTCCTGGTGGGCAGGACCACATCCGGTGGTGTGTTTTGGGGTGTCTGTGACGTTCTTCTGATTTTAGGCAGCCTCTGTGCTAATGGGTGGAGTTCTGTTCCTTTCTTGCTAGTTGTTTGGCATAGGGTGTCCAGCACTGTAGCTTGCTGGTCGTTGAGTTGAACTAGTTCTTAACATTGAGATGGAGATCTCTGGTAGAGCTTTTGCCATTTGATATTACGTGGGACCAGGAGGTCTCTGGTGGACCAAAGGTATCTTTAGATGCAGGAAGCTATTTTCATTTTATAGAGTCCCTCTGATAATATATTTGTCTCTTTTTCTTGTCTTTGTTTAAAAGTCATTGCATTCTTTTAGGGAAATAGATTCACTGAACATTTTATGCTATTGAATTCCTAAAATGAGGAAGGTATTTAGAAAGCCTCTGCTCTTCGGAGTTTTGCAAAGAAAAAAAAGGAAACAAAAACAGTCTTTTGAAAAAAAAAAAAAAAAGCAGTCTTTTGTACTTTCTTTTTGTGGCTTTACTTATAGTTTTTTTTTTTTTTACTTATAGTTTTAATCTGAAGTGTTGTTTCATCTCTGCCAGATCAGCAAATAATCAGTGTCTTTAGATTCTCTTTGAATATATTTCTTTCTTCCTCCTTTCCCACAAAGTAAAATGCAAGTATTTAAATATATCTTACCACTCAGTGCCAAACACAAAAGAAATGTAAATATATCGTCAGCCTAATTCACATCTGCCAGAGAGTAATTGTCGGATGCATGCTGATTAAACATAATTTTTTTTTAAACCAAGCTTTTAATTAGGCATCTGCACCAGGTCACACAGATGAAATTATAAAATATGATTAAGAAGGCTTTCATTCTTTTGAGAAACAAGGTGCAATGCCAATATCTTGGTATCCTTTTGCCTATATATGAGTGTTAGAATCACTGGCTATTTGTCAAAAATCAAGGAACCTTGGGGTAAGCCCCCAAAGGCCTGTCACTTATCTGTTTAACAGCACCAGTGAAATTTCCCAATGCCTTTTATGAGTGCAGTAGAAGGGCTTTCCACATTCTCGTCTGATATAGGAACTTTTAAAGCTGCACCTTTGAAACTACCTTTTCTGATTTTCCATGCATGAAAAGAAACTAGACCAAGAAAAGTTAAATTTCTTGCCCCAAATCACATAGCTATTGAAATAATTTATACTATAGCTTATGATGGTTACAGAGTTCTGTGAGTTACAGTGCCCTGTCACCTCTCTGCCTCAGCATCCTCAAAACCTTCTTCCAAACAGCTTATGTTGGAGCACTGCAGAAAGTGGACTGGGATATTACAGTGGATTCCCCAGTTTGCAATTATTTGCTTCACTGCTTCCCTCTATTAACTTGAGTAATCAAAAGAATATTGCAGTTCGTCTCTCAATTTTCATATTCAGGAATTAAGGATATTTTACCCAGCATGTCAATTGGTACAACTGGAAAGACACAAAAGTGTCCCCAAGTCAAAATATGTCCTGGTCTGTTTGAAATTCTTAACATTTGTGTTAAAACTTGGGTTCAATTCCTAAATCTTACCTAATTACCAAGGTTCAGTTCTCCTAGCTTAGTTTCCACATGTATAAAATACAGGTAACAATGGTAATAACCTCAAATGGATTTTTGAAGGATCAGGTAAAATAGAATTTGTTAAATGCCAGATAAATATTAAATATATTAAAATGGTAGCCACTATGGTCAGAGAAACTCTAGGTGAGATTAATGTGGTTAGAAAGGTAGAAGAATTAAGATATCAGGAAGAGTAACACACAGGAAGAGGTCGCTAACTCTCAACAATAAATGGTGGTCAGAAAGGTGATCGAAAAAGTGAAGTTGGTCTCACAGGGTAACTAGGAGTTTGTTAGTGGAGACAAAGCATGGGAAGAGTGAGAGGATGGAAAGATGTAGCATGTGTAGGACGTAGCTCTGAGCTTGGCCAACTAAAGCACAGAGTAGGTTGGAAAGAGGCAAGAGATGGTGAAAATGTAGACTGAGAGACTTATATGCTGAGCTCGAGAACTTGGACTCTATTCTCTTTTTATGAGCAGGCACTGACAGATATTAAGTAGAAAGGACATCAGAAAGTATGGTATGAAAAACGAGTTGACGGAGAGGCAGGTGGAAGGCAGTGCCCAGTGCTTTAGAGTCCCTGAAACTAATGCCTGTGACCTGCAGAATAGTAACACTCTCCTGGTTCCTGAGACGATCCTGATCAGAAGAGGGGGCTTATTAACAACTCCATGTAATCCTAGTCAATATGGGGTGAGATTAGGTAACCTCATAATCCCACAGACTCATTGAGTCATTCCATATGCTAGGCTTCCCTCTCCTCCTTCCCTAGTCTTTCCTGCTATGACATCAGGAAGACCAGCTAAGGGACTGTTGCAGGAGTTCATACAATGGGTAAGTTCCCAACCTAGGGTGGTGGAACAATTGCAGACATAGCTAAGAGGTAGAATCCAAGGACCTTAGTGTTAGAATTTCAGAGTGAAGAAAATGTCTTAGAAATCATCTGTTTCAATCTTCTCTATTTATGCTATGGTGCCTGACTCATGGTAGTAAATCTTTGCTGAATAAATTAGTAAACAAATGAGGGATAAGACCCAGAGATTGACACCACTAATTATTGGCATACCTGGCATAAACTTTCTGCCATAAACATAAACCTTCTGACTCCTAAATCAGTGCTCTTTCCATTATGCCACACTTGGTTTTATAATGTAAAAAAGAAAAGAAAGAGGATTAAAACATCTTATTTTAGTGCTACAGATCAATTCAACTCATTTTCATTCACAATGTCATTTATAATGTAGCACATAAGAATTAACAAACTAAAATTCTCCTGATGAAGGCTTTTGTCCTGCCTCCTATACCTTCCATAACCTAAGTATTTGCTTTTGCATTTCTGCAAAATTTGTTGGTGTCTGCAATAATGCTCTTTCTAAGACAGATGTTTAAAGTCAATAGAATGATGGTAAGTTCCAGAACCTCCACGATGGAATCTTCTCCAGTTGTTGGCTGTTTTTATAACTTGCACTCTGAAGAGACCATTTGGGAATTTTAGAAACCACTTTAAATTGTTCCAAAAGACTGATGCTTCCACTTTTATGAGAATGGAAATTGAGGAAATAGTGATTTTTAGCAAAAGGAATTAGATTTAGGCATAAGGAAAAATTTGGGGGCAATAAGAAGCATTGAACCCTGTAACAAATTCATCAGGAAAACTGAGAAAGCAAGGCAAAAGCCCATTTATCTGGGGGATACTTATCATCAGACCTTTCTCACTTTGTGAAATAGTTGAGAAAATGCCAAGACCCTCACGTGTGGATGTTCTACGTTCCATCCACCACCCCCCCAACAGCCCCTGCCACACAGTTCACCCATGCTCTGTCTTTCTGATCCCTCCACCCTAACCACATTGTACTTCTATTCCAGAAGGGAATGAGGAATCTAAGGATACTTTCATGAGGCACTAGTCTTCCTTGTTGGGAAACAGTGTATTCAGCTACAAGGATGAACATTATCTGTCCTCTCAAATTTCTGCAAGCAAACTGCCAAATAATTTAATAAAATTCAGCAGTTTCTTTTTTAAAAATGGAACTACTTATTCTTTCTCCTTCTTAGGATATTCTTACTTTTGAATCTTTTTCAGTCATTTGTTAAAATTTTTAATATGTATATTTATATATGTAATATCATGATAGCTGAGCATTTTCACAGACATCTCTTTCCTATAAGGTAGATAGAACAGCTACTGTTAGTCCATTTTATAGATGATGAAACTGATGAATGACTTTCTCAAAGAACAACCCAAGGAGACCCAGCTTTAATTTTATTTGTCTATCTGACATACCACAGTGCTTCACTTTGGGGAATACATTTTATCAAGAACAGTTATTTTCAATTTCATTGAAGTGGTGAGTGGCACATGCCCAAAAGTACATGTCAAAATTTATTATGTCTTGGGGGGTTATAGAATAAAGGGAAAATGAATATTCAATATTATAATAAAATTGGCTGTTATAATAAAATCGTATATTGTTATTATAAAAAACACAAGCTTCAGAAAGAAGAAAAGGCAGTCAAATTGTATTAGCTGGAGAGGAAACTCAAAAAATAGTAATTTTTCAATGTAAAATACATGTAATTGGTGGGATAGGAGTAGTCAGTGAGATTTTATTTTTTTCTTTTAACAAAAATCTATGTGACTTGGCAAAAACAAGTTAGAAACACAGCAGTGAATTTAGCTGTGAAATCCAATCCAGTTTTTCTTTTCCTAAGCCTTTCTATCCTTTATTTAATGAGAATTTATCCTAAATACTTAAAAAGTTCTCAGCATAGTAATGATACTCTATATTTTATGGAAAAAACTTGGAACAGGTAGAAAACTCTCACAAAGGCATAAAGTTTGAGGTGAGTTTATGGTCACAAACATGAGACAGGAGCGATCTGTGTAGGAATAATGGAAGATATCTTTGAAGAGGTCAGGAAAGAAATGAATTATCTGGAATGAAGTTATACATAGAAAAGAAGTGAACTTGAGGATAGAGGAACAGCAGGATTCAAATTAAAAGGCAAGTTATCAAGTTATGAATTATGAACAGTAAAGATACCAGCTTCCTAAGAAAGGTAACTTATGGGGGGGGGCAGGTGAATACAAAAACAAGTTGGAAAGGCTAGTGGTAAAGAGTGTTAAGCAGCAGTTCTGAAGATTGAGTAGTTTGAAGTTAATAGAGGAGATAGTAGGATCAGAATGGAGTGTGAAGTGAACTATTCTAGTCTGGTCCAAGGTGGTACTTAAGGAAGGTAGACAGCAGGTGGTAAGTGAGAGCAGCTGAAAAGGAAGGTTGTGTAGCCACAGTGACTCAAAGAAGGTGGGAGCAGAGGAAAGAGGTATAAAAATACCTCCATTTTAAGCAATCAGTGCTTTACTAAAGAATGCTCTATTTTATTCAAAATGATGAAGTACCCAAGAGGTATCCAATATTGTATTTTGATTTCCATGACTAAGAAAGAAACCAATTACCTTAGAACATTTTCTCATACAGGCCAGCATTTGACACTTCCTGCTTCATCAGCCTCACTCTCCTTCACTTGCACTTTGAAATCCCATAACTGGGAATCAGGTCATTATGAGATCAGCCCTGTTGGAGACACCAAGCTCATCAGTCACACCATATTTGACCAATACACCTGAAGGCAATAGCCCTAAAACCATCTGACCTCAATATGTCCTAAAGTGAATGGCCATGTAGGAAACAATGCAACCTTGCAGGCAATATGGCCATGAAAATGTGTGCTAGGCTCTCAAAAGAAATGCAGCATCTTATTTTTATGGAGAACCTTTCTTTGGTAAAATTAAAAGTGTTTTCATAAGCATGATCTCATTCTCACAGTAGCCCTGTGAAAGAGGAAATGGAGGAGATATCTTAATTCTAATGTTATAAAAGAATAAATTGAGAGATGGAGACATCAAGTGACTCTTTTTCAATTCTCCCATTTAAGTAGGCCAACAGGGTTAGACCTAGAGCTGGTTTTCCTAATGATGTCCATTTCTGTGCTCATAAGCCCAGTCTGTCTCAGGACTTGGCATGGCACCATCAGAAGGCACATACCAGGTGGCTCATATTTTTACTTCACAACATGTAAATGACATTCATACAGCATGGTCTATAAATATCCTACCCAATGAGTTCTCCCTCTGAATAAGCAAATGTTTGCTTACGTCTCCATCTACAATAGTTTTGGCATAACACAGTGTCTAGGCATCCATTTCCTTTTCTTTTTTAATAAATTTATTTATTTGTTTGTTTTTTAAATTTTTGGCTGTGTTGGGTCTTTGTTGCTGCACACGGGCTTTCTCTAGTTGCAGCGAGCAGGGGCTACTCTTCGTTGCGGTGCACAGGCTTCTCATTGTCGTGGCTTCTCTTGTTGCAGAGTGTGGGCTCTAGAGCACAGGCTCAGTAGCTGTGGCACACGGGCTTAGTTGCTCCGCAGCATGTGGGATCTTCCTGGGCCAGGGATCGAACCCATGTCCCCTGAATCGGTAGGTGGATTCTTAACCACTGTACCACCTAGGGAAGCCCTAGGCATCCATTTACTTTTAAAGTGAGCAGTTAAGTAGTGTCAAGTTGTTAGATAGTTCTGTCCTGTGATAACTGGCCCCTCATCTTTTACATTCAGAAACCTTCTGAGTAGCTCCACAAAGGTATTATTGCAGGGTCCTTTATCACTTGCTTGCTTGATGACTTGAAAAATGGCTCTGAGTGGAAAATATCCATAAATTTTAGAAGGCAGTCTTACTAAGAACCACAAATAGTTCTCATTCTGTTTCTAAATAGCAAGATCACATTAAAACTCACTATAATAGACAATATTAATCACTATAATTCAAATAACTACTCTTTAGACCTGGCAGGGAACTGTGAGAGCTTTGAACATTACCCTTAGTTCTTTTTTCCTGTGAATTTCTGGCATAGCAGAAGGAAGAATAAAGCATGCTTAGGGGCTGGGGAGTTTGTTAACTGTGCTTAAAGTTAGGGAGAGCTATAGAGGAAAATGGCATTTGTTACTTTCCTGCCTTTTACTTGCCCACTCAGGAACTCATATTCATCCTTAATTATGACTGTAGTGGGAATATCTTGGTGGGAGTGTCCTGATTTTATAGACAGATATAACCAAGGACAGATTAATAATTAGTGAAATAGCAATTATCCTTTGCATAACAATTTACAGCTTACAGACACTTTCACCTGTATGATCTCATTTGCTATTTCCTGTAGCACACTAAGTTGCTATTATTATTGTTCCTCATTACTTCTGAAGAATCCGAGTCACAGAGGATTTAAGTTAGTTTTGAAAGTCACACAGCTAGTAAGTGATGGAGCTGGGAATCAGTTCAAAGACGTTTGGTTCCCTATTCCATGTAATGTCTACTATACCATGCAGCCTCCCAAACCTACAGAGGATGTTGGATCAAGAATGGAGGTGGGCAGAAAAATAGTCAATGTGTTTAAAAACAGAAGACTAACCTAATAGGAAAAACGGGGAAAGGAGAGGTACTAAACAGAAAACCCAGATGGCCAATAAACATATGAAAAGATGCTCACCCTCACTAGCAATGTGGGAAATGCAAATTAAAACCATGATCACACCCATTAGATTATTGAAAATTAAAAGTCTGAGAATGGCAGGCATTGCGTCAGATGGGGAACAACGAAAATTCTGATACCCTACCGAGGGGAGTGTAAACCGATTTGACCTATTTTGTCAGCCATTTCCTGTTTCTAACGAAGTTGAAGACACAAGTGGCCTGTGTCCAGCAATTCTACCCCGAGGTAGATACCTCACAAAAACTCTCCCATATGTGCATAAGGGCCGTGGAAAGAGGTTCATAGCAGAGTTATCTTTAATAGCCCCAAATTCACAAGAACCCCAGTGTCCATTAACAAAAGAATGGATAAATATTAATAAATAATGATGTAGTCATCCAATAGATATGATATTGCAATGAAAATTAATGAACTAGAGGTAAATGTATCAAAAGAGTTAAGTATCATAAATACATTTTGAGATATTATAGAAGATTAATATGTATACCATTTACAAAAGGTTTAAAATATGCAAAAACATATTTTAAGAGATATTCTTTAGTGGTTAAACTATGTAGGATTTTTGTTTATGTGTACCTAGATATGTCATAAAAATGTAAAGTACGTGTGACTAACAAACCACAAATGCGGGACAATGGTTACCTTTGGAAAGGGCAGTAAAGGAGGGTAAGTGGGAGAGGGTGCTACCCAGGGGGCTTGAACTGATATAAGCAATGTTCTAATCATTAAGCTGGATGGTAGTACACAAGTATTTATAGTCTTTCAACCTTTCAGTGTATAAATATATATAGTAACTTTAAAAATAGAAGGGGCAAGGAGGAGAAGAAAAAAAGTTTGTCTGGAGCAGATACTTCTCTGGGACTCTGGCATGACCTTAATGAGTTAACAATGATGCCAAAGCGTTCCCAACTGCCACAGTCTGTTGAGAAGTCACAGTAACAGAGAGTGGATGCCCATCCCAATTCAGTCCTGAGTCATGGTCCAGTGTCCCAGCCATTACACCAGCACCCTCTCTGATAGACATAATTGAAGAGTGAAGTTCCATCTGACCAATCACATAGTCTGTGACATTTTCCAGAATGAGACCTAACCTGGATCAACAAAAATGTTATTTTGTTTTGTTTTGGCTTGTTTGTTTGTTTTTACTTTTTTGTCTATATCTTTAGCACTTTCAAGCAGTTCTCTAGCATTTGGAAAGAGTGTTAGCTGAGTGTATGTAGTTAAGAGCATTTTACTCAGCAATGATCTATTCATAGAATTATTTATTTTTAAAGTGTATTTAGTGGAGAAATCATTTTGTGTCAGACAACTAAGAGAAGCCAAAAAAGTATTTAACTCTGAAAATTCAACTCTGTTTTTCATGTTTGATGTCTGCAATTTTGATGGGCAATGATGTCTCCGAATGAAATCCCTAGCCATTTACACTACCCATTTCAGAATTATCCTGATAGACTGATATTTGTTGAATTACTCATTTGACAATCTTTGAAAACATGTCTTTTAATCTCTCATATACTCTTCAGCATAGTCAGGCACAATCTCAATTTGCAAGTTCAATTCTCAAATATTATGGTTTTTGAGGGTAAAAATATCAAGCCATGATAGAGCAGTGCTCCAAAAATTAAACTGTTATTCACACATAATTGAATTTTTTAAATAATATCTCAAACAAACATGTTTTCCCTGCATTTTAAGAAGGAAATATTGTTTTTCTGGATATATTTTATAATGAATAATTTGCCTTCAGGACATTTTTAATAACATAAAGTTAACTTCTGATCAGTGGGCTTCTGTAACTCTGTGATTAAATTCATTGGGGAGAAAGGACAAATGCCTTTTTTGAAAAGATCTGCAGAAATATCACTTAAATATCACCTAAGGTATATCACCTAAGATGAGAGGATGAGTCTTTGGCAGCTTCCTTTTTGAAAGCCAGGGTCTCACATCCCCTTCCTCCTATTGTAGCAACAATAATATTGATAATGGTGCACGTTTATTGAGCACTCACCATATGTCAGGCATTGTGCCAAGCCCTTTTCCTGCATCATCTCATTTCACCCTCACAGCAGCTTTACAAATGAGGAACTGTGGCTCAAAGCAGGTAAGTCACTTGCCCAGTCGCACAGATCTGCTAAGTAGTAGAACCAGGATATGGACCCAGATCCCTGATCCCCAAATCTGTCCTCTTGATCTTTACTTGTGTATACAATGGAACCTTTGCAATTACACTTTGCTATAGAGAGATAAAATAAAATGGGCAAATATTTTCCTCTTCCATAAAAAGGAAAAAAAAAGACTGTTGACTCAGACAAGTGAGAACAAAAAACCCATATACTGGGCTTTGTTCTTCATCCAAAACTTATGACCACCACTTCTCAATAATTTGAAAATTCTATTAACTGAATTGCCCTGAAGATGAAAAAGAAGCATAGAATGTGTGCTTCTTCAAGGTACAAATTCTTCTAAACCTTTCTTTCTGAATATGGAGTTGTTTCTGAACTTCAGGAATAACCAAATAACATTTTTTTCAGCATTTAATCACTATATTTGTCGGCAGACCTATTGTAACCTTGAGTCACCTACAGGGAATTTAAATACTATTCTAATTGATCTTCTCACTGCTTACCGAGAAACAGAGCACATCTTTCACTAGTCTCATAAATAATTCCATTTCTCTATGTCAGCGTTAATTGAACTTACCTCATGTTGTCAATCTCTTTCTTTTTTTCCCTTGCAGGTGATGTCATTGTCTATATTAATGAAGTTTGTGTCCTTGGACACACTCATGCAGATGTAGTCAAACTTTTCCAGTCTGTTCCTATTGGTCAGAGTGTCAACTTAGTGTTGTGTCGTGGCTACCCTTTGCCCTTTGATCCTGAAGATCCTGCTAACAGCATGGTGCCACCCCTTGCAATAATGGAGAGGCCACCTCCAGTGATGGTCAATGGAAGACATAACTATGAAACATATTTGGAATACATTTCTCGGACCTCACAGTCGGTTCCAGATATAACAGATCGGCCGCCTCATACTTTGCACTCAATGCCAGCTGACGGTCAGCTAGATAGCACGTATCCACCACCTGTCCATGACGACAATGTATCTATGGCTTCATCTGGGGCCACCCAAGCTGAACTTATGACCTTAACCATTGTGAAAGGTGCCCAGGGCTTTGGCTTCACCATTGCAGACAGTCCTACAGGACAGCGGGTGAAACAAATACTTGACATTCAGGGATGCCCTGGCCTCTGTGAAGGCGACCTCATTGTTGAGATCAACCAGCAGAATGTACAGAACCTGAGCCATACGGAAGTAGTGGATATACTTAAGGACTGTCCCATTGGAAGCGAGACTTCTTTGATTATCCATCGAGGAGGTAAGATAAACACTGGCTCAGCAATCAGTATGCAGGTGAAGTAGTAGAACCTTTATAATAATATCAAAAAAATGGAAGTTTCTCTGGAGTTGAATGAAATGGCACTTTTTAAATTTTTATTTTTATTTTTTTAACTTTACTGAGTATAGTTGATTTACAAATGTTGCGTTGATTTCTGCTGTACAGCAAAGTGATTCAGATATGTGTGTGTGTGTGTGTGTGTGTATTCTTTTTCACATTCTTTTCCATTATGGTTTATCACAGGATATTGAATATAGTTCCCTGTGCTATACAGTGGGACCTTGTTGTTTTTCCATTCTATATATAGTAGTTTGTGTCTGCTAATCCCAAACTCCCAATCCATCCCCACCTCCCCTCCCCCTTGGCAACCACAAGTCTGTGAAATCATACTTTAAAAAATGAAGGTAAAAGAGTAAGCAAGAAAAACATGAGTCCAGGAAGCTGTGCTTTTTAATTTTGAGAATGTATCTTTTCCTATATTATATTAAGCACAAGAAAAATAGTGTTTTCAGTCTTACAAATATATATTGTTGTGGGGAATTCCCCAGTGGTCCAGTGATTAGGACTCTGAGCTTTCACTGCTGAGGGTGTGGTTTCAATCCCTGGTTGGGGAACTAAGATCCTGCAGGCCATGCGGCATGGCTAAAGGGGAAAAAAAAATACATATATATATACACACACATATATATATATGGCTGTGAACTGAGAGGGTAAAGTTTGAATTCCCGAGTATAAGTGGGTTGTATTCCAAAAGTTCATTAATGTTTCAGTTGTGGAGGCTTCAAACTGGTTTCCATTGACTTAATTAAGAAAGCTGATTTTTCCCAAGGAAGTGATACTCTGAACTGTGCATAGGTTTGCAGGCTAGCATGTGGAAGCTGGTTCAACTCCTTCCAAGCTCAAGCACGGTCTTGATAATCCCCATAAGGACCAATGGGAACTGTGTCCCGATAGAAAAATCATTTCATTGTTGTAAATAGCGTTGCTCAGGACACTTCTGTTACTACAGGGATGCTCTATCGATCATTACCCATAGGGCTTCCCTGGTGGCGCAGTGCTTGAGAGTCCGCCTGCCAATGCAGGGGATGCGGGTTCAAGCCCTGGTCTGGGAAGATCCCACATGCCGCGGAGCAACTAGGCCCGTGAGCCACAACTACTGAGCCTGTGCGTCTGGAGCTTGTGCTCCGCAACAAGAGAGGCCGCGACAGTGAGAGGCCCGTGCACCGCGATGAAGAGTGGCCCCCACTCGCCGCAACTAAAGAAAGCCCTCGCACAGAAATAAAGACCCAACACAGCCAAAAATAAATAAATAAATTTAAAAAAAGAAAATAAACTTGTTTAAAATATATATATATTAAAATAATAATAATAATAATAATAATTACCCATAGTGCCTTCTGTGCCCTGGGAAGAAAGCTCTGGAACAGGCTTGGGGCTGAAGTTCTGGGCTGGGTGTTCCAGGTGAAGTATAGAACTGAGAGCGGTGAGGACTGTGGTAGGAGCTCTGAGCCCTGGAGGTGTTTCTTCCCTTCCACCTGCTCTGTGCGGAAGGGAATGGGGCTAAGCAGAGGCTACCTCCTTCATTTCTTTGCTACTCTGCTCTTGATTATCAGTGAAACTAGGGAGAGAAAGGAGGGAAGGGTCACAGCTAGAGAGGATACTTGAAAACAGGGTATAAATGAAAGGGCTCAGGCTAAGTCCTGGTTTTCTGCTTTCCAATTTGGGGACTTAAGACACTTAGTCCACAAGCTTCAGATGTCTTGTCTGTTATATTGGGATGATAATACTACCTAACCTGATGGAATGTTCTCAGTATAATGCGCCGCATAGGTGTTCATTAAATGTCTGTTGAGTGTAGATTAGCACCAAAGCTACAGCAGGGATGCTTCAGAAGGAGCAGTACTGTGAGGAACTTGTGCGTGAAGAGCACACGTGTGGCCAACATATGTGATTGTCTCTTCGAAGAACTAAAAACAGGGTGAAAGCCCTGTCAGTTTGAAATGCAAGTGAAAGCAGTCAAAGTTGAAAGAAGCACCTTGTATGATGTATTTGGCCCTCTCTGCAGGTGTTTTCCCTTCAAGGAAGTATTTACATTATTGATTTTTGTGTGAAAATGGACACCAAATGCTAGGCATTTATGAGCAACACTATACAAAGTGCTATGTTCCCATCTTAAAAAAAAGAAATTAATATGATAGCAGAAGTCTTAAATGTGGCCTTCAAGCATTATTACAAAATAGCACTTGAATCTTGATAATTAAATATTGACAGTGTATTTTAATTTCACCCATTGCTTAAGATTAAAACAAATATCCTTAATTAAATAGCCATATGTTCTTAATGTGCAATTGAAAATCAAATCTTTGGAACAGGTTCTTGATATTAAATGATATAACTGAAAATCACTTTGCAGTATCCACTGTATGATTCATAGAAACAAGTTTGGGCACTTTTTATATATAATACCTTTTTTAAAGGCATGATGTAGCAGAAAAAAGTATTCTGAGATCGTTTATCAATATATATAGGGCTTCCCTGGTGGCGCAGTGGTTGAGAGTCCGCCTGCCGATGCAGGGGACACGGGTTCGTGCCCCGGTCCGGGAAGATCCCACATGCCGCGGAGCGGCTGGGCCCGTGAGCCATGGCCGCTGAGCCTGCGCATCCGGAGCCTGGGCTCCGCAACGGGAGAGGCCACAAAAGTGAGAAGCCCGCGTAAAAAAAAAAAAAAATATATATATATATATATATATATATATATATATATAGTATGTATTTATATTATTTCCATTTGTACCTTTTCTGAAAACATTTGTTTGCCTGCTATCAGCTAGACTACCCTGTTCTTGCTCCTTTTCCCTCCACTCTCTCCCACCCCCATTTAATCCCCAAGTATTCAAAGTTTTTTTTTTGTTGTTCATTTGTTTGTTTGTTTTTATTGAGGTATAGTTGATTTACAATATTGTGTTAGTTGCAGGTGTACAGCATAGTGATTCAGTATTTTTGCAGACAGATATAGAAATCGAGTATTCAAAGTTTTGGTTGCATTTTGTTTGTGTTTGGGGACAAGGGATTTGTTTGTATTTTGTGGCTAGTGTAGAATTGCAGAATGTAATACCCTGTAATGCTTAAAGTATTTCTAGTCAAATCCTCTTATGTTTTCCCGGATTCCCACAATTTGTAGTCAGCTCTCTGAAATTAATAGGAACTAACACCATGTTTTTGTGATGAAATTCACCTTGATTATCTTATTATAGGCTACTCATAAGTGCTTATGGCCTCACTCAGATAAGCATAAATCTTCCAGAGCAAATTCATACACCTGGGTCTTTGTGTCTGGATTATGGTTGTTTTACATTATTTACTAGGATTTTTTTATTTATAAAGTGATTATGTGGTTTAATTTTTTCAAACAAATAGTGTCAGAAGGTATACAATGAAAAGTAATTATCTCTCCTTTCCCAGGATTCCAGTCCTTTTCCTAGAGGCAAACATATTGTTTGTATACACACATTTCTAGAAATTTTGTAGCCTTAACTAGCATGTATATGAATATATGTAGTATGTTTAACATAAATAGAATGATATTATACATACACGTCTTGCTCTGAATATCTTGGTTTTTAGGGTGTGTTTTATTCTTTAAGAAACATCACTGTGGTATTATTTACATACCATAGAATTCACCAATTATAATTATATACTTCAATAAGTTTTGCTAAAATGATATAGTCATGCAGCAATCACCATAATCCTTAGAACATCCATCATCCCAATTCCTTTAGCCCTCAGATAATCACTAATATGCTTTCTGGATAGTTTTGCCTTTGTAGAAATTTTTGTAAATGGAATCGTACAGTATGTAGTCTTTTACTTAACATAATTCTGTTGAGATCTACCCACGTAGGTGCATGTATGAGTAGTTTGTTTTGTTTTATTGCTGAGTAGTATTCCATTGTAGGGGTACCACATTTTTTTTTTTAATCCGTTTACCAGTGCATGGACATGTGAGTTGTTTCCAGGTTTTGGCATTTGTAAATAACATTGCTGTGAACATTTGGATATGTGTTTGTATGTGCATACATTTTCACTTTTCTTGAGTAGATAGGAGTGGAGTGGTAGGAGTGGAGTGGTACAGTTGGGTTATATGATAAGTGCGTATTTAAATTGTTCAGAAGTAGCTAGAATGTTTTCCAAAATGGCTATACCATTTTACATTCCCACTAGCAATGTGTGAGGTTTCCAGTTTCTGCCCATTGTTGCCCATACTTGGTACAGCTAGTCATTTTGATTATAGCCATTTTAGTGCCTATATAATGATGCCTTTTTGTGGTTTTAATTTACATTTCTCTAATTTTTTCATGTGTTTACCATGGCATGTATTCATATGTTTATTAGCATTAATTATCTTCTTTGGTGACATGCCTACTCAATATTTTGCCCATTTGTATATTTATTAAGCTGTTTGTCATCTTCCTATTAAATTGTAAAAGTCCTTTTTACATTCTGATTACAAGTCTTTTAAAAGATAAATGATTTGCAATTATTTTCTCCCAGTCTGTGGCTTGTCTTTTCATTTTCTTAATACTTCCTTTTGAAGCACATAAGTTTTTAATTTTGATGAAGTCCAATTTATCAGTATTTTCTTATATGAATCATTCTTTTGTGTTAGATCTAAGAAGTCTTTCCCTAATCCAAGATGACAAAGTTTTTCCTGCTTTCTTCTAGAAGTTCTTTAGTTTTATCTCCGATATTTAGACCTATAAACTATTTCAAGATCATTTTTGAGCATAGTGTAAGGTAAGGATCTAAGTGCATTTGGTTGCATTTGGACATCCAATTTTTCTAGCACTATTTGTTTAAAAAAAAATCCTTTCCGCTTGGATTGCCTTGGCACTTTTGTCAAAACTGAATTTACATAAATGTGAAGGTTTATGTCTAGACTCTGTTCTCTCCCATTGACCTATATGTCTATCCTCATTGTCATACCACACTCTCTAAATTAGCTTTATATTAAGTCTTGAAATCAAGTAGTATGAATCCTCCAACTTTTGTCTCCTTTTTCAAAATTATTTTGGTTATTCTAGGTCCTTTTCATTTCCATATAAACTTTAGGATCAACTTTTTAATTATATTTTTAAGTAAAAGGCCTGCTGAGATTCTGATGTTGCATTCAGTCTATAGAACAATTTTTGGAGAATTGCCAACTTAAATCTCTCCATTCATAAATATGGTATATCTCTTCTTTGGTGACATGCCTACTCAATATTTTGCCCATTTATATATTTATTAAGCTGTTTGTTGTCTTCTTATTAAGTTGTAAAAGTCCTTTTTACATTCTGATTACAAGTCTCTTAGAAGATAAATAATTTGCAAATATATTTTGAATCTCTAATTTCTCTCAGCAATGGTTTGTAGTTCTTAATGTAGAGATCTTGTACTTCTGTTAAACTTATTTCTAGCGATTTTATTCTTCTTGATATTATTGTGAATGTGAATGGAACATTGTCCATTTTCAGATTATTTATTGCTAATATATAGAAATACATATGATTTTTGGTTTTGATCTTGTACACTGTAACCCTGTTACACTCCGTTCTGGGGGCTTTTTCTTATTTTGTAAATTCCATCAGATTTTCTACATAGACTATTATGTCATCTAGTAGTAAAGCTTTATTTCTTTCTTTCCAAGCTGCATGTCTTTTTTTTTTTTTTTTTGCGGTACACGGGCCTCTCGCTGTTGTGGCCTCTCCCGCTGCGGAGCACAGGCTCCGGAAGCGCAGGCTCAGCGGCCATGGCTCACGGGCCCAGCCGCTCCGCGGCATGTGGGATCTTCCCGGACCAGGGCACGAACTCATGTCCTCTGCATCGGCAGGCGGACTCTCAACCACTGCGCCACCAGGGAAGCCCCAAGCTGTATGTCTTTGATTCCTTTTCTGTGCTTTATTACACTAGCTGGAACCTCCAGTACGATGTCAAATAGAAATAATTATGAGGGGACACCCTTGCCTTATTGCCAATTTTAGTGGCAACGTATTAGCCTTTAACCATTAAGTATGCTTTTTTTGATGTAATTTTTATATGCTGTATGATTAGGCCACTCAAATGGCTGTTCTCTTGCTCTCTGGACATCCCCTGCCCAACCAGTGCCTGCTTCACCTAAACCCTACACACATGACTGACCTTCCCATCTACTTGCCCCAGGCGCCAGCTGGTGATTGTTCTTATCAAAGGGGTGGTGAGGGGCGTGCCCCTCTGCTGGTTTCCCTGGTAACTAATGAGCTCACCTGACATCAATTCCCCTCTAACTGGTAACCTCCCCTTCCGCCCGACCCTGTGAGTGAAGAAGACTGTGAGGTGTTGCTTCAGGACCCTGCTTCAGAACGTAAGTTCCCCCATCCATTAAACCATTGATGTCTCTGTTGCAGACTCCGGGCTCTTTCTTCAGTCTTAAAGCTGGGAAAGCAGAGGCCTTGTAGGCTTGCAGGGTACAGCCCAACAATTGGCGGAGCCAGCCTGGAGACTGAGGAAACTCCCGGGAGCGCCGAGACGTAGGGAAATACAGAGTGGGGGATGGAAAGTTGCGGGAGTAGTCCTGAGGTGGCCGTCCACTAACATGCGGGGCCCCAGAGTTCCAGGGGTGAGCCCGAAACTTGGGGAAATCCTGGGGTGGCTATCTACTAGTATATGGAGTCTTATGGTGGCTGTCCTTGATGACTCTGGGGCTGCCAAGAGATTAGAGAACAGTGGCCTCTAATGCCTCTGCTGTTGTATCAAAGTGAACCTTTTGTAATTGGTTAAGCTAGCTTTCTAGAAGGAATTTCTCTTTTGTATTTCTCTGGTGCCTTTGAGATGCAAATGATCCACCTGGCCTCTCTGGAACTTTAATCTTCTGTGATCTCTAAGAGTAAAGGAGAAAAAAGAGCTTTTAGTTAAACTCTATAGAAATAATTATGTTTTGCGAATATCTATCTAAAATAGTCTCTCCAGATTCTGGTAACTTGAAACTAAAGTTGAAAGAAGAGAATTCAAGGGTCATTTCAAATAGGATAAAATATCGGAACATTAATTGCTGAGCAGGTCTCAGTTTACCTACCTTTACCTGCTTAGGAGAGGAAGACTAATGCATGAAGTTTTCCAATCAGAAATGCACAGTTACTTGCTTCTTGGTTTTTGCCAGAGATTAAGGTTTTTACGGGTTAAGAGTATAATCAGTCACAATTCTAGTTATTGTAAACAAGTTTCTTTATTGAGTACATTGTAATCAGGTGCTTAATCAGGTGTCTTTTTAAGTCTTTTGTCTTTTATAGACAGTTATTGTTTTACTCTGATGGTTTTGCAAAAATGCCTCATCTTCAAGAAGATTCATAGGAAGGACCTTTTGACAATAACAGGTCCGTGGTAAATTTCAGATTATACTGGGTATAATCTGAACTGGATAAGAACTTAAAGAATCCTAATGGAAGACCTGATGGCTTCATGAAAAGTTAAAAAAAAAAAAAAAAGGATTGGTTACTGAGTGAACTGCTGAATATGGTTATAATTTTTATGGGTTTTGTCTGGAATGTTTCTGGTTTTGATCTGTGTTTTCCAGATATAGGGAAGCCCTTCCCCTCAAGTTGGTTATGATTTATAGCAATTTGGTAAACTACACCTGTGGGTAGAATTGAAGCATTTTCCTTTTCTCTCTGCCTGGTCCCTCCAGAAATTAGAGACTCCTGGGTTCTGAGCAGCCTTACAAGGAAAATGGAAAAGACTGTCTCCTGACATGTGCAGGAATCTCAATATTCTGGGGACTTCTAGAAGAGAAAAATCCACCAAGGCAGAGCCTGATAGCAGGGCTTTGGCGTGGCTTTCCTGGCCTTGAGAGACCTTTTGGGAATTCAATCTGAGCTCCTGAGCCCCCTCAGCCAGTTTGGAGGAGCCTATAAAGTCGATTGACCAAACTTGTTTTACAGACAAATTAGTCTTGATTTGGCTGTGTTTGGTGGATATGAGGCTAATTTTAGAGAGAACAATATTATGTTTCAATGGATATTAAATTCTAGTTCTTTTGATTGAGGACTGTATTTATGAATGTTATTGTGCTAGCCATACTTTTGCCCTGATGTTCTGGATGGAAAGAAAAGTATCTAGTGAAATTGTCTCAGAGTATAACCACTCATGAAGTGTGACACTGCTTGCTTTAAGTCTGTTGCTAAAAGCACATGTTCAGTGCTTGTGTGACAGTTGGGTATAAGCGATAAAATGTATAGCCTATTAAGTGTTTCCCCATCAACAGCCCTCTGAGCCTTTTCACGTGATCTGATTAGTGCTCCCCCAACTCGAATGACTAGGCGAATATAAAGGAGGCCTGGCACCGAGGGACATGATCTGCACCTGGGGTAGGAGCTAGCACCCAGCATCAAGGGAAGGATATTTTGCTCATCAGTACTTTCTATTGAAAGATTTGCAATCGAAAGGGGAAATGATGGCAAAATCTGCACACATTGAAGTATGGGGAAGCCCGAAGGCTTATACATGGTTTAACTTGAATTTTACCGACCAGAGTAGCCTGTTTTGTGGTCTTTCAGATAGGCATTGTACAGCTGCTTTGGCCATTGAGGAAGGGAATGCATTTGAAAGTCAGAATGAAATAGCTGTTGTTCATATATCCAAGGTAAAACTAGGTGGCCATTGTATACGTGGTATTACTGAAAACTTGAGTTTTTTGAACTGTATTGCAGACCAGGCCAAAACCACAGGCGGGTGTGGTATTACCTCAGATGCGGTTTCTGCTTGTATTTTGATTAATGGTTGTGATCTGCTCTGTGTTGTGCTTATTAGATGTCTTACATTTCATCCCTAGCCTGAGCAAAGGAAATTTATTCAAGGACTAAGTAACAACACTAGCCTCACTGCAAAAATGAGTCTGTTAATTGCTGGGTCTACAGTGAGATACCATTGTTGTACTCCTCTAGACTTTCATGAAAAATTGACCTGGCTATTCTGACTGTGGCAATGGGGGAAAAGACTCACCATCTTCCTGTCCCACATGCCCATACATCAGAAGGACCCCTGACAGTAAACATTCCTGTACAACTGGCTGCCCATGAGCACCACTGGGCTATGTTGTGTGGAATAGAATAGGCTGGCTTCTGGACACCCAAGCCCAACTAGTGGGATTAACTGTCTTTGGTTTGGAAAGACCTAATGGGTCCACCCCTAAAGGCACCTAACATAACATGGGGTGGCAGACCTCTACTGTGACTGCTGACTCCTGGCTAGGCCGCCAGAATGTTCGTTTTAAAGCCGAGCCTACCCCTCCCTGTGGGGGGGTGGCTCGGGGTTTGTGAAAACCAGGGATGGTCTTACCTTCCTGATAACTGGACAGGGCACTGCTGCTATTGACTCCCTTTACATTGACCCATTAAGCGCTTGGCTCCAAAATTTGCCCACATCCTGGCAAATGACTGTTCTGAGCATACTAGGTGGCTTACTCTTGATCCTCTCTGGCTGCTGTTGTCTGTATTGTATTTGTGGTATCTGGTTGCAGTGCCCCCTACATATGTGACCCCAGGGATATCTCAGAGGAAGGGCAGACCGAGATTGTAAGGGTCTTGCCGGGTATGTAGGGGTGGAGTGTATGTTCAGGCCACTCAAGATGTCTGGTCTTTGGCTCTCTGGACATCCCCTGCCCGACCAGTGCCTGCTTCACCTAAACCCTACACACATGACTGACCTTCCCATGTACTTGCCCCAGGCCCCAGCTGGTGACTGTTGTTATCAAAGTGGTGGTGAGGGGCGTGCCCCTCTGCTGGTTTACCTGGTAACTAATGAGCCCACCTGACATCAATTCCCCTATAACTGGTAATCTCCCCTTCCCCCCACCCCCCCCAAGCAAAGACCCCACTGCATCTTGCCTACCACCCGCCGCACACGGTGGGGTGTCACTCCAGAACCTTGCTTCAGATGGGTATGCTCCCCAGTCCGTTAAACCATTGATGTCTCTGTTTCTGACTCCAGTCTGTTTCTTAGGTCATAAAGCTGGACAAGCACTGGCCTTGTAGGCTGTGGGGTGCAGCCCAACATATGCTTTTTATCAGGTTGAGAAAATTCCAACCTTCTACTCTTAAATTGTTGAGAATCTTAATAATCAATATGTCTTGGCTTTCATCAAATTTTTTTCTGCAACTATTGAGATGATCATGTAGTGTTGTCCTTCATTAATATAGTGCTTTACATGATTTTTAAATATTAAACTACTTTTGCATTCCTGGGGTAACCCCACTTGGTCATGGTGTATAATTCTTTTTGTATGTTGCTAGATTCTCTTTGCTTATATTTTGTTAAGACTTTTGAACCTGTTGGCAGAGGTGTTCTATAATTTTCTTTTCGTGTAGTCTGTCTGGCTTTTTTGTCAGGATAATATTGGCCTCTCCCTCGCACTCTATTTTCTGAGTTTGTGTAAGATTGATATTATTTCCCTCTTAAAAGTTTTGATAGAATTCACCAATGAAGACATCTAGGCTGGGTTTTTACTCATAGAATGATTTTTAATTACTAATTAAATTTATTTCCTTGATTTAGGTCTATTCTAATTTTCTGTTTCTTCTTGAATCAGTTTTGGTATTTTATGTATATCTAGGAATTTTTACAATTCATCTGAATTGTCAAATTTGTTAGAATAAGGTTTTTAACAAAATTCTATAAAATTCCTTTTTAAGAACCAACTTTTGGCTTCATTGTTTTTCTGTTTTCTATTTCAATTATTTCTACTTTGACCTTTGTAATTTCCTCTCCTCTCCTTATTTTGTGTTTGATCTACATTGCCTTTTCTGTCATCCTGAGGTGAAAGCTTAGAGTAATGACTCTAGTTCTCTCTAATAAAAGCATTTTAAGCTATAAATTTCACTGTAAGCAATTCATTAGCTGACTTCCATAAATTTTTATATTGTGTGTTTTCTTTTTTATTGAGCTCAAGATATCTTCTTATTTCTGTTGTGATTTCTTTTTTAACCCATAGGTTACTTAGCAATGAGTTGTTTATTTTTCAAACATGTGGGATTTCCCAGTACTTTTCTGTTGATTTCTAATAATTTTTCCTTGGATGAGAACATATTTTGTGTGATTTCAGTCCTTTTAAATGTGTCGAGACTTGTATTATGGCCCAGTGCCTTGCTTTTTTTAACTTAACAGTTTATCTTAGAGGGCTTTATATATTAGTTCAGAAATATACCTCATTATTTTTAATAGCTTATTTAATCATAACTAATGGATATTTTAGTTGCTTTCATTTTTTATCTATTATTAAAAAGTGATGTATCTGCACAAGAGAGTAAATCTGTATTATAGATTCATTCCTTATTTCAACAAATATTTCTTTTTTTAATTTTTTATTAATTAATTTTGTGGGGGGGTGCTGCATTGGGTCTTTTTTGCTGCCCGTGGACTTTTCTCTAGTTGCAGAGAGCGGGGGCTACTCTTTGTTGTGGTGCGCAGGCTTCTCATTGCGGTGGCTTCTCTTGTTGCAGAGCATGGGCTCTAGGCGTGTGGGCTCCAGTAGTTGTGGCACATGGGCTCAGTAGTTGCAGCTCGTGGGCTCTAGAGTGCAGGCTCAGTAGTTGTAGCACAGGGACTTAGTTGCTCCAGAGCATGTGGAATCTTCCTGTACCAGGGCTCAGACCCATGTCCCCTGTACTGGCAGGCTGATTCTTAACCACTGAGTCACCAGGGAGGTCCTCAACAAACACTTCTTGAGTGCCTACTATGTACTAGGCATTTTTTTGGCACTGGAGGTAAAGCAATAAACAAAATAAAGCACATGCTTTTTCCCATGGAGTTGACATTCCTTCGGAGGGTGACAAAACAATAAATGCCGACATAAATATGTCCCTTGTGTATTTGTCACTTATCTCCTTATCCTCATGGAGTTTTATTCTTGAATATTAATTTTATCACCAGCCACTTTACTGGGTTATCTTAATGTTTCTTATATTTTATTCAGTTCGTTTCATAGGATATGGGGGCATATAATCATACCACCTACAAATTACAGTCACTTTGCCTTCTCCCTTCCTATTTGCATACCTCTGATTTGTCTTATTTAATACATTTGACTGTTATATCTTGAACATTGTTGATTAATAGTGGGGATTATAGAAATTCCTATCTTATTCCTGGCTTAAATGAAAACTGTCTCATTTTATACAAACACAGTACTGACTTTTATTTATCATGTTAAGGAAGTACCCTTCAATTCCTATTTTATTAAGAATCTTTATCAAAAATGGGTAATGAATTTTATCAAAAGCTAAAAAGGCATCTATGGAGATGATCATTATTTTCTCCTTTGATTTATCACTGTGATAAATCACATTAAGAGTTTTATTATTATTGAACTATCCTTTCATTCCTGGAATAAACTACATTATGCTTATAAGGTGTCCCTAGTTTCTATTTGTTTATATATAGTTTTGCATCAACATCAATAAATGAGTTTGGTCCCAAGTTTTCTTTTTTGGATCTTGTTTTGTTCTGATTTGCTCAAAGTTATGCTGGTGTCATAAAAGCAATCAGTAGCTTTCCTTGTCTCTCTGCTCTAAATGATTTAAGTAACATTGAAGTTATCTATTTCTTGAGGTTATGATATAATACACCTTGGAAATTATCTAGTTCTAGTGGGTTTGGTTTGGTAAGGAGAGGGATAACCTTTTACAACTTTCTCAATTTCTTCCATAGTAACTCATCTTCTTAGAGTTTCTGTCTTGGCTGGACTTGTTTTTTATAATTTATATTATAGCCTACAAAATTGTCTCTTTTATTCATGTTTCCAAATGTATTTAAATAGAATTGAATCAAGTATCCTCTAATTTTTTTCTTCCATTTTCCCCTTGACCTAAGAATATCTCTATTATTCTCAAGTCTTATAGGTGCTATTTTCTTGATTAGGTTGGCTAATATTTCTCCTGTTTCAGTGGTTCAAGAAACATATTAGTTTATTTATAAATAATTTGGCTGATGCTCAGTCTAGTATGGAATCGGGAATCATTATACTTTCTACCCAAGGAGGCTGTTATTTGATGTCTGGAATAAAGCAACTCCAGCGTGACTACTAATCAATCCTTGTCATGTATTGTACTATTATTTATATTAAAATGCAACAAAGTTCCCTACTTAATTTGTGAACCTCCCATAAATTACAGTTGATTAATATTTGAAAATTTTTCTTCTTATTTCTAGAAAAGATGATACCAAAAGTTTTCACTAGATCAGAATATTCCCTTCCCATGCTGACAATATAATAATAAATAGTATCAGTAATACACATCTTCTCTTTGTTTTACATTCAAATAGAATTCAGAGTATTTGAGAAGCAGCATAGACTATATCAGAACTTTGAGGGCAAAGTATAAAAATAATGGACACAGAGAATTATGTCTATGTAGAGAACTCCTGTTTCAAAAGTTCAAAAAGCATGTTATTAAAAATATTGTATAATGAGTTTTAAACTGCACAGAGAAAATGTTAAAAGCAAAGCTATAAGAAGTACTGACATTTTTAATAATGCTAACATTTTTTTCTAAAAAAAATTTGTTTGGTTTAGAAGTAGTTTCAAATTCACATAAAAATTCCAAGTGTAGAATACAGAACTTTGAATACCACTGACCCACATTGCTATTAACATTCTTCCCCATTTGCTTTGTGTATGTGTGTGCATCGGTGAATGTGCGTTTCTGAACCATCTAAGACTAAGTTGCAAATATCATGCCCCTTTACCCCAAATATTTTGGTGTTTATTTCATGTCACTACTTGTTTGGAGAAATATGTAAGCAGCTAGTTAGTTAAAGTTATAAAAGATACTTTTAAAGAAGCACTTAGAACCATCACCACAACAAAAGACTTAAGAGGTCATCAAAAGAGATTTTATCTAAAATAAGAGAGAGTCAATACTCACCAATAATAAGGATCTGTTACAAGAATATTTCTGAGAGAGAGAAAAGCACTGGTTATTTGAAAATAGTGTTATCCAGAGATTAGGTGAAAATCAAAGTGGATATTCCACAATCAATATCATGTAATCCAACGTTCCACTTGATATCAGCAGAAAACAGTATATATGGGACTTCACTGGTGGCACAGTGGTTAAGAATCCACCTGCCAATGCAAGGGACATGGGTTCGAGCCCTGGTCCGGGAAGACCCCACATGCCGCGGAACAACTAAGCCCGTGCGCCACAACTACTGAGCCTGCGCTCTAGAGCCCACGAGCCACAACTACTGAAGCCTGCACACCTAGAACCTGTGCTCCACAATGAAAAGCCACTGCAATGAGAAGCCTGCACACCGCAACAAAGAGTAGTCCCCACTCTCTGCAACTAAAGAAAGCCCACGTGCAGCAGCAAAGACCCAACACAGCCAAAAATAAATAAAATAAAAAATTAATAAATTTTTCAGAACACAACTATAAAAAAATACTTTAAAAAAAAGAAAAAACAGTGTATATGACACAGCAAACAAAAAACAAATCCACACCATGGAGGTGTGAATGACCTTGGCTTACTGGCTGCTGTATTAACAAATATACCCTGGGTCTCAGAAGCTTAGCACAATAAAAGTCTGTTTCTCACTTATATGATTTCCAACGCATATGTTCCTGGATCGCAGATTTCCTGGACAACTCTCCTCCACATAGTGGCTCATGGAACCAGGCTTCTTCTCCCTGGTAGATCTCCATGCCCTAAAGCCAAGCTTGAAGTCCCCAGCTGGGTCCTCTCTAACCAGCTGGCAGATAAAGTGCAAACAAAAGAATAGAGGATCATGCAAGAGGCTATGGGGCCAGCCCCGTGAGGTGTATTTCACTTCCTCCTACAGTTAGTTGATCAGAACTCAGTTTGAGGCCCCATTAATCATAAGAGGCTGGGACATGTTGTATTCTTGTGTGTCCAGGAATAAGGGAATGGTTTGGGGTCACACATATAGTAGATAGTCTCCCCTTGATATTTCTAATATGTTGTCTGCACCTTGATGTGCACATCAGGGACGTATAACTACCGATTATGTGAAAGTGTGAGATGAAATCTTTTTTTGTAACATGATATTGTAATACGACTCATTTCAGGCTTTTGAGGTACACTCAAGCTACTGGTGTATGTTTTAAAGTTCACTGGGTCTCCTCACATTTCCCTCCTCAACCCAGTTTCCATGGGTAAAGAAACTTAGACTCAGTGTTAAGTAATTGGACCAAGTTCAACGAATGTGTGTGTAGACAGAAGGATGGACAATTTATGGTCCCCAGATATAAGAAATATGAATAAACATCAATGACAAGGTACCTCATCATAATGTGAAAAGTGTCATGCATGTCACAAGCTATACACCAAGCAAGGACATTGTTGCACAGATGACCCTTAGTGTGAGAGAGACAGGATGGTGGGAATACTTGTAGAGTTGTCACACCACTTAGAAGCAGCAAAAACAGAACTCAAATCTGTGTCTTCCGACTATAGTATCAGTGAGTTTTACATTATGCCAGTTTCCCCCGACTTTATGCAAAGGAAATTTTGATGGCTTTTGCTTAGATATGCAGGATTTATTTGTTCACTTAGTAAGTATTTGTTGAGGACCTACTGTGTGCTTAGCACTGGTCTAGGTGCTAGAAATATGTCAGTAACCCAAACAAAGTCCCTGCCTCAAGAAGCTTATCTCCTAGTGGGAAAATTAGGTAATACACAAAGAAATACATGTTAGAGATAAGAATGAAGAAAAACTGAGAAGCAGAGTAAAAGCAAGGAGAATGATAGGCAAGGAAGACAGTTTCTTTTAGAAAGAGTAGTCAGGGAAAGACATCTGTGCGAGGATCTAAAGAAAGCAAGGGAGCCAGCCAGTGTGGCTATCCGGGGAAGAGCATTCCAGGCAGAGGGAAGGGTCTGAGGCAGGACTGTGTTGGATGTAGACCAGCAACAGCAAGGAAGCTCCTGTGGCTGAGACTGAGTAGGGAAGAGATGTGATGGTAGATGAGGTCAGGCAGATTGTTAGGGCTGCAGGGAGGCAGATAATGCAGAGTCTCACGCAGCCATGGGCCACAGAAAGGACTTCAGATTCTACTTTTGAGTGAAATGGGAAGCCTGTGGAGTGTTTGAGCAGAGAAGTGATGTGATATAAGATTTTAAGAGACTCACTGTGGTGGCTGTGTTGAGAATAAACTGTGGGTAGACAGGGATGGAAATAGGCAGACAAGTGTGTTGGCTTTCACAGCAATCCAAGTGAGAGATGAAGAGATTGGAGAAGGATGGTAGGAGTGGAGGCAATAAGAAAGGATTCTGAATATATCTCAAAGGAAAAGCCATAGGATTTGCTGATGGATGGGGTGTGGGGTATTCAAGAAAGGAATCAAAGGTTGTAAAGTTTTTGACCCAAGCAACTGGAAGAAAAGAGTCGCCATTTACTGACAAGTTAGTTGAGTATGATGGATAGAAATGCTCATGGGGGACTTCAGGGGAAATTAAGAGTCCAGTCTGGGACATGCCAAGCTTGGGATGCCTTTTAGCTTTCCAAGTGGTGATGGCTGGCTTGTGGAGGGTATTTAAAGATGGAGACTGAATGAAAACATGTAGGGAATGAGCATAGGAAAGAAGAGAAACGTTCTGAGGACTGAGGCCTGGGACCCTCCAACTTTAGAGTCAAAGAGGAGTGAGCAGCAAAAGGCTAAGGAAGCATGACTTATGAGAAGTCTTATAAAGGAAAATGTTTCAAGATGGAAGGTGTGAATAATTGTATCAAGCGCTGGGTAAGCTAGGGCTGAGAATTTAACACTGGATTTGGCAACAGGATCAAATGTTTTGGGTTAATATGACCTTTCAAGTGAACTGGAGAACACACACAAAAAATTTTTTTGATGTGGCTGACTAACTGGGGAGAAGTCAACATCAGCGTTTTGGTCACTTGAAAACAAAGCCTCTTTCATATTTGAACCTGTAGGGTGCGTTTATTTGCGTGTACTGTGATATTATACATATTCCAAAGAAGGAAAGTGTACTTTCTCCTTTCATAATTACCCTAGATTATCTTTATTTTCTGCCTTTCAACTCATATGAGATCAACTTCTTATCATCAAAAGAACTAGCATTCCTATTTGCTCTGTGTCGAAGCTACTTCTGTGGTAGGTTCCAAAAGGAGTGGCAGGGGCTTCCCTGGTGGCGCAGTGGTTGAGAGTCCGCCTGCCGATGCAGGGGACATGGGTTCGTGCCCCGGTCTGGGAGGATCCCACATGCCGCGGAGCGGCTGGGCCTGTGAGCCATGGCCGCTGAGCCTGCGTGTCCGGAGCCTGTACTCCGTAACGGGAGAGGCCACAGCAGTGAGAGGCCCGCGTACTGCAAAAAAAACAAACAAACAAACAAAACAAAACAAAAGGAGGGGCAGTTATACTTCTTAATATTTTAGACCTCATTTCCTTTAGGGCTTATGAAGGAGGCAGTGGCATTCATTGTATCCAGGAGATTCTTGGAGACAATTGACTTTTTTGACTTGTCATCATAAAGTTCAAGTGTTATAAAAATACAAGTTTAAAAACTGCAGACTCTCTTTCGTCCAAAGAGTACCGCACTGTACCCTAACCCACACACACTCTCATACACATCAGTTAAATAGTCAACTTAAAATATCGATATGTTTTATTTAAAAATATATCTGTTGGTCATTTCTAAATATAAATGGAAGAATGGCAGAAGTTCTGTAGATGGTGAATCCAATCTACATGTGACAGGATATAACTTAGTTATTGTGATTCGGCATCTACCTTTTATTTACCCTATTTACTAATTTGAGGATGACTACATGCACACAAAGGGTGTATTAAGATTTATATTCCCACATTCACCAGTATAAATATAAATAATTGCTCTAATGGAGATTTACAGGAATGCCAGATCAGAGAAACTACTGATTTTTAAAATACTAGCCAGTTTCCCTCAAGTGCAGGGACTGTGTCTTATTTCTTACTTTTTCCTCAGAGCTTGGCAGGTATACTCATTAAATTAATTTGTTCTGTTATGACATTAGGAGGAGAAGGACAGTCATAAAACAAAATTAGGAGCATGCATATGTGAGTCAAATAATGCACCTGAGTGTACAAAACTGGACAAAACTTTTTCTCCTGTCTAGGCTTTTTTTTTTTTTTTAATTTATTTATGGTACACTGGGTCTTCCTTGCTGTGCATGGGCTTTCTCTAGTTGCGGCGAGCGGGGGCTACTCTTCATTGTGGCGCGCGGGCTTCTCATTGCGGTGGCTTCTCTTGTCGCGGAGCACAGGCTCTAGGAGCGTGGGCTTCAGTAGTTGTGGCTTGTGAGGTCTAGAGTGCAGGCTCAGTAGTTGTGTAGCATGAGCTTAGTTGCTCTGTGGCATGTGGGATCTTCGCGGATCATGGCTCGAACCCGTGTCCCCTGCGTTGGCAGGCGGATTCTTAACCCTTGCACCATGAGGGAAGTGCCTGTCTAGGCTTTTAAAGCAACGTTAACATCCCTCTTTTCTCTTTGCTCATGTACCAAACCTTTGCCTAAATGTCTTTCTTCCTCTTTATTCATTTCACAAGTGTCACAGTTGCTGTTCTAAATATGGGGACATCCAGTAACAAAATAAGCCCGTGTTCTTAAGGAGCTTACTTTAAATCCAATGGGTAGCAACAGATGAATCCTATAAATTAATCCACTGACTGCCTGAGTTATATGGCTGTAAAAACCTGTCATACTACATCTTCACTCAGAAGAAACATACAGGCTTACTGGCATTAGATGGTGAGAAGCTCGTGTAACTAGAATCAGCATACCAGGTTTCTAGTATAATCTGTGCTACTAATTCACATGGCTACTTTAAATGTGTCACTTAAGTTCTCTGGCCACCAGCTCCCTGCTTATAAATTGAAAATCTGTAATATCCATATCATATCAGAAACTCTACAGTTCTCAGTGTTTCTGAATCATGGGCTTATTTGGCTGTAATCGTGCATTCATTAGCTGGGGACCCCAGGAGAAAGGAGCTTTAAAGAGTAGTTTGTTTTTCATGTGATATCTGTAAACATATTTCCTGCCTCCTTCTAATCCACTATGGTAATTTCCTTGAGCTCACAGACCAAAAGTTTACTACCCTCATACAAAATTTGGCAGTAGCAGAACGTGGGATTTTGAGAAATGTCAGAGGAAAGAAGGAACAAGTGAGGTTGGTTATAGCCAACAATTCTGAAGCTACAGAAGGATGATAACATGTACTGTGATGTAGAATATATTCAATCAGTTCGTGCAAATTATTTTTATGTGGGAGGAGAGAATATTAGGGTCTTTTCATTAAGACTTTTTTAAAAGTTATAAACTCAATTCTAAAAATGACCAGTATACAATAAACTTACCAAGTAAGTTTCAAACTCCCCTGATTCTATAAATCTTAAAACTTAGTAACCACACACACACATACACACGTTCCTCACTCTTTGCCACTATCGTGTAATAAACCATATGTAGGAAGTTATGCTGATCAGGTCAAAAATGTGCTCTGTTCCTAGAGTACTAGTTGCTTATGCAGGAGAGCAGAAAGTTAAGCGAACTGAGTACAATCAAAGTTCTGTGCAAGAGAATTCTGGGTGTAAACTTAGAAAATCTTGTCGTGAAGACTGCTGAATCACAGCACCTGCATGTAGGCTCTTACTTGTTGAATAAATAAATGAAATCACCTACAGCATTACCCTGCTATAAAACATTATAAAGTCATGTTCATTTTTTCATATTTCAGAATATGAATATAGACTTTTAATGAATATAAATTCTATCAAAAGAGCAAAGGAGGGCTTCCCTGGTGACGCAGTGGTTGAGAGTCCGCCTGCCGATGCAGGGGACACGGGTTCGTGCCCCGATCCGGGAAGATCCCACATGCCGTGGAGCGGCTGGGCCCGTGAGCCATGACCGCTGAGCCTGCGCGTCTGGAGCCTGTGCTCCGCAACGGGAGAGGCCACACCAGTGAGAGGCCCGCATACCACAAAAAAAAAAAAAAAAAAAAAAAAAAAGAGCAAAGGAAAATAATTGCAGTTATTATACCATATTAATGGGAATTATGCTAATTGCCCTAAAATTTAAAGAAAATGTATTGTTTTGCTTCTCCTTCCAATTAACATTATTTCACAATGTGTGGTACATTTATGGAGAATTTTGTAGTGCATTAGATAAATCACTTTTACATTTCCAGTGGAGTGGGCTTTAATGAGCATTATAATACATGTCAGTTCAGAAACAGTTTTATGTTACAAAGCATCTTCTACTGGTAGATTGGGAAAAGTTGCACCAGAGTGACACTTCCACTTAAAATATGGAATAAAATTTAGTGAGGGAAGCATAGATGAATCCATTTCAGCTAAATGGCTATAAATTTAGGATGAATATTACATTTTAGCTATGTATATTTTTCATATGTTAAAAAACTACCCAGACCACATATGCCAACAATCTAAAGCGACTTTTGGGGCCTACTAAATCCCACATGGAATACCTTGCCTCTTGGCATATAAATCCCCACTCCTAGATAAAGAAAATCCAGTGAAAATGAAAACATTCATACTATTAAATACATTCATTAGATCCACATTTAGCTGAAGCTAACCTAACATCCATCATCCCAAGTGCTTGTAGATAAGTTCCTCTCTCTCAGGCCTTAGAATCTAGCTTACATAGGCCTGTCCTTTCTTCTTCACCTCTGGATTCAAAGGAAAACTTGTAGGTCCTCTATTCAAAGGCACCAACTTCACCTTCTCTTGAAGGAAGCCACTGCTGTCCACTCAGGCAACTGCTTCATTCATATCCTTTATCATGGACACTATTTTATAACTTTTATTTCTTTGGGCACTTTACCCTTAACCTATATACCTGCTGGAATTTAGCCCATACTTGAAGAACCTTTTCTTTTTTTCTTTTTTCTTTTGTAACATCTTTATTGGAGTATAATTGCTTTACAATGTTGGGTTAGTTTCTGCTGTATAACAAAGTGAATCAGCTGTACGTATACATATATCCCCGTATCCTCTCCCTCTTTCGTTCCCCTCCCACCCCCCCTATCCCACCCCTCTAGGTCACAAAACACTGAGCTGATCTTCCTGTGCTATGCAGCTGCTTCCCACTAGCTATCTGTTTTACATCTGGTAGTGTGTATATGTCCATGCCACTCTCTCACTTCGTCCCAGCTTACCCTTCCCCCTCCCCGTGTCCTCAAGTCCATTCTCTACATCTGTGTCTTTATTCCTGTCCTGCCCCTAGGTTCTTCAGAACCTTTTTTTTTTTAGATTCCATATATATGTGTTAGCATATGGTATTTTTTTTTTCTTTTTCTGACTTACTTCACTCTGTATGACAGACTCTAGGTCCATCCACCTCACTACAAATAACTCAGTTTCATTTCTTTTTATGGCTGAGTAATAACCCATTGTATATATGTGCCACATCTTCTTTATCCATTCATCTGTCTCTGGACACTTAGGTTGCTTCCATGTCCTGGCTGTTGTAAATAGAGCTGCAATGAACATTGTGGTACATGACTCTTTCTGAATTATGGTTTTCTCAGGGTATATGCCCGGTAGTCGGATTGCTGGGCTGTATGGTAGTTCTATTTTTTGTTTTTTGTTTTTTTTTTGCGGTACACGAGCCTCTCACTGCTGTGGCCTCTCCCGTTGTGGATCTCCGGACGCGGAGGCTCAGCGGCCATGGCTCATGGGCCCAGCCGCTCCGCGGTATGTGGGATTTTCCCAGACCGGGGCACGAACCCGTGTCCTCTGCATCGGTAGGCGGACTCTCAACCACTGCGCCACCAGGGAAGCCCTATTTTTAGTTTTTTAAGGAACCTCCATACTGTTCTCCATAGTGGCTGTATCACTTTACATTCCCACCAACAGTGCAAGAGGGTTCCCTTTTCTCCACACCCTCTCCAGGATTTATTGTTTGTAGATTTTTTGATGATGGCCATTCTGACCAGTGTAAGGTGGTACATCGTTGTAGTTTTGATTTGTATTTCTCTAATGATTAGTGATGTTGAGCATCCTTTCATGTGTTTGTTGGCCATCTGTATATCTTCTTTGGAGAAAAGTCTATTTAGGTCTTCTACCCATTTTTGGATTGGGTTGGTTTTTTTTTTTGAATTGAGCTGCATGAGCTGCTTGTATATTTTGGAGATTAATCCTTTGTCAGTTGCTTCATTTGCAAATATTTTTTCCTATAAAGAACCCTTTCTTCATTCTACATTACCCTTCAGCCATGGCTCTCTCTTTTCTTTCATTCTGAGAGTTTTCTTGAAATACCATCCAAGTATGTGTCTACACATATCCCGCCTTATTTCATAAGTCATTTAAGACCCTTATCCTGGGAGGAATTGGCTTTACTTAACATCTGTGCTTCCTCACCTTCCCTGAACCTCTTGACCTACTGCTTTCTGGCTTCCGTCCCCATCATGCTACCGAAAATGCTCTAATGTTAACAGTGATTTCCTGTTTGTCAGATGAATACTTCTCATTTCTTCCAGCATCTCTCCCCCCTCCCCCAAGCTTCCAGGGCACCATTCTCTTCTAGCTGTCTTCCAATTCTTTGTTTCTTCTCAGATTCCTTTAATGAATCCTGTTTCTTTGTCCATCCCTCAAAAACTGAGATTTCCTAGATTTTGTTGCTTTTAACTCTTTTATAACTCTATAGCCTCAACACCACCACAGCCACCTACATGATCTTAATTGACTTTTATGGTTTTATGTCCCCTCTTAATACCCTCCTGTGCTTCTCCATGACCTCTAGAGAACCAAGACCAATTCTTTATCTTATATACAAATCCTTCATCATTTGGTCCATACCAACCTCTTTAGCTTCATGTCACATTCTTCATTCCACGAAGAGCATCTACCATGTTTCAGGTGCCATTTGAAATTCTATCATACAGCACTGTACAAAACAGATTTAAAATCCCTGCCTTCATGGGATTTATATTCTCCTAGCAACATGAAACTATTGTTTTATACTTCATCGTCACAGGAAATTATTTTTTCCTACATGAAAGATCCCTTCTCTTTTATGTTTTTTTTTCAAACTCCTATTTCCCCTTGAGAGTTCAGATCAAATGTTACTTCTTCCAGGATGACTCTCCCAACCTCCTACATTTCCCCAGGAAATGCTATAAATACAGCAGGTCAAGATTTTCTGTTAAGTCATGGCATTGGAGTTGCCATTATCCCTCTTAGGAATTTATCAGGAGAATCCCAAAAAGACACATTGTACATTCCCAGTTGAAAGATCCTGTGCCCTTTAACTCATTGTAAATGGACTGCTAGTCCACCAGGTGGTCAGTTGATCTCTGTTAAGAGTCCATGCATCATTTTCCTGGCATAGTCAAGAGGACAATTTTTTTTTTTTTTTTTTTTTTGTGATACACGGGCCTCTCATTGTTGTGGCCTCTCCCGTTGTGGAGCACAGGCTCCAGATGCGCAGGCTCAGCGGCCATGGCTCACGGGCCCAGCCACTCCACGGCATGTGGGATCTTCCCGGACCGGGGCACGAACCCGTGTCCCCTGCATCGGCAGGCAGACTCTCAACCACTGCACCACCAGGGAAGCCCAAGAGGACAATTTATTGCTCCAGATAGCCTTGCTCACATATATTGTGCAAAATGAGTAAATTTAGTATACTATTCTTATGGATTAAAACTCTGCTGTTAGCCTAATTATAATACAATTCTAAATATAGATACAAATCCAGCAACACAATCATACTTTTCCTTTAACTTCTATTTTTTCATAAACTAAGGCTCACCCTTTTAACAGAAGATACAAGCAATATGACATTACTTCCACATGTACATCTATTAGCATTTAGCTAATAGCATTTAGCTATTTAGCAAATATGCTCTTGTCAGAAAAGTCTATTAACTTCATGAGTTTGCTTGCCAATTTTGTTTGAAGCTACATACTTCCCAACAGTATACCTTAATAATACATGATTTCTTGTTCCCTCCTTTTCTCCTATGTGGATTTCCCCTTGTGGATCACCTTCCAACAGAGGTTGAAGTCTGTCTCATCCGCTCCTGTCTCCAGGGGTGTATTTGTACAGGGTCATTTTCAGGTTACAGTATGAAAAAAAAGGCCTCAGGATCAGAGTTTGAAATAAAACTCATTTTAAATTTTATTTATAAGACCTGCATTGCAGGCTCAAAGAAAGCAAGTACTTATCAGCCAATAGCTGGACTTCCATCACACTGGTTCTCAACATTATCCAAATTATAGGCTTTCCTCAGCCTAAGGACCCTTTGAAGAATCGTTCTGTGTTCACCAAAGGGGAAAGGATCCAGGATGCCTCAGGGGAGCGGAAGGAAGGACGACTTTGTCATCCTCAGTCAGCAACTTGAGGAAGGCTATTTGAAGAGAGAGCCAGTAACATACAGTGGAAGAAGTCACCATATTCAGTGAACCTTTAAGGATACCTAAAAGTGTTACAGTGATTGTCTGATGGAATAAGACATTAAGAATTTGGGACTTCTCTGGAGGTCCAGTGGTTGGGACTTCACCTTCCAATGCAGGGGGTGTGGGTTCGATCCCTGGTTGGGGAGCTAGGGTCCCACATGTCTTGTGGCCAAGGAGCCAAAACAGGAAGCAGAAGCAATTTTGTAACAAATTCAATAAGGACTTTGAAAATGGTCCACATCAAAATAAAAAAGTCATTTAAAAAAAAGACTTTAAGAATCTGTTTCTTAGTTTTAATTTTAACCTCAAGAATACATGACTTGAATTTCTGTTTGTTATTAAGGCTACTTTTCTTCATTAGTTGTCATAACAACTGGGCTCTTACTGGCATTTAGCAGCCAGAGGCCAGGAATGCTAAAACATACTGCTTTGAAGGACAAGCACACATGTCCAAAATTCTCATCCAAAGTTCCAAGTAGTATTATCTCTTTTTTTTTTTTTTTTTTTTTGCGGTACGCGGGCCTCTCACTGTTGCGGCCTCTCCCGTTGCGGAGCACAGGCTCTGGACACGCAGACTCAGCGGCCACGGCTCACGGGCCCAGCCGCTCCGCGGCATGTGGGATCCTCCCGGACCGGGGCACGAACCTGTGTCCCCTGCATCGGCAGGCGGACTCCCAACCACTGCGCCACCAGGGAAGCCCAGTAGTATCTCTTTTGAAGAATATCCCAACTCCCATAACCAGGGATCTTGTCTGCCCTTGTTGCCTTGGTTCTCTCCTTTTCTGCCACTGGCAGAGCTTGCTGCCTTCTCAGGTAACCTGAGAGCATCACCTTGCTCCTCAGAATGTGGATGAGGACCGCCATCCTCATCACCTCTGAGACCAGGTAATTTTGCATCCCACCTCCAACCTACTGACTCATATTCTGCATTTTAATAATATCTCCCAGGTGATTCGTATTCAAATTAAAGTTTGCATCCTCAAATACACAGGTCTGTGGAATGGTTGATCCTGGCCTGGTGACAGAATCTCCTAATTTAATGGAAGAGATTTACACCAAATTAATAAAGACCTCCCCTAAGGCTCCTAAGAGAGCTTACTTCAACACATGTCTCTGAACTGCAGGAGTTTATGAAAGTCGGTTAATGACCCTTGTGAAGCACGTGTCTTGACACACTGAAAGGCTGTCTGGGGAAAGCGCAGAAGGAAACGGTGAGCAGGTGTACTCCTGAGACAGCCAGGCACAGAGAAGCAAAGTCATGTTTGAGGGTTCTCACACAAACCAAGAGGTGCCTAGAATCTGTGCTGGTGTCAGAAGGAGGGACCAGGACCCTCCCAGTTGCTCCCCTGTTTTACCCAAGCTGCCCCTCAAAGTCTCGATGAATAGGAGGACCCTTTTTGATATTTTTTGCTTGAGAACCTAGAATTTAAATTTACTCCAGAAGTTTGGGAAATTATTGATGAAAATCAGTAATTCGATTGATAGATGAAAAATGTGACGTTTAGTTCACATATGTAACATAGAAGTTGTTTATAAGTTGCATATTTGTTTAAAAAAAGTACTAGCAAAAGAAACTCCTATCCACCTCTTGTAAAATGCTTAAACAACATTAACTCTAACAGAGAAATAAAACCTTGTTCCTAAAGGCAGTGATCAGAAATTGTGCTTATCACTCCTGCCCTTTGAAAGTCTTATGGTATGCTAGGAAATGGCTCTACATACCACACATAGTTAGACTTTAATTCGTCATCGTTATATCAAAAGAGTGGCGTGGTACTGTTAACTCCAAAATGTGTGAAAGTACTTTAATTCAAAACAGCACTCTCGGGCTTCCCTGGTGGCGCAGTGGTTGAGAGTCCGCCTGCCGATGCAGGGAACGCTGGTTCGTGCCCCGGTCCGGGAAGATCCCACATGCCGCGGAGTGGCTGGGCCCGTGAGCCATGACCGCTGAGCCTGCGTGTCCGGAGCCTGTGCTCCGCAACGGGAGAGGCCACGGCAGTGAGAGGCCCGTGTACCACAAAATAAAATAAAAACCAGCACTCTCAGCTGTTAGGGAGAACTTAGCAGCTCTACCTTGTCAGGCCTGAGAAGATGTGCACGGAGTTTGGTCTCATTCGTCCCAGTGCTGTTCCCCTGAACCAAACTTAAAGGCATTCCTCAACGTGGGAAAGTAATAAGGACCAGAAAAAAAGTATGTGTTGATTCAAGTGTATGCAGTTTACAAGCAGTTAATTTAGGCACGTGAAATACAGCCACGTGCAAATAATGGTTTTTCTGTGGATCGCCAATCCCTGTTCACCAGGTATTGATGGATCCCTCAGCTCTGAATGGTGGGTCTCCTCTAAATCTGTGTCTGGAATCCCAGCTTTCTTTTGATGTCCTGTCCACTTCTCTCAGAATCCAGGCACCCTCTCTAACGAAGACTGCAATGTGCCCCTGTGGATGTCCCTCTCTTTGGGTCGAATTCTTATAAGAGGTTTATTCCCAAGGAGCCTGCTTTGTCATCATCTCTTCCTATGAGGAGCCTGGCTCACTGGTTCACAAACAAACATATAAAAGGAAAAAACGTCGTGCCACTCATTGGCAGGGTGATCTGGAGCTGTCCTAGCAGGACACTAGTGTTACCTCCTCCTGACCTAGCACAAGGCCACACCAGAGCACTGGTGTCTTTGACAGGTGGCTCAGCCATTGGTCCACAGTCTGCACAGAGCCCCGCTTCCAGTTTTTTTCCCCAGCTAGAGTGAAGGAAACCCCACCAAAGCCTGGTTTCCTTTCAGTGCAATGGTGTTGGGAGGTAACCCGGTATAGCTGTTAGGAGCACAGGCCCTGAGCTCAAATATGGGTCTTAACTTGACTTGTGTGATCTTGGACATGTTCCTTTAAGATCTCCAAAGCTTGGTTTTCTCACCTGTAAAATGTAGCAACTCGTGTGTGTGTTGTGAGGATTAAACAAGAAAATCCACATAAAGCACTTGTCACACACAGTGCCTGACACAGAAGAGCCAGTCGCTCAATACTGGCCAGTGTTGGAAGTTAGAGTCGAGCCCCTATTTGTTCCCCTGTTCCACTCCCTTCCTTTAGAATTTGGGGACAATTTGCAAAATACAGGTGACGGTGGTCTGTATGGTAGATCAGAAACTACCAGACATATTCTTCTCGGAAGGGTCATGTTCTAGCCTCAATTGATTGGCACTGGCAAAGGTCCCCTACAGGCACAGCATTCTAGATGGTTCTTCTTCCTAGAAGATGCTTTTTTATAATCCAGTGCATTAAGTGAGTTTATACAGAGCCTTGAGAAATACATTATATCTACCCTTCAGAACTGGTTACTTATAAAGAAATAAATCATTTCTCCTGAATTTGCCATGAATAGCAAAGGCCTCAGCTACAGAGGCTTTCATTTGGGGCATAGAGATTTTCTTTTTACATTTTAATCTCGTACACATGATATGTAATAAGGGGTGTGAGTTTCTTTTCTTCCTCATGAATACACTTCTGTTTTTACTGAGTTGAAGTTAAAGATTTGCTACATCTACTGATACTCTGAATAACATGTATTTTATTTCTTATTTATTGATTGATTGATTTTTTTTTTTTTTTTTTTTTTTTTTTTTTTGCGGTACAAGGGTCTCTCACTGTTGTGGCCTCTCCCACTGTGGAGCACAGGCTCCAGACGCGCAGGCCCAGCGGCCATGGCTCACGGGCCCAGCCACTCCGCGGCATGTGGGATCCTCCCGGACGGGGGCACGAACCCGTGTCCCCTGCATCGGCAGGTGGACTCTCAACCACTGCACCACCAGGGAAGCCCAATAACATGTATTTTAAATGCAAACACTCAGAGTCCCCAGGTTTTAAATTTTCTGCATCTGGAAATTTCCTAAAATGCCGATTAAAAGCATTGAGTCCCTGTTGTTGACGTTCTCCCCTTTGGTTGAAAGTCTTATAAAATCGATTCCTAAGGAATCTGTTCTGTCATTGCCCCTTCCTGTTAGGACCTTGCTCACTGGCTCCCCAGTATTAACTCACAAAACTAAAGCAGCCACTCTGGAGGTGGCACTTCATAGCTCTTTGTTAGTATCCTTAACGTGCTCAGAAATTCTGCTTCACTGGGTCCAGAATTTATATTGTCTATGAACTCCGGGCCCAAGGTGATTCTGATGCAGGTGGTCTAAGAAGCGCAACTGTAGAAACAAAGATCTAGGCCAGGAGTTAGCAAACTATGACCCACCAGCCAAATTCGGCCCACCATCTGCTTTTGCATGCCTCTTGAGCTAAGAATAGCTTTTGAATTTTTTCCAGCTTTATTGAGGTATAATTGCCATATAACATTGTGTGACTTTAAGATGTACAACATTGTGATTTTATATAGGTATATATTGCAAAGCGATCACTACAGTAAGTTTCGTTAAATCCAGTTTTTGCATTTTTAAATGTTAAAAAATGTCAAAAGAAGAATACTATTTTTGACAGGTGAAAATTATATGAAATTCAAATTTCAACATCCATAAAATTTTGTTGGAACCTAGACACACTCATTTGTTTATGTACTGTCTATTACCACTTTCCTGCTAAAGTGGCAGAGTTGAGTCGTAGCAACAAAGACCACATAGCCTACAAAGCCTGAAATATTTATTACCTGGCCATTTGGCCATTTACCAACCAAGTTGGCCAGCCTCTGATCTAGGTATTCTCAGTGACTAGTGATGCTTCTTCTTAAGGATTTTTTTTTTTTATAGCTTTTTTTTTTGGCTGTATGTGGGCCTCTCACTGTTGTGGCCTCTCCCCTTGTGGAGCACAGGCTCCGGACGCCAGGCTCAGCGGCCACGGCTCACGGGCCCAGCCGCTCCACAGCATGTGGGATCCTCCCGAACCGGGGCACGAACCCGTGTCCCCTGCATCGGCAGGCGGACTCCCAACCACTGCGCCACCAGGGAAGCCCTTAAGGATTTTTAAAAGCACCTGAGTAAGGGCTTCCCTGGTGGCGCAGTGGTTGAGAGTCCGCCTGCCGATGCAGGCGACTCGGGTTCGTGCCCCGGTCCGGGATCCGCCGTGCTTCTTTGGCACACCTTCCTTAGGGAGCAGTGGGGCAGGGGGAGTGCCAAGTGAGAGGTGGAGGGAGGTTTAGTCGGGCTTTGTACATCACATGAAAGAGAAAATGGTATCTACCTGTGAAGACTACCTCATTTCACTAAGGAGATGGAGTTAATACACACAGAGCAACCAAGAAATAATAGAAGAGAGTGTATATTTACTTAAAATATAAATCCTGTGATACAAATAAAAGCAAGAGGATTTTAGGAAAAGAAGTACCTGAAGGTGGACAAGGATTTAAGGTTAAAAGGGTGGCGAAAGGGGAAAGGGACTTCGCACACTGAATAGCTTTGTGAGCCATGAGAGCTTAGAGATGAGAAAGCCTGCGGCCACTTGGAGGGATTCTCTGGGATCAGCCCAGCTCCAGTGGAAGTTCATGCTGGGAAGTAATGGGAGATAATGTTGGGTCAGTGAAATAGAGACAAAGCGTGTAGGGCCTTACTGATCCAGCAAGAGATTCAAGACTTGCTCTGATGGGAAATGATGAATAAATGTAGATGCTTCATCAGGGAATTATATGATGAACATGTGTTAGGAAAATGGCTCTGGCAACAATGTGGAATTAGATTTAGAAAAAAGTAGCTAAGAAGTCTTTTTTTATTTTTAAATGAATATTCAAAGAGTTATGCTTTTATAGCCCTTTTTACACCAACTCTACAAGAAAAGAATAAGAACACCAAAATTGTGCAGAGAGGTGGAAGCCTTAAATAGACTTATGCCTAAACTTTTCTTAAACATCTTTAAAGTCTCTCTTTTTAATAATACTGTCCCACAATATATAATCAAACCAAAGTCTGACTTTAAAACCCATGCATTTGACCATGCCTCTCCAGGCCCTGCAGTTATTGGCATTTGCATCTCCTTATTTACGGAAGACTCAGTTTTCTCATCCTACAGCCTTGTTGTGTAAACATCCAGTGAAATTCCTGTTCTGATACAAGTATCATTCTGACTGTACATTTAGTTAACACTCTTTCCCTTGAGAAGCCATTCTTATGTTTGTAAACCTCGCAGAGGAAGACACATACACACACACAAGCTTTTTGTTGTTTTTTTTTTTTTTATTGTTTTACCTGGCAGGAAAAGGTAGTTACCTCTAAAGTTTATAATGGCAGCTAGTCAAAGGCAGAATGTGATATGACACAGTAGTTTAACAGGGGAAGTATAATTTCAGTGGTGGGAGACATTCATGTAGGCAGAAGCAATTACCCAAATTGGACTTTGGCCAGAATCTCTGAATTAACTGAAAAAGCTCTCATTCCCTGGCTGTGGCATCGGATCACTAATGAGCATGGATGTGAAGTTCCAGCTTTAAGGTGGTGAAAGGCTCAGGTATGAAGTTTAAATACAGACAGCAATGCCTTGTATTTTGTCTGTAACCAATTAATTGACCTACCATACCAAAGTCTCTGAGAGAAGTTCTTGCTACTCCTTCTTCTTCTTCTTCTTCTTTTTTTTAAATACATAGTACACTTCCTCTTGTTGTTCTCTGACAGTTAAACTCAGAATGCCTGGGGCCAGGAAGGACCTCGACACTGGACAATGCTAGGGGGCACCATTCACATAGAATCTATGTCCTAGACCTGTGGGTGCTACTCAAAGTATAGCCCATGGATCAGTATCATCCAGAAACTGTTGTCACCAGTGCTCAAAAAAAGATGTAAGAAACTGAAAGTAAGCATTTAAAACTTTTATAGCAAACTAACTCAAGTAATTTTATGTCTGTTGAAGCAATTTTTTAATTGGGGCTTGTATTTTTTTATTTTAATTTTCTAATCATTTTTTCAAGTGTTCGCTCTTGGTGGATTAGACTCTTCTTTTTTTTTTTTTTTTTTTTTTTTTTTTTTTGGTTACGCGGGCCTCTCACTGTTGTGGCCTCTCCCCTTGCGGATCACAGGCTCTGGACGCACAGGCTCAACGGCCATGGCTCACGGGCCCAGCCGCTCCGCGGCATGTGGGATCTTCCCAGACCGGGGCACGAACCCGTGTCCCCTGCATCGACAGGCGGACTCTCAACCACTGCGCCACCAGGGAAGCCCTAGACTCTTCTTTTTAATGGTCATTTGTCAGAGATATTTGAGAAACACTGTCGTATGTGAACAGTGCCCCCAGGATTTGTGCAGTGTGGCTGCAGGTGCAGAAACCAAGATCTGCCATTGGACATTCAAAGAACTAAAAAAATTTTAATTTCCCTAGAAATATTTTAATCATGTGGAGGGGTGGTGGACTATGATAAAATGAAGCCCTTGCCCAGAATGCTTTGTAGATCAGGGTGTTTGGGAAGAAATTAGCCTCTCTCTGGCCAGCCCTCATCAAATATGATTTGGTTTTGAAGCAGTCTTACCCCAGCCAATTAGTCAGGCTGTTTCACTTTAGGAATTATGCCCTAAAATAACTCTACTTCTAAAACTCCGAGGTGCAGAGAGATGAACACTTGGAGCCAGATACATAGTAAGTGCTCAAAAACTGTTTTTTAGTAAGTATTATTTTTATAAATGCTAAGACAATTTGTGTGGAAAGGGCCTTTATCAGACAGCTATCTAGATTGAGTCTGCTGATCATAAACAGAGGCATAGTGGTCCTAGCAATGGACTGACAGACAAGCTTCCTGGTGTGGGTAAATGAAAAGTTGAAATCTCAGAAAATAAGGGGGAAAGAATTCAAGCTGGAGGTCTGCTGCAGCCTGACAACCGGTTTCTGGGTGAGTAGTCAGGATTGAGTCTTAGAGTAGTAGTAGAGCATCCCAAAAAGGGACTCCAGGGAAGCCACACTCAGAAGTACAAGCTGGCCGGTCATTTGTTTCCAGGACATCTGCTGGGCCTGGGCCAGCTGAGCTGGTTCTGAGTGAATTAGAAGTGAGCAGAGGGCTTCCCTGGTGGCGCAGTGGTTGGGAGTCCGCCTGCTGATGCAGGGGACACAGGTTCGTGCCCTGGTCCGGGAAGATCCCGCATGCCGCGGAGTGGCTGGGCCCGTGAGCCATGGCCGCTGAGCCTGCGCGTCGGAGCCTGTGCTCCGCAACGGGAGAGGCCACAACAGTGACAGACCTGCGTACTGCAAAAAAAAAAAAAAAAAAGTGAGCAGAGAAGAAGGAGAGAAGGAGCCAGACCCAGGGGCTTTTTGCCCAGCTGGAGATAACAGACGAGGATCTGGACAACATGTGGGTGGGCATGACTGGCAGCTGTGGTGACTTGAACCTCAGTCATGGGCAGAGAGCTAGTAAATTTCCAGAAACTTACTCACCATGAGGCTTTGACTCTTTGGAATTGAGACTTTTGAAATAAGGCAAAAGTAGGAAAACTGTGCAATTATTTACTGGTACACTTCCACCCCAAAAACCATATTGGATGAAATAAAGCCAAAAAGAGCTTTTATGGCTCTTCCTGTAAAATGTAAAGGATTATGAAGAATAATGAGTGGAGATCTCTCTCTGTAGCCCACACAACATAATAGTTCACCTGAGAAGTCATCTCTGGGTGAAAACTTTCCTTTTAACTGTTTTAAGGAAACAGTATTTCTTTTGCTCCTGCATAAACTACACTGCTCATTGCTCCTGTACCCCACCCCACCCCCAGGTGAAGCAGGTCAATCCAAAACCATAAACATACAACTGAACGAACTCTTCTATTTCACAATGAAATCTGTGTACTCTTTCTTCTGCAGTAATTGAGAATGACAGTGTTCCTGTAATGTTGCCTTTGACTCAGGCAATCTGGGGCTTTACATGATTTTAATCCAAGGGATAGCAAACATACGGAGGGCAATTGCTTTTGCACGTCAGTTGTACCAAGTCTTTGTCAGCCTAAAAGACGTGGGGGCAATTTTGTTTTATTTATTTAGTTTTATTTATTTATTTGGCTGCATTGGGTCTTAGTTGCAGCATGCAGGATCTTCGTTGCGGCATGCGGGATCTTTCGTTGCGGCGCCCAGGCTTCTCTATTTGCAGCACATGGGCTCCTCTCTAGTTGTGGCATGCAGGCTCAGAAGTTGTGGCATGTGGGCTCTCTAGTTGTGGCACGGGGGCTCCAGAGTGAATGGGCTCAGCACTTGCGGCATGTGGGCTCTCTAGTTGTGGCACGTGGGATCTCTAGTTGTGGCACACAGGCTCAGTAGTTGCAGTGCGCAGGCTTAGTTGCCCTGTGGCATGTGGGATCTTAGTTCCCCAACCGGGATCGAACCCGCATCCACTGCATTGGAAGGTGGATTCTTAACCACTAGACCACCAGGGAAGTCCACAGTTTTGTTTTAAATTAGTGTCCTAAATGCTTGGAAAAATAAGTGGCTCTGATAAGAACAGACTTAATAATGATGACACATATAACAGTGATATACTCATCCAGTCCCTTCCCAGTTATGGATTCAAAAATGCACAAGTCCTGTGCTAGGTTCCTACTGGCTTTTATACCATAAATTTATCTGTTCTCATCATAATGCAGAAAAAAAAGGGTAATATAGAATACTAGCCATAAATCATAAAAAAAAGAGAGACTTGTGGCATTAACACTCAATGGTTTTGGTGATTATCTCATCAAAGTAAGTAAATTATCTCATTGGGTCCTTATCAATATTTTAATGGTGGTCTTTGATTATTTAGCATATTTATTAATATTTTAATATTGTTTTAAAATTATTAGTTAATATTTCTTTAAACTATTTGATAGTATACTCTTTAAATTTTCTATTAATATTTTTTCAAAGTCTCAGAACTTTTGAAAGTTACCCTCTAAATTGGATGTGGTACCACGATTTATAACTTCCTTCTTTATAAGTACTTTCAGAAAAGAGTTCCTATTTCCAGAAATGTCAAAGCCGATTCTTTTAAAAAACACATCTCTGAATGGGTCTCCAGACTTACAGGTCAAGTATGTGAGCATTTTTTTTTCTTTTCTTTTTTTTTTCAGGACAGAAGGCTCTTTTTTTTTTTTTAACATCTTTATTGGAGTATAATTGCTTTACAATGTTATGTTAGTTTCTGCTGTATAACAAAGTGAATCAGCTATATGTATACGTATATCCCCATATCCCCTCCCTCTTGCATCTCCCTATCCCACCCCTCTAGGTGGTCACAAAATACCGAGCTGATCTCCCTGTGCTATGCAGCTGCTTCTCACTAGCTATCTATTTGACATTTGGTAGTGTATATATGTCAATGCTACTCTCTCACTTTGTTCCAGATTACACTTCCCACTCCTTGTGTCCTCAAGTCCATTCTCTATGTCTGTGTCTTTATTCCTGTCCTGCCCCTAGGTTCATCAGAACCTGTTTTTTTAATTTTTTCGATTCCATATATATGTATTAGCATATGGTATTTGTTTTTCTCTTTCTGACTTACTTCACTCTGTATGACTGTCTCTAGGTCCATCCACCTCACTACGAATAACTCAGTTTCATTTATTTTTATGGCTGAGTAATATTCCATTGTATATATGTGACACATCTTCTTTATCCATTCGTTGTACAGAAGACTCTTGAAAGTGGAGAGCATTTTACCTAAAGGTGAAATAACACATGGTCTAGGGAACAGAGTGAGAAAACATACATGTTTTTCTAATGTTCCTAAGGGGAGAATGATGTAATGAAAAAAATATAGGCTGAGGACTCATAAGTCCTAAAAAACTGAAGCCCCCAGCTGTGGCAGCTGCTCACCCAGAGACACTGTGGAACAGGCAAAGAAGGGGAGGCCCATCTACTTCACCTCCTTGACTCTCCAGGCATTGATTAGGTTGCTGATGATTTGCAAAAATGTCGACATTTGTGTTGTTCATGATCATGTTTCACAGGCTTTTTTCTCGTCTGATTATTTTCTGATTATGTCTTCAGCCCAGGGTAAGAATATGATCTGTGCACTCAAGAGACGTACATTCTTGTATTCTAGTCAGCACAGAATAGACTGTGGTACCTGACAGACACAGTGCTCTGATTTCATCATACCCTCTGTACTGACTAGAAGGAAACCTATGAGTCCTTTCTCTGAGTTTGAATGACAGCCTTGATGTGGTCTTTCTTATGTCCTTGTTCAAAAGAAGGGATGATTGGAGAGGGCAAGAATAGAGGAAAGGAGTGACTGTTTAGAGGTCATTGACAGTAGTGTAGGCAAGAAGTTATGAGGCTTTGGAGTTCTGAATCCAGTAGCAGGAGCAAGCATGGAAAGAAGACACGAGCACAGGAGATACCAGGGATATGGAACCTTCGGGACTGATGGAATGTGAAGGAGGGAGGAGAAGACTAATTTGGGATGAGCCCAAGGTTTCCAGCTTAGACAACTGGGGGATTGCTCGTGCCTTTTATAGATTCAGGGACTGTTGAAGGTAAAGGAAGCTTTAGAGGGAAGAGACTGCATGTTTGGTTGTAGCCCTATAGAATGGGCAGTGCAGATATAGATGGACACGTGGGCTTGGCCTCAGGGGAAGGATGGGCTGATTTAGAAATCTTAAAGAGTAGGAGAAGCCCTGCAGGTAAATAAGCTCACCTCAAGGGAGTGTGTCAGTGAGAGGAGAAAAGGGGGCGAGGAGAGAGGAAGCGGTTGTAGGAGATTCAGCAACATCAACTGTTACCTTGTCTTAGCAGGTAAGCTGTCCAGACCGACAATGCTGGGCCTGCAGTTGTCATCTGATGACTATTGGTTTAATGGTGAATAAGTAAATGAACGAGTGAGTGAGCCGTTGAGTGAGAAACAAGGGACACATGGGGCTGAGGAGTGTTGATAGTAGAGGTCAGGATGAGAAAGACAACACTACAAATTATTCTCAGGCAGACAGAAACTAGAGCCATGAGAGTGAAGGAGAGCCCAAGGGAACAAGTGTAAAGTGAGAAAATAAGGACCGAGGAGTGTACCCTGATCTCATTAGAAAGGTAGACGCTGCAGGTTCTCCACGCTCCTCTGTAGGACATCAGTCATCGTTAGAGCGGCCCGTCAGCAGGAGCAGTGGCTGGAGTCACAGTTTGACTTTCACCCACACAAAAGGAGGAGGATGTTCTAGTTCCCCTTCGTATGGGAGGCGGATGAGGACAGACGAGGCGTGAAATGTCAGCTGTGATGAAGTACCAGATTCTGCAGGAGTGCCTCGTTCCGTAAAGCGTGGCTCTCCACTGGTTAATTCCAGTAGAAAAAAATCTAGATGCAGCCTATCCAGTCACCACTGAAGCAGGATCCGAGGTGAGCGTCAGCCCACAGCACTACTGCGTCTTCAGGAACCAAATCAGACCCACTGAGTTCCTAGGTGGGTCCAGGTGACACAAACATGCTTTATCTGTCATGTGCAGGTGACAGAAAGTGGCTCACACTCTTTCAAACCCTGTGCATCTTTAGATAGTGACGTCGTTAGAAACCTGAAAGCTTCCATCTTTTGTAGGTATCTTTTTTTAAAGTGACTTAAAAATAATGGGAAATTACTCAAAAATAAACTGACAACTGGATGGAATTCTATTCAACTGAAAAGTATTTATCGTGGGATCACTAAGAATTAATTCTTAAAAATAAAGGTAGTTTTGCCAGTGCAAAATGTGGCCCCTTTCTTCACTAATTTCCTTAAGATTAAAATCAAAGCAAATCATGGTTTTATTTAGCTTAGAGGTCAGTTAGTGAGAGGAGAGTTTAAGAGCTGATTTACTCCCTTCTCGGAAAGATCTGTGTCACTTCTGATGCTCAGGCACATCTAGCGGTTAAGTCATCAGCTCTGTGATGATTCGGTGAGACACACTCTGTGTCCACATCTGGAAAATGAGAAATCAGGTGGCTGGAGAGTCCCCTCTGGCTCCAACATGCTATCAACTTATAATACAGGTGTCAGGGCCCAAGCATGGCAACTGCTGACAGCGCGAGAGTCTTCCTTTCATTCTGTCATCTCTGAAATAGGATGATAACTTTAGAGTTGTGAAGGGCTTTGTTCTCTGCCCAGCACATCTAGCTTCTTCAGTTCCAGATGTCTTTGTCTCTCCTGCCCTTTCCAGTTATTCCAACCTACCCGTGTGGGACTTCACAGGGTCTCTAATTGAGTTAACTTTCTTTCCTAAACACAATGGTACCTTGGGCGTGATGCCCCTTCTGGTGGTGTCTCTGAGGTGCAAATAAATACATACTAGGTCATGATGTGTACCTAGTAACTCTTCCTCCATCCCCATAGCCCCCAGTGTCATGCATCCTCAGGTGGTCACTGCTGCTGGTCGTTTCTGTCCCATTGACTGTAAAACCAATAAGTAATGCCCAAATAGACATTGCAAGTCTACTTGCTGATCTAGAAGATCTTAGGACAAGATCATAGCAATGAACTAGTCTACTAATTGCATAATAATCTGTCATTGTGCTCTGACAAACTGTTGGAAAAAACTCTAGACTTGGAGTCAAAGAGGATGTGGGTGAGTCTTGGTTCAGCCACCTCCCTCTTGCATGCCTGTAGGCCACCATCAGAACCTGTGTTGTCTGCAAGATGCTTGTAATCATTCCTTCCTGTCTTCTTCACAGGGATTTCATACCTAATATATAACAGTATACCCCAAACTACCATTTAAATGATAAATTGCTAAAGAAATAAGATTTTTCTCAGAAATTAAACTTTTTTAGTATTAGTAAAAATACATTTTGACTTTTTTTTATTAATTCAACAAATATTTAGTGACCACCTGCTCTATGCTAGGTACTGTGCTAGGAACTGGAGAATCAAGAAGGAACAAAAATACAGATATGACCCCTGCCATCAGGGGAGTTTTAAACGCCTGGGGGAGAGAGAGTTATCACAAGAAGCTATATTCTTACCAATTAGTGATCTTGGCCGTGGAAATGGGAGGAAAGAGGAGTGTTGAGAGGTCCATGGAGCTGAGAGCCTCTAGTTACGGGATGTGGCTTAGAGAGGTCCAGGATGCCTTGCCTAAGAAGGGACCCTGGAAACAAGATCTCAACAATAAACAGGGGTAAACCAAGTGCTGAGGGTAGGGAAGCAGGTTCAAATACCTCATGGTGAGAGGGAGCCTGGATGGTCTGAGGGACTAAAAGAAGGTCTCTGACACTAAAGTAGAGAAAGCAAAGCAGGTGAGAGTCCAGAGCAAGGCACGTCTAGAAAGATGGTTGGGAAACAGACAGGTTCTATACTGGATTTTCACTTTGTTCTTTCCAGCGCCAGGAAGTTGATTATAGAGTTTTAAGTATAGGAGCAACGTGATAGGATTTAGGCTCTGAAAATATTACTGTGACTACATTGTGTGTAACCGAACCAAGTGAGAGGAGATTAGCAGCAGTGACTTAATGGTAGTTTGGACTCAGATGCATTATTGGAGGTGAGAATTGAGGAATATTTAGGAATAACCACAGGACTTGAAATCAAGTTGAATTGCAGTGGTGTAAGTTGAGATGTATTTAATACTATACTTATTCTTTGAATCAACAGTTGGAATCATGTCCCAGGGTAAATGGTGATATTTTCCTCATCAAGACATTCTGACAGATGAATTACACTTTTTTCCCCACTTGATGTAATGACTATTTTCCTCCAACGCTTCTTTTTTTCAGTTTTATTGAGGTATAATTGACAAATGAAATTATATATCATGGTGATTTGATATTGTGAAAAGGTTTCTTGCATCTAGTTAATTAACACATCCATAGTTGTTAACACTGTACTGTGTAATGAAATTTGCTAAGAGAACTTAAATATTCTCACCACCACCCCCCAAATGACACTTGTCTGAACATTGACCCTATGACCAAGCACTGACGCTATTGACCGCTGTCTGCCTTTGATCCCTTTTGTATTTTCCAGTTAATACTAAGACTATTTCATTTTTTATGTATCAGTGAGAAAACTTAGCATGTTTACTTGAAATATGTAGCAGAATGACAAAGCTAATGCCTATAACTGCTGTGCCTTTGAAGTTTATCCCAGTCTTACTCATAATGTTAATTGGAGAATTCCCCCATGAACCAAAGGCAGTCCACATGCTGTGCATTTTGAAAGGGCAAATCTGTGAAAGAATTGTACTTCATTAAGGAAATCTCGTTCAGCGCTGATATTAATAAAAATAGTCTCCACTTTAAAGCAGGGTGGCAAATACATGGCCCACAGGCTCACATGCCACCCCTCCGTGCTCCCCTTTCCATGTCTGGGATGCTAATTGATAAAGGTTTGATTTCCTACCGAGGCTGTTGAGAATCCTCCTCAACCCAACTCTGTAGGCAGCCAGTTGATCAGAGCTGGCATGAGAGTTGGAACTCATTTGTCATCCCCATTTTAATGCTATGTAAATCCTCTGTTCCCCCCAAAATAATTAGTCTAAGGGCATATTTATTTAGGTTTTCCTCCCAGCACAGATAAGGTTTTCCAGTTTTCGTCAACGAGATCTGCTGTTCCTTGTCTTAGCTCACCTGAACTCACAGGCCGTTGTGGATGTTTCCAGTCAACTGACAGTCCTGCCTCAAGCACCGGCATCTCTGATTCTCTGCCGCAGAAATTTCTGTGGCACTACAGGTGCTTCCTCAGCCTTAAGCAGGAACAACCCACAAAAGTGGGAAAGTTAACACTGGGAAAGCAGTACTCAGTGAAAAGCAATCCCTTTCCCCAGTGGGAGAGGAGAGTCAGAACCTGAAGGCCCTGACCTCGCCATTCCACTGTAGGAAAGTTCTGATGTGTGCTCCCCGTGGCTTCTCAGAAGATCCATGTGGGAAGTCCCAGGGGCTCACAGTGATTATCCGCTCATTAGTATTTCACTTCCCTGATTCACTTTCCTCCTTCTTCATTTCTGCTTCCTACGGTCACCCGAGTCCTCACGCCAGGGTCTGCATTTGGAAAAACCCGAACTAAAATGGCATCTTTTGCCTTCGTGTTATGTAAAACATTGATTCACAAACTGCAGTCAATGAAGTCCCTCTGTGCAAAGTCCACAGGAGAACCTGGGGGATAAGAATGGCGTGGGAGGGGGAGAGAAAGAAACCAACTCAACTGCACCATGAATTCCCACCACAAAGCAAACAAAAATTTTATCTGTTTTGTGATTGAAAAATACGTTCCAAGGGCAATCCTATTTGTACTATCCACCTGCAGTGCTTAAGTGGTGCTATCAGGTATACCAGCACCTTAAATGAAGATCAAGCCTTAGCTGGTTAAGTTAGTTGAAATAGGAGATAAACATCAGTTCTGCCTATATTTCAGACCTTAGTCTATAAATAGCAATATATAAATAGATAATATATAATGTTGTATTTGTCTATATAACATATAGACAAATAGAAATAAAATTGTTCTTTATAAGAAGTTCTATGTAAGATGACATCAGGCCAAGGAATCTCCTGTCTGCTTTCTCAAATTACTCAGTAAAGTGCCACAGATACATAGAAAAGAAAATGTCAGGGATTCACAGATTCTAGCATTCATAAGACTACTCAGGTACTGCTTAGTTGTGCTTAAACCTCTTCCCTGATGAATAGTCACTCATTTCCCAACTACTCTCTTTCAACCAGTTCTGAAGTGTCAAATCCCAGAGCACAGCATAGCAGAAAGTAGAGAGGCAAGGGTGATGAACACTTGCCTCTTGGAGCAGTGGTGCAATTACATTAAGCACCAAAGACGGAGACAGAACTATACGAAGCCTTTGGGGTAGTATATAGAGACCATCTCAAAACTTTTTACAACACAAATGTTTTTCGTCAAACCAAGCAAACGAAATTAGGAACTTGTGTCAGAGAGAAGGCTCCCCACGGTCCAGCAAAGCTAAGTGACACCCTTGCCAGTGGAAGTCTGGCTACAAGCTGTGCACGTGTGTTCACTGTTGTATGAAATCCAAAATGGGCATTATTTCACACAGTTGAGTGAGCAGCAGTGGAGGGCATGAGCCTGAATCTGGAAAAATTTTCCCTTTAAAAAACTGTAAAGCCCAGCATGGAACGTACAAAAAAAGCTAAGCATGTAAGAAGGGGATAATTATAATTAGCCTTGAAGGTCAGGAGGAGGATCATGAAACTGAAATAGATTTACTGCAGACAACAGAAGAAACTGAGAAAACATGCTTGGAATCCTCAGATGTTAGAAGATGTAACATTCGAGAAAACAGAAACAGGCAGAGGAGGCTGAAATGCAAAAATCAAGCAAAGTGATGCTTGACGAAGTAAAAAGGCCATAATAAACACATCTGGGGGCTTGAAGTTACCTCAGAAAATTAAGATGTTCATTAGAATCAGTAACAGGTAGAACTGATACTGCAAGAAATTAATGGTGTAGAGACCCACTTGAAGAGTTTCACAGTTACAGAGCAGCAGGTCTCCAGCTTTATTCCATCTCAACAGCAATCACATGCACAACACTCTTCTACAAGTATTAATGTTCTTGATACAGAGTCTCAAACATGAGGCCAAGCAAGGTGCAGAGGAGGGCAGGTCCGAGTAACCAGAGGAGGAGGAAAGGAAGTGAAGTGTGAACCAGGAGCTTCGATTATAGCCCCTTGGAAGAGAGAGAGAGGCATAGCATACTTTTGATAAATATTGTTGGACAAATAGGGAAAAGGAAATTAAAGAGAAACTTAAAAAAAGGAAAAGTCAAGATCAGATCTACAAATAATAGAATATTCTTTGAGCAGAACTTCTCAAATGTGATGTGGATCACCTGGGGGGTGGGGGTGGGTATCATTAAATTACAGATTTGATTCAGTTGGTCTGGAGTCTGAGGTTCTGGATTCCTATCAAGTTCCCAAGCGAAGCTGATGCTGCAGGTCCTCACACCCCGTCTTGAGTAGAAAGACTTCAGAGAAAACCTGAAGCAGGTGCAGTCACTATATTCCAGGAAATACTTCACTAAAACAAATTCACACTCGGGCACATTATAGAAATTTATAAGGCATTTAAAAGGATAAAGAAAATAGTTCACAATTATTCAAGGAAGAAAAAGGTTCTTGCAAATCAACAAAAATTGAGTGGATCCAGGCTTGTCCTCTGACATTACAAACTGTCAGAGGACAATAGAAGAATCCCACAGTCTTTGAAAGAAAGAAGTTGCGACCTAAGAATTTATTAATGAAACTAGAATTCATATGCAAGTGCTTAGAAAAGCTACCATGTTTTTAGGTTTTCTATTGCTGCTATAATAAATTACTACAACTTTCATGGCTTAAAATGACACAGACTTACTATCTTCCAGCACTGTGGGTTAGAAACCCAACATGGGTCTCACTGGCTAAAATCAACATGTCAGCACAGCAGCATTCTTTTCCGGAGCCTCTAGAGGTGAATCCATTTCTTTGCCTTTTCCAGTTTCTGGAACTAACCATAACTTGTAGCCTTTTCCCTCCATTTTCAAAGCCAGCAATGGCAAGTTGCTATCTCTGTCTATCTGCAGCCAGGAAAGTTTCTCCACTTTTAAGAATTTGTGTGTTTGGGGGGCTTCCCTGGTGGCACAGTGGTTGAGAGTCCGCCTACCGATGCAGGGGACACGGGTTCGTGCCCCAGTCCGAGAAGATCCCACATGCCGCGGAGCGGCTGGGCCCGTGAGCCATGGCCTCTGAGCCTGCGCGTCCGGAGCCTGTGCTCCGCAACGGGAGAGGCCACAACAGTGAGAGGCCCACGTACCGCAAAAAAAAAAAAAAAAAATTTATGTGGTTGGATTGGGCCCACCTGGATGATCTCAAATGCTATCCTTTTCTCAAGATCCTTAGCGTCAAACACATCTGTAAAATCCCTCTAGCCATGTGAGGTAATATACGTACTGGTTTTGAAGATTAGACACCTCTTTAGAAGGCCACTATTCTACCTACAATATCAAACATATGCTGTTTCTGAAAAATTTGAGTACATATACTAACGGAGAACGAAAGTTCAAAACCCCAAAATGGGGAAATGATAGTATAAAAGGAATTGTGGGAGGAGGAATCAAGATGGCGGAAGAGAAGGACATGAAACTAACCTCCTCCCACAAATACATCAAAAATACATCTACATGTGGAACAGTTCTCACAGAATATCTTACTGAACGCTGGCAAAAGGAAATGGTGAGCATTAGAACCAGGTTAGTTAGTTAATCTTGAGTAATTATTGTATAAATAGTTACAGGAAAATGCAAAGTTAGAAACAATTCATTTAAAAAATTGTGATATAATCATTGTAAACTGGGGGTACAGTTGTTAGTGGATCACAGAGACTGTTGAGTGAGATTAAAGTGGGCTACCTTACTCCTCTAACCAGGATAGAAGGAACTTAATGGAAAATCCTAATGGGATGAAAATAAGCAAAGCAAAGAAAAGCAAAACAAGCTATACTCCATATAGCAAAAGGGAGATTAAAAGGACTTAAAGGGCATTTTAAACGACCTTAAAACGAAGCTTAAAACAGAAAAAATAAATAAAAAATTTAAAAACCAACAACCAAGAGAAGAGAATAAAGGCATCTGTTGTGACAATAAATTGTTGAATACCTTTCTGAAAAGACAGACTTCTATTTTGTAGAAAAAGAATTTAAAATGCATCAAAGCCATTAAATGGAAGAGTGTACCATTTTATTTATTTATTTATTTTAAATTTTATTTTATTTTTTTATACAGCAGGTTCTTATTAGTTATCCATTTTATACATATTAGTGTATACATGGCAATCCCAATCTCCCAGTTCATCACACTACGACCACCCCCCAGCCACTTCCCACCCTTGGTATCCATATGTTTGTTCTCTACATCTGTGTCTCTATTTCTGCCCTGCAAACCAGTTCATCTGTACCATTTTTCTAGGTTCCACATATATGCATTAATATACGATATTTGTTTTTCTCTTTCTGACTTACTTCACTCTGTATGACAGTCTCTAGATGCATCCACGTCTCTACAAATGACCCAATTTCATTCCTTTTTATGGCTGAGTAATACTCCATTGTATATATGTACCACATCTTCTTTATCCATTCATCTGTCAGTGGGCATTTAGGTTGCTCCCATGTCCTGGCTATTCGTAAATAGTGCTGCAATGAACATTGGGGTGCACGTGTCTTTTTGAATTATGGTTTTCTCTGGGTATATGCCCAGTAGTGGGATTGCTGGTTCATATGGTAATTCTATTTTTAGTTGTTTATGGAACCTCCATATTACTCTCTGTAGTGGCCGTATCAATTTACATTCCCACCAACAGTGCAAGAGGGTTCCCTTTTCTCCACACCCTCTCCAGTATTTGTTGTTTGTAGATTTTCTGATGATGCCCATTCTAACTGGTATGAGGTGATACCTCCTTGTAGTTTTGATTTGCATTTCTCTAATAATTGGTGATGTTGAGCAGCTTTTCATGTGCTTCTTGGCCATCTGTATGTCTTCTTTGAAGAAGTGCCTATTTAGGTCTTCTGCCTGTTTTTTGATTGGGTTGTTTGTTTGGATTCTTTGTTTTTTTTAATATTGAGCTGCATGAGCTATTTATATATTTTGGAGATTAATCCTTTGTCCATTGATTCATTACCAAATATTTTCTGCCATTCTGAGGGCTGTCTTTTTGTCTTGTTTATGGTTCACTTTGCTGTGCAAAAGCTTTTAAATTTCATTAGGTCCCATTTGTTTATTTTGGGTTTTACTTCCATTATCTAGGAGGTGGATCAAAAAAGATCTTGCTGTGATTTATGTCAAAGAGTGTTCTTCCTATGTTTTCCTCTAAGAGTTTTATAATGTCCAGTCTTACATTTAGGTCTCGAATCCATTTTGATTTTATTTTTGTGTATGGTGTTAGGGAGTGTTCTAATTTCATTCTTTTACATGTAGCTGTCTAGTTTTCCCAGCACTACCTATTTAAGAGACTGTCTTTTCTCCATTGTGTATCCTTGCCTCCTTTGTCATAGATTAGTTGACCATAGGTGCATGGGTTTATCTCTGGGCTTTCTATCTTGTTCTATTGATCTATATTTCTGTTTTTGTGCCAGTACCATACTGTCCTGATTGCTGTAGCTTTGTAGTATAGTCTGAAGTCAGGGAGTCTGTTTTCTCCAGCTCTGTTTTTTTTCCCTCAAGACTGCTTTGACTATTCAGGGTCTTTTGTGTCTCCATACAAATTTTAAGATCTTTTTGTTCTAGTTCTGTAAAAAAAAAAAAATGCCATTGGTAATTTATTAGGGATTGCATTGAATCTGTAGATTGCTTTGGGTAGTATAGTCATTTTTAGAATATTGATTCTTCCAATCCAAGAACATGGTATATCTCTCCATCTGTTTGTATCATCTTCAATTTCTTTCATCAGTGTCTTATAGTTTTCTGCATACAGGTTTTTTGTCTCCCTAGGTAGGTTTATTCCTAGGTATTTTATTCTTTTTGTTGCAGTGGTAAATGGGAATGTTTCCTTAGTTTCTCCTTCAGATTTTTCATCATTGGTGTATACGAGTGGAAGAGATTTCTGTGCATCAGTTTTGTATCCTGCAACTTTACCAAATTCATTGATTAGCTCTAGCAGTTTTCTGGTTGCATCTTTAGGATTCTCTATGTATAGTATCATGTCATCTGTAAACAGTGACAGTTATACTTTTTCTTTTCCAATTTGTATTCCTTTTATGTCTTTTTCTTCTCTGATTGCCGTGGCTAGGACTTCCAAAACTATGTTGAATAATAGTGGCAAGAGTGGACATCCTTGTCTTGTTCCTGATCTTAGAGGAAATGCTTTCAGTTTTTCCCCATTGAGAATGATGTTTGCTGTGGGTTTGTCATATATGGCCTTTATTATGTTGAGGTAGGATCTCTCTATGCCAACTTTCTGGTGAGCTTTTATCATAAATGAGTGTTGAATTTTCTCAAAAGCTTTTTCTGCATCTATTGAGATGATCATATGGTTTTTCTCTTTCAATTTGTTAATATGGTGTATCACATTGATTGATTTGCATATATTGAAGAATCCTTGCATTCCTGGGATAAATCCCACTTGATCATGGTGTATGATCCTTTTAATGTGTTGTTGGATTCTGTTTGCTAGTAGTTTGTTGAGGATTGTTGGATCTATGTTCATCATTGATATTGGTCTGTAATTTTCTTTTTTTGTAGTATCTCTGTCTGGTTTTGGTATCAGTGTGATGGTGGACTCATAGAATGAATTAGGGAGTGTTCCTTCCTCTGCAATTTTTGGAAGAGTTTGAGAAGGATGGGTGTTAGCTCTTCTCTAAATGTTTGATAGAATTCACCTGTGAAGCCATCTGGTGCTGGACTTTTGTTTGTTGGAAGATTTTTAATCACAGTTTCAATTTCATTACTTGTGATTGGTCTGTTCATATTTTCTATTTCTTCCTGGTTCAGTCTTGGAAGGTTATACATTTTTAAGAATTTGTCCATTTCTTCCAGGTTGTCCATTTTATTGGCATAGAGTTGCTTGTAGTAGTCTCTTAGGATGCTTTGTATTTCTGTGGTGTCTGTTGTAACTTCTCCTTTTTCCTTTCTAATTTTATTGATTTGAGTCCTCTCCCACTTTTTCTTGATGAGTATGGCTAACGGTTTATCAATTTTGTTTATCTTCTCAAAGAACAGCTTTTAGTTTTATTGATATTTGCTATTGTTTTCTTTGTTTTTTGTTTCATTTATTTCTGCTCTGATCATTACGATTTCCTTCCTTCTACCTTTGGGTTTTGTTTGTTCTTCTTTCTCTACTTCCTTTAGGTGTAAGGTTAGATTGTTATTTGAGATTTTTCTTATTTCTTGAGGTAGGCTTGTATTGCCATAAACTTCCCACTAAGCACTGCGTGTGCTGCATACCATAGGTTTTGGATTGTCATGTTTTCATTGTTATTTGTATCTAAGTATTACTTGATTTCCACTTTGATTTCTTCAGTGATCTCTTGGTTATTTAGTAATGTATTGTTTAGCCTCCATGTGTTTGTATTTTTTACAGGTTTTTTTCCTGTAATTGATATCTAGTCTCATAGCGTTGTGGTCGGAAAAGATACTTGATGCAATTTCAATTTTCTTAAATTTACCAAGCCTTGATTTGTGACCCAAGATATGATCTATACTGGAGGATGTTCCGTGCACACTTGAGGAAAAAGTGTAATCTGCTGTTTTTGGATGGAATGTCCTGTAAATATCAATTAAATCTATCTGGTCTATTGTGTCATTTAAAGCTTGTGTTTCCTTATTAATTTTCTGTTTGGATGATCTCTCCATTGGTGTAAGTGAGATGTTAAAGTCCCCCACTATTATTATGTTACTGTCGATTTCCTCTTTTATAGCTGTTAGCAGTTGCCTTATCTTTTAAGGTGCTCCTGTGTTGTGTGCATATATATTTATAATTGTTATATCTTCTTCTTGGATTGATCCCTTGATCATTATGTAGTGTCCTTCCTTGTCTCTTGTAACATTCTTTATTTTAAAGTCTATTTTATCTGATATGAGTATTCCCCCTCAGCTTTCTTTTGATTTCCATTTTCATGGAATATCTTTTTCCATCCCCTCACTTTCAGTCTTTATTTGTCCCTAGGTCTGAAGTGGGTCTCTTGTAGACCGCATATATACGGGTCTTGTTTTTGTATCCATTAAGCGAGCCTGTGTCTTTTGGCTGGAGTATTTAATCCATTCACATTTAAGGTAATTATCAATATGTATGTTCCTATTACCATTTTCTTAATTGGTATGGATTTGTTTTTGTAGGTCCTTTTCTTCTCTTGTGTTTCCCACTTAGAGAAGTTCCTTTAGCATTTATCGTAGAACTGGTTTGGTGGTGCTGAATTCTCTTAGCTTTTGCTTGTCTGTGAAGCTTTTGACTTCTCTGTTGATTCTGAATGAGATCCTTGCTGGGTAGAGTAATCTTGGTTGTAGTTTCTTCCCTTTCATCACTTTAAGTATATCATGCCACTACCTTCTGACTTGTAGAGTTTCTGCTCAGAAATCAGCTGTTAACCTTATGGGAGTTCCCTTGTATGTATTTGTCATTTTTCCCTTGTTGCTTTCAATAATTTTTCTTTGTCTTTAATTTTTGTCAGTTTGATTACTATGTGTCTTGACGTGTTTCTCCTTGGGATTATCCTGCCTGGGACTCCCTGTGCTTCCTGGACTTGGGTGGCTATTTCCTTTCCCATGTTAGGAAAGTTTTTGACTATAATCTCTTCAACTATTTTCTTGGGTCTTTTCTCTCTCTCTTCTCTTTCTGGGACCCCTATAATGCAAGTATTGTTACGTTTAATGTTGTCCCAGAGGTCTCTTAGACTGTCTTCATTTCTTTTCATTCTTTTTTCTTTATTCTGTTCTTCGGCAGTGAATTCCACCATTCTCTCTTCCAGGTTCTTCTGCCTCAGTTATTCTGCCATTGATTCCTTCTAGTGTAGTTTTCATTTCATGTATTGTATTGTTCATCTCTGTTTGTTTGTTCTTTAATTCTTCTAGGTCTTTGGTAAACATTTCTTGCATCTTCTCGATCTTTGCCTCCATTCTTTTTCCAAGGTCCTGGATCATCTTCACTATCATTATTCTGAATTCTTTTTCTGGAAGGTTGCCTATCTCCCTTCATTTAGTTGTTTTTCTGGGGTTTTATCTTGCTCCTTCATCTGGTACATAGCCCTCTGCTTTTTCATCTTGTCTATCTTTCTGTGAACGTGGTTTTTGTTCCACAGGCTGCAGGATTGTAGTTCTTCTTGCTTCTGCTGTCTGCCCTCTCCAATATACCATTTTAAATTGGTAAAATGTAAAGTGCATTTTTATTTAGTTCCCCCTGCAATAATCCATATTATTGTCTTTACTTTGTTACAGATAAGGAATCTGAGCCTTAGATCAGGGAATGGCCACCCAGGTGTGAGCCTCAGAGCAAATCCAGAGTCTCACTCAGAGCCTGGGAGTTAATCCTAGTGTACACGCCCTCCCAAGTATGTGTGAGATGACGTAACTAGTGGCAGTTGGAGCTGGGACTAGAGCCCAAGTCAGTTTTATCCCGTATTCTGTGTGCATGACCTCTCCACTATACTGTCTCAGAAATTATTTTTCTGTTTGCATCTTTGTCTCATCCCTCTGAACCAAACATTTTGACACAGGTTATTTTGTTCTCTCCTCCAGTTTCCCTGCACACCCAGAGCCCCTACAAACCCCCCTGATTTTGCCACTTTCACCCACTGTGAGTAAATTCTACTCAGTCCCATCCCTGCCCCATGGTATAGACCTTGGAGGTTTCCTGCATAGACCTGCGCCAGCCTCTTGATAAGGACTTGGATGCTGTTTCTCTCTTAATTAAGGTTAATTGCTCCCCTTTGCACTCTATGTCCCATCTCTCATCTCATCGTGAAATAATTCCACCAATTATCCCCTTTTCTCCTGAATCTTCAGACTCTGTTCAGGTACCTTCTCATCTGAATGTATACTTCTCCTAAAAGAAATCTTCCCTTCTCATGGGCAGCTTTATTACCTCGTAACCACTTCTCAGTTTCACTTCCTCACTTTCCATTCATTCAGACCCCCTGAAATCTGATTTCTGTCTCTGTCCTGACAATCAGCTGCTTACACTGAGGCCACCTGTGACACTCATGTTTCACAAACCACTTAAAGCCTTGTTTTATGAATATTTCTGTTGACTACTTCTTGAAACCTTCTGTTTACTTGGCTCCCAGACATTCATTCATTCTACATACCCTGAGGAGTTCTCTTCTCATGCTACGCAAATTTGGTATATCGTTTTAAGTTTTACCTGACATATCTCTAATCACGAAACTCCTACTGAGCACCAGAAAAGAGAGCAAACTATTACATGTCTTCACCTGAACCCAAATTAACTTTGATTCAAACTTCAAAATGTATTTCAGCTACATACGAACCCAAACTCCCAAAGGCACCTCAAACTCATTTTGCCCATTACCCAACTTTCTAGACTCCAAAGAAACCTCTTTCCTATATTTCATACTTTAGCTAATGACACCATCATCCATATAGTTTCCCAAGTTAGAAGTCTTCATGGATTTCATCTTCTCCTTTATACCATGGCTCCACCCCCAGCAAATCACCCTGCCTCATCAGTCTGCTTAGTATCTTGTGACTCTCTTTCATGCTACCCTCCTCACTCTTCACTTCTATTATTAATTCATCAGATATGTCTATTGAAGTATCTACTGTGTGTCAAGCATTGTGCTAAGTACTGGGAATACATTGTGAACAAAATAGATATGATTTCTCCCCTAATGGAATTAATACTTTAGTTGGGGAGATGGGCATTAAACTAATAATCTCACAAATACAATTACATAAATATGATTTCATAAATATATTTATAAATAGTGATGTGTGCCATATAAAGTAAAAATAGAGGATGCAATGAAAAATTATAGTGGAGAACTTCGATTTAAAATGAAAGGTCAGGGACATTTTCCCTGAGGAAGCAGTGTTTAAGCTGACACATAAAGAAGGAGTCAGAGATAGTTTGGTGAAGGGTTAAAAAGGGGAGGTAAGTAGTTATACAGCAGAAACTAACACAACATTGTAAAGCAATCATACTCCAATAAAGATGTTAAAAAAAATAAAATGATTGAATTAAAAAAAAGGGTAGGTAAACAGAGGAGCTTGTGCAAAGGCCCTGTGGTTAGAAAAGCCTGGTTTATTCAAGGAAGTTCAGTGAGTGAAGGGGAATAACCCATGAGGTATCTGGGGAGTAAGTAGGGACAAACTTATATAAAGCCTTGGAGGTTTTGTGTTTTATCACAAATGTGTGGGAATCCATTGAAGGATTTTAAGCGTGATCAGATTCTGTGGCATCCGCAAATTTGCTCTTGCTTCGGTTGAAGTAAGAGATGATGGTGAGTGTGGATTATGATGGTGTCTGTGGAGATGGAGAGAAGTGGATTTGCAATAGATTTTGGAGGTAGAATAGACAGAATTTGGTGATAAGGAAGTGAGGCAGAGAGAGAGAGGTTAAGAATGACTTTCAGGTTCCTGTTTTTAAAACTTGGAAAGGCAAGTGAAATTTTTCAACATAGGGAACACAGGAGAAGAGATGTGGGAGGGAAGACCAAAGCTTCCATTTTTTGCTCTGTTGAATCTGTGGTGCTTGTGAGACACACATGACTCAATAAATATTTATTTAATGTTGATGTAATTTAATGACTAAAATTAAGATGTTTAATTTCAAATTACTTAAAGATGTTTCTAGATTGGTTTCTCAAAAAAAGAAAAAGAACAATGCTATGCTTTCGTTATTGTAAAAAAAATTACTCTCAGAATTGGGCTTTTCTATTTGCAGGACTGATATCCTTCCACATTTCCTTTGCTAACTGTTTATAGCACACCATAAGCACAGAGCAGTTTCTCTCTTCACTGCCCTTGGTCTTGTTCAGAACATGAAGAAAAAGCCCTTTGTAGTTGCTAATATGTTCAGCAAGCCTCACCTCACTCTGAGTTTTAGCCTCCCTGACACAATTCTTCCTCTTCCAGTCTGTTCCTTTATTCCCATTCAAGGGTATCTACCTGGCCTGCTTTATTTTGAACATATCCTTTATGTAACTGAGTTTATCAGAAGACAACATGTGCAGGCTTATCCTTTCTAGACACTCATTGGGATTACTTGAAATGGTCGGATTGCTCTCTCCATAAAGAACAAAGCCTTGGGGGGAGATGGCCATTTGAAAACAGCTTTATAGTGTTTATAAGAAAAACACTTTTATTTAAAAGATGCAGAAAGGACCATCTTTAAAACATTGCAGAGAAAGCTCAGCTCTCCACATAAAAAGAGATTCTGTAAGGCCAAAGATGGCAACTAATTTGAAATTTTCTTTGCAAATTGAGTATTTTGCTTGGCTGAAACATGGTGATGTGAGGTTAGGGTACCACCAGCAGTATCTTAATGGGAAGGCCGTTTCTTAGCCTAGGTCAGTTTCAGTAAGAAAAATTGCCCTTTTACTGATTCGAAATAGCTTAAACAAATTATCTAAAGGAACTATAGGGTTTAACTCATTTAATGAATTTTAATAAGAAATACGTGATCAGTCAAAAACCGTGAAAAAAGTGAATAACACTGAACTAGTTTTAATGGAAATTAGCTCATTACCTTGCTGGCTTACATTTACCAAAGGCTGAATTTCTGATGGAAAATTTGCCAGGCTGTGGAGAAATGGGAGGATCTTTAAATTAAAGATTAACTTTATTAGTGGTATTTTTCTCCCTTAAATTAGCCCTAACAGGAGATTTTTAAAACCTGGGGCTTTTCCCCTCTTTGGGAAACTTTAAAAAAAAGAGTTCCTCTATTCGAAGAATTTCTCACTGTCCCTGAAATATTTTCAGGATGTAATAGGAAGATGAATCCCCTTTACTGCTTACAATCCTTTATAAGAAAGGATAACTTAAGAGGTGAAAGTGTCTGTGTGAGTGTCCACGTGAGTTTCCTGTCCCCCAGCAGGATGCCACAGGGACTGTGAAAAAAATTCTCTTTACTTTCTCTCTTTATTTTCCCTCACATTTATGTGATATGTGCATACTTTTGTTCTCCCTTTCTTTTTCCTCCTTTTTTTATTGCTTTATTTTTTATTTTTTAAATTGTGATAAAATATACACAACATAAAATTTGCCATATTAACCATACTTAAGTGAACAGTTCAGTAGTGTTAAGTATATTCACATTGTCGTGTCTTGTTTTTCAAGCAAAATAGAACAAAGCTTTTAATAACCCAGGTCATGGACATCTTCACTGAAACAGGTTCCTACTCTTTTTCTGTTGCTTAAAGAAAAAGAGAAATAGAAAGTGTTTCCTCTGCATCTCTGTCATGTGTAGTAACTGTAGAATTTTCTATAAAATACATGAAACTAATGATAGTTTTCAAAGTCAGAGTCATATGTTGTAGCAAGTACTTCAGTTGAAGAAGAAACCATTTCACATTCTGCAAATGGTAGTTCATTCAGTATATCAAACGGAATGTAGAGGCATATTGAAAGATTTTGTCCTGTTTGGGGAAATTACTAGAAATCCCCAAAAGTTGCCCTGACGTTATTCCAAATTGAAGATATCATGCAGGGATTCTCTGTTAAGTTGTTCTTTATTGTATTTTGATCCCTTATTCGAAAAGTGGGGTGGTTTTAAGAAAGTTTGTCATCTTGTGATGTGCCCTGTGAATAATGATTTAAAAAAACAAACAAACAGGGCTTCCCTGGTGGCTCAGTGGTTGAGAGTCCGCCTGCCGATGCAGGGGACACGGGTTCGTGCCCCGGTCCGGGAAGAGCCCACGTGCCGCAGAGCGGCTGGGCCCGTGAGCCATGGCCGCTGGGCCTGCGCGTCTGGAGCCTGTGCTCCGCAACGGGAGAGGCCACAACAGTGAGAGGCCTGCGTACCGCAAAAAAAATAATAATAATAAAATAAATAAATAAAGATATACTAATTGTCAGTAAGCATAGAAAAACAACATATTATTAGTCATCAGGCAAATGCAAATTAAAGCTGCAAAATATGTAATATATTAGAGTAGATATAGACTGAACAGCTTAATATATTAGGTTGAGGAACAGATTTAGGAGTCAGGGATAAAAAAAACAAACAAACAAACAAACAAAAAGACTCTTACCAAACAACTCACAAAAGCAAATGCAACTCACAAATGGCTCCCCCTTCAGAGCTGCGGTGACTATATTGATGTACTTTCATTTTGGGTATCGTGTCAGGAGAAGTAGGTTCTGAAAAAAGCCACTTTTGTGGAACTTTCCCCTTGGGATAAGGCAGTGTTGCTAGCCAGTCATCACACAATTTGAAAACGGTCCTTTGTGACACTGACATTGTCCCCACAGAGTTTGCATCACATGAGGTGAGACCTCAGTCAAAGCATTGTTATTAATGAACAGGTGACCAACACAATCCAATGATATGCATAGAATGTTCTCAGGTTTCTCCCAAAGCAAGATTCCTAGCAAGAAAACATTGGAGGGGGTGCAAGAATAGGAAATACCAAATATTTTTTGGTGTTTACTTAACTGAATGGATATTACCTACAGTAGACATTACTATTGTGTTTTTATTTTTAACTGGTTACCCAGGTCATATATAAAGTGTTCCCTACACAGGGTGTTCAGATTTAGCAAAAATAAAAATACAGACTTCCCAGTTAAACTGAATTGCAGATAAACAAATAATTGTTAATATGAGTATGTCCTATACAAGGTATGTCGCATGCAGTCAGTATACAGGACATACTACGAAATCATTCATTGCTTATCTGAAATTCAAATTTAACTGAGCATATTATATTTTATCTGGTAACCATATTCCTGTAATTTATTAAAAATTGTATTTAGTTGACATGTAGAATTTAATTTAAACTTCAATATGAAGTTGGTGTTGGCTTCTCTGCTCTTCCATTTTCAAGCACCAGAATTTCTTCTCTAAGCTATTTGCACTGTTTCTGTTTCTCTGCCCATCTCCTTGTGCTTTTACATGAGGAATTAAAAATATATTTTAGTTTTATTTCTTGTTCTAAAGAAGACAGATTTTAGAGATCTAATTCAGTTTTGTGCTTCATATTAAATGCATCAAAATTTCCTTATTGGCTGCATCTAACTTTTCCCATTTTTTTCTCTTCCCTTTTAAAAATGTCCCTACTCATGTTTCAGTTAGCTTAAAACTGTATCTTGAGGTCTTTCACCTTTGTTGTCTCAGAGTTAGGGTTAAATAAATGTTTGCATTTGTACACGCACACACACACACACACACACACACAAGCACACTTCAATAAATGAGCAGTATGGAAAACAGAGGTCAAGTCATTATAAAGAAATTTTAATTCCATCAGAGAAATATAATGTTCTGCTTTCTATAGAAGTAGGCGAAATAAAGGCCAGAAATAAACTAAAATATAAAGGAAGCTTTATTAGCATTTTAAAGAAAAAGCTCTTATTTATGAACTTGGCTTTGTAAAAAGGACTATCAGCTCTGAAAGGCTTAAAAAAAAGTTACCCTATTCTTATACCCCTGTGAAGGTAGGTGGTGAGACACCCAAAAGTAATAGTCTCAACACACCAAGCCTGTCTTCTGTGATCTGTGTCAAACCAGAATGATTTCAGAAAAAGAAAAATTACAGAAATAAGGATTTAAATGCTTTTATTTTGTTTTAGGTGTTTTTTTATGTTAATTGGAATAGACTAGATTTCTTAGAGGGGTAAACCCTACCAAAGGTTGCCATACATTTATAATATATAATAATTTGACCCACACTATTATAATGTTTATGTAGCTCTTCCAATGAAGTTGACCAGAAAACTGGAGATTAATCATATAGAAAACTTGACCTTATCGATTAATTGAGACAAATTGGGCATACCCAAAATAGATGTTTTCTATTCATCTTCATTTAAATGTTTATAGCATGATTGATAATTTGCCAAAGAAACTCTGTCACGTAAGTTATTTATTTTTAAGGAAATCTATTCTGATACTATTTCTACTACCTAAAATTACTTACTCTGAAGCAAGCAGCTTCTTTTGGACAATGACTCAGAAAGGGCAACTATTGCTTCAGAGACCAAAGCCTCTTAGGCACAGCTCATCATTAGACATATTTCAGAAACTGCCGTAATGGGCGCAGTGAAGGAGTCCTGGGTCGTGCCAGTGGTCTGAGGTCAGACTGAATAAAACAGCCTCAAAAGAAGGGGAAGCCAAAGTGCCTGTGATGATAGGTGGTCAAATTAAACGGTCCTCTCTTCTTGTCGGATCTTGACTAATGTCCCTTTTATGCCACTTTAGTTCTGACACCATAACTACTGAGAGGTCTGATGATTATACATTTTCCATAGGAGGAATAATCATCTTTTAAGATAATGCCCCAGGTGGAGATGAGAGCTCTATAAAAAGGAACCATTTTCAATACATCTGTAAGTCTAAGAAACTCCCAGCACCTAACAAATGTAAGGCAGCAAATATTCAAAATCCGCTCTGGCACTGCAAGAAGAAGAAAGTGGAGGAACACAGAGAAAGTAGAGGAAATAATTGAATGTTTTGACATTGTGAGAATGTGTAAATGACATCTTTTCTCAAAAGAACTGTGCGGGCAATTCCATAAAACAGCAAATACATTTTATCCTTCAGTGAAAATAATCGTTAATTGGCCAATAGGTCACAGTGCTTTTCACTTTTCTAATTAGTGGTCAAATTGTTTTCATTGGCATTTTACAAAATGAGTCAGAGATAAATGTATTTATTTATCTGTAGTTTTACTCTCAGCTGTTACCAAAAAGGATGTGATTAAATCCTTGTCATTAAATTATAATCAAACCACACACTGAACAGAATTTTTTTAATAGTTGGAAAGAGATACAAGAACATACATACAGAGTGTGTGAGAAAGTGAGCTAATTCTACCCATCTCCTTAGTAAGATAGTTGTTATACTTAAGCATTAAATTTAGCTCTGTGTTTCAAGGAAAGCTGAGGAACATGATGGATTTACATACTTTCACTCTTTTCATAAAATGCAGCATCAGCTCTTCACAACGTGGCACTGCAGTTAGTATTTACACCATAACTGAGTGGGATTGCTTTAACATCTAGATAATTGTGTCTAGATTCTTCAGATATTTCCTATAAATGGGAATAGTTGAAAACCATAATCCATTTTGTACCAGTCCCAGTTTTTTAAAGGTTGTAAAAATTATGTGGCCTATTTTCAACATTCCATTTTTTATTAGGCATTTTATCAGACACCACCTAACATTAACGTGAGTGAAGTTGTTGAAAGAGGGACAAGGTGATGTGAAAAGAAAGTAATTTTGTTTTGTATGCTAGATCATGCTTTGGCTTGCTAGGGTCAGCATATGATAAAATAATAACAATAAAGGGAAAAAAAAGAAAAAGGAATTAATCTATACTTTTAATTATCTTAAAGGTCGTTCGGATCACAACAGAGTCAGTCCCATTGTCGCACCATTTGTGATAATTGAAAGAGCTCAATAAGCTGAAAAAAGCCTGGCTTTGATAATACAGTAGTCAGTCAATTAACAAACATTTTGAGCTGCCTTTTCATGAAAAACATTGGGCTAACACTAGGGTAGAGGGATAATAAAATAGATATCTGCTCTAGAGAAGATCTCAGTGGGAGAAAAGGCCCATAAGCAATTATAATAGAATCTAATTCATAATATATGTATATACATTATTTTTAAATTTAGGACTAATGAAGGCTTGTTGATTGATTTTTAACCACACAAAGCAGGTACATAAAGCAGAATTATTTCTTATACTAAGCAAAGGTATTAACCTTTAAATATCTAAATTTCTCTCTGTATTCTTTCTCCCTCTCCGTCTCCCTCTCCCGCTAAGGCTGTGCTACACAAATCCCTAAGGATGACTCAGTCTTAGCTCTTGTAAAGTGACTGATCATTTGCCACACAGTTATTCACTGTCACTGGGCTTCAGAATCTTCAGGCCAAATAAGGAAATATTCCTAGAATCATTAATATAATTCCAATAAAATTATTTGGGGCCCCTTGAAAAAAACTATGCAGCCAGGCAGAATTTGTTGTTGTTGTTTGCTATTAACCGATTGAAAATAACTTGCAGTTATCTAAATATCATGCCACCCGTAAGTGGTAGTGGGATATATTTTCAAAGTTCAAATATTGTTTTCTTTATTACAGGTTTCTTTTCTCCATGGAAAACTCCAAAGCCTGTAAGTTGAAATTATTCTACTTCTTTATTGCTAGTTATTATTACAGTTCCGTTAAGTAAGATTTGAATTGGGTGACCTCAAAATCTCTTCCTCCTCTGAGATTTGTGATGTCAGAAGAGCAAATCCTCTGTGTAAGAATAACTTGTCTTACTTTCCTATAAAGACAATTCTGTTTTTTAATAGTTTCACAAAATGAGCATCAACACTATTCAGTATGGTGTACTGAAAATACTTTAGAAAAACTTTGTTTTACCCCCTGTCAGAAATACTATCGTTTTTATCACATTGAATTTTTAAAAACAGTACAAATTATAAGCCCAGAGGTCTTGACCTGCAAATTAAGTCTGGTCCGCAAGAAATTTACCTGTATATGTATTTGTGTATTTATATTTACTTTTTAATGTATACAGAGCTAAATGTGTGTGTGTGTGTGTGTGTGTGTGTGTGAAAAAAATTTTTTTTTCCTACCAAACCTAACACACACTCCAAGTGGTGCTTCTGAATCTTCAGAAACCGGTGAACTCTGCCATCACCTAATCTCTCTGGGCCTAGTTTCTTTATGAATTGTCCTGAAATTTTGATGCTAAGGTACCAGGAGGCTGGTATTTTAATAATCTTTTTGTGAGGCAAGTTTAGCCAAGTTGCCTTCCCAGCTAGAGATGATCTTTACTTGCCATTAGATTGAAGCTAGTAATTATCCAAGTCCCAAGACCTGGGGCTGGTTTTCTGGGATCCCATTCTATGGTGTGTTAGAATAGTCGACCCTAACTGGAATGGCTAAAACTCATGACTGGAAGAGAGCTTAGCAAAGTGATTCAAGTAACAACAAAAACAAAACAAAACAAAAATCTCAGGGGGTCGCATCTTCCACCCACTTTTCATTCCTCTCACAGTAAGCAGCTCAGACAACAGTGGCCCCTGGTTTGGCCAGTGAGTAGGGAATTCTTGGGTTAATTGCTTCCCTTTTTTCTTCTACTGAGGGAGTATTTAACTGCTTGATTTTCTCATTTTAGAAATGGAGATATAATTTTGCATACTTTTCAAGTGCAGTACCTGCCTTAATTAAATAACATGGCTTTAAAATTATTTGAAGACGTGAAAATAAAATATTATTGAGCCCTGGAATATGCCTGAGCTCCAGGTTCCTCTCAAAGACAGATGAGGAAACCGGAGCTGGTGATGAGGGGCTGAGATGTCAGAACATTCCAACCAAGCATGTCCTCATTTAGCATTCAGCTCATCTGGTCCACAGAGAATATCAGATGGGAAAACTGGTCTCACTTGGGCCTAGTTAAACCACTTAGTGATGCGTGTGATTTTGAAAAGAGGTATTTAAAAATATTTAAAATGAAATTTGTTTTATCTTGACCAAAATCTAAATAATTCCTTCCTTTCGCCATCAGAGTTAAATCTGTGCTCTGTGGTCACACACATCTTTATCTAATTTAACAAGGAATCTTGCAACCTCATCCTGGTGCTACAATTATGCAATCTAGTGATTTCCTTATATGCACCGCATTTACACAAATGATGCCATTTGGCATAATGACAGCATTTGCTGTCATTACGGTCATTACATCCGTACTCAATAATTCCAAAAAAGGTTTTATGAACTTAATTTACAATTAATCCTGAACCCATACATCCCTACAAAGGCCAAGGCTTGGAGTTCCAGGTCCTAGGCTAAGTGAAGATAGAGGACTGTCAATTTAACATCCTCCGTGTATCTACCAGAAACTCTTCAGACTAGGGACTGTGATGACAGGCAGTGTGGTATAATGGTTTAGGGTGCAGGTTCTGAAGGCTTACTGCCTACAGTCAAACTGTGCTTCTTCTCCTTACTAGCTATCGTACCTTCCACTAGCTACTTAAGCTTTCAGTGTTTCAAGTTCATCTATAAAATGTGGATAATAATAATACTCCTCTCATATGGTTACTATGAAGAGTCTGTGGCTTAGTCCATGTAACGTGCTTAAAGCAGAGCCCCTACATGCTCAAAAATATAAACTATTGTCATCCTAGAAAGCAGACCCTCCATGCATAAACCCTTAATAAATTAGTCACCCTATGAAATGAAGATAGTTTGCGAAACTATTCACTTCAACAAATATATATATAAACACATACCCACTGTATTTGGATTTATACACTCCCTCCTCTGCAAGGGGATTGATGACATCCTTAGGATAAGGAAATGTTATCTTGAGTGAGGTCCCTCCTTCTCCCAGTCCTCTGTCACTTCCTGACACTCTTCCGTCCTACTGATCCACATCTTAAACGAACCCACATCAATATAGTCACTTCTGTTTAACAAGTAATACATTAATTATAGTGGGTTCTCAGTCTCTCCACCTGGAAGGAATCCAAGTTCATTCTTCAAGTACTGAATCAAGCCAAAAGCCTTCATCTCCCAGCCCTGCCCTAAAATCCTGAGGAGGTGTGTTTAGACTACCCCAGCTTCTACAGGAAGCAAACAGTTCCTAGAGTTTTCATGGGGAGGACACCTTGCCTTGTTCACAAGCCCTTTGCTCCCAGTGTGCATCCTAGAATCAGAAGGTGGCGTTAAAAAACATTAACCACAGCATGATCAGGTTTTTCTGTTTTACTCTTTGATATCCCGTTGTGGACTGTATGTCCACCCTGTCCACTGATACTTCAGCGACTGTCCTTTCATACAGTTAGACATTCACTCATTCGTCAAGGCCAACAGAGATACAAGGCTTCTGCCATATAAAGAAAATGATTTTGTTTTCATGTTTCTTACTCTAGTTAGGTGTTTATAAATATTAGCCTAGGTAAGGACACCACTGGGACTGGACAAGATTCAATCAGAAGCCTTGTTGACAGGCAAACGCCGGCGGGAAACACAGTTCTCTAGAGGTCAAGGCCAGGAAGACTCTAGGTGGCGTAAGGGGATGGGATCAGAATCTAGGTGGTTCACGAAGATTGAGAGGAACAAGTGAGCACAAGGTGTCCCGGCGAGAAAGCAAAAGTGCAAAGACCTGGGCTTCCCTGGTGGTGCAGTGGTTGAGAGTCCGCCTGCTGATGCAGGAGACGTGGGTTCGTGCCCCGGTCCGGGAGGATCCCACATGCCGCGGAGCTGCTGGGCCCGTCAGCCATGGCCGCTGGGCCTGCGTGTCTGGAGCCTGTGCTCCACAGGGGGAGAGGCCACAACAGTGAGAGGCCCGTGTACCGCAAAAAAAAAAAAAAAAAAAAGTGCAAAGACCAAGCTATCTAAGAAAGTAGGGAGAAGTCAACAGAGGGCACCTTTCAAAAGATGTTGTCAGGTCAGCACACCAGTCCCAGAAAGCAGAGGGTGCCCTCTGATCCCAGGGCAGGGAGTTTGCTCCATGGTCTTCTGTGTCGGAAGAACAAATAACTCAATTAGGGGGCGGGGCTGTGAAGGAGTACGAGTCTGCCTTTTCAGTATTTCACGGGCGCTGTGATTTTCTGCTCTATAGTCTTACAAATCCCTGACAGAGTGACTTGAGGGTTTATGCATGTCACAGCAAGACATTGTGAATGCTTTACTAAGCATGAACTGGAATCAGTGAATTTCTCCACCTCTGCTATAGAAATTGTAGAATTTGTCAATCTGCCACAGAAACTTTCCCAAACAGTGCCCAAAGCATTATTTATTTTGTAGTTTTAAGAATGTTTTTTAGAATATTAATATTTCACCTGAACCATGTTTGCTCCAATGACTGCACATGGACAGTGCATATACCAGCAAGACTTATGGAGGAATCAGATAACCCTCCGTGGAAGATGGGAGAAAGAAATAGACATTTGCTGAAGCCCTATGATGACAAGCAGGATACTACAGCAATTCAGACCATATTTCTAATTTATTTACTTTTTAGAATTTAGTATCTTATGTTTGGAAACAGAAGGGAGAAAGTCATAGCCAGAATGCACCCACATGGTGCCTGAAGTCAGTGAAGTGAAAAATAAAAAAATATGCCTTTAGCCACAATGTGGGTCTTCCTTTCATAGCAAAGGCACAGAGAATGGATGACCAAAGGAACCCACCATGGCTTCGTAGGCAAATTTTGCTTTCAAATGAATTATGAAACGCATATTTAAAGATTTTTACTAAAGGGGAGCAAAAGGATCACTGAGCAGAAAATTAGCCAGAACTCTAAACAAATTTACCAGTTATTCCCCTCAATGTATTATTATGCAAATAACACTCCCATTATAGTTATAGATTGGTTTCTGACCCTGGGTCTGCCACTGACAGCTGCTGGACCTCTCTATGTTCCTAGAGATTATGTTTAATATTAGGGGTTTTCCATCTTTGTTAGCTATAGAACCTTTGTTCAAACGAAAGCTTGGTCAGTAGCCCATATGGAAAACAAATTAAAATGAAGCCAGTTGTCTTAGTTTCTTCCAACAGCTATAATAAAATACCATAGACTGGTGGCTTATATAAAACAGAAATTTATTTCTCATAGTTCTGGAGTCTGGAAGTCCAAGATCAAGGTACCAGAAGATTCAGTTTCTGGCAAGAGCCCACTTCCTAAATGGCCATCTTTTTGCTCTCACCTCACCTGGCAGAAGGGACCACAGAGCTCTCTGGGGTCCCCTTTATAAGGGCACTAATTCCATTCACGAGGGCTGTCGCCTCATGACCTAATTATCTCCCCAAAGCTCCGCGTCCTAGTAATATTACCTTGGGTGTTAGATTGTCAACATAGGAATTTTGAGGGACCTCAAACATTCAGACTGTAGCACCAGTCTTATTGAGAGAAGGGTCAATGACCCATTTCTTTCCCAGTTTGCTGACATACCTGACTCCTGCCACAGTCCCAAGTACATAAGTGGGTCCCAGGGACCTTTTTGGTACACAAGGACACAGTACATAGTACCTCAAATCCTCTCTACCTTTAAAACATTATCACTGATAGGTGACAGCTGGCTTTGGAGCCCTGACCAAAATATAGCCATCATGGAAACAAAAGCAGGACAGTGCAGTAGGGTCCAGAAAGTTATAATCCTGTCAAGCTCAAAATAGTGTGTATCAAAACTGGTTTTAAAGAAAGAACAAGTGACCATATGTTACTGATGATTTCATTCAGTCACTAAATTTACATTTTCTGAGCACTTGCTGTATGTGGGTAATACAACAGTGAGAGAGACTGCATCCCCTGCAGTCTCCGTCCCCAACATAATCTATTTACGGAGACAAAGGTAGACTTGCAATTATGGTTGAGTGTGAGGGGCAGGTACTTTGGGAGCACCCAGAAGGGACAAGTAACCAGATCAGGAATGGTCAGCAAAGGCCTTCTGGAGTAGGTGTCTCATCTGAATCTAGTAGCCAGGTATAATGAGGATGGGAGCTGGAAGAGTGGAAAATGGGTAAACTTTGCAGGCAGAAAGAGAAAGAAAGTATGCAAGGGTTCAGAGGCTGGAGAGAACCTGATGGGTTCCAGGGAATGAGAGGAGAGAGCATCAGTGGATACAAGAAAGAGGATCAGGACCTGGGCCCTCAGGAGCCACTATATCCCACTAGAGAGTGGTCTGAGGACCGCGCTCACCCAGTGCAGAATTTTAGACAAGAGGGCACCCTAATATCATTCCACATACAACAGGTTTAGTCAAAGCAGAAAAGCTGAAGTTGAGTTTGAATGAGCAGTCGGTTGATTATTGAAGCTGGCTGTGCAAACAGGTGACCTCGGTGAACACGGCTTTCTCCTTGATAAAAAGGAATGAGTTCCTGCTCTACCTTACGGGGCTCTAGGGAGGATCAAAGAAGGTAATGTATATGAAACAGCATAGTATTCTACAGACCGTTAATAAATTATGATGGGAGCAGCAGCAGCATTTTGGAGAAGAAACCACCAGATCAGCAGTAAATGAGGCTTCGTAGAAGACTTTGAACAATTCAAAAATCCCAAAGGGTTGTATAATTACTTATAAACTGTGAGGAAAGTGACTGAATGTTCAAGTATAGGAGGTGGTTCGGATGTGCATAGGTATCAAATGGATGCATGCAGACAACTTCATCTTTTTCTTTAGTAAAAATGGTGTAATGAATTGGGGCCATCTTAGACAAGGAACAATACCATACAGTCATAAGCACTTACAGATAAACTATCTTGAGATACATATTGTCTTTATTTTATAGGGAGAAAAAACAGACTCTGACAGATTCAGTGATTTGCTGAAAATTGCTAGTAGGTGACAAGGTTATGAAGGTTTACATTCAAAAGTCAGGCAACACATATATTTATAACCATCTATGGTGCTTTATTATATAGAAATAGAATCTCTCAAGGCACTTATACCAAAGTTTTGAATGTTCTGTGAAAGAAAAGTCTACAGGACAAGAAAGTCAAACTTAAAGGTGAGGGCTGTGGTCTGTGACAAGGGAAACAGCAAGAAAGAGTTCATTGTCAGTCATTTTCTCTGTTCTCTTTCACTTTCCAGATAACGGACCGATGGGAGAATCAAGGCAGTCCTCAAACGAGTGTATCTGCTCCGGCCATACCGCAGAACCTGCACTTCCCACCCACCCTTCACAGGAGCTCCTTTCCTGACTCAACAGAGGCCTTTGACCCAAGGAAGCCTGACCCATATGAGCTCTACGAGAAATCTAGAGCCATTTATGAAAGTAGGCGTAAGTGAAAGCCACAAAAAAAACAAGGGTGTATTAATAACAGCTGAAGCCCTGACAGGAGATAATATTGAGGCTGAAATGATCTGACGTGATTTTATATTCTGAAGTTCAAAATGTATCTCAAAAGTAAAGCCAGCTGATCGAAACTTTTCTTTAAAAAAGAAAGAAAAAAGCCTGTCAACTCAAAAAAAGCTTATATCTTTTGGGTTTAAATTTTGTTTCCTACTTTTTTCCCCCTAAGCCCCTGAGGAAAATCAGGAATGTATTGGGGGGGCCAGGGGTGGGGAAGAGGTGAAGAGGTGGCTAGTTTTATTTAAGCCACCAGATAATAAGAAGAAATGGTTGGGATTTTTATGTTTAATCTGATCCTGAATCTGAAGCATAGACTTCCTTAGAGCCATGAAGGCCGTCATTGAAGATTTTAGGAATGTGAGTAAAATGTTAGCCAAGTCCTTCCAACTCATAATGGTGAAAGTAATGGTTCCGAAAGCAGCACAGAGCAGGGGCCAATCACTTCTACCTGAAATTCCACTTCTTGTTTAATGTCCTGGGGCCCATTGGAAAGTTAACTCATAAAATATCGTGTAGGCACTTGTCATCCTATTTGAAGGTTTCCTAAAATCATTTCATTGCGCTTTATAAATATTAGAAAACAGAGCTTTTTAATATTGCATATACATTCATTGTGCCTCTTTCCACCATCTCACAGGTCATCTCTTTTGAATGTTAGAGGACAGGAATCCAAACGGCATGGATGTATAATATATGAGGAAAATACACAGTACCATATGAACTTGAGTAATGGATTGAAAAAACTAGCCTAGTGAGAAGGGTTTGGTTCCGGGCGCTCCCACTTATGGTCTGCTGATTTCCTTTGCTTTGGTGTTCCGCCAGTGTCTTCTTTCCAACTTTATCATCTGAAGCACGAATAGCAAGTTTTAAGTTGTGTGTTATCTCAGAGGATCTCAAATCTGCTTACTCTTTGATGAGCCCAGGGGCTGAGAATTACACTGGTAAGGGGAAAAGTAGGCATATCCCTTTGCCCATCCTCTACAACTCTGTAAAAGTAATTTTGGCTGATAAACTAGTTAGGACAGCAGGCCATTGAGAAATCATCTTTATCAAAATGAACCTCCACCACCGCACCCCTCTGCCACTTTATAAAAATAATTGGCTGTGTCAGGGCTACTGTATTTGATTCTTCTCCTTCTGGCAGAACGACTGAAATGTCTTTAAAGGGCTGTGCAGTTAGAATGTTTTTGCTGTGATAGAATTAGAACGAAGTAGGCATTTTTCACTGTGTAATACAGGGTATGAATTCAGGGTATTAATGGTCATTATACTGAAAAAACTTGAGAAGATTTCAGCACAGTTCTTTTTTTTTTTTAACATCTTTATTGGAGTATAATTGCTTTACAATGGTGTGTTAGTTTCTGTTGTATAACAAAGTGAATCAGCTATACATATACATATATACCCATATCTCCTCCCTCTTGCGTCCCCCTCCCACCCTCCCTATCCCACCCCTCTAGGTGGTCAGAGCACCGAGCTGATCTCCCTGTCAGCACAGTTCTTAATACCTTTTCTGCTTCGATAAGCAAGTATTTATTGAATACCCACTTGGCCCTCAGTACCATGGGGAGATACCAAAGTGGAGTAAAATGTCCTGCTCTCACGAATTTAAGTGGGAGACAAGAAGAATAAGTATAAACAAGGAGAGATCAGGATACAGGTGAAGCTCTAACTCAGAAGGTGGAATATCTCATCCTCCTGTCCTTGGCTTGTTGAAGTTTGTGGTTCCCTGTAGGGAGCGTCGAGAGATGCTTCCTCCTGTTTTTGTCCCTTCGTTAGTCATTTGTTCCCATCCTTTTGCTGTTTCCTGACCAACGCAAGGCCTTATTGTTCAGGACAAAGGCAATGTTGGTATTTATTCCGTCTTTTCTCTATGGTGTCTGATGCTGTTGTGCCCTCAGCTTGTGAGCAGGAATTGTGCATGACCTTCTTCTCAGCCCTACACGAATTCCGATTTCTTTAGCCAGCCCCTGCAATGCTCCTTCTGTTCATCGCCTTTCCGCTCCACACCTGTAACTAACCTAGCAAACCAATCTGCCTTAACCTCCCATGACTTTCTTTCTCAGTCCTCCTCTGGGAGCTCTGTACCCCCCTTTGCTTTGCGTCCTGAGCCACTTGAACAACAAACGTCCTGACTGCCCGCGGAGCCCTGCATATGCTCTGCGGCTGCCTCTCTCATCTCACAACCCCCCCCCACACACACACACACTTCTTGCTTTCTCAGCTCTCTCTAATGTTTCTAAGGTCACAAAAATGTTTTCAGGGTCACAACTCTTAGGAGCCGAAAGAGGGCAAGCACATTTCCTTTCCCATCCTTCTCTTTCTATCCTGTTATTTCATAACACTAAATGGAGTGTGAATGAAACACAGAAATCATGTCACGGTAAGAAAAACTCTGCCCTGAAGATGAAGGACACCAAAAAAACATGGCACCACTTTCTCTAATCTCTGGATAGCTAATCGGTTCCGTCTGTTTTTCTGTTTCACATGCCAGGGTCTTTGATAGAACAGAACAGACCTTTGCCCTCTATATGCATCCTGTCTCCAACTGTGGAAAAAGTCTCATCCTCTCATTTAAAGTTTTAGAACAATGCTAAAAAAAATGTTTTGTAATGAATGGAGGGAAAGCTCAGTCTATGTCTCATCATCTTCAGATAGGGTTTTCTTTTAATGACCATGAAATGCATGCATCTAAACAAAAGGCCCATATTTGAAATTTTGTGAACCACTCTATTCTTATTCTTTTGAATTACATGCATAACATTTAGCTTTGGCTCTCCTTAGTCTGTGTCCCCAGACTTTTTCCTTGGAGAAAAAATAGTGGGACCACAGAAAGTACAGAAGGGAATCCTAACCAAAGCTGTCTAAACCAAGTCCTTTGACATTTTCCCTGACCTGTAACGATCTCATGGTATCCTCCTTTACAACTAGGTCTAATGCTGAACAGAATTTTTGCATTCACGTTCAAAACTGGGTTGCAGTCACCAAATAAAAGAATGTACCTCCACCCACAAGCTTCTGCTATACAGAGCTACAGAACGTTTGTTATATCCAGGCTGTCAAGAAGTATTTGGATTCAAATCACTAGTCCCCTGCAAATGATGGAAATGTATCAAATGATGTAAATGATGCTGTGCCTCATTTGGCTCGTAATTAGATTATGCTGACATTTTAATATGCATGTACAGGACATCTTAATAAAGATGTATTCCTGAAAAAAAAAATGCTGTGATTTTAAACAAACAAAGACAACCGTAGGATACTAGAGCCACAGGAAACAGAACATGGCCAGTACAAGCTTACGAGGGGAAGGCTAGAAACACCTCCTGTCTTCATAAGATCTTCTTATGATGACATGGGACTTGAGGGGAAGAAGATTCTTCCACCCAGCAGGCAAGGCGGTGCCTCTGACTTCAGAGCATCAGGCAGAGTGCCCAGAAGTGGCGTCTTCAGGCTCCACATCAATCAACAAGCATGTATGAAACACAGTATGTGTCTAGACTCTGCTGCGCGCTCCACAAGAGAAAAACCATGAGACATAATCTCTGCTCACATGAAGCTTACAGTGAAACTGGGGACAAAAACATAGGAAAGCAATTCCTGAATGACATTGTATTATACAGCAGAGCAAATAATATCAGTATTTTAACAAGCAAAATGTGCAGTAAATATAGACAATAGTTTAAATATAATTAGACAATTAGACCCATAGTTTCTCGTTCCATGTGCAAAATTGATATTTAATCAGGAGAATGTCTTGTGTTAAATATCTTTTAATTATCAAAAATCTCATTAGTTCTTACTGGAGCGCTCCACGCAAAAAGAACATTTTTCCCGATTAACTTCATTCCACCTAAGCTTAAAGCTTGTATACGTAATAGAAGAACCATGCCTAAATAGTCCGCAAAGAAATTTTGACCAGTGGCATTTCTGGGTTTCCATGTTACTTATTCAACTAACATGACCCTATTATCATTACCAGCAATTTCCAGAAAATAGCAAAAATCTACCCACCCTCATCTCCATCTAGTACTTTTAGATAAATCTCACTTTACTTTGTGTAATAGCCTCTGTTGATAATTGACTTCTTGCTGTTTCCATTACATGGATTTTTTAAAATTGAAAGCAAAGAAAAATACCCACCTTTGTGTAATGAGATAAGCCATGGTATTTTTTTTTTTTTTTTTTTCGGTACGTGGGTCTCTCACTGCTGTGGCCTCTCCCGTTGCGGAGCACAGGCTCTGGACGCGCAGGCTCAGCGGCCATGGCTCACGGGCCCAGCCGCTCCGCGGCATGTGGGATCTTCCCGGACCAGGGCACGAACCTGCGTCCCCTGCATCGGCAGGCGGACCCTCAACCACTGCGCCACCAGGGAAGCCCAAGCCATGGTATTTTTTACTCCTCCTTTTCCCATAAATCTCATGAAAGAAAGACTAATTTTCTTTGCAGTTACAAGAGGAAAGGCTTGAATTGTCTCAGTTTGTATGCTAACATTTTAACTGTTGGGCTCCGTACACCATTTCTAACGTTGGGGGGAAAAGACTATTTCTAAAGGCCCTCACTGTCTTCCGCCCTCCCATCTCCTCCTGCCATTCTTTCTCTATATGTGATTGCATCATTGCTTCAACCACATATGTCTGATATGATAGGAAACATTTTATAATGGCCTACTTACCCATAAGACTACATATTGCCAGTTTGCCTGAGACAGTCCTGCTCTGCATTGTCCTGGCATAATTAATAGCTCCCCTTTCACACTCCAGATTGTCCTCATTTGATATGACTTCCCTTTACTACATAGTCTGTTAAAGAGAGACATCATTACTGTCCAAGAAAAGCATACATCTGAATTTGAATACAAATTTTAAAGCCTACTCAGATAAATAATTTCTTTCAAGCTAATTTATTTGGCTCCCTGAGTTTTTGTCCATACATGTTTTATCCCTAATTTCAGGTAAAGATGTATGTGGTAACTTGTTTTGGTAGCCAAACACCCGGTGAACTCCTTCCATACCCAGAAAACTATACAGATGTGCAAGTCTAGAGCACGGCAAACTAAGTAGAAAAAGTATGGCGGTGAGGCCTTACTCATTTAAGTGAAGAGAAATTCTCATTCTTATCACAGAGAATAAATCAGATTCATCACCACAATAATCACAGGACCAAAAGGGAGTTAATTTTGTCCATCTTTCTGCTCCTAAGGAAGACTGTACACACATAACTGCAGAAAAATGCTTATCCTGGCTCCTCTTTTTAATGCCAAACAAGGCAATACAAAGTGTTTCCCAAAGAAAATGAGCATGGCTTACTTTGGAATCTTACAAAATAAAGTTTTGCTCATGCTAATGAACTTGATCATTTAGGAATGAGGGCCCTGGCCTGCTGCTTCACTTTTCTTTAAGTCAGACTTATTCTAAAGTTTTATCTTGTCACTTCGGCTCATGGGACCATTTCTTGGGCATACTCCCCACTGAAGCCTCAGAAGCTGGAGCAGACAAGCTGATGAAAACCAAAAGAGACAGAGAAGAAGAATCTTTGTTCCCTGAAACTCTTCCCTAATGATTCTGTCCCTTGGTATGAACCCAAGTTGAATTATGACTGAGGTCGTCCAAACTTTTTTTCTTCACATTGAACCTTGGTTATTATGAATAAATAATTTATGAGGTACAACATGTCCTTACTCCTTTGCAGTAAGACATCACTCAAATGTAGATCATAAAAGTGTCAGGGGGCTTCCCTGGTGGCGCAGTGGTTGGGAGTCCGCCTGCCGGTGCAGGGGACACGGGTTCATGCCCCGGTCTGGGAAGATCCCACATGCCTCGGAGCGGCTGGGCCCATGAGCCATGACCACTGAGCCTGCTCGTCTGGAGCCTGTGCTCCGCAATGGGAGAGGCCACAACAGTGAGAGGCCCGCGTACCACAAAAAAAAAAAAAGTGTCAGGGATCCATATGGTATAATGTGCCTTCTGGTAGGACCTCTTTAGAACAGAAATTCCTCTGGAATTTCTTCAAAATGAGCTCACACAATCAATCTTTCTTTTGAGAAATTAGGAAGTATTAACCCATAATAAGCAATGAGTATTGTACCAAAGGTGGTAATCAACAGTAACCACAGGCCAGTTCAAGAGCATAATGGAGGAACAAGACTGTTTTTAATACTATATTTGAAATGAACTTATAATTGATAGCTGATCAAAAATGGACGACTGTGTTTGTCACGCCTGTGGCCTTTATCCTGCACTTTTGTTGTTCATTGTGGAATTCTTTCATTGTTCAGTATTGTAATGTGCATATAATTCATAACTTATCCCAAATGGGTGGTGGTATTTCTAAACCATCTGTTTTTTCTGCTGCTCTTTCCTTGTTACTAGTGAGCAAGGCTTATAGTTTGCACTGTCTCCCATCCTAACGGCAGAGCTATTTGGGAAGCTGGGGTGGTATAAAAATACCGTCCACTGCAGCACAGCACTCGAGACTCTAAATGGAAACTGATGGTGGGAACCATAACACATATGGTAGATTCATTGTGCTCAGAACCAGAGCTCTGAAGCCTGTGCAGGTGCTTCTGCTTGAGCCTTCTTTTCTCCATTCTCCTTTGCCCTTGTGGTTAAATACTCAATACAGTCAAGCTGGAAACATCAGTAGGTTTAGGGAAGGTTTTGATCAATTCATGGCTGCCATAGCTGCGCAGCTATTCAGTGATCATGAAAGGCCACCTTGGCTTCTAGGAGAACATCTACACGTCTGAACGCTACTAGATCAAGCCCTGGCCAAATGTGCTTGGACACTGTTGGTGTCCAGTGGCCTGTGGGTGGCCCAGTACCACCCGCAAATGTTCTCTGGAGCACTATTTTATTTTAGTGAAAAATCAAAAAAAGATGATATGTAAATGTTAAGACATTTTTATCAGTGACTTTAATATCAGAATCATAAAAAGACCAGAAAAATTTAATAACATTATCATTTAAAATGTCCTCAACTGTACTATGAAGGTTAATTTCCTGTACCTTTTTCAGGAAAACCGTTATTGCTGTCTTGAGTATAATTTATGTTATGGTTTGATCTGTGAAAAAAAAAATTGCCTTTCAGTCGGAGTTTCTGATATATCATATTATGCTTCACTTTGCAGTTATAGTATGTTGAAAAAGAGATCAGTAGATCCAGTTAAGTTTGTTTGCCATTTTTCATATGTAAATTTTAACTTGGAAATCTGATTTCAAAAAAGTAATTTTTGAGTAGCTTTGTAAATAGCTAGCATATTATATTTCTAACAGTTCCTTTTAATAGAGAAAGAAATCGCTAAGTAATAAAGATAGTGAAATGAAAGTTAGGTTGGAGACACGTTTTTCCCATGTATTTTAGAAATTAGAGTCAATCCGATAGCTTATAAATTTATTTCATTCAGTAGTTTAAAACTTAACGCTCCGGGAATCGGATGGGGGATAAAACGGGGTGGAAATGTGAGAAGTAAACTCTAAAATCAGTCCCTGATTGAAAGTTATTTAGTTTGTCAAAGCATTTTGGTGGTAGCACAAGTTGACAATGTACCCCGAAGTACTTCCATGAATAAAAATGAGGCCATCGGGGTTGAAGTAAACGGAGTCTAATTGCTGATGGCAAGTAGGTCCTAGTGAGATCATGATAATGTAAAGTGTCACCTTTACAACTAATGGAAATGTTTAGAAGGGAGCCATCTTCCATCCCTGTTACAGCTCCATCTTTATGATGAAACGATATTTCTCAATTCATAATCCTAAGCAGTCACAGTAAACATGGAGGTTTCTTAAAAAATAACAAGTCTGGGCTTCCCTGGTGGCACAGTGGTTGAGAGTCTGCCTGCCAATGCAGGGGACACGGGTTCGTGCCCCGGTCCGGGCAGATCCCACATGCCGTGGATCGGCTGGGCCCGTGAGCCATGGCCGCTGAGCCTGCGCATCCGGAGCCTGTGCTCCGCAACGGGAGAGGCCACAACAGTGAGAGGCCCGCGTACTGCAAAAAAAATAAATAAATAACAATTCTGCTGGAAAACTAATTTACTGTGAAAAGACAGATCGCCTGGAAGGGAGTCTCATTCTCCTCAGCATGAGTGAGGCTAGCTGTGCTGGGTACCCTGGGGAGCAGCCTCGTTATCGCCCTCAAGAGGCTTCTATTTCATTTTTTGTGTTGAATAGTATAGAACTCTTTATTCAAAGCAAACAAAGCTCAGTAAGAAAGCAATCAGAATTTGGTCTTCTTTTAATTTTTTAAGTTTAATGATAAAATACCCATTTTTTATAGTACTTCATATATATATTATGGAATATATATAGTATTTTACACTCATGTCCCTAAACTTTTATGTTATTTGTAGCATAGATGATATCATAGTTCCCATGAAGGATCCCTATTGCTAATAGAAACCAATTTTACTCAACTACTTATACATAACTTCAACTATCCAAATAATTGTAAGTGTCAAAATATTTGGACTGGTGTACATAAATCAACATAATCATTGATTGAATTTTTCACTTTTCATTTCAGTGTTTGATGGCACAATATCATAACATGGTTTCAAAGACCTTTATTTATTGTGTGTATATTTGGGGTTCTGGATTGACTTTACTTTCAAATAAGCATTCTAATAATGAGAATCAGAGCTTACTGTTTGGAAATAATGATCTTTTTTTCCATTCTGATCTAAAAGAATTCGGATTTTTGCCTGAATGTGAAAGAAATACATTTACAGACATATTCATATACATAAAACCAGGTAAATCTGTCCACTAACTTCCATAGATTTTAGAGAAAAAAAAATCATTAAATACGAGAACAAGAATGGGAGTAAGTTCTAATTGAAACCAAAAACAAGTAAAGATGAATTTTAAAATGCCGTAAATGAATTTCAATTTTAATTCCCCATTTTCCCATCCAGAACAAGTGCCACCAAGGACCAGTTTTCGAATGGATTCCTCTGGCAAGTATTCTTCAGTACTCACAGTCCTGTGAATGAAATGTCTTCCATTCTGTGTAACAAATCATTCTTCTGAGTAGCATCAGTTTATTAGTATATAATCACCATGCTAATTTCACTCACCCGCATAAGCATATATTTAAGGTAGAGGGCAAGTCTCACCAAGTTTGGCCTGATGGCTGCCAAGGAAACAAACAAAAGACAAAGGAAAATAGTCATATTCATTAAGTTCTTTCATAAAATGCTTTAGTAAAAGATTAGATTAAAAGCCAGGTACCAAAGAAAGCCACCAGATTGACTAAATCCACACTAGCCAATACAGAAGTTTCTAGACACATGTGGCTATTAGGCGCTTGAAATGTGGCCACTCTGAATTTGGATGTGCTGTAAGATGTGTGTAAATCCACACCAGATTTCAAAACCTTAGTACAAAAAAAAGAAATGTATAATATCTCATTGACTATTTTTTAATATTGATTAATGCTTAAATAATATTTTGGATATATTAGGTTAAATGTATATTATTAAAATTGATTGTACCTATTTCTTTTTGCTTTTTAAAATGTGGTCAATAGAAATGTTTAAATTACCAGTGTAACTTACATTTTGTTTATTTTGGACAGCACTAGACTAGATAAATAGAAATAAGAAGCTAGAGTATCTCAAGAGATTTGCAATTTAGACATTTCCGAGAACTTATTAAAAATATTGCCAGGGCCTCCCTGCTGGCGCAGTGGTTGAGAGTCCACCTGCCGATGCAGGGGACGCGGGTTCGTGCCCCGATCCGGGAAGATTCCACATGCCGCGGAGCGGCTGGGCCCATGAGCCATGGCCGCTGAGCCTGCGCGTCCGGCGCCTGTGCCCCGCAACCGGAGAGGCCACAACAGTGAGAGGCCCACACACCAGAAAAAAAAAATATCTATATATATATATTGCTAATGTAGAATGAAATTCTTTTCACATCAAGTAAATACCTGTATCAATTTATTTTTTTTAAACCATGCCAATTATAAAGTGCTACATTTCAATAGTATTTTAAGTTAGAATAGAATAGTGTAGTTTCAAGTTTAAGAGCTTTTAGTTATAATAAATTAATTTACTTAAAAGAAAAAAATTTTGACCTAATTATTCTGAAAATAGTTGTTAATTTGGTTTGGACTGAAATATTTAATGTTATGGAAGTGAAGGAGGTAAAGGAATATTCAGATTTTCTTACTCTTAGGACGTGCTTTGAACAACAGGTTAGACCACTGGATGGAAAGTGAGAACACTGAAACAATTGTAGAAAAGAACGTTTCATAACAATAGTACTGTTTCAGGTCTGTGGGCTCACAGCACACATCTCTAGAGTGTTTCCATGACGACAGCTCATTACCCATCTCAGCATGTTCTAACACCCCTTGGAGAATATATGTGCTTGAGATCATTTCATTCTGTAAGTTTCCATGTCATTTTTTTTTTGGATATGTAGAAAATATGGGAGACGTTGCTTAGCATTTTGTCCCCAAATAATGTCTAAAGTATTTGTTTAGCTTGGTCTGAAAATGTTTAAAGCATAATTATTCTTAGTATATAAGAATATATGACTGTAAACTCCTTGTAATTTTTAAGAATATCCTATAACCAGAGGGAAACTGAGGCCTAGTGATTACAGCTGCAAAATGAAAGCAGGATTTAATTTGAGATTCTAAACCTCGGTTTCCTGGCCACAGCAAGCACATTTCTTGAAAATCTCAGCTTCTGAAGGTACTTTATTTAAAAACAGAAGAAGAAAGAGAGGAACTCCTCAAGAGCTTACATTACCTTGATATATGTGCAAAATGATATTTTTACATTTCAAGAAATATACATTACCTGAAAGAGAAAAGTTGTAATGTAGTTTGAGTGTATTATACTACTATGCAATCCAGATTTTCAGGAAAAGAACCAATCCAAATATTTTGTTCAGTGTCCACACAAGTTAGGAAACTATTTTGGAAAATTATGACTCTATCCAAAATAAGTAGAACTCCTATACTATTTCTCATATTTATAAAATGTTCCTTATCAAATTATATGTCACGATTTTGACTCATATAAATTTATCATAATTATAAGGTATTTTATTAACTTTAGCTGCAGAAGATGCTTAGGTACAGAGGTAAAATTGACGGTAGGAAGTCCTAAAGTAATTATGAAGCTAAGTGAAAACTCAGTAGTAGAATAGCCCTGTGGTTTATTAGGTACACTAGATTGGCGAGTATGTTAAAACAAATTCAAGAAACATTTAAGCAACTCCTACATGCTGCGCATATGGAATATTAGAGATAGACAAAGATAATTATGCCATCACCAAGGGAGAATGTTAATAAGAACAATGAATCCATAGTCAGGACCTTTGAATGAACAATCCCACCTGAAGACAAGAAAACTAGGGTGTGGCATATCACGGAAACCAAGAGTAGAAATCACTTCTGGAAGGAGACCTTTTCTTGTTTAGAAACAGTAGAAATCAGGGGTCATAAAGGGTGCGTCGACAGGATCAAATGAGACACAGAAATCAACCAGAATGAGCCAGGAAAAAAATGGCCTTTGGATTTGGTCATTAGGATGTCATCAAAGACCTTAGAGCAATTCAGTAATGCCAAGAGAACAGAAACCAGACTGGCAGGAGGAAGTCAGACATGAGAGAGAGGGAAGGCTTCCATAGAGACCACTCCTTCAAGAGAGAAATGGATGGGGACAGCAAGGGAGTATTTCCCATGGGAAAATCTGAGTTTATTTGAAAGCTTTGGTTATTTGAAAAGAACGAAATAGAGTGGGAGATGGCTTCTACTATGGCTAAAACATGTCTGGCCACATTCATATTACCAAAGGTAGAAAGAGAAAAAAGTAGAGAGAAGGGATTATTTTAAGACAAAAATGTGTTAGTTATTTACCTGGTAATGTTAGATTCGATCAATAAAAACTATTTAATTTCTGTTTAATTCATTTGTATCTAGAGTGCCTTGGAAATCCAGATGCCAGGGACGTTTTTTTTTTTTTTTTGGTCAGGGACATATTTAATAACCACCTTTGATTCTTGATTCCTTCCTCGTACTGTCTTTTCTAGATCTCTTTCCAAGGAAAAGCCAAAAATTTAATACTTTTTCAAGAGGAAAAATGGAATGAATTCATTATCTGTGTCACAATGTGATAATAAGCCTGTGGTGCTTATGTTTAATTAAAACATGAAAGGGGATTCAAGTACCAAAATTTAATTGACGTGTTTACAGCAGCATTCCATGTGCCAAATTAATCCATAAAAATGCCATTCTTTGCATTTTTGAAGCTTGAATCCATTCACAAAATTAATCAGTTGTGTTCAGTCACCCATCCTTTTTCCTGAAGCGGTGCACAGAACCATGTCTTTCAAAAGCTAGACCAAGGGTACATATGGCATGTGAAGTCTTCCTGGCGTCTTAGTACAAAATAAGAATCAGCTTTTGAAATTCTGCTTTTCTTTATTATGACGGAGGTTACCCTGCTACCTGGATGTAGCTTTTTCCATATTAGTGAGAGCCCAGGATTAATCAGGACTTGTAAATTCCATTTCTGTAGCTTGCCACCGTGGTCATGTGAAGTCCCATCTGGGATGAGGATCTTAAGATGCATTATTTCATAATGCCTGAGGATCCTAGGACCCAACTTCTAAGGAACAAGCAACACTGGCCATGGCTAACCATTGAACACCAACGTCCAAAGAGTTTTCTGACTCTCTTAGTCCATTTCTTCTCAATGACTGCCTCATCTTGAGTTGCACCAAGAAATGTCTGAGAGCACCCCTCACAGTTCTGCGAAAAGGAAAAAGAAGAAAAAAAAGAAAAAAGAGCACAGATACAGACTAAACACAAAGACAGAAGGAAAAAAAAGGGGGGGATGTTCGTAGGGGCATGATTGGGTGACATCCAGAGTGACTCAGGTCCCACTAGGTGCCCCCCAGACCCCTTCATCTAACAACCTGCCAGGTGCATGGTTTGCAAACCAACTGGGGAGAGGGGTGAGGATTGTTAAATTCTATAACAGTGGGGTGAAGAGTTGCCCTTGAATTTCTTTGCTTTAAGTCCTTGCATTGACAGGGGAAGAGAGAAAGCATGATAACAATCATTTTAAGTATGTCATCAGGCCAGAAGAGCAGCTAAAGGAGAGGATCAGAAACATCATAATCTTTCAAGAGAACTAACAAAGCAGGAAGGAAGAAGAGTAATGTTTCCAGCTATGTGCATATAGCTTTAGTTATTTTCTAAAGCCAGACTCAGATGGGTGGGCGGAGGGAGGGAGAAACAAAGGAAAAATTCTCTTTCTGAAAGCTCTTATTTTCCTTAAACAATAACAAAAAAAAGAAAAAGAAAAAAATAAACTGCCTTAAGGCACAATCCATCATTTAAACTTTTTCCAGTTGACGATTTCTCTTAAGTTTCCATGCCCTGCAGCCTGAGTCTGTGTTCAGAATTAACAAAGAAATAAAAAGTAAATTACATCTGCATGCACACTTCTCTAACGGGTCTCTTTTTGCCTCTCTACGGGCACATGTGCCACGAAGCTGGCCATCTTGGCCTGGAAGAATGGAGGGTGAAGATGACATGGTTGGCATATATCACCCTATATTTGAAATCAGAGTGGTCAGAGCAGTAGTCAGGGGATCGGAATGTCACCAAAACGCACGCAAAGAATAGGGGGAGGAGGATATATTCCCTGCTTACATCTTCAGAGTTCTTCAGAGTTAAATAAAATTAACTAGCAAACATAGATCTATATTTTTCTCCTAAATATAAATGAGTCCTGAGTCATTCATTAAGGAAAAGCTTTCCAGTCCTCCCAGGAATCACAGCATCCTCTGACCCAAGACAACTCCCTTGTACCTTGGCACATCTCAAAAATGCCATTACTGGGATTGTTATGATTTCAGCATTTCCTTGGGGGAAAGTTTTCCTTAGCAAATAAAATGGATCATACGGTAAAGTCCTTGTAGAGCTCCTCATGCAATATGGATTGGTGCTGAAGCCACTGGAGGAACAATTTCTCACTTACCATACTCAGCAGCAATGCAAAAATGAGACTATCTACAGGTAAATGGAAGGTTCTGGTTAAACATATGCTAGCTTTATCATTTTGAATGTCAAAAGTATATTGTGCTCTCTTTGTGATTTTTATGTATATATGGTCTCGAGTCCTCTAAGCTTAAAGGAACCTAGAGAAGAGATTGATGTGAGCAGCCATATAACCAAGTTTTAGAGGCTTGAACGGTGACTGGGTATTATCTGTCACCCTCCCCTCTCCCCTCGCCTTTCTGCCTGTGTTGGGAGAAATACAGGTACCTGCCATGACTCTGTAGGGCTGCTCCACTTGCCTCCAGAGTCCTGAAAGTGTAGCACACACCCCAATATGTGATTTCATATATAATGTTGTAGACCTCGGAATAAACTGGGTTCAAAAGTCAGTTGAGACTTGTAGAGTGTAGGGCAAAGTTTTCATTTTCCTTTTACCACTCAACTCTAACGAAGCGTTTAAGAGGAACTGAATTTTTCTAAGATGTCGTATCTTTAAAATATGAATGATTATACAATTCATAAAGGATGACTAATGGATGTGGAAATCCAGGTAGTTATTCTTCTTTGAGTTTTATACTCGTCACTGAATGGGAGAGACCTTGGTTATACATGCATCTGGTCATAAAAGGGCACGAAAGTCATAGAGCCTTGGACGATGAGGACATATATACATATGTACTTATATGTCTGGTTCAGCTTTTTTTTTCCTTGAGAACACTAGACACACAATCAGCTTATGCCTACATTTCAGAAGTGAGTGACTTGCCTTTCACATATCACTGGAAATGCTTAGCTCAGGTTGGAGGGCACAAAGGCAAGCCCTGTTCTGTTGTGCTTTGTTTACTGCATCACTTCAGCAGCTCCACTTATTGTAGAGTCTGGAAAAGATTTGCCTGGCCATCACTTATTGAGTGTCTCTCTCAACTATGGCTATTACTATATATCCAGATGGCTCAGACATAAGCTTCCTGTCTCATGAGGATTCTCTTCTGAAATCCCCTCCCAATTTCCAAAACCATCCTGCTTAAGCAAGGAGAATTTAACTTATTACTTGCATCTATCAGTTCTAATACCTCCTTTAAACCATTAAGGCCCAAAGATCACTAAATACTTCTTAAGCAAAGGATGGCATTAATAAGCATTCCCCAAAGTTGCTAATCATTGATTAACATCCTAACAGTGGCCTTCAAGGTATGCACAGCCCAGTCATGAGTGAGACATTTGCCCCTGGGGAAGGTTCAAAGGGCCAGGGGCAGGGGGTAAGGTTAAATCATATTTAAATCATATTCTCTTTAAAAAGTTAAAATATTTCTTACGGTTTTAGTTTATTCTAGGGTTGAAAAAAAATGATTGAAGAGTTTCCCAGCTTATTTTTAAGTACATTTCTGTTCTTTCAGCTAACTACAGAAAAATATCCCTCGTCTAGTTTATTTTGAATATGTTTATGGAGTCAGTAGTAAATCTACTAGTGGTTTCCACATTTTAAAATGTTTGGGGGATAAGAGTTCACTTAGACCCAGGCAAATTTCTGTCCCTAAGTTGTGAAAAACCTAAAGGAGTTTGTCAGAAAATCAAACCTTCACCCAAACCTCAATAGAGAAAAGTTCAGATTTTCTATTTTCTAACTTTAACAATTTTAAAAGAGACACCTTCTATTAGGTGTAAGTGTATATCCCCCTCCCCTACACACACTAAATGGGACACATCAAGTCATAAACAGCTACTAGTAAATTACTAAGTAGTCCTTTACCAGGTACTTCCAGGGCGTTGCCATCTGTTCTCTCATATTTCTAAAACAATTGTTCTAGTCAGAGTAACATCGCCAAGTGACAGCCAGTCTTCTTGAGGGCAATCTCAAGCCTTTCAGGAAGATGAAGAATTATGGAGGCATTGATTTTTTTCTTTTCACTCAGAAAATTTGTGTGCTCTTTCTGCCTATGGCAATACCCTAGTAATGCCCTTGGCTGGTCAGTGCTAATCCAGAGACTACCTAATTTTGGAATAGCTACTTTTTTGTTACCATATATTTTTTTCTTATCCTCTGTGCTTTTCACTGACTCGGACTGCACTCATATTAATCACACCCACAAAATTAATCCATCATCGGTGTGTTCAGTCCCTCGCGGGTTGGGGGGAGGCAGGACTCATCACTCAGTGAGGTCTCCTCTATGCCAGGTCCGGATTACAAGGAGCTGGATGTTCACCTTCGCAGGATGCAGTCTGGATTTGGCTTCAGAATCCTCGGGGGAGATGAGCCTGGACAGCCTGTGAGTTGAATTCTCTTTATTTCCACACTTTGGGTTATATTGTGTGTGTATGGGTGAAGGGAAACATCATTCAGTAGGATATAAAAAAAGAAATCTTTTAGGACTCACATAAAAATTTTTTGAGGTTTGCTTTATTTGTTTTTTTCTTGGTATTTAAGTTTTCAAAACATGCCAGTGTTTCCATATCATCATAAATCAATGCACATTTCATGAAGAGAGGGACATTACTCTTTCTTAAAATGGATTGGATTCCTCTTCAATATTTCAATTATTTACTTGTATTGGACCCCTGGTCTCTCTGGGCAGCAGCTCACAGATAAACATGCAGTGTGACAGAAGATATATGTGAGGAGATGACTTGGAACAGCAGAATGGTGTATGTTTTCAGTCACAACTACAGGGGAGAGAAAACACGGGGATAAACAGAAGTAAAATCAAGTTCAATGCTGCAGAATCTCGCCAGATTTGAATTAGGGGATTACCATGAGAGGATGTTCACGAAGTCAGCTTCAGTTGGCACAATATTGGGAATTTGTGAAGGGCTCTGGAGAAATTATATATATGATACATCAGAGTGACTGCATAAAATAACAATATTCATTAATACACAAAAAAAACACAGCAAAGTGAGACTTGTGAGCGTGTATTAAAATAACAGCCATAAAACACTCATTGTAAAAGACATGTCTTAAGTGGTACCCAATGTGACTATGTCAGGTTCATAAAAGGTTCATAAATAGTCCCTAAGCACTGAAATATGGTCAGGTCCCTTCTCATACATAAATACAAGGAAAAAATTAAACTATAAAATAAATGTAAGGGGAAACAGCAAAGTTCCAGTTCTTCCCATAATGCTTACTTCAATACAGTCTTTGAGATACACAGCTCTTACTTTGTTGGACTCCCCCCACCTCCATAGGCTCATGCTTTGTCTGCTTTGTGGGTAAACTAGCACCACATTCGTAGCACCATCTTCTCTTCTCCCGTCTCCCCCTCTTCAGAGATAGAAGGGATTGCATGACTGAGTTATAGGAAAGGCATAGTGTCAGCTGACTCCAGAAGGGAAAGGTCTAGCTGATCTTGGCCTGGCACAGAAACTATAGAATTGTTACCCAAATGGGACACATATTGCTCAGAATGACGCTCAGGTGTTTGAGTGCAACCAGTGGTTACCACCCCCCTCAGGACAGCTTTCTGCCGGGTCGGTACACAGGTTCCCAGGTTCCCAGCCCTTCTGGACACTGGCTTTACGCTCCTGAGTCCTTTCTCTCCTCCGGTGGGCAGGCATTCAGTATTTATGATAAACCTCTTCAGATTACATGTTTTGCTGGTTATCCTCATTGTGTTTAGATCTACTCTGGTTTATTCTTTCAATTGAATGCTTTAAGACAAGCTCAGGCTGCAAGTTACAATTCTGACAGTTAAACCATAAAGTAGAAGCCTAAATCTCCCTGAAGCATTCAAAGCCAGAATATAGTGTCTTGACCAGAATGTTGCACCTCAGAAAGATTGTATCAGGAAGCGCAAGTCTACTGTAAAGATCTCCCATATGCCTTTCCTTCCTGCTTTCCTCCACTGTAAGTCCAGAGATAATATGCAAACAAAATGCACTAGCCTCAGTTAATTGCTGATGTGCTACAGAGGGAGAGGCGCGTGAAGTGACTTGGTCCCCACCCTGCAGGAGGTCTCATAAATTATATCAAATGGGTTTCTGCCTTCATATAGACAAAATGGTATTGACATCTCAGGGTGCACATTAAACACCACAGCACGGCTTTCGGCAAATAATGAACAGCAGGACTCCAGCTCAAACAAGCATATGGGCATTTTTTCCTGCAAGAGGAAATAATTTTCACAGTTAAATAATAATAGAAATAGAAAGAAACGAGAAATTGCTACAAAGCAATGATAATGGCATTTCCAGCTGTGAGCTGCAAAGACATGGGAAGGCATTAAGATGGAAAGGCTTGGGAAACACTGCAGTGGAGAAAGGCCTGTGTGGAGGAAAACTGTTCATGGAAAGAGAGAGGCGATGATAGACAGGGGCTTTGGCCTGCGAGTCCGGTGCAAACTTGTGGAAGAGTTTCAGAAGGCTAGAGCTGGAAATCTGCTTGCCACCTTGTCAAGTCACCCTGGGCTATAATTATTGCAGATCAGACGTGCTGGGTTTAGACTGACATTAGGTAGTGTGGGAAAGAATTAAAGGAATTAAAAGGACTGAAAAGGTGGGTTTTGTTTTGTTTGTTGCTTAGTTTTGGTTCTCTTTTTTGTGTTAGTTTTTTCCCCTGGCTTACGGGGATATCAGCCACTTGAATGTGAATTGCTGTTATTTCACATCAAATACATCATTTTGTTCTGTGCCTTCGCAGCCTTTAAGATAAAGTGAAGTTGTGGAGTTTTTGATTCTTTTGGTTTTTTTTTACAAAAGATGGTTGGAAAGATAAGGCCAGGTCACTTGTTTGGGGGGGGTGTCTGTGTGGAGGGGTCTTTCTTGATCTGTTTTGCCACCAAGCTGTTCCTTCAGGGCCAAAGCAAGAGAGGCAGGATAAAGAACTCCTCCAAGGGCAATGAGAAAGCTGATGAGTGGGTCCTCAGAGGTTGAAGGATCCAGTGAGGTCAGAGGGACGTGATGAGTAGAGCAAGGCCAGTGTTGGCTGGGAAGGCTCACTGGCCCGTATAGCCAGGGGTCAGCAAGAGCAGAAGGAAGATATAGCCTGATGGGTCAGGGAGCCCAGGTCGTGCACTCAGCAGTCCTGGAAAGTGACCAGTACGATGGGGCAAGAGGCTCAAGCCAGGCACCTGAGGGAAAGTCCCTCAGTGGACTTGGAACGTGACCAGTGAGACCATAGCTTCTGTGTCCACTGGACCAAGTGAGAATACTCAGAACCTTGCTACTCAAATCGTGTTAGATCTACAAACCAGAAGCACCCAACACCTGCTGGGAGCTTGTTAAACGTGCAGAATCTCAGGTTAAACCCCAGGCCTGTAGAATCAGACTCTCGGGGTAGATGCAGAATTCTGTTTCAACAAGCTCACGGTGTGATTCATGTGCACCCTAAAGCTTGAGAACTACTGATTTAAAGGATCAGATATCCTGAAGTATGTTCTCAAGAGCTTAGATGAACATAAGAACGTATATATGGAAGTCAATGTGAGTTAACAGTGCAAGAAGGAATCATAGATTATCCTATCTAGGTAGGAAATAAACTACTCAAATGTGTCAAGTGTACAAAGCATATTCAAATGAAAGGAAAAAAAAAAGTTGTGGTTTATTTTCTTTCCTGAATAGAGAGACACATAGAGCAAGTTCTGTGTCAGCCATGAAATATAGGGCACAAAGGTGTAAACTGGCCAAAGGCTAAGGAACAGCAGCAGCATGAGAGGCAGAAGCAGTGTCAGCGCACGTGGTCCGCCTCTTCCCAGCGGCAGTTCCTGAAGGAAGGAGCAAGTGTAACTCATATGTGTAGCCCATGGATGAGCAGCTCTAAGGCCTGCTCCAGTTCCCCATGCTGAGCTCAGTTCAAGTTTCTTTCATAACTATGACAGCCTTTCTTTGAAAAGGGTAGAGGGTGGATTATCCAATGTGATTATACAATAATATATATATTGTTAATAATTTTACAATACTATATAATAAGCTATATTGAAGTATTATATTGAAGACACTATTTAGAAATAAATATGTAAGATTTGATAGAACAAAGTAAAGTTTGAAGATGAAAGCTTCAAGTTTAAAAAAAAGTGTATCCAGTGAACTTCAGTCTCTGCTCAAATGTCAGCTTCTCATTGAGGCCTGATCTAACCTGCCCGAACTCCACCTCAGCTGCATAGCTGACACCCGCCCACCATCCTACTTTGCTCTATTTTTTTCATAGTACGTGCCTGCTAGCGTACAACATAATTTTTACATTTATTACTGTCTGACCACTAGAATGGCTCTATAGAACAGGGATTTTTGTTTATTCTTCACTGATGGATTCCTAGTGCCTAGAAGTGTCCCTGGACTCAATGAATACTTGCTGGATAAATGAATTAATTAGCGAGGAGGGTACTTCATATCACAGCAGTAAAACAGAAAAACAGATAGATGTTTTACTGGGGTTCTCCTTTTAATGGATGATATTAAACTAGTAACACAGAAGATGACTTCAAGAGTATATCTTTGCTGTTTTCCTCCAGCAGGAGAGGAAGGAGAATTTTCCTATGTGAAATTTTTTTTTACTGCTTTTGTAGAGTGCCCAATTGCACCGGTAGCTCTCTTAGTTGTAACCTATTTTTTTCATTCCTTTTCATCAGTTAGAATCAGAACTATAGCTTCATGTTGGTAATTAAGCTAAGAATTTCTCTAGCCATTTTTTCTCTGTTACTAGCTATAAACTCTCCCACTGAGGCATACAGGAAATCTAAAGGTTGAAGCATTTTCTTTGGGCTAACCCAGCTAAATGCAGCTTTTCATGGGGCAGTGGAGGAACATAAACATTCATTTTAACTGGCTTTTGCACAAAGCACTTAATAAATCTTTGAAGTGCTCCATAGCGGGTTGAGTCTTTTGAAGAATAGATTGGAATATCTTTAGAAAGACACTCATAAATTCAGGTTGACAGGACAATAAAGGAAAATGGAAAATATCAGAAGCATGCCCGACTGCTGGACTGCAGCATATGGGCACAGCCATTTGCTGTAGCCCAGCAGTCCAAGGCCGGCAATGTGTTTCCTGTGAGAGCAATAATGAATCAGTCATCAGAGCACCAATATTCAACAAGGAAGCAAATCTACTCTCCACTCCCCACCCTCCCCCAAGAATAGGGGAAAAACAGCCTTGTGGTAGGGAATGTTCATTCCTATGGATAAAGAGAGCTATTCAGTGGACCAAGGCTATGAAGTCCTCAGGAAAAAAAAAGAAAACTCTCCAGACCATAATTTTGCATATACCTGAGGAGGTCTGGGCATTCAGATCTGTGTTGACAGGCCACGCTGAGCAGTGTGACCAAGTAAGAAGGAATCGTCTGCTGCCAAACCTGCTGACACACAAGGCTTCAGGTCGTGATGGAGCAACTCTGCAAGTTAACTGGAATCCACAGATCTGAGATTTGAAAGAAATTAGTGCCTGAAAGAAATCAATCCGTGAGCAAGGGATCATTTTATAGACTTAAAATGCAACCTAGAATACAGCCTCTGTAATATTATCAGACTAATGGTAACCACTGCCTTCAGATGCTGTGAGGCTAAGCCACTTGGCAAGAGAAAAACTATTCTTTTGAACTCTGTGGTTCATGAGTTGGAAAAATTGTAGATTAAATAGCAAAACTAAAATATTTAGCCCTATTGCCTTTCCTCTGAGAAAGAAAAAAAGCCTTGCTAGTGGACACTAATTTGAGTGTTTCTAATGGGAAGTAGGAAACCTTACATGGTTATGCATTGTATCACAGTCCCTGGTTCAGAGATTTATAACAATGTGCACATTTCCCAGATGCGTACCTCCAAATTTCCTGGTATGGTGGCCACCTGAACAGCAGGAGCATTGCAGGGGACAGGCAGAGCTGGGGACATCCTTTGTGCAGAGGAAGTGCTCTAAGAAAGTATTCAAAGAAATGGAGCAAAAATCTGGAGGAGATGTGACTGTTCTTTAAGTAGGTCAGCTGTCCAGGGAAGGCCAGCCGTGAGTTCTGCTTTGTTTTGTTTTATCCTTAACACCAGCTTTTGAAAGCAAAGCAAAAATTAAAAGATAAAAAACACTTTGAACCTTTATCTGAATTTAATAATATACAGCAGGTAGTTTTCCCCTGACATTTTTCAAGCACTCACTACATGCCCTGAGCAAAGTTAAATGCTTCCCATGCACTATTTCCTTCGCTTCTCCCAACAACTCCGTGAAGTAGGTCCTATTATTTTATTTCCGCATTTTTGCAGGTGAAGAAACCGAGGCTTGCGGAGATTGAAAAGCCTTGCCCACGGCACACAAATAAAGAAGTGGAGCTAGAATTCCATCCCCAGTTTGTTTCAATTCAGAGCCCATGTACGGTGGCCAATAACATCAGGTTATTTGGGGTTAAGGGTGATAGCTTATGAACCACTTAGCAAGTGTCCCCCAGACTTCATGGCCATCAGGAGCAAGTTCAAAACATTTATTTCTCTGAGAGGAGTTAGCAACCTGGAAGAGTTAGGAGGGTATCCTTTCAGCCTCTCATTTTTCATTTTTCATTTTTCAAGTTTATGTTCAGATTTGGGGCAGGGGACGTAAATGGAATAAAATCTTCTACTGAGTTACTTGGTAGATAAGTAGATAGATGGAAGAAAGGAAGGAAAGAAGGAGGTTTGAAGCATAAACATCCTTTTCTTCTCACTGCTTGTCTAGATTTTGATTGGAGCTGTCATTGCCATGGGATCAGCCGACAGAGACGGCCGCCTACACCCAGGAGACGAGCTCGTCTACGTGGACGGGATTCCAGTGGCTGGCAAGACCCACCGCTATGTCATTGACCTTATGCACCATGCAGCCCGGAACGGGCAGGTCAACCTCACTGTGAGAAGAAAGGTGCTATGTGGAGGTATGTAACTCGAACCAGCAGCAAGCGTTGGAGGTTAGGTGGTGAGATGCTTTTGTGAGTCAGGGTCAGGACACTGGAGACGGCATTTTAAATCAGTTTCTATATTATATGAGGGAAAAGACCAACCGTGATATGCCAGATGTAACTGTGATGTTGAAAGTGCAGATTTTCACCCCACTAGTACATTTCTAAGCAGTCTTTGAGGCTGACATTTTCCATGGAGTCATTAAAAATTTCTAGCCAAGCCTGAGGCTAATTTAAGATGTGTATGCTCTTGGCTTTTCGGTAGATGCCAGGTGTAGGAAGAACATTATAATAGTGAAAAATACAGCTTTGGAAAATGTTCTTCATTGTGTTTACAAGACAAGGAACACAGCATTTTGATACCATAAAAAGGCAACGAGGATGGAAAATTAACTTCCTTTGTAGAGCCTGATGAATGATAACAATAAGAAGATTACTCTGATTTAGAAAAATACAGCTATATGTCACTCTGAGAAAGCCCAATTCATGTAACTCCAAAGTCATGAAATGGAGAAATTAGAAGTAATTACTCCCTTTACAACCTTTACAGCTTCATAAAAGAATCCACCAAAGAAATACTTTTAAAAGTCAGCCCTCTTAGTCATATTATGATTCAATTTAGCTCTCTTTACCATCTCTCAACCCCCCCAAAAACGATTTCTGTTTATAAGGAATATGTCCATTACGAGCATTAGACTGTTTTTTATCCTCTGAGCACTCAGTAATATTGGGAATATTGTCCCAAACCGCCTGTGCTTTGCTCTGTGAATTGCAGGAGCGACAGTGCCAGAGATGTTCTGTTGTCACCTGCCCCGGTGGCCTGCTGGCCTCTCTACTCAGCCCTGGACTGCTTCTCACACGCAGTGATCGATATGAGAATTAGGAGGGGCCTTAGAAAGAGCAGCGTGAGCTCCCTTGTGTTACAGACGACAAACTGAGGCCCAGAGGTTCAGCAGATGCCTTGGCGGTCTGCAGTGAGTCAGTGATCATGCAGAGACCCATCTCCCCAGCCAGTGCTTCTTTCTTTACTCTACCACCAACCCCCTGTCCAGTGAATTCAAAGACATTAGACCAACCTTTAGCAAATGTCACTCCCTACCATGAGGAGTCTTCCATATGTGCTATTATCATAACACATTTGCATTTTTAAAAAAGGGCCACCAGCTAATCACAGCTGTGAATCACTTGAGAGGATAAGGTTTATTAGTCGAACTAAAAATCCTCTTCTATTCAAGTCTTGTAGAAACTAGATTTTGAATAAGAGCTATCACTTAAAAGGGTAAGTCAGAAGAATTATCAGCCCTTACCTGTAGAGACTGCTATAGGTCTTGTATTATGGAGGTTTTGCTAAGAGGTGCCATTCGTCTTCAGAAATTCACAGCAGACCACTTGACCCAGTGAAGTAAAACACCTTGAATTATGCTTTATCCTTGGGCGAGATGCCCCGAGGAAGACAGTGTTTGCTCAGTTAACATTTAACTGTCTCTCACACTCCAAAGTGACTTTTTTTTTTTTTTTTTTTTTTTTTTTTGCGGTACGCGGGCCTCTCACTGTTGTGGCTGGTTGCGGAGCACAGGCTCCGGACGCGCAGGCCCAGTGGCCATGGATCATGGGCCCAGCCGCTCTGCGGCCTGTGGGATCTTCCCAGACTGGGACACGAACCCGTGTCCCCTGCATCAGCAGGCGGACTCTCAACCACTGTGCCACCAGGGAAGCCCTCCAAAGTGATTTTTAATAAAAAGTTTGCTGTGCTATATGTTCTGTAACCCAAAGATAAGTTTAAAAATACTGATTTACAAGGAAGTACACTGCAAAGTGCAAAAATTGATGCACCAACATCATTTCATGCTCTCTTTGCCACCAGCTGATTATTGTCAATTAAATTTTGTTCTAATCAACCCAGGCTATTGCAGTGTAGGCCAAACGCTTCAAAAATGTATTCTTGCAATTTGTGGATCATGCAACTTCTGTGAAGATGCTCTTTGCTGCAGTTCTTACCAACTTTACTCATTTAGGCTTTCAGGTGCATTTCAAGTGCATTTAATTTTTGAAAAGTTTCTGCTGCAGACTGCTCGTTCACACCAGGAGAGTTTCCAAGTTAGTTCAGCCCACTCTTCCTTGAAAGCTTCATGAGTATTGAAACCGATTCAGTTCAGCAAAGGATACTTTGATCGTCAAGTCAATGCCTAGAAATAGGATGGAGCAGATTTTTTAAACGGGCCTAGGGAGACAGCCTTTCTTCATAGCTGCCATTTCTCCAACAGTGAGAAGAGATAGCTACAAATGGGTATGACAGTGGATATGCCATTTTCAGGGTTCTTGTTAGCATCATTCTTATGCTTTCTTAAGCAAATGCAGTGGGAGGTGCAAGCCTGGCTTAGGATGAGATGGTTCAAAGCTGAGGGGAAATGAGTAATCAGATTGTAAAGAGACAGAAGATGAACAAGAAGACAGACAGCGTCACCACCTTCTTGCACAAAGGAGTAATATAATGGAAAAAGAGGTGGGCCGAAGGGAGCTCAGCCTTATGCTTGCCTCCACTCGTACAAATATCCTGCCTCACCTCAGAAGACACTGGGCACTGGTTTTCTGGTTGATGCTGAAGAGGAGAAAAAAAAAAAAAAGCATTAATTATGAGAGATACAGACTGGTTAGTTACACTGGGCAAAAATTAAAATAAAAACCTGCTCCAAATGTTACCATACCAAAAAAAGTGTACGCACTAAAGATAGAAAGGCAGATTTTTCAATTAGGCAATGGCAAACTAGATCCTCAAAAGTGAGAAATGATGGATGAAAATGTAAAGGATAAAGGATGAAAACATCCAGTAATGTATCCAGTTTTGTTTACCGGATAATTTTAGCACAGATCTTGCACCTTAAACTAGTTTTGAGAGGTGCCTTATCCATGCTCCCGGCTCCGATATTTAGTTATTCTTTCCCAAGGATAGTAGAAGAGTGGCTTTAATTGTTACACTGAAAGTGTAAATATCTACATGTTTAATAATTCAACTTTGAGACGTTCAACATAGTGACACATTATTTTGAATACATACGATTTGTCTGAGAGAAGAGTGTCTCTGAGGAATTTCCGAAAGTGTAAATCTCGAACTGATGTGTAAGAAAGTTTTATGACTTCATCAAAACATGTTAGAGTCCATCTTAAAGCTGTCAGCATCTTTTTTTTCTCACACCTAAGGGAAAATCTAATTCTTGGCCTATACTGAGAAAGGGGAGGTTTTCTTGGCAGCTGGGTGAAAAGTTTAGCCCGTGTTTAGGGTGCTAGTGAATTCCCTGCTCCTGGTTACTGTATTTTCTGTCAATTCTAAATACAGTCCCTTGCTCTTTGTCTATGAGCATGTCACCCATTTAAATAATGTGTCTGCCTTGATGAGCATAAAGCAGGAGTGCAGAAACTCAAATGCCTGCCGGAAGGCCAGCCCCTAACATGGGCAGGACCCCAGCCTGCCAGGCACCACAGGGGTGCACTATGCCCGTGGACACTCCAGTGCACGTGTCCGAGCTCTACCACACACATACCCCATTGCCTCAGCCGTGCTTCAAGACAAGATTTGCACATCCTTCCAGGGGACGGTCCTGTGAAGAGAGGCCAGGGCACAACCTGGAAGCAGGCAAGGTCTGTTTGGTTACATAGAGCCCTGGTACCCAGTCTGTGATCTTGAAGGGAAGCAAGGGCTCCAGCTGAACAAGTCCCTTTGGCCCTGTGTGCTCTTCACTCCAAGGGTAAATGAGTAAATCAGAAATTTGCAAGAGACACTGGGGAGTAGCTGGGACTTGCACATTGCGTCCTCAGTCAAGGGAGCAGGAATCGCCCAACTCTAGTCGATTATTACCAAATATTTCAAGAGAAACTAGAAACCCAGCTTTCTGTAAAATCACCCTATTTAAAAACATTGGCAATTAATTTTAACAATTATTAAACAAAGTCTAGACCGGCATCGGGCAGGAATAAGAAATGGGCCTGCAGACCAGGAGCAGCTCCTGGCCAGCAGTTGACTGTTCTGGTCAAAACCATCTCACCTGGAGGACATTATCAATGACTCCTGCCTTCCCAAACGGAGACCCTCTCCCAGTCAGCACAATGATGATTTCCAGTATGACTGGTGAGGACAAAACAGAAGCTAAAGCCTAAAAATTAATTCTTTGAGTTGAATAGATATTAAGTGACTGAATTCTGTACACCCATTTGCATGCGAGCCAGAGGATGAGTCAGGGATGCTGGGAGTTAGTGTGTTTAAAAAAAGAAGAAGAAGAAGAAGAAACAAAATTGCACGTGGTATTTAGTCACTTTCTGACATTTTACTATATTATTCTAAAACAACATTGTTCATCCCCTATACCGGGAAGTGCTGTTGGAGAGAAGACAGTCTCATTGGGTCTAGAGCCAGCCAAGTAGAAAAATGAGGTGGAATCAGTTATATCCCTCAAAGTCAATCATTGGAAGTCTTCTTAACTCCCTGGTTTTAAATGTGCTCATGGTGTTAAAGATAAAGAACTTTGTTCTAGAGGTTGAAAGAGACATGCAGAAGCAATAGGAAAGTATTCTGTTAATGTATTTGACTCCCTCACTCACCCAGGGACACTCACATTGACTTAGGCAATGATTTTCTTTCTCCCTTTGGAGCCTGCGGCATAGCCACTCCAAGCCACTTACTGCAAAGACAGATAATTTTTCTTTGTTGCTGCTTTACTGACAACTGCAGCTCTCAACCCCCTAAAATATGACAGCCAGAAAATGAGGTCTCTCTTGTCACTGCCTATGACATTTAGTTACTGATTTGGTCCAATAACTCAGGGAGGTTTTCAATTTAATGTTGCAGCATAATAATTGTTTGTTTTTCTTCTTCCTGACTATCTCTAATCACTTTATATCCAACTTATACAAGGACTGATAAAGGATATGTGCTTCACCAAGACAATAACAGCTTGTCTTTGGATGATGTTTTCTAGTGGAGAGGGTTCATTTTACAGGTAGTTTGAAATTCTGGTGGAAAAGAGGGAAAAGCTTTGACATTGACATTTTGCTCTTTTATCACCTCCATACATTTCTTACAACTGAAAACATCCATTTGTTTTCTTTTATTAATACCTGATTGATTAAATATTACAGAAAAATTCCAATTTATCAAACGGTAATAAGCAGTAGCCTGGGTCTTATTCATTCTGTAATCACAGACAAGAAATGAATACATTTTTGTAAAGACCATTTTTAAATCTGAGTATTTGATTAAATGCAGCTCCATTTTCTTTAGGTATCAGTGTAACAAAACATCTCTTATAGTCAGTGTTCTTGTTCCCTGATTTTTGAACTGACTTTGATTTTTGAAACGAAATGATTTTTCATTTCAGAATGGAATTGCATCTTACATTAAAAGCCTTCATTGGAACTTTGGCTAATTATTTTTAACTTGCCATAGGAGACAACGGCCAGTATTCTAAATAGGAGACCATATCTAAAGACCCAAAAGGGAATAACTAATTATCATTATTTTCTATCTTATTGTTCCTCTGTTCCATAAACATCTTTTGAGTACACTAATCAAGTTGTAAGCTGGACATGAAACGGTCCTATTTCTAATTACAGTATTCTACGTGCCTGCTTAAGTTTTGGGTTTTTTTCATCCGAATACCAGAACCTAGATATTATAGTAAAATGACAAAATTCTTTCTTGAATGATAGATCAACTTGCAGTTTAAAAACTAAGTTCTCTTGGCTGCCAACTTTCTATCATTTCTCCTTATAAATATACTTGCTTTCTCATGGAAGTATTGGCTTGCTTTATCTGGTTGACAATAAAGTATATTTTACAATAATATAGAATGTAAATGAGCAAGGCCTCCAACACCTCAAAATTCTTCATTCCTCAGCCTGATATCGTTGTTAGATTTGATCCTAGAGTGAGCAAACTAAGAAGTATGTTTCCCAGCTACACAAAGTGAATGAACACTTCTGAGCTAACAGAATATCACAGAATTAAATAAACCCATGGCTTTTTAGTGAAATTATGGTAGGTCACTTTACATGGACATCCTCTGGGCTATTAACCCCAACTACAATCAGCACTTCTCAAAGTGTGGCCTTGAAACCTCATCCAGATTCCTTTGCCCAGTTGTTCCTAGATCTACTGAAAAAACTCCTTGGGTGGACTCTGATGATGCATATTTCTTACAAGTTCTTTAAGTGGGTTTTATGCATAGCACAGTTGAAGAGTCTGTCTATCTGTTTTATGATCTTCTTAGATCAATTATTGTTGTGAAACTAAGAAGCCTGATATTTAAAACTAGGCATTGTCTTGGCGGGTTGCAGTCTCACCAAGAAGAAGTTATAAACAAGTAGCGGCACAGGGGAAGCTGAGGAGGGGTTTGACCTGTGTTTGCTGTGAAGGGTGGAAAGGGGCAAGACCTAGGGGGCTCCATAGCCAGGTTTGTAGTTTTCAAATACTCTTCACATCCGGGGGGTAGGGGGTGGGGGGAGGAATGGAGGCCAGTCAACCAGCCTGGTAACAATGCCAGTGTCTAGAATAGTGCCCAGTACACAGGAGGCACTCCTTCATCAAGACCCTTGCTAAATAAATAACCAGGTGCCTGTGTACGATGTGTGTTCCAGGGGAGCCCTGCCCAGAGAACGGGAGGAGTCCAGGCTCCGTGTCGACCCACCACAGCTCTCCTCGCAGCGACTACGCAACCTACACCAACACTCACACCAACAGCAGCGCCTCTCCCCCCGAAGGCTTCGCCTCCCACAGCCTGCAGACCAGTGACGTGGTCATTCACCGCAAAGAGAACGAGGGTTTCGGCTTTGTCATCATCAGCTCCCTGAACAGGCCAGAGTCCGGATCCACCATAAGTAAGTGTCTGCTTTGCCTGCTTTTGAATAAGAGCTATTGTTTTTATTGTTCTGGTGGTAGGGATCCTGGACAAGTAGATCAGAGGACTGTTGTATTCATAAATGTGGAGCCCAAAAGTCGTAGCCTCTGGGCACAAATAAGGCATCCTTAACACTCGCCTAGCCAAATGTTGCCGACTTCGGCTCAGAAAGAATGCAAGACCACAGCTAATGGCCTCCCAAACCCACAGCCCCCATAAAAGCTCTTCATTCATTTTAAACTGGGAAGAAAGTAATGCAGCATGATGTGGGAATTTTGACGTGAGGGGAGAGGTGCTCCTGTTCTGTAGAATGAAACCAGCTACACCAAGTTTCTGAGGGAAAAGCAGTCCAGGCAGAAGCCTTGACGTGGGAAGGTGCTCAGCATTCAGGAAATATACAGAAAATGTATGGTTTCACATATACATGGAATCTGAAAAACAAGGCAAATAAGCACACTAACACTAACGGACAAAACAGAAAGACTCCTACTAGATACAGAGAACAAACTAGTGGTGGCCAGAGGGGAGGGGGAGGGGGATGGGTGAGATAGGTGAGTGGAATCAAGTGGTTCAAACTTCCAGTTATAAAATAAATAAGTCACAGGGATGTAATGTACAGTGCATGGAATATAGTCAATAAAACTGTCACTTTGGTGCATAATCTATAAAACTATCAAATCACTATGTTGTATACCTGAAACTAATATAAACTTGTAAGTCAACTATACTTCAATTAAATAGATATGTATATGTTTATATACAGATTATGCGTATATAGATACACATACAGAAGCCCAGTGCATCTGTGGTCTAGTGAACACGAGCAGCGTGAGACCAGGACATAGAACTAGGCAGGAGCCAGGCTGTGCAGGGCTTCACACACCCTTGGGAAGAAGCGTGGATTATAGTCTAAATCCATGGGAACCATTGGAAGGTTTTAAGCGGTAGACAGATATCTGACGTATATTTTTAAAAGATGAATCCAGATGCTTATGAAAAATGAAATCAGGAAGAGAGCCAGAGTGGAAGCATGAGACATAGTTCGGAGACTTTAACACTGTCTTGTGGATTGCACTGATCATTCTGTAATGTATAAAAATATCAAATCAGTATGTTGTGTACCTGGAGCTGACATAGTGTTGTAGGTCAACTATACTTTAGTAAAAAATAAATAAATAACAAATTTTTAAGTAAGTAAGTAAATAACTTAATAAGACAGCCCTGTGGGTCCAGAGATCCCAGTGCCTTGGTAGAAGAAATGGATGGGGGAGGAGTGGATGATTTCACCTTCTGAGGTTCCTCCAAATCTAAGGTTCCAAGAGTCTGTACAACAGGTGACAGTCAGAGGTCGTATCTCTCTTCCAATCAATGATCTTTGCAGATTCTCAGCTTCTTCAGTGGTTTTCCTTTCAGCAACACTATTCCAGAAGTCACTCATCAGCCAGCAAGCAGTAGGACAGAAGTGATAGGAAAACTTGTTCATTTTTCATGAACAAGTGATTTGGCCCGAAACGTGGTGGATAGAAACACCATAACAGAGCATTAGGAGAAATAATAATTGAGTCATGCTGTGGTCCTGAAATTCTTATGAATTGTGGTTGTCCCCAGCACATGGCAAGGGGTGCGAGTATCAAACACTGCTCAAGAAATCAAATTGTTGAGAATGAATAAGAACTTTTTATGATAAAGTTAATGTTAGCAAAATACTACCAGGACTAAATGGAGAGAATTGCCCTGTTTAGCTTTAGCTTTGACAAATTCAAGAGTGGAAGCTATAGAAGCATTAAACTTTGTGAAAGGTGAAAATGTGCAGAAGCTAAATTACGTACATCTGAAAGTACGATTTCATTTATATTTTTCTGCATGATAAGCTAAAGAAATAAATCCAGTCCTTAAGCATAGAGTAAAGGCAGGATTCTGTCAGTGGGGTGGATTCAGCAAGATTAAAAGGACACAAGATTTTCTTCAATTATATGAACAGTCTTCCAATAATTTACACTTGGGGAAAATGTTCACAGAAAGCTTTTGTAGCTATTCCAGGCATTCAAATTTTTTACTGGGGCAGGATACCTAAAGGACTGGAATAAAATTAAGTGTACTACCACAATGAAAATGTTAAGCACGTATTTAAGGTCTCAGCTTTATTTGAAGTGTGACAGCATTATTGCTAAATGTATAGGAGGATGTGTGTGCATGTGCGTGCGTGCTTGTGTACACGCGTACACTTACTACATAAGGAAGCCACAGAGGATTTGTCTATTGCAAATAAGATCCACGCGTGGACAGGTCTGGCAAACACCAGGTGCAAATGCTTACAATTAAATGTGGATTTTTCTTCCTACCAAGTGACATTAGACTGACCCCAAAAGAGTACTTCTAACCATTTTCGAAATGGTATTATTTTACATCACCCTGGAGAGTGGAAATCTATTTGAGTTCATGATGCTTCCTAGCTTCTTTTTACACGTATTTATTTCTTTTTAATTTAAGAAACTTTAAAAAAAATTTTATTGAAGTGTAGTTGCTTTGCAATATTGTGTTAGTTTCTACTGTACGCGAAGTGAATCATCCATATGTATACATATATCCCCTCCTTTTTGGATTTCCTTCCTATTTAGGTCACCACAGAGCACCGAGTAGAGTTCCCTGAGCTACACAGTAGGTTCTCATTAGTTATCCATTCCATACATAGTATCAATAGTGTATAGAAACACAGGCTGTCCCTATGTTCCGGGAAGAGCATGTTTACAGTCTGTAATTTGCAGCATGCACCTGAAAGGTTTCTAGACCTGATGCTCCTTCATGCTTAACTTCCGTAATAATTTTCAACTCTTAATTCTGAAGAGAAGGGCGAAGTGCCACCTCCTGTGCCACACATCCGCTGCCAGAATATCAAGGCTCCTTGGGCTCTGTGAGCCTGGGAGAGCGTGATCCTGTTCTGATATTCAGGAGTCACAGTCATTTCCAGGGCTGGTGTCATTTTTCTCTTCGTGTGTTATCTGGGCCCAAGGATCTTGAACACATTTGTGGTTTATTTTTCAGGCTACTGAGATCCTCTCCTTAGCAGACAGAGTGCTGTTATTTATGCCTTTGATAGGGGCACCATCACATCTAGGCAAGGGAGTGGCGTGGCTAACAGCCCAGGTGCTCTAATCGTACTGCCTGGATTGGACACCTGGCTCCATCATTGACTAGCTCTGTGACCTTGGAGAAGCTATACAACCTCTTTGGGCCTTAGTTTCCTTGAATGTAAAGAGATGATCATTTTAATACCTATGTCCTCAGGTTGCTGTGAGGGTTGAATGAATTAGTACACGGAAGTGCTTAGAAGAGCGCTGACTCAGAGTGAGCACTATGTGTGTGGTCACTGCTGTCTAGACCACCTTGCCCGCTAGGAGTTATCACTGCGTTCCATCAGCTCGCTCTTCTCGGAGGGCCCAGAGTTCACTCTGCTGACGGTTCAGTCAGCCATCCTGACTGACTGGTCAGTCTGACTCAAGTCAGAGTCCACCACTCTCCCAGAGCAGCTAAATCCGGGCAGCAGATGAGCATCTCTGAGGGCCAGCTCCGCCCCCGCCCCCGTGCTGACCTTCTGGGAGCACAGTGTTCCCCACCCCTGGGCCAGGGCTGGGGGCCGTGAGAGCAGCAGCGGCGGCAGCCATGCCAGTCGAGCAGAGTGGGCCTTTGCTGAGGCTTCAGGCTGGAAGTCTCCCCAGAAATCACTAACCAATAGACTAGAAGAGTCAGGGCAAACATCAAAATTCAGGCTCAGTGCTGTGCCTTTTAGGATATCCTGCAAACTTTATGTCTCTGTTGACTAGATCAGAGAAGAGAGGAGAGATGGAGAACCCAGTGTAAACTTCCCCACCCTGCAGACAGAGAAGGAGTGCCCTTCCACCGCTTGTTCAGCCCAGGCAGCAACTTTGCCAAGAAGGCCAGATGTTTAACCAGTTGGGAACTTGGAAAAGTCGAGTTCCTGGCTTATTTGTTGCCTGGAGTTTAGTAGGGCTCTTTATCAAAGCCTCACATATTTTTTTCACAATACTATTTCCCCCCAAAATAAAAAAGAACTTTTTTCTACTATTAATGTAATTCGGGAGCATATTACTTCCTTCCAAAGCCAGGAGGCCAACTATTGTTTGGGAGCAGACAGATCTTAGAAGCCTTCTATATGAGGTGCAGAAATACCTTTCTTGATTTCAATTGAGAACAGGTGAGCTTCCTGAGCATTTCTGGCCCATTATCCAAAATATTAAGTTTTTTTTTTCAGACCTTAAAATTAGACTCGAGGGAAAACAAAAGGGTTCGTATACCAGAGCCTAGGATAAGAGTGAACCGTAACAGGCGATTGCACTTAAAATTCTTTAAAGGATTCAAAAAAATTTATATAGAAAGATGTTCATTGCCACGTTATTGATAAATGTTGAAAGCTGGAAATAATGTTAGAAGTTTCTCCAAAACTGGAAACGTTGGTATATTCGGGAAGTTCAAGGCATTTGCTGCCATTAACTGCCTGCTGCCATACTTACTGAGGTTTTGTACCCAGGATAGAGAAGGTAGCCTTCAGAGTCAGAGTGGATCAGATGCTTGCTCTGGACATATATCCACTACCAAGTGTAAAATAGATCGCTAGTGAGAAGCAGCCGCATAGCACAGCGAGATCAGCTCGGTGCTTTGTGACCACCTAGAGGGGTGGGATAAGGAGAGTGGGTCGGATATGCAAGAAGGAGGAGATATGGGGATGTATGTATATGTATAGCTGATTCACTTTGTTATAAAGCAGAAACTAACACACCATTGGAAAGCAATTATACTCCAGTAAAGATGTAAAAAAAAAAAAAGCCCCAGTGGCCATGTGCAGTGGGGTTGACAGGTCAGCCTTTGGGCCACCCCAGCTGAAGGTCTGAGTCCGACACCCAGGTTTTATTACAGAGCTGTAACCGTCATCGCAGGTGCTTCCTGCCCTGCCCCCAAAACCTGCTTTCCCACCAGAGGTTCCCAAGAAGGGCTTTGACACCAGTGATGAAATAAAAGTGACACTGATTCTCCTGCTCTTGTAAAACCTGTGAGGAAGGTTATGTTGAAATGTATGGGGTAGCCGTGCGTGGGCAGCTTGGACAGTGGTGTTGGAGGCTGGCAGCCCGTTGAGGGAATTCGTAAATTTAGGTGCAGGCCCATCACAAACTGGGAGGTAGAACGTACTCTGGACAGCAGCCATAGTAGCAACCCAAGCAGCACCAGTAGAGGAACAGTCATTTCAACGCTTCCTTCCTTTATTCATATTGTCCTAACGGCTTCGAGTCTGTTTTCCTTGTCTGTGTTGCAAACAACTCACTGGTCAGCACGCTGCTGGTTCTTAATCTTTCAGCTCTGTACCAGGGCTGAAAATCTTTGTTTCTTTGTGTGCACTTTCTCTGGCACAGGTGGGAGTACAGGCTAGGTCACTGGTGGCTTTCCCTGACGCCCACTGCAATCTGACATTCTAGGAAGACATTAGTTACCTTTGGTAAAATGCCCTGACGACTCTCAGAGTCCTTAATGCTGTCCATAGGCCCTGGTGTTGAAAAGTTATTCTAGAGATTCAGAAGCTTATCTAGCAGGTCTTTTATGACATTTTAAGTATAATTCCCTAATAAGTCTGAAATAAAACTGAACCATCAGTAAAGCAAGTTAAGATTTTTTCCACCAAAACTCACCCCACCCACTATGCAACCACTGAATAGCCATTTGAATTTAGGAGACATACAAATTAAAACCGAAAGCCGAGACTTCTACAGTTTTGCCCTAATACAGGGAGATTTAAACTAAGTGAAAAGTGCATTGGACAACACGTCTGAGCCTGTCTCCAGCTTATGCACTAACGATCGTGTCCCTTGAGCTAGTCACTTGGTCTTCCTGTAACCCTTCCTCATCTAAACTATAAGGAAAGATGGTCTTAATAGCCTTTTCCAGCTCTAGATTATATTATGCCATGAATCAGCATGGAAATATAAGGTATTATGTTAGTTTCGTCTGTGTGTGAAAGACCTTGGGTAAATCTGAGGCCTGAATCATATTTTTCATTGCCTTAAGTTATCGTTTTAAACTTTCATTGCTTTCATTTTTTATTATGTTTTTAAGGTGCTCCTAACACTTTCAGTTCTTTTGTTCATCTTATCCTTTGTCAAGAAACAATCTGAAACAAGCACTTAAATATACTAAACCAGCTCCCCTTTTAAGACATTTTAAGGCAGTGTTTCCCTCCTTCTTTCGCTTACAAAGTGATAGCATTTGCATATCGCACTGAGATAAAATGAATGAGGCTGATAGAGGCAAAAGGCAACCTCCCCAGGGGCTCTACCCCTAACCTTACTCGACCTCCTTGGGAAGCAATGGCTGTCTTGGCACACCTGTAACCTTTAGTGGTACACTCCTTTTAATGGCCCATAGTTACAAAGATTTGCCCTAAAGTGAAGCCTCTGAACCTCAGCAACCAGTAAGTGTCCCGTCTTACGTTTTATTGTTTTGGGTTATGGCAATGAAGTTTCTTCAGAACTCCGTACTGAGGTTTGTTCGTTGATCACCTTAAAAACACAGGCAGCTGGTGCAACTGGTGCTGACGCTGGGACCTTGACTTTCTGTAAATCATTGTTAACTTTGACCTATGAATGCTGCATCCCCAAAAGTCATTGCTGGAAAGTTTCTGAAGTTATACCCGTGCTGGAACATAGGAATTAGAAAGCGAGTGTTACTGGTTTCACTATTTGTCATTGGTTTGCAAAAGCAAGTTTCCTTTCAGAGTTCTTAGACAGCTTTGCAACCTGCCGTATTCCCTTAATCCTTAAATGAATCTCTGCTTTGAATTCCTTTAACGACATAGTGCTTTTGCTCTGAGTTTTATGCTGAGAGTACTTCACTCAGGAGGCATGATGGTGTCACCCACGCTGTTAACATGAGTGCTTTTAGAACAGAAGAAATACGGTGGGGCAGGAGACACTATATAAAATGCCAGGTTTTCTCCAAATATCCAGCTTCTAAATATAACTCATGAAACCATAAGATAAGCAAATGTCTTCATAATCTTTTAGCAAATCTACATACACAAAAAAGATAAGATTGTGTTCAGTCTGCACTGACGTGCATAAGGTTTAAATCAAATCAGTCTTTTCACATGTATTAGTGTGACAATTTCTGCTTCGGGAGGTGGCCAGGGGCTAGGGTACAAGTGGAGTTTCTAATGATACAAAGTTCATCAAGAAAGGCAGCACTTCCTATGTGTAATCCAGTCTTCTCATAGTGAATCCTTGATCATAACACCCCTGATAAAAATATCTACAGGGTGAAGTTCAAAGACACCCTCTTATATTCAAGACCCTCGGTAATGTAAACACAGCCACTTTTTTTTTTTTTTTTTTTGCGGTACTCGGGCCTCTCACTGTTGTGGCCTCTCCCGTTGCAGAGCACAGGCTCTGGACGCGCAGCCTCAGCGGCCACGGCTCAGGGGCCCAGCCGCTCTGCGGCATGGGGGATCTTCCCGGACCGGGGCACAAACCCGCGTCCCCTGCATCAGCAGGCGGACTCTCAACCACTGCGCCACCAGGGAAGCCCAACACAGCCACTTTTTAACCAGCAGGTCCTCACAGTTCCATTCCATCAAAGCTGGTGTAGTTACCCCTGAAAGACAACTTTTACTTTCCTGCCCCAGTGTCCATGTTTTGGCAGCTGCCACTTGAAATACCTTCTTTTATCCACTAATAAATGTTACCAAGCTTTCTCCCAGACACTGTGCTAAGAATCTTCCATTGTATTTAATTTTCACAGCAACCCTATGAGGTAGAGACTACTGCCCAAACAGTAAGCATCTCTCACAAACAGCTCAAAAATCTCTTAACTTCTGGGCTTCCCTGGTGGCGCAGTGGTTGGGAGTCCGCCTGCCGATGCAGGGGACGCGGGTTCGTGCCCCGGTCCGGGAGGATCCCACGTGCCGTGGAGCGGCTGGGCCCGTGGGCCATGGCTGCTGGGCCTACGCGTCCAGAGCCTGTGCTCCACAACGGGAGAGGCCGCAGCAGTGAGAGGCCCGCGTACCGCAAAAAAAAAAAAAAAAAATCTCTTAACTTCTGAATAAGAGTTTGCCTGACCCCTCACCCTTCTTTCTTAAGTGTTTTCTCCAGTTCTTATATGGAATTCTTTATTTTTTAAAAAAAATTTTTGTCTGTAAACCCCTTGATTGTTGACTGCTCTATTATTTCCTTTCTATTATCATGTCTTATTACTATCATTGTCACTTTACTTTCATAGGTTTATGTTTTGCTACCCCTAAATAAATTGTAAGTTCCTTAAGGGCAAGAAATTAGGACATTTCTTTGAACCCCTCACAGTTCCTGGTAGCATACTTTTTAAGGATTTGTCACATAATTTATGTTGGTGGGATGGTATTAGATCCTCATATAGATCAGCACTGTCCTCATCAAAGTAAAAGTGTGAATGTTCTCTGGTCTCACTTCCTATACACCTAAACCTAGCTGTTCCATCCCTTAGAGGCAGCAAGACATATCTCTGAGAATGAGCAAAGAACTCAGGGGAGGAAATGTTTGCAAGCTGGTCCTCGCACGGCATGAGAAACTGCACTATAAGAAAGTGGAACTGTAACACAATGTCCCAGAATACAGATTTCTCATCAGTTGTTCTCAGCCTGAGTAGATGATTCTGTACCAGCTCAGGGGTGAAGTCTTAGATGAGAGAGGCCTCTAAGAAGTCAGGCCCCAGCGAACCATCTCGGTGCCTCTGGGAAGCCCTCTAGTCGTGAGCATCTGGGTTGCAAAACCCTTGTCCTCCAAAGGGCCAGGCTGCTGGCCTCAGTATGCCCTCTGACTCACCTCATCCCGGAATGGCCATCCGTCTGTATGAACATCACCTCAGTGATAATCATATCACCCTAAGCAGGAAGGTTTGGATGGCAGCCCAAGCGCCTTAGAAAAAAGGGTGACTTTACATTATTTATTCATTCCACAATCCTCATTAACAAAGTAACCCCTATCTGTTCCCAGTGAACAACTTCTAATTCGCATTTCTTCTTTATAGGATCATACCCATCTAAACCCAGATGACTAGGACCTACTGATTAAATTCCATTTTTTATTTCAGTCCTGAGCATGACTAGGTTTGTTCCCAAATTAAAACCTGGCTGCCTAGGTCTTACCAGTAAGCAGACAAGCAAACAACAACAAATAAAGGTTTTGCATAAACTCTAAGTACTCTGATATCCGAACATCCACGCATCTATTAACTAAAATGGAAAGACGGATGTCAGCTTTTTACTCTCTTTGCACCAACACATTTAAAGATCATTAACTTGTAAAACACAAGTCCACAGAGACACACCATCATTCTTATTTATTCTCAAGAAGAAGAGCAGTGCAACCTATCAAAAAAATCTGAGGGCTCACCGTGTATTTTTTTTTTTTTAATTCTAGACCATCTTTCGTATTTGAATGGAGCTCATAAATCACAAGCTTTCCCCACTGGGAATCATTCTTCAGGAGGGTTTTATTATTATGTTCAAAGACTCTCCAGGCAGTGGCAGAAGGTGGATGTGCGGATGCCTTCTTAGCTTCAACTCTTCGGTTGTCTTAAAGCTCGTTGGTTGGTGATCAGTAGCTGTTTCCTCTGGGCTTATGTCCTGCAGACCCTTGTTATTCACGAGACGGTACAGGGAGATCGCAGCTGCAAAAAGAGCCCAGACTTTGTGTACATGGTCCCCCTCTACCAGTGGAAAATGCCCATCATTCCTCCCATGGGGTTCCAACAAATCCTGAGCCTGCAGTTCACTTTTGCAAAAGACACATTTTCTTTACGATCTATTCAGGGCCTCATGTTGGATTACATTCTCTGTGATTTTATTTTTCTTCTTTTCTCCAACAATCAACCACGTAAGAAAAGCTGATTCCACATAGACATCTATTGTAAAAGCATGTAGTTAAGTGAACACAGTGCTGTTATTTATCACCGTTTTCCAGCTATGTTGAACGAGTGCTATGAGGAAATATTTCTCCCACTTGGACTGGGATACATAGCATTTCTTTTTGTGCCCCAGCTTTCATCAAGGACTCAGGGAGTACCTCTAACCAGCTCCTTCCTGCCAGACCAAATCCCGGTGAAAGCTCTCTTTGTTCACTTGACCACCAATAATTTTGAAATTTAAGCTGGATTTTTTTCCCAAACAAACCACTGCCAGTCTTTGGTTAGAATTATTTCTAAAGATTAATCAGTCAGCCTCCTCTGGGTGAAGATCACTAGGCATTCCTAACATGTATACTGTGCCAAAGCAAATTAATTAATAGTGGGGCCTGCTACTGGCATATTCATTTTCCAGTCTGATCTCTTCCAAATCTTATTACTCTAAGCCAGGCAATGGTTTCCTCCACAGACATGCCCAGATGTTGGACACCTGATGAACCCATCTGCTTTCTCAAGGGTGAGGTGCCCAAAACCTTCTGTTCAGAGACTGTTCATAATATAGATATATATTTATGGATTCATCATAGAGGAGAGTCTTCCAGTAAGTAAGGGTACATAGTTTTTAAGGTATTCTGGCAGAGAACAGTTGAAATAACATGAGATAGAAGAATATTTCCACTTAGAAGTCTTCATTCAAATGTTTTTCAGACTTACTAGATGAACAGCAAGATGAAAAATAGCTTACTTTCTATAGGCATTTGACAAAATTCAAATACAATAAGACCTCTATTGTATTGGTTGCCAAGTGTCTTAGTCCGTTCAGGCTTCTGTAACAGCCACCAGATTGGTGGCTTGTAAACACCAGTGTACAGAAGTTTATTTCTCACAGTTTTGGAGGCTGGGAAGTCCAAGATCAAGGTGCTGACAGATTCAGTGCCAGGTGAGGGCCAGCTTCATAGACGGCCCATCGTCTCACTGTGCCTTCACCCCTCATGTGGTGAAAGGGACAAGGGATATCGGTGGGGTTCCTTTCATAAGGGCACTAATCCCATTCATGAGGACTCCACTTTCATGACCTAATCCCCTCCCAGGGCCCCACCTCCAAATAACCTTCACTCTGAGGCTTAGGTTTCAACATATGAATTTGGAGAGGACACAGACATCCAGTTGGTAGCATCGAGTTAGCCACTGATAGTGATGCTCCCTGGGGCTAAGTGGCTAAGAGAAGGCCAACAGGCATGGCTTTCAGCTCCAATCAATGTACATGCTCACAAGCTTTAAAGTAGGCCTCCCAATAGCTAAGTTCATATCCTACCTGAGTCTATACACAAGTCTATATATCTTTCATTCTTGAGAGACTAAAACAAGCTATTACCCAAACATGTTTTCCAGATAAACACCTCGAATATATCAGGCCCACCCGACTGCCACTGCCAAGGGCTTAGTAGAGGTTCTAGATTAGCCCTGTGCAGAAGAACTTTCTGCAGTGATGGCGATGTTCTATACTGCACTAAACAGTACTGTAGCCACTAGCCATGTGTGGTTATGGAGCACCGGAAACAAGGCTAGTGTGACTGAGGAACTAGATTTTTAATTGTCTTTCATTTCAGTTGATCTGAATAGCCATGTGTGGCTAGTAACTACCATGTTGGACTGGACAGCTCTGGAGCATTGCGGTGGCCTTGAAGTGCCCTCCCTGCCTCCAGGCTTCTTCCCACCCTTGTTCCCTTCCGTCACCCTTCACACCGCCACCAGTGGTACTCTTCCTAAAACAACAAGTCTGATGATATTGCTTCCTGCCTAATCCGTTAGTGACTTCTTATTTGGCCTTCACATGAATTCCAAGCCCCCTGCCACAGCCAGTAAGGCTTTTCATGATCTCTCCCTGTCACCTGCATCCCAGGCCAGGCTCATGGCACCCCTGGACCCACAATGCAGACCCACAGATATGTGCCTCTGTGAGGCACATGCCCTGTGACTGCGATGCCGTCCCCATCCTTGCCCACCTGCGAAGGTCCTATTCAGCATTTAAATGCAGATGAGGGAGCATTTCCTCCTCCTCCGCTCTCCGCTCCCACCTCCTTTCTCCTGCCTACTCGACATTAGTTCTTTAACTTATCTCTATTTATTTCCACCCCAAACCTTTTCTTTATCTCTCCCTGATTTTTTTAACTTTCCTCCCATTTTTAAGGTTTAATTAGAGGTAGTAAATGTTACCCTTTTTAGTCTAGAGTCTGTGAGTTTTGACACACGTGTTTGGTTTTGTAACTAGTACCACAAGGAGGTCAGGCCCTCTGCTCACCCTCAGCCCAGGCAACCATGGATTTGTTCTCTGTTCTGTAGTTTTGCCTTTTCCCATATAAGTAGAATCACACAGTATGTAGCCACTTAGCATAATGTATTTCAGATTCATCCAGGTTACTTCACGTGTCAATATCGGTTCCTTTTAAATTGCTGAATAGTATTCCATTGTGTGAATGTAGCAGAGTCTGCTTATCCATTCCCAGTTGAAGGATATTCTGGTTGTTTCCTGTTTTGGGTGATTATGAATAAAGCAGCTATGAACCTCTTCATATAGGTTTTCGTGTGAAAATACATTTTCATTTCACATGGGTAAATATCTAGGGGTGGAATTGTTGGTTCATGTGGCACCACTTTCCAGCATGGCTGTTCCATTTGGTATTTCCCTGGATAAGGGCTCTGGATGGTCCATATCCTCACCAGTACTTATTTTCAGCCTTTGTTGTTGTTTTTTAAATTTTAGCCATTCCAATAGGTATGTAGTCGTTTCAAGTTACATTTCTTCCCTAAAGACTAATGATATTGAGGATCTTTTCATGTGCTCTTTTGCCATCCTTATATCTGCTTTTTCACTTTTGGTCTCTTCCCTCTAGAATGTAATTGGTATTTAACTGTGGACAAAGAAACACATTTTGAGGTTCTTCAGCCTTTGTGTTTACATTTCGCATTCGTTTATCATGGTAGAGTAATAAAAATCATTTTATGATGATGATCTCAAGTGAAGTTATTATGAACACATATGTCTGCTTAGTAAAAATGAAAACACATATAGTAACTATGCTTTAAAGTACAAGGGGTTAGAGAAAATACATGTAACCAGAAATTCGTATGACATTAAAATGTGTAATATTTGGGTAAGAAAGATAAGGATAGGGTTTCCCTGGTGGCGCGGTGGTTGAGAGTCTGCCTGCCCACGCAGGGGACACGGGTTTGTGCCCCGGTCCAGGAAGATCCCACGTGCTGCGGAGCAACTGGGCCCGTGAGCCATGGCCGCTAAGCCTGCGCATCCGGAGCCTGTGCTCCTCAACGGGAGAAGCCACAACAGTGAGAGGCCCACGTACTGCAAAAGAAAAAAAAAAGAAAGATAAGGATAAGAAAGAAAAACTATATGCAGTGATGGTCTCACTTTTCAAATAAGGAAACTCTGACGTGATTTATTTGGCCACTCAGAGGTCACACTTCAAGTTGTTTTCAAGATTAATATGTGACCAAGATCTTCTAGCTCCTGAACACTTTGCTTGAGGGCCTATTCATATTTAGTTTTATTCAGTCAAGCAAAATTACATTATTTCAAGTTAAAACATGATATATACCCTGTTCATGGAACTTTGGCTTCTGTGGGAAACTGAGCAGCCAATAAATATTCATGTAATCTTCTGGATAACATATTGAAAAGGACAGCTGGCTCAGGAGGGATCATTTGCCTGGCTTAGTATCTGATTCTGTTTACATTAAGAAAATATTGCAAGAAGTTATTATCTACCCTAGGGCTTAGGGGAATACAATGAAAAAGCTGATATTGCAACTGATGGCTTTTGACATTTACCTATTGTAACAAGGAAACTGTGTGAAGATAGCCAAGTGACTTTTTACAAACACAATTCAGAAGCTATAAAAGGAAAAAGGAGATGGCAGAGACAGAATACACTGCAGCCATAAAAATGAGAAACATGACTTGTCAGAAACACCTGCTTGTAACCATCAACCATTTCTACTGGGCCTGCTGAGAAATTACGGAAAGCCAAGTACATTGATGGGTGTGAAGTCTCAAAGGCAGTCGAGAGATATAGAGGAAAGAAAGTGTGGTTTCATTGAACATTTTCTACCCAATACCTGGGCTTGATGAAATGTAATTTTATGACATTTTGTAACTCTTGGAAGAAATCAGTTGTTCTGCAAGAGGGAGGAGATATGGGGATATATGTATATGTATAGCTGATACACTTTGTTATACAGCAGAAACTAACACACCATTGTAAAGCAATTGTACTCCAATAAAGATGTTAAAAAAAAAAAGAAATCAGTTGTCTTTTATATTTTATCTGTCAGGGCTACAGGAGATAACAGGACTTTTAAAGTTTGGGTACATAAATTATTGACAATATTTTTTTTCCAAACAGATTCCAAATCTCTAACTGGTATACCAAAATATTGATTGCAACAACTGACTTAAATTTACAAAAGATATTTTCAATTTCTAATTAGTGATCTCATTAACCATGTGTTATCTCTTCCCATTTCTTAGAAACCAATAAAATGGTAGTAAATGAAGAAGAAAGGAATGAGCATGAGTGGGGAAGCTATTTTAAAGACAAAAAAGTGGCAACTCATTTTGTAGGGCAAAGGAAGCCAAAAAGAGAAATGGATAGCCCAGATCTGCTCTTTTTTTTTTTTTTTAGAAACTCACAGCAGCTCAGAACTTTAAAAACTTGGGAGAGAATGGAATACAACAACCATGACCACCAGACATGAAATTTGTATTTTTAAAACAGAAAAACAAGCAAACAATAATGAAAGAGTACTAGAAGAAATGGAACCAAAAGAAAGCTTCAAAGATTGCTCACTGATACACTGTCAAGTACAAATTGGCATTTTCCGTTGGCACTTGCCATCTACCTCTACAAGGATTGAATCATGCGCTGCTACAGCTGCTGACTTTCAACACCCCCTGAAAGGAGTTCAGGTGGGGAGCAGAAATGAGGCGCTCTGTGCTCTGGGAAAAACTGGCAGAACAGGTCTTCAGATAGTTAGATATTTTCAGGAAAATATATTATGAGCCCAATTCTTGCATCTCCTCATATCTAGAGAAGCACTAAAATCTGCTCCTCGTGACTGGCAGTAACCTGCACGAGACTAGCAGAAACCTTCTGTAAAAAATACGTGTTTGATTGCATGTATTCCCCCTTCACCAAAATCACATCTATACTGACCTTCCCCCCTGCCTCTTTGGAGCAGTTTCTCAGAGCTATCTGAAATGCTGTCTCCCGGGCTATCGTCCTCATTTTTCCCCAAATAAAACTTGCAACTCTCACATTGTGCATTTCTTTTAAGTCAACAATACATAGAGAGATAGAAGATATTACCATCATAAAATAAACATAGAATGCTATAAAAAATATGATTAAAGAAAGAATTCTTAGAAATTGAAAATATCTTGACTAAAATTTAAAATTCAACAGAAGGATTGAAAGGTAGGGTAAAGGAAATCTCACATGAAGTAGGACAAAAAGAAACAAAGTTTGAGAGAGGTGATAAGAAAATTAACAGATCAATCCAGGAAGCCAATATCTAACTAATAAGAGTTTCAGAAAGAGACGGCAAAGATATAGTATAATAAAAGTTCCCCAAACCAAAACTAAAGGAAATGTCTCCATACTGAAAAGAACCACACCGAAATCCATCACTGCAAAACTTTAGAACACAAAAAAGTACAGGGACAATCTTAAACATTTCTGAAAGGAAACGGAAAAATAAATATATACAAGGAAAAAGAATCCTGAGGAGTTCAGACCTCTCAGTAGCAACACTGGATGCTAGAAGACAATAGAACAATGCCAGCACATTTCTGAGGAAAAATGATTTTTTCAATCTCGAACTTCATACAATCTAGAATTCTAAGCTAGAATTCTATCAAATTAAGAAGGAAAAATGATTTTTTAAACATTAAATACTGAACAATTACTTTCTCCCATGCATGGTTTCTTAGGAAGATACTGTAGGATGTGCTTCAGAAAAATGAAAGAGTGAATCAAAAAAAGGCTCAGGGTTTACAGACTGTGCATTCCACCTTGGAGAACAATAGGAATTCCCCGGAATAACACTAAGAGCGGACTTGAGGGCAGCCGACCCACCTCTGGGAGGGAGGTCTCCAGAAGGCTCAATTACATAGATGACTTGAGCAGCTTTGGGGGATAAAATTAAGAATATAGAGATAGCATATTGTAGAAGCGGGAGTGGGGGGGAGGGGGGCAGGGGAATGATACAATCAGACACAGTGATTCAGGCTGGAAGGAAGGAAAGAAATGAATCACAAAACACTACAGTGAATGATATTTCCATGGTAAAACTGTAAACAATGATAACTGGTTTAACTAAAAATAGTGATAAAACTATTGGGATAAGGAGAGGAGGTGGGGTGCAGGGTGAGAGTGCTAAATCCTCTATCATAATAGGAAGTTAGTGTTTATTGACCCAAGGTGACAAATTGAGAAATAGCCATATAATATAATTTGAAATGTGAAGAAGAAAGTAGAAAGGATGAGGAGGATTAGGGCAGGAGACTAAGGATTTTCATTATAAGCATTTAGGTTGTCTTTTATTTTTTTAATTTGTGCGTATATTCCCTCAATTAAATTGTTTTAATTATGAGATTTCCAATCATTAGAAGATAGTACTATTATTCTGTTTACTTTGCCCCTTTTTACATCATGACATGAATTTTGAAATTTTTATACAATTCTCATTTTGTACAAAAATCCAGTATTTTCTAGCAATAATATGATAAGCCCTCTGTAATAAATTATAAGTAAAAAGAACTTCTTAGTCAGGAACTAAATTTGTCATTATAAAATTGAGCAACTAACCCTTTGAAAGTTAGATTTGCATGTTTGGAATGGATGTATAGTACCACATCTCAACCCTGTGACTGTGTTTAAAAAGGAGCAAAACCACTTATTTTTCTGTTGTGCAGAGAAGAAAGCTTCATCATATTTTAATATCAGTAACTCTCTAAATTGTTTTTCCATTGTTACTGCGTCATCTTGCTGTTTGGTTGTTTGTAAGCAAAACTTACTAAAAGCCATACAGCTTTACTCACTAAAATTATTCAGGTTGAGTGACACAGAATTTCACCTTCTACTCCATGACTGGAAAATCATGGGTTGCTGATTTAACTAAGTGATGGAAATATATATCCTTTTCAGGGTCTTTGGAGGGAAATGCAAAAAATGTTGACTAGAGTTGATATTTGCCTTAGAGGGACAAATTTTCTATAGCAACTTTCAGACCAAAACAGAATGTCCCAGCTACCTAGAAATTAGCAAGGTAAAAGGTAACTTCTTAGGCTATACAATAAAATGAGATGTATCTCTACAGAAGATAAAGGCTTAAATATCTAGAAATGGAACTGCTTTTCCATCCTCTTCCTCTCCAGCTCGACATACCCACATGCCTACCCTTCTGGCACCTATAGATTTGAGGAGCATGACTATTCTGAAGTTTCATTAGTTCCTACTACTCTCATGTCTAGACATTTTGTCAGATTATGAGGGAAGTAAAGCATACGCAAAGAATACACAAACTCCTTGAAATGTGATAGCGTACATTAAAATCTATTTAAAGAAAGATAAAGAAGGATATTTGCTTTGTAGATGCTCAGTAATGATCGACTTATGAGAATATTTTCACAACGGAATAAGAAAATTAAGGTAATTTTTAGGCCTCTTGAATCAACATGTGAAGAATCAAGAATCTTTAAGAATAGAAATAGCAGAAATTATTTGGACTACCTTACTTCTAGTCATGTGCATGGGAATGAGAAATGCAGCCACCCCTGGAGAAAGAAATTGTTTTTACTCCTTCCCCCACGACCCTTTGTGATAATTTTTCTTGGTAACTCTACCCTATTCTCCTTTACGTCTTCCATTGCAGACAGTAAAAACAATGGAGTGATATGAAGAGGAAATATATTATGGATATAGCCACATAGGATCAATTATATAACTTTCAGGGCCCAGTGGAAAATGAAAACGTGACGTCCTTATTCAAAAATTGTTAAGAAGATCAGGATGGTGACAACACACTATTAAACCCAACACAAGACCCTTTTGAGTGCAGAGACCTGTGTGGTTGCACAGGTCACACACATGAAACTGGCCCTGTGTCTACAAGTCCACCAAATCTTTCCAAACAAAGAAACCATGCCAGGCCAACCTCGTGTTCCAGGATAGGATAGTCAAGTAGTAGCTAATTACAGTTCCTAATGCAATGAGATTTCTTTCGATTACCAATTCACTTTCAGCAAAATAGTAACATACAAAGTAAGATATGGCTGATGAGTGTCTCTTTCTCTCCAACTGTGTGGTTAATAACTTTTTAGATGGTGCATTCTGCCCTTAGAAACATGAGTTCGACTGGCCTCCCAAATTGCCAGTGGTGAGGCTCTCTTTCCATTCTCCTATCTGACCATCTGCTTGTTACCAACTGCAGGAACTAAACTGTTCAACCACAAGAGAATGACTCATGGGTGCTGGAGGGGGGAAAGTGCACTTTTGGAATCTGCAGTCCTTAAAACACCAGCTGCTCGGTTTGGGATTACAACTCATTTGGCTATGAAATTCTGGGAAGACGTTTTCGTTTTTGGAAATCTGAATTTTACAGACTTCTAGAGGAAAACAAGGCATGCAGTGTGCTTTTTCTTAATTTTACCACAATTTTTTTAAAACACCAAATACATGTTTTTCCTACATCTTCACCCCCTGACGACCAAGAAAATCTCTTTCAAAGGACACTGTGTCACACTCCAGGAAGGGACACCATCTAGCTAAATGTCAACATAGAACACTCTCATTCGGGACTTCTAGGAATGAAAGAGATGGAAAATAAGCAAGATTAATACTAGACTCGCAGACTTCCCTGGTGGCGCAGTGGTTAATAGTCCGCCTGCCAATGCAGGGGACACGGGTTCGAGCCCTGGTCCAGGAAGATCCCACATGCAGCGGAGCAACTAAGCCCTTGCACCACAACTACTGAGCCTGTGCTCTAGAACCCGCGAGCCACAACTACTGGGCCCGCGCACCTAGAGCCCATGCTCCGCAACAAGAGAGGCCACCACGGTGAGAAGCCCGCACACCGCAACAAAGAGTAGCCCCTGCTCACCACAACTAGAGAAAGCCTGCGCTCAACAACGAAGACCCAACGCAGCCAAAAATAAATAAATAAACAAACAAACAAATCATCTGTTAAAAAATTACTAGACTCGGGTTTCTGAAGGCAAAAAAAAAAATCAGTATTCATCATCATTTATTAGACAGAAACACCCTGTGACAATTACTCTTCTGTTTTTCTTATATATCTAGAGGAGCTGGGCAAAGACCTCATATCTGGGATCTCAGATAGGGAAGCATATGATGGGTTGGAGGAATGCCATCTACGAAGCATCCTCTCCATGCATCTCCCTCCATAGATTTGATAGTACCCCCTTTACCACCGTGAGTTTTTCACTAAGGGAGCTGCGACTTAGCCTAGGGGCACTATGTTCTCTCTTCCCCAGAGTGACCTTCCTTTTTCTTACCACTCTCTGAGTCCACACCGGGATTCAATAGTTCATCCCACCTTTCTACTCTTATTGTATGTTACCTCTACCACAGATTCGCCATTGTGTTTTAGTTTAAATATTTTGTATGATTATCCCTCATCTCCACAACTGGACTGGGAGTTTCTTGAGGGCAAACACCATGTATTTATTTTATAATTGTCTTCCCTACTGCACCTAGCATTGTGTCTGTTACTCAGAAGATGCTATGCAGCAATGTGTTGTTGATAGAATAATTGATTCTCCTGCCCCAACCCACAATTTTAAAACTAGGCAGTAAATAATCTTCACAGAGTATTTTAAGAAAACCAACTGGAATCATCCAATTTAAAAAATTTTTTTCTTTTCATGCCAGGTCATAGATTCTAAACCCAAACTAACTTTTCTTGCCTCTTTAAGCTAATGACCTGTTGTTTAACCTTCACAAATTAATGGAATTGGGAGCTAACGACAGTTTATGCTACTGATTGCCTTTGAAGTGTTTATTTTTGTCATGTTCACTTCAGAAACGTCTCGCTTGTAAGTTTGACATGATTGATGCAGAATTCACTTTCCTCATCTAATGCTTTCCTCCATATACAACTCCACTTTGTGGGATCTGTTAACAAGGAGATATTTAAATGTAAATAAGAGTCACAGGCTCTTCCTGCTCTGAAATGAAATACATATAAGATAGCAAGGAAATATGGGGGGAAAGGTGGGAGGGAGATCCACTACTCCCTTCCACCAGGGTGGTGCAGCTAAAACTTTCATGAATACTCCATCACCAAAAACTTCAGGAGGAAAACACCAAAGGAAAAAACAAAGACCTCCCACCTTCTTTATGGGAACTGACCCAAGATAGAACACAAGAGCTCATTGATTGACCAATGGCTGAAGGAGCCTGGATAGACCATAAATGGTCCCAGAAGAGAAACCAACAGCCAAAAGGGAGGATCGTTGCTTCCTGTAGTGGTTGTGGCTAAAGACCCAAAGAATCCAGGCCCTTAGAACCAATTTAGAGAGCATCTGGTCCAACTGATTATGTCTGAATATTCCTACTAAAACAAGTGTTCTGTGTTGGGCAGTGCCAAAAGAATCAACTTATCTACAGGAAAATATACAACATATTGCAGTGTAAGTGCACAGTAGTGTTTTACCCAAAAATGAATAAAGAAGGGAAAAAGATGGGTTTCTATTTCCAGAACTTATGTGATTTGCAATTAAAGGGAAATTTCTAACTGGTAATACATTGTCTCCTTCCCAAATGTCAGTATGTCCAAAGCTGCATGACACTGCAACTTTTCCCAAATATCTGCATATCCTAAGCACACTGTGTCAAGAAGCCTGATCCAGAGACTTGATTTATGTTGCTGCCCGACAGACGATGTCTGGAAGGCATGCTGTCTACATGGACTATGCTCCGGCATTACCTTAGTCATCAATTCTAAGAGCATTAATGAGTACCATTCATCCCAGTAATAGAAACCAAGGTCAGGGCCTCCTCCATGCTCTGTAATTCCATTAGCAATGCACAGAAAGCACTTAGGTCATAAGCTCTGTAGACCTCAGGACTGAGCAAACGGAGCTGCGTCTTGTTTTCGGAGAGAAACTTCTCTGAGCACACCCCTTGTCAATGATTTGTTGTACAGCAGCATTTGATGTACTTACACATGTAAGGGAAATGCTGGTAAAGGAAGGTGAGGCTGTCTTCAGCAGCCAAGAGTTTCAAATACTGTTTTTATTAACGTAAATGCCAATAGAAAACAATTTGAACAAAACCATTTCAAGCACTTCAATGACTGGATGTACATTTCTACATTGTGTACTCATTCAGATATTATGTAAGCCACTCCATCATTCCATGGGTCTGCCATAGAATTTATTTTAGTTTTCATTCTTTTATCTTGGTTTTTATTGATTTATTTTAGTTTTTATGCTACCCTACCCTAATAAAGTGAAAATGGTCTTGAAACTAAGCGTTATCACTATATGCAAATAATTCTATTTAGAATGAAACTTTCATCTTGAAATCGCAAGCAGCATGCTTCCTGAGCTAAGTCTCATCAGTCAGTCCTTCACTGCTCATAATTCAAATTGCTTTCAACCTGCCACATATTAAAAAAAGAAGGAAGTAACCCCGAGATTTGAAGCCACAGGTGTGGGTTTGAATCCTGGCTTTGACATTTTTTTTTCTCAATGGTTAAATAAACATGATTATTAAATTTTTACAGCTATTTCACATTGTAGCTGTAAGGAGTTAAAATAAGTTCCTAATACAGTCCCTGGATACTAACAAATAATAGCTTAGTGTGTGTGTGTCTGTGTGTGTGTCTGTGTGTGTACGAAATCTTGTTTTGAAATGTTTGAAGTTTCATGCCCAGTAAATTATAAATGATACACAGTAATGGAGGGAAGCAGAGGCATGAATAATTCAAAACAGCAAATCATCCGTATATCATTTGCATGTGTTTTGAAATGTATTTTTTAATTTCATTTCAAATGTGAGTGTTTCTAATACCCAGAGAAATTACTTCAAAGGAACGACGCTACGATGTGAAGCCCTCGCTAAATGGCATCTGAGGCGCCGTCCATTTTCCCTGTTCTCTCCTCTCTGCCCTCTTCTCCTCATGCCTTGCCTGTCAAAAGACAGCAGCCACCTTCCCTGGTGGCACAGTGGTTGAGAGTCCGCCTGCCGATGCAGGGGACGCGGGTTCGTGCCCCGGTCCGGGAAGATGCCACATGCCGTGGAGCGGCTGGGCCCGTAAGCCATGGCCGCTGAGCCTGTGCATCCAGAGCCTGTGCTCCGCAATGGGAGAGGCCACAACGGTGAGAGGCCCGCGTACTGCAAAAAAAAAAAAAAAGACAGACAGCTGCCACAAAGAAACCACTTTAAGCAAAGCTCCTGCCTTTCACTCTCCCCCGAATCAGGGCCACTGGCGAAGCATTTAGATTCCCTCCTTAGAGGCAGCCTGCACTCACCAAATGAAAGCACTGGGCGCTCGGGGAGCACTCGAGTGGAGGGAGGTGATGGTGAGGGCGGGAGAGGCACGGGGCTCTGCTTAAGATGTGGAATCTGACAGTCTGGGATTCTAAACCCTGGCCAGCCTATGTGACCTTGGGCAAATTGCGGACTGTTTCATGCCTCAGTTTCCTCCACTGTAAACATGCAATGCTAATGCTATCAGGTATCTCATATGGTTTGTTGAAGATCAAATTGTATTTATTTTAATGTAGTTATAATATTGTGTGTGTGTGTGTGTATAAGGCTCAATGTGGATAATGCATCATATGCAGAAGAGATCTGTATTAGGCTGATTTCCCTTTGGATGATAAACTCTTACTTATAAGTTGGTGTTTTCCTACAGAGACCTGCAACACCTTTTTTGTGAAACCTGAGAAAAGCAAACAGGATTCTTGACCTCATCTAGTGTCTGTATTTTCCACAAAACGTATCTCTCTTTCCCAAATGAAGCTGTTTTAGCTGTTTTTACAGGTTTACCCCACGCAGACAGAATTCGAGCTGGTGCCTACGTACAAACACGCACACGTCAACAGTGATATCGGAAACACTTAAAAATAATCGTAATAAAAAGAATGAATGAAAAGTTAATCCTTAGCAATTCTTAATGCCAAGCACTGTTCTAGTCATTTTATGTACGATAACTCATTTACTTCTCAGAACCATCCTGTGAGGTCAACTATATTATTATCCCAATTTTACTGTTGAAATACAGAAACTCAGAGAGGTCATGTCGTTGTTCAAAGGTCGTCATAGGTAACAATATACGCATTATGACCCAGGAGATCATATCATTTATTGACTGTTCCAGGACGCTCTTGAACATGAAAGGGGGCAAAAACAGGAACAAAAGTTCACTCTAATTACAGGTGAAGGCCAAACAGCTTGCAACACCCATATCATGTTATGCAATTAGTAAATGAATGAGTTCTTATTACATTTCTACTTGAGCAGTATATTGCCCTAAGACTGTCGGATGGTCATTAGTATGCTTTAAGTAAGGTGTTCTTAATTAAAGCCATCCATGCTTGTGGTAAATAAAACTGTGTTTGAGCTTGCAACATGATGAGTTTCACTTCAGAGATGCAGGCTCAGCCAATATTTTCATATGCTACCTGTAACCTTTCACAGCAGAAATATGATCAAGGTATTGGTTCATTAACTCTCTGATTGTCCTTCCGTACCATGGCCATTAGCTGATGTTTTGCCTTTCACTGTAACACATACACAAGACTGAGAGTTTAAGGGACAGACATCCCTGGAGCATGATGAACGGTGGAGTGCATCTTTGCCTTTTTATGCAGATGAAGTCAGCCCCTGACTTCCACAGGGACAGCAACAAGTCATTGACAGGCAATTTCCCCACTGGGGCTCCTGTCTTGAAGTAAAAAAGGAAAGGAAACAGCTTTCTATATGGTCAGCTTCTTGAGGGCACTTATAGGGACACTGTGCACTATTGATGTCCAACCCCAGGAATAGATAACCTGGTAGGAACTCAGACAATGACATTGAATACGAGTCAACCTGCTAGAAAATCTATATCCCCAAGAACCTGGCTCTCCCCACATATATGAATGAATAATGAAAAAGAAAATGAATTCTCATTGTTTTAAAGAGACATATAGGGCTTCCCTGGTGGCGCAGTGGTTGGGAGTCCGCCTGCCGATGCGGGGGACACGGGTTCGTGCCCCGGTCCAGGAGGATCCCGCGTGCCGCGGAGAGGCTGGGCCCGTGAGCCATGGCCGCTGGGCCTGCGCATCTGGAGCCTGTGCTCCGCAACGGGAGAGGCCACGACAGTGAGAGGCCCGCGTACCGCAAAATAAATAAATTAATTAATTAAATAAAGAGACATATACCATATTTCATCAATTGTAACACCCATTTTTCATATTTTAATATTTCAAAAATTAGTATGGTACGTCAAAGTGTCATTGTTTAATTGCCAGAGTAGGGTTTTTTTTCTATATTTCTTTCTTGTTGTCCATAAAAGAAAGGTATATCTTAGCATCGATGACATCTTAGATTTGATGAAATATATTATCTACCAGATATTAGCAAGATCTCAGCACCACTTGCATTGAATCAGAAAAAAGAGGTAATAGTTAAAAACTGCATCAACCTTTAAACTACAGTTCAGTAGATAAGTAGGAAGTTGGTCATAACTTCTTCACCAGCTGGCTAATTCCCATATAAGTATTTTTCTCCCTTTCTTGTTTTCTCCTCTCAGTAAAACAGAAAAGGGTAGATATGAAGTTCCCAGCATTTATTATATTTTTCTGAACTGTATTGTTGTCCCTAGAGTATGAGCTCTTTGGACCCAGCGTTCTAAGTCTGTGGTTCTCAATTTTTTGTATGTATTAGAATCTCTTGAGGAGCTTCTTGAAAATCCGTTGTCCTCCCCTCCTACATGAGCATTCTGTTTTGCAAGGTCTAGGATAAGACCCAAAGAGCTGTATTTTTAATCCTAGGGTGATTATGATGGCCCATGTGTTTGGAATTAGCCCATCACTGCGAAGGACTTGAATTTAGAGACTCTGGTGTCAGGAGTATGCACAGAGCTGTATTTGATCGGGACATACACTGACAAAAGGAAGAATTCTGATATTGCATTGTTTCCTATGCGCTGATTACTCAAAGGTAAAACATGTCCTGGTAATGCCCCTGATACCTGTTTCTGTTGGGGATGTTTTTGTAGCTGTGCCACATAAAATCGGACGCATCATTGATGGGAGTCCTGCAGATCGCTGTGCAAAACTAAAAGTGGGAGACCGGATCTTAGCCGTGAACGGCCAGTCTATCATCAACATGCCTCACGCTGACATCGTGAAGCTCATCAAGGATGCAGGTCTTAGCGTCACCCTTCGCATCATTCCTCAGGAGGGTGAGTGCCCGCACGGGGGCCGTGGAGCCCACCTGGCTGCGGTCAGGGTGTCAGAACGTCACAAGTTGTTCTTTCCATGTTTGCAAAACTTAACACCCTGTTGCAACCCATATCCTGTTTACTCAGTACCAGTTTCATTCAAAGATCAAGCTATGTGGTGTTGTGGGTAACTAGTGTGAATCCCAAGGCCCTGGCTTATCCAGTCACTCCCTTTGGTCCCGGGAGTGCTGTTTTTATGGTTCTATGAAGCCAGAACCCATTCAACAGAGATGATAAAGTTACACATCTGACGGAAAAAAAAAATATTCCTGTGAACAGTTAAGCTCTGGAGGATTCTTCCAAGTCAGATCGATGTTGAAAAGCTTGAGGAAGTTGTGGTATAAAGAGAGCTCCTTTAGGAAATGTTGCAGCTGATAAGAATTGTAAATGCCCACTTAGCCTTTTGAATTCCTCTGTACAAGGACTCCCCCCTGAGGCTTGAGGAGTAGTGAGCATCACAACTCACAGCCATGCCTTAAGGGGCCGCGGAATTCTCTGAGCACCGATTCACCATCGGTTCACCATTTCCAGACACAGTGGGTTCATTACTAGCTGCTGGCTCATTAGTGACATTTGTGAATTCAGCCTCTGGAGCTCGCTGGTGAGTGGACCACAGTGCCCACGTGGAGAAGAATGGGCTCACTCACCTTTGTCCCCTCTGGTTTACTCGGTCTCCTCCTTTCCTCTGGGGACTATCTAACAAGCAGGCATCAACAGCCACCTGACTTTAAATATAAAACAGTGATTCTCAGTGGAGGTGATTTTGGCCCCCCAAGGGGCATTTGGCAATGTCTGGAGACATTTTTGCTTGTCATGATCGGGCCGGGGGTGCTACTGGTGTCTAGTGGGTAGAGGACAAGGATGCTGCTCTGTAAACATCCTACAGAGCCTAGGACCACCCACCACAGCAGGAATTATCTGGCCCCAAGTGTCCGTAGTGCCAAGGTTGAGAAACCCTGATGATACAAGTGGAGAAGAAATTTTAAAATTTAGGGTGAGAGCAAAGGAAGGGGAGAGTGATTTATAAGGGAATGCTAATAGATCACTTCTTTTTTGTCACCCAGCCAAAAAAGAAAAAGACCATTTTTAACTTGTTATCTGCAGGCAACAGTATGTATAAAATATTTAACAGAAGTTAACTCTAAGCAAAATTGGTCACAAAAGACTGGCTTCTCCCTTTTCCCAGTATGAAATATGTCTGTCCTGCTCTTATTCCAACATGGAGAGATAACTTCAGTTGAAAATTTGATGCTAAACAAGAAAGACCAAGAAGCAGTTTTAACAGAGAACAACTTATGAACCTTCCTCTGTCCAATGTTCTTTTTTCTTTCCGGAGAACCATGGAGTCCAGAGGATTATTAGACAATAAGACAAACAAGGAGATTGTGAAAAGCACTTACTTTTCTGATGGTTAATTCCTTATCCAAACTTTGGAATACTGGTAGGACTTCTCATCACAACCAAAAAGTAGTGGCTAAAACACTTTTCTTGCAGCAAGTAATGCTGGAACAAATAGAATATATTTTAGAGCTTACTCCTTTGAATGATTTTTCATCATTTTAATAAGTTTTGCATGGTAATCTTTTCTTCTGACAAAATGACGAGAGATTCTGTTCATAACCTTGTTCAGCAACCTCATGATTAATGGAAGAATACTAATTCCGGGAGCGGTCTTAGAACTTGCTAAGTCTAAGCCGCTATCTTAAAGCCTAACAGAAACTAGAAGCCCTGAGTCATGTGACGAAGCAGAGGAAACAACTCTGGCCGCCTGTTGCCCTTTATCAGATGCCAACCTGGGGCTTCCCTGGTGGTGCAGTGGTTGGGAGTCCGCCTGCCGATGCAGGGGACACGGGTTCGTGCCCCGGTCCGGGAAGATCCCACATGCCGCGGAGCGGCTGGGCCCATGAGCCATGGCCGCTGAGCCTGTGCGTCCGGAGCCGGTGCTCTGCAATGGGAGAGGCCACAACAGTGAGAGGCCCGCGTACCGCAAAAAAAAAAAAAAAAAAAAAAAAAAAAAAGCCAACCTGACTGCATTTGCCTCTTTGGTTTCCCACCGCAGAGCTCAACAGCCCAGCCTCGGCACCCAGCTCAGAGAAGCACAGCCCCCTGGCCCAGCAGCACAGCCCCCTGGCCCAGCCCAGCCCGGCCACCCCCAACAGTCCTGTCGCCCAGCCAGCTCCTCCTCAGCCGCTTCAGCTGCAAGGACATGAAAACAGGTAAAGTCTCCTCTGGCTTTTCTGCTGCTGAGTAGTGAGGGACGTGGAGGGAGAGAGAGTTTGGGACAGGACAGGTCACAGGCAGGAGAGAGATCTGCATAATGTAGAAATCACCGTGTGCACCTTTGTGTGATTTTGAGATTGTATGTATGTTGTAAACGTAGTTTCATTAGCAAATACAGGTGTCTATCCTTCACAGTAAGAGAAGCTTTCCTGAGGAAATGATGCATCATTGCAGATGAGTAGGGTTTACCTAGCTGTAGAGCACATTAAAGAGGGTCCAGACGGAGTCATAGATACAATATACAGTATCATATACAAAGGCCCTTTGGCAGGAGGGAGTATGCAAGCACGAAGGAGGGAAATAAGGCCAGTGTAGTGGGGGCAGGAGCATGGTTTGAGATGAAGCCAGTGAGGCTGGCTGGTGGGGAACTGCCCTAAAGGGTCTCATAGGTTTGTTAAAGATTTTGATCTTTATCGTACGTGTTGTGAGAGGTCATTGGAGGGTTTTAAGCTGAGGACTGACATCCTTGGAGTAGCTTTTCAAGATCTCTCAGTTGGCCCCGTAGAGAGCACACTGGAGGCTGATCAGAATGAATGAAGTTAGAAGTGGCCGCCGTGGCCACCGAGCCATGCACGTGATGGCTCGGAGAATAACGGCGGCGTGGAGGTGGGAAACGTTGAAGGATTTGTGAGCATGAATGTAAGTTAGTATTCTTACTGCATTTCACCTTATATCCACCTGCCCACGGTCTCATGAGATTCTTCCATTTCACATCACGAACTAATGTGATCAGGCCCTGTGAACTTGCAGAATAAAAGGCTGCCACAGGAAAACAACACTGTCTTCTTATTGAGACGTGTGTGTAATGGGGAGCCTGGGTTAGGTTGCGCCATTAAAGAAAGAGATGAAGACATGTTCCCATGTTGGTTTTGCCCTTTCGAAGGAGAAAAATAGAACAACCCACGGGAACATCTCTGAAAACAAAACCCTCACTGGTCCTTTCCGTGATTCTAACGTTTTCTGAACATCTGCTACCCATCTCCTGCCTCCCCTGTTGGTGAAGATGAAGTGAGACCCAGTTTTTGAGTCCCAGAACTTTCTAGATTTACCACTCACAATGTTGCAAAGCCAATACTTGCCCTGTGCCAGAAGTGTTCTTTCCATGAAGCCCTGTTCTATTCTGATTTCTCCCATTTGCTTTCATAGAAACATAAATATCTATTGTCCTCAGCTGTTTATGGTTTTAATATAGTCCAGGGAAGAAAAACGACTAAGCTCCATAAGGTAAATGATACAGAGGCAAGTTTTTTTTTTGCGGTACGCGGGCTTCTCACTGTTGTGGCCTCTCCCGTTGTGGAGCACAGGCTCCAGACGCGCAGGCTCAGTGGCCATGGCTCACGGGCCCAGCCGCTCCGCGGCATGTGGGATCCTCCCGGACCGGGGCACGAACCCGTGTCCCCTGCATTGGCAGGTGGACTCTCAACCACTGCGCCACCAGGGAAGCCCAGAGGCAAGAATTTGACAGTCCAGAAGAGGAGTATGTCCTGGGTGCCTCAGTAATAAGCCCCAGATGTGCTTGCTTTCACCATGTGTTGTTTGGACACATTGCACTGGCTTTCCCCGGGATTCACTTTAGATTTAGGAGGAAGGACCTGAGCGCTCCAGCAGTCCCGGAGCCAGCTTCAGACGCTTCCACTTGGCTCTGCTACTGTCAATTAAACCTCCCAGCCACAACTGCGTCTTCCCTTTCCAGAGTTAAACTTTCCGGAAATTGGACTCTTGCTTCTGGCCTGTGGGTGGGTAATCTCATCCCTAGTGTGTTATAGTTCAGTGGGGAGAATGACAAATGGGCAAGGCCACTCTCCTGTCCCCATCGGCTACTAGTTACAACCGGGGACTAGGCCCCTGTCAAAGAAGCAACAGCCTTTGGATGGTTTTGTTTTTGTCTTTGTCTTTGTTTTTGTTTTGCCTGACTGTGGGATAAAATATTTCCTGACTCTGGGATTAACAGATTGACCTGGTCCAAATTTCTATAAATTACCAACAAATTTACCCAGAGTTCTTAGCTATTTTTGCTTCAGTAATATTAAATGCCTGGAAAGTGCCCACTCCTGTTCTAGGGTCCTTTCCTGGCACTGAGGTTTCCTGGCTTTGCTGTTTGATTGTTAGTAGATGGCTCTTTTCCAAATGAATGAAGAGATTCCATAATCTTACAGGTACTAGAACCATTTTTCTAGCTGCATTTAAAAATGGTCATGGTATCAGAGAGAAACTCTTTGCCTTTTTCTAGATCAGGCTACATACAGATGTCTCCAAGACAGCTTGTATGCCAAGCACACAGTATGAATTTCCTATTAATTCATTTGTACACGAAGTGCCCACCTACATGTCAAATTGAGCCAGTTTCCATGTTAAAGTGAGATAAAATAAAGTGACAATCTGCTCGCAAATTTTTATCTTATGAGTTAGGAGAAGTGAATATTTTATCCTGTCTTATTTACTCTTGAATTGGCTTCCTCCTGACACTCTGCACACCTCTACTTGTTTCTCTGTCTCATAACATCCTTTTGGTGCGTGCTCAGGAAACAAAATAATTTTAATATGAACATAAGCAAAATCCTGTTCAAGGAGAAACATTTTTTGAAAACAACAAACAGCCCTTGTGTAATATATTCAGAAACTAAGTATAAATAGCAGAGATCACCTTCCCAGCAAAGGCAATCATTATTTACTTCTTTTAAATAGCAAGATTAGTGGAAAGCATTGGAAATTGGCTTCTTTCATAGTCTTTGTGCACTAGATGCTGCAGGCTGGAAGCAATTCTTGAAAGGCCCACATGAGGCAAAAGCCCACCGTAAGATCCCCTACCACCTGGGCAGCATTTTTTGATTCTGGAACTTATTCATACCATAAAATTCTGCTAGAATTTACCATTAGCAGTCTGGTTTTATCATCTCTAAAGTCTCTTTAATAGTGAATTAATAGCTACAAAGAGTTATACTGATATACAACCTACGAACCTTTCATAAGTAAAGGAACTTTTAAGAGGCTGTTTGTTTGTTTTTAATGATCCTGAGTTCTCCTTAAAATAAAGTGTTTCACAAATTCAGAGTAACAACTTTTGCCCTAACTAGTGTATCATTCATTTAAAAGTTAACAACACTCATAAAAATTAAGTATATTTTCCTTATTAAAGAATTCTTCTTCAACATAAAATCCTGCATGTGGCACTGTTGAATGAAATGGGAATGCTCAGAGGCAGGCTTGGATGGCTGCTGTTACAAGTTCTAACTGTCCCTGTTTCTAAGGCTCTGGGGAGACTCTTATCATCTCACCCTCTTCTGCTATACCTCATGACACATCTGGTTGGAAACAAAGCTCATAATGGATATTCCATACCAATACCACAGAGATAATGAAAATAAAGTGACTGTGCTATAACTTAAAACAATGTGACATCTAAACCACCAAGCACATGATTTCTAAAAAGGAACCGATACACACCAACAAATGTCACCCAGTCCAATTCCTTTTGTTTAATTCATGCGTTTGCCTAGTTAAGCATCTTATTCAAAGCGTATTTTAAATAATTCTATTCTCAGAATGCACACTCTCAGTAGGTGAGTGGACAGCTTGCTGAGGTATAAAGCAAAGCCTAAAGTATGCATCTCACAAAAGGAACGTGTCACTTCTGCAAGTTAAGTAACAAATGGGAACTACTCAAAGCGTTATTAAAATAACTGCATTTCTAACCCCCTTTCAAAACCCCAAATAAACACATCTATTGCCATACACTATCAGTGTGTGAATGTGTTTTTCTAATCGACCTGTATCCCTAAGTAGCTCATTATATGGAGTGTTGTCATGGCAACAGGCAATGAACTACAGAGTTAAGTGGCCTCTATATTATGGTGATAATTTTTTCAGTTTATCTTATTAATGATCCCATAATGGTAGGTATTGGCTACTTTAGCCCTTTTTTGGCCCTGGAAGCCCCTCAGTTTAGAGCAATTTGGATTCACAGAACAGAACTAAACAATTAGTTTTGGTCTCTGTATGTATTAATAACTAGAAACGAAATAATATCTAGAAACAAGAATAAGACAAGTGTCAGACATAAACACTTTTGCCTTTCCTTCTGTCTAATGACCATGATAGTATCTGATACTAAGCCCGAGAGTTACGGTCTAGTATTTAAACCTCTGTATGATATGTTTCTACTTTTAGCAATGACCCAGTGACTTTCTGCTTGATTTGTAGTTGGTGATTATACCTTACTTTCACTCCTTTAACCTCTGTATGATATTCAAAAAGCCCCAAGCTAACAGGTTAAAACAGCCTTTAGTTAGATATTCATAGAGTATTTAGAGATCACTTCAATCCTGTTTTCATGAAGTAACGGATGCTGTGTGTGTGTCAGAGAGAGAGAGAGAAATTGAGACTGTTGGTTTACTGATATTAAGACAGACTGTTGCTTGGGGATGTACGGTTAAGTGTGTGAGTCCCTAGATTTGCTGCAGTTGCACAGTTTTTAAATAGCAGAGTCCAAGAAGGTTATCCGTAAGTCCTTTTCCACAAAGTTCTAAGTGACCATCACTTTTACCTTGATTTCTTAAGGAGCCAAATGAAAAGTATACCGTATGGCATTTGTCAGAGATTTAAAAATAATACTTATCATTTATTGAATCTTCTCATAATCCTGAACATGAAAAGGACCAACAAGAGGTGTGGCCTCTCCATGCCTGGAGGCCCTGAAGTCGTTCTAATCTCCTTAGAATGCTGAGATACCAAAGCAAGTACCATTTCCATTCATTTAGTTACAGGTCAGAAGTAAAAGCAAGGCAAGATGTGAAACCAGATATCCGACAGCCTCCGTTCACGGACTACAGGCAGCCCCCACTGGACTACCGGCAGCCCCCAGGAGGGGACTATCTGCAAGCCCCGCCCTTGGACTACAGGCAGCCCTCCCCTGACACCAGGCAGTTCCCTCTGTCAGACTACAGGCAGCCCCAGGTACCTCAAAGATCCCGTTGCATTTATTTCATTTTTCCAATCAGCAGACCTGTCATTCCCACACACACACAACTCTGGTGCACTTATTTATGGTGCTCCACAGCAGTGAATGAGAAAATTCAAAGGAGAGGTAATATCACTCAGGCCTATATGCAATAGTTACATGTTTGCCCAATAAACAGATGAGTACTGAAGGATGCGTACCAAAGTAAACAAGCTACCCAGCAATTCTTTTAATGACTGAGGAAACTGTGTTCCGATCTGCTCAGGCCTTTGGAATCTTGTCTTGCATTTTGCTAGATGGTGAAATCACATTACTCCTCACGATATCGTGTCAGTTGGAACACGCTAACTATGCGAGAGAAGAACAGAGGGACAGGCCGGGGAAGCTTCTCTGATATTAAACAATTGTTTATTCTATCTTCTCCCCAACCCCAAAGGATTTTGATTATTTCACTGTGGACATGGAGAAAGGAGCCAAAGGATTTGGATTCAGTATTCGTGGAGGAAGGGAGTACAAAATGGATCTGTACGTGTTGAGATTGGCAGAAGACGGGCCAGCAATAAGAAATGGAAGGATGAGGGTAAGAGTGTTCTCTTTTTATAGAATTGCTTAATTCTGAAAGAAGCGCTCCTTGTGGTGTTTTCTAAAGGTTCGCCCAAACATTGTTTAAGAATGATCTCTCGTTTTCCTTCTTATGGCTTCTAATTGAAAACTCTCAAGATGGTGTTTATATATATATATATATGTTTCTCTAAAGAACAAACTAAAGAAAACAAAGTAATCTAAGAAATAGCTTGAAATGGAAACATGGCTCCATAATTTTTTGCGTGGTTTGAGGATTTGGTTTTTATCTGAGATTGAATCTTTTGAAATTTATTTTTAGTGTCATGCTTTTTTCTTCACATGGTTTTGTGTTTCTTTGGGACTACTTCTTTGGAGTTGACTGGCTTGGGCTTTGACGTTGGGCAGAAAGAAGCAGGAGAAAGGGGAATGAGGCTTCTTTGATACACGTTGTCCTTAAAGATGGTAGCAGTCAAACATTTTCCAGTTCGAGTTTAAGCTGAGGGTGGATTTTTAATGTAATAGTTACTTTGAGGCACCTGGTGGACGCATAACTGATTCTTCCTCTCAAGGTACAAAACAAAACTTGCTAACGATACAGAACACTAGTCAGTCTCTCTCTATAAAATGTCATCTAGTAAGCACATAGAAAAGGTTAGTTATTAGAAATAAAATCTAGAATGATTCTTCTCCTCCCTCCTTGCTCTTTAAGTTAATACAGAAAAGCTGTGGTTCTCGGGTTCTAGAGCTTCAGATTCTTGGGCTGAGTTTCACCAACCGACTGCTCCTGTCAGTGGAATGGAACTGACATTCCTACCACCCAGTCTGCCATTTCTATAGTCTCATTTCCAAGTCAGTGAATCATCCATGGTGCAAAAGTAGAAAGTGTACATGTGTCTATTTTTCTCCATGCCTGTACAATCCCTTGACAACTGGGAAGTATCCAAGTTGGAATTTGAACCCAGGCAAGGCTGACTCAGGAGAATGACAGTCCCCGCCTTGATCCAACACCAGTCTCCTCTTACCCCTTCTGCATGTGGTTTTAGAATCAGTCTCTGCATGGTTTCTTGCCTCCCCGTTCCCACTTTGTTAACAATGCTGCAAAGCCAATTCACAAGTGGTTCGATAGAACAAAATTAATCTTTGTGGTGCAGTGGAAAACAACGCAGCACAGAAGCCATGAGTGAGATGACCAGAGCCCTGTGAGAGGGGACCTCCCCTTACTCCACAAGTGGATTTTAGAGGTGTGGGTTCCAAACGGTGGCCACATTTGATAACAAATGGTCGAAATGGCTAATCAATGTATTCAGTTCTCCCAAAACATAGAAGCCTAAATATAGAAGTACTCTTATGTAAAAAGAATACTCTTTCTATAAAATTTAAGCCAAAGCAGTAGTTCTCAGTGTGGTCCCTGACATCAGCATCCCCTGGGCATGTGTTAGAAATGCGGATTCTCCAGCCCCGTCGCAGACCTACTGAATCAGAAACTCTAGGAGTGAGGCCACCAGGCTGTGTTTGTGTGATCCACCTCCAGGTGAATCTGGTACAAGCTGAAGTTTGGGAACCACTGAGCTAAAGGGAGGCTGTCATGACATAGGTATGGCACAGTTAGGATGTGTGTGGGTCAGGCTTCGTTCATTCCCCCTAGATCCTGTCCAGGGAGTTTTCCATCCTGTTCCAATGGTTTACCTCAGGTCCTTAAATCCATGGAAACACAGATTTAGAATTCTGTAGGCAGGTGCTCAATTTTAGGAAAGATGTCTTTTCTTCTGGCAGGTGATAAAAATGAGTCCTCTACCTGGGTTTCAGAAAATGGTATTTTCACTTCTTGTCAAAGATTATAGAAATAAGCAATATTTCACCATTTTCCGAGTCATTTTTATAAAGCAATGCATTCTTTCTGTGTACAAGCTGTCCAAAAGGAGTTATTATGGCCAGTTTTAGATATGGGTGTTTATTTTGGACTACTATATATATATATATTTCTAGCTTTTAATTCTCAAAGAAAACAAGTCACTTGAAAGTCACAGAAATTCTGTGGATCAATTTTACTGTTTGATTTTATTTCTGATCTTTAAAATAAGGCTAGGAACTTGGCAGGGATGAATGGATGACTTTTTTCTGCTTTATTTAAGGGTTATACTTAATATTCAGATGTTTTGGATTTTTTTTTAAGTTTATTTTATTTATTCTTTTTTGGTTGTGTTGGGTCTTTGTTGCTGCGTGCAGGCTTTCTCTAGTTGTGGCGAGCGGGGGCTACCCTTTGTTGAGGTGTGAGGGCTTCTCATTGCGGTGGCTTCTTTTGTTGCGTAGCACACACTCTAGAGCTCAGGCTCAGTAGCTGTGGTGCAAGGCCTTAGTTGCTCAGCGGCACGTGGGATCTTCGCGGACCAGGGCTCAAACCCTTGTCCCCTGCATTGGCAGGTGGATTCTTAACCACTGCGCCACCAGGGAAGGCCTGTTTTGGGTTTTTGTTACTCATGGATTCTTACGGCATCAACGGAGAACTTGTCTAGGGTAACAAACTCCATGTCAGGGAAGGAAACTATTTCATCATGTAAGTTCAAAGGTGCTACTAGATAATACAAACGTATTCACTACTGTTTGAATTTGATAAATATTTTGTATCTGTAGAGTTAAAGATCAACAGTTGTTCTTGATCATAGCACATAACTAATTCAGATCTTGTTTTCATGTTTATTATCAAATTTAGTCATTTAAAGCTAATCTTTTCTACCTTCATTAGCACTTACTAATTAGCAATAACCTTTAATTCACAGATGTGTTTGAATTATTTCAGCAAGGACCAGGATAGATTAATATTTGCATGACTCAATGCTTTGATTATTTTAATGCATAAACTCAATAACATACAGGTTACCAATTTGGGAATTCAACAGTGAAAATAATTAGGAACTTATTATAAAATTCCCCCTTGATACCGTTGTTGCCCAGATACATACAGATCTTAAATATCTGTGCAGATGATGCTTATAAGGCAGCTGTTCACTCCATGGGTATTATGGCTTGGTTCATAAAGTTCCAAGACTTCTGAGAAAAGTAGGTGAACTAGACATTCACAGGTTACATTAAAAATAAGCTCAAGAAGAAGAGAAGCTAGTACCAGGTCCTTCCCAACCTTTAAGACACTCAGACATATTTCTTCGTGTTAACTGTGATTCCCTCACCTTCAGTGTTCATGCATTATTGCCTCTGTGCCCAAACTAAACACACGCTTTGTGATCAAGTAAGTTTGGAACACACTGTACAGTTTTGTTTTGTTTTGTTTTTCCTTTTTTCATGATCAGAAGCAGAAGGGAAAAGCTAAGAAGTGCCTGGCAATAGCAGGGTGTCTTAGATTAAACTCAGTACAGTAAAATTGCCCAACTCAGAATTACTGCACAAGAGCTGGGTGATTCTGAAAAATCACTTCATGTAACAGTTAATGAATTACTGTGCCCGTGGATTAGGACTATAAGTAGCACTAGTTTTGAACACTGAGTTAACGCACCAGATGTTAGTCTCTGAATCTGAGGCTTTTCCTGGGCCTTTTATGTTAGTCTTGGTTGTAGGACAGTGATGGTATGCGCCTGTTTAGTAGTACAAGACTTTGCTAAGATGACAGAGAAAACCAGGTAAATCCGATGTCAGAGGAGGTGGCTAACAGAGGTGTAAAAACATCCCTCTCACACTGGGAATGTTAAGAAATGATGGCACAGATACGTATTTTTAAAGCATGTCTTTAGGCATCCAACGGATATCCTAGGCATCCAAGAGAAATACCAGAGTTCTTCCCACCTCAGGTGTCCTTTTATGGATCTGGTGAGGGACAGGTGGGCATATCCCAAAAGTGAGTCCCAGGTGAATGATTTCACTCTAGTATTTCTGGGCACCTGCAGCAGAGAGAATCATCTTAGCAGAGATCTTTGGCAAGTTAGACTGTCTGACTTTCAAATTGATTAATAAGTACTCCCACAGAACATGAATTATCGCTTTCCTCCTCCTCGGAAAGTATTGTATGTTTACTCAGTTTTTTTGTTAAATAAATACTTTCTTTCCACTTGATGAAACAGGTATCCTGATAAGGTATCCTGATGAGGTCAATGGGTTCCCTCAAAACATGAGAACGTACCGACAGCAAACCACAATCAGAAAGTAGTGGGGAAAATAATGGCTCCTTCTGAGGGTCAGATTTACAAGCCAGGTCTAGATACAGGGGAGAGGATAAGAAAATCTTTTTCAGAAGATCAATTGAATGCTTATTTAAAAGAGAGATTCTAGAACCTCCTTTATCAGAAACATATAAACGTAACAATAAATGAATTTAAAGATTTACTAAAAAGATGACTATTTTGATCCCTTCTAAACCCTCAGCCCTGCTCTCAACCTCCAAAATAAGCAAACATGATGCATTTGCTTTATTAAATTTAGAAACATCAATTCACTTTGTTGAACCTCAGTGCCTATAAAATAGGAAGAATTATATCTACCATATAGAGTTTTTGGGAGGATCTGAGCAGTTTTTCAGGTGGTAGAATTAATTTTTCTTATTAAGACAAAGAAGTGAGGTATTAATTTGTGAGTGACTTATGATATTGAGAGAGGGACTTAGATATTATGACATGTCATGATATAGAACTTGAATAGAATAGTGCAATTAGAATAAACACCAAGAAAAACAATGTGAAACATAATTACATGAAATATTCACTTCATAAAAAAAAGAGAGTAGCAAGTTTTGACTTTAATTAGTAGCTAGTGTTTCAACATCAATTAATATGATGTAATAAACGTTAAAGAGCCAAAACAAAACACAATCAGTAAATGTAGACAGTAAGGGGAATGGGAAATAGAGAGATAATCGTCTTGTCTGATTGCTTTTCCTCAGTCATTCAAGAAGGCTAATATCAGAAGAGAAACACAAATGACATTCAGATTTCAAGGAAAAGTGTAAGAAAGTATTAGAAAATAGTAATGGATCTGTTTTAAAAAGAAGACTTTTTAAGTTTGTAAAATAGTCTAATAAAGTTGAGAGGGATATAATTTTCATAACTGATGAATAAATCTCTGGCACAACACTCTTAGGGACATAATCTAATTAAAAACTGAGAATAAACAGAAAACACAGGCAAAGAATAATGAACATATGAAGTAATTTGCTGGTGAAGCTTCCTAAGAAACCAGGAGACTTCTGGAGGAAAGGGATAGTAGTTCTAAAAGTGCTTGAATAAAAATTGAGTGTTGAGTTAAAAGACATCTGAAAGGAGATCCAGTTTGCTCTTGGAAAGGTATTTTCCTGTTTCCATAAAAGTATAATATTTTCCCATTTCCATAAAATATTTTTTTATTTTAAAGAAAGAACATAACTTTTTAACTTCATCACCTTAATAACTGTATAACAGCTATCCATGCCTACTTAGCATTGCATAAACTTTGGTATAAAATGGTTTATCTTCTTCCTGAAACTTACATGACACAAAAAGTCAGCCTGCAGTGCGCCTTGGAATCACCAACAACATTTTGTAAGACTGAATAATGTGTGAAAAAGATACTTACTGCTTCTCCATCTTTTTCTTTTTTTCCATTTTTTTTTTTTTAATGAAAAGGAAAATTCCCTGATGGCAGCTTCTTTTATATTTGTCACTTCTCCTTCTGTGGTCCAGACATGACTAACCTGTGACTACAGAATAAAAGTATTCTGTTTTATATTGTTTTTATTAAACATAAAACCATTTAGAAGAATATTTCTAACATATGTAATGGTATATATGCTAACAGTGATTCAAGCACCCGTGAACCCTTAGCCCAGTTTAAAAAAAAAAAAATCTCCAGTCTCCTATGATTCCATTCTCCTCCCACTCTCCAGCCTCCAGAAGTAACCAGCACCCTAAATATTGTCACTCCTTCTAGTCTTGCCACATATGTGTGTACCTCTTAACTACATTACTTAGTTTTGTACACTTAGTGAACTTTATATGAATGAATCATACTGTACATGTTCTTCTCTGTGGTTTGCTTTTTATACTTTATGTTCATGACACTCATCCAGGTTGATGCATGAAGCTGTAAATTATTCCATGGTATGAATATGCTACAGTCTATGTTAGTTATCTATGGAGAGTTGAAGTTTTCTCTATTAGTGGACATTGGGTTGTTTCCAGTTTTTTAGCAACTAACACTCTCCTTGTACATATTTCCTGCTGCACATATGCAAGAAATTCTGTAGACTATACTATATACCTAGGAGAGCATATATTTAACTTAACTAAATAACTCAGACATATTTTCCTAGGTGGTTGTACAAATTTATACTCATACCAGCAATGTGAAAGTTTCCATTACGACACATCCTCACAAGATTTGTATTTCAGACTTTTAAATTCTTATTCTGGTAGGTAGAAAATGACATATCGTTTAGGTTTAAATTTGCATTTCTTGATTACAAATAATATTCATCATCTTTCCTTAGGTTTACTGGACTTTCTTATTCCCTCTTAAAGATGCCTCTTCATATCTTTTCCCCATCTTCTGTTAAATCATTCCTTCTTTTCATATTGATTTTAGAAGTGTTTGTATGTTCCTGGTGATAGTTTTTCATGTTGCAAATACTTTACCCCAGCTTATGGCTTATAATTTCACCTTCTTTATGATGCCCTTTGATAAACAGAAGTCTTAATTTTAGTGTAAGAGACTTAATCAGCCTTTTCCTTTATAGTTTCTGCTTTCTGTGTCATCTTTGAAAAATCATTTCCCAACTCATGTTCTTAAAGATTCCCTACATCTTCTTCTAAAAGTTTTATAGTTTTGCTTTTTCATATCTGTCTTTTAATTACCTAGAATTAATTCCTCTGTGTAGTAAAAGGAAGAAATACAATTTCAGTTTTTCCAGATGGATAACTACCTGTCACAGCATCATTTATTGGATTTCCTCTCATTTCCCCCACAATCTGCAATGACAGCTCCATAATAAATAAAATTTCTATAAATGCAATGGTCTGTTTATAGATTCTTTATACTGTTCTACTGGTCTATTTTTCTATACCTACATCAATACTATACTCATCTGCCTTTTAATAAGTCTTGAGTTTTGATGGAGAAACTGTGTGTTCCCTCATCCCCAGACATACAGCTTAATTCTTCAGGAGTGTTTGAATGCTCTTGGGCCTTTGCCCTTCCGTATAAAATTTTAGAAGTTTCTTGTCCTATTGGGAATTTTATTGGAATTGCTTAGAAACCATAAATAAATGTGGAAAAACTTACATCTTTATAATATTGAGTCTTTCTGTCTGTGAACATGACATAATCCATTTATTTAGATTTTCCATAAACTGCTTAAACAAAGTTTCATAGTTTTTTCCATAACATACCTGAACATATTTTGCTAGATTGATTCTAGGCATTTGCATGTTTTACTTTTACTTTTGTATTTTAATGTAATATTGAAATTAACTGTGTTACCAGTGAAAAGAAAGACAGTTGATTTCTGTATATTGATCAATTATATCATGCAAAATTACTAAACTCTTATTAATTCAAATAAGTTATCTGTAACTTCCTCTGGATTTTCTATATAGATAATCACATTTTCTGCAAATAATGAGAATTCTGTGTCTTCCTTTTAAGTCTTTTTATTTCTTTTTCTTATTTTACTGCATTTACTTGGTTTTCAGTATGATGCTGAATAGAAGTAGTCAAACAAGCCCTCTTATTTTATTTCTAATCTTAAAGGGAATGCTTTCACCATTAAACATAATGTTGAATGAGTTTATATAAATAACCTTTATCAGATTAAGAATGTTCCATTCTATTACTAGTTTGCTAGAGAGTTAATTATGAATACATGTTGAATTTTATGTACTATTTCTACATCCATAGAAAGTATATGATCTCTTTCCTTTAATATGCTAATGAACATGATTAAGAATATTATTAGTATATTAATGGACTATTATGTTAAATCATTCTTGATTTCCTCAGTTAAGCTATACTTATTCATGATGATCTTTTTTATGCATTGCTCAATTCAGTTTTCTGTTATTTCCTTTAAGATATTTGCAGCTATGTTTGTGAATAAGATTAGCCTGTAATTTTCTTTTCTTATAGTGTTGGTGAATGATTTCAACATTAGTGTTATACTAGCCTTATAAAGTGAGAAAGAATAATGCCTTTTGTTATAGTCATTGCTGTTGTTATCTGGAAAAGTTTAGGTTAAGAATTGTCCTTGAATGTTTGGTAGAACGCACCTATAAATCCATCCAGGTCTGGTATACTTTTTGTGTGTGAAAATTTTAAACCACATTGCATTTCTATAATAATTAGGGTATTCAGATTTTCTATTTCTTCTTAAGTCAGTTCTGATAAATTTCTTTTTTTCTGATAATATATTTCATCTTAGTTTTCAAAGTTTTTATAATATTATCTTATTATATTTTTCATATTTAAAGCATTTGTATTTATGTTCCCTTCTCATTTATTTGACTATTGTTTATTTGTGTATTCTTTCTGTTTTTCTTTATTAATCATGCCAGAGATTTGTCCATTTTTTATTCTTTTAAAGAACCAGCTTACATATTTTGTTCTCTTGCTTATTCATTTGTTTTTATATTTAATATTTCTCTGCCTCCATTTTCTTTGGGTTTACTCTGTTCTTATTTTTCTTGCTCCTTAAGTTGGATGCTTAGCTCAGTACTTCTGAAGTTTTCTTTATTTCTATTGATCATGTATGAATTTAAGGCTGTAGTTTTGATATGTAGTATGTTCATTATTTTAAGTTCTAAATATATTCTAATTTCCACTATGATTCATTCCACTATTTCTTCTTTGATGCATGGATTATTTAGAAGGTGTTTTTGGTTTTTATTCCTAAAAGTATGGGGATTTTCTGGTTAGTTATCTATCTTTGATCTTTAGTGTAATTCCATTGCCATCAGAGAATATATTCTATATGATTTCAATCTTTCAAATTTATTGTGGCTTACTCTTTGGCCTTACATGTATTCAGTTTTTTGTATATGATCCATGTGTGCTTGAAAAGAATGTGCATTCTGTAATTACTGAGTGCAGTATTCTATAGATGTATTCACTGGATAAAGCTTGATTATTGTATTATTCAAATATTCTATATTCTTACTAATTTCTATGTATTTGATCTGTTAAATATTGATCTAGGTGCTTTAAAAGTTTTTCTTTTTTTTGTTAAAGATCTTGTAAATTTTTCTTTCATCTGTCAAGCTTTGCTTTGTATGTTTTAAAGCCATGTTATTTGGTATATTTTCCCGATGAATTGAATCTTTTATCATTATGCAGCAACCTACGACATCTCTGTCAATACTTTTTACTTTCAAGCCTGTTTTGTCTGATATTAGTAAGGATACCTTTCAACCTTTCTGTGTCCTTATATTTTATGTGTTTCTCTGGTCTATGTAGCTAGTTTTCTATTTTTTTTCACGGCATATGTTAACTAGATCATTTTAGTCAATTTATATTCATTTTGATTACTAATATTTTTATTGATTTCTATCGTTTTATCCTGTCCCTTTTCTGTCTCGCTCTTTTTATTCTTTTTACCTTACTTTGAATAGTCTGGGTTTCCAGTTCACGCAGGTATCTCGTTCATAGCCCCAAGCTGTATTTCCTATCCTTGATGCCCATCCATCACAATAGAAACTCAGGTTTCCCAGGAAAAGGTAAAGCTCCCTTTGGCATTTGTTTGCCTTCCAGGAGTCCCACGTTCACTTTGTTTTTGGCATCAGGGGATTCTTTCGTTTCTTGCCTGTTCAGCAATGGTAAGGTTATTCAGGGTATCTAACCCACCATATTGCTAGAAACAGAAGTTTATGTCACATTTACCTTTAATGACCAAATTATGGTTGCTGAAACTATATCCAGTCTTAGAGCTGGCAGTTAGTCTCCCTCTCCCAGTGTCTTCACGTAGGAGGCCCAGAGGGCAACCTACATGTGCCCACTGCTGTCGCTCTGTAGCCTGTCTTCCTCTCCAGCTCCAGTTCCACTGGTGAGGTTCCCCTGCCCACAAAGCCACTGATGAGTTCTTGCTACAGTCCCACCTGAGGCCTCCACAGCTTGGGCCTTGAGTGTGATGCACACACTACTGGGTCCTGGGCAGAGAGAATTATGATCTCCTCCTCACCCTCTGCCACACTTTGCCTCTTCAGCACTGTGGCACCTCTGCTTGGCCCACAATCTCACAAAGGTGAGGGGTGGTCACAAAACTCACTGCCTGCAGCGACCAGGCAGGGAACATATACAAGTGAAGAATGGAGGGCCCGGACTTCCCTGGTGGCGCAGAGCTTAAGAAGCCGCCTGCAATGCAGGGGACACGGGTTCCAGCCCTGGTCCGGGAAGATCCCACATGCCTAGGAGCAACTAAGCCCGTGCGCCACAACTACTGAACCTGCGTTCTAGAGCCCGCGAGCCACAACTACTGAAGCCCATGCGCCTAGAGCCCGCGCACCGCAACAAAGAGCAGCCCCCGCTCGCCGCAACGAGAGAAAGCTTGTGCGCAGCAACGAAGACCCAACACAGCCCCAAATAAATTTTTTTTTAAAAAGGAAAGAATGGAGGGCCCTTGGCCCTCCTGAAGAGCAGTCTCTACTACCCAGGCCAACTGTAGATCCATGGTAACTCTGGCTTCCTTCTTCTAAGTCTTTGAATTTTCAAGAGAAAGCAAAAGTCTGTATTTTAAAGAATTAACCAGATTTGAAAAAAAAAGTTTTTTCGCTTAAAAAAGCTGCACAGGCCAAACAAACAAGTCTGCAGACAATGTGAGGTTCACAGCTACACCATTTCTGTCACCTGTTGTAAACGGATCCTAGAGCAAAGGGATGGCGGAATGGCTGAGGGCAGAGAGGGGGAAGGAGCTCCTATACCAGCAGGGTCTGAGGACCCAGCACAGGCAATCAGAAGTGCTCTAGTGTGCACTGGTGTACTTCTAGGAGAGACTAACGCAGAAATGCCTGAAATGCCTCAGAAATGTGCATGGTGAGGAAAATCTGTGTCAAATTTTGATCTGTGCCTCCTCTTCATATTTGAAATTTTAAAGATGGTTTTCACTCCTAGAAAACTTATCTTGATGGCCCAGATTACTTTGTGTTTGTCATTTCCCACCAGATCTTAGAGAAATCACTTCTGGGAGGGGACACATTTAGTAGTGTGCAGATTCCTGGTGACCACTCAGAAGAATCCCACCTTATCTTCCACGGACTGAGTTGCTTGTCCGGCCCATGAATGTGTGGGCCTGCCACCTGCCTGAATTTGGGGAGGAGCCCTTTTCACATCTTGCTCATATCCCGTCACTGGGTTTGAATGGCATGACATCCCATCTTGAATGAGTGTGCCCTTGAGTGAGAAAAACAAAACAAGGAGGCTGTCTCCCTTAGCAACAAGAGACGCTCACACAGAATTTCCCAGTGCGGGAGAAAGTTGGGTTAAAAATAGTGAGATACACCTACCCATGGGCCTATCTCAGTTCGAAGAGTCTATCTGTGGTCATTGACATACATTTAAGAACTACGTTCATGGGACTTCCCTGGCGGTCCAGTGGTTAAGACTCCGCCTTCCAATGCAAGGGGTGCAGGTTTGATCCCTGGTCGGGGAGCAAAGATCCCACGTGCCTTGCGGCCAAAAAACCAAAACAGAAGCAATATTGTAACAAATTCAATAAAGACCTTCAAAATGGTCTACATCAAAAAAAATCTTTAAAACAAATTAAATTTAAAACAAAAAGAACTACGTTCACTTCATTTGTTTTCAATCACCTAATCTAAGATACTTTCATTGTCTCTTAAGTTTATTCGATTTCTTCCTTAGCTTGAAGACCAGCTTAGAGGGAAGTTCTTACCTGTCTTAGTGACTTCATAGGCCAATCCCTATCTTGGTCCCTTTCCTTTTTCCTCAGTCTTCTCCTCCCTTATAAGAAAATGTGTGGTAGTCAAAATGGCAGGAGCCGGACAGACCTGATATTCAAACACTGGCTCAACAACTCACTGGCAGTCTAGCTCCGACCTTGGATGAGTTACCCCGTCAAGGGCTTATAGCTGCCCTGTGGCATCAACCAAATACCAGGCCTCCTGTGGGCAGCTTCAGGGACATGCACATAAGGTAGAGAGGGAAAAAGTGTCCTCCTAGCCAGCAGGACCAATTCAGTCAACCCTAGCAACCCGTAGAATGATAACATGTCCACATATCCCATAAGTTAGTTAACAGAGTCAATTTTACTCATCTGTAAAATGGGGTGATATCTTCCAGGAAAGGTAAAGTGCCTGCTTCAATATTCCTGAGTTTCCTCCTTTCTCTCTCCTTCCTTCTCCCCAAGACCTGTACTTCTATTAAAATACTCAGTGCTCTAAGCCTGGAGATACAGAATACATTTTTTTAAGTGTGTATGTCAAGAGGCTACGAAAGCTTTGATATACACCCATCAACGTGTATTTACCTCCCCCCTCCCCCAGTCTGTTAGATAAAGGGGCTCCTTTGCAAAACACAAAGCTGGTCTATCTGCCCGTTGCTTAAAGCCCTTCAGCGGCACCCCATTTCTTTCAGGGTAAAGAGCAGACCTGTCGCAAGGCTTGTCCGCGCCCTGCATGCTCCGGCCCTACCTCCCTCCCCAGCTCAGCTCACCCGGGCTCCCCTGCTTTCAGTGAAACCGGCACCCGGGCTCTCTGAGTCTCCGACAGTTCGCGTGCTTCCCTCTCCTCTTCACCCGGTTACCTCCTTCTTGTTCTTCTCACTCCAGCGCAAGCATCTCAGCCCCAGAGAAGGCTTCTCTTCTCCCCTCTCCAATCAGGTCCCGTCCGCCTGTCACAGGCTCTCACATCTGCGTCGTAGCGTCTTGCATGGTGCTCGTTTTACATTTCTGTGTGTGATGATGGTATGAAGTCTGTCTCTCCAGAGTATAAGCTCTGGGAGAGCGGGAGCCATGTTGCTGTGCGCTCCCCACTGTACCCTCGTGCCCTGTCCTGTGCCTGACACATGGTGGGTGCTCAGGGAATATTTCCTGCTGAATGAATGCATGAAAAGAAGGCTTTGACGTGCAGAACACGACAGGTAGACTCACTAAGTACGTGGCCACAAAGGCTCCTGATGAGCCAGGACGTGGGATTCCATAGACAACTAAGTGTATGAATACAAGGGACAGATGCAGTCGAACTCACGGTGAGCTTTTTACGCCGTAGTGCCTCACTGTAAATGCACCATCCTTTTTGCGCTCTGTTTAATTTTTGTAGATTTCGCAGCATCAGTGAGACAGCGTATGTAAAACCTTACCGTGCCTAACAGTTTTTTAAATGCCCTTAATCTTTAAACTATATTACAGTTCACACCTTGTTTTCCTCATCTGTAAACTCCCTGTCACCAAATGTGAATGACAAGGTAAGAGTGGAAGATAAAGTAAAAGGAGGTCAAACAGGAAATAATGAAGAACTTCAAAAGCATGAGGTATGCAAAACATGGCAGAATAAAGGTTTACAAGACAGGTGTGCTGGAGCCTATTAGAAAAGGTCCACGGGGGAGCAGTGCAATTGGTCAAATGATGGGAAAACCAGAGCTTAGCAGAATATTCAAACTCTGCAGAGCTGAGTCCCATGAGGTCAATGCAGATAAATGAGGTAAGGAGTTGATAAAATCGAAAGCATGAGAGAAGAGAGCTAACAAGTGCTTAAGAGAGGAACAAAGCAGTCCAGCTGGAGGAGCAAAGCAGTTGTCTGGGCCCGGGTAGGTCATTTCAGGGACCCTGCACTGCAAAGATCACCTACCCAGTATTTCATCACCTCCGGTTGCTGACACTCAGTAAACACAGAAAGCTTATCCCTGCATAAAGCGTGAGCCTTTACATGTCATCACAGCCCGTGTCACTCAGCCACCCATTGTCTCTCAGCCGTCACTGTGAATCACCCTTCAGACCATCTGCAAATGTGAGGTTTTTCCTTTATTGTTTGATTCTGCTCCGTGCCTTTTGTGAAGGAAGAGAAAAACCTCTCACAAAGATCAAATCCATTACCTTTCTCTTTTCAGAGTCTGACCTAGGAACACTGTGTTAAAGGTGCTACACAAGTTCCTTTCGGGAATGAGGGAGAGCATTGCCTTGATTAGAGAAGGAAGGGAGCCGTAGGCAGCGGAGACGGCTCACTGGCGCTAGACTCCATTGTCAATTATTCAAGGTTCATTATCCCACGGTGGGGGGGGGAGGGGGGAGGAGGAGGGGGAGAGCTCCGTTTCTCTGCTCTGTTTCTTCTTCTATTGGATGCCCAACTTTGAACCATTTCAAAAGCAACTTCCCATGAGGGCTCGTTAAAGGTTTGGTAAGGAATCAAAGGGTTAGTGTTAGGATTGCATCTTGGTGGGGAAAGACACAGAAGAAATTGAATAAATTAGAAGTGAGGAGAATCTTTGCATTTTAATTATTCATCTTTTTTTTTTTTTTTGTCTATGGAAAAGAATGAGAACATTTACAAACCACTGCTGTGGTCTGACAAACACATTTTATTTGCCTCTTCAATGAGGGGAGGATCTGTGCGAATAGTTTCCTCTTTTATACTAAGCCATCACTTCTGTCTTTATCTGAGAATAAATCAAGATTTCTTTCCTCTTCATTTTTACAAAATGTCTTCCCAGTGTTCATGCAAATTGCCCATCTGCCTGAAGTTCTTTGTCATCCTATCTCTCCCCCAGACCTAAAGCTCTTCTGCTGGGTGGATAGAGAGTCACTCGGTGTGCTCTGTCTACCGTTCCACTTCTCAGTTTTAATCAGAAAAATGGGCATGAAATACATCTTGATCGTGATTCACATAGGATTTTGTTTGCACAGCAGAGCAATTCAGAAGCTATCAAGAGCCAGGTGTTCTATTCTTCAAATGTGATTCCAGGCCATTCACATTTCTTCTCGGAGGTGCCCCGGTATGTCACCCCTTTGGCAAAACAGCATCCTCATACCACAGCCTGTTCTTTCCCTGGGGCTGCTTCCTGGCACCTGCGCTATTGAACAAAGAAATGGCCTCTGTTCCTGCCTGCGGAACATTGCTGCCTCCTTCTCTGGGATGAAAAGATCGTTACTGTGTCTGACTCCTGGCTGATTCAACTTGACAAGACACTTGTTTTTCACGAAGTACTTCTGTATATTGGGATCCACTACCTCTTGACCCTGTATAAAACAGCACAATCTGCAAGGCAGTCTTGTCTCATTATTGGCTAACTTTGGGAGGTGTGGACTGACATCCCTTCTAAATGCCTAACCTGAATTTCTGGCTGCCTGTTGGACGTGCAAGACACTCATTTTCCATTTCAAACGAGCCAGGATTTCTTGACATGATGCCATCTTAGTGGCTCATGTCTTTGTGTAATTATCTGCCAGAAGGATGGCTATACCACTAGGACACTGTCAGCAATATTAGTCTCTTGCAGGAAGAAAAGGAGACTCCTCAACCTATTAGCATGACTTTGCTTTGTAGGAGACCTTGAGAGAAGAATGATTGATCCCAGAAAAGAAAGTTAAGGTCAAATGTAAGGAAGCAAATAGAAGTAATATTAATGAATATTGAATATTGGGTCATTTTTAAATATTGCCTTCCTAGCTCCAAAGAGAAAGGGCAAGGAAAACTGGGAGGTGTATCTGATATCAAAGGGAATTGGGGAGCAAACTGCTGAGTCACTGCTTGGAATTAGCTACTTACCTCAGGACTATGCTGGGTCTCAAGCAGGGGATGGCCTGGAGGAAGCCAGGACACACAGCCTCAATCTTTGTCTTCCTGGAAATGGACATCTACATTAAGGAAACTTATGCCAAATTATGTGTTCTCTTCTTTCATTTCACTGCCGCTGTCACAGTACACACCCTCAGCTTTGTTAGCCTGAACTATTCCAGTATCCAGATGGGTCCCGCTTGTCTCTAATTTCTCCCGTTCATGCTTCATACTGCCACCCAAATTATATTCCTAAATTGCAGGTGTAATCAAATATCTTGTCTCCTCAGAAGTTTTCAGTAACCTCCCTTTGCTTGCAGGGTTAGATCTAAGTGTGTTAAAATTTTTTGTTTTTAATTGTTTTGTGTATGGTCTGTCCCTCTCTCTCTTTTTTTTTTTTTTTTTTTTTTTTTGCGGTACGCGGGCCTCTCACTGCTGTGGCCTCTCCCGTTGCGGAGCACAGGCTCCGGACGCGCAGGCTCAGCGGCCATGGCTCACGGGCCCAGCCTCTCCGTGGCATGTGGGATCTTCCCAGACTGGGGCACAAACCCGTGTCCCCTGCATCGGCAGGCGGACTCTCAACCACTGCGCCACCAGGGAAGCCCTCTCTCTCTTTTTTTTTTTTTTTTTTTGGAAGGTCTTCTACAGTCTGGCCTAACACAGTTTTCCTTCTTTACAAGCTACTCTATCCCCCCAATTTATACTCCAGCCACTGCTAGTTCTAGGACACACAGTGCTATTTCACACTTTCATATCTTCCCTCATCCTTTTTTTCCCAAGTGGAATTTCCTCTCTGTCCATATCTATCCTTAAAACCCTGCTCATCTTTCAGGAGCCAGTTCATGAAGGCTTCACCAAGTCCTACCGCCCACTCCCACCCCCACCCCCATTCAGATAAAGTACTCCTATCACACACTTTTGAATATATTTTTATTATGAAATATTGTAAAGTAGAAAAGAGATTATAGAATATATATGTGCAGTTTAAACAACAATGATAAAATAAGTACCCACAAACCACTACCCAGCTTAAGACATAGAGCAGTGCCAATATATTTAAAGCCTTCTCTATCTCCTCTCCCTCCATTCCTCTATCTGCCTCAGGTAGCTCCTCCCCTGAAATCTGTGTTTATCATTCCTTTGCTTTTCTTTATAGTTTACCACACGTGGATATACCCCTGCACAATATACTGTTTCATTTCACATGTTTTTGAACTTTACCAACATAGAATTATATCTTTGTATATTTTCTTGACTTTTTTAGCTCAACATAGTTTGTGAATGTCACCCATGTTAATGTGTATTACTGTAGTTTATTCATTTTCACTACTGCCTGGTTTCCTATAATACGAATATGAATTTATTTATCTATGCCCTGTTGACGGGCATTGGGGTGGTTTCCAATTTCTTAGTATTAGAAACATCACCATTTTGAATATTTCATTTAAAGGTCTCCTGGTACACACGTGCAACATTGTCTCTCAGGAAATATTCCTGAATCTATTCCTAGGAGTAGATTTGCAAAGTCCTGGGATCTGGGCAACTTCAAATTGACTACGTAATGCCAGAAAAATTTCCGAAGTGTTTGTACTAATATATTTACTCCTACATACAGTATATGATCTGTTGCTTTATATCCTTGTCAAAATTAGATATAAAATCAATATTAAATTTCTGTTAGTGTAGTAGATGTGAAATGCTACATCGTTATGGTTTTAGTTTTCTTCCAGAGCACTAATGAACATCTTTTTATGTGTCTGAGTTATTCATTTTCCTCTTCTGTGATATGTGTGTTGATGTCTCTTGCCTGCATTTCTATTGTTATTGTTGCCTTTCCCTAATTGATTTTTATACGTGATGGATATTGTATTTTTGTTGGTTACATGCACTGCATATATCTTTTCCCAGTTTGTGGCAGCTCTCTCTCCTTTATGTCCCCTTTTGATGAAATCAGATTCTTAAATTTTGCATAATCAAATATATCAATATTCTGTATTATTTGCATTTTGGTGATTTAAGACATCCTTTCCTATCTTATGGTCATATTTTTTCTAGAGGTTTTAAAGTTGGACCCTTCACGGTTAAATCCACAACCCCTTAGGAATTGGTTTTTGTATGTGGTATGAGGTAGAGATTCATCCTAAAAGATGTTTAACCACAGCACTTAGTTCATTTCAGTGTGTAGTTTAATTTAGTATGTTAGATTGTAAACACCTTGGGGTGTGATATTTTATCATAATCATCTCTGTATCCTCTGCTGTCTTAGCACAACACTTCCTCCCTAGTGGGTACTCAGGAGGGTCAGAATATCATGGCCGTTGGACACCTCCCCGTGCCCCTGACCTTACACACTGTGCTTCTGATAACACTAGGAAGAAAGCCCTGTAGCAAGGAGCACAATGGCTTTTTTTCTCCATTTTATAGGATATTTCCCCTTCCCCATCCCATCCTCTGCAGATGTTCTCATAAGCTATTCCCCTGTTCTGTTCTTCATATGCACAGCCAGAGACTGGAACTCGTAGATATCAGGGAACACTGTCAATGGCCAGCCAGTTTTGTTTTGGCCCACAATAGCCTAATAGTACACCTTCCAGAAGTATTGTAGGAAGCCAGGGACAGGCCTCCTTCCACAGTGTGGAACTGATCCCAGCCTGCATTCAGATAATCCAGCATGGCTCAGACATCATAAATCATGGAGGAGTATCTGTTGTGTTCTGGGGTGCCAGTTTCCTTAACCACAGACTGGCAGTAAAATGAAAATTTCAATGGATTCACTTTGCTTTTCAACCACCAGAGTGAGTTAAGGTGGCACTGAATACAAGTATAAAGTTCTTTTCTGAATCATACAAGCATGAAAGGGAAATACTTCAGTTACCAGCCTCAATATATTCATGTGTGCTTATTCCATGCTTTCAATTCTGAGCAACTGAAGACGTATTTATTCAGTATTTCCCAGAATAAACATTTCTAGAACATGCAGAGAAACACTGGGAAGCACTGTGGGTGGCAGAGTAGCCTAAGGGAAAGAGCCTGGCTTTGGGCAGATCCCAGCTTAGTCACTTACTAGCTGAGTAACCTCAACTTCCTCATCACAAAATGGAGATCAAGACATACCTACCTTGAAGAGTTTTTAAAATAATTAAATGAGATAATTAATGTAAGTGCACAACACTGCCTGGTGTGTTCTCGGTCATCAATAAATTATTTAAGGGTGATGATGAAAAAGAGAGAGAGGAAGAGGAATAATGATTGATTTTGATGACCCAATCCCTGTTCTTTGGAAATACTTTATGACAACTACTTTAATACATACTTTATGACAACTACATGGATCAATAACTCAGAAACAAAGTTGGATGCAATAAGAGCTGTAATTATCATAACAGTATTTTCCAAGCCAAAAATTGAAGTGTGATCTGACAAATAAATGAATCCAAGAGCATATTAGGATCTAATATTAGAAATCAGGAATGTTTCAGAATATCTGAGACTAGCAGTCCCTATAACTATGATAGAAGCACCGATCGTTTGCCATAAGGAAGATTAGTTTTGTCTTGGAGAGAGTTCTTAGAGAAAATGATATGTGAGTGGGGTCCTGATGTACTTTCAACAGGTTGCTATCAGGAAAGAGAGGAAGAATTTCAGATAGCAAAGGGAGTATCGTGGAACAGGATGGAAGACATGGCCCTATCCCCCAGATGCCTTTTTATCATATAGAAAAGATTGTAGATAATCCTCAGGACTCCAAAGACTCCCCTAGGGTAGGAATGGAAGCTGCAAAAATAGATGGTGATAAAATGAGCAGGAACCTGAGTACTACCTCATACCCACACCTCTGTTTCAGTCAAAGCAGCTTTGATTTTTAAAAAAATTTTATTGGAGTATAGTTGATTTACAACATTATGTTAGTTTTGGGTGTATAGCAAAGTGGTTCAGTTATACATATACATATATCCATTCTTTTTGAGATTCTTCATATAGGTTATTATAGAATACTGAGTAGAGTCCCCTGTGCTATATAGTAGGTCCTTGTTGGTTATCTATTTTATGTGTAGTAGTGCGTGTATGTAAATCCCAAGCTCCTAATTTATCCCTCCCTGCCACGTTTCCCCTTTGGTAACCATGTTTGTTTTCAAAAATCTGTGAGTATGTTTCTGGATCATCTCCCGGTCTATCCATGTTGCTGCAAATGGCATTATTTCATTCTTTTTAATGGCTGAGTAATATTCCATTGTATATATGTACCACATCTTCTTTATCCATTCCTCTTTATCTATTCCTAAATGTTGATGGACATTTAGGTTGCTTCCATGTCTTAGCTATTGTAAACAGTGCTGCAGTGAACATTGGGGTACATGTATTTTTTCGAATTATGGTTTTCTCTGGATATATGCCCAGCAGTGGAATTGCGGGATCACATGATAGTTCTATTTTTTGTTTTTTAAGGAACCTCCATACTGTTCTCCACAGTGGTTGTACCAATTTACATTCCCACCAACAGTGCAAGAGAGTTCCCTTTTCTCCACACCCTCCCCAGCATTTATTGTTTGTAGACTTTTTGATGATGGCCATTCTGACTAGTATGAGATGATACCTCATTGTAGCTTTGATTTTCATTTCTCTTATAATTAGTGATGTTGAACATCTTTTCATGTGCAAAGAAACTTTGGTTTTATATATCATTTATTGCCTTTCTCAAGTAAAATTTCATTTCTTAAAGACTTTCCATTGCTTACTGAAAGGGAAAGAAACCCATATTATTGGGTAGGTATGCTTAGCCCTTGCCTTGTATTCTGTGACTAATCCATGTGGTGCCTTTGGTGATCCTATGATAAGTTTTGTTTTAGTTACTTGTCTTGCAAAATTGTCTGAGTCCTACTTGGGATAGAGGTCAACAGTGTAGTGGATGTCATTCAGGTCTGGGACCAAACTTTGTTTTAAAATGAGGGGGCCCAAGGAGGATGTGGAGCAAGCACAAGCCAGTGCTGAACGCAGGGCTGTGTGATTCAGATTGTGGTTCAGACTCTTTTGTGGGGAAAAGAAGCCCTTCTGAATGTCTACTAGGAGTTGAGATAGCGACCTTGAACAGAAGAACACTGGTGGGAAACTTACACAATACAACATGGCACCCTCCCAGCCTGGCCCTAGAGGGATGTACTGAATAGACAGGCTCCTTTGGGATAGGTATGTCTCGTGTCTGAGCTCCTTAAATTTCCAAAGGAAAATTAGAGAAGCCTCTGGAGGAAAAAAAGCAACTCAGATGTGTCATATGGGAAACTACACAGAATGTCATCATCTAAGAATGTTGTCACTGTAAGAAGAGTATAGGAATCAGTGAAGCACAGAGTTTTTAAACTCTTGGGTGTTTGTATCCCCACTCATTTGTGCTGGCCTTTTAAAATTGGCCACACTATTATCACTGGCACATCAAAGTGTCTTGGAATGAAATAAATCCATGTAAATGTTCCATTTAGCTCCCAGGTATCCAAATGGCAATAAAACTTACATTTAGAAAAGGTAAACTAAATAGAAAATAGAAATACATTGGAAATGCCCAAGAGAACGTGGCCATAGTTAGAGAAACGGGACAAAAAAGGTATGGGATAGCTTTCTGTGCTAACAAAGATACTGCTTCTTGATGCAGCAAGGAGGCTTATGGTATAAGAGCTTACAGAAGCTCATACTTTATATGGTTCTGTGTAGATCATAATAATAGATGACATAAATGCTCTTCTATTAGAGAGGCAAAACCTTACCTTTTTAGTGACATATTATTGCTTTCGAAAATTGTTGAGAATATCTAATTTTGAAAAGGGACAGATTGGCTTTAAGAAGTTCCCTAGGTAATTCTGATGCATACCTCTGGGTAAAACCTACTTTTGAATAGGCTAGAATAGGCAATTGAGCATTAAGTGGGCCACTATTGTAAAATATACAATGTAAGGCCAAGAAAGTGGTTAATCTTTTATAACTCAGTTGTTTCCTAAATATTTCACTAAGCAAATTACAGGATGGTTAAAATAATTCAACTTTGATTTATATGATTCTTTCAAAAAATACTTTTTATTTCCTGAAGACCTCTTAAAACAGCTATGGGTTAACTTCTAATAAAATCTTTGTCTGCAAATTACAATTAAAATATTTGAGTTAGTAATTCGTTCTTAATACATTTCATGATACTTTACAAGTGCAGTGGCAAGATTAAGTGTAGGTATTGTTCTTAAACCTGAAATTGTGATAATTATTCACTGTATGTAACCTAAAGGTGTTAGAAATCATTTGTATTTGAAAATGAGGGTACGTGTAAGACTCTAAAAACCTCCAGTCTTATAAGATTTCAAGATTTATGTATAGGGCTATTGGAATCAAAACAATGGGAATGCTGGCACTGATGAGGCCAAATTAACCAAAGGACACTATGGGAAGCTCAGAGGAAGGCCAACAGGGATGGAGACTTGTATTTGGTTGAGGCAGCATTACAAACGGGATGAAGGACAGATTCTTGATAACCAGTGCTAGGACAAATGGTTATCCATACAGGTAGAAATAAATCTCTACTTCATACCATGTGCAAAAATCAACTCCTGGTAGATTAAAGATTGAATGTGAAAAGCAAACTACAAAAACCTTTAGAGGAAAATATATGTATTTCATCTGGCTTGAAAAGGATTTTTTAAACAAATCACGAAATGCTCAAACCACCGTAAAGGAATATTACTGATAAATGTGATTCCATTAAAATTTTAAGCATCTCTATGACAGAACACCATGAACCAAGTGAAAAGACAAGCCTCGCATTAAGGGAATGTATTTGCAATACATAAAACAGACAAAAGCATGCTATCCTGAACATATACATAATATAGAGCTTTTATGATTAATAACAAAAAGGCAATCCAATGCAAAAAAATGGACAATGTACATGATGAAGACATTTATGACAGAAGAAATCCAAATGGCTAATAGACATCTGCAAAGATGTTCAACATCAGGAAAAAGCAAATTAAAGCAATAAGAGCATTTTCTCTCCATCAGATTGGCAAATGGTGAAAAGTCTGGCAATTCCAAACATGGGCAAGGATGTAAGGAGCTGGGAACTCTTATTCACGACTGGTGTTAAAGTAAATCAGTGCTGCCACTTTGGAGAGCAGTTTGGCATCAAATACATTTGAAGCTGCACATATACCCTCCAAATCAGCACTCCACGGATCTATGTGTGTACCCTGTTCTTGCTCATATACACCAGGAGACACATTTACAGTTACCTTTATTGCAGCATGGTTTTTTGGGGTGTTTTTTTTTTTTTGCGGTACACGGGCCTCTCACTGTTGTGGCCTCTCCTGTTGCGGAGCACAGGCTCCGGATGCGCAGGCCCAGCAGCCATGGCTCACGGGCCCAGCCACCCCGCGGCATGTGGGATCTTCCCGGACCGGGGCACGAACCCGTGTCCCCTGCATCGGCAGGCAGACTCTCAACCACTGCACCACTAGGGAAGCCCTGCATGCATTTCTTATATGAACTTCTCAACAATCTTATGAGATAGGCATCATGAGATAGACACCATGATTGTCCCCATTTTCAGATGAGGAAACTGGGATTTATGGAGGTTAAATGACTTGTCTAACACCTCTAAGTTAATTAGTGATGTTAGTCATAAGACACAAACCCAGGGCTCCTAATCCCACCAAAGCCCATGTGTTAATCACATTGCTACACTATCTCCCTCTCCAGTGTCCATCATGCCTTCACAACATAAATTATCAAATGTAAACAATCACAATTTAAAAATCAAAACATTGTGTTAGAATAAAACCTGGCATATTAAAGTCTAACAATATTGGGCTTCCCTGGTGGCGCAGTGGTTGAGAGTCTGCCTGCCGATGCAGGGGACACGGGTTCGTGTCCCAGTCCAGGAAGAACGCACATGCCACCGAGCGGCTGGGCCCGTGAGCCATGGCCGCTGGGCCTGCGCGTCCGGAGCCTGTGCTCCGCAATGGGAGAGGCCGCAACAGTGAGAGGCCCGCCTACTGCAAAAAAAAAGTCTAACAATAAATAGATATTATGCACATTTTAGTCAGTGACCCATTTCTTTTAGAAACTCTTGTCTAATAAGGACTTTAAAAAGAAATGAAAATGAGGTCACTTTTCAATTATCCAGAGTGAAGGTGAGTAAGTAAAATTAATAGACAGTCCACAAGCTCCATTCAGCTCCCTATTTTTATTCTGTTATTCCTCTCTGTGTGGTATGATGTAAGATCCTAGCTTGGATCTTTCCAATTATCTAGAAAATGGTGACTCAGGCCGAGGATAAAAGACTGAGTTGCCTACATTCCATTTAGAGAATCACCAGCAGTGATTGCTGGGGCCTGCTGGGGGTGCTGCTGTTTCACAGAACCAGCCCTACTGATTTGTCCTTCCTTACACTCTCCACATGCAGAGTAGAAACAAGAGCTCTCCTTGAGAAAAAGAAGAGTCTGTGAAGCATTAATCATCCCTTTTCCCTACCCAACCCTACCCCCCCTCCCATGAGGGAAAGAGGTATTAGACTTGTCCTGTTGCCCTCCTTCATGATTGGGGATGCTTGAACCATCTTTGCCCTGTACCCCGTGAGAGACCCATGACTGTTTCTTGCTCTAAAGTGGCTGAGCTGTTGAATTGGCAGAGACCTGATAAGCTGGAGAAGGGAGAAAAAGAGGAAAGATAAAAAGTGAAGAGAGGGAGTTCTGGGTGAGCCTACACTCCCACCATTTCCCATCGGTTGAGTGGACACTACAGAAGGTGATTTGAGACTTAGGCCATCTCTCTGGAGCGATGTTTTCTGGCCAAAGGGACCCCTGCTAAAAGAGGCTATAGGTTGTATTATCCATAGTGGAGGAAAGGGAAGCTGAATGGAAAAAGAAGAGACCAGCCTCAACCGTGCCTCACAATGTGGAGAGGAAACTCCACATCAGATCTTCCAAAGAAGTGACCCAAAACATCCTCAGGAGAGAGGCAGCATTTGGATGTCCACGAATTTAAATTCCCTGAGGTCAGAAATCTTGTCTTCCTTGATTCCCACCATAATCCCCAGCACCTAGAATAGCCCCGGCACAAAGTAAACACTCAGTTAAGATTAAGATCTGCCACACAGAGAACAGAAGCAAAAAGAGGAGAACAGACCTGCCACCAGTAACTCATTTTTTTCTAAATTTATTTATTTATTTATTTTTATTTTTGGCTGTGTTCGGTCTTCGTTGCTGCACGCAGGCTTCCTCTAGTTGCGGCGAGCGGGGGCTACTCTTCGTTGCGGTGCGCGGGCTTCTCACTGTCGTGGCTTCTCTTGCTGTGGAGCACGGGCTCTAGGTGTGCATGCTCAGTGGTTGTGGCTCGCGGGCTCTAGAGCACAGGCTCAGTAGTTGTGGTGCACGGGCTTAGTTGCTCCATGACATGTGGGATCTTCCTGGGCCAGGGGTCAATCCTGTGTCCCTTTCATTGGCAGGCAGATTCTTAACCACTGCACCACCAGGGAAGACCACCACCAGTAACTCTTGATTGCTCCAGAGAACGTTGCCTTCTTACATTACCCTGCCATCAGAGCTTCTCTAGCAGACTGGAGAGATGAGGGAGAGTGAGGGGTTGGGGAGAGAGCAGAACAAGACCCTTTCCCTGCTTAAGTGCTCAGGCCTTCAGCCTAGAGGGGCAGGGGGTAGGGGGAGCTCTTAATTGAAGATAAGGTTGCAATGCAAACTGTACTATACTTTTTTTTTTTTTTTGCGGTACGTGGGCCTCTCACTGTTGTGGCCTCTCCCGTTGCGGAGCACAGGCTCCGGACGCGCAGGCTCAGCGGCCATGGCTCACGGGCCCAGCCGCTCCGTGGCACATGGGATCTTCCCAGACCGGGGCACGAACCCGTGTCCCCTGCATCGGCAGGCGGACTCTCAACTACTGCGCCACCAGGGAAGCCCTATACTATACTTTTTAATAGCTAAAAGTGCTGAAAAATCATGGAATTGTAATACCACCCAGCAGGAAAGGGGAGGGGCAGTTAACAGAGCACAGCTGGTAACAGTTACTGGAAAAATACATCAATCGCACATTCATACCTCAGTGACCAGAAACAATTCAATCAAACAAGTTACATTCATAATGTGAGATCCTTGGAAAACATAGGCGATTAGAAAACAAGTATTCTCCATCAGAGCAACCCTGCAGAATTGTTTTTCTAGGAATGGTGATGAATTTGGAAGTTTCCACTCACACGTTTATACTCAGTCCTTTTGGTGACAAGTGGCCCATATTTGTAAAGTGACGAAGCAGCGTCACACCAAAAACAATGCAAGACTGAACAGAGACAATATAGGAAGGGTCAGCTCCCAAAAGTAGCAACATAACGATGAACTCAGGCGCACTGGAGGGGCCGTCACCGAGAGATATCCAAAGGTTACTAGGAAATGTAAGAAAGCGAATGGGAGAGATGACGAGGGTCGTAGTCCAAGGCAGGAGCCAAGCACAAAAACACAGAACCTACACTTCAGGAAGTGGAAGACAGGATCAGAGGAAGCATCGTGAAGTGGATCCAAGTCATTCCTGAATGTCCAGCCACACGAAGTGTTAAAGGAACCAGTCCAACCCAAATGAAGGAGTCAGTGGCATGGGAGAGCTCAAGCTAACTAACCATGCAGCAATCAACCTGCTGTCTTGGTACCAATGACGCTCGCAATGCAGTATTCATAAGTTAATCAGCTCCCAGTGTAAAAAACAAATGGTGATTTCATTTCCCAAAGTTAATATGAATTTTTCTTTGTTTTCTCTAGCTCATAGGGAGTATGTTTGCTTTGTTTATTCGTTTGTTTGAGAATTAAATGAGATAATGCTTCTAACATGCCTAGAAAGTATCTGGCATAAAACTGTGTTCAGTAAGTGCTAATTATTTTGAAGTGTCCGTTTTTTCATCTGAGTGGTTCACAACTGTGTAACAAGATCTTGGGCCATTAAATGAGAGTTTAGTATACAGATAGAAATCTAGAAGCATGTATGGAGTCGTGTCAGTGTGAATGTTCACACAGAGAACTGAAGATAATTTGAGTCTAGTTAAGATGCATGCTAGAGTTGTATCACTTTACCTGCCTTTTTCAAAATAATTAATCTTGAAACTTAATTATTATTAATTATGCTATATTTAATAATAGCAGCAAGTGGTACCCTGAGCTCTGAAGATGGAGGATGTCTCATATCAGATTCCCAACTGCAGTCAAATCTCATGACCTCACATCAAATTGCATTTCTTTTCTCCCAATATTCTCTGCATTTCATTGGATGCAGGGGTCATTTTTTCAAGAATTTGATAAAAGAGTAGAGGAAGCAAAATGATTGTGAATCAGGATGTAGGTGGGAAAGTCTCATTTTGAAAACGGCTGATTTACCATGGCATGTACGGGGAATTCTGAGAACAGCTGCAGTTACACTAATCAGACAGTTATTCACCTAAACTGCAAAGTGGGAAGAGTTCAAAAAGTGCATTGCGAAGCTACAATAAACCAGAGGCTTTTCATTCTAGTGACTTAAGAAAGCTTTACATTTTTATTTCCAACTAACCTATCAATACTGATGTCACTTAAATACTCCTAAAGAATATTATCTCCTCATTATTGCCAGGAAACATGCTGCCCAGTTTCATAGCTCAGCTGTTCTCATGCATGGATGGACAATCTGAATTAACTTGAACAGAAACAAGATTTTTAGACACTCGGCTACGTTCCTAGTAGTAAGATTTAAGTAATTAATATGTGACTTTAAATAGTAAAAGAAGATAAAGTGCATAATGTTTATTTTGTGCATCAAAATGATAGTGATACAATGCTACTCTTTCTGTTTATTCAGTGTTAGCATATGAATGGAAAAACTATTATAATCCACACATTCATTGCCGGTATAATTGAATATGGTGGCAATGAGTAAAGATCCTCTGGAGAGCTGTCTTAAAATTAAGCGATTAAAGACTCTTTTCAATGTGACCAAACTAAGGTCGTCGACCCCAGAGACATGAGTTTTTCTGCCCTGTCTACAGACTCCTTGGGCATATTAAAATCGGACCCAAGGCCATCCATTTTCCTGTTGATCTGAAGCTTCGACCCTATAAACATAACATTTATTCATGGAGAAAGTAGCTGAAGTGATCAGGGAAGTTTAGGACGTGAAGTACTAACTAGATCTATCTACAATTAGAGGTTTGCTCATTACACCTTTAATCATACCTTCTTCCACATCCTGCTCATGCTTGAATGAACCTGGACTTCAGAGCTATTTGTGAGACATGATCGTGTGTATATTTTTATTTTATTTTATTTTATTTATTTATTTTTTGGGGGGTGCTGTGTTGGGTCTTCATTTCTGTGCGAGGGCTTTCTCTAGCCGTGGCAAGCGGGGGCCACTCCTCATCGCAGTGCGCGGTCCTCTCACTATCGCGGCCTCTCCTGTTGCGGAGCACAGGCTCCAGACGCGCAGGCTCAGTAGTTGTGGCTCACGGGCTTAGTCGCTCCGCGGCATGTGGGATCCTCCCAGACCAGGGCTCGAAACCCTGTCCCCTGCATTAGCAGGCAGATTCTCAACCACTGCGCCACCAGAGAAGCCCATGTGTATATTTTTAAACAATAGCCCAAAGGTTAATAATAAGTCACAAACATCTTAAATAGTTTCGTGTATCTATAGAAGGAAGCTTGAACTCTGAACTAAGTAAAAACCCTCTAGTGTGCCACTCTCCCCTCCTCAACGATGCTGAAGCAGCCTTGAGAAGAACAGGGAGCCCTGGGTTTGGGAATTAGAGAACCTGTGTCTTGTCTCTTGACCTCCACTTATAAGCTATGTGACCTTCACAAAGCCTTATTCCTCCCTCAAGCTCAGAGTCCTTGCCTTAAAGTGAGGAGAATAGAAACCCAGAGATGAAGTAGTAAGATGGGCTCCTGGCCCTCCGTGGCCCTGTGTATGGTTTAGTGTGTATAGTGGGTGTATTGTTAGCAACCACTTCCTTTATTTACTTTAACCCCCAATCAATCAGTCAGCCAATCATTTCTCTCTCGCTCTCTCTCGCTCTCTCTCTCTCACACACACACACACACACACACACACACACACACACACACACACCAGTCAGTGCTGCTAGATGCTACAAAGTATATTGTACAAGTGTAAATCATGATCTCCGCTTTCAAACTGTACTTTGGGGGTATAATTATAAGTCTCATCTGAATTTATTTTCCAGGGCTTCTATGTCTGCTTTCAGCCAGCTTTGCCAGCACAGGCATGGTTATATCAGAAAGAAAAGGGGTGCCTCCATCTTGTGGCTGGGTCTTCTTTAGCTGGTTCCTGGCAAAGCCCTGCTCTTTCTAACCTTACTTCTCATGGCAAGTAGAAGAAGACTGTATTGTTTTTACTTTTATATACTTTTTCACCTTTATATCGTAACAGGTATTATGAACTTTTTTTAGCCCTTGTTGTCACAGAATTCAAGGTTATCCTTGGCCGGAATGCAGTAGGCAGCATTTATTCATTCACTTAAGAAATGTTAATGAATCTCTTATCCTGTGCTAGTCACCTTAGTCAACAGTGGAAAAACAATCGTGAACACAGAACTGCCCTCAAAGTGTTCTGACCCCAAAGCACCCTCTCAAACTCCCACACACCCTCAACTCCCTCAAGGACTCTCCTTCCATTAATCTTTTTATACCTTACACAGTAATAATTTTTGTCCTCACTACAAGTAAATTTTTATTATCTATTTTTTTTAAGGCAGTGTGTTCGCTATTACTAGGTGGTACAAAGATATAATCCCTCTTTCCAGGAGTTTATAATTTAGTAGGTGCACAAGTGGTGGGGGGAGGAATAAATACACAGATGATTAGAATAAGAGGCAGGGGTGCAGTAACGGCTGTAAGAGAGGCATGGCCAGCGTGCAGTGGAGGCCTAGAGAAAGGAGGTGACATCTCCCCCAGGAGGGACCAGAGACAGCTTCATGGAGGAGTTGAGTGGAGCCTTGAAGAATGGGTACAAGTACAAGATAAGACTGGAGGAGTTGGGAAAATGGCAAGAAAAACTAGCAGAGGTGAGGGCAAGATAAAAAATGCAGGGATGGGAGCACCCAGTGAAGAGTGGAAGATTGAGAAACTGGCCAGATTAAACCCAAGAGAGTGGCAGGGATGAGCTGCAAGGTTGGGGGCACAAGGTCCTGGACGATCTTTGCATGATGTCAAGGAGTCTGGATGCTGTTCAAGAAGTTTGGAGGAGGAGCATAGGTGTTTGAAGAGGAGAGAGACCAAAGCAGAGGCGAGCTTCAAAACATGGCGGCCACATGGACCAAAAGAGGGAGAAGAGAGGAGTGGTGAATGGGAAACAGAAGCAAGAGAAATGGGAAATGACAGGCTGAAGACAGAGTGGGAGTAGGATTGATGGGGCTTGGAGGCTGACTAGATGCAAAAGCAACTTTGAAATCTTTAGCAATTTTAAACAGCCCATTCAACTCAGTAACCCTGATGCCACTTCTCTTTCTATAACAGTATCTTAAGAGACTATCTGTATAAAAATGAAATATTAAAACAGACAGGGGGGATAGGGAGGGTGGGAGGGAGGGAGATGCAAGAGGGAAGGGATATGGGAACAGATGTATATGTATAACTGATTCACTTTGTCATAAAGCAGAAACTATTAAAAACAAACAAACAAACAAACAAAAAATAGGGACTTCCCTGGCAATCCAGTGGTTAGGACTCTGCACTCCCAGTGCAGGGGGCCCAGGTTCCGCCCCTGGTCAGGGAACTAGATCCCACATGCCACAACTAAGAGCCCGCATGCCTCAACTAAAAGATCCCGCATGTAGCAATGAAGGTCCCGTGTGCCACAACTAAAACCCAGAGCAGCCAAATAAATAAATAAATATATTTTTAAAAAAATGGTCCACATCAAAAAAAACCCCTTATAAATAAATAAATAAAGGCTTCCAAAAATAGCTTCTCCAGTATGGGCAAGGTTATCACCACTTGATTTTTATGTCTTGTTCTTAAATTATTTCTTAATTAAAGCCTTCATCTTAGTTCATTCAGGCTGCTATAACAAAATACCACTGACTGAGTGGCTTCTAAACAACAGAAATTGATTTCTCATAGTCCTGGAGGCCAGAAGTCCAAGATCAAGGCACCAGCAGATTTGATGTCTTATGAGGGCCCACTTCCTGGTCCTATGTCCTCACAAGGTGGAAGGGACAAGGGAGCTCTCTGATCTCTTTTCATGAGGGCACTAATCCCATTCATGAAGGCTCCACCCTTTTGGCCTAATCACCTCCCAAAGGCCCTGCCTCCAAATAGCATCTCCTGGGAGGTTAGGATCTCAAATGTGTATTGGGGGGCTGGGATACAAACATTCAGACCACAGCAGCCTTCATATGTCACACTCATTCATTGGTTTAAAATCTGTGCCCATCCCACCTCAGTGTTGGTACTTCTTTTGTTCTGCTTTCCCTCAGATCCATTCTTTTTCCTCCTCTCCCTGTTCTGTATCCTGGGGGACTGATCATTAAGTCTGCATCACCCACACTCTCTTCCCCCCGGGTTTCCTGTTGGATTAGGCTGATGAGAAGCACTGGTAGATCAGAGGGCAGAAGAGAGAAAAGTGTGTTCGTTTTCTATTCCTGCTATAACAAATTACCACAAACTTAGTGGCTTAAAACAGCACAAATTTATCATCTTACAGTTCTAGAGGTCATAATTCCAAGTCAGTTTCAGTGGGTTAAAATCAAATTGTCGGGCTTCCCTGGTGGCGCAGTGGTTGAGAGTCCGCCTGCCGATGCAGGGGACACGGGTTCGTGCCCCGGACAGGGAAGATCCCACATGCTGCAGAGCTGGGCCCGTGAGCCATGGCCGCTGAGCCTGCGCGTCCGGAGCCTGTGCGCCGCAACGGGAGAGGCCACAACAGTGAGAGGCCCGCGTACCGCAAAAAAAAAAAAAAAAAAAAAAAAAAATCAAATTGTCTTACCAGCAGGTCTAGTTCCTTCTGTAGGATCTAGGTGAGAATCCGTTTCCCTGCCTTTTCCAGCTCCTGGAGCCACCTACATTCCTTGGCTTGTGGCCCCTTCCTCCATCTTCAATGCCATCAACAGAGCATCTTCCCTCACGTCTGACCTCTGTCCTGAAATCTCTCTCTCAGACTTTGACCCTCGTGATTACATTGTGCCCACTCAGAGAAGCAGGAGAACCTTCCCATCTCAAGATCCTTAACTTACACCTGCAAAGTCCCTTTTGCCATGTAAGGTAACATATTCACAGATTCCAGGGCCTAGATGTGGATGTCTTTTGGGGGGACGTGATTCTGTCTGCCACAGAGAGGTTGGCGCATTTCTGACCCCTTTTGCTCCCTGCCTCAGTGCTCTGGGCCAACAGTGCTCCTTCCTTGACAACTACAGCTCCAGTCAGGTGGCCTGTCTTTCGCGGTTCGAGCTCTCACTAGGCCCCTGTTACTTTCTATCCTCCCCCGGGTCTTCCAGACCAGAGATGGTAATGGCCTCTGCCATACGTATTTAGTGCCTCAACAGCCCTCTTTGGTTGTCTTATCCCTGCCCACACCTCTGAAATCGTCCCACCATTAAAGTATCTTCAAAATCCCAGCTGACTGATACATCCATCTGGGTATACCTTTCACTCTAATTCACACTGTTAACATCAGGTCTGGAACTGATGTGCGTGTGCACACACACACACACACACACACACACACAAAGTAAATGCAAAGGCAATTTGCAAGTAGGTCAGCTTCAGGAAAGCAAGGAATGGTTATCGTGTGCCTATATAGCAGTCATCGCACAAAGACCAAGGCTTGCATCTGGAAAATAAATCTATCTGATTAGATAAGTATGCAGAATAATAATCCCTCATTTTCTCTCAATTACATCCAGGGAAGGAAAATCACAGCCTACATCGGTCCACAATGGAAACTTTTCTTTTTGATTTGCTTTTGTTTATTTTTCAATCAACTAGGGAAGCTGACTTCATGACCTAACATAAGCGATTTCTGAGCAAATGAATAAGCCACTAGCTGAGCTGCAAATGATAGCTTTCTATTCTTGCTCAGGCAGATGATTTTAAGATATTTCTCCAGTCTCCTCTTCTTGCCTGCGCAGTCAAACCAGCATATGAAAATGGAATGGTTGTGCTTATTTTTCCCTCCATAGAAAATATTTTGCTTCAACCAGCTTGTCTTTAAAATCTTCTTCTTTGTATTTCTGTCTGTTGCCACACTTGCAGTTATCTCTCTGTCCTGGTTTAGGGTTTGGATTATCTGCCGAGCATTCAAGGAGGTTCTTTTTCTAAGAACTATTTATCAGAATCATAGAATTAAAAAAACAGCATTAACACCCTATAAGAATTCCTAAAAGGCAGCACTTTTGGGGTCTTTAACCTCTCAGTGATATTTTCCAAAAATTGTTTGCCTTATTTCTCCATTAAATACATTTTCAACAGCTCAGCGGCTTCTCTCCTAGATTCATTGTGAAGAACTTACCACTGTGTTTCCTTTTTTTCTCTCTTCTACCATGATGATGACAATGGTGGTGATAATGATAACGACTACAATTAATAATAAAAGATTATATTTGTATAATATAGAGTTTACAAGGCACTTACATACACTTTATATTATTTGATCATGGTCAAATCTGGTTGACATATATCATGAAACCAAATTTAAAACTTTTTACACATCTTGCTTAAATTTGGTTTAAGCAATAAGGAACATAGAGTCAAAACACAGATTCTGAAAGCTCCTCCTTTCAGTTGTTCATCCATCCTTTGAACAAATATGTATGGGTATTTCCCATGTGACTGAGTCCCTGCCTTTGGAGGGCTTACAGCATTGTGATAGGCAAAGGTCAATAAAGTTGTCCCTTGGTATCTATGGAGATTGGTCCCAGGATCCCCACAGATACCAAAATACAAGGATGCTCAAGTCCCTTATATAAAATGGCATAGCATTTGCATATAAATGACTTGCATATGATGTATTTGCATATATTTTGCATATAAAATATGTTCTCATACATACATGATCATACTTTAAGGCATCTCTAGAGTACTCATAATACCTAATACAGTATAAATGCTGTGTAAGTAGTTATAAATACAATATAAATGTTATGTAAATAGTTGCCAGGCATGTCAAATTCAAGTTTTGGTTTTTGGAACTTTCTGGAATTTTTAAAAATATTTTTCATCTATGGTTGGTTGAATCCATGGATCCAAAACCTGTGGAAATGGAGGGCCAACTTTTAAAGAAATGCTGAGGAAAGGCACCCAACCCAGGACTGATGGGGGATCATAGAAGCCTTCCTGGATGCAGGCATACCTGAGCTTTGCCCTAAGGGATGAGCAGGATTTCGTTATTTGAACGAGGAAAGGCAGATTCTAGACAAAGGGAACGGCATTTGCAAAGACACAGAAAGAGAACTGCTCCACCCAGAAGGCATACGTAGAGCAGGGAATGGGGGACCTGAGGAAGGGCACATCAACAGCAATTAAAAGCCCTGGAAGAGTGAGATTTAGAAACAAAGCAATCTAATAAAATTCCCTATATGAGATTAGTGTTAGTAATATTTGACAAAGAAAAAGGAAAGTTTTGGTGATAAAGATACCAAATTATAATTTAGAGTTGACTTCCACAATTGGGCTACTACATTATCTCGAAATTTCAGATGTATTTCCATGTTTTAATTTAGAGGATTTTAAAAGTAAGAATGAGAAATGGAAGCTCTTGAATGAAGAGTGCCCCCCGAATCTCCACCACAGCGGCCCCCTGACTTGAGTGAGAAGCCAAGGCACCACCCCTGCCCAAGTCAGAGACGGAACATTTTTTGAGCTGTGACTGAATCTTTTCTAAAGGGAAAATACACATATAAGAAAAACGTGACATGAGGTACCCTACCCACATCAAGGCATAAGCCCTCAGAACTCTGCAGCGGCCCATAACTTCTTGTTCCCCTCACCTCCATGACCCTTCCAAGCAGGTATGTGCTCGGGTATAACCTTGATTAAGGACTTTTCTGGAAATCCACCAGGGCTCTTTCACACTTCTCTTTGGATGAAGTTTCTTAAGAGAGGTTGGGATGTTTTCTTTTTAAGTGAATACTGTCTAGAACATAGCATAGAGTCTCAGACAGAGTTCAACATATAAATTAATTGAGGCAAATAAAATCCACATAGTGTCAGTGCTCTCAGATCTGAATTTCAGTTTCCAGTGGGGTTAGAAGTTCTCTCTGGAAAAGCCTGCTGACTTGATGGGCTTCTGTGCCTTGCTGAGGCAATCATGCACAGCAGTTTGTAACTGGAGCCAGGTCCTATAATAGGCACTTGGATGCCATCTAATTCAATCACCAGTCTCACGGAAGGCATGGGAAGGTGAACCAAAGCACTCAGTGTAACTCCTTGGAAAAGATTTTTACTGTAATAGTTATTAAATAATATCTAACGAAGGTTAATTGTGAAAACAGCCATGATATATTAAAGGTCATTATCGAGTTGAAAAGCAGCCTGTCCTTTGCTCCAGGAGGGCCATTATGGCCCAGGTGTCCTTTTGTCAGAGCACCCAGTGAGGATACCTGTGACAGGCAGAAGCAAAGACCCTAATTCTGATTCCGTTTTTCTGATTTTATTCGAATTCAGCCTCCCTTCCCCTTTCTCTCGATGCTTTAGCATTTGTCTCCCATAACAATAACATACCTGTCTCTAACAATTTTTGTAGGTCACCTTTACTGAAACTTCATTTGGTCTCCTGTAAGTACTGTTGAAATTGTTATGGTTTGGCTGCAGGTGCCTAAGGCAGTATTTCAAGAAAGCTTTACGGTATATGCTAAGGTGCACAAAAGCTGAACCTCCTGTGTCGTGAAAACGAAGACGGTCACTATAACTGAAAAGCAAAGCTAACATTCATTTACTCAACCGTGATTAACCGAGGGCCTACTTGTCAGGAATTGTGACAGGTATAGATGACACAAAGGCAATAGGTGCATTCCTTGCTCGTGAGGGGTCTGGAGTCAGCGGGCGAAACCAGCCTGTAAGAAAGAATTATGACAAAGCTAACCTGTGACCTCGGACCATTAGCCACACAAATGGTCCACAGCTAAGTCTCTCATGAAACACAGACTAGAGACGTCGATCGTTGTGTTGGCATATAATTCTAAAGGAGCTCAATTCCTCACACCTAATTATAACCTAGGATCACTTCAGTCATGTCTAATCATGTGAAATAGGTTCTTGTGGTGTGAGGGCAATTAGCTGATTGCAACCAGCCAGGCATGTTTGTGGAGACATCCAAGCAAGCCTTGAGCAGAAACTACCACGACTTGGGGCTGAAGTAGGTCCAGGATGAATGTAGTCCGTATAAAGGTTTAGTTGAGCCAAACCAAATACTTTCTATATGACTTTACTACAAAAATGCATACAGTACAGAGTTCAATTTTTCTTTTCTTACAACCTAAACTATTAACTGCTAAGAAATACTGAAACTTTTGGGAATTCCCTGGCCATCCAGTGGTTAGGACTTGGCGCTTTCACTCCTGGGGTCCCGGGCTCGATCCCTGGTCAGGGAACTAAGATCACACATGCCGCGTGGTGCAGCCAAAAAAAAAAAAAAATATATATATATATATATATATATATATATATATACTGATTTACCTGCCTTGGCTTTCCAACAAGAAGAGAGGTTTTGGGCTCCCCTGGTGGCACAGCGGTTAAGAATCCGCCTGCCAATGCAGGGGACACAGGTTCGAGCCCTGGTCCGGGAAGATCCCACATGCCGCGGAGCAACTAAGCCCATGTGCCACAACTACTGAGCCTGCGCTCTAGAGCCTGTGAGCCACAACTACTGAGTCTGTGTGCTGCAACTACTGAAACCCATGCATGAACCTAGAGCCCGTGTTCTGCAACAAGAGAAGCCACTGCAATGAGAAGCCCGTGCACCGCAAGGAAGAGGAGTCCCCGCCGGCCGCAAGTAGAGAAAGCCTGTGCACAGCAACAGACCCAGTGCAGCCAAAAATAAATAAATAAATAAAATAAATTTAAAAAAACAAAAGAAGAGAGGTTTTACCTGCAGGGCCTCAAGCAAGTTCGAGGATTTGGTAATAGTTTTGTTAAAGAAAAATCTGCCAAGATGTGAATAGAAATGAGTAGAAATGTAGAACTTGTTAGACTGGGCCAAGAAATGGCACTTATCTCACTCCACCTTGCCCCTGAGACACTGCTGTAAGGTTGTCAGTTTCCCCAAGGGGACCACAGATAAAAGTATTTCTTCCACAGGAAAAAAAAGAATGCCTAGGAATCATCTTATGTCCTTTGGTTAGTTTCCTACACGTGACATCTTGATCCACACAAAACAAACACACACATTCCTGAATTACCTCTACCTGGTTTGGGTGTGTCTGTCTCTTTCTCTTCCTCTCCCCCACAGCCTCCATTCTCTCTCTCCTCCCCCATCTCTCTCTCAATTCTAACTAGAATTTGATACTTTAAAAATTCTCTAAGAACAAGTGGAGGAGATCTTTAAAGTTTCATTTTAGTAATGCAGCTCAATAGAAAATAGCTCCACGGTGTGTGGGAAAAGAAGACTACCTCAGAGTCACAACCGGTCTTTTTCTTCATCCCTGAGCGGGACGCACATTTGCCACTGGTTCTATCCAATTAACCGCACCCCCCCCCCAAACAGTTCACTGCAATGTAGGAAAGGGACACTTCAACTGGCTGCATCTGGGCAGCTGTATGGAGGTGGGGAGGTAAAGAGAACCTCTTCTCCCCCTGACAAACCTGTCTTATTCATCGGATGCTAAGAGGATGAAAGTGAAAGGAATCACATCCCAAACTGATTTACGGAGCTCCCTGTAAAATGACTCTATAGAAGGCTGCTATTGGAATGAAAATGGAAAGTAAACCTTTCTACCATTTATGTCATTTCACAAGGAGAGATGGGAGTCTTGAGGCTGGGCCTGGACCAGGTTTGTTACCACTGACACTAGATCCAAATGAGTTGACCCACTTTTGCAATCTGCCCAGAACGCCTGTAAGGTTCAGATCTATGACTGTGGCAGCATTTCCATCTCATTGCCTGACCAGCGTCCCACCCCAAAATTTTTTCTCTGAATTTGGTAAGATTTTGGGCTGTTCCCAAACCTCCATTGCTCCCAGTGAGGCAGGAAGACTGTCTCCACTGGCACCCTGGAATGGACAGGGACTTGGGAGAGACTGAAAGTCTTAGACAAGGGACCTTTAAGGACCCTCGATTCAGCCAGCATCAGAGTTGTTTTCTTCTCCTTCTGAGGGGACCTCACATGGAAAGCTGCCAAGCCAAGAGGTCAGCTCAGGCTCCCAGGAACTTAATACAAATAACATCCCTAACTCTTCCCAGAGCCCTATCCTGAAAATCCCACACCAGAGACGTCAGCCCCGCCCCTGTGCAGCCCCTGAACCCCTCTCCTTCTCAACCTCCCACACTATCTCCCAACCCACCATTTCTCTCTCCCCGGCTAATTTTTTCTCCCCTAATTCTCATGGCTCTTAGTAGGGAAAAGGGAAAATAACAGACAAGAGAATGAGAACATCAGATTTTCTAAGTGTGACTGTTTCTATCACACCACAAGATTCCTTTCGCCTTCCACAGGGTTCTTGTTGAGATGTCAGTCTTGAAACAGAAGTGTCCTCAGGCAGTGCTGTCTGTCAGGGTTTGAGTTTGGGGTCAAGAGCGCTTATAACCCATTCCCGCATGGTTCTCAAGATGAGCCATGTGGAAATGCTTTATTCATTCACTCACAAATAGGTACAGTGCACCCCATACAAGATACACAGTCAGATGGGGCCTAGTCCCTGCCCTCATGTGTCCCATGATTTTCTTCCCCACAGTCTCCCAATTCCTCACCTGGATAAAACAATGTGACAGCCTCACAACTTCAGCTCCCTTCCTCAGTCTCCCACTTTCTCTCCGGTCCACCCTTCACACTGTCTCAGGGAGATTCCTAAACACCACTCTGCTTCCCTGGTCAGCTTACCCCTTGTTCAAAATCTTCAGTGCTTTGCTGTCAAAGCTCAGGGTCTTGGCATATGCTGTCCTCTCTACTTAGAATGCTTTTCCTCCTCCTTCACCAGGGGCACTCCTACTGATACTTCAAAACTCAGTTGAGATGTCACCACCTCCAGGAAGCTCTCTCTGACTACCAGCCCCACTCTTCTAAGTTAGATGCCCCTCCCTTCTCTTCCCTTAGCACTTGGTGAATACCTCTGTCAGAGCAAAGAGATATTGAATAGTAATTGTCTTATTAACCCACTTTCTCTAACTAGACTGAGAACATGCTGTAAATAGGAGCTATACCATTCATCTCTCTTTATCTGATCTCCCCAGTAGACTGCCTAGCACATAATCAGTGCTCAGGAATTGTTTGATGAGTGAAGAAGCTCAAAGTTGAGGAGGGGGGCTTCCCTGGTGGCGCAGTGGTTGAGAGTCCGTGTGCCGATGCAGGGGACACGGGTTCGTGCCCCGGTCCGGGAAGATCCCACATGCCGCGGAGCGGCTGGGCCTGTGAGCCATGGCCGCTGAGCCTGCGCGTCCGGAGCCTGTGCTCCACGACGGGAGAGGCCACAACAGTGAGAGGCCCACGTACCGCAAAAAAAAAAAAAAAAAAAAAAAAAGTCGAGGAGGGAATACTGACAAGCATAGTTGTGTAATGCGGTGTCATAGATAACATAGTGGGGTGCAGCGATGACTGAGCAGAGGGATTGCACACTTCTGCCTGAGGAGAAGACAGGGTCTAGGAAGGCCTCCCAGGGGAAAAGAGCTTGGGCTGGCCTATAGGGAGGAGAAGACAAGAGAACAGTGGCATATGGAAACCCTGCCTGCCTCAGTCAGCGTGATGCATCTGGGGAGATCCCACTTAGAAGAATGATACGGGTGACAATGAGAAGACATTGGTGGGAGCATATTGGAATAATCCAGGTAAAGGCCTGAATTGAGCTAGGAGCTCAGCAGGACCCCCAGGTTTCTGGCTTGGGTAAATACATGGTGGTGCTACCACCCAGGATTAGGAATTGAGAGGACAAACTATTTTGGGAGAAAGCAACACCTGGTCTGCTGGTGTTGAGCTGGGGTGGCCTGCCAGACATCGAGGTGAAGATGTTTAGTAATCAGTCGGGCACGTGAGTCTGAAGAGAGTAGCCGGGAAGGAAGACTCTATTCTAACAGCTTCATCGGAACTTTTGTTTTTATCTCTACAATTGGATCCTGTGCCTTGAGGTTTCAGTGAGGACTGCTGGGAGAGGGATAATTGGTCCCTCTTCTGCTACTGGCTTGGTTCTGTGGCCTCAGGCTAGCTGCTGGACCTCAGGCTGTGCCCGTTGCCTCCTGGGGAAGGTGACAGTTAGGGAGACCTGAAGAAAAATGGTGCAAACATGGGCCCTACAACTCATTAATTTAGTCGTGTCTTTTGTGATTCTTCTATGGAATGTGGAGTTCATGCCAGTGAGGCCAACCTCTTCCACTGCCTTAAAACGGTACTTCCAAAGGCCAACGAGTACACAAAGGGGCAAGTCTTTACCTTCATTACATTGGGATCCTTGCCCCTTAAGGAGTCCTTTTTAGGTGGAGATGTCACTTCCTTGCTACCATAAACTTGTGTTTGTTCTCCCCCGTCCCCCTTTTGGGGAAGGGGCTTATTTTAATGCCCTTTTGCCATTGTGATGGCAACTTTTTGTTCCTGTTCTTGCCCAGCCTGAAGCATCAACCTAGATATTGCTCCCCTCTAGGGAGTTTATTTGCAATTCTGTCTGCATTATGGGGTTTAAGCTGAGATCTGCTTTGTTTCAGGAACCCCACTAAAACAGCATTTTTGCAAAGCAACTTATTGTGCTTTTCCTGGCTAATTTGTCTGAAGTGACTTGCACTGAAATCAAACATTTTAATTCAAAGGTTCCTGGCAGTAATGGTACTGTGGGAGTTACATGAGGTGCTCATGGTTGAAGCTCTTTTATTCCAAATATCTATTCACAAAGGCTAAACGGGAACTGCTAATGGAACTTAGGCACTTCCAGCAATTCAAGAGGGATTGGTATTTAACCAAACCCTGGCCACCAGGTGTGAGCATGGCAAAGATTTAGCAAGGGCATCCCTCTTGTGTGGAGAATGGAGTCATTTTTCATTCAGAGGACTGTGATAGAAAATTCATCATCAAACTTGCCTATCAACCCACCACTGTTTACAAAGGAAGCAATAGCGTCATAGCACCCAGGAAAATTTAAATGACGCGTAACAAAAATTCTCAGAGAAGCCCCAAAACAAATCATTCCATCCAACACTTTGAATTAGATGCCTGCCTAATGTGTTCAATGAAAAAGCCTTAAAATATTTACTTCTTGATTCAAAGCAAAGATGCCAGCTTACTTTGAATTGTAGTATCCAACATATTCCCTAATTTTTTAAGAAAATCCTAAATAGTTCAACTGTGGCCTCTGCCATACTGGCTAAATATAAGTGACATATCATCACAACCTCCATGGTCTAATATTTGAGTTTCTAGAAAGATAAATAAAGTTTGGTGGTCAGATTCAGGATGTAGCCAGGGGTTAGCCTCTCCTAAGAAGCAGCAGGCTGCAACCAAATTGTTCAGTTGCTCTCTGGAAACTGGTCCTCTACGGATGCTTCTCTAATCTGTCGGAAATGCAACTTGAATAAAACCATCTTTGGCTGACTTGATGTCTCTTTAATTAACAGGTAGGGGATCAGATCATTGAAATCAATGGGGAGAGCACCAGAGACATGACACACGCCAGAGCAATAGAGCTCATCAAATCTGGAGGAAGACGAGTCAGGCTACTGCTGAAGCGCGGGACGGGGCAGGTCCCAGAGTATGGTACGTTTCACGTTTTGATTCACCTTTTTTCTGTTTCTTCTGTATACTGTAAATGCCTGTGCTTATTTATAAAACTACATCAGTTCCCTAATTCTGCCTAAATATATATTTAGTGATCAATAGCTATAGGTATATACACATGTGTATATTTAAGCACAAGGTATATATTACTGTGAGCTCTTTCTTTTGCTCCCTTCTTTAGGTAATGTTGAAAATAGCAAATGTAGGACCTTCGGGGCATCTCTGAGTGTGCTGGGAGTTCTTGCCACATTCCTATATTAGAACTTTTGTAATTTGACTGATAGCCCTCTGTTCATTTGAGTCCACAGTAATTTATCAGTTATTTCCTAAAATGGCTCGTGCATCAGACTGTCCTGTGAGGTGTGTAACCGGGGCCAGGGGACAAGCGAGACCAAATCTTCAAGGTGTGAAGATTAAAGCATAAACTTCAGTTCATGCAGTGGTTGCATTGCCTTGGCGTTTAGGGATATCCCCCAAAATCACTCCTGTGTTGTATATCTGGATGCTTTTGAGGAAGGCTTTAAAATGCATTTTAATTCATAGGTTTGCCATCAGAAGTCTTTAATGGTGTTATTTCCCAACAGCCCATTTAAGGCAAGGCTGACATCATTACTTTAGCGTATCAGAAAGTGCTGCATGGTCTTTACATGAAAAGCAGAGAAACCTGAGCTGGTCTTTAATTAATCACAGGGATTAACAGAGAGACAGACACAGACAGATATCAGTACAGAGGTAGCACAGATAATACCTGTCCAGATTAGGGAAATAGGATCTAACTGCTGATCGAATGAATAGTTCAAATTGTTTGTTGATCTACATAAATTTGATTTTCATTTTCGCCTTTCCATTCCTCAAAATCTAAATAGTACTTTTTCCTCTCAAATTATGCTTTCTGCCTAAGTTACCTAATAATTGACTGAACACTTCCTTATTAGCAGGACAGATATAATCCTGCATTCAGCTGAAATATCTGAATTCAATGGCCCTTAAATACTTTGTTTCCAGAGTCTTGAACACACCCAAAGCCTACAGGAAGGGCTGGTTAAGCCCTCACATTAAGAGTAGGACACCATTCAGAAATTTCTGTAGGGTTGGCTGTATGCCCAAGGAAATATTTCATAGCTTCCCATCCTTAATACTTGGATCTAATTAAATAATTTTAATTATTAACATTAGCAATAAGCACAGGCCTGAGCCTGTGTAATGGCACTGGCATTCATCCCTTTGTAAAGAATCTGAACTCTTGAAATAGAATACCTTTTTGCACCCTAGAGCACATAAAGGGATTCAGTAATATGAAACCGACCTGTGAGATTCTATCACTTCTGAAAAAGATCTCGTTTTAAAGGTGTGTTTCACTCCATGACAAGACCTGTTATCTATATCCAGGGGTTCTCATAGAGTTAACGCTGTTCTTACTGTTCTAACAAATTAATCTTAAAAATTAACCTGGGGCTTCCCTGGTGGCGCAGTGGTTGAGAGTCTGCCTGCCGATGCAGGGGACACGGGTTCGTGCCCCGGTCCGGGAAGATCCCACATGCCGTGGAGCGGCTGGGCCCGTGAGCCATGGCCACTGGGCCTGCGCATCCAGAGCCTGTGCTCCGCAACGGGAGAGGCCACAACAGTGAGAGGCTCACGTAACTCAAAAAAAAAAAAAAAAAAAAAAAATTAACCTGAACAACATGGCTCTCCTGAACTTTTTATTCCTTTTGTAGAATCACTATTTGGTCCCGACTCTGAGCACCCACCACGCCAGCTGCCGCTCTGTAGAGAGCAGTTAGAATAGTCTGCCAACCAGCGTGGCATAACTCAGACTGTAATGCATGAGCATGAAGCTGCCTCAAAGCAAAAAACTAAAAACATGTTTTTGAACAGCACAAAAATTCAAGCTCATGTCGACAATATCCCATTAATTCTTTTTTTTTTTCTTTTTTGCGGTACGCGGGCCTCTCACTGTTGTGGCCTCTCCCGTTGCGGAGCACAGGCTCCGGACACGCAGGCTCAGCAGCCATGGCTCATGGGCCCAGCCACTCCACGGCATGTGGGATCTTCCCGGACCGGGGCACGAACCCGTGTCCCCTGCATCCGCAGGCAGACTCTCAACCACTGAGCCACCAGGGAAGCCATATCCCATTAATTCTTAATGTCATCTGAAAATATCTAGTTAAGGTTAAATTCCAAAATTAACCAACACAGAGAGTTTGATAAATATCTGGGCACACTTTTGAGGGACCCATTGTCAATACTCTTAACTGCAGCAGTACTGCAGAACTTCTGAATGTATTCTTCTAAAATGTAACATTAAATCATATACACTGGTAGTGGTAGAGCCTGTCTGCTACTTTTGATGTTAGATTTGACATGGATTTTGACTGTAAAATAAATTTAGAGGTTATGTCACAAAAGAACAAATTTAAAAGAGTAAAGCAATCTCCTTTAGGGAAGTAAAAGAATAGTCATAAACTAAGTAAACATTAGTTTTTCAGGAAAATCTAAGTCAAAATTATGCATAAGAAACCAAGAAGGTTAGGGATCACATCAGCATTTTTGAGGATAATGCCTCAAATGACATTTCTGGAACCTCACGACGACGAATGAGGAGGCTGTTTCAGGGTCCCCGAGACCACCCCACGTTCAGAGATTTGCTTATGAGACTCCTGGGGTCCAGAATGTAGTTGTGCTCACAGCTCAGCTTTAGGACAGTGATGTAGTAAGGACACCCCATGGGATCATAAGGTGGAATTGGGGCTCCCCTGGTGGCGCAGTGGTTGAGAGTCTGCCTGCTGATGCAGGGGACACGGGTTCGTGCCCTGGTCCGGGAGGATCCCACATGCCGCGGAGCGGTTGGGCCCGTGAGCCATGGCCGCTGAGCCTGCGCGTCCGGAGCCTGTGCTCCGCAACGGGAGAGGCCACAACAGTGAGAGACCCGCGTACCGCAAAATAATAATAATAATACTAAGGTGGAATTGGAGGAATCCATGTTCAGCCTTCCTTATGCTTTTTCTGTCTCCCATGAGAGGTCACCCAGAGAGCATTCTTCCTGAAGCAACAAGAATGAAGCAGCATATGCACGATGACGTGGCTGCCCTGCAAGGTCCATGGGAGATTGGGCACCCAGGGTTTCTCCTGGGGGCTGGGCACTCAGGCACCCTCTGCCTGGCACGTACCAAAGTTCCAGACTCCCAAGAAGGAAAGCAGGTGTTGAGCGTAAACCACATTGTTTGTACAAACAGTTGAGGTACAGCGAGACACCCTGATCGCTTAGGAAAGCTATATATTAGTGTAGGGAACGAATCACCAGTCACATTCCCAGATGCCAGCCAAAGTCCAGCCTGGCAAGAAAGCGTTTCTAAGGATAGCGGTCCCAAGCCTGCTCTGGGAACGTGTCCGGCACCAGGAACAAGCCACGAAATGGCCACACATTCACAGACTATGCAGATGCCCCCAGTGTGTGAGGAGTGCCCAAGGCTAAGGAACATCACAGTTCCTCCAGCATCAGTTAAATAGACTCTCTTGTGAAACACAATTTGGTTATTTTTGTTGTTGTCCAAGATAGGCTAGAGTGTATTTTAATAAACTTGGCAAGGGGTGCAGGTAACAAAACAACAGCAGCAAGAACAGTGAACGAAAATCCTTGAGCTTTACTAGTGGACAGAGCCAAGGACATGATCCGCTGTGTCCACACGCACCCTAGTGACAGGAGACCTGCTTTTTCTGTCAACTATGAGTATAATCTTGTGTTTGTTTCCTTTGTTTGCCCTTTAAGATCCCAATCTTGGCATAAAATGTGGCCTTAAAAGCTTGTTAAAGGGAGTTATCAGAATCCATAAGAGATGTTACCTGTTAGGGAAGTGTGGAGGCTTAACCCAGCCTGGGCAAGCGTGAACTCTGAAGGTGAAGAGACTGGCAAACAGCAGTCTCTGGAGGGGTTTAAGGGACAACCCTCAGCCCTCCCTCTGAGACCTTCAGAATTCAGAGCAGCTTTGAAGCAAGACCCTTATCTGGACTTTTGGACATGTCAGGGAAAAGCTGATCTCAGTCAAGAGAAATACAAAACTCCCTTGCTGAGAGTCATTATGGTGACAGAGAGATAGATAAGTGCAGGTGCAATGCAAAGAAAAACACACCCCAGGTAATCTGTCAGATTGTCGACTACACAATCTACGGTGTGAAGCCAAGTGAGCTAAGGAAGGGAATAAATATGCTGCAAACTTGCCATCCATAATTACCATGAGACTCATTGGCAGAGACACCTCAGCCAATTCAGAGGCGAAAATCAGCAAACGCAGCCACGAGCGAGCGTAGTGGCTGCTCCCAGGGGTGGCTGAGCAGCTGTGGGGAGGGTGGGGAAATGATAAAGGCTTCGGCGGAGAAGCTGCTTTCATAGTTAAGTCCTTGAAAGAGTAGCTCAGGAGACAGACACTTCAACTCCACTCTAGTCCTCAGGATAAGAATTTGTTGATTATAAACTCAATGAGAGCTTGGGTTCCCCCTCCCCTGACACCTACATCTCAACAACGAGCAGGAAGAAGGAAACTTGACTCCATCATCCTGAGGAAAGGATCAAAAGATGATACAGCAGAAGCAGCGGGCTCCTGAATCCTGGTTCTTGCTGTCACAATTAAACCTAAAAAGGTTAAGAGAAAAGAAAGCAAGCATCCTGGTTCTAAAGCTGCGTAGGAGTATATTATGCAGATTATCTCCGTCTTGACATACAGGTGTCCTTCATTAGCATTCAGGGACTACACGGAGCATTTGCTTGATGTACACGCTAAGCCACAGAGCTAAGGCCAGGGTAGATAGAGATGCCACGGGATGAGAGAATGCCCTCCACAAGCAGTTCAGACCAGCGCAGAGCCTTGCGCTGGTCATAGTTGCTGTTTAAGTCTCATCAAAACAAAACAGAAATATGCTTTCCAGCCTTGGTTGGTGATCTGGCCTGTTGATTCTCTTAAGCAACAATACAGGTCTTTATGACAAGAATGCTGAAGTGAGTTTGATTGTAAATGATCTCAGTGGTTTTAGGAGGCCAGGCAGGGTTCCCAGGAGGAAGCAAAATTCTCAGAATACCAGTGGCCCAAGGACAACTAACACCAAATGGCCACATCTCCCTTTGGGGAAAGAAATAGCCGATGCATGAGGCAGACCTCTGCTTGCACTTCCATTTTCAAAGTTAATTGTATCTTTGATAGGTGTTGAGTATTACAGGCCTTGGATAAATGAAATTGTTTATGTTTTATAAGTGTAATATAACGACATTAAGTAAGAAGAGATCTATTTGAGCCATACTATATATATTCAGACTATAGCTGAAGAAATGAATGGGCTAAACAGTTAAAAGTCTTCCTTTAAGCAGTAAATAAAAATGATTTACAATAATATTAGAGCACCAGATTAAGCAGTACCAGTCTCTACTTACATGGCAATAAGCAGTGTTTGTTTATTCTTCTTTAATACTACGCATTAGCATGTGAATGTTATAAGCCTACCCCTATAATCTTGTTAACAATTACTTGTTCAAATCCTTCCTTCCCTCTGATCATACAAAGGTCAACTCTAGACATTATACTCCTGCCACATATTCCGTGTAAGGCAGATCCTGTAATTAATATCATTAATTAATATCATTACCATTTCCTCAACGAAAGCAGGATTTTTCTGAGCACCTACTATGTGCAAGGCACTTTGCAGGCACTGAAGGTAAGATGCAGTCCTGGCCCTCAGTAAGCTGAAAGTCTAAGAATAAGGATACGTATAACAATTGATTCTAATACTGTGGTGACTGATTAAAAGGTCTCAAAGGATCTGCTCTAATGAAACATTTTTAATGGGTCTTATTAGTTATTCGTGGAGTTTGAGAAGTCCTTCTAGAGTGTTAAGGATCCTTGAAAAGCACTTGGCTTCTTTAATCTGTTAAGCATTTCCTTTGTAATGCTTATGCTAATAATTTGTACTTTTTTTGAAGAAAAGGACTTGCTGAGTATGGGTAAATTTCTGCTTAGACCTAGTCTGAATTATTCTCAATTCTAAGTTAGTGAGAGAAAACCCTGTTGAGCAAATTTGCTAATCATTGCTCTTCCCCTCCTGTGGATCTCCACCTGGAGCTCTGTAACCTCACGGCCTGAGGTGTCCGTGGTGCACCACTCTGTGCCCCCCAGACATGGGGAGAGTCTCTGTTGCCTTTGCCTCAGAGACCACGTTTATTGGAACTTTAAATGGTTCCATAGCCTTTGCACTATTTCACCTGCATTTTTAATAGGGCAAAAGGTGGCTTGCTTCAATCATAAATTCTGAAATTTAATTTCAGCTTCTGACGTTCATGGTTGAGTGTATCTTCCTTTTTCATGAGTGGCCCCACAAATCACTCCAGTTCACCTCCACTGAGCCAGAGCAGGGAAGAGGACAGGCTGTCATGCAGAACTGTGGCTGTATCATACAGAGAACAGGGTTCTTCCTTGGCTGCAAGGCTCCAGACTGCCCTCTGCAGCATTTAGGGAACCCCAGGAAATTCACTAATCATGAAACTTCCAAAAAGTTTCTGTTTCATGGAGTCAGACGCAGGGGGCTTCCTTGAAGGGTACACAAGTCTGAAATTGTTTTCCCCACTGCTCAGCCAAAACCTCATTTATTAAAGTGCTTTAAGGATGGGGGTGAAATCCCATTTCTTCACATCATTTTATTGGAAACCGTGGACTCTGATGAAATTCCTTCTTTTTTGCATATTCTCCCAACATACATTATTCTCTTTCTGGATATATTAAGTGACTCATTCCCCCCGGTCCTCACTTGTTAGGTATTTAAGACTCTGATAAAATATATTAGACCACGAAGTAACCAAGAAATCAACCAAGAAGAACCAGTTTAGCTCTTGAGGTCTGACTTCCTTCAGTTCCCTAACACTTAGATTGTTGGAGGAAATGAGTGAATGAACAGATACCTTTCCCAGTCCCCACTGAGAAGGGCTCTACGTGCATCCTGGAAAACCTAAACATTCCAACCCCTCCAGTAACTCACGCTGGATAGTTGTATTTAGGTTCTGGTAAGAACTTCCTCTTGCTTTCCCTAACATGAAGCTGAGCTCTCCCAAGAGAGGGCTGCTTCCACCACAGTCCAGGGAGAAGGCAGCCTTCTCAGAGGAAACGCTGCTGAGCACTGTAAGAGCATTGGAACAGACCTCAAAGAAGTCACAAATTCCAGAGAGGAGTTTTTATATGGAGGGCAGGGAGGAGTGGCGATCAAGGTTAAAAGAAAGCTTGCATCATGGCTTTAAAGCTGCACGCACACATGCACGCACACACACACACACACACACACACCTACACACCTACACACACAGGACTGGGTTGATTTGGCTCAGGACTCTGTATTTTTAAAGCACCATCCCAAAGAATCCCATGCCCCAGAGACAAATCCAGCATGGATTTGTCTCCTTTAGCTCTCCTGTAAAGGCCAGCTGCAGGGGTTTCTGCTTTTTGTTGTCCTCTTTATGTCTTGTCGACCTCTCACTCTATGAGCCTCAGCCCCTCCACCCGGCTCCTCCTTTGCCCATCAAATCGGAATCGCTCTCCATTCAGACTTGCACCTGTTAAAATTAAAGAAAGGAGACTAGATTTTCCTCCCATTTCCATCTCAGGCTTTTTTGACAGTCTGAGCTCAGCTCCCACCCTCCTCATTGAGGACAGCCTGACCCCGTGTTCAGAGCATGACAGTGTTGATTCAAGATAAGCTTCTGACCCCTCAACTACACCCATTATGAAGCTGGTGCTAAATGCCAAAGCTCTTTTCCCCACTGTCTGATTTTCTCTTGTCTCAAAATAGATATGATACAGAAAAGATTTTGACCCCTATGAAGGAGCTTGCTGACAAAACCCCGCTTTCCAGGTACTAAAAGTGGAGTTTAATACCATAAGACAAATTCCTGGGTAGGTCCAGCCAACTGCCATAACCAGAAAATGTCAAGTCTCTAAAGTATCCCTTCAGAGAGGCCTGGGCCTATTGTCCTATCCTGGTGTTCCCTAATCAGATAACTCACCAGCGTTCATTTTAAAGCACTCAAAACCCCTCATTTCTAGTGGAAGAATTAGTGAATCCATAAGGCCAGATTTTTGTTATTTGCGAATTCTGCCTACAGCCTTGCTCAAAGATGGGGTTACCCTGATGTCCTGTTCTGACAAAGACATCCCAACATTTCTTTTTAACTGAACTCCCTCAGTCAGGACCAAAAATGCGATTATATAATGCCTTGCTCCAGGCTTGAATTACATGCTCTAATTGTAGCAAAATCTCTAAACATTGAGAATCACACATTCTTCAATGTGCTGTTTGGGTTCAAAAAAAATTTTAACAGAGCAACAAACACACACTTAGCCTGGACTAAACAGCTGTTAACTCTAAGTTAGGTCAGACATTTGCTTATGGAAGAATCTGTGTTTACACTTCTGTCAAAAGGTCTCTGTTTTTTTTTGGCACACACTCTCCAACAGATAGTGACCCTGGCCTCATCAGGGCCCTGAATTTTAGGACTGAGCATGTACACTCATAACATATGCATCAGATATGCCTAGCACAGGATGCAACTCTGTTTTTCACATTTCACCATACTTTGTTTCTGCTACAGCCTTCATAGCAATTTTTTCCACCATATTCTGGGCTCTTTGATTTGACCTTCTGGTCCAAGGTTTCCTAGCACATGTATCTTTCAAGCCCAGTAAAGCCCACATTTGAACCAAATGAGAGCCTTCTCTGTGTGACACTAAAACCACCTGATGGTTTTTGTACAAAATTACTTGCATCTTAGCAGGGCTACATGGTAAACTCAATAAATTCTGAAATTTAATTTCCCCCTCACATTCATTGGTAAGCGTTAGTTCCCTCACCACAGAGAGGCTCTACTTTTCCTTTAACCTCAAATTGTTCATTCCCACCCTTGAGACTCCCCGCCTCAGACACAGTCTGTGCAATGAAAAACATCCCATGGGGCATAACGGGACCTCCACGTGGAGCGCTGTTCCATTCTGCGTGTTGAAGCCGTGGATACACAGCAGCACGTGTGGGGCAAGTTAGGCACTCAGACAGGGAATATCATCAGTACATACTGGCAAAGGGGGGATCAGGCCCCCACACGTCTGAGCTGCGTGGGTTACGTGCTTTTGATCACAGTAACTTCACATCCCCCTCTACCTCGCACCGTGTGGAGCTGAGAGAACATAGCGTCAGGCGTTGCAGGGAGCAGTTAGTACATCTCCCAGGGGCCTGTCTCGCGGAGATCACTGACAGATAGTCCAGAATTTCTAGTGCCCATCTTCATGTAGGTAAAGAACGGTAGCCCAGGCACTGAGATAGACACACACCAAGACAGCCGCTAAGAGGCTGGTTTCAGAGCACAGCCCTCAGACAGGTGAGTACAGCCACGTAGAACAGGAAAAACCTGGCTGCATTTTTTTCAGCCTTATTTTTTTTCCAGGAAATAATTACAGCCAGCAAGTCAACTGTGAACTTTGAATATAAATAAGCAAATTGTCACAGGTGAAAAGAGCTGTAAGAATTTATGAGATTATTAGAGAAAACATAAACATGGGCACACCATGTCTTTAATTTGAGGATTTTTCAAAATTTAGAAACGATTACTGTGACTTCTCAAATGACAGCTGGTCTCACTAAAACACCCTATCGTTACGAGAAAATTCTGTAAAAATTCTGATGTTACAATTTCAAAATTTTTTAAACATTTGTGCCTCCTTAAAAGCACCTCAGGATGCCTTCAATATTTTGAGAAAAAAAGAATCTACTTTTGGAATATGAACGTAGCTCAGTCTTTCACTAATTTCACTGGCTGCATGCTTGATAGGGTCAGCTTTACTTAAAGTCTTTATTCTTACTGCCTAGATAATTTTTATTCAGCTGCTCTAAACGTACTAAGCAATCTTGATTCTAACAGTAATACTATATCTTTGTCACTGGTTCTGTTAATTCTAATGATTGGTCCTAGGCTGTTCCTCCCCTTCCTTTAGGAATGGTACCTTCCAGTCTCTCCATGTGCATGAAAAGTGACAAGCATGGGTCCCCATATTTCTACTTATTGGGCCACCCTAAAGACACGGTTTGTAAAATCTGCATGAATATTATCTTTCTCTAATGAGCTTTGGGTTTGCATATGTTTTTAACTGATGTATAATGCTCTCTCTTTCGTAGTAGCTTGTCTAATGATTGCTAGAGCTCTGGAAAATATAGTTGAGACCTTATAAGTGGTAAGGATAGGATTTGCGGGTTCAGGAAAATAAGAGGTGCACCCATTCCAGGGGTCCAGCCTAGAGTGGCCCCAGCAGGAAGGAAAGGCCGGGAGGGTACGTATAGCAGAGGCAGCATTGGGTGAGTGCTGCCCCCACACACTTCAGAAAGTCCTCCCTGGGCTTCAGTGCAGAAAAACAACGTATATTTCCTCTCAGCCCACGTTTGGCCAGCTCCAACCCAGGCCACCCTTTCTACACCAGACAGACAGAGCCACAGTCGTCACACATTTTAGCCCTAGGAACCCAGAGCTCCACCTGGCATCGTGCTGTTTCCCCAGCCTGCTTTGTGCCAGTTACTCAGTCAGGACTGGATCTCCCAACTCACCTTCTTCCATATTCAGTGATGCACCAAGTTTAAGGGGAAAAACACGAAGCTTTTTTTGAGGGCAGTCATAAGTTTGTATCTAAACAGTATCCACCACTATTTCAAAATGAACATCCTTAAGTGTTGGCTGTATTTTAGCCAAACATTCAGTAAAAATTCTTAAGGAAACTAAGTGTCCTGTACATGTGTGTGTGTGTATATACACATACACACACAAATAAAGCAGAATATAGATGACAGCCTTGCAAATACTGTTCATGCAACTTTTTACCCCTCAACTGCATCCCTCGAGCAGCCCGCGTGTCCACTGTCAGATTGTGCAGTGGGTCTGTGAGTACTGCCACAGGTTTTAAAACCTGGGATGTTAAAATGTCAGTTTAACTTTTCAGCAGTAATCGATACGCACGCTCGGTCCCCACGGTTAGCCGTGGGAGCAGGAATCAGACGACACACTTCTCAGTTCTGACTTGATTCTACTCCATTCACACTGTCACAACCACGGCTAAGCATTTCTCCACCAAAGTCTTTTAAGCTGGCCTTTTGAATGTTTTCTGAAATATGTTTTTCAATTGTTAATAACCCTGCTAGTTGCCATCCAGGACTGGTTTAAATCAAGAATGAAAGGCGATATTCACTAAATGAATTATTGAATTGGCCTACTGCTGAGCATTTCCTTATCAAGTACGTTTATGCGGATGTGTCTGTACACACACACACACACACACACACACACACACACCCCATCACAATCATTCCCTAAAGACGTCTACAGAAACAGAAGTTGTAAATGAATCATTTCTCTGAAGTGTCTGTCTCTCAAGGATAAGTTATTGATCAGGGGAAACCTAAATTAGGGCATAAAGAAGACAGTTGCAATGTACTGGAAAAGGTAAAAAGCCAGGGAATAGTTCTTGGGGAAATCTAGTCCAGTGACCATGGTTTAAAGAGGTATAGATTTCTGTTTCTGACAAAAGAAAGGTATTTGCTTGTCACATAATTTAGTCTGCATTCCACAGAGGTGAGGGGACCTGAATCAATTCACTAGAGTCATTAGCTAAAAAGCTTAAAAACCAAAAAATCCCCCCAAAACTGGAGGACTCTGTGGTCTCAGTATTGGCAAAGGAGTGATAAGAGCCCAAGGGACACAGCACCCTAAATCTGCTGAGCAGGGTTGTAGAAGATTCTACTCTACCTAAGGTGACCTTTTAGCTGGGCCCTGAGTGACAAGTGTGATTTCACCCATGTGGACAAGAGGTAAGGCAGCTACCACACAGACTCAGTAGGAAAAGGGGAGGGACGGGATGAAAGAGCATTAAAGTGGGGCTCCACAGAAAGGACCTTCTATGCCAAGCAAAGGAATTCGAATTTTATATAATCAGATGTCACCAAAAAATTAAGTGGAAGGGTGAAAATATCTGTATTTGACATTATGCCTCAATAGCATTTAAAATGGCTCTTCTAGGAAACTGGGGGCAGTTAAAATGTAATTGTAAAAGCCGAAGCAAATGAGGTGAGGACCAGAATTAGGGAAGTGGTGGTGGAAATTGCAAGTTGGGACTGGACTGTAGAGATATTTCAGACATTTCATTCATGGAAATAACCTCACTTGGTGAATCACAAATATAAGGGAAAGGGTCAGGGAACAGGATGTGGCCAGAGTTGGGTGGCAGACGACGTCACGTGGGTGAAGGAGCACATTTAGGAGTGAAGATATCGAGGTGGGCTTCCGACTCGTGGAGTTTCTGTTGCCCGGAGGACACTCACGGGAAGCAGCCCACGAACAGGGAACTTGGATCAGATGCTCCAGGGCCGGAGCATTTTGGAAGTCCTGGAGTCCTGCAGTGGGATGAGCTCTCCCCAAGAGACCCCGCTACATATAGAGAGGAGAATCCACGGGACACGGTCACATCTGAGTGACAAGTAAGAGAAGGCGGTGAAAGAGATCAGGAGAGGGCCGTCCAAGGGGCAGGGATCTCTTCCCGAAGAGAAGAGTGAGGGAGGCCAGGGTGAGCGTCCAGGGAAACTACAGGGAGAAAGGCCTCTGCCCTGAAATGGGCTGGGAAGGCTTTTAGGAAAGGGGGGTGGGCAGGGCCTAGAAGCACACCTGCCTGCCTGCCGGGTTTAACACAGTGCAGGTGCATAGCACTCAATTAGCGGTGATCCTGTGAGGATTACTGGTGGGTGGGAAATGGCCTTCAGCTGCTCCGCTGCAGGGGCCTCACCATAGGCCTTCCCCACTGGCTGCCCCACGTTCTGGGCCACACTGGGAATCCACCCAATGAGACCACAGATAATTAGAGCTCCTGCTTAGATCCAGTCCTGGGGTTAAGGCCTGGCTTTTCTGGTTTGGTTTTTCAGAGGGCAGGAGTAGGTAGGGTCTAAAGATGAATAAGACATCATTTCTACCCTAAAGGAACTCTGTATATAGGGAATGTTTAAGGAAAACAGGGTGCGCATTGTTTACAAAAAATACTCTTTAGGGACTTCCCTGGCCGTCCAGTGTTTTAAGACTCCACAGTCCCACTGCAGTGGTCACAGGTTCGATCCCTGGTTGGGGAAGTAAGATCCCGCAAGCCGTGCAGTGCGGCCAAAAAAAAAAAAAAAAACCTATTAAACAAATAGTCTTTAATCACACTCTTGTTGAAACCATTCTCAAATATGCTGTGTGTTACATTCCTGGATTGAGGTACAAAGTATCCTGAAAATGGGCATGCTCTATTTAATTTCCCTTTTCCCCTGACACATTTGCCCTTTGAAATCTGGATTCCATCATCAAGACCGTAGTGAAAAGTGTCCCCTCAGCGATCACCAGTCTCACCATAATAACAAAATCCAGTGACTGTATTTCCACCTTCATGATTGGGCTCGTGCTGGTCCCTTGGCTTGGAAAACCCTTTCCCCAAATCATGTCCTCCTTCAAAAACCAGGTTGAAGGCTGCCTTCTCCACGAATCCTTCCCCAAATCCACCATCAGAAGTAATCTCTCAGTCCTTCGAAGTCTCACAGCCCCTCACACGTCTCCCCTTTCCCCTATCACTCTGTTTTGCAACCTGGTTATCAATGTCCACGTAGTCTTTCCCCTTCATGGAGTTCAGGTGCTGGCTATTACCCTGGGTTCTTAAAACAGCGCTTTGCAGAGAGAGTGAACAAGTAAATGCATGAATGAATAAAAGTCTTGCAGTACCATTAGGTCATCATTCTGAGAGCAAATTTCGGATGGATTGCCTATCTCTACGTCCCTTAGCTGTTCTGGGGCTTTATCTTCCACTGCCATCTCATGTTCTGTCTAAATTTCTATTTGTGTTTTTATGTATGTGGAAGGTTACTTACGTGTCTGGAGAAGTGGCTGTCTCTAGGGGGTGTCCTGTGTGTCCCAACAGTTCAGTCCCCTCTTGTTACTCAAGGGCCAGGGACCCGTTGGTCCCTGTGTTTGCAGACTCAAATTCCACAGGCTGCCAGATCACTGTTTTCTGGCTTCTGCTATCTGCCCCCTGGTGGGAGAAGCTGGTCTAGAAGCTTGTGAAGGCTTCCTGGTGGGAGGGGCCCGTGCCTGCCCTCTGGTGGGCAGGGCCTTATCAAGGGGCGTTTCTAGCCACAGGCTTGGCTGTGGGCCGGGAAGTCTTTAAGCAGCCTGTCTGCTGATGGGTGAGGCTGTGTTCCCACCCTGCTGGCTGTCTGGCCTGAGGCGTCCCAGCGCTGGAGCCTACGGGCTGTTCGGTGGTCTCGGTGCTAATTACCCAAGCTGGATGTCTGCCTCCAAAGAGTCCAAGAAGAGGAATGCTCCCTGATATTTCCGCCACCAGCTTTTATGAGCCCAGAGAGAGCCACAGCCACACCCCCGTCTACCCCGGAGACCCTCCAAGACCAGCAGGTAGGTTTGGCCCAGGCTGTGGTGTACACGAGACCTTGTGTGCGCACTCCAGGAGTGGAGTCTCTGCTTCCCCCAGGGCTGTGGGGCTCCTGCACTCAAGCCCCGCTGGCCTTCAAAGCCAAATGCTCTGGGGGCTCCTCCTGCCGAGGCCAGACCCCCAGGCTGGGGAGCCTGGCATGGGGCTCAGAGCTCTCCTGTGGGAGAACTTCTGCGATATAATTGTTCTTCAGTTTGTGGGTCGCCCACCTGGGGGGTATGGGATTTGATTATATCAGGAGTGCGCACCTCCTACTGTTTCTCATTGGGTTTCTTCTTTATGTCTTTGGATGTAGAATATCTTTTTTGGTAGATTCCAGTCTGTTTTATGGATGGTGGTTCAGCAGTTAGTTGTTATTTTGGTGTGCTCGTGAGAGAAGGTGAGCGAATTTCTACATAGGCTTTTGTTGAGATAAAAGGCGTAGGAGGACGGCCCAAATTTCCACTGACCACCTCAACCTAAATCAGAAGTAGATGTTTGTTTGTATTTTAATAAATTCCTGCCTATTTGCTTATTTTCTTGTATTGCTTTCTGTTAAGAGTTGAATGGAGGAAAACTGGCTAGTCCAGTGTTCCAGGTAATTATTTCTGGTTAATCTAAGTTTTATTGTTTCTGTAAGGTGTTTTCTCTCAAATAGGTAGCCGTGACCTAGGTCAATCTAGCTACTCATTAGAATCACCTGGGGAAGTTGCATTTAAAAAATACCCGTAGAGGCTCCTCCCCAAACCAATTAAACCAGAATGGTGCCAGGAGTGGTGGGAGGTACGCAGCCTTTTTTTTTTTTTTTTTTTTAAGTGCCACAGGTGAGTGTACTGAGCAGCCTGAGTTGAGAATCACCAGTCGCTCAGATAAGGAGGGAAATCATACAGGGAGGCTATTACATTAACTTAGGAAATTTAGGGATGGGGCAATGAGGTGCTGAAAACAGCAGAAGTGAAATACAGGAGAAGTGACGATAGCAAGAGCCTTGAAAGAAGAATCATCAAGGCTTGGTGACTGATGATGTAAAGGGAATAAGAATTAGAACTCAAAACTTATCCCCAGGTAAGACCCCAAGTATCTGGGAAGATGGCACAGCCATTGTCAGGAAAAAGAAATGGGAAAATTCAGAAATGATGCTGTGGACAAGCCGGGTGACCTTTCAAGAATTTCTTAACGTCTCAGGGCCTCGGTTTTCTCATCTGTACAAATGATAGGGTTTGGTTATATGGTGGCTCAGTTGCTTTCAAGTACTAGTATTGAAAGTAATGTGAGTGAACTAATCTGGGGTAAAAATCCACGTGGAATTTTCAGATGTGTGTGGACATTTATATAGTGATTCACAACAAGCAACTGCATCAGAGCCGTGCATCTTCAGCAGACGGGGTCTCCAGGGAAGAGCACAGAAAACTGGGGGTGAAGGAAAGGTCAGGAAAGCAGAGTGAGAATATAGAATTTGCCTTGTTGCCTGCTCCAGGCTCTGTGTCACTTCCCTGCTTACCCTGTGACAGGTGAGCAGTGACACAGTGGCTGCTGTCCCTCATCCCCACTTTATGGACACAGTCATTTTTCATATGACTACTTGGAGTTTCTGTCACATACTGGGTTTTCCTAGAGAAAGACTGTCTCTTAACAACATAGTGCCTTCAAAAAATGAATTGGGTCATCTTGTAATTCATTATGAAAATTCACTTACAGAAAATAAGTAGCAGGAATTCTTAATAGCTCTTTTTATATTCAAGATGTCTCTCTTTTTTTCATATAGAATGCCAAGAGGGAGAAAAGTTATCTTTTCCAAGTGAAATACATCTGTTCAGTTGGCCTTTTCCCATTATTTCTATCAATAGCTTATTACCTCTGGGCATACAGCAATCAGTATCTTTAGCTCGCTTTCAAAGTGAAATATCAGGCAATGGCCATGAAAAAAAAAACAAAAACAAAAAAAACCCCACCAAAAACCTCACTGCTTACTCTGGATGGAAGTGAAATGTTGATTGCCTTTCAGATGTCAAATATGGTGAAACCAAATCCCAGTCTTTCGATACTCAAAGCCCTGGGGCACATAGAAGCTCTATCTAGAAACCCCTGGTTATGCTGATTGGACCACAAAGATATACAAATGGCCAACAAGCATATGATGAGCTGCTCAACAGCACTAATGATCAGGAAAATGCAAATCAAAACCATAATGAAATATCATCTCACACCTGTTTGATGGCCACTATTTTAAAAAAAAACAGAAAATAATAATTGTTGACAAGGATGCAGAGAAATTAGAACAATTGTGCACTGATGGTGGGAATGTAAAGTGGTGCAGCCACTATGGAAAATTATATGGAGATTCCTCCAAAAATTCAAAATGTGAAATAAGCCAATCACATAAACACAACTACTGCATGATTTCATTTATATGAGGTACTAAATTAGTCAAGTCTTAGACTGTAGAACGGTGGTTGCCAGGGCTTGGGAGTAGTAAGGGGGCGTTGTTCAACAGGCACAGGGTTTCAGTTTTGCAAGATGAAAAATGTTCTAGAGGACTGTTATGCGTACGTAACACTACTGTAGGATACACTTAAAATGAATAAGAGGGTCAATTTTATGTGTTTAAAAAAAAAGACAATGCCACACTGGGCTCTTATGGGAACCAGCATCTCTAAGGCTTAGTAGTTCAAAACACAGAGTACTTACCCTCTTCTGAGCTTTATTTTGTAAATTGCGCTGAAGTGTGCATCCCTCAGGGAAATCAGGTGAGAAGCCCCGAGTTTCTTAAAGGAGCCATCAGTTGGAGGGAGGTGCTCGTTATGGTAAGATTGGTGTTAGTTATCAGTTCTCCCTCTACAGAGTTTTCTGTTTTGCTTCTCCTGTTGCTGCTGTTAAGGCTCTTGCCTTTGGTTGATTTTGGACCCGGGTGGCTTTGGAGTTGCACTGGGGCACTAAGGAAGTAGGACTGCAAGTGTAGAAAAGGAAATTCCCGAGTCTGGTGACGTTTCAGTGATTGTTTAAAGATTTCCATTCCTTTGTATCCCACCTCTTCTCACGAAGGCATCTTTGAGGCACTGGCTCAGGTTCAGTGGCGATGGGGAATATCAATGGTCCTGCCAGCCACGCTAAGGAAACAGACGAATGTTAATAGAACACAATCCTCATTCCCCACCGATAAGCTCACTGACAAGGGGGAAGCGTTCCCATCCGTCAGGAGCCTCAGGTGTCAGGCGCCTCAGGTGGTGGAAGCAGCCTCACTACGTTGGCAGGTGATGTAAGTGGAGACGCGTTGCCAGGTTACTTAGTTACTGCACCGCAGGCCACGAGGAGCACGGCACCTTGTGCCTTTCTTTGACCTTGTTTACGGAAGAGTTTGTGAGGTTATGATCTGTTTCATCAGTTAGCAAGCCCGGAGCCCCACGGTGGCCCCTGAGAGAACTGTTCGCCTCCTGAGGACAAGAGCCACAACTACGAGCTCAGCGAGGCCACACTTCACACCCAGTGGTGCCTTGTGCAGCACTGTTGGATGAATGAATGAATGAATGAGTGAGTGACTAGAAAGGACATGTAGCCGTCAGGCCCTGCCCTCCGGGAGGGTATGGTCTACTAGGAAAAAATGCAAAACAAGCACTCCTAGGACTGAAGGAACTTAAAAATAATAAGGACCTAGTACATACACACACTGAGATGAGGAGGATGCCTGTCGGAGTAAGCTGAGCGGGTGGGAGACTTTTTTAAGAAAGAATTCCTACCCTTCCAGTCCAGCATTGCACTATGGAAATTAAATTATTTTCACTAACTGCAGCATTTTTTGCCTATGTTTATACTAAACTGCTCTGTTTAAATATATATATCATGTTTATATATATATATATATATATTTAAGAGAAGGTGCAAAATTAACTCAATTCATAAAAGATAGTATTGGATCCAGCTGATTCTGAGGCAGATCCCTCAGGAGGACAAACGTGCTTGAGAACTCAGAAAGCTAGAACTAAGCCTTTAACACCTCACAGCAGCTGGAAGTTCAGTTGGGACCGCTGAACAGAACGCAGCAAAATCCAGTCACCTCCGTTTCCTAGCAAAGAGTAAACAGTTTTCAGCGGAAGTGTTTTTCTCACTGTCTCACTTCTCATCACGCTTCTCCTCCATCGGATCTTTCCTCAATACACCCACCCCAGGAAATGGATGCTTCCACTTTGAAGCAGGGAAAGGACAGGGTGTGCGGGAAGAGAGCCACAAACTTCTGCTCAGGCCAGACACCCGAGAGGAAAAAATACAGGGAAGTGTCAATTATATTTTTCCAAATTCCTGGTTAATAGTTTCCTCCTGAGAGAAAGCATTTAGAGGCCTTAGCCTCACTTTTCCATCTGCAATTAGAACATATTCCAATTAGAACATATTAGAACATATTGGCCCCTTCGGGGCCAATCTGACCAGGAAAGGGAGAGGAGGGACCGAGACAGGACCCTCACCTGCTAACCTACTGGGTCAGAGGTGCCACACCCCTGGGACTCCCTCTCTATCAGGTCTGTTCACCAAGTGCTCCGGGGGACCTACGTGAAAGGCTGATGTTCTGAAATGAACTCTTAAGACAGAAATTAAGAAAGGATGTATCAAATCTCAATTGTGAAAATGTTCCTCCTGTCATTCTGTGGCTGCATTCGTGCTCCAGTGATGCCCCAAAGGGCATCATTTTCTAACATAACTTTCACTGATTTTAGCACAATAATACATATTAGCTATAGACTACCTCAAAAGCAGAAACAATCAAAAGAAGGAAAAACTTCTTCCTCTTTTGAAAATGTAGCCATTTTGTTTTGAAACCTGCTTGATTCATTTGCCAATCTGTTCACCTGTCCACAATAGTAAATATCCTTCTACACATCATTTTTCACAGCTGCTTAGCACTTTGTTGTATAGGTTTATCATTCAACCAATCTCCTGTTTGTACTTCTCTTGTTTTTCTAGTTTTTCCACTGTTGTGAAAAACACCGAAAAAAATATCTTTGTAGCTTTATCTTCCCATATATCTTTGATTATTTCCTCAGGATAACTCTGAAAAGCAAAACCATTGGGTCAGAGTATCTGCATTCTCACGGGAGCATAGATGAAGTCGGGGAATCATATGGACCCAGTTTTGGGAGCTACTCCTGGCTGATGGAGTAAACTTTATATTAAAATATCTTTTCCAATAGCCAGGCATTTATGAGCTCTGGCAGAAGCCGTGTGATGGAATAAAAAGTGCCTGGAGCTGAGAGTCGGTGCTGGGTAGGAAGGCCGGGCTGCCCCACACACCCCGCAAAACCCCTCAGGCCCTGGCCTGGCTCTCTGGGGCTCCCACACCTCGTTGCTAAGATGGTGACATGGCTGAACTACAGGTTCTCTGACCATCCCTCCGGCTGGAGCACAAGAGGATTCCATTCAAAATTGGATACAATTGCATAGTAATTATGTGTACCTACAGTTTGTTTTACTATTATTGTCCCTTCTGTTTTGTTGAGTTTGTTTTTAAGCAGCACTGACAATACTTCTCAGAGAAGCGGAGGGCTGTATGCCACCTCCTAACACGCTTCCTCGACAGTTTAAAAAACTGTAGGTCTTCTTGGACAGCTCAGAAGTTGCCCGTGTCTGTGTATTGTATTTCTTTGGGGAAGAGCAATTAGTCAAGGGGAGGCCCAAGCCCAGGACACCGTTGACATTCCTATGGCTTTTTTCCAAAGTGTTCTGGGCGATAAGAGCTTTTCAGGCACTTGCAGAATGAGTGTTGGGTGGGCTTCATTTGCCAATGGCAGACCTGACCTATAGCACTGGACCTATAGCACACTGGACAGTGACGTCTGTCACCAGAGCAGGCTGATGTCCCAGGTAGGGATTGGCCGTCACCAAGGGTGCTGTTGTTTCTGACTTCAGAGGTATCTGTCACCCGGCAGAGCAGTATTTTGAGGCCCATTCCTGTTGACTTGAGTGTGGAAATGCTTCCATTTGGGGAACCAGCTGCGTTGGTAACATTTGAGGGAACCACTGGAGCCCAGGGCAACTAGTTATCACTCTTCCTGGTAACTGTGCCTTCGCCTCTAAATATGTGCTGTTTCATTAAGAAAATTTTTATGAGATGATGATTTCAAATGGTCAGGCCTCTGAGAATCCCTTAAATTAGATGAAGACAGGTAGACCTCCGGGAGAATCATCTCCACCTTGTAGCTCAGAAATCTAAGACACAAGAGGAATTCTGACCACACTAACCTACAAAGCTAATGTAGAAACAGATGTTTCCACTTCCTTGCCTTCTCCTCACTCATTCAGTAATATTCCCAGCTGAACAGCAGCAGCCGATGGAAAACCCTCCTGTGTCACTGAGGTGCCATCCGAAGCAGACATCCCTGGCACATCCAGAAAGGGCTGTCTTGCCTTTGTGCGAGCACCTAGACTGAGCTGAGAATATTCATTCGTATTCAGTCTTCACTTTAAATAACCACCCTCTTGTTTTTAGCAAGACTGGCTTAATTTGAAGAGCCTATGGTGTGGAAAAAAGAGACTAAATGAATCAGAATACTGGTCAATAACATTGGTCTAAAACCATCAGGCAATTTAAATACAAGATCCCTAAGGTCCCAAGAGGTTTATAGCTAAGGGTAAAAACTATTCAAGGACAAAATTGAGCATGAAAATGTATTATACAAACACAGCTGTAGCACTTAATAAATATGAAATAGCTAGCAAAGAGAGTTAAGGCAACTTAAGATGAGAAACGTAAAATTTGGACAACTTCTACCTGGTGATTTAAGAAACTTCTCTATTGTAAAAGATTTATTGGCCTTTTACATAGGTATCAGACAGCCTTCATTATCAGTCCCAATTTGTAAAATGGTATTTAAAGAGAGAAATACTGGCATATTTCAGAGGTGGAAAGACCATAAGATCTTAGAGCTAGTATCTCATTGCCAAGAGCACATGTGTGTGGAAAATTACAGATATAAATTCTGAAGTACCTCCATGGTCAGTGAGACCCTGAATACTTGGAGTTCTCATGTTCCCCTCTGAACTGAAGAAGGAAACATTGAGCCATCCCTGCCATGTTTTTGTTTGTTTGTTTGTTTTTTGCGGTATGCGGGCCTCTCACAGTTGTGGCCTCTCCTGTTGCGGAGCACAGGCTCCGGACGCACAGGCCCAGTGGCCATGGCTCACGGGCCCAGCCGCTCCGTGGCATGTGGGATCTTCCCAGACCGGGGCACGAACCCGTGTCCCCTGCATCGGCAGGCGGACTCTCAACCACTGCGCCACCAGGGAAGCCCCTTGCCATGTTTTAAAAGAAGGATTGCATTGATAGTTTTGCTCTGCCAGGTATATTGATAGAGGATGTCATTGGGTACAGTCTGGCAAGCAGCGTCCTTGGAATTAATGGGTTTTGCTCATCAGGTTCAGATAGATCCGCAGCCCACCTACCTCCACGATCGGAGTGGAGAGGAGGCGTTAAAGACTGCTGGGGGCTTGACTGCCAGCCACGAAAACATCATGGAGTTGCAATTCTGTCTGCAACCATTTGTTACGGGCTAGAGGCGATTACAGGAGTAGACACAGAGCCCCCGCCATGATTTACGGTGGAAGAACAGCTCAGAGAGGAATTCGGTCAAGCAGGAATGGCTGAGCAGCATAACAGGTGTCCGCCAAGGTGGGAGCACTAAGTGAAATTTCTAGAAGGAGAAAACTTCAGCCACGGGCCTTAGCCCTACATGTCCTGAGCCAAAGATAAATACAAGCTCCTCTCCTAACTCATCTTCGCACTGTTTGCAGTTTGCACTGACCATTCCAGGGAGAAGCACTTTACTGATCAGACGGGTGATGTTGGGAGTGATCATGAGATTGATGTGATTATGAGATTCTGTTGCATCTTTTATTCCACAGTGTCTCCTTCTCATCATGTCTTGTCCTTTAAATAAAGGCAGCACATCATAAGTTTGAGGGGGAGAAGACAGAATAAATTAAAAATTAATTTTGAAACCATTTAAAAAATTTTCCCACCTTTTTTTATGTTCACTGGAAATTCCTCAGAATGCCTTTTAGCTAAGAATAGAAATCAATGAAACTATTTATGTTTGCAACCCATTCTTGGGTGAATGGAGAACGCACGACAAACCACTCCCCTGACCCCAAATCAGCGTGAAATGAAAATCCAGTTTACATAAACAGGAGGGTAGAGAGAAGTATCATAGGAAGTAAAAAACTGGAGAGAACTTCAAATTTTTAACAGTATTTTTTTCTGAGTAGTAAGAAATAGTGCTCAGGTCATACACTTTTATATGTTATCCAAAGTGTCTCTAATATATTTTAGTAATCAGAGAACAAAGAGGAAGCAGAGACAGTGACTGCTTCAGGGGATCACTGATTCATTTCCTCTTAGTAATCATAGGTAGATGTATGCATGGGTGAGAACATGAACTATATGCACAAGGACTTTTAGGCATCTCCTGGGGGCGTCACTGTGTTCTCCACCCAGACTTTCTTCCTGAAATACTGTCCCTATAAAAAGCAAAGCAGTACCCCATTTTAATAGATTCTGCGTATAGGAGACATGCCAGTGAGGACACAATAATATTCACATGGTTACCCATTTAATTTCAGAGCCTTCATTCCAAAATATCACATGGGCAAGGCTTTCTCTTGAATTGATTCATTCCTCAAGTCAAAGTTTTTGGTGCAAGGCACTTACCTTAGCCCTGAGAGGAACAGAAAGATGAATGAACCACACGTGTTACTTAGTAGGCATGACCCAAGCAAGTCTATCAATAAGTAAATATCAGCCAACAGATGCTCAGAAGAGACGAGCAAGGTGCATCTTTCACCATGAGGCTACCAAAGAAGACTTCAAGAATGTGGTGGCCTTTGAGCTGAGCCTTGAGCCATAGGCTGACTTTCAGGAGGCCGAGAGGGAGTGGGGTAACCCAGTCACAAGCAAAATCAATTGCAGTGAGGACTTGAGAGTTAAGGCAGGTAGAGCCATCTGTCTGGAGCGTAAGGTGCACGTCAGAGACACAGTGGGAGGGAGGGAAGGCCTACCCTTTAGGCTCAGGCCATGCCGCAGAGGCCAGAAAATGGAGACGATCAGAGCCGTGGGATAGCAAAAAAGAGGCTGGCGGTGAAGGCAGCAATGGCAGCGTCGTAGATGTGCAGAAACAAGGGCCTCAACTAGGGCGGGAGTAGCAAGGCAGGCAGAGACACAGGGAGCTGCTGGACACCTTGTTAAGGGAAGGCGAGGGAAGGACAGCCCTGGCTGACGGGCAGAGGAGAGAAGTGGGGGAGTCGAGATGGCGGCAGCTCGTCGTGAGAGAATCCAGGAAGGCTCAGCGGCCTCCTGAAAGGCAACATGCTGCCGTGGAGGGTCTAGCCTGGCACAGTTACAGGCTCACCAGGAGATAATCCCGTTCATTTTCTCCTCCTCAAGCAGTTCCATGCCAGAGCCTGCCTGGACAGCTGAGCTAGACAGATATCTAGGAAAGAAGATTCTTGTCCCTCCAACCCCATGTTAATGGTTTTCACTGGAGGATGTATTTATGGATAATCTAAATCATCCTGCCTCAATCTCTTTTCCTTTCCTGTTAAGACGATACACACAGAGCACATAACACCCGCCCTCATTCCTTGGTTCTTTGTAAAAAGTGCCCAGTCTCTGACTAGTCAGTATTGTAATTTTACATCCTGTCGATGAGGGTTTGGTCTATATATTATATAAAGAGGGATAAGCAGTTACCTAGCTGTTTAGCGAGTGATGCAAGATGTCCTTAAACTACTTTACATTAACAGTTAATATATTTAGTATTTAATGTTATAAACCAACATGCAATAAGTGACTTTGAAATCTTTCAGTCCATATACATTTTCATCTGGGAAGACCATTTTATTAGCATATTTATGATACCATCTTAAGACTTAGTATGGCTTAATTCTATTAATAACAATTAATTTTAAAATGTTTGTCTTTTTTAAGTATAGTTTTTGATTTAGTTCTTTCCTGCTCGGCAGATAATGGTTGCTGCAGCTGGCATGCAGGTGGCCCCTAGCTTTGTTCTTTTTAGATCTATCGTAAGTTATTTGGTAAAGGAAGTTGATTAAAAGCAACAGCTCCCTATGTGGCCCCATGACTTGACTGTAGCTCAGCTTGTCAAGAGCTCTGGGCCGATATTTAGGTTTTAGCTTATTCTCTTCTTCCACGGTCATGATCTTTAGCCCACAGAAGCCATGTTGAAGGCAATTCAAACTGAGTGGTTAACAGCCTAACCTGTGGATGAGCCAGGTCATCTCATCAGCATCTTCACTGGGCCTGATACTGAAGACATTCCTACTTCTGGCCCTTTTTGGCCCCAGGGAATGTGGTGTTAAGTTCCTCAATTTCTCAACTGTGGACTCATCATCCGGGCTCTGTAGATACAAGGCTGCCAGGTCCAGGATACCAGGGACCATCTGGTTTTTGACCTTGATGTTCATGGGAAAGATGCAAAGCTGCTGAGTGTTCAGTAGAGCCAGTATCATAAGACCTATTTTAGAACTTGGTATGTATGGGAAGGCTGCTGGCAGGGAAGACCTAAGGAATAGGGAATGGAGAAGAGAGGTCACATCTTCCATCTAGATGCTCAGTTCCATGGGATAAGGCTGCAAGCACCCTGAATATCCCTATAGAGATTTGCTCCTTGCCTGAAAGCAAACCACCAAGGGGAAGACAGGATGCCTATCTGTTCACCAACAACCGAGCACTCCCACACCTTGGGGACTAATAAGGGAGTTGCCATAGTCACCAAACGTTTTCAATTACAGGAAGAGCCAGCTTGTTTCAGAGTTAAGCCAGAATGCATCGATTACAGAAAAACTATATTGATCTAGCCCTGGTTCCAACTAGGAAAATTTTTAAACCAAAAGAAAGAAAGAAACAAGTGCAGTAGACAAGGGTGAACTAGCTATGTAGCTGCCAAGAAAGCAACTCAGTTTTTCCCTCATACTGTTTCATATATTAAAGTTAGCATAACATGGTTGAGAAATAAGCACATGATGCTACTACAGCTTTTTTCTTTGAAAGAAGAAACCTCAAGTCAGTCTGTCTTAAGGGAAGTTGGTCAATGAAATAGTAAAGCAGGAAGGTCAAGTTATCTTGAAAAGTAAAATCATTTCTCATTCATCTAGGCTTATCAAGTTTAAAATTAAAGCACTTTCACTCCATCCATGCTCTTTACTAAGAGACTTGAACATAGTTGTAAATGAAGTGGGCTCTGATTAAATGACTCTTCATTCTCAGATGAAGGCAAAGTGGGCTTAACCCATGTATATACATAACCATAAAACTGTTGACTGGAACTGAAAAGGCTCATGAAAATGCCATCATTATTTAGGCACTTTCCCTCAAAAATAAATTTCTAAGGAATTTTTCCATGTCTTCATATCAGTCCGTATATAACTCTATTAACGTGCTTAACAAATTGTAGCATACTTCTTTCTTTAGAGGTCCTTCTCCCTTCATTAGAATGTGAGCTCCACAGGGTCAGGAAGAACATGTCTTAAATTCATTTTCATATTCCCAATGGTGAGCACATTGCTCTGGCTTAGGGATATGAATAGGCCACTCTGTGTAGCAGAATGAATGGATGGATCAAGAAATTAAAGAATATCAGACCCCCAACCAAAGATCCTTACCTGGCTGTTGCTGTCCCACATACCTAGGTCCCCACCACTTAGATACATCCTCAAGCTTGTGAGGGAGACTTCCCAGATGAAACCTCTTGAGTCTTAAGTTTCCATCCACATTTGACCTTTATTCCCACTTGTGGCAAACGATGACACTGAGGTCTTTTGAATGTCAAGTTGACTTTGCCATTGATTCTCGGACTCCATCTCTCGGAAGGAACCTCTATTTGCCAAATACTACCCCCCCACATGGTATGCGAGCTCCACAAGGGCCCTGACGTTGTCTTGTTGACCAGTGTGTTCTGAGTGCTACCATCTAATAGTCACTCCAAAGACATTTGTCAAATGAGAAATTAATGAAAGATTTCTCAGTCTATTGGCGTCCAACCAGTCCTCTATACTGCTGTGAAAAAAAAAAAAGAAGATGGGAATAAAAAGGTATACTAGAGCTCTGCATTAAGATTGAGTGGTTTTCTACTTTTCAGCAAAAGATGGAGCTGGAGTCTGAGGAGATGCTAATGCCACTGTGGGCAACTCTTTCACTGTGTCATTGTGTCCCTGGAAAGGCAGTGACAGCAGCCAGTCTGTCTTTCTCATGGGCTACGTTTCGAGAGGAAGAAAAAGTCTCTACTCTCACGCTACACACATACACACACACCCTATCCACACACACACACACACACAAAACAGAGACACGCACATAGACACGCATACTCCTCTTACTTAAAGCAGCCATGTTTCCACTTAGAAATAGTTGTTCTCAGTCTTAGTTACTAAGAGAAAGAATGCCCTGGGAACTCTGGATCCTGCAAAGGGAACATTAATAGTGCTGTAAATTTCAGGAGGAGAAATATTATCTTAATGAATGTTTCTCATAAAATAATGGAACAAAGATGACCTCCTCATAATAGAAGTACAGGTTATGACACAAATTACCCTTTTTTTTCCCCCATGTACCTTTAATTAAGCTGCCCCTGGAAGATGAAAGCGTAAAGAGAATGAACTTGAAAGAGAGAAGATTTATACCTGAGTCATTGGCTTGATCCATTCATTGTTATTTTTCTTCTTGCGTTTGCTTTAGGTTAGAGTTTGGCAAAAATCAAACTTAGTAAAAGTAATAGTTATACCAAAAGTGCATCGCTTCTCAGTTCGTAAGTTTTTGAGACTGAAACTTACACCTCTTACGGTTTATAATTATTTCCTCTCAGTAAAATGAGGATGCCTGTGTCCTAGGGAAGGGCATTGCCAAAAGTAAAGTGCACGACTGATTAGCCCTTACGCTTGCCTAAAACAGCAGTGCGACAAGTTGACTGTGAAGACAGTGGCCACACGTCAGTTAAAACGTCTTTGACTCCCTTGCTTCATTCAAGCTTAGGTGCTAAAAAAGCAGAAAGGGCTAACAGTCCATCCTCTAGGGCTCTCTGAATCCACAACCCTAATCCAGGTTGCTGGTTATTTCAAGTGGATATAAATGGAGATTTGGACCAATCCTTTCCACCCCCAGAGGTCAAGAGAGCATCTGTACTTCTAAAAAAATTATTCTAAAACTTAAGCTCCCCGTGCAACTTTCTCTTTAAGAGAAGGCTGATACGAAGCTCCAGAGTACAAACTCTCCACACAGATGTGTCCCATCTCAGACTGCACCTGCCACCACAGAAACAATAGGGTCCATCCACCTCACCTAGGGATATCCAAAGCCTTTTATAGTAATTTCAGTAACTAAAATGTAGCCAAAAAATTTTAATGTTTTAAAAAGTTCTTGTCATGTAATACAGGTAAGAAAAATAATATATTCCACTCTATATAGTGTCTTTATTTCATACAAGGCAACTTTAAGAAGAAGTTTAAGAACTTTAAGAAGGAAAGCACTTAACATTTAATAGTTATGAAAATTGAGGCCCAGAGAGGTTTGCCGAAGGTCATACAGCTAGTCAGCAATGGACAATGTACTTGAACCCATCTTCTGACTTCAAAGCATATTGTTCTTTTCACTGAGTTGTGTGTGCCCTCCTGGCCTGATTCAAAGGCTTTACTCAGCTTTTTTAAGGGGATGCTGGTATATTCCTGCATATTGTCTGCACTGATGTATTGATGGAGTCCTGGGTCTTGAGGGTCTGGCAGTTATTAGTCAGCTGCATTTTGCAGCTCCAGGGATCACCAGCTATAATACTCTGGATATGGATAAAGCTGACTCATTCAGAGTAACTCCAGGAGATTCAGTCCAGTCGGGCCTTCAGAGAGTCTCCAAGGGACAGGGTCTTTGTGGTCAACCAATAATAACAACAGCATTTAATTCACTTTGCATTTACTTCATATCGACTATGTGTCTGGCATTCTAGCAGGTGCCATGGTTGAGCTCACTCAGACTTCATAACAGCTCCGGGGTTAGGTACCACAGATCCTCTCATTTTACTAGTAAGAAAGACAAGGCTAGAGAGTGCTGGTTAGCCTTGATCAGGGAGGATGACCAGAGACTGGATCCAGAGCAATTTGACTCTGCAGCCCAGACTTCTAAAACCTGCATTACAACAGCCCCGTGGAGTTCATGCCTTCTTGATCAGCTATAACCCTCCAGAGACTCGTGAAATTCAACTAGACTCCAAGTCATTATAAAGAATACCATCTTTTTTTTAAAATTTATTTAATTTATATTTATTTTTGGCTGCGTTGGGTCTTCGTTGCTGTGCAGGGGCTTTCTCTAGTTGCGGCGAGCGGGGGTTACTCTTTGTTGCCGTGCGTGGGCTTCTCATTGCGGTGTCTTCTCTTGTTGCGGAGCATGGGCTCTAGGTGCGGGCTCTAGGTGCGCGGGCTTCAGTAGTTGTGGCTCTTGGGCTCAGTAGTTGTGGCTCACGGGCTTAGTTGCTCAGCAGCATGTGGGATCTTCCCGGACCAGGGTTCGAACCCATGTCCCCTGCATTGGCAGGCGGATTCTTAACCACTGTGCCACCAGGGAAGCGCCCGGGAATACCATCTTAAAAAGCAACAGCCAGCCCCCATTGGCTCAGGGCCTACAACATTTGCCAGAACAGGAAAGAGGTGCCATTTTATTAGCACAGTGAAACTATCCTCTTGTTACTCTTTGGGTCATTTATCAAAGCATGTGAATGTAGCCAAAGAACATATTCCTCGACCACTGGGAACCTGAACAAAGGCCCCATGACCCTGACTTTTTGGGGTCAAGAGCAAGGCAGCAGGTGTTCGCCCTGCCTACAGACTGGAATCGCCTGCCACGCTTTACAAAGAACCCACTTCTGAGTCTCATTGCCAGAGTCCGGGGATTGGTCCCCGGTGTGTCTGCGGGGGAGAGACCCACTGCTCCACCTGGAGTGCAGGCGGAGGAGCCTCCCCTCATTCCCAGTGTGGGGACTGCCATCTGAACCCGTGTGGGTGACCTTGCCAACGCAGGGGAAGTTGAGCAAGACGTAGCAGGGAGCGCCTCTCTTCCCGCCTCAGGACTGAGCCGGGCGGGGTCCGTGATCGCTGCGAGGAGGAACAGGCCACCAGGGGGCGCTCATCCTCCGGTCCGCGGCCGGGCGCCAAGCTCGCCTTTCTGCTCATCCCTGCGCCATGGTCTGGGGGAGAGAGTGGGAAAGACCTAGAATTGTGCTCTAACCCCTTCCTGCTTGCAAGGTGACCCAAAGGAAGTCGCTTACCCTCCGGCACTTTCCCCTTTGGAAAATATATACAAAATTAACTGCCACCCAACAAGCCCTGGACGGGTTCCCCAAGAGCCCCAGTGGGATGTCTCGGGAACGCGCTGGCAAAAGCAGCCCATTGGCACGGATCATTATCATTACGAATAATGACCTACCTGCTGAAGTCTAATGTCTATATTCGAAAAGCTGCATGTGTGCTGGGAGCTGTACTCTAGATGACTCTACCCACGCATTAATGTAAGGATTAATCTCCCAACCTGCAGAACGGTATTAGCAGGTCGCTATGAGGTCCATCTCTCAAAACTAAACACTTAGAAAGCAAATCTCAGGTGGCAGCTACGCGGTCGGGTCCCCTCCACCGAGGGTGAGGCCGAAGAATTAGCAGAGTCTTAAGTACTCATCCGCCAGGGTCTACGGACTTCAAGGCTGAGCCGGAACGCAGGAAGCCTATTGCCCCGTAAGAACACACTCCATTTTTCAAGCAATTTCTCCAGTTCATTTGTTTCAAGCACCTTTGAATTCCTCTGGCATAATCGCCCTACCCTTTGTCAACACAAAGTGATTGTTTAAACGACTCAATCAGATCATGCCATGGGCGACTATTTCCAATTATTATGATTTATTGCCTGTTTAGCACCAATGTGCCAGGCACATTCAACAGAAGAGGTAGCTTCGGAAATGATTTTTCTTTCTGCTCGGGAGGCCCACAGAATAAAAATAGCCTGCTCAGAGTAAAGGAAACATTTTCCTCCCTGAAGAGGATCAGTGACTAAGGACATTTTGGGAAGGAGGTTTAATTTTCCAGATAAAGAAGAACAAGACTTTCTCATAGCCATCAATCCTCCTATTGATCTAGTGCACAGAGTAAATTGGTTAAGGAGAGAGAGAATAGTCCCGTTTTTTCACCAGGCCAGGAAGAGATTTGTTGTGCATAAACCAAAGTCACATAGTCCCATTGAAGGCAGGAATCTGGTATTATTAGTCTTGATTCCCAGCGTGACCCCATGCTGGCACCTTTGGGCCCTGAACAATTGCTTATTTAACTGATTGATTCAAGTGTGAGAGGTCAGACCACTTATTATTCCCATCTAATCACATCTACAATTTAGGGAATGGAAGTTTTTTGTAACATTTTTTCAGGGAAGAGCCTGTCATCGTTTTAATTCTTCCCTCAGGTGGTTGCCAGAAAAAGACAGGAGCCAGGTACTGCGCGGTGGTCTCTGAATGGCTGAGGATCTCAGGAATGTGTTGAATAGATAAACAGGCTCCAAGTTCTTAAAACAACAGCCAGCTAACTTACTGACTTTTTAAGAAGTCCTATTAGTGAATATTAAACATCAACTCAAATCATTTGTAAACATTAAAAAGCACTGTCTATTGACACATCCTTCAGATACCCTCTCTCCAGTCATCCCTGAGGTAGACAAGGAACGGTTACTGTCCCGTCCTGAATAAAACACTGAATGGTTCCCTGGTGTTAACTGTGCCAGTAACACGGCATGACTTATGCTTGGTTAAAACACCACTACCTTAACCAGCTGTCTCTCTTGAGCATTCAGAAACAGAAGTCAACCTGGGAGGCGTAGAATTTCTTATTCTTTCTGGAACTATCATTCACTTGAGCACACTGGTCACCACTGTTATTTCTTTTCTCAACTTCAGGAAAGTGCCCCCTGCAGTTCACAAAATGACCTCACCGACTAAATTGTGAATATTTTGGAGCACCGTTTCTCAAACTGGGGAGCTCGTTAAAATGCAGATTCTGATTCCTTGGGCCTGGGGTTGAGGCCTGAGATGCTGTGTTTTTAGTGGGCTCGCAGGTGATGCCAGTGCTGTTGGTCTGTGGACCAATTTGAGCAGCAAGGTTTTAGCGATTCATACAAATTTTTTTCCTACAAATTGTACATAGCGTGTAATATCTTTACATTTTTTTTCACTTAGGAAGACAATAATACAATAAAATGTAACTGAGTTGTATGACATCAAGTGATGTCACCTATACAGACATAGATACATATACGTATACATTTATTTCAAGTATACCAGGTCTCGCCACATTTCTCTAACTTATGATGGTTGGCTGCGGCTCCACTTTGAGGAGAAGGGAATGAGTGAACTCCAACTGATACTCATCCTTCATTCAGTTGCTATTTATTTAACACTTAGTATGTGCCCAGCACTGTGTTAGAAACTGAAGTTACAACAGTGGACAAGACAGATCACAGTCTCTGTCTAATAGGATTTGTATTCGAGGAAGAGAGGTACAGAGATTGAGGTAACTGTTGTGAAAGAAACAAAGGAGCTGAAGTAGAAAATGACCACTTGGGACAAGGTGGTGAGAGAGGCCCGTCTGAGGAGGTGACACTGAAGTTGAAGGGTCTACTCATGTGAGGCGACAGGGGGCCGAGTGTTTAGGCTACAGCTGTGCTCACAGCCCAAGAAGCACCTCCTCCTCGGCAGCAAGTGTGTATTGAACAGAAGGGGGCTGCTGCGCAAGCTTGATCCTCAGTCTGCATCCGAGTCTGCATCACGGCCAGCAATTCACCACCAACCGCTCTGCACTCAGCTGCCCACATCCTTTCCCGAGCCGGCCTCTGGCTCCCCCGCCTGTCTGCAACCCATCCAGCTTTTGCTGCTTCTCTGTATTTGTGATCAGAAGTGAATAACTTACTTTTAAAGGGGGAAAAAAAAGGATGGATAGAGCAGCTGGCTAATGGGTCCTCAATGGAGACAGAGATATGAAAGGACAGTGTTTTGTCTCTGGATAGCCTTGATGAGATATGGTAACAGCAAAATTGGATGACTCTAGACACAAGAGCTTTGCTTCCACAAATTCATTTTCTTTGTAAACAGCCAGAATTGTTAAAAAGGGACTTTGCTCCCTGGGGACATATTGATGGGGATACAGTTGCACATCACTTGTGGGGCCTCCCAGTCTAGAAGTGGATTAATCTGATGCCTGAGTCTTGCCCATGGACAGCTTAGACAGAGGAAGGGATAATGGAGAAGAGCTTGTTTGGGTACCGCAGAGGTGTGAATTTAGCTGGGGTCCCAGAGCATCCTCTGGGTAGCTCATTTCCACTTCTTCCACCTTTGGCGAGAGGCAGCTATTATCCGTTTGCATCATTTCTCCCATGAAATAAGTATGTGATGATTGATTATTCTCATCCCTTATTTCCGCTCTTTGCCACTTCAGACAGGGATGTATTTCTGCGATGAAGAACGCGATTCCAGAAAAGCTTAGAGATTAAAGATGCCTTCTAAAGATTCAAAGGAAAAGCTCTTTAATTGAGATTCAGCTGACTCAGGGAATTTAGAATTCATTATCAGTTTCATTGGGCTGAGGTTTATCTTAGTCAGATGGTGAGGGAGGGAGGAAGGGAGGGAGGGAAGTTACTAAGCAAATTAGTGGTGGAAACATTATTTGCAAAAGGTGTAACCAGTTTAAAAAACTTCTTTGCACCAGCTGTAAACACAGTTTATCAGCACTATTAATTTTTCACATTTTTAAATTGAGGTATAATTTACATATAGTAAAATTCACCAGTTTAGTGTACAATTTTACCAGTTTTGAAAAACCTATACAATTATATATTGTCACTACCATAATCAAGATACAGAACACTTCCATAAGCTCCCCTAATTCTCTCATTCTCCACTGGGGTCAAGCCTCTTTAAACCCCCAACCCCTGGAAACCACTTATCAGTTTTCCGTCCCTTTAGCTTTGTCACTTGGAGAATGATAAATAAAAGGAATCATACTGTATGTGACTTGTTGAAGCTGACCTATTTCACTTAGCATCTGAGATTCACTCGTGTTGTTGGGTGTGTAAGTAGTTTTTTTCCATTTCATAGCTGAGTACTATTTCACTGCAGCACAGTGTGTTTACCTAGTCACTAGTCAATGGACATTTGGGTTGTTTCTAGTTTTTGGTGAATAAAAGTAAAGCTACAATAAAAATTTACAGTCAACAGGGAATATAGTCAATAATATTATAATAACTTTGTATGGTTTGTAATCTATAAAAATATAGAATCACTATGTTGTACACCTGAAACTAATGTAACATTCTAAGTCAACTATACTTCAATTAAAAAAAATTCACACTCAGGTTTTTGTGAACATAAGTTTTTATTTCACTTGTGTAGATACCTCAGAGTGGGAGTGCTGAGTTATATGGTAACTAAATGTTTAACTTTTTGAGAAACCACCAAATTGTTTTCTAAAGTGGCTTTCCTCTTTACATTTCCAACAAAAATATGTGGGAGTTCCAGTTGCTCCATGTCCTTGCCAATTATTTTCAGTTGTTGGTTTTTTTTGTTTTTTTTTTTTACCTTTTAGCCATATTAGATGTGTAGTGGTATCTCATTGTAGTTTTTTTGGTTTTTTTGTTTGTTTGTTTGCTTGTTTTGTTTTTTTTTTTGCGGTACACGGGCCTCTCACCGTTGTGGCCTCTCCCGCTGCGGAGCACAGGCTCCGGACGCGCAGGCTCAGTGGCCATAGCTCACGGGCCCAGCCGCTCCGCGGCATGTGGGATCTTCCCTGACCGGGGCACGAACCCGTGTCCCCTGCATCGGCAGGCGGACTCTCAACCACTGCGCCACCAGGGAAGCCCCTCATTGTAGTTTTAATTTCCATTTTGCCATTCATGAAGATGAGCATCTTTTGATGTGCTTATTTGCCATCTATATATCATCTTAGATGAAGTGACAATGCAAATCTTTTGTCCATTTTATTTATTAATTTAATTTATTTTACATTGAAGTATACTTGATTTACAATGTTGTGTTACTTGTACAGCACAGTGATTCATATATACATATATCCATGCATTTTCAGAACCTTTTCCTATATAGATTATTACAGAATATTGAATAGAGTCCCCGGTACTATACAGTAGGTCATTGTTGATGATCTATTTCATATATGTTAGTGTGTATATGTTAATCCCAACCTCCTAATTTATCCCTCCCCTGGCCCTTTCTCCTTTGGTCACCATAAATTTGTTTTCTAAGTCTGTGAATCTGTTTCTGTTTTGTAAATTAGTTCAGTGGTATCATTTTTAGATTCCACCTATAATTGATATCATATGTCTTTCTCTGTCTGACTTACTTCACTGAGTATGATCATCTCCAGGTCCATCCATGTAGCTGCAGATGGTATTATTTCATTCTTTCTTATGGCTGAGTAATATTCGCTTGTATATATATACCACATCTTCTTTATCCATCCATCTGTGAATGGACATTTTGGTTGCTTCCATGTCTTGGCTATTGTAAATAGTGCGGCAATGAACGCTGGGGTGCATGTGTCTTTTTGAATTATAGTTTTCTCCGGCTATACACCCAGGAGTGGGATTGCTGGATCATATGGTAGCTCTATTTTCAGTATTTTATGGAACCTCCATACTGCTCTCCGTAGTGGCTGTATCAATTTACATTCCCACCAACAGTGCAAGAGGGTTCCCTTTTCTCCACACCCTCTCCAGCATTTATTGTTTGTAGACTTTTTGATGATGGCCATTCTAACTGGTGCGAGGTGATACCTCATTGTAGTTTTGATGTGCATTTCTCTAATAATGAGTGATGTTGAGCATCTTTTCATGTGCATTAAAAAAAAAAAAACAGTGTGAGTAAACTTTATGTCTTGAAATTGGCTTCTTGAAAGTCTGCCCTGTTTTGAATTCTCTTTCGATTACCTACCCTAGGACATCTGTTGAGGTCCAGTGTCATTTACAACCCCGCAGGCCTTGTGAATATGAAGTGCCCATAAGCACCAGTTTTAAAGTTGTTATGGGAAACGGCCACAAGGCGGCAGCATTTCTTCGTGCCCACCTCAGTTTACTGGGGTAACCAGAGGCTTGCTGAAAGTCCTGTTCCTGGGTTGTAAATGAGAGTGGAGTGTGGTAGAACAGACACCCAAGGGCTTGCGTCTCATCACGTCTTCCCACTTACCCATCAGCACCCCGGACAAACCCCAACCCCTGCAAAAGCACTCTGCTGAGGGCGCTGTCGTCCGTAGGTGGGGCGACTCTAAGGAAGGAGGCTGGCGGTGGAAAGCCCAGCACCAGGAGATGTGGAGACCAGTTGACTTTTCAAAGCTTTTCCAGCCCAGAGGGTCCACCATCCTTTGGGTGCAGTAGGCTTGGTTTTAGCTTTTGGAGGGGCTGCCTGGATCTGGAGGTTGTGGCCCCATCCAGAGGGGACCCGGCACTACAGGTCCATGGGGGGGACTCATTAGCTGGCACATCCTTCCCAGCTCCCTAACCCCCATGCCAGTCCAGCCTTGGAACCCAAGCCATCTCAGGCTCCAGGGATGTGACTGACACCAGCCGGGGTCCCCGAGGCCTGAGGGGAATGTAGTAGGCGTTTCTTTTTGTAATTTAATTTTTAGTTTATATTGACATATAGTTGATTTACAATGTTGTGTTTGTTTTAGGTATACAGCAGCTTGATTCAGTTATACATAGATGTTTATCTACTCTTTTTCGGATTCTTTTCTTATATAGGTTATTACAGAGTGTTGAGTTGAATGCCCTGTAGTATACAGTAGGTCCCTGTGGATGATCTATTTCCTATATTTTAGTGTGTATATGTTAATCCCAACCTCCTAATTTATCCCTCCCCCGCCCCTTTCCCCTTTGGTCACCATAAATTTGTTTCCTAAGTCTGTAAATCTGTTTCTGTAAGTTAGTTCAGTGGTATCAATTTTTAGATTCCACCTATAATTGATATCATATGATATTTGTCTTTCTCTGACTTACTTCACTGAGTATGATCATCTCCAGGTCCATCCATGTAGCTGCAGATGGTATCATTTCATTCTTTCTTATGGCTGAGTAATAGTTCCTCGTATATATATATCACATCTTCTTTATCCATCCGTGAATGGACATTTTGGTTGCTTCCACGTCTTGGCTATTGTAAATAGTGCTGCAATGAACACTAGAGTACATGTGTCTTTTTGAATTATAGTTTTCACCGGATATACACCCAGGAGTGGGATTGCCAGATCACATGGTAGTTCTATTTTCAGTTTTTTAAGGAACCTCCATACTGTTCTCCATGGTGGCTGCACCAATTTACATTCCCACCAACAGTGCAGGAGGGTTCCCTTTTCTCCACACCCTCTCCAGCATTTATTGTTTGTAGACTTTTTGATGATGGCCATTCTGACCGGTGTGAGGCGATACCTCATTGTAGTCTTGAGTTGCATTTCTCTAATAATGAGTGGTGTTGAGCATCTTTTCATGTGCTTTTTGGCCCTCTGTATGTCTTCTTTGGAGAAATGTCTGTCTAGCTCTTCTACCCATTTTTTTGATTGGGTTGTTTTTTGACAGCAGCATGAGCTGTTTAATTGGGTTCAAACTATAAATTTAATGGATGACATGTATATAAATATTTATATACATGTCATTTATTATTTCATTTGATCCTCACACTTCTGGGAGGGAAGCCGAGTAGATCTTACTCCCTAATTCTCAATTCTCAATTTCCCTTGGGAAACTGAGGCTGGAAACGGTTAAGTTCACACCAAGTGGCAGTACTAGGGCTCGAAGCCAGGCCTGCCCTGGTCACTTTCTCTCTGCAAGTTGCTGACTTACTTTCCTGAAGACAAGTGGGGTCACTTCCTACTCAGCACGACCGTGAGGCTCCAGGTGACCAGCCAGCTCAGGCAAAATTCTGGAAAGGTGAAGTCTGTCCTTCCCAGCTGTGCTACAGACATTTCTACCCCCTTACTCTTCCCCATGCTTTATCTCCCTTCTCTGAAGCCCAACTTCCAGCTACTAATACTTAGAAAAACTCTATTAAACAAATCTTCCCTGACTTTCTCCTCTTCCCACCCCAAATGGGGAATTTTGCATTTTAATGGGGGCTTCTTGAGATATCATTTCTTGTGCAGTGGTTTTCAAACTGTTCTGTTAGAGCTTCCAGGTTCCTGAGAAATAGCCAGAAGAGCCTGAAGGTGGGCCTGGGGGTGAATGAGAGAGACTTCGGACGCACCCAGCCAGCCAAAGCTGTTCCATTTTTATCTGCTTTACACATTGGGCTTTCATTTAAGATTTTATTTGAAAAGAAGCATGTGTTGCGTTCTAAAACATGCTTTAAATAAATGAACCTACATATTCCTCGTATATTCTGTAATGCAGATACTTTGCTAATTGAGACTGATCCCTGGGCATCCCCACATCCCCAGATCAATCTGGATTATCAAGATTTTACCTCGTTTAAAAAAAAAACCATGAGTTTCCCAATCTGTTCTCCATGACACCCCCCTGATGGGTTATACCAAGCTCCTGACTCCCTTTAGCCCTCAGAGCACACAGGAAGGAACTTGGCTGTTATCTGTAGACACTGACTGTCTTTGTCAGTATACTGTAGTGCACTGTGTAAATAAGCTCTTTTTCTATGCATGTCCTGATCTGGAAAAGGTTAGGAAGCACTAGAATAGAGTAACAGTTTGGGCTTGGGCTCTGGAATTATGTAGTCAGTCATCTTGATCTCACTTACTAGCTGAGTGGTCCTGGCAAATTTCTTAATTTATCTAAGCCTCAGCTTCCTCATCTGTGAAATGTGGATATTTCAATATGAGGGCACCATATTTCTTAGAACTGTGTGAGGATTAAAAGAGAATATATATGATATGGCATATGGCACAGTTCCTGGTACTTAGGACACACTCAGTAAATGGTAGCTCCACTGTTAATAGCTCCACTGTTAATAGCCCCACCTAGCGCTGAGGTTTGCCCTCTCAGCCATGGAGGTAAAGTTTGCCACAGCTTCACTACTGCTGCACCTTTGATGATGCTTTCAAAAGAGTATAAATGTGAAGCATCAATAAACAAATAGGGTCACAATTTTTAAAGTTATTGATATGAATAACACCTAGTTTACATCTCTCTGGTAATAAAGGTGGAACAAATACATGTTTGAAGGCCATTAAGAATGCCTCCAGGTTGGAAACAATGCTTCAGAAAGAGCAGAAGCAAAGTAAAAGAATTACTTTGTTCGGAATTTTTTTAAATGTACATTTTTCTTATTTGTATTTTGTTACAAAAAGCAACCACCTTAATGATAGCTGAACAAATCCAAATGAGCCATTATGGTTTGAACACATCTTAACAAGATTTTTCTTTAAAATACCAAATGACTTCACATTACTGTCCTTTGATCTACTCTAATCATTTTTATATTTTCCTATAATATTCTAAATTAGAAGAAAATATATTTCAATACAACCATATCAGTATTCTCTAACCCAGTCAACTGTGGGTTGCAAAAGGAATGGTTTTTATAAGAAATAACACTTACCAAATCCATAGATCTCTTTGCAGAAATTTTATTCATTTGAGCAGTAAAGGAATTTATGTAAAATGTGTTTCTAATATCTAGTATGAATTTTTTTATATTACCGTATATTTATCTTTTTACTATTTTATTGAAGTATAGTTGATTTACAATGTTGTGTTACTTTCTGCTGTACAGCAAAGTGTATCAGACATTCTTTTCTCTAATACTCTTTTCTGTTACGGTTTATTATAGGATATTGAATATAGTTCTCTGTGCTCTACAGTAGGACCTTGCTGCTTTTCCATTCTATATACATAAAAGCTTACCTCTGCTCACCCCAACCTCCCACTCCATCCCTCCCCCAATGCCCTCCTCCTTGGCAACCACCAGTCTGTTCTCTGTGTCTGTGATTCTGTTTGTTTCATAGATAGGTTTGTTTGTGTCATATTTTAGATTTCACATATAAGTCATATCATATGGTATTTGTCTTTCTTTTTTTAAAAAAATATTTATTTATTTCTATTTATTTGCCTGCGTCGAGTCTTAGCTGTGGCACGCAGGATCCTTGTTGAGGCATGCGGGATCTTTCATTGCAGAGTGCAGGCTTCTCTGTAGTTGTGGCACATGGGCTCCAGAGCGTGCAGGCTCAGTAGTTGTGCCACTCGGCTCTCTAGTTGCGGCATGCAAGCTCTCTAGTTGTGGCACATGGGCTCTAAAGCGAGTGGGCTCAGTAGTTGTGGCACGTGGGTTTATTTTTTTAAGATTTATTACTTATGTATTTTTGGCTGCGTTGGGTCTTAGTTGCGGCACACGGGATCTTTGTTGTGGCACACGGGCTTCTCTAGTTGTGATGCACAGGCTTCTCTCTAGTTGTGGCATGCGGGTTTTCTTGTCTCTAGTTGTGGCGCACAGGCTTCACGGCACGTGGGCTCTGTAGTTGTGGCACACGGGTTCCAGAGCACATGGGCTCTGTAGTTTGTGGCACACAGGCTTAGTTACCCTGGGGCATGTGGGGTCTTAGTTCCCCAACCAGGGATCAAATCTGCGTCCCCTGCATTGGAAGGTGGATTCTTAACCACTGGACCACTAGGGAAGTCCCTGTCTTTCTCTTTCTGACTTATTTCACTTAGTATGATAATCTCTAGTTGCATCCATGTTGCTGGAAATGGCATTATTTCGTTCTTTTTTATGGCTGAGTAGTACTCCATTGTATATATGTACCACATCTTCTTTATCCATTCATCTGTCAATGGACATTTTTCCATGTCTTGGCTATTGTAAATAGTGCTGCTATGAACATAGGGGTGCCTGTGTCTTTTTGAATTAGTTTTGTCTAGATATATCCCCAGGAGTGGGATTGCAAGATCATGTGTTAATTATATTTTTAGTTTTCTGAGGAACCTCAGAAAACTACTGTTTTCCATCCATAGTGGCTACACCCACTTAAATTCCCACCAACAGCAAAGGAGGGTTCCCTCTTCTCCACATCCTCTCCAGCATTTGTTATTTGTAAAGTTTTTAATGATGGCCATTCTGACCAGTATGAGGTGGTACCTCATTGTAGTTTTGATTTGCATTTCTGTAATAATTAGTGATGATGAGCATCTTTCTGTGTGCCTATTGGCCATCTGTATTTCTTCTTTGGAAAAATGTCTGTTTAGATCTTCTGCCCATTTTTCAGTCGGGTTGTTTTTTTATTATTGAGTTGTATGAGCTGTTCGTATATTTTGGAAATTAAGCCCTTGTTGGTCACATCATTTGCAAATATTTTCTCCCACTCCATGGGTTGTCTTTTCGTTTTGTTTATGGTTTCCTTTGCTGTACAAAAGCTTATAAGTTTGATTAGATCCCATTTGTTTATTTTTGCTTTTATTTCTATTGCCTTGGGAAACTAACCTAAGAAAACATTGGTACCATTTATGTCAGAGAATGTTTTGCCTATGTTCTCTTCTAGGAGTTTTATGATGTCATGTCTTATATTTAAGTCTTTAAGCCATTTTGAGTTTATTTTTGTGTATGATGTGAGGGTGTGTTGTAACTTCATCAATTTACATGCAGCCGTCCAACTTTTCCAACACCACTTGAGAAGAGACTTTTTCCCATTGTAGTATGAGTATTTTCAATTCAGTTCAGCCTCAAGGTGTGACAGTGTGAGGGATATTTTTAAAGTACATAGTATTATCCCCACCCTTAAGAAATCTAATTTCATCATCCTCTGATTCCAGCCTATATGCCCAACATTTCCACAAATCAACACCCTAACTATGGTGACTGTCCTTCTATGTCCAAGGTTCAAACACAAATAGCATTTCAGAGTCTCCATTTGGAATAACGATGGATCTACCTCTGACAGTGCCTTTGATGGGAGTTTCTGTCATACTGCCCTAGAAGAGATGAGCCCCATTTCTCAGTCAAAATAGTTGATAGCAAAGGAGTCTACTGACAGTGTTTCAGCTGAGCTTGTAGAACCTCACCCAATTCAGAAAATCATTCAGCAGCCCTGCTTCATTACCTCCCAGCTATGTAGCCTTGAACAAGGTACTTAAACTCTTTGTGCCTCAGTTTCCCCATCTGTAAAATGTGCAAGTTTAGAGGTGAGTAAATACATTTCAAGGGTTTAGAAGAGTGCCTGGTACCTAGGAAACACCTCAGTCCATGTTAAGTGTTGTCAATATTAGTCATTCCAGTGGTGGTAATAATATTATTACTTTTCTGAACACACTAATCCAAAAGGCAACCACTAGGCTCCAGGCCCTAGCCCTAATTGAGAGGAGGAGAGAAGTGCAGGAACTCTTTTCCAGGGTTTGGGGGACCAATCAGCCAAAGCTGGAAGCCCTAAGGCTCTCAGGTGAGGTGTGGGGCAGGAGACAGGCCCTCTTTCCCTGCAACAATCCCCGGCTTCCTTCCAAGGGGTCTCCCTTACCCTTCAGCATAGGATAAAGTGAACTCTTCCTTGATTTGAGTTACATTTTCCCCTTCTGTACAAATTTTTGCTGCCATAAGAGCCAGATGGGAAAACCAATAATGCAGATACTTATTTACCACAGTAAGTAGTTTATTCCTAGTGGGTCACCTCTCTGGTATTGTCACTCGTGTTATATTCCATAAAATAAACAAGCTGTTGAAGCACAGTAGGTAAGGTTTTGTTTTTTTTTTTTAAATCTCGGGCATATGAAGTGAAAGACAGCATTTTTATTTTTCAGTATTGCCAAGTTCCTATGAGATAATTTAAGAGGTCATATATCTTTTAACTCAGAGATAATGGTGTGTGTGTTTGTGTGTAATGTATGTACATATATACTAATGACATGTAATTTGTAATTATGTATTAATTGGTCTGTTTTCTAGGAGAGATCCAAACTGCCTAGTGCTGATAATAAATAGCAAGGGGAATAAAGTTGATCCTAACTTGGGAAAGGGATTTGCCTCTCCCCCAATGGCACATAAGATATATAGGTTCTATATCTATGTATCTTATCTGAACATTCACTGGCATGTTGATTCATGACTCCCCGGGATGAAGCTCCTTTAAGCAAAGTCATTATGTCATTATGGCGGATAAGATTACAAAGGGAAAGAACATCTGTTAAGTCAGATGGACTTGGATCTGGAACTTCACTTTACTGCATCCCAGGTGCCACCAAGGAAAGCTGAAAACTCTTCCCAATGTACTTTCTGTCACTGGAGTCGTCCTCCTGCTCTCCTCCCCGACTTCTTTCCTCTCCCACTTCAAATAGGCATTATCATTTCACCAGCATCCTCCCTCTGAAGGCATTTGGTTTCAAATCTTCCATTTCTATTTGTGAAAAAGATTTACTTGTTCATCAAATATACACTGAGCATGTATTATTGTGTCAACCACTATGCTAGGTATTAAGTCCACTGTGATAAACAAGACCAGTATGGTCACTGCCCTCATGAAACTTACAATCTACTAGTTGAGACTGATGTTAATCAAATGAGGAAGCCACTGTGTAATTCCAAATTATAAGCACTATGAGGAAATAAAGGCAAGATGCTGTTGAGGACAGCAGAGCATCTACTGTGGGTTGGGGTTCTCTGGGGTGATATTTAAGAGTCCTAAAAAATGAAAAAGAACCCACCATGTGAACCGCCGTGGGGAGAACCTTCTGGGCAGAGGAGTCAGCAATGATGTACGTCCCAGAGTAGAGAATGAGCTTGTCCTTTGAGTAACTGCACCAAGACCAGTGTGGATGGGGAACAGGAGATGGACATAAAGTTAGGGAGGCTGGCAGGGGCCAGATCATGCAGGCTTTTGTGGGTCATGTTGATCATTTTAGATTTTACACTAAGAGCGGTGAGAATCCACCAAAAGTTTTAAGCAAAGGAATGGCATGATCAAATTTATGTCTCAGAGATTGTTGTGGATGCTGCATGGAGAACCACCAGAGGCAGGCAAGAGTGAGAGTGGTAAAGAGAAGAGTGGGTTAAATGGTGGGAGACCACATGAGAAGCAAGAGTTTGGCAGGCCCATGCCTTGGGTGTCGTAACTAGGTTAGTTGTCCTGGGCTCCGAACTCAGGGGAGGGTATGTGGCTTACAATATGCTGCACTTAACTTCTGCTGTCTGAACAACATGGAAATTCAGATTTGAATTTCCTTTCTTTACCAGTATCCCCAAGCGTTTACAAACTATGTCCACGCTGTGGCCTTCTTTTAAGTGTGATTATCTCAGGTGGCCCACATGGGTCGCATTCTTCCAAGACTGCCCTGAATCTTGAACTAGGATGGTGAAAGTGAAGGGGAACATGAGTTGAGAGTCCGTGTGTATTTGAAAATGAGACTAATAAGGCTTGCAGGTGGACTGTATTTGTGAGGGGGGAGAAAGGAATCAAAGATGACTCCAGGTGATGGCTGTGCCATTCGCCAAGATGGGAAAAATAAGGAAAGAGTGCAGAATGGACTTGGGAAGAAAAGATTTGCTTTTGGGGCTTGTTAAATTGAAGATGCCAGTGAATGGTCTGAGCAGAGATACCAAGTAGGCAGATGGATATCTCAGCACAGAGCCCATAGCACAGAGCTCAGCAGAAGCATTTGGGAGTAGTTGTTGTATAAAAGCACCATAAGTAGATGAGAACACTTGGGAGAGACCGTGAAGAATGCCAACAGTTAGAGGCCAGGTAAAAGAAGAGTAATCTATAACGTAAACTGAGAAGGACCAGCCAGAGGGGTGGGAAAAAGAGCAGGAGAAAGGTGTGTCATAGAAGTCTGGAGCCCAGCTCGTTTCTGGGAGCAGTCAGCTGTGAGAAGTGTGGTGAGATGAAGCATCTAGATGATACCATGAGGTGTCCTCTGGATTTGACAGCAGAAAGATCATGGGTGACCTTGAAGAGAACAGTTCCACTCAGGTGAGGATGAGAGAGGGCAGGCGGAAGAAGCCAACTTGGAATAAAAAGCTTTTTCCTTTCTGATTGCAGCCATTGGGCCTGGGGATGTTTTTTGGACAGAGGCTCCAGAAATCCCAGCAGGCACATATGGCCCATTAAGTCTTTCGAGGATGTGTCTCTGTTATTTCTAACTCTAGTTAGAACATCTCAACAGGAAGGATGTGTGAAGCTCGTCCTCCTAGGCAAGGACTCTGAAGTGAACATGATGGCATGCTTTAGCCAGTGGCCAGGCCAGATTCAAGAAAAAAAAGGGTGTGAGGGCATGGGCGACGGCCAAAATAAGGTTTCAAGGAATCAGAACTGAACGTGGTTAATTCTTCTGGTTATTGTGTGTCAAAATTCCATGAAAACTAGTTTGAAATGTTACAGAAGGCCCCCCCCGCCCCCACAGTCCATGTCACCTAGACAGGCAGGTGAAAGGTGAGGAAGGGGCTGCCTGCCGTCTGCCCTTGGTGCTTCAAGGAGTTTTGCAGGCTCGTGCCTGGTGCGGACACCATGTGTCTCGTAGTGAACTGGAGAATTCTTGCCCAGAAAACTGAAAACTGTGAAACCACATACATAAATGTGCATCTTGAGATCATTTTAGGATCTAGTTCATTTTAATTTTAGACTAATATTCTTAATCAGTAGTGGCTTGAAACACTTTAACTTTCAGTTTCTCCCACTAAGTATTTAATGATCTACAAACAAACGCTTGCAAAATTTGTTTATAATAAAAGGGATTCTTTTGTAATTGGAATAATTTCACCTTCTGGTTTATCGTTATAAGTAAGACGTTCACAAATAAATGCTAAATACTCTGATCAGTGCTGGGATCTAGTTCCTGTTGGCCTCCTCGGTGGCCACTGAGCATGTCCATTTCACTGCTTAGATCCTATTTGCAAGGTGACATCTTAGGACAGTTTTCTCAATAAAAAGAGTCAAGAAACCCAGCATTTTACTCCTGGCTGACCCATTTTGTAATCTTGGTCAAGTTACTTAACCTCTCTCTGCTTCGAGTCCTCCTTCAGGAAATGGTGTGAATAATATCAACCTCCCTATATCTCAGAAGTGATTTGAGGCCAGCTATTTGTCTCTGCCATGTGTGACATCATGGTGGGGGAAAAGAGCTTTTAAAATGTGAAATATTATTAGCCTGGTGCAAGTCAGAGGTTACCACTGCAAAAGGCCTCTACAGAGGCCTGCTGAAGACTTCTTTTAACCCTTTCAGGCAGTATCTTCCTGTATGGGTGGAGTTGCCACCTTCTATCATTTATTTCATTTTAAAGCTCTAACCCAGGCAGAAGCAGAACATACTTGAGTTTTCACTGAAAACATTTGCATTTGAAGATTTCAGAATACTCCTGGAGGTAGCCAAGGATACCAGAGATAGAGCAAAACCACACTTGGAATCATAGCATATGGGAATGGCTGATTTACTGCACTTATTCAAAACTTCACCTGCATGTATGATAGTTCATATGGCCAGACCATTAGTAGACAGCCACTGAGGCACAGAAGAAAAATCTGGCTCACCTATGCGTGGAAAATCATAACTCCCCCGTTGCAAGATGCTTTTAACTTTGGAAGTGCATGCCTCACCTCTGTGGGTAAACATTCTATCTCTACCTTATAAAGGGAGAAATTGAAGCTCAGAGAGATCAAGTGGTAAATGCCAGAGGCAGGAGTAAGTTCCAGGTCTTCTGATGCTTTTCTAGGATTTTTCACTAAGTGAACATGATAATGGATATCAGTCTATGGAAAGAAGGAAGAGAATATTGTGCACTAAATACTCCATTCAAATTTCACAGCAAAGGAGAGACTTTTTTTTAGTATCTGATATTCTGGGTGGCCAAAATTACTGGAACTATCTGCCCTCTTCCTCTCCTTATCTCTTTATAAATTGGCATCAAGGGTAACAGATAAGAATCCTCTACTTTTAAACAAAGTAGACCCTTAACACTCATAGACCGAGTTTCTAACACGTCATAGGGACAGGAATTTGAATCACATGCTGTGTGTAGGACTGAATCTCTTAGCTAGTGAGGGAGCCTCGCTGCCACATGCCATTCAGATATCAATGTGGCGTCTTTGTTCCTCACTCATGGCCATACAGCAGTTCTATGGAAAACAATTACGCTCTAGAGTAATATTCCAAAGTTTGAGGATTTCCAAAGGCCTTGGGACATATTCCTTATAAATATTAAGGGATCACTATATTGGATTTCTCTGCTTTAATTTTGCTTTAGTGGCCAGAACCTCAGTGGCAATGTTAGTGCTCAGAGTAGTAACTAAACTCATCTCAGATTCCTAATGTATCTGTCCTCCTCCTACTTGGCTTCTGACTGGTGGTTGCTTAAAAAAGAAAAACAAAACAGAACAAAATTTTTTCTCATTTTTATCGTTCTAATTTGTGTTTTGTTGTAAATTGTCTCAAATCCTTTCTTAGAGAGATCTTAAATCCCAAATAAATGTTGAAACTAGGCTTCCTAGAAAGAGTCATCTAGCTTAGTCCCAGGCCTACTATAATGTCAGAACTACTAAAGAGAATTAAGAACAATGATTTCTTAAAAGACAATAATGAATGTTCTTAATTTTTTATTAAAGTATTTTTTATTGAAGTGTTTTCATTTTTTTTAATTGAAGTATAGTTGATTTACAATATCATGTTAGTTTCAGGTGTACAGCACAGTGATTCGGTTCTACATACATATATATATTCTTCAGATTCTCTTCCTCCATAGGCCATCACAAAATATTGAGTATAGTTCCCTATGCTACACAGTAGGTCCTTGTTGTTTGTCTGTTTATATATAGTAGAGTGCATATATTAATCCCAACCTCCTAATTTATCTCTCCCCTCACTTCCCTTTTACCTTTGGTAACCATGAGTTTGTCTTTTCATGTCTGTGAATCTCTGTTTAGAAAATGAGCTCATTTGTATCCCTTTTATTGTTTTTTTTTAGATTCCACATATAATCGACATTATATGATATTTATCTTTTTCTGTCTGACTTAGTATAAAATAATGTCTAGGTCCATCCATTTGCTGCAGATAACATTTCTTTGTTTAATGGCTGAGTAATATTCCATATACACCACATCTTCTTCATCCTTTCATCTGATGATGGACACTTACGTTGTTTCCATGCCTTGGCTATTGTAAATAGTGCTGCAATGACCATTGGGGTGCATGTATCTTTTGGAATTGTGGTTTTCTCTGGATATTCGCCTAGGAGTGGGATTGCCAGATGATATGGTAACTCTATTTTTAGTTTTTTCAATGGAACCTCCATACTCTTCTCCATAGTGGCTGTACCAATTTACATTCCCACCAACAGTGTAGGAGGATTCCCTTTTCTCCACACCCTCTCCAGCATTTACTGCTTGTAGACGTTTTGATGATGGCCATTCTGACCAGTGTGAGGTGATCCCTGCATTGTAGTTTTGATCTGCATTTCTCTGTTAGTGATGTTGAGCATCTTTTCATGTGCCTATTGGCCATCTGTATGTCTTCTTTGGAGAAATGTCTATTTAGATATTCTGCCCATTTTTTGATTGGGTTGTTTGGTTTTTTAATATTGAACTGTATGAGCTGTTTGTATATTTTGGAAATTAATCCCTTGTTGGTTGCATCATTTTCAAATGTTTTCTCCCATTCTATAGGTAGCCTTCTTGTTTATAGTTTCCTTTGCTATGCAGAAGCTTTTAAGGTTCATTAGTTCCCATTTGTTTTTGTTTTTATTTTCATTACTCTAGGAGACAGATCCAAAAAGATAGTGTCACGATTTATGTTGAAGAGTGTCCTGCCTATGTTTTCCTCTAGAAGTTTTATAGTATCCAGTCTTACATTTAGGTCTTTAATCCATTTTGAATTTATTTTTGTGTATGGTATTAGAGAATGTTCTAATTTCATTCTTTTATTGGGTTGGCTAAGAAGTTCGTTTGGGTTTTTCTGTAAGACTAATTAGGTAATTAATTAGGTAATAATTCCATAAGATTATGGAAGAACCCAAACATACATTTTGGCCAACCCAATACATGTAGCTGACCAGTTTTCCCAGCACCACTTATTGAAGAGACTGTCTTTTCTCCAATGTATATTCTTGCCTCCTTTGTCATAGATTAATTGATGATAGGTGCATGGGTTTATTTCTGGGCTTTCTATCCTGTTCCATTGATCTATGTGTCTGTTTTTGTGCCAGTATCATACTGTTTTGACTACTGTAGCTTTGTAGTTTAGTGTGAAGTCAGGGAGCCTGATTCCTCCAGCTCGTTTTTTTTTTTCCTCAAGATTGCTTTGACTGTTTGGGGTCTTTTGTGTTTCCATACAACTTTTAAAATTTTTTGTTCTAGTTCTGTGAAAAATGCCATTGCTAATTTGATAGGGATTGCACTGAATCTGTAGATTGCCTTGGGTAGTACAGTCATTTGGACAATGTTGATTCTTCCAATCCAAGAACACGGTGTATCTTTCCATCTGTTTGGGTCATCTTCAGTTTCTTTCATCAGTGTCTTATAGTTTTCAGAGTACAGGTCTTTTGCCTCCTTAGGTTTATTCCTAGGTATTTTATTCTTTTTGATGAAGTGGTAAGTGGGATTGTCTCCTTAGTTTCTCTTTCTTATCTTTCATTGTTAATGCATAGAAATGCAACAGATTTCTGTGTATTAATTTTGTATCTTGCAACTTTACCAAATACATTGATGAGCTCTAGTAGTTTTCTGGTAGCATCTTTAGGATTTTCTAGGTATTATAGTATCATGTCATCTGCAAACAGTGACAGTTTTACTCCTTTTTTTCCAATTTGGATCCCCTTTATTTCTTTTTCTTCTCTGATAGCTGGGGCTAGGACTTGTAAAACTATGTTGAATAAAAGTGGTGAGAATGGACAACCTTGTCTTGTTCCTGATCTTACAGGAAATGCTTTCAGTTTTTCACCATTGAGAATGATGTTTGCTGTGTGTCTGTCATAAATGGCCTTTATTATGTTGAGGTAGGTTCCCTCTATGCCCAGTTTCTGGAGAGGTTTTTTTTGTTTTTGTTTTTTTGTGGTACACGGGCCTCTCACTGTTGTGGCCTCTCCCATTGAGGAGCACAGGCTCCGGATGTGCAGGCTCAGCGGCCATGGCTCATGGGGCCAGCCACTCTGCAGCATGTGGGATCTTCCTGGACCGGAGCACGAACCTGCGTCCCCTGCATCGGCAGGCAGACTCTCAACCACTGTGCTACCAGGGAAGCCCGGAGTGTTTTTTAATCATAAATGGATGTTGAATTTTATCAAAAGCTTTTTCTGCATCTGTTGAGATGATCATCTGGGTTTTTTTCTTCAATTTGTTAATGTGGTGTATCACAGTGATTCGTGGGTATTGAAAAATCCTTGTATCCCTGGGATAAATCCCACTTGATCATGGTGTATGATCCGTTTAATGTGTTGTTGAATTCAGTTTGTAGATTCTGTTGAGGATTTTTATGTCTATGCTCATCAGTGATATTGGCCTATGATTTTCTTTTTCTGGTGGACTCTTTGTCTGATTTTGGTATTAGGGTGATGGTTGCCTCATAGAATGGGTTTGTAAGTGTTCCTTTCTCTGCAATTCTTTGAAATAGCTTCAGAAGGATAGGTGTAAGTTACCTCTTCTCCAAATGTTTGGTAGAATTCTCCTGTGTAGCCATCTGGTCCTGGACTTTTGTTTGTTGAGAGTTCTTTAATCACAGATTTAATTTCAGTACTTGTAATTGGTCTGTTCATATTTTCTATATCTTCCTGGTTCAGTCTTGGGAGAGTGTACCTTTCTAAGAATTTGTCCATTTCTTCCAAGTTGTCCATTTTATTGGCATAGAGTTCCTTGTAGTAGTCTCTTAGGATGCCTTTGTATTTCTGCGGTGTCTGCTGTAACTTCTCCATTTTCATTTCTAATTTTATTGATTTGGGTCCTATCCTTTTTCTTGATGAGTCTGGCTCAAGATTTATCAATTTTGTTTATCTTTTCAAAGAACCAGTTTTAGTTTTATTGATCTTTGCTATTGTTTCCTTTATTTCTGATCTGATCTTTATGATTTCTTTCCTTCTACTAACTTTGGGTTTTGTTTGTTCTTCTTTCTCTAGTTCCTTTAGGTGTAAGGTTAGATTGTTTGAGATTTTTCTTGTTTCTTGAGGTAAGAGTGTATTGCTGCAAACTTCCCTCCTAGAACTGCTTTTGCTGTCTCCCATAGGTCTTGGATCATTTTCATTTGTCTAGGTATTTTTTGATTCCCTCTTTGATTTCTTCAGTGAGCCATTGGTTATTTAGTAGCAGATTGTTTATCCTCCATGTGTTTGTGTTTTTTGCATTTTTTTTCTTCAAGTTAATTTCTAAACTCATAGTGTCGTGGTTGGAAAAGATGCTTCATTTGATTTCAATTTTCTTAAACTTATCAAGACTTCCTTTGTGGCCCAGCATGTGATCTGCTCTGGAGAATGTTGCATGTGCGCTTGAGAAGAATGTTATGTTCTCCTTTAGCATGGAATGTTCTTTAAGTATCAATTTAGTTCATCTGGTCTAATGTGTCATTTAAGGCCTGCGTTTCCTTATTGATTTTCTGTCTGGATGATCTATTGATTTAAGTGGGGTGTTAAAATCCCCCACTATTACTGCATTACTGTCAATTTCTCCTATGTCTGTTAACATTTGCCGTATATATTGAGGTGATCCTCTGTTGGGCACATATATATTTACAATTGTTATATCTTCTTGGATTGATCCCTTGATCATTATGTAGTGTCCTTCCTTGTCTCTTGTAACAGTCTTTATTTTAAAGTCTAGTTTGTCGGATATGAGTATTGCTACTCCAGCTTTCTTTTGATTTCCATTGGCATGGAGTATCTTTTTCCATCCCCTCACTTTCAGTCTGTATGTGTTCCTAGGTCTGAAGTGGGTCTCTTGTAGACAGCATATATACATGTCTTGTTTTTGTATCCATTCAGCCAGTCTATGTCTTTTGGTGGGAGCATTTAATCCATTTACATTTAAGGTAATTATCAATATGTATGTTCTAATTGCCATTTTATTAATTGTTTGGATTTGTTTTTGTAGGTCTTTTTTCTTCCTTTGTTGTTCTCTTGTGATTTGATGACTATCTTTAGTGTTGTCTTTGGATTCCTTTTGTGTGTGTGTGTGTATATCTATTATAGACTCTTCGTTTGTGGTTACCGTAAGGTTTTGATATAGCAGTCTGTATGTATGCATGATTGTTTAAGTTGCTGATCTCTTAATTTCAAGTGCATTTTAAGTATGCTGCATTCGTGCTCTCCTCGTCTCACAGTTACTGATTTTGGTATCATATTTGTGTGTGGATGATTTCCTGCCTTTATCAGTGAGCTTTCCCATTTCATACTTTTTTTCTAGTTGTGGCCTTATCTTTTCCACTTAGAGAAGTTTCTTTAGCATCTGTTGTAAAGCTGGTTTGGTGGTGCTGAGTTCTTTTAGTGTCTTCTTGTCTGTAAAGCTTTTAATTTCTCCATCAAATCTGAATGAGATCCTTGCTGGGTAGAGTAATCTTGGTTGTAGATTTTTCCCTCTCATCACTTTAAATATGCCCTGCCACTCCCTTCTGGCCTGCAGGGTTTCTGCTGAAGAATCAGCTGATAATCTTATGGGGGTTCCCTTGTATGTAATTTTTTGCTTTTCCCTTATTGCTTTTAATATTTTCTCTTTGCTCTGTGTCTCAGCGTGTTCCTCCTTGGGTTAGTCCTGTATGGGACTCTCTGCGCTTCCTGGACTTGGGTGACTGTTGTCTGTCTGCTGGGTGGGGTTGTGTTCCCACCCTGTTGGTTGGTTGCCCTGAGGCATCCCAGTGCTGAAGCCTACAGGCTGTTTGGGGGACCAGGTCTTGGTGCCAAGGGCCCAAAATTTCTGCCTCCAGCCAGAGTTCACGTAGGTCCCTGCTATGTCCATCGCCAGCTTTTATGACCCCAGAAAGAGCCACAGCTGCCCCCCACCTTTGCAGGAGGCTCTTCAAGACCAGCAGGTAGGTCTGGCCCAAGCTCCTATGGAGTTACTCCTTTTGCCCTGGGTCCCGTTGCATACAAGACCTTGTGTGTATTCCAACAGTGGAGTCTTCGTTTCCCCCAGGACTGTGGGGCTCCTGCACTCAAGCCCTGCTGGCCTTCAAAGACAAATACTCTGGGGACTCCACCTCCTCATGCCAGACCTCTAGGCTGGGGAGCCTGGCATGGGGCTCAGAGCTCTCTCTCTCTCTGGTGGGAGAACTTTTGTGATATAATCATTCTCCAGTTTGTGGGTCACCCACCTGGGTCATATGGGATTTGATTATATCATGAGTGCACCCCTCCTACCATCTCTTGGTTTCTTCTTATGTCTTTGGATTGTTTTTTTGGTAGATTCCAGTCTTTTTTATCAATGGTTGTTTAGCAGTTAGTTGTGCTTTTGGCATGCTTGGGAGAGGAAGTGAGCTCAACGTCCTTTTACGCTGCCATCTTGTCTCCAACCAACATCAGGCTCTTGCAGAATAAAATAATTTGTGTTTTAACCATAAAGTTTGAACATCTAATAGGCAGCTTCATATTACCTGTTTGAATCTTGGAACACAAATCTGACAATATAACCTCAAAGGAAAGTTGGAGATATATATATATATATATATATATGGGAAGGAGCTCCTAAAGGGTGTCCATCCAGGAAGTCAAAGTTTCTGCAAAACTTTCTAACACCTGCAGGCAAAACCTCACAAAAGGGTTCCAATCCTTCCACACCAGCCTGTCCTGGCTGACCACCTCTGTCCCTGAATGGAATAATGAACCTTTTAATAGATGAATTTATCTAAATTCTGTATCTGGTGGTAGCTAAGAATTATGTCTTGAGTGACACCTAATGGTTGAGAAAGTTACTGCCCCAACCATTTTCCGAATTACCTGGGTGCCTGTTAAAAATGCAGAGAAATTCCTTGGCCCTATCCTACTGGAATCTCTGGGTCTGACCACTGAGGAATCTATTTTTCAAAACTGCCCCAGGTGATTCACATGTATCCTTGAGTTTGAGAACCACTGATTCAGGTGCTCCCAAGTCAGATATCCACACAGGGCTGGCACACCTGATGACACTGCAGGAAGTTAGAAGGGGCCAAGGCAAAGGGATGGGTTAGGCCTGAGCTTTGTAACCACCTTCCTGCACACTCAAAGAGGGAAGGGGTGGTGTAAGGAGGATGGGGAACACAGAACCCCCAGGCATAAGGTCAGCTGCCCTCCTGGCAGTGAGGGCGGGGGTGGCAGTGACTGGGACCTTGAGAGGAGTGGCCCCTGGCCGCCTTCGCTCATCCCCGATGTGGAGGGAGGTTGCAGGAGTGTGACAAGCATGTGCTGCATGGCTCTGACGCCTGCGCTTCCTGCCCCACAGACGATTCCAGCTCCTGGAGCTCTCCCGCTGCTGCCTCCCCAGGTCTGCCGCAAGTAGGCGTCTCCCTCGAGGACGTCCTCTCGCCATTCTCTCCATCACATCCAGCCCCACCATCCGACCCTAACAACCCGAGAAGCCCAGACCCAACTTGGGATATCAAAAGGGAACACGACGTTAGGAAACCAAAGGAGCTCTCAGCCGGCAGCCAGAAGAAGCAGCGCCTCGGGGAGCAGAGCGAGCTCTCGGCAAGCCCGCAGAGGGCCGTGCAGCCGAGGCTCACGGAGGGGCCTGCTGGCCAGGGGCAGCCTGAGGCCAGCAGGCCCTCCTCAGAGGCCAGGGCACCCGGGCCCACAGCAGTGGACGCAGCGCGGGCCAGCAGCAAGGAGGGGCTGCATGCGGCAGTGGGCCCCGAGCTCGGCCGGCGCGAAGGCCCTGGAGTGGCACCTGCGTTCATGGGCCCAGGCCGCGGCGGGGGTGTGCGGGAGGCCGAGGGCAGGGCAGGCACACGTGCGGGGCCCAGGCAGGGCACGCGGCCCCCGGGGGGAACCCCTGTGCGCAAGGCTGCTGTTGCGCCAGGGCCCTGGAAGGTGCCAGGCTCCGACAAGCTGCCGGGCATCCTCAAACCCGGTGCCTCGGCTGCAGGCAGATGAGCCCACTGCCCCGCCTCAATACCTGCAGGCCGTTCTTCTTAGGTTCCGTCTCATGGTGTTTTAATTTATTTTCACTGTCACATGCATAAATCCACGAGGCACCAAGGCTTGGGAGCACCGACATGAAGTCCCACGTGTCCAACAAGCATGGTCCATATGGCATCCACGGCAGACCTAAACTGATCCTAAAGCTCCCAGTTCCACTGCGGGGGCTTTGGCAGCTATGGAAGAACCAAAATAACATGAAGAACATCACAGAGAGAGTGCAGTGTAGCTTTAGTAAAACAAGAAAGAAAAAAAATTCCCCCACTGCATGAAGGATTTGGATGTCATCCAAACTTTATATCAAGAAACATATCAAGAAACTGGACAAGTTAAGAGCAATCACAAACTGGAATATCGCCTTAAAAATCAAACTGCACGGAGCAAGCTGAAATTGAGACAAGATTATATCTTTTAATCTGAAGAGTTGTAAATAAATTGTTCTGGACATATCTAGACAGGGGTTAAAAGGTTTCTTTGAAACATTCAGAACTGTTCACCCATGACATGTTTCCATGGCTCACTTGTGGCACCATCACCAGTTTTAGCAGCAATGTCCCCTGCATACTGCAGGATGAATTAGAAATCTAGTGAATTCATTGGTGTGATGCCATTTTTACTGCCATTTCTGTAATCACGTTTCTGTGCATTTTCAGTGGTAGGAAAAAAAAAGGTTTTAAAAATTGTATCCTAGGGAACAGTCTGCTGTAAGTCAAAATTTTGCAGTTTAGCTCATAGATCTTAATTGGTTTTCATCTAAAATAGCAATTTTATAACTAAAGGACCACAATTTGTTAAATTGAGATTGGCAACGCTGCAGTTTCTTTATGAGAAGGCCTTCCTGTTATCTCAGAGTTAGCAGCTTCTTTGACAGCAATGTTACATTTCACTCGTTTTGCTGTCTTTTTAAAAATCCTCTTTCCATTACTTCATTTTCACTTTGATTGATAGAGCAGAGGCAAAGTATCTCTCCTATATTTCTCAGATTACAATGAATCTCTAATATTAAAAAATCATTAGTATGACCCATTTCTTTTCATTAAAGAACATGGATCTTTTTAGCATGTCTTTCTTTCTGTTTATCTTTCTTATTATTTCTCCTTTTATTTCCATTTGGTTTTCTTTTTTGTCTAGATCTTTCCGTTTATCTTCCTTGTCCATGGTTGATACCCTAGGAGAATTCTAAGGATTGCCTTTCTTTTCTGCTGTTTTGATCTTTCTTTGTAAAATTTTACCTTCAGTTAGTTAATTATCCATGCATTCTTATTTGTAGCTGCACATATTAAAAGGCAAACGTTTCAGAGGGCAGTTTCTCTTTAATATGACCTGAATGAATGAGGCATCATCCTTCCCCATATTCTGCCCTTTACAGGAGTTCAAATGCAAATAAGGCTTACCTCCCTGCACCTGAAGTCAAAGAAGTAAAACAGGGAGATCAGGTCCCATCACCGGCAGTCACATGTAACAGCTTCCTTGGGTTGACTCTTTCCCTCTCTTTCTAATTGTAGTATCCTGAGCACCAGCTGTTTAATTTCCATCAAGCATAGGTGTAGTTTAGTTGTTTGACAAGAGGAGAATATGGTTGAAAGCCTCAAGTGAAGAGTCTGGCAGCCTGTAAAAGCAATTTCCAAAAATGAAACCTAGTCATCATAAACTAAAGCACAAACACATGTAGCAGTTTACAGTACTTTTGGTTTAATCTCAATTACTCTCTTTCTCCCCTGGACTACAAATCCAGTATAGTTTGCCATTAATTTATTGAATCTGGTTTTGGACAATGCTTCTGTAGTGTAGCTGCACGTCCCGGTACTGTATCCTCTGACCTTTATTTTCCATGTGTTACAAAAGGATAAAAAAATTGAGATTACGCTTTGCATAAACTCTAATTTGCACAGTTCACAGCTACTACTTGTGCAGTAATTGCTTTATGCAGCTGTAATCCATAACCTGTGAAGACAGCACATCATCTAAACCCCATTCCAAATAATATTTCTGTGTAGTGTTAGCTGTGAATTTACCCTGTACAGCTGTATCTCTATAAATATAATTACATGTATTAATAGTCACAGAAAGACTGTAAGTGAGCAACTATTTTTATGAAACGCACCACTATGGATAAATTAACTTTTACAGAAATCTTGTTTACTGTATGATATTCTAAAACACTGTCAAATAAAATATATATCCAAAAATATTTTCTTTTTCCAACTATATAGGCTGTGTGTTGTCGACTGGAAAAAAAAAAAAAAGGCATAGTGTGCGAGTTGTGAGTTAAGTTTTATTTGGGGCAAAATGAGGACTATCGCCCAGGAGACAGCATTTCAGACAGCTCTGAGAAACTGCTCCAAAGAGGTAGGGGGAGAGGTATTATATAAGATTTTAGCAAAGGTGGGGTACGTGCAGTCAGGCACACATTTTCACAGAGGCTTGCTGCTAGTCACGAGGAGCACATGTCCCCATTAATGATTTTAGTGCTTTTCTAGCTATGAGGAGATGCAAGATTTGGACTCATACAATATTTTCCTGAAAATATCTAACTAACTATCTGAAGACCTGTTCTCCCAGAGCACAGAGTGCTCATTCCTGATCTCCACCCTGGCCTCCATTCAGGGGGTGTTGAAGGTCAGTGACTACAGTGGCTAGTGACCTAATCCTTGTAGAGGCAGGTGGCAAGTGCCAGTTTTTAGTTGGCAGGGCCCCCTCATGGTCATAAATTCAACCATGGTTTGGGAGGCATTTCATGACCATTTTGTCCCATGGTGCTAGGAATGCTCATTCCTAAGTCAGGCGAGGATTTCATTGATAGGCCACTCAGTGTGCTATTACTGGACTAGGCCTTATTAACAGTAGTCAAAAGTCTCTGGACCACCTGTCTTAATGGTCTGTTACAGTCCAGGAAATAAAAATTCCCTCTTGTTGCTTCTTCCCATATCTAGAGTTACACTATTAAAATCATTGTTCTCATATAGAACTATATATGTGGTCAACTGCTTCAAGTCACCTAGTCATCATATTATCAGAGGTTCAGTCACACATTTGATAATGCAGGAAACAACAGTTTTGTAAAACAGGCAATATACAAATAACATAGCTAGCAGTATTAGTAAGGTCATAAGTAAGAATTTAAGTCGAGAGCTTCCATTAGTCATATCCCCAGGTTGTCTGACTTAGTTTGTTCTTACCAATCCTTGCCTTTAAGGGAAATCATATACTGGCATTGTCCATAAGGTGCCCAGCCCAATTTCCTCGTGTTCCTAGTCTGGTTATCCTTAGTATGGTTTGATTGTACCCAACATAGGGAGCCTTTAAACTTAAATGACCATAGCCTAGTGTTAACCACATAAATCCATCCCACAATTTCGGGAGGTTATATTCTTTGGCTGAAATTTTGCCTGTTGCTCTGATTGAACTTGAGTAACTTTACAAGAAAATTCATACTTAAGGCCAGGGTCAGAGCAGGTGTTAATTGCCCAGGTGAGGGGACCCCACCTTGTAATATCAACAGTATCCTGAACAGAACTATAATTTCTTTCTTTTAGAATAAATTTCCTAAGAGCCAACCAATCAGAGCCTTGGACAGGAGAAATCCACCAAGGTAACCCAGAAGTATGAGACATAGGTCACAAACCCAACGACTGGATTGAATTTTAAAACAAGCATAGGATCATGCCCATGATAGAAAAACATTTGATTCTTATACAAAGGTCCAAGAAATCAAGAAAACACAATAAATGATCTTACGAGTCAGGTGCAGCTGACTACTTCCAATGTTGTCTTCTTCTCATCCTGGTATGAGTGTAGTTTCTCCTCTGTTTGAGTGTTGTTTTAAGGTGATTTTGACATCAGCAGCCCTCTCTATAGACCAGTCCAGTGCAGGGGCCCTTTCTATGTGAAAATATTAATCCAAGAGTCAGTTCCCTTCAGTCTTGCTGTGCATGAGCTAGTGCAGAGTACCTGATAAGGGTCTGTCCATCTAGGTTGGAGATGGCCCTTTAAAAGATGTCTTTTTCCAGTACACATAATGACCTGGTTACAGGTCTTGGGACATCTGCTCTTCATCCAAAGACATATGATATAAGCTTCAGAAGAAACAGACTTAAGAGTGTCCTATTAATGACTCAGTTAAATTTAATATAACAGCAAGGAACTATCTGAGAAGTCAGTCTTAGGCAGTAAATGCAGAACTCAACAAAACTAGAATTTAATATTCACTGAAACATAACTTTTTCTAAAATTACCCTTATTTCTACCAAATATAGCCAAATTAAGACCAATTTGTAAAGTAAGTCTAGTCTCCATAAACTTGGCCTGATGATTTATATAAATGTAATTGATCATATAGGCTTTTCTTTTTTTAAAAAAAATGGCTTTGCTAGAACTTTTATAAGGAGTCTCAGATCGAACTTTTTTTTTTTTTTTTTTTTTTTTTTCTTTTTGCGGTATGCGGGCCTCTCACTGTTGTGGCCTCTCCCGTTGCGGAGCACAGGCTCCGGACGCGCAGGCCCAGCGGCCATGGCTTACGGGCCCAGCCGCTCCGCGGCATATGGGATCCTCCCAGACCGGGGCACGAACCCGTATCCCCTGCATCGGCAGGCGGACTCTCAACCACTGCGCCACCAGGGAGGCCCAGATCGAACTTTTAAAAGGCCTCTCAGGGCTAGGAAAGTCACAGACATTGTCTTACAGATTTAGGTGAATTCCTCCTTTTTCACGGTCCCCCAAATACCTTGAGATTCCTGCACCTGTTAGGAGGTGTCCTTCCTAATTTATCTGATAAAGCTACTGGGAACCTATGTGTTTCCAATCTCTGGAGGGATCAGATAGAGAGGCAAGATAAATGTTTCAGTTCTGCTTACAAAGGTATAATTTACCAAATTGCTATAAATCACAATTAGCTTGAGGAAAAGGGTTTCCTTATATCTGGAAAACACAGATTAAAACCAATTATTTCTCAGACAGAAACCATAAAAATTATAGCCATAGCCACCAGTTCACTCAGTCCTACTGTTAACAGTTTTACGAAGCCATCAGGTTTCCCATTAGAATTCTTTAACTTCTTACCCAGTTCAGTGTTATGGTCTGAAAGTCAGAAACCTGTATTTGTCAGAAAGTCCTTTCTGGAAATCTTCTTGAAGAGGAAGCATTTTTGTAAAAGCATCAGAGTGAAACCATAACTGTCTATAATGACAAAAGATTTAAGGCACCTTTAAAATCTGATTATAATGCAATTGACAAACTTGGTTACTGCTGTGACATACAACACTTTAATAACTAGAATTATGACTGATAATTTTACCAGGAGATACCAGATTTTCAAGAATTCCATATAATTTCTAGAACACCTATATTAATAACATTTTCCCATTAATATAACCTAAGAAGACTTATTACTCATTTGACAATACTTCCCGTGTAATTTAACCTGCCAAATGGACCTAATTAGTTTGATATCTGTCTTTGGGATGTTTCAGGGACCCTTTGAAGCATTCCAAAGTTAGCTAGAGGTTAAAGGAACTTCATTAGGATTTGATTTGGGAAGTTTTGTTAAAAAAAAAAAAAAAAAAATCAAAAAGCTTTAAAACACTTGTCAGATAGGATCATAGGTCACTGTGGAACAATATTCACTTAACCAAAGTGGCAGTAAAAGATTTCAAAGGTAAATACAGATCAGATCACTTAAAACGTAAAGAAACTTAAAATCTGTTATCAAAGGCAGCTCAACATTTTAAGAAAACTTTTCTCCTAACAGAGATAAAAACCAAATTCAAGTTTTGCACCAGCTTACTTTTAAAATTCATTTACTCCACTAAATTTATTCTAGACTTAGCCAATCCTGACCACGCACAAAACTTTTTTGTCGGCAGTGCTAATTTGAAGGAAATAATTACTGGAAGTTGACTTGAGTTTTAAAAACTGCAGTTCTCACAGATTTTTAAAGGATAAGTTTAATGCCCCAAACAGGACTTCTTTGAAACTTGACTTTAAATAAAGTGAAATTGCCAGGGCAAAATCTGTTAACTTTTTTCACCCAAGTAAACTGAGAGTTTTCTTGTATACAATCTAGTTGCTATTTTCCTGTCAGCTGACTACATCATTTATGAATTGGCAGTATGTTTCTGTTGCTTGCTACACTGATTGATACTGAGCCTTTTTTTCAAAAAGGATTTAAGGTATCAATTACCAGTAAATTCCATCACATTTTTTCCTTTTAATTCTGAAATTTTTTCATGCAAAATCCCAAGTTTATGCAGAAGCCAACATTTAGTGAAAAGCAGTGTAAAGGTCCAAAATGAATGGCCAAGAAAACCGTTTGCAACATATTACAATAGCTACACTAGGGAGAAGAGAGAGTTCTATGAACAATAGGATGATGACAACCCTGCCATCAAGGAGATTACAACCCAAAGAAACAGTTCTCAACCCTAGTCCTGTCAAGACTTCCCACTGATGTCAACAGGAGACCTAAAATTCCCAAGCTGTTTTTTACTCCAATATAATTTTTTAAAAATTAAATCTCCAAAAGAAATAAATTAAATCTATGTATCACTCTTAGAAAAGGGAAGAAGCTGATACAAAGTGTGAAATCAAGCACAAAAGTTGAGATATTTACAATAAATATATGTCATTCTTTATGAACTAATCCGAGAATGGCCAAGTGCAAGCTGAAAAAGCAAAAGACACATAAAACAATGTAGTTAACAAAATGAGGTATAAATATTAATTTTGCACATCTGATTACTATTCTAAAAGAAAATAAAAGTCATCAGGGCATCAAAACGACCACAAGTCAGAGACCAAAGAGACTAGGGTAGGGGCCGAGCAGCACTAGGGCCAGGCAGGTGAGGAGCCTGGCCTGGAAGGACAAGCGTCTCACCATGCATGACTCACATGTTTCCAAGGTTAGGCCGGAAAATAAAAAGTGAAGAGAGCCAGGTGGAGACTGGGCGGAGCAACAAGCACATCCCTCCTCTGAAGCTGTCATTTTGTCAAGTCCAAGTCCACTATGGAACTTTCAGTTTCCCAAGTGAGGAAAAAAAACAAGAAAAAAAAAAGAAATCAGCTTTTTATATGAAATTTTATGTTTTTTTTAAAAAAGTCTGACCAGTTTAATTCACATTTTTAAGAAACACTGAACAGGAAGACAAGACACTTCCACAGCAAGCCATCTGCAGACAGAGTCTGGCCCACAGCCCACCAATTTGCAGCCTCTGTCTTGGAACAACAGCCAGGCTTTCAGCAGAGAATCCCTCGCTTTCATCACGATCTGATTCACCTTCCAAGCAGTGGATCAGACACACCCCCAGAAACTGTGAAGTGTGTGGCTCCTGAGGTCTGTACATGCCTAGAAGAGCTTCAAATGTGTACTCCAAGCGTCAGGCACTCGACCAGAAACCTGATTGATGTTCCTGCAGTAGAGGTGGGTTTGCTGTGAAGCTGAAGAAACTGAAGCTTGCATAAGCCCTAAAGCTTACTTGAAATTTTACATTTTCTTTCATATTGAGTCTCCCCCCAAGCTTGGGGGTCCCCAAAGATGAATCTGCCCCTGCCCTACTGATACTATTTTTTAGGCCAAACTCAGCAAAATCGAGTGACCTAATTGCTGAAGAATTTGGATTTCATAGAGATTTCTTTTTCAGCTAACCATAGTGCCAGACACGATGCCTATAAAATCACCAGAGTGCTTTCCAAGTCTTAAACTACTAAGAGCACTATGTCTAATGACAGTGCGTGATTCTGCATCATGTCTAGTTTATTTAGGGCACCAATTAAATGTGTAGAGATGATTATGATTATTGGTGGTAATAGCAGCTGTAGTCTGTAAACATGTGGGTATAAACAATGGAGCAACAACCTAGAATTATACTGACCTCTTCCTGGGCATTTGGCGGCATGTCACCCAGGCAGCCCAGTGATCAGGCACTCCAGAAAAGTTGAAGTCTGTCCCACGACCCTGGCGAGGGTAACTGGCAACCACAAATGAGAGCCGTATCTGTTCTAAAAGGTTCTGAGAGTTTTATGTGATCTTTTCTTCCGATGAAACTGCCTCTTGGAGAGTGATTTCACCTGGAAGAACCTGGGAATCTTGTGAAGCAACAAAGTGACCTTGTGTCATTGAGTGGAAGGTAAATTTTCTAAAACCCTAACAAGGTGTATCCATGTGAAAGGAAATGCAACCTCCGCTATGATTTCTTCCTAGGTCAACTGCCTTCACACTGAGGAACACACCTTCCTGGGGCACAGAGTCTTTCTAGGAGACACACAGGCACGGATGGCTTAAATGGAATCTATTTCCAGAACTTCAACTTCCATCTTTATGCATTTCAAACCTGTGGACTGCCAATTGCCCATTCCCAGTTGCCCTACACAAGGACCCTTCGCATTATGGAAGAAAGGCGGACCTATCACCTAACCTAAATTTTACTCTGGTTCATCAACCTGAAGTGTAAAACCTCTCGGGCATTAAACAAAGTGACAACTGGAGAATGCAGCCCTCCTGAGGGACAATTCAGGAGAGCAAACTAGAGAGCATCAGTAAGAACTGATGTAGGCAATGCCTTCCTTCAATCCAAGAGCCCTGGTAGGGTTCCTATCTATCTAAGAATTAGCACCCACGTTTACCTGAATTTTAAAATAAAGTCAGACTTTTTCTGATTGAATGTGTGGTTTGGCTATTTGTCTGGCTTGACCACAAAGACTGGCTTTGCCAGTTAGATTATATGGCAGTTATTTTCCATTAAGTTGAATGAGTTAAATCTACGACTATAAGGTTTAAATAAAATATACTTAAAGCATATATAAAAGAGAAAATACATCCTTTGCAATATTTAAATTTGTGATAAGAATGTGGATGTCAACTTAAAAATGAAATCAGACCTAGAGTTTTATAAGATTATTTTAGGGGCTATGTGAACCAAAAGGAGCAGTCACTCAGGCAAACCTACTTAACTCAGCTTAATAAACGTTTTTAAACAGTGTCGAGTACCTAGTATCTATAAAACATTACAGGTGAACAGAACACTGCCCCTGTTCTCAAGTTAGGAGATCAAGATGGAAAGCAGCAAGCATGACGTGGTGATGCTGGACTCTGTAGGATGCAGAAATGGCTGGAGGCAGTTAGAAGTCATCCTGGATAAGGGGCATTTCAGTTGGGTTTTGAAGGATGGGTAGAATTTCAAGAGGTAGAGGAGGTGTAAGGGATAGAACAGCATGAGGGAAGTCAGAGTTAAGAAACTTGGAAGTAGGTTAGAGAAACAGTGAATTGTTTATTTTGACTGATACTGTGACAGAGAGACAGAGAGAGAGAGAGAGGGAATAGGATAAACACAGGTAGGGTCAAGCAGATCACAAATGCTGTTAGGGAGCAGTTGAGAGTCATTAGAGGTTTCTGAGCAAAGAAAAGATGAACTCAGCCCTGGGCTCTGGGAGGAAGCCCTGGCAGTCCCGTCCAGGTACAGTGGAGGTGGGAGACACTCTGGCAGGTACTGACATCCTCCAGGCGAGAGAGAAGGAGACGTGAGCACCTGTCACGGTGCCAAGAACTAGTCAGGGACTCTGACTTGAGCACAGGGTAAATATGTGACACATATACATTTTTAAATTGCTGTTCCTATTAACGGAGGGATATATAAACATCTGCAGTGGTTGCTCTGGAATTCTCACTCAACAGATATTTATCAGGTGTCAGCCATGTGCCAGGCAGTGTGCAGAGGGCTGAGACTATAATCTTAAACTAGACAGGCACTACCCACCCCACAGAGACCGCACACCTTCCCCAGTTTGCCTAGGATGGTCCTGGCTTTAAAACTGTGAGTGGGCATCCCAACAAACCCCTCAGTCCCGGGCAAACCGGGATGGTTCAGATGGGCCAAGCTGGCAAATCTGAGGCCCGACAGCAGCCGGTCACCTGAGGGCAGAGGATTTTGAGAGCTTGCCTGCAGGAGGCTGGAGAGCTGCGGGGTCAAGATCTCACAGAGCCTAACCGGCCTTGGCCAGGACTTGGGCCTCCATGCCACAGTCAGCAGGAGGCCACGGGTGGGTGTTCATTGGCAGGACGACCTGATGTGATGTGGGCTCCCATACAGAACACGGGGCTAGAGGGGAGACCACCTTTGTGCTCCCTACTCCCTGCCTCTCTCCTTTCTTCTCCATCCTCTGCTGGAGGCTGCAGCCCTCACAGGCTGCCGACACTGAGCTCGGCCTCTCCCAGCTCCTGTCTCAGGCAGCCACCAGCCTTTCCGGGAGGACTCAGGAAGCCCTGCTGGTGTGTTTCAACTCTTCGAAGAGCTTTCCTGGGCAGGTATCTCATCAGTAAACAGGCTCACAACTCTTACAGATTCTCTGCTCTTTTCTCCATCATCAAGATGTGGATTGAAGATTCATCTTGTGTTCCTACAATTAACCCTCATGGTGCCTGATATATAATAGGCACTCAGTGAAATACTTGCTGAAGGTTGGGTAATTTTTTTAAAAAACGGCCTTATGTCTAAATCCAATACAGTTTCCCTTGAATAAAAATGGCTTTCAACATGGTAAGTGGCCCTGACTAGTCAGAGTAGACAGTTCGCAATTTTTCTCAAGTTTGCTGCTATTTTTACAAAATTCTGAAAGAAGGGCTTGATGTTTTTCTTTGAACACCACTTGGAATGAAGGCTAGCTTCTGCAGCTCAACCAGGTGCTTTATCCAAAATAAACCCAGTAACTATTTCCCCTTGACTTTCTCCTGTTCTTGCTCAGGCCCAGCTCTGTCCCAAAGCCAGCAGGCCTTGAGAAGACCCAGCTCTGGCTCTTATTTCATGAAGGTAAGGTCAGGACCAGAGAGCAACAGAGACAGGGCAAGCCTTCTTGTTCCAGCCTTCCTTGCTCAGAACCCAGGGAGAGACTTTCCACTGGCATCCTTAGCTGAGTTCTAGCACACCGGGTCCAGCTGGTCAGGGTCCCTCAGATGAACTTGGCCTCCCCACTGTAAATGTTTGCTGGAAGCAGGCAAAAGGCCCCTGCGGGTTTTGGCCTTGGACTTTTCCAGACTCCTCTGCCTCTCTGCTCCAACCGCAACTCTTCCCAATACCACACACACACACACACAAAGACACCTGTATCCCATCTGACTCCCTGCCCAGGCTCCTGTCACTCGTGTCAAGCAGCCTTTGAGTGACCGCACTTTGGGCTCAACTCCTCCAGCCAACCTCAGCCCTGCAGCCTGTACCAGGGCCCTGATACTCACCCGCTGGCCCCTTGCTTAAGGGGCTCCACCTGAACTCCTTACATTGACCTCTCAGGATCAAAGACCCTCGTGGTCTGCTCTCCACTAACCTTCCTGCCAGATGAAGCAGATCATTCACAACCCGTCCCCAAACATATTTTCACTCTCTGTTTTTAATCAAAGTCAACAAATACAAAACTCAGATTTTTTTTTTCTTAACCATTGCTATTATCAAGGAGCTAATGGTGTAAGGACTTGGTAGGTCTTAAAATATAGTTAGGTATAGATATCTTAAAAAACGAAGGAGTTATCTGGAACAGGCACCCACATTCAAGGGGTGGGGCAGCCAGCAATGATTTTGTCCTAAATTATTCTGCCAAGACACTTTCAAACAGAAGCAGTGAATAGTCTGAACCACTCCCAGAAGACTGGCTGCTGCAACAAATAAATCCACTCCCACCTCCAAAGGCTTCTCACTCAGGTAACAGACCAGGAGTTGCTGGTTGAAGAAGGAGAGTTTCCTTATTTAGTGATTCAGAGACATGTTCCTTTCATTCTATGGCTCCACCATCCCCTAGAGCCTTGCTTGCTTCTGAAAGAGGGTCTGAGCACAAACAGCACCGCTATCCCCTGGAAGCTTGTTAGAAATGCAAGATCGCAGACCCTGCCCTGGACCTACTGTACCAGCCCGGTGTTTTAAGAAGATCTCCAGATATGGGTGACACCGACACACACCGAAGTTTGAGAGGTCCTGCCCTAGAACCTCAGAGCCCTCTATATCCAGATAGCCAAAGGGGAAAGAGGGCTTCAGTGAGCATTCCATTGAAGTCCCAGCCTACAAATGGCAGGTCACTGCCATTCCCATTCCACTGGTCAGAACTAATCACACGGGCACACTTGACACAAAGGACTCTGGGAGATGCAGTTCCTGACTGGACAGCTGTCTGGCAGCTCCCACTCCACACTATGAAATTGGGAGGACAGATTTTGGTGGACAAACAGACATTTCTGACTCAGAGTATTTTTTTGTATTTTTTTCCATGAGAAGAAAGAATATTTCCTCCTCTCTCCTAGAAACAGTTTTAGGATAAGGTGACATGGGAATTTTTCCAGCTTCTTTTGAGGTATTTTTGTGGATTTTTTCCAGATTTATTGAGAAATAACCAACAAATAAAACTATATACTTAAAGTGTAAAACATGATGATTTGATATACATACACATTGTGAAATGATTCGAGTTAATGAACACATCCATCACCTCACACTGTTGACGTGTGTGTGTGTGTGGGGGGGGGTGAGAATGCTTCAGATCTACTTCCAGCAAATTTCAGGTATACGATTCTATATTATTAACTATAGTCACCAAGCAGCTTCCACTGTGAAGGTGGTCCAGCCTGGGGCTAAATGGATCAATGTACTGGACAAGTAGATGTTCCCATGAACCATCATATCCATGAGGGGCTGTGACCACATGTGGTTTCCATCAGTGCTGCTTCCCTCCTCACCCTTCACACAGAGGGCATCCCTGAATGACCTTATCTTCTGAACAAATCTGAGGCATCCAACCAGGGATCAGCAAACTTCTTCTGTCAAGTGTCAGATAATAAATATTTTGAGCTATGCTGGCCATTCTGTGTCTGATGCAATCACTCAGCTGTCGTTCTAGCATGAAAGTAGCATAGACAAAATGTAAATTAATTCACATTATATAAACAATATGGGAGAACTAATTTATTTTACAAACCTTTATTGAGTATTTATTAAGCTACTTAATGCCTCTGGTCCAGTCAAAATGTAAACTCTGAGGGCAGGAATCATTTCTATCTTCTTCCTTACTATAACCCTTGAACATGTCACCATAACTGGCACATTTAAATGAACGACAGAATAATTAAATGAATGCCACACATGGGGAAATTTGCAGATTGGAGGAGGTGTGGCAAATGCTCTGAGGTCCATCCTGGCCAAGGGGCCCACACAGGGTGGCCATGTAGCACAGGATAAGCATAAGACAAGAAAAAGTCATCAGCAAGGTCATTAATCTTTGGCAACCTGGCCCAGAAGGGCCATCACAGAACACGAAAGCCTGAGGCTTTCACCTTCTTGTCCAATACATCAGACCATTTAGCAGCAGAATGAACCACCTTCACAAAGGAAGCTGCATTGGTGACTATAGTAAATAATACTGTATTATATACTTGAAATTTGCTGGGAGGAGATCTTAAGCATCTTTACCATGCACACCTCCTTAGTGAGCAGGAGGCCAAAGGGCAAAGAAACACTGCTTTGACGGCAAATACCAGGCCCTACCCCAGGCCGTGCGCGACATGTGTGTGCAAAGGAGAAACAAGCAGGGCTCTATTAACAGAGCACTTGTCATGGTGAGAGTCTCAAAAATCGAATATGTAGGCCCTGGACAAGAGCAGAAGTCACACTAAAGGGACTGCAAAGAGGAGAAAACTTGGTCAAGGTCAGGAGCAGTAACAAATAATGAGGAAATTAGCATTTAATTACCATAAGCTGTGTGCCCAGCACTTTTACATATACTGTCTAGCTTTATCCTCACAGCAACCTCGTACGTTCATAATATTCTTCCCACTCTTCCAAAACTGCTTCTGTTTGGGTCACACTATCTCATTCCAAGACTTACTGTAAAGCTACACAGAGCACCTCAACTCCACATGATTAACATTTGGGACTGGATAATTCTTTGTTGTGGGAGGTTGTCCTGTGCATTCGTTATAGGATGTCTAGTAACACCCCTGACGTCCACCCACCAATTATGACAATCAAAATGTCCCCCTACGTTGCCAGATACCCTGGGGTGGGGGGAGGGGGCACAGACAGAACTGACCCCAGGGGAGGAGCTCGGAGCTACAGTAATCAAGACTGTGAGGTGCTGGCAAATGACAGACACAGGTCAATGCAACAGGAAGGGGCCCATAAACACATCCAGACACAAGCCTCCATGGCAATTCACAGGAGACAGAACAGTCTTTTCAACGGATATATATAAATGTACCTTGATGCATGCCTCACACTGTGTATAGAATTTAACTCACAATGGATCACAGACCAAAATGTGAAACCTAAAAATTTGACAATTGGACTCAAGTCAAAATCGAAAATGTCTGCTATTCAAAAGACACTGTTAAAAAAAAATGGGAAAAAAGAGAGTCACAGACTGGTAGAAAATATCTGCAAAACAAAAATTTGATAAAGGAGTTGTATCCTAAATATATATTTTTTTAAATTCTGAAAATTCAGTAATAAAAGAATCAATTTATAAAAGGCATGAAATATTTATAAAGACAGTTCATCAAAGAAGATATACAGAAGGTGAATAATTACATTAAAAAAGATGCCCAACATTATTAGTCACTAGGGAAATTCTAATTACAACCACAAGGAGATATCACTACACACCTACTAAAATAACCAAAATTTTAAAAGTGACATGCGTTGATAGTGGGAATGCAAAACGATGGAACCACTTTGGAAAACAGTTTGGCAATTTTTTCTACAGGTAAAATACGCTTGCCACATGACCCTGCAATCCTGCTCTGAGGTACCTAGCCAAGTGAAATGCAAACCTATGTTCACACAAAAACCTGTACGTGAATTTTTATAGTGACTCTATTTCTTATTCATCTAAAACTGGAAACATGCACACACTGAACCACTACTCAGCAATAAAGAAGACCAGGGAATTCCCTGGGCCGTCCGTCCAGTGGTTAGGACTCTGCGCTTCCACTGCAGGGGGCACAGGTTTGATCCCTGGTTGGGAAACTAAGATCCTGCATGCTGTGCAGTGTGGCCAAAAAAATACCAAACAAACTACCGTCACACATGGTAACACAGATGAATGTCAAATACGCTATGCCAGGTGGAGGGATCCAGGCTCAAAAGGCTACACAGTGTATAGTTTCATTTGTATGATGCTCTATAGACATAACTCTGAAGACAGAAAACTAAAAGGCCAGAAAAGAGGACAGTGGTGGCCAGAGGCTGTGGATAGGGGAGGTGCTGATCACAAAGGGGCCCAAGTGAACTCTTCGAGTGGTAAAACTGGTCTGTATCTTGACTGTGGTGACAGTCACACGACTCCATGTGTTCATCAAAACTCACAGAACTACGTGGTCGGCTGTCCTTTTCCTCAGGTTCCACATCCGTGAATTCAACCAACCTCGGATTCGGTGGGCGACGGTGGGGGGACTGAGAAAGTTCCAGAAAACAAAACTTGAATTTGCAGCGTCCCAGCAACTACTTACATAGCATTTACAATACATTTACAACTATTTACATAGCACTTCATTGTATTAGGTACTATAAGATATCTAGAGATGGTTTAAAGTATATGAGGATTTGCATAGGTTATATACTAAGGGACTGGAGCATCCATGAATTTTGTTCTCTGCAGGGGTGGCGTCCCTGCAGATCCTAAAAAGGATGAATTTTACTGAATGTGAATTGTACTTCAAAAAACTATATATGAATAGGATTTCTGTTTAGACTTTGAGAAAGAAAATTAATCACTTATGAACCTGAATAAAATTCTACAACTGTAATTAAATAAACAAGTCAGACGCTGTCACTCCCCCGCTTATGCTCAGCATCCACCGCCCTCCCTCCACACACCTACCTGACTTCACCTCCTTCCACTCCTCCCTTTCACTCCAGCTACACTGGCTCCCTGTTCTTCCTGAAACACTTTCTCTTTCCTTGGCTCACAATGCTCTTCCTCTTGCTAATCTGCATGGCTTCCTCCCTCAATTCCCTCAAGGCCTTTGCTCACTTTATCAGAGCTCTTTCCTGATCTCTCCCTCTCTCTCTCTCAATACTCCTTCTCCACCTTACTCTGCTTTATTTGTCTCCATAGCACTTCTCATGCACTTATTTTTTGTTTATATGCACTAGAATGTAAGCTTCATCTTTATCTGCCTTCATCACTTTGGTGTCCTAGAACAGTTCCTGAAACACAGTAAGTGCTCCATAAGTATTTGTTTTTTTGTCTTTATTTCTTGAAAGAAGCTTTTTTTTTGAGGTATAACTAACATATAGTATTATATTAGTTTCAGGTGTCATAAATACTTGCTAAATGAATGAATAAATAAATGACTGGATGTACTGATGGGTGCAGGGATGGAAAGACGGAGGGAGGGAGGGATGGGTAGATTAGATGGTGCAGTTGACTGGATATCCTCTCAGAGAATCTGAATACAAAACATGAAATGAGAATGAGCAGCAACGGTAACAGTAAAAACTGAGACAAGAGCAGCTGTTTCACAAAAGGATTAAACACTAAACTAGGAGTCAAAAGACACTTGCTTATTTGAAACACTGTTGAGTCTGTCAGCATAGCCGCTAAACATATGTATGATTAATAAATGTATCACAGTCTTCTAACCAGCAACACCCTTCTCTCTGAGGTCTAGCTCCCTGTCTTCCTTCCTCCCCTGAGTATCCCTACAATAAACCTCCTTTGACAAAGGAACACCACACATGTCACTCACTCTTCCTTGGAACCTCAAAGACCCTAACCACCACTCATCCCCATACTCTTTCTGGTGGACTCAGACATGGATGGTTTCCCCTGCTCAGGAAAACAGTGCCCTCTGCAGGTCTCCATCGGCAGCAGTCAGAAGAGACTTGATCACACAGAGTAAAGCCACCCTACTGCCAGCTCAATGCAGTGTGACAACAGAACTCTGTGTCCCCAGGAGACCCCTACACCTCCCTTCTTGCAGCATCAGGACAACTTGCCCCAACTCATCCTGTCCCTTAACCTTGCTTTGGTTGGGCATCCTTTAACCCTCAAACTCTTACCCACCCCTTTCTGACACTCCTTTTTCTGAGCCCCTTCCCTGAAACCCTTCCACGGAGCTCTCTGAAAATCATCAGCAAAATCTCCACAACCTTAATTTCTTCTCTGAACTTTCCTGCAACTTTGTGCTCTCACTGGAACCTAGCTTCCCCTTGGGACACTGCTTTCCCTGCAGGCTCTCAAGTGGTGGCTGTTTTCTCTCCTACTTCTGTTGTTCCATGAGGGTAAGTGTCTTTCTTGCACCTCATATCACTTTCAGCACCTCTCCATGCTCCTCCATAAAATGTTTAGCCTTAAATCTCCCGTCAACTAACTCGATCATTCTTTTCTAATATATGCGTTCATTGCTATAAATTTCCCTCTAAGCCCTGCTTTTACTGCATCCCATAATTTTTGATGTTGTAATTTCATTTTCATTTACTATAAAATATTTTAAATTTTTCTCTTGTGGCTTCATTTTTGACCCCTATGTTATTTAGAAGTGTGTTGTTTAATCTCCAAAGATTTTGAGATTTTCCAGTTATCTTTCTGTTGCTGATTTCTAGTTTAATTCCATGTGGCCTGAGAACATACTTTGTAAGTATGTTCTTGTTCTTTGTCTCTTTTGGATTTGTTAAGGTATGTTTTATGTCCCAGAATGTGTTCTATCGTCCATGTGAGCATCAAAAGAATGAGTATTCTGCTATTGCGAGATGGAGAATTGTATAAGTGTCAATTAGATCCAGTTGATGGACGGTGCTGTTCAATCCAACTGTATCCTTACTGACTTTCTGCTTGCTGGATCTGACCTAGTTTAAATTCCATGGTCAATTACCATACCCCCTCCCTTGCACCTCGCCCCTCTCTTCTTCTGTGCATTCACTTACCTAAACTACAACCCTGGTTCAATCCAGCTCTCTGCATACATCTTGCCTAGCTCCACATATAGTGACTGTGGTCAGTGAAAAACACCCAACCATGCTGATTGGTCTCTCCTTAAATTCATAACCACTAAGGTCAGGTGGGCCTTGTATGCTGTCAAGCAAACAGACTGACATTTCCTGGTCCACTCCCGGGAGGGAGCCATTCCCATCCCATTCTCACGGATGACTATTTCCTCAAATAGTCATCCTTCTTATTCCCCCTCAAATCGCTAACACCTCCTTCCTAATCCTCACTCTCAGCAGATGTCCTTGCTTCCTAGTTCAGTGAGAAAGCAGAAATTCCCATCACCACATCTACACTTGTATATGTGCCCATATACTCTGCCTCCAAGCCTTTTACCATGAATTTCTTGTCTTTGCTACTAGCAAATATCAACCTGCTCACTTCTGCACTAGATTCCTCTTGCTTATTCATAGACAATTCTCCAGCAATTCTCTTTTCTCCTGCAAGCATCCTTTTGTCCCTCTCTGATCTTTCTTATCAGCACACAGGCTATTTTGTCTCTAAATGGCAGGCATGTTCCTTGGGGAGTTGCATTTGCTTTTTCCTCTTGGGAAGATGCTCTTCCCCAAGATAGCCACATGACTCTCTTCCTCTTCTCCTCCCCAGGTCCTTACCCAAATGATACTTCTCAGGGATGCCTTTTCTGGCCACCCTAAAACTGCAACCCCACTGTGTCTCGGTGTACCCTAAGGTGACCCTTAAGGAGCCACACCTCGAACCCCCCCCTTGGGTGAGGGCAGAACCTATAATTTGCTTCTAATAAAATAGAGCAAAGGTAATGGGATGTCACTTCCTTGAGTAGGTTACAGTATATAGCAAGACAATGGGCTGTCACTCCATAATTACATTACATGATATCACACTCCATCTTAGCAGACCAGAGCAAGAGCTTTTCCTTACTGACATGAAGAAGTCAGCTGCCACATTGTGAGAGGGCCAATGGAACTGGGAGGCCTCTAGGATCTCAGAGTGGCCTCCAGTGGAGAGCCATCAAAAAGCCAGGGCAGAGAATTCCCTGGTGGTCTGGTGGTTAGCACTCAGCACTTTCACTGCAGGGGGCATGGGTTCGACCCCTAGTTGGGGAACTAAGATCCCACAGGCTGCGATGTGTGGCCAAAAGAAAAAAAAAGACCGGGACTCCAGTTATACAACTATAAGGAATTAAATTCTTCCAACAACCTGGATGAGCTTGCAAGAAGATTATTCTACAGCTAATTCTCCAAATGAGAATTCAGCGCAGCTGGCATTTTGATTGCAGTCTTGTGCGACGCTGGGCAGAGGACCATTTAAGCCATGTCCAGACTCCTGGACCCACAGAAACTGTAAGATAAAAAATGTGTTTTTTTAAAAAAACATCTTTATTGGAGTATGACTGCTTTACAATAGTGTGTTAGTTTCTACTGTATAACAAAGTGAATCAGCTATACATATACATATATCCCCATATCCCCTCCCCCTTGTATCTCCCTCCCACTCTCCCTATCCCACCCCTCTAGGTGGACACAAAGCACCGAGCTGATCTCCCTGTGCTATGCAGCTGCTTCCCACTAGCTACCTGTTTTACATTTGGTAGTGTATATATGTCCATGCCACTCTCTCACTTCATCCCAGCTTACGCCTCCCCCTCCCCGTGTCCTCAAGTCCATTCTCTACATCTGTGTCTTTATTCCTGTCCTGCCCCTAGGTTCTTCAGAACCATTTTTTTTTTTAGATTCCATATATATGTGTTAGCATACGGTATTTGTTTTTCTCTTTCTGACTTACTTCACTCTGTTATGACAGACTCTAGGTCCATCCACCTCACTACAAATAACTCAATTTAAAAAAAACAAAAACAAAAACAAAAAAAAACCTCAATTTCGTTTCTTTTTACAGCTTAGTAATATTCCATTGTATATATGTGCCACATCTTCTTTATCCATTCATCTGTTGATGGACACCTAGGTTGCCTCCATGTCCCAGCTACTGTAAACAGAGCTGCAATGAACACTGTGGTACATGACTCTTTCTGAATTATAGCTTTCTCAGGGTACATGCCCAGCAGTGGGACCACTGGGCTGCATGGCAGTTCCATTTTTAGTTTTTTAAGGAACCTCCATACTGTTCTCCATAGTGGCTGTATCGATTTTCATTGCCAACAACAGTGCAAGAGGGTTCCCTTTTCTCCACACCCTCTCCAGCATTTATTGTTTATAGATTTTTTGATGATGGTGTGAGGTGATACTTCATTGTAGTTTTGATTTGCATTTCTCTAATGATTCGTGAAGTTGAGCATTCTTTCATGTGTTTGTTGGCTACCTGTATATCTTCTTTGGAGAAATGTCTATTTAGGTCTTCTGCCCATTTTTGGATTGGGTTGTTTTTTTGATATTGAGCTGCATGAGCTGCTTGTAAATTTTGGAGATCAATCCTTTGTGAGTTGCTTCATTTGCAAATATTTTCTCCCATTCTGAGGGTTGTCTTGTTTATGGTATCCTTTGCTGTGCAAAAGCTTTTAAGTTTCATTAGGTCCCATTTGTTTGTTTTCATTTTTATTTCCATTTCTCTAGGAGGTGGGTCAAAAAGGATCTTGCTGTGATTTATGTCATAGAGGGTTCTGCCTATGTTTTCCTCTAAGAGTCTTATAGTGTCTGGCCTTACATTTAGGTCTTTAATCCATTTTGAGTTCATTTTTGTGTATGGTGTTATGGAGTGTTCGAATTTCATTTTTTTACATGTAGCTGTCCAGTTTTCGCAGCACCACTTATTGAAGAGGCTGTCTTTTCTCCACTGTGTATTGTTGCCTCCTTTATCAAAGATAAGGTGACCAAACGTGCATGGGTTTTTATCTGGGCTTTCTATCCTGTTCCATTGATCTATATTTCTGTTTTTGTGCCAGTACCATACTGTCTTGAATGTGTGCTGTTTTAATGTGCCAAGTTTGTAGTAACTTGTTATACAGAAAAATAGAAAACAAGTACAGCCCCCAAATGCTCCTCGTTACCTTTTTCTGTTTATTTTTTTGCCTTAGCACTTACAACCACTGAACATTTTCTGTTTTACTGATTTACCTTTGCTTATAGTCTGTGCTGCCTCCACTCTTGAATACCAGTTTCACTAAGCCAGGGATTTTTGTCTGTTTTTCTCCCACCATTATATTATCAGTGACTTGAACAGTCTCAGTAAATGTTTGTTGAGTGAATGAATACTGAACAAATGCTAACTCTTGTTACCTGAGCAGAGGAATTCATTAAGCTCACCTTTATCTCAGAGAGGTAAGACATGAGAGGAAAGGTTTGTATTGTTTTAAACTTGTTATTACGGAAATGTTCTAGCACTGCTTCAAGAGTCACTGTGATGTGTCCAGGCAACAGCTTCTTACTAGTCTGGCTTATTCCAGCGGTAAATTATACATTCCGAGAGCAGCATTCTTCAAGGCCTTTTGACTTGGCTCACATTTAAAAATACATTTCACATTATGTCTCAGTACACACATATACCTATATAAATAATTGAAACAAAGGTTTCACAAAATAGTACTTATCGTTATCACATGCTCTCGTGGTCTCCCATTCCATTTCACCCTGTCGTATTCCATTTTTTAGAAACTGGAGAAGACCCACTGGTAGGTCCTAAACAAACCCTCCAGGCAATTCTCCAGGAAGACCAATCTTCTCAGCTGTCAAGCATCTCCCAGGTTTAGACTGCCACCAGTTCTTCCTGGAGAGTACGTGAGGGCATCTTCTGTGATGCCTGGGAAGCACAAGTATTTGCCTTGGCAGATAGGAGAGGTGAGGGACAGGGTCGGCAGTGAGTATGCCTGGACTGGAAGCCACCACCCTCTGGCTGCAGCTGAGCCACAGGAAGAGCCCAGGGCTGACGCACATCTTCATTAGTTTAATGAGTGTTCATATATTTCAAAGACTCTAAAATATCCAAATACTGTTACAACTAATCTTTAGTCATGGTCATGTCTCAGATGTCCAATGGTTCCTGAGTCACTGGCACTTGGTGCTTGAATTTCTTGACTGAAAAGTGTTTTTGAAAACCACTGAAACATTAGCCACCTTACATGGTTCCAAATGGCATAACTTGTGAAGCTAATGAAAAATTATGGCAAAGCACTTTCCATATAGCATGAACTAATCAGTGAGTCCAGAAAATCCAATGTTGATAAAGTGCCATTAAGTTATGGCATGAAATGCCACCTGTAAATTATACCTGGGTAAATCTGGGTGTAATGTGCCTCTTTGCAACTAGTTTTCTATTTATTTGAATGTGAAATGAATCCCAAGGATGGCAGATGATAAAGATGATGCCTCTTCAAACCTGATTCGATTTTAAATGTATTTGTCCTTTTTTAAAAGCATGTGGTTCAAGAGAAATACTTCTTTTTTTTAAATTGCTTAAGTGTTAGCTCAACAGTGCACCCAGAAGGGGGAAGATGTCCCTGACACCTACCCCCACCACTCTGCCTGAGGGTTAAGGTGCCAGGGTAAGGAAGGGGAGGTGCTGGAAGACAAAGAACTCAGAAATCAGGAGTAAATGAAGCTTATCTAGAGTGTTTCTTCTGGGCTCTCCTCTCCTTTTCAGACCCCCTTTCCCTCACCTTCCCTGTGGGCTGTGCCCCTGTTTACTGTGATTCCTTTCCTCTGATCAGATGGCTCATTTCTCTTCCCTTTCGTTTCCACTAAAACATTCCTGACCCGTGTATCACTCCCGTAGGATAATATCTGAGTTTAATGGATTTCTCTGCTAAGGTAATACTTTTTGCCACCATGAGGAAGCAACAGCCAAATCCACAATGTGGGAAGTTCTGCAGGACAAAAGACCCAGTTTTTCTACCACATGAATAGCAAGGAGGGGGAAGCGGAGATAAGGCGTTTTGGGGAGAAGGAGGAGGAGCCGTTATGACAAGATACACATGGATCAGATTCAATCTTGTCTCAAAGTAGACAAGAGCTTAATGAATTCCCAATTGCCCATCACCCAGCTCCAATATTTACCAATATTTTGCTCTTTTTGCTTCGATTATTCACTTCAACAGATATTTGTTTATTCCTTTGTTCTGTGGAGAATTTTAAAACAAGTCCCAGAGTTCATATTCTTTCACCCACAAATACTTCAATGTGTGTCTCTTACAGAAATACACTTTGGGGCTTCCCTGGTGGCTCAGTGGTTAAGAACCCGCCTGCCATTGCAGGGGACACGGGTTCGAGCCCTGGTCCAGGAAGATCCCACATGCCGCGGAGCAACTAAGCCCGTGCGCCACAGCTACTGAGCCTGCGCTCTAGAGCCCGCGAGACACAACTACTGAGCCTGTGTGCCACAACTACTAAAGCCCACGAGCCTAGAGCCCGTGCTCCGCAACAAGAGAAGCCACTGCAATGAGAAGCCGGTGCATTGCAACGATGAATAGCCCCCGCTCGCCACAACTAGAGAAAGCCCCCACACAGCAATGAAGACCCAACACAGCCAAAAATAAATAAATAAAATAAATACATTTATTAAAAAAAAAAATACACTTTGGCAAGAATTTTTCAGCCTTCAGAGAGGGGCTCCCCCGGAGGCATCCCTGTGACTCTAAATGAGGGTTTGCTTTAAGGACATTATTGATATTTATAAAAATACACTGTTCCTCTACACACACCCTCAGGATAAAATTCCTTCTGGACCTGGCTTAGGAAAAACGCCACAACTTCTGACCCAAACACCGAAGATTTGGTACGCGATCAAATTTTCCTTTATGTACGATGTGCTAGGAAGCTTAGAGGCAAATCTGTGGCCTACCATAGCCTACGTCTGCCCTCTGTAATATGAAATTGTCTATTAGCATCATTTCCAGCTCTAGTGGGGCCCTCTCCTTGCTGTTCCTTTTTCTTTCTCATCTACTTCACATCTTACCTTATTGTATCTGTACATCCCTAAGAGCAGAGGTGTGCTGGTGAATGTTCCACAACTGGTTCTCCGAAAAGATTGTACATGTATATGACAAATCTGCTGCTATAAATGACATATAATGCACAGTAGACAAAAGGAAAATACACAATGCTTCTTACTGTAAATTCCTTGCAGCCAGTTGATTCTCATAGAATGCTTTTGTTGAGTTTTGTCAAACCCTTTATCCACAGCTAACCTATGGTTGCAACCAATAATCAAGAACAGTTTAGACATGAATGTTGGTTGATATTTCCATTTACTTTAACATGGAAGGCAAAAGTGAAACAACAAAGATCTATGTCATGTGTCAGAAATCCACTCATTGCTCATGATGTAAGCAACTTTCTTGCTAAATTCATTAATTGCTTCCAAATACTGGAAGAATATTTCCTCAACTTTTTGTGCTATTCATAATGTAACTACTATGGACATGACACACTTTTCGTGTTTACTCTGCACTGTTATCATTCTCTCCATCACAATATGAAGTCTAGACGATCAATAGAGCAATAAATAAAGAGTTGATTTGTAGTGTGTGCCCATTTCCCTGGTGTAAATACTCCCACTATGGCCAATTTCAAGATACCAACATGAGGTTGCTCGAAGTGGATTTAGGAGGAGATGTGCAGTAGGACACCTTTCTGTAGCATTTTCACCACACAGATACGATGGACATAAATAACCTCAACAGTGTCAGTAATAGTGAAACATAATTAGAAAGTGATGCATTTGAGTATTTATTTTTAATATAATTTATTTAATTGTAAGTTTATATAATTTAATTTTTAATGATGGCTGTGTTTAACAAACGACTTGCAAGATTCCTAAAAGTTTAACAATAAATTTCTTATAAGCCAGTACATGATGACTGTAGCATACCGCTGTCTGTAAGCCACCTAAGATAATTTTGGAATTAGGTCGGGTGTGAAAAATCATACACTTGTGGGGACTGTTCCTCTGGTAGGATTATGGATTGCAATTATGAAAATCCCTCCCTGAGAATACTAGATCCTGGATTAATTATAACAAACATACTCTTTAAAGTATTGATGAATTATTTACAATAGCTAAGACATGGAAACAACTTAAGTGTCCATCAGTGGATGAATGGATAAAGAATATGTGGTATATATATCTGGTGGAATATTATTCAGCCATTAAAAAGAAGGAAATCATCTCAATTTGTGACAATATGGATGGACCTTGAAGGCATTATGCTAAGTGAAATAAGTCATACAGAAAAAGACAACTACTCTACGATCTCACTTATATGTGGAATCTAAAAAAAACTAAACACACAGAAACAGAGACCAAATTGGTAGTTGCCAGAGGCAGGGGCTGAGCGTGGGAGAAATGGGTGAAGGTGGTCAAAAGGTACAAACTCCGAGTTATAAGATAAGTAAGTTCTGGGGATTTAATGTAAAACACAATGACTACAGTTAACAATGCTGTATTGTATCTCTGAAAGATATACAATACAGTATTTGTATATTGCTAAGAGAGTAAATCTTAGAAGTTCTCATCACAAGGAAAAAAATCTCTGTACCTATATAAGGTGATGGATGTTAACTTAGTGTGGCAAACATTTCGCAATATGTACATATATCAAATCATGTTATACACCTTAAACTTATACAATGTTATATGCCAATTATATTGCAATAACACTGGGAAACAATAAAATAAAGTATTGCTGAGCTCAAATGAAAATATGGTAAATCATCAGGTTCAAGGGGCAAAACAGGAGCAGTGAGCTAAAACCAGGTCTGTAGACAGTAAATGGGAAACAAACCCAAAAATAACCCAAAAAACAAGACCAAACAAACAAGCTTGGTTGGCCCTGAAGGTCAATGCTTCTGTCAACACAGAGAACCAGAAAAGACAGCTTGGACTATGCAAAGCAGGAGGTGCACCTCAGACTCTCACACTGAGCCAGGACCCTCAAGAGGGGTACACCCTTTGTGAGACCTCAGAGCAGAAAAATAATTCACCTCCCAGAAGAGGAAGCCTATCTCCATCATAACCCCGGGTGGAAAAAAACGAATTATAATTTTTTTTCTCAGAATTTGCATCCTTAGGCTTTATTTCACCCTTGTGTGGAGGTTACATTTACACTACTCATGCTATCAAGCTCTACTATAAAAATTAAAACAAGAGGATGAGCTGGGGACAGCCACCACGGGCACTCTGCTCTCTGCTCTTAGCCCTGGAGCTGGTGAGGCCCAGTCCCCTCCAGACGGGAACCCGTGCCCAGATCCCAGGGCCAGGCCGCGGTCACCTCCTGAGGCTGCCAGGACCCCCACCTCACTGCAGCTACCATGCCTCCCTGGCCTCCCTTTGCCCCCGAGCAAGATCAAGATCCAGAGACAGGCTGAGTGGAGGCCGCCCTGGGACCTGGTCCATCCAGGTCTTCAGGGGCCTGCGGGAGCTGGGCACTATCCGGGAAGGCTTCCTGGAGGAGCACAGCGCAAAGGATGGAAACAGCACTCCCTCTAGGCAGAGTTTGGTATCTTCATTTGACATGCCTTTCTCCTTCATAATGATTTATTTTCTTATTAATCACATGGACACCCTTTCCTCCACCTCATGTCATTTGGCTATAACTCTCCTCTCCTCTAGAACAACCTGTGGCTCCTCATGGCCAGTACGACTACGTCCAAAGCCCTCAGTTCTCGCACAGGTACGCTGCCTTTCTGGCTTCTTTCGCACCCCCTCCATCTGCTGCAAGCTCCGTGTACAGATGGTTTCATCACTACAGCCTGAGCCCAGCAAACAGCGTGAAGAATTGCTCAAAGCAGCAGCAGGATCATGTGGTGCCACTACCTGCCTAGCTGCAGACCTACTCCCTGAACTGTTTTGCAGCTCACAGCATCTCCGTCCCCCCAGAAAAACAAAAACGGATACAACATTTAAGAGCTTCAGATTTAATTTTTGGTTTTTCCACTCTACACTTCCTCCCTGAGCATCAGTAGCCTGTAAGGGCACTACTGCTCACACGGTTAAATGCACACTGCATGAACTCTTATAGGGCAGGAGGGACCTGCCCAAGTGTGCCCAGTGTTCTTGCCAGACTGGTCTCCTCTCTTTCCTTATTCCCTCTCCCTCCCCCTTACAGTCTGTAAAAGTAAAATGAATGAATGAATAAATAAATAAATATTTTCAAAATATAAATATAAATTAAAACAAAGTGGTGAAAGTGGTGTCAGGTTGGTAGCACTACCTAATGCCCAAGCAGAAGCAAGCATAAATTCTCTGGAGAAACAAAGTAAGTTCAATCAAATGTTATTCCTCAGTAAAGAATTACCAAATATAGAAGGAAATAAATCAACATGGGTGGGATCAGGAAAAACAAAACACAATAGATTTACATCTCCAAGAACCTCAGATGTTAGAACTACTGGGAACAAAATTACTACGTATAAAATGTTTAAAGAAGATGGAATCAGAAAAGGATCAAGAAACAGAGAACCAGAAAGATTTGAAAATGATTCATGTGAAAATTTTAGAAAGGAAAAATATTAAAACTAAAAATGACAAGTGGATTAAACAGTAGATTAGATATACTGTAAAAAAAAAAAAAAAAAAGGCAGCCAACTGGAAGATAGATCCAAAGAAATTACCCAAAATTAAGCAAATAGAGGCATGGAAATAGAAAATATGAAAGTAAGGAGAGATGGAAGATAGAATGAGGTTTAACAGATGTCTGATTCAAAAGGAGATAATAGAGAAAATGTAAAGAAATATCAGCAGAGAGTTTTTTTTTTAATTCATGAGATATTACTACACAGACAAGAAGCACATAGATAAATGAAAAGAAAAAATCCCCACTTAGACCTGTTGCAGTAAAACCACAAAACAAGAAAGATAAAGATGATCCCAAAAGCACCCAGAGAAGAAAGACATCTTGGTTACAAGTAATGACAAATAGACCAATAGCCAACTTGCCTACAGTTACACAGGAAGCCATGAAAGGGTGGGAAAATCTCTGCTGAGAGAAAATAACTGTCAACAAAGAATTATGTAGCCTTTCAAGAAGACAGGTGAAACAATCAAACTGAGGGAGTTTACCACCAACAGGACCTGCACCCAAAGGGAGGATATACTTCAGAAGACAGGGATGAGAAAAGACTGTGAATAAAGAAATTGGTAAACATGGAAGTAAATATAAATGCTAACTATATAAAATAATAACAATTTCTGATTTTTAGGGTTTAAAAAAGACATTAAAACACTCAACAATAGCTTGGAAGTAAGGAGAGGGGTTCTGAGTTAAAAGTGGTGGAATGTCCTTATTTTTACAGAAAAAAGAATTAAGATATTGATTAAATTTGTCCTGATAAGTATGCATATAAAAGTTTCAAGGACAAACACTAAAAAAAGTAGAAATAGAGGGTCTAACTTCCCAATCAGTAAAAAGAGGGAAATGGAATAAGAGAACAGCAAGGAAAGGCAATCCATTCAAAAGACAGTAAGAAAGATGAGAAAAGGGAGCTGTGTATTTAAATGGTGAAATGAAGGATGGTCACCAGGAGGAAAGGACTGATTTGGGAGCGCTCCTTCCCTTGACTAACGTGCACCCACCCCTTTGCCCTCTTAAGCCAGGTTGTCTCCAAGTTCGGTAGCTGCCTGGGTGGGCAGTTGGGAGCAAAGGGTGGGCAAGCAGGTGCCCAAGCTCTAGACACCCTTTTTCAGAGGAGAGGGAGGCTTTGCCCTTTGGGTTCCAAATCCATAGCCTTTCAGGATCTCCGGAGCAACCCTGGCTCAGTCTGATTCTCCCTCTCCCAGCTACCTCCCCGAAGTCTGTTTAGTTGCAGTGCAGAAACGTGAAGTGTCCATTTTACAGCTCAGGTCTCCTGCCGCACAATTAACGAGGAAGTGGATAGGCCTGGACGGAGTGGTGTGGCCTAATGCTACTCCCTGCTCCAGCCCTCATGACGGTGTGAACTCAGGACACCCGAGGCCTGCGTTTATTTTCGTCTGCTTAAATAAGGAGGCTGAACCAAATAATTGGCCAGCTCCTTTATAGCTCTAATCTCCCTTGATTACGCTCTTCATTAAATATGCATCAGGTATATTCACTTGTAAGCTTTATTTTCTGATAATATTAAACTCTGCTCTTTGTGCATAGCCCTTATAACTTGCTGCTTATATAACATGTTCATTTGCTCACACAACACGATAGCAATATTCCCTCTAATAACCTTGTATTCAGTTACTGTCTTTCTTAATATCACTTTTCTAGGACCACAAGTAAGAAGACGTTTAAAAAATAAAAAATAAAAGAAGTAACGTTCAGTGACTCCGCTTCACTATGATATGTGTCCTTTTGCCTTTTCTCATCTATTCAGGTGCATCAGGTCTGCTGAGTTGGCTCGGATCTGAAGTCCTCCACTCTGGGGACCTAATGGACCTTTATCTGCCTGGATGTAGAAGCCAAGTCTTCCTGACAGCGCACTGTTCCAAATGTCCCTTAAGTAGCTAAATTAAATGGTCATTGTCCACCACGATCCTCCTTGATTTAAGTGATGCTTTTGAAGTGATTAATCATAGGGTATTGCTTCATTAACTGATCTCATTAAATTTTCAAGGTTCTGGACTCCAGTCTCCGATGTGTTTACTCCTTTCCACACCTTTGCCTCAGACAGGTTTAGTGCCCATCATTCTCATGCAGAGGGCACCCCAAAGCCTAATGCTCCCAGTTATTCTCCTCCCTTCCTACTTCTTGGGCTCAAATTCATCCACCTGTTTCACCAGAATAGCAGTTGAGAAATGGAGCAGCCTCCTCCCTGACTGAGCACTCAAACCCCACCCAGCCCTCTTTCTTGTGTGTGGGCGTTGTGCTCAGGTGGACAGCCAGATGCAGGAGTCCAAGACCAGGATGCCAACCTCTCACCCCCCCACCCCAGTTTCTGCTCTAACTCTGTGAGAGCATTCACTCTTCGTTAAGGTGTTGGGGGTATTCACAGAATTCCCACCTCACTCTGACCGCTGGCACCTTGTGTAATCTCAGTCAAACCAGGCAAGCTCTAGGCATCCAGGACCATCAGGATAACCCTTGTCACTTGGCATTGCTGTGCCAAGCTCATTTAATTCTTGTAATACTGTCAAGAGGGTTGATATTCAGCTGGTTGGCACCAGTAAGTCCTAATGAGTGATTTACAATCCACATCCATTATCACTGAGCTGTGCCTATGCCACACCAGTTGTGAAATGTACTAAATACACCCTGGGGGTAGACGGCACTCATAGTTTACAGATGAGGAGACTGAGGCTCTGAGTTGCTTGGGAAGAGGGGTAGGGCACAAGGCATCCATTCTGCTGGTGCAGACCATGGCAGAGGTGGGATGGTCCTGGAGCTAGAGGTGTGCAGCAGCTTTCTGGCCATGGTTAAGACAGCAGTTCTTTGGCAGCCCAGTTCTATAATGTGGTCTGGAAGGCTGTTCCTGGAAGCCTGAGCTACAGTCCATTTCTTCAAACCCTCCTAATTCTATAAAATACCCCCCTTAATAAATGCCTCTGTGCAATACCTAAATGTCAGAACTAAAACTATAAAATTCTTAAAAGAGAACATAGGCGTAACTCTTTGTGACCTTGATGGTTTCTTCGTACCAAAATAATACCAAAAGCACAAGCAACAAAAGGAACAACCAGATAAATTGGACATCACTGGATTATTAATAGGTAGGGCTTTGGTGACCCTGATAAGAGCAGTTTTGGAGGAAAGGAAGAGGAGAAAGGTAACAAGACTTGTACATGGAAGTAGCAATGGGCATAGAGAGACTGTAAGAGATACAGCAGGGGATGAAGCAGCAAGACTTGGCAAGAGAAAAGATCTTTCCTTGTAGTACAAGAAAGAATGAAAAGTCAAATATGGCAATAGTTAGCTAATTAACAAAAATGCTTTGTATTCTGAATTGGCTTGCCAAGTATGCAACCTCTTTAGTGCCATCCAAAGAAAAGTGGCTCAGTAATAAAAAATAAGAAATAAGAAAGTATACAAAAAAATTTTACAGTGTTTCTTCCTGATTGAGGGATAATAGATGATTTTAATTTTCTTTATATTTTTAAATCAGAAGAAAATTTTTAAGAAAATAAATTCAAAGAGTTTTTCAAATGCCATGATATATAACAGGAATAGAAAAAAGTTAGCTTTTCCTCTCATCATCTTTCCTCACTGGCCACCCTGCCTAGGTCCTTCCTTTGCTGAAAATTCGCAGGTAGGCCAAACCTCCAGAGGTTAAGCAGTTTCTACAGAGTTGGTTCTGTTTAAATCAGGAAAGAAAACTCCCAGACACAAAGTAAGAAGTTGTCATTCCACACTTTTCCGAGGGAGGTAGGACTGTGTAAGGGTTACGAGCAAACCCAGAGATCCTGACCAGGCGCCGCCCCTTACCTGTGAGTGGCCTAGAGCACATACGTAATCTTCCTAACTGCGCTTCCTCGGGAGAAACGGGCTAATTCTATAAGGGTCTTTTGAGATAAAATGAGCTAATGCCCATAGATGGGTTATGAGTTTGACAGCTTTCAAAGGGCAGCAAAAACCTCTGAATGTTAGAGTACCTATGCCCAGAGACAGAGTACCAGAATTTAGAGTTTTAACAACATCCTATGCTGATCTTACGGGAACTACAGAAGACTAATCAAGCCCTTCAAATATTACTCCCCGCCTGCTCTCTCCCTGATGTCCACATCCCTTTAATTATCCAGCGTAATAGCAGACTTGATGATCAACGTCAGGAATGAGGCTAGGGAGCTGAAATTACAGAATTACAGCCTCTAAGATGACTTGAGATTTTCAACCTTGCTATTTAAAAAACGGCTCAAATTTTTAAAATTCAAGCAATCCAGAGAAACAAAAAAAGAAAAGTGATTTTTCATATTAGCAAAGGAGCTCAGCAAACCGTAGCCTGTAAACCTGCAAAACCCATGCCAAATGAGACAGGGGCTCCCCACCAAAATGACAAATGCAGGGTAGACTAAAGCATGGAAAGAAGGCATCCCGGGGATAAGCAAGTTCAACTTCTTCACTTGACGGAAAGGTCGGGGGCATCTGCCGGCTGGCCCATGCCCCGTTCTGCTCATGACTTCTCTCCCATTGTTGACCCGCACTGACGAGCAGCACTAGGGCTGCCGTGTGGCCAGACCTCAAGCACACAGGCTCTCCGCACAGGAAGCCTCCCCTCAGTGACGGGCTGGCTCCTCAGGCTCCTGACTGTGCAAGTTTCCAGAGTTTATCAAAGGCCGCCAAGGTGGAAGGGGGAAAATCCAACAGCAAGCTCTCTAGCTTTTCATGAACCAAGCCCATCAACTGAAAAGCAGAGAAGCCAATTCCTACAGGAAGGTTCAAGGACAGAAAAGAAAACTAGGGCTTCCCTGCCCCAGCTTCCCCAGAACAAAGTTCTGTTCTCTATTCAAGGGCCTCCACTGGGCAGCTCTACGCTACTCTTCTCATCTTACTCCAAAGGATTCTCTTCCTGAGTCAATATTACTGGAATCTCCCAGATACTTATCCCCATTCTCCCTTCTCCCCTGAAGTGCCTTTGTCCTGCCCATTTCCACCTATCAAAATCTTATTTACCCTTGAAAACCCAGTTCAAATCACTGCTCCCCATGAATTCATCCCTGATTACCCCGACAGGAAGCAGTGACTTGCCTTTGAAATTCAAAGAGAACCACGAGTTAAACATCTTCTTTAGCCATCAAATGAAGAATAAGTATGACAAGAGGCACCATTCTTAAATACTGAAGAAAACTTCCTGAAGAGTAGGAGCTGTTGTTGTGTTAATATCCTTTCCTCAGTACCAGGCAGAGCAGGGGCTTCATGATGAACAAATGAATGAACAAACGAACAAAAGAAAGAAAAGTCAAACCTCATGTTCCCATCTCCTCAGCTCAAGAGACAATCAACCCCTTCAAATAAGACAACTCTCCTTTTAATGACAGTTTTAACCCAGGTGCAGCTCAGACAATATACTGATGGACTAGAGAGATGATCATCAAAAATGTGAAGCATGTTTGTCCTCAATATTAAGTACAACTAATTTTATTGCTTCCGTTTTTTTCCCCTTCCTTTTCAATAATGAAATAAACCCCAGTCCCAGCAAATGGCAAATCTCTATTCTTCAAGTACATTTCGATTTTACTAATTTACTTTGCTTATGCATAATTCAAAGGGGGATTTTATTTCAGTGCTTTATCTGTGGCTTCTAGTTATTATTCCTTCTGGAAAAGGCCCTTCACATATATTAGGTCTAAAGCTCCACTTAAGGTTTTTGGGCTCTGTGTTTTTAACTTCATTTTCTTAAGGCGGTAAAGTGGAAGAGTGAGTTCGGGTGATGGTTTCATGGTGGTGTTCAATTTCTAGAACCCTATGAACCCTAGAGAGGACTGGTGGGAGGACGAGGGATGAGATGTTGAATACCAGAATATGGGCCTACGGTTTATTGGAAAAGGTCTTGTTCGGGCCAAAGTCTCTAATGGCAGAGGAAATGGCCTTATTCAGAGTCCAACAGGCACCTTCTCTTAAAAGCCAGGAACTATATTCCTCAGTGCCTGAGTAAGCATGGTTTTTTTTAAAAAAAAAAAAAAAAAAAGGAAGGAAAGAAATCCATTTTACACCAGCACTGTGATATAGGGCACTCTATACTGTGGGGAAACTGCAAAAAACTCTCAGAGACTTAAGAGATAAGCATTGAAACCCCCTGGCAGGGCAGGCAAGAGAGCTGCCCTGTCCATCTCAACTTCCCAGGCTATCCCCATCAAGTGGGGTGTAATCAGTGTCCTGTCAGAGTTTCCTGCACCTCTGTGGGAGCAGAGATAACCCATAAGATGCTTAGATAAAAGCTGATTTTAAAAATAGTACCTAATTGCATGCCGGGGCATTGGGAAGGGTTTACAGACAGAGGGGACAAGGGAAAAAAGGCAGATGGTCAGACTTACTATCTACCAGTAGGATGGCTCCTCGAGAGGAGCTTTCTAAGCCACTCCGGGTGTCCTTCCAGGCTGCCTTACCCAGAAGCACCCTCCTGGCCACCTCTATGCTTAGGCCCTTATCTCTGGAATTCCCAAGCTGAGTACAGACCTGCCCTTGACAGAGATCAGGGAGTCAGACTTCTTAGTGGCAGACAGCAGGAAGTCGTGGAGACCAAGGAGAGCTTTAATGAGAATCTGTGGGAAGGTGGAAAACAGGCGCCAAGAGTGGGCAGGAACAAAGAGAGGCTACACAGTGAGAGCACAGCCAGACTCTGATCCCAGAACCGTCTGACCGAACACTGCCATGGAATGCCAGACGGTGTGTTGATCCAGGCTCACCTCTACTACTGAGGCCACCAGAAAAGCTCTACCTCTCCCCGTGTCTTCGTGCCTGTGGCTCTGCTTGGCTAAGCCCTGACACATGCCCACGTCCTGGGTGGCCCCTGTGCTCCACCTAATCTGGGGCTGTCCCTCAGTAGGAAGGGTGTTTGGATACCCGACAGTCAAAACAACAATCTCAGGAACAGCTCTGCAAGGTCCAGGAACCTGGAGTCTGAGGTCCTATGGGCCAATCTGATGCCAGAAGTCCTTGGCACCATGGCAGTTACTCAGTCTTAACCTCCTTCATGGGGAGGCTGACCCAGAGCTTGCTTTTGCTGTTCAATGATGACCTCTGGCTAGACCACAGCATCATGGACTAAAAGGGCCTTGGAGACCATCTAGTCCAAGAGCAGAGATGAGGAAACTGAAGCTTCCAGAGATCAAGCCCCTACATCCTGTCCTCTGACTCTTGAAAGGCAGAGTGTGAATGCACTGCACCTCACTGGGAGTGTGCACCCTCTGGCTTTAACTTCCATGGTCATTGGCTATGAATCAGTCTGAACTTGAATGCATTAAAATGTAATGGTTTTACTATCCTCAAAATAGAAACCCAATTCCTCTCCTGACATTTTCCATCTACCATTCTCCTTGCTGAGTTTTTCTTAGCCTTCTGCTAGCAAAGTCTCTTGCTGAAATAACTCTGCCTGTTTGCCTGTTATACTCCTAAGGAATATGTCATAACTGCCTGGGGTCAACTGATTAATACTAGCCAAAATCTGAAGCTCTTCTGTGACTGGTTCAGAAAAAAAAAAAAAAAAAAAAAAAAAAGAGCAGGGGGATCTGGTATTATCCCCAGGATTTGTTAGGACCAAGTGCTCAAGATGGTAGGAATGACAAAATGGCATCTCTGTTTACAAATCCTGTGAAAACTATAAGATCCAGCCAGTCCTCCTGGTGATGCCTGTCTTGATCTGCCTGATGACTGAGGCTCTATCTTATTTAATTATTTCAAGAAATATAAACTAGCTCCATTTCATTAGTGCTTAAAATGCCATTATGATTAGGGCATTCAGCAGTGAATGGCTTTATCTGTGTTGTATAACGTGGAACATCTATTTTAATTGTGATTAATTCTCTCAAACTAGTCAACTAATGTCTTTAAGTATTAACAGGAGCAAGGAGGCGCAAAGGATCTAAAAAAGAACTCATCAAACATAGAAGTATATACCATCCTTGACTGATTTCAAGACTCACTTTTTCAGATTTAACATCTCTCAATCAATGGCACTGCTTTTTCTTTCTTAGTGATTACCCTGAATAATGATATATTTTACAATAGACAGCATCTTAGATTCAATAAAACACTGAACAAGCTATTTTTCAGATGAAATTACTGGTTTATGATATGGGAAAAAAAAGAATATAGCCATTTCCTTATCCTAACATCTGCATGTGGAAAATAAGATTATGCATAGCATCTATGAAGTAATGAAAATTGCAAAGGTTATGCTTTCTTTGCTCCAGTCTACTGTGGCCCATGTTACATTTAGTTTCTGGTAAAACCAGATGCTCAAAAGCTTCCGTTATCTCTAACACGATTTACCCTATTAGAGAAACACACTGATTTGGTGACCATGACTTTGTCAAGGATCGTCTTATTAGCAGAGAAAAGTAAAATATCAAAGTTAACCTAGTTACAGAAGAATATACAAAGAAGTGAGGACCTAACTTCCATCACAGGATCAGTAGAGTCAGTAGGGTTGCTTTTTCTTTTCTCTCTCCTTATTAAAACAAACGAACAAAGAAACCAAAAAAACCTGATACGTTCTGAACACTATGGATGACCGTCTGACCTATTAATAGCACTTCCTATGAGTAACATGCCTAAGCCTTCCAAGGTGATAAAAGTCATCCCTGGAATCCAAAAGATGGATGCCAAGCTGTTTCCAGCTTGTGTGTTGTAGCTGAAACATGATAAAGACAATTTATAGCTGGTTCAGAGATGAGCAACAAATGGTTCTTGGTTTTACTAACAGGTTCGATGGGAAACTTAAAGAATGGGGTTTTGAGTCTGATAGAAATGGCTGGAAGGGGACTGAATTTATTTTGTGAACATGATTTAGCATATAATTATAACGAGAGTTGTCATTTATTAAGCAATTTCTATTGCCAACATTTCACTCCCATCTTATTTCTGGTAACCTTTCTAATAAACTACCCACATTTCTATGTAAGAAAACTGTCTCAGAGGCGGTAAGTTCTGCCCCAAGATCTCACCTCTGCTGGGTAAGAGCCAGGACTCACATCAGGCCTATTACCTCCAAGACCCATTCACGGTCGTCTTAACCTGGGCCTTATGCTACTGGTTGATGGTCAGGATTCTCTTCAGGCTTCTAATTGTGACTTTGTTCTTGAACATGTGGACTGTGAGTCAGATTGGGTCTGAGATTTGAGTGCTACTACACTGCACTCTTCATCAACGGGACTCTGTGTGCTGGACAGACCCTTCCCAAACCTGACACTTGAGCTTACAGGCACTTGGAAGAGATGAGCCAGTGATCCTGCTGGCACGTGGTGAGCGTAGACTAGGTAAATCCTTGAGGAGAGGGCTTGGGAGTGAAGGGTCTTCTTTCATGGCAGTGTGCCTATGGCTCTCCCTCCCCACTTAAAGGGATATGCTCCCTCTCCCACCCCGGCCCTTACTCTCAGAAGTTGGGGAAAATTTCTCTTCTTTTTGATGCAGTCTGAAACCTTGAGAACTGGAGACCTGAACTTAAGGTGGTTCCAGAGTCCCTTCTGGGTTTGTCCTAAGAGGCCTTATGGGGCTCGTGCAGATAGGTCTTCTGCAGCCCTAATGGCACAGCAAAGGATCCTGAGGTGGGTACACATGCCAGACCACACTGGGACCTGTCCTGCAGAGTCAAGGCAGAATCAGAGTACCCAGATCGGGGTTCAAGCCACAGTTTTCTGAGTGTCAGTCAGTTTCATTAAGTAGCTATATCTTGCTTAACAATAATTCGGTATATTCCAAGAACTTTCACAACTCAGCATAGATGTCATTTTCTTAAAATTATTTTTGTAAACAAATTGTCATCTCATCAACATAGCAAAAGACACCCTTATGGCTCTCAATACGTAAGAAATTCCAAGGGTTTAAGAGCTCTGTGCTAGGAATAGTGGATGAAGACCAAACATACATTTCTTATCATGAATCACAGCATCACACTACCTAAAATAACTTTTACAAAGGCATGTTTTTTAACTGTTGGTGGACCTGATATGGACGGACTCAATGTGAAGACGCCCTTAGAAATAATAATGCTGACAGAGAAAAGGCAGTCAGTGAGAAGGGCAATCAGAGCCACCGGGTGAGAAACTGAATATACAAACGGACAATTACCAAACCGTGTATAAAAACAGAACTCTGACCCACAACTTACAGCAACCTGCCCAGGAAACCAACCCCCTTATTATACAATAATCAGCCCATGAAGCCAGCCTGCTATAAGTCAGCCTTGCAGGAGACTAGATTGCTATCTCTAATAATAATCCAAGAAGCCAAACAGTAACTTCTATAACTGGCTCAAGATGACAAGGACTTGACTAATAACTGACAGCTTCTCTAATTTTTATCCCCACCTCCAATTTAGGAACAGTCAGAGAAACCCGAATATGTACACCACAAAATACCTTGCTTTTAGGCTTCTAGTTAGCCCACCTATGGCTTCCTCATGCAAACAGCTTCCAATCAGGGCATACCTGAAGCCTTCCCTTTTTTCCACTATAAGCTTTCCCACTTTCCTACTTGTCTTTGAGTCTCTGCTAAAATGCAAGTGACAGTGGCTGACCCCCTTGATATATCAAGATCTGAATAAATAGCCTTTGCTTGTTCTTAAAAAAGAAATTATTTTTATTGTGAAAGGGGCACGTGCTCATTGCAGAAAACTTGAACAGCAGAGAAGAGCAGAGCGAAGGAAATTAGTATCACATGTTCTCACCTCCAGAGACAACCTCTGCTAGCTTTCTGGAGTATTTCTTTCCAGCAACCCACCCATTTAAATGCATACAAGGGAATGCCAGATTCGTGTCTCTAACTGAACTGTGAGCCTTAGCTGGATCTATGGAAGACCAAGGATCTTATATTTAATTCCAAATGCAAATTTCTTTGCTTGAATATTCTAGGATATAATAACCACCTGGCATGCTGCCTTTTCATTTTGATAGTACCAATCTAGATACAACATGTAGGTGATAAGCTACATTCCGAAATATGACTAAAATGACACTATAGATCTTATTTTTATGAGTAAACAAATTCAGACTTTACATTTTTGTTCAGTTCTTCTAGGCTGAAAAACACAGGAATGAGATTCCAAAGTGGATTAATAGAGAGCTTGTTATTAAAGGCTGCCACTTCCAAGAAAACAGAGTATGTCTTGCATACTAAGCATTTCTGGCACTGTGAATAAATTCTTCACCTATGTGTTCACTCTACTTTGCACTCCCAAAGAGCCTGGAGGTGATTACTCAACTAAACATTAAATTTGATGAGGACTCTGTATTAAGAGATCATCCTCTTTGATTTTTTATTGATTTGTAGACTTTTAATACCAACTCTGATTCTACACGTCTGTTACACATCAGGGTTAAAGAAAAGATTCAGGTAGAAAAGATTTAAAATTAAAAGAAAGCATGAATGTGTTGGCAGGAATGAAAATCACTGAGTGGGAATACTCTGGGTGCAGCTGACTCTGTTCTTGACATAACAAAAGTTGGTAAAAGGCCTCAGAGCAAAGATGAAATCTAAACCATGCAGGTGAAATACCTGAAAAGCAATAGGAAAAGAAACTGTTGCTAAGAAGAGAATTGGGGGACTCAGAAGAAAATGTCAAATTCCCAACAATGCTGTAATAGCCACATGATTGTATTTCTTTTTAAATCATAAACACATAATAGGCATAGTTTGCTTCACTTCATGACACTTTAAGGGTGCAGGCTGCAGTCTGCCTAGCACCCTTCCAGTCACCAAGCTGCCTCCATCTCATTCCATGTGGTTCTGATGGGACTGCCAATACCAATTTATCCTCCACTCCCTGCCAAATGAGTGGCCATATAACCAGTCTGGCTAACCGAGGTTCTTCATAGCCCTAAGGTCATTGGTTCAAAGGATGGGCCTATGGCCCAAGTCAAGTCAATGAAAGAGTCTCCAAAGGATTGGTCTGTGGATGCTGGGAGAGAGTGCATCTTTGTTTCTATCTCTGGGCTCATGAGCTCAAAGGTCCATATGAGCTTAGAGCTTCTGGTGGCAATTCTGTGGTTGAATGGAGAACAAAGCAAACAGAGGTAAGCAGAAGGGAATGGGCAGGAAATGGGAGGGACTAGGAAGAGGGAAGAGAACTTAGAGTGAAGCCACAATGGCAGTTTGAACACTTGGATCCAACTGTGTCACAGCCAGTACTAGCTCAGCTTGGCTTCCCAATTATATGCGTCAATAAATGCTCCTCTGTGCTTAAGCCAGTTTGATGTAGGTTTCTGTTACTTGCAGACAAAGTCCTAGAAAGGCTTCTGACTCCCACTTTGTAATTGTGGAGAAACAAAGTCCCAGAGAGGTGTTGCCAAGATTAGACGGTAAGGTGAGGGAAGGTCCTGGTTCTCTAGTGTGTGCCAATGAACTAACCAGCATACTGAAAATAACCACAGAATCACAAAACTATAGATTCCTTTTCTACACGCCAGACATGCAATCTGCTGGCCTCCACATGGAGCATCGTGAACAGTATCAGCCTTTGTCATAGCAGTGTAATTTCTGGACTCCAAAAGAACCCTGGACTCCGAAAATGTCTTCCTTTTAAGTCTACCATAGTGTTTTTTTTTTTTTTTTTTTTTTGCAGTACGCGGGCCTCTCACTGCTGTGGCCTCTCCCGTCGCGGAGCACAGGCTCCGGACGCGCAGGCCCAGCGGTCACGGCTCACAGGCCAAGCCGCTCCGCGGCACGTGGGATCCTCCCAGACCGGGGCACGAACCCGCGTCCCCTGCCTCGGCAGACGGACTCTCAACCACTGCGCCACCAGGGAAGCCCCTACCATAGTGTTTTAATTTTCCCCTCTAGTTTCTTTTTCCTCCTTAAGGAAAAAAAAAAAGATGGAATTTATTTTTAGTACTATCTCAAAAATCCTAAGTGCAGGAGGGATAACTGGGCCTTACAAATGTCAAGACAGAAGCTGAAAAATGAGGAATCTACATTACTCTGTGTCTCTTGGGAGCCATGTGGCTTAACTTTCGCTTGATTGCTCTCTTCTCCTTCCTTCTTCTATCTGCTTATGGGTCTTCGCATCCTTGTAACCGTGCCCTCCCCAGCACCAGGGTTACCCAACTTCTAAGTTCAAGCAACCCACAGTAAACACTTCAGTACATTTAGATCAACTGTTCTCAGATTTTTTGGTCTCAGAATCACTTTACGCTCTTAAAAATTATTGAGGAACCCAAAGACCTTTTGTTTGCATGGGTTATATCTATCAATATTTACCATGTTCAAAATTAAAACAGAAAAATTTTAAACACTTATTTAATTCATTTAAAGATAATGATAATAAATGTTAACCTAAAAATTTTTATAAAAACCATATTTTCCATAGGAAACAAAAAAAGAGCTTAAGGCATAGAACTGTTTTACCATGAGTGAGAGAAAATAATTTTTTAAGAAATAATGGCCAAGATTTTAACAAATCCAAATTTGATGAAATTAATAAACCCACAGAAACAAGAGTCTTAATGAGTTCCAAGCACAGGAAACACAAACAAAGCCACACCAAGTCACTTCATAATCAAATTGCTTAAAACCAGTTGTCCAAAAACAAAGGCAATATAAAGACTTTTTCAGACATACAAAAGCTGAAAGAATTTATCACTAGCAGGTCTACATTAAAATAAATATTAAAGGAAGTCCTCAAGCAAAAGGAAATCTGGATCTAAACAAACGGATAAAGCAGACCAGAACTGGTAATTATGTCAATAAATATAAAGGTTTCTTTTTATTGTTTAAACACCTTTAAAAGACAACCAATTATTCAGAGTAAAAACAATTGCAATGCACTGTGGAATTTATAACATGGGAAACAAAATGTATGACACAACAGCACAAATTCTCAGAGGGAAGAAATGGAAGTATATTATTACAGAGTCCTTCTACTGTATGTGAAGTGATATAACATCAATTGAGAGTAGAATGTGGTAAGTTTAAGATGTATATTACAAACCCTAAAGCAACCAATGAAACAAAACAAATAGCTATAAGCCAACAAAAATGATAAAAAGGATCATGAAAAATGCTCAACCCAAAAGCAGGCAGAAAAAAGATAAAAGGGAACAAGGAACTGTTGGGACAAATGGAAAACAAACGTCAACGTGGTAGGCTTAAATCCAGCCATATCAATAATCACATTTTATGTAAATGGTCTAAACATCCTAATGAAAAGACAGAGATTTGGAGACTGGATAAGAAAGCAAGACCTAACTATACCCTGGCTACAAAAAAACTCACTTTAAAAATGAAAGACACAGGGCTTCCCTGGTGGCGCAGTGGTTGAGAGTCCGCCTGCCGATGCAGGGGACACGGGTTCATGCCCTGGTCTGGGAAGATCCCACATGCCACGGAGCAGCTGGGCCCATGAGCCATGGCCACTGAGCCTGTGTGTCCAGGGCCTGTGCTCCACAACAGGAGAGGCCACAACAGTGAGAGGCCCACGTACCGCAAAAAAAAAAAAAAAAAAAATGAAGACACAAATTGGCTGAAAGTAAAAGGATGGGGAAATATATGCCATGCTAATACTAACCAAAAGCAAGCTAAAGTGGCTACACTGATGTTAAACAAATAGATTTCAGAGCAGAGAATCTTAACAGGGATAAAGAGGGTCATTTCATAATATAAAGGGATCAATTTATCAAAAGTTCATAACAAAACATGCATAAACATGTATGCACCTAATAAGAGGACTTCAAAATAAATGAAGCAAAAACTGATACTAATGAAAAGAGAAACAGCTAAATAACAATTATATTTGGAGATTTCAATACCCCTTCCTCAATAACTGGTAGAAAAAGTAGAAAGAGAATTCGTAAGTACACAGAAAACTTGAACAATGCTATCAACTAATTTGACCTGATTGATATTTATCATACACTCCACCAAACAATAGCAGAATATACATTCTTTTCAAGTGTACATGGATTATTTAAAGGTGACATCACTGGGTGGAATCTGAAACCATACCATATATATATATATATATATATATATATTTTTTTTTTTTTTTTTGGTACGCGGGCCTCTCACTGCTGTGGCCTCTCTCATTGCGGAGCACAGGCTCCGAACGCGCAGGCTCAGCGGCCACGGCTCACGGGCCCAGCCGCTCCATGGCATGTGGGATCTTCCCGGACCGGGGCACGAACCCGTGTCCCCTGCATCGGCAGGCGGACTCTCAACCACTGCGCCACCAGGGAAGCCCCATACCTTATATATTTTAAACTGTTACATTAAAATACATTGGTCCATATTATGCTTTGATGGATCTCTCACCCACACATGAAAGATCCATCACCTTGCACACCCCTGAAAGAGTCTTGGCAATTCCCAGAGTGCCCTGAAGCACACTTTGACAACTACAGATTTAGATTATTCAATTTTTTAAAAGAGTTAAGTTATCAACTGAGCTGTAGGCAACTCTTGTGGCCTAGCTGACCATAAAGAATCTGTTACAAAGTGAGGAAGGCAATCCTCATGCTGATTTAAAGGCTAGATTTGGTGGGTAGTTTGGATTAGTTCAACTTCTGCAACAAATTGCTATGCTTTCCTCTTTAAATATCCTCTTGAAATGAAGTACCTAAAAGACTTGCTGTATCTGTGCACCACAGATGAGCACTCAGGGGAGCAGAGAGGGGCTAAACGTCACTGACACCACTCAGCTGACATATTCTGTCTGAACATATTGTCAACCTTTAAGTCCTTGAGGCAGGAACAGTATTACTTACACGTGCTGTCAGCATGTAACAAGGATCAACAGGGTCTCCGGGTACGAGAGGCGCCAAGAAACTAATAAATAAAAAAAGAGAAAACACTGGTACATTATTTAGGGCACAAAATTTTAAGTTGTCAACAGAGCAGACACACTTGTTCTAGCCTCTGCAATCATGTACCCACTAACAATGTCTTCATCACTGTCTAAATGTTTTTGATAATGTTGTCCAATGTTCTAATAATGACAACACTGGCTCCCTAAGAGTTAACTGGTGACAGGGGGCAGAGCTAAAAAATCCTCTTCTCCTCAGAATCTCTGGGGGTGGGACAAATATGTCAGTTTTTTAAAAAGTGTCCAGGTCATTCTAACAGGCAGCCAGGGTTGAGCCCATCATGAAGACATCACACTATTAGTAAACCTTACAGTCTTCCTCTGCTGCTCCCTCTTTATCCACCCCTCAGGGAGAATGTATGTTCAAAGACCTATGTTACATGTTTATATGTAACCTATGTTACATATAAAAATCGTAAGACAGACTTTGTTCCGAAGAGCTCTTATAATCTTATAATAAACACAAAGATGGTACGTTCTATTATGGCAGCAGAATTAAGCTGGTTTACATTATGTGCCTACCTAACCTTTTAATAAGATGCTTAAAGAGGACAGAAAAAGTAAGTTACAAACAGAAGGTCAAACCAAGTAACGCACCAAGAGTCAAGTACAGAGGTTCTGTCGCTCTCTGGCAACATGGCTGTCAGAGTTCAGTACTGTGTAGGGACTGGAGCATGGAGGGAAAAAGGAAATGGAAGTCAATCAAGGATCCCATCTCACAATCCTGGGATTCACCTATTTAGAATGAGACAAGCCCACAGAAAATAAGAAAGGAGTTGCCACCATGAGCTACATTTTAGGTATGGTGGAAGATCACTGGAAGAAGAAATTCTGTTCCCAGAGTTTTAAAATAAGGGCCTACTAAGGAGATGTAATCTGATTAACTCCTTGGACAGATAGTAAAATGGCTGAATCAAGACAAACTGATTTCAAAAAATTAGTAAAACCTAAAACTGAAGAGGGTCTTGTCTTAATACCAAGGCTCTGTTGAAAAGTGTGATTGCTTAATCCCACAACACCAAAACAAACGAAAGGTCACTTGGGAGCAGTGAAAAGACTAACTTGCTAAACAGAAGGGCCACAGTAAGAAACAAAAGGGGTCCAAATTACCTGGCCCATGAAAAACAGGTTCCCTTAAATTAGAACAACAGATGAAAACAGACTTCTGTTAGAAGAGTGGAGCAGCTAAATTTCTCCACAAGAAAACCTTTTTAATTTCCTTTTAGAAACTAGATGCTTGTAAATTATTTATATTAGGAAATTACAACCACAGTCTACTCTCTGAGAATAAAAGGAGTCTTAATTCTACTGCTCATTAGCAGTAAAGAAAGAACATGTAAAGAAAAAAAAAAGTCCCAGAATGGTAAAGTTCAATGGGAACAAATCAAGTTATTTTAATTCTGTCCCGTCTTTATTCATATAGAGAGTAAATGGCTACTACAGGTCACCTAGGAAATCAGCCTAAAAGCAAAGAAACAAACCTAGGTTCCTGATACTCAGAGCAGGGCCTTCCTTCTAGGCCACATCTCCTGCATATTCAACTGAGATGAAAAATATTCCACTGGAGATGAGAAAATATGATTTTCAGGATCACCCACTAAATGACAATGTATACTCTACACAGTATCATTCTACACGGATATAAGGAGGACCCAGTGCATCAACTAAACCAGTCCCTGTTTCCAAGCAGGTGAACCCCAGCTGCCTGAAGCGTCTCTAAGAGTTGGGGTAGCCACAGTTTCTACTAACATTCTGTGTTGAATAAGATGCTTGATGCTTTTTGTTTCATACTTTTTGTGTGTGTGACTAGCCAAAATCTCACAATACAATTCAAGTTACTATCTGTTGCTTTAAATTCTGGTGTTCATGAAGAAGAGCTGATTAGGCCCTTCACTGTAAGCTGTCACATGCTCAAAGACAAATGTGAGCCTTCCATTTTCTTCATTTCCATATTGAGTAATCCAAGTGCTTTCTCCCAAAGCCTGATTTTTCATCCCTTTAACAATTTAGATTTCTTTCTTTAGACAGCTTCAGTTTCTCTGGTTCATTTTCCAGTTGGATAATTTCTTTAATTTACTGAGATCACTCTGAATCCTTGCCTATTATCCAAGAGGGATGCTAGTAAAAATAATGCTAATATTTAACAGTTGTGAGATGACTACATACCAGGTACCAAACTAAGCACTTTCCCTAAGTGGCAGGATTATTTGGGATGTTTGCTGCTGGAAGAGACTCCAAAGAATGAGTGATGTCTTTCCCTCCCCTATTCCAAGAAGACAGCCATACGATTCTATTTTGAGTCCCTCCCCTCCATGGGTTTCATTACCTTTGGAGCTTCTGGGCTGAAAACAGAAGTTCTCAAGGTCCACAAGGCAACTCCTCAGCCAGGCTTTGGCTTGGAAGTCTGGTGGATTGAGAGCATCTGGTAGAAAATGAGAGGGTGAGGGTTGCTGGGAGAGGGGCCCATCCCCCAGACAGGCTGCAGATGTGCAATGGAGCACAGCTGTGAGGCATCTGTGGAAGGAGATGGGCACTAATATCCGAGGCCTTGAAGCAGAGGTGAAGATCTTGAAGCTGAGCCTGGGGTCAGCGGGGGGAGGACCTCTGTGGGGAGCATCTCTGAGCTGGCTGGAGCATCCATGCCCAACAGACACAGGAAGCGTTGGCCAGGCAGAAGAATCAGGATGGAGGGATAGCTACCACCGGAGAATAAGGACCAGGCCACTTCCATCTTTTCCAGGTAGTAGCTGAATCCCCTGGATTTTTGTGTCAATCTAGGGAGGCGAAGCTCCTCCAAATATAACATATTGAATTCTTGATAGTCTTCTGAGTAGGTGCTCAATGCCAGATTTAGTTTGATTGAGGACAAATAAATTGATGTTTTGCTGCATAGGAGGGTGGTGGACCAGGTCCCTGCCGATCACACAGACGGTTCTCTAATTTTATAGTCAAAGGAACCATTTTCGGCTCCAGCAGCAGCTCTCCACCTCATTTTACAGATGAGGCTTAGGGAGGTTAAGTAACTTGCCCAAGGCCATACACATGCCACAAAGAATCCCAGCTCTGCCTGATTCCAGAACCCATGATCCTTATCATACTGCAGATGATTTGGGCTACTCTGTAATTAAAACAACAAAAACAAAAACAGAGTTTTAACGTTGCAAATAATCATAAATTAACTACATCATCCAAACGTGGAGAAAGAAACCAAAGTCAATTTAATTCTGTACATTCTTAGATACAAATTTGTGCTGTGTCAGTTTTTTTAATGACATAAAAATTCTAGCATAGATTTAACGTGGACTAAAATTTTAAGTTAAACACCTTAATTCTCAGCCTGGAGCTGTTCACTAAGTATCCAAGTGAAGCATGTGGTACCTTATTTAGTATTCACCAAGCAACTATGACATGCCAGAACTATACTAGGCAGTCCTAATCTGAGGATAAAATTCCAATTCCTCGGCTTCACAACGTCATCTGCTAGTATCGTCTTCATCCCTTGCCTACAAGCATCATCTTCTCCAGCTGTACTCAACTGCTTGCATGTGACACTTACACCAGCAACTCCATTACAGCACACACCCTCCAGAAGCTAAAAGCGTTTTGCATGACTATCGCCTCCTAGCCTCTAGGTTTAATGAGAAGAGGGACTATATTTTAATTTCTACATCCCTAGTACCTAGCTCGGCGCCTAGCATGTAATATTCAAATACTATTCATAGAATGGATGAAAGAAAAGCTGAATGAAATTGCAATTTTAAAAGTACTTGGTCTGTTTCCCATATTTGCAAGACTAACCTCTTACCCTAATGTCTTTCCCCAAACAGCAGATTCATATTATGAGAATCTTTCAGCACCACTAACCTGACCCAGTAAATTCTGGCTGAGAGCAAGAGAAAGGGGATAAATAGAAGGCAGGAAAGCTGCCAGCTCAAAGTCTGCATTCCCAGGCAAAAACAAGTAAATGCATTTGCAAAACTGGGTGTATATCCCAAGGGATGCAAATTGGTCATAGGCTTTGGCAACAAGCCTATTTTGCTTTAAAGCACACCTCTTAGTACAAGGTTAGGAAAACCAGAAATTCCCATATATAAATAATTGATCAAAACTTGTAAGAGAATTTGACAAAAACAACCCCAGACGCGTAGAAACCACTCAAGGAGACTATTAAATAACTACAGAAAGTAAATGATTACATTTAGCACTTTAACTTTAAAAGTTAGATTTAACTTTAAAAGACAAAAAAGAAAAGCAAGCCACTAATTTTAGTTTCAGATCATTGTTGAAAACACAGAATTGAATATTATAAAAAGGAGGGAACAAGCAAAACTTTTAGTCCTAAGATTGTTAACTATTTTGTAGACACAGGAGGCATAAATATGTTGGAAGGGTAGATAGCATAGATAGCCAAGTACTATACTTACACAGGAGTAGAAAGATACAGGGAGAGAGCCAATTAGGGAAGAAAAATGGCTTAAGATTAAACAGCCAGCCAAATGTCTTGTCCAGGCTGACAGTCATCCTTTGGTTACTGCAGGTGATGAGTTTATCATAGGGATAAATGGGGACGTGTGAACTCACAATTCAGGACACAAGATGAAGCTACCACAGTCTGAGACCAGCTCTAATGACCTAACAGCACAGCTGGCCAAGCTATCACTCAGTCTCGCTGCCTCTTGACAGTTTGGGGCAGTTTCTGCTTGTTTCTTCTCCCTTCTCCACTATGACTACTTTCTCTCTGCTTTAGGGCTTTGTTAATTCATGGTTTCTTTTGGGCCTCTGCTTTTCTAGCAGCTCTTCCTGCTTACACCCTGTCCTGACTCAAACTTGCAGTAACACAGATTCTGACTGGGTTAGCAACTCACTGTCAAGGATGCAAAGCCTCTATGGGGCAAAGCTCTTGTGCCAGCTGGTTTCATGGATTCCTCAAGGCCTATAAAATGGCTGGCTGCTTGAGGGCCAGGCACCAATCACTGACCCATTCAGCTGTGGCTGAGAAAGAAAAGTGAAATAATCCAACCAAGCTTGACCAACTTCCTGCTTTGTTCAGACGAGGGCTGAGGGTGTAGAAAGCCCTCACAGAGCCATCTAGCATACGGTGGTCCCATCCAATCTACAACCATTAAATGTCATACTCTAGATTCAAGCACCTCTCATTGAAATATAAATGGTTTATAACATAAAATTGGAAAAGGAAAGACTGAAGATGATGATGGGGAAAACTGAGCAGATATTCTATAGGACGGCAAGGACAGAATCCTGAGCACTGATGGAGAGCTGGCCTCAGAGAGCAACATCTCTTTCACAGAACTGAAGAAGGGAGAAAAAGAATTCGTGCATGATGGGTCTTATCTCTCTGGTAAAGTTAGAGGAATAAAATGCTGATAGTTATAGGATGAGAGGGATTAGGAGCCTGAGGATAATAAAGGAGCTTTGGAAGAACCACTGTAGGGAACGTACAAGTGGACAGAAGATTGATTAAAGAAAAAACATTGCCAAATATAGGACTCAGAAGTTCCAGTAATATCTTGATAAGCACCATTTGCAGAAAGTCAAGTCAGATGTTCTCCAGCAACTCAAAGTTGAGCAGACAACTTAAGGTTAAGGGTTGAGACCAGGTAAAAGACAAAAAGTCTCTAGGATGTTACCAGTGAGGGAATCTACCATATAAATGAGACGGAGATCTAATAATGAAAAGATATGAATGGAACATGCACCTGATATTTCAGCAAAGTCGTTCATAATTGGATATAATATGTAGGCAAACAAAAGAATGAGAACACTTTCCTTCCACATTTTAGCATGCCTGCTTATGAAGAAAAGAAATTAAACGTCAACTCCTTGTAAAAGAATTCTTCATGTATGATCATTTATATGACACATGAATCTTAGTTATATCTCATATTTGGCAGGGATGCTTACAATATCTTATGTAATATGAATGCTTTAGCTTGCAAATTTTTGTTACTTGTCCTAGGCCATTACTTATTTGGAAGAGGAAGAGAACCAATCTTTCTTCACACCCAATACATGTCAGTTCCAGTGCTAGGTGCTTTACATATGTCATCTTATTAATCTTCCTAACAGTCCTGTAAAATAGGTATAACTGTGAGTTACAGCTGAGAAAACCAAAGCTCACAGAGGTTAACTAATTTGCCCAGAAATGTAAAACAAGTTTGACTCCTAAGCATGTGTGCTTTCCAAGAGGTTACACTGCAGAGAGCTGAAGAGGGAGCTGTCAGATGAATTCTGACTTTCTCCTATTGCCAAAAGCTTAGTAGTTTATCTATGACCTTACTACAAATATGGACTGATTTATAAATATCTTTGTTCTCTCCAGAATATTTTTCTATGTTTAATTATTTTGATCCATCAAGAGGTACAGAGATGCTGTTACAGAACACACCTTCGAAGGGAATAAAGGAGTGTGGGTTCTAGTTGTGGACCCTTAGGCAAGCTTTTTAACCTCTTTTGTGGCCTCAGTTTTTTTTATCTGGTAAAATGAGGACTTTGGGCTAGGTGGTGTCTGGGTTGTATTTGACTCAAGTCATCAGTCATTCTTTCATGCATTCAGTAAACAGACTGAGATCAGGCACTATTTTATGTGCTGGGAAAACAGTGGTGAATGTTGTTACATTCTCATGGAATTTACACTCTCTAAAATTCCTGATCTTAAGACAGTAATTCTCAAGGTGGTGAGGAATCATAGGTGGAACAAATTTTCAAAGTCACTTAGGGAATACTTTTTTGAAAGTATACCTATACCACATCCTAGATCCACAGCCTACTCCCCACAAAGTAAGCACCGTGGGGAGCCAGTGCTATTGATAAGCATTTGTTGTATCTTTCTTAAAGGCTTGGTAGAAAAAAGGTTGAGAATTAGTGTTCTAAGTGATACAGCAAATTAAAGAGATGCAAGTCATACTGCTCTATTTGTAAGGGAGACTCATTAAGAGAGCCAATGCTAAGCTTAAAGTAAGTTGGAAAGTGCACCTGAATTCATAGTCCCTGATTAATTTAAGTCCTATGAACACTTGTACCAATCACATAACAGAAATATTAGAATGCTTACCCATGTTATTATTGGCCATAATCTCTCGTGCTGAATTCACGTGCAAAATCACTTGATTAAAAACACCAATATCCTTCTGGCAATTAATTTTAATATCCCAGGCTACAGCCAGTTTTCTGTTTTTAAATACAAACAAACAAGCAAACAAACATTAATGATGTCATAGCATTTTGGTGATGAAAAGCCTGCACACATACTCTTCTTTCATGTTCTGAGAATCAACAAAAACTGAAATGCTGGAAAGTTTTTAAAAATGTATACCCACTCCTCTCAAATCTAACAGTTATACCTAAAGTTTATGCTACAGTAAATATAAAATTATCATAGACATGTGCATGACTTGAAAATTAAAAAAAAAAAACACTTCTAGTTTAATACTGTCAGTCATAGAATATTTTATTTTAAACTTGCTGTTCAAACTTTCAAATATGACACGTGTGGCAAAGAAACAACAGTTAACACACAACATCTGCCACAATTCTATCTTCGAACTGCCTTTTCTATATTATGTGATATGTTACAATTTCTTTCAATTTCTTACATTCATTGTACTCTTAAAGGCAGCAATGTCAATTTTTCTGCTTTGCAAACATTTCCATTAATGTTCTGAAATTACTTAAAATGACAACTTTTTCCTTTCAGTATTCTACTGCTGCCCACATTAGTGACATAATTCAACATATTAATACGTTGTTGAGAGGTACACTGTACTCAATAAATCAACTCCCAACTCTAAGTTAAAATGAACTTCAATCAAAAACAAGCATCTTCCTAAATCAGTTTACTCAGCTACTTTTCTCAAAAATATTTCCATTCTGACATAAGTTTTTCTGTGAGATACAATAGTTTCATTTTTATTCCTAACAGAACTCATGCTGTACTTTTTTTTTTTCCAAAATATATTCGATATATTCTGTGCAAAATGTTAAGTTCTGTATAGGTATGTACCTTATTTTGAAAAAGTTTATAAAATATAATTCCTAGAAACAACCTCAACATTAGACAGTAGAGGAAGAAGAAACATATCAGACAAAGCCTAATTTTTCACAGGAGAAAATAAGTATGTTCTTAAAGCTCCAGTAATACATTCCTTGAAAAAACTCAGAATGCACTTTGGTCATTATTAAACATATTAGAACACAGGCAAATAAAACAAAATACTTTTGTTGTTTTCTACAGAAAGAAAATATGGCTGAATTGAGGCTGATCAAAAGGAATGGTGAGAGCAAAGTGATATTACGATATGGCTCTGTTCTCTACACATTCCTGACCTTAAGATGATGATTTGGGGATTAGAACTGCACCAATCAAATAAATAATTTACAATTAATTATTTTAAATTCCCAAAAACATGGTAAAAAATGTGAGGATATTCAACATGATACACCTTGCACCAAGAAAATTCTAGACTGTCTCAAATAAATTCTTTTAGAAACTAGATACCCAGTTTAAAAAAAAAAAAAGTTTGCTAAAACATTTCATGTTTCACGTAACTCCTAAAATTTCTTGATTGTACAAACATAACAACTTAAAATCAAGGCCCAATGTAAGATACCATCATATTCGCCCTATTTACCTAACATGCCAACAGGATAAGTTCTCATTTGGAAACTTGGCAAATTATTTAGGGGGGAGGGGGTTAACTTTCTAGGTTAAAAGCGTCTAAAATAGCCCTTATATAATTGGGGGTTGAGGGGGAGATGTACCAGACTAAGTTTAGAAGGTAGAATTTGCAAGCTATAGCTATTTTTCCTGAAAATTCAGATACAGTTTTACAACTAACAATCAGAAGAATATTTAATTGGTTCTTAACCTTATTCTTAAGTTGTTCATTTGCGTGTGGTATGAATAGCATACACTATAGTGTACCATAGGGAGAAAATTATTTTACTTGAGTAAACATAATGTACTTTAGTAATATCAATAGGCACTTCACTTGTGAGATGAGCATATACCTCACTCAAAAGGATACCACATCATGCCCTAGTACACTATAACATATCCCATATAAAGATACGCATTACAAGTAACAATTTTAAAAAGTGCACATTTTGAGCATGCACAGTTGGAGCTGTGCAAACAGCCCAGTGTTTCAAATAAATACAATTATTACTAGTTAAGTTTTATCAAAATATCTTACAGTATGGTAACCATTTACAATTATTGCTCTATTAAGAGTTTTATCATCAAAGAGCACTTGTTGACCTGTTGTGTAATACCATATATATTAATACTGAAGGGTGCTTAAACTGCAGCTTAATCAATTTAGATCCTGGCATTGTTCCAAAATAATTCAAAAGAAACCCTGACTGGATCTTGATTTACTGAAGAAAATGCTTTATGTGTTTAGCTGAGTCCAATGCTAGGCTATAAAGTTAAAGAAGTTTTCCTCAAGTAAGGCAAGTCACAGCATTGACGGAGAAACAGTGCTCAGCAATGGCTTCTCTTCTCACGATTTGTTATTTTGTCATTATTTACGAGCAATTACCAGGATCTCAAGTATCTGGATATCAGTTTTATCACCCTTTCAACAAGTAAGTACATCAAAGCTAAAAATAAAATATAAAGACTAAAATAAATGTAAAAAACAGTGAACAAAGTGAAATAAATATAAGAATTGCACAGGACAGTCTGATGTAAACACTTCAATTTCCCAGCTGAGACTCCTGAAGCAAAGAGTCAGTGACTGCTTTCAGGCAGCTTAGTTGGTACTCTTATTCTGGAAAAGAGGCTACATCTTCTTTTCTCTGAATTGTCATGATTTAATCTTCCAAAGCTAGTGAAAAAATAATAGAAATAGTGACTATTAGAGCCAGTTTTGATATTGCAACTTACTAAATTATATCGCATAATACTGTTTTTATCTAAATTTCATTCATAAACAAGTGTAGGTTCTACTATTTTAAATTCTTTTATCCTTTTATTTTCAAGAAGAAGTCACCTTAAACAAACAAATACGTGAAAATCAGATTTCTCTTGCTTTTTTTTTTACTAGGAAGTGGCAATATACATATACTACTTGTTAATATGAATATACTACACCTTACTCACTAGCAGCTTTGCACATGTTGGAGGATGTATGCATTGCTATATAGATAAATAATATAACTTATGGCCAAAACCAGAAATAGGGCTCTTTTTTTATCACCTAAATTAGATTCAGATTATAGATGAGTAAAAATAAATACTTCAACTTATCCTATACAAGAGTCGCATTTGTAATGAATAGTGTTCCAAATTAGGAGTTCCATCCATATTAAAACCCAAGAACATTATCATTCTTTGAAATTAAATGTGAAATTACTTAATTAATATTTAATATTATACAATATAATCAAAATGACTCCCTTACTGTACATGTGAGATCTCAAGAGTGCTGGGGTAAAATAAATGTCACAAAAATGTAATACGGCACTAAGAAATTTAAAAATACCTGCAGGCTCTTACCTTTAAATTAAATCCAAGTAAGTCACTGATAACACCAGAAACAGCTGACAGGATGACAACCTGGGTGATGTTATAAAGCAGTGGATTCATTGTAAGCCCATATAATCTAAAGGGACTGTCCAATTCCTAGCAAAAGAGGAAAAAACCATGAGCCCAGATTCATTAAGAATTATCAGTTAAATTAATTCAGGACAATATGCAAAGAGAATTTTTAGAACACTGTTTCAAAAAAAAGTTACAAATTATGATAGTTTTAGAAAGAATAAACTTGGTTGAACTTGAAATAAGTAAATATACTTTTAGGTTTTCTTAGGAGAAAATGACTTTCATATGAAAGAACTCTGGGGCTTCCCTGGTGGCGCAGTGGTTGGGGGTCCACCTGCTGATGCAGGGGACGCGGGTTCGTACCCCGGTCCGGGAGGATCCCGCGTGCCGCGGAGAGGCTGGGCCCGTGGGCCATGGCCGCTGGGCCTGCGCGTCCGGGGCCTGTGCTCCGCAACGGGAGAGGCCATAACAGTGAGAGGGAGGCCCGCGTACCCCCCCACCAAAAAAAGAACTCTGTAACCTAGATTTGTAACTCCAATTTCTGTCCCAAATGAATGACTAATAAAGTATCGATCTAGTAGGTACAAGGTTAAAGAATATTTTTTATTGTAAGAATAGAAACTGAAAGAGAACAATATCTTTTGCAGAAGATTTAGAAATTTAGTTAGCCAAATTTTCAGCCAATATTAATACATATAGTAAAAACTCCCCCTTGAGACAATTTTCAAATACATGGATTCATTAATTAATTGACTGTATGTCAATTAATTTTAAAGTTCTGTATGTGCCAGGCACTGTGCTAGACTCTGGGAAGTTAAGATTCAGTCCCCATGCTGAAGGACTTTGTAGTCTAATAGACATGCAAATAAATAATTCAACTACGAGAGCCCCACAAAAGAGATATGCATAAAAGGCAGAGGGCCATCGAGGAAGGTGCTCCTGAAACTTAGTGCATGGGGGGAAAGCGGGTATTCCCTAAGACACACGAGAACATGGCACCTTTGAATTACTACAGGTTGTGCATGGGAAGACGTACCTTATGTACTACTTAGGTAAAGGTCATTCTTTGGGCAAACTGTGCCTAAAGACTGGCACTAAAGGAATTTAACTGAGGGAGTAGTATATCAGATGTGCGTGTGAGAAATACGGATTAGAGAGCAACGAGACCAGAAGGAGGAACGCCCTAAGAGCTCAGTGTCCCGAAAGCTCAAGTGAGATATGATGAGGGTCTGACTTAGAGCAGTACCGAGAGGGAAGAGGGGACGAATTGGAAGATTTTGAGAGGTGGAGTCAATGGGCCCAAGAATTTCTTGGCTGTGAAAAGTGAGAGAGAAGGCGCAACCTATATATTAAGTCCCAGGTTCTGACTAGAAGACTGTCGTGCTTTGTATTTTAGTTATTTTTATATTTCTTTCTACTTTGCAACTGAAGCTACTCACAAGTGTCATCTTTATAGCCTCCTCCCGTTTAGCACAGTGCCTACACTATCAAGATACTCAATATTTACTTATCAAAAAACCCACCCACCTCTTCTGAACTCTTTCAATGCCTTATACTGTGATGTGCAATCTATACCCACTTAATGCATTTTAAGACTGAAGAATTGACTGAAGAATTAACCATAGCATTGAGACACAACTAATTTCATACCATTCTATGAACACTTAAAAACAACTTTAAGAATTACATTCAATTTGTTACAGAAACTGAGATTCAAAAAAATATTTTCCTTTTAAGAAGAAAAAGCATTACTAAGATTGCAAAGCAGTGATAAAGATACTTTATTAAATTACCTCCGAAGAGTTATTATTATGAGATCAGATATACTGAAATTATATTCTTTTCGATTGTTACCAAAATGCTTTGAAAATTTAAATATTTATTGGTGATACCTATTTATTATAATGATTATGTATAACTACTTTTTAAACCAACTCAGGCGAAGCAAGCAAAAGACTGCTCTGAGAAATACAAAATGAAAAAAATTTGCAAATTAACACCCCATCTTCTTTTTTAAAATCTATTTTAAGTTCCAGGATGCAAAAATTTCCAAAGATGCCAACCTCTACAATACTCTAAACATTATTAAAAGTCATAAAATTTCAAAAATGAATAAAATTTCAAAATGCACTGATTTGGATTACTTGGATTAGTTTTTCAATGAGAAATAAAATGTATATTGCATGAATGTGCTCAAAAATAATTTGGAAAACAATTTCGATAATCATGAAAACCAAACACCAAGTAGGATCTACAAACAAAAAACTAAGATATAATGTTAGAGCAGCAGTTTCTACATCATGTCCATTTTCAATTTCATTTTTACCTTTAGCAGTTTAGTAGCCAGTTTTAAAACATTATTCACTAGTGTCAGTTCCTCCTTTTTGTTAGGTTTCTTCTCCATTTTCAAGTAGAGGTTTATCTTATTAAAAAGAATAAATAATTAAATATACTTAAAATTATAACAAATACTTTGTTTTTAAAAGGAACTTAGAGATATCTGCTAAAATAGTAGTAGTAGTTCTCTGGCTATTATTGAGATTATAGGTGATATTAATATTCTTCTTCATACTTAACCGTATATTCCGAATTTCCTACAGTGAACATATTATTTTTCAATAAGAAAATAACTGTTATTTAAACTTTTCAAATGTAACTAAAAGCTGAAAGAAGGAAAACTGGATGTCATTATTTAAAATGCAAAACACCTTAGTCACAGAGTCAAATCAACCCTGAGAATAAATAATAACTGGAGTAAGTAAATCAATTGGTTTGTTTGCTACTTTCCCCTTTCCCTCTAATTGACTTGGTCTGACATGGTTACCAATTTTTAAAAATCAAACTATCCCTGACAAAATTACTCAACAAGTTCACCAGAAGTAAGTTTGTTTAAATATTTCCTATGAAATGGTAAGGAAAACGTTTAAACAAATTCATTCAAAATAAAGTTAAGCATCAAAATTACTATCCTTTATACTTTCTATTGAATGAAAGTTTATGCTTATTCAAATATGGCTCTGCTACACTGCAAAGCAAACATACACACTAATGGTTTAAAATCCATCATTTCTACAAAGGCTACTTCATTCTTATCAAATGAATATGCAACATAAAAACAGTAGATTAGACTTGAAGTCTGCATCAAGGCAGAAACACTGAAGAAAGGCTTGTGCCCTATCAAATTTCAAGTTTTGCTCTGTAACACAAATGGTCTTAATCTAATAACATAGATTCCTGAAAATTTTAAAGTAAATATGGGACTTCCCTGGTGGTGCAGTGGATAAGAATCCGCCTGCTAATGCTGGGGACATGGGTTCGATCCCTGGTCCAGGAAGATCCCACATGCCACGGAGCAACTAAGCCTGTGCGCCATGACTGCTGAGCCTGCGCTCTAGAGCCCGCGAGCCACAACCACTGAGCCCACGTGCCACAACTACTGAAGCCCGTGCGCCTAGAGCCTGAGTTCCGCAACAAGAGAAGCCACCGCAGTGAGAAGCCCGCGCACCACAACGAAGAGTAGCCCCTGCTCACTGCAACTAGAGAAAGCCCACACGTGGCAATGAAAACCCAACACAGACAAAACTAAATAATTAATTAATTAATTAATTAAAAAATGGAAGTAAATGTAAACATTTTAGTTTAATATGTAGACTATAGACATTAATTTAAAACATAATAAACATGCATTCTCACCTGTTCAGTAAGTAATATTGAGGTATTGCTATATTTTTTACTTGTTTCTGATCCAAGGGTAACAAATCTTAGGAGAAAAAGTGTTAACGAGATGCACCAGATTACCAGTTCCCAATTGTAGTGACAATCAAGGAAGATCTCATGTACATGAAGCAACTAAAAGTGTATGAAAAAGGCAATATGAAGAAACAATATGATTCAAACAATTTCTTTTTAAAATAAAATAACATTTTACTTCATACAGATAGATCATGGATATAGAATTACATTTTTAAAACATTCCACATTTATTAGGAAATATTTCAAGCACATAAAATGTATAATGTAATCAAAACCCATCTAGTTACTTTTGTCAAATCTTAATATTTTGCAATATTCTTTCAGATTTTTGAAAAATAGAAGATTAAAGATTCAGTTGAAGCCCCTTTAAACTTTTCATCATTCCCCTTCCTCCCCACCCCTCTGTAAAGGTAATGAATTTTGCATTTATCTTTTCCATGCAGTTTTTATAGTTTAGCTACATATTTATCCTTAAACTATGTTATTTTATACATATTTTAGAATTTATATAAATGCTATCACATTGCCCATATCATTCTTCAATTTGCTTTTTATTCTACTGGATCTTTGTTTTCAAAGATTATCCATTTATCCATGATACATTAAGCTCAAATTCATTCATTCTAACTCCTACAAAGGTATTACAGTAAAAGAATCAACCACAGTGGATTGGCCTACTCTACCAATTTACATTTATTGTGTTGCTAATTTCCTTATTACAAACAGTGCTGCAATAAATATTCTCTTATGCATCTCGTCTCCTTGTGCACATATACAAGACTTTCTCGAGGAGTTAACATCTGGAGTAAAACTGCTGAGTCCTTGGATATTCACACATTCAACTTTAGTAGATATTATAAACTTGTCTCTGAAAACAGCTGTGCCAATTTATACTCTCAGCAGTGTATCAGTCTTCCCTTTGCCCTCATATTTGTCCACACTTGGTATTATTCAACTTCTTAGCACCTGCCAATCTGATGAGTATAAATTGTTCTCTTACTGTTTTTACTTTTCCTGATTACTTAGGGAGAATGAATATGTTTCATATGCTTATTAGTTACTGGGCTTCCTCTTCTGTAAGTTATCTTTTTATATTCTGTATCTAATTTTTTTCTGTTACATTGTCTGTTTTTTTTATTGATTTGTATACGTTATATATTATGAATAACAAAGCTATTTAAATCATGTATTTTGCCAATCTCTCTTCCCAGACTCTCTTTTGTTGTTTATGGTGCCTTTTGTAGTACTTACAATTTTTAGGGAAGGGCAGGACAGAAGAAGAATATATGAGAGACTGCAGGTATCAGGCAAAAGTCTAAAATATTTACTGTCTGGCCCTTTACAGAGGACATTTGCTGATCTCTGGCGTGTAGGAAAAAAATTGATTCTTTTATGTTGATGTTATATCCATTTTTGTTGATCTTGAACTTCTAAAACATGTATATTTTTAATAATTTATCCATAAAGTTACCTGAATATTCTACACAATCATATAGTCTACAATGCTTTCTTTTCCAATCTTTATACAATTTCTTTCTTTTTCCTGTCTTCACTGGTTAGTACCCTCCATTAAAATGCTGTCTAGAAGTTATAGAGAGGGTACCCATCTCACTCCTGATTTTAAAGTAAATATCTCCAAGATAATAAATATCATATGTATAATGTTTGCTCCAGGTTTTGAAAGATATGCTTTTATCAAACTAAGAACAGTACTTTCCAGTCATTGTATGAATCTCCACTGAAATTTACCAATTTGTTTTCTGCATATATGTAGATGATCAGATGATTTCTCCTTCTTTAATCAATTAAAGGAGTTCAAACTAGATAAATGGCTTTTCTAAAGTTGAAAATCTTTGCATCCCAGGGATAGACTTGTCTTGGTCATGGTATATTTACTGTTATTAAATTGCTGGCTTCATCTTCCTAGTATCTTTGTATCTAAGTTAGCTCACTGATTCCTATTTTCATACTATCTGTCTGGTATTGGTAACAAGGTTATACTAAGTACATAAAATGAGTTGGGGGAATATTCCCTCTTTTTCTACTCTCTAGATCTTTTGTGTAGGATTAGGATTACTTGTTTATTCGAACATTTGGCAAAATTCATCTGTAAAAACCACATGGGTCTAGATGATTTTTGTTGCTAGCAGATTTTCAAACTATTGAATCAATACTGCTTTATGGTTATAGGTCTTCTCAGCTTTTCAGTTACTTTTTGAGTCAGTTTTAATTAATAAATTATGCATTTCTACAAAGTAGTCCACTTAAGCTTTTAATGTCAATGACAAAAATAATTAATACTAGTATTCTTAAAAAAATTCTCAATTGTTTGTTTAATACTGTGATTTTTCTTTTTAAAAATGTGTTATTTGTTGGGGGCTTCCCTGGTGGCACAGTGGTTGAGAGTCCGCCTGCCGATGCAGGGGACACAGGTTCGTGCCCTGGTCTGGGAAGATGCCACATGCCGCGGAGCGGCTGGGCCCGTGGGCCACAGCCGCTGAGCCTGTGCATCCAGAGCCTGTGCTCCGCAACGGGAGAGGCCAAAACAGTGAGAGGCCTGCGTACCACAAAAAAAAAAAAAAAAAAAAGTGTTATTTGTAAGTATGTTTTGAAATTTTCAAACGTATGGTTTTCTCATTGCTGTCGTTGTTTTCCACTTTAACTGCATACACCTAGTGGTCTGTATGTTATCAGTTGAGAATCACTTTGTCGCCTAGTACATGAAAAAGTTTTACAAACTGTTCTGTGCCTGAAAAGAATATGTATTGTCCAATTACAGAACAAAATTTTTAACTATCTTGTTTAGATACATGTCTCCACTGTATTTTCGTCTGCTTAATCTATCAATTATGAAAGAAATGCATTAAATCTTCCCAATGTGGTATTCTGTCAATTTCTCACCACAGTGCTATTGATTTTGACTGTATATAGGTATGTTTGAAGTTATGTGATCACATGCATACAAATTTGGAATTATTAGATCTTCCTGATGAATAATTCTCTAAATTTTTGTCAGGTTTCTCTTTATTCCCAATAACGCTTCTTAGGTTACAGTCTCCTTCATCTGATATTAATGTAAGTTCACCAGCTTTCTCTTGGCTAGTATTTATCTGCAATATATTTTTCTATCTTTTTACATTCAAAACTTTTCAATGTTACTACGTTTCATGTGTCTTTTGTTGATAGCAATTGATAGATTGTATGTTCATTAGAGACAGAACTACTACAGGATGTACTTCAGGAACATGGAAATTAAACCTTGAAGAAAAGACTGAAATGCAATAAGCAATTGTGAGTGAAGAAATCAGTCTTTTTCCTTTTGGTTGCTTTTAGATTTTTCCTCTCTGTTTTTGGTGTTCTGCAGTTTCTCTATAATGTGTCTAAGTGTTGATTTATTTTTATTGTGGCTTCTTGTTCTTGTTGCGCCTCCTAAACCTGAAAATTAATGTCTTCCACCAATTCAGAACAACTCTTAGCCATGACCTCTCCAAATATCACTCTCCCTCTTCTTTCCATCTGAAATTCCTATTAGGTATATGTTGGATCTCCCAACTGTCTCAATCTCCTTTTCATATTTCCATCTCTTCATCTCTATTCTACATTCTGGGTAATTTCTTCCATCTCCCAGTTCACTAATTATCTTTAGCTGTCTTAAATCTGCTATTTATTCTGTTTGTTGTGTTTTAATAATAATGTCAGTGACCGTATTTTTTTTACCTCTATGAAGCAATGCTTGGTTCTTTTTCAAATCTGTGTTTTCTTAGTGTTATATACATCGTCAATCATTTTAAACCACCTTATAGTTTATCTGACCAGATCTGAAGTAGCTGGAGATGTACTCCTGCTGTGTGTTAATCTGTTGACTCGCTCATGTTGGATTGTTTTTTCATGTGTTCTGAAACCTGAAGGGGCTTTATCTGTGGAAATCCTGTGAGGCCTAGGGTTGATGTCACATCTCCAAGACCAGTCTTGGTTTTGTTTCTTCCAGGTATCCAGGAGTCTAGGATTACTTTTTATATTAACTTCTTGACACAGGGGTTACAGGACAAGATCTGTAATGTACATTTGAACCCTGAACCTGTGTGAAAGGCAGACCTACAGTTATATATTCTTAGGAGAGACTTTCCCTGCCTCCTTGCCAAAATCCAGGCAGAATCAGACAAGCTTCCTTATTATCTTTCTGTGCTGTTAGGCATACTGTTTTTCTTATTCCACCTTTTCACTCAGACTATAGCCCTTTGAGGATTCTGGCCTTATAGTGTACGTATAAGGAGGTATGGCAGGTCAAGGCCTCATCTTCTTGTCCTCATATGGGCATAAAATCTCAAATCTCTCAGATACTAACACTGACAGTGTACCTCACCATAACATTAACACATATAATTAATTGCTGTTTTTCAATTTTATCTTCATTTTTGGCCCCTTACTGTCTTATAAACTCAGACATATATGTAATATGTATATAAAAAAAGCTCACTTATGTATATTAAAAGGCTGTGTTTTTTCCCAGAATTGTATGATGTTCTAAAGCAGAAGAATTTTCAGGTAATCTAGTATGTCTTATTACTTGAAATGGAAGTTTAAATTTCATAGCATAGAATATATCCTGAGATATTTTTGTGCTTCCTGACTAATCTTGGTCAATGAGAATTCTTTTTCAGAGCATGAGGCAGTCAACTCACAGTGACAATTCAGATACAAAATAAAAGAATATTAAATGTGAAGAAAGCAGAGATTCGTGGAAAATAGTCTGAAAATTTTCATAACTCTAACTCATAAGTTTGTTTTGGGAAATAAAGATAACCAGGTGAATTGTAGACAAAAACTAATTATTATATGTTCAATCAATAGACACCTGAGAATAAGCTAGCTGCTGTTCATGGCATAGATGAGTAACATGCATTTATTTATTCTACAGAAAAAAACCTGTAAAATGTCAATGTCAAATTACTTATTACTTTGATTGTTTATTATTAGAAAGTTGACTATTTATAGATCTGATTATCTAATTTCTACAGAACAAGTTAACTCACCTGGGCACAACAGATAAATACAACTGAGATAGTTAATAAGAAAGCAGATGAAACTATGACATCAACTGATCGCTGAGGACCTCGACGCTGGGGAAAAAAGGGAAAACACTTTTAAATATATTTACTAATTAGCAGCTAATTCCATGCTTTCAATTTAGGCATTGATCCATCACTGCACGTTGATCATAGCTTACAGCACTGAAAATATACCTAATTTGTGAGATGAATTTTAATTATAAAGTGTTACTATTTCCTAAGGATTTGCAACACAGTGAAAATGGTGAATATACAGCCTAGAATTCTTAGGTTAACTTCCAAATATTCCATTTTGTCAAACACTAATCATTTATTCAACATGTTTTTTTGAGCATCTGCTCAGAATGAAGCACAGTGCTAGGAGCTGGGAACACAGCAGAGAACAAAACAGACATGGACTCTATCATCACAGGAACTTGTTGGGAGTCAGACATCAAGCTCATAGTCACAGATGTATATATAAGTTGTGAGGAGTGCTACGAAGGAAAGGTATACAATGCTTTGAGAAAACTGGTAGGGAGTTTGGTGTAAATATCACTTCCTTAGGGAGATCTTCCCAGGCCCATACTCCTAACTCCCAAAAAGATTATGTAGGCCTGGGAAGATCTCTCCAAGGAAGTGATATTCACACCAAACTAAGGTGCAGGAGCATGATGGCACATGGCAGTGTTGTTGGTAGAAGGAAGAGCATGTGCAAGAGTATAAAGATCACAGTGCATTCAAAGAATTGAAGCAGTGTAGTACGGCTGGAATGCAGGGAAGAAAGCGTTTCAAAACTAGACAAGAGGGACAGGCTATCCACAGGAGCTAGGTCATCAAGGGCATTATAAGCCCTGCTAAGATCTTGTTCTTCATCCTAAGATCAATGGAGAACCTTCAGAACGCTTTAAGAATATGTTCAAATATACATTTTTAAGACATCTCTGGTTGCAAACTGAAGAAAATATTAGAAGGAGAAAATAGGAATGCTGGGAGGCCAGTTAAAAGGCAGCTGCAGTAGTCCAATGCAGAAGATGATGGGCGGCTGCAATTAGGGTGGTGGAAATGGGAAAAAAAAAAAAAGAAGTAAATGGATTCAAGATATATTTTGGAAGCAGAAAGGGTGGGAAATGGTGATAAACTGAATGTTGGAAATGCAAGAGAGGAAGTCAGTACTGAGGATAATTCCTAGGCCTGGAGTTACGTATTTCCCTCACTGAAGTGTAAGCTCCTAAGGGTAGGGATTTTTATCTCGTCAATAGTGAATGGAACACGGTTAACGTTAAATAAATGTTTATTGAATAAAATAATCAATGCATAAAAGAATGCAGTACCTACTTAGGGTTGATAATGAGGGGAAATTTTAGGTGGCTTCTCACTAAGACAGGGAACAAAGATCATATCTATCCTTCCAGAAGCGTCAAGGTGAGGAAAAAATAATCTACACCAATCTGTAGCATCTCCCAGTGGAGACTAACTTAGCTGAATTTAACAAGTTAAATAAATAAACAGAATAATGAATTTTTTAAATAGAAGTGTAGACAGTGCATATTTTTTCTACTTATTTCCTTGTTACTTCAAAATGAAAAGCATTAAAGACCTAAGTATGTCAGAGGATAGTTGGCCTTTAGGTCAATTTTATTAAGACATGATTACTCCATACAAAATGAAATTCACTGCTAATGCAACAAATAATGCTCAGAAGAAGTGTTTTCCTAAAACTAATTCAGATGTTTCCCATTTCCCTCCTGAGTTTTTATATCTTAATTCCATAATTAGGAAAGTTATTTTAAAAGATTAAGGAAAAAGAATGGCATGAAAAGGATGGCTTAGAATTGCAAGCTAAAATTTCCAAATAGTAATAGGCCACTTCAGCGACTCACTGACAGATTTTTTTTTTTATTCTTTTTTTAAGCAGTGGGCTCCCTCTGCTGGCTTGTGATAATCATTCTAGGTAGAAATAAAATCTTTAACCTAGCTTTTGAATGAGTAGAAGTTGGTAAGATTTATGAACAAAGATAAATTTAGGACAATCTGATCTTGAATCATCCACCTAAAATGCATTTAAGCCTTTCAGACTTCAGATGTTTTACTGTAAAGAACCAGTTTAACATTTATTTTGAATTTCTGCACATGGATCAAAATGAACACTAAGTGTGGCCATATAGCACCACATGAGTACAAATCTGACTATAAATCTAGACATACATATATAATGACAAGGAAACTGGAACTATGAGAGGGAGCCAGCACGTTAAGAGTACTTTTATCACTACCATTCTACCTTAAGATAGGACCGGAGAGAGAGCCACATTTTTATATTCTGTACTTTCTTCAAGCGGAAATGGGGAACCTCAGATTTTCGAGCCCTCCTTGCCGATGTTAAATGTCCAAAGAGTTTTGCAAAAAGTAATCGCTAAAAAAGATTAAAATAAAAATTAATTTTCAAGTAGATTACCATATAAAAACAAAAATCAACAAAATAAGGATTATTAAGATTTTATTTGGTTATGTATTATAAAAACAAAATAGGAAAATAATTAGCAGCTCAAAATGATTTAATGAAATTCTAAAATACTTCAGGAATACCTTGAATATTATGAAAACGATGAAATATTCTCTATTCAGAAGTCTATATTATACCCACCTGTTTATAAGTTCTTTCTGCTACACAGAGCAAAAAAAAGAAAATCCACACAAGAGACACACGAACCACAAAACTTATTATAACCATAGAAAGAACTATGACATCTTCATTAGAACCAAATGCAATCACATAAAGTTCTGAAGCAGAATGTGCTGTGAGTTGATCCAAGTCTGTAGCTTGGGAGAGTCGGAAAACAAATGGAGTTAAACCCAGGATTAGAGAGATTGCATTTCCAAAAATCTGGTATCCTATTCCTGGTATATGGCTGTTTACCTTTATAGAGAGAGAGGAAAAAAGAAAAAAAAACAAAATAAATTCCTAATGAAGCATTATTTTATTTATAGCAATATGAAATAATTTTGTTTAAATATATTAGTTTTAATACATGAATAATGAAATTTAAATTTACTTAAAGTCTGTAAGTCATTATTTTTTCAGTTTTTAAAAACACTTCATTATCAGATCTCTAATTCACTAAGTAGATGCAAAAGGATTTACTAACGGGTCTTAACCGGGATCTTGAAAAAAAATTCTATTTATCTCATTAAAAAGTTAGAAAGGGCTTCCCTGGTGGCGCAGTGGTTGGGAGTCCGCCTGCCGATGCAGGGGACACGGGTTCATGCCCCGGTCTGGGAAGATCCCACGTGCCGCGGAGCGGCTGGGCCCGTGAGCCATGGCCACGGAGCCTGTGCTCCGCGGCGATGAGGGGCCCGCGTACCACACACACACACAAAAAGTTAGAAATACTTACAAATACTGCAATATTGAAAAGAATGAGGTCTCATATACACTTAAATTCAGTTACAGAAAAAATCTAGAATTACACTTACTCAATAAATTTATAATTTGTGTTTTTCTTCAGAGAGTTCAATATACAAATGGATATGTCCTTAAACTCTAAAACCATTTCCTTTTATATATATATACACATATATATATATTTTTCTGAAACCATTTCAGAAGAGAGACTATATGCTAGAGGGGTAAAAATTAAATAAGAGGGGGGAAAATGGGCAGGGGAATTATAAAAAAAAGAAAGTTGGAAATTAAATAATGGGAAAATATAAAATTGGTAGGACTGGGAGGGATCTTAAATATCATCTAGCTACCTTTTTATCATGATATTACAGAGTATGTAAAAATTCCCAGATAGTTAAGGTAGAGAATATCAACTAGATCCAAGTCTTTAAGGACTCCTTGTCAATAGCTTTTCATAACTCACACTGAGATACATAATAGGACGTGAAGTAGATCAATTTCTGAAACCAGTTATTTTAATTCCTGTCCCACATAATGTGTGCACAAAAGTTCTAGTTAACAATACACAAGAAATTTAAAATTGCAACTTAAATCATGCTTAGTTGTCCAGAGGAATCAGGTAAAATTTAAAAAGTAGTAATGATCTAATAAGAGAAATAATAATAGAAACTGAAATTAAAATCCATAGTATTTGTACTCTATATTTCAGATAACTCAAGATTTTTACTAGTTGCATTACTTCCATATATTTAAGTAGGCAAGCATCAATACAAATTTTCCAGTTTTTTTTAATGTTTTGGGTAGTAATAAATAAATGAACCATGATAAATGATACAGGAAAATAAGTTTTCAACAACACTTGTATACATCTAGCAGCCCCTAAATTTGACCCACTGAAAGCAAAAAAAAATAACATAAAAGTAGAAAATTTTAGACTGTATCATCTCTTCTTAATCAGAATATGAAACACATTAAAAGGTAAGAGTGATTTGGTAACAAATCACTGTTGAAATCACGGTTTAAATACAAATTAACTTTTTCAGGTTGAAGAAATGAGGTGAGTAGGTTATATAGTATTTCAGTCATCATTTAATATATTAATAATCACTGTCTAAACAAATAAAATTTAAAAACTCACTCTGTTCATTATCATTCCACTGATTTCAAGTACAGACATGTCTGCTTTCTTGCAGTCATTGCCTTCCCATACAATAGCGCTTATTTTTTCTAATCCCGGGTGGGAACTATGGAGCCAGGGTAAATGACTCTATAAAAAAAAAAGAAATTGGTGAATATATTTACTGCATTTCATAAATAAGATATATATGTGTGTATATATCTGTATACACACCCAATTTTATCTACACTAAAAAACAGAAATTGGTGAATGCATTTACATTTTATTTATAGAAAAAGTATATGTATCTGTACAAAGCTATATCGTGTACAATTTCAATGACACGAAAATTCTATCTTAGGGCTTCCCTGGTGGCGCAGTGGTTGAGAGTCCACCTGCCGATGCAGGGGACACGGGTTCGTGCCCCGGTCCGGGAAGATCCCACATGCCGCGGAGCGGCTAGGGCCGTGAGCCATGGCCGCTGAGCCTGCACGAGAAAAAAAAAAAAAAATTCTATCTTAAAATCAGTTAGTGGGCTTCCCTGGTGGCGCAGTGGTTGAGAGTCCGCCTGCCAATGCAGGGGACGTGGGTTCGTGCCCCGGTCCGGGAAGATCCCACATGCCGCGGAGCGGCTGGGCCCGTGAGCCATGGCCGCTGAGCCTGCGCATCCGGAGCCTATGCTCCGCAACGGGAGAGGCCACAACAGTGAAAGGCCCACGTACCGCAAAAAAAAAAAAAAAAAAAAAAATCAGTTAGCATATACACTGAACAGATGGCATAAGAAATTACGTTTATAAAAATGCATAAGTTAAGAACTTTCTGTAACATCTATTAGGCAACCTACTGTTCAAAAATACTCTAAAATTTGTCAGCAAAAGCACTTAGTAGTCAATCTGTCTACATAACTCTTAATATACAAGTGTTCAAAGACAAATGCACATTAAATTCATATTACTAATTGTTCATACTACTGACTGTCCAACTTATGATCATTCAATACGGAAGAATATGATAGCTGAGATATGAACCTCTTTGAAGGACTAAACAGTGATACAATCTCATTCAGAAAGAGATACAAACTTACCCTTAATATTTGATTTAGTTACTTTTCTGATTTTTTAATCTAGCAATTCTTCAAAGGATCAATTTAACTTTTCCCCCCTTGGAGCAGATATTGCAAACTGAAGCACCTAGAGATAGAAGGACTCTCCCAACTAGAATAACGTCTCTCTCGAAGTTTCAAGGAATAGACAAAGGTAAAAAGAAAAACTGAAAGCTTTAATACAAAAAAATCAGATACTTAAAGTTGGGGTTTTTTGTTTGTTTCAGATCTATAATTAAAAGAATAAAACTTCAAAATAGGATAGATGGGGGTTAAAGATGGCAACAAAATTAATAAAACACTAATATTTACATTATCAGATATTGATAGAAATAACACTAAAAGATTAGCCCCAGAATGAGATAAATTTGATAAATTTGTTTTATTATATTACATTATTTCTAAGTTATTTTTATAATATATTTCATTGAAATAACTTCTAACAATGAACAGAAGAATCTACTTCAGAATATTCTTTGAGGACAAAAACGTGATTGAAATATGGTAAAGATATGCTTCTGTAAACTTAAGGAAGATATTTTCCTCTAGGGGAAGTAAAGTTGCATTGACTCATTTCAGTTAAAGGTATAAAATAATAATACAATAATATGTAAGAAAATAGACATGGGAATTATTCTGACCTTGCACATTAATTTTCTTTATGAACAATTATATAGGCAAACCATAATGCCAGTAGTTATGCTACTGGCAAAGCTCTTTTACATTTAGTTATTTGGCTACCAAGAGGTTTTCTCTAAAAATTTATCTGTTCCAAAGATATAGTATTTTAATATACATTAACCTTCACAGTATATATTTCACTACTGGAGAGCCTTAAGAGCTATGAAATACTAGTTATTAACTATCCATTTAATTCCTCAAATTACATTTTATAATTTTTCCCCAAACAAAATACTCTAGTTTGGGATAAAAATAATTTGCACCAAAATATGTATCAAAATTTCCCTGGAACTTTAATAATTATGAAACATAATGGAACTAAAAAGCTAAGAACAAGTATGAAAAGCTGAATGGAAAGAGTGTTAAGCCACAGAGGTAAGAGATTAAAACACCGATATACAGGCTTTTTTTTTTTTTAATTCTCAGTCTGTAACAGTGAATTACATGAAGCAAGACATACAATACCAAGAATGTACATCTAGAGACAGAAATAGGAAATCAAAAAGTTCTTCACTCTACTTCCGAAAGTACTCATTTTGCCCCAGTACCTTCTAACTAGCATTTGATAGCATTTTCCTATTTTCAGAAAGGCAAAAGGCAAGAGAGTAGAGAGCAACTAGAAACTGGAGAATTTTAAAACAATTAATTAAAAGATACAGGGGCGTGTGTGTGTGTGAAATGTACTCAAAAATAGGGGATATAGGGATAGATGTATAAGTATAGCTGATTCACTCTGTTATAAAGCAGAAACTAACACACCATTGTAAAGCAATTATACTCCAATAAAGATATTAAAACAATTTTTTAAATATTGTACAAATATGTACTGCCTTCAGTACATGAGACTTTTTTTTAAAGTTTTAAAGAAAACATCAGAGCAAATCATTCCATTTTATAATTTTATGACATAGATTCTTCTTAGTTACGTTTTTCAAACTAAAATTTGGAACACTTTCAATGGTTGCTCTTTATCCTCATCAAAATCTCAACTGCTTTGCTCCCTGTTCATTCACAACTGCCTGGAAACCTTAACACTTTAAATGGCAGCATGTTTTATTTCAGATAAATTCACCATGACAACTGCTTTCCTGAAGTTTCCACCTGTGGGAACGGTAGCCATTAAAATATGGTTTTACCCACTGAAGAATTAATTTCACTTGAATGTGGCTTTATATTTTATTATATACTCAGCCGTGACTACAGGAGAAAATTTTTCTCTTTTAGAAATGTTTCAGTAACTATTTACCAAGAAAATAAAACAAAACTACAAATTTGGTGACATACTGACTAGAACACACTGATTCAAATACTCAGTGCTTCTTCACAGGAGGAGGAATTTTTCAGTCTTCATGGTAGGCAGAAAAGGGTCCTCCAAACCTAATACAGACCTTAGTCAAACAAGAAAAAAAGCAGGCAGCTTTTCATTAAAGGGAGCTAATTTCAGCTAAAGCTGAAAATATGAGCTTATTTTTTTAGGAGCCTGAGAATACAAAATGTGTGTATAATCAAGTATATAATCCAAAAGCAAAACCAAAGTAAACCTAGAATACTATAATTAATATGCAGAGTAGAACATTAAAAAATGTTTATTTTACCAAAAAACGAAACAGAGTAGGTGTGACAGATTTAGGACCAATTTATTCTGTAGAGCATTCATTCAAACAAATTTTTTAATCATTTAAGAAAGGCCTAATTGGCATGTTTTAAAAATTTTTATTTTGTTTCATTCATTCACTCAACTAATATTAAACACCTACTATGTACCAGGCACTGTGTGATACAACAAGGAGCAAAACAACACATGGTTTCTGCCTCTGTGCCACTTACGGGATTGCTGGGAAAATGGCTCACAGGCATTCTCCTAAACCTCAATTCCAGTTATTATCCTCTGTGACTTAGATAAATACACAGATGACTCATCCAACACCCTTTTCTCATGCATTGTTCATTGTGTTTTTCACTTCTTAAATTCCAGGGAGTTGCTGCTATTCCCATGGCCACACCCTGGACCCTGTCACCACACATTGCTCTACATCTGAAATGAGTCTCCAGCCACAACCTCTCATCTTACCAGGTCTCTCAAACCTTCACAATTCAAAACACACTCTTCCCTGAACATACCTATTCTTCAACCTATCAGTCCCTTCTTGGTTTCATTTCCTTCTCAATCTAACATGTCTAGATTTTTACCATATCCATTATTTCAACCAGCATATCATCCCCTCTCCTGTCCCTTGAATAGCAACTATTTAGCACCTACACTGTATGACTTTGGGTGCATTATTTAACTCTGAGCCTCCATTTTCTCATCTACGAAACAAAAAATAACCTACATTGTTATAGGTCATGTGGATTGTATGAGACAATGCATCTAGATTACTTTGCACAGTGGAAGATATATAATAAATGCTTATTAAATGTTTGCTAGTATTATAATTATTACAACTATATTCCAGAGAATAGCATACAACTATGTAGAACGGGCAACTACAAATTCATAGTTTCAGATTCCAACTGGACCCTCAACCACGTGGCAGTGTGACTCTTTTTAATGTGTTACTTGGCTTGAACACAAGCAAACACAAACTCTCTCCCCACCATCTCCATTTCCCACAAATGAAAATGTCAAGCCTTCACCACCATCCACAAGCCCCTTATCCTATCATCTCACTTCTTTACTGTTAATAGACCACCTGGTCTCCTGCACATCAAAGAACAGAGATCATCAGGCAGTAACTCCCTCGTGGTCTTACCTGCTTCGTGCACTCTTCCTCCTCCTATTTCAGCAGAGGACGTGTTCCTCGACCTGCAGAATCATGCCTCCCCTCCAGAACCCTAATCATTCAACAACTTCTCCTGTACCTCTTCAGTTCTTCCCTACTGTTTTTTCTCCTATGCACATAAGTGCTCAAGTATCTCACATCTTCACATTTAGGAGGTGGGGACCAAAACATTCCTTCAGTTTCTCCAACCTGTCAGGGCCATGCTTCTTAAACCTCATTCCTCATTTTCACCCCTCGGCCCTCTTAGCAAAGCTTCTTTCCCCTAAAAGTTTTCCTGAAGCTGAAGCCAAAATGAATGGATATATTTTTAAGAGAAACATTTCAATCAGATCGAGAATAATAATACTTGGCTTTATCATGTATTTATTTTACCCCCATTTGCTCCAGGTATTTTAATTTACAAAAATTACAGGCAAAATTGAAACTTACTTTGTACCCTTCCCTGCTCTCATTCCCTTTTTGATTCCCCAGATCTATTATCCTAAATTTGGTGTTCATTATTCCCTTGCATGTTTTTATATGCTTACTGCATATGCTTTTATTCATAAACAATATATAACCTTGCATGTTTTAAAACTTCATTATAAATGGTATATTGTACGTATAATTCTGCAACTTGCTTTTTTTATTCAAAGTTATATTCACAAGATTTATTCTTTTTGATATATGTAACTGAGTTCATTCAATTTCACTGCTGTATATTGTTTTATCATATGCCATGATTTATTAATTCTACTATTGTTGGCTATTGCATTATTTTCCATCTTTCACTATCACATACAATGCAATGAACATTTTTCAATATGTCTCCTTGTGACCATCTTCTAAAGTATCCTTGGAGTGAGAAGAGTCATATAGTATGTAGACCTTCAATTTTATTATAAAGTAACAAAGTGCTCTCCAAAGTAGTTGTGCAGATTTATATTAACATCAGCTTTCAATAAGAGCATTAAAAATTTCTTTTCTTAAAATAGTGAAAAACAAACCAGTATTTTTTGCAAGGAATGGAAATTCCAGCTAGCTCAAATAAAGGTAGTGATTGGATGATGGTGTTTCTCATCAGAAACATTTTGTGGTGTCCAAGGAAAACTTAACTCTAACTAGGACTTAGGACAGGAATCAGCGGCCCTGGGGACCCTCTGTGCCTTGTAGACTTTCAGTCAATTATTCTGCCATTAATGTGCCTCAGCTGAACCCCATGTGTCTGTTCCTCTTCTACTGAACTTTAGTTACGTGTTTGTGTACAGACACACGTGTTACAATCTCATTACACATACTCTCTCACAACCCTTTTGCTGATAACAAGAATAGAATTCATTTTATTCCTTGGAAGGAGGAAGCAGAGATAAAGACAGAACTGTTCAACACTGAGTCTTCAGTAGAACTGACTAAAAATAAGATGTTTGATATGAGAATATTTTTTCCTAAAAATGTGCCAAGTAGTAGCATTTCAAATTTGGGTTGGTGTGAGGTGAAACAGAAGTAGGACTTGCCTGGAGATTAGCCAGAGCAGGGGACCATGAATACACAAACCCGGAGAAAATAACAGATGTTATGCAGCAAGCTTTGGGCTTTGGGAGAGTTTAAGTCAAGTTTTCCTAAATCTGATGAGCACGAGCCCAGATGGAGGGAGCCAGGTTCCCCCTTCTGGGCTCTGCACTTCAGAGGCGGTGCACCTCCCTGTGAAGTAAGGAGTTTGCAGAGTTGGGGATATGCATATCTGGAACCCATACCCTTCTGGATCCATGGGACCTAGAATCCCCTATCCTACTGGTCCCAAGCTGCCTTCCTAGGCCTGCACAGGCCTCTTGCCCAGGTCCCTCTGGAGAGGGACCCCACCAGTGTGTATATATCTGGGCCAGAGGAGAGGCCAAGGAATTTGGTTTGGAAGGATGTGGAAGGAAGTTGGGTGTTGGACCCTAGGATGTCCATATTCACACGTAAGCCCCTCCTGATGCTGGATGAAGCCTGGGATGAAAAGATAAAGGGCTTAATCCAAAAGCCTCCATTGGTACTTTTACCCTAGTACCTGAAAATCTGAGAAGAAAGCTTATCTACGAAGGACAGTGTGGCCCGAGCTGACATTCCATGTAGTATAATTTGAGAGGCATCGCAAAACCCTGCTTATGATACAAGGTATGCCTTGGGTAAACCTGTCCTGAGAATTAACCATGAACCTCCTCCCTGACTCATATAGTAATGAAGCAGTGAGAAAAAATCACCTCCAATTTTAATTTTCAAAAGCTCATTATGCATTATGATCTTGTAAGAAAAATATTTCATACGCAGCCACCGGTAAAGTGAAAGAGGCTAAAGGCTTGGTTCTCATACGAGGCAATAATTTCTCCATGTGGAATGCTAGCAATGTTCTCTCTTCGGAAAGTTTACAGAGCTTATATCCTGCCTGTTCTCCTTTAATAAAGAAACATTAAATATTTTTAAATAAACTTTCTTTAATGAGCTAGAAAAAAATTCTTTTCTTACTTAAAGTAACAAGTATTTTTTTCCTATAATTTCTTCTAAATATTTTTAAGTTTTATTTCTTCACACTTAGGAACTATCTGGAATAAATGTTTGTCTTTGGATAATTATTTGACCCACAACCATATACTGAACAGTCCACCCTTTTCCTACTGATTTGTAATGTCACTTATGTCATACATTAGGGATCCATACAAACAGGTATCTATTTCTGGGTTTTCTATTCTGTCCCATTGGTCTATCTGTTTACACACTGAGGCTGTGTGGCCTGCTATAACAAAGTACCACAGACTAAACGGCTTACAGACAACAGAAATCTGTTTCTCGCAGTTCTGGAGGATGGGAAGTCCAAGATCAAGATGCTGGCATATTTGGTGTCTGGTGAGATCTCACTTCCTGGTTCACAGACTACTCTCTTTTTGTTGTAACCTCACATGACGAAAGGGAAAAGGGAGCTCTCTAAGGCACCTCTTTTACAGGGGCAGTAATCCTATTCATGAGGGCTCTACCCTCATGATCTAATCACTTCCCAAAGGCCCCATCTCCAAATACTATCACATTGGGGATTAAGCTTTGACATATCAATTTGGGGGGGACATAATATTCAGTCTATAGCGTACAGCTGTACCATACCATCTTAATTACTACACCTTTAAAGTAAATTTTTATACTCAGTAAGAAAAGTCCTCTGTTCTTCAAATTTATTTTTGCTATTCTTGACATTTTGCTCTTTAATGTGGACTTTAAATCAGTCTAAGTTCAACTAAAACACAAACAAACATACATGCTGGTAGGATTTTGATAGAAAAAGCAGTGATAATGGGTATCTCTTTCTTGTTCCTGACGTTAATAAAAATGATCCTAAAATTTCATCATGAAGTATGACAGGTTTTTAGAAGGTTCTTTGACAGTTACCTTTTATCAGATTAAGGAAGTTTCCTTCCATCTCTAGTTGTCTAAGAGTTTACTTGTTGGTTTTATTATTAAGATTTGATGAGAAGTTGGATAAGAGAGAGAAGAAGGTAAGGAAGAGTAACCCCCAGGTTTCTGAACTGGCGAGTGAGTGGATGGAGATGTCATTCATAAGAAAAACAGATTTATGAAGGAAGACGAAGTATTTGGTAAATGTGAAGTACTGGTGGGACATTCAAATGAAGATATCCTATAGACCTGTGCTGTCCAATATGGTATCCTACTCACATGTGGCTAGTGATTACTTGAAATGTGGCTAGTCCAAATGCTGTTAAGTGTTCACAACAGATATTGAAGAAAGTATTAAAAAATGTAACATATTTCATTACTATTTCTCATACTAGTTATATAAGTTGAAATGATAATATTTTGAATATATTAGGTTAAACAAAACATACTTAAATTAATTCTACCTTTTTAAATGTTTTTAAATGAGACTACCAGGAAATTTTAAATTACATATGTAACTCTCATTAAACTTCTGTTGGATAGCATTACTATAGGCTCTTGGAGATACAAATCTGATACTCATGAGATGTGAATTTGTGAATTATAATCTTATAGGTGGAGTTAAGGCCACAGGTATAGATGAAACTGACCATGAGGTATGCTGAGTGAGAAAAGGACTAATGCATCTAAAGTACAATTTGACTTACAAAACTCTATTAACTGACAATTTCTCAGGAATATATGTTTACAAGGTGAGTGACACAATCATTATACAAATACTGAGATTCTATGTTCCAGTGAAGCCAGACCGCAGCTCACATGAAAATAAAAATAATATAGGAACATTATTTTAATTGTAAGTTTTTTCTTCACCTCTGTAAAATCTGTACTTACATTCAAAGGAGCTGGACTTACAGCCCCACATAATCCAACACTGTAAACCAACCTGATGAAAAGGGTCGTCTCTATATTCTTTTTTCACACATGGATTAATTTGAGGATTTTCCACATCTGTCTCACTGGTACAAGATGATCGGCATTCTGCACAATGTAACAAGTCTTCCCATAATACATCTTCTGTTTCAGATTCTGGCCTTGTGCTCTCAGAATCCTGTCTGGAACTTGAACAGCGAGAGCTGCAACTAGTACCCGATTTAGGGGCATCCTGAAATCAAGATATTCTTTGACATTAATACAATTTATGTACCCTTTCCAACTCAAAGGATTCTATCAGAAATATATATTGCTACTTTTTGCTAAAACAACACACACACTGTCAAATGACAGTGAAATAAATAGCAAAGCATTAAAATACATAATATTTTTTAAGGAGAAACAAAATTTCCTCATATCAAAATTTGATTTCACATCTCAGCTCAAGTGTTATTTTGCAGGCAAAAGTTGTGCCTGTTTTCTCTTAAAGTTTATACAAAGTTCAGAATTCAGAGACTAGCCTAAATCCATATGGACTGCATAGTCAGTGAATGTTAACCCACTTTAATTGATGTGTTTAATGGAGTTCTTTTCTTAGTTTTTTTTTTTAGCAACAATAGATTTCATGTATCTACTGTTTTTGTTTTTCAAACAGAAGTTCAATAAATTGATTTAAAATTAACAAATAATCTATATCAGGAAGATAACTGCCAACTCATGTTTCTTAATCTATTGTAAAAAAGTGAAAAACTAAAAGGCACAAGTTAAATAATTTCTGATCAATTTACTTTTTCCTAAGAGTTTTTAATGTACAAAATAAATACCTTTGACTACATTTTAATTTAAATTAATTCCAAATAATCTTTCCTAAATAAAGAATGGTAATAGCCATCCTTACGTAGTCAAGTATGCTGAAATTTTTGGATTTGTTTTTAGCTATCCTCTGTCACTAAGATTTTGTCAGTACTACTTTAAAATATTTTATATTTACCCCTCTCCATTTCCCATGTTATCACCACAGTTCAGACTTCATCATTCACACCTTGTTTGCTCTAAGACCTTCCTGACTGACCCCTACTTGAAAGGCCTTCCCCTCTTTCCAGATTAACCTACCCACAGTGAAGCTATTTTTTCATTCCTCAGACAAAAATCTTTCTGTGGCTTCCCACTGTTCTCCTGCATAAAGTTCACATTCCTTCACCGAGCATGCTTGCCTTCAAATGTGCTACTTCGGATCCTGTTCTCCACTTCTCCTCCAGTGACACTGGGCTACGTCTTAGCCTCTAGACACAGCTTGCTCTTTGCCACTCTAGTCTCTGATCATGTTCCTACCTCTTACTGTAATCCTACTCTCCTTTAAAGCCTACTCAACAAAGTGTCAGGAAAATACCATCTCTACCCCTTTCGAGCCATCTTACCTTGTTTCTGAGTCTTAGTTTAGCCATCTACCAATGGGGAATAAAACTACCTACCTTAAACAGATATTAAAAATTAAATGAGCACTGTAGCTTTTAATACAAACCTAGTACAAAGGCGCTCGACAAATGTTAGTTTAAAGGTACTCTCTATTTAGAACAATTACTTTGTCCCTGAAGCGAGTTATTATTATTTATATTCATTTGATGATCAATTTTGCATTGTTGTCTGGCATCTGTAATATTGTCTGTGTTAGATGTTCATGTATTTCATATCCTCAAATAAATCATAACTCTCAAATACACTATAAGTCTATGAAAGACAGAAACCAAACACTACTTTTTTTTGCCATCATTAGCACAGGTAACAAGATGTCTTAAATGAATGAGATATATTATTGATAATTAATTTATTGAGATTAGAATGGGATACTAAATATATATTTAGTGTACTGATAGAGTATTTGTGGGAGGAGGGTTGTTTGAGGGAGAAGTAAAAATTTTCCAAAAGAGCTGAGCAGGAAAATGAAAAAAGAAAGAAAAAAAATACAGAAAGAGAAAAGGGTAAAAATTAGTCAGTTTTCTTTCATGAAAAGCACTCCAAAAATACTTCCGATTCACTAATGTCAACCAGAATATTTGAAGCATAAGCAGTTTTCATCACAACAATTTTCATTAGATAGCAAGACACAGACTGTATTAAGTAATCAGTAATTGCTAATCGAAAATTTTTGATAAAACTATCTTATTATCTATAACTAATTTCTGATGCAGACTTGTTAATCAGATACAGAAATAAGTAATAGGATTAAAGGCCTGATGACTGTTTAAGTGAAACTAATGGGTGATTTCAGGGATAAAGAAATATCTATAATTCTTTATAAATGTATTTTGTCAAATACTGATTAATAAGTGGGCCATTTTACAAATGTAAAATCTAAAAATTATTGCCTATAATTGCTTACATTTCAAACAGAATTTTATCTGCAGTATTTAGGTAGTGAGTGGCCACTTCAAATTTCACTACAAATTGCTGAACTAAGCCAAAAAAATAGGAAATTTTACAACTGAAGAAAACAGCTCAAGTTAATAGCTCATTTAATACAATTTGTTCTGCTTATTTCAAATCTTTAGACAGATAGCTAAAACTGAGGATACAATCATATTAAGAAAGTTTATTTATTTGAACTGAAATAGATGAAGGGAATAAACATTTATAACAGAAATGCTTTGTGCGTGGCAATTATGCATAATCTTATTTAAAATTAACAGTCTGATGAGGCCAGTCTCCCTCCCTCCCCACTGTACAGAGGCAGAAACTGAGACTCAGGTAAGTTAAATAATTTTTCCAAAGTCACTTAAGTAGTCTGACTCCATGCCCATGGTTTCTTCACTATGCTTTCCATCAAATGCTGCCTTCATCAGATGAAAAGCTAATCCACAATAGGGAATAAAAATTAAAGATACCTGCAGAGTTAAACAAAGCAAGACAGAGCTAGGAAATAGGACAAGTGCTAAAACAGAGCTACTGGTTCCCCAGGACACCTCCTATATCTCAGATAACCAAGTAATTCTACCATCTTCCCAACAAGAGGCTGGAAGAAGCCAATCAGATATAGTAGATAGTAGAAAAAGGCAAGAAACCAGGGTGGGGGTAGGGTTTGGGGGTTGAGGGATAAGAGGGAGGAGGGTTAGGAGAAAGTCCAACACACTGAATGGCAAGATCACTACCTCATCCCCAACCCCCTTGGTGCCAAACACCATGACAGCGTGGTATAATATCTACCACCCCCATGCCACCGGAAGATTGGATGATTCTTCCTGAAAAACTAAATGCCCCTAAAAAGTATATCTATAGATGCTGACATCTGGGAGGCTTACAACAAATGGCTGGGTCCCTGACCAGTACTCTTAAAGTGAGGCCCACCAGTCTTACCCCTGCACAAAGTGCTTCCCCAAATGATTTCTTTGTGCCTCACCCTAAAAGAAAACAGTATCACCAGTAATTTGAAGAGTATAGTGATAAATACATATAGATGCAAAACAACGCTACAAATCCTCTGTCTGAAGTTTACTTATTCAAAGGAGGTTGTGTTTTGCTTTTTCAATAAAAAATAAGAACAACTTTGAAGGTGGTTTGAGAGTAAAAAAATGTGGAACTGAAATACAGCTTTTTAAATATTTTCTAGTCTAAAGTTCCTCACTTCACAGATGAAGAATTTGAAGACCAGATTTTACTTTTAAGTAATTTTTATATCACGTTTAAAAAGATTTAAAACAACCAATGCCTACTAGCTAATTATCAGCCTTACTTAGAATCTGGAAGATTTTAAGAAACATTTATTTAAAAGTTAAGATCAGTAGAATAATGTTTTGCCCTTCAAGAATCTCAGTATTTCAAAATATAGTTGCAAACCAAGAAAAGTAAAGATTAGGGGAGAGAAAAGTACCTCTAAAGCCAAGTAATTTATTCTATAGGAGAGTGGAGACCTCCTTCTATAGGAGGTCCTGAATTCTTTCCAGGACCAACAGACTTCTACCTGTGCATGGAATAAGACTTTGAATTTCACAAGCATGGTTAACTGGCTTAGGAACAGTAAACGGTACATCAGATAATGTGGAAGAAGAGGCAATGAATAGACATACTGGCATTAGTGTCTTTCTAATGGCAGCCACTGAGAGAAGAAACAGCTGTAGTCACGTAGAAAGATTAACTAGAGATAAAACCACAAAAAAGAGTGTACAAAGAACAAGTAACTCTTCTAATCTTAAAACTCTTAAGCTATTCATATTCCAGCACAGCATAATATTAGATTTTTCACAAGTTTGACCCTAAATCATCAAGAAAAAATATATATTCTAATACAGTACAAAAAGAGTAGAAGGTAATGTTTATCAAAAAGTGATGTAAACGGGCCTCCCTGGTGGCGCAGTGGTTGAGAGTCCGCCTGCCGATGCAGGGGATACGGGTTCGTGCCCCGGTCTGGGAGGATCCCATATGCCGCGGAGCGGCTGGGCCCGTGAGCCATGGCCGCTGGGCCTGCGCATCCGGAGCCTGTGCTCCGCAACGGGAGAGGCCACAACAGTGAGAGGCCCGCATACCGCAAAAAGAAAAAAAAAAAAAAAAAAAAAAAAAAAAGTGATGTAAAAAGTAATTCATGTGCCTTCAAGCAAGACAATGTATTGTCCTTAGAATAAAATGTGAAAATACAATTGAATGAAATTTTTTTTCTATTTAAATATTTCAAGAGATATAATAACTTCAAGAGATGTGGTAAAGTTGGAAAAGGGTTTGGAGAAAAACAGACATTAATAAAGAAAAACAGAATCAAAGAAGAAAAAGGAATTGAATTTTATAGCATGGGTGACTTAACTGGTGACAGTAACATGAAGGAAGTCACTTAGAATAATACCTTTGCTACAATCTAGAAGTTATAAAGCCTTTCAAATCGTGGAAAAGACTAACATAGGAGTTCACAGATTCTCTCTCCAGGATCTTCTTTAAAAGGAAACAACAAACTCAATGTATGAGTCTTCAGAAATAATGCACAAAATGAATACAAGTGTGTGGCTATCATGTGTGAAATACATTAATCTAAAACCGCTTCTTTGTAAGTCCAGATCATATAACAGTAAGATATCGAGATTGATGGGAAATATCTGTTATTTCAATAATCATAAATTTGTTGAAAAAAGTTGTAAATTAAAAACATACAAAATAGATATATATGTACAGATGCAAGGCCAAGTATATACCTCATTAGGGTAATGTTTCTTATAATGGTGTGGCTTTCTATTCCGAAGAATGCTCTCGGAAGTCCTGTCTGCATGACGGCGCAATGGGTATCCTGTTTCTGGACCTTCTTCACTGGAGACTTCATCAGAAACATTTGTTACTGTCCTCTGGGTATCCTAAGTTAGGAGTATAAAAAGAGAGTTGTTGGTAATTTCTGACTAACCTCGCAGCTTTAAAACTGCAAAATTCTAAATTATACACACATATACACAGATACCTTCAAATACCTCTAAAGATCTCAGAGTAATTGATTAGTACTACCTGATTTTCTAAAAAATGTCTTAAATCAGTGACTAAAGTAACTCAATAGTCATTTGTCAAATATTGTTCTATAACATTTCTGTTCACAAAAGGATCTGAAATGGCTTACAAAATTGAGAACGTAAAATAGCATAAAAGCAGAACAGAGACCCTTTAAAGGAAGCCTGAGAGACCTAAAATGAATTACATTATTCTCACAAACTAAAAATGCTATCAATCTTAAGACCAGCACTGATTTAATAATGGGTTATGAGACAATGAGGAGGTGACTGGTAGCTGAATGAAACACGTATCAGTCGGACAACACCATGTAAATACTGATTTTTTAGAGATAACCAGATTCCAGAAGTTCTGAAACTGAGAGACTCCAGAGCAGATATTTTACTGATACTTTCATGTTCCTCTTATATGACATTAGTAGGTAATACATACCTGGAAATGTGTTTGAAAACTGCATGACTAAAAACTTAATTTATTTGTTGACTGATGCTAGTGACGTGAGGCTCACATTACCAGAGAGTTAAATGCCTCAAAAATCTAAAATCAGAGTAAGGGACTCTGATTCATTGCTGCCCCATGCTATTTATTATATAGCTACAGGTACTGAAAATACATGTACTGTCAAGCAATAACACATACTTCACTCAAAATAGAGAGTCCTCTTTTTATCCTTTACTTTCCTCAACACACGTGTTCATGCTTACGTTCCTAAATGTTAACAAAGGTAACATCTTTTAATTTGACCATATATATATATATATATTTTACTGTAACAACTTTTAAAGAATAAATTATTTGGGCTTCCCTGGTGGCACAGTGGTTAAGAATCTGCCTGCCATCGCAGGGGACACGAGTCCAATCCCTGGCCCGGGAAGATCCCGCATGCCACGGAGCAGCTAAGCCCATGTGCCACAACTACTGAGCCTGTGCTCTAGAGCCCGTGCTCTGCAACAAGAGAAGCCACAGTGAGAAGCCCGCCCCCTGCAAAGAAGAGTAGCCCCTGCTTGCCTCAACTAGAGAAAGCCCATGTGCAGCAACAAAGACCCAACACAGCCAAAAATTAAAAACAAACAAACAAACAAATAAATAAAAATTTAAAAAAAGAAGAATAGATTATTTAACCAAAAAACTTCAGGGAAACAAAGAGAAAGAAGATATTACATTAAGCTTTGTTACAATAAACCCAGGGTTTCTTCCGGAAAAGTAAACAAACAATTGTTATCCTTAGCAAATATTTCCTCAGTAAGACTTTTTTCCAAATTAAAAACAAAACAAATGTGCTGACACCAAAGGTAACAAAGGTAGGAAAAACAAGGTAATATTTTCTTACAGAGAACATTAATGGAAAACCAGGGTCCTAGTTCAGTGTCTAGAATAATTTAGATGTTCCATTTGAAATAAATTCTTACACACACACAGAAATGGGGAAATAAAAAGTAACGTTTAACAAATATCAACTATAAATTATAAAGTGCTTTAACATTTCAGAAAAACTGGAGCCATCAATCAATTCAGAAGGTGCCAAGTTATACTGGAAATCAGGTTTATTCACACTACCTTATCTGATTTTCAGCTTCATCAGTGTGATTTGTAAAGGCTCACAGAATAAATTCTGGAGAAAATACATATACTCAAGGGCAACTACTATGTCTAAGTCACTTCCCATTAACTAACATAAAATCACACAAAATACTTTTAAAAATCACACTTACGGGGCTTCCCTGGTGGCGCAGTGGTTGAGAATCTGCCTGCCAATGCAGGGGACAGGGGTTCGAGCCCTGGTCTGGGAAGATCCCACATGCCGCGGAGCAACTAGCCCCGTGAGCCACAAATACTGAGCCTGTGCGTCTGGAGCCTGTGCTCCGCAACGAGAGGCCGCGATAGTGAGAGGCCCGTGCACCGCGATGAGGAGTGGCCCCCACTTGCCGCAACTAGAGAAAGCCCTCGCACAGAAACGAAGAGCCAACACAGCCATAAATAAATAAATAATAAAATAAAAATTAAAAAAAAAAAAAAAATCACACTTACTTTGCTGGGAATGTTCCTCAGTGTTCCTGTGTTCCAGGTTGCCTCTTCTGGCCGAAGAGTTTCACACTGAAGTTCATGGCTTTGTACTCCATCTTCGCTGCTTTTAACAGTCTTTTTCCCATCAAGGGATACATAGCCATTGTCAGTCTCAGTTGATTTATCAATTGAATTCTTTGCTTTCTTTGATCTAAAAAGGAAAATATGTGAAGCATGTTATGTGGACTTAGCTTATTCTGGATAGGTTACCAGCAGAAATTATGATCTGTTAATAATTAAATCTGGTAGTTATTTCTCAGCATTTTAATCACTACCTTATTTTTACAATAAATAATTCAGAAATATAATATCTATCGTAAAAAATAAACATGTAAATCAATGTCCTACTTCAGCTTATTTTATAAGTTTCAAGGTCTTACAAATAGCAATTCTACGAGACATGCCCTAACTTACCAAACAATTATTGGTCAGAATCACCTGGTCTGGACTTCCCTGGTGGCGCAGTGGTTAAGAATCCACCTGCCAATGCAGGGGACACGGGTTCAAGCCCTGGTCCGGGAAGATCCCACACACCGTGGAGCAACTAAGCCCATGCGCTACAACTACTGAGCCTGTGCTCTAGAGCCCGTGAAACACAACTACTGAGCCCACATGCCACAACTACTGAAGCCTGCGCGCCTAGAGCCCATGCTCTGCAACAAGAGAAGCCACCGCAATGAGAAGCCTGCGCACCACAACGAAGAGTAGCCTCCACTCGCCACAACTAGAGAAAGCCCGTGTGCAGCAACAAAGACCCAACACAGCCAAAATAAATAAATAAATTTACTAAAAAAATGATTAAAAAAAATCACCTGGTCTTTGAGCAAAATCTAGGATCAAAATTTTAGCGATTTTATTATGGTTAATAATATATTTTTAAGGTCTTATTTTTTAAGAACTACCTCAGTAATTATTAAGTTGCAATTAGTGGTTTAACTTAGTTTTAATACTCTCCTTTACCCAAATACTTTACCATTAGTATGGATACATAAATATTCTGATAAATTCATTTTAATATACAATGGAGACACAGGACTTTTGTAACACAAAAAGCACATGAAAAAAGGGAAAACTTTGTACAAGATCCTACATAATGGAAGAAGTAAAAACAAAGAACGCAAAGAAAAAGAAGTAACCTCTTTCACCCACTGAAATACTCTAGAAAAAAAGTTAGTAATCATGTAGCTTACAAGTACCTAAAAGACTACAATTGAGGTTCTTCACTTATAGGTATTAAGTTTTTCTCAATACAAGAAGTATAACATGGAAAATAATAAACCATTTGATTAATAGGCAAATGCTTGAAGAGTCCTCTTCAGAGACTACGGTGGGTGAAAGAATGGCTATCCAAAAGAAATATTAGTAGAAACATAATGTAAATCCCACATGAAATTAAAATGTGCTCAATGCAGATTAAGTCTGTCATAAAACATTACTAAAAAGTAATTGTATTTAATTATATTTAAATAAATTCCCTTGAATTTTCTCCAAGTATCAGTTTTGCAAGACAGGAAAAATAAAACTAGTATATTGCCTTCAGGCAGGTCAAAAAACAAAAGGACTTTCAAATGGAGAAAAAATGTTATCTTTAACACTACAGTTACTCAGTTCTATTGGAATCTATCAGAACTGTGCAGGACCTTAGAATTCATCTATGCTAAATATTCATTTTGGAAACAAGGAATCAGAAATATAAAGAGGCCTAGGCGACTTATTTAAGGTCACATAGCCAGTTAGAGGCAAAGCTGACATTAGAACACAGACCTTCTGACTACGAGGTTAATTATATTCTCCACATTACCTCCAAATGCCCACTCTCTGGGAAACTGCCTGTTAGGATTTCTTCTTAACACACTCATCAAAGCCTAGAAGATTTCTGTCTCGTACAAACAGGCCCCTTTCCTTCCTGACCTTCTCCTGCAAGACTACTAAAGGGGACAGACAGGCCATACCTCCCATATGCTCTACAGAGCTCTGATGCTTTCTGGTCATGAAGAACACACCTCAGCAGAGCTGCAAGACTCAAAAGTCTAATCTTCTGACCCTTTTCTTTCTATATTACCCTAAGAGGCATGGAGAGACTAAGGGAATGAGCCATAGAACAAAGATCATTTAAGAATGGCAGAGGGAGGGAGGAAAATGAATTACAGCAGAGAGGAGAAAGGGCAAAAGAGAAAATAAAAGGTGCAGAGAAAAGCTGTGAACTTCTCTGCCTAGAGAAGAAAGAGATAGAAATGCCAGTTATTAACTGTTCCCTTTACCTCTCCCTTGAATATTGTGCAATGTGTACTTGTGGAAAAAGACCAAGGGAAGTGAAGTTACTTGATATCTTAAAAATGTGAGAAACTCAAAGACAGTGAAAGTGTGTGCTGGAAAGGTATTTATGAAGCTTCATGGAAACTGTATTGGGCTGGAAAGGGAGGGGGAAGGCGGTGAATAAGGTGAAGGAAGACTGAAAAGTTGATAGAACAGAACCATTAATCAGCCAGGATATGCAAGAAGAGAAATTTATTTGGGAAGAAAGATAGAACGTTGGACCTGAAGTGCCTGGGAATATCCTGAGAAAGATCAGTAAGCAGCTGATAATAACACAGGCCTAGAAGCCAATGGTCAAAGCAAAAAAAAAAGTAGCTGTAAACTTGCAGAGTGAACCAGAACCCTAGAGGGCCAAAAGATACAGGCGTAGTGAAAAGGGCTTTGAATCAGTAATAACGGCTGCTTTAAGAATTTTTCTAAGGGGAATGTATTCTTTCCTTACCAGGACAGAGTAAAGACTATGCTAAGCTAGGGGCAGGAGTACTAGTAGCACTCGTTCTATTTACCTTTCGGCTATCTCCTACTTCCTCCCTACTTCCTCTCTTCCTTATCTCTGCCTCCTTCCAATCTTCTCTGGGTTGTTTCTCTCTCCCAAGATCTCCTCGAAATACAAGTAACACTATCAGAAGATATGAACAGCAAGTTACTAAGCTACAGTAGCTACCTGATGCTTCTCTTCTGCTAAGTGCAGATAACGTGCAAACCAAGCTGAAATAACAAAGAAAACACTAAATGTAAGTGCCAACCTCAGAGTTTACAAAGCAGCTCAAGATACAAATCGAGGCAGCTTGACAGGGGCTGGTAATAACAGCATTTGCAAAAGCATTGTTGGAATGGAACAGCAGGAGCAGCCCAGCAACAGCCAGTAATGGCAACTCATTCGAAGGCAATTTTAGGGCAGGGGGCCGGGTGCAGCCCAGAGGGGATGGGAGATGGGCTACATACAGAGGATTAATTGAATAAGTATATTGAGGACAATAGGAACCAGATTTTTCAGTGATAGAGAAGGAAGATATAGAGAGAAGAAAAGATAAAATGAACTCTGTGATATTGTATCTGAATTGGAAATTCTGCAAATTCCACTGCAAATTCATGGCTTATATCTAAAGAAATAAATATAAATGTAAAAGGACACGGACACACACACACACACACACTTTCTAGCTCTGTCCACTGAGAAGGTCCCAGGGTAGCAACACCACAATAGCAATGAGCGTATCCAGCATTCAGATCTTGGTTTCTATATACCACTCTGCTTGAAGAAGTGACTCATTCCAGGCCTGAGGCAGAGGAAGTACAAGTTGAAGCTGGAAACATTTTGTTGTGCCAGAAAGTAAGGAAGGGTTCAGAGAATGATAAGGACATGCCAAAAAGACAAAGACATTGCTCAAAGGGGCTCCCCTGGCCAAATTGAAGCCAATCTAATATCAAAATAAATAATGACAGCAACAAATTGAAAAAAATAGAAATCCATAAGTAAATAATTAAAGGAAAGCTCTTCCATAAAGTAGAATGCCAAGTAATAAATGTAGAAGGAACGACAGAGTTAGAAAAATTACCATTTGACAGCCACCATAATAATAATTCAAGCAAGAATCATCAATCGATGCTAAAACCAGAAGGTGAAGGTGGGATGAGAAATAGGTTATTTTTATAGTTAATGTATCTCCACATAGGACATTTGTTGATTATAAAGGAAAAAATAAATAAATTTACAATGGAGAAATATAGCAGACACTATCTTAATCGAGTGATTCATATAAATATCACTAGTAAGGGAACAAATATACATAGTTTGCCACCTGACAGGATGCAATGATATTGCTGCCAAAAATGCATAACTGGGTTTAATTATGAAGAAATATCACACTACTAACTCAGTGGTAGGCTGCTAAATGTTGAACAACCAGCTATCCAGGGGTAAAAAGCTCTTGTTTATAGTGTTCCCTTATTTCCATGGTGTAAATAATCCTACCACGGCCAATTTCAAATACCAACTGACAAGGCTGAAGACAGCACTGGGAAGAGATACACATATTGAGCTCTCACAAGTCACTTGGAGCTACATCCAGAAAACCACCTGCACAAAACCAAATTAATAGACATTGTACAAAGTGACTGCCTGCCCTGTATCTTCAAAACTGTGAAAAACATGAAACTTGAGGAAAGACTGAAGTCTGTCCCACAATGAAGGAGACAAGACATGACCCCTGGATGTGGCACATGATCCCAGATTGATCCTTTTGCTGTAAAGGATATTAATAGGGACAATTAACAGAATTGAACTGGGTCTCTGGGCGAAAGATATATGGGAGTTCTTTGCATTGTTCTCTCAACATTTCTGTAAGTTTGAAATTGTTTCAAAATAAAATTATGTATTTTTAAAGGTACAAACTGATTACTTTAGATCTGAGCATCAGGGACATGCTGACAGGAGAAAATGTAGGAGGGCTAAGTACCAATAAAGCAGGTTGAAGAGGGTCAAAAATTGTGACTGCTCCAGGCAAGGTTTAGTTTTACCACTGATTGCTATATCATTCATAGTCATTAATTGCTGAAAGTAAGAACTTCACAGAATTATATTAATTTCTCAAAAGGAACACAGGTTACCAAGACTCATATGTTTAAGTAATTCTTCCCATTCCCTTACAAAAGGGGGTAAAATTATTAGGGAAAGACAGTGGGAGTGAGAGATTTATTTTTTAAATATATATATTATGAAATTCTACTTAGAGTATATTTTTTAAAGGGAAGTTACTTCTATTTAAGTGAACTGAAAAATATGTAAAAAAATAAACTGAAGGAAGCTAAATATTTTGATTTTTTTCCTTTCTTTTTTGGGGGGGCAGGGGATCATTTAATAGAATTTCCTCCTTCTCAGGGGAGAATTTAGTGGGGTTTTTTTTTTGTAATTGCATTTTTTTTGTAATTTTTTTTTTTTACGGCATAGTGATTCAATATTAACAGCACGTTGATTTTAAAATAAACACAATTCTAAATCATCATTCCCTATCAAAAACAAAAGCAGGATAGAAAGAAGCTGGTTAGGAATTATTGTCCTACAATATAGAAAGAAATGGTACTTTTTAGTATTATCCACAGAAAGATCTTACCTTTTGATAGCTACACTTTATGCATATAATACACCCACTTAATAAAACCAGAGTTAACAATAGTTTCTTAGACCAACCCAAACACTATGAGTCACAGGCATCTGGGCAGTGAGGTTAGTAGTATGTTGAAAATGGAGACATACAAGTCTACCATGATTTTACATATTCCATGACAGAAACAGTATTTCCTGCATTTGGATTTTTTTAAAATTGAAGTAGAGTTGATATACAATATTATATTAGTTTCAGGTGTACAACATAGTGGTTCAGCATTTATATACTGCTGCACTGGATTCTGAACAAAAAGCATTTGCAAAGATACAATGTGCAATTTCACTGCCATGGTCATGGCTTATAGTTTTATAACTAGCTAATAACTAATTAACACTTGAATCTTTGGACGGCATGACCTGTGTAAAATTTTCTTTAAAGTATTATGCTTGACATTCAAGAAGGGTAGCTCTATGTCAAAAATACTCTTAGGAGGACATGACTTTACATGTAGTATAATTACCCTAGTTCCTTTGTGAGATATAGTGAGAGACAATTTGATTCTTTTCTAAAAAAATGCAAATAAATGTACAATCTACACCATAAGTAAATCATAAAACTGAATTTTTTCACATAAAAAGTTTAGCCAAAAAGTTAACACAACTTTTAAAAACTTACTAGCTTATAAAATATCAAATGTATTGTGTCAAACATGAAAACCACTGTGTTTCTATATTAAAAAACCTAGTGAGGTAATCAAGAACACTCATGATACTCTGTCCTGCCATGGAAAAAATGTTGGAAGTATTTCTTGGTGCTCTCAAAAATATTCAGAGGTATACAAATTGAGCCAACTGAAGATCATCCTTTCAGTATTAAAGGACATTAGAGTTGCTAGGGGGAAGTTAACAGTAACAGATAACTCTTGTTCTAGAACATAGTATGAAATTTCTGGCCTTGCTCTCATTTGCACAAGGTTAGGAATCAAGGAGGAGAGGAGGTTAGAGAAACAGAATGCATAAAATCTCAGATATAAGAAAATGACACAGGGGCCTGCATATAACCATCACTGCTATCTGGAGCTATGCATACACCTTGATTACATACTAACATAGCCCTTCAAAGACTTTTGGGACCCTATGTTTCTCAAGGCATCCTCTACCACACATAAGTTTGAGAGGTGTGTACCAAATTGGGTTTATTTATAGTACCTGTAATCTTTTTAGGACCAGTCCAACTCTAAAATACAGTGACTCTAGCAAATTTAATAAGTTATCTAGTTGTGGCCATAAGATAGTCTTAAAAATCTGGAATATACTGGCATTTACACAGTCTTCATGCTTGTCTGTGGAAGACATCCAATAGACCTTCACCCAGTCTATAGCTTAAATGACTGAACTTTTTAAACTACAGTCAGTAAAAACCAAATTTTAATCCCTGTATCAAAAATTTCTGGTGGAACTGCATACCATTTTAACTTATATTATGCAGTATGCTCCATTCTGTGAAGAAAATCAATTTATTGAATCTAATTTTCACTTTAGTGTTAAAAACAGCAAATATGGAAGCTAAACAGAACAGAAATCTTCAAGGTAGGTCAGTCACACATAGGAATTAACAAGTAACCTGGTTTTATTCTGATATCTGTCTCTAACTCACCAAGTCAATTTATATAAGTTACTTTTTCTACTCAAAAAAGAGCATAATTTCTACTGACTTTGTTTTAATGATATTGTGATCGTCAAATGAATCTTCAAGGACATGAAAGAGTACTTAGGATCCATCTGAATTTTGAAATAGGTATTATGCTGAAGAGATGTAAAATCTACTCTTTTAAATATTTATTTATTTATTTTTGGATGTGTTGGGTCTTCGTTGCTATGCGTGGGCTTTCTCTAGTTGCACAAGCGAGGGCTACTCTTCATTGCGGTGCATGGGCTTCTCACCACCGTGGCTTCTTTTGTTGCGGAGCACTTGGCTCTAGGCACATGGGCTTCAGTAGTTGTGTCTCGTGGGCTCTAGAGTGCAGGCTCAGTGGCTGTGGTGCACGGGCTTAGCTGCTCCGTGGCATGTGGGATCTTCCCGGACCAGACGTGAACCTGTGTCCCATGCATTGGCGGGCGGATTCTTAACCACCAGGGAAGCCCCACGATCTAGATGTAATTCTTCCTATTTAATCTTTCTAGTAGCAACTATAATTATGCTAATTTAAGACAATTAACTGATATTAAAGGGCTAAATCCTTAGGAAATACGGTTGATTTCTACATCTTTTCTAATTGATACTTTGCCTTAATTTTCTCAGGTTTGTAGAATTCTTTTACAATAATTTCCAATTTTTTTCAAATAAGAAATACTATGCCTTATTTTAAAAAGAATAGTTTTATCTTGAGAATGAAATGTACTTAGAGATGATAATAAGTAGGGCATTTCTAACATATAAATACAGGATGTTAAAAAGAGTAGTTTCCAGGGCTTCCCTGGTGGCGCGGTGGTTGAGAGTCCGCCTGCCGATGCAGGGGACACGGGTTCGTGCCCTGGTCCGGGAAGATCCCACGTGCCACAGAGCGGCTGGGCCCGTGAGCCATGGCCGCTGAGCCTGCGCGTCCGGAGCCTGTGCTCCGCGACGGGAGAGGCCACAGCAGTGAGAGGCCCGCGTACCGGGGTGGGGGGGGTGTCTAACATCTAGAAGACCATCAAGTCACCAAATACAAAGCTTAGATATTTGTGTGGTTATGCATTTATTTTCTCATCAGTTATGTTATGCTAATTCAGATACCTTAATGGAAGTATCCAGCTTTTCAACTTGTTATCACCAGAAACAATTTTAAGTCTCAGTTGATATTTCAGTTTAAGCCCTTTCTGATTTATCAAAGCCTGAAACACCAAGACATCATCAAGATTCCAGAAATCAGTTCAGAACTTCTAAAACTAACATTTTTCTTAAGATCTTTTTGTACCCAATATTTAAAACAGTTTCATTCATATGCTGGCAAACTAGGTCGCAAATGAGACAGCTGAAAATACTGCATCTTTAAAAACATTTAGATTATAGTTGTCATGATTAAAGGGAATAAATCCAAAGGGATTTAGCCATTATAATATCAATTACTAGTAGTCAAGGTCATGCTACAGCCCCAAAAGAGGAAAATTAAACTCTGAAACTCATTTGACTAGAGAAACACGGTAGAATTCTAAAGGCACCAACCTGTTAATTTAGGAGGATTCTGAATACTACATAATAATACACCAGTTTCAGACAACGAAAACAACTAAATGATCCCCCCAAAGCAAAACATATCCACTACTCTATTTATAATTGCTTAACAGAAAGTCTTGAGAAATGTTTAAGAAATTGACTCTGCAGTGATAAAACTATCATATCTTTACTGTCAGAAAGTAGAGCTATTTATATACATTTTTTAAAAAGACTAACAGAGAGAGAGAGAGACAGACAGACAGAATCCAACCCAAGTTAAAAACAAAACAAAACAAGGATTTCCCTGGCCACCCAGTAGTTAAGACTCTGTGCTTCCAATGCAGGGGGTGCAGGTACGATATCTCTGGTTGGGGAACGAAGATCCCACATGCCAGCGCAGTGCGGCCAAAAAAAGCCCCACAAAAAGCAAAAAACAAAACCAAACCTGTATCTTCTCTGGAAGAAAACTAAGTGGCTGAAAAAGTCAGAGAATCAACTTAATGCCACATTACTGCAAACTATCAATATTAAAATTTGGGAAAATTTCCCCCCAAATTACAATCAATAAGAATATGCCATGATACAACTGCTTAATTGTATAATGCATGATACACTTTATCATAAGAGCACAATCACAAACTGATAAAACAATGATATTAGTAGAGAAGTTAACAAAAGTGACCGTAAATAGTTACTTGCAGTATTCCTTTTCTTGATTTATTAACTTAGCAACTTTCATCAGTTTTGGTAAATTTTTATTATGGTACAAACAAAAAACCCAAAGTACAAAAACAGAATTTCATATTATAGTATATATTTTATTCTTTCAAATAACAATACCTATGTTTTATTTTAGATAATTGAGGCTAAAAAAAAGTCATACAACTCACATGACATATTAATAAAGCCAATTTTACCTATAGTGCCGATAAAAATTAAATACCCAATTTAATAGAAATAAAATAGTGCTTGAGAAATCACAAAAGAAACTAAAATCAAAAAATCCTAACTGAATATACTTTGATGGTATATATTCATTCTCACATAGATGGATTTACATATATATCAAAGTAAATTTTTATGGTCTCTATTTTTTCATTACCTATAGCATTATAACTTAGCAGAATAAAATCCATAATAGGGCTGTCATATTTAAAGTCATTAGTACTCATTACCTGAGACTGGAGTGCCAGAAAAGGGATAGTGCATTTCTATGCCATATGAAGTCTTGAATAAATACAAACCCTGATAAAAAGAAAGCAGCATGCCAGAGATCTCTGAAGACAGCGCCAACACTGTAAGCGGTGCTTGTACCGTGGCTCTGAACCGCTCCCTCCTGTGTGTTATCTGTGGTACTAGAACCATCTCCTTCCCTATGTACTTCCAAATGGGCTGCTTTTCTTAATTTCCTTCATTAGAAGAGATTAAGAGTGGAAGGTAGCTTTAAAATTTTAACAACCACTTTCTCAGTAGTACATTTAAAAATTTGCTAAACATAAACACAGGAACTTTAATACATAGTAAACTTCAGATTGCTGGATAAAAGTTATGCCAAATATTAAGTATATATTCAAGACCAATTTCTATAAACGTTAAGGCATTGTTCCTTGCTCATACTGACAGGTCAGTGGACATTAGGTTGTAAGGACAACATTGGACAGATATTTACAAAAGCATTCCTTCCCTATGTGAATGCCACCTACTGGCAGATGAAGAAAGAAGAAAATTTAAATTGGAGAGAATTGTAATCTGTGTGATCTGCAGTGCTATTTATCTAATGAGGTATTATTTTTTTCAAAATAAAGAGGACTTAAATCTCAATATCCCAAAACTGCAAATGTCACAATCTCTTAGCAACAATATTCAAAAGAGGAATTGCTCCCAAAAACCCTTAAAACAGAAGTCCACTGTGCTAAGTGGCCAGTAAGACTTGCTATACTTACTCAGTCAAAGGGCAATACTAAACAGCTTCAAATGACATTTAATAAATGGAATTTAGCTGAAAAATTTCCCTGACTTTCGTTTTTGCCAAAGTACAAGATTTTGTAAACAGTGGGAATTATTAGCAATGCCAGCTAACGTGTATTCCCTACATTGATATTAAGTGCCTCAGCAATGAGCTTCAAGAAAGAAAACAAAAACAAAAACAGGTATGGGGTCTCAAAATGGCTCTGAAGCAAATAACAGAAACTAAATCATTCAGTCACTGATTCTGAAGCTCACTGCTTTATTTTAAAAAGCAACTTTACAAGATAACATTTTATTTATTCAAGTCAAGAACAAGCCTGGATTCAAATTACAAAAATCTACAAAAAGATCACTTTTAAACAGACAGTACCTTCTTCTTTTACCTCCTGTACTTAGCGGAGGTTTAGGTGTTCTCGTTGAAACAATCTGGCAGTGCACAGTTCCCAGGAGCAGCATCAGCCATATCGGCCCAATCACTTCCGTCAGAGGTATGCTATGTGGGCTAGAAGCGGAACAGAATAATACTATTGCGGCAACTATAAAAAGGGAAAGAAAATACGTTTAATTATAGATCTGACAGTCACTTCCTCAAAACTTTAAAAGTTGCTCTAACATCGTTCCTTGCCAGATAATTTTTCTAAATTTAAATGAGTCTAAAAGTTACTCCAGACAAGCTCTTTCAGACTATTTTATTGTTTGCCCCTGGCTAACCATGCCATTCAGAAATAAATTCTTGGAACAGGGTAACAGCCAACATGATCTCTAAAGTACACAACTTAATACTGCAATGAAAACTAGACACATAAATCTAAAGGCATTCTTGCTAAGATCACAGACACCCTCCTCAGTTTAGAGGAAACGGGGGACATATAAAGAAATAATTAAAACACCTGTAATGGACTGAATTGTGCCCCCCACCTCCATTCCAAATGTTGAAGTCCTGACCCCCAATGTGACTATCTTAACAGATAGGGCCTATATGATGTAATAAAGGTTGAATGAAATCATAAGGGTAGGGCCTTAATCCAAAAGGACCAGTGTCCCTATAAGTGATAGAGATACCAGAAATCTCTCCCAGCTCATGCACAGAAGAAAGGCCATGTGAGGATATGGCAAGAAGGTGGCCGTCTACAAGTCAGGAAGAGAAACCTCCAACAGACACCAATCCTGACAGCACCTTGATCTTGGACCTCCAGCCTCCAGAACTGTGAGAAAATAAATTTCTGTTGTTTAAGTCCCCCAGTCTGTAGTATTTTGTTATAGTAGCCTGAGTAGACTAAAACAGTATGATAGATAGGTAAGATATGTAATTAAGCTGGAGGTTTATGAAGGAATTTTGATGACTAACTCTCAGAGTTAATGTAACTCTGAGAGAATAAGTAGTTGACCAAGTACGTAAAAGGAAAAAAGGGCTACCCAGGCAAAGAGAGTTACCCCAAAAGCATATAGGTTACAAAAAAAAAGGCATAGAATGTTTAAGAAAGAGTAAAGAGCTAATTTAGTCTGGTTAAAATTGGGGAGAAATTCAATAAGAGACTGACTGAAAACTTGGCTTTTTATCTTGAAGGCAATGATAATTAGGAAAATTTAGAACTTAAGAGGCTGGTTTGGATTCGTTAATTTAAAAGGTAAATGGACAGAAGGTAAAAGACAAGGGCATGATAGAAGCAAGAAGTAGGGATAGAGCTGAGAATACATAGTTGAGATACTTAAAAGGCATGTGTCTGAAGTGAAAAACTATAAGTAGTTATATAAACCCAGTCTGACTGCAAATAATTCTTCTACTCTTCAGGAGATGAAGGTGGGATAGAGAATGAGGACATAGCTCAGAGCACTATACCCTACTCAACATGCAAGGAGGTGGAAGCACAGGGGTTTCTAAAGGCACTAGCAGACTGCTGAGGGTCATTAGGGTCATATCACAGCTTTGTCACTGGCTACATAACTTGGAACAGGTTAAGTCACTTTTTATTTTTAGTATTTATTTATTTAGGCTGCGCCTGGTCTTACTTGTGGCACACGGGATCTTTGTTGCGGCATGCAGGATCTTTAGTTGCGGCATGTGGGATTTTTAGTTGCAGCACACAGGCTCTTTTTTTGTCATTGTTGTTACGGCATGCAGGCTCTTAGTTGCGGCATGCGGGATCTAGTTCCCTGACCAGGATTCGAACCCGGGCCCCCTGCATTGGGAGTGCAGAGTCTTAACCATTGGACCACAAGGGAAGTCGCTAAGTGACTTTTCAAACTAAGCTTTGCTAGGAGAGTGTTCAGTGTTCAATCCTTATACACACTAATAATGTTAAACTTCGGTTTGGAACTGAAAATACCTCTTTTTCATGCCTGATCTAAGCTGTGTTCCCTAACCATAACCCTATTTAATTTAGGCAAGCCAGTAAGTGAATTTCAGCCACAGCATGTGAACTAGTTACACTGCAAACTTGTTTGCCTTCAAATACTAGAAAGCAACAATATCAAAAAAACACAATGCACAGTGGTTACAATGAATGGTACTGATTAATTATCACTCTAATAAGCAATTGCAATTTCTAACCACTTTAGAAGAAAGTGTTCTCCTCTAGGTAAACTAGATAGCCTTAGAAGATAACTACAAGTTCACTCCCTCTTATGTATATAAGATACACCCTGGCTTAAAAAAACAACTTTACCTAAATAGAAGTCTTTCATTTTTACTGTATTTTCATTTACTTAAAAGATATTATCTTTTACTTAGCATTTGTTGATTAAACATATTTAAATAATCATTCGGGATTCTGATTGTGTTTTTTAAAAAAATAAAAGACATTAAAGAGACTGAAAGGGTACCACCAAACTAAACTCGTTGCTTTGTTAGAGCAATGGAATGTGAACGGCCTCTTCTTTTAGGCTGCAAGCGCTCAGGAGCACTGGGCATTTTGCGCTGCAGGCTGCTGTGATGGGAGGCAGCGTCCCAGAGGTGTGATGCATGTGGCTCGAGGTCAGACTGCCTGGGTTCGACCTGGGCTCTGCTACCCTTGGTGACTGTGTGGCTTTGGGCCCTTGGGTCCTTCAGGTCCTGTGTCTATAAGCTACGCATAATAATAGTACCCATTCTTCACTGGGTTGTTGTATTAAATGAGTGTCTGTGAAACGCACTTAGAACAGTACATGGCATGTAGAATTTCAATACAGAATGAGGACAGTCTCGGAATACAAAGGTTAAGAGGAAAAACAAAAACACTGCTGAGAAAGGAAAAATGAACTTCAAGGCTGCATAAAAAAAAGACTGGTGTGCAGTCAGAATGACCATCATCAAAAAATCTACAAACAATAAATGCTGGAGAGGGTGTGCAGAAAAGGGAACCCTCTTGCACTGTTGGTGGGAAAGTAAATTGATACAGCCACTATGGAGAACAGTATGGAGGTTCCTTAAAAAACTAAAAATAGAACTACCATATGACCCAGCAATCCCACCACTGGGCATATACCCTGAGAAAACCAGAATTCAAAAAGAGTCATGTACCACAATGTTCACTGCAGCTTTATTTACAATTGCCAGGACATGGAAGCAACCTAAGTGTCCACTGACAGATGAATGGATAAAGAAGATGTGGCACATACATACAATGGAATATTACTCAGCCATAAAAGGAAATGAAATTGAGTTATTTGTAGTGAGGTGGATGGACCTAGAGTCTGTCATACAGAGTGAAGTAATTCAGAAAGAGAAAAACAAATACCGTATGCTAACACATATATATAGAATCTAAAAAAAATAAATAAAAGGTCATGAAGAACCTAGGGGCAGGATGGGAATAAAGACACAGACCTACTAGAGAATGGACTTGAGGACACGGGGAGGGGGAAGGGTAAGCTGGGATGCAGTGAGAGAGTGGCGTGGACATATATACACTACCAAATGTAAAACCAATAGCTGGTGGGAGCAGCCACATAGCACAGGGAGATCAGCTCGGTGCTCTGTGACCACCTAGAGGGGTGGGATAGGGAGGGTGGGAGGGAAGGAGACGCAAGAGGGAGGAGATATGGGGATATATGTATATGTATAGCTGATTCACTTTGTTATACAGCAGAAACTAACACACCATTGTAAAGCAATTATACTCCAATAAAGATGTCTAAAAAAAAAAAAAGAGACTGGTATGTATGTATATGTTGGGCTGCATTTGGAAGAGACTGTAATTTTTAAAAATCTCTCAATTTGTATTTTTCTTTAGCCATCCACAGATTCAAATTTTCATAAAGTTATTTTGGAAAATAACTGCTTTGTTTTCTCTAACATTTTAAATACCAAACTAGTTGTGTCTTATTAAATGAAATATCACAATAAATGTTTATTTTCATACTCAGTAGTAGTTAGCATATGTTAGAAATAAAAAAGCCTTAGTAATCCTAAGAATAAAATATGCTGAAAGTTAAAAGCAAACTGCATTTCTATCAATTATACCTTGAAGAAGATAAAGGACTAGAAGCCAGAAAAAGATGACTTTTGATGTTACTTGTAACCACCACCGGAAGAAAAAGGGAAAAAATACAACACGAACGATTCCCTTTCTAGTCAGAGAAGTCCATGGACTTTCAGGTTTTGCCTTAGCAAATGCAGACCCTGAGAAAAGTAACAAAATGACAGAGAACATTTATTACTCTTTAATTTCCTTAAAGAAAAAATTTCAACATTTGAAGAACAATAAAACATGAAATTTTATTTTGTACTATGAGTGGGAACTGTCCAATTTTGGGTAGGAGACACTTTTAAAAACATTATTCATGTTATCATATTAACTCAGGTACTTTGGAAAAAAAACTATTTTTAACTGAATAACAGCAAAATTTCTCCCACATATTTTATAAATACAAGACAATGTTCAAATGTCAGTTCCAGTTAGGAATTAAAAATACCACTTTAATTTTTATAACAAGCCTTATTGTGTGCTAGGCAAATACGAGCTGCTTTTCTCTTACACTTATTAGTTCTTGGAATGATTCTTAGTGGGAGAAAAGACTAGTCAGTGGTATTTAAATGCTTCCATCCTCTCTTTTTTTTTATACTATTTCTGACTTCATTTAGACTCACATTGCTTCTATTTCTACAAACATATATATCTAACCCATTTTGAATTCTGTTTCTTCAAGGTCAATTTCTAACTTCATTAAACATTTGTTTATTCAAGACTCACCTCTTACAAGATCGACATCTATGAGATCTGGTTTCACATGTGCTGTTTTCTTTGGTTTATTCCTTAACCCCTGTAATATATTAAAAGTAGTACTAATAAGAGAGCAGATCTTTAAAGTCCTCATCACAAGGAAAAAAAAAATTGTAACTATGTATGGGGACAATTATTTAAACTAGACTTACTGTGGGGATCATTTCTCAATATATAAAATATCAAGTTATTATGGTTTACACCTGAAACTAATATGTCAATTATAACTCAATAAAAAAGTAGTATTGAAATTCATTATATATACATATATTTTTAAAACCCAGAATCAACACTTAAAAATTTCAATTAAAAAGGAAAACTTTAATATAATGGACAAAAACTAACACGTTATATATTTGTTACAAATGGAACACAACTATAGTATTGTAATAAATTTTATTACCTTCCCAAAGGATAAATTTAGGCGCATATGCAACATGTCAGGCCTATTTATTACTAAAAGCATAATTCTAAAACAAAGACTATTGCTACCAATCAATTTGGATTACAGCCTGAGATGGTCCAGGAGACTGTGGTGGCCCCAGTTTTGCACAGGGAAGTGTTGAAGCTGGCTAGGAGAGCAGTGGCCCTGAAGGGCCCTTAAGGTGTGATGCTGGGGGCATTCCTGCAGAAAGCAGTGGATCACAGAGCTGAGAACAGACAGGGATGCAGATTTCTTAGCAGATGCCAGCATGTAGGGGTGAGACCCAGAGAGGATGATGCACATCTCACGGTTGCCACTATCTTCACATGCCAACCACTAATCAGACCACAATGCAACCTTATCACCTCATACCTTAGATGCCATGCCCAGTAGGAGGAGGGAGAAGGCAGAAATCATGAATTGAATTAGTTTCAACTTGGAATTACTGAACACTAAGATTAAGTTTCTGCCATCAGTGTACAGAGTTAGAGTAGGGCTAGAGATCAAAATCAATGAAAAAACTATCAAAACATAAATTACACTTTATAACTTAAGACTAGGATGTTAAGAATTGGAGGAGCTTAGGCTAAACTCCTTGGAATCCAAGTGCTTAGCGATGACACAGTGTTTCAATGATTTGCTTATTGTTCATTCAATCCACCAAGTAACCTGGCAGTAAATCCTTTGTTTAGTCCTAATCCAAGTAACAATGACCCCTTAAATTAAAAATTTGATCAAGTACTGCCTTTATCTAAAACAAAGAATAAGACAGCATTTGAGCTCAGAATTAACTGAGATGTTTAAACCAAAAATGTACCCTGAAATCAAGATGCAATTAACCTCTGAACTCCTTCAAATAGTCTGTCCATGTGAAGTTGCGAACTACCCAGATACAAAAACAAAAGAGAAAGAAGGGTGAGGGCTGAAGACATAGCCATGATAATCTTATATACAGTCAATCCTCATATTCATAGACTCCATATTTGCAAATTCACCTATTCACTAAAATTTATTGGTCTCTAAAATCAATACTTGCTGTGATTTTGCAGTCATTTGTAGATATGCACAGAGTGAGAGTGGCAAAAAATTTGAGTCACTCAATGTTCACATTTCCAGTTGAGGTCAAACAAGGCAACACTCTGCCTTCTTGCTTCAGCTTTCTTGTTTCAGTTCCTTTTCACAGTCTATTTAACGTCAAATCTTTTGCATTTTTTGTATTTTGTCGGTAATTTTGTGGTTTAAAATGGTCCCCTAGATAGTGCTGACATGCGGTCCAGTGTTCCTACGTACAAGAAGGCTGTGACGTGCCTCACTGAGAAAATGTGTTAGGTAAGCTCTGTTCAGGCATGAGCTGCTGGCCATGAGTTCAATGTTAATGGATCAACAACATATATTAAATAAGGTGTCATAAAACAAGGTTATGTATTGACCAGTTGACGAAAGTGCTGTGACTAGGGACTCACAGGAACTTAACTCTGTATTTCTCCTAAGAGCAAGAGTCAATATTCACTAATTCAGTGTTCATGGCGACTTGAAAGGACATAACTACTGCAGATAATAAGAAACAACTCTATCTGTACTTCACTTCCCATTTTAATGTCATGACAGAGTGGCTGATAGACTATAAATCATTCCCAATATTTTGCAAATTGGAAAGGCAATACTAATAATACATGTATTTAAACAAAAATTCATTAATCAAGCACTATTCAAATTTGGCATCAAGTCTGTATGATATTTTACCTTTATTAGCGCCAACAAATTTGAAAACAGTAACGTATTTTACTTTACTTCTGTCTTTTATATATTATTTTTCTAGCACTTTGAAAATAACCTTACTGCCAATGTTTATAACAAATCTGAAGCTTAATTTACTGCCGTATACCTAAAATTTTCATCAAGATTGTTTTAAAAACTTAAAGCCCTTATAAAAGGAACAGTAAATTGTTTTGATTTATGCAATTATGTTGTTTTTCAACATGCTCATTCTACTTGACCTTTTTAATATGTGGTTCATTTCCTATTTTATATTTTATTAAAACATTTATTTTGAGCTACATTGTAAAGTCATAGCATAATTGCCAACTTCGACAAAACTTCCCCCTCAAGGTGGCCTATCAGAATATGTAAAAGGTTTAAAGAAAGATAAAGAAAAATTTCACTGACAAATCTTCTAACATTAGTGACTTTATTCACAAAAATAAAAGATATTAGGACCAAGGTGTCAGCCTTCATAAAAGGTGATTTTAATTAAGTAGATATTTTAAGTAGGACAATTTTTAAATTGGTTTAAACTACATTCACACAAAACAGCATAGCTTTCAGTACTAAATATAATTATGAACTTCAAGAAATTTGAGTGAACAAACAAAAAAGGAAAACTAACTTAGTTTCAGAAAAAGATTTTTTAAACTACTGGTTTAACTAGAAAGTAGAAATTATCAAGTACTGGGCTTCCCTGGTGGCGCAGTGGTTGAGAGTCCACCTGCCGATGCAGGGGACACGGGTTCGTGCCCTGGTCTGGGAAGATCCCACATGCCGCGGAGCGGCTGGGCCCGAGAGCCATGGCCACTGAGCCTGCGCGTCCGGAGCCTGTGCTCCGCAAAGGGAGAGGCCGCAACAGTGAGAGGCCCGCGTACCGCAAAAAAAAAAAAAAAAAAAAAAAAGAAAGAAAAGAAATTATCAAGTACTGTGAATACAATTAATCTCCAAGAATCCAAATAATATATTCTTTATTGAATATACACTTACACTCCTATAGTACATTCCTAAAGGGCAATGACACAAATAAGTATGAAGTTTTGAATTTTTCAAAATATCTAAGCACACACATAATGTTGAGCCAAAAAGCTTACAAGTTCTGTTTAAGTTTAGAAGGTACTTCTGGTCAACGATCCAGACTTCACATGCATGGAACTATTAATACGTAGACTCTATCAAAGGACATAACCATCAGTTTCACTTTCCGGAAATCCTGTTTAGTTTCCCCAATCCCTTTTTTCCTTTACAATGACTTTAAATAACACAGTTCGTTCTGTTGAAGCTTTACAACTCTAGTACGTGCTAAAACACGGGGAAGTCCACATTTACTTTTAAATTTGGGTCAAGGTGATCAGAAAACTACAGTTTTCAGTTATAATTTCTAAAACGTTTAAGAAAAAAATCACTTGCAACTCAGAAAAGACTTTACACTTTAGCAATATCAGCTAGGGTCTTTAATATAAAAAAATTTCCAAGAAATATATTTTCATGGCTTTCTTTGATTTCTTTAGTTGTTGCTCACTGCTTTGACAGATAATAAAAAAATCGATTACCTAAAAGGACAAACTCAATACATTTGTTAGTGTTCTCTAAGCAACAGGTACAGTGCTTTTGTTCTTTTAAATCAAATATTAACATTAATACACCACAGTTACACACTTCTCTACCTTCCTTAGAATAAATACAAAATTATTTTACACTATAAATAATTTGCTTCCACTTGAATGTTTAAGAAAAATGTCACACTTGTCAACAAATTAACCTTTTTAATTCAAAATAACAAAAGTTTTTTTTGTTTGTTTGGGTTCTTTTTGCGGTACGCGGGCCTGTCACTGCTGTGGCCTCTCCCGTTGTGGAGCACAGGCTACAGACGCGCAGGCTCAGCGGCCATGGCTCATGGGCCCAGCCGCTCCGCGGCATGTGGGATCTTCCCGGACCAGGACACGAACCTGTGTCCCCTGCATCGGCAGGTGGACTCTCAACCACTGAGCCACCAGGGAAGCCCAAAAGTAAGTTTTAATACTGTTTTTAGTTCTTCAATTACTATTACAAAGTACTATTACAAAGTATATATATATATATATATTTATATTTGGGGGAGGGGATTAAGTTTCAAAAAACATCCAAATGTGCCAACTGGTAACACAATCTCTCAAGGTACTTAACATTCCCTGTCCAACAAGTTAAAGACTGTCAAAGAGAATAAAAGATTTCAAGGCATCTTACTAGACCTCTCTGCTGCCCTTTATTTGTTTAACTTTTCCAGCTCTTCATGATAGTCTCAGACCGTTGTCTCATAGATCTCTCACTTCTCTTTCCTCCTTCACTTACATCTCTTTTTTTTAACCTATCCATTAAATGTTGTTTCCCAGTGTTCTGTTCTCAGCCTTTTTCTCTCATCATTCAACGTAAATCCACTCACTCCTATAGCTGTATCTGTATAATGTGTATAATACATAAAACACACATATATATATGGGTAGATGAAATACATAATTACAAATGAGATAAATTCAATTAAGAGAGGGATGTATAGTTCTCTGTTGGGATGCAAAGTGGGGAAGCAGCCCTGGGGAGGTTAGGAAAGATTTCACAGAGGAAGTGACTCATGAGCTGAGTTTGACAGACATTAGAGAGAATTTGGAAGACATTCCAGACAGAATGTTTTACACACACACACACACACACACACACACACACACACACACACACACACACACACACACACACACACACACACACACACACACACACACTAGTGCTGCCTTAGTGAAGCTGTTAAAATAGAAATTTAATCAGGTAACTTTTTCTGCTTAAAATCCTTCAATGTCTCTCCCATTGTTTTCCAGATTATGCCTAGACTCTTGAGTAAAGCAGTTAAGCCCCTTCAAGATCTGACTTCCATTTCCTTTCATGTTTTACTCCTAATCACTCTAATCGCCCTCCTCCACCCAACCTATTAGCCATCAAGTTCCCTGAGGATTCTGAGTCAGTCATGCTCCTTCCTTCCTTCATATATATTTTCATATGCTCTTCATTCTGTCTGGAATGTCTTCCTCATTCTCTCTAATGTCTGTCAAACTCAGTTCATGAGTCACTTCCTCTGTGAAATCTTTCCTAACCTCCCCAGGGCTGCTTCCCCACTTTGCATCCCAAGAGAGAACTACACATCTCTCTCTCTTTTTTTTTTTTTTTTTTTTTTTTGCAGTACGCGGGCCTCTCACTGCTGTGGCCTCTCCCGTTGCAGAGCACAGGCTCCAGACGCGCAGGCTCAGCGGCCATGGCTCACAGGCCTAGCCGCTCCGTGGCATGTGGGATCCTCCCGGACCGGGGCCGAACCCGTGTCCCCTGCATCGGCAGGCGGACTCTCAACCACTGTGCCACCAGGGAAGCCCCACATCCCTCTCTTAATTGAACTGATCTCGTTTGTAATTATGTATCTCATCTACAAAATTATAATCTATTTTATCTTTCTGTCCCCATGATTTAATCCTATATTTAAGACATAGTAGGTGCTCACTGCACCTTTGTTAACTGTATTAATTCTTCATGAAAATAGTTCAAAGATTAAAATTAACAAATGGCAAAGAATCTTCCTCTTCATTATAGATCATTAAGTTGTCTAAACACTGAAATTTTTAAGTAACTATAGACACTGGTTTTCAATCTAATATAAACCTTTCTGCACAAAATATAAACTGTCAAGCAACTAAAGTAACATTCTCTGGGCCAATATTAAGTTTAGCTCGTGCAGGAACACACTGATTAGTATCATCTATGCAAATGAAAAATATAAACCTTATTACTGAAAAGGTGTGACTGCTGAGAAACAGAACAAATTTAGTTAAAAATAGTTCCCATGTTAGCAAGGTAGCCTATGAGAGTGTCTTATCAGCGTTAAATGATTACATGTCCAAGAAGAAACTATGAACTACGAAAACATTTCAATTAATGCTTTACTTTCCTAAATTCTTTCAAAAAATGACCAACTTTTCAGCAACTCTATTTGCGTCCAAGTCATTCTGTTAGTAGCACCAAAAAGCAGATCTCAATTAAACAGAGCAGCGCTTGCACAGGATCACTCAGGCGGGAAAAATCCTGAAACACTTACCCGTTTAATAAACTGTACAGAGCAATGACAGCGTCAAAAGGGAGGAAAAGCAAACTAGAAGTATAAGGTGACAAGTGACAGGGGGAAAGAGCTGACAAAAAATAATCATGAGAAATTAGAGTTTAAAAGAACAGAAAGATGCTAAAGAACAAAAAGAGGAAAACCATCAGAGGCAAAGACACATGAATATGTCCTCATAAAAGAGTTTACCTCTTTATTTAAAAGTTTGGATAGCGTAAGTAATATTAATTTGTACCTTAAAAGGTCGACAGAAAGATATTAAATAAACTGTGGTTAATAATCAATTTATAGAATATACAAAATGAAATAAATTTGTTACCTTGATTTCTCTTTGTTCAACAGATTTTTCCCATATTTGTTGATCATATGCTCCAATCTATGAAAATAAATTAAAAATAATACTACATTAAATGATCATTGTTGGAACCCATCCAACAGGTATAACTCGGTTGAATTACAAGCAACTTAATGTTTATTCAGCGCAGATTAGATCCAGCTCTGTCTCAGACTTCTGTGATCAGTACTGTATGGCAGTGGTTCTCAAAGGATGCTTGCAGGACCAGCAGTTTTAGCATCTTCTCGAAACTTGATAGAAATGGTAACTCTCTGGTTTCAGCCCAGAATTACTCAATCAGAAATAGGGATGTGATACTCAACAATGTTTGTAAAAAACCCTCTAGATTATTCTGATACACTACTAAAGTTTAAAAGCCTGGGGCAGTGACCCTAGGGAATTTTTATTTTGAATAAACATAATTGCTACAGCCCTGGTACATTCAAGAAAAAACTCCCAAGTGATTAATTCTTTATGGAGTCATTTTTAAAGAAAAAAAAATCAATATTCTACAGAAGTAAAAATTCATAAGCAGGTAGACCACAATTACCAATTAGATTAAGGTTTAAATTGAAAAATATAGTCAGGAAAGCAACTGAAGACACAGGGAAAAGCATCAAGAAGTAGAATTCCTTGTACCTTCTGTGCCTATTACTCTTGGATGCTGGGAAGGTCTCTGAACTATACCTTCACCTGGGCAGGATGAACAAACCATTCTTACTGTTCCTAACCAAGTTCTCTGTTACCTCCTATTGTCTCCAGTTTCCACTTAATTTCCTATATCCAATAGAATACTGAAGTGGGTCAACAGCCTATAGTTTAAACTGAGAGTCTTCATTATTAGTATTAATTGAAAATTAGAATCCTGAGACATTAAAATTACTTCAGATAATTACAATTTAGAGACTGGAGACAGAGACCAGAGATAGGCAAAGATATGAGTAAGTTCAGGAAAATATTTTCTGAATCACAAAACCTTTCTACCCAAAAGTCCTCTTAGCTACATGTTATTTTTAAAATCTCGTTTCAAGAAATGAGAAATTGAGAATATGAGAAGGGTTTAAAGATAGATATAAAGAAGCTTAAAAATGATTTATTAAGTCATTTTTTAAAGGTGTGACTTGTTATAAAGACTTTTTAAGGATGTACATGTGTTTGTACATTTTCTAGCAGAGAGAGAGCAACACCCAGACACCCAGTGTGGATCTGGGGATGTTCCATAATAGCCCGTCATTTCTATTATCTCTCCTACATATTACCTTATTCATTCTAATTTCTCTGGTCCTTTAAATACTGTTCTTTTTCATCACATTCCTGTGACTCCTTTCTTATTTTAAAAAGCACTTTATGATATAATAATACCCTGCATATTAAAATCTTATAACACCTAGACCAAGCCACACAGGCTGAACAACTGACTCATACTTAACCAAAGCTGCCATCAGTCTCTATAAAGCACGATTAGTAAGTCCTAGGTAAGCAATAACCAAACGGTTAGACCTAATGGCAGAGCTGACCTGCGGTTACTAATTGCCCCTCAATCATCTTCCTTAAAATCAGAAAAGAAGTATGGGAACACAGATTCCACAGGAGCAGTTCTGCTCTAACTTGATAACTCAGAATGACTAGGCTTGATTCAATTAAATGTTATTTTTTAAATGTGTAACTATTTCAATGCACTGCATACTCTTCAGTGAAACAACAATCAAAACTAATAAAGAATATGTACCAGTACGTTTAATAATTATTTTGGCAGTATTTTGTTTTCACATACAAAACGATTGCACTAGGTTCTCTTTTTAAAGAACTGTGGGTTTTTTTTAAATTAATTGATGTATTTATTGGTCACGCTGTACAGCATGTGGGATCCTAGTTCCCCAACCAGGGATCGAACCTGTGCCCCCTGCAATGGAAGTGTGGAGTCTTAACCACTGGCCTGCCAGGGAAGTCCAAGAACTGTGTTTTTATTTCAAGATGACTCAAGAATATGGACATGGAAATATATATCCCACAGTCCTAAAGTCAGGGAAAATAAAATAATGCATGTGCAATAGACTAAGTCAGAAAAGCATGTCAGTACAACCACAGCGTGGTACTGAATAGCTCCAGGTTTTTAAAAAGGTATAGAAAGTCTAATAAACCTTGCAGTGAAGTAGTGACTAAAAGTGGAAAAGTTTTTTGAAGGCTGAGGTTCTTGCAGGCAGCAGAATGGTGATGGGGAATATTCCTATAAAAAGGATATAAAAAGGAAAATGATGGCTTGTTTTACTGGCTAATCAACTTTTCTTCAAAGATTTGATGTGTGAGAGGAAGGACAACTTTTACTATAATAGAATATACCGTGTGGGATCTTAATTTTTTTTTAACCAGGTAAGTGTCATTTTCAATTACAAGCAATTAAATGTCTCAAAAAGTGGAAACATCAGCTCTCCTTTGCAGCAGACTTTTTTTTGTTTTTAAAATACTACCAGAATGGACCCTTTAGTTACATACACAAATTGGCTTCTTTACTGAAGAAAACTGTGAGGGTGCCTTTAAAGCTAAACACAGGTGCTTCAGGAGATGTTCAGGGTTCTGCTTAGTGATGCATATGCCATTAACAAACTACCCTCACATATGAATTCAGACTTAATTGTCTCTGAAAATTGTTTCTTGGGATATGTGTGTAGTACCTCAGAGCCATCATGAAATCAGAGTGGTGGCAGGATACTAGAAGGGACAGGGAAGGAATTCAGAAGGGAAGGCTCCTTTCTGACCTAAAGCCTCACTTTCTTCCACTCTGAAATCTGGCAAGATAGAAGATTAGAACATCTGCAGCTGGGGTCAAGCTTTTCCCTTGAAAGAAACATAATCTTATGGTCAATCATAATTGAGCAAGAAAAGAAGTGAAACAGACTGAAGAAGAGAAGAATCATCTTCCCAAGACTTAAGGTCATGGATCAAGAATAATTTGCAGGCTGTGTTAAAAAAAAAATTAAAAAACAATTTGACAAGTTTTTCAAAGGTTCTATACTACTTCGGACATACACATACTTGGCAGACTTGACTAAATCACCTAAACTTGATAGCTGTTTCTTTTTTGTATTTCTTCTACAAAAAAAGTAAATAACAAGGCCAAGTTCAAATATAGTTCTCTGTGAAAAATCAGGAAGAAAATAACTACATTATTTTTTTAATGTCATACAAAAGATTAAAGGAAGCTCTGTAGTAACATCTGTCTAACAGAACAGGAATTTTAATCAGATAATATGTTCTTTAATTGGGAAAAATATTATGTAATATTTTGGCCACTTTCAAATTTAAGCTACCTCCTAACTGCTCTTTCCTGACCCACAAAATGCCTCCACTGTTTGGGTGTTTAGAAAAGTGCCTAACATTCTATGGGAACAAAAGGATATATATGCAAACAGTGTTTTGTTGGTAGACAGAAATACCTAGGTAATTAATGTATGAGAAGTTCTATGAATTTTCAACCATATTCTTCACGTGACAATGTGTTTCAAGGAGGGAAAAACATTGTTTCTATTGTATTATAAGAGAGGACTCTGAAATCCTGATTTACATTTGATGTGCAGCGAACTGTTTTGTACGTGTTAAGAAAGTAAAGTTCATTTTCTGGTGCCTGGTTATAGTAAGCGAAGTTTATCAATGCTCTGGTATTACTCCCACAGATGCCCTGAACACCTTAAGCCTCAGGTGTACTCTTACCCAACCAGGGCTGATCTACAGTCAGCTTTTCTCGCCTGGTCCCAGAAGACCAAACACTGCCCTCTATAGATTCATGCTGTATCTTCAACAACAGGTCTGGCAATCCTACATGGATCACTTACACTACTCCCCATAATGACAGCAAGGATAATTCTAAATTTTCTTTTCACAGGCTTTAATTCCTAATTACTCTGAACATAACACTTCAATTACTTCCACTTCTAAGATCGAAGCCATAAGATGCAAATGTTAAAACTGGTGAAAAAAAATACAAACAGAAAATATCTGAGGGACCAGTGTCCTGAAAGTGGTAAAAAAAAAATTTTTTTTAAGAAAAAAATTAGAAAAGAAATTGAGATACTATAACTTAGTAATATCAAGTGGATTAAAATTGAACTTAAATAGATGCTTTCTGACCTACTGAAAACCTACTTATAAAAGGCGAGTGGATGTAGCTAATATGCTACAGTAAGTATGTATGTAAATATATATAGCAGACATTTTACAAGGATACATGAAAGCCATTAATAGTGAGGACAGCTCTTTTACTTTCTGCTTTATATTCATTGATCCTATATCACTTTTTCTCCCTACAATGGATAAATACTATTTTTATAAAGCAGGATTCTAACCCAGGTCTGATGAACTGCAAAGTAATTTAAATTAGTTAACTAAGAAATTAATATGTTTCTGTCAATGAATATTAACTTTACAAGGAATTATCTACCTCCGCCTATCATCATTCTTATTTTTTATCTTTCTATATACTGAGACAAACAAAATGGGGAAGGGGAAAAAGAGGGGCGGGACAAAGAGAGGGGAATGAGGGAGGGGCAGTCAGGGATGGAGAGATAGAGAGGGATGAGAGGAGAGAACTGGTAGGTAGAGAAAAAGATGGTCTTTGTCTAGGTGTCTGCCAGAGTCGGCTCTGACTTCTAAGGAAAAAAAAATTGTAACGAAAATGAAGGTATCAAGAATACAAATATTGGGCTTCCCTGGTGGCGCAGTGGTTGAGAGTCCGCCTGCCGATGCAGGGGACACGGGTTCGTGCCCAGGTCCGGGAAGATCCCACATGCCGCGGAGCGGCTGGGCCCGTGAGCCATGGCCGCTGAGCCTGTGCGTCCGGAGCCTGTGCTCCACAACAGGAGAGGCCACAACAGTGAGAGGCCCACGTACCGCAAAAAAAAAAAAAAAAAAAAAGAATACAAATATTAAAACCCAGGTAATAATTAGATGGTGAAGTGCGAAACATGCATCACTTATGGTCCTAGAAAAGAAGTATCTTTTTTTTTTTTTTTTTTTTTTGTGTGTGTGTGTGTGTGGTACGCGGGCCTCTCACTGTTGTGGCCTCTCCAGTTGTGGAGCACAGGCTCCGGAGGCACAGGCTCAGCGGCCATGGCTCACGGGCCCAGCCACTCCGCGGCATGTGGGATCCTCCCGGACCAGGGCACGAACCCGTGTCCCCCGCATCGGCAGGCGGACTCTCAATCACTGCGCCACCAGGGAAGCCCCGAAAAGAAGTATCTTTGAAAAACAATTTAAAAAGCTACTCTTGGGTGATCTGATTACTACTTAGGTCATCACATTCAGAAGAGCAGTGGTTCAGATGTCAAGAGGCTAAAGAGAAGGTGTCCCTTCAAAAAGGTAGTTACAACCTGGAAGAGATGGACAAATTCTTAGAAATGCACAACCTGCCAAGGCTGACTCAGGAAGAAATAGAAAATATGAATAGACCAATCACAAGCACTGAACTTGAAACTGTGATTAAAAATCTTCCAACAAACAAAAGCCCAGGACCAGATGGCTTCACAGGCGAATTCTATCAAACATTTAGAGAAGAGCTAACACCCATCCTTCTCAAACTCTTCCAAACAATATCAGAGGAAGGAACACTCCCAAACTCATTCTACGAGGCCACCATCACCTTGATACCAAAACCAGGCAAGTATGTCACAAAGAAAGAAAACTACAGGCCAATATCACTGATGAACATAGATGCAAAAATCCTCCACAAAATACTAGCAAACAGAATCCAACAGCACATTAAAAGGATCATACACCATGATCAAGTGGGGTTTATTCCAGGAATGCAAGGATTCTTCAATATACGCAAATCAATCAATGTGATACACCATATTAACAAGTTGAAGGAGAAAAACCATATGATCATCTCAATAGATGCAGAGAAAGCTTTCGACAAAATTCAACACCCATTTATGATAAAAACCCTGCAGAAAGTAGGCATAGAGGGAACTTTCCTCAACATCATAAAGGCCATATATGACAAACCCACAGCCAACATTGTCCTCAATGGTGAAAAACTGAAACCATTTCCACTAAGATCAGGAACAAGACAAGGCTGCCCACTCTCACCACTCTTATTCAACTTAGTTTTGGAAGTTTTAGCCACAGCAATCAGAGAAGAAAAGGAAATAAAAGGAATCCAAATTGGGAAAGAAGAAGTAAAGCTGTCACTGTTTGCAGATGACATGATACTATACATAGAGAATCCTAAAGATGCTACCGAAAAACTACTAGAACTAATCAATGAATTTGGTAAAGTAGCAGGATACAAAATTAATGTACAGAAATCTCTGGCATTCCTGTACACTAATGATGAAAAATCTGAAAATGAAATCAAGAAAACACTCCCATTTACCATTGCAACAAAAAGAATAAAATATCTAGGAATAAACCTACCTAAGGAGACAAAAGACCTGTATGCAGAAAATTATAAGACACTGATGAAAGAAATTAAAGATGATACAAATAGATGGAGAGATATACCATGCTCCTGGATTGGAAGAATCAATATTGTGAAAATGACTCTACTACCCAAAGCAATCTACAGATTCAATGCAATCCCTATCAAACTACCACTGGCATTTTTCACAGAACTAGAACAAAAACTTTCAAAATTTGTTTGGAAAAACAAAAGACCCCGAATAGCCAAAGCAATCTTGAGAACGAAAAACGGAGCTGGAGGAATCAGGCTCCCTGACTTCAGACTATACTACAAAGCTACAGTAATCAAGACAGTGTGGTACTGGCATAAAAACAGAAAGATAGATCAGTGGATCAGGATAGAAAGCCCAGAGATAAACCCACGCACATATGGCCAACTTATCTTTGATAAAGGAGGCAGGAATGTACAGTGGAGAAAGGACAGCCTCTTCAATAAGTGGTGCTGGGAAAACTGGACAGGGACATGTAAAAGTTTGAGATTAGATCATTCCCTAACACCATACACAAAAATAAGCTCAAAATGGATTAAAGACTTAAATGTAAGGCCAGAAACTATCAAACTCTTAGAGGAAAACATAGGTAGAACACTCTATGACATAAATCACAGCAAGATCCTTTTGGACCCACCTCCTAGAGAAATGGAAATAAAAACAAAGATAAACAAATGGGACCTAATGAAACTTCAAAGCTTTTGCACAGCAAAGGAAACCATAAACAAGACCAAAAGACAACCCTCAGAATGGGAGAAAATATTTGCAAATGAAGCAACTGACAAAGGATTAATCTCCAAAATTTATAAACAGCTCATGCAGCTCAATAGCAAAAAAACAAACAACCCAATCCAAAAATGGGCAGAAGACCTAAATAGACATTTCTCCACAGAAGATATACAGACTGCCAACAAACACATGAAAGGATGCTCAACATCTTTGCTCATTAGAGAAATGCAAATCAAAACTACAATGAGATATCATCTCGCACCAGTCAGAATGGCCATCATCAAAACATCTAGAAACAATAAATGCTGGAGAGGGTGTGGAAAAAAGGGAACACTCTTGCACTGCTGGTGGGAATGTGAATTGGTACAGCCACTATGGAGAACAGTATGGAGGTTCCTTAAAAAACTAAAAATAGAACTACCATATGACCCAGCAATCCCACTACTGGGCATATACCCTGAGAAAACCATAATTCCAAAAGAGACATGTACCAAAATGTTCATTGCAGCTCTATTCACAATAGCCCGGAGCTGGAAACAACCGAAGTGTCCATCATCGGATGAATGGATAAAGAAGATGTGGCACATATATACAATGGAATATTACTCAGCCATAAAAAGAAACGAAACTGAGCTATTTGTAATGAGGTGGATAGACCTAGAGTCTGTCATACAGAGTGAAATAAGTCAGAAAGAGAAAGACAAATACCGTATGCTAACACATATATGTGGAATTTAAAAAAAAAATGTCCTGAAGAACCTAGGGGTAAAACAGGAATAGAGACACAGACCTACTTGAGAATGGACTTGAGGATATGGGGAGGGGGAAGGGTAAGCTGTGACAAAGCGAAAGAGAGGCATGGACATATATACAGTACCAAACGTAAGGTAGATAGATAGTGGGAAGCAGCCGCATAGCACAGGGAGATCAGCTCGGTGCTTTGTGACCGCCTGGAGGGGTGGGATAGGGAGGGTGGGAGGGAGGGAGACGCAAGAGGGAAGGGATGTGGGAACAGATGTATATGTATGACTGATTCACTTTGTTATAAAGCAGAAACTAATTTTTTAAAAAAAAGACCCAATGCAGCCAAAAATAAAAATAAATAAATTTATTTTTTTAAAAAAAAGGTATGGTCTGAAGACATGGCAAGAGCTAGTAACTCTTTTGAATGTATAACAACTACCAAATTATTTTACCAAATCTTTAGCTCTTCTGAATCAGTCTTTTCTTAGAACTCTAAAAAACATATGAGGGCTTCCCTGGTGGCGCAGTGGTTGAGAGTCCGCCTGCCGATGCAGGGGACACGGGTTCGTGCCCCGGTCTGGGAGGATCCCACATGCCGCGGAGCGGTTGGGCCCGTGAGCCATGGCCTTTGGGCCTGCGCGTCCGGAGCCTGTGCTCCGCAACGGGAGAGGCCACAACAGTGAGAGGCCCGCATACAGCAAAAAAAAAAAAAAAAAAAAAAAAAAAAAAAAAAAAAAAAAACATATGAGAAGCCAAACCATAGAAGCTTTCTAATCCAATAATTAAAATATTGCCCTATAATTCTAGTTATTGGGGGAAGGGAAGGACCTAAAATGGGTAATTATTCCAAGTTAAAATATGGTTTCTCCCACTATCCAAAAGTAGAGCATTCCTATGAAACTGTTCGTAGGCCAAAATGGCGTAAAGTGAAGCATCAGTTACCTTAAGACACATCTTGCTAACAGATGCACAAAATAAATCAAGATAAATCACAGATGCTCAAAGACACAGTTCAAAGATATGGCAGCTGGGATGCTTCATGTAGTTCCTAGGGAAGGAGCTTGGCGGTGCCACTCTTTCTGCTTGGGGTGCATGCTGCCACTTGAACAGCTCACTCACTGCAAAATAAATGCTGAAGGCTAATTTCACTTTTCACCTTTTTTCATAAAAGCAAAAATCCTCTTTGGATTTTTTTCTGGTAGCAAAAACAGGTACCAACGTAGGCTTTTCGTAAAAGCAAAGTGGTGTGAAACAAATTTTCAAAAAGCCGGTGATACCTGTATCCTAACTGGGGAAAGAAGTGTAAGTCATGGAAAAAATATGAATAATTATAAGCAAAGAGGTTTCTTTGCAGTCTCTTTGCTTCAACTGTCATTTATTTCTTCTGCTATCAATTATTAGCAGAATCATATCATAACCAAAAGTATTACTACAGAAAAGCAAAGCTGCTTAAGTAGAAGGCAAATTAAAAAAAAAAGTCTTTAAAAATTAAGACCTTTTTGGGTGGAGAATATAATTTTTAAAGGAAGAAAACAGATTTCTGGAATTCAATCCATCTTAAAATACTACATATCTAGCTGGCCTCTGGCATTTGGATCAAAACATCAAAGTTTGAAAACACATCCTCAGATACTAAAATCTTGTTAATTAGCGAAGATTCCATTCATTAAAAGTAATAACAGCTAAGGCCATTTAATCTCTTCCCACAGATTGTGTCAGGCTATGCATCATCTAAAACCACACTCTTCCCTGCATTAACCCTAAGAATAGTGTTTTACAGGCCACATACATATAATCAAATCATGAATCATGACCAAGTTCCTATTGCCTAAGGAAAGCCAGTTAAAGATATAGTAAAACACTGACTCAAGTATAGAAAAAAAGAAGAGTATTCTTTAATTCAACAAAGAGAGATAATCATGGTAGAATCTGCTTCTAAGAAATTATAAATCCAAAGAAAAAAAATTCAGTTAGTTATAATTCAAAGCAGAATGAAGTAAGGACTATTGCACTATACATCAGCAAGAGTTGGTCTGAAAATGAGCAGTATTTGTGAGGTAAAATGTACAAGAATAGGAAACTTACTGGGTATGGGGACATGGGAAAGAGATAAAGATGACCATTTCTGGCTTAAGTACCCGGAGCTTCATGGGGATCATTAAACATGACATGGAATAAAAAAATAGGTTTGAGAAAAGCTGTTGGAGCTCTAAGACAGTTAGGAATTATGTCTGAGTTCAGAGTTAGGAAGGTAAAAATTTGGAACTCAGTAGCATAAACTAGGTGTTTTGATATTATGTGGTCAATTTAATAATCTAGGGAAATAAAATAACTTAATGAGATAAGAACAAAATGTTAAGAAGGATAAATATTCAACTGGAGGGGAGAAGTATCAAAGTTAGGTAAGGAGACTTAGAAAAATTAGGGAGAGACTGTATAGTATATTAATATATATGATAATTAAAGATTATATATATTTATGTATATAAAAGGAATATAGTATATATCTATAATAAATAGCAAACAAGGAAAGAGTTTCAAGAAAGAAGGTAAAGAGAGTTAAAAATACTGAAACATTTTGAAGTCGTTATGTACACATATTCACGTCAAATAATCTTAATCTCATTTAAATAGTAGGGAAAGTCATTAGCTGAGATATGGAAGCTGGGGAGTTTGGGAAATGGGTCACAATAAAGAAGGTAAGAAACAACTACTCGGGGAGACAGAATACAGTATCAACTAGAGTGACTTAGAGTACGGATTCCAGGAAGAGCAAATGCAGCTGAGTTGGTATTAGAAGCAGTCAGCTGGGAGTCAGCTGAGTTATGTTTGTATTTCCTCTTTTACCACCAAGGCTCAACAGTCCAGGATCACGAGGGGAAGAATCAGATACACAAACGCACACACACACACCCTGCCACCAAATACCTACAATATGCCAAGCATGATGCTATGCACTTGGCAAGGCCCTTCTCTATGTCTTCAAACTGTGTAGCTTCTCTTCTCTTTCCCCCTGCTTCTCCCGAACAATTCAGTACTACATCCATTAGAGGAGGCAGAGTCATGGGGGACCCAAAGCAGGGTGTCAGAGAGTCTGACACATAGGGGTGACAAGGGCAGGGTATCAGCTAAAGTGGAGTGTAAAGGGGGACCCTGTCGGGTTAGGGGAATCACAGCCTAAGCAGGGTAAGTAGGGTGACCACATGCGGGAGTGACCCAGAGCAGCAGGGCGAGGAGGTCATCCACTTGGAGGATATGCTCATGTGGGGTGTCAGAGCCTAAGAAAGACGAAGAAGGTCTAGAATAAAGAGCTTGAATGGGATGGTATGGCAGCTGAGATGGGAGACTGGTTACATATATAAGGACTGATGCCTCAAAAGCCTGAAAAGGTTCCTCTCTGTTTACTCAAAAATCTCTATCTATAAAGCTATTAAAGAAGAGATTATTAGTTCAATGACATGAACGCTATATGTAAATAGGAGAAGGGTTTAATAAATAAATTATGGCATATTTATGTAACAGAATATTATACTCTTTAAAATTATGTTTTAAAAGGGTATTTAGTGACATGGGAAAGTACTTTTACATGAAAACAGTATACAAAAAAACTAAATACAGTATAATCCTAATTTTGTTGGGGAAAATTCACAATGTTAACAGTAGGGTAATTGTGTGACTTTATTATACTTACCTGCATTTTCCACTTTTCGTATTGTAGACATGTATTACTTTTAAACTATGATTGAAACATCATTTAAAAAATCAAGAGGAAGTGGAAGCTAATATCATCTGAGTAGCATCACATATTAGGTACTGGGCTAGGTGGTTTTGAATACATTTTCTCATGGGAAAGTACTGTGATAGAGGGGGCAAGTCGTTAAGAAAGCAACTGCCACTTCTCAAAATCAATTTGACTCATTATAAAAATAAATAAGGCTTTTCCTATGAGTTATATAACAGAAATTTTCTGCTAAAGTTATATCTTAATAACAAAACTGTCAGAAATTCTAGTACTATAAAAGGGCAGATAGATAGATACCTATATCCTAGAATATCAAGGGAAAAAATGAGTTAAAGAGGTAAAATGCTAAAATATTTGAAGTGCCCAAGGAAACAACACCATTCCATACAGGACTCTTGTGGCAGACGGGTAACTTAAGTTGCATTAGGTGGTGATGAATGAATTCAACTGATTCACACAGGAAAGGGAGGGAATGGAAGGAAGGGAGCCTGGCAAACAGCTCTGTGGTAGAACTGGGAGAACTCCAAGTTCTGGAAGAAGCCAAGGAGAGAAGGCCCTCATCAGCTCTTTGGCCTCTGTAGCAACCAGTAGGGGCTAGCCATATGGCAGAAGGAAGCAGCCATGGACTGTCTCTTCTGAATGCTCTCTTGGTATTCCCTTTTAGTCCTCAAGAGATTAAAAAAATAACCCTTAGAGCTAGTGAGAGCTGTGATACAGTGTAATAACAGGGGTCCTCAATAGCCCCCAAGTGTCAAGCCCCCATCTTTAATTAGCAGCTGTAATCTGTAAACTAAAGATTAAAAAGCAAGTATATAGTTGATTTAACACCTCTCATTTATACTTAAGAAAAATCATTAAATCACTAAGAATAAAGGACTGAAGTCCTGCTATACTCTGAGGAGGACTTTAAAGGATCATATCTGTGTAATTTGATCCTATACACACCCGTCCTCCACAGCGATCCCAGGCTAGACAGCTGACTCAAACTGAGCCAGTCAAATTCTCTCTCCATTCCGATGTGAGGTGAACAGGAGAAACAGAGATGGATGACTAATAGAGGTGAATAAAATTAATACAACAGAGCCCTACAAAGAAGTTTCTAGAAATTCTGAGGGGCCCAACATAGTCCTGGTTTGTCGTTCCTTCCCAGGTCTTGGCTGTCTGCTGTTGGCACAGTTTACGTGTGTAGTGAAAAGTAGAAGCAGAACACGGTGGTGTTTTTTCCTGGCCCAACTTTAACCAGAACATTGCTGTTAATGCAAACCAACACCACTCTGCATAATTTATGAAGATTGTTTATTTTCCAACTTGCTGGTACGTGGCAGTGTGTTCTCAGTGAATTTATTAATCAAGGTACTGTCCAATTAAAAACTTTCCCCAAGAAGTCATCTTGGCAAAGATAATTTAACTTCTACTTTTCTACTTAACCTAACCTTGCATCATGAATTGGGAGAAGATCCTGCTAGTGAGGAAAAAAAGATTATTAGTTGCTATTATTAATCATAGGAAAATAATTCAAATATGCCTTACTTTATCAATCAGAGGGTCAAAAACACATTACTCAGTGTGAATACTAGAGCTCTATTTAACAATCCTATAACATTAATTCCCAGGTGTTAAAGCTTTTACAGCCAAAACTATAAAATTTAACATTATGCAATTAATAATTATTTGAATTTTTCAATAAATGTTATTTCAACAATTAGAATGGAAATTATTAAAAATTGTTTAAAGAAATTATTAAACTATTTAAAATAGCTTTTTAAAAGCTATTCATTACTTAAAATAAACAGCTTAGTTTAAAAAAAATAAGGATTCATTTCTTTAGCTTCTAAATCTTCAAAATACAGTGAAAGGCCAAATATAAATTCTACTTTGTCTTCACTTTACCACTAACCGTGCTGCATATATTTTATACATCAAGCTTAAGGAAACCCCCCCGCCAAAAAAAAACTTCATCTTCTCACCTAGTCCAAGACAAGGCATTCAGCGACAACACAGATCATAATTCTCCTAGCCAAACACGCATTTATAAAAATTAACTTACTTAAATAACAATGACCAAAAGCAAGCTAGTCAGGATACGTACAAGACTTCCAATAGACTAAGCAAATACATTTAAGCTAAAATGAGAGTTGTATGAATAAACAGTAACTGCATAACTGCTGCTCCACATATTGAGCAGTTGTTGCTCTGTCACAGATTACAGTCCAAGCAGGAGACAAGACACACAGGACATATTTAATGCCACCACCCACAACCACCTGAGAGCCCACAGCAAAGGGAAAGAAAAGTGGCAGAAGAAATAGGCCAGATTTGGATACCATGTTGGGAGCAGAATCACTCTCAGTTAAGGGAGTGCAGATTCTGTAGCCTATTCCAACTGGGTTTAAATTCTGGCTCCATCACGCATTCTCTATGTGACTGTGGGGAAACCACTAGATTTCTCTGAATCTTAGTTTCCTCAGTTATAAGTTCAGGATAATGGCAGTAATGCCTATTTCATAAGGTTGTTGTGATAATTAAATGCAGGTAACGTACTTAGGACAGTATGTAGCACATAGTAAGCATTGAATGAATGTCACCTGCTATTATTATTCAACTAGTTCAACAACCATGAAATAGGAAGGCTTGGGCCAATTATTTTACTTATACAATATCATTTAATCCTCATTTTTTAAAGAAAATTAAACAGACATAGAAAAGTTCAATAATTTGCCCAAAGTCACAAGACAGCAAATGAAAGAACCAGACTCAAACATAGCATGTCTGACCACAATGGCCCTGCTTTTTGTTTTTTTCTCCTGGTTGATTTTCAAGTTATTAAGACTCAGAGTATCTGTATGTGGTACAAATTTAAATTGTGTCAAAGTGAAAGGGAATGTTTATTTTTAGAACTCTCAGACTCTGTGCGAGAACTTTCTCAAAAAACACTCAGACTTATGGTTACCAATGGGGAGGGGGGATGAGGGAGGGATGGCCTGGGAGTTTGGGGTTAGTAGATGCAAACTATGACATTTAAAATGGATAAACAACAAGGTCCTACTGTATATCACAGGAAACTATATTCAATATCCTGTGATAAACCATAATGAAAAAAATATAAAAAGAATATATATATATAACTGAATCACTTCACTGTACAACAGAAATTAACACAACATTGTAAATCAACTATACTTCAATAAAAAAAATTTTTTAAGTCAACATTTTTACCCCCATTTTGAAGATGAGGAAATTGAGTCTCACAGAGGTTGAAATAACTTGCCCATGTCAGACAGCTTTTAAGATACAGAGTTTGGATCTCATTTACAGATACAGATACCCATAGGCTGGCGTTCCATTACACAGTGCTACCTTCCAAGATAAATCTTAATTTGCTTTTCTCAGAATAATAGCAATCTGTGGAAACTACTATCTCTTAGTAGCAAAACCCATTTCAAATTACTTGTTTAGATAAGAATTAAGTAAACATACCACCTATTTCAGATATATCCATTCTTTGACTTGCCAGGATTTGGGGTTTTTTTTAACATTTATTTATTCATTCATTCATTCATTTCATTTATATATTTATTATGATCAATTTATTTTGGCCCCGCCGGGTCCCAGTTGTGGCATGCGGAATCTTAGTTGCGGAACGTGGACTTCTTAGTTGTGGCATGCGGGCTCTTAGTTGCGGCACGCACACGGGATCTAGTTCCCCGACCAGGGATCAAACCCGGGCCCCCTGCACTGGGAGCGTGGAGTCTTACCCACTGGACCACCAGGGAAGTCCCAAGATTTGTTTCTAATCAATCACATTCCCAAGAATAGCTATCACTTTTCCTTTGTATTCATGATTGTAGTTTTTAAAAGTCCAATTTTATTACTTTCTTTGCATGTAAGACTTAACGCAAACCTGGAAGAATGAGAGAAGATCCCACACCAAGGCACTTCGCGTAGGGTGAGAAAAAAAAAAGAAACATAAATGTATATATTTAAAATATCTTCTCAACTGTATTGTTTAACTACTTTACTACTTTATAAGAGGTATGGGGCATGATTTACCCCCTAAACACAACTTGTTTTAGGTTGAAAGGTTCTGCCAACCTTGTAAATTCCCTGAACAGGGTTTCATTGGTCTAGTAAAACCAAAGGAGCACATGAATAGGATAATTCCATAGTTGTTTTACTGTATCAAACTGTAAATTAAAATTATAATACCAAAATAATCAATTAAAAGAAATAACTATGCAAATTAAACCACCAAGAGATGGCACTTCACAACCACTAAAATGTCTATATTTTAAAAAGACATGGGACTTCCCTGGAGGTCCAGTGGTTAAGACTCCGCGTTTCCACTGCTGGGAGCACAGGTTCAATCCCATTCAGGGAATTAAGATCCCACATGCCGCACGGCACGGCACGGCACGGCCAAAAAAAAAAAAAAAGACAATAACAGGTTTTGGCAAGGATGTGGAGAAACTAAAATCCTCATATAATGCTTGTGGGAATGTAAAATGAAGCAGTCACTTTGGAAAACAGTTTGGCAGTTATGACCTGGTAATTCCACTCCTAGTTATTATCCCAAGATAAATGAAAATGTATGTCCATATGAAGATATGTACATGAATATTTATACCTGCACCATTCATAATAGTCGAAAAGTGGAAACAATCCAAATGTCCATGAACTGTGAATAAACAAAATCTGGTACACCTATACAATGGGATTCTACTCAGCAATAAAAAGGAATGGAGTACTCACACATGCTACAACAGGAGTGACACTCAGAAACAGCACGTTAAGTAAAGAAGCCAGACACAAAAGACACTAATGGCAGAAAAGGCAAATCTATAAGATACAAAAAGTAGACCAGTGGCTTCGTGGTGGTGGGGATGGGAAGGAGGAGTGACTACAAATGAGCAATGCATTTCTTTTGATAGAAATGCTCTGAAATTAGACTGTGGTGATGGTTGTATAATACCATAAATTTAGTAAGAATTATTGAATTGTACACTTAAAACAAGTGAATTTTATCACTTTTAAGTTACATGTCAATAAAGCTCTTTTGTAAAAAAGGAATAGCTATGTTTTTGTAAAATTTCTTTAAATAAAATAACATGACAAGCATTTAAAGGAAAAAAAATATATATATAGTCAGAATTTGGAATGAAAAGAATTTTCCATTAAGTTTTGACTCCTAGCAGGCTTTCCATCCCTACACCTAGAAGACTGCTTCTGCTCTGTGTGTGTGTGTGTGTGTGTATGTGTATATTCTAGATTATTAATTTTAATATTGCCCTAATATTAACTTGAATATTTATAGGATTTACTTCCCAAAGGATTTGAGATATCAAAACATTATGTAGTGAAAATTATAGTTCACTGCAACTAACAAAATGTTAATATAATGAAATTGTCTATGCTGTACAAATAGCTGCTAAATTTATATTATTTGGAATTTCAGGATTCCTCTGAAAATATGTATAGGTAACTTGTTTGAAATTATTAAATTTCCCATTTTCTAGAAATCTCTCCCCCAATCCTTCCACTCAGGAAATCATGTAATAATAACATCAGTATCAGGAGTATTGTTTGAAAAATAATACACTCATGAAAATTATGGGAAACTTGAAAGTAAAAGTGAAAAAAGTGTTGGCATTGGGTAGTATTCATTGAAAAAAACCTTTTACATCACGCAAGATGTCAATAAGAGGTATCTATCTTTAAAATAACACCTACACTGTAGCATGAACTGACTGGGACCCTAACATGGATGGAAGGCCCCACCCCTGGTTACTAAAAGATATTAACTGCCAGTTGAGGCAGTTAATGCTGTTAATAATAATAATAATAACAAGAAATAGCATTTGATATTATTTATCAAATGCCAGACACACTTTCCATGTACTAACTTAATAAATCCTCACAATTCTATGAAGTAGATATTATTGCTATCCCTATTTTATAGTTATAAAAATTTAGGTTGTACAAATTTTAACAGTAAGTAGCAGAATATAGGAATTCAAAACCAGACGGACTGGCTCCACAAATGAGGCCTTACCCATCAGTAATTTCATTCACATCCTTACACGAAAACCACCCTATATTCTTTTGCCTTGGCTCTGATCACAAAGAAGTATCTAGGAAGGGTGGCATTTAACCCCTAATCATTGTCATATACTTCTCTCTCTACTGACTCTCCATGGCTGCCTTGCCAGCTGGGAAGCTGTCAGGCCTATTAAGAAAGCAAATGAGCCCAAGCACCTATGGTCAGCTAATCTGTGACAAAGGAGGCAAGAATATACAATGGAGAAAAGACAGTCTCTTCAGTAAGTGGTGCTGGGAAAACTAGACAGCTACATGTAAAAGAATGAAATTAGAACACTCCCTAACACTACACACAAAAATAAACTCAAAATGGATTAAAGACCTAAATATAAGGCCAAACTCTACAAAACTCTTAGAGGAAAACATAAGCAGGACACTCTTTGACATAAATTGCAGCAAGACCTTTTTTGACCCACCTCCTAGAGTAATGCAAATAAAAACAAAAATAAACAAATGAGACCTAATTAACTTAAAAGCTTTTGCACATCAAAGGAAACCGTATGCAAGCTGAAAAGACAACCCTCAGAATGGGAGAAAATATTTGCAAATGAAGCAACAGACAAGGGATTAATCTCCAAAATATACAAACACCTCATGCAGCTCAATATCAAAAAAAACAAACAACTCAATCAAAAACTGGGTGGAAGACCTAAATAGACATTTCTCCAAAGAAGACATACAGGTGGCCAAGAGGGACATGAAAAGATGTTCAACATCACTAATTATTAGAGAAATGCAGATCAAAACAACAATGAAGTATCACCTCACACCGGTCAGAATGGCCATCGTCAAAAAATCTACAAACATTGAATGCTGGAGAGGATTCCCTCCTACACTGTTGGTGGGAATGTAAATTGGTACAGCCACTAAGAAAAACAGTATGGAGGCTCCTCAAAAAACTAAAAATAGAACTACCATATGACCCAGCAATCCCACTCCTGGGCATATACCTGGAGAAAACCATAATTCAAAAAGACACATGCACCCCAATGTTCATTGCAGCACTATTTACAATAGCCAGGACTGGAAGCAACCTAATGGATAAAGATGTGGTACATATATACAACGGAATATTACTCAGCCATAAAAAGGAACAAAATAGTGCCATTTGCAGAGACGTGGATAGACCTAGAGACTGTCATACAGAGTGAAGTCAGAAAGAGAAAAACAAATATCGTATAATATCGCTTATATGTGGAATCTAGAAAAATCGTACAGATGAACTTATTTGCAAAGCAGAAAAAGAGACACAGATGTAGAGAACAAACTTATGGATACCAAGGGGGGAAGGGGAGGAATGAATTGGGAGACTGGGATTGGCATATATACACTACTATGTATAAAACAGATAACTAAAGAGAACCTACTGTACAGCGCAGGGAACTCTACTCAATGCTCTGTGGTGACCTAAATGGGAAGGAAATCTAAAAAAGAGGGGATATATGTATACATATAACTGATTCACTTTGATGTACAGCAGAAACTAACACAACACTGTAAAGCAACTATACTCCAATAAAAATTAAATAAATAAATAAAATATTGATTTCTCAACACACAAAAAAAGAAAGGAAATGAGAATATACAAGACTCTTCCTGAAGTACAGTCCACTCAGCTCTAAAAATATGTAAAATAGTTAATATTATTAGGAACCACAGGGTAACCGTAAGGATTAAGTGTGCTAATACATATTGAGCTAACAACAGTAACAGACATGTAAGAGCTCAAAATGTTAGCTATTATGTCATTTTGATGAATTACCTAATGCTTCCCTTTCCTTAATAACGCAGCATGAGACAAGGAAGGAAGGTATATGCCTTATTTGCATTCTTTTAATATTTATCATATGATATACTCTGGTTTATTATTCTAAAACATAACCCCAACTAAATGATGCATACATATTATGAATCCAGACTACAGTACCTTCCTTGTTTACATATTTCTAACAGTTTACTATAAATAGCATGAAAAACTGTATCACATTTTTAAAGCAATTTAAATGCCAAGAGTATTAACATATCTTGGTTATATAAATACATTTGTATTTTAGAAAATACCTAACATATTACTGCTGCTCATTCAATCATTTGAAATAAAAAATGAGATCATGAAACATCTAAGTTATTCAAAATCAAACTCATTAAACTGTTTAGCTTCCTTCCACTTACCTATATAAGGTAAAATTAGTATGGAGAAAAAGTTAAGATAACTTTCTCCTGGGTGCTCAGTCCAGATTCCCCAGAATTAGAATCTGAGGGACCTGGACCACTATCATCATTGGGCAAGAAAAGGTTTGCTGTAATTGCAAGAATCCAGGTAGCCAAAATTGCTACTGAGAGTGACTACAGGTATGCCTACAGAAGTTATACTGTTCATCTTCACTATGTAGAAATAGGAAAAACTGTGCAGAGGAAGAAATGAAACATTTATCCAGATAGTACTTTAGACTGTGCTAAAGTACTAATCTTTGGTAAGCGCTTTGGAAAGCATCTGCAATCTTATACTGTACATACTAGTACTATATATATTCTTATACTGATGAGACAACTGAGGCTGTCAGAAAGTTCTGCACCTAGTATTTGGGGGCAGAAACCCAAGTTCTGACTTATAACGCCATGCCTTTTCCACTGCACGACACTCTTTTATATAACTTGGCCAGCATTTTCCTAAGTATGTTCCACAGATACTCAGGGGGAAAAAATTAAGTCAAATAAATTGAGAAATTATGTTTCTTCTATTTGCCTCATAGGCAGTAACACTGCACATTATTCAAACTATGAAATCCTGTAATCATTAAACTTGTTTACCTTTGTCTAACTCAATATTTCCCAAACTAATTTGACCATAAAAATCCCTCTATTCTAATAACACCTATTAACATCATGCAGAAAACACTTTGGGAAATGTTACTATAGGCTGAAGTATTATGTTTAATACTTAATGTAATAGATATTCAGCATACAGAGACTTTCATATTTACTACTAAATAAATTAAATCAAATTACTGAAAATAAGTGTCTACCTTGGTACATGGCACATCATAGGCATTCAATATAATAATGAAGAACTATATAAACCAAAAGTTTAATGTAAGTATTGTCTCTTGACAGCACTGTTATCAAAGCAGCAAAATTTACCAAGTACTAAATATAAGGTAGGCACTGAAATAAAAAATGGAGATACAAAGATAACTCCTTCCCCTACCGATTAGCAGGGGGAATTAATTATACTGCAAGTAAAACTGTGATAAGTGTTAGAATAAACAAACTACCACTGTAACACAGAGGTAGAAAAATAACTGAATTTATACAAATACTACTAGTCATGCCAAAGAGACTCAGAAGCCAATCTGAATAAGCTCCTACTGGCAAGACAACAATCTGAGCATCAATAACTGCAACAGGTTGAAACATCCAATATCTTTAAAGCCAAGAGTTCACAATGATAATTAAAAACAGACAGACAAAGAACAATGTTGACTTCTGGAAGATGCTAGGTACTATCACATTACTCTGTAAAGCTGTAAAAAGAAAGAAGAAAATAAAAAGCACTATACTACTGCCATGAAGAGAGCACACACAACTTTTCTATATGAGCTCTGGCAGCAGACACCTAATCCAGTCTCCACGGGATTACGAAAGATGTCCTTGAGAGGAAGATACTAGCTTTGCCTTTTAAGGACCAACCTGAGTTAGTTTAAAAGAAAAAAAGAGCACAAGTGGGCACCCAAGCAGTAAGGTGAAAAACAGTATGGGGAGATTTCAAAAAGTTTTATTTTTTGGAGAGGTAGAATTAGTTCAGTAAAAGCTGAAGGCTGGAAGAGGCTAGAAAGGTAACTGAAATTAGATTTTTTTTTATTTTTATTTTTTTTTTTCTTTTTGCGGTATGCGGGCCTCTCACTGCTGCGGCCTCTCCCGTTGCGGAGCACAGGCTCCGGACGCGCAGGCCCAGCGGCCATGGCTCACGGGCCCAGCCGCTCCGCGGCATATGGGATCCTCCCAGACCGGGGCACGAACCCGTATCCCCTGCATCCGCAGGCGGACTCTCAACCACTGCGCCACCAGGGAGGCCCTAGATTTTTTTTTAAATCCTTAAAAGTTTTGCAAAGAAATGTGAGCTTATACCATATGTGAGAAGTCTTTGAAGAGTGTTATTAAATATGTAAGTCAAAAAATCAAATTTTTATTTAAGATAAATCACTGGTGGCTGTGAGGAGGAAATATTTAACTGAAACAAGAATTAAGAAACAATGAAGGAAGGGAGATTACAGCAAATTTGAGAAATGTTTAGGAAATCAAACTAGTAACAGAATGGTAACTGAAAGAACAAATTTATTTATATTTTGTTTGTTTAGAGGCTAGAGATCTTTTTTTTTTTTTTTTGGTATGTTGAAGGAATCATCTTTATTGAAAAAACCTAAAACTATGCAGTGTCAAAACCATTCTTGGAAATCCTGAGCTAGGAGTAGTCATAAACCTAAAGTGTGAAATTACAGCCTTTCAGAACTGAGAAAAACCTTACTGACCTTGAACTCAGACTCCATCCCTTCTTTGAGGTTAAACGATGTACTAGCTATTTGTACAATTAAAAGCCAGTTTTAAAATCCCTGTCTTGACTCCCCTAGTGGTGCAGTAGTTAAGAATCTGCCTGCCAAGGCAGGGGACACGGATTCGAGCCCTGGTCCAAGAAGACCCCACATGCCACAGAGCAACTAAGCCCGTGGGCCACAACTACTGAGCTTGCGCTCTAAAGCCCGTGAGCCACAACTACTAAGCCCATGTACTACAACTACCGAAGCCCACGCGCCTAGAGCCTGCGGTCTGCAACAAGAGAAGCCACAGTGATGAGAAGCGCCCGCAAGAAAACGAAAAGTAGCCCCCCCCAACCCCGGCTCGCCGTGACTAGAGAAAGCCTGTGCGCAGCAATGAAGACCCAATGCAGCCAAATAAATAAATTTTTAAAAACTCCTCTCTTGAATTTCTCAGTTGTTTTCTAATCTTTAACTATGGTTAATTCACTTTTAATGCTTATGAAAAAAAAAAGCCCCTAATATTTTATAGCCACCACTGCAACCCTGCCTTGGATTGTAGGATATCCTGAGATACTGTTACATAGCTAATGACAAAATTTATATCTTTCATTCTTTTTTTTCCACATCTTTACTGAAGTATAAATGCTTTACAATGTTGTGTTAGTTTCTGCTGTACAACAAAGTGAATCAGCTATATGTATACCTATATCCCCATATCCTCTCCCTCTTGAGCCTCCCTTCCACCCTCCCTATCCCATTGTTATAGGTCGTTGTCACAAAGCACCGAGCTGATCTCCCTGTGCTATGCGGCAGCTTCCCACTAGCCATCCATTTTACATCTGGTAGTGTGTATACGTCCATGCCACTCTCACTTCATCCCAGCTTCCCCCCATCCCCACACCACATGCCCTCAAGTCTGTTCTCTAAGTCTGTGTCTTTATTCCTGCCTTGCCACTAGGTCCATCAGTACCACTTTTTAAAATTCGATATATATGCGTTAGCATATAGTATTTGTTTTTCTTTCTGACTTACTTCACTCTGTATGACAGATCCTAGGTCCATCCACCTCATTACAAATAACTCAATTTCATTCCTTTTTATGGCTAATATTCTATTGTATATATGTGCCACATCTTCTTTATCCAGTCATCTGTTGATGGATATTTAGGTTGCTTCCATGTCCTGGCTATTGTAAATAATGCTGCAATGAACACCGTGGTACATGTATCTTTTTGAATTATGGTTTTCTCAGGGTATATGCCCAGTAGTGGGATTGCTGGGTCATATGGTAGTTCTATTTTTAGCTTTTTAAGGAACCTCCATACTGTTCTCCACAGTGGCTGTATCAATTTACATTCCCACCAACAGTGCAGGAGGGTTCCTTTTTCTGCACATCCTCTCCAGCATTTATTGTTTGTAGATTTTTTGATGAAGGCCATTCTGACCAGTGTGAGGTGACACCTCATTGTGGTTTTGCTTTGCATTTGAAAGAACAAATTTAGATGGAACTTTACATGAGCTAAGTTAAAGATAACTTTATTGTAGCACTTACCATAAAGTATAACCATTTTTTGTTTGAATTTTGTTTTCCCCATGATGCAGAGTTGCTGAAAGATAAGCACTCAGTGTCCAAATAATAGGTCCATCATAAATGTTATTTAAATGTAGATGGGTGCAAATTGTAACAGGAAATTATTTTTTGTGGAGACAGGGGAAGTCTTGGTTTAAAAAAAAAAAAGCCTTTAATTCTAAAAGTCAAACTGTACTGATAAAACTAAATGTATTGAGTTTTCCCTGTATGAAGTCAATGTAATAAGGCTTCACTAACAATTTTTCCTAGTTTTCTACCAGTAAATAAAAATGAACCACGTAAAGTGTTAAGTGGCCACAAAGCAGTAATTAAAAATATATCCTTCTGTCTGCCATTTTGAGATTGGAAAAATAAGTCTTCATTCTCTGATTCCCCCAAACTCTAAAAGAATTAAATTTTAATAAGGCTACCTTACTAACTTCTTCTTTATATACTGTCTTTTACCTGTTTAGAGTTATGTATGCACCAATCCACTTCTCCACAAACTAGGTAAACCAGAACTCTATCTATAATTCTAATCCCATCATAGGGAGTGGAGGGAAAAGACACCAAACACAGAAAGCAAACTAAAGCAATATTTCACTTTAAATGACTAAGTATAATATCTCCTAATAAGGATATTAATTTGGGGCAAAAATTCAAATAGGAAATTTTTAGGTTATATACCCTCTCCAGCATTTTATTCTTGTGAATCAATCCTTGGTATTGAATTAACAGCTTTCTTTTGAAAAACTCTATGGGCCATTTGGCAAAAAGCAATTTAGTTTGTAAGTTACCCTGTTAAATAGCATTTATAAATGTCATTCTTTGTGGAACTACAAACATACAGCAGGTTAACACCAGTGTTGTAGATACTTCCAGGCCTTGTAAAAGCTGGTACATTTGCCTAATTTTAGGCTGCCAATGGCAACCTACCAACTTATTTCACCACTATGTCTGTTACCATGGTTAAAGATATACTGACTGCAAGATATTTGGAATATTACTGGCAAACATTATATCCTTGACTAACATTTCTATTTTAAATTTATTCATCAGAAAATGAAAAAGATTAGAGACTAGTTTTCCAGTATGTCATAAAATATTTTTCTTCCCAACTCCTAACAGGTATAAGAAGCTTTATTTACTGGAGAACTTCAACTCTCTTCAAATAACATTGTTTCTTGGATCTCCTCATAACCTGTTGTAAACAACTACTTTAATCTTTAGGCACTGTATCTAGCAACTGCTATAGGCAAATGAATGTTTCCTTTTAAAGGAATAACTATTCTATTCCACGTATCAAAAAAAAAAGTCATAAGCAAACAAGAGAACTGCAGCATTTCAAAGAAGTTATGTACTATGTAGATATTCCTAGTTCTAGCACACTAAAATATCTGCAAAACAAAACCAAAAACCTTCTATCGCCAAATAACTTTTAAAGAGGACAAACATAAAATACTAAGCATTTGGCTGTTTATGTAGTCACAGTGTCTGAACACGGTGGAAGATACCTCAAAAACTTTAATAATAAAGCATTTTCTACTAATATTGTTTTTGTGAACCCACTACTTTTATGCTCAAGAGTACTAAATATAGATCTGCTTGGAGTCTGTAAACATTACTGTGTAGCAGCCTGGGAGGACTTTGCTAGGGAACAGTGCAGGGTATTTTTTCTATTTTTCCATTTTCTTTACCCATGGGAGTTGACTCTACTATCTCAATTAAGTACAGGTACAGCTTGTTCAAAAAGTGAAATTCTATTAACTCATGGTACAGTTTACAAATCTCTAGACTAGGTAAAGACAAACAAATAAAACAAGACCTGTTGAGTTCCCTTATTTCTCAGGGTCTCAGTTTCCCCATATGTGTAATAAAGATACTAGAAAGGCTAATTTCTAAGGTACCTTTCCCTCTCTACATTTCTGATTCCTTAGTAATAAGGAATAGTAATAAGTAATAAGATTCTAGCACAAGGCAACCTCAAATGACAGCCTCAGGCAAAAAAAAAAAAAAAAAAGAAAGAAATGAGGGTTTCTGAGTCACTGAAAGAGCTGTCAGAAAAATCAGTTCATTGGAATACTTGAATTTTTACCCAAGGAGAAGTTTCCCTCAGCCTTCCCTCAGGTTTTGCTTCAGAGCAGTCATCCTTCGGTATCCACAGGGGATTGGTTCCAGCACTCCCAAATCCATGGATGCTTAAGTCCCTTATATAAAGGGCATAGTATTGGGCTGGTCAAAAAGTGCCTTTAGCTTTTTTTAAAAAATAATTTTATTTATTTATTTGTTTATTTTATTTTTGGCTGTGTTGTGTCTTTGTTGCTGCGGGAGGGCTTTCTCTAGTTGCGGTGAGCAGGCTTCTCATTGCAGTGGCTTGTCTTGTTGCAGAGCACGGGCTCTAGGCGTGCAGGCTTCAGTTGTGGCATGCGGGCTCAGTAGTTCTAGCTTGCGGGCTTAGTTGCTCCGCGGCATGTGGGATCTTCCCTGACCAGGGATCGAACCCACGTCCCCTGCATTGGCAGACGGATTCTTAACCACTGCACCACCAGGGAAGTCCCTAGTTTTTAAGTAAAGATAAAAGACACATTTTTCATTTTCACCAAGATGTTCATTGCACAAGGTATTCACCATTTTCTTCCACTACCTTCTGCCATTTTTCAGGCAACTTCATAATTCCATCTTCCTAAAACTTTTTATCTTTTTGAGCAAAACTGTTCCAGGTGCCTTTTACAGTCTTCCAGGGAATTGAACTTTTTTCCATTAAGAGAATTTTGTAAAGACTGAAATAAATGGAAATCCGAAGGTGCAACGGCTGGTGAATACGGTGGATGAATCAGAACTTCCCAGCCAAGCTGTAACAGTTTTTGCCTGGTCATCAAAGAAACACGCAGTCTTGCGTTATCCTGATGGAAGATGATGCATTTTCTGTTGACTAATTCTGGATGCTTTTCATCGAGTGCTGCTTTCAGTTGGTCTAATTAGGAGCAAAACTTGTTGGCATTAATTGTTTGGTTTTCCAGAAGGAGCTCATAATAGAGGACTCCCTTCCAATCCCACCATATACACAACATCACCTTCCTTGGATGAAGATTGACCTTTGGTGTGATTGGTGGTGGTTTATTTCGCTTGTCCCACTATCTCTTCCATTCCATATTATTATACAGGATCAACTTTTCATTGCCCGTCACGATTTTTTTAAAAAACGGAACGTTTTCGTTATGTTTAAGTAGAGAAGTGCATGTGGAAATATGGTCAAGGTTTTTTTCACTTAACTTATGTGGAACCCAAACATCAACATAACTAAGCTGATGCAAATGATTTTCAACACTTGATTTGGGTATTTTGAGTATGTTGGCTATTTCCCGCATGGTATAACGTTGATTGTTCTCAATTAATGTCTCAATTTGATCGCTATCAACTTCAGCTGGTGTACCCAAGCGTGGAGCATCATCCAGTGAGAAATCTCCAGCATGACATTTCGCAAACCACTTTTGACATGTTCGATCGGTCACGGCACCTTCTCCATGCACTGCACAAATCTTTTTTTGCATTTCAGTTGCATTTTTACCTTTCTTGAAATAATAAAGTATAATATGCCAAAAACATTGCTTTTCTTCTTCCATCTTCAACATTAAAATAGCTACACAACAATTCACCAATTTTGATAAGTTTTTTTTTAAACGCACGCTGATATGACAGCTGTCACAATACAATCTAACAAAACTGTTTCCAGTGAAGTTAAAGACAACTAAGCGCTACTAGAGCGATCTTACGGAAAAAATGGGATGAACTTTTTGGCCAACCCAATATTTGCATATAACCTATGCACATCCTCCCATATACTTTTAATCCTCTCTAGATTACTTACAATACCTAATACAATGTAAAATGCTATGTAAGTCGTTGCTGGTGCTTGGCAAAACCACATTTTGCTTTTTGGAACTTTCTGAAATTTTTTTTCTGAACATCTTTGATCTGAGGTTGGTTGAATCCGTGGATGCACAACCTGGGGATGTGGAGAGCCCACTGTAATTAATTTACCTACAATTTTACTAACTGATTAAACAAATGGGGATAAGGCCAAAGAAGTGAAAATTCATGGCAAAGAAGCACAGGTAAACCACAATGTATTATAAACCAAAGCCACTATTAATAGACAATAACAACTATGGATCAGGAAAATATTAGAAAGTGGTCATTTCTATTCCATTTGCAGTTAAAGAACTTTTGGAAAGAGTCAAAATTTTTTAAAAGTTTGGTTATTTAAAGAAAGGTACCCAGAAAATTCATCAAATAGTATTGTGCATTCCTCACAATTGCTATGTAAAATTTTAGGTGGTATTAAACTTAAGAAACTCTGTCCTTCTACTTATTTACTCTATCCACTTTTTAATGCATCATTTATTTTGTTCCTTCCTAAAATACCTCTCCTTAACCATGAAAAAAAGTACTTCAATTGATCTCAAATAAAGAATGACATTTTCTGAGAAAAACAAAATTATTCGTGCTAGAAATTAAAGCAAAGGGTGAAGGAGAGAGCAACTAAATGCAAATATAGAATTATCAAATGTACAGAAGAAAACTGACCACTTCTTCTGATGGTGTTTTTCTATTTTAACAGATATAGAAATGTTCAATTTACAAGAACTATTAACCAAAACCTTTAATTATCCAAATTTTTGTTAATAACAACACCCCATATTTAGCAAGAGGGAACAGAAGAGAAAGCACAGAAACAGAGTGAAGAAGGCAATGTGAAGTTGAAGGCAGAGGCTGGAATAATGCATCTACAAGCCAAGGAACACTAAGGATTGTGCTTCCACAGAAGCTAGAAGAGAAGCACGGGACGGTTTCTCCCCAAGAGCCTCCCTACAGAAGGAAGCAACCATGCTGACACTGTGATTTTGGACTGCTGGCCACCTGAACCATGGGAAAAAAATACATCTCTGTTGTTTTAAGCCACCCAGTTTGTGCTCATTTGTTATAAAAGCCCTAGAAATCTTATACTACTTCTTATAATATCTTGATATAGCCACCGAGTTAATCTATTTCATTACCACAATAAATCAAACCATGAAAATATATATGGAAGCACTCTGAAAAATAGATGCTGTTTAAATATGTGGTGGTACTAAACATCTTCATTATCATCATCATCATCCTATCATTAATGTTGTTAAATCAACCCCTATCTACATATAATACTAATTATATCTTTCTTTAAAAAAAGATGTAGGGGGCTTCCCTGGTGGCGCAGTGGTTGAGAGTCTGCCTGCCGATGCAGGGTTCGTGTCCCGGTCTGGGAAGATCCCACATACCGCGGAGCGGCTGGGCCTGTGAGCCATGGCCGCCGAGCCCGCGCACACGGGAGACGCCGCAACAGTGAGAGGCCCGCGTACCGCAAAAAAAAAAAAAAAAAGATGTAGGGACTTCCCTGGTGGCACAGTGGTTAAGACTCCACTCTCCCAATGCAGGGGCCCCGGCTTCAGTCCCTGGTCAGGGAACTAGATCCCACATGCATGCCGCAACTAAGAGTTTGCATGCCACAACTACGGAGTCGGCAAGCCGCAACTAAGGAGTCGGCAAGCCGCAACTAAGGAGCGCCTGAGCTGCAACTAAGGAGCACACGTGCCACAACTAAGGAGCCCGTGAGCCGCAATTAAGGAGCCTGCCTGCCACAACTAAGGCCCAGTATAACCAAATAAATAAATTAATTAAATATATATTTTTTAAAAAAGATGTACACCCCTTCAAATACTCTCACATCAGAAATCATCTTTTTTAAAAAAAAAAAAAAAACCACCTCTGAATATCCATGTAAAGTTCAGACAGTAAACCATGTTCCTATAGGGGTCAGACAGGTGACATAAATGTGAGGTGAGGTCGGTCCAAGTGCACATGTCCTTACCATTAGGAATGTAGCAAACTAGACAGCACATCCCCCAAATTCTGATTTTTGTCTGAAATGTTATGATCTTTCAATGCTGACTTGATTTTTAAAAACTGAGCCAACTAAGCGAAAACCATCTCCAAGTCCTGCATGGCCCTATGGTTCTCCAGGTTTCTCCCTCCAACGTAAATAAAGCGCTAAGCCCAGTGTTTGACACCCAGTAAATCCACAAGAAGCACTAGGTGTTATTATAGTAATGGTCTATTATCACTGCTGACCTTTGTGAAAGCACTTCCAGCAGAGCAGAGGCAGAAGCCAGACAGACTACAGTGACTTGAGGACCGATGGCTAAAGTGGCAGCAGAGACAACGGCATAGTCTTTTCTAATTGGAAGTTGAGGAGTAGTAAGAGGGGATGAGCAAGGACAGAAGCTGAAAGAGGAATATGGGAACATAAACATTCTTCATTAAGGTTTGTCTACAGATTAAATGAAGAGCTCTTTTAAACAGTCAAAAAAAAAACCTTTTCAAATTAAACAAATCAATTTTTAAAAAGTTTCTTCAGTGTGTTTTTCAAAGCAACTTTAGTACAGGAGAAAAGAGTGGCCTGAAAGTCAGCAGATCTGAGTTTTGGTTTTATCATTAATTCATGACTATGATCAAGTTATTAGATCTACAGGCATCAGGTTTCTCATCTGTAAAGCAAAATGTTTAACAGGAACTAGATGATCTCTAAAGTCAAACTATCTTGACAACTGCATAGCATAGTTTCTTTCTTCCTTGTAAATAAAATTCAAACTCTAATTATTTTTTTTAGAAATACCCAAACTAGAGAGAGGGTGAGGGTGGAAAATTTTAAGAACTTCATGACCGAAATGCGGCAGAAAAATCTTAAGTGAAAAGGTACATATTTCAGTAACTAAACTAACCAATGTATTTATGCTAGGAAAAGACTTATTTCTGGCAAGTAAGTGACACTGAAAAGGAAATGGTGGAAAACATGAGCATTGATTGAAGCCAAGAAAGTTGAGGCTTATAAATTACACTTAATCATGTCTCTGCTGTACAAGTGTTAGACAAACATCAACTAAATACCCACTGCTCTAATATTGGATGGATATTAGAAGACTGACATTTTAGGTTTCTCGTTTACAAGTAAGAATCTTTTTAGCCTCAGGAGAATTTTTAGAATCCATGAAATAAGCACTCTGATAAGTTTGGGGAACAATTCCTCTGATAAGTGTATGAATATGAGATAATAATAATAGAAATAACTCTCATTTATTGAAGGCTTACCCTGAGCACTTTGCTAACACTTTGCATATATCATCATCATTTTAAATATAAAAGTCAGTGTTTATATATATGAAGAAAGTGAAATTCAGAGACACAATCTGTCAAGAATTACACAGGCTTTCAAGAACAAGGATTCACATCTCTGCTTTCCAACCCCAAAACCCATGTTCTTGTTACCATGAAGATATACTGCCTCCTACACTGGTCACTTTCAAAGGGGTCAGGCTGTGACTAAAAGGGAGCCTGAAGGTTTTGTAAAGCCGGTAACATTCTGTTTCTTGATCTGAGTCCTATTTTATAAACAGGATACAAACAGTTCTGAACACAAGCAGTTGTTCAGTTTGTAAATATATGTGTAAATATGTAAATATATTATATATAATAAATAATAATCTGTGTGGTTTTGAGTATATATTATATACCACAATAAAACTTATACATTCTCTATGCATTAGTCGGGACTCTCTTTTACAAGTAAAAGTCCAATTCAAACTGCCTTCAACAAGAAGGGGAAATTTAGGGACTTCCCTGGTGGCGCAGTGGTTAAGAATCCGCCTGCCAATGCAGGGGAGATGGGTTCGAGCCCTGGTCCGCGAAGATCCCACATGCCGCAGAGCAACTAAGCCCGTGTGCCACAGCTCCTGAGCCTGCGCTCTAGAGCCCGTGAGCCACAACTACTGAGCCTGCGCTCTAGAGCCCGCAAGCCACAACTACTGAAGCCCCTGTGCCAAGAGAAACCACTGCAATGAGAAGCCCGTGCACCACAATGAAGCGTAGCCCCTGTTCACCACAACTAGAGAAAGCCCACACGCAGCAATGAAGACCCAGTGCAGCCAAAAATAAACAAATAATATTCTTTTCTTTTTTTAAAAAAAAATGGGAAATTTATTGGCTAAACAACTCAAAGGTCAGGGGTGAAGCTAATCTCAGGGTGGAATAAATCCAGGGACCAGAGCACCTGCTGGCCTGTGGTTGTCTGCTTTTTCCCTATTCCTGACCACTCTCTATGCTCTCTCATTCTCTTCCTCTAAACCTTTTTCCATGTTGTGGTAACACGCTTAGGTTTTCATCCTTCTAAATGAAAGTTCCTAAATGAAAGAAGCAAAAGAGTCTTCTCCAGCAGCTCTAATTAAAAACAAAACAAAACAAAAACAAAAAACTATAGAAGGACAGTTTGGGTCGTCAGATTTACCTGGACCCCTCACTGTGGCCAAGGGAATGAGGTACCATTTCTGGTCTGGTCTCGGTCACATACCCACCTCTTCGGTCAGATGGAAGAAGTATGTGCAGCACATACTCCTGTTGGTCATTAAAGAAACTGCAGAGTACTGACCACCACTCTAATGTCTCATCTACTATATTCCAAGTCATAAGATGCATTACTAGTATTATTTTTAAGAGTGATACTTCATATTTATTCAACAATTCATAAACCAATTTAAAAACCTTTTAAAAAACTATATTTAAAGTTGATTCACTCCTTCATAACCCTGTGAGGCACAGAAAGCAAGCACTACCATCCTCAGATTACAAAAGAAGGAACTGAGGCTCAGAGAGATTGAGTAACACATTCAATATTACAAGCTGATAAATGTCACAAAATCAGACACAAGTGCTCTTCCAACCATATCATACGATAAGGCACAGTAGTTTAAAATTACATTAAAGATTTAATGGTACCTATGAGAATATGGTTCAAGGGGAAAAAAAGCTTAAATGAGAAACTGTGATAAACCCATTTGTCTGAGGCTCAGTACTTCTATTTGGTAGATCTTAATTTTATATCTACTACTATAAGCATTCAAAGGCAAAAGAACACTATACAGGAAACCACATACCATCAGAAAGCATGTCTTGGTTATCACTTAGCATGCCTTCAGCTGCAGGGAAATAAAATTAAACTTCAAGTGACTGAAAAAATAAGGGGATTTATTATCTCATACAGTAAGAAGTCCCAAGATAAGACATTTCCAGAGTTAATTAATTCCACGGCTCAAAAAGTCCTGAAAAACTCAGGACCTTTCCATCTTTCAACTCTGCCAGACTTGGCCTGCTGTCAAGCTCCCTTCTGGGGAGCAAGTTCATTACAACAGCTTCAGGCAACAGAGCTTCACCCACTAATGTCCACAGACAGGAAACAGACCCTCTGTTTCATTTCATTCATTTACCTATGTTAAATTAGTTAATATATGCAAAGCATCTAGAAAATGCCTGGCACATAATAAATGTTATATAACTGTTAGGGGAAACACTGACTGAAACCACCCACCCTGGCCAGGCACCACAATAACCATCTGCGTGAGTTGTTTTACAACAGGAGGTCCTGGTAAGGAACACGGAACTAACAAGCCACCATCAACTGGAAGAATTCGGGAAAGGTCAATAGGAGACGCCAGTCCATATGTCCTACCAACCTCCCAGAATCCTCCTCACTGGAATCCATCTTGGCTGAGTGATGCGTGTGCCACCAGGAAGGACCCTGAGTCAGAATGACTGGCCAGAGACAGCCCAGAAACTAACCCCATTCCCATAAAACCCAAGACTGCAAGCCACATGGCAGAGTAGTCCTCCTGGGTTCCCTCACCCTGCTGCTCTCCACCCGGGCGCCCCTTCCCAATAAAGCCTCTTGCTTTGTCAGCACGTGTGTCCCCTCAGACAATTCATTTACGAGTGTTGGACAAGAGCCCCCTCTCGGGCCCTGGAAGGGGTCCCTCCTGCAAGAAAAGGATTTTTGTTTTTAATAAGCCTGTATTTAAGAGGAACACAAATCTATATGACCAAAGAGCAGTGAAGGAACTCTCAGGCTGATGATAAAAGGAAATACCAAGATGGCAGATGAGAGGCATGACTTGAGAACAATCCATCCAAGAATGGAGCAGGAGGACACAGTTCTAGGAGGGTCATTCCCAAGAAAGAAAAAAAAGAAATTGGTAGAATACCTGAATGTCACTGACTACAACAAAAGTTGTTCAGTTCTGTCAGAGACTTTCAAGAACTAGAAAAACAAAGCAAAACATAAAAACTGTTGCACAGACAGGAAATATTATCACAGATACTACATGATGTTGCTCTAAATACTGCATACACAAACATAAGCCTTGAATACTGATTTAACCAAAATTTTAGTCACTGGGAGGATGCAGTAGGAGGATTGGAAAGAAATCATAAAAAAGCTAAATCCTTATCATACAGTCAAAAATCAACAAAAAACATCTATAATGTGGGCCCCTTGCCCACTACTTTCTGGAGACAACTGAGTAGATTGTAAATAACAGTTACCACTCAGATTGCTAAACTATAACTATTTAATGACAATTAATTGCTTTGTGGCAGAGGCTAATAATCATCTTAAATTTGAAGGCTGCCTCAGAGACCCAGATTTTCCATAGCTCTTTCTCCCTCTTGTTCCCTCATGGCATTTTAGCATGGAACTAGCAGGGAGAAGAGAGAGGAAGTTATGGTATAAATATGGGTATCTGGTCACTGATTTTGGTTGTATGACTTAATTTCTTTTGCACCTTTATAACTTGAGCAAAGTAGGTATGTATAAAAAAAAAGTAAATACCATAAAAAAAACTAAACAGTGTTATTCAACAGGGCATTATTCCATTTTTAGCAGGGCAGTTCTTTTTGGTGCCCTAAGACAGCTCTATGAGGCTATATTAGAGCACAGGGATGCAAACTAAGGCCTGTGGACCAAATCTAATGTATTGCTGGTTTCTGTAAATTAAGTCTTATTGAAACACAGTCATGCCATTCATTTCATTCATTTATATATTGTCTATGGCTGCTTTTGTCCTGTAACAGCAGAGTTGAGTAGTTTCCACAGAGACCTATGGCCCTCAAAGCCTAAAACACCACCTGATCCTTTACAGAAAAAGTTTGCCAACTCTAATTTAGAATATTGCATGATATTTTGTATCCAATTCCTACCCACAAATGTCAGTATTCCCCAAAAAGTAATTATGAAAACCCCTACTTCACACCCTATATTTGCAACCCACCCTCCCCTACTCCCTACCAGGATGAAGAGTAGAACTTTGAAACACAAACTGCCTCCAGGGAGCAGAACTCAGAGGTTGGATAAGGGTAGGAAAGGGTACCAATAGGGGCTGTTATTTTTGTTTTCAAAAAGTCTTAAAATACTAAATCTTTCAAAGTATTCACACGTATTCTTCAAGAAAATTAAATTTAAAATCAAAAGAAAACAATAGAGCAAATCAAATCTAGTTAATGGCTCTGGTGACTCTCTAACATAATATGTGATTATATTTGCTAGATATAATTTGTTTTATCTGTTAGGGTTGCTCTGGAGAATTTTTTGGTTGCACATATCCAAAGCTGCTAGATAGACAACCCTCAGATAAGAAGGGTGTTACTGTGCTAAAACTGAATGTGAGTATAATATTTGAAATTCTCCGATTTCAAGAAAGGTCAATAATCTAACACATCCTACAAATGATCTTCAGTGAAGTTTGAAATGTTTAAACCTAAAAAGTCTGATAGATAAAATGTTTAATAAATATTACTAACTCTCATAAGTAGAAATTAAGAGAAAAGCTTTCAAAAGATCTATGTAGGAAAAAAAATTAGTTTTCTTTAATTCAGCTTTCTTTTAAGTTGACTGGAAATTTAAAAGATGACACTAATATAAAAACATAAAAGACTGAATTAATAGTATGATCCACATCAATACTTCCAATTCATTACTTTACGAGAAAAATGTGACACTGTATATCTGTGGTATGTTCTACCCAGAAAAGACATGACACATCCAAAGACAGACTGTATTCTTAGGTATGTCTAATCTTTAAAGTGTGCTAATTTACCACTTATTTACAATTTAACTAAATTTTAAAATTGTCTGATTTTCCCATACATAGGAAAAGCTTTAAATATGTAATTATCTTTGTTAATAGGGACCTAATGAATAAGGCATCAAAAACGTTTTAAAATGTGAAAACAAACATAATTCACTATATAAGCTAAAAATCTAAGATACCACATAAAACAACAATACATTTTAAAGAGTGTAAACAACACTCTTCAGGAATAAACAGCTTACTGTATCTTCAAAAAAGGCATCAGAATCTGTACTTTATAAAGAAAACATTACATTGGTAAAGCTTATTTTGAAATGTAGGATGACACAGCTAGTTAAGTAGTTATGACGACTATTCCTAAAACATCAAAATAAACATTTTAATATTTCAGTTTGGAAAATACAGTCTCCAAAGGTTTATTCTACTGAAAAGATTCAGCTGTTGAATTGTAACTTACAAGAAATGACTTAAACTATAGTTTCCCTTGTTATAAAATTATAACAGCTGTTAACCTTTCTTCAAAAGAAATTAATGCAAGAAAAATTTAATGCTTTCATAAAATGCTAACTGTATTCATAATCCTGGAAATTTGGTTTATATTTTAACTGAAGATAATTAATCTAGCTACTTTGATAATGTGGAGTAAAAAGTAGAGAAAAATATTTCTAAGCACCACCTTTCTTATTTTAGGTAATACTTGACATAAATCCATCGTATTAAAAAAAAGCATGTGTTTTTAGAATAAAAACACTTAAAAGGTTAAAAGCTTTGACTATCAACTTACCTTCTTTTGATACCACACTATAGCATCTGTGACTTTGGACGCCATTTATTCCAATGAGATCACACATTCGTCATTTTAGGCTGTGCAAGAGAGAAAAACATACAAAGGACTTGACTTCCACCTTCTAAAAGGAGACTGAACAACATGTATACATAGCACTCTGGTTACTTGCACAGCAGGGGTGTATGACTATACTTATATTACACCCTTCCTCATTACTATTTTAGCAACAGGTTCCCTTAAGTGAACAAAAATCAGTTGCCGTAAGAAAAGGATCTTTCTACATGAATATAACACTTAAATTTTCTTACAAAATAGTTGAATTGTTTTTTAAAAAATAAGTCTTCTAAATAAATTTCAGAATTTTCCAGGTTATACTGGAAATTTTTCATTTATAAATTCACATATGATAGGAATCAATCCATTCAACTCAGTAACAGATCAGTTTTGCTTCAGCTTCTATCTAGGAGCTAGCGTCAATTACTGTTGCTAAAGGATGGCTTGATAGATTCCAAAATTTATAATCATATTTAATTTTCCCTGATACTCAGTAAACACAAAGTTGAACTAAAATCAAATAGCTGGAGAAACCTAATGAATGTATGTTAAATAATACTAAGCTAATATTAGAGTTAATTACACAGGAATAGCTACTATTAAGGACTTCTCAAGATATCACAGTTTGCTAATATTCAGAAATTTACCACAGACTACTTCATAAGCATCTTTCTGGATACTAAACTTAATGGTTCCTTACTCGTAGAGAAAATTAATTTCAGACTGATTCCAGCTACCTCTGGAATATTCTTCTAGTCTTAATACTACACCAGCATGGAGGGCATCTCTGGCAGGTGTTAAGGATGAGCTTAAACAGGTTCAAACGCAGAATTCATTGCAGAACTCATTACAAATTAGGATCATCCAAGGCCAAACAGGATCTCAAGAAAATTCTGAGTGGAGCACCCTGCTCAGCCAATCCTGGCACATGCAGCTCTGCAACCGGCGAGATGTTAACATTACAGAGTTTGCCCAGAGTAAACAAAATACCAGAGGTTTTATACTTCATTCTTGGGAGCAGATAAGGATTCAAAGATAACGACGATTATTACCAGCAAGTTCAAATATTCACATCAACTTCTAAAATTTAAGGCAGAATTTACTTACTGCCTGTATTTTTTTAACTTTTATTGAAATATAGTTGATTTACAATGTTGTAACTGCATATATTTTTGACAGTGTTAGAGACCAGATTATTTATTACCTTTCGTAAGATACTGATTGCATCTTTAACTGATCAAATTCAAGTAAACTATGTTTTGAAAACCTCATAAATTCCCTGGCATCATGGAAAGAGGAGGAGCATAGAGTCAAAAGATGAGGATTCAAATGGTACCACTAATATGCAATATTGAAGAAGTCACTTCACCTCTATGATCTAGTTTCTTTCACTTATAAAACAGGAGTGACTGTACCTATCTATACCTTATAGAGTTTTTGTGACTAATAAATAAGACAATATACATAAAATGCTTACCAAAGTCTAGTACATATAGATGGTCAATTATAATTATTTTATTATTAATTTTATATTTAAAAATTCCCCAATTCAGGAACTGGGAAATATTTATATTTCCTTTTTTAAATATGGCAAACAGGTTAGAGAAGGAAAACGTGCAATCAGGTTTTGTTGACAGTTAAAATAAAAATAGCTATTATGATTATCCTAAGATTGCAATGTCAATTCTCAACTCCATACACATGGATTATTTAGAGATTTCAAAGTTCACCTCCTCTGAAGTTTCTCAGTCAGATGTGGCTACCTTTATTTCTCTTACCAGGGTTCTGGGGGGAAGCTTGTCTTTACTGACTTAAAATCTTCCATTTTTTGTTTTTCTGTCTTGGAGGCCTTTGGGAGTAATTCATTAACTGAAACCACATTTTGTCCTAGAGGTTTTACCTTGATTCGGTCAGCAGACTATTCATTACAACATTACACCTTCATTATAATTGTCTGTGAGGACTATTGTTTATGTTTTCCAAACTGGTTATAACTCTCCTCCCTCTCCTGTCCCCACCTTGCCAAATGCAAACTACAAAAAATGCTACAAAAAGTATGAAAATATCAAGTTTTCACTTTACTGTCCTTTAATCTCACCGAATCTTTACTGACAAAAATTCCAGCTTATCTACCAAAATAAGGATCCTCTTTCTAATCCCCAGTGGTGTAAATAATATGCATTTCATATAGAAAATGTGAAAGGATTTTTTATTCAACCAACCTATTAAATATATAAGATATTTAATATATTTGGGGAATATTTAAATGCTCACATATAAATAGTATTTTTTTTTTTTAATGAAAAAGCTTCAGTGGAAGTGAGGAAAACAGTACCTGGTTCAAATAAAATAATCTCAAAGTTTTTTTTATATACTTTGGTTTACACCAAGCTACACTAAGAAATAAATTTCGAAAATCAACTGAACAGTACACTAGGTACATAAAATGTTCTAAATATTTTCATTATATTCATTTGGATTTATGGACATAAAATTTCAATCAATTTTGTTTAAAAAAAGAAACACAACCTTTTTTCAGGTAATGGTAAGTTTTGCTCTACAAACTCATTTAACAGTTTTTCCATTGTGTCAACAACCTTTCAGTGACATGGAGTGGCTCATATCTATTTTTAAAACAGGTTTTACAGCATGCTAAGACAGATTCCTGAATCAGACATCTGACAAGGCACAGACACATGAGTATAAACAACAAGAAATAATAAATCAACAAATGATTTCATGAATAATAAAGATTATTTCTAAAGCTTTTCCAACTTCTTTGATTCTAACGGTCCAGGAATACAGGTTTATAGTCTCTTTTATCATGATAGTTCATGATAAATACTTTTTATGCTAAATTGACACTAAAATTAATTTACAGAAAAAAGTAGAAATATTAAGCTTATTGGGTACCTTAAACAGAGGATCTTAATCTTTTTTGATCAAATAATTTGATAGAAAGATGATATTAAGATATAAAAATAATCCAATTGTGAAAACACAGAGCTAACCATAGGCATAACATTTAAATATTGCCATAGACAGTTACTCTGAGCTAATTCTCTCAACGCTGCTTTAGTCATCATACTTGTCAAAACATCTGAAATTACTCTTTACTATGTCAAGGTCTACACAAAATGCATTTATAATGCCAAAGACTAGGATAGAGGGAAAAGATGACTATGAAGAGACAGTATGTTAAGTCTGCTTTAATAGAATCTCACTATCAGGGACTTGCCTGGTGGCGCAGTGGCTAAGAATCCACCTGCCAATGAAGGGGACACAGGCTCGAGCCCTGGTCCGGGAAGATCCCACATGTTGCGGAGCAACTAAGCCCATGCATCACAACTACTGAGCCTGTGCTCTAGAGCCCGCGAGCCACAACTACTGAAGCCCGTGCCTAGAGCCTGTGCTCTGCAACAAGAGAAGCCACCGCGATGAGAAGCCCACGCACCGCAATGAAGAGTAGCCCCCGGTTGCCACAACTAGAGAAGGCCCGCGCGCAGCAACAGACACCCAAAGCAGCCAAAAATAAATAAAATAAAATTCTATTAAAAAAAAGAAAAAAAAAGAATCTTACTATTAAATACCCACAAGTATTCTTTGCACAGATATAGCCAAAGAAAAATCAAGTTTTTAACCACTCCCTATGTTAGAAAAAAAAAAAAATCAGTCTATGGAATACTACATAATGTTACAATGTGCTTCTCTCATAATTCTAAAACAAATTTCTCTGTTCCAGCATGACTCTCACTACTCTCAGAAAATAATTTATGCACACCTCTGACACTTCACTTGTGCTGTAATTCTCATTCCTTTTCTCCACTCATCCATCCTTCTAGATCCATTCAAATCCTACTTCCTCTAAGATGAAGCTAGCTTTCTGTAAGTGTTCATTTGGAACAGTTGAAGCTGGATGTCTCTTCCAGCACTGATTTGTACTAATAAATCTGGTATTTAAATAAAAATGCAAGCAATATAGCCACACATGTCATTCAATCATATGTAAACACCCTTAAGGAAAAAGAGGCATCCTTCTCCCTTTGTGTCTCACTAAGTACCCAACACATTATAATATGCAGAAGAGGAAGGAGAGCAGAGAAAAAGCAATGACTAAGCATCAGGAGAACTGGGTTCTAGATTCAAGTTCTGACACTAAGAGCTAGGGCTTTTGAATTAGTTACTGAGTTCTCTGGGCCTTCTCACCAGTGCCATCTAGTCAAATATTCCACAACTCAATAAAGGTTAAATAAAAATTCGAATAATGTACAGGAGTTCCTGTGAATTCCTTTACTAACACACCCAAAAATATTAACATTAGTTAAATCAGTCATACATATTTGGAATCTCATTATTATGCTACTCAGCAACCTTGTGTCGCTCCCCACTGCACTTAGAATTGTATTTAGACCCTCTAAAGTCTCACACTAACCTACTTACCCAACATTATTGCTCACTGTCTTCTCATACATCTGTTTCAATCATACCACACTTCCTACACTTTTCTACCTCTGAGCCAAAATTAACAGTTCTTCTCTTTCCAAAACAAGGAAGATTTCAAGAAGGCCTCCTAAATTCTACTTTCTCTATAAGTTTCTCCCAACTTCATCCATAAAATACTTCTCATCCTGTTCTGTATTCCCATTACACTTAATATGTTCTGTTTTGCACAGACTTTTGTATACTTGTCTGTATATGTGCCCCTACCACTATCCATAAGTTCTTTGAGAGCAGTCCAATGTCTTTACGACCTCAGAACTCTCCGATAGCTTTTTGTATATATTAAGCACAAATGTTTACAAACCAAATTAAACAGTTGCCAGCCAAAGTATTGGTACCATCACAGATGAATGAATTTAATTTTTCTATCAACTGGGAAAAAAAAAAAGTAAAAAGCACAACAATGAGAGTGGTCAGTTAAGTTTTATTTGGGGCAAAATGAGGACTACAGCCTGGAAGACTAGCCTTTCACAAAGCTCTGAGGAAGTGCTCTGAAGCGGTAGGGGGTGAGGTCAGTATATATGTGATTTTAGTAAAGGTGGGGATACATGCAATTAATCACACATTTTGGCAGAAGGTTGCTACTAGTCACAAGAAGACCGCTGCTAGTCACGAGGAGCAGATGTCTCCCTGAATGATTATAGTGCTTTTCCAGATATGGAAGTATACAAGAAACCGCGCTCATAAAATCTTCTGAAAATATCTAACTACATGAAGGCCTGTACTGCCAGTTTTTCCGAGAGCACAGAGTGCCTCATTCCTGATCTGCACAAACTCCACCCTGAACTCCTTTCAGGGTGTGTTGAAGGTCAGCGACCACAATGGCTAACAACTTCATTCTTGTAGTGCCAGGTGCAGAGGGACAATTTTTAGTTGGCAGGTCAGAAATTAAAAATTCTACCTGCCAAACTCCTGCACTACCCCAACATGCATATAAACATAGAAACATACTCTTCCCTAGTACTAAAAGGCACAAAAACATTGTAAGTTTAATTAATATGGCTGGTTTATTTGCTGACATGTCACTCAATCAACCAATATATAAGGATCTGCAGACCTATAAAGTACAATGAACAGGAGTAACAGTCAAACCTGCCAAGTCTAGTCTACCTCTATTCCTAAATGCTAAAGTAAAGTTATATATAACTCAGTTGCCTCCTCCAAGGCTAAAATAAGCAATTTTTAGACTTCAGAAACTAGGAACAAACTTTCCTTAAAAAGGTAATAAACACGAAGGTTCAAACCAAATTTTTTCATACTGATATTGAAGTTAAAAAAAAAAAGTGAGGGCTTCCCTGGTGGTGCAGTGGTTGAGAGTCTGCCTGCCAATTTTTTCATACTGATATTGAAGTTAAAAAAAAAAGTGAGGGGCTTCCCTGGTGGCGCAGTGGTTGAGAGTCCGCCTGCCGATGCAGGGGAAACGGGTTCGTGCCCCGGTCTGGGAAGATCCCACATGCCGCGGAGCGGCTGGGCCCGTGAGCCATGGCCGCTGGGCCTGTGCGTCCGGAGCCTGTGCTCCGCAATGGGAGAGGCCACAACAGTGAGAGGCCCACATACCGCAAAAAAAAAAAAAAAAAAAAAAAAAAGTGAGGGCTTCCCTGGTGGCGCAGTGGTTGAGAGTCTGCCTGCCGATGCAGGGAACGCGGGTTCGTGCTCCGGTCCGGGAGGATCCCACATGCCGCGGAGCGGCTGGGCCCGTGAGCCATGGCCGCTGAGCCTGCGCATCCGGAGCCTGTGCTCCACAACGGGAGAGACCACAGCAGTGAGAGGCCCGCGTACAGGAAAAAAAAAAAAAAAAGGGAAATTCTGGTAGGAGGAGCCTGGTGTGGACAGAAGGAAACCTACGAGTTTCAGGGTTTCTATTTTCTAATCATATGACCTACAAATTGTTACAATTTCTTGAAAACTTACATAATTCTTCATCTGCAACAGGATTTTATTTCATGGAAATGTTGTGAAGAATAAATACCACAAACTATATGTTTAAAGTCACTTCCAATCTTAGGATAGAAAAATCAAATGCAAAATGAGGTCTAAGAGGTATACACTTTCTATTATATCATTTCATAAAAGGAATATTAGTGATTCTTATTTTCCTTCATGGAACCAACACATAGTCTGTGTATTTAGGGCTACAGGAGAACACCTAACCTAAGAAGAAAAATTACAGCCAAGTAACTTCTGTGTAAATCTGTATTTATAAAAACATGCTGTACTACTGTGAAATCTAAGAGAATAACTAGAGTTATAATCTTAATACCCACAAAACACTCTGTAGGACTTCCTGATGTGTACAGCCAACCCACCCTGTATGTCCTTTAAAAGCAGCTCTTTGAATTTCAAGTTTCTTAACTTTAGCACATACCCACAAAATCTCTACCAGTAGCATTCCTTTGGGCTTTTTTTTTTTTTTTTAATACTTAAAAGGTCCTTCAAATACTTAATTGATAGTGTATTGTGTAAGTGATTCTTGTTTTGACTACTGTGCCATTTGGAAAAATCAATAATGAAATACAATCTAAATGGCTTAACTTCCTCATTTACTCACAAGAAATTTTTTACATCAACTGTTCAGTCATCAAATATGGATCTGTTATTAGAGGCCTCTAGTAAAAACATTAACTAAATTAGTGTTCTAGGTACTCCATAACAAAATGATAATGCATGAAATGATAATCAAATGGTTTAAAGATTTAATAGGTCGTCAAAATGAATTTATTTAGATTAAAAATTGCTACCTATACCTCATTAAAAATACCATGAATAAAATTTGAAAAACACTACTTTAGAGATGTTTCAGCCAGTATCTGATAAATACATTAATAAATATTAATATAAATATTAATTAAAATTAATATATTAATAAAAATATTTACTGAACACTTACTAATATTGCACTGTTGTAGGCGCTAAGGTCACAACAGTGAACAAGAAACAAGGTCCCTGCCGTGACAAAACTTACAATACAGAAAGAGACGATAGAAAATGAACAGCAAACAATATAATTTTGTGTTGAGGTGGTGCTATCAAGGAAATAAACAGGGAGATATAGTTGGGATGGAGTGGGGTACTTTTGGAAAAGATAGCCAAAGAAGTCCCCTCTGAGATGACACGTGAATTGAGATCTGAAGGATGAGAACAGCCAGCTATGCTAAGAATTGAAAGAGGACATTCTGAGCAGAGGGAACAGTAAACACCAAGACCTTGAGGTGAGAATGAGCTCAGAATTTTTAAGGAACAGAAAGGAAGCTTATTTATGGGTAAAACCAACAAGATCTAGAAATGGACTAGGATGGGGCAGGTTGGGGGAGGGATTAGGGAAAAGAATCTAGGTTTTGGGTTTGAACCATTTTTCTGAGATGGATGCATATTTTTTTTAAAAAAAGGTTTATGAACAACATTGTAAAGTAACTATACTCCAATAAAAATTAATTTAAAAAAAGGTTTATGAAAGTAATACAAAAAATAGTTTTAGACCTGTTAAGGTGACAATACCTATTTGACATAAAAATAAAGATGTCAAACAAGTAGTTACATACTTGAGTCTGAGCTCAAGATAAAGATGGAGATATGAGTATAGAAGCCATGAACACATAGTAAATATTTAAAATCAGAGGTGGGTCACACAGGTATATGCATTTGTCAAAACTAAAGTATACTTAAGACCTGTGCTCAGAGATGACTTCAATAAAATCACGTGACTGACATATCAACTAAGAAGAGTATAATTAGCAAAGAAAAGGGTTCAGCCTCAAGTCGACTACTATTCAGAGAAGTGAAACAAGAGAGGACAAGAACAGAAAATGAGTAGAAAGAAAGCAGGTGAGTGTGATGTCACAGAATCCAAGAGAGGAGGGTCTTTTACAAAGGAGGAGGCTGCCAACAGATCACTGGATTAAACAAAACAGAGGTTAGAATGAACTTGGGAGGAGCAATTTAAATGGACTAGAGGAGATAGAAGTCAAGGTGAAATGAGAAGAAGAAAGGGCTGATAAAGAAGAGGACACCTGTAAAAAAAATCACCAAAGATCGCAAAGTGACTCCCATTATTCCATCTTCCTTTTCCTTTTGCAAACATGTTGCTGGACACATTGTTGCCCAAAATAAAGACCTTTCCTAAGCCAGGTGTGGCTGTGACTATGTTCTGGTCCAGATACAGCGGTGTTAGGTGGAACTTCCAAGTTAGGCCCCCTAAAAGAATCTCACTCAGTTGGAGAAAGCCCTTGGTTCTTTCCCCCCTTTCCATTTCCTGCTCCCTGGAATGCTGTTTTAATGGCCAAAGCTCCAGCAGCCACCATGGACAGTGATATTGAGACCAGAAGCCAGGTGTATTCATAGATAGGAAGGAACCTAGGTTGCCGGATGAAGCCACCTTACCAGTTCTGACTGTCTACCTCCATATTTCTTGTATCCAATATCATAAATCCTTATAGTTTTAGCCATTGTTATTAGCAGCCAAACCTAATCTGATACTGCTGAGTATAATACTTTTGATATATACTTTTTTTTTGCCATCAAAACTTTGTAAATATTGTTCAAATGTCTTTTGGAATTGTACGTAACTGAGAAGTTTGCAGTCAGCTAGATTCCCCTCCACACCACGTATAGGTCAGGTTTTCTTTTTGGCCAGGATGCCAAAATAATTCTCTGCTTATTTCTGAAGTTACTAACTACTAGGGTGTAGTCATTTTTCAACATTTCACAATTTTTTTTCCTGGTGTTCAGAGCGTTTCAACCTGCAAACGTAATTTTTGAATGATATTTCTGAAATCTTTTTTCTGTTCCATTTGGTGGAGTCTCTATTCCAGGGATATAAGTTATGCTTAAGTAGGATAGTCTTACTGTCTTTTCATGGTCATTTCTTTCATTTATTTTTTTCCTGTAGTGTATTTGTAGAGTTGCCATGCCATCTTTAAAAAAAATCTTGATCGTATTTAACATGGGGAGTGCTACACTGAGCTCCTACTTATTTAGATATCTAATGGGTTCTCCTTGACAACTTCAACATCCTTTTTACCTTAGCTGGGAACATTTTTATTTCTATGCACACATGTGCATGCACACACCACACACAAACTTCAATTTGAGATCTGGATACTGCTTTTAATCTATTTTTCTATAACCCATCAATGCAGGAAATGGACAAAGAAAGCTAAGTTTGGACTGAGTACAGCCACTGCTGAAACGTCATTAAGTGTCCTATACCAGGATCCATCCCTCCAGTCAGAGGGCTATCCTACCTTCATGGGCTTTGGTTCTTGCCCTTAACAAGAGTACCTTTCAAAATGTCAATGCTCCCTGACAGTGTGAGGCTCAGCATTAGTATGCGGGTCTTCTCAAGGATTTTTCGTTGACTTTTTGTTTCCTACTCATCTCTTAGATCTGCTTCCCTGGAGAGTGTTAGTGAGGATACTACTTCCTGTTTTGCAGGCCTCATCTTTCCTTAGTCTGGCTTCTGGGATATGGGGCTGGAATTATAAACCTTGACAGATACACCCAGTATCTTCTCATTTCTTCCTGGCCTCCACTTTTTGAAGTATTTGGCATAAGGCTGTACATACCCCTTTCTCGTGTGCTTCTATTCCATTTTTTTGCCCTCTCCTTCCCCCACCCACTTTTCCCTATTTTCATTTGGTTTTTAGTGAAGGGAAAATTCTGTGATTCTACTTCATTTTTACTCACAAATACCTAAATTTATTTTTTAACATTTATTTTTTAAGTGCTAATGACAATCTTTTGAGTTACTGACTCAACTGAAAAGCAAAATTTAAATATTCTAAAACAGGATTCTAAACTAACAACAGCTGCAACTTTACTTCTGTTATTTCTAACAGAGGGAAGTAAAGGGAAGACACCCAGTTTCAATTCTTTTTATAAATTTAAGATACTAAACAGAAAATACAGAACCAAGCTTAAGCTCTTCTGTGAACCTGTTACAACTACCTCCAGGGAAAACAAATCTAAAATGCATTTTTCCTCCTCCAATCTACTATTCTTTTATTATCTACTCAATTTGGTACTTAAGCAAGGAACCCTAGAATCTTTGTCTCCTTCCCTTTCCCAACACCACCAATTCTCTACCTGGCACACAGGAACCATTCAATAAATATGAAGGAATAAATCAATGCATCTACCTGTCACACTGCCAAAACATCTCTCATATAACCCCTCCCTGGCCCCACTACCACAGACCTGGTGCAAGCCCATATTATCTACTACCAGGACTACTCTGACAGTCTCTTATTATTTCTTCACTTTCACCATTTATCTTTCTAAAATACTGACCTCAACATGCTTCTCTCCTTCTTAAAAATCTCTAATGATTTCCTATTACGTAAGAAAAGAGTTTAATCAGCATAGTATACAAAAGACCTTCTTTTACAACCTTATCATAGATTCACTGCTTTTATAATCAGTAGCATCCATCACCTCTACCTTCTTCCACACACACCCTACCCACTCCAATCTGCCATCCACATACATATCCTACAGTCAGGCCATGTGGGTTACCAAATATATTTTCATGCTTGCCTTCTAGACCTGGTGATAACTCCTCTGTCTAAAATGACTTTCTCCTTGTTCTGACCTATTTGACAAGTTACTTTGGATTCTTCCAGGCCCAGATCATCACAGGAAATTAAGTTGTAAGAACATATAAGGAATGGTGTGCAAATGACTTAATTACTTAAAGAGTAATTTAAGATTTAAATATTTCAAACCACCAGGAAAAAAATGGTAGACTAAACACAGGGGTCTAACAACTTCACTCCCTTACAATAAGTAACTGAAACTACAGCAAAAGCGTACACATATAAGAAATGAGCTTGGAATTAGTTCTAAGAAGGTGGATGAAGGGTTAATGGTGAAATAGAAATAAGAACCAAATTGTGTCCCCTGGGTTTTCTTCCCCCATAGTTATAGTGGCCAATTTAAAATTTGGACATATGGCTTTAAATATACCAGATAACTTCTTATGGGACAAGTGAACTATTCTTGGAAACTGAGTCATTTTTAAAATAATGAACATATGGTTGGTCATCAAATCTCACTATTTCATGTAACACCATTATTAATATGTCCAGATCATCAATTCAAGGCTAATAAAAATGAAGTTTGGGGGTTGGGCTTCATATTACTACTAACTACCAAGCCAACTGGCCCAAGCTGCCTGGAAACTCAGGAATGCAACACAATTTAATAGCCACTACACTGATAACATTCTTCTAACCTGAGGGAATTTTGTATAAATCAGGAAACCAACACTTCAATTTCTAGCCCATTCAAATCCATACCACAGAGGAAAGTACTTTCTAAACGTACTACAACTATTATTTAACCAGAATCATGAGCTCAACTATGTATAGCTTATTCTCTTCACTGCTGCCTAATCTCTTCAACTATACAGCACTATACCATTTTATATAAAGGACTTCAGCACCAGAGGATTTTGGTATCCCCAGTGGGGGGTCCTGGAACCAATCCCTGCAGATACCGAGGGATGACTGTATAAGACACAAGGTATGTGCTCAGCAAATGCAACTATTCCATTTCTCTTCTTCCCTTCACAGCAAAATTTTGCTATCTCCTCCAATTTCTCCACTTCCTCTCTTCAATCCAATCATGCCTTTACTCCCCGCACTCTACTGAAAGTTCTCTTTAAGGACACGAATAAATTCAGGTTGCTAAATCCAATGGTCAGGTCTCAGTTGCTCATACGACACAGCTGACTATGCTTCCTCCTCTTGGAACACTATTCACTTAGCTTCTAGGAAACCACTCTCTTGGGTTTGCTCCTAACTTTCTGGCTACCCCTCAGTTTCTTTGCTGGCTCCCGTCTTCTCCCTGAGTTCAGTCCCTGATATCTTCTCTGTCTTCACTCAGTCCCTTGGTGATCGCTTCAAAATATCTTAGTTTAAATACCATGTGTATGTAATGACCACTATATATGTAGATTACATCTCTAGTCTAACCTGTCTCCTAAATCCACTACATTAGAAAAAGTCAAACAAGTTTTCTTTGGACTTCCCACAGCCTACTATGTTGCTGTGCATTATAAATATACAAGAGAAAACTGTATACATTATTTCTTACATATATTTAGACTAGAACCCTTTCCTCATGATGCATCTCATGAGACATACAATTAACTAAGCCACTAAATACAGCATACTGAGACATCTTTCAAGTAGTTCCAACTTCTCACAGCACAAATTAACTATACGAAAATGGGCAAACTTTTCTTCTGATTGAAGAGAGGTAATAACTGAGTTTGAGGCTTTTTTCAAGGCAGTTCACTCCATTAGAAGAGAGCTTGCCTCAAAAATTTCCTTATTCAGAGATAAATTGGTCTCTCTTAAATTCCATTCACCTGTATTAGTTATATACTCTAAATGGGCACAGAATAAATTTACATCTTCTGCCTTCACATAAAATAATATAGTAAGTAGATGCTGTTGTAATCTTTTCTTTTTCCAGATTAAATATTCCTAGCTCCTTCAACTGTTCTTCACATAACATGCCTTTCAAACCTCTCACTATCCAGGTCATCTTCCTTATCAGCTAAGATCTAAATTCCTGGAATCTAGTTGGCCAACAAAACAACCTATTTGAAGAATGCAAAACACTGTGAACTTATAACTTCTACTAATAGGGACATGATCACTTGGTCATGCAGCCTAAGAATATATTCACTTTTTAAATTTTTAGCAGCCATGACACTGGTTAACTCAATAATCCTTTCTAAAAAATATAGGTGTATTACACACATCCACACACATAGATGCTCACACATATACAATGCACTTAGCTATATCCACTAAGAGGGCCTAGACACAATGATTCCTCAGTAGCAATAAGCACATCTAACAACCAAATCTCTAAATACTATTCTACAGTAAAGAATCAAGGCTCCTTAGAGAAATGTCTGTTTCCAGGGCTGGCATAGAGACAGTGTAAGGTGATCCTGGAACAACTTGTTGGGTCAGAAATTAAAGCGCTCAAAGAATAATAGGGAAAGTGTCAGAAGAATAAAATAAGAATCAGGGCTTCCCTGGTGGCGCAGTGGCTAAGAATCCGCCTGCCAATGCAGGGGACATGGGTTCTTTCCTGGTCCGGGAAGATCCCACATGCCACAGAGCAACTAAGCCCGTGCACTACAACTACTGAGTCTGTGCTCTAGAGCCTGTGAGCCACAACTACTGAGCCTGTGTGCTGCAACTACTGAAGCCCGCACACCTAGAGCTCATGCTCTGCGACAAAAGAAGCCACCGCAATGAGAAGCCTGCGCACTGCAACGAAGAGTAGCCCCCACTCGCTGCAACTAGAGAAAGCCCGCACACGGCAATAAAGACCCAATGCAGCCAAAAATAAAATAAATTTTTAAAAAAAGAATTAAAAAAAATCAATGAGCCTATACTGATACAAATGAATGAATGAATAAATAAATAAGAGAAGGAAGCTTTCTTTGTAGCAGGAAGCCTTCTTTGCACCAGGAAGCCAGCTAATAAACACAGAAGAAATTGGTGAACTGGAAAAAAAAAATCACTATTTGGCAACCATCTTTTTTTTCCCCAATGTTAGTGAGATATAATTGACATAACATTGCATAAGTTTAAGTCGTAGAACGTAATGATCTGATATATGTATATACTGCAAAATGATGACCGCAATAAGTTAACAACCATCACCTCAGTTACACAGTTTTTCCCTTGTGATGAGAACTTTTAAGTAACCATCTTGAAAACTGATTTGTACAATAATCATCAATAGATATTAAAGCCAATGGGTAAGTTTGAGAGTAATAGGATATTTACATAATCAAAGTATCTCTCCACAGGTACTTAATAGTTACAAGGAGGGGCTTCCCTGGTGGCGCAGTGGTTGAGAGTCTGCCTGCCGATGCGGGGGATGCAGGTTCGTGACCCGGACCCGGGTGGGGGCGGGGGGGGGGGTTGTCCCACGTGCCGCAGAGCAGCTGGGCCCGTGAGCCATGGCCACTGGGCCTGGGCGTCCGGAGCCTGTGTTCCGCAGCGGGAGAGGCTGCGGCAGTGGGAGGCCCGCGTACCACACACACACACACAAAAATAGTTACAGGAGTGAAATAATGACTTAGCTTTGGAGAAACCTGGCAGATACCTTCTTAACTAAATAATCAAAGTTATCATCATCAGTAATAGGAGAAACTGCAGCATTTGCTTCTTGATACAATGTACTGGAAAGAACATTATGTCTGTGATATTCCTGCCAAAAGTATATAACCTGACTCTAGTCTTGAGAAAAAAATCAACCAAACTAAAATTGAAGGACATTCAGCAAAATAACTGGCCTCAACACTTTAAAAAATGTCGATATCATGACATATAAACATAGCTCTACAACTATTCCAGCTTAAAGTAAATTAGAGAGACATGACAACTAAAGGCAGGATGTGATCCTGGATTTTCGCTTGCCATAATGGGCAGTATTGTGACAATTGGTGAAATGTGAATAATATCTGAAGATTAGATAATACTATTGTGTCAAAGTTAATTTCCTGATTTTTGATCATCATACTTTGCTTACGTAGGAGAATGACCTTGTTTTTAGGAAATAAAACTGAGGTTCACATAGTTAAAGGATTATCAAGACTCAAATGAGTCAGGAAAAAAGTAATGTATATCTGTATATATAAAAATAAGGATAAAGCAAATGTAGTAAAATGTTTAATATTTGGTTAATCTCTGAAGCGTATACAGGAATTCTTGTAACTTTTCAAAGTCAAATTATGTCAAAATAAAAAAAGAAAAGAACTATAGTAATTTTTAATTCAGTTTTAAAATACCTCCTTTCTCATGTTAATTTTCTACACACAATCAACTTAATACACATAAAGCCTTCCTTTTTTTTTTTTCCTCCGGTACACGGGCCTCTCGCTGTTGTGGCCTCTCCCGTTGCGGAGCACAGGCTCCGGATGCACAGGCTCAGCGGCCATAGCTCACGAGCCCAGCCCAGCCGCCCCGCGGCATGTGGGATCTTCCCAGACCGGGGCACGAACCCGTGTCCCCTGCATTGGCAGGCAGACTCTCAACCAGGGAAGCCCAAGCCTTCCTTTTATAATTAAGTTTATTTTCTCATGTAGTGTAGTTGCAGTGAAAGGGATGCACAGGGTAGACAAAAGAAAACTGGCTCTATGTTTTGATTTTACCAATTTACATAATTCACCTCCATCAAAAGAAAAAGGCCATTTCAGTTGCCTATGATCAATGAGGAGACATTTTAGACATACTCTTCTAACATCTTAACTCCATTTCCTCTACAGAGATTTTTAACAATCTTTAATACCTATTATTTCCAAAGTTATGTTACACTGACCTCTCAAAACATAAAAGGTATTTTTGGATCACAGCGGTATTTTTAGTCTTTGTGGCAAATATTTTCCAATGATGATAAAATCTGGATTATTACACCTTTAGAGAAATATTAATACTTACTTCTCATTAATTTGCCCTAGTAATAATATAGCCATGTTTTTCACTCTCTCACATTTTTTGTCAATGAGAACTGGGTTTTAAAGAAGAAAATGCAATTAGTTGCTTTCATTTTGACTCACCATACATTCCTACATTTGTTTCAAGTGCAACAGGAATGCTGAGGAAGCTGAACATAAACACATTTATCCAGTCAAAACATACAGTATACTTTGGTTCTTGCTATCCAAAGCTAATACATTCTAAAATCATGGGTTTTAATTAAAACAATACTAAAAATGGTACTTTATGTATTTCAAAGTATTACTTTAAAATTTAATGAAGAGGGGTTTCCACTTCTAGCCACGATGGAGTATCAGGGACCAGATTAATCCTCCCACCTTTTATTTTTATTTTTTTGGTTGTACCATGCATCTTGCAGGATTTTAGCTCCCCCACCAGGGATCGAACCCAGCCCTCCGCAGTGGAAGCACAGAGTCCTCACCACTGGACCGTCAGGGAATTCCCCCTCCCACCTTTAAAACTAAAAAAAAAAAAAAAAGAAAAAAAAGGACAAAATATGTGAAATCTTTTCAGACATTGGACAACAGGCTGTGCAAGACAATAATCTTTGAAAAAGGAAACAAAAGAGTGAGCCCTATTATTTCCTAATAGTACTGCCTGTAGAGTTTCCAGGACACAGTGCTAGGAGGGGAAAACCAGAGCCTGAGAGTCTCCCCAGGTTGAGAGGACGGATTTGAGCGTTCAAGGACACCAAAACAACTAGAGTTCTCAGGGCAAAGTACAAGAGAGGAGAGAAGAGCACAAAAAGAGCTCTGGAGCTTTGCAGAGGATTCCCACTGAGTCTTCAGCTGATTATTGTTGATCAGCACACTTACAAAGAGAAACTACCTAAAGCCAGGAATAGAACCACCAGAAAGGAGCAGGCATAACAATTACCAGAGTTCACACAGGGATGGTAAGAGTTCACAGCCAGAGTGGAGAAATCCTGTAATAATGGGCAATAGCTAGAATACTGAGAAGGGCAGTGCCCCAGTAATAAGGCTAAATGAGCCTTGTACTAAAGGATGCTCAGGACTCATCTAACAAAGCTTTAAAAGCATGCCTTGAAGAACTGTTTCTAATAACATAACTGTGTTCCAAAACAAAGCTCAAAATATTTATAAGAATACAAAGAAAAGACAGCTCCAAACAACAAAATTCACAATGTCCAGCATCCAAACAAAACTTAGCAGGCATGCAAAGAAAAAGGAAAATACGACCCATAATGAGGAGAAAAATCAGTTACAAGAAGCGAACCCAGAAATGACAAAAGTGCTATGATTAAAACAGCTATTATATACAAAATACTGTGCATGTGTACATACACCTTATGTGTATGTATATGTATGTATATGTATACATTCACACACATGTGCGCACACACACACAAATGGAAAGAAACCCATGTTAATGATTGGAAGACTTAATATTATTAAGATGTCCATACCCAAAGCAATCTATAGATTCAATGCAATCTCTATCAAAATTCCAATGGCATTTTTTGAAGAAACAGAAAAATTCATCCTGAAATTCATATGGAATCTTGAGGGACCCCAGTTAGCCAAAATAATTTTGTAAAACAACAACAAATTGGAGGAATCACACTTTCTGATTTCAAAACATATTACAAAGCTATGGTAATCAAAAACAGCATAGTACTGGCATAAGGACAAATAGACCAATGGGACAGAACAGAGTCCAGAAATAAACCCTTGCATACGTGGTCAAATAATCTTTGACAAGAATGCTAAGACCCCTCTCAATGGGGAAAGGACAGCCTCTTCAACAACTTGTGTGCAGAAAAATGGATATCCACGTGCAAAAGAATGAAGGTGGACCCTTATCTTATACCACATACAAAAATTAACTCAAAGTGGATTAAAGACCTAAGAGTAAAACCTAAAACTATAAAACTCATAGGAGAAAATGTAGCGTTAAACTTCATGACATTGTACTTGGCAGTGACTTGTTTGGTTGTGACACCTAAAGCACAGAAAATAAAAGCCAAAATACACAAATGGAACTAAATCAAACTTAAAAACTTTTGTGCATCAAAGGATACAATCAATAGAGTGAAAAGGTAACCTATGGAATGGGAGAAAATATTTGCAAACTATGTATGTGATAAGGGGTTAATATCCAGAATATATAAAGAACTACAACTTAACAACAAAATATCAAATACCTCAATTTAAAAATGGGCAAATGACTTGAATAGACATTTCTCCAAAGATGATATACAAATGGCCAGCAAGCACGTGAAAAGATGCTCAACATCGCTAATCATTAGGGAAATACAAATTAAAACCATGATGAGATATCACTTTATACCCATTATGATGGCTACTATCAACAAAACAGAAAATAACGCGTGTTAACAATGATGTGAAAAAACTGGAACCCTTGTGCACTGTTAGTGCAATGCTGAAGTGGTGCAATCACTACAGAAAATCGTATGGGAGTTTCTCAAAACCTTGAAAATAGAACTACCATATGATCCAGCCATCTCACTTCTGGGTGTGTACCCAAAAGACGTGAAAGCATGGTCTTGAAGACATATCTGCACACCCATGCTCACAGAAGCACTATTCACAATAGCAAAGAGATTAAAGTAGCTCGCATGTCCACCAGTGGGTGAATGAATAAAGAAAATTATACAACGGAACATCATGCAGTCTGAAAGGAAATCCTCCCACAGGCCACAACATGGATGAATCTTGAGGATAGTACACTAAGTGAAATAAGCCAGTCACAAAAAGACCAAAGCTGTATTATTCCATTTATTTGAGGTACCTAGCATAGTTGAATTCATAGAGACAGAAAACGTAAGAATGTCTTCCAGGGAATGAGGGAAGGAGTAAAGAGTAGTTGTTGTTGAACGGATACAGAGTTACAGATTTGCAAGATGAAGAAGTTCTGGAGAGCGGTTTCACAACAATATTAATGTGATCAACACTACTGAACTATATACTTAAAAAATTATTAAGATGATAAATTTTATGTTATGTATTATTTACTACAATTTTTTGAAAACTCAGCTAGTATAGACTCTACATATACAGGTGACCCTTGAACAACAGTCTGAACTGTGCAGTTCCACCTATACACAGATTTTTTTAAAAATAAAAACATACTACAGTACTACATGATCTATGATTGGTTGAATCTGCAGATGCAGAACCGTGGATGTGGAGGGCCAACTATAAAGTTATACACAGATTTTCGACTATGTGAACGGTCAGCACCCCTAATGCCCACATCATTCAAACGTCAACTGTATTCAAGAAGGGAGAAGAGGGACTTCCCTGGTGGCACAGTGGATAAGACTCCATGCTCCCAATGCAGGGGGCCCGGGTTCAATCCTTGGTCAGGGAACTAGATCCCACATACATGCCACAACTAAGAGTTTGCATGCCACAACTAAGAAGCCCGTGTGCTGCAACTAAGAAGCCAGCAAGCTGCAACTAAGGAGCATGCCTGCCACAACCAAGACCAGGTGCAACCAGATAAATAAATAAATAAATATTTTTTTTTAAAAAAGACAGAAGAAAGATTGAACATGTAAAGGAGAAATATGTAAGATATAGACAAAATTCAAATCAAACTTACAGAAATGAAAAATAAAATGTCTAATAAGAAAAATACACTGGATGAGATAACAGCAGATCAGAAACTGAAAAGAAGAAAAGATTACTAATCTTGAGGACAGAGCAGGAGACATTATCCAAATTGAAACAAGGAGTGAAAAAAAGATTTTAAAAAAATGAACAGAGCATCAGTTAGCTGTGGGACAATATCAAGTGGCATAATATACGCGTAACTGGAGTACCAGAATGAGAGGAGTGAAGAAACACAGAAAAACTATTCGAAGAAATAATGGACAAACTTTTTCTACATCTGATGAAAATGGTAAATCTACAAACCAAGAAGCTCAACAAACCCCAAGCATAAGAAACATAAAACACATTGTAGGCACATCATAATAAAAGTGCTTAAAACCAATGGTAAAGAGATCATCTTAAAAAGCAGCCACGGGGGGAAAAAGAAACCACTTTCAATATAAAGAAATTAGGATAACAGTAGATTTCATATTGGAAAAATGCAACGAGAAGACAGTGGTGCAGTATCATTAAAGTCCTGAAAGAAAAGAAGTGTCAATCTAAAATTCTATACCCAGCAAAAATGTATTTCAAAAATAAAGTCAAAAACATTTTTTCAGCCCTCTGCTTCTCCGTCTGCCCCGCGGGTCCCGTGCACCCTGAAGATGGCAGCCACGGCAGGAAGGTTGCCCCAGACTTCACTTGTCCAACACGTGAGTGCCATTCCTTGGGGCATTTCTGCTGCAGCCCTTAGGCCTGCTGCTTCTTGAAGAACGTGCTTGACAAATGCATTGTGTCTGGTTCTGGTCAAGCAAAATTCGCCTTGAGCACCAGTTCCTCATACCATGCCCCTGCCATCACCCAGCATGCACCCTATTTTAAGGGTACAGCTGTTGTCAATGGAGAGTTCAAAGAAATAAGCCTTGATGACTTTAAGGGGAAATATTTAGGGCTCTTCTTCTATCCTTTGGATTTCACCTTTGTGTGTCCTACAGAAAGTATTGCTTTCAGTGACAAAGCCAATGAATTTCACAATGTGAACTGTGAAATCGTTACAGTGTCAGTGGATTCCCACTTCACCCACCTGGCCTGGGTAAACACACCAAGGAAGAATGGCGGTTTGGGCCACCTGCAAATCACGCTCTTGTCAGATCTGACTAAACAGATTTCCCGAGACTACGGTGTGCTGTTAGCAGGTCCCGGCCTTGCACTACGACGTCTCTTCATAATTGACCTCAATGAGTCATCAAGCATTTGAGCGTCAATGATCTCCCAGTGGGCCGAAGCTTGGAAGAGGCCCTCCGCTTGGTGAAGGCATTTCAGTTTGTGGAAACCCATGGAGAAGTCTGCCCAGCCAACTGGACACCAGATTCTCCTACAATCAAGCCCCATCCAACTGCTTCCAAAGAATACTTTGAGAAGGTAAATCAGTAGACCATCCCATGTGCACCTGCAGCTCCCCACACCAGAAAAGAACCACAGCTGGAACTCACTTTTAGCATTTCAAAGATGATTACTTAGAGAAGGCAAAAAAACAATTATGCCTGTATTCGTAAATATTACTCTAAATGTTCTGTTTTTGTAACATTGGCCAAGGCTTTTAAAACTTGGTTAGTTACTAACGTAAGGAGTCCTTTATTGGCAGTGCATGGATGGATAGCTAGTTGCTATAGAATGTGCAATTCCTCTATTTCTTGGATCATGTCTTCAAAGGGAAAAGGAAACAATTCTTCTTTCTCAGCCTTACTTGAACCTTTGTATATATACCAGAGTAGTATGACAGGCATCAACACTTCTGATCAAGGGTCCTGAGATTTTCTTCTTGAGTTTCTTTGTATTAAACTGAATTTTCTTTTAAAATCATAGTTTTAAGTTGTTAGCATCAATGGTCTAATTTAACACCTGCAGGACTTCCCTGGTGGTCCGGTGGTTAAGACTCTGTGCTTCCAATGCAGGGGGCACAGGTTCAATCCCTGGTCAGGGAACTAAGATCCCACATACCATGCAGTGTGGCTGGGGTGGGGGGTGGAAACACCTGCAATGAATGTGTATGTGATTGAAGCAAATGTGAATCATGTTTTTTGAAAAGCACCTACAGTGGCAAAGTGACTTAACTGATCATGCATGTTCCCCAGTCCTGAGATATATACTTTATATAGTTATTTTACTTATTTTGTTAGCTGACTTAGTGCCTACATACATTTCTAATATTGATTGGGTATAATTATAAAGGATATTTATTGAATCCAGGGATTGCATTTTGAATTTGAATCATTCATGCATTTGAATCATCACTTAATTATTTTCTTTCCTGAAGTGTTCAATGTAAAAAATATTATATATATACACATAGTTTTTTTTCACACATACAAAAGCTGAAAAAATTTCATCAGTAGTACAGCATTACAATAAATACTAAAGGAAGTCTTTTAGCAAGAAGGAAAATGATACCAGATGAAAAAAGAATTCCAAAGGAATGAAGAGCCTTGAAAATGGTAAATATGTGGGTAAATTTAAGAGCGTTTTTTCTAACAAAAAACAAAAAAATATTTTTAATCCCTTTGAAAGACAAATGAACATTTAAAGCTAAAAAAGTAGAACTGTATTGTGGAATTTATAACGTACGTAAAACCAAAATGTATGACAATAGCACAAAGGCTGAGAAGGGAATATGGAAGTATACTGTTACAAGGTTCTTATATGATATAAGAAGCTGTGTTTTACTCAAAGTAGATGTGATAAGCTAAAGATGTATACAGCCACTACAGACAGGCAGTAAAAAAAAGAGCTATAGATAATTAATGCTCCAATAAAGGGGACAGTCATAAAAAAAATACTCCAATAATACAAAAGAAGACAAAGTAAAAAGGAACAAAGAACTGATGCGCCAGTTAATTAACAAAAAGATTAGGATATTTTTCTGGATTTTCTGCTATTTGTAACATTTGTCAACATTTAAAAATTCGTAATTTGCTGTGGTTTCTTTTCTCATTCTTAATAAATACTCACTTTCAAAAAAAACAAAACAAAAGAACCGATGGGACAAATAAACACATAGCAAGATGGTAGATTTAAACCCATCAAAATCAATAATCATATTAAATGTAAATGGTCTATATTAAAAGGCAGAGATTAGGACGCTGGATTAAAAAAAAAAAAACAAGGACAAACTATATGCTATATACCAGAAATCCACTTTAAATACAAACACACAAGTAGGTAAAAAGTTAAAAAATGTAAAAAGATATATCACACTAACACTAATCAAAAGAAAGCTGGAGTGGCAATACTGATAAAGTAGACTTCAGAGAAAAGCATATTACAAGAGGGCCATTTCACAACGATAAAGAGATCCATTTCATCAAAAGATGATAACAATCCTAAATATGCATGTGTCTAGTAACAGAACTTCAAAATATATGAAGCCAAACTGATCAAACTGCAAGGAGAAATTGGCAAGTCCACAGTTATGTCAGAGATTTCAACACCCTTCTCTCAAAAATTGAGAGAACAGGGACTTCCCTGGTGGCCCAGCACCTAAGAATCCATCTTCCAATGCAGGGGATGCTGGTTAGATCCCTGGTCAGGGAACTAAGATCCCACGTGCCACAGGGCAACTAAGCCCAGGCACTGCGACTACTGGGCCTGCGTGTTGCAACTACAAAGCCCACACGCTCTGGAGCCTGTGAGCCACAACTACAGAGCCTATGCACCACAACTACTGAGCCCACACATTCTGGAACACACCACAACTAGAGAGAAGCCCACCTGCCGCAACGCAGATCCCACGTGCCACGACTCAGACCTGACACAGCCATAAATAAATAAATAAAATTATTGTTAAAAATTGAGAGAACGAGCAGACATAAAATATGTAAGGATAGAGAAGATCTGAAAAACTCTATCAATCAACTTGATCTGACATTTATAGAACACTCCACCCAACATTCTTTTCAAGTGCACATGAATCATTTACCAAGAGAGACTATATTCTGGGCCATAAAACAAGTCTCAATAAATTCAAAACGATTCAAATCACACAATGTATGTTCTCTGACCACAGTGAAATTAAATCAGAAATCAACATCTAAAAAATCCCCCAATATTGGAAGACTTGGGTACATACCTTTAAATAACCAATAGGGTCAACAAAGAAATCATAAAATCAGCAAGGATTTTTGAATTGAACAAAAATGACAACACGACATATCAACACTTGTGAGATGCCACCAAAGCACTATTTAGAAGGGAATTTTATAGCATTAAACATTTATACTAGAAGACAATAAATTAACAAATTAAGTTTACATTTTAAGATTCTAGCAAATCAAGAGCAAATAAAATGCAAAGTAAATAGCAAAATGGAAATAATAAAGAATAGAAATCATTGAAATTGAGAACACAAAATCAATAAAGAAAACCAAAACCTGGTTCTTTGAGAATATCAATAAAACAGACAAACTTCTAGTCAGACTGAACAGGAAAAAAATGAGAAAACACACAAATTTACAGTCAGGAATGAGAAAGGGGACATTGCTACAAATCTTACAGATATTAAAAAGATAATAAAGGAATATTATGAACAATTTTATGTCCATGAATTTAACAACTTAGATTAAATTGACAAATTCCTTGAAATGATACAAATGATACAAATGATAATAGATGCTCACTCAAAAAGAAATAAATAAAAAGCCCTTTGTCTATTAAAGAAATTGAATTTGTAGTTAAAATCTTTCCCATAAAGAAAACTCCAGGCATAAGTATGCAAGTCATTTAATATTGTCTTAAGTTTAAGATACATGGAGAGATCAAGTATTTATTAACTATCATGTGCAGGCACTATGGATATATAAGTTTCATATGGTTATGTTAGTATTTCAACAAAATCATTCTGGAAGGAAGCTGTGTAGAGAACTGGTTAGTACGAGGCTAAATTAAAAGTAAAGAGACCTGGGACTTCCCTGGAGGTCCAGTGGTTAAGACTCTATGCTTCCACGGCAGGGGGGGCCCACATTCCATCCCTGGTGGGAGAACTAAGATCCCATATGCCGCGTGGATGGGAAAAAAAAGTAAAGAGACTAGTGACAATAATGAAATGATGAGGGCATGAAATAAGTCAGTGGCAATGAGCATTTTTAAAATTTATTTATTTATTTATTTTGTTTTTCTTTGGCTGGTTGGGTCTTCGCTGCTGCACGTGGGCTTTCTCTAGTTGTGGGCAATGAGCGTTTGTATTTTAACTTGGGGTAGGTGTTGGGATAGGGCATGATTGAAAGATAGATAATTACTAGAGAGAATAACCAGATGCAGTGATGGATTGGACATGAAAGGTATGGGGAGTAAAAGAGTAAGGATGTTCCATGATTCTTGGCTTAAACATCAGAAGAACCATTCATTAGAACAGGGAATACAAGAGGAGAACAAGAAGGTATGTTTAATTTTTCAACATACGGTACATTTATACATTCAGTGACCAAAAGGTAGGTCAGTAGGCAATGTGATAATACAGAGAATCAACATTTAGGGAATCTGTGTAAATTAAGCTGCTCTATCTACCAGGATTACTTGCAATTAAAGCCTTCTCTATAACTGTACAATTAACTGCACAATGGCTTTTCTCTGTTAAAAGAACTTGAGGAGTAAGAAGGTAGTTAAAAGAGTTGAGAAGATAAGTCCCTTTCCCTATATACTTAATTGACAGTACAAGAGACCCAATTTCAGTGATCTTTTTACTGTCATTTAGAACAGCAAAACCCTATTTATTTGCTCTATTTGGTTTAATCAGTCTGACCTCCTTTCTTCAGAAAAAAATTTGAGAACGTGAAGCTCTCTCCCTATCTTTTCCTTTTTTTTGTTGTATGTGGCTGCAATGATTCAATTCTTTATTCAACACTGCCTGTTGCCTATATAACATCCATTGCCTCCTTTTAAGCTTTTCTTTGTTTGCCATTTTCTGCCTTTCCTTAATCTATTTGAGAACTGTATTTTTTTAAAAAGTATACCTGCTCAACTTAGTTGAACAACTGCAGCAACCTTTTTTTTTTTTGAGCAAGTCTTATAAGCCAGGCAATGAATCAAGTGCTTCACATATATTAGCTCATTTAGTTTTCAAAATCTTGCAAAGTAGATATTCCCATTTTATGATTAGATAAAACTGAACATCAAAAAGATTACATAATGAGGGGACTCCCTGGTGGTGCAATGGTGAAGAATCCGCCTGTCAATGCAGGGGACACGGGTTCGAGCCCTGGTCCGGGAAGATCCCACATGCTGCGGAGCAACTAAGCCTGTGCGCCACACCTACTGAGCCTGCGCGATAGAGCCCGCGAGCCACAACTACTGAGCTTGCCCTCTAGAGCCCAAGAGCCAGAACTACTGAAGCCTGCGTGCCACAAATACTGAAGCCCATGCGCCTAGAGCCCATGCTCCTCAACAAGAAAAGCCACAATGAGAAGCCCATGCACCACAACAAAGAGTAGCCCCGCGCGCAGCAACGAAGACCCAACGTCGCCAAAAATAATAAATAAAATTTTTTAAAAAAAGAAAAGATTACATAATGAGCCCAAAGTTAGAAAACTGGTGGACTGTAGAATTGAAACTTGAACCTAGGTCTGTTGAGCACCAAAACTTGTGCCACATAACTTTCATAAGCTTTTTGTTACCTGTAAGAGACCTTTTACTGAATGTATGACTAAGGTGCTTTCATTCATGCAACAAACATGTGTGCCTACTACATGTCTTCAAACTTTCTGTAGATACACTTCTAATAGTCCCTTCCCCTACTGTTTCTGAAACTGGAAAGCTGCATACAGTACACTTTTTTGCCTTTACTTCCTCTCATTAAATGTCAAATTTAATCATGTTACGATTATTATCAGGTTGTGGTTCAGCCACGGTCATTTCCTGCTTCAGTTCCTGTTCAAAATGAAGTCCAGCATATTTTCTTTCCTAGTCCTCTAAAATTACCTGTTCTAGGAAGCAATTTTTTTTTCTCATCTGAAAACTCACCTCTATTATTTTCTGTCATTTTAGCAATTTACAGGAAGCTAACAAGTTGGACTAAAAATGCAGCTTTCCTAAACGTCATTTAATATTTTCAACTTAGTCATATGATTCTGGTTATAAAGTGATCCACATTTATAAATCCAATGTGATATATATGGAATCTAAAAAAAAAAATGGTTCTGATGGACCTAAGGGCAGGACAGGAATAAAGACACAGATGTAGAGAATGGACTTGAGGACATGGGGAGGGGGAAGGGTAAGCTGGGACAAAGTGAAAGAGTAGCACTGACACATACACACTACCAAATGTAAAATAGCTAGCTAGTGGGAAGCAGCTGCATAGCACAGGGAGATCAGCTCAGAGCTTTGTGACCACCTAGAGGGATGGGATAGGGAGGGTGGGAGGGAGACGCAAGAGGGAGGAGATATGGGGATATATGTATACGTATAGCTGATTCACTTTGTTATACAGAAGAAACTAACACAACATTGTAAAGCAATTATACTCCAATAAAGATGTTAAAAGTAAATAAATAAATAAATAAATCCGATGTGAGTATTTACGGTTCTGTGCTAACCTGAGGGGAAGACATAACCATGGGACTTTTTTTCAGATTTTTCAAGGAGAGTCCCAATTTAAAATATTCTGTCCAACAGTCACATCTCAAGTTTCAGTTCAGAAAAGACAGTCAAAGGGTATACATATGCAAAGGGTAGCTTGCAATATGGACTCTATATGGCAACAGAGTAGGTAAGGGGGGGTGTTTAAGGGAAGGCAATCAATCACTTAAGACTCTTCTTTACTTTACCTTACTTTATTTTATCTTTATTTTTATTTTTTTGGCCGAGCCATGCGTCCTGCAGATCTTAGTTCTCAACTAGGGATTGAACCCAGGGCCCCTGCAGTGGAAGCACGGAGTCCTAACCATTGGACCTCCAGGGAATTCCCAAGATTCTTCATCTTTTTTAAATAATCCCAAAACACATCTCACAAATTTGGTGCAATTGCCTTAGTCTTCTTTTACAGCTTAGAATGAAGTATCCCAATGAAATAATGAAATAGTTGCTTGCCTGAACATGTTTGGAAATGAAATTTTAACTGACAGTAGGGAAAATAAGTATTCAAAGGTAAATATTAAATTAAAATGTAACAATGCACAAACTCTTGAGATATTCCTATAATTTCAGTATCTAAGTATGCGATTCATAACCACTAAAATTGCCCAGCCACATTTCCACACAATTATTTCAATTTGGCCTTCAAAACTACTTTCTGTACAGAGCCACAATTACTTGCCACTCCCTCAACAATCCATATTCCGGTTCTCCTGCCTCCACTTCTGTGTGTTCAGTGTTTGATGCCCTCCCTCCCCACTAATCAAAATTATCAGTCACATTTTTAGGTTCCAGAGATAGCTCCCTGCTAAACCTCCAACCCCTTCTCAACTCCGTTCAATTTATCTGTTCCTTCTTCTTTATTCAGGGCTTACCAATGTGACAATACTTTACATATTTTGTTTAATACTAATACTCCCCTTTGAAGCACTATTCTCTCCACTTAACAGATAAGGAAACTAAAGATGAAAAAGGTTTGGTATCATGTTCAAGGTCACAAAGCAAAACAGGAATTCAAACGCTGGTCTGTCTGAACTTTAACTGAATTCTGTTTCCATGAAACCACACACTCTACGGCACTCTCTTATAGTATACACTGCATTGTGTTACCATTATTCGTTCAAATATCTCTCTCTCCCACTAAAGGGATGTTCCTCAAAGACAGGGAAGGTGACTCCATCCTTACATCCCAGCAACACTCAACAGTGCCTATTATACAGTGATCTCAAAGTGTTACTGAATATTCAGTTTATGGTTTTACAGCACTATTTTCCATTGATTAGTCTCCTTCAACCAAATCTCTACGAAGCCATTTTTACTGTGATGGGAAGCACAACAGCTTGGAATATAGGCTTTGTAATCAGACTGATTAGATGTGAATTCCACCTCCACCAACTTATTAGCTGAGAAATCTTGAACACCTGAGTTAACCTACATTAACTCATGCGAGGACAGTAATTACAGTAGCTACCTCCTAGGATTAAAAGGATTAAATGAGGTAACATAGACAATCCTCATCTTTTCTTACATGCTACCCTAAATTTTCTTCGGCTCAGTCTAGTGTAGCCTTTTTCAATACAAATTCCTTATAATTTTGATATTACTCAGCCATAATAAAGAATGAAATAATGCCATTTGCAGCAACATGGATGGACCTAGAGATTATCGTACTTAGTGAAGTTAAGTCAGACAGAGAAAGACAAATATCACATGATATCGCTTATATGCGGAATCTTAAAAAAGGGTACAAATGAACTTATCTACAAAAGAGAAATAGAGTTACAGACGTAGAAAACAAACTTATGGTTACCAGGGGGGTGTATATTGGAAGACTGGGATTGACATATACACACGACTATATATAAAATAGATAGCTAATAAGGACCTATTATGTACCACAGGGAACTCTACTCAATACTCTGTAATGGCCTATATGGGAAAAGAATCTAAAAAAGAGTGGATATATGTATAACTGATTCACTGTCCTGTACACCTGAAACTAACACAACACTGTAAATCAACTATACTCCAATAAAAACTTAAAAAAAAAATGTCCTTGCAATTTTGAATGAAATGGGCTAGCCAAAAAGGTTCATGGTTTAAAAATTGCTCAGGTCGCTTACTTGACTTTTAGGGCCAACTGTCCAGTGCCAGTTTGGACTCAAAAAAAGTTTATTCTTGGAGGCTTGACTATGCAAGAGTGCCCCCATTGTATACTGTATCTTATTTGCTCACCACATTTTCAAGCCCTACCAGCAAGTTTGAAAATTGGAACACAGACACTTCCTACTTGACTACCACCTAACTTAACACTACCTGATGCAGGAAGACAACTAATCTGTGTGGGAGGCAGGCTATTTCCCCTGCAAGAAAACGCTCCTGGAACCACCTGTGTCTGGTCTCAGGCATGGCTCATATTCCCCACACCTCCATATTGGTCTGGAATCTAGAGGCTAAGCCACTACACCTGACAGAGGATACCCGTTTCCTTCTCTTAAACTTATCAACCCTTACTCCAAAAAGTTAGGATTTTATACTGTTATGCTATGTTATGGCTCTTTAGGCGAAAGTGCCTAGTTTCCAAATTATCAGAATTCCCCCTTAAAATTTTAAAAATCTATGAAAAAGCCCAGTTTTGGAGAAAAAAGTTTTTAAAAATACATAATCCCTAGAAACAAGAGCAAACACTAAGGCTATAACCACAGTCTCAAAGGGGAAAAAAAAAGAAAAATCTTCAAATGCTTAGTTGGCTAAAGCTAACCAAAAGCTATAAAATCAAATTACCATAAATAACAACTAATCTCAAAGTAAGCAGAATATACCATTAACATGGTGAGCAAGTGTGAATAACAAAATACCTAACACATTCACCACGAATTTTAAAATTACTTGGTACGTAGATACAGAGATTAATAAATTGTTCCAGATTCTGTACTTCCCTAGACAGTATATGTTGTTACAAAGCAGGGCCCTTTTTTTTTTTTTTTTGGCCGGGCCAAAAATTAATAGGGTGACAGATTAGTGACAGAATAATCTCTGAAGTTCTACAAGGAGGTGTTGCGTTAGAAAGCCATGACTCGAAGGAACAATACCAGAACACTGGCTGTCAACATCAGGCAGATAAAAATAAGAAAAGGTGAAGCACGCTGATGGACCGCGGCATTGTTTCCAGACAAGAAATATCCCTTTAAGGCCCATGCCAAGGATTTCAGCGCCAGCTCCGCAGTCAGTGCTGGAATCAGAAAACTAAACTGTTGCCCGCTCAGTGGGAGCAGGGCAGCGACCCCCTCCAGTCGGCGTCCAGCGCGCGCAGAGTCGCCCCCTCCTCCCGAGCCCGCTCCTCCGGCTGCTAGCTGGCCGCTCCCCGCCGACCCCGGCTCGGCCACCCGATGACCCCCGCACTCCCTCCAGGACCCGACGCGCCCCAAACATAGCGCCAGGGGAAGGAAGCGAAAGAGAGGGGCCTTGGGAGGGGGCGGAGGGGCGGGAGGCGGCGCTGGGCTTCGGCCCATCACCATCAAGGCTCGAGGACAGCGCGGGTTCGGGAGGAGGGAGGCTGAGCCTCCGCCACCGGCCAAATGATAGTATCCCGCAGCGCAGGTGCCGGCGGCTGCCGAGGAAGTCACGGGCGGGGAGGACGACGCGTTGCCCCCACACCCCCCACCTCCATACCACCCACCGCTCTTCCCCTCCCTCGTCCAGCTTCATCCTCCGCTTCTGTCAGAACCCAACGACCTCCACGCGGCCCGCCTCAGCGCGGAGGTGATGCCGGCTCTTACCGTAGGAAAGGGCGCCGCGCCGCTAGGAGGCGGCTGGAGTGCGCGCGGGAGACACCGAGGCAAACGCCGCCGCCGCCACGGGAGCCTGACGAGCCACAACGAAGCAACCCGCGAGCGCGCTGCCTCCAGAGCCGTCGCCCCACCCCCTCTCCCGCAGGATTTTGCGCCGGAGCCTGCAGTCTCCGCGCGCTGACTGGGAGACCGAGGGGAGGGGCGGGGCGCCCCGTGGAGGCGGGGCCCAGCGCTGGCAAGTCTGATTGGCATCTGTGGGCCCAATGGGACCGCGGACTCTCCCGGCTATGCTTAGACTGACTTTCCTCCTAGCCCGTAGCAGTAGAGAGGCGGGCCTACTGGCTGCTTTTATTGCCGCCTTTTTGACAAACCCGATCGCACGGAAAAGTCGGTTGGTTGGCACTGGCGGCCAAATGGCCCAATTACCGCAGGGAAGGGGGCCTCTCAACCCAGATTGGCGTTCTCTCTACCTATAGGGTAGGCCCAGGGCGGTGAGACCCTGCCCCGGATGTGGGCGCGGCCCCGAGGTAGACCTGAGAGAGGTTCCACTGTGGCTGTTTGGAGAGGCGGAACTGAGATCTTTTTCTTGATTATCATGTGACGGGTTCTGGATTTAATGGGGGAAAAAGCGTGGTGGAAAAGGCCAAGGATCCAAACTGGCGAGTTTCCTAATCTTCGCGCCCCTCTGCGCTCTCCAGCCAGCGGCGCTGCCAGGTGAGTCCGGGGCTCCAACGAGCCGGCATCCTCCGAAGTGCTCTCGCCCCCCGCGCCCCCACACCCCGGTGCCCTGGCCTCCCGATGCTTCCGTGGGCCGTGTCGCCGCCCCTCATCCCCTCACCCCCTCACACTCTCACACTCCCGGTCCCAAACGCACATACACCTCTTGGCACCAGGATTCTGTTTGCATTGTGGATCATGTCGTACAAGAACGGCGTTCAACTCCAGAATGTACTGGTCCCACAGTGCAGAATGGGGGGAGTCCGAATAGGGCACCGCTGGCGGACCGTCGGCATTCGAAGACGAAGGGCAAGGATAGTTTAGGAATGTCCTGAAGTTCTGAGACAAGTAGGCCCGAAAATCAGGTAAGTGTAAGCAGAACGCTGTTCCTTTGAAGGACGGTCAGGTTGGCCAAGGCTGTTGCAGCAGGAACCTTTAGAAAAGTGACTCATTGTTTAGAATAGTTGTGTATTGGGGGCCCATTAAACAAAACTGTCTTCGGGATGGGGCGAGTTCACTGGGAAGTGTCCTGGCAGTCGCGAGAGAAGGGAAATGGGAGATGGTGTGGCAAACACCATGGACAAATAAATGATGCAGTCCACACACCTGGTACCGAGACGCTGAACTGTGGGCAGGGGCCTTTAGATTGCCATTTAGGGGAAGCGCAGGTTTTAACAATGGATAAGGAAGCATATACTTAACTGTTTTGCAGGTGCAAGAAATAACCACTTCAAATGAGCAATACTTTAGTTGAACAAATTTTTGTTTTGGAGTATGCAGCTCCCTCCACCCTGCTCCCCCACCGCCCTTCTTTAAGAAGAAAGAAGAGTAGTCGTAGGAAACAAATATAATAAGTTAACGGAGATTTATTAATAATGAAATCGGAGTTGTAGGTCATCACTGAACCCCAGCATCCATAATCCTTCAAGTGTCATTTAAATGTCAACAGAGTGCTTCCCAATCGAGGGCATTTTAGTAAAAGTGCATACAAAAGTTTGTTGCATCCCACATAATAGAACTTGTAGCCACAAGACTGTGTTCTTTGCAGCCTTTTCACCTCCAGTCTTCAAGTACCTGTGTTGAATGCAGCTCCCTTCCTATGACCAGTTGCTACTCAGTTCTTTACGAGAAAAAATGAAGCTTGACTCATCCAGTGGAAAAGTTACGTTTAAGCAACTGTGTTATCGTAAACCTTTTAAAAGTCCATACAAATGGCCAGATCGATTGGAAATGGGAATTGAGCAAATTCAGTTTACAGTGTGAAGCCCATCTGTAGTTACTAATCAGTACGTACCTCTCCACTTCTTCCAAAGTCAGTCCCACATTCCACAATGGCAGCCTCTGGCCAGGAAAGGAGACCAGCACGGAAAATGCCTTCCTGGGAGCAAAAGCATCTGTTTTTCATACCGCAGTATGAAGTATCTGCCAGTCAAGTAAACAAGTTGAGTACAGGCAGATGGGTACAAAGGAAAGAAGGGAGCTAGGAGACTCACAGGTCACTATTGAAATAAAACAGATCTGGGATTCCCTGGTGGCGCAGTGGTTGAGAGTCCGCCTGCGGATGCAGGGGACACGGGTTCGTGCCCCGGTCCGGGAGGATCCCACATGCCGCGGAGCGGCTGGGCCCGTGAGCCATGGCCACTGAGCCTGCGCATCCGGAGCCTGTGCTCCACAGCGGGAGAGGTCACAGCGGTGAGAGGCCCGCGTACAGCAAAAAAAAAAAAAAAAAAAAACAGATCTATACTCTTGCACCATGACAGTCACCCACTGTTTGAAGTAGTAGAGATGTAGCAAAGTTAGTTCTAAAATATAATTACTTAGGGGCTTCCCTGGTGGCACAGTGGTTGAGAGTCCGCCTGCCGATGCAGGGGACACGGGTTCGTGCCCCGGTCCGGGAAGATCCCACATGCCGCGGAGCGGCTGGGCCCGTGAGCCATGGCCGCCAAGCCTGCGCGTCCGGAGCCTGTGCTCCGCAACGGGAGAGGCCACGACAGTGAGAGGCCCGCGTACCACAAAAAAAATAAAAATAAAAATAAGTAAATAAATAAATAAAAATATAATTACTTAAAACATGATAGTCTAGGGCATTTGATTTATCTAGCCAGTATCCTCACCTTTTCCGTTTCTTATCTTCCTGCATTTTTACTCCTATCACCCATGCTTTTGTTACCATCCCCATTACCTTCTGATCTTTTCCTGTTGCCATCAAGTGTCCTCTCTCATCCTCAGTCTATCACTGCCCAGTGGCTTATTTCCCTCTGTTTATAATCATACTTAGATTCCTCCTTTACTGAAAATTTCTTCTTGAACCTTCCTTTGTCATCCTCATTGTATGTCTGACCTTTCATCTTCTTTTCTCCAAATGTTTCAAAGGAATAAAATCTTGTCAGCTGTTTGCATTTCATTATCTTCTGTTAACTCCTCACCCAACTTCATGCAGCCTGGCTTCTGATTTCCCATTCTATTTACCCTTTTCCAAATGGTCACAAGGTTGATAAAAAAAACTTGAGTAAGTATGGAACATACTGTAAACCTATATGTGAAGATTAAATAAGTGCTTATACCTAAGTATTATAGATGAATGCATTCCTATCAAAGTTCCAAGTTTTTAAGAATTAGTGATTTTAGCATTGAAAAGCGTGGAAGGTCAAAATAGTAGAAAATATTTTGGAAAAGAAAATGGTAAATAGGTATTAGACCTCACAGATATTAGAACATATCCAGTAACAGTCATACAGTACTAGTACAAAACAGAAATATAGATTAGCAAGACAAAATAAGACTATAAGAAATAGCCCCAATTATTGAATAATTTAGCATCTAAAATCACAAAATATCAAGTATTTAAAGTGGTTTTGATTATTGGATAGCAAGTAATAAAAAAGCATGATCGATACCACAAACCAGAAATATAAGTATTATTAAAAAACAAATTTTTAGACTAAGAAAACAGGTATTTGTAAAACCTTTGAGAAAATTTGATTTAAAAAATGCAAGACCCATAGATTAAGCTATGTGAAAATCCAGTGTTATCAATGTGTTCTATATTATTTAACCCAATGACCTCTTTAAAATCATAATTCTACTTAATCTCTTAACTTTTTTATTAACTGTTTCCGTCTTATTAATACTCTCCTCTCTTGGCTTGATACCACCCCTTCCTTTTTCACTTTAATTTTGAATGCTTTTTCTTAGTATTCCTTGAAATTGAATGAAAATTAATAGGTGTGCAAGTGTACAAAAAGAGGTTAAGAACATCTCTTAGGTGCAGGAAAAAGATCATGAGTGCCTGGACTTGTGTGACAGCAATGAAAAGGAGCAGACTGTTCTTGGGACATTTTGAATAGAGCTTATACCCAGTGGATATACTAAAAATTGTATTTTGTCACAGCTATAAGGAGTGATGGATATGTTGTCAAAGATGGCTACAGGTTTTATAGATGAGGAAAGTAAGACTGGTAGAATGTTTTCAAAATTAGGAAATATGTGAGTGGGAAAGAGCCAGCTTTGTAAACCAGGAATAGAAAATTTTTTTTCTGGTATCAAAACAGTCTTGACTTTTTTTCCTTCTCTTAGGGTATATTTCCCTTTTTTCGACTCTGCAACAGCCTCTTTAAACTGTTTAAATGAGAATGTCCTTGGCTCAGAGAGTACTACTCACCTGGCTTTTCACATTACTCTTCTTGATCATGTTGGTGTTGAAACTGGATGAGAAGGCACCTTGGAACTGGTTCCTCATATTTATTCCAGTCTGGATATTTGATACTATCCTTCTTGTCATGCTGATTGTGAAAATGGCTGGGCGATGTAAGTCTGGCTTTGACCCTCGACATGGATCACACAATATTAAAAAAAAAGCCTGGTACCTCATTGCAATGTTACTTAAATTAGCCTTCTGCCTTGCACTGTGTGCTAAACTGGAACAGTTTACTACCATGAACCTGTCCTATGTCTTCATTCCTTTATGGGCCTTACTGGCTGGGGCTTTGATAGAGCTTGGATATAACGTCTTTTTTCTGAGAGACTGACTTCTAAGGACATCATCTCATTTTATTGCTGTTCAACAAGCTATCATTAAAGTGTTCTGAATCCTTGCAAGCTTGAAGAATGCCAGAGAACTGAGAAAAATATCAAATGTAATTTTATACTGCTTCCATAAAGTAGTCTTGTTGAATCGTGGACTTCTAGTCAACCCAAAACTTAATTATTCAATATTTGAGTTATTAGTACCCTTATTGTCCTGTGTAAATAAAGTTTGTTTTGGATCTTATTTTTCTACTTGACTATCGAATAATCTGTTTTAAGTATGTGATCAACATTTAAATATAAAGCCTTTAATCTACATATTTGGGTAGAAGTTTAATATATCATGCCCCATTACTACCAAAGTAAATAGTGCTTCTCGATTATGAAGGAAAAACACAGTTACTGAAATAATTAGGGGCACCACTTCATGTTTACATTCAGAAAGAATCTGAGAGTTCAACAGTTTTTTATCTAGGCTAAGTTCATTGTTACCTCTGCCTTCTATTTGAAACAAATAAATTAGAGGTAGCATATTAAAACAGAGCAGAAGCTTGCCTCTTTCTAACGTTAGGGGAACTATACATCCCAGTTATGTCAGGAAAGTCCAGTTTATGCCTATTGTCCTGGGGTCTCAGGGAGTTAGTTCCCCTTTCATTCTTAGAAGTGTCCTGGTTTGAAAAATTATAGATCACCCTATGAGGGTACTTAACCAATTCCAGTGAAGTGTAGGTGGCAGTACTTACTAGCATTCCCAAGAGTCTTAAGTGTCTTATAACCCTAAAGCAGGGTCAGGGTGATGTTCTCACTTAGCTTTGGGAGTATCTAAAATAGTATTTTGTTCATTTAAAAAATATCTAACAAAAAAGTGGTTTCTGGCTGCTAATACTTGAGAGGATTGCTTAAATATAGCATTTTGATCTAGTTCTCCTTTGTAAAGACAGATAATATGACAAAGTTTCAGCCATAACACTAAAAATGAATACTGCTTAACTCTTTGTTTGAAACTACAGAGGTAGGGTAAATAAATAAAAAACTGATCAGTTACAAATATTTCCCTGTCTTATAATTGGTATATATTAGTATTTGGGGTATGTAAAAATAGGATTAAGAAGGATAGTTAATATGGGGAACATAATGTTCCAAGACTTGATCAGGTATTCCTAATTCAATTGAGAGATCTAAACTATTTGGTCACTGGAATCTATTATTAATACATTCAAAGCAGAAGAAAGCTGTAATCTCTGTGAGAAACCAGATAGTAGGAGGGTTTTGTAGTTTAGGAAAACCTGTATTTGTGAAAGTATCATCTAAGTATAAGCTCTCACAGAGAAAAGAAGGAACAGCACCACATGTAAACAATCAGCTAGGCCAGGAGTCAGCAAAATACTTCTGTAAAGGGTTATATAGTAAATACTTAAAGTTTTGTGGGCCATATGGTTTCTGTCACAACTGCTTGGCTCTTGTGGTGAGAAAGAAGCCATAGACTATGGCTATATCCCAATAAAACTATTTGTGGACAGTGAAATTTAAATTTTGTATGATTGCCACATATCACAACATATTATTCTTTTGATTTTTGTTTCAACCATTTAAAACTGTAAAAACATTTCTTGCCTTACAGGCTATACAAAAAGCAGGTAGTGGCCTAAATATGGCCTATTGGCAGTATTTCCTGACCCCTGAGCTAGGCCATGAAACAAGCAAAAGCAGAAATTCTATATGACGTTACTAAGAGGAAATGTGGGACTGGTCTCCAAGGAAAAGAGAGAAAAGTTCAGTAAGAATTATATGTAATAGGCAACACAATAACCAGCTTGTTCACACGTGAGGATCAATCGTCATAGTATCTGAAAGAGTCCCAGGAAGTAGAACTCTTCTTACTTAACTTGGTACACTGCCACACTAAGTAAACAACCTGAAGCAGCAGTACGTTATTGATGTGTGCCTCCCCGATTCGGACACCAGATGTGTATGTGTTTTCCCTACATCACCACGGAATTAACTCAGTTCTGACACTATCTGGAGATAGCATCAGATACCACAAGTTAAGGGTTCAGTCCCAGAAAACTGCACGTGCCCCCCACCCCCTCTGCAACTTCAGATGCCAGGCACAAATTCAGGTTGTCACCTTGCTTCTGACCTACCGCCTTTAGAATGGAGGTTCCCATGACCCTCTCCTTGCATTTGATTAATTTGCTAGAGCAGCTCACATAACTCAGAGAAACATTTTACTTACTAGAACACCAGTTTATTGTAAGAGGATATTAACTCAGGAACAGCCAGATGGAAGAGATTCATAAGGCAAGGTATGGGGAAGGGGTGCAGAGCTTCCAAGCTCTCTGGGCACACCACTCTTTCCCCATCTCCTCATGTTCACCAACCTAGAAGCTTTCTGAACCTTGTCCTTTTGGTATTTTACGGAAACTTGATTACATAGGCATGATTAATTAAATCATTAGCCATTGGTGATTGAACTCAATCTCCAGCCCTGGTGGGGAGAGGGGGACTGAAAGTTTCAACTCTTTAATTGCTAGGTTGGTTCCCCTAGCAACCAGCCCAAATCCATAGGTTACCTAGGAGCTTTCCAAGAGTCTCCTCACTAACATAAGCTCAAAAGACACCTTAATCACACTTATCACTTAGGAAATTCCAAGGGTATCTGATTCCTATGCCAGGAACAGGGATGAAGATTAGATACATATTTCTTATTATAAATCACAATATCACAGCCTACTTTAGAACAGTAAGTAATGAGAGACAAAAGAAATTATGCTTACGGACAGAAAAAGCAAAACATGTTAATAATACATAAACAAGTATTGCAGAAAAATATACTCCCCTTGGTTTTAGCTATAAGATACCTCCTTTATAATAGAGATGTTTACTGATGGTGTTTATAAAAAGAACACATTCTGCCTTAAGAAAGAAACTTAAATTTGAAAGGTTTTAGTTAAGTCATTAATTTCCAGGTCAACACAGAGAAGAAGTAACTTAAACTGGTTTGGGCAAATACTCATCAAAAAGTCTGAGTAAGGGCTTCCCTGGTGGCGCAGTGGTTAAGAATCCGCTTGCCAGTGCAGGGGACACGGGTTCAAGCCCTGGTCTGGGAAGATCCCACATGCCACGGAACAACTAAGCCTGTACGCCACAACTACTGAGCCTGCGAGCCACAACTACTGAGCCTGCGAGCCACAACTACTGAAGACTGCATGCCTAGAGCCTGCGCACCGCAACAAAGAGGAGCCCCGCTCGCTGCAACTAGAGAAAGCCCACACACAGCAACAAAGACCCAATGCAGCCAAAAATAAACAAATTTATTTAAAAAAAAATTCTGAGTAAAAGCAACATGTGACCAAAATAACTTTCTATAGCAATTAAAAATATGAAAAGTAGGAAATAGATATTCAAAGGAACCATGACTTATTCAACATTTCATGAACATAGAAACCAGATGTGGTGGCACCATCCATTACCACATGAAACATGACCACAAATCCACCAATGGAGAGCTTCCAAGCATTAAGAAAAATAGTTGCATAAAGCTTCAAGGAGCAGAGATCCATCCGTGGGCTACAGCTTACTGTAATTTTAAGAGTTATTAACCTTAGTATTTGGTCATCTGGTTTCTACTTTGCTTTTTCACAGTGCAGCAAATAAGAGGAACTGATACTGATTAATGAACAGAAGTGATGGCCAAAAAAGGAGAGGAAACCACAGAGCCATTTTCAAATAGGGGCAGGCATATTACTATGCACCTGCATCATAAAGAAAAGTTATTTCTCTCTATTGAGAGGAAAATTAGCAGAGTTCTTTTAGCATTACATTAAACAAAGGGGTTTCCTTTATCCTTGATTGATCATGTTTGCAGAGTAAACATCACTCTTCCTCAAAGTATTATTGGTGTCCTTAGAATTCATGACTTAGATAAAGAAGGTACACAGGAAAAAAAACAAAAAACCTCCTCATGATAGAAAAACTAAAGCCCAGGTAAATGAAATGAAATTAGCCCATGGTCATTGGTAAATGGAGAAGTTTAACTCCAAATGCTATTTCCACAAATAGGTTTCCTATTGAAGAAAAAAAAAAAAAAATAGAAAGCATCAACAGAAGATACCAGTTATCAGATGCTACATAAAGACAACACTGGATTAAAAGCTTGAGAGGGATCTACACTTCAATATTTTACTTTCATTTTGCTTGCCCTGTATTAAAGTTAGCCAATCATACTGTAACCATACTGGTAATCCTATACCATAAAGCAAATTTACTACCACAGTCTGTGACATGATTTTGAATTGCCATCCCTGAGCAAAATAGTGAACTAGGAAGAAGTTTGTTTTTGATGTCCTACCTCCACCATACCTCACCTTTGACCCCTTGATGCAACTTTTTCCTCTTGCCAGATGCCTATGCTCTCCCCAAAATTAGAGACAGGAATACATAGAAGTGATGTGAAGAAGATGTGAAATTAGGGTGACCCAGCACACAGCTCTTCTAACTATTCTTTTTACTATGTTAATTCCAGGATCAGAAGCTAACGTTTGTAGTGTCTGATATACCAAGCAATGTGCTAGATAAGCATTTGGCATGTGCTGTCATTAATTTTCACCACCAATTAACAGAATAGGTATTACCCCCTATTTTACCCCCTATTTTATAGATGAGAAATACAGACTAGTGAAGAAATTTCTCAGCATTATACAAGTGTACTATCTCCCTTTAATGACCCACAGCTGTACTGCTACAAACGCCCTCAGCATATCATCCCAGTGAAGTGGCTTTACAGAACTTTGTCTGTGAAAATGTGCCACCTGTATGTCCTTGTCCCACTCCTGTAACAGAATAAAGACAAAACTAGTGCATGTTATCATCTTGCTTCAATATTTTCAATTTTTGAATGTTTATTCATAGTATCAATAGGGAGAACAACACAAGCTTAATCAGAATGCCTCTCTGACAACCAGATAACCGGACTTTATCTTGCCACATATGACTTAGGAATAGTTAAATTCTGCTTCAGACTATGAGATATTAAGATGCTTCTTAAATTATATTTGCTGGGCTTCCCTGGTGGTGCAGTGGTTAAGAATCCACCTGCCAATGCAGGGGACACAGGTTCGAGCCCTCATCTGGGAAGATCCCACATGCCACGGAGCAACTAAGCCCTTGTGCCACAACTACTGAGCCTATGCTCTAGAGCCTGTGAGCCACAACTACTGAGCCCGTGAGCCACAGCTACCAAAGCCCATGCGCCTAGAGCCTGTGCTCTGCAACAAGAGAAGCCACCGCAATGAGAAGCCCATGCACCACAACGAAGAGTAGCCCCCACTCGCCGCAACTAGAGAAAGCCCATGTGCAGCAACAAGAACCCAACACAGCCAAAAAATAATAATAATTTAAAAGAAAATTATATTTGCTATTTTTATCATTTTAGGTATAGTTAAAATTTATCCTTAATTTGTAATAATTTTCAGTGTATCTCTAGTTGAAGGGAAAAAAGTTGAACAAGTTTTATAGGTATAATTATCTTTATAATACTTACTGTCTCCACATTGCCCAATGGGCCTAGATAGCTAACAGGTAGCTTCTTAAACTATCTATAAGGCTGTAGTAAGTACAAAATAGAAACTTCATCTCTTTATAGTGCCCACTGATCTAATTTTCTCCACTTTTCTGTTGCAATTCTAGAATTACATTACGAATTAAGTCAGAGATGGATGTTTTAAATTATAGAAACCTACATAATTTGTTTTTCCACTCCAATAAAGTTAAGGTTCAACTTTTGTTCCTTCAAATATTTATTGAACACCAAGTGTACTATGTATTAGGTATTGGGGACACAAAGGGATAAAGAAAATTTGTAACTTCTAACTCATGGTTTAGCTAGAGCCTGACATACACTTAACAAATGTTAATGATGTGAAGAAAGGACACAAGAAGCAGAGGAAATAATTGGATCTCTATCAGCTGTGAGGTGAGGGGACAGTTGGCACAGATGAGGTCAATAAAAGATACACAGAAGAGATGGTTTAACTGGAGTTTTGAAGAGAGAAGTAAGATTTCACCATGTTGTATACGAGGCAGAGATTTTCCCCAGCAAAGGCAAAGAATTTTAAAAGTACACAAGGGAAATGGCAAGTACTGCCATCTGGTAAAGCTGAAAATTGAGCACATCAAATGGAAGAGATTATAGTAGATAAGGCTGGAAAGGAAGGGCCACATCTTAAAGGCTCTTGGGAGCCATGGAATATTTCTAAGAGTAGCAACCGTATCTGTCTTAGAAAGGTTAATCTGGTGGTAACGTAATGGGCTGGAATGGGGATAGGGTCAGAGGACTGCAGGCAGCCTAGAACATGTTATGCTATTGTAAGAGTCTAGGCGAGATGAACATCTACTATGACTGTGAACAGCTACTATCACAAGAAGAGTAGACGAACATTTCTGGGGTCAACTCGAGAAAATCTCATGATATATTGTAGAGTTGACGCGTGAACAACGTGGGGGTTAGGAGCGCTGACCTCCACGCTGGCGAAAATCCACTTATAACTTTACACTTGGCCCTCCAGCCCTCCATATGCAAGGTTCCACACTCTTAGATTCAACCAACAACGGATTGTATAGTACTGTGGTACGTATTTGTTGAAATATATGTGTGTAAGTGGACCCTCGCAATTCAAGCCCATGTTGTTCAAGGGTCAACTGTACACAGAGGAAAAGATAGAGAAATCAGATTACCATGAGATGACTGCAGAGAGAGAGAGTGATGCAATAACAAAATTAGGAGGGAATGGAACAGCTAATTCTTGGGAGCAAGGGAGAAGAATTTAGATTTGATTACATGGGTCATTAGAGATGGCCTTGAGAAACCAAGGCTGACTGAAGTCATGGGGTCACGAAGATAGTTCAGGGACAAAGCCTAAAGACCTAAGGGGAAGAACCATAGAGACTGCATTAAACAATGGTGGAGAGGTAAAAGAAGCCATCCGAAGAAACAGAAAACAACAACAAAAAAACCCCACAACAGGTCATGCAGAGCTTTAATGAGTAAATGATTGATAACAAGTGTTACAGGGGTTAAACAGAAGTATTAAGAAACGCACCCACTGGATGTGGTAGTCAAAAGGTGACCATTGAGAGAATCACTTCAGCTAAAAGGTTAAATTTGAGGATTAAAGTGAAATTGTAGTGAGATGAGGAAGTGAAGCAGACAGATTTCTAAGAACTTTGTCAGTCAGGAAGACGGATGGAAAAAAGAGCATAAAAGTCATACTCAAGATATTTTGGTTTTTTTTAAGACAGACGAGATTTTTCACATAAAACTGCATCTGAAGAAGAAACTTGACAGCTGGGTGGGGACTGAACTGTCTAAATAAAATTTTAAACACTATTATGCAAAATATTTGCAACTATGTTGACTTGCGAGTCTGCACACTTAGTAGTAGTCAGTAGTACAATAGCAATGACCTTTATAGGAAGGTGTAAAGATTTAACATTTTCAAAACAAATGCATAAATTCTGAACTTCAAAATGTACTGAAGGATCCAAAGTTCTCATACTTTAATAGTCCAGTTCTTGGAAGGTAGATAATGGTAATAGAGCATAGGAGTAGTAAGTTTTAATTTCTAGTTAACATAATTCTGTTTCCCACATTTTGTTCTCAGGTCATTCACATTCCCTGATTGGGTCTGAAATCCCAAAGGGAAGATAACCTAAAATGCAAGATGTTTTCCCCCTCCTTTCCCTGCTCTCCTAGTAGAAATATGATATACAACGCCTGTGAACTTAAAAAGGAAAGACATCTCTGCTTTTAGCTTCCTTGTGCTTAACGTTTTAGAAAGCTGTCACTCCCATCTGCAATATGCAGTGGGTTACAGGAAAAACTGAACAGAAAAGCCAGGACAGAGATTAAGGATGTTATACCTCTCCTGAGTTGTCCTCTTAATTTTCTTATCTGAGGTATATTGCCAGAGCCAATCATATCAAACAGAACTCTTCCATGAAATAGCACATTCTAAAACCAGTAAAATTTTGTGTACATATCAAAGTAGTTAAACAGAAGGAAGAAAGATGAAGAGCTGTTCTACCACTCTAAAGATAAAACCCATCATGTCACTTTTTACCAGCCTAAAAGTATTTTGAAAACAATGGTACTTTTGTCCTCTCCTCCTGGGATAAAAATAGTCATATCTAGAGGGAAGGGAGGCAGTTTACCATGCCATCCCAGCACCCATACCTTACTAGTTTAGCGACCTTGTTTAAGGTGATCTTTAACATTCTTCTCTGTTGGCATAAGTCAATTTTTGATATTTTTAAGAGTAAAAAATGATTTTCAGATTGGAATCACTTTCAAGATCTTATGGTTTCTGTTGAAGATAGAGAAACAAGAATTTTTAAATATGACAAGATGAAAGTAAAATGTCAAATATAAGAAAATAATTACAAAACATGGAAAAAGATTATGGTTATCAATTTTAGTATTTATTGAAAGGTGGAAGACAAGGAAAGTTCCTCTCAAACTCCAAAAATAAATCCTGCACCTTCGCTAAAAACGCAAAATGAACTGAGATATTTGCTTTACATGACAATGAAACTATCCAAAAAATAACTGAATCCAAATTTACCAAAACAGTGCAAATCTATTATTTACAAAGATGATCTTACCTGCCATAAGTATTTGGGAAAAACCTATTTTACACTCAGGAACACTAATGAAATACCTTGGAGACTTAATCCAAGAAATAAAATATTTCCTACCCTCCGTGACCACCCCCCCCACAAAGTTAAAGAATGGATTAAAAATGAATATATGCGGAAACAAACAGTATTTCCAATAACCTTATACACATACACGTGCACAGGCACATGCACACACACACAGAGTGTTGTGCTAGATCAACCTAATCTTTATTTAAGGTCAACAGCTGTAGTGACAAAGACGATAATGAATATGGCTTTAGTAAAGTTTTCAACCAAATATCACAAATGCTTAATTCTTTTGATAGCTAACCAGCTAACCTGAGTATGGAATATATATTACTTAGCTAAAAGGATATGAACAAAAATAATTAAAAAGAAAAAAATCACTGTAGCAGACACCACTGAGGTACCTTAGTTTTTTTTTTTTGTAAAGGTCTGTATGGCAATTTAATAATTTACATAACAACTATTTATTCTATATAGTATAAGTTCACATAGAAGCTGTATCTTAAGTGCTTCATTATTCTGGTCCAAGAAACTGGAAATAACAGAAAAAAAGTTGTGTTCAGATAAGAACTGGAATGTACTAACTAGGAAACCATTAATATAATACAATACTGAAATAAAAATTATTTGTATGTAACAAACATAGCCAACAACTTCTCAGACTGCATCTGAAGAGAATTTTTAAATTATAACCCATAAGACAGGAACATAAGCATTACTCAAGGTGACAAGGCTGTATCTTTAAATCTGTGTTCACTAACTTGTATTTCACCTCCACAGAGATGTATGCATTTTACAAAACAATTAAAATTTCAAAATATGGAGAAGTTTGACTATAGGTTATATAGGAAACGACACTTAAAAGCGACCACTCTGGTTGTTTTAGGTATGTCTTTAAGTTAAAAGTTTAAGGCTCATATATTTTGGAGGGATACCCTAAAGACATTTTATTACAGTATGGTCTCATGCATCTATGTGTATGACACTGGAAAACTGAAGCTAAAACGAACCTTGTTAAATATGTTACCCTTCACTTAAAGAAAGAAAAACCTAAACATTTTTACCACATTCTCTCTCAATTTTCAATACTGGTTTGTTATAAACTTTTGTCTCCCCAAAAGGTAGGTGAAAATACATAAATTTAGCTAAAAATAGAAGATAAAGGTGGTGAGGAGCAGGATAAGTAATATATAAAACAAAATCCCTATTTACATTTGCATGATTTATACTTTCCTTACGTCATGAAAATTCCTATGTTGCAAATATACTGATTTTCTACTAACCACTGAGATTTCCTTACAATATTTGCCTACCCTTTTAAACTGGAGGCCAGAAATGACATCATTGCTGCAGTTTATTTTTTCTGGTGAAATGCCTCTAAGTAAGCTTCTCCCTAACCAGAGAGAGAAGCAGTTTTATGGGTACCACAAATGAAGCTGGAGCAGAAACCACTCAAAGTGGAATAGCAACACTATCTCAAAAGGCAGCACAAAGAACCCCATTTGAAAGTAATCAACCAAAGTATGAGCCCAGAAAAATACCAAATTCAAGTAAAAGAAAATAGATTTGCAACCAGCAGAGTTCCTAACATCAAAGCATACACTGAAGCCATTTGTTTGACTTTTAATTACAGTAGTGGAAGCAATCTGAAACAGTGCTGAAGTCCATTACTGAAGAGATTTGTTTTAATCATCTTTAGCTAGGCACTGGCAATCCTGTTTCCTATCCCAATTTTATTTTCTAGAGCTTCTTTTGAAAAAAGAAAAAAATACTATAAGTTGTTTACCTTGCTAGGGTAGGGAGAGGGATGCTTAGAAAGATGAGGTAACAAATCTTATTTTGTTAGTTATCTCTTTGTATATGGCAGTTGAGTCACTGCCCTTATTTTAATATTTTGTATTTGCCATATTTTCCTTCTGTTCCTCAAGAAAAATGTAATAGAGGATTTTAACTTCTCAGAATTAAACTTTCTGTAACTGAACATTTTTTCTCAGCTACTATTAGGTACAGTATGGGTGCTGATTAGTAAGAAAATTTTCTCAACTTCTTATTCCATACACTACAAAGAAAATTCATGTTATAGGGCTATATAATCGGGTCACATAACTTCATTAGTTAAAGGGTTAAATATCACTAACAGACCTTGTTTCTCCCAACTTATAAAACTGTTTCTATTACCTAAACTGCTCTCTTAATGTTGAATATAAATATTTAAAAATGTATTCCAGGGAGTATAGGAAGTTTCACATATTCATCTTATTCAGCAATTTAAGAAGTTATGCAAAATATGATAACATATATATATATTCCCATACATACACACACACATATAAATATGCTTTCATAACTGAATCTTGGTTTTAAAAATGCTTGCACAGCATGGGGAATTTAAATATTCACAAGATTTGAATACATACATTTGCACTCCATTAGCACTCTAAGTGTATACACCAGCAGAAACATAATAGATCAAATAAATGATTTAACTGAATTGTCAGTTTGGTGGGGTTTTTTTGCAGACCCAACAGAAAACATATTATTATGAACCTTTATTAAGTGGCTCACATTTCAGTATAAATCACACTAAAAAGGTTTTTTTAAAGCTATTTACACTACAGTGCTGACACATTTAAAATGAAGAAAAAATCGGTATAAATAAGCTCTATGGAAAAGCCTTAAATTGTCAAAAAAGAATTCTGCCTCATATTACAAAATATATATATATATGTTAATGTCAGCTCTATTCTAAAACCTACAACTCCAACTCAAATGATTTTTTTAAAGACTCCTCTTGTTTAAACCTGCAATGTTTACAGTGCATCTGGCCCTAAGTGCTTTGATACTTCACAGTTACGGACAGGCACTGAGGAATGTTACAAAGCTACATAAACTATAATTTGTAACAGACTTGGGAGCAAGTTCTTGGCTTGCTTTCAGAATTCACAAATCTTTATTACATTATTAAGTTTAAGAAAAAAAACAATTTTAAATGGTATATACAAATTTAGCACAAAATGTTATCATCTTTTCTCTCTTGATTTGAATGTGTTGAACTATGTTGCCTTGTATCAACTAGACTTATGAGACTTCCAGGACACATTTCTTCCTTTAAATCTTTGTTGCTATTTTCAAATTTAGAGTCCACATCAATCTTAAATTCTGTAAATTGAACATGATCCAATTTTGCTTTAACATTCTTGCCATCCATATTATTTGGTGCTCCAGTCTTTTCAGGAATATAAACATTCACAGGTTCTTCCTTGATTCTTACAGTTGCAATAGGTTCATGTTTAATCTGCTGTAATTCATATTTAGAATGAAGTCTGTCTGAAAAAACAGAATCCAAGGAGGTTTTGCTTACAGCACAAATCATGTTGTCAGTGTGAGGTCCAAGAACTGATGATGTGGAATCTGGTGATGTGCATGTTTTATGAGTAACTGTATTCTGAGCAGTGTCCTCCTCTGAGTGATATAACTTGAGACGAACATGCCATGCTAAACTGCATACAGCTGAAACTGTCTTGAACTGATGAACAACATTCCTTGGAATAAAATAAATGTCATTATCATACAGCTGAATCCTGGCATAGCGAATGCCTTCCCTCCTCAGTTGATTAAGTTTTGCATCATCAACCCACTGGACACACTAAAATAAAACAAAACAAGAAATACCAATAAGTCTTTTCCACAATAAAAATTAAATTGAAGATAGTAATAGTTTAAAATATACCTGGGACAGTGGAGGTTCATGTAAATCTAACTGCATTCGTTGAACTACTTCTAAGAAATCTTCAGCATGAAAACAAATTACATCTTTGGTTATTCGGGGTTGATCAGGCCTAAAAAAGAACATGAGATAATAAACAGCCTTCCATTAATGTTTCACTCTGCTAAGTCCTTATTAAATTCAAAGCAAAAATAGTTTATGGTTAAAACCAAAGTATTATCTTAGAAGTGAACTGTAATTAGAAGACCACTTTACATATTTAAACAAAGGGATAACACCATGAGTTTCAACCTAAATATGGATAAAAACAACTCATTTTATTATTTACACACACACACACACACACACACGTTTTGGTATAGCACAGCAGAAAATTTATTCATTAATCAAGGAATGGAGAAGGGAGAGCTCATGCTCTAAAAACACTTTCTCCCTGAAGGGAGAAGAGTAAGGGAACTTTAAGGGGTAGGAGGTAGACATATCATCAGGGCTCTTGCAAAGGGGTGGAGATTTCCAGGAGCAGCCTCACCTCATTTTATTATAGCTATGTGTAACCATATTTTGAAAAATTAAATTGACCTGAATTGGTTAATTATGCAAATCAAAAAACTAAGTGTTTAGTCTTAAAGTTAAGGCTTTAACTTAAAGTCTTTAATTTGTTGTCAATACTTCAACAAATTAAGTGCTAAATTAAAAATACTATATAATATAAAATTTAGAGGTAAATATAGGGGAAAGGGAATACATTCTTTCAATACAGACATATATAACTGCAATGATACCAAAAATCCCTAAATGACTCCTAAAAATTAAGAGACATTAGTTAGAAAAGTACTTATAAAATAAACTGTTACCATCCTACTTGCTGAGGTTAATAGAGTCTTTAAATATAATTCTAAAAAAAAAATCCCCAAATTCTTCAATTAATTAAGAATATACAAATACATGTTTATAAAAGATGCTCAAAATGGATTTTGGAATAAAATCCCAAGCGACATAAATACCAACCCCCCCCAAATCATACCAAGGCAAATCATAACTAAATTTAAAAAAAACAGTGATAAAGAGAAAATCTAAAACTCATGCATCACATTAATATACAGGGAAAGAGGGTAAGAATGACTGCAGGCTTCTCATCAGAAACAATGCAAGCCAGAAAAGAGTACACTGTCTTTAAAGTATTGAAAGAAAAAGTCAGTCTGGAATTCTATAACCCCCAAAATATCCTTAAGAAAGTGTGAAATAAAAACATTTTCAGACAAACAAAAACTGAGAGAATCTGTCACCAGAAGACCAGTACAACAAAGAATGTTAAAGAACATCTTCAGGCTGAAGGAAAATGATATTTAGATGAAAATGTAGATCTATTCAAAGGAATGTAGGGTGCAAGTAATAGTAAATATGAACGATATTTTATTCTCATCTTAAAAATCTCTTCAGAAATAATTCCTTAATGCCAAAGAAAGCAACATATTTGGGGGGATGGTTATAGCACACATAAAGCAAAATATATTAATAATAATTAGCACAAAGGTGATAAATGGGAGCAGGGAGAGATGGCAGTGTACTATTGAAAGTTCTTACACATTACATAGCAGGTATAATATTATTTGAAGGTACACTATGATAACTTTAGAGCAACCACTAGTAAACAAATAGTGGAGGTATAATGAAACGCTAAAAAAGGTAAGAAAGAAAAGTGGGGAAAAGGAATGAACTGACATATTAATAATATTGAGTCTTTCAATCCATAAACAAGGTATATCTCTTAACATTTCTGTAAGTCTTATTTAATTTTTCTCATTGGTGTTTTGTAGTTTTCAGTATGTCATTTATTTTAAAAATGTATCTCTAAGTATTTCATAATTTTTATGTTTTTATAAGTTGGCATTATTCTTTTCATTTTCAAAATGTTTCAAAGTGTTTATTGCTAATATATAGAATTCAAATGTATACAAGTGACTTTTCAATATTCTTATCTTGTGACTTAGATAAATTCTAGTACTTCTTTTGTAGACTTAGAACTATCTCTATACACAATTATTTTGTCTTACTCTAAGACCCTGTAATTCCATTTCTATGTATTTACTGAAATGAAGTGAAATTTTATGTGCACACAAAGGCTTGAAAGGGAATGTTCATAAGAGCTTTATTCATAAAAACCCCAAACTGGAAACAATTCAAATGTTTATCAGGTGAATGGATAAATCAATTGTGATATATCCATACAATGACATACCACTCAGCAACACGAAGGAATGAACTACTAATACACATAACAATATAGATGAGTGTCAAAAACATTATGCTGAGTGAAAGAAGTCAGGCAACATACGATTCTATTTAAATGAGATTCTAGACTAGGCAATACTAACCTATAAAGACAGAAAATAGATTTATAGATGTCTGGAGCTGGGGTAAGAATGCGGGGAGATTAACTGCCAAGGTATATGAAGGAAACAAAATGTTCTATATTTTAGTTGTGGTAATGGTAACATGGCTGTATAAATTTGTCAAAACACATGAAACTGTACACTTATAACAAGTGTGTGTATTACTGAATACAAATTATACTTCCATAGTTGATTTTTCAAAAAACTGGATTTCAAGAAGCAACCTTAAATATATAAATCTATGTGAATTCTATCTTCCTAATACTAAAAAGTGATATAAAATTCATCAACACTTCACAAGTCTATCTAGTTGAAGATTTCTTTGTAGTCTCAATCAATCCCAGTCCTTTATCTCAAATTGGTGTTAAGCCTGGCTCTAAGATAAAGTCAAGAATCTTGGACTTCCCTGGTGGCGCAGTGGTTAAGAATCTGCCTGCCAATGCAGGGGACACGGGTTCAAGCCATGGTCTGGGAAGATCCCACACGCCATGGAGCAGTGAGCCCGTGCGCCACAACTACTGAGCCTGTGCTCTAGAGCCGGTGAGCCACAACTACTGAAGCCTGCACGCCTAGAGCCCGTGATCCACAACAAGAGAAGCCACTGCAATGAGAAGCCCACATGCCGCAATGAAGAGTAGCCCCCGCTCAGGGCAACTAGAGAAAGCCTGTGTGCAGCAGCGAAGACCCAACACAGCCAAAAATAATAAATAAAAAAATTAATTAATTAATGAAACAAAGAATCGAATACTCTAATGCCTAATGTCTCCTTGAGAAAAAGAGCAGAACTCAAAACACTAAGATAAGGAAAACACTAAGAGAAAGCACCGATTTCCTTAGTATAGCTTAATTTAACAACAAGGAGTAACAATAAAGGGATCATAGACCACGTTTGCATCAGAGCCATGAAACCCTCTTAAAGCATCAACCAAATTATTTTCTTACCATCTTTAATACTAAGAGATTAAAGCAGCATTGGTATAGAAAGCAAACTGTATTTTACAATACTGAGAAAACTCAGAGCTAGCAACATCTCATTCCAAAATCTGTCTCAAATTAAATCTGGCCACCTAATATATTCATACTTTGGCAACAGTCTTTTTCACTGTGAAATTGTTAGCTTCAAGTGTTTTTTCATTCAGTAACTATTCATAGGGAACTATGACGGACCTGTGAAGGACAGGACACGATCTCTAACATCAACTCACATATAAAGTGGAGAAGAAAGCATAAACCAACAATAATTTAAAGGAGCTTAAGAGAGATTTAAACAAAGTTAAGGCCAAGAAGCAAGAATATTTATCTCTGAAAAAAAAATGTAACTATATGGCTAACTTTAACAAATACCATCTATAAATCAGAGTTCACCCTAAATAAATTTTGATGCCACTCTTAAATCCTTTATACCAAACATTCAAGAAAAATCTCATTAATTTGAAACAGGGTGTTGTTGTTAATGATTTCCAAAGAGATAAATGTGCCTTTACTCTTTGACAAAATTAGTATTTTAAACCACATTATAGTAAGGAATTAGAAACTATATGGAAACAACCACAGATATTTGATAATTACCATTTAACTTAAACACAATTATAAATTATTATTATTGAATTATAAACTATTAATGTCATTTTCCTAAGGACCTCTTAGGGTTAGGTCAGTACTAGTTACTTTGTAAATCTGAAATTGATAAAGCTTCATTTATGTTAAGAAAGAAGGTCAGTTTACAGTGGCCTCCCCATTCAGTATTAATTTATAAAATATTACTTTAAATTTTCCCTTTTGAACAAAGGGTCAATCTTGTATTCACAGCCCCTGAAAAAATTTCCTTGAACAGAAAATACAGGCAATATTTTTCACAACATCTTAGGAATCTATGCAACAATACTGACATTTTATACTTTCAAAATTAAAAACAGTTTCTTTTTACCTAGAAAAATTTCTTGCATACTTAGTATCTAATTCAACTGCTTTAATAAGCAAAACAGCATATTCCATCTTAAGTTTCATACCCAAACAATACTCAATTTGAAAACAAAACCTAATTGAGCAAAGTTACCTTACAGTATAAATATAGCTTTGCTCTATGGGTTTTATCAATTTAATATATGGAAATTTTTTTAATGTAAGGGATGACCACCTCTAAGTATATTATCCATTTTCATTAAGAAAATTATCCATTTTTCTAATCTATCAAAAGAGTCAGTGAAACTTACAAGCAAAGCCTGAAAAAATTAATATAGTAAGGTAACACTTAGTCAATACCAAACCTTAGAAAGATAGCAAGTTAAAACAGTATAAAGAAAAAACACAAGAATCTGGAGTCAGTTCTGAAATCAGACTCAGCTCTACCACTTATTAACTATATGACTATGACAACATTACGTGATAGTCCTGAGCCTCAGTCTCCTTGTGCAATAAATACGGGCCTAAAAGTAGAGAAAATTAACTGAACATTTGTAAATGGGCATACAATAAGCACCAAGTGAACCTTAGGTTTTCCATTACCTTAGATAAGACAACTGTTTTCAACTCTAGTCACGCAGAAAATGAAACTACTTCAGTCAAGCCCAAAAGATAAAATCTAGATTCTAGCAATTGAAAATCTTCTTTAGTACAATTATACAACTAGGATATCTAAATACAGGGGAAAATGAAACTTTTTACCCCACAGTAAGAAGAATTACTGAAAAACTTCCCAAGAAAAATTTTAGAAGCCATTAAATAGTAGTTAATATATACCACTCTCCACAGTGCACAGCCTTCAACACTCCAACAGCAGCTGTAGTCTGTCGTTCAAAACCTTGTCCTATATGATCTGCATGAGCTCTTGTTCTGTCTTCAAAGAGCATCTCACGAGGCTCACTAGTTCGAGGTAGGTACTGCAGGTTTTTTATCTCATTGGTAGTTCTGTTAAAACAGAATTATATATATAAAGAGACAGAGAGAGGCAGGCTTATGTATATTAAGGCTTAATTGGCTTCAAACATTTGTACTGATGTATTGACAGGTTTAACTTTTTCAAATGCATTGATAGTTACAGAACACCTACTCTGTGTCAGGCACTACCTAGGCACTGGAGCTACTGAACAAGACAGTAGTGAATAAGACAGACAAGTTCCTTACTCTCGTAGGAGTTTATATTCTAGTGAGAGACAGACCAAAAAATAAACAACAAGAGAACACTAGGCAGTAAGTGCTTCCATAAAACACGCACGGTTTATTGGAGGTAAGGGGAAAAAAACACTTTAGCTCCACCCTGGAGGACAGACATCTCCCACTGGGCCTCTCCTTCAGCGCTCACCTTCTAGAATCCATAGGCATACAGAAGCTGCTGACTACTTGGCCTCACTCACTGCAGAAACCCTCTCCAACTTTGCTGCAGAAGGGGAACTGGGTGAGAAGAATTTATTTTGGGAGACATCATCTTATTTATCTCCCTGTATGATTTTTCTGTTGCTTCCAGAGACAGATCAGGATTGCCCCCATTATTTTCTCGTCTCATCCTAGTCTATCCCCTAGGGTCACTCTTCCTTTTTGGTTCTCTAACTTCCCACCCTCAGTCTCTACTACTTCGCTGCTCTTTGTGCACTCTTGTCTTACAGTTTTATATAAACTTTCACACAGACACACACACAATGTTTTAACATACTTTTTTGCTGTTTGTGACTAATGTTTTACAGGTATTAGAAAGCTAGGTGATGATGTTGCTTTCTGTGGAAAGCTAACAGGCTTTCAAACCAAGTCTCGCCTCACTGTTCCACATTCTAATGAATTAAGACTTTATTAAAGCATTTGGCACAGCACCTAGGGCAGTGTTGTCATTAGTTGGTCAGACTATAACGTGATGTGAAATGACCACATACACCATAGACTGTAATCCCTGAGGATTACAAGTTCCTCAAGGGGCTGGTGAACTCCCTTAAATTACATGTAAAAGTTTGTATATATCTGCATTATTCTAGGGAGAGTCTTTCAGATTCTCAAAATGATTTGTAAATCCAAATTAAGAATCACTGAGATACACACCAAGTTTACCATTTACTACCAACTTAAAAATTAACTTGTAAAAATTTCATTGAACCAAAATTTATTTATTAAACAGACACTCTGTTTAGGTGCTAGAGACACATTAGTAACAAGCACAACATTGTCCCTGCTCTCATATAACCTACATTTTGCTCTATGACCATTTCTCCGTGTTCTGTTTTTTCTTCTTAAATTTATAACCAGTGAGACCATCTTTAGACATCTAAAAAAAGTATTATCTCCCCCAGGATCACCCACTCCATTCCCATCAATGTTAAGCTAGTGTACATTCTTCTACACTTTTCTCTGTGCTTACATAAATATACTCTTTTTTTTTTTTTTTTTGCTCTGTGTGGGCCTCTCACTGTTGTGGCCTCTCCCGTTGCGGAGCACAGGCTCCGGACGCGCAGGCTCAGCGCCCATGGCTCATGGGCCCAGCTGCTCCGCGGCATGTGGGATCTTCCCGGACCGGGGCACGAACCCGTGTCCCCTGCATCGGCAGGCGGACTCTCAACCACTGTGCCACCAGGGAAGCCCTAAATATACTCTTATACATGTTTTTTTAATTTCTTTTCATAAAAATAGAATCATCCTGGACATATACTCTACATTTTGCTCTTTTCAAATATCATGGATATCCAGCTCAACAGACAAAATTTCATATTATGAAATTAACTATTTCACCACATTCTTTAACAGGAATGTACCAAAATGTATTCAACCATTCTCCTGTTAATGGACATTCAGACCATTTTAAAATTTATCTCAATATAATAAATGCTTCAGTTAACATTCTTATACATTTACCTTTAGTGCTTTTATTTCTTGGGACAAATTCCCAAAAGTAGGGGTCCTGGTTCAAGGAGTATACATATGTTAAACTTTATGAGCTATTTTAGATTACTTCTAAAAAATGATTACAGAAGCTCACCCATTGACCAATAATATATATTACCCTGTTTCCTCACGTACCTACCAGTCTGTAATATACTCGCTCTGTTAATAATTTTTGCCAATGTAATGGGTAAAAATAATATCTCATAAATTTTTTAATATATACTTAATATACAATCGACTACCTGGGGCCTATTTTTCTATTGGGTTGTTCTACATTTTTCTTCTCAATTTAGAAATGCTCTTTGTATATTAACTTTAGTCTGCCACATGTTACAAATGTTTTAGTCCAGTCTACCATAGTTTTGAACTTTGTTGTTGATGTCTTTTCTCTCACAAATAGTATTATCATTGTATCTTTTAATCTTTGCTTAGGAAGATCTCTCCTAAGCTTAAGCATTTTATTCTAATATTTTTATTTTTTATTTATTATGTTCAAATCCCTTACTTCTTGTATAACATTGGGGTATGGCTTTGTCTTCCTTCAAATGGACTCCCATTTATGCCAGCATTATTCATTAAATAAATTTTTCTTTTCCCACTTATCTCATTAAGTTCCCAATATACTTTGATCTGTTTGTGTACTCTATCCTATTCCAATGATCTTTTTGAGCTTTATAGTACTTTTTAATATTGAGTAAGACAAGGTCCCCCTCATACTTATCTTCTTTTTCACAGCTTTATAGATTGACTTTATTTATTCTTCCTTATGAACTTTAAAATTATTTTATCCAGTGCTGGAAGTGTGAGTCCATTTGTAATGCTAAAATTTCCAAAGGACTATCATTTTTGTCCAATCCAGAACATAGATCTAAACATTTGTTTAGATCTTATTCTATATCTTTCATAAGATGTTTTAGTTTTCTTAAAATGAATATTAAATTTATTTCTGAATATTTATTAAATTTATTCCAAAACCGTTTATGTCTCTGTTGTGAATGATATTTTTTTCCATTCCTAGTTACAATTTATTGTCATTTGCCTACATTTTTCATGTTTTATTTATATTTGATACTTATAAGAAATTATATCAGCAACCATTTTTGAACTTACATTTCAACTACACGCTAAAATTTCCCTTCCTTCTTCCTCCAAATTTCAACAAATATACACATACCAATGTACAAATACCCATCCCCAGCAAAAAACATTTATATCCAACATACCTTTTCCTTTTGAAAGGTGACTTTGGCATATCAGCCACAGGGATCATTTGTTCTCCCGGGCGTACCCACATGATGGGACCATCATCACTATCTTTTCGACTCTCTAATTTTAGACTAGATAGTGTCCCCCATGGCAGTGTACACTAGAGGCAAATAATTACAGAGAAATTAATTATTTTTAAAATGTATCTTCAAATATACATTAAAGACTATTGTCCCCTGGACAAAATTTCATATATACATTTGAAATACATACCTATTTTAAATATATTCATATATATTCATAAATTTTCCTTCATAATATTCTATTTCAAACACAACAAGAGAGTAATTATTCTTGGATGATTTCCCCCACTTCCCCAACCCTGCCAGAGGTATGATTCACTGTATTTATCATTTATTATTCTTCCTTCTACCAAATATATGGGTCATATGATGTTAATTAGTTGGCAAAATAAGTGTCTTCCATGAGAATCTATAAAAATGAACAACTGAGTTTAAAAAATGGATACCTCAAAAACAGGGGGGGATATACCTCTGATTAGTTATAATCAAAATCTAACAAAACAAAAAGGAAAACTAAACCAAAATCAAAATTTATTTCTGTGTAGTAGTTTCTTGAAAAGGCTGCTGGCCTAAAAGCAGGAATTAACATCTTTGAAAAGAAAAGAGAAATGACCAAGGGCCACTATCCATGGAATGGTGACAAAATGGGTATTTTTTTAAAAAACATACCCTCTTTTCAAAAAGGGGAGCTTGTCAAATTAAATTTCTCCAGAAAGAATGCATTTAGCTCATTTGCTTTTAAAATTAAAATCTGAAACATAAATATTTAAATGATGGTGTTTTTAAAATAGCACTCAAAATAAATGCAACCAAATTCCATGTCACTAGTTGGGAGAAACAGACAAGGAACCAAAGGTTTAAAAGGAACAAAAAAGGAAATAAAAGGGGAATGGAGTAGGGTGAAAAAGAAAAGGAAGAAAAAGATATATACACAGATATAGACTGGAAAATTAAGCATGTAGAAGTGAAAAAAGAAGAGATGTTTAACAGATTATGTGGCAAATACTAGAGATAAACTGATCTTGTCACATTTTGACCTCTGAATTACTGATTAAATAACTGACCTAACTACACAGATCAGAGATTTTTCTCTCAATAGGACAGCCCCAGCCGCCCTTAAGAAGAAATATTTTCTGGAATGCAGAGACTGTTGGGGGAAAAAAAAAAAGAAAACAGAATCTGACTAAAAATCATTTAAAGAATTTAAAGGGGCCTTAAAGCTGCATAGTTTAAATACCTTATTTTATGGATGAGGAAACTGAAGTCCAGAAAGTTTAAACAGCTTGCCCAACCCAGCTAGGATCTCGCAAGATTGAAATACAGTTATACAACTTCCCAGGCCAGTTTTCCACAAACCCAAACTGCCATTCCCTTGTCTAGACATCCTTCCTGTACCTCTTAAATCCTCTGGCACTCAGTTTATAAAAAGCTGATAAACGGATGGAACTTATTTTCCTAAAGTGGCAGCTACAGGCAAGTGTTATTTTCTGGTCCACCACTTAGCTTTGCCATTAAAATTAGTACCTGAGAAGTCACACACACACACCACACAAGAATTACTTCTACTTTGTCATCTCTTCCTTTCCTTCCTTATAATTCAAATGAAATAAAAGTTTTTATAGTTCTGAAACAGCCATGATCTGTTATCCTTGTAGCATGAAAGTAACTTCCACAACTTAGACTGTTTGATATTGTTTTCTCTTACTTTTAAAAATGGTGAATCTTCCAACATGTCAAGGAACTCAGGGAAGTAATCTCCCACTTCTTCATCTACTGCTCCCACCAAGCTGATTTGTCGCATTGGGCCAGCTCTATAAGTACCGTGAGAATACGTTCTTTTTACCTGAAGGATATGGAGTTAATTAAGTTAAACATAAGACAATGCCTGTTATCACTGGATAACACTAAATTATGTTGTCTGAAAATATTAGAACATAATGTGTGGCAAGCAAAACAACAACAAAAAGCCTTTCACAAACAGTAAAAAAAATAAGGCACTTAAAAAAAAAAGAAAAAAGAAAAGATCGGCACAAAATCAAGCTATTTTACCTTCTCTAGCTATTCCTACACACTGCTTATGAAAACACAGTTGAGATAAACAGCATAATTCCAGGCAACTAACTATAATTTCTCCTTGTAACAGAGGAGTTTATTATTTGATCTACAGTGCCACTGAAATTATATTCAGAAGTTCCTGTACCTATATTTTCCTAAATGGTTCCTATCTTTTTGTCAGAATTTTCAAAAGTAGACCCTCTGAAAATGTTGCATTTAACCATCACCAGTAGTTTGTATGTCCAAAAGGCCACCAGGAATGATCTTCCCTTCTAAGATCTTAGCATGTTAACTAGGATCCAGTTTACATTTTTCTAATGAAAGTCTACTAGAGCTTGAGAACCAAAAGTCCTAGGTCCCAAATCTATCTACCATTGCTATCTACCAGCTATGTGACCTCCAGAAATCACTTAAATTCCTTGAGTCTGAGTTTCCTTAACCGGAAAGATCTACCTCGGATTGCTGAAGAAAACAATAATTGTACAGTGTGAGCAAATGGGTATCATTTGAATATAAACCAAAATAAAACAACCTAAATACCTCAAGAATCACTGGTACCTAAGTTTTCAAAAGCACATTTAAATCTTGCAAAGAAACCTCATATACTAACAGTAGTAAACAAAAGTATTTTTAAAGCAAAACAACTTCCTTTCATAAACAAACTTCAAGCAAAATCCTAATTATTTTTTCTCTGGATTAGCCTTTATGGCCACTAACTGTAGGGAAATTACACTGTCTCAGTTTGCCTGGGTCTATCCCAGTTTTAAAATGGAAAGTCCCGTACCAGGCAAACCCAGATGGATGAGCTTTCATCACATCAGGGACACAGACTCTAAAATATTTTCATATCACAAGGTGAATTCCCACAATTGCAGCTGATACAGATAGTATTCTGTATCAATGTATTTAAGCCGCCACCCACATCAAAAACATGACAATAAAAGTTCTATCATAATAGAACATTTGACTAAAACATTAGAGAATTTTATTTTTTAGCATAATAAGCAAAACAGTATAACAATGATACATTAATTCCTTAATACATTACCAGAATTCCAAGGTTAAGTTTTCATGAACTATCCCAAATTCACTTCTCAGAACCATAAAACCTTGCTCCAATCCCCAAGTTTCAAAAAGAAGTTGGGGTCTGTGTCCCCATTTTGTACTCATGATCTGACCTTCTTCTTGTCTCCCAAAAGTTCCTAGCCTCTCCAGTACTGAGAGAGCTAAAAGTTAAAATCTGACTCTACAACAATATTTAGGCTTTAGATGTTTAGATATACTAAGAGTACTGCAACAGGAAAATTCGTCATCACTATGCATTTCTGTAATGCAGTCTAACAAAGCTAAAAATATCAAGTTGAAATTTAGCAAATTTATGAGAATTGATATCAATTCTGTTACGTGACTCTTGAGTTTGTGGCTTCAGTTTTGGATCTGCAAATGGTCACATGAGTTTTTGAGAGACCTCAAGACCATTCAGTGAAATCAAACACCTTCTATTGTAAAACACAAATTTACGAGTGCTTTGAAATATTCATTTGACTTACAAGTCACATTAGGTAATATTTCCACTTCATACAAATAAGTAAATTTTCTGTGCCTCAATCTTCTGTCTTGTTTAAACTTAGATAACTCATCTAAATCGTTAACCAGTTCTAACAAAGCCAGAATCAAGAAAGTCTTTGCCATCCAGCTGGTTCATTCTACTACATCAACTGAATAATTTGGGCAGTGACTCAATTATCAACATCATCAAGGATCAGCTGAATAATTTGGGCAGTGACTCAATTATCAACTAAATAATTAGGTCAGGGAGGAATGTTCAGTGAGGGAATCCTTCCAAAATACTAAGCACAACTGAATTTATGAGCTCTCGCAAAGAAATGGGTACTTTAAACATACTTTTTTTTTTTTTTTCTTTTTTCCCTCGCGATACGCGGGCCTCCCACTGTCGTGGTCCCCCCCGTTGTGGAGCACAGGCTCCGGACACGCAAGCCCAGCGGCCACGGCCCACGGGCCCAGCCGCTCCGCGGCATGCGGGATCCCCCCGGACCGGGGCACGAACCCGCATCCCCCGCATCAGCAGGCGGACCCCCAACCCCCGCGCCACCAGGGAAGCCCTAAACATACTTTTAAAGCAAAAGTCAAATGCATATATGGTCTACTGGACTCTTTTTCCAAGAGAGTATGTGCAAGAACTAAATACATGCATATAAAAGATACACCAATAAAGAAAGAATGCTCTTTAATATGAATGTTAGGATTTAGGAGTCAGAGACAATCTACTCTGAGGAAATGTAAAGTCTGAAATTATAAGTTTATTTAACAGGCAAAAACATGAAATAACTCATTTCTCAAATAACTGAAATAGATTTTGGAGTTCTACCTACTGCTTGCCACGCAATTCAAATAACTACTTCCATTCTAAAAAACAAAAACCCTACTATAACAGTATTTAACTATAGAGAAGGGATAAATACAATTAATAATTAAAAAAACAGAACTAGTAGGACCTCCCTGGTGGCACAGTGGTTAAGATTGCTCGCTCCCAATGCACGGGGCCTGGGTTTGATCCCTGGCCCGGGAACTAGATCCCACATGCATGCCACAACTAAGGAGCCTGCCTGCTGCAACTAAGGAGGAGGCGAACCGCAACTAAGGAGCCCTCAAGCCGCAACTAAAGGAGCCTGCATGCCACAACTAAGACCCAACACAACCAAATAAATAAATAAATATTTTTTTTAAAAACAGAACTAGTTATTAACAAGTTTAACATTCAGCCCTCTTAGAGTAAAATTTCTGTGTTTAAATGTTAAGTAAAAACATGTATCGTTTAGTAACAGAAAAAATGGGTAAAGCTTCTTGGGTGGTAATATTAAAGACAAATGACTTATAACTTAAGTACTTAACTAACTTTGATTTAACCAGATGTTGCTATTTTAGGTTCGAATGATCATTTCATTGATTGAAGAGAACATTACTGACCTAGCCATCTCATTTCATTCAAATTACACCTTTAATTTCCAATTTTACAAATGTTGTTCTTTGTTTACAAGTAAAATAAAATGAAATACGTCTAAATATTAGAAATTTTAACACAATAGACTAAATTAAAACAAATTTGACTTTTCCTCCTCTCCTATGTCTATTTTGATGCTACCTAAAAGGAGGCTATATCTTTTGATGATTTTTTAAAGTATATCTTATTAAAATTCATAAATATTTCAAAGGATATTTGGGAGAAACTGAATTTTAAAGAGTAAAGTAATACAGACTCTATTTGTTGGACTATAACTTTAAATATGGTATTTGAATCTTCGTAGTTCTGGTCACCTCATGGCAAAATACATATATACTATATGTAAATTCACTTACACACATAATTTGCTATAATAAAAGCACAATTCTCTCCCCTTTTCACCAAAATGTGCTAGAACTGTAAAGTACATTCTGTTTGTCCACTATTAAAACCACAGATAGGGGGCTTCCCTGGTGGCGCAGTGGTTGAGAGTCCACCTGCCAATGCAGGGGACACGGGTTCGTGCCCCGGTCCGGGAAGATCCCACATGCCGCGGAGCAGCTGGGCCCATGAGCCATGGCCGCTGAGCCTGCGCGTCTGGAGTCTCTGCTCCGCAACGGGAGAGGCCACAACAGTGAGAGGCCCGCCTACCGGAAAAAAAAAAAAACACACACAGATAGGGAATTCCCTGGTGGTCCAGTGGTTAGGACTCCACGCTCTCTCTCTGGCAAGGGCCCGGGTTCAACCCCTGGCCCGGAAACTAAGATCTCGCAAGCCATGCAGTGCAGGAAAAAAAAAAAACAAAAAAACAAAAAAACCCACAACACAGATATATTCTACTAAGTATGGTCTCTATATAAATTACATATACTTAGCTATCAGGTTTAAAACAAAACAGCAATTTTCTTCTAAGATATTCATTCTCCAAATATTAAAGATAATAATCTGATGACTCAATAGGATGGATATAAATAAATTTAAAACTAAATTTTAAAAATTAATCAAAATCTTAGCTTGTGAAAGTAATCTGAATTTTAAAATACAGTATAACTCAATTAAAAAACGGGCAGACCTGAAGAGACACTTTTCCAAGGAAGACATACAGATGGCCAACATGCACATGAAAAGATGCTCAACATCACTAATCATCAGGGAAATGCAAATCAAAACCACAATGAAATATCACCTCACACCCGTCAAAATGGCTATCATCAAAAAGATCAAAAATAAATGCTGGAGGGCTTCCCTGGTGGCGCAGTGGTTGAGAGTCCGCCTGCCGATGCAGGGGACATGGGTTCGTGCCCCGGTCCGGGAAGATCCCACATGCCGCGGAGCGGCTGGGCCCGTGAGCCATGGCCGCTGAGCCTGCGCGTCCGGAGCCTGCGCGTCCGGAGCCTGTGCTCCGCAACGGGAGAGGCCACAACAGTGAGAGGCCCGCATACCGCAAAAACAAAAACAAAAACAAAAACAAAAACAAAAACAAATAAATAAATAAATAAATAAATGCTGGAGAGGATGTGAAGAAAAGGGAACCCTTGGACACTGTTGATGGGAATGTAAATTGGTATAGCCGCTATGGAGAACAGTATGGAGTTTCCTCAGAGAACTAAAAACAGAACTACCATACGATCCAGCAATTTCACTCCTAGGTATATATCTGAAGAAAATGAAAACACTAATTCAAAAAGATATATGCACCCCAATGTTCATAGCAGCATTATTTACAATGGCCAAGATATAAAAGCGATCCAAGTGTCCAACAACAGATGAATGGATAACAAAGATGTGGTATATACATACAATGGAATACTATTTAGCCATAAAAAGAATGAAATTTTGCTATTTGCAACAACATGGATGGACCTGGAGAATATTATGCTATGTGAAATAAGTGAGACAAAGAAAGATTAATACTGCATATTATTACTTATATATGGAATCTAAAAAGTAAAATGAATGAATATAACAAAAGAGAAACAGACTCACCAGATACAGAAACAAACTAGTGGTTACCTGTACCGAGGGGGAGGGGGAAGGGGGAGGAGGGAGGAGCAAGACAGGGGCAGGGACTTAAGAAGTACAAACTACTATGTATAAAGTAAATAAGGTACAAAGATATAATGTACAGCACAGGGAATATAGCCAATATTTTTTAACAACTTTATATGGAGTATAATCTATAAAAATTCTGACTTTGTCACCTGAAACTAATATATTATAAATCAACTATCCCCCAATTAAAATAAACACACACTGTAATGTAACTTTTAATTATATACCATTTAATACAACTTTCTAGATTAATAACCCAATACTTGAAACATATACTAAATCAGTTTGAACCATTAATTTAATGTTTCAAAAATGGAAAACTACACATAACAATGTATTCAAATTCAAAAAGTATATACTTCTTGATGAAACATACAGATACCATTTAAGTTGTTAAAAAAAATTACAAGAATATAATCCACACACTTTTCACAAAAAAGTAAACAGTACACCTTGATTTATGTGATACCTATTATACGGCAATATTATAGAGCAAATAATCCAGTTTCCTCTATTACATGGAATAAAAGTAAATCTATAATAATCATAAGGAAAAAAGCCTCAATTCTCCAAAAATAATCTATCCAACAATTACAACTCAAAAGCAGTGGGATGGGAGAAGGAAACAGATAAGAGTTGAAAGAATCTCTAAATAGTCAAAATTACTGTCACAAAGGCCATGATTCACACAAGGATACTCTTCTTACATATATGTTTCTACACCAGGCATAATTCTAACTAACATCTAAAATCATAAAGGATAAGAAACCACAAGTTTAGAAGAGGAAGGAGGGGCAAGAGGTGAGCACAGCTGCAGCTCCCCTAGGTCATCAATATTATAATATCATAATGACAAGCCTAGACTGAAAATAAAGAGATAAGTTATGTTGTATATGCTCAGGAAAAGGATAAATCTTGGTCCTTACAACTGTATGCTTCCATTATCTAGAAAAACCACTAATCTGGAAAATGTCACATCCTGATGACGCTTGACATGAAATTACTGTATTTGCTTCAGTAAACATTCATCACACTATCAGTTTTCTGATGCAGTTAAAAAATTAAACTGGAAATACCAAAAAATGTCACTGTTCTAAAACATATCCTATATGCTTCCTAAAAGGGAAATGTAGAGTTACAAAGAGGACACATATTGTTCCTCCCAATTTAGGTATACTTCTCAAAAAAACACAATAAAAGACAGAAATGATACTTATTCATATATTTGCAAAAGCTGTTGACAGATGTAACATTTTTAATTTAAACCTCCCCTAGAGTCCCCCTACTCAGCAAAAACCCTACCACCATCATGACTGTATTTTAACAGTTCCCTTCATTTATTCTCTATAAATGTTTTAAAGTGGGGGTGGGGGAGACTGGAGAGCAGGAAATAAAAGACTTCTTGAACCCTCTGCCAGTAAGTGTCAATAACAAAATCTCAGAAGTTTTGGTTAATGGGAAAAGAACTGTTACATTACGTTTAAACTAAACCCTATTCATTTTTCTTCACGTAAATAATCTTTAAAAAACAAAAACAAAAAACACAACCTTATGATTCTGAGTTTGGCTTGCTACAAAGAAAAAAGTAGCCTTTATGACAGGAAATACATTGCCAAAAGTAAATCTATAAGTCTCAATACTGCTTTCTCTTATTTTACTTATAAAAACTGCTGCACCAAGGGAAGCAAATATGGACACATGCAATTCAAAAAACCATGAGGCATGACTCACTTGAAATAATGCTGTTTCCCAAAATGTATTCCCTGATATGTCAGTCCCTGAAGAGAGGATTCTATAGTCCAGTAAGTTTGGAAAACTCTTCCTGTTTGAGAGGTTCACCACACACTATTAAAGGCTAGGTTCTGAGAAGTCTCACAGTAAACAAACATAACTTATTTGGCCCAGTATTAGACAAACTATTTTGACTTCAAAACCTGTTTTTCTTATTTACTTGTTTTCTTTTAGTATACCTATCAACATCCCAAGATAGTAAAAATTCCACAGAATACGTTATAAATACTTTATACTTTATACAGTATAGTTATCCATAATAAGTATAGAAGATATGATAGATGCTTCTAGCAAGTATCATCATTAATCCAAAGAAAACACAAAAACAGGACAGTTATTACAGCAAAAAATTGAGGGGGTGAGGGCAGAAGAGGCTATTGGTTCAATTCTGGTGAGCTTTTTGGGGGGAGGGCAAGAGGAAAGAAGGGAGTCTCGTATTTTAGAAAACAAGACCAGCTCACCACATTCCTACTGAGGCAATCTGAACATCGAACAAAAATAAGTGTGCCACAAGGGGGAGCCATTCCCCATCACATCTGGCATATCCTTTCAAATTAAAACATATAACAAGAAATAACATATAATCAACATTTCAAAAATATCCATATAACTATAACTAAAAGAATAAAATTGTTATTAATCATTTTAAAACTAGTACAAAAAGGAAAAAGTCTCTCAATTAAAACATCTGGTACCTGCCATAACAGATCAGTTCAAAAGCATTCAAGTAGGACAAGACAAGCACAACTGATCAAAATGAAAATTCAGTACAAAGGCTGGCAGTGGTCAAAGATGGTATGTCAAATCATCTTTATTGGCCTAGCATGGTGAATGACCCAAGAATGAATTCAATAAATGTTAGTTCTCTCCCCTCATTTTGCAGAGACAAGGCTAACAGATCCAATCAGATTTAATAACTGTTTCACTATTAAAATATCAGCCATTTAATTATAAGTTAACACTTGACATAAGTTATTTGCTACAAGCAACTCAGAACCAGGCTAAAATAAAAAATATTATTTAGAGTTTGGGGGAGGGAAAAGGGTGATTAGAAGATAATTGCCCCAATTTTCATGTTCTCACAGTTCTTACTACAGAGTTTGGAGTGCATGCTGATTAAATATTGCATGGCAAGACAGAAATCTCAATTGTTTCTTGACAGATAAAACTCCTGTCTTACTTGCCTTTCTGTTTCCCTACCATCAAAGGCACAGGAGAACGATCAATGTCCAAATGAGTATTTGAAGAAAATAGAGATGGTAGAAAAACTAAGACAGATGTGGATGAGTGCAAATGGCCAAAAACTCTTCCCAAGCATGTATGCTCCCTTCTGAGCAATGTGACTGTGTCACTCCTATCATCAAGAAGTGAATCTGGGGCTTCCCTGGTGGCACAGTGGTTGAGGGTCCGCCTGCCGATGCAGGGGACACGGGTTCGTGCCCCGGTATGGGAAGATCCCACATGCCGCGGAGTGGCTGGGCCCGTGAGCCATGGCCGCTGAGCGTGCGCGTCGGAGCCTGTGCTCCAAAACGGGAGATGCCACAACAGTGAGAGGCCCGCGGTACCAGGAAAAAAACAAACAAACAAACAAACAAAAAGAAGTGAATCTGGGTTTGGCCTCATGACTTCCTTTGGCCAATGGGACATCAGCAAACACTAAACAAGCAGAGGCTTGCCCTCTTTCTGCTCTATGAACCCTGCAACTATCAACATGTGTACAAGCCCAGGCTAACCTGCTAAGTGATGAGAAGAATGTGATTATCACCCCAATCGACATTGCATCAAACTGCCAGACAAATAAGCGAGGCGTCCTAAGACCCAGTGATTGGCAAACCATCAGACGTGATTGAGGCCATCCGGCCCCTAGCTGAGCTGACAAAGACTGTCCAGAGAGTCCAACAGATTGTGAGAAAAATCTTTAAGCCACTTAGTTTTGAGGGTTTCGGTTTGATTTGCAGCAAAATAACTGATACAGATAGGTTACAAACTTTCTATGAAAACCCATTTCTATTCTCAAATAGAATTTTATTTCATACAGTTTGATTGATATTATACCACTAACATCAGAAAAATGACATGACCTACAAGAAAATATATAATTCCACCATGTCTTCAGATTCTTCAGGCAATCGGCAGGGATACAGATGAAGACGAAAAATAGAATTATGCAAGTAAAAAGAATTCCAAAATCAAAGAACAGGATGTCTTGATCCTTTTGTCAGTATTGTGTGTGTGTGTGTGCATGTGCATGTGTGTATACATATACACACCCATACACGCACAAAAAAACTCAAGTTAACATGTTTCAAGGATAAAGGCTAAACAGATGCAAAAATGAATTTCTGTGAAAACTACAGAGTATTATCACAAAGATAAGCATTATCACTATAAAGATCATAGAGGGCTTCCCTGGTGGCGCAGTGGTTGAGAGTCCGCCTGCCGATGCAGGGGACACGGGTTCGTGCCCCGGTCCGGGAGGATCCCACATGCCGCGGAGCGGTTGGTCCCGTGAGCTGTGGCCACTGAGCCTGCGCGTCCGCAATGGGAGAGGCCACAACAGTGAGAGGCCCGCATACCGCAAAAAAAAAAAAAAAAAAAAAAAAAAAAAGATCATAGAAACAGCTACATCTTACCTATACTGTCCTCTTTTAGTTTCTACAGAATTTAGGGCAAACTCTTTTCGCTGCTCTGGTTTTAATTAAACAAACAAACAAAAAAAAACTGGTCTGCAGAAAACAACTTCCTCAGTCTTCTAAGCTCTTAAAAAAACAAGCAAAGTAAAAATCCAGTTTGGGGAAATATCAAATGACCAGTTCAGGAAAGCTTTTCGCTAGATACTCCTCTTCATACCATAGGAATGGCTGGATCTGGAGGATACTGAGGTAAAGGCACATGGACCGTGCACAGGCAGCTTCCTGCCACGAAATCTAAAGCTGCAGAACTAAAAGCAGTCCTTGGGCTTCCCTGGTGGCACAGGGGTTAAGAATCCAGCTGCCAATGCAGGGGACAGGGCTCAAGCCCTGGTCCAGGAAGATCCCACATGCCGCGGAGCAGCTAAGCCCGTGCACCACAACTACTGAGCCTCCGCTCTAGAGCCCGCGTGCCACAAAGACTGAAACCCGCACGTCTAGAGCCCACGCTCCACAACGAGAAGCCGCCGCAATGAGAAGCCCGTGCACTGCAACGAAGAGTAGCCCCCGCTCACCACAACTAGGGAGAAGCCTGCGCGCAGCAGCGAAGACCCAACACAGCCTAATTAATTAATTAATTAATTTTTAAAAAGCAGTCCTTGCAGCAGATCACATAGATACGGGGCCAGAGCCACAACTGGTAACAAAGAGGATGCATCTGCCTAGAGTTTCTTCTGTGCCATACGTATTATCCAAGAACCCTAAGAGGTAATGGCAACCAGGGTAGGTGGCTCTTCAAGGACCTGAGACCCACAACCTAGCCACACATTGGCATGATTAACAAGTCCCAGCATCATGTTGTATTTAATAAAAGGAAGCACGGATTTCATGTTGTACATACTGCACAAGTTAGGATGAAAATTATCATTTAATAAAAAATTAATAATTCCTAACCTTAAAAGCTATCTGAAAAGCAAATGTAAGTATTGTGACATTTAAAAGATGTCGGAAAAAACTTGCATAGTATGGCAGCAGAAAGTTTATGATACAGTGGAAACAAATCACATTGGAAGTCAAGAGGCCTACCATAAAACCTAGGACTTAGGAGACGTAATAAATGAAAAACGAATGATCTAATACCAAAGGACTTTGGGCAATTATTTCTTCTCTCACTGTTTCCTCATTGCTAAAATTAAATTGTAATGAAGAGTAAATGAGTTATTACATATAAAGTGCTTAGAATAGTTCCTGGCAGTCAGCACTCAATAAACAGTAGATACTATCACTAGATGCCAGTCTAGTTCCACCACTAAACACAGGTGTAATCTCAGACACATTACTAGCCACTCTGAAATTCTATAAAATGACAGGGCTAGTGACAGATGCTGTACACCTCCCTTTCGGCTCTAAAAAATATTTACATTCCAATTCTCAAACATGTTACATAGGCAATAAGTACCCCCCCACACACACATTAAAATTTTAAATACCAGCATATTTTCCAGACTTCAGTATATTACACAATATACACCAAATATACTGTGGGGTGGGGGGTTGGTATGAGTGGATGTTACTGCATGTCCAGACTATCATTTAAGGTGGAGACTATAACTTGAACACATATCAAAAAAAGAAATATACTCAAAGTAAGGAAAAGAAACCTGGATGAAGTTTAAGGAAATTTTGTTCTATTCCTGGCACTGTTGCCAACCTTAAAACCCTAAGTTACTCCTATCTACATTTGTTTAAATTGAGAAAGGTTGGGATAGATGATCACTAAAAGATCCCTTAGAAACTTTCTTCACTTTTTTCCTCTTTCCAAACTAGAATGTCAATTATTACTTACAATACAGAAAGTTTAGCACAAATAAATGTGAAAATTGGCTGATCTTTGACCTAAGCAGTCTCTGCTCTGAGAATGAGTAACAATGCACCAGACTTAGATGGGCCTACATTCACTTCCAAGAGCCAGTGGACTGGATTCTGCCTCTGCTTTTAAAATAATCTATATTCTACAACACAGAGAAGGGTAAGAAATAGAAAGCAGCTCAATATATGCACTGGTCTGCTCATTTTCTCACATAATCACATACCTAACTGATAATTCCTTTGTATCACAATATATTTAATAGCCAACATTTATTCAGCACCTTCCACATGATGAATCCAATGCTAAGTAAGCATTAAAGCATTACTGCATAGAGCAAGAAGACAATTTTAAGTGATGTTCAAGTAAGAGAACTATTGTATGGACTGGAAAAATACATAGCAAAATTCATTTCACTTCCAAAATAAATCCACGGTAAAAAGGACAACAGAATCTTAATTATTTCACTGATTTTCTTTCAAAAAAAAAACACCACAGATAAATAGAAGCTGAAATTTAACCTCTAGCGTTCACATCAAGCAAGTAATTTATTCTTAATATTCCCAAAAGGTTTCATTATATTCTTATCTTTTTATTTTAAACCTATAGCAAAATGAGGAACAAAGAACAGAAACTTGCCTAAAACATATAATTAAAAGTTAAAATAAAAAAACTAAAACCTCTTACCTGAGCATGAAAATTGGACATAGTTGTTGTCTCTATATCCTTCTTTCCCAATATCTCCATTTTCACTGGTGAATTGGGAAAATTAAATGAAAAGTAGTCTAAAAAATCAGGTAAATAAGTAGCTGCCCCATGAACAATACCCATTACATAGAAAGCTGCAGAGTTCTCGTTTTCACTGAACACCAGACCCACAAACTCTTCTGCAAACCTCTCCATCTCCACAGGAGACAGGTGGGAGAGTTCATTGCTGTAGGCGTGGATAACTGATGCACCTCCATTAGGCTGGTGCTCAATATGAATGAGCTGTTTGAACTCCAAAGTGTCCAACCTTTTGAGGTTGTTCTGAACCCGTGGCTCCTTTAATGAGACAAATGGAAACTCACTGTTCTCTGGAATTTTGGAATCATAGTTCTTGGAATCCAAATTCTTTCCACTGTAATCCTTTATGTTATCATTTAGGATGCCTTTGGCTTCTTGATCTTCAACATCAGACAGCAATCCTGAGCAGATGGTTTGAATAGATTTGCTATACATTTTTGGACGCTTCCGTTTTTCATTCTCTTTGTGTTTCTTTTTCTTCTTCTTCTTTGCCTTCTTAATTTGTAAGTCTTCCACACTTGTTTTTGGTTTCTCCTTCCCACCTGTTGGGAAACAGTTTTTTTGAAACTCTGTATTTTAGTTTCTTTAAAAACCATGCTTTAGGAATTGTTTTATAATAAATAAGCAAAATTCACTCAGAATGAAGTTTATATTTGGGACTTGTTTCACACAGTATTGATAATCATAATTTAGTCAGGTTCTTTCCCTCTCTCTCCACACACACAGGCACACACACACAGAGGAAGCCTTAAGACAAATTATGCCTAGAGTGCATGGTACCATTCTGACCTGTAGCAGATGCTCAATCAGTATTTACTGAAGTAACGAAACGAATGTTTTAGAAAGCATAATCTTCAAATTCTAAATATAGAAAGTCAGAAATGGAAAGCTGAACAAAAGTCAATATGAACAATGCCCTGCAGATGTTTCCCATCGATATATATCATTTTTACTTTAAATTCTTAAAAACTGCATATAGGTGTCAAGACTTACAAATCATAAAAGGAGAAAAATACTTGCATAGTGTATCAGCAACAAACAGAAATTCCTTAGCTTTTTACCATATGTCCTCCTTCGTAAAGTACTCTTTCATCCAAAATGGGCTATGTTAGATCTACTAGAGTCTACAAAGTTTCCAGTGAAGACCTAACAAGGTACCGTAAGAGATGACAAAATTAGAATCACTTATCATGTCCTAAGTACAAATGATATCCGTGTACTGGTAAAGAGAGAAATTTTAAAAAAGAAAGAAAGAAAGAAAAAGACATGGGTCATAGTAAGTTTATATATTAATGAGTTTCTGTAACCAAAGGCAAGTAGACCCTGGGCTAAGTAATTCAGAAATCCAAAGAATAAAAGATTAATACACAGAGGCTATACAGCTATAGAATTTAAGTGTACATATATAAACACAACATTATCACAGTTTACTTATTTCTATACGATAAGAAAAATAGAAAAGAGTAAACATCCTCACAAGAAAATATTATGGTTCCTAAGATAATATGAAAAAAGCTATTAAGAACAGTTGAGGAAAGAAGGCATTCACTGTTTCCATCTGTTATTTCACTTTTATAGATAACCTGTCATGAATTAAGTTTTCTCAACCTGCTTCTTTAGCTTAATTCTTCCATCCTCACATATCTCTATTACTCTTTTCTGTCTCTGGTGCATGAGATGTCCTGCCTACTTCCCCAAAATAAGTCCATCCCACCAACTCCAAAACCCTTGCTTAAAGTTCTCTATCCTCTTCTTTTGACCATCAAACTTCTTATAAAAAACTGCAATGCCCAGTGCCTTCCCTTTATTAACTGACCATTATTATCCCTTAAATTCTAGGTCCACTTCCAGTCTACTCAAATTTACTTTCCCAGAATGTTCATATACCAAATCCAATGATATTCTCTCAAATCACTCTTCCTGATCTCTCCAATGTTTTATGTAATTACCCAACTCATCCTTATTTTTTACTTCCATGATACTACTGCCTTAATTTTTGGTCTAAAAGCCTCATGACTATCTCTCATCCTTAATGAGGGAGCCATATTAATCATTCTATACGTTTTATATATTGCTTTGATCATGTGCATCCCTTGACTCAACTGCTTTCAAGGGTTCTCAAATACAACCTCTTCAGTCTGGAATCCAGAGTCAATGCCCTCAAGTACGCCATGCTCTGGTCCAATTTGCACTACTTACAATTTCTTATGAAACATACCTAGTCCTACTTTATCTACTACTGGCAAAGGCATTTCCTTTCCCTAAAATATCCTTGCCCTGCCTAGTACTTACTACTGAACTCTTTCTTACCCATCCTTTAAAGACTACTCGTACATCATCTTCTTCATTTTGTTTTCCCTCATCTTTGTAGTTGGAACTGAAATCACTTCACTCTAAATTCATGTTATTATATATTCTATATCTATGAATATATATGATATGGTCATATAAAGTTATTATTTTTTCATTCATAGGATGCCTGTATAATATATGTCCTTCAGGATACTATATGAGTGAAACAAATAACTTTGATGAATTCAGAGTGAAACACTTTTTTTCACCAATCATCAAATCCCTCCTGGCATCTAGTACACTGCTACAGATGAACATTTAATGACTCCATGAATGCAAAGATTTCTCTCACCAACAGACTACCTGAAGTTTATAGGTTTTTTCCCTGTCTCCCATTCAGTCAGTTTTTCACCATATGAATACTATCACTAAATCCTAACCCTGAAACAACAACCATAAATATTCTCTCAAGTTCATAGCAATTCTTGAAAAAGGAAAGTTTAATGTTAATAATAAACTATCTCTTCTAAAAATTCGTAAGTATGCAATGGAGACCAAATTGGTATCATTATGAAAAGCAAAACTAAAAATCTGTCAGCATTATTGATTATGCAGGTTTGCAAAGTCATAAAATGCAACCCTTAATAAAGTGTTAATTTTCGAGTCTACATGTAAGTAGTTTTAAAATATATTAACAAATTCATACTTGCTACCCAGGTATAAACTATCAAAACATCAGATTCAGGTTAAAATCTTAGGAAAAAATTAATAATAAAAAGTTAAAACAGGGAGTTAATCAAAATGAAAGATAAAAGAGGTTTATATTCAATATATGTAAGTAAAATCCAAATGAGTCAAGCAAAAAAGACAGTAGTGTATTAAAAAACAGGACTTAAAGTTTAACAGGCTTAGGTATAATTAATAACTAAACTGGAAATACATGTAAAATTGTACAAATTAAATGGTTTGCCAAAATAAGCAGAATTTCATTTGAATGAAAATATAAGCTTAATATCCTATTATATTTACAACTAACACATTTTTTTAAAGTTAAAATAGTAAATATCCAGTCATGTTACTTTAAAATAAAATAGGTACAACAGTCTATCTATTTCTTAGTCACAAGGATGGATGAAAACAGTAGTAGTATAATAGAAACTGAAAATTACAAACTAATAAGAAATTAGTCAAGAGACTGTTATATTGAGCATCAAGTAATTAAACTTCCATGACAAACTACTCTGTAATTAAATACTAAAGTGAGCACAGTGTGCAGAAAAGAGTTAAACATAACACACCTGAGACTGCTACCCTTAGGCCTGCTTGCAAGGGTGGCCTCTGGCTGGTATCTGAGAACTTGTATTTTGGGAAGGTTACTACCATTCCCTGATAAGAGTGGCTCACTGTACCTAAACTGTTTGTGCAAACAATATGGTTTATGTTGAACACCTGTTTTCCTTCTGGAATTTTGCTACATGCTACACAGGGGGTGCCTATGTGACCAGCTCCCAGTAGAAACCCTGACTATTGAGTTTCTAATGAGCTTCCCTGGTAGACAACATCTCACATATTTTATCACAATCCACTGCTGGAAGAATTAAGTGCATCCTTTGTGACTCCACTAGGAGGGGACTCTTGAAACCTTGTGCCTAGCTTCCTCCAGAAATCGCCACATGTGCCTTTTCTCCTTACTAATTTTACTTTGTATCCTCCACTATAATAAATCACAGCCATGAGTACAAATTTATGCTGAGTCGTGTGAGTCCTCCCAGCAAATCATCAAACCTGGGGGTAGTCTTAGGGATCCCCCCTCAATGGGTACAGGTAAAATGCATTCTTTACATTTAAATCAAATCAAGGCACTAGCCTTTACTAGGTAATTTATTTTTAAGTTTTATACAATCTCTCAGTCATTTAATGTCTTGGAATGATACATGAAATGCAACAGATACATGTAGGAAATTTTTAAATACTTAAGGAGGTAAGATCATTTTGAATACTGATGTTTTTCTCTTATACTAAAAGGTATTTAAAGTACATATGTACTCTAAGTTCATAATTCTTCAAACAGAGCCCAATAAATCAGAACTGTAGTGTTTTTTTTTAAAGGATCCTGGTGAATACCCAAAACGGAAAGAACTGCTAAGTAATTTGGACCCTCAAAAGGTATAAAAGTATAAGGTTGATGGGAGACCCTCCCCCCAAAGATCCACAGACATATGCACAGTGGACCTCAAACACACACACATACACACACACACACCAAGTAGACACACACATGCACAGATAGCCAAAGAGAGAATCTGACAAAGAGAAATGGAGACACACACACAGTCAGAAGAAAGAGGCGCTCATACAGAGACAGAAAAAACCACACACACAAACAGATAAAAAAACCAGCATGAGTTGTTAATGGCAAATTATTTTTTTTAAATCTTTAAAAATCACAAAATCACTGGAATTAATTTCCACTCCTAACCTTAGTATATTTTTAGTGTTAATAAAGGAAAAATAAAGGTTGCCCAGAAATACTGGATATGATTTCATATCTAATATGGGAAGTTATATATATATTATATATATATACATATAAAATTCCATTATCATACACAGAAACAAAGCAGTAATTAGTTTAGCTATTTTCAACCTTTGGTCTTTGGGGAATGACTTTCCTTTTTTGGCACAGCAACATCTTTGCTCCTCCTGTCATGAATTACCTACCTGTGACCTTTAGTACACTTCCAAAAACCTTGAACACTGGCTTCTTTTCATCCCCTTTCTACCTGCTCGCCAGCAAGCTTCGCTGATATGTTATAATGATAAAATTTACTCTCAAGAATATTATAATCATAACATCCATGTTCTCACACCTTATCAATAAACAACATAAAATGGCTGAAACACATAAGTATACTCAGAAAAAGTAGTTGGGTGAGCTAAATAAGCTTATGTTTCAAACATTATTTGCTTCTAATAAAGCAAACTCCTATTTTATCAGTGAAAAACATTTACAACATTTCTGCATTAATAAAACATTTCTGGCATGTATATAATCATGTATATATTTCTAGTCATAACGCAGTTTTTAATGAAAATGTGGAAGAAATAAGACTGGTGTGGAGTAAGAGTTAGTTACTTTATTTTTTTCCCTCTTTTAAAAAAAAATTTTTTTTTTTTTTTTGGCCGTGCCCCGCAGCATGCGGGATCTTAGTTCCTGGACTAGGATCAAACCGTGCCCCCTGCAATGGAAGCACAGACTCTTAACCACTGGGCCACCAGGGAAGTCCCATGGAGTAAGAGTTAGCATCTACTGTCAGATATTCAAGTGTCATCACCAATCGATCAATGCCTGCGTCTGCCATAGCTTGCAATGTTAGCATTATCAGAAGGAGAAAATTTTAAGGAGAGAATAAAAGTTGAAAGTCATAAACGAAAAAGGGACATAAAGTAGTAAATAATAGGATACTTACTGCCCCCACCTAACTGATTCTCTTGTTGCTCCAGGACACCAATAACAAAGGATGCCTTTCCCTGATCATAAGGCTCACTTGGGAAACGGCCGGCCACACAAGCAAACAAATTGGTTTTGCCGGATAGTAACAATAGCTAACCCTTACTCAGTGCTTACCATGGGACAGGCACAATTTCTCAAATTAATCATGTTTTTATTCATTTAATTATCTATATACTACCCACTAGGAGGGGAGATAGTTTTGTCATTGTTTTTAATCACAAGAGTTAATCTTTCATATGTGTTTATAAGTAACATTCATAGCTATTTATTGAATACCTGTGGGCTAGACAACTGTACTTGGCACTTCCCCCTTACTTTACCTCATTTAATCTCCGCAACCCTGTAAGACAGTAACTAAATTATTATTTACCTCCAATTTACAGTAAATAGATTTTCCTATGGTCATCCCAAAGGTCACCAATTTATTTCCAAATCTATCTCTTTTTTTCCCCCTCTATCATCACTAGGTTTCAGTTTAGCTCGGTTCAAAATACCTCTTAAATTTTTCAATTACTTCAAAGTCAAGGTTACCACTGTATATTACTGGAAAATCTCCACTTTTTAGGCTATTTAAAATTCTGCTTGCATATGTAATTTCTAGGTTCACATACTTCACATTAATGGTATGTTAGGAATCTAACATTCAACCAAGTGACAGGAATTTACATCACTGTACAAATCACTGTACAAACCGATAACAAAATGACTATGTGACTAAACCAATAAAAAATGACTATTTGACTAAACCAAGAGGGTAAAGATAAGAAAACATTTCAAGTGTTAATCATTAGCTGCTGTGGAGCAGTAGTGTGATTATATTGCTGCCTCAAAGGCTTACAGTCTATTTAGACAACACAGATAAAACACACTGGCAAAAAAAATAGAACAAAAGGACCATGAGCATTCACCAAGCAGCCATCAACTTAAGCTCTGACATGTTTCTTCAAGGTCAAAATAATTTTATAGAAAATAAAGTTCTGACAAGTAGAAAATAGAGCTTAGACAAAGTGCCACCAAAGAACATCTGGAAACATGACAAAGAATGGAATGAAATTATAGAATCTAATACTGTTTACCTTAAATAATATAAATTAACCAGTAATTTCATTGCACCTACAGTGCTACAGCCTTTTCTCCCTTATGTAGATAGAAAGGCTTATCCACACATAAATTCAATATGAAATTAATCAAAGTCAACGTGTTCTGATCCACAAATTATTAACTTGATGAGGCAGCAAATGAATTTGCTAGCTATCTAGCAACCAAATGCCACTGATTCTTCTTACCTTGCTATCTGAGTGAATTTAAAACTATCCTTCTATCACAAATTCTCTCTGGAAAAGTTCAGATTTATTGACAGGATTTATATTATTACCTCACCATCCAGCCCTATGTATAAACAACAACTAAAAATAGTTGTAATGAGAAAAAAACAGGGAACAAAAAGAGGATATTCTTAAGCATGCAAGAAACATACAGTAAAACAGTACACCTTCTTATTTAGCTCAGAGTAAAATGCTCCCTCTAAATCCCAGACTATGCTATGGTGATTATCATCAAATATTGGTAAGATCACTTCCTCCACCATACCCATCATGCTAAAAATTTCTTTAGCCTTTTATTTTAGATTATCTAAATATGGATAAAGACTAGTAATATAAACACAGAGTTAGATAACCTATTTTCAAATAATTTAAGGAACCTAATAATTACCTTTACTACTTTCTAATAACTCACTAAATAAATATACTAAAGACATATTACTACACAGATTAGAAAACCCCACTACTATATTTACTTTTCATAGTCTGACCACAAATGTTTATTCCCAGCAAAATTCAGCACCAAATAACATTTCTTATGTTAATCACTAAGCCAATACATATATACTGAACAATATAACACAGTACAACTGAAATCACTTAATATAAACTTACTTTTCAGCAAAATCTTTACTTCTCCATTTTCTTTCTTGATCTCATTCATTATTTTATGCTTCTTTTTTTCTCTCTCCTTTTCTTTATCTCTTTCTTTAATTTTGTCTTTGATTTTATCTAAAAGACAAAATAAATATTTAAAACTATTTTAAAATTTTATTTTATTCATGAACTACAGTGAAATTTCTAGAATTACAACACACCAAGAAAATCAGAATGAAAAACAAACATGCCTTTTTTTTCTTTCTCTAAGGTTTTAGTTATTTATAAATTTCCTTTCATATATTGAACACTGGAATACATAATACCTCATAAACTATCAAAATTTATCACAACACATTTTATTCTAAAGATTATTCTTTACATACTTCATATCCAATACAGCATCAAACTAACTTCAAATCACTTAAAATAAGCGGCTAACTTTAATCGTGAGAGTAAACTACAACGGAAAAGGGGCTAATTTTGAAGCTGGGCATATCTGGATTGGTTAACATAACACTGGAAAAAATACTCATTCTCAATATTCTAATATGTAAAATAATGGTTGATATCTTTCTCATGGGTTACTACAAGGACTAAATGAAGAAAGATATAAAATGACTACCCAGAGCCTGGTACATACATAAGACTAGATGTTAGTTCCCTTATACTTGCACCCTTTAAAAAAGATATGACTGACATGGCTAACTGGTGATATTATGATATTAAAATAAAGGGTATAGGAACTCTAAGAATCATTGACCTGCATTCTAAAAATTCAAACTTTGTGTGTATAAAATTATTCGATGTCCTTTTAGTTATTATTGTTCAATCAAGCTCCTATGAACCCAGCAAAAGACAAAACGTAGAGGAGAATTTTAAAATAGTGATGAAATCCTTGTCTTCAAAAACCTTACTACTGATAACAAAGCTATGATGGAAACACAAAAAACTGCAAAAAGCCTGTAATGTAACACCCGAGATTATATAACATATATGCCAATTGCATAATTTCTTAAAATCTCTCCTTACTTCTCTTTCTATAAATACTACCCTAAGTTCAGGTCCTAGTCACCTAATGTTTAGATTACTGTCTAGATTAGCACTGTCAAACAGAAATATAATGGTTACCACATACGTAAATTTAAATTTTCTAGTAGTCACATTAGAAACAAAACAAAACTAGTGAAATTAATTTTAATAATATTTTATTTAGCCAATATATCTAAAACATCATTTCAACATGGAAGCAATACTAAAAAATTACTGAGGTAGTTTACATTCCTTTTTTCATAATAAGACTTCAAATTCCAGTCTATATTTTACACTTACGGCACATTTCAATTCAAAGTGGCTCAACTTTAACTGTTCAAAAGCCACATGAGGACTTCCCTGGTGGCACAGTGGTTAAGAATCCACCTGCCAGTGCAGGAGACACGGGTTCGAGCCCTGGTCCGGGAAGATCCCACATGCCGCGGAGCAACTAAGCCCGTGCGCCACAACTACTGAGCCTGCGCTCTAGAGCTGGCAAGCCACAACTACTGAGCCCACGTGCCACAACTACTGAAGCCCGCTCGCCTAGAGTCCATGCTCCGCAACAAGAGAAGCCACCACAATGAGAAGCCTGCGCACCGCAACAAAGAGCAGCCCCCGCTCGCTACAACTAGAGAAAGCCCGCGTGCAGCAACGAAGGCCCAACGCAGCCAAAAATTAAATAAATTAATTAAATAATAAAAAAAAAAAGACATGAGTCTAGGGCCTACCATACTGAACGACTCTCCAAACTACTTAACTAGATAATTCTCAAAAAAGTTAAATCTACGTATTTAATAAACATTTTAAAACTTATTAATTTAAAAAACACAAATTCAAGTAAGATATTTTCACCTATCAAACTGACAAAGTGCTTTTTTTAAAGTGATAACACTCGAAGCAGATGAGAGGACAGTTGATGGCTGAGCAAACCAAAACAGGGATTCACTGACTTAACAAATACGCATTGCTGAGTATAAGAAAAAGTTAGGGATACAGAGATGAAACAGCTAGATAAAGTCCTCATATGTTCATATACAACTTATTCTAAAATTTTTAAATAGATTAAGCTGTTCTCACACTTCAGACTGGCTCACTACTCTTACTTTTTGGTGTTTTAAAGTCCTTGAAAACATGTCATAGTCTGTAATCCAGCCATAAAATGTCAGTACAAATAGCTGGAGCTCAGACACATATATAAGTTAATATTGCCTTAAGTAGCTACACATTTTTAAATGAACTAGTTATATATCATTAATCACAACTGAAGAAAATAGTCATCTGAAAATGTCTCCGCATTTCTTTTCCCAATTATCCCTATTAATCTTATTAACCTAAAAGTATTATTTCAATAATTATTAAACTTTTAAAAGTTTATTAAAGTATAATATACATACAGAAAAAAGCACGTAAGTATACAGCTCAATTTTCACAAAAATGAACAGCACCCAGAACCCATCTCAGGTATCCCCTTCCAGTCTTTATTATGCAGCACTGCTAAGGGTACCCACGATCCTGACTTCTAATCCCACAGATTAAAATAACTATAGAATTTTAATGACATATATAAAGAATATGATACACTATAAACCTACCACAGTCACAAAACAATTTTTTTCAGAATAAAATTAAACTAGTTTCTCAGGAAATAAAACTATAATATGACCCAAGTTTTATAGACTTTATTTATAAATATACTTATTTATAGACATTATAGACTTTATTTTTTAGAGTAGTTTTAGGTTCCCAGCAAAATGGAACAGAAGACAGAGATTTCTCATATATACCTCCTGCCTCTACACATCACAATTTTTTTTAATTTATAATTAATATACACATTCAGAAAACAGACTGAAAGATAATAGTGCAAATCATTAAAAGCCATTACTTTTATTTTTTTAACATCTTTATTGGAGTATAACTGCTTTACAATTGTGTGTTAGTTTCTGCTTTATAACAAAGTAAATCAGCTATACATATACATATATCCCCATATCTCCTCCCTCTTGCATCTCCCTCCCACCCTCCCTAACCCACCCCTCTAGGTGGTCACAAAGCACAGAGCTGATCTCTCTGTGCTATGTGGCTGCTTCCCACTAGCTATCTATTTTACATTTGGTAGTGTGTGTATGTCCATGCCACTCTCTCACTTTGTTCCAGCTTATCCTTCCCCCTCCCCGTGTCCATTCTCTACGTCTGCGTCTTTGTTCCTGTCCTGCCTCTAGGTTCTTCAGAACCTTTTTACTTTTTAGATTCCATATATATGTGTTAGCATACGGTATTTGTTTTTCTCTTTCTGACTTACTTCACTCTGTATGACAGTCTCTAGGTCCATCCATCTCACTACAAATAACTCAATTTCATTTCTCTTTGTAAGCCATTACTTTTAAGTGGCAAAAAGTTTCTAAGTTTCTGCAATAGGAACATATTAGTTTTGTAATACAGGAAAAGGGGTCTTGAAATATGCCTTTCAAGTATGGTATTAAATAGTTCAAGTAAAAATAAGTTGAAGGTGTGAAGTCATTATACAAAAAACACCTATGGAAACAAAAACAGTGGCATAGTCAAGGCTATAAGAGTGACTGACGACATAACTGCATTTACCTCCTACCCTATACTACACCCAAAACCTTCAAAGCAAAGGAAGCAAAAACAAATCAGTCTATATATACAGAGTAGAAAAGCATTTCTTTCTCTTTTTCTTTTTTTTAAACAAAGACTTTATATTTTTTGGCTGCGTCGGGTCTTAGTTGTGGTACGTGGGTTTCTCTCTAATTGTGGCCTGAAGGGTTTTCTCTCTCTAGTTGTGGCACCGGAGCTCCAGAGCGCATGGGCTCTGTAGTTTGTGGCACGCAGGCTCTCTAGCTGAGGCCATAACAAGTCAGAACCCCACTGTCTATAAAACCTCAAGTTTGCTGCTACCACACTGTCATGCATTCATACTTATAAAAGCCACTTCGAGGTCTTTTCACAAGGAAAAGACTCCCTGGCATCAAGTTTACAGTTATACATTGTTCTTTAACAAGTGTCATTCTTAGTTTTTACTTCTTCTCATGACCATGAATTTGTAGTTTTATCCTTCATGATTTAATCTAAGGCTTGGAAAGAATTTCTAGCTCATCTTTCCATCACAATTCTTAGAATAAAAGTGAGAATTATTCCACCATAAAAACAACAAATTATCTGTTTTGAAAAGCCCAATTTGACATAAGGACACTTTTTATTTGACAATAAAAAGGGGGATAGGGGACAGACAGAACACAGATGCTAAGAGACCCATGATACGGTTTGAATTTAAAGATGCAAAAGGAATCTAAGAATGGAGGGAAAGAAAAGGAATAAATAAGTCATTATCAACTCACAACATACTTTAAATTATATATGTGGAAAAACACACATGGGCTAAAGACATACCTATACGGAGAAGTTAAGATATAAAAAAGAAAGCTGATGAAAATAATTTCAAACAAAATATAAATGGGATTTTCAAATATATGGTCAACTTATGATTTAGCAGTATATGCCACAAATGCATCAATGTAACACGTATTTCACTCACCCAATACATTTCTATTGAGCATTTACGTGTATGAGATAAAAATGAGTAATAGTGCTGCACTAAAGAATCTTAAAATCGACAAGGTACCAGTTGATTCTTACTGTAAGTACCACTTTGGAAACCAGTTCTTAAAGAACAAAATAAATTTTTTCATCTGATTATAATAAAATTCACTTGTCTCCACAAGTATTAATGTCATTATTATAATGTAGGGATGAAAAAACACACACACACAAGTATTATATGAACTGCTCCAATAAGAAAGCAAAACATAAAAAGCTTTGTGAATACTTTTAAGAGACTGATCAAATAATACATCAACAAACCATTCATCTGGAATCTTCAGAATTAATTCATAGACTTCCAGATAACAGGAGATTGCCACCCATTTTTTAACAGTTCTAATTACTTTAAAAAATGTACTACAGGGCTTCCCTGGTGGCGCGGTGCTTGCGAGTCCGCCTGCCGATGCAGGGGACACGGGTTCGTGCCCCGGTCCGGGAGGATCCCACGTGCCGCGGAGCGGCTGGGCCCGGGAGCCATGGCCGCTGAGCCTGCGCGTCCGGAGCCTGTGCTCCGCAACGGGAGAGGCCACAACAGTGAGGGGCCCGCGTACCGCAAAAAAAAAAAAAAAAAAAAAAAAAAATGTACTACATACATCCCTGCTTTCAAAAATACAATTTAGTCTTTTCATTTTGACAAAAATTTTAACTCTCACTGTCATAGTCATATTGACCTCAAAAACAGAAGAAAAAATTAGCTGTTCAAAAGTAACTAGCAGCTGAGAATCATTTCACCTTTACTGCCTCGGCTGTCTCTTACCACTCCAGGTAAAAGAGGTGACAGTCCCGACTTCTGGCAGAGTCACTGATAGGCTCATTCTCACTTGTTCCGCGCTAAGAAACGAGACCAGGTCCACTGTGCTGCCATACAGCAAGCAGGTTCTCTATCTCACACCACAATCTAGTTAGGTGCAAACATATCTTTCTTCTTAGCATCATTCCTGACCCAACCAGTGTATATTCCTTGAGGGTAGAGAAGGCTCTCCCTCAGTACGTGCTTGCTCAATGCATGAAACAAGTCCTGTAATAAAGGGAGAAATGACTGTTATTGTCTACACTACATCATGACTTTCTCTCCGGTAAGGTGCTCTAGGTGGATCTTTGTTAATCCTTCCTTCTTTTCCATGGCAAGGAAGGGAATTCTTAGTCCTGAAAGCCTTTCAGTAGTAGTTCTTCAAATGTATATCCCTCTTCTAACTGACCTGGTCATTTCTGACACACAGTTCTAAGATTTAATAAAGCTATTCCTCCAGTAACAGTAGGGATCCAAAATTTTTCCGGGTAAGTCTCAATAAAGACAAATAATTTTCCCCAAAAGACAGTGGGCTGACTTCTTTTTTATGCAGAGTTCTTTTTATATAAAGAACTTTCACAATTTACCACCAAAAAAAAGAAAAATTAAAAATAGAAAAATAAAATTTTAAAAAGAAAATTAAAAAATAGTAAATAGGAAAAGATACAAAGGACACAAAACAAGCAAATTTCAAAGAATGCTAATGTCAAACATGAAAAAAATCTCAATTAAAATAACATGAAATCATTTCTTCACCTATCAAATTGACCATTTTTATTGACATATCACTGACAAACAGCACTGAATAAGTTTAACGTGTATACAGCATAATGATCTGACTTACATATAGGACGAACTGATTACCACAGTAAGTTTAGTGAATATCCATCATCTTACATGGACACAAAATTTTTAAAAAGACCATTTTTCTTAAAAATAACAGTAACCGGGCTTCCCTGGTGGCGCAGTGGTTGCGAGTCCGCCTGCCGATGCAGGGGACACGGGTTCGTGCCCCGGTCCGGGAAGATCCCACAAGCCACGGAGCGGCTAGGCCCATGAGCCATGGCCACTGAGCCTGCGTGTCCGGAGCCTATGCTCCGCAATGGGAGAGGCCACAACAGCGAGAGGACCACGTACCGCAGAAAAAAAAAACAAAAAACAGTAACCAGTGCTGCTTGGCAAAGGTGAAGCGAAATAGGCACTTCTACACAGTGATGAGCATAAACTGATAGTCTTTACTGGAGAGCAATTTAACAGTATGTTGGAAAAATATTAAAACTCATCATTCCTTTGATCCCACAATTCCACAACTAAGATTAATAAAAAGAAAACCAAGCCTGCACAACAATACACATACAACGGTCTTCATCCCACAATATTTTTAACAGTGAAAAACTGTAAATAACAAATGTTTAATAATGAAGATTGGTTTGATAAATTTGGTTATATTCAGAAATGGAAAATTATGAAGCCATTAAAAATCATGTTTAAATAACAGTTAACGTCATGGGGGAAATGTTCATGATATGTTAGATGAAAACTGCAAGTTAATATATGTAAATGTAAATCTATAAAAGGATCCCACACTTGACATATATATGTATACTTTGTGTATATATATATAAACACACACACACACACACATTTATGTGTATACATCTGTATATGTATATGTATGTATACACACACACATACGCACATACAGGGATCTTAAAACAACGGAAATTGTTTAAAAGTTTATGTAAGAAACAGTTGGACTTCCCAGTTCTCCCACCCTCACCCCAAACATTCAAGTGATCATTTCAATCTCACCCTTTAAGACAAACACTGAAACTTTCATTTTCTGGAGGAACTGAACAGGCCTTAAGGCTCAGATACCCTAGGCAAGGCAAAGACAAGCTGATTGTACTTCCCTAAAATACTCAAGCTGAATTGAATCAGGAAATTTAAAGCACAAGAACTTTTAAAAATTAAAAATACAATAGCAAAATTGAAAGGCTTAATAAAAGGTTGGAAGAGATAAAGTTTAGATAATCTTCCAAAAAGCAGAGCAACAAGACAAAGAAGTGAAAAATAGCAAAAAATAAGGCAACACAAAGGATCTATTCAGGAGATCTAATATCAAATTAACTGAAATTTCAGAAAAAGAAAACTGCATAAGGAAGAAAAATATAAACAAACAAACAAACAAATAAATAAATAATTCCCATAAAAGATCAGTCTCCAGAATGAAGATTCTTCAAGGGATGAGTACAAACAATGGACTTCACCATTGTAGCCCCTCTGGCCCCAAACACACCAGACACACCCTCATGAAATTTCAGTACACTGGGGATAAAGAAAAGATCTTAAAAGCCTCCAGAAGAAGGGGAAAAAAAAAAAAAAAAGATCGCATATAAAAGATCGGGTAACAGTGTGGAACTGGACTCCGTCAATGCAACAGTAGACGCTAGAAAGTAATATAGCGGTGACTTCAAAATTCGTGATGAAAATACTTTTTAACCTAGAATTCTAAAATCTGCCAAACTATCAAGCATGATGGAAGACATTTTCAGACAAGCTAAAGTTCAAAATTTTTTACCACACATGCATCCTTTCGGAGGAAGTTACATGAGGGCATGCTAAGTAAAGGAGTAAACAAAGAAGCAAGAAGACATGAGACCCAGGAAACACGGGACCCAGAGCACAGGAGAGCAACACAAGAAAATATCAGTATGAAAGCTGTGCAGCTGGCTTAAAGGGTAACAGTTCAGGTCGAAACACAGGAATGGAGAACTGCAGAAACAAGGCCCCCCAGGAATAAAGGGGAATGGCCAGATTACCTCTTATCACACAACAGAGAATAAGACAGAAAATGAAGTAATAAGTATATATGTAAATGAAAAAGAGAGGCAATTTTTAGCTACATGAAAACCAAGAAAGCCATAGAGAAAAGGATCTCTGATTCACCAAGGTTTATGAAATTATTAGAGATAGGAAAGAAGCTAAATTATAAAAGTGCTAAATTCTTATTTATCTTAACAAGAATGCAATATATGTCTAAAACTGATGGATTCAAAAATAAAAGGCAATATGAGCATTTTATTTAGAAATTTGGAATTAAAAGGAGATGAGAATTAAGAATTATAGCCAGGGGAGGGATGGATAGGGAGTTTGGATTAGCAGATGCAAATTATTATAAACAGAATGGATAAACAACAAGGTCCTACTGTATAGCACAGGGAACTATATTCAATAGCCTGCAATAAGCCATAATGGAAAAGAATATGAAAAAGAATATATATGTGTATATATATATATTTATGTATACCTGAATCACTTTGCTGTACAATGGAAATTAACACAACGTTGTAAATCAACTATACTTCAATAAAATAAATTTTTTAAAAAAGAGTTACAGGGCTTCCCTGGTGGTGCACTGGTTAAGAATCCTCCTGCCAGTGCCGGAGACACTGGTTCGAGCCCTGGTACGGGAAGATCCCACATGCCGTGGAGCAACTAAGCCCATGCACCACAACTACTGAGCCTGTGCTCTAGAGCCCGCAAGTCAAAACTACTGAGCCCACGTGCCACAACTACTGAAGCCCGTGCGCCTAGAGGCCATGCTCCGCAATAAGAGAGGCCATGCTCCGCAATAAGAGAAGCCATGGCAATGAGAAGCCTGTGCGCCACAAAGAAGAGCAGCCACCGCTCGCCGCAACCAGAGAAGGCCCACGCACAGCAACAAAGACCCAATGCAGCCAAAAATAAATAAATAAATATATTTAAAAAAAGAAAAAGAGTTACAGCTGGACGGGGGCTGGAAACAGGAATGGAAAGTGTTATGGCCATTTTTCACTATAAACCTTTCAGTATTATTTGATTTTTTTAATTAAATTTTATTTTTAAAATTTACAAAGCCATGGTCTTCCTCCCAAATACCCATAACCCCAGTCTAATCATGAGAAAAACATTAGACAAATCCCAATTGAGGGACATTTTACAAAATACCTGACTAGTATTCCTCAAACTGTCAAGGTCATCTAAAGCACGAAAAGTCTAAGAAACTACCATAGCCAAGAAGAGCCTAAACAGACATGATGACTAAATATAATGTGGTATCCTCATGCACCCCAATGTTCACTGCAGCGCTGTTTACAATAGCCAAGTCATAGAAGCAAACTAAATGTCCATCAATAGATGAATGGATAAAGAAGATGTGGTACATATATACTATGGAATATTACTCAGCCATTAAAAAGAATGAATTAATGCCATTTGCAGCAACATGGGTGGACCTGGAGATTCTCATGCTAAGTGAAGTAGTCAGACAGAGAAAGACAAATATCATATGACACTGCTTATATGCGGAATCTAAAAACATGATACAAATGAACTTATTTACAAAACAGAAACAGACTCATAGACTTAGAGAAGGAACTTACAGTTACCAGCAAGGGAGGGTGGGTGAAGGGGAAAGACTGGGAATTTGACATTGACACGTACACACTGCTATATTTAAAATAAATAACCAACAAGGACCTACTGTATAGCACAGGGAACTCTGCTCAGTACTCTGTAATAACCTAAATGGGAAAAGAATTTGAAAAAGAATAGATACATGTGTATGTATAACTGAAAAAAATTAAATTAAATTAAAAAATAAAACATCTCTACAGAGCAAAAATTAATTAATTTATTTATTTAAAATGTGGTAGCCTCAATAGGATCCTAGAACGGAAAAGGGAAATTAGGTAAAAACTAAGGAAATGTAAATAAAATATGGACTTTAGTTAATGATAATATATCAATACTGGTTCATTAAGTGTGACAAATATACTATACAAGTTTAAGATTTTTAATAATAGGAGAAAGTGAGTATAGCATATATGGGAACTCTGTACAAAGTTCCCAACTTTTCTGTAAATCTAAAACTATTCTAAAATTAAAAGCTTACTGAAATCTATACTTTATATAAATTTATAAAGGCAAAACTTAGTTAATTAAAAGAAAAACATACACACAGACACATACTGGTTGTGTACATGGGTACATAAATTTAACACTATGTAATGGACAGAGCTCCAAGACACACTGCTAAGTTAAAAAGTACAAGTTACAGAAAAATGCATATAGGATATTTAGGTTTTAAAAAATAAACTGAATATTCTTTTCTGTGACTGTGTATCTGTAAGCATGTATGTATGTAAATGCACAGCAAAAGGTCTGGAAGGACAGACACAAACACCTAAGGAACAAAGGGAGCTCTTGGTTTTTATTTCATGCACTTTTAAATTATTTAAAATTTCTGCAACAGAAAGGGATACATATTTATGTATCACATGTGTAAATAAGTTGTTAGCCTAAATCTTCTCCCTGAAAGAATTGATAATTATTTTCAGACAAATATTTTTAAGAAAGAATTAGAATCATTTAAGCCATATTAGAAGGAAAGAGATGAGTAAAAAATACTTCAAAATAAAACACTGAGTTAATATACTAGAAACTAACAAACACACACACAAATAATCTTACTTTTTCCCAAGTCCTCCCTTCAGTTACAACTATTCAAATGCATTTCTGCCTCACTTTACACACATTATGTCAAGGTTATGTTATAATTAAAAAAGAGAAGAACAAAAGAAAAAAAGAAAATATAACACAATTATGTATGTATTCTGAATATGTATACATATATACATATGTTAGATTTAATAGTTTTTAAGAGAAAGATAGAAATCCCATACAATATTAAGACTCATTAAACCACAGATTTTTTTTATAAAGAAGGATATTCATACAGGCTCATTAGGTTTCTTTTAATATTTATTTTTATTTATTTATTTATTTGGCTGCGCCGGGTATTTAGTTGCAGCACACAGGCTCTTCGTTGCCTCGTGAGGGATCTTCCTTGTGTCATGTGGGATCTTCAGCTGTGGTATGTGGGATCTTTACTTGCATGTGAATTCTTAGTTGTGGCATGAGGGATCTAGTTCCTGACCAGGGATTGAACCGGGCCCCCTGCGTTGGGAGCACAGAGTCTTAGCCACTGGACCACCAGGGAAGTCCCCAGATTTTTTTTTTTTTTTTAAATAGAAGTGTCATAAAAAATCCACACTGGCAGTTCTTAAGAAATGTTGGTAGAATTTCATGCTAAAGCTTTCAGCTGCAATACATTCGTGTATCAGAAACCTCAAATAGGCTTCATGTGATCACAGTTTTACTTGCTTTGTTATATGTGCCATAATTCACGCTGCAATAATGAAGTCCATGAAACTGATGGGTCCAGCAACAACACGGATATCCTCCTCTATTATCCTTCCCCACACGGGAATAAGTATAACTGGAAATAGATCTGAGAACAAGCAGGAAGCAGAAGAATAGGAGAAATGATACAGAATTTAAGTGGGGAGGCAGAATGGAAAGTAAATTACAAAAATAAGGACATCAACGGAAAGAAGAAGATGAAGGATACAATAAAAAGAGAAAGGACTGCACATACAGTGGATGGGGAAGGAAGACACTTACCACACCTCCTCCCCCAACAAAGCTCATCAAGACCACCAAGTCCAGTGTTTTCTCAGCCCTTTTTCCTCAGTCCTTACTGCAACAGACATTACTGACCTCCAACTCAAAATTCTCCCTAAGCTGCAGTGAAACTGCACTATCCTACATGACTACTCAATGACTCACAATTTATCATCCCAAACCTGCACATTCCCCTAGGGTATACCCTAGGCATGCTTCCTCTCTTCTGTTTCCTCTAAGAATGCAATCCTATGATTTAAACTATAACTTTAGGCAAATGAATCCCCAAACTAATCTCTCAACCCAACCCTTCTACCAAGTTCCACGACTTCATCTCCATAAGAAATATTTAACACCAAAATCATCATCTTTATCATATAACTAAAGTTCAAGCTCTCCTTTTAATTCTCTCTTTATGTGAATGTCACAACATCCTAACATTCAAATTCAAAAAATTCTCAAAAACCTTTATAATACTTCCTTCTTCCACTTCCCCGTAACATTAAGTCACCTGCTCAGTTCAGTCTATTTTTCCATTAAAATATGTCTATCTTCCTTTCGCTTTCCATAGCTACCACCACCATTTCAAAAGGTAATGACCTTTTGAAAAAAAGTGATCTTCCTACCTAGAGTTTCTCTCCTCCCCACCAGTCCACTAAGCATAGAGTGACCAAATATTCCTTGAAAGTATAGTTTATTATGGCACTCTCTTCTGCTTTAAACAAACAAACCCTACCAAAAAAAAGAAAATTCCCATAGTATGCCATTCAAGAATCTTAGTCAAGACTCACCTTATCTTTTAATAATTTCTTCTACTACTCATCCACATGTATACATACTCAAAATTCCAGAATGTTTGATTCATTATTATTCAAATGTCTTACTCCAGTATTTTTGCTAATACCATTGAGCTGGAATGTCTTGCCCATCCCAACTCTGCCTACCAAAATCCTACACATCCTGAAAGATCTAGGTAAAATTCAGTTTCTTTCATTAAGCACTTACGATTTGAATTCTGATTGTGTAGCTGCTCCATCTGCCCTACTGGATTATAAATATAAACTCTTTTGTAGTTATCATATCTTACTCATCTTTGTTATCTTCTACAGAACCTAGAAGAGTGTTTTGCATATAAATGATGTTCAATATGAATGCAGTTTCCAGGGGGAAAAGAAGAAAATAGTTCAAGTAAATAGAAACAAATTGCTAGTGATCAGCATCTAAAGTGCCAGCAGTCACAGAAGACAAAAAAAAAGGTCAATATGCAGAAAAAAGAAACAAGATGAGTAACAATACAGAGCCTTGCTTACACTGCAGCTAATTATCTCTCCAATTAAATTATAAATACTCTAAAAGCAAGAAATATAAATAGGGCTCCCCTGGTGGCCCAGTGGTTGGGAGTCTGCCTGCCATTGCAGGGGACACGGGTTCAAGCCCTGGTCCGGGAAGATCCCACATGCCGCAGAGCAACTAAGCCCGCGAGCCACAACTACTGAAGCCAGCGCATCTAGAGCCCGTGCTTGCAACAAGAGAAGCCACCGCAATGAGAAGCCCCCACTCGACGCAACTAAAGAAAGCCCGTGTGCAGCAACGAAGACCCAACGCAGCCATAAATTAATTAATTAATTAATTTAAAAAATGCTCCTTTCAAAAAAAAAAAGAAATATAAATAGCTTTCCTCCTTGCATTCCCCCCACAGTGCCAAGTGTACAGCAGGCAGTAAATGCTTGTTGAATCCACATAGAAAGAAAGAAGTACAGGGCAAATTAGAGAAATCATGATGTAATATAAGAAAGTACATAAATTGTTCTATAAAACTCTAGAAATAAGCAGGGTATAGTGGAGATACAACAAGAGAAGAATAAGATAGTGTTGGAGTGGGGCAGTTGTCAGAAAAGTTTCCACAGAATTTGTTTTTTCATAGGAACAACTTAGAAATCTCACCTACTATCCTCATTTTACAGAGGAAAAAGTTGGGTCTCAGTGCACTTAAAATATTTTCCCAGGAACGGACGCTAAATGGCAGAACCAAGACAACTCCTAATCAGGTCCCCTTGTTTCTAGTTAAAAACTCTTATACCACACATTAGGAAAGAAAACCAGTAACTATAAAGAGAATTACTTACCACGAATGTTTTTTGATATTTAAAAATAAGAGACAGTTTCTAACTTATAACCTGCACATATAAAAGCACTACTTCTGGCTCTTCTGCATCAAGTCTTGCCCAGTAAATAGAGCTGTATGATAGGGGAAGAAATAATGTATAAACAGGCTACAGAAACTTGGAAGGAAAGGAAGAAAACTTTTCCTTCCTATTTAAGGGATGGCTGAGATCTGACAGGCAGATGGTATTTAAAACACCTGACTCCTCCTCCTCTAGAGTTGTTTACCCATCCACACTGAGGGAAACTGCTGAAATCAGGGTGAATTGTCCTTATGGACATAACTGTAAAAACTGATACACTAAGAACCCCGAGATTTGAAAAACTTATGCAGACCTAGTCGACTAAGAACACAAGGACTTGTGAACTGCTGAAATGAGGGAGTGTTGTGGAGCTTCTGCTGCTTGTGCTTATATAATCAGGGGCAATGACCTCTGAAGACTCCTTTTCTAGTATTCCTTAATTCTATGTTTCTTTTTTTTTTTATAACGGGGAAATAGTACAATGACTCATACAGTAACAACATTCTATGTTTTGTACAGCAGTGCAAAAAATGGTTCTGCCTCAAGATATGAAGAGGAAGTTCAAACTGTACAATTCTTATGTCTCCTACTACTCAGGAATAGGCCAAAAAAAGAAAGAAAAAAAAAGGGAATAGGCAGGTTGCTTTGGCTAATACATTAGAGGCCAAAAGAAAAGAAAAAAAAAAAGGAACAGAATGTTGAAAATGGGACAGTTTAAGACAGCTGGAGATTAAGAAACTTTAAATGGATTGTAATTCAGTAGTCTCCCCTTACCCTGGGAGGATATATTCTAAAACCGGTTGGATGCCTGAAATCACAAATAGTACCGAACCCTATGTATACTATGTTTTTCCTATACAGAGTAACATACGATCGAGTTTAATTTATAAATTAGGCACAGCAAGAGAATATTCAAATTGCCAGCATCACTACTCTTATGCTTTGGGGCCATTATTAGGGAAAATAAGGGTACATGACTATGACAGTAGATCTGATAACTGAGATGGCTGCTAAGTGACTAACAGGTGGGTAGCGCATGCAGTGTGTGGATGTGCTGGGCAAAGGCATGATTCATTACCTAGGAGGGATGGCGCAGGACGGTGCAAGATTTCATCATGCTACTCAGAACAGCACGCAATTTACAACTTATGAATTGTTTATTTCTGGAATTTTCCATTTAATGTTTTCAGACGGTGGTTGACCCCAAGTACCTGAAAGCACAGAAACTGAAACCTCGGACAGGTGGTCTCCTGTACGGTGGAAATAACTCAGGCTTTGCAGTTAGACATACTAAGTTCAAATTTCAGCTCTACCACCAACTGACCAACTGACCCAAACGAGCTACTGAATTGTGTTGTGCCTTAGCATTCTCATCTGTCAAAGACAACAGCATTGATCTTTTAGATTATCTTTAGAAGAATTAAAGGCAACATATGCATTATTTCCAACACATGCCCAGTATATTAAAGGCACCTGATAAATGTAGCCATTAGTATTAAAAACAAATAGTAGAATTTTATAAGCAAAGCCTCTAGTAACATGCATAGAGTGACATAATAGTATAGCAATAGTAGTCCCAAGAACACCAAAAAAGTAACAGGAAAACAAAAATACTTATATACCTACGTGAAAGCCAAGCCAGGCATAACGTGGAAGAGTGGTTTGGGCTCCCTCTCCTGCCATAGCAAAAGATTTCAAGTCAGGTTTTCTTCATTGACCTAGCAGGAAAAGTTTGCCTCTAAAGCAGAAGTATAATTACTTCTTCTTTTTTCAATATATTGTAAAACAAAGATATTAAGTAGTGAGATATTATAATTGGTATCTAGGTTACAGAATTAAACCACTCTAGTCACTGAATCTTACACTATAGTTGTTATATAAAATGTGACACATATTGGGCTTCTCTGGTGGCGCAGTGGTTAAGAATCCGCCTGCCAATGCAGGGGACACGGGTTCGAGCCCTGGTCTGGGAATATCCCACATGCCACAGAGCAATAGAGCCCGTGTGCCACAACTACTGAGCCTGCGCTCTAGAGCCCGCAAGACACAACTACTGCAGCCCACGTGCCAGAACTACTGAAGCCCACGTGCCTAGAGCCTGTGCTCCACAACAAGAGAAGCCACCGCAATGAGAAGCCCGAGCACCACAACGAAGAGTAGCTCCCGCTCACCACAACTAGAGAAAGCCTGCATGCAGCAACGAAGACTCAACACAGCCGAAAATAATAAATAAATTTAAAAAATAAATTTATTTTTTTAAAAAAGAAATGCATTATAAAAGACCCTTCACTATCCAGCCCCAATTTCCCTTTAAAAAAAAAAAAAGTGACACATAAAACCTGGGACATTCTAGACCTCAAGTCGACATTATGCAATTATTTAGTTAAAATTATACTCTATAATGCAAACAGTAAATCATATAGTTCTTTCCGGTTAATGTAATAACATAAGTGGGAACAAATGCTCTTTTTATACACTCCTAATTATATTTTTTCATACAAACAATTAAGGTTCTAAATTTTTAAAAGTTATGTATTTAGCTAATACCACTAAATAACTCTCCTATAGGTGCTTTATCTATTTCAGTTCAATGTAGAATATGCTCTTAATAAAATTTTACAAAACAAATATACCTATAAGGCCCTAATAAGTATACAGGGAGGAACTGTTTCAAGCTTCCAAAGCTAGGTTAGAAGAAGCCTTGCTATTTCCACCCAGGTCTCTTGGTCTCCTTCTGCCATGTAAGAAATCCTACTATCCTGATGAGGAGATCATGTAAAAAGGCACTGAGATGACAGAAGAGAGAGGGGACCAGCTCAGCATCTCATCATCCCTGACAGGCAACAGGCACATGAGTAAAGTCATCATGGACTCACCAGACAAGACTAGCCACCAAATGAACACCACTGAGTAACCCCAGTCAGCCCCGAATGAAGCAAAATTACCTAGCCAATTCTGCTGAATTCCTGACCCAGAACATCACTAGATACAATAAAATGGTTGTTGTTTTAAGCCTCCAAGTTTTAGGTTAGTTTGTGACACAGCAATACCTAATGCAGCCTTCACAAAATCTTCTTATGCTCAAAGAAGTTGGGCTAAGTTATGTATGTACAAGACACGCAATGACTTCAGAGAAATGTTGAAACAGAGTATCTTATAAAAACAACGGATATTTTAAAATCTAAGATGAAGGGCTACAATAAAGATGTTTAGCAATATATAATGTCAAAGCTATAAAGAATCAAACATCTATAAATTACTTCCTGCCTCAGTATCTGTGACACTGCATAGCTCAGTTTTCCTATATAGTTCCCATGAATGTTACACTTCATATAATGCTCTACCTAGAACTTCTTTAACTCTTTCTTGAAATCCTACCACACTGTCTTTCAAAGTTTCTCTCAAAACACCCTCTCCTTCCTCCTGCATCCCTTCTCCCTTTCTTAACATCCACCTGCGCCCACTCCCACTAGCTACCACCGCTACTTTCCATTTGCCTTGTGGTATTTAACTTACTGTACTAAATATTATAACTACTTTTTCTAGTACCCTGCTAGATTGTTTAAGTTACTTGAAGGCATGGACTGCAAATTACTGATTTAGTCATTTTTGTTAACACCTACCACAGCATCTAAGTACTAAAAAGGTTTAAGTTGAATAATTATACACTCTGCTACTAGATATCTCAGATTTTAAAGACAAACACAATGCTTGATGTACCACAAACAAATCACTTCCTGAACATTACAAAGTAATCTTACTGTAATTCAATCTGTTCCTGATTATAATTGATAACCTTTCACTGTTATAAAATTATATACCCAATTATCAAGTACGTGTAGAAAAACCAAAAGCTTTCTTATATACCAGTAATAATCTGGAAAAAAAACTCCCCAAAATAAAACAAAATACACGAAAACTCATAATATGTATTAAATATCAATAAATTTTACAGAGATATAAAAGAATAGGTAAAGATATACACGTAGCTTTCAAGTACAAAGATAATTCTGTAACAATTACAGTTTGCCCCTAATTCAATCAATATATTTTTTAAAAATCTCTATGGGATGGGGGGAGGGGGTACTTTACCAAATAACTCTTAATTAAAAAGGAAAAATAAGAGTAAAGGAACCTTGATCCAAAACTCACATACAAAAATTTTCTGAATGCATCACAGACCTAAATGTAAAACCTAAAGCTATAGAGTATCTAAAACAAAACATAAGAGAAAACCTGTATGACCTTGGGTTAGGCAAAACTCCCTTAATTCAGACACAAAAAGCACAAACCATAAAAGAAATAAACTATAAAGTGGACCTAATCAAAATTAAAATTTTCTGCTGTGAAAAAGTATAAGGACAATATTAAGAGAAAGAAAAGCCAAGGAATTGGAGAATACATTTGCAAAAATACGTATCTCATATGGAACTTGTTCACAGTGTAGAGAACTTTCACAATTTCCTAATAATAAGAAGACACCCAATAATAGACAATTTGAACAGACACTGCACAAAAGAGAGATAGGGATGGAAAATAAGCACATGAAAAGATGTTCAACATCGCTAATCATTAGGAATTGCAAATAAAACCACAATGAAATACTACTACATGTCCACTAGGATGGCTAAAATTTAGTAAACTGACAATATCAAAGGGCTAGTGGGAATGAAGAATGGTACAGTCACTTTAGAAAAGTCTGACAGTTTCTTATGAAGTTAAACATGCACTTAACCATACAACCCAGCAATTCTACTTCTAGGTATTTACTGAAGAGAAATGAAAACATATATCTATCCCAAGATTTGTATGTAAATGTTTGTAGCAGGCTTTTTGATAATTATCAAAAACTAGAAGCAATCCAAAAGTCCATCAACTGGCAAACGAAAAAACAAAGTGTGGTGTCTCCATACAATGAACTACTACTAGAAATAGAAAAGAATGAACTGATTAATGTAACAACTCAAAAGCAACACGCTAAGTGAAAGAAGCCAAACATAAAAAAAGTTAGATAGTTCAACTTAAAAGACATTCTGAAAAAGGCAAAACCATTGGGACATAAAACAGATCACCCCCAGTGAGGTGGGGAGAACACTAAGTGGCAAGAGGGAACATTTTTTTTTATTTTATTGAACTACAGTTGATGTACAACATTGTGTTAATTTCTGTACAGCAAAGGGACCCAGTTACATATATTCTTTCTCGTATCTTTTCCCATTATGGTTTATCACAGAATATTGAATATAGTTCCCTGTGCTATACAGTAGGACCTTGTTTATCCATCAGATATATAATAGCTTGCATCTGCTAATCCCAAACTCCCAGTCTTCCCTCCCCCATCCCCCCTTCCCCTTGGCAACCACAAGTCTGTTCTCTATGTCTGTGAGTCTGTTTCTATTTTGTTATGTTCATTTGTGTCGCATTTTAGATTCCACATATAAGTGATATCATATGGTATTTTTTTTCTCTTTCTGATTTACTTTGATTACTATGATAATCTCTAGGTCCATCCATGTTGCTGCAAATGGCATTATTTCATTCTTTTTTAATGGCTGAGTAATATTCCACTGTATATATACACCACATCTTCTTTATCCAGCCATCTGTTGATGGGACATTTAGGTTGTTTCCAAGCCTTAGCTACTGTAAACAGTGCTTCTATGAACATAGGGGTGCATGTGATGTGTCTTTTCAAATTATAGTCTTGTCTAGGTATATGCCTAGGAGTATATGGCAACTCTATTTTTAGTTTTTTTAAGGAACCTCCATACTCTTTTCCATAGTGGCTGCACCAATTTACATGGGTGGCTGCACCCGATTAAACCAACATTGCAGGAGGGGTTCCCTTCTCTCCTCACCCTCTCCAGCATTTATTATTTGTACTTTTTAAAATTAATTAATTAATTTGTTTGTTTGTTTTTGGCTGCGTTCGGTCTTCGTTGCTGGTGCACACTTTCTCTAGTTGCAGCGAGCGGGGGCTACTCTTCGTTGCAGTGTGCGGGCTTCTCATTGCAGTGGCTTCTCTTATTGCGGAGCATGGGCTCTAGGCATGCAGGCTTCAGCAGTTGTGGCTTGCAGGCTCTAGAGCGCAGGCTCAGTAGTTGTGGCGCACAGGCTTAGTTGCTCCGCGACATGTGGGATCTTCCCGGACCAGGGCTCGAACCCGTGGCCCTGCACTGGCAGGCGGATTTTTAAGCACTGTGCCACCAGGGAAGTCCCTATTTGTAGACTTTTTAATGATGGCCATTCTGACCAGTGTGAGGTGGTACCTCATTGTAGTTTTGATTTGCATTTCAAAGAGGGAACTTTCTGATTTTTAGTAGTACGTAATAAAAGCTGGCATTCTATATCTGTGTGGAAAGGAAAAACTATTCAGTAAATGGTATTAAAAACTAATTACTGGAACAAAATTAATTATGATTCCTACCTAATTTTATGTCTAAATAAATTCCAAACAGAGCAAAGGTTTTCATTTATAATTGCATTACAGATTTTGTAAACAAGCTCAGATCAAAAATATAAAATATCCTGTTTGTACAATGTGTAGTCAGTTTAATTTTTTGAGGTTAGAATATATAAAACAGCAATTGTGGTAATTCAAGATAAGTCAAACATTCAATTATTATTATCCACACAGTTCATTTTCTTTCTAGTTATCATGCCATTAATACCTGCCTCTTGTGCTCACCTAACAATCTGCCCATTGTTTGTGAGCAGCTGGTCAACTTCTCATCCCATTATCACCTTCTGCTGTTTGCACATTTGAAATAACCTGCCAAGATTTTCCTGAACAACAATCAGACATCTCTTCTGAGGAGGCAAAAACAGCCGTAACGTAGTGTAACTTATTCACTTCTCAAAGTTATCAAGTACCCAAAAGTTGAAGGCCTGACCTGAAACAAGATAATCACAGCCCCAGATTCCAGAGAGCTTACAGTCTGGTGAAGAAGACAACTAAACATGTGATTAAAATGAAGTGAAGAAAATGAAAAGACAACCCTCAGAATGGGAGAAAATATTTGCAAACAAAGCAATCGACAAGGGATTAATCTCCAAAACACACAGACGGCTCATGCAGCTCAATATCACAAACAACCCAATCAAAAAATGGGCAGAGGATCTAAAGAGACATTTCTCCAAAGATGACATACAGATGGTTAAAAAGCACATGAAAAGATGCTCAACATCACTAATTATTAGAGAAATGGAAATCAAAACTACAATGAGGTATCACCTCACACCGGTCAGAATGGCCATCATTTAAAAGTCTACAAATAATAAATGCTGGAGAGGGTATGGAGAAAAGGGAACCCTCCTACACCGTCAGTGGGAATGTAAACTGATACAGCCACTATGGAGAATATGGAGGTTCCTTAAAAAACTAAAAATAGAGCTACCATATGATCCAGCAATCCCACTCGTGGGCATATATCTGGAGAAAACCATAATTCGAAGAGATACATGCACCCCATTGTTCACTGCAGTGCTATTTACAGTAGCCAGGACATGGAAGCAACCTAAATGTCCATTAACAGAGGAATGGATAAAGAAGATGCGGTATATATATACAATGGAATATTATTCAGCCATGAAAAAGAATGAAATAATGCCATTTGCAGCAACATGGATGGACCTAGAGATTATCATACTAAGTGAAGGAAGTCAGAGAAAGACAGATCTCATATGATATTGCTTATATGTGGAATCTAAAAAAAAGGCTATAGGGCTTCCCTGGTGGCGCAGTGGTTGAGAGTCCGCCTGCCGATGTGGGGGACGCAGGTTCGTGCCCCGGGCCGGGAGGATCCCACGTGCCACAGAGCAGCTGGGCCCGTGAGCCATGGCTGCTGGGCCTGCGCATCCGGAGCCTGTGCTCCGCAGCGGGAGAGGCCGCAGCAGTGAGAGGCCCATGTACCACAAAAAAAATAAATTAAATTAAAAAAAATTTTTTTTTAAATTTTTTAAGGCTATAAATGAACTTATCTACAAAACAGAAACAGAGTTACAGATGTAGAAAATAACCTTAAGGTTACCAGGGGGTAAGTGGGGGGGATAAATTGGAAGATTGGGACTGACATATACACATTAGTATATATAAAATAGATAACTAATGAGGACCTACTGTATAGTACAGGGAACTCTACTCAATAGTCTGTAATGGCCTATATGGGAAAAAACCTAAAAAAGAGTGGATATATATATAATAGATTTGCATTGCTGTACACCTGAAACTAACACAACATTGTAAATCAACTGTACCCCAATAAAAATTTTTTTTTAAATGAAGTGAAAAAAGTCAGGATATGGCAAAGTGATACGGGAAGAGACAGCAAGGGGACCTAATCTAGTCCAGGGAGTAGCAAAGGCCTCCCTTTCAAGTTCAGTCCTGAAAGATGAGTAAGTTCAGTGGAGTAGAAGTGTGGAACTAGAGATGGAAGGATAACGGATGGAGAAAGTTCTAGGCAGCAAGGAGCACTGAGGAGAAGCTGAAGAGCTGAACGAGGATATGATCATCCAGAACCTTAGGGGACATTTTAAGGAGTCTGAACATCATCTCATAAACAGAAAAGTGACATCAAATAGGCATTTGGATCTCTAGTTATCACTTAGGCTGTAGAATGAAAAATGAACTGAAAGATCATAGAGGTGAAGTAGAGAGCCCAATAAGGAAGCAGTTATACAATAATTGAGGTTAGAGATAATTAGGCTAGAGATAATTAGCTTTCAACTAATACTGAGAGAAAGGAAGGCGTAAAAGTAGATAGATGTGAAACACAGTGGCTAGAAGCAAAAAGATCTGGCTACAGGTGTGATAAAGTTAAAGTGGAGAATTCAGTTTTCAAACCTGAGCGCTGAGATAAGGAGCATACGTGGAAAGACAAATTTGGGTAAGGGAGACAAAGAGTTGTGAACATGTTACTCTTACGGTTCTATGGACCACCTAATAGTGGTCATGTCAAGGAGGCAACTGCATACACAGATCTAAACCTCTGGACTAAGCTAAGATTTGCGGAGTGCTAACAACAGACATAAGAAAACTAACAGGGTCATTAGCAAAGCCAGAGAGACTCCTACTGTAAAAGGGCCCCAAACTGAACCAAATGCTAAAATAGCTGCAGCAGAGATGAGGAAAATGGCAGGGGACGCTAAAAGGGGAAGGACAAATGGAATGTAAATTGTTAAACTGTCGGGCTTCCCTGGTGGCGCAGTGGTTGAGAGTCCGCCTGCCGATGCAGGGGACACGGGTTCGTGCCCCGGTCTGGGAAGATCCCACATGCCACGGAGCGGCTGGGCCCGTGAGCCACGGCCGCTGGGCCTGCGCGTCTGGAGCCTGTGCTCCGCAACGGAGAGGCCGCAACAGTGAGAGGCCCGCGTACCGCAAAAAAAAAAAAAAAAAAAAAATTGTTAAACTGTTGAGTGGAGTGAAGGTTAAGGGGACCATGCCTAATCTTGGGGTTTTTAGAGACCTTTTCAAGACTGTGAACAGCTGGTTACCTAAGAATTAATGATCTGAGATTATTTGCTCCTCACAGAAAAAGCCCTCCACATACACACACTGAAGCACACATGTTAACTGAACAGAATCTCCTACATACAGAGCAACATTTTTAAACCTCACCCTTGGACTCACTACTAATTTGACATGCATCTGATAACAGAACTTTAATAAGGTACTTGCCTGCATCTCAAACTCACATCCATCTTTTTGAAACAGTTCTCTTACAGGCATACCCACATTTTTTCAAAAAATGCTTATTTTCTCCATCTGAAAGCATAAAATAACATGTAAATTCTCCTTTCTTGCTACATATTTGAAAACCATGATGCCCTATCATATAATCCCTCTTAAAATCTTCCTTTTCATGTCCAGTAGTACCAATCATTTCACCACTAAAATGACTTCATTTCACTACTACAGTAGTCTCCAATACCCCTGACTCTACAATTTTCTCAGCCAATCTCTCCTATACAATGCTACTAAAGTAATATTCCTAAAATACCAGTTTGAATATATTATCACCCTACTAAAAAACTGTGCCTTGCTGTTGCCCACAGAATGAAGTCTGAACTCCTTATCCAGACAAATAGAAAGCAGATTATGGCAGACTTTCAACTGCCAAGCAGTCCTATCTCGCAACTCTGTACAAAATCATCAATCCCAGCCAAATGGTTCTTCTCACAGACCACTGAACGTGCCAGACACACTACTGTCTTTACAATCTTGCTCATACCACCCCTCCTGCCTAACAAGCCTGACTCTATCATCTCTATTTACGTAAGTCCTAATTTTCCATCAAAGCCCAGTTCATTTACTTGGCAAACTATCTCACAATGCAAGGTACAATTCTGGATGAAGGAGATTTAAAAATATTAACATGGTTTGCACAGCAGTTTAGAGAGAGAGCTCTGAGGTCAAACTATCTAAAGATCTGAAACCTAGATTTACTACTTATTTCATATCCTTCAGCAAGTCACTTAAATTATTCTGAGATTCCATAAAGCACTTTCAAAAGTCTACTATCTAACTAAACTTTAAAAAAGTTGTGAAAATTAAATAAAAATCTATATAAAGTGCTGAGTATATAGTTCTATAAATGTTAACCTTGTTCTTATTTTTGTTGTTTCTGTCCTCAAGAAGCGTATATTCTAGCACAAATTGCACCTAAGTACTCACTGCATCAGCTTGTGGCCCATCTCAAAAAAGCTTGACAGAATTTACTAATTCTGACATTTTCATTATCCTCAAAGGAGAAAACCAAAATTATACTGTTCTAGTTTCTTTTGTATTAACTTTTTTCATGATAAAAAGTTAAATATTTTCAAAAAAAGTTAAATATGTTAAATCTACAATTCAAAAAAATGTACAAAGTTTAATGTACCTTCAGAAATAAAAATGTTTAAGGTGATAAAAAAATTAGTTTAGTTGGTAGGAGTGTACATTATTAATTCTCCTTAATCACACACACACACAAAGATTTTATATAAGCCACAATTATTTCATCAGAATTCTTTTTACTCTAACACTCTAACTGAAAAAGTATCATTATTTTTTCAATATCCTATTTTAAGTAGTTTATCCGTAATTTAAAACTTTAATTCATTTGAGGATGGTGAAAAATTAATGACATTTACTATAACAACTGTAAACCTCTGACATATAAACTTCTTTCAGCAAGTTAGTATGGTTCATACTAATACCAAAAATTCTCAGAAACCAGGATAGCAATGGGAAAACTATACAGGTTATACATACCCATGAATTCAGTGAAACTAAACGTGTCCAATGTGTTATACAGGAAAGAATGGTTAGGAACTAATATCCCTACAAATGCCTACCATATACCAGGCTCATGTAATTCTAACAGTCATGCTGTGGGCACCGATAATAACAGATGAGTATGAGCTCAAAAAGATTAAGTGATTTCACCAGTGTCCCACAAATAGGAACAAATCAAAATAAGGCTACAATTTAAGATCTCTTCTTGAAAAACATACCACAACAATAGGGAGAAAAAGAACTAGAAACATAAATTCCGCCTTTAATGTAACTAGGAGATACTGTAACTGTAACCTGAGATATAATTTATAAAGACAGAACGTCGATGGTGGAATGGTAAATGACCTGGCATAAATGGAAGAAGGTTAAGGTAAGTCCCTATAGAGAGAAATAATGACAAACAACCCTGTTTACTCTGCAGCACCCCAGAAGGGCTTAGAAATGGGAGGTGCTGGGAAAGGCAAGATGACAGAACCGCACTGCTTCGCCCCCCGCCCCCGCTCCCACCCCCACACTCCTAAGGGAATGAGAGGTGTTCAGCAAAACTGAACCAGAGCGTGGCTCCAGCCTCAGGGGCGACACACACAGAAGAAGGGAGAAGCGAGTGCTGGTATGAAAACAAGCAGACTAAGTGAAAATTTAGAAACTGGTGAGACTTGCAGTAGCTTTCTTCCTCCACCCAGCACTAGAACTCTGCCATCAATACTCATTACTCCTGCCAATCCTCTCCTCGCTCCGTTATTCCACTTACGCAGACGGACAGAAAAATGAAGGACCATTATCTGAAGAAACTGAAAGCCTTCTTACCCACCACCTAGAGAAGAAAAAATAAAAATAAAAATAAAAATAAAAACAAGGGAGTTCATCAGTCACTAAGCTATACTCATGCATGCCCAGTGAGCTTTCAATCAGTTCTGCAACATTCTCTTGAATATGAAGGAACTGCTGAGGATCACACAGATCTGAAGAAAGCCTTCAACAACAACAAAAAAGAGACCAAAACAAACAGAAAAAAGAGGAACCAAAAACAATTCAAGGCAGGGAAGAAAATGTCAAAGAAACTGTAATTAATATCCTTGAAGAGATAACAGAAGATGCTGTACCCCTGAAAAAGAAACAAGATGCTATAATACAGAAATAGAGAAGAGCTCATAAAACACTTTTTTAAAAAAGATACCTGAAATTTTAAAATTCAGTGAAAGGATTGAAATCTCCCGGATAGGACAAAAGACAGTTTTTTGGAGATCAAATTTCTCAGCATCAACATTGGAAGCCAAGCAATAAAGGAACACCTCCAAACTTTTAAGGAAAAATGATTTCCAATACAGAAATCTCTCAACAGCCCAACAGTCAAGTGTGAGGGTAAAAATGAAACCCCCCCAAAATATCTCATGCACTCTTTCACAGTAATAGTAGAGAAACCAAAAAGAAGGAATAAACTAAAAGGAAGGTATGGGATCCAGGAAAAAAGGGACTCAACAAAAGTGAAAAAAATTCCCAGAATGTCCCAAGATAACAGCTTTGCAGCAGGCCTAAACAGAAAACAATCCAGAATAAAGCAGGAAGGACAGCTACAGAAGGGATGACTACAGGAATAAGTGGAAGTGGTAAGTTTATGTGACAGATTTGACCATGTGGAAAATTATACTGAGAAGCATTTTACCGAGCTGCTGGAGGATATAGAAAGACAAAACTAAGCAAATGAAAAAACAAGGCATGAAAAGCAAAAGGTTACACGAGAAAACGAAATCATAGTAAACTACTATCTCAGTAGTGACAAATATTTGGTTGGAATGATGAAAACTCTCAACATGAATTTAACCCGAAATTGCAGAATTAACAGTATCAGAAAGATGGAAGAAAAGCCTAGTTTGAAAAATCTTTTAACATCTATCCCTTTAAAATCATTGATAATTACGTACCTCAAATTATTCAATTCTAAGGAAAGCCTCTATTTTCATTAAATTCTGTAACTACACTTTCAAGGCAAAAATTTAGTGAAATGCACTGGTTTTGTCTTAGGCTACTTCACAGGGTCATTTTAAGGAAATAAGGTAATAAATGCAAAGCAAAAATGCTAACAAAAATTAGAAGATCTATACAAGTTTTATTGGTTACTGGAATCAGTTAAGGCAGCTTATTATCTAGTAATATGATTGTTCTATTGTTTGCTATAATTCTTTTTTTTAATATTTATGTATTTATTTATATTTATTTTGGCTATGACTGGTCTCAGTTGCAGCACACGGGGTCTTCGTTGCAGCATGTGGCATCTTTAGTTGATCTTTACTGAAGCATGCAGGATCTTCTAGTTGCAGCATGTGGACTTATTAGTAGCAGCATGCATGCGGGACCTAGTTCCTTGACCAGGGATCGAACCTGGGCCCCCTGAACTGGGAACATGGAGTCTTACCCACTGGACCGCCACACAAGTCCCTGTTTGTTGTAACTCTAAATGTTGGACACCTTCAGCACATGTCTGCTTTTACCTTCCACATTTACCAGTTAATAATTTATTCAGTCTTACAGGAAAATGGGCTGCGAACTCCTTAGTAGTTTACCTCTTTATACACCAAAACTTTTATTTCATAGTTTTAAAAATCTAGGACTTCCCCGGTGGCACACTTGTTGGGAGTCTGCCTGCCAATGTAGGGGACACGGGTTCGAGCCCTGGTCCAGGAGGATCCCACATGCCGTGGAGCAACTGGACCCATGCACCACAGCTGCTGAGCCTGTGCTCTAGAGCCCATGAGCCACAAGGGCTTAAGCCCAGGTGCCTGGAGCTCGTGCTCTGCAACAAGAGAGGCCACCATAATAAGAGGCCTGCGCACAGCAGTGAGGAGTAGCCCCTGCTGGCACAACTGGAGAGAGCCCATGGGCAACAATGAAGACCCAACGCAGACAAAATTAATAAATAAATTTTAAAAATAAAATAAAAAATAAATTAAAAAATAAAACTAATTTTAAAAAAATCTAAAATGTTTTGCACTTTTTCTTTTTATAAGAAATAAATTTAACTTTTACTTGATGACTCAGGCTGTCATGCAAGTGGGCTACAGTACTATGATTAGATGGCCTCAGAGGTTTTAGGTCTGGAAGGCATCAGCCCTTATGCTAAATGGACCTAGACTGGTATGCTTTTATAACCTTCCTGTTCATCACTCTTAACTTTCAGATCTACTGTCAATGATCCTTCCTCTATCTGGATTGACCCATCTTTTATTTACTCTGGGGTTAAAAAAAAATCATCATGCTTCTGACTCAACATTTACTAAATGCCCTGCCTTTCATACACACACTTTCATTTAATCCAAATAACTTCTGTTAGAATGGTAGTCAATGTAAAAATTTAGCAGTTCTGACTAAAGACTTAAAAAAAAAACTACTACAAATAAATACAGGAGTTTACTTGCTTAATGGAGTTTGGGGGCTGCATCTTTTGGATGGTTTGGGGGGTTCTGTTTGTTTTTTGAGAGAAGGATTTATTTTCCTTGCTTTGGTGTCTTTACAACTCATTTCCAGTTCTGATCAAGACTGGTCACTCAATGATCTATGGGATAATTGTGGGAGTCACTGAACTATCCTATGCGCTATCCTGTCAACTATCCAACTTAGAGCAATACCAAAAAGAGGTATATACTTAAAAACTACAGACACGTGGTCATCCATTCACTAAGACTTTAACAAAAAACGCAGAAAAATGAGAAATGTATTGCAAATTAGGACTTTTATATTTGCAATTATATCTATATTAAATGCATGTATATAATTTTGTTATTTTAATACTTCTGTTGCTTAAAAATTTTTAGTTGAATAAAACAGAACCTCAATTCAGTTAAATCTGAACTTCAGAAGGATATGAGTACTTCCCAAATTAAGAGGTAAAGATTTTCACCATTAAATGTATCACCAAGACACTGAAAAGCAATCCTTCTCATTGATTTTTAGTTATTTCTCTATAAAATAGCAGCATTTCCATTAAAAAAAAAGAAAAAAGAACGAAAGAAAAGAAAATCTTACCATAGTGTTACTATCTAGTCATTACTCAAAAAACCTACATAAATCATGGAATAAAAGCTATCATTGCTTATATTCAGGCTTCATAATGTAAGCTGTAGCCTTCAAAAGGAGAATTCTAAATGTAATTTCAAAGACTAGAAAACTTTCTCTTTAACAGCCATTTCACTTTAAAAGCAATTTATGTGCTCCAGAGAACTGTTAAAGAATGCTTACTTATTTATTTTCAGCCATTCCAATACATCGACAATGTTATACCCACATTCACGTTCTCATTCAAAGAACTCAGAAGTGCAAATACACTGTTTACACATCACAAATAAGACTGATATGAGCTGCAAATGCTGACTTCCAGGCACTTTCAAATTTTAAATGTAATTATTAAAACAAAATTGCTTTAAAATACTAATCACCTAAAATCTCAGACTAAAAGTAGTATAAATTCCATCCTCAAAACCACTTTCCTAGAAACAACACTCTCCAAAGCTGAGAGATCCTTTACCTTGTGCCAGAGTACCTGATGCCTATGCTTAGATGTCAAAGCTTTGCTACAGGCAAAATATCAAAAAAGTAACGCTGTTGCTACATACTCGTGCACAACATTTTTAAAAACTGCAAAAATATGCCATTCCAATTCAAACATACAGAGAATTTTTCATGATCTAAGCTACCATTAGATCAGCAACGCTAAAACTGCTTGACATTTCATTTTTCCTAAAACCAACAAAAATACTTTCACAATACTGTGTATCAATGTACATTTATAATAAAGATCACTACGTGCTTTAAGCTTTTGATCACATAAAGATCTAATTTTCAACCAGTTTCCAGGTTGTACCACTGTCAAAACTGTGTATCAAACATCTAAATAGGTAGGACCATTTATTTTATAGAAATACTTCCTGAAAATTATATGACTAGCCTACTTTTTAAAAGAAAACCGCGCAGTCGTGTCTGAAAAGAACGCTTAAGAATTTGCCTTTCTCTGATGCTAAAACATTTTGCAGCAAGTACTTGGTCTGGCCAAAAAACGTCAATGCTCTTGATTTTATCATTTGCTGCAGGAAAAAAAAAAGAATATGGCTGAAAATTCTGAAGGGTGGTATTTCAAACAGGACCACTCACAACACTTAAGAATACGGAGCGGAGAGGAGGGTGGAGGGAGGGTACCTTATGAAACAGCACACTCCGGGCCCTGCACACTACCTCATTTCCCTAATAGGGATGAAAAGCTCAGGCCTCTGGTAGCTTCCAGCTGACGCCAATGCTCTCCACACCCCTTTTTTTGACAGGATTTTCTGGCGCTGGAGCCTGTGTCACAAATACAAATTCCGTGATCACGTCTAAACGGTCTAATAATCAAGCATCTTCTACAGGACCAAACCCTTCGAGATCCCATTCCCTCCCATCTCCCTCCGTAGCGAAACACACCTAGGCGGGTCCTCCACATCGAATTCTACAAATCCTGCCGCGCATTATCGAGGCAGAAACGATACAGAAAATAGATTTCAGCCATCCCCCTCGGTGCTACCGAAATTACAGGCTCCATTTCCTGTCCCCATGGGGACGGCAAAATCTCCGGCGGAGAACTGGACGCCTCCCGCCCCCTCCAGGCTGGCGAAAGCGGCCCCCGCGCTCCCCCTGCCTGGGCCCCGCAGGCGCGAGCGGGTGGCGAGGACCCGGGGCGCCCTCCCCTCCCCCCACCCGGCGCCGGCACCCACCTCTCGGCAGCGGCTTCATCTCCCCGTTCTCCTCGCGGGCTGCCCCGCCGGCCTCGCCCGCCCCGCCGAGGCCGTGCCTCCTCCTTTCCTTCTCTCGCTTCTCCTTGGGTCTGCGCGGCTTGGCGTTGGCGGAGGAGGCGGCGGCCGGCAGCAGGAGATGGTGAGGCTGAGCGTGCAGCAGCGTAGGAGGGACCAGCAGTTTGCGCGGCACCGGCTGGGACGAGGAAGCAGAGGCTGAGGAGGGGACGGCCGTGCCAGCGGAGAAAGAGAAATTGCTCCGAGCAGAGGACGGGGAAGGGGCAGCAGACAGAGCGGCGAAGCTCCAAGACCCAGGGCTGCCATAGCTCTGAGGCGAAGGTGCCGCGGAAGACTGCAGCTGCCTGCTGTTGCCGCCGCTGCCTCCTTCTCCGTTCAGTCTCCGCGGCGTCTTCTTCTCCTCAGTCCGGATCTTCTTGGCGGAAAGAGGACCCGGCGGGTCCCGGGAGGGGGGCTGCAGCTTGGAAAACGGTTCTTTCTCCGAGACGGCGGCGGGGGCGCAGTGCACTAGGCTCGGCGGTTCCGCCATTTTGCGCTCCTGTTGTATTTACTCTCCTCCGCTCCCAGGCGCGGGGCAGGGGCGGGCTCTCCTCAGGGGGCAGGGAAGGGGCGGAGCGGCCGGGCCCTCCATTGGGCGAGCCACGCTGAGGGATATCTTAAGAACCAATCAAAAGCGCGAGTCTGGAGCCGAAGTTGTGGGGGGAATCGCCAAGCGTACCAGTTTTGGAGGTCACAGGTCCGCGGGGCGCGGCTAATGGCGGAGCAAGCTGTGAGGGGAGGGTCGTCCAGTTGTCGTCAGCGTGAACGCGGGTGCCCAGTGAGTGTCTGAGAGAACCCCAACTCCAGACCCCAAAGTCCGCCCCGGCCCCACGCTCGTCTCTGCCTCGTCGACTTTGCCTTATACCACTTTCCCTTCCTTTTCCCCTGGGGGGTCCTTTTGGTCCCTCCCCTGCCTTTTCCCGCTCAGAAAGCCCAATTTCGCAGATTCTCAGCTCCGAGGAGAAAATTTTGCCGGAAATTAAATCCTTCCTTCTGTTAGGCAGTAGTCGATTGATGGGAGGAGCTAAAAGTCACTTGGTGTCCTGACAAGATGTGTTACTCTTTTGCTAAGATCGTCATCTCTAATGCTTTGAGGGAGATAACTTCTGCACACCTAGAACTTTCGGATTACTACCGAGCTTGAAGGTAAGACTCTCCTGGAGAAATTTTTTTTAAGCTCTTGTGATTAGACCGTTAAAGATTTTAATTTTATTATCATTATTATAACTCAGATTCGCTAAGAAAAATTCATTAGCGATATCTATAGATGTTTGAAAAGCAAGTTGTTGTTTTTTTAAGTGTGTATTTTAGCGTTTAGTTAGCAGTCTGAGTGTTCGATGTTTTGTAAGCGCGTGCTTTGATTTGTAGCTTAGAAGGTAAGGAATTTGAGGAGATGGGTTACAGTAATTGCAACCAAGTGAAGAGTACGATTATAATTTTACTCTAAGGTCTTACATGAGACCAAGAAGTCAAAGGAATAGATGTAAAAATAAAAGTAGTCAAATGAGGAGATGACCAGTCAGAGGATATTTTGAGTCCCAAAAGGTGCCCTAAGCTGCCTGTAACTTTGTGGAAAACAATTAAAAGTAACTTTCCAGAATTACCAGTTCTCGTGACCTCATGAAGTTGGAATTCTTTATTTTGTTTTCACTTTTGAGGGGTAAAGGGGATTGGTTTTAAGAATAAATATTTTGGAGTCAAAATTTAATGTTGGTTTATAGACTTTTTTTGAGGTGCGTCAAATTTTTAAAGTAATGAAAACTATTCACTGTACTTTAATGCATAGCAATGAAAGAAAGTGTAAGCTGTGTAGTTGGAATTGACTGACAGTAGATGTCTTACTGAAAAGTGTGGACAGAGATTATGGGGCTGGAAATCATCTGCTACTGACTAGCTTTGTGACCTCAGTCAGGGTGTTCTTTATCTGTCTGAACTTCTGTTTCATTTATTAAGTGAGTATATTTGATTACATGATTACTAAGGTCCCCTCTGCGCTCTAAACTTCGGCTGTATTTAAGAAGCTTTTCAAAATCACACTGAAATCATTACAATTAAAATAACTTCTTAATTGTTGGCCCTCCAGATATGAGAGTGTCTCTTATATACATAATGTAGTGCCTGTAAATTTGCACCATTTATACCCTTATCTTCCCTGCAGAAGTCTGGAAAATCTGACTTCTTAAGGGCCCAGCTAAAGTGGACCCTCACCTGAATTCGTTGCTAATTGCACTAGATTCTTTTATACACTCTCGTCAAGGCAGACCCTAAATTTATAGAGCCTGAGCAAGAGTGTGGTTATGGAGGTTCACAGACCGTGTGTCTAAATATTTCAGTTATAAATCAAGATAACAAACTATTATTAAAAATATATTCTACTCTCCTACCTTGGCAAATCTACTTAAATAATGATCTGGAAAGCCAGGTTTAAATTTAGAATTCTCAGACTTCTGGAGTCCTCACCCTGACCCTGTTCTCTTCTCATTCCCAGCTCCTTCACCCACCTCACCCAGCATGTCCAAGCTATGTCCACATCTTGAACCCCCTGCACATAGTGACGTGTAATCCGCTGCTCCATCTGCCCTCAGACCTAGCCACTCGGAAAGAGGAGTGCAGGCTCAAGGGGCAGACATGGCCCCTTGACCTCATGGACTCCTTGTCCTTGGCAGCAGGAGGAGGGTACTCACTCAGGTCTAAGGGCAATACTGTTACAAAGCGTGCTCAAGTATCTGTCTTTTCTCCCACGTAATCAGCCATTCCCTTACAACTGGGCCATTCCTAACAACATTGAACTAGGAGAGAATTCCCACTGCTGTTACCAGTTCCTACTGGCTTAATCTCTACTACCACTAAAACCATCCACTTCTCTCCATGTCCATTGTAGGTACCCTATTCCAAGTACCACCCCTCTCGCCTGGATGACTACAGTAGCCTTTTTTTCTGGTCTTCTTATACTCCAGTTTTCTCCAGTCTGCCTGCCATTCTACCCAGAATGCGCTTTTCAAAAGATAAATGTGATCTTGTCACTTTCCTTGCTTCAGACCCATCAATGGCTTCCATTTCTCTTAGGATAAAGAACAAAATCCTTAACTGGCCAACAAAACCCATCATGATCTAGCCCCTTCCTCTTCTATCTCAAAGTAAAAGGTCTTCAGTTTCCAGAATGCACCATACTGTCTTACAATTTAGGTATATTATATATGTTGTTTCCTCTACCTGACTGCTTTTCTCTTTACCTGATGCTTATGTGATGATTTGGATAATGGGCATAAGGGAGGCAGATGTCATTAATACCTCCTACATTTCTACCCTGCGTGACTTGATGGACAGTGGGACCATTCACTGAGCTAGGAAACACTGGAAGAGTGACAAGTTTGGGATGCTCTTTGATCTTGGACCTGATGAACATGGGGTACCTATGAGACATCACATCCTTTGGATCTCAGCTCAAGCTAAGCCTCACTTCCTTGGAGAAGCCTTCTCTCCCTGTCAAGACTAGATTCCTAACTTGCTGGTTCCTTTTCTTGCTTGTTGTTTACTCACTTACTACCTCTCCCACCTCTTTTCATTCCTCCTCTAACAGCTAACAGCTGTACTGAAAACATACTACCCTGTACCCTGGTTCTCCATCTTCTTGTCTGACACCTGGCTGCCCTCTGAGGACACAGACTGTACTTTTTTTTTCTCCCTTTCATATGCTATTTTATTTTTTCATTAATTTGTGTTGGGGAGTTGGGGATTCTCAGGAATGTCATTGCTCTGTATCGGACTCTGTGGTATTACGCATAGCAGTGTCTTCTGATTGATCGGAAATGCTGCCAATTCCCAAGTCTTCCTCTCCTGCCTTGACCTTCTGCCTGATTCCTGACTCTTATCCAGATGCTAAATGTATGTTGCCGCTTTTGTAGCCACTTACACCTCAGATTTTATACCATGCATTCTCATCCTCCCATGTATCATTCTCCTGCATTTTTTATCCACCTTATCATTCAAGCTACAAGCCTGGGAGTCTTCTCTGACTTCTTTTTTTCTCTCACCCTCTGCGTTCGTCAGTCACTGTCTCCAGCCAGTTTCTCTTCTCCATTCCCACTGCTGCTTCTTGCCTTCAGGCCTCAAGCCAGCTTGGATTTTGTCAATGATCCCTTCCTAACTGTAAGTCTTCCATCTTCTAAACTATCCTCCATGCTGCTTCCAAAATTATGTTTCTAAAATATTAACCTGATTACACCTCAGTCTCTTCACTATTTCCCTTTGGCATATGGGATAAAAGTCACACTTTCCAGTGTAAATACAAGCCATTCTTTTGTTTTGGTTTGGTTTGGATTTTTCCGGTACGTGGGCCTCTCACTGCTGTGGCCTCTTCCGCTGCGGAGCACAGGCTCCAGACGCGCAGGCTCAGCGGCCATGGCTCACGGGCCCAGCCGCTCCGCGGCATGTGGGATCTTCCCGGACCGGGGCACGAACCCGTGTCCCCTGCATTGGCAGGCGGACTCTCAACCACTGTGCCATCAGGGAAGCCCAAGCCATTCTTGGTATAAGCCCAACACTCCTTTCTCTCTCACTCTCCTACAGCTTTCCTCTGCTTCATCTATTCTGAACTATGTGTAATTGCCAAAAGAGTGGCACTCTTTGTCGCTTTCTGCATTCTGCCTGTCATACCCCTCCAAGATTGGGTTCAAGCATCTCCCTAGGACTGTGCTTCCTGACCTGCCAAATCAGAGTTGATCATTCCTTTGTGCCATCATCATTCTGCCTAGGAGCACGTAACTCAGTGGTCTCTGCTTCTAGCCTGAGAGCCTCCATAAGAGCAGGGATGATGCATTATTTATATTTGTATGCATAGTATCTGGGACATGGTTAGAAAACAAATGTTGAAAAGAAGTATATAAAGAGCAGTTTGTGATCTTTGTGATAAGATGAGGATCAGAGGTTACAATCAAATGGTCTTGATAGGTTAAAAAAATAATAAGGCAGGTTGACTATAATATAATAGGAAGTGGTGAGGACTGTGGAAACTGGGAATTATGTGCCTTATCTACAAGGTACATTGCTGATTGTCCCTATATGGAAATGAAGCAGGCCTACTTGCTAAATATCTAGATTTTTTTAATGTGAGGTTTCCTAAGAAACTATGCAAGCCAGACAAAACATATCTGTGGGTCACATAAGCCAGTCTGACTTCTGATCTAGAAAAAAGTGACTTAACTTCGGATAAGGTAGCCTTTGAGAGTTTTGTTTGTTTGTTAACTCAGGGCCCTTCCTTTGTCAATTGCTAGAATAGATAGATACTAAGCAAATATATGTGAACTTGTAGCCATGGTAAATGTGTGTCAGCAGTGTTTAGAGCTGTCCTCCTAGAATCTGGTTTTCTCTGTGTATAATGTCCTCCAATATTCCTGAGCGTAACTGCATTTTTGCTCTGCAGTATACTATCCTCTGGCCTTGTCCAGGTTCCTGACCCCCTGTGCTTTCTTTCTTTCTTTCTTTCTTTCTTTCTTTCTTTCTTTCTTTATGGGTGCGTTAGGTCTTCATTGCTGCGCGCGGTCTTTCTCTAGTTGCAGTGAGCGGGGGCTACTCTTTCTTGCGGTGCGCGGGCTTCTCATTGCAGTGGCTTCTCTTTTTGCAGAGCACGGGCTCTAGGCGCGCAGACTTCAGTAGTTGCGGCACGCAGGCTCAGGAGTTGTGGCTTGCGGGCCCTCGAGCGTGGGCTCAGTAGTTGTGGCGCACGGGCTTAGTTACTCCGTGGCATGTGGGATCTTCCCGGACCAGGGCTCAAACACGTGTCCCCTGCACTGGCAGGCGGATTCCTAACCACTGCGCCACCAGGGAAGTCCCCCCCCTCTGCTTTATGAAACCCTGTATTAACCTTAAAGACATCCCTTCTACCCTTCTGGCATGGAAATCTCAAAGTCCTACCTCTATCACACTGACCTGCACATCTTTATGTGTCTTTCTTTTGTCAATCAACATTGACCAGTAATAAAGGGTGGTTCTATGCTTTAGGAAAGCCTGATCTTTTCAACTTCCATGTTGTCAGTTCTAATTTAGTCCACACTTAACAGAAGCCAGCAAACTTGTTCTGTAAAGAGCCAGATAGTAAATATTTTAGGCTTTGCAGACCACATGTCTCTGTAGCAACTACTGCTTGTAGCGCAAAAGCAGCCATAGACAATATATTAATGAGTGGGCATGGCTGTGTTCCAGTAAAACTATAAAAATAGGCAGGATAGATTTGGACTGCAATATATAGTTTGCCGACTCTTGCTCCAGGATTTTGATTTCTGCCTTTATACCATGTGAAAAGATAGTTGAACATCTCGTCCACACTCCCTTCTGCTCCTGCTGCATCAGTCACATGGCTTTCTCTCTGTTCCCTGATCATGCCCAGTCCTGCCTAAGACCCTTGGCCCAGGCTAGTTCCCTGCCTGGAAGGCTTCTTCCCTCCCACCTCTAACCCTTCTTTCAGATGTCATTACAGGCCTTCCTCTTTTCATTATTCTCTGTCACAGCATTCTCTTTCTTTCAGAGCACCTATTACAGTTTATAATTATTTTACAATTATTTCCTTACTTTTTATCATTTGTCTCCCTCAGTAAATAGTAAGCTCCATGGGGACAGGGACCACATCTTTCTTATTCACTCTTATTCACCACTGTATCTCTGGAATCTAGCAAATGCCTTGTATACATTAGACACCCACCAAATGGTTACTGAATGGATAAATCAATTAATGACTCAGCCTGAATTTTGATTAACTAATTTAGTTGTTTTTTCACCAGAAACTAATAAAATAGTTCTATAGTGATGCAGCAGTATATCCACAAAAAAATCAATAGGCTTCCCTGGCAGTCCAGTGGTTAAGGCTCCGCGCTTCCACTGCAGGGGGTGCGGGTTTAATCCCTGGTCAGGTAACTAAGATCCCACGTGCCACATGGTGCAGCCAAAAAAAAAAAGTCAAAATTTTAGCTTTCTGATGAATCTAGTTATACCTACATGTGCATTTCAGTCATAGTGACTGTTTCTTAGTTTATTAGTTTCACTCTTTCTTAATGTATTGATATTAGTACAGTGATGCATTGAAAATTCATACAACTCAGAATACATTTCTATAACTCTTTTCCAAAAGTGCAGAATAGCTCTAGCTGCAGATCTGAATAGTGAAACAGTGCCAGGTTTATAGCATGAGATTTTATGGGTGTCTCCCTCATACAGGGATGGTCAGGGCTGTAAGAAAAACACTGACATAATCTTGTCCTGTAGGAAGAAAGGTCTATTTAGATAACAGAGTAGTAACAGGAGTAAGAGGGTCAATTTTGATTCTTCCATAGCTGTCTTCAGAATCTTGGAGTTAAGCAACTCTGAATAAACTTCAAAAAGAACTCTGTCAAACTGGAACAAAACATCATATCTAGGACCAGTTTCTTTGTATTCATCTGAAAACTTTCTGTTATACTGTTGAAGCAAAAAACCTATTGAGCAGCATTGCATCCATCCACACCTAACCTGTTAAAAGAACTATTGGAATTAACTATAGAAAAGGAAACGTATTAACGTGCATAACATTATATTTTTGCCTTTTCTGCTGACAAATAAGATCCCTCTCAAGTTTGAATCCATGTATACATATATGACAAAGGAACCCACTGAACCATAGATTCACCATTAATTTCTCTGGCATCCACCAACATTGGGCTCTGTGATGATTATGTAAATCTTTTCCCTCACCCTGGTTATAATCATTCTTAAATTTAAGAGGTAAAAAACAACCTATTTGAGTCCGGAGTTGAGATATACTCTGTGTTGTAAGTAGAGGTGTTGCATACAGAAATAATTAAAGTAACTCCGGTTAAAAAAATAAAAGGCAATTAATTATTATGAGATCAGGTTACAAGAAAAAGTTAAAGTACCCAAATAGCATTTGTTTAGCCACACAGTATCCAAAATAAAAATTTTTATTAAATAAAGGATGGATGTGGGGACACCAGGAGAAAATTATCATTCAAATTCAAGTGCAACTATTAGTTCACTTGAATATCTCAAAAACATTTCAGACTCATCATATCAGCTCCTTCTCACAACATTTTATAGGCTCCTCCTCTGGAGACTCTCAAGTTTCAATTTAAGGGCATTTGTTCCCTCACATTATTCCTTTTCTTGGCCAATCTCAAAAATGCCCATAATGTCAGTAAATTGTTTTTTATAGTGACAGCTCCCCAGCGTATATCTGTAAACCTGGCTGGTCCTCTGTGTTTGTGACCTAACCACTCAGCATCTTCCACAGATATATCAAAAGCACCTCAAACTCAGTATGTCTGGCAGAGATGTCTAGTGTCTGTTTTCCCCCTTCTTCCTACTACCTGAACTTTATTTCATTCAGGTGCAAGGTGCCTAGGTAAAAAAATACAAACAAACAAACAAAAATGTAGACTGCCCAACCTCCCTCCTTCCTAGGGATGGCAGTGATGTCATGGAAGTCTGGGTGAGGCTCTCAGGACAGCTCCTTTCAGGGTGGGAGGGGGCACTTAACCCCTTTGCCCCTCCCCCCTTTCTCTCCTGCCTGGAACTGGGGTAAGGGGGAAAAGAAAGGGCCTTAACGATCTAGATGTGAAACTTTCAGCCCATATTTTTCTAATTCAACAATGCAGGTGAGTTGAACTCTCACCTCTTAACCACTGATGCTTTACAACAAATATGACTTAACTGCTTGCTCAATCACAGCCTTTCCAGTTCGCGTATGTAATCAAGTTTGGAGGAAGTTGAAAATTGTAGGTGAGGCAGTGGCTGCTGCTTAAAGGCTTCGTTGGAGAGTCAGCAGCCACCACGGAGCAGGAAGAAGGCAGAAAGAATAAAAGGGATCAAACAGAGTAAATAGAAACCATCTGTAACATCTCTTGGCAGGTTAATTTTGCTGCCAGAATTTTTGTATGGAAGGACATCAGATCATTTTGATACTTACTTATTTGGTTGTGCTGGGTCTTAGCTGTGGCAGGTGGGCTCCTTAGTTGCGGCTTGAGGGCTCCTTAGTTGGTGCATGCATGTGGCATCTAGTTCCCTGACCAGGGATCGAACCTGGGCCCCCTGCATTGGGAGCATGGAGTCTTACCCACTGTGCCACCAGGGAAATCCTTTGATACTTATTTTTAAGAGAGGGATAGGAAGCCTGTAAAATGTATGACAGGAGCCTTACTCAGTGTTGTAAATCTCTAAAAAGACAAGCATAAGTTTTATGGAACTAGTCAGTTTTCTGGAAAGAGGGAACTATTTTAGCTAAGAATTGGTGGGTAGAGGGTAAAGTATATATTATGACTTTGACACCTAAGTGTGGCAAAGGGTGTAAAGAAAGATGATAAATTCATGGAATTTCTACATTGAAAACCCAGCCCTGTACCCAATTTGTGAATTTCCTTTGCCGCTTATACTTTACTTTGTTCTTGAACAGGAAAACCTCACCTCCAGAATAACTGTTCTCTGCTTCATTGTTTCAGCCACACTTTCAGACCATCACTGTGGGTAGGGGGATAATGTTTACTGAGTGCCTTGTGTAAGCCTCATGTTTGTGGACATTTTACCTCATCCTATGCTTTGAAAAGCCTTACAAGGGATTTTTCACAAATGAACCGGAATTCCATGTTCATCCTGACACTAAACTAATTTTCTAATGTAGCCTATCTTGCAAGAGGAAGCAGAAGTCTAAAGTGTCAAAATTTTAAATCTAAACATCGATCATGCCTTTTTAGAAATTTCAGTTAATTAAATTATGTTTCAAAAATACACATTCAGAAAAGATGCAGCGTTTCTTAGGGTGCTGGTAGACACAAGTGCTTTTATCTCATACTAGGCCAAGAGTATTTTTTGGGGAAGGAGTGAGAGTGGGAGAGGGTAGGGACAGACAGACCTATATAAGCAGTGGCTTGAACTTCTCAAGACACTTTATAATTCAGTTTCCCAGACAAAGTCTGGGTACCCTGAATATCATGAAGCCGGTCTAACAGATTCCCAGAAGGGATGACCCACAGAAGAACAATTTTGTGCAAATGCTGCACTTGTCAGTAGAGCCAGGAAATTACAAAACTATGACTGTCACAAAGTTATCATTTCAATATTTTGGTTTCACAGATTCTAATTTGAAAAGCTTGTCTGAATAATTAATGAACAGTGCCATGAAGTGACATGTATCTTGCCTCAGGTGCAAGTGCTGGCTTTTCCTGTTTCCCCTTGGATGAACGACTACTTCTGTGTACCATTAGATTGAAAAATAGATGTATAACTAAAACAGCTAAACTAAAAAACCATCAAATAAATACCCACTTTTTAAGTTAACTTTTAAATCCAAGCCAAGCTCTGATTAAGTCTATTTACATTGTAATTTCTATTTTTAGGATTTTAATCCTAGTCTTTGCCCCATTTTATCCCTATGTTTGATTTCAATAAGTAGAAAATACTAAATTCTAGAATGAATTCACTGGGAGTTTTACATCTGTTAGTGAAAGAGGACCGAAAAAGGAGGTACAAATCAGGTACCTGGAAACCTTGACTACCACGGCATGAAACCTGGGGTCAGGGGTTGCCACATCCAACCTTGCCAGCACAGATGGGCAAGTCCAAGCGCCAAGCAAAGAGGGTAAGCTTTCTATGCATAGACTTCTTATAACCTTGGGTGGAGTTTGCCCTGCAGTCTTAATCTTGCCATCTGAGTTTACAAATACTACCAGTGTACCTTGACCATCACCTTGATCTAGGTCAAAAGTGTGAGTGGTATAGGGACTTCTCTGGTGGTCCAGTGGTTAAGACTCCACACTTCCAATGCAAGGGGCATGGGTTCCATCCCTGGTCAGGGGACTAAAATCCCACATGCTGTGTGGCGCGGCCAAAAAAAAAATAGTGTGAGTGGAATGGACATTTAGAGATTTCAGCTTCTTCATAGTGAACTGTAAGTACATGGGCATAGGTATTAGAGGCACACAGGTCCTCTTAAATATTGTTTGATGATGATACCAAGTTAAGTGCTTCAGTGTATCATAAGAAAGCAAACCTAAAATAATGCAGCACCAATATAAATTACAGGTATGCAGTCATAGTGTGGTATGCTTGTAAATGAATAACTAACTACATTTGGAGATTAAATACCACCTTTGATGCCCCGGGTAGAGGTATTAAACAGGAAAACACAAATGCATAGGGGCAAATGATACAGAATCTTTTGCAGATGTGAAGGACGTTGTTATTTTTATTTCTGTGGTCAGGCTAATGTCTATGACCACTCTGACTAACTGAAAACATAAATCATATTTACATGAACTTACATTTGCCTCTCCCCCTCAGTATTCTTTCATGTTTGTAATATGTTTAGTAATTTTTTAAAAAAAATTTTTGCTGGGGCTTCCCTGGTGGCGCAGTGGTTGGGGGTCCGCCTGCCGATGCAGGGGACACGGGTTCGTGCCCCGGTCCGGGAAGATCCCACATGCCGCGGAGCGGCTGGGCCTGTGAGCCATGGCCGCTGGAAACCTTGCGGCCGGAGCCTGTGCTCCGCGGCGGGAGAGGCCACAGCGCTGGGAGGCCCGCGTACCGCAAAAAAATAAAAAAAATTTTTTTTGCTAATCAATGGTATTATTGTTTTCTACAGTTTCTTTATTCCTTGATATACTATCTCTTATGCTAGAGGTGCTTCTCTTATTACCTCTTTATGGATGCCCTTCAGTTTATCTTCAATTAATATGTAGTCTGCTTTTTCTTATTTTCCATATACATTAAGTATTTAGTTAGTAAATATTTATAGGATGTGAGGGTGATCTGGCTGCAACCTCTGTCACCCCATCAATCACCAGGGTTGATCTGGCCCATCTGGCTGGCTAGGCAGGTATCCCCTCCCTCACTACTCCATGTGTGTCCCTCCCAAAGCTGTGCGCTCGGTCGAAGAGGACAACCATCCTCGATAGAGGTGGACCATTCTTAGGTCAAGGGTGTAGGAGTAGCTGTGCTCCCCTGCTAGAACCTCCAAACAAGCTCTCAAGTAAATACTTACAAAGCATCCACATGCTGCCAGGCAGTGGACTAAGTGCTGGGAATATAGCAGTAGACAAGGCAGGCGTGGTCTCTGTCCTCGTGGAACAGACTTCACTCTGTAGTCACAGTTTCTGTTTCCAGATAAGCTTTTCATTAGGGCTTTGTTATTCAAGACTGTCATTACATTTCTTACTGATTTATTTGTATAACAAACGGCATTGAGTATCTGTGGTGTACCCAGCACTGTGTGATAATATAATTGAGAAGATAGATGTCAACAGGTGAATTATAGCACTATGGTTAAAATAATGCAGTGGTGGCATGAACTATGCACAGTGAAAATGCAAAAGGCAGGTCCACAACACTAGCTGGAGAAATGAGGAAGAAAATCCCAGAGAAGATGATATTTGAGCTGACTTTTTAACAGTTAGAAGGCAAAAAGATGGAAAAAGATTTTTGAGGCTGAGGAAAGAGCATTTAGAAAAAGATATATAATAACGACATATTTTATGTGGTTTTCTCTGTGAGAAGTTCATTGTAGTTCAAGTATAAGGGGCATGAAATGCCGTAAAAGGAGAGGAGTCTCTAAAATAGACAAGAACCAGATCGTGAAAGGTGTTGCTCGTGACTGCCTTGGCATGCTGAAGACTCAGTGCATGCATTTTGTTAATTTAAGGGCTTAATGAGGAAGAGTGGAAAATGTTCATGTAACCGTGTTTCACTTCCTTCTAATTTCTCGCAGGCTTCACCAAGTATTGCTTCCTAACTCTAGCTGAATACTTCTGCAGGCCATGCTTTTTAACTCTCTGTGTAATACTTAAATGCTATCTCAGTTATCACAGCTTTTCTACAAACTGAATAAAATTAGGAAAAATTTGAAATTCTAAAATTAGATTTACATTAGCTCTAAAATATTGTTGGAATTTAAAATATCATATTCATTTTATACAACTAATCTCTTTATTTAGCTCTCCTGTTTATATTCCTTATGATTACTTGTATTTTTTGTTCGAAAGCATAAAAATATTTTGAAAGTAAAATTGTAAGGCATATTTATATTGATTACAAAACGATACTTACGTAGCTTCTTCCTGCTTTTTCTCTGTTTTTAAAAAACGAGTGTCTCTTTTGAAGAGATTTTACCACGCACACAGATACAAAAGCAAGGGAAAGTAATTTAAAATACTATTGAACTAAATAAAGCCAATGAAGCTTAAACCAATGGTTTATTTTATAGGAAGGCTCAAGTCAATATTTACCCATTCTTTTTTTTTTTTTTTTTTTTGCGGTACGCGGGCCCCTCACTGTTGTGGCCTTTCCCGCTGCGGAGCACAGGCTCCGGACGCGCAGGCTCAGCGGCCATGGCTCACAGGCCCAGCCGCTCCACGGTATGTGGGATCTTCCCGGACCGGGGCACGAACCCGTGTCCCCTGCATAAGCAGACGGACCCTCAACCACTGTGCCACCAGGGAAGCCCAATATTTACCCATTCTTGAAAAGGAAAATCTGAAAGTGGAAGGTATATGTGTAAGCGTTCCCTTACTTTCAAGAAGCATATATTACGGACTTTATGACAAACTCCATTTTAGTCACTGGAAATATAAAAATGAATAATACCGTCCATGCTCTCGATGGACTTGTTGTCTAGTGAAATATTAAGTTGAACCACATGAGATGTATAAATGTATATGTAAATGTATATGTAAACAAATTTGCAATAATAGAGATATGAACAAGGTGCTACGTGCCCTGCAAAAGTGCTTTGTGCTGCCTAGAGCAGCCTGTGAAGGCTTTCCAGAGATGACAGTTGAGCTGAGTTTCTGAAAATGGCTGAGCGTTCACGATGTGTTCACGGGAAGCACAGAGAATGAGCACATTCCAGTAACAGGAAACAGCAAGTGCAGAGTTGCTGAACCGAGAAAGAGCCTGGCACATGTGGGAAACTGCAGATACTTTAGATTGGTTGGAATGCCAGGTATGTGGTGGGTGCCAGGAGAGGCAGGCGAGGTAAGCAGAGGGCAGATGTTAGAAGGTGGGATGTACCAAGTCAAAGGGCTTGACTTTATCCTTGAAACTGGTGAGATGTGTATAACCCAGAGTGTGTGCAAGGCAACCTGTTACGGTTCATAAAGAACATATTACTACTTCTAGTGTATTTACCTTTGTATTGTTTTTTTTTTTAATTTTCTAATTGTGTAGGGGTTATAGTGTATATAATTTTCTGCAGTACTGGATGTAAATCATTTATAAATAAATAAATATACATGTATTATGGTGTGTTATGGGCTGAATGGTGTCCCCCCACAGAATTTATGTTGAAATCCTAACTTCTGGTATCTCAAAGTATGACCTTAATTGGAAATAGGGTCATTACAGGTGTAATTGGTTAAGATGAGGTCATATTGGAGTCGAGTGGGCACCTAAGCCAATATGGTGCTCTTGAAGATAAAGGCAGATTTGGGGGTAATGCTTCTACAAGCCAAGGAACTCCAAGATTGCCAGCATACCATTAGGAGCTAGGGGAGAGGCATGGAACAGATCCTTCCCTCATAGCCCTCAGAAGGAACCATCCATGTCGGCATCTTGATCTTGGACTCCTAATCTCCAAAACTGTAAGACAATTTTCTGTTGTTTAAGCCACCCAGTTTGTAGTACTTGGTTACGGCCGCCCTAGAAAACGAGCCCATGCTACAGGATCGGAAAGTTTAGAGACCCTGATTAGAGGATGGGGAGCAATAGAAGAGTTGGTTTATGTTTAAGAGTCCAAATTATTTATGTCCTGTAATTATTCAGTCTCAGAATTCAGTAATTTACTTAACTTGAATTGATTTCTTGACTTCCCAGTTCTTACTCTCCTTCTTTAAAACATTATAGTTTGCAAATAACTTGTTTGCATTTGTGTTTGGTATAGTTTATGGTAAAGGAAAAAGGAATTAGGAAATACCTTTAGGTCAAAACAGACGGTGATAATATGCAACAGTTTTAGGGGAAAAAAAATTACATTTAAGAAAAAAAAAGTATCATTTAATCCCATTAGGTAGAAATGGAACTAAGAAACAGGATCCTACCAACAGAAGTCATAAGCTGTAAAGAGTTTAATCAGTGCAAGGAGAATTGTAGGTAAGACATGCATTATTCTAGCTATCTAATCTTCAAGTATTAAGCACAACCAGTCCTTTTTATATAAGTCATATGTTAGTCACTTGCCTGAGGTTCCAAAACAGAGTGATTGAGAGAGTTTTCAAGGCCAGGAATAATACCCTAAATTCAGATGTACCTATTTGAAGCCCGTTTTTAGGTCAGCAAAATCCAGAAGTCAGGAATACATTAATTAATTAATTAATTAATTAAAATACAAAGTATATTTTGTGTATTATATTTTGGGCATTTTAGATCTTTGTGGGCCATGGAATATTTGATAATTTTTGGCCTTTACTTTTGCAAATCAACTGAAGCATTTTGAAATACTACCTTTTAAAAAATCCACATGGGGCTTCCCTGGTGGCGCAGTGGTTGAGAGTCTGCCTGCCGATGCAGGGGATACGGGTTGGTGCCCCGGTCCGGGAAGATCCCACATGCCGCGGAGCGGCTGGGCCCGTGAGCCATGGCCGCTGAGCCTGCGCGTCCGGAACCTGTGCTCCGCAACGGGAGAGGCCACAGCAGTGAGAGGCCCGCGTACCGCAAAAAAAAAAAAAAAAAAAAAAAAAAATCCACATGTATTGTAATAGTTCTGCCATCCTTCAGACAAGTAGTTTTCGGACTTTCTAAAAGAATCCATTCTTCAAATGAATTCTTATGTGGAAGCCCAATATGCAATAACTACATTAGGCAGTTTACTCCATCACATAAGACCAAATATAGACCCTTGGTGTTTTAAAACTTTGTTTCTTATATCTAGCCTGGAAGTTCTGTATTTTGTGAATATATATTCTGTATTCACTGTTTAATATGTTAGCAGAATGAAAAGAAATTTACGTGATAGGAATAACAAATATGCTACTGACCTATGATCACAGGGCCTATGCTTGGAGTTGCTTTCCCATAGTGGGGTTGGATTTATAAGAATCCATCCATCTTCTCTAATTTGGTCCCCTTTGTGACCAACACAGCACTCTGTGACCTATATCTACTTGGTCAAGAATATAATATCCACTGTTCTCATTAAGGGACCTCCTTTTCTCTGCTTTTACCCCATTCTTTTAACAATTTTTGGTTTTGCTCTATTCATTTAACTACACCTTTGCTACCTTTGGACTCTAATAAACTCAAAAACCCGTTTGTCCAGTTTGGTACATGGTTATTTTTTCCCTCACCCATGACTTACAATCATATTGCTGTAAGCTGATAAATATTTGGAACTATGTATACTTTTTATCTGCTTAGACTATTATAAAAAGTAGCACCATGTGGCGAGGAGATAGCAGTGGAGACTGAGAATTAGAGTTTTCACATTCACGGTATTTATTAGATGAGTAACTTTTTTAAGATCAAGATAGGTCAGGTGGCCAATCTGACAGCCCATAAATCACAATCTAGAGACTTACCTACCTTTTTCTGAAGTGTACGTATAAAAGGATATAAATAACAGGCTTTTTAGATAATTGGTCCTCAGTGATTCTTTTCAATAAAAATATAATTAGAGTCTTTATTCTTTTAGCAAATGTTTATTGAGCCCTTACCATGTGCTAACAATCATTATGCTAAGTTTTACGTTTAAAGTGGCAGACTAAATGAACATGATCCCGGCCTTAGAGAATAGATGTATTACACAAAAAACTCTTTATATATATGTATACACACACACTCACATACATACTCCCTGGTATGAGTTATGAAGGAAATAAATGGAGTTCCACAGCAGGAGTAGAAGAAACTACTTTAAACTACTTTTTTTTTGGGGGGGGGGGCGCCATGTGGCTTGCGGGATCTTAGTTCCCCAAGCTGGGATTGAACCCGGGGCCACCACAGTGACAGCACAGAGTCCTAATCACTGGATCTCCAGGGAAGCCCCAGAAGAAGCTACTTTAAATAGAATAGTCAGAAAAGGAACGGGAAGTGTAAAGAAAAGCATTCTAGGCAGAGGATAGCCTGTGCAAAGGCCCTGAGGGAGGAGGAAGGTGGGCTTTTTCAAGGAACAAGAAGAAAGTTAAGTTCCATGAGGAAAAGATTTTTCTCTTTTGTCTAGAACAATATTTTAAATAATAGACACTACAGAAATATTTGTGTATGACTGAAGGAATACCTGTATACCTAGGATGTAGTGAGTACAAGCTGAAGTTGGAAAAGTAGGCAAGATCTAGAAGACAACAAGTCCTGTTAAAAAAAAAAACTGGGGTGTGGGGCTTCCCTGGTGGCGCAGTGGTTGAGAGTCCACCTCCCGATGCAGGGGACACGGGTTCGTGCCCCGGTCTGGGAAGATCCCACATGCCGCGGAGCGGCTGGGCCCATGGGCCGTGGCTGCTGAGCCTGCACGTCCATAGCCTGTGCTCCGCAACGGGAGAGGCCACAACAGTGAGAGGCCCGCGTACCGCAAAAAAAATTTGAAAACTGGGGGATCTAATTTACATTTTATAAAGATCACTCACAACTGTGTGAGGAATTGTTTGGTGGGGAGCAAAAATGGAAGAAGGGAAACCCAGGTTCGTGAGTGCAGTAGAGGTGGAGACAAGTAGATCAAAGAAATCACTAAATGACTGTATGTTAGAGCCAAGATCAATGGGTTTAACTTCCTGTGCATTTCACCTCGTCAGCATCTTAGCAAAGTGAATGTATCTGATTTATCTTTGTATCCCTAGAACTACCACTGCCCCTCAACCCTCAGACCACGCCCCAAAAGAAATTAACCTTTGGCAAAGAATTTAATCGAGCCCTTGAAGAAAATAATTTCAAAGTTTCTCCTGGGTCTTTGTATTATTGAGGGAGTGACCATCCTAAGTGAGGTCGCAAGGAAAATCAGAAATGTGGGTTATTCTGCAAGATTACAGACTTGGTCTTGTAAAAACGTCAATGCCATGGAGGAAAAAAGGCAGAGAAACATTCTGGTCATCTACTACTGTACAGCAACTTACGCCCAGTGAGTATCCCTTTTGAAGAGATTTTACCACACGTACAGAAGCAAAAGCAAGGGAAAATCATTTTTTAAATGTTGTTATGCTCACTAAGCCCATGCAACTTAAACTAATGGTGACTTTTATAGAAGGCTTGCCCCTCTCACACCTCCTCTGGCACTATTGTAAGGGGATAGCTTGTTTTGTGGGGCCTCTACCCATAGTTCTAGGGAGTGACCAGCAGAGTTGAGTCTTGGTACTAGCAGAGAAGTCTTTGGGAAGCTAAGGAGTGATTGCTTGATGGAGAACTCAGAGGGACATTAAGACAAAACTCTCTTTTTCCCAACATATACTAAAAATAACCTTGAGTGGAGCTGCAAAGCTAACGGTTGTTTTATAACACTGATCAGCACCTAGGTTCTCAGTGAATGGGGATTCGCTACCTCTCAGAGTAGTCTGTTCTACTTTTGAATTGCCCTAGTTGTTAGGAAGTTATTTCTTTCACTGAGCCAAACATTCTTCCCCTCTTATTCCCACCCATTGTATGTGGTTGTACTCTCTAAAACCTTAGCAAATAAGGGTGATCTCTACTGTTGGAATTTTAAGATTTAATTTAATTTGGAATGGCTGCCTGGACCACTTTCCATCTTTTAATCTGTAAGAGAAAGTGAAGCTGTAGCAAGAGTTAAATTTAGTTGATGCCGTAGACAAAGTTCCCCATGTGAAGGCAAGTTTTGTCTTAAGATTTGCCAGTCTCTGCAGCCTTTTTAATGAGGCAACTCAGTCTGCTCCTGTATAACTGCCAATTTATTCTCCTGGATCTTAAAGGAACCCCAGCTCCAGATGGGCAGGCCTCTGCTGGAATAATAATAATAATAATAATAACCAAAATAATTAAAAGCCAGATCACTGCCCTCTTCCCTTCCCTCTCCCCCTTGCCTAAGCCATCTACGTAACTGGTAGAATAGTATCAAGATCCTCCTTTTGAGTTCTAGGGTACTCATCCTCTCACTACCTTGCTCTTGGTATGACCTGGTGCTTCCCATTCCTGAGATACTGCCAGGTTCTGCAGAAAGGAGTGGCTGTCTCCTCGGCCCCACTCTCTGCATTTCTCTGCTGCACTGTTCCCTGCCCTCTTTCTTCATTAGCTATTCCTCCACCAGATTTCCTTCTTCCAGAAGTGTAATCTCTCAGCCAGGTATAGCCTCTACCATTCTCTTCATTTTGTGGTTTTACCAATGCTTCATTATCATTGTACTGGGGTCTCTTGGGGAAGAAGAGATAAATATGCATTGTCTGTCAGCGAACTTGAACCAGAGTTGTAGTTAAAATCATATTTTAATATAACTCAATCATACTCCAGTGATTTTTTTAAACAATTCAGTGATTTTTAGCATATTCACAAAGTTGTGCAACCATCACCACAATCTAATTGCAGAACATTTTAATCACCCCAGAGAAGCCACACACCATTAGCGGTCACCCCCTTTTTCCTCTCCTCTCCTGCCAGCCCTAGTCAATCACTAGTCTACCTTCTGTCTACAGGTCTGCCATTAGTGCTGTTTGTAGAGGGGACGGGTGCACATGGGGAGAAAGGTGAGCTCTGGTCTGGAGGGGAGCTTCCATTTCTGATCTCTGCTTATCTGCCATCCCAGAATTTGAAGAGAGAACTCCTTGCTTCTTTGAAGATTAATTTCATTCCAAAGATTCCATCTGACCTCCTAAGGTATTTACATACAGTATCTGTAAACATAAATAGATACGTAGACAGATACCAAAATTTAATCTTATTTCATAACTTTAATCTTATTTCTTGGGAATGAGTAACCCTAGTACACACACGTGCACACACACATGCACACACTCCCACCTTTTCCTGAGTTACATTTCAAAGCCTTCTTGTCTAAACTGACAGTGAAGGACACCATGCCTCAAACACTTTCCTCTAAGTCCCTAATTCCTAGGTTTTTCAGATCAGGCGGCCATACCTGTATCTTGTTGATTTTAGGTAAGATATCCAAAATACTAGGTGACAGTGAGGGTGGGAGACAGTAGAATGAACCATGGGGAATGAAGCCCCATGGTTTCATGGGGAAACACCCTCTCTGCCTTGTGTACAACCAGAACTGAACATGGGGAGATGAGGAGGGGTAACAGGTCAGTGTGGGAAGGCTCTTTAGTGGGTACTTTTTCTAGCCAGGGCATCTGGGCCTCCGCAGAACCCCCAGCCCTCAGGAGTGGTTCTTTGTGGTGTATCAGCCCCCCGTAGGCACCACTGGCTGTCGGGAGTGCCCTAATGACCAAACAAAGCAGAACAGGTACGACTCCTCATTATCCTGGGGAGAGGTATATATACAAAGGGGAGGCCTGGCAGACAGGTGGACAACTGAGTGGCTTCAACATGGCAGAAGTGACCAAGAAATCATGGAAGCCACAAACTACAAGCATCAAGCGGGGGAAGAAGAGGAAGACCCCCTCTCGGCCTGGATCAGGAGGCAAGGTCAGATGACCCTACCCAAGCTCCTTTTCTTCTTTCCCTTTTATGCCCTCTATCCCCCAACCCACCCCAGATAATCCTGCCCCTGCCTGGCACAGACCTCCTCCTTAGCTACCCCCTTTCCACCCAGCCCCCTCCTCTTCTCCCAGCCAATGACCTCTGGGCTCACCTTGTTGCCTTATCAGGTGGTGAAGATACGTAAGAAGGTAAAAAGACCACCTCACGTGTGTTCAAGAAAAAAATACTCTTCTGAAGTTTTAACTACTTCAAGAAGGCAGAAGAGAGCGAGAAGGGCCAAAAAGCTTCAGCCAATCCCATAGACTGAGCCAAAAGCAGCCAGGCCAGGCCCAACGGCCCCTGTAGAGCGACACCACTCTATGAGATAAGACCCAAGCAAACCTCACCTGCAGAGCAAACTTGAGAAACCTCAGACAATCTGCTGTATCTAGAGTCCTGGCTGCAGAGAAATGGCCAACTGAATAGAGACTGGCTCAGACGCTAACGTGGAACATGGAACACAAATGATGGTTATTAAAATAAAGTCAGCAAGGTGTGAGAAGCCCCTCGAAAAAATAAAATTAGGCACTGTGCACAGAAATGAATCGTGTTGCATTGGTGTTGTCTGATATTGTTTCTCAAAGTAAGAGAGTGAGATGACAGAGAAGCTTAGCATCTTTGATCCCCCCATATCCACCTGAGGGGAAAATGTACACGCATCTCACCAAGGGTGGAAAATATCCTTTCCACTAGGTTCCCCAGCTCTGGCAGACCAATTTCACCATTTCTGTACTTGGTAGTCAACACTTATTTTAAGTGTGAGTGAAGTCAGCAGAGCACAGCAGTGCCAAGTACACTCTAATAGATTTAAAGGCAGCGGAGAAGGGAAAGGGGGAGAAAGGACAGGGAGAAGGCTCTGACTTTCTCAGTCATAACGCAGAACTGAGCTGCGCCGGTCACTTGGGATAATTCAGTTGTGAATTGAAGGCCCCTGAGCCTCAGGGCTCCCTCATCCTTTGTTGAGCTTGTGGTGAGTTTTGTAACAAAGGAAAGGGCAGCACCAGGCCCAGCCACCAGGAGAGGATAATCACGAGGCCACACTGAGCAGAGACCTTACCAGATACTCGTTGCTGGTCTGATTATGCCCGCCTTCCCCAGTCTCACCCCCCCATCAATCATTCTTCCCCTTTAAAGCTCAGAATGGAGCACTCACTCAGAGTCCCCCACAGAGGCGGAAATGGTTGGGAGTCCAATATTTATAGGTTAGAACAGTGATCCTCAGAAATGTGTTTTGTGTCTCTCCAAGAATTTGAAAAAACTGTGCACCTCCTTACACAGTTTTAAGTTAACGTTCAAAATTTTTATCATGAGTTTAAATATTTACTAAGGACATAATTTCTAATTTATTGTAAATACTGCTATTAAAAGTAATACTATTACATCAGTTTTTTTTCTTTTTTTAATTTATAGTCTGATGTATATTTTTATCTGGATAAATTCCACCCCACTTTGCTATGGAATTATACTAGAGGGGTGCCACCAGACAGGGTTATTATTTGGCGTGTATTTTTCTCTCAAAGCTTTGAATCTTTGAACATGCACATGGTTGAGACTCAGTTCTTTGCCATGCCATATAAATGAGATGATTTTTTTTCTGTGCATTTTTAAAGGCTGCTATTATGTGACATTGGCCTGAACCATAAGCACCTATCTGACTGCTGTGCGCTCTGTGCCCGTGGAACATGTTAGCTGCAGGCTGCACACCAGCAGTGGAACCAATGAACTGATTGTAGGCGGTTGTTTAGGAGTAGTCACATAAAAACCAGATGTCCAGTGTTGTACAGCATCTTTTGTGAACAGGAACGTCCTGACCATATTTTGCTAGTGAAAAATATAACACAGGTGTATTTCTATAGATTTGCTGAAATTTAGAATGCTTACAGCATAACACCAAAAACAGTCCCCTGTATCACCTTTTGGCTTTCTTCTATGTCTTTTTATTAAATTTAAAACACGTTTCTTTGTCCCTGGGAAGATGGATCCACAGAAAATGATAGCATTAGTTGTCTCTGGAAAGGGGAACTGAGTGGCCTGGACAGGCATGAGAGGGAAACTTCTATTGTATGTCCTCTTGTATCTGTTGACTATTAAGCCATGTGAATGCATTGCATGTTCATATTTAAAATCTAAAAAATAAGAGTTAACTGTGTGATAACTTAAAAAAAGACTTTGCTTGCCTGAATTGTAGTAAGATGTATTTATTTTGGTTTTCAATCATTAAAACATTTGTCTAGTTCTTGAAGATTTATCTAATTTATCCAACAAGCTTACATAGTAATAACATAATGGCAACAAGAAAATTACTGTCAAGAAGACATCAAAACAGTATAATGAAGCCAGATTAGGAAAGAGGGGCCCAAATAAGAAATTAAGACTCAGTACCCCAACTTTTATTTTTTTAAACTGGGAAGGAATTCCCTGGTGGTCCAGTGGTTAGGACTCTGTGCTCTCACTGCCAAGGGCCTGGGTTCGATCCCTGGTCTGGGAACTAAGATCCCATGAGCTTTGCGGTGCGGCCAAAAAAAAAACAAGATTATATAAGATAATTAATTAAATAAAAAACAGATTAGTACAATGAACACCCGTATTAACACTCTTCATTTCGGTTTCACCAGTTGTTAAATATATTACAAATACCACGTTTGCATTATCACTAATAATTATTGGTCTTCCACAGGCCCAACAGACCCCAGTGCTGTCTGGGACCTTTTTGATCTTGTTAACAGCTTCATCAGACTGTCCTATCAGGACTTTGCCCTGTGAAACTGTAGAGCAGATTATTCTCCTATCACCAGAGCTGCTGGTCTGGTATCCTCAAAGATACTGCAGACCTGAGGGTGCTACGTACTTTCACAACTTGGATCTAGGCCCATTTATGGTCTAAGAAAATCATGAGAACTTGGCATTAACTGAATTGTTACTTAACTTTTGTCAGGTGTGTTGTAGGCAGGTACTGTGGAACTGGTATAAGGGAAGGAAAGAATCAGGGCTCCTTGGAGGAGTTAAATCCCTTCATGGTAAACCAGTGACCTAGGAATAAAATGTTTCTCTGAGTTCTATGAGCCACTCTAGCAAGTTAATCAAACCACAGGAGGGCGTTGTGGGAACCTCCTCTTTATAGCCAGTCGGTTAGAAGCACAGGTAACCACCTGGACCTGTGATTAGTGTCTGAGGTAGGGGGCAGCCTGGTGGGACTGAACCTTAACCTGTGGGATCTGATGCTATCTCCAGGTAAATAGTGTCAGAACTGAGTTGAATTGTAGGACACCCAGCTGGTGACTGAGAATTGGTTGGTGTGGGGAGAAAACCCACACATTTTCGTTGGTGTCAGAATCGTAGTAAACAAACAAATAGATGCAGGATTCAGGTGCCAAACCGAAAGAGAGAACTAGGACACCTAAATGAGATTACTGTTAGAACATCTACATCTAATTTAAAAACAAATTATGAGGCTAATAAAGTAACTTCAAAGTAAAAGAAAGTGGTACGAACTTCCTGGTTTCATCTCTCTCCCTCTGCATTTAAGAAATAAAGAGTGTAAACTGGAGAAGAAATATTTGTCTACATGCTTTGCCCAACAAGATCTCCAAATAGCAGAAGTGCAGACTTCCTGGTGGTCCAGTGGTTAAGAATCCGCCTTCCAATGGGGATGCGGGTTCAACCTCTGGTCAGGGAACTAAGATCCCAAATGCTGCAGGGCAACTAAGCCCACACGTTGCAACTACTGAGCCCTCGAGCTCTGGAGCCCATGCGCCACAACTAGAGAGAAGCCCGCATGTTGCAACGAAGACCCAACGCAGCCAAAAATTTAAAAATAAAATAAATAATAAAGAAATAAATATTTTAGGGCTTCCCTGGTGGCGCAGTGGTTGAGAGTCCGCCTGCCGATGCAGGGGACACGGGTTCGTGCCCCGATCCGGGAGGATCCCACATGCCGCGGAGCGGCTGGGCCCGTGAGCCATGGCCGCTGAGGCTGCATGTCCGGAGCCTGTGCTCCACAACGGGAGAGGCCACAACAGTGAGAGGCCCGCATACCGCAAAAAAAAAAAAAAAAAAAAAGAAAGAAATATTTTTAAAAATAGCAGAAGTTACTTCAGAGAAGGAACTGTTTCTATTGGACAAAGAGAAAGGATAATTAACAGGGACCATTCTGGAGAGAATCATGTATCTCATGGTGGGGATTTCTGGGGAGTCTTTAATGAGGGTTGAACCTCAAGAAGCCAGACAGGCTGCTGATGACACTGCCCCCCCACCAACACCCCCCACACACACCAACACAAAGGAATTACCCTCATTCAGGAACTGAGAGACTTAATCTCAGAGCTCCTCTCTGTTCTCGCAAACCTGGGTCCCAAAGAAGGCCCCCAGATAGACCATTTTTTCTTAAAAACATTCTTCATACTTGATCTGATATTGTTTACTTTTTAAATGCAATCCATCAAAATATTTTTCTATTTTCTAGGTTATTTCTATTTAAGTATAAAATTAATTTATTATTATTATTTTTTGTGTGTGTGGTACACGGGCCTCTCACTGTTGTGGCCTCTCCCGTTGCAGAGCACGGGCTCCGGACGCGCAGGCTCAGCGGCCATGGCTCACGGGCCCAGCCGCTCTGCAGCATGTGGGATCTTCCCGGACCGGGCCAGGAACCCGTGTCCTCTGCATCGGCAGGCGGACTCTCAACCACTGCACCACCAGGGAAGCCCTAAAATTAAATTAATTTTAATAATAGTATATGCAGAATTCTAACTTACAGATACCTCCATTCATCAATTTCTTAAAAGCTTTTTAGTTTAAGGTTTTCACGATATTTAATCCATACTTCCGTGGACTTTTATGTTCTTAATCCCATGATTTTTAACTTTCTGTTTAGCCTAAACCTCGGATTTGGGAACCATCTTTTCACATACTTGTACTTTAATTGTTCATCCTGCCCAAATGTCTTGCATTTGACTGAACATGCCCAGTTCTTCTGACAACTTTTCATAGGTCTAATTTAACAAACCTTTAATCAGTTGCTGTTCTCTGAACACTCTCCAAGTTTTTTTTTCTGTATATAACATGGCATGTAAAATTGAATATAGTTCGATCCAACTGAAGCCTGGCCAGTGCCAAATAAAGCAAAAGTAATTGCTCTTCTCCTTTTTCTCATATATGCCTTAATACAGTCCTATTAAGTACTTGTCTCATTTCAACATAGAGAAGACTCATCCAACTTGACACCAAGCATACTTGTTGGATCTCACTTGGCTTTGTTTCACTCGTGGCTGTCTTAATCGGTATTTCCACATGTTTGTTGCAACTCAGTAGCATATTAAAAGTTAAATGTTAAATTCACAAGAGGATTCCATGCATTTTTCCTTCAAAGATTGTTCCATGAACCATTGGTATAAATGTGGAATTTAGTGCTTGAGTCTCAAGGACCCCAAGGCTTGAATAATTCAGAGTATTTCTGTGATGTGAACTGGAAAGGATTCAGATGGCTAGATACCAAGAGAGGTTGCTGAAACCTGCAGAAGCAGCAGGCTGGCTTTGCTTTCTCCTATCAGAGTTCAGCTGTAAGCACTATAAACCAATTTCAGCCAACTTAAGCAAAGGGGAATTTATTGGAAAGATATCCGTATTTTCAGTAGGCTGAAGAACCATGCTCAGAAACTAGCAAACACCAAGAATGCTCCAAAAAGCAAGAATCTCAGCCATGCTCTGAAGAAGAGCGTTAGCGTCCGCTTGTTGAGACTGTTGTTTGGTCCTTCCCTAGTCCCTCAGGGTTCTAAACCCTAGTGTTGCAGGAAAAATGCAGGGCAAGAGGATGGTCGCGTCCCAGGTCTCAAGTGAGTCCCTGGGATGGGCCGCCAAGTGAGGGTCCTTGGCTTCACACAGGGAAGAATTCAAGAGCGAGCCACAGTGAAGCGGAAGCAAGTTAATTTAGAAAGATACATATTCCACAGACAGAATGTGGTCTGTCTCAGAAGGGAGACTGGCCCCCAAATATGCGGTGGTTCATTTTTATGGGCTGGGTAGTTTCATAGGCTAACAAGTGGGAAGAGTATTCCACCTATTTTGGGGAAGGGACGGGGACTTCCAGGAGTTGGGCCCCACCCACTTTTGGGCCTTTTATGGTCAGCCTCAGAACTGTCCTGTTGCTGGTGGGTGTGTCATTTAGCATGCTAATGTATTACAGTGAGGCTCAAGTTCTACTGGAAGTCAAATCTTCTACCATTTTGGGCCTAATTGATTCTAACCAGTTTATGTCATACCCTCGGCTATGTCATTCCTTTAAAGGTTGCACCCTGCCCCCTGTTTCACTGGGCCCTGATCTTAGACACTGTGGGGATCCTAGAAGACTCCATCAGTGCCCTTTAGGACATTACAGTCTAGACAGGAGAGAAAAATATACAAATAACGAAATATAAAGCCAAGTATTTTGGGTCTTCTCTCGTGGTCCAGTGGTTAAGACACTGTATTCCCAATGCAGGGGGTTCGATCCTTTGTCAGGGAACTAAGATCCCACATGCTGCACGGTGCAGCCTGAAAAACAACAACAACAACAACAACAACAAAAAAAAACACCAAGTGTTTAACTTGCTATAAGAAAATTATAATGTGTTAACATCGAAGTCTGAGAAGGTCCTGGACACGGAGCTTTCACTCCCTCTACCCGTAGAATCAGGACATGTCACCTTCTCAGCATGTCAATGTGTTCATCATCCAGGAAACTCCACTGAGCCTTAGCTTACAGAGTTTTTACTGGGGTTTCATTACTTAGGAACTAACATTGTCCATATGATTGAACTCCATCTCCAGCATTCCTCCCCTTTCTGGAGCTCTGGCTGACTCAAAGCCCCAGCCTGCTAAACACAGGGTTGGTCTTCCTGGTAACCAGGCCCCATCCTGAGCCATGTCATTAACATAAAATCAGGTGTGATCCAAGGGACTCATGAATAACAAAGATACTCTTATCATTCAGAAAATTCCAAAAGCTTTAGAGGCCAGGTGAAAGGAACTCAGAACAAAGACCAGACAAAGACATTTTTTCATAATAATGAGTTAGCCAGGGGCAAGTTAAATAGCAATGATTGTGGTATATTATTGGGTTGGCCAAAAATGTTTGTTCAGTTTTTTGTAATATGGAAAAACCCAAATGAACTTTTTGGCCAACCCAATACTTACTCCCTAAGAAGTTATGTAATGGTCAAGTTACCTTCCGCCTGAACTTCATATTATCTCTGTACCCCTTATGCTAACAATTACATCCAGATAAATCTCCCTTCTGTCTATAGAGATGGAGAACTGCATGTTCTCTCCTTCATTTAGCTGATTATTACTTTTCACAGTGAAGTAGAAATGTGTGATATCCCTCATTCTGGTACGATTTTAACATTTTTAGGACTCTGCTTCATTCATCCTTTAGCTCTTGCCATTCTTATAAAAAATTGTTTTTTTTGTAATCTTTGGGTGATGATATACATTTGATATTTGTTGAATACATATTCTAAGAATCACATCCTTCGCATTTCTTCATCCTTCTTTTTTCTTTTTTCCCCTTTCCATGGATCTGTCTCTCCAACTTCAATACCAGAAATCAGTCTAGTATTAGAATTCTCTTTGGAAGTTAAGATTGATCTGTGTCAATTAGGATGCTTTCAGCTGCAAGTGATATGAATAAGTAAACACACCAACTGGCCTAAACCATAGGATTTTTATTGGCTAACATAAGTCCCCTGGAGCTAGAAATTTGGCTAGCATATCTAAATCTCATGGGATACAAGGACAAGGGGTAGGTATTTGAACAAAGGAGCTGCTAGAAAGGAGGAGGAGCAACATGGACACTGGGTGGGCAGCCAGCATTATTCATTGTACCTGAAATAACTGAACTGACAAATTGATAATAACAAAAACTACATTTACATAGTCATACAGTGCTTAAATTTATACAGTACTTACTATTCTGGTGCTTTGCATGTATTATAACAGCCCTATAAAGCAGATATGTGTATTGTTCTTCTCTGGCCGTCCAGTGGTCGGGGCTTTCGCTGCGGTGTCCTGGGATCAATCCCTGGTTGGGGAACTGAGATCTTGCAAAACGCGTGGCGTGGCCAAAAAAAAATTTAAAAAGCAGTTCACGCATTTCTTTCACCTCCCACTCCCCTACCTCTGGCAACCACCAATCTATTCTCTGTATCTATAAGCTTAGCTTTATATACATATTTTAGATTCCACATTTAAAAAAGATCATACAGTATTTGCCTTTTTCTGTCTGACATCTCACTATTTCACTTAGCATAATGCACTCGAGGTCCATCCATGTTGTTGCAAATGGTACAATTCCATTCTTTTCTTATGGCTGAATAATATTCCAGTGTGTGTGTGTGTGTGTGTGCGTGTGTGCGTGTGTGTGTACATATATATATATATACACATATATATATACACATACATATATATATATATATATATATATATATATATATATACCACAATTTCTTTATCCATTCATCCATCAGTAGACACTCAGGTTGTTTCTATATCTTGGTTACTGTAAATAAGGCTGCAGTGAATGGGGTGCATTTATCTTTTTGAATTAGTCCATTTTCTCTGGATAAATGCCCAGAAGTAGAATTTCTGTATCATATGATAGTTTTATTCTTAATTTTCTTAGGAGTCTAAATACTGTTTTGCATAGCAGTTGCACCAATTTACATTCCCACAAACAATGCAGAAGGGTTCCCTTTTCTGTACATCATCTTTGAGTCCTTTTGATAATACCCATTTTGACACGTATGAGGTGATATCTCATTGTGGTTTTGATTTGCATTCGCCTGATAATTAATGATGTAGAGCATCTTTTCACGTACCTGCTGACCATCTGTACGTCTTTGGAAAAATGCTTGTTCATGTTATCTACCCAGTTTTTAATTGGATTATTTGTTTTCTGATACATGAGTTCATTATATATTTTGGATATTAACCCCTTATCTGATATATGATTTGCAAATATTTTCTCCCATTCAGTAGGTTGCCTTTTCATCTTGTTGATGGTTTCCTTTGCTGTGCAGAAGTTTTTTAGTTTGATGTAGTCCCACTTGAATTTATTTTTGCTTTTGTTGCTTTTGCTTTGGGTGTCTGTTGTTCTTATTCTAAAAATGATGAGATTGAGAGAGCTTAAGTGACTTGCAATGATTTGCACAAAGATGAATTACTAAGAGCTCTCACAGTAATTTTATCAGCACAATCCAGTTACTTGGGGGTGATGAGATGTGAAACTCAGAGTAAATTCTTGCTTGATTTTGTGGCTTGCATGGAAGATCCTCCCAAAAGTAGTCAATTATAACTTAATAAATAATTCAAGTAATTTATTAAGAATATGTAATGTGACAATAGCCAAAAGGTGGAAACAACCTCATTTTTTATTGATAAATGAATGGACGAACAAAATGTGGTATTTCCATAGAAGTGAGTATTATTAACCTTAAAAAGGAGTGAAATTCTGATACATGCTACAACGTGAGTAAACCTTGGAAACTTTGTGCTAAGTGAAGTAAGCCAGGCACAAAAGGCAAATACTGTATGACTTCACTTACATAAGGTGCCTGGATTAGTCAAATTCATAGAGATGAAAAGTAGAATAGTGTTCAACGGGGGCTGGGGGGAATGGGTTAATGGGTAGTTATTGTTTAATAGGTACAGAGTTTCAGTTTAGGATGATGCAAAAGTGATGATGAAATCTTTACATGGATTACCTGATTTAATCTTCACAACAGCCCTATGATGTAGATACTATTATTATCTCCATTCTGTGAATAAGAAAATCAAGGCACAGAGTGGGTTAAGTAATTTGATCAAGATAATACAGTTGATAAATATTAGAGCTAAGAATTAAACTTAGGCAGTTGACTTTCAGAAGCTATCTTGTATTAGTTAATTTTATTACATCCCTTGAGGGAATTTGAGATGCTTTAGGGGGCTGAAAATGGGGGGATTCCTGCCCTACCAACCAATATTTTCAACTTGTTCAGTTTCATGTCCAACACCTGAATAGGGAAAATGAATTCATAGAGTTGTTGATTATTTTATTTATTTTTTGCATTGCAGAATCTTATTTTGGAAGAGACTTTTCGGTTTTTCTACACATTGGACTTTCATGTACAGTTAAATTTTCAAGATCATTTTGGAGACTAACATGGAGTTTTTTACTTTCATTTTTGCCAAGGTAAGTGCAAGAAAATATAAAACTATCATTCATCACCACTGCTAACAAAAAGGACATCGTAACAGCAAAATAAATAGGAAAGTCATAAAAAGACAGAGAGAAAGAAAATTCAATTCAGTTGGGTACGTTTACCCTTATGAAAGTGTCACTCACTGCATGTTTCTTATTTCTCTGAATGTACCAGTGGCTAGTGGAAACCTTGACATACAGAAACAACATTCTTAGAAAAAGCAAATGAATATTTGGTCTCAGTCAACCACCTTCCACCAATATCCAGTGCTTGAATTCATCACATTCTTCCAGGTGGCAGGGAGCCTCTGATGTCTCACTTGGAAGAATGTGATTTCTCTTAGGTATGTTTTAATGACAGTCATCACTGGGCTATTTGGAAGTCCTGTGGGGACCTGCAGAGCATATGTTTATTTAGTGAGAGCGTAGCAGTAGCTGTAGCAGGAGATTGCTTTGGACATTTAACCTTTCATAGCTTATGGCATAGAAGTTCTCTACATACCTATTTTGAGTATAAAATACAAGGTGATTTTACGGTTTTTAAATCTTTCTAATTTGCCGGTCCCTTGATTCCCATCTTGGTAGGCCGCCATTGTGATCTCTAACAGGAAAACTGATAGATTTGACATTATTGTTTATGTTGCTCTCTATACAGACACAATAAAGAATAGTTTGTCTCTCATTCTCTTGAAGAGACAAAAATATATTTTTTAAAAATCTCACAGTAGCTGTTGAGATGTGTGCTAGCTTGATGAACTTGTGCTGAATATGGAAATGCTCTTCCAGGCCAAGGAAATCTCAAAGAAAATTATCACCTTAAAAAGGTAATTTTAACATTGCAGCACATTTAAATTTCCTCAGGTATCACCAGTCTGAAGGTACAAGAGGAGAGTAACATCAACAGTCATAATTCAAATTCCACCGACTCTTGCCCCCACTGATTTACAGACAAACTTCGCATTTGTTTCTGGGCAGTCCCAGGGTGTGTTTGCAAAGTGCCCGAACAGTTCTGGGAAGTTTTCCTATGGTCCCCATCAGAAGGCAGGGCTGGGACTTCCCCGGCCTTCCCGTGGTTAAGACTTCACCTTCAAGCGCAGGGGCTGCAGGTTCGATCCCTGGTCGGGGAGCTAAGATCCCACATGCCTCGGGGCCAAAAAACCAAAACAGAAAACAGAAGCGATATTGTAATAAATTCAGTAAAGACTAAAAAGTAAAAAAACGAAAAGAAGGCAGTGCTGCTTCTGCCCAGCCACGGGCTTTGGCACAGCCTGCCCCACAAGTCAGCTGAGCCTCAGCGGCGGGTGCACGGTAGGCTGGTGCTGAGGTTCCTGCTGCACGTATGGAAAACATGGTCCCTTCTGTGTAATTGCAGCTCCAGCTCTAGGTAACCAACCTATGCTCTTACTTTTATGTTAAGGCTTATTTTTATTTTAGAAAAACTTCTTTCATTAGTAGTGGCCTGAAATACGTGAAGATTATGTTTGGAATCAAGCACTTGAATTCACTCCTTCCTTCAGTGAATATGTATGGAACACTAGTATGTGCCAGGCAGTGTTCTACATGCTGGGGATAAGTGACAAAACAAACTAAGCCCCCGCCCTCGTGGAGAGTAACAATCACCACATTAACATTGAGTTCATAATGCCAGCTCAGTTCTGCAAATAGAACATCTTGATTTCCATCAAGTTTTCTGAGATTCTGGTCTAAAGCATTGCTACCTTCAATAGCACAAATCATTTGAGGGGGAGAGGGGCCAGTTACGTCTTTTCTCTTTTATAATTAACGTAACTGTAAAAAGAGGAGGAGAGTTCTGAGGGTAAAGGCAGAGAGTGTTGCAGTCTCGCTAGATTTCAGGTTGAGCCTCTCACCCTGATTGACGCCATTTACACTCCGTGCAACTCTTCCCTAGATCTTCGCCAGGACTTGGCAGTTCAGGACACTGTAGACTAGTTTACTTTCTAGTGCATTTTATGTCATTTGGAAGCCCTTCAGTGCCCAAATACGATACCTGGAAAAAAAAATTCCTTTTGTTATGCTGAAGTATTTAGGCCTGAAGTGTACTCATGTTTGCCGTTTACTTTGAAATGTATCAAAAAATAAGATGGATTAATGTATGATAGAGGGATGCATAGATGGTTAGGTATGTAACAAAGGAAATATAACAATGTTAACTATAGAGTCCAGGTGACAGGTATACATATAATTAGGTCACTGGATAGGTCATGGTATAATTCTTTCAACTTCTCTGTGTTTGAACATTTATGTAGTAAAATATTGAATAAAACTCTCGTTACTAGACTGAAGATTTATATTTTTTAGTTCACGTTATGGAATTAAAATTTTGTGAAGACAATATTTAAATTACCTTTCAGTAACATTGTCTTCATTAATGGACATGGATTAATTTTTCTTAACATGGATTGATTTTTAAATGTTTTTAAAAACACTGGGGGGAGGGGGAATTGGAGGAAGGTGGTCAAAAGGTACAAACTTTTAGTTATAAGATAACTAAGTACTAGGGATGTCCTGTACAACATGATGACTATAGCTGACACTGCTGTATGACATACAGGAAAGTTGTTAGAGTCTCATCTAAGAGCTCTCCTAAGAGCTCTCATCTCAAGGAGAAATTTGTTTTCTTTTATTGAATCTATGAGATGATAGATGTCACTTGAACCTATTGTGGTAATCGTTTCACAATATATGTAAATCAAGCCATCATGCTGTATGCCTTAAACTTGTACAGCAGTGTTTGTCAATTATTTCTCAATAAAACTGGGGGGGAAAAGCACTTCCGTGTTTCTTTTTAGAAAGTTTATACAATGGGAATGTGAAATTGCTATATGATATTTTTGTTTCAAAGAGGCATATCTTCCTAGAATATCTATTTCACATACTCAGGCAATTGTTAACAAGTTTAACTATTAATAAATTCACTTTTTAAAATAAAATCAGAGAGGCAACTGTTTGACAACTGCTGAAAATGCTTTTTCTTAGAGGAGCTGTATTGGTCAGGGTTCAAAGCAGAGAACAAATCTACTCTTCAGTAATTTAAGCCAAAAGGGATTTATTACATGGTCTGTTACAAATGGTTGGCAGGGTTGAAAAAACAGCCTGCGGGCTAAGCTTCAGGAGTGACTCACAAATCCAGGCTGTAGAACCGAGCTGTCAAGGGACTATTGTTCAGGCCATTCTAGAAGGCCACCTGTTGAATGGGGAAGCCACCCCTACAGCCACTGGTTCCACAGCCATATGTCCTTCACTACAATACGCCCTGTCACGAAGATGCCTCATAACCTGCCCCTCCCCCACTTAGTTCACTCTACATAAGTGCCTCTAGTGGTGGAATTTGTATCACATTAATAACTCTAGCTGCAAGGGAATTTGAGAAATGCATTTTTAGCCTTCTAGGTACTAAAGCCCAAGAAGGCATGTTAAGAAGAGGGTGGCATTAAATGAAAGACTGTTGGAGACTTTTTGATGAACAAATGAGCCTGACAGCACTCACTGATGTAACATTACCATTGAGTGTCTACGTCACTGAACACTGTAGCCCTTCTGCTGGGTGTAATGAGTAAATGGCAGCACCTATGAAGCCTTCTTGCCCAAAACATCAAACCTGAATCTGAGAAAGCCACCAGATACACCTGTCAAGTTTACAAGAAATAGAGGGATAGAGGCACACGTTAACACCACCACAGGGATGCAATCAGCAAAATCCAGTGTAGGAAACTTCATAGGACAAATGACACAGTTCAACAAACAAATGGCAAAGGAAAAAAAAGGGAGGGGAACCTAAAATTAAGAAATTTAAGAGGCGTTTCAAGTAAATGCAGTGTGTGAATCTTGTATGCATCTTGATTCAAACAAAACAATTGTCAAAAACATTTTATGAGACTCTCAGGGAAATTTGAACATGTATAATACTTGGAAAATTGATCATATTAAAGAATTATTAATTTTTTTAGATGCGACAATGGTATGGTATTGTGGTTATGTCAACAATAGTTTCAGTCACTTAGACAATAAGCTCTTTGCTTTTCAGTTGGTTGTATATTGTTTCTTTCATAATTTATGGCTTCGTGTTTATTTATTTATTTATTTTTTTTGCTGTATTGGGTCTTCGTTGCTGCATGGGGCCTTTCTCAAGTTGCAGCGAGCGGGGGCTACTCCTCGTTGCGGTGCACGGGCTTCTCATTGTGGTGGCTTCTCTTTGTTGTGGAGCACGGGCTCTAGGCGCGCGGGCTCAGCAGTTGTGGCGCACGGACTTAGTTGCTCTGCAGCATGTGGGATGTTCCTGAACCAGGGCTTGAACCCGGGTCTCTACATTGGCAGGCGGATTCTTAACCACTGTGCCACCAGGGAAGTCCGTGTGTTCTATACTAAAGAGAAAGTTTATTGTGCTAGGCATTTCATGTATGTTAAATAATTTAATCCATGTAACAATCCTTTGGTAAAAGGAAATTATGGTGTTCATTAAGGGAAACACCGATTACAGCCTTTCTGGAAGTGGATAAAAACAAATATCTGTTTTAAAGTACACTTAGTATGTTTAGGGAGGAGCACGGAGGCAGAGAGTCTTTCAGGGAAGGAACCCCATTAGGCATCTCAGCTAATTAATGGGTAAGGCAAATTATCAGAGATCTCCTTTCAAGAAAACAGATTTGTTAGATTCCATAAAGTAAACGTTAGATTCAATGTTCAAAATATTTTCAAATTCTTCCCTTGTCCCTAAAACTATGAGAGAGGGTGAAACCCAAAACACACTCCCAGCAGGGTGAGCTAAGGGTGAGAAGCACATTGAGAGTCTTGATATTTTCAGACACAGCCAAGGGGATGACACCTGGCCCATCAGTGCGTCTAAAACTAGTTGGGCAGAATCTTGAGTTTGCAGTTTTCTGTTAATGGGCTTAGACCATGCATTCTGAAACTTTGTTCTTGGAGGCCAGAAGACCCTTAGATATGATAGTGGATTCTGCCCCTCCAAAACTCAACTCTACCCAACAAAATCTTATTCCTTATTTCTCTCACTAGGAAGAATTTAAATTTAATTTAAATTTTCTCCTGTACGGGGAGGGCAATAATGGAAAAAAAAAGTTTCAGAAACACTGCCTTAGGCCAAAAGATGTTTTATTTAGAATACAGTGATTTTTTTTAAACTATAGCTGATTTGCAATGTTTCAAGTATATAGCAAAGTGATTCAGTCGTGTGTGTCTTTTTCAGCTTATTTTCCATTATAGGCTATTACAAGATATTGAATATAGTTCCTTGTGCTATAGTGCTATACAGTAGATCCTTGTTGTTTATCTGTTTTATATATAGTAGTGTGCATTGGTTAATCCCAAATTCCTAATTATCCCTCCCTCCACTTTCCCCTTGGGGAACCATAAGTTTGTTTTCTATATCTGTGAGTCTATTTTTGTTTCGTAAATAAGTTCATTTGCATCGTTTTCTTAGATTCCACATATAAGTGATGTCATGTATTTGTCTTTCTCTGTCTGACTTGCTTCACTTAGAATGATTATCTTTAGGTTCATCCATGTTGCTGCAAAGAATGATTATCTCTAGGTTCATCCATGTTGCTGCAAATGACATTATTTCGTTCTTTTGTATGGCTGAGTAATAGTCCATTGTAGAATACAGTGATTTTTAAATCATGTTTTCATGTTCTTAGAAATGGATATCATTACGTTTTTTTAACACCTTTATTAGAGTATAATTGCTTTACAGTGGTGTCTTTTTTCCTGCTTTATAACAAAGTGAATCAGCTATACATATAAATATATCCCCATATCTCCTCCCTCTTGCATCTCCCTCCCACCCTCCCTATCCCACCCCTCTAGGTGGTCACAAAGCACCGGGCTGATCTCCCTATGCTATGCGGCTACTTCCCACTAGCTATCTATGTTACATTTGCTAGTGTATATAAGTCCATGCCACTCTCTCACTTCGTCCCAGCTTACACTTCCCCCTCCCCATGTCCTCAAGTCCATTCTCTACGTCTGCATCTTTATTCCTGTCCTGCCCCTAGATTCTTCAGAACCTTGTTTTTTTCCCTTTGGATTCCATATATATGTGTTAGCATACGGTATTTGTTTTTCTCTTTCTGAGATACTTCACTCTGTATGACAGTCTCTAGGCCCATCCACCTCACTACAAATAACTCAGTTTCGTTTCTTTTCATGGCTGAGTAATATTCCATTGTATATATGTGCCACATCCTCTTTATCCATTCATCTGTCAGTGGACACTTAGGTTGCTTCCACGTCCTGGCTATTGTAAATAGAGCTGCAATGAACATTGTGGTACATGACTCTTTTTGAATTATGGTTTTCTCAGGGTATATGCCCAGGAGTGGGATTGCTGTGTCATATGGTGGTTGTATTCTTAGTATTTTAAGGAACCTCCATACTGTTCTCCATAGTGGCTGTGTCAATTTACATTCCCGCCAACAGTGCAAGAGGGTTCCCTTTTCTCCACATCCTCTCCAGCATTTATTGTTCGTAGATTTTTTGATAATGGCCATTCTGACCAGTGTGAAATGATACCTCATTGTAGTTTTGACTTGCATTGCTCTAATGATTAGAGATGTCAAGCATTCTTTCATGTGTTTGTTGGCAATCTGTATATCTTCCTTGGAGAAATGTCTGTTTAGGTCTTCTGCCCATTTTTGGATTGGGTTGTTTGTTTTTTTTGTTATTGAGCTGCATGAGCTGCTTGTAAATTTTGGAGATTAATCCTTTGTCAGTTGCTTCATTTGCAAATATTTTCTCCCATTCTGAGGGTTGTCTTTTTGTCTTCTTTATGGTTTCCTTAGCTGTGCAAAAGCTTTTAAGTTTCATTAGGTCCCATTTGTTTATTTTTCTTTTTATTTCCATTTCTCTAGGAGGTGTGTCAAAAAGGATCCTGCTGTGATTTATGTCGTAATGTTCTGCCTATCTTTTCCTCTAAGTTTTATAGTATCTGGCCTTACATTTAGGTCTTTAGTCCATTTTTAGTTTATTTTTGTATATGGTGTTAGGAAGTGTTCTAATTTCATTCTTTTACATGTAGCTGTCCAGTTTTCCCAGCACCACTTATTGAAGAGGCTGTCTCTTCTCCATTGTATATTCTTGCCTCCTTTATAAAAAATAAGGTGACCATATGTGCGTGGGTTTATCTCTGGGCTTTCTATCCTGTTCCATTGATCTATATTTCTGTTTTTGTGCCAGTACCATACTATCTTGATTACTGTAGCTTTGTAGTGTAGTCTGAAATCCAGGAGCCTGATTCCTCCAGCTCCCTTTTTTTTCTCAAGATTGCCTTGGCTATTCGGGGTCTTTTGTGTTTCCATACAAATTGTGAAATTTTTTGTTCTAGTTCTGTGAAAAATGCCATTGGTAGTTTGATAGGGATTGCATTGAATCTGTAGATTGCTTTGGGTAGTATAGTCATTTTCACAATATTGATTCTTGTAACCCAAGAACATGGTTTATACCTCCATCTGTTTATATCATCTTTAATTTCTTTCATCATGGTCTTATAGTTTTCTGCATACAGGTCTTTTGTCTCCTTAGGTAGGTTTATTCCTAGGTATTTTATTCTTTTTGTTGCAATGGTAAATTGGGGTGTTTCCTTAATTTCTCTTTCAGATTTTTCATCATTAGTGTATAGGAATGCAAGAGATTTCTGTGCATTAATTTTGTATCCTGCTACTTTACCAAATTCATTGATTAGCTCTAGTAGTTTTCTGGTAGCATCTTTAGGATTCTCTACGTATAGTATCATGTCATCTGCAAACAGTGACACTTTTACTTCTTCTTTTCCAATTTGGATTCCTTTTATTTCTTTTTCTTCTCTGATTGCTGTGGCTAAAACTTCCAAAACAATGTTGAATAGTAGCGGTGAGAGTGGACAACCTTGGCTTGTTCCTGATCTTGATGGAAATAGTTTCAGCTTTTCACCTTTGAGAACGATGTTGGCTGTGTGTTTGTCATATATGGCCTTTATTACGTTGAGGTAAGTTCCCTCTATGCCTACTTTCCGGAAGGTTTTTATCATAAATGGGTGTTGAATTTTGTCGAAAGCTTTCTCTGCATCTTTTGAGATGATCATATGGTTTTTCTCCTTCAGTTTGTTAATATGGTTTATCACATTGATTGATTTGCGTATACTGAAGAATCTTTGCATTCCTGGGATAAACCCCACTTGATCATGGTGTACGATCCTTTTAATGTGCTGTTGGATTCTGTTTCCTTGTATTCTGTTGAGGATTTTTGCATCTATGTTCATCAGTGATACTGGCCTGTAGTTTTCTTTCTTTGTGGCACCTTTGTCTGGTTTTGGTATCAGGGTGATGGTGGCCTCGTAGAATGAGTTTGGGAGTGTTCCTCCCTCTGCTATATTTTGGAAGAGTTTGAGAAGGATAGGTGTTAGCTCTTCTCTAAATGCTTGATAGAATTCGCCTGTGAAGCCATCTGGTCCTGGACTTTTGTTTGTTGGAAGATTTTTAATCACAGTCTCAATTTCAGTGCTTCTGATTGGTCTGTGTATATTTTCTATTTCTTCCTGGGTCAGTCTTAGAAGATTGTGCTTCTCTAAGAATTTGTCCCCTTCTTCCAGGTTGTCCATTTTATTAGCGTATGGTTGCTTGTAGTAATCTCTCATGATCCTTTGTATTTCTGCAGTGTCAGTTGTTACTTCTCCTTTTGCATTTCTAATTCTATTGATTTGAGTCTTTTATCTTTTTTTCTTGATGAGTCTGGCTAATGGTTTATCAATTTTGTTTATCTTCACAAAGAACCAGATTTTAATTTTATTGATTTTTGCTACTGTTTCCTTCATTTCTTTTTCATTGATTTCTGATCTGATCTTTATGATTTCTTTCCTTCTGCTAACTTTGGGGTTTTTTGGTTCTTCTATCTCTATTGCTTTAGGTGTAAGGTTAGGTTGTTTTTTGATATGTTTCTTGTTTCTTGAGGTAGGATTGTATTGCTATAAACTTCCCTCTTAGAACTGGTTTTGCTGCATCCCATAGGTTTTGGGTTGTCGTGTTTTCATTGTCATTTGTTTCTAGATATTTTTTTTTAACTTTATTTTTATTTTTATTTATTTATTTTTTTTGCGGTATGCAGGCCTCTCACTGTTGTGGCCTCTCCCGTTGCGGAGCACAGGCTCCAGACACGCAGGCCCAGTGGCCATGGCTCACGGGCCCAGCCGCTCTGCAGCATGTGGGATCCTCCCAGACCAGGGCACGAACCCATGTCCCCTGCATCGGCAGGCAGACTCTCAACCACTGCGCCACCAGGGAAGCCCTCTAGGTATTTTTTGATTTCCTCTTTGATTTCTTCAGTGATCTCTTGGTTATTTAGTAGTGTATTGTTTAGCCTCCATGTGTTTATATTTTTTATAGGTATTTTTCCTGTAATTGTTATCTAGTCTCATAGCATTGTGGTTGGAAAAGATATTTGATACGATTTCCATTTTCTTAAATTTACCAAGGCTTGATTAGTGACCCAAGATATGATCTATCCTGGAGAATGTTCCATGAGCACTTGAGGAGAAAGTGTATTCTGTTGTTTTTGGATGGAATGTCCTAGAAATATCAATTAAGTCCATCTTGTTTAATGTATCATTCAAAGCTTGTGTTTCCTTATTTATTTTCATTTTGGATGATCTGTCCATTGGTGAAAGTGGGGTGTTAAAGTCCCCTACTATGATTGTGTTACTGTCGATTTCCCCATTTATGGCTGTTAGCATTTGCCTTATGTATTGAGGTGCTCCTATGTTGGGTGCATAAATATTTACAATTGTTATATCTTCCTCTTGGATTGATTACTTGATCATTATGTAGTGTCCTTTGTCTCTTTAGTAGTCTTTATTTTAAAGTGTATTTTGTCTGATATGAGAATTGCTACTTCAGCTTTCTTTTGATTTCCATTTGCATGGAATATCTTTTTCCATCCCCTCACTTTCAGTCTGTATGTGTCCCTAGGTCTGAAATGGGTCTCTTCTGGACAGCATATATATGGGTCTTGTTTTTGTATCCATTCAGCCAGTCTGTGTCTTTTGGTGGGAGCATTTAATCCGTTTACATTTAATGTAGTTATCAACACGTATGTTCCTATTGCCATTTTCTTAATTGTTTTGGGTTTGTTATTGTAGGTCTTTTCCTTCTCTTCTGTTTCCTGCCTAGAGAAGTTCCTTTAGCATTTGTTGTAAAGCTGGTTTAGTGGTGCTGAATTCTCTTGGCTTTTGCTTGTCTGTAAGGGTTTTAATTTCTCCATCGAATCTGAATGAGATCCTTGCTGGTTAGAGTAATATTGGTTGTAGGTTGTTCTCTTTCATCCCTTTCAATATGTCTTGCCACTCCCTTCTGGCTTGCAGAGTTTCTGCTGAAAGATCAGCTGTTAACCTTATGGGGATTCCTTGTATGTTATTTGTTGTTTTTCCCTTGCTGCTTTTAATATTTTTTCTTTGTATTTAATTTTTGATAGTTTGATTAATATGTGTCTTTGTGTGTTTCTTCTTGGATTTATCCTGTGTGGGACTCTTTGTGCTTCTTGGACTTGATGACTATTTCCTTTCCCATATTAGGGAAGTTTTCAACTCTAATCTCTTCAAATATTTTCTCAGTCCCTTTCTTTCTCTCTTCTTCTTCTGGGACCCCTATCTTTCGAATGTTGGTGCATTTAATGTTGTCCCAGAGGTGTCTGAGACTGTCCTCAATTCTTTTCATTCTTTTTTCTTTATTCTGCTCTGCGGTAGTTATTTCCACTATTTTATCTTCCAGTCACTTATCCGTTCTTCTGCCTTAGTGATTCTGCTATTTATTCGTTCTAGAGAATTTTTAATTTCATTTATTGTGTTGTTCATCATTGTTTGTTTGCTGTTTAGTTCTTCTAGGTCCTGGTTAAACGTTTCTTGTATTTTCTCCATTCTATTTCCGAGATTTTGGATCATCTTTACTATCATTATTCTGAATTCTTTTTCAGGTAGACTGCCTATTTCCTCTTCATTTGTTTGGTCTGGTGGGTTTTTACCTTGCTCCTTCATCTGCTGTGTGTTTCTCTGTCTCCTCATCTTGCTTAATTTACTGTCTGGGGTCTTCTTTTCTTAGGCTGCAGGTTCGTAGTTCCTGTTGTTTTTGGTGTCTGCCCCCAGTGGCTAAGGTTGGTTCAGTGGGTTGTGTAGGCTTCCTGGTGGAGGGGACTCATTCCTGTGTTCTGGTGAATGAGGCTGTATCTTGTCTTTCTGGTGGGCAGGAGTGCGCCTGGTGGTGTGTTTTGGGGTGTCTGTGACCTTATTATGATTTTAGGCAGCCTCTCTGCTAATGGATGGGGTTGTGTTCCTGTCTTGCTAGTTGTTTGACATAGGTTGTCCAGCACTGTAGCTTGCTGGTGGTTGAGTGGAGCTGGGTCTTAGCATTGAGATGGAGATCTCTGGGAGAGCTTTCTCTGTTTGATTTTATGTGGAGCTGGGAGGTCTCTTGTGGACGAATGTCCTGAACTCAGCTCTCCCACCTCAGAGGCTCAGCCCTGACACCCAGTCAGAGCAGCAAGACCCTGTCAGCCACATGGTATCTAGAAAGACGTCTGGGAGAAACCACAGCAGGGCCAGCTGCTTAGCAGTTGCAGCTGTAACAGGAAGCTTATTTCTCCCTATGGATGGCGCAAGTTGTCCTGCAGGTGCAAGGGTGCCTCCTTGGTCCTAAGGAAACCAACTTCTTTTCACGCTCACTGTGGACTAGGTGCTGACATTGTGTTATTACATTTGTTTTTAATTAAATTAATTTTAAAAGCAAATACTCAAGCATATATATAAAGTTCTTTTTTTTCCAGATTCCAAGTAGCTTATGAAATCAAAATGCTACCTTGTCTTCCTAAAAATGATTCACCAAAAATAAACAAATAAATAAATAAATAAATTTTTTAAAAAAGAATTCTAGACCTAAGGAAACATGATGGAAGGAGCAATTGATTCCAGAAGTCAAGAGAGTAATATATTGAGAATTAGGAAGGCTTTACAGGGAAAGCACTACTGGTGGACTTTGAAAGGTATATAACTCCCCTTTTACATTTGAAGAGGGTTCTATGCAGGGGCTGGATGTTGGGTGGGACCAGATGAGCAAAGCACAGAGGAGAACAATTCCAAGGTATATTTGTTTCTGCTTTTGTTCTTTTAATAAATTTAATTATATTTATTTATTTTTGGCTGTGTTGGGTCTTCGTGGCTACATGTGGGCTTTCTCTAGTTGAAGAGGGCAGGGGCTACTCTTTGTTGCACGCAGGCTTCTCATTGCAGTGGCTTTTCGTTGTGGAGCATGGGCTCTAGGCTTGTCGGCTCAGTAGTTGTGGCTCCCGGGCTCTAGAGCGCAGGCTCAGCAGTCGTGGCGCACAGGCTTAGTTGCTCCACGGCATGTGGGATCTTCCCAGACCAGGGATGCAACCCATGTCTCCTGCACTGGCAGGCGGACCCTTAACCACTGCACCACCAGGGAAGTCCCTCCAAGGTATATTTGGGGGCTAAGTTTTCTATAGCTGAAGTTTAGGGTGCGGCGGCCAGTGGTGGCAGATGAAGCTTTACGATTGGAGCCACGTCATGGACCTCAAATGACATGCAAAAGCCTCCCTGCTCTCACAGCTACTTCTCTGGGGAGAATCACTTAAATGGGGCTGTTATTTGAATACCTAATACCACCTAACTCCACGTCCGCCTCCTCCCCCTCCCCCTCCATCCCTCAGAGAGAGAGAGCAAAATGCCCCTGCATTGGAACCTTGGACAACTTACTTCTCTCTGTACCCTGATTTCCTCATCTATAAATGGATATTAAAGGTAGTACCTACTCATTAAGGGAGTCACTTACAGCAGTATATGGGCATAGTCAGCAACATATGAGTGTTCGTTACATAAATAATGGATACAGCTCTACCTAGTAGAAAATCTCAAAAGATTGTTCTTAGTCATATAAGGAAAGGGAAGGATTTCAGATGTTTAGATCTCTGCTAACTCCCAACCTTGGGCTTAAGACTTTCCACATTACAAATTTAAGTATGTCACTACAGCCTTAAAGAACATAATTGCTAAAAGGACCGCTAGTGTGCCCTTTTATTTTAGAGCTCAGGTAGATGCTGCTTTTCCAGCCCTAGGAGCTGCTTACAGAGTTTCATTAAATGAGTACATTTCTAATTATGTATGGCATTATTTAAGACTTTGGAAATTCCTTGGCTTCTAGCTACAGCGTTTTGACATTTTCAGTTCATTACCAACTGTATATACACACCTATGAACCGTGGAAAAGTGATAATAGGTAAAATGTGGAATCTACATGAAATATTTTGAGACTTGACTTATGCACTTTCTGTTCTCCACGTTTGTAGTTGTTTTGGTTGTATATTGCTTCATAATAAACTTTACAGTAAAACATAATGTCTTTAAAACAACACTTTATTATTTTGCACAGTTCTGGGGATTAGGAAGGCCACCTGGACACTTCTCCACGTGGTGTTGGCTAGGATTAGCTCTTCACATTGTTCCTCATCATTCTCTCATTGTTCATTGGTTTAGCCTGAGGTTCTTTACATGCCAGCAGGGACCCAAGAGACTGAAGCAGCCCGTCCTCTTAAGGTCTACACAAAGAGTCAGCCTAGAAACACATCTGCTGCATTTGATTGGTCAAAGCAAAGCAGAAGGCCAGCCCAGATACTAGAAAACAAACTCCACTTTGATGGGAGGAGCTGAAAATATTGTGGCCATGATTTACAACCTGCCACAATAGCTTACCAAGTTAACTATAAAATTAAAATTGACCAAGGTGGTAAAATTCCAGATTCTGACTCCTGTCCCATACTTTTGCCCTAGAAATTTACTGCAGGATAGGAAGTAAACAGAGATACCAAGGAAAAGCACGCAGATGGCCTTCATCGGTTTTCTTTAACATTTATTTTTCCTTTTTTGTCTACGCCATGTGGCACATGGGATCTTAGCTCCCCGACCAGGGATTGAACCCACGGCCCCTGCAGTGGAAGTGCGGAGTCCCAACCACTGGACTGCCAGGGAAGTTCCCTTCATCAGTTTTCAAGCTGTGTATTTTAAAGCCTATTAGTGACATTTGACTTATGTAGTCAAATGTAGTCAGTTAGCTAGCACACACATTTCTTGCCTGCTAAAGCCTACACTCCTAGCTTCTCTGAAAACTAGGGCATATAGTAGTGTCAGTAATTAAGTGCAAGGATTTTGTAACAGGAGCTAGGTTTAAATTCTGGCTTTGCTACTTTGTGTGACTTTAAATTATCTAAAGTCTGTATTCCTCAGATTCATCCATAAAACAGGGATGTCCATCTGGCAAAGTTTTTGTGAAGATTAAGAAAGATAATGTATTCAAAAAAAAAAAAGAAAGATAATGTATTCAGAGATGAGCAGAAGGCCTGGCACTTGGTAAGCATTCAGCAAGGTTAATAATTTTTATTAGATAGGCCTGAGTCTGCATGAAGGTGTATTGATGCCTTAAGATTTGCATATAACTCTTGCAAAGGGGGGCACTTGGCATTAGGGACTTCACAAACACTCTAAAACAGTGAAGCCACCCCAAGAAGCTTTTGGACTATAGCTTTCTAAATTTTCTTGAGTGCCTTTCCTGACTTTTTTTTTTGGGGTACCCATGAATTTCCTCTTGGCTTGCTTTGCTGCCCCCTTCTGACAGAATGGGGAAGAGTTCCATGATGTCCCACCTCTACAGCCACTGAAACTGCTAAAACCTATCAATGTCAAAGAATCCAGCTTTCAAAAGCCTTTGGCTGTAAATTCAAGTGAATTCACATGGAAGCAAAGTCTAACTGTAAAATTTCTACATATAAATTTTACTTTATTTCTGTTACATGGAAATCGATATTGACAGATGAAATAATATTAAAATGGATCAATCCATTTTCAATCTTTAGATTGAAAAGATGCCAAGAATACTTTGTTATTCTGAATGGCAATAGTAAATTTCCTATAAACTTCATTTTACCTTTCTGAAACAATAAAATGTATACATATATAATTTTAATTTAAAAATTGTTTTTCTAGGGAATTTCCTGGTGGTTAGGACTCAGTGCTTTCACTGTGGAGACCCCGGTTCAGTCCCTGGCCGGGGAACTAAGATCCTGCAAGCCGCGAGGCGCAGTGTGATCAGAAAAAGAAATAAAAATGGTTTTCTAATGTTAATCTCAGCTAATCTCTGCACATTTCAAATTACACAATACATGTAGTGCGCCCGCATTGGTATTTAAAATTTTTTGCATGGAAGCTGCATGAAAATGTTATTGTATAATTAATTGAAATACAATGAGAAATGCTAAATACTTAGATTTTATATTATTTAATACAGTAAATTATTTAATGCTTTCTCACATTTTAGTTTTAGAAAGTATTGGAAATATTCTAACAGGTTTACATATAAGTTGATAAAGCTAAAATTTAAAAACTATAATACTTTAAAATATCACAGATGTATTGTACATTTGTGTACTTACTATAAAAAATCCTACTAAAATATTTTTCAGTCAGGAAAACAATGTTTTAAGGAGAAATTTAGAACTACTTTTCTGTTTAATGTTTGGCTATTTGGGTATAAATCTGTAGTAGCTAAAGAATATGTTCTTGCTGAAATGTTGGCAAGAGAGTTAAGTCACAAATACTATTACATTAAATCACGATTATAGTACATAGGCCATCTTATCTCTAAAAAATGAAAAATGGCTGGAATCTTTGGAATTCCCTTCCCCCACTAACTCAACAAAGCCCAGATTTGTTGTAGTTTAAAACACTGAGACACATCTTCTTGAGCTACCCAAGCATAGCTGCTTTTCACTGATTAAATTGTTCACAATATAATTGGTCATCTGCATATCATGCAAGATTTGTGCACCTTAAAGACAAATAGCGGGGGAAACAGACTACAGCAAATCTGTTTAGAAAATACAGCTTATATTCAAAACTAGAGCTACTTTTAGCACAATATATTGAATGGATATGTACCAAAATTTTTGTTGAAGTTTTCACAATTCTCCATCTGCCAGAATTGAAAATACGAGCTTCTGCCATTTAAGAGCTGTGTAACAAAGGTCTAAAATTGGAGAACAGAGTATTAAAAAACTGAAATTAATTCACATCTGATTATTTAGAAAGCTATTAAATGTGGATGTGAACATTTGATATCTCAAATAACGTCACTAAAAGCAGGCAATTAGGAGACATCTGTGTAAGAAAACAAAAACAGCAAAAACTTTTCCAAAACTAGCACAACAGTGATTTAATTAAATTTAATTCTATATTTAGGATTAAAATAGAATGACTTCACAGATTGCAATCAAGACCACCAAAAATGTACTTCAACAAAAATATTATAATCAGAACACATTTTAAGACTAAATATACTTAAGATGTCATTCTTCACTTGAATTTCTCTCAAAAGCTTCAGATAGCAAATTGCATTATTTTTATTGCTTCCCTTCTCATTTAGCACAAAATCGTCTCTCTTTAGTTTAACTATGTGCCCATTAATAGACAAATGGATAAAGCAGATGTGGCGTATACATACGATGAATATATATTACTCGGCCATGAAAAAGAATGAAAATTTGCCATTTGCAACAACACGCATGGAACTAGAGTGTATTATGCTAAGTCAGACAGAGAAAAACAAATCCTGTACGATTTCACTTATATGTGGAACCTAAAAAACAAAAACGAACAAACCTACCAGAAACAGATTCACAGATAGAACAAACTGGTGGTTGCCAGAGGGAAAGGGGTGGGGGGATGAGTGAAATCAGTGGAGATTAAGAGGTACAAACTTCCAGTTATAAATGAGTCACAGGGATGTCGTGTACAGCACAGGGAATACAGTTCAATAATATTGTAGTAACTTTGTATGATTACAGATGGTAACTAGACTTACCGTGGTGATAATTTTGTAATGTATAAAAATATTGGATCACTATGTTGTACACCTGAAATTAATGTAATATTGTAAGTCAATTATACTTCAGTTAAAAATTGACACAGGCAATGGCGTTAAAAAATGTTTTAAACAATAAAATAAAAAAAAGAATTTCATAGTTTCAGCTATTTGAAGTGACCACAGGGGTTTAGGACATACAGTTATGTAAATTTGCTCAGGTAAAAACTCAACCACATGTCCTACGAGGCTGTTACCTGAGAGGAAGTCACTTAGCTAATGACTGAGCCTAGCTCAGCACTGACATATGACTATGGCTTTACTGCTCTCTGTTTACCAATATTAGGAGAAAATGTCCATAAAGTGAAAAATACTAGAGTGAAAAATACTATTTGTGGGGGCTTCCCTGGTGGCACAGTGGTTGAGAGTCCGCCTGCCGATGCAGGGGACACGGGTTCATGCCCCGGTCCGGGAAGATCCCACATGCTGCGGAGCGGCTGGGCCCGTGAGCCATGGCCACTGAGCCTGCGCGTCTGGAGCCTGTGCTCCGCAATGGGAGAGGCCACAACAGTGAGAGGCCCGCGTACCACAAAAAAAAAAAAAAAAAAAAAAATACTATTTGTGAAAAATTGCTTCCAAAAGAAAGGTAACTGATAGTGTTAGGATGGAAAAGGAAAGATTAAAGATCTTTGTAGCATTAGCTGTAAGGGAGAGGATTTGGATAAAGTGGCAGGATAAATTTGCTAGTGGTTTATCTCAGACACAAATGACCTTATATACTTTATATAGAAAAATAAAAATGGGTAACTTTATTGAGTGTTCTAGGCAATATAAAAATCATTGGGAGAAAGCTAAAGGTGGAAAAAGGCAGAAGTTAAAATATAAAGATAGGCAATGGAACAAAAAAAAAAATCTAGTAATTGACTCGGATCAATGAATATATAACATATGACAAGACTATATATTTAATGGAGGAAGGACATTAACTGGTGATTCATAAAAGGAAAAAGAAATCTACCTCACACTCTATACAAAAAAGTTAATTCTGTAGCTTTACATAAAAACATAACATAAAAATATAAATAATAAAGCTTCCAGAAAACTAAAGAATATCTTTACGATCATGGGGTGGGCAAAGATTTCTAAAAGAGGACACCAAAAAGGAGTAATTATAAAAGACTGATAAATTGGATTTAATTAAATTCAATTAAAACAAACAAAAACAAACAAAAAAACACCATTAGTAGAGTGAAAAGGCAAAGCACAGGCAAACCCACTTGGAATATATAAATAATTCCAACAAATCAATAAGAAAATGACAAACAACTAAATAGAAAAACAGGTGCAAAGTTGCCGGATGATAGGATATCTGCATACTCAGCTTTAGTAGATACTGCCAAACAGTATCTGCTGGAGACTTGAACAGGTCCTTCACAAAAGTGAATATCCACATGGTCATAAACACATGAGAATGTGCTCAACCTCGTTAGTCAGGAGGGAAATATGTTAACAATCAGAACCACCACTTTGGAAAATTGTTTGTCAGTATCTACAGAGCTGAATATATATGTGCATACTCTATAATCCAAAAATTGCACTCCTGGATATATACCTAACAGATTCATATATATAAGTGTACCAAAACACATTTTCAAATGTTTGTAGCAACAAAATTTGTAATTTTCCCAAGCCAAAAACAATCCAAATGTCTATTAGTAGCAGAATGAACAAACTGTGGTATATTCATACAATGCAAAACTCTAGCAATGAAAAATGAACAAGCAACTGCTACACGTATAATAATGAACAAATCTTAGAAGCCCCAGGGGAAGCTTCTCAGTGGCTGGTCCTGTTCTCCTGCTTGACCTAGGGGTGGTCACACTCATAGGAGTGTATACTTTGTGGTGGTTAATATGCTTTTTGCACCCTTCTGAATACATGTATACTTCAATGAAGAAGTTCCAATGCAACTCCTTCCCAAGAAAAAAATCTTTACAAATGATTTTAGTGCCATATTATACAAACCATAAAGTGTATGGAGACTAAATTTTTTTTCAGTTATACTTTATTTCAGTTTAAATTTTATTAAGAAAATGATATGCTATAGAGGTGTTTGTGTCTTATGACTGTCAAAGGTCCACTATATTCACATTTTTTGAAGAAATATATGAGAAAAATGTGAATTCTAAGACCACTGAGCTTTATAAATTTTCCGACATGAAATCATAGTATTATTTTCTCTTCCACAACAATCCTCTTTCTGTTCATATACGATTACTTTATCTCACTTTAGTCTCATAATTTCTTCCCTCTTTTATATGCAGAGGGAAAATACAGATGTCTATCAGCTTTGATCCATGATGTCAAAATTCAAACTTGGTACTCACGGAAAGGGCCTCTGCACCAGTGCAGGATGGGAAGAAACCAGTCCCCTTTTCCCAGCTGCACCTTTGTTTGGTGTTTTCCAGGCATCCCAGGAGGCAACAATGAGAAGGCTAAGAATGCCTAGGGCTGACTCCAGGATAAGTATTTAGAACTGCAAAGCCATGTTTCTGCAGAAGGTGCTCCCTATTCTATAATGAAGAAATTAAACCCCATTCACACTCAGGACTTAAAGATAAGACTGAGCTGGGAGGAAGGTGGATATTAAGTCTAATTTCCCACAAAAGAGGAATGAAAAACCAAAACAAGTAGGCACTGTAAAATTGTTTTTGTCTTTTTAATGGCAGGTCAAATATCCTGAAACATACATATATTCTGATAGTCTTCTAATCCCAGTTGAGTTCAAATATTAAAGTAACACACACGAGCTAAGAGAATTCAATATTGTTCCAAGGCACTTACTGAATCTCCATGACTAGATGAAAACAAGGACAATTAGGATGGACAATTAGACAGTTTATAATATAAAAATAACTTTTTGCTTACAATTTACAAAATGTATTATTATTACAATCTTTGATCTCTGATAACCTGTAATGCTGGCTGCATGAATCCAGCAATTTTAAAATTCAGAAACTATTTTCTAAAACTTCAGGGCAAATAATTTACAAATAAGGTACACAAAGATTTAGACCATGCAGAAATTTCTTACATCTTCTGTTAATAATATTTTATGACTGTAACTTTATCAAATTATATACCTACTTGCCCTGTACATATACAAAATAATGCATACATGATAAAACATTAGCAAAAGAGTAGTCCTTAAACTCAATTTATCATAAAAGTATTACTATATTAACATGTCTACAAGCAGCGTGTAACAGGGTTAAGAGACATTAAGGCAATAATACTTGAAGTTACAAAATAAACCGTATGTAATACTTTTTCCTAAGTGTAATATAAGGCAGGTAGATGGTCCCAGCAAAAAACACTAAGGTAACAATCTACACTGCTGTTAGTCCCACATTTTTAAGATGGAATACTATAAATCTGGCTTTCAGTGGCACTTGAATTTTCCAGTATAATTTAAAGTGTCTTTTAGTTCCCTGAATCATGTCCATTCTGAAGGTGGATCTCTTGGTCCTTTGGGTTTTCCACAGCGATTACCAAAACCTATAATCAAAATACCACAATAATTCTCTAGTGTTCAGAAATATTTTTACACTGTTAAGCTCATGTCTGTAGACATTCTTATTTTCTGTAACAAATAAATTTCCATATGGAAATTTAGAACTTAAACTAAACAAATCTCTACAAACACAAAACAACTCTTAATTTGTTCTGGGTAGTTGAAAATAATTGCTTCTTTTATAAAAATAAAATCAATTCTATCAAAATGTAAGAAAAACAGCTAAGATATTTTAGTCTTTCCAACTCAAAAGATTTGTTTACATACTGCAGTTTTTTATATTTTACTTTTTAACCTCAGTACGAAACAGAATAAATTGGTTCATTTGTTTCATAATTAATTCCAAGCAACTTCGACGCTCCATGTTTTATTCTTGGCAAGTGCCATTTTAAGAACCTGAATAAATCATAGCACAAAGATAAACTTGGCCTTAAGGAAATTCTGGAACGATGGCAAATAACTTTTTTTCATTCTTGCCAGCATTAACTACACAATTACAGTTTTTAAATTAGCTAATAAACAAATTACCAATCTCTGTGGCTTCTGTTGGACTTTCTGATATTTGATCTTTCTTGTTACTGAAAGTAGGTGGACATTCTGTACAAGTCTCTGTATGAATACCTCGTGCTGGATGGTCTAAAATGCAAATCAAAGCCACTGTTAGTCATAATCATGTGTAGCATCATAGGTAGAAGAATCCTCTAATTGTTTTAATGTGGGCAGTTAGTTAAAAGAGCAAGTTTTTTCTTGAGCATCAAAATTTTAGAGGCCCAGATAAATATAAATGCAAGGGTAATGAACACAGGAAATTATATTAGGTGTTCTTGCAGGCACCTAGAAATGTGCAGCAAGTACTTCTGCTGTGTGACGATTCTCCTTATGCTCCTACTTTAACTGCAACTGAAATGCCTTTATATGGAAATCAATGGCAAACAAGTTCATAGTTTATTAATGGACTTAACATTTGTGCTTAAAAGTAGTAATTCTTTTAAGATTTAGCATTGCTTATATTTTAGTTAGTTATTTAACTGCCAATGCATAAGATTAGTAACAAAAGAAATCAACTACTATGATTCAGGCATTCTTTCACCACCTTCATCACATCCCCTACACCCCCTTTAAGGAACTTTTCTGGAAACTTGGAATACAAGTCAAATAACAGACAATCCGTGTCCTCAGGTGCTTACAGTCTAGACAGGGGTCAGCAAACGTTTTCTGTAAAGGGCTAGAGAATATTTCAGGCTTTGCAAGCCACATACGGTCTCTGTCACACATTCTTCATTGACTTTTGTTTCTTTGTTTTTATTTTTAAACAACTCTTTAAAATGTAAAAATAATTCATTCAGCTCAAGGGCGGAATAAGAAAACAAGCCACAGGCAGGATTAGGCCTGTGGGATACAGTTTGCTAACCCCTGGTCTAGTAGGAGAGACAGACAAGTACCTTACTTATTACAGTAGTGTGATAAGGTTTATAATAAATGGGGACAGAAAGGAGAGGCATGTAGACGAAACTAGTGGCGGAGAGGTATTCAGGGTTGGCTTCTATGAGGAAATGATGATTTAGGCTAAGAGCCTCAATTTCCTCAATGAAGTAAAGGGTCTACTACTGGGTAAGAGTTAGTGGGATTCATGGAGAAAATAAAGATTTGGAAAATTCAGGGGAAATAAAAAGGGTATAAACTAGAGCATGTAAGATAACCAAGCAACACTGAGGGCTCAACCGTGGATCAATCCTAGAACTGTATGCTCAATCTGTAAAACAGCCAAGTTCCCCAGCAGCATTCAGTAATCCTGAGGGATAAAGTAAAATGGTATGGGAATTAGGGGCAAGAAAGTTAAGGATAACTGTGAGTGTGACTAGAGTGATGGAATCTAGATTGAATAGAGAAGGAAGAGAAACCAGAAAGGAGTTAACAGATGCTAAGAAAATAAAAGACCCAGGGATCTAGCCATAGCAGCAGTAGTAATATAACATAGATAATAATAACAGCATTGCTACCATTTCAGTGCCTACCATGTGCCGGGCACTGTCTAATACTCTCCATATATGATTTAATTTAATTAAATCTTCGCAACAATCCTCTAGGGTAGGTTACTACTATTATCTGCATTTCACAGAGAAGAAAACTGAAGCCTAGAAAGATTAGGTAACTTGCCCAAACCCAAATAGTAAGTAAAATGGCAAAAATGGGACTCCAATCCAGGTGGGCTTGACGCTAAAGCTTCCGCTCTTTTCCTTATAATATGTTGCTGCAGAAAAGTAAACAGAGAGTAATAAAGAGTTTATGAGATGGAGTAGAGCCCCATTAGGCAAAGATCTAGGAAGAGAGCAGCTAAAGCAGAATGGAAGGTAAGGGCAGAGGTGATAGATAAATTGAGGGAACTGTATAAGCTAGGATGTTTGATGAGCTGCTTACATAGTTACAGATTTATAAGAATTAACAATAACTTGACCTATTTTACTATGATCATAAAAGTAATGTAGTAGAAAAATTTTCTAACTTGGCATTATAACACTGGGTTGAGCTAACATAATCTTACTAGCCTTCACAAATGTAAAAGTCCTAAAAGGAAGATTTCCAAAACAATTGATTTTTAGGCACCCAATTCAATCATCTAGGTTAATTTGGGGCATTTATTCAAATCATTGTCAGATCTAGATTCTAAGTGTCTTTACAAACAACAGAAATAAAATACAGGAAAATATTTTTTAAATAATTTCCTTCCCATCAGCCTGTTGACTACTGATAATAAATGCTGTTGTCCTCCTGATCAATAATAATATCTGGTATAACAACAAGTTTAAAAGAATTATACTACATAATTCAGGTTCTAGAAGAGTTGTCCTACATATTTTCACATACTGAATTAACCAAATAAATAGCATACATCATGAGATATGCTATTTTATGGAAATTAATCTATATAATCTATAGCAAAAAGGAACACAATCCAACTTACCACATGTTTCACTTCCAGAGGTTATCAAGCCCTATAAGGAAGACATTCAATAGCTATTACAGTACATCCCTTTCATGTACAAATTATAGAAAATTTGGTCTGTTATGAGTATATATACCAACAAATCAATATCTATCAAGATTCTCATCTCAAAGGAAAAGAAAACAATGGTGTTTTCAATTAGGGTTAAAAATGTTTAATGTTGTGGTGCTTTATACTGGGAGTAAAAGGATAGGGGAATTCCTTTTCCTTCTGGATGAAAACTGAAAATGCATAAGTTACTACATAAGAGAACATACACACAACTGCATTTTGCCAGCCCTCTACTGTATTCATCAAATTATGATATCACTGATTGTAAGACATGGCATCATTATTAGGTTACCAATACTTTATTTATCAATTAAAGTATATCACAATGCCTTTTTTAATCAATTTTAAGATGTACCCCAATTTCAGATATTCAAACATGAGAGAAATACAAAAAATATTAATGTTGATGAAAAATGGCATTTCCCGTGGCTAAAATATTTAGCTACCAAAACATTTCCTGAATGTGAAAGGAAGTCTCACGTGACCAGAAAAACCCAAGGGAGAGACAGTATACCTGGTTTTGTAATGGAAAGAACAAAATCCAGGAAAGTACTAGGACGCTGAAAATCGTAACTCCGGTTCTATTCATACCTCCAAAATGATTTGAAACAAGGCATAATTTACAAATTTCAAAAGCAGCTTTGGGAAAATAATACTCTGAAGTGATAAGTCATATGTAGATCACATGCTCTTTAAAAAAATTTTAGAGCTCACATTTTATACACTTTTCATCTGAAATCACAGCATAAGAAATAATTATCAAAAACTGTATTGAATAGTCTTAAGGTAAATTATTATGACAGACAACTGTAAGATAAATTAATAAAACAAAAGAACAAAACTATATTGAGCTATAGCTGTTCCAATCCCAAAAGGACTCACTTCAGGTTTTCTTTGTTCACACTGTTCCTGATTTTGAAGTTCACTCCACTCAGACCTTACAGGTGTATCTGAGAAAAATGAAATCTTACAATTAAAATTAACATCTTTATAAATAAAAAAAAAAAAACCAACAAAGATAGATAGCAAGGAACAATTAGTCTCTTACAATCTTTCATTTGGTTGCAGAGTAATGAGTATTTCTTTTTTGCATATTTTAGTCTATTTTTGTTAACTTAAAAATGAATTAGATATCTACTGTTTGAATGCAAAATATTGTCACTTTATTCTATATTTAAGTATAAAAAGCATTTTTTAAAAAGCTAGGTAGCTAATGATACACTGTTTTTGATGCTAGCGTTATATAAAAGCTACAGTCCACTTTGACTCTCTAGCTGCAGTGTTGTCTTGAGGCTCTAAAAACTTCTTAAAGTACAACAATAAATTCTGTTTTGTTGACCCAAAAAAAAAAAATAAATGAAATAAAATTAACATCTTTAATTCTGAAAATTTCTTGCTTTAAGGTAATATAAAAAAACAGATACTATAGATTTTTAGAAACTTATCACTTCCACTAAAAAATTTCTAGCTTCTGTTAATTGAAGAATATCCCTTTAAGCTTTCTTCCTTACAATTTAAAGAACTGAGTTATCAGAGTTTATTACAAGTGCATTGTAATCTACAGGTGTGACAGACATAGACTTATTTATTTAATATTAGTGGAGTATACGGCTTCACTGTTTTTAACATTCTTAAAATCAGTTAAAATGAATAAAATATTTGTAAAATGCAGCTCAGATAAGACTAGTAGTATGCACCTCCACTGAGCACAAGACACCGTAAATATGTTAAAGCTGTTGCTATACTCTTTTCAGGATGGGAAGGAGGAGGAATATATTATCAACACTCTGAAATATCACTTTCTCCTGCACTGATACTCCTGTGGCCTTAAGGGTCCTCAGGTAACATCAACTGAGTGATGCCTGCCTACAACAGAATTTAAATGTTTACTTACCTAAACTGGTACCAAGTGAAGCAGTTAATGTCTCTTCATAAGTAAGTGCCATTTTTAATGAATGAAAAGACAACAAACTGTATACAGTTATAGTTGCATTTAACTGGATTATAGTGTTTGATATAAATGCAGCCACATTTTTAGCAGTCTTAGCAAATAAAAAATACCATTATAAGTATTTTTCATACAAGGAATTAAATACATTTGTCAGTATAAATTCAAACCTATTTTTGAATTTAATTGTGTAGCTCAACAGCAACAGACTGAAATCAGCCATGTTTGTCAGAGCTTATTATTAAAGCATGAAATATCTAAAATCAGAAGGTATACTCACTATGTTCACTGGCCAATACAAAAGACTCAGGAGTTCTTTCAGGTAGGGGAGGAGGCGAATCTTCACTAACATCAACATCTATATCAAATACATAAAATTAAGACAAATTATGAACTTGTTAAAAAATGTTAACTCATTTAAAAGTGCACTTGTTATCTAAACAAAATAAGACAGCTTTCTTGACATTCTTAAAAATCACTGCCACAAGTATCTAGGAGAACCAGTTTTTAAAAATGCAAAAATAAACAAGATATCCTTATCACTTGACTTGTTATCAAAAACAATTATAAAGCTTATTGAGCAAAGACTGAACTCCATCACTGTTGCACAGAGAAAATGACTCTCCCATGACTTTCCTGACACCGTGTAGGCATTAATCACACTGTCCTCTGAGTCTGAAGGCATCTTCAGCAGAGAAGCCAGCAGGCGAGTGCCTTCTCTACTGGGTTTGCCGATAATGCTTTGAGTCCACAAAGGAAAGCTTCAGTCATTTGACTTAAGTCAGTGTTTCCCAAACTGTAAACAATTGCTTAACTCCTTTTATGAGTTTTGCCATACTGTGGACCATATGTCCTATTTTTTTAAATCCCACTCATTTTAAACTTAACTGTGTATTTCAGTCATGTTTTAAATAGTAATGACTAAAATAGCAGAATTAAACGTGCTAGTTATTTTTCTAATATTCAAAAATATAACCATTAAAATTTTTGGTTGTTCATTTATTTATTGCCTAAAATCTTGTGAACAGTGGCATATGACCATACTTTGAGAATACGGACAGAAGCCATATAAAAGCTTTTCACCAGTAAAAACAAAATTAGCTCTTGGAAAAGATAACGCATTAAGTAAGCCTTGTCAGTTAGCCTTATTATGGCATAAGGTGAAATGAGAGTATTAGATCCTTTGAGGTTTCACTGGAGGTAGAAAAAAATAAAATGAGGATACAATTCTGTGTGTGGACTCTCAGGTTAGAAAAGATGGGGCAAAGAAAGGAAGATGTGAGGCTCCTATATTGTCTGGGCCTTGACAACTGTTTTCTTAAAAATGTGAACAACTGTGCCAATAATACTTTGCTATTTTACCACATTTGATAGGCTATGCATTAAAAAGAGAGTGAAAATCAAGAAAAGCCTTTTCAGTTTTCAACATGCGTGAGCCAAGTATGACTGCTCTGATTCCTCCTACAATTATTGAGCTGAAGACACAAGAAAATACAGCCCCTGGATCCTGCTGAGAGAAGAGTTCCAGTCCGATACTTTATATATATGTGTGTGTGTGTATATATAAAAATCTGTATACACACACACACACACACACACACATATAAAACATGAGTACTGGAACTCTCTTGCATATAAAGTTAAGCTACTAAAGAACTATCTACCCTGTCTGGTAGTAACAGCCTAAGCAATCATATTTCCCCTTGCTCTTTTGTTACTAAGAGCGCACAGTGAAGAGATGGCTGTTGGAAGGCAGGGATGCATACTCTTGACATTGTGGTGCCATTTCACAATTACATGAACAAATCATGAAGGACAGTATGGCTTGTTTACATCAAGCATCAAGTACCTTTTGGAAACTCTATACCTCTTCTGTTATAACAGTCCTCGCTCTTAAAAGACTTTATTTTCTAACTGTGGCCTTGGCTTCTCAACTGCATGTTTCTCCCTGGATCTCTCGATTGCCTTTTCTGTGTTATAAATTTGTGTTTTAGAGGTTATCCAACCAGAGCCTGCACATTTTTCATAGGCTTTTGTAAATCATACACTTTATGGGAGCCTAGTGTAACCATGTTTGAGAAGTCTTTCAGGAGGCCTGAGTCAATATTAAAATCAGAATGATAGCCAGGAATTTTTTTCAGGCAGTAACTTATGCAAAAGGTTGTTTTAGGTATCAAAACAAAATTATTCCATAGCAAATTTTAAAACAAACAAGCAAACAATAATCTAATCCTTGTGCCAAAGGTTCATCTACAAGGTAAATAATTACTAACATTAAAAATAGGACTGCTTGTAGTTACACTGCAACACAGAATACTTACACAGGAAAATCTTCTGTTAATACCAAACTCATTTAGCATAGTTAAGGTAGGGTGAAAAGAAACCAGAAATCACATTTACAGCTATCTTTGCTTTGAAGTACAAATAAAATGGAGAGAAAGGAAGTGAGCTGGTATACAGAAGAGTGCTTTCAACTATTCTGTACAGTATGTTGTATTCTAAAGGAACTCTTTCTGCTATCACCAAAACACTGGTCATATGGCAGTAACTTTTAATGAGCATGTTATATCATGCATCCTTCCTGCCCTCACCAAACTCTATTTCTAGTAATGGTTTAAAAAATTTTATTTCCAAGGTATAAAACACATGCCTGATATGCTAAAAAAAAAAAAAACCAAAACGACAATTTCTTATCTACATGTTTTCTTGTGTAGTTACAACTTAGCAGTTATTTTTCAAACTCTGAAGTCGAGGGGAAAAAATATATTAACAATTTTAAATTATGCCAAACTGGTAAAGTATTTATTTTGGCAACCATTATCTTCTGAAGATCCTTCAAATAAACCACAAAAGAATCAAGAACATAGAAAATCCTGTAAATTTAAAAAACTAGCTTAGACTCTCATTTACTCTACTAGATACATCCCCAAGGTTAAAAAAAAAAAGGAAAAAAAGTATGTGTGAGTTGAGGAAAATAGAGGCACCACAGTATGGGTGGTACTTACTGGGTCAGAATTAGAAAAAGTCATCTTTCAAGTTCACAGTACTTATTTGACTGCACATTATAAATACCAGTCTACGTGTGTCGCTATCAAAGTTCACCCACAAGTAAAAGACCACTGATAATCAACCTATCAATAAACAGCTTTTGTGTTTATATATTTGCTATCAACTTCATGGTCTGTTTAAGACGGCACCGTGGTAATTTTTAGCAGATTAAAGAGGAGTTTCAAGACCCAAAAATACATTTTGGGAACTTAGGGCATGCGTTATCTTGAAATGCTTAGATTGCTTAAAGAAGAGAGTCATTAATTAAATAGTAGTAGCACTGATGACTAGACATGGAAATATCCCACTTTCTACTGACTGAATTAAACTTCCTATATTCTGCCGAGCAGCTGCCATATTGCTTCTTGGTTAATAAACTCATTGTTGAAAGAAGCCTTTTTTGCAAGCATTTGTGAGGAGGTTTAAAATCTTAAAAAGGTATTTTGTAGTTAAAAGATCATAAAAAGATAATGAAATAGATATCTGTAATATACATGGGAGAAATTAGATGGCCAATCAAGCCATTCTACAATATTTGTGTCACTGTCACTTTAAGTAATCCCTAAATTATTTCTAATTATTCAGTCATATAAAATTTTGACCCATGTAAATACTAAGAGTTGTAAGATATAAGAAGAGAAAATTTTCAGTTACAACAATTTAAATATTTTGGAAACAAAAAGTCCAGTAATGCAAAATGTGATCAAACTAAGGTAACAATAAATAAAGGCTTACTTAAAAAAAATAATTAGTATCAAAAATAATGAAATTTTGCATAGGTTCTGGAGTAAAGTGTGGAATAAAACATAATGAATTAATATAGCTAAACTGCTCAGAACAGTGACTGGCACATAGTAAAAATATTTAAGTGTTAGATACTATTATCATTACCTTTTTCAGCACCTGAATGTACTGTTCCTGCTATATCATGTCTAGCAATGGACATTGTTAATACTTTCCTTGTAGAAATGCTTTCAGTACTAGCGGCAGCAGAAACAGTGGCACTTGCTGTTGAAATACTGGTTTTATTCTTGGTCACAGCACCATCAGAGTTCCTTTCATCAGAGTCCGAGTCATCAGAGTGAAGAGGATTAGTAAAACTGAGGGGTGCTCTGAATAGAGGGGAGCTGTTGTGATGATCTGTGAGATCATGGGTTGCAAGTTGTGGCGTGGGGCTTGGTGTTGAACTCCCAGTTTTCATTGTTTGACAGTGGGTATCTGAGGATTTGCCTTCAGAGGAATCAGGCATGGATAGGGTATTCTCAGGTCCATGAAATGACCATGGTGCATGTCCTTTCTCCTCAAGAGGTAAGCGGTCTGGCCTTGGAGGTGTGTCTGAATTCTTCTGTGATTCTTCTGGTAGGATAACTGGAGCTTTATTTGACTGTGTTGCATTGCAGTCCACACAGGAATTCTGGGAAACATCATCAATTTTTAGATCTCTTGAATTCGATTCCTGTGATTTGAAGATTTTATCAACTGTACCTGGTGACGCCGAAGCGGATTTAATTTTAATTGCGTGTCCCCTGTTCAAGAGTGTGTTCCCTTCAAAACTTTTCGGCCCTTCTTGAAGAGGGACCTTCTTAATCTCAAAACTTAAATTGCGCTCCAGTTTTTTATCTATTTGTTCAACAGTTGATTCATTTTTCCCTGTAAGTTCTGTTGATTTATTATAGTTTCTGTTGAGGTCTGTTGCATGTTGTTCCGAGGAAACCACGTGCAACACTGGCTTTGGATGGTATCTGTCATTGTCCTGCCACACAGTAGTGACGGTTGGAAACGCTGAAGGGGGAGACGGTGTCAAGATGGGTGGCACTGGGTGAGGTTCTGGAGGCTGCAGAATTTCTTCCTTAGCGTCCCCTTCCACAAGGCAACTGGAAAATACGAAGAAAGGGGTATTAGAAGAAGGTTCCTCCTTTTAAAAAATAAGTTGATAGGTAACCGTTACGTAGCTAAGCCTCTTTAAATTAAAAGTCAGTAGAGTCTGTGGTTATGAATAAAAAAGTAAAATTTGCCGGGGCTTCCCTGGTGGCGCAGTGGTTGAGAGTCCGTCTGCTGATGCAGGGGACACGGGTTCGTGCCCTGGTCCGGGAAGATCCCACATGCCGCGGAGCGGCTGGGCCCGTGACCCATGGCCGCTGAGCCTGCGCGTCTGGAGCCTGTGCTCCACAACGGGAGAAGCCACAGCAGTGAGAGGCCCGCGTACCCCCCAAAAAAAAAAAAAAAATTTAAAATTTGCCAAACTAAGAAAAGTTAATGTTTAACAAGGTAGTAATGTATGTACATTGTTTTAAAAAGTCAAATAACACAAGAATTTTAATAAAAAAAACAGCGGTCCCCTCCCACAGCCCTCCATTTACCCTGAGACATCAAGTTTCAGCTTTTTAAAAACAGCTACTTCCAAGATTTGCCTCCATATTTCAAAATATTTCAAAATGCATAAACGTTATTCCTTGATCCTTCTATTTCACACATATTCTACTGTCTTCCTACTATGGAAATGTCTTCTCCATCTTCCTAATACTGCTAATTTTTGGTTAGTTCAGTCTTATGACTACAGTTATTATTCATACCAAGGACAGCATGATTTCCTATTTTTTCTTCTATAACTCTTATTTTCCCCTAATAATTGCCTTGGGTTTCCTATGTACCCTCAGTAATTCAGCCCTTCCTCAAACTTTCCTGCAGATTTGTACACCTCCTCTCAGTTGGTCAAGCACACCAGGTAACTATCAATATCACAGACATCCCTCTTAGAAACCCTGAGCCTCGCGCTCCCGTGTAGACCCCTGGCCCCCCAGGCTACCATAGAGCTGACGCTCTCTCTTGTGTTAGACTCTCCTGTTTCCCAGGTCCCATCTTCGTTCTTCTAGCTACACTTGCTCAATTTAGTGGGTTATACCCTCCAATTGCTTCTTAAGAACTAAACATAGGAAACAAATTTCCTGAGGCCTACATAATTATATTTTCAAGGTTACTGACTTTTGGAAAAGGTGTATTATTCTAGACTAGAAATAACTTTCCTTCCGAATTTTATAATTATGATTCCCGTTCATTTGAATGTGAGCTGTTTTTTCTCTTTTGAGCTTTTAGTTTTTTTTTTAATTCTTCATGTTCTACAATCTCATGGTGGAACTTTTTTTAATCCATTGTATTACAATTTTTAATCCATTATATTGAGAACTTTCTGTGCAAAAATTCGTGTTACTACTAGAAACTTCTTTCCTAATTTCTTCCTTCCAGTCTCCTTCCAGACTATGATTAGTTTTAGTTATAATTATTATTATTACTATGATTATGTGACATACCTCCTGGTTTGATTCTCTAATTTCTTTATCTTCTGTCTCCTATTTTCTCTTTCTATTTGTTCATTTTCTTGGGAGATTTCCTTGACTGTCTTATAGGCTTCTTTAATTAAAATTAAATTTTAATTTTTAAAATTTATGCTATTATATTTTTAATTTCCAAGAGCTTCTTATTTATTATGACCTGTTTCTTATTTCATGGTTGCAATATTTCCTAATTACTGAGAAAACAGACAGTTGCCACCCCCCTGTCTTTTTTCTATTCTGTGTTGTCTCCATTCCATCCATTTTTTCCTGCTTATTTGGATTATGTCTTTCATGTTAGAGGCTTTGTCAAGTGTCTGATAATTCCTGGTTCTGTTCATTTTGAGAGAATGGAATATTTTAAATGACTGGGAAATGTGTATGTAAATGTAAGGGGGAGGGCTTGTGGCTTAGTGGCCATCTTACTGCTTGGTGACTGAATACAGTCCTTGCAATGTCATTGGTGGGCCACAAACATCAACTATCGATTTCCTCTCTTGGGCTGGTTGGTTTTTCAAGAGAGGGATTCTGTCTCCCACCAGAAGTGGCTATCAGTATTCTGGGAGCCAAGTAAGGAGGGGGAGCAATCTCACTGCTCAGCATGCAGATTCCTGCTTTCAGCAAGGAACTAACAACCCCACCATCAGTTGGACCTGATATACTGAACCCAGAGACTTCCAGGTTCAACCACGCCAGAGTAAATCCCTCCCTACTCTGTTCCCAGGTGTGTGCGAAGCTGTCATCTGTCTGCTCAATTTGATGGGAGGAATCTGGGGTTCTAAACACTCTTTATAGAGACATTCAAGTACTCTTCTTGTTTTCATTCCCACCCTACACACCAGGCTTAAGGGGGACCTCCAACTTCTGGGCCTTTCTGGGGGTTCTTTGAAGACAATCATCTTGATCCTTATTGGCGTCCCTCACCTACAGGAAAGCAAGTTTTAGCTTTCTGTGTTCTAAGTCCCTTTTCACATTGGTCAGTGTGTTTTCCACTTCCCAAAATTCTGTCAAAATCTCATTTACTACCACCTTCTCTTCAGTTTTTTGGTTTTTAACCTTTATATATTTTTATGTTCCTCCACTATAATTTTAGGAAGTTTAGGGAGGGACCAGAGTTAAATGTGCTTAAACTGCCTATGTAACCAACAATCCTGTAAATGTTTTTAGAAGCAGTAGGCTTACATGATGTTATGTACATAGTAAAGAAATTCTTAGCTACTCACATTTTAAAAATTGCTTTAAGTGAGGTACAGTCGATATACAAAAACCTGAACATACATTTTTTCTAATTTACTTTATTTATTTATTTTTGGCTGTGTTGGGTCTTCGTTGCTGCGCACGGCTTTCTCTCGCAAGAGTAGATGCGGCACTCGGGGCCTACTCTTCATTGCGGTGTGTGGGCTCCTCATTGCGATGGCTTCTCTTGTTGCAGGGTGGCTTCTCTTGTTGCGAAGCACAGGCTCTAGGCACATGGGCTTCAGTAGTTGTGGCATGTGGGTTCAGTAGTTGTGGCTCGCAGGCTCTAGAGCACAGGCTCAGTAGCTGTGGCACATGGGCTTAGTTGCTCCGTGACATGTGGGATCTTCCCGGACCAGGGCTCAAACCCGTGTCCCCTGCATTGGCAGGCAGATTCTTAACCACTGTGCCACCAGGGAAGCTCTGAATATATTTTTTTAATATATGTATTTATTTATTTGTTTGTTTATTTATTTATGGCTGTGTTGGGTCTTAGTTGCGGCATGCAGGATCTTTTGTTGTGGTGTGCGCAGGCTTCTCTCTAGTTGTGGCACGTGGGCTTCTATTTGTGGCACACGGGCTCCAGAGCACGTGGGCTCTCTAGTTGTGGTGTGCAGGCTCAGTAGTTGCAGCGTGCGGTCTTAGTTGTCCCGCAGCATGTGGGATCTTAGTTCCCTGACCAGGGATTGAACCTGCGTCCCCTGCACTGGAAGGTGGATTCTTAACCACTGGACCACCACGGAAGTCCCTGAACATATTTAATGTATATAATTTGATGAGTTTGGACATATGCATATATTGGGTTGGCCAAAAAATGCTTTTGCTTTCTAAGTAAAAATAAAAGACACATTTTTCATTTTTACCAAGAACTTTATTGAAGAACATATTCACCCTTTTGTTCCACTACCTTTTGCCATTTTTCAGGCAATTTCATAATTCCGTTTTCCCAAAACTTTTCATCTTTTTGAGCAAAGAACTGTTCCAGGTGCCTTTTGCAGTCTTCCAGGGAATTGAATTTTTTTCCATTAAGAGAATTTTGTAAAGACTGAAATAAATGGAAATCCCAAGGTGCAATGTCTGGTGAATACGATGGATGAATCAGAACTTCCCAGCTGAGCTGTAACAGTTTTTGCCTGGTCATCAAAGAAACATGCGGTCTTGTGTTATCCTGATGGGAGATTATGCATTTTCTGTTGACTAATTCTGGATGCTTTTGGTCAAGTGCTGCTTTCAGTTGGCTTAATTGGGAGCAGTACTTGTTGGAATTAATCGTTTGGTTTTCCAGAAGGAGCTCATAATAGAGGGCTCCCTTCCAATCCCACCACATAAACAACATCCAGTCTCACCACATACACAACGTCACCTTCTTTGGATAAAAAGCAGCCTTTGGTGTGGCTGGTGGCGGTTCACTTCGCTTGCCCCGTGATCTCTCCCGTTCCACATTATTGTACAGTATCCACTTTTCATCGCCCATCGCGATTTGTTTTAAAAATGGAACATTTTTGTTATGTGTAAGTAGAGAATCGCAGGCAGAAATATGGTCAAGAAGGTTTTTCTCGCTTAACTTATATGGAACCCAAACATCAAAGCGATTCACACAACCAAGCTAGTGCAAATGATTTTCAACGCTTGATTTGGATATTTTGAGTATGTCGGCTATCTCCCACATGGTATAACACTGAATGTTCTCAATTAATGTCTCGATTTGATCACTATCAACTTCAACTGGTCTACCTGACCGTGGAGCATCGTCCAGCGAGAAATCTCCAGCACGAAACTTCGCAAACCACATTCGATCAGTCACAGCACCTTCTCCATGTACTGCACAAATCTTTTTTTGCATTTCAGTTGCGTTTTTACCTTTCTTGAAATAATAAAGCATAATATGCCACAAATATTGCTTTTCTTCTTCCATCTTCAATATTAAAATGGCTACACAACAATTCACCAATTTTGATAAGTCTTTTTTTAAACGCACGCTGATATGACAGCTGTCACGTACAATCTAACAAAATTGTTTCCAGTGAAGTTAAAGACAACTAAGTGCTACTAGAGCGATCTTACGGAAAAAACCAAACAAACCTTTTGGCCAGCCCAATACATCCATGATACGATCACCACAATGAAGGTAATAAACATATCCATCATCTCCAAAAGTTTCCTTGTATCCCTTTGTGGTTCTTTTTGTTACTCAAATTTAACTGATAATTACACTAACCGACTTTCCCCTTATCCTTCCTTAATCTAATGCTTGTTGAAATAAGGCTTAATACACTTTTATAGTACTTTCATATGCACAAAAAGTATAAGCCCCATCACAAAAAAATATGTGCTACATACTGACTTTCCACTATGGTATTCAGCATTCATATTTTCATGAGGTATTCTGATGTAAAAAAATTCCACTGATGATAATGACTTGCATCATTCTTATTGTAAATATTGTTCTTAATTTCATCTGTCCTGAGGAATGCATTTTTTACTTCTCGAAAACAAAACAAAACATTCAGGACCTACCACTTGCGAGGTATTACACCAGTACCAGAAGACAGAACAAGAAACACAACAGTTTGGGTCCCTAAGGAGTAAAATAAGGCTAAAAAGGTAAGTTGGAGACGTACTGCCCAGAATTTCACGGTAAGAAGTCTGGTCTTTATAATATAGAAATATTACATTTAATTGGTGTGACAAAGTCTTAAAATGAGTAACTCTATAACTTTTGTTTCAAATTGATGTTTTACAGAAACTCAGAAAATTATTTTCCTTATAATAAATTAGGCTGGATTCCATCTGAGATGGAAAAATTATAGAGGTGAAGGAAATGACAACCAAAATATTAGAACATAACATTATAAAAACAAAAAACCTTCACTACTACCCTTTCTTCTAGAGAGTTAATACTATATAATGAAAAGAGTATTGGACTAGAAGATAACAGATGTGTGTTCTTAGTTGAACTCTGCTAGTCTATGCAGGTCAACACCTTTGGGAACTAGCTATATTAACATCCATGTGATCAAGATTACTGTAAAAATCACTGGGTTTACTCTATCACTTATCACTTTGACATATCATTGACTATCTACAGAATGAATAAAGAATACATGTGATCTTAAAAAGATGAGAAAACATATATAATAGATGCTATATCAATGCTAATGATTACCTTTTAACCAAATGATATCTCCTAAACACCTTACAACTTTGGAGTTGAGGAAGATGATCCACTTGTGTTTAACCTTTATTTCTTGGTTTTATTATGTATTCTAATATCTATCAATAACTTAAAAAATACATCTGAGATTAAAGGTATTTCTAGACAGTGAAAAGGAACATAACAAGAATTAGAAAAGAAATAAAGCACAGAGAGCATAGGAAATTAGAGAACTACCGTAAGCATGCATAGCAGTGTGTTTTGCCAAAATCTACCCTCATTTATCTTAAAAAAATGCCAATTTGGATAACTCAATTAAATTTTCAGTAGTCAAATGAATCAGTCTTGTCCGTTGTGATTTCCTTTATCCCTTCTATTATATCCCCCTCTAAAAGTCTGTCAAACATTAAACTATATTCTATGTTTCAATGATTTGACTTTTTATATTTAATTAATCTAACTATCTGAAGCTTACTTTGGTATGTGGTGTGATATAAAGATCTAAATATATTTTTCCCCAAATGGTTAATAATATAATATGACTTAATAAATAACCCCTTTCTTTTTCCTTGTTTAATATATGTTAAATTAATTCATAATGCGATCTGTAATATTTCCTAGTTGCTTATTCAAGTCCATCAACTAACTGGTATGTATGTATGTGTGTGTGTATATATACACACACACACATATATATACACACTTTTGTGTTTTTTTTTTTGGGCCACTACATGCAGCATGCAGGATTTTAGGTCCCTGACCAGGGATTGAACTCGTGCCCCCTGCATTGGGAGTGTGGAGTCTTAACCACAGGACTGTCAAGGAAGTCGTAACTGGTATATTCTTACACCACTAACAGATTATTTTATTTTTATAATGCATTTTATTTATTTGTTTATTTATTTTGGCTGCACTGGGTCTTAGTTGCGACACGCAGGATTCTTTTAGTTGTGGCATGTGGGCTCATGGTTGAGGCATGCGGACACTTAGCTTCGGCATGCGTGTGGGATCTAGTTCCCTGACCAGGAATCGAACCCAGGCCCCCTGCATTGGGAGCATGGAGTCTTACCCACTGGACCACCAGGGAAGTCCCACTAACAGATTGTTTTAAATATAGTTTTATAATTTTTAAAAGGGTTGGTTCTCACTCATCACTACTTTCATCCTAAGTTTTCTTTGGTATTTTTGTCTCTTTTTTCTTACAAGTGAACTTTAACATTATATTGGGAAGTTCAGAGAAGATTCCTTTGGTATTTTGATGAGAACTGCATCAAATTTGAAAACAACTGATATTTTAAATATCACTAAAAACAGCTAAATTACAGTTAACTTTTCCAACCAAGAACACTTAATTTTTTTCACTAATGCAAATGAATACATTTCTACTTCAGGTTCTACTTTCTACTTACGGTTATTTCCAGGTATTTATATTTTGAATGGGATCGCTTTTAAAATTTTTTCTTCTCCTATTTGGCTGGTCTGTAGGACCACTTTCTACTTTTATTCAACCACTTTGCTCCTCTTTCTTATAAATTAGTCATTTTAAGGAAATATATTTGGTTTTAATGTAATTATTTTTTAAATCAACTAAAGGAAAATAATATTTCAAAGAAGAACCAAAGGGCTTCCCTGGTGGTGCAGTGGTTAAGAATCCACCTGCCAAGCCAGGGGACACGGGTTCAAGCCCTGGTCCAGGAAGATCCCACATGCCGCGGAGCAACTAAAGCCCGTGGGCCACAACTACTGAGCCTGTGCTCTAGAGCCTGCGTTCCACAACTACTGAGCCCACGTGCTGCAACTACTGAAGCCCATGCGCCTAGAGCCCATGCTCCACAACAAGAGAAGCCACTGCAATAAGAAGCCAGCGCACCGCAACGAAGAGTAGCCCCGGCTCGCCGCGAAACCCTGCACGCAGCAATGAAGACCCAACAATGGCGAAAATAAATAAATAAATAAATTTATTTAAAAAAAAAAAAAAAAAACAGAAAAAACAGTCAAGTAGAATAGTAGCTGTTTTATGTATACGGATTTCTCCCATCACCCAAATTTCTACTCGCCTTTTTCCCAGGGCCCTTGGTCACCTGAATCCCACCACATCCTGTGCTTGATGAGAGTTCCCAAATGCCTCTATTTGAGCATACCTCAGCTCCTTGTTTTGATCCCAGAAATACCCTCACCTATCTAGGATATTCTAAGTGCCACAGATGTTTAAAAGTCCAGTTCATTCTCCCAGGCAGCCCTTAAATGAAGTAGATAGATATTCATGCATTTCTGCCAGATATAAAACTCTCTCGTTCATGGCCTATATAATGCCACTGTTTCCTGGTTTTCCTTTATCCCTTGATTGTTCATTTCTTTTTTTACAGCTTTCTTTTAGTTTGCTCTTCACACATTTTGGTGCTTACCCGGGTTCCCTCCTTGGTACTTTGAGATACTGTACCCAGAATCTGAAAGATCTTATTCATGCCCAAGTCTTCTACATCAGCTATATACAGAGTTCTCAGTATATCTTTACCTCCAGCCTAGATATCAAAATGTCTAAAACAGAACCACTTTCTGTCTTTCTCCAGTCCTATTCCAACTTAAGTTTGTTTGAATTGAGAGGCATTAGAAGCATCAAGTATATTGTTTTTGTCTCTGAAATATGTATAAATTAAGAAAAATTTACTAAGGCATACTTTTATGTCTCTGTAGTAAATCTGTTGACAGTTTATAGAAATAACTAACAATGTATACTTCCAGAGTGCTGGTGTTAGTGAAAAAATATCAAGAATATTATTAGTTTAACAACTTATATATTGAAAAGAGAAAATGAAATCTGCCATTCAAAATCTACAATTTGATTTCTTTAAGTATTTATAAACCAGAATCATATGACTGACTAAATCTAATACAACAAACATGAGCCTTCCTCTCTAGATCCGTCTCCAAAAACTCCAATATACTCTAAACAACTGATTGACTTGCTTACTGTAGCCACACTGAAAAACAAAGTATACTGTTTTTATCAATCTTATGCTCTTGGGATTTTATTTTCAGTTAACAAAGTATTCTTTGTGGAACACAATGAAATTCTGCCAGTTACCTCTATTTCATGAATAAGAAAGAATATGGACTAAAGCATGTAATACAAACTCACACACATATAAAAACTTGAGCACATATCCCGAAATAAAACCCTGACATAAGCTGAATAAACATTTTTCTGTTAATATTCATTTACTACTTTTTAGAATTTTTTCATTTACTGAAGAAAAATAGGAGCCAAACTTTTAAAAAGGTATATGAGAAAGGTTTAAAGTTCAGAACACTCTACACTCATTTTTTTTCCTTCAAAATTAGGAAAAGGCTACCACGATTTGTTGTTGGAGGTAGATGACCATATAAATCACAAATATTAGTGTACACTTTGAGGGCCTCTACCTTGGCTCACTCAAAATCCAAATTAAAAGATATCAGTGTAGCAAAAGTGTTTCTTAATTTCCTTTAAGATCATGACAGTTTCTTTAGGACTCTACAGAACTGATATGGGAGACAAAAAAATTAGAGAACTAACAGTTTATAGGTTTTAACTGGCTACCTTCCACAGTAAATACCAAAATGGAAATCAAACAGGAAAGAACTGCTGAGAAGTGTTGGTGTACAGTTAACATCCTGAGCATTTAAACACTGAGACCTAAACCCACCTATATAGGCTTTCTGATCTCCCTTAGAGAAGTATGCAAAGGCATTCCAGAGACTATAATAGCTACTACATCTGCCTTAGTTGTTGTAAGCTTTTACTTTTGTAAAGAAGGATCTCATTAAGGTACAGCAACTCAATGCCAAGACACAACCATAGTCACCTCACCCAACTTTATTCAACTTATATCAAACTTTAAAGGGGAAAAAATTGGTGAATCCTATACAAAGGAAGTCCTACTTTGAGAGAAGGTCAGTCAGTTTGGGCAGATCTATGATCGGGACAAGACACAGTATAAGTCATTCTAACATTTTTATTATCTTCCACTGTGTCTCCTTTTAAAAATAATTCAGTAACTCAATCTTAACTCCACATTGTAATGGGAAAACCAACATTTAGTGAAGACGAAGTATGTGCCAGGTCCTATATGTAGCATTTTCACATACTTTATTTCATTTAATTCTTAGGAAAATACTTAAACAAACAAACAAAAAAAACCCCAAGATCAAATAAATTAAGTGGCTTACTCATGACTTCAGAGCTAGTAAGTGGATGAAAAGGATTTGAAACTAAATCATTCTGACTCTATCTGTATTCTTTCCATACTACCATCTAACTGACCTAGATACCCTGAAAGAAAAGAGAGGGAAAAGGGGGGATACGAATATATATTGATTTTAACTATTATAAATGAGAGCTTGGTATGACAGTAAGATAATCTAGAAAGAAAGAAACAGCTTTGCCAGTGATGTTATTAAACATCTTCACATAACCTCTTCAACATGCATACAATTTTTGACAATCATATTACCTGTTCAGTCATTAGAAAACTGAAATAAATCTTAGGAATAGCTAAAATTTTAGTTGTACCACATACCAAAAGATGAGCTATAGTCAGTTCATGGTTATGCTCACTGTTCTGGTATAGTATACTACTGAAATTTTATCTAAATTGAAAAGAATTTTTTACAATACACCATTAAAGTCAGTTGCCATACATATGCTACATCCTAAACAAAAGAATGATAAGAAAAGTTATAAAATAAAACTTAGAAATACTCGGAATTTTTTTGTTTTAGTAACAATGAGTAAAAGATAAGTATCCTTTCAAAGAAAATGTGACGTACAATACCTGCGGGTCCTTGGTGGTTTTGGAGGGGGAGAATCTTGTTTGTCAGGATCTATGGAGCTGACCATATTTTCAGTGTTAATTTCATTCTGCCAAGAAAAAAAAAATGCTTCATTAAAGTTAAGGGAAAGATCATTTTCCTTCCTCATGTTTCAAATAAATTGTTACTGGGCTTGTGAATTTTTAAAACAATGCTAATTTTGCCAAATAATAAAATAGGTGTTATGTCCTCAATATTTAAGCCCGACAGACCAAATTCAATGAGAAAAATTAATATCAAAAAAACAGTCCATATCCAGTTACCAAGAAAATCAACCGTGTAGAACAGCATTTCAACATATTTCAAATGCTACTGTAAAGAAACAGATTTCCCAAGAAAATAAAGATCCAAGAAGATCTTTTTTTCAGGCATTACTACCACTAGATTCGTAATGTGCACATAGGGGGGAGAAAAACAAGGTAAGTCTTATATCCTTCACCTTTACCAGACTTTTTTGGGACTCCTGTTGCTACCTACTACTTTAAAAGGGATGATCCTGAGTCAATACAGTTCTTATACAACCTATAAGAACCTCAGGTTGTATTTAAGATTGTGAATAGAGGAGATGTGAAATTATTATATAAAACATTGTCTTGAATTAGTTTCAGCCTCAGAAAGTACCTCATTTTTATATAGCTAGGCTATGTTAATTCTGGGCCAGAAGACAAGAATGGTTTTCACCCTTGCCTACATCTCGGATAATAATAGGAAAAAAGCCATCTTTGCATATACTATAATCAATTAAGGAACTCTGAAACTGTAGTTGACTTTTTTTTTTTTTAAGTCAAAAGACACTTCTACCATGTCCATCATGGCATCTTCTTTGTCTATATAACTGTTTCTTGCCAGTGTCCTTTTTTACTAAGTACTCCCAACAATAGGAAACAGAGACCTCAAGTTTACAGCAACTTTTAATGGACCCTGTTTCCTAATATCAGATGCATTAGAAGTGCCTTACACATCTTACTATGCATCTTGTTCTGACCAAAACAAGAGTTACATTATGAGACTGAAAGCTTGCATCCTTTAATTACAGCTGCCTATCAAATCGGAGGCATCTGCTGCAGGGATATCTGCTATAGATAGGATAACCACATAATTTATTGTCCAAATCAGGGCTTTTACACCTAGACAACAAGTATAAACTGGTTTTGCTTCGAGTAAATCAGGACTTTGTTACCACACTTTTAGATCCTCAGATATTACCAGAATTTAAAGAATCTTCTCATCATAGATTACTCTCACAAATTAGTGATTCATTTGCTTATTATTTCTATTAATTAAACAATCATATTCCCATAATAACACTCATTAATATTTTTGTACCAAAATCTATAAATATTCTTATTAAGTAGGTTAAATAAAAATTAGTGAACTGTTGTTTCTAACCTACAAAAACACATCAATTTTTTACAATTTCAACATAAACAGCCTAATGTCATGTCAAATCAGGTTTTGCTGCCAAATACCAAACACACACACACAGACACACACACACACACAAACCAACTGTAGGTTTTCAGTGCATTTTAGATTTTGGAACAGCAGGTAAGGCATGGTGGATCCATATGTGAAAGGCAATGAACAGCACTGGAAAGGATACAAAAATGTACAGGACATAGCCCTTAACCTCAGGAACTGTACAGTCATCACACACAAAAGTGAAAGGGTAATAGTAAAACCATAAAGTGGTAACATCAGTACAATGAAGCTATGAAATCAGAGAAAGGAGATGTTATAGGTGAGAATATTAAGAATATACTTGGAAGTTGAAAATATTAAGGTAGCATGTGTCAAATGGCATTAAGGGGTGGATAAGACACTGACAACAGAGGATGGAAGTATGGAACAGGTAGGAATGGAACAGGAAGAGAAAGGAAGGGTATTTGTAAGCAAATGACTGCATGTGACAAAGGAAAAGGTGTCATGAAGGATTCCTCATTCTGGGTGAATGAAAGCTATTAACAGAAAGGGACAAAACAGGAAAAGAACTTCTGGGGGAGGTAAGCTTTTTGAGCATGTTGAATTTCATATGATTAAAGGAATCCATGTGGCAATGCAGAACTGCAATTCAGAGAGCCACTGCCCCACGCAGCATGAACAAAACCTCCTAGTCACTAGACTTGAGAAGAAAACAATGATCCTCTTGGATTCCTAGTTTTTACCTACAATAATGTTTGCTGTACTTTTATATCTTCTGATCCTCTTATATGTACAGCTTTTGTCCCCACACTTGTCCTAATGTATACAGCTCTCTTTGGCTGCTTTTATTACCACTTAAAACAATCACCAACTTTTGAAGTTGAAAGGAATTTTACAAATTAAAGAATCTACTGGAGATTAGGTTCTAGTGTATTCTTTTGTTTCAAGCAGAGCTTGCTAAAGCTTTTTTTTTTAAACTTTTGACCACCTTTTCCCATTTCGCTAAAGTATATTAATATTTTTTGTGTATTAATATTTCCACATAACAGCTTTATCAAGGGCCACAAAAGAAAAAAATCAGGTCTTCCCTGGTGGCGCAGTGGTTGAAAGTCCGCCTGCCGATGCAGGGGACACGGGTTCATGCCCTGGTCCGGGAAGATCCCACATGCCGTGGAGCGGCTGGGCCAGTGAGCCATGGCCGCTGAGCCTGCGCTTCCGGAGCCTGTGCTCCGCAACGGGAGAGGCCACAACAGTGAGAGGCCCGTGTACCGCAAAAAAAAAAAAAAAAATCAGAACCTAATTATCAAATATATAAGGATATATTATCAGCTGCAGAACAAAATAAATATTAAAACAAGGTGCTTTAAAAAAACTTTACATAGGAAAAAAATTCAGAAGTCAGTAATATCTAAAATGTACAACACAAGCATAACAGAAGGACCATAACACAAACTATTGTTGCTGTTACTCACCCTAGAACTGAAAATTCTGGTGTCAACTGGTGGTAGTATCTTTTATATACAAGATAAAAAGGCATGTGCGCATACCTTAGAGATGCTTGCTTACTGAGGTGTTTCTAAATCCTAAGTCAAATGCTACTGGATTCCAAAATAAATTTTCTCTTTACATCTTCTACTCTGAGAAGTGATTTTAGTTGTAAATACCTCTAACAAATAACATTTATCATAGAGTCATATTGCTGATTAGCATTTCAAACTAAAATCTCTACAAAAACAATTTTGGGACATTGAGCTTTAAGAGCTTTTTAAATATTCCTTCACTTTACTTCTAAATTAAGTTGTCAGAGAAATAATAAATGGAGATTTATGATTGTTTTTCAGAGCATAGGTTCAGAAAGATAAGTAACATATTTCAAATCATTTTACTCAACCACACAGCTCTAAGATAATTTTCCCCGACTTCTTAGATCCTACATTTTCTCTAACTGGGATTTATGGTTTCCAACCATATATAAACATGTTATAAAAACAGTCATTTATATTTTAAAGTACCTAGAAAATAAGATTCCTTAAGTGGAAAACATTAAAAAGTTATCTAGAATGATACGCTATCTTTTTCTCCTATCCACTTGTCCTTCCACGTTTTCATCCATTCATCCATTGAGATATATAGTACTAGACATTATGGTACACAACCTTTGGCAAAGTATTTATTCTCATAAAATATAGTTTCTCAGAATGGATTCTATAGAAAATTGTTTTTCCCTTTTGCAAAATAGGAAAAAACATCTTGTACAAATGGCAAATTCAGCAGTCATCATGTCAGCTTTAACAAAACACAAGGACATAATCTAATATTTTAAGTTCAGTTAGCAAGCAAACATGTAGTGTGTGTCTCCCATATAACCAGGCAATGAGATAAGAAAGTAGGACTGAAGTAACCACTATCTGCTATTGGATGCTATTTCATCTAATCTCATATAATGTATGATTCTTCTTGTATTCCTTAGGGATTTGTAAACCTTTGACCTATTAGACAGAAACAATCTATAACAAAATTGTAATTGTAGTGTGGAGTTCAGGCTAGTAAAAAGGAAGTTTAATTTTATGAATAAAACCTAAAAAAAAAAAATCAGGTAATGAGAAAACGAAGATGAGAGAGTAATGCAATATTTTTCACTTTTTTTGGAAATAAATATAGTTAAAACCTTTAAAAATACAACATTGAACATTGCCTTAAAATTTTTTTTCTAGCAAAGGCAACAAAAGCAAATTTAAGCAAGTGGTATTATATCACACTAAAAAGCTTCTGCATAGCAAAGGAAACCTCAAGAAAATGAAAAGGCAACCTAACAAATGGGAAAAAATATTTGCATATCATATATCTGATAAGGGGTTAATATCCAAAAAAATATAAAGAACTCATATAATTCAATAGCCAAAAAACAAAAAACAAAAACCACAAGTCGATTAAAAAGTGAGATCATTTGGGGCCTCCCTGGTGGCGCAGTGGTTGAGAGTCCGCCTGCCGATGCAGGGGATGCGGGTTCGTGCCCCGGTCTGGGAGGATCCCATATGCCGCGGAGCGGCTGGGCCCGTGAGCCGTGGCCGCTGGGCCTGCGCGTCCGGAGCCTGTGCTCCGCAACGGGAGAGGCCACAACAGTGAGAGGCCCGCATACCACACACCAAAAAAAAAAAAAAAAAAAAAAGTGAGATCATTTGAATAGATGTTTTTCCAAAAAGACATGCAGATGGCCAACAGGTACATGAAAAGGTGCGCAACATTACTAGCCTTCAGGGAAATGCAAATCAAAACCACAATGAGACCTCACACCTGTCAAAATGGCTATTATCAAAAAGAGAAGAAAAAAGTGTTGAAGAGGATGTAAAGAAAAGGGAACCTTTATGTATTGTTGGTGGAAATGCAAATTGGTGCAGCCACTATACAAAACAGCACGGAGGCTCCTCAAAAAATTAAAAATAGAACTATCATATGATCCAGCAATTCCATTTATGCATGTTTATCTGAAGAAAACAAAAACACTAACTCTAACTAAAGATAAAAAACACTAACTAAAGATACATGTACCCCCATGTTCACTGCAGCATCATTTACAACCTAACTGTGCAGTGATGAACAGATAAAGAACATGTATTAAAAAGAAAAAAAAGAAAATGTAGTGTGTATACATACACACACACACACACACAGAGGAATATTATTCAGCCATAAAAAAGAACAAAACCTTGCCATTTACAACAACATGAATGGAACTTGAGGGCATTATATCAAGTGAACTAAGAGAAAAGACAAATGCTGTATGAACTCATATGTGGAATCAAAAAACAAAAAAATGAACTCAAAGATACAGAGAACAGATTGGTGCTTGCCAGAGGTGGTGGTGGTGGTGGGGCCCAAAGTGGGTGAAACAGGGTCAAAAGTTGCAAACTTCCAGTTATAAAATAAGTAAGTTACAGGCTATAATGTACAGTTTGGTGACTATAGTTAATAGTACTGTATTTTATATTTGAAGATTCCTAACAGGGTAAATCTTAAAAGTTCTCCCCACAAGAAAAAAAAAATTCTGTAACTATGTATGATGATGGATGTTAACTAGACTTATTGTAGTGATAACTGAACAATATATGCAAATATTGAATTACTATGTTGTACACCTGAAAGTAACATGTTACATGTCAATTATATCGCAATAAAAATTAATTAAAATCTTTTCTAGCTGATTCACTTTGCTGTACAGCAGAAACACAACATTGTAAAGCAACTATACTCCAATAAAAATTAATTTAAAAAAATTTTTTTCTATACATTAAAAAACTTTTTCACTTCTAGAAATAAGGAAATGGTATAACTGAAGTATAAAAACCTTAACTTTGAAATTAATATTGCATTTATGGAAAAAAATATTTTTCAATTAAAGTTTAAAGAAAAAGTAGCCTATTTAGCTTTTTGAAATATTAAAGGAGCCTCAATTTAGATAAAATTATACACAGTAATATATAAGCATTCTATTCTATATTATAAAATATTTGGCTTCATTGAGCACAGGTTATAACAGGCTTTAGTTAAACTAAAGGGAAAACAGAGATGATAATATATGAGGCATAGTTGCAAAATGATTTCTATGTTAACAAAGGAAATAAGAAAAAATTCACATATATGAATCTTTAAAATCTGGAACTATCACCTGTCTAATAAAGGAAATACACTGTCCCAAAAACCCATGGATTAATATTAGATTATTTTAACACACTGAGGTAAGCATTTGGTTAACAAATCTCTCATTTGTAACATCAAGAAATTTCAAACAGTCTGGGAAATTACCAAAACCATACAAAGGGGAAAAAGGAAAACAGCGGTTATAAATTTTGCCACTAATTTCCTCATTTTACTTCAGTTATTGGAGCTAAATTGGTTTATCATGCGATAGTCATCTTAGGTTCAATAATAAAGATGTAAAGAAATTCATACAAAAAAACAGCCTGATACCTTCAAGGATAAGATGATATATAAAGGAAATAAAACAAATACCTTAAACAGAGGCGAAATGAGAACACTGTGAGAAAAGAGTACTTTTGTCAGGTCAAAAGTTTGAATATCTGGGCCCCCCTGGTGGCGCAGTGGTTGAGAGTCCGCCTGCCGATGCAGGGGACACGGGTTCGTGCCCCAGTCCGGGAGGATCCCATATGCCGCGGAGCGGCTGGGCCCGTGAGCCATGGCCGCTGAGCCTGCGCGTCCGGAGCCTGTGCTCCGCAACGGGAGAGGCCACGGCAGTGAGAGGCCCGCGTACCGCAAAAAAAAAAAAAAAAAAAAAACTTCGAATATCCAATAGATTCTAACGCTAAAATGACAGTGAACTAAAACAAGCCCCAAAGGGACCTAATTATGGTCCTATATTTCTACATAATTAAAAAGCATATACAAAATAATGACAAAGCTTTATATCATCATGACCAAGAACAAAATAAAATTCAGGTAGAATCAACTTAGAATTACTTTGGTTGGATGGAAGGGGAGAGAGAAAAATGCAGTTAATTTGTTAAAAGTAGTTTACACTTGAAACAATATTGAATTATATAACTTTTGACTGAGATCAACATTCATAACTATATTTTACTTAGAATATTATTTAACTTGTAGTGGAGTCATTATATATCCGTCAAAATAGAGATTCAAAGAGGAAGAAGGAAAGGAGTTAAAAAATCAAAGTTAAATAAAAATAATAACTGTAATGGATATTCTCAGATAAAACACAAGATGGCAATTAAAAAGCTAAATATCACATCTTGGTAAAAAGTAAAAGTTTTCTAAAATTAATAGGTGAAGAATACCTACCACTCCATCAGCAATTTTCTGGGCTCCATGAATTTCATATAGTTGTAGCTGTTTTTCAAACAGTTGGGCGATAGCTCTATGAACAAGCTCATATTGCTCCTATTAGGGAGAGGAAATGATAAACAAGGGGAAAGACATTAAAAAAAATAAGGCATTTATAAAAATATAGTTTATAAAGTGAAACAAAAAACTATACCTTAGTTTGTACTGCAGAATGCCTCTGTGTTCTCATTTCTTGTATTAAGTTGAAAACATTAAATTCCTCTGGTATTTTCTAAAACAAAGAATTTAAAACATGAACTGTGAACAACTGTTCAGAAAAAACAGTAAAATAGTCTTCAACTCAGCTTTTCACACAGACCTTATATACGTGCTGGGTAACTGAAAATTTATTGAGCACTATCTATCATGAATCAGAGACTGTGCTTAGTCAAGAACTAATCTTGACCCTCAGCACTCAAGCTAGTGAGCTAGATATGTGAACAAATAAATGTCCAGCGAACGCATGGTTGCAGTGCAGTGGGAATAAACATGCTGTGACTAACTCTGGTGTGTGAGTGAAAAGTGAAATATACATAAGCATGGCGGATTAAATGTATAATCTATTTGGGGAATTGAGAAGCTTGATGTAGATAAAACTGACTAAAAGACGGAAAGAAGGACAGCAATTCAAAGGAGGAGAAAAGATAAGGCTACTTGGCATCAGACTGCAAACATAATAGAGTCTGAACTCATTCTATAGGCCAGTGTTTCCTGGGCTGGCTACATAATGACCAGCTAAGAGAGCTACATCTCTGGAGACTGAAACATCCTAGACAATTCGTTTGTACATCTGGAATTATAACGACTGCAACAGGCAATCGTGACATGAGCAGATCTGATATTCGGGTAACTTTTGTAGCAGGGAAGATGACAGGGAAAAGGGGAGAAACTGGTGGAGGCTTACTGAAGCAGTCCAAAAAAACAGAAAGATAGATTTAAGGCACATTTCTGAGGCAGAATTACTAGAACTTGGTGATCAACAAGAATATTTTGGAGTGATAAAAGAAGACAGAAGAGTTAAACATGATTTCCAGGTTCACTGCTTGGGAGTCTTTATATACACCAGAAGATTTTTATATCAGTTCCTCAACTAAGGCTTAAGATTATATTTATGTTACGTCAAACTCAATCAAATGGGGACTGTGTTCAAAATACACAGCTTTTGAAATGACAAGGTGTTTGTTTGCTAGTATTCAACCAAATGCCTCTTCCCGCCCCAATTTTAATCTTTGACTTTTATGTTAAAATGTGTTAAAATCTAGCATTTTTGTTCACTTAAAAATTTTCATACGAGTGTTAGGAGATGACTTGTTTAGGGGGAATACAAAAATAAAATTTAACAGAGGGCTTTTTGAAAAACTGTTTAAAATTTAAATATTCCAGGGCTTCCCTGGTGGCACAGTGGTTGGGAGTCTGCCTGCCAATGCAGGGGACACGGGTTCGAGCCCTGGTCCGGGAAGATCCCACATGCCGCACAGCAACTAAGCCCGTGCACCACAACTACTGAGCCTGCGCTCTAGAGCCCACAAGCCATAACTACTGAAGCCTGCGCGCCTAGAGCCCGTGCTCCGCGACAAGAGAAGCCCAGTCTGCAATGAGAGGCCCGCGCACTGCAACGCAGAGGAGCCCCCGCTAACTGCAACTAGAGAAGGCCCACGTGCAGCAATGAAGACCCAACGCAGCCAAAAGTAAATAAATAAAATAAATTTTAAAAACAATTAAATATTCCCTAAGCAAAAGTGAAAAATGGAACGAAGGCAGGGAAAAAAAGAATGGAAGAAAGAAGGAAAAAGAAACTAAATATTTTATTATTCCTATTTTATATGACATAGATTGACAAATTCATAGAAACTATAAAGCTATGAAGAATAAAAGCTTCTCCCTAATGCATAGAAAATAAACATACTATAGAACCAGCAAATAAACCAAATCTACATACAATGAGGAGACTTGTGGTTTTCAAATCTGTAATGAGGGCTATGTCTTTATATTCTCCATAATATCAAACCCAATTTCTTGGAAATAGTACTGGTAGCAACAATAATACCAGGGATAGTAAGAGAAACGAACATTAAATTTAGCACTTGCTACATGTCACACATAGTACTGAGGAACTTTACAAACTTTCTTAAGAACTTATTTAATTCTTTGAGTTATTAACATTATGATTCCCATTTTCAGATAAAGAAATTGTGGCACAATGAGATTAAGTAAATCGACTAAGATCCCACAGCTAGTAAATGAGAGAGCCAGAATTTTAACCTGGGAAGTTTGGCTGCAGTTAGCATTCTTAACCACCATACTATATAATGTTTCCAGTTAGGCATAAATATTTACTGAATTGATTATACTTATACATAGAATAAATATATAAGGCAACAAGAGTGCTGTATTTGGACAAGTCAATGCAGAGTTTACATGCCTAATGTAGGTATTAATTCATCCAGAACACATGGATGACAATATGTTTATCTTGCTGCCCAGTGTATTACCTCAAGGTAATACATCATGTAATGTATTACCTCAAGGTAATACATTATGTAATGCATACATCATTTATACCTTTCACTGCCTTTATCTCTTACATAGCAAAGTTCTAAAAAAGTAACATGTATAACAAAACATATGCTATAATTTACCGCAATTAATTATCAAGTTTGAAAATCATAACAGATCAATTAGATATAATGATACATAAAAATTATTCTTACCCCAGCTTTTAGTAAATTCCACGTATAATCTATGGCACAAATGGCACCTGTTCTTCCACAGCCTGCACTATAAATATGAAATTTGAAAAAACAATTTGATTTTTGAGATAAAAGGACCGCTAAATACATGGGTGGACATGTAAATATTCAGAAGCAAAAAATCATTTAAGAAATCTGACAAAATTCTACTTATTTAGTAAACAAACTACAACTTAAAGCGTGTGCATGTCAAACATCCTTAACATTAAGATTTATATCTTGTTTTCATTTAATTTAAGGAACTTCCAAAAGTAACTCACAGAATACCTAGAAGCCTTCACTTTGAAAGTCTGTCTACCTCAGAAAACCTTGGCTAGCTAACAAAATACCTTGCAGATACAAATTTATACTATGTTCTGATGGCTCTGGTGCTTTAGAGTAGAGAAAACTACATCATTTCAATTGCAAAAGGTATAGGAAAGAGGAAGAATCCTACAAGCCCTAGAAACTGGTTTGAACACCAGCAGTGATTTCACTAAAGAAACAAAGGCCACTAATGCTCTCTAATCTCCTGAAGAACTAATAGAACCTGGAGAATGTAAAGTAAAATACCACAGGGTAGTTATTTTAAAATATGACAGAAATACTTTAAAGCAACTGATTTTCAGCTAGAGGGAGGCATATGCACCTAAGGATTGAGAATCACTATGAGTAATTAAAGATGTTACTGACATCACTGGAATAATTTTAGGCAGAAAAAAAGTTGGGCAGCACTTTAATGTGTATTTTGAAACTTTTAGAAGTATCAGTAGTTTGTTAAACATGTAATCTAAGAATTCCTGATAAAGCACATTATAAGCAACTTAGCATGGTTTTTAAAAAGCTCTTAACAATAAACATTAATAATATTAATTCTAAACCACTGATATGTTTGTCAATTCCACACATCAGAACGTTTCTAAAATTCTGGAGTTAACAGTTACTAGGGCTAAATGATATATATTTAAAACTTGATGGTTAAAAGTGTGATATTACAGAGACAAAGAAAACCAGATCAATGCAACACAATAGAACATTCAGAAACAGATTTGAGTATATTTAAATATTTATTACATAATGGTGGATTCTCCAATTAAAGCGGAAAGACTAGACCATTCAATAAATAGTACAGGGAAAGTTAGTTAATGCAAAAATTAGATTCTTACCCTTTATCTTAATCACAAAAATATTCCAGATGCATTAAAAATATAATGTTTAAAAAAACCTACAAGTGTATTTTTACGCACTACTGTGTTAGGGAAGGATTTTCTAAGCATATGTCAATGCACACAAATCGTTAATGCAGATATTCACAATTATGTATGGTAAAACACAGGCAGAATAAAAACCATGAAAAACCAGAGCACTTACAACATGACTACACATTAACATCTTCAACATATAAAGGTATATAAAGAATTCATAACGTATAATTACTGAGATGAAAATCACTGGCAAAGTAAACAAACAAGCAATTCACAAAAGAATATAAATGACCAAGAAAAAAAAAAGCTTGCCTGTCACACTGACACTGAAACAAAAAGATAAAAGTACTGGGAAGAATATGGGGAAATGGGTATTCCCACAAACAAACCAGCAAGTGGTATGCTTAATTATAATGAGCATCAAATTTATGGATAACAAATTCTAAAATATATACTAAGAGTATGAAAAAGTTCATGTCCTTTAACTTAGAAATCCCACTTTTAGATATCTATTCTAATGAATTACAGATGTGTTCAACGATTTCACCATAAGATTGGCCACTGGGTATTTAAATTGTTGTTTAAAATAGCTGAAAATGAATGGGGTAATAAATGAAATGCCAAGAAATGGAGGTTAAATATAAAATACAGTGCAGTCATAATGTATTCCAGAAGAAAATTTATATGACTTAGAAAGATGTATGTAATATATGAAATGGGGAAACATTCTTAAAAAAAAATACTATACACACATTGAAAGCACATACACTAAAATTTTAACAATGGTCATCTCTAGTGGGATTGTGAGTGACTTCTTCCTTTTATGTTTGTGCTTTCTAAGTTACTACAGTTACCATACGATTTTGGTTCAAAAATATTAAATGATCAATTTATTTTTTTAAAGGAAAATCTTCCTATCAAATTGGATTTATGAACTATGTACATTGACCGGACAATATTAATATAACAGGAAATAATTTCAACTAACTTGTAAAGAAGTTAAGCCAAAGCAATTTCTTTATCTTTTAATTCTACAATTAAATAGATCTTTTTCTTTTTACCACTACTTAATTAAAAAGTCAACTAACCGGGCCTCCCTGGTGGCGCAGTGGTTGAGAGTCCGCCTGCCGATGCAGGGGATACGGGTTCGTGCCCCGGTCCGGGAGGATCCCATATGCCGCGGAGCGGCTGGGCCCGTGAGCCATGGCCGCTGAGCCTGCGCATCCGGAGCCTGTGCTCCGCAACGGGAGAGGCCACAACAGTGAGAGGCCCGCATACCGCAAAAAAAAAAAAAAAAAAAGTATCTTGGGCCTCCCTGGTGGCGCAGTGGTTGAGAGTCCGCCTGCCGATGCAGGGGATACGGGTTCGTGCCCCGGTCTGGGAGGATCCCATATGCCGCGGAGCGGCTGGGCCCGTGAGCCATGGCCGCTGGGCCTGCGCGTCCGGAGCCTGTGCTCCGCAGCGGGAGAGGCCACAACAGTGAGAGGCCCGCATACCGCAAAAAGAAAAAAAAAAAAAAAAAAGTCAACTAACCACAGAATTAACTACAGAAAAATAATTTTAATTAACCAGATTGTTAACTTATTCCCACATCTCCATCAGCAAGCCACCTTTCTGGCCCATAAATAAAAAGAAGCCCTTTCACTTCACTAATAATAGGCATCACAATCCAACCAACTGTCTAAGAAAACTATCTTTGGTGTTCCATCTCCACTAATATCTTTTAACTATTTAATTAACCAGTAAATCTCTGAGTCTGAAAAATTTCATTTATTGATGCTTTTTATAACAAATGTGAATGAGATATAAGTCACTTAAAAAGATAAACTGTAGTTTTATAAGTACTATGGTTTTAAGTTTTTTAGAAGCATTGAACGTAAAATAAAAATTAAGAGAAGAAAAGCTGCCTCAGGATTCAAATAGCTTTTACTATTTGGAAACCCATATAATGACCTATCTTAATGAAATTCCAAAATTTAGGTTTCAAAATACCATACATTACCCATATTATAATGCCACCTATATTTCAAAGTATTTAAATATTTAGAAAATTCTTTTGTACCTGCAATGAATACAAATAGGCACATCTTCATGTTCTTGGTATTTCCTCATTAAGCTTATCATGTCCAGAATAGAATCAAACGATGAGGGAACATCATGATCTGGCCAGTTCACATAATGAAACTGATATAGCCTACGAGATTCCTTCAAGAATAACAGAAATTCAGCCATTATGAAAATATACTTGCAAATTTTAAAGCATACAGAAAAGCTGCAAATCTCACTTTACTGCCATTTCTAAGATATGTAATTCATATTTAGCACTTTCTTAAAAAAATGACAGCCTACATTTATCACATATAAAGTATTGATGTGAGGGCTTCACATGTAACAATTTACCTAATCCCCATGTAACACCATGGGGAAGGTATTGTTAATACTATCCTCATTTTATAGGTAAGGAAATTGAGACAGAAAGAATAGCATGCACAATGTTTCACAGCAAGTGACAGATACGGGATCTGAAACCAGGCAGTCTTACTTCCAAAACCTACACTTTAACCATTATACTATGTATACTACTCAATTAATCTACAGTATTAAATGGATGAGCAATATACCATAAGCATTGTTTTAGAATCTATTGTAATCAGAAGACGAATAGACTATTTAAACCAAAAAGAAAATTAGAAATGAACTTGTCCAAACCCAAACCTACTCAAATTATGGTGTGGGCTGCCATCCATCTCCCTACCCTTTCAAGGGATCTGTGAGCTTCACACTATTTTTATAATAATACTAAGGTGTTATTTGCCATTTTCATTTTCATTCTCATTCTCTCATGAGTATACAACAGTCTTCTCAAGGCCATATGATTTAGGATGATGTCATCACTTGGAAAGGTGATGGAATGTCTGCTTGTATATTCATGCTTTTAAAAAAACTCAGTTTTAATTTCAAATATAGTAAATATTAAAAGATATAACCCACAGAAACAAGAGCTCTTTGGAATCTTCAGCAATTTTTAAGAATGTTAAAGAGTCCTGACATCAGAATGTTTTGAGAATGGCTATTCTGGTGTTTAATAGAAAGAGCACCACTTGGAATTCAGGTAAAACTGTATCCAAATTCTACTTCTGCCATTAACTGAATAACTTCAGGTAAGCTACCTAACTTCTCGAAGATTCTTTATCTTCATCTATGGGCAACAGAGATAGCAGTACCTACCACTATGAAGCAAGGAGGGTTGAAATGCCTGATACAACACTGAAGTTCAGTAAGTTACCTATCATTAATATTATAGGTTAGAAAATAGCAACCAAATGATAATAACTGACTCAACTAAAGGGAAGTGATTAGTCAGGTCAGGGGTTGCTAAGAGTACTGGAACCATGTCTACTTATAAACAGGAAGGAGTTGTTAAGTATGCTTACAATGCACTGTCTGGGGAAGAATGATGAGCTTCATGGCCAAGCTTAATTACTTACAGTGATTTAAAATTTAAGATAATAAAAACAGAGAAATTGAGGAAGAACCGATAGGCATTCTCTAATGCCCATCGGATTTTTCTTTGATTCCTTCCTGGAGAAATTATCATTTTATATAGCTCTGAAACTGAAGTCATGGGCCTCTAGTGAAAACAAGTTATATCTAAATGAAGACTTAGCGTTAATAGTGGCTTGTCTCTTTCTAAAACATTGTAAACTAATAAAAGTGGGTAATAATTATGTAAATAATACTATAATCTGTTTACTGCAATAGAGGAAAAATATTTGCAGCACAGAAACCAACTATTCCAAATACAGTAAATTTAATTTAGAGAAAGTTGTTCTAAGTAAGTAATTATATGACTTTAATTGATAAAACATAAGGCTCAAGATAATAAAATATTACATCTGATTTTCTTCTTCATTATTTTATATAACTAAAAAAATCAACAAACCTCCTTAACTATGTAAGGTAAGATAGTATACTATTTATATATATCCTCTCTTTAAAAACTATCCTTAGAAACTGTCTCTAAATGGAAAATACTTACATTCTGAAATTCAAGTAAGAGTGTCCTAATGAAGTAGTCTGTTCTTGCTTGTTCAGCTTCCTAAGTAAAGGGAAACACTTGTGAGTCAGTAGAACATTAAAACAAAAACATACACACCAAAACAAACAACAACCTCATATTTAAAGTCCACAATATGAAATTAATCTTTAAAATTCCAGGTATGCCTGATAATTATAAAAACAACAATTCTAGAAGTCATCAATTTGTTTATCTAGGTTTTTTTTTTTTAATTTATAAACAGAAGTGTCTGTTAACCAATTACTTAGCTAGGGGTCTATCATCCAACAAAATATTTGCAAAGTGACAACCATCCCCAGAATCATGTAACCAAAATAACACCTACAAACAAAATGTCACTCCTTAGTACCTACAAACATCTTCAACCATTTTATCTTTCCATTAAGCTTGATTTTCTCTACCTAACACTCAACTCTGAATTAACTGGACGCCAAATGTGGAAGGAAAAGGATGCACTCACAAAATCCCAAATTATTATTTTGGTTGATGACAACATAATCACTTTAAAAGTCTCTTACTATCATTTGTCAATAATCACTTTAAAAGTCTCTTACTATCATTTGTCAGTATATTAGAAAGCTAACTATTCTTTTTGCCTTTTTAATTAAAACTACAGACAGGGTAGGACAGCGATTGTCAAGAACAACAGGGTATGCTGCTTTATTAATTTTAAAAAATTCAATATTATTCCTGCTTTAATTTTTTAAACCATAGTAATTTATTTTGAACTTTTCAAATAACATTGCAGGGGGACTTCCCTGGTGGTCCGATGGGTAAAACTCCACGCTCCCAATGCAGGGGGCCCAGGTTCGATCCCTGGTCAGGGAACTAGATCCCGCATGCATGTTGCAACTAAGAAGTCTGCATGCCACAACTAAGAAGCCTGCATGATGCAGTGAAGATCCCACGTGCCTCAACTAAGACCCGGCACAGCCAGAATAAATAAATACTTTTTTAAAAAAATAACATTAAGAGGAAAGTCTGTTTTTATTTTCATCGTAACAGAGTATGAATGAAAATATTCGTCCAAGACTTAACCTTTTCTCACCTATAAAAGGTGAGATAAATACTTTTGCTTTGTGGGCCATAAAGTCTCTGTCTACTTTATGTTGCTGTTGTGATCGGCAAATATATAAATTAATGGGTGTGGTTGTTCGCCAATAAAACGTCACTCACAAAACAGGCAATGAGCTAGACTGACCCATGCCAGTATGCTGCTATCTGATCTAAGTGGTTACACGCAGCAACATGCTACTGAGCTCCAGCCTGCCCACTCCCCACTGTTCACCAACACTTCACCCTCCTTCTCATCCCCAAACCAAGAGAGCTCCTGATACTGTCCTGTCTCAGTCTCAAACACTCTGATTGCCAAGTATAGTCAAGTCACGTACTATGGTTATTTTCACTGCCTTGCTTTCTACTTATAAATTTGATTTTTTTTGTTTGCAACAGTGATAACGAACCCTAAGTTGTCTGAAACAACCACATGCCATACAAATTACTTTCCATTTTGAAATTTTGCTTCTTCAGCATGGATTAATTCCATTATCGACAAATCAAACCAGCTGTTACGAATCAAATCAAACCTCTTATCAAGAGGACTTTTTAAAATTACCTTTTAGTGCAACTGGAAAACCAACCCAAAAAGTCAATTCATCTTTTCCAAATTATAAACTATTTCTTACTTTTCTCCATTCATTATTATAAGTTGTTTACTATTTCTGATCCCCAACTGTAAAAAATTTTACGTTGTTTTGTTGTTGACTATTAATCACTATATGTGGTCACTTCAACTGTGACATTCATTACAATTATCTTATTACATTTACATTTACAAATGTTCAACACAACCATGCTGCACAGAACTAGGTTTCCTGGACTGTCCAGGGACTTAATATTGTAGAATACTTTCTGAACTGGTGAGGGGGTAGTGTTCCCTCACAGGAGTACAATATGGTTATGCATTGGTTTTTATTCATTCCAAACAATATGAAATGCAGTAGGATTTTTAAATTTTTTAAATTTAATCCACAAACAGTTAGTTCTAACCAGGACTTTAGAGTATTGACTACACTTTAAATCCAGGCCACTTAACTATGAGTTACAGTTAACATTACAAAAATCACACTGTATTTATAAAGGAGACTGTGTAAAACAGTCTGAGTCCTTTCTACATAAACCTAGAAAGCACTAAATTTCTGGTAGCATCAGAGGAATTCATAAGTCCTAAGTACAAATAAGTCATAAAATTAAGGACTTCTTGAATTCACCAATGGCGAGTAAAATCACAGAAATTATATTTCATTTAACCATGGAAAACAAAGTCAAAAACAAGCAATTATGAGATGGGTAATGTAATGGTTAATTTTATGTGTCAACCTGGCTGGGCCATGGTGTGCTCAGATACTTGGTCATACGTTATTCTTGGTGTTCCTGTGAGGGAGTTTTGGGGTGAGATTAACATTTAAATCCGTGGACTTTGAGTAGTGCAGACTGCTCTCTGTAAGGTGGCTGGCCCTCATCCAATCAGTTAAGGCTTGAACAGAAAAAAAGGACCAGCCTCCTCCAAGTAAGAGAATTCTCCAGGAGACTGCTTTTATCTGTAACACTAGCTCTTCTTGGTTCTACAGCAGACTGTCTCTGGACTGGAGCTGAACATCAGTTTGCCTGGGTCTCAGCCTGCCCACCTTCGGATTAGAACTATTTTATCAGCTCTCGGTCACCAGGCTGCTGCTCCTCAGCGTGAAACCGAAGCATCAGCTCCTCGGGGGTCTCCAGCTTGCCCACCCTCCCCTGCAGATTTTGTACTTGCCGGCCTCCATAATTATGTGAGCCAATTCCTTATGATAAACCTCTTTCTCTATATATATAAACATCCTACTGCTTCTGTTTCTCTGGAAAACCGTGACTAATACAGGGAAGTTATTTAATTTTCATGTATGTTTAATCATCGTATTTTGAGTTGAGTAAATAAGACAATATATTTCTTTCAAGTGATTAAAAAAGACACCTTCATGTGTAACCCTAAGCAAATTGTTGGTTCTATTCTAAAGCTTATATTTTACTTCTTTTTTGTTGTTCCTTCACTGCTTTTGTTTTTTAATTCATTTTCTCAGATTTGTGTTGTTAGTTTTAGAACTTGAATTTAATTCACTTCCACAGCTCATCAAATAGGTATATATTTTAAGTTTCATATCAAGTTTTCTGCCATAAAAGATCAATCTCTACTTTCAGGATGGAAGTTCTCAAACCCATCTTTGTACATAATTATAACAATTCTGGGGAGAATAACAAAGATATGAAAGATTAACATAATAAACTATACTTCAGCCATCAAAGATCTTTCTCATTTGTTGAATTTGAAACTAATACTTTATACCACTTTTCAAATAGATCACTCAAAGCAGTTATTTGTTTATTCTTAGATACATAACACTTATGATCAACTTATATACAAAGACTAACACAGAATTAACATAATAAGGTACAAGGAAATTAAACATTTATGAAAAGTCATTCTCAAAGCTTCTTAATTTAAAAGCAGTATAAAAACAAACATTATTATTCATCTTTGTTTATTAAGTGTAGATTTACATGAAAACATTGAAGGCTTGGCTTATATAAAACCAGGTTCATACCACATTATAATTTAATTATCAGTCTAACATACTCATTACCTGATTAAATAATGTATATAAAAATACATACTTACACAAGAAATTTTAAATGGTGCAAATGTTATAGGGTCTTCTCCATACAAAGGCCAATAGCGCTCACATTTTTTCTGTTTTCCAAAAAAAAGTTAGTAAATAATTGATAATTTGTTTTACTTGAACTTTAACAAATATTTTGTGTTCAGGTTGCTCTTCCTTCCCAGAAAACAGAAGAACTGCCATCAACAGGCAAGGAACTAGGAGCTCTCAGACTTACCCAACTAACCATAAAGGTGGGCTACCATGACCTCTCCAAGATTAGTCATAAGAAACTTATTAACATAAGTTTATAAACTGTTCATTGCTACCAGCTTGGTATATAGAGTAGACTCCAAAGATCCTCCTCTAGAAAAGAAAAATTGCTTTAAAAAAAAGTGCCTGGCACAAGGAGGTCCATTCAGTATAAAAAGTTGCCAGGCAAGTTTTAATGCTTGTAAAATGACAATCCCTATAATAACTGGCTGAATTCTTGTTAAGTCTAAAATCTGTGGCATCGTGGAAAGAGCCCTCCACTTGGTATCCGAAGAATTTTGCAAGTAGCAATTTTACTGTTTGGTTGACCTTTAGTTCCTTTACCTGTAAAAATGGGAATAATAATCCTTATCTTATATGATTGTTTCAAGTACTAAATAAAAGTTTATTTCAAATGTTCCACTGGTGGAACGCCATACAAGAATAATGTATTATTTAAACTATCCACTTTTGAGATTCTAGAAAGTGCAATCGAACAGTTTCCCCTTTTACCTTCCCATTTTAAACAGGTATAGAAATAGTAAACTATTCAATTTTCATTGGTTTCTAATATCAAGCCCCATCATTTTAGAAACTTAGGTAAGTGAATGAAAGCCTAACTTTACAGAAGATCCAGTGATTCTGATGCAAGAAATGATGCAATTTTACCAAGACCCAATAAAATGAAACCCTTTAAGTGACAATTCAGCTTAAAATAAACCTTTGGCATGGGAAATACATCAGTTCTTATTAAATTCTCATAGTTCCATATATAGTAAGTGGAATTGTTACCTATAGGCTAGAATTAACTGTAAGCTGACAATACTGCTCTCAGGGCAACAAAGTAGAACTGCCTAGTGTGTCAGTTTAGCTTAGAGTAAATACTATTAATATTTTAGAAGCCTTAAAGCCACAAACTTCATTTCCCAGTAAAGTTTACAGAAAATGATAAAATTAAATTATTTTGAAGGGTTTTTTTTCCTTGTTGTTTGGCCTAGGAAAGTTTTAACATCTTCAAACAGAAAACAGATTTATAGAAGATTAACTTAGTAAGAATGAAAGCTTGTGACTAACATGCCCCTCATTCAGATGAGCAATAACTGAGTAATGATTATATTGGTACTTATATTTCAGGTATGAACTAATTACAATTGATTCCAAAAATAATGTTAAACATCATATATACATAATCTATAATAATTTATCATTCATTTCAGAGATGAGGAAGCTGAAGCTCAGAGGGGACAGTTCAATGTACCATGCTCCAAATGCTAGTAAAGTGTAGGTCTGTTTGATTTTATTACCTGTGCTCTTTCCATTAGGTCACATTCTAAGTCAAAGTCAAGGTTATCAAATAAATTCATAGCCCTAACTGACAAAACAACAAAACTGACTACTAACAAAACACTATGAATCAAAAAAACATTAGCTTCAAAAATTTCTGCATGCAATACAACTTAATTTTTCAAGTATTATTACTGATATACAGTGAGCTTATTAATAGAATGATATGGTTGGGTGGAATGACAAAAATTACTAGTAAAAATAAAGTTTTCCAATGATTTATACATCATAACATCTCACATAACTGAAAGATGTATTATCTTGTTTTATGCAACATATCCTTTACTGAAACTTTTCATAAGAAGTTTTACAACTTAAAAATGACTTTTACTTTAACTAATGAACTACCTTTGTATAAGGAGACTTCAAATCATCACATAATTTGTGATTTGTTTCTCACATTTATAGAAGCCCACACTTAAAAATGAAGACTTAGGAATTGATGCTGCAGGAGATCACAATGGTTTTGAAACTAATTTCACATGGACAGAGTTTTTACCAATGTTAAAAATTTCAGATTAAGGAATTTTCTTCTCTTTGGAGATAACATTACAAAAATGTAGTGGTACTGGCACATAGAAATTAGAATATTCAAGCTGTAAATTGATGAAAATTAATCAGAATTATTGAATTCATTTTTATTCTCAGTTTTATTCAATCCATAAAAAGCGTTCTACTTACACCACCATTAAATATTTGAAGACTACTAAGTAACAGTACAAAATCTATTAAATGTATTTATAAAATATAAAAGTTGATGTGCTCGGGCTTCCCTGGTGGCGCAGTGGTTGAGAGTCCGCCTGCCGATGCAGGGGACACGGGTTCGTGCCCCGGTCTGGGAAGATCCCACATGCCGCAGAGCGGCTAGGCCCGTGAGCCATGGCTGCTGAGCCTGCGCATCCGGAGCCTGTGCTCTGCAAGGGGAGAGGCCACAACAGTGAGAGGCCCGCCTACCACAAAAAAAAAAAAAAAAAAAAAAAAAAAAAAGTTGATGTGCTTGGGGATTATTTGGCTCCTTTTGATGAAATAAAAGCAATTGCAGAACACAAAAAAAGAAAAGAAGTAACTATTTTAAAAACTAGGGCTAAGAGTATAATAAAAGACCAGGTATATATATTCCTAGAAATGAAGTAATAAAAAGAATACTCCACAATTATTTTAAGTGTTAATAGTTATACATACCCTTCCCATCTCAAATTCACGACAGGCCATTACAATGATCTAAAAAGAAGTGGGGGTGGGATGAGATAAAGAATGTATCAGTTAAACACAATTTTGTTTTTTCAATAAAATGTACATTTCAAGAATTATTTTTTATTCTGAGCAAAAGTATGCCTGGCCTGTCAAAAAAAAAAAAAAGTAGGTTTAATATTAAAGTATGAGTTAAAGAAATGATCAAAATCATTCCTTTGAAGTAAAGGGCTAACTAACTAAATATCAACAAATTAAATTTGGCTTCAAATAACATGATGTATTTGATATGAATTAAATTTTTTAAAGCTTATAGACTTACTTCTGTCTTTTGAAATAATATTAAAATAACGCATTCAGGATATTTACCTAATAAAATAGCAATACTTTACATACATTTAATAAAATTATTAAGGTTGAAGGTATTTAACTGTCTTTGATCATAAAGGTTATTACATTTGCTTACCCATCCCAACATTTTATAATGTAATATTTCAAACATACAGCAAAGTTGAAATAATTTTACAGTAAACCCTCTATAGGCACCATCTATTCTCTACCATTAACATTTCACAATAATTGTTTTTATCACATAGCTCTCCCTCCACTCATCTACCAGTCTATCTTATTTGGTAGTTGTCTTACTAGTACTGACATAGGACAAGATTCAAAGTATTATCACACCCTATTCTTGAAATATTTCGACAAGTTTGTCAAAATTTAATGAGAAATCCTAGCCATCAGTTGTTGTCTTTTTAATAAACATTAGCTATAATTAACATATCATTATGGCTCAAAAGTCATGTCATTACATGTAATACTTACTACAACATTGTACTCCCATATCATCCTCCAAAAATCTATTACTGTATTTGCTAAAGGTCCTTGGGTTGCCACATATGCTTTTGGCCCATAAACACCCTAAAAGGGTTAAAAGCAAATTTCATATTTATTATGATTAACAAAAATATTTCCTTACATAAATTTTAAGTTTTCAAATTTTATTAGTAATACTGCTGTTTTTGCCTAAACCATTCCCAAATAATGGCGAAATATATTTCACTTCAGCTTCTGATGAAATGTTACTACTTTTGTGTAATTATTAGACATGGTGCACAGAATTCATAATTAAACCTCCTTGTGCTAATTTTAAAATTATTAGTTACCTAGGAATTAAAAACAAAAGTCTTAGTACCTAGTCAACAAAGCTAACTCTAGCAGAAACATAAAAGCATGCATCAATTCCAAAAGATAATACTGAAACTAGCTAACAGTTCTTTCTTACTAGATTCTTCCATAACTGCCTTTAGTAACTTATTCAACTTAAAGTTTTTTAAGCACCTACTATGTATACTCTAATAATAAACCCAAGAATATATCAAACAAAATAGTGGACTAAAATACTAAACCAGCACATAATTGAATCATACAGTGGGTCAGTGTTATTAAGTGCAATTAAAAACTAGAACTTTTAACAGATGTCCTTATAAAAGAACATAAACATCAATAGTATCTGAAAGAACGAACTACCTACGTGTTAATTTTTGTTTAACCTATTAGTTTTGTGTTTTGCCATAACTGTAGTAAAATTGACTTTTTAGTAAAAACAGTTTTTATTTGAAACCATGACTGTTCAATGTTGACATAGATATTAATTTTACCATATAACTCTTACCACCTTAATATGTTTCTCAACAAAATATTATATTAAGATATATATAGGGGCTTCCCTGGTGGCGCAGTGGTTAAAAATCTGCCTGCCAGTGCAGGGGACATGGGTTCGAGCCCTGGTCCGGGAAGATCCCACATGCCGTGGAACAACTAAGCCAGTGTGCCACAACTACTGAGCCTACGCTCTAGAGCCTGCGAGCCACAACTACTGAACCTGCACGCCACAACTACTGAAGCCCAAGCACCTAGAGCCCATGCTCCACAACAAGAGAAGCCACTGTAATGAGAAGCCCGTGCATCACAATGAAGAGTAGCCCCCACTCGCCGCAACTAGAGAAAGCCCGCGCAGCAACGAAGACCCAACACAGCCAAAAATAAATAAATTAAATAAATAAATTTTTTTAAAAATTAAAAAAAGAAAAAGAACCTTAAAAAATGTATAAATACCATATATAAAATAATTGAAATTATACTGCCATATAACTAGAAAGATTCAAAAGCACAGAATAACTAACAGAACAAAACAGTCTTTTACTCAAGTAGCAGTTTGAATCTCTCTCTCTCTGCTGATAAATATGTAAAAAACTTGACTGCTTTTGATCAGAGTATCCAAAAAAGGTTATCTACAAAGACTATATTTAATCTTGCATTTCAGCTGTCACTTGAAACATAGTGACAATTGCCAAAAGTTTTTAATCTAAGTTTATATTCTGTAATTTAAAATCAGTATTACCCAGTAATTCCAGCCCTGGTAATTTATTCTAAGAAATTATTCAAAAGAATAACAATGTTCAGGGCGTCCCTGGTGGTACAGTGGTTAAGAATACGCCTGCCTAATGCAAGGGACACAGGTTCAAGCCCTGGTCCAGGAAGATCCCACATGCCATGGAGCAACTAAGCCCATGTACCACAACTACTGAGTCTGCGCTCTAGAGCCCGCAAGCCACAACTACTGAGCCTGCGCTCTAGAGCCCGCACGCTGCAACTACTGAGCCTGCGTGCCCAGAGCCCGTGCTCCACAACAAGAGAAGTCACTGCAATGAGAAGCCCACTCACCACAACGCAGAGTAGCCACAACTAGAGAAAACCCATGGGCAACAATGAAGACCCAACACAGCTAAAAATAAATAAATTAAATAAATAAATTAAAAAAAAAAAAAGAATAACAATGTTCACTGCAATATTACCATCAAGAAAATCTGGAAACAACCTATATGGTTCAACAACAGAAATTACCATGTACATTTCTGTACCTAAACTCAAGGGAACAAATGAGAAGATTTAACAATCAGTAAGGTGTTTATAAGTCTTCAATGTAAAAGAAAAAACAAAAATAGAAAAACTTTATCTCCACTATCATAAAACCAAGCAAAACTCTTTATGAATAAGGAAGCTAGAAGGAAAGCCCATAAAAATATGTCATGGCTGTGCTTTTATTTTTACTCCTTTTAGTGTTGGTATCATGTTAGGCAATTTTAAAACTTATAATAAAATTAGTATGTAGGGAGACATCAAATATGGCAGAGTTAATACTTAAAGTTAATACATACCTTAATAAAATTTGCATTGATATAGTCTGAATCTTGAGAAGGAGTCTTTAAAGTCAACTTAACTCGGCTGTGATCAACTACAAGAAAAAAAAGGATTTCATAAATTATATCCCATTGGCAAACAGGTTTTTCTCCTAACAAACCATAAACAAGATTAAATAAATAACTAAAGCTATTTACTTTAGAAAACAATCGGGGCTTCCCTGGTGGCGCAGTGGTTGAGAGTCCGCCTGCCGATGCGGGGGACACGGGTTCGTGCCCCGGTCCGGGAGGATCCCACATGCCGCGGAGCAGCTGGGCCCGTGGGCCATGGCCGCTGAGCCTGCACGTCCAGAGCCTGTGCTCCACAATGGGAGAGGCCACAACAGTGAGAGGCCCGCGTAACCCAAAAATAAAAACAATGAATGGGACTTCCCTGGTGGCACAGTGGTTAAGAAGCCGCCTGCCAATGCAGGGGACACAGGTTCAAGCTCTCGTCCGGGAAGATCCCACATGCCGCAGAGCAACGAAGCCCATGTGCCACAACTACTGAGCCTATGCTCTAGAGCCCACGAGCCACAACTGCTGAGCCCGTGAGCCACAACTACTGAAGCTCATGCGCCTAGAGCCTGTGTTCCGCAACAAGAGAAGCCTCGGCAATGAGAAGCCAGTGCACCGCAACAAAGAGGAGCCCTGGCTTGCCACAACTAGAGAAAGCCCGTGCACAGCAACAAAGACCCAATGCAGCCAAAAATAAATAAATTAATTAAAAAAAAAAAAACAATGAATGAAAATTGACTCTAGGTACCAGCAGGCTAATTTCTAACATCATATTGACCGGAAGTCTGATTGTAAAGCTGTGTTTTAAAGTTGGAGTCAGAATAAATCTCAGGAGCTCTTTTAAAATACAAATTCCTGGGCATCGTCCTAGATATACTATACAAGGGTCTGAGGTTTAAGTGTCTACAGTTTTTAACAAGCATACTAGGTGATGAACACTAACCATTTATACATAAATACATTTGCCAAAGTTCTTGTAAGGAAATCTAACTTTCATATTTCACAAGAAATTAGAAAAATTAAGTAAACTGTGACAAATAAATGAATTAAGATGATGTATGAAAAGTGCTCAATACTGCACTTCACCAGTGATACTTATTATTAGGTAATGTCCACTTAGGGTAAAAAAAATCTTTACAAGAAAGTCTCAAAATATAAATTTTATTAATTTAATAAAATTATGTACTTTTATTTTTAAAATAAAGGTAATATCAATATGATTTTTAAAAATTAGATCTTAAAGAAAGATACAAGATGAGACTTCCCTGGTGGTCCAGTGGTTAAGAATCCATGCTCCCAATGCAGGGGGCCCAGGTTTGATCCCTGGTCAGGGAACTAGATCCCACGTGCCCCAACTAAGAGCCCACATGCCGCAACTAAAGATCCTGTGTGCCGCAACTAAGACCTGGCACAGCCAAATAAATAAATAAATAATATTAAAAAAAAAAAAAAAAAGATACAAGATGAAAAGTGAACTGCCCCTGTTCTTGAATTCCAGGGCTCTCTCTTTTCCAAAAAAGACACTATTAAAGTTCCTTTTTCATTCCGAAATTTTTATGCATATACCTATATACTTTGAAAAAGCAGACAAATACAATCATACTAAACATGTTGTTCTGAACCTTGTTACTTTTCAGTTAGCAATATATCCTAGAACTCTTCCCAGAGCAAAAACAGATCACCTTACTCTTTTTTAATGTTATATGGACGTTTCATTATTTATCTAACTGGCTACACTACTGATGGGCCATTTTTTCTTACCAGACACACTACTACAATGAACACTGCAGTACTTGGATCTGTTACCGGCAGTACCAGAGGGTAATAAGTTCCTAACAGAGGAATTGCTACTTGCCCTCTAAAAGGTATATACCAACTTATGCAAGTGTTATTAGTAAGAGTAACTAACTGGGTGTTATCATATATTTTAATAGCTGACAATCTAAAAAATAAGACATCAGACCTGCATCTCTTGAATTATGCAAATGGTTGCATATTTTCATATAGTTGTTTGTATTTCTTTTACCAAAGCTGCTTGTTTATACCCTCTGAACATTATCCCCATATGTCTATGTTTTCCTGCTGATTTATATGAAATCTGTGTAAAGAGAGAAAAATCAGCCCTTGATCATAGGTAGTGCAGATAGATTTTTAAAAACTTTTCATTTAGAACTAATTTTAGATTTACAGAAAAATTACAAAAATAGTATAGAGAATTCTCATACATCCCTCACTCATCTTCCCTTAATGTTAACATCTTACTTACATAACCATAGCACAGTTATCAAAATGAGAAAACTAATATTGTTACAATACTATTAATTAAACAACAGACTGTAAACAAATTTTACCAGTTAAAAAAAAGTATCTTTTTTTCTTGCCAGGATCCCACTATACACTTTGTTATTATTTCTCCTAAGTCTCTTCCAATCTATAAAAGTTCCTTTGACTGATATTTTTCTTATGATTGGAATGAGGTTATGCATTTTGTCCAGAACAGCAGAGAACAATCATGTGTCCTCAGTGAGAAGACACACCAAGGGGTTCAGGATGTCAATGTGTCATGTTACTTGTGAGGTTAACCTTGGTCTTGGTTAATTTGGTGTCAGCTGGTGTCTCCACTGTGAAGTTACTATCTTTCCCTTTGTAGTAAATAAATATTTGGGGACATACTTTGAGCCTATGAAACCCTAAAGTAGTAGGATTATCTAAGATTCATGGTCTCTAGATTAGAAAGGGCCATAACATGTAACATGCCTCTATCATTTTGGTCCTTTCTAATCCAGGGACAATGACTATTAAAGGCAACTAAAATACAAAAAGACATACAGAAATGGTAACAGATACAAATAAACTTCTTAGCAAACTTTTTAAAAGGAAAACTAATGAATAACTAATTTATTTGCCAATGACCCGAATTTTATACATTAGTACAACGGCCCAGTTCTGCTGATTTCATTTATTTATTTTTGGTGAACTTTTCTTTGAAAATTTGTAGGAAGAGATATATAAGAAAGACATAGTAGCTTCCAATTAAAATTATGTATCTCCTTACCATGTTTCCAGGAAAGAGAATGTTTACGTGTTTATCAATGCTTTGTTTCTTATTTCATTCCATCCTACATGTCTTTTTTAAAAGCCATTTGGGATAAGAAATATACATATAAAAAATCCTATGCTTTGGGCAAATGACAATAGAATAATTCAGTAGTTAGGACAATGACAGTTAAGTAACTATATGAAGCTTCCTCTCAACCATGTTTGCTAGTAATGATGGGCCCCACCTAATTACCCTTATTCATGTGGCATGTTAGCCTCTATTCAAAGTATCTCAAAGCCAGAGACTTTGTACAATAGTTGGTTTACCACTGGATCCTTAGTAAATGTTTTGGGGATTGTGAATCCAAATGAGAACAGTGGCTCCCAAATGATAGTCAAGACTTGTGCCAAGGTGCTTGCTACATGCAAGCTGGGAATATTTTTTTAATTTTCTGTGATGGAAAATTTATGCATATACAAAAATATGATAGTATAATGAATCCCCATCTATCCATTACCCAACTTCAATAATTATCAGTATTTTGCCAATCTTATTTCACCTATGGCTAATCATACAGCAGCTGGGGACTGGGAAAAGCAAATTAAAATGCAAGATTTCCGAGTTGCATATTCTGCAGTAAGTTTGATTCAGTCAGTTCAAGATGGGGCACAGAAATGGCTTTTTTTAAAAACGAAATAATGCCCTTTGCATGCAGCAACATGGATGGACCTAGAGATTCTCATACGAAGTAAAGTCAGTCAGAAAGAGAAAGACAAATACCATATGATATCACTTATATGTGGAATCTAAAATACGCCACAAATGAACATATCGATGAAACAGAAACAGACTCACAGAAATAGGTAACAGACTTGTGGTTGCCAAGGGGGAGGGTGGCGGGGGGAGAGAAGGATTGGGAGTTTGGGATTAGCAGATGCCAACTATTACATATAGGATGGATAAACAAGGTCCTACTGTATAGAACAGGAAACTATTCAATATCCTGTGATAAGCCATAATGGAAAGGAATATGGAAAAGAATATATAACTGAATGACTTTGCTGTACAGCAAAAATTAACACAACATTGTAAATCAACTATGCTTCAATAAAAATTTTTTAAAAAGAAATGGCTCTTTTAAAAACTCTAAAGCACAGGCAAATTTTGTAGTCACTACTTCATACTATAGAATCATAGTATATATATATATTTTATAATTTTTTAAATTTTTATTTATTTATTATTTATTAATTTATTTATTAGGCTGCACTGGGTCTTTGTTGCAGCGTGGGCTTAATTGTGGTATGTGGGATCTTAGTCCCCCCCACCCCCCCGACCTATTTATTTATTTATTTATTTAGGCTGCGCTGGGTCTTTGTTGCCGCGGGCTTGGTTGTGGTATGTGGGATCTTAGTTCCCCAACCAGGGTTCCCAGCGACTGAACCTGGGCCCCCGGCACTGGGAGCACGGAGTCTTAACCACTGGACTGTGAGGCAAGTCCCAATCATAGTACATTACTGAGAATTTTAAAATCAGTATTATGCTGTGTATAACACATAATGCATACTTTAATATTCTTCATTGGTGCTGTTATTAAGCATAAACATGAATAGAAATAATTTAAAGAATATTAAAGAAATGAAAACAATCATTCCTCTCCATGGTTTTGCAGACTGCCTCTACAATCTCCCAAGAGCCCAATTCCAAATAGATAAAACCAATATTCGCTACACAAGAGGCTCTTTAAAGTAGCAACATTTTTTTCTTGAACAAACATCAACACCTATTGCAACAACAAAAATATATATTGTCACCTCCAAGCAAACACACACCTATTGATAAATCCTAGGTCTGAGAAATAAAAGGATCTCCATAATTAATATTGGGATAGGCAGAACACACTGATCCATCACTTCTAAAGGCTAGCCAACTCAGTTTGAGCCCTTTTCAACAGACAAAAGCACAGGTCATCCTTGACACAAGAGTATCTAGAAATTTCTTAATTATAGGACTAGCCTCAGTGTTCTACCATAAAATAAACCAAATCTCCAAGATGGCTTGAGAAAAAACTAAGTGATCTCTGAATAGTGAGGAAATTACTTTTAGTGGATCAAAAGCAAGGATGTCTGCTCTTGCCACTTCAAGTTAACATTATACTAGAGGTTCTAGCCAGAGCAATAAGGCGAAGAAGACACTCAGATTGGAAAGGGAGTAGTAAAACGGTCATTAGTTGCAAATCGCAAGACTCTGATATGTAAAAAATCCTAGTTTTCACAAAAAAATACTAAACTAAATATTAAAATAAATGAGTCCAGGGAGGTCAGTGGATTAAAAAAAAATCAACATGCAAATGTGTAAATTGTATTTCTATATACTAGTAATAAAGAACTTGAAAATACAATTAAAATAATTCCATTCACAATAGCATAAAGACTTTTTAAAAAGAAATACAAGACTTGTACACTGAAAACCGTAAAACATTGCTAAGAGAAATAAAGAAGATCTAAATGGAGAGAGACATTCTATATATATATTTCACACCTTCTTTATCCATTCATCTGTTGATGGACACTTAGATTGGAAGAGTCAATATGGTTTAAGATGGCAATTCTCCCTAAATTGATCCACAGATTCATCACAACTCTTATCAAAATTCCAGTAGGATTTTTTGCAGAAATTGACAAGCTTATCTCACAATTTATATGGAAATGCAAAGGACTCAGAAGAACCAAACCAATTTTTTAAAAATAAGAACACAGAGAACTTAACACTTCTTGCTTTTAAAACTTACTATAAAGCTATAATGATCAAGACAGTGTGATACTGGCTGAAGAATAAGTCAATGAAATAGAATTAGGGGTCCAGAAATAAACCCTTACATTTACAGTCAGATGATTTCCAACAAAGGAAAGAAGGCAATTCAATGGAGAACGGATAATGTTCAACAAATAGTGCTGGAACAATGGCACATGCTCAAAGATTATTTTAGACCCTTACCTCACACCATATTAAAAATTAACTCAAAATGAATTATAGACTTAAATGTAGGAGCTAAAACTATAATACTTCTAGGAATGAAATAAGAAAACATAAGAGAAAATCTTTCTGAGTTTGGATTAGGCAAAGAGTTCTTGGATTGAATATCAAAAACATGATCCATAAAACTGATAAACTGGACTTCATGAAAATTAAAAGCTTGCACACTTTAAAAAGCACCATTAAGAAAAGACAAGCTAGGGCTTCCCTGGTGGCGCAGTGGTTGAGAGTCCGCCTGCCGATGCAGGGGACACGGGTTCGTGCCCCGGTCTGGGAAGATCCCACGTGCCGCGGAGCGGCTGGGCCCGTGAGCCATGGCTGTTGAGCCTGTGCGCCCGGAGCCTGTGCTCCGCAACGGGAGAGGCCACAACAGTGAGAGGCCCATGTAACGCAAAAAAAAAAAAAAAAAACAAACAAAAAGAAAAGACAAGCTAGAAACTGGGAAAAAAATTTGCAAATCATAATATCTGAAAAAAAACTTGTTTCTAGGGTATGTAAAAAACTTTTATAACTCAACTTTATAAAACTTTATAACTTTTATGAAAGTTATGAACTTTTATAATTTTATAAAAAATCAATTTTCAAAAACTACAAATGATTTGAAGAGACTGTTCACCAAAGACAGTATACAGTGGCTAACAGAACAAGAAAAAATGCTCAACATCATTAGTCATTAGGGAAATGCAAATTGGAACCATAAGGAGATACCTCTATTATTCTAGTGGATGTGTAGAGATACCTCTACATAACCACTAGAATAATTATAATCAAAAAGACTGTCAGTAACAAGTGTTAGCAAGGATGTAGAGAAACTAGAACCCTCATACACTGCTGGTGTAAAATGGTACACAGCTACTTTGAAAAACAATTTAAGAGTCCCTTAAAATGTTAAACATAAGCTTCTGAGACTTCCCTGGAGGCACAGTGGTTAAGACCCCATGTTCCTAATGCAGGGGGCCAGGGTTCGATCCCTGGTCAGAGAACTAGATCCCACATGCATGCCCCAACTAAGAGTTCGCATGTCACAACTAAGGAGCCGGCGAGCCATAACTAAGACCAAATAGACCCAGGGCAACCAAATAAAATTTATTAATTAATTAATTTCAAAAAATAATTTTAAAAAATAAACATAAGCTTCCACAGACCCAGAAATTCCATTCCTAAGTATCTACCCAAGAAAAATAAAACAATATGTCCATACAAAGATTTACCTAGAAATGTTCATAGCAGCATTATTTATAATGTTCCTCAACTACTGAATGGATAAACAAAATATGATAGCCATACAATGGAATACTAGTGAACAACAAAAAGGAATGAACTACGTACTATTATACAACATGGATGAATCTGAAAAACATGCTAAGTGAAAAAAGCCAGACACAAAAGACTACATATTGTATGATTACATTTATATGAGATTTTCAGGAAAGGAAAATCTAGAGATGGAAAGCAGATCAGTGGTTGTCTGGGGCTGAAGATTACAAACTGGCATAGGTGAGTGACCTTTTTGGTGTGATGGAAATATTCTAAAACTATATTGTGTTGATTGTACAACTCTATAAACTTTTTTTTTTTTTTGCAGTACGTGGGCCTCTCACTGTTGTGGCCTCTCCTGTTGCAGAGCACAGGCTCCAGACGCGCAGGCTCAGCGGCCATGGCTCATGGGCCTAGCTGCTCCGCGGCATGTGGGATCTTCCCGGACCGGGGCACGAACCCATGTCCCCTGCATCGGCAGGCGGACTCTCAACCACTGCGCCACCAGGGAAGCCCTCTATAAACTTTTTTTAAAGATTGCTTTCCATTTATAGTTATTACAAAATATTGGCTATATTCCCCATGTTGTATAATACATCCTTGAGCATATCATACACCAATAGTTTATCCTTCCCACCCCCGCCCCCATATTGCCACACCCACTCCCCGTAGCCACTAGTTTATTCACTATATCTGTGAGCCTGCTTCTTTTCTGTTAGATTCACTAGTTTGTTGTATTTTTTTAATTCCACATATAAGTGATACCCTACAGTATTTGTCTTTGTCTGACTTATTTCACTTAGCATAACGCCCTCCAAGTCCATCCATGTCGCTGCAAATGGCAAAATTTCCTTCTTTTTCATAGTTCAGTAGTATTCCGCTATATCTGTATCTATATTTAAAATACCTCTTTATCCATTCATCTGTTGATGGACACTTAGGTTGCTTCCATATCTTGGCAATTGTAAATAATGCTGCTATGAATATTGGGGTGCTTGTATCTCTTCAAATTAGTGTTTTTGTTTTTTGTGGATATATACCCAGAAGCGGAATTGCTGGGTCATATGGTAGTTCTATTTTTTGTTTTTTGGGAAAGCTCCATATTGTTTTCCACAGTGGTTGCACCAATTTACATTCCCATCAACAGTGTACACAAGTTCCCTTTTCTTAAAATGGGTAAATTTTATGGTATGTAAATTATACCTCAACAAAGCTGTTTTTAAAAATATACCGTACCTGCAAGCACTGGACATGCTAAATACTCAAAGGAAATTGACAATTTACATTATTCTTATGATAGTAAGAAAACATTATCTCTAAATACTATTACTTTCAATATAGTTTTCCAAATTAAAATGACTAGAAATTTATTGGAAACTGACTTATCAAACCTTAAATAACTTAAAGGGAAAAAGGCACTGCTACTCTACCTATAGCACTGTAATTAAGAGCTCAGGCTCTAGGGCAAGGTTTCTCAGCCTCAGCACTATTGATATTTTGGCCTTGGATAATTCTTTGCTGCGGGGAGGCTGAAGCCTCTGTGTTGTAGGATGCAATAGCATCCCTGTCCTCTACCCACTAGATGCCAGTAGCAGCCTGCTCACTCCACAGCCTAGTTGTGACAACCAAACCACATCCGGACATTGCTAAATGTCCCTTCAGCAGCAAAATCACTGTAGTTGAAAACCAGTGCTCTGGGTACAAACTGCCTGGGTTTAACTTCTCACCACCCTATTAGCTGTGTGACAAGGTATTTAACCTCTCTCTGTCTCAGTTTTTCATCTGCAAAATGGCATATAATAGTACCTACCTCATAGTTTTGTTGTGATGATTATGGTAAATAGTCCATTTACTATGGAAATTGGCAAGCAATACAAACCAAGGCTTTTATTTTTCAGAGGGGCAGTTGACCAGCATACCATTGACCTTCCCCCTCTATCTCTATTTAAAATCACAAAGCTTCCCCCTTCTATTCTCAACTTTCTCTATGTACCTCCTACTGTATTATTCTCGATAGCACTAATTACTATGAGAGAACATAATATGTTATTTGAATTAACTGTCCATCACCTTGACTAGAATATAAGCTCCACGGGGCCAGGGAATTTTGTCAGTTTGTTTCCTGCTGTATCTGCAGCACATAGTATATGCTAAAAGTTTTTTATAAAATTAATGAATGAAACACAACATATGAAAACAGAAACCTGAAGCTGTTTGAGATTCATTTCCCCAGATGATAGAAAAAGAAGGTAGAGAAACTGTCTCTTTAAGAGTATGTGCATTAATTCCAGAGCACAGTAAGAGTACCTCAAGATTATATTGCTTAATTTAAAAAAACACTGTCCAGAAACCTATACTATTCACTATTCTGAAGTGAACTGGTAAGAAAAGTAGAGTAGATTTTCCAAAAGCTTAATGAGTGGTTACTATATACTAGGGATAATTGTAAGCATTTTACATGCACAAAATAATCTTTAAAAGTATTATTATTTTAATCTCCATTTCGAAGATGAAGAAACAAAGGCACAGAGAGGATGAGTCCAAAGTCATAGATAGCAAGTGACAGAACCAGGATATGAACTTCCAGAGTCAGAACTCTTCACCATTATGCTATGCTGACGCTTTGTAATAATTTTGCTACTACCAGGCACTCACAGATCCCACAGCTGAGAGTAAAGCTGAACAACAATAGAAAGATGAAGGATTAAATTTATGCAGAGAAGACAGTAAGAAAGAGAAGGAAGGAGACAGAGAGAGGAGGCGATTTGAAAAGGGATATTAAGGAAGAAGAAAATTTCAAAAATAGGGGCTGGTCAATGACATCAAAATAGTTAACAGAAAGGAATAAGCACTAAAAAAAGACTACCAAATATGGCAATTAAAGTCATTGGGAAATTTATCAAGGACATTTTAGAAGAAGAAGCTTTAGGAATGAATGACATTTTGTCAACTGTACCTCAGTAAAGCTAGGGAAAAAAGGATGAATGGAGAAAAAAGAATGCCATGGAATGTGTATATTTCAAGATACTTGAAGGAAAAGAGAAAGACTACTGGTAGCTTTAACAGATAGCAGGTATGATATAAATTTTTACTTTATAAAATGGGGACCCTTATGTATGCATGCTTTTAGAGGTAAAGGTATTTTGCTAGAAAACTATGCTATTTAAGAATATAATTATATTATCGTTATTAGAATATGATGCTATCAGTCTTAGGCATGCCCTCAGAGATGCCCTCAGAGATCATATTTAGACTACTGAGAACAGCAGACACACAGGCATGAATCATCTTATGGTTCATTTTTAATGCATAATTAATCAATTAAGGTTCTTATTGTTAATAGACAATAGGTAAGAGTTAATATTTTTAGCATTTTACAAAATGTATTCAATTATACTTATTGAATTGTCTGTATTATTTTATTTTAACAAAATAACTTCTTTGAACAGGGATTCCACAAAAGGTATTTTTACTTGGATTTTTCAGTATTTAAAAGTGAGTTAGTATCAGAGTAATTGTGATGCTTAAAGAAAAATTAAACAATAAAACAACTACAACAACAAAACTATTATCAGAAGGAAAGACAAGCACAATCACAAATTATTATCATTTATTTATTTAGAATAAAGCTAGTTTAGGCTATAAAACTGCTAATTAGCATTTCCATTTGTTCCATTAATGGCATTTCAAACTTACATGGCAGTATGTCCTTATATCTGTTCTTTTTAACATTTTCTTCTTTTTCTCCAGTGGCTGTAGGATAAATCTTTTCTGTTCTATACTTGGTTGACAATCTTCTTAGTCGCTTAAAATCAAAAAAAAGAAAATTCAAGTTCAGAAAAACATTAGTATTTCAAAATTTTAATGAAAATTTTAATGATAAATAGCTCTTCATTGAACTTTGCTAACCCTGATTCCTCACAACTCATTTTCTTGTTTTTCTAATTTCACAGTATCTCCTTACCCCTTTAAAACTAACCCTAAGATAATTTCATTTTTAGCGTAAGTGCAAACATAAGATTAATACTCCAAAGAGTAGTAAAAAACAAAAAGGGGGGGGGGACACTAGAATAAAAGTAATTTTATTTAAATACATCATTAATACACTGAATCAGAATATTTAACTCAGGGTCTCAAAAAGCAAATTTGAAAATCATGCCTAAAAGATTATGTACAAGTTTCTTGATTTCTTCTCTCAATAAACCTTGAGCACCCATGATATGCAAGCGTCCTTCCAAGGCATAAGCTAATAATTACTTATAAGACACTGCAAAACAAAGTTCTTTGACATTGAATTGGAAATGTCTAACAAAGACCAATTCTGCTTATTCACTGCATTACAGAAGTGGTTTGTGAGTTAGTGACAAATTCTTACCACATATGGCGGTAGGGATGTTCTTTGGGCTGGAATATTTCTGCATGTCAGTAATACACTTCCTGCTTTCAGAAGCACTGAAAGTCAGCATTGTGAATTGTTTAAATTCACTACTCAACTACATTGCTGAAATTTAATTTCAAAGGAGCCTGCTTTCTTCCAGGCTTAAAGACATATTGAAGGCATTCTAGTTTTACTATTCAATAAAATTATTAAATACAAATGAAAAAGAAATCTGGTAATGTTTAACTTTTTCACCATTTTATTTCTGTTCCTTGGGATGCTAATATTTAAGCAACTAAGAATATTATGTCTATATTTTTGGGATAGAACTTTAATTCAAGATCCTTAACTTACTCTTACATTGACATACTTTAACATACAACACTTGAAATAATCTTAAAATAGACCCTTACACATGGAATAGTAAGCTTTCTGTTTTTCTCTGAAAAACTACTGAACTTTATCATCACAATCTTAGAGATCTAAAGCAGGAATATTCATTTTTAAGATAAAAAGACTTAACTAGAATCTTGTTCTGCACTGGCACAATGCCAAAGCAAAATTCTCCACATTTATGATGTTATTTCCTGTAGTAATAAAGTTCTCAAAGTATGTAGGTGTACTGGGGGGTAAAAATTGTATTTAAAAAGTAAATGGGCTGTTCGTGAGGGTGTGGGAAAACCAGAACTTTGATGCAATACTGGTAGAAAAGAACATTAGCACAACCCCTAAGGAGGGTAATTTGTCAACTACAAATACACATAACCCTTTAACCTAGGAACTGCACTTCTACAAATTTGTTCTCTAGATAAATGGCACACACTCATAAATGATGTACACACAAAGTTATTTATTGCAGAATTGTTTATAACAGCAAAAGACTGCAAAAATTGGAAAAGACTATTAATAGAGGACTGGCTAAAAAGATGTTTCGGGCTTCCCTGGTGGCACAGTGGTTGAGAGTCCGCCTGCCGATGCAGGGGACACGGGTTCGTGCCCCGGTCTGGGAGGATCCCACATGCCGCGGAGCGGCTGGGCCCATGAGCCATGGCCGCTGGGCCTGCGCGTCCGGAGCCTGTGCTCCGCGATGGGAGAGGCCACAGCAGTGAGAGGCCCGCATACCACAAAAAAAAAAAGATGTTTCATTTATACAATCAAATATGACATATGTTGAAAACAAACGAGGAAGCTCTTGATATACTGTGATATGGAAAGATGTCAAAAATATATACTAAGTGTAAAAAAGCAGAGAACACAATAGTGTATATATAACTATTGGTGTTAAGAAGAAAAAAATACATTTGTATTTGCTTGTACATGTGCATAAAACATCTCTGAAACTATTAACAGAAGTTGTTGTCTATGGGGAAGAGAATGAGTTGCTGTAGGCAATGGATGGGAAGGAAACATTACTATACGTCCTTTCATACTTTTTGGATTACATGAATGCATTACCTATTCAAAAATAAAATGTTTAAAAAAGTAAAAGAAAAGACTATTCATAATTTCATTATTCCACATTAACAAAGATCCTCCCAGTTACTAACATATATATCTCACATATTTAATCAGAATTTTTGCGTTTTCTCTGCTCAAAGATTTTCATTTTTAAATATAGTACCTTAATGTATTACAAAATATTCTATGTGAATGTGACTAACAGAAGGATATCAATCCAAACAGTTGCAGAAACACAGGGGGAAAGGGATATAACTTAGGTAACTGTCAGTGAAAAAACACACATACACATATATACACACATACAAAAAAACTACAAAGCAAAGGGAAGAGGGGATGAATTTAATTATAAAATGTAAATGCACTTCTGGAATACCTGCTGCAATCACTCCAAGCATTTCTTCTTTTACAAGACAAATTATGTTATTGAGAAATGTGCAAAACAAAGTTTTTATAGAAAATGACTTCTCATTTCTCATATAATGAAACTTAAGAACACTTCTGTGTACAAATAAATATCTAATTGGAGTTTGAATTTTTATACATTCAGTTTTCTTAAAGACTAGCACAGCATGGGATGCCTTCGACTGTCATGGTTCCAATGAAGAATGTTCTATTAAAATAAGTCTACATAAGTAGTGTACTTAGAAATTTTCATACCCCTTAGAGGTACTAATCTATGATGTAGTATAAATAAAACAACGGTGGCCTATTAAACATAAAAACTGTTTCGTACTTTTAAAAATATTGGCATCAAAAAATTCTACCCAACTGTATTAAAAAGATATCCTCAAATAGGAACTTATTTCCTAACAAAAAGATCAGCTTTATAGTTAGTTGCTTGAATTAAAATTCTTGATCTGACACTCTCTGGCTATAAGACACTGAATTCATTTAACCTGTGTCTCATCCTCTGTGATCTGAGGATAATATCTACTACTCTCACCAAAGAGCCTGGCATGAAAAAATGGGCTCAATAAATGTTAACTATTACTATTGAGTAATTACTGAAACTCTTTAAATGTTATTTGCTACTACAGATTTCTTTCTTTCTTTAAATAAAACCTTTCTTAGATCAGAGATCAAAAGGAGTCACATATTCTAGGCCAATTTGTTTGCTTGGGTGTGTTGAGTATTTTAAAGCATGCTTCATTCATATTGTAAAACTTGCGCATGCTTCAGAATCACCTGGAGGGCTTATTAAAAGGAGGATTGCAGAGCCCCACCCTCAGAGTTTCTGACTCCGTAGGTCTGGGATGCAGCCTGGGAATTTTGCATTTAATGAGTTTCCAGGTGATGCTGCGGCTGCTGTCTGTGGGTTGTGCATAAGAACCACTGGTATAAGGGTATGTTCAAGAGGAAGGAGTATGGTGATCGACCGCATGGAGGAATGGATGTTGATTTTCAACAATTCTTAGATTCCTCTGGATTTTATGTACAGATTGGCAGCATTGACAATTTCTGAAAAGTGATTAGGGATTTTTCTTCGGAGGAGGAGCACAGATTAGGGATGAAGAAGGAAAAATGTAATTATCAAGTAGCAAAAACAAAGGGATGGGGAGGAGATCACTGTTGAGCAGCAAGTGGGAGCAAAAAACCCACACCACCTATAAACAAAAGTACTTAAATGAAAGAATTAAAAGGTTTTGAGGGAATTCCCTGGAGGTCCAGTGGTTAGGACTCGGCACTTTCACTGCCAGGACCTCAGGTTCGATCCCTGGTCGGGGAACTAAGATCCCACAAGCCGCGCGTGGCGTGGCCAAAAAAAAAAAAACCCACAAAGTTTTGAGATTAAATTCTAGATAAACTGGGAGGTACAGCAAACCAAAACTCCTTCCTAAATCTCTTAAAACATCAGAATAATACAAAAACGTACAGATCTGGTAGCCCTTGACACCAGCAGTATGTAATTGGTAAACAAAACACCATAAAAAGATGCTTTCGAGATTCGACTTTTAAAAATTATCATGATAATCATCTTTCTGTCTCTTTGTGTATGCTCCTTCTTTGCTTCTTAGTGGTCATTCCACTCACATACCTCCAAATCTTATACATCTTTTAAGTCCTAGCTCCTTCAGAGTTTCTTACTCCCCTCATGCAACAATAATCCTTCCCTTCTGAGTTCTTTTTTAGACTGTATATGTACTCTTGAAACACCATTTCCTTCTCTTTATGATAAATATATAAAGAGAATACATCTTATTTCCTCTACTAAACTCTAAACTCTATGAGTACAAAATTACTGTCAGATTGAAATGGGTAATGCCCTGAATCCCTGGAGCATATTTAATGCTTATATGTTAAATAAATTAATCTTAGAATAAGATTTGAATGCTGGCCTAAACAAAAGAAGATGGTTTTGTTCTTTGAATACCACACCAAATTGAGGAGACGCAGCACCACCAAAGTTCATTTAACTATATGAAGTGGGAAGTACCTACACATATCATTTCATTTTAACTTCTGACCACCATTTCCATTGTCTGTAGTGAAGTTGTCAATATGAAATTGAGAAACATGCCATAATACACTAAGGAACATTATTCGTAACTACAGTGCTACGTGACAGTTTGTATGAGAACAGCACTGAACTAAACACTAATAAAATCATTTATTAAGCTACACATAATTACACTAAAGCAAGAAAATATTTTGAATCGTTTACTGTCCTAACTGGCAAAAATATAGCTAAATGGTATATTTACATAAACTTATAGGTACTATTGACACCCCTTATCATGTGTGGCGCTTTTTTTTTAACTAAGCAAACAAACAAAAAACCTTTAAGACATTTTCAACTACCCTTAAAAGTCTTGAGAAAGTCACATAATAAACTCGTAATTCCATTCTTATCTCAGTTTCTATTCTAAAAAGCAAGCCTGATTATTTTAATTTGTCCCACGCTTAAAAACCCTCCAATGGGTCTATCACCTCCTAGATAAATTACCAAATCCTTTCATTTTAACATATTTTGAAAGCTGCCTGTCTGATTTCCCAGCTTCTACTTTCTATAACACTCTCTTACTCAGAGTATGACGCTTCAGCCATATAGAATTATGCACCACCACCAGCAGAAGTACCCTTCCACCCCTCATCATCACAGTTCTACAATTTTTCCTCTTGCTGGTGAGTTAATAGGAGGACTCTGGCTAGAGTGTTATTTCCTTTCTGAAGCCTTTCTTTCTTTTTTTTTTTAAATAAATTTATCTATTTTGGGGTCTTTGTTGTGGTGCACGGGCTTCTCGTTGCGGTGAGAAGCACGGGCTCTAGGCACGCGGGCTTCAGTAGTTGTGGTGCACGGGCTTAGCTGCTCTGCGGCATGTGGGATCTTCCCGGACCAGGGCTCGAACCCGTGTCCCCTGCATTGGCAGGCAGATTCTTAATGACTGTGCCAAGAGGGAAGCCCCTAAGTCTTTCTTGAACACTCCCTTCCTCGTTGCTCCCAGTTCCCAGCACTTAGTAGTCAACAATACTGTTTTATTACCACTTCTGAAAAGTATTTACAGTCTAATGTCTCACCCATTAGACTATAAAACTGAAAGAAGAGACTGAACTATCTTATTGTACTTTATAGCTAGTGCAATGCAAATCACATTAAAATGGGTGATTTCAAGAATTGTTTAATTAGCCTTCTCAGATAAGTCACCGAGATGTCTCTAATACATCAGAATTTGTGATGCAAACAAAAATGGAGTTTAATATTCACTGTTTTAAAGTTCCAAACAAATTACTTTCTCTTTATTTCTTAAAAACACAGACGTTTTATTCCCCAATCCTAAATCAATAACTGATTCTCAGAGGCCCCTAAAGTCACATGCAATATGACTATCTTCTTTAAGGTGTCCAGTTGTGTGTCAAGATTTGGTTCTTTAAAAGGGTAGAACAATTCCCTTGTTTATCTAAGGACCAAAGCTAGTGACAATGTGTTTGTGACACTTGTTGAATCTCTCCAGTCAAAGAGCGAACTGTCTACCCAATTGTCCACTGGGTGTCTCACAGGCATCACAACCATGTCCAAAGAGCACCACCATTCAATATCTGCTCAAGCCTCAAAGCTGGGAATCATCGTGATTCCTACCTCCGCCTCCCCTCACCGCCAACATCCAGTCAATCCATCAGCAAGCTGTGTTAGCTCCACCGCTAAAACTTATCTAATTCTCTTCATACTCACCAAACAGACTTAGAATTCAGAATAAATGTAGACAGGAACAGGTGTTAAATTTACTTGTTGGCTGGATTTTCAATCAGGACAATTAAGAAAACAAATGGACAGAAAAGTAGTAGAGCTAAAATAAAATTAAGCTAACTCAAATTCTTTTTGTATAAGATGGCCTATAAATAAATACTGGAGCTCAAGCCTTCTCGTCCTCTGTTACTAGGCCACACACTACTGCCCCAAATTCCTGAATGTCATTAGCACTTAAAAAAAAGCTTCATAAGACACTAATTTTAGTAAATATGCACACACTATACAAACCCAAACAACATTACCTTAAAGTGAAATAAAATGGAATTACTTCAAGCTTTAGAGTTACACTGTAGCAAAATATATGAGTACCTATATAGTACTGCTTTTGCCATTGCGCCGAAATATTTCTGAGGCAAATACTGGAAAATCCATCTGAATTTTAAAAGGCAGGGCGTTTGGCATACAGTTGGCACACAGTAATAACTGTTAAATGAAAAAATTCATCTGGTTTTATGCCTGAAATGTTAAGGCCATCAGTCACAAAAGCCCCTCAATGGTAATACGACTGAGCTAATCCAACCACACAAGGTGGATGATTACTAAGACAAAATAAAAAATTTTAAAACCTCAAATACAAAGTAACAGCAGCAAGTAGTAAAATCAGAGTATAATTTCCACCAAACATATACTATCTCTAACTTAACTGGCTGTTCTTAAATCTTTACAAATATATTTATATAAAAATATGTATGCCGGGGCTTCCCTGGTGGCGCAGTGGTTGAGTCCGCCTGCCGATGCAGGGGACACAGGTTCGTGCCCCGGTCCGGGAAGATCCCACATGCCGCGGAGCGGCTGGGCCCGTGAGCCATGGCCGCTGAGCCTGCGCGTCCGGAGCCTGTGCTCCGCAACGGGAGAGGCCACAACAGTGAGAGGCCCGCGTACCTCAAAAAATATATATATATATATATGTATGCCTCTAATAATAACTGTTACAAGCAACTAAAATAACTAACAGGTCTTTCAACTACACAACTGCAACGTTTACCTTTAGGTGCAAAATATGAAACTCTGCCTTTCAAAATTCATCTTCCTATCTTTGCTCACGCTTTACCTACTGCTGCCTGACAGACTAAATTGTCTGCCATTCTTCTTCAGAAATGCATAGCTATGCCTTCTCATTAAAGCTAAGTCAGGGCTGATACTAAAAGGACATACTTTGAAGTAAACAGGGGCCAATCTTAACAGACTTTGGGTATTAATAAGAGTAATGATTTTTACTCTTTGATCATCCTGATTTCGATGCTTCAGTTATTTTCCTAGTAGTCTACCAAGCAACCTCCTCGCTTCTTTCTAGCTCAGTACAGATATCATCTTGCTGAAACATTCCCTGAGAGTAGTCCCAGCACCCAATCCCATCTTCCACTTCCTCCCATACTGCTTCCTCATCTCTACCCACAGCATTTGCTATATACCTCTCATCTAGGACATCTCCCAATGTACAATAATTATTTATATGTGCACATATACCATCCCTGATAGAACATGAGTTCCCTGAAGATGCAGACCATATCTTCTTATTCTATTAATACCAGCTACTTCAAGCATAACCTGTGACAAACTGCAGCAAGTCAATATACTCTTTAGGTCTTCTCAGGTGGTTATGTTCAGAAGAAATGGATGCAAATGAGAATTGACCAGTAAACTTAGGAAACGATTTTCTCTCACTCCTTAAATTTCATTACCACTTCACAATGAGACAGCTTTGAGTCAGAGAAGCTGCGGTTCAATTCCTAGTTCCATCAAATAACAGCAAAGGAGATCTCCTCAACATAGTAGCTTTATAATCCTCCCTGAATAGATGAAGCAATGGATCTTCATTTTGAGAATTCGTTTTTAAATAAAACTTTGTACTACAGACTTTATATTTTAAAACAATGAATATAGCAAAACATAAAAGTTTTTAAGAAAAAAGGTAATAAAAAAATTTCACAGCAAGACTATAATCGTTTTTTGCACACCCTAGACAACAAGCAAATGGTTTCCTTTTCTTAAAGGAAAGGCTCGTGTTCTCTGGTTTGGAAAGAAAATACAGTGCTTTCTCAAGATCAAAATATTAGGAGGATATAATCCAAGTTTATCCCCTCCCTACCTCTGGGCTATATTTTTTATGGAAAAAAAGTAGAATCCTATTTGAACTAAGAGGACAATACAATTGTTTTGTTAATACAGCAAATGGGGGAAAAAAAAAAGTGTTCCCAGGTTTACTTTATTTTGTTTCTACTCACAAAGCCCTCAACTTCTCTTTCATCTGTTTCATCATCCTTTATCTCATGTCCTTCTAACTATTTAACTCATGTAACCACTGGTTCCACATTTTCCAGGTCAATCCCAACTTCAAATATTTTGTCCCACTGTCCCCACAGCAAATTGCTCAAAAATTCCAAAACCTGGGTGTTAATACTATGGCTTCTGGCTATGCCTCCCTTTATCTAGTTATGTGTCTTGATGTAAGGAAACGTGATCACTCTAGTGCTCTTTACGCTTTAGTCTCCACTGAGGAATACTCTGCCAAGCCCAGACTCCAAAGCCCAGTATTCCAAAGCAATCCGTCACTAATCTCATTATTCCAAAATATATAATATAAACATACAGTGAGCTTGAGAATATGGAGGCCCAGGTTTAACACGTTAAGTTACAATAACATCGACTGTCCAACTAAAAAATACAACAGAGAAGACCCGTCAAATTAATAGCATGGATGCAGAATTCGTATTTTCATCTTTGCAAAAATGTAGCACAGGAAGAGTCACCTTTGCAGTTTAAGAAAGCTCAATTCATATCTACCACTATATGGAAATAAATTATTTTTTGCTAGTCCAGACTGCCACAAAGCTGTGGTCAACAGACCAAACTTTTAAAGAGAAACCTATACTTCCTGGGGAACCATTAACTCCTGAACCCCCTGAAAATTTCACTCTTCCCTCTACCACTTATATTGAAAACTACTTTCATGAAGTCACCAATAATCTCCAAAAGGCATCAAAACCAAAAGCCTCAATTCCTATAAAGTATTTAACAGATGATGACCTCCTTTTAAAACTCCTTTCTTCAATTTCATGAAACAAGTGTCTCTTGATTCTCCTCTAACCCTTTCTGGTCCTTTGCATCCAGCCCCTTAATGCATGTGTTCTCTCTTGAACTATTCTCTCCTCAGATTTTGTCTTTTAGCAAGTTTATCTCCTGTCTACCATGCCTTTAACTATTACATTTATGATGATCCCCAAATCTGTATTTCTGCTGACTTTTCTCCCCAGTTCCAGTTCCATATTTTCCTTTAAGACTTTTTAAAATTAGTCTATTTATATTTATTTTTGGCTGCGTAGGGTCTTCGTTGCAGCGGGCGGGCTTTCTCTAGTTGCAATGAGCAGGGCCTACTCTTTGTTGCGCTGCGCGTGCTTCTCATTGCAGTGGCTTCTCTTGTTGCAGAGCACAGGCTCCAGGGGCGCGGGCTCAGTAGTTGTGGCTTGCGGGCTCTAGAGTGCAGGCTCAGTAGTTGTGGCGCACGTGCTTAGTTGCTCCGCGGCATGTGGGATCTTCCCGGACCAGGGCTCGAACCCGTGTCCCCTGCGTTGGCAGGCGGATTCTTTTTTTTTTTTTTTTTTTTTCCGTACGCAGGCCTCTCAGTGTTGTGGCCTCTCCCGTTGTGGAGCACAGGCTCCGGATGCGCAGGCTCAGCGGCCACGGCCCACGGGCCCAGCTGCTCCACGGCATGTGGGATCTTCCCGGACTGGGGCACGAACCCGCGTCCCCTGCATCGGCAGGCGGACTCTCAACCACTGCGCCACCAGGGAAGCCCCGGCAGGCGGATTCTTAACCACTGCGCCACCAGGCAAGTCCCTGCTTCTGTTGTATGTTTTGGTTTTTTGGCCGCGCGGTATGTGAGATCCTAGCTCCCCAACCAGGGACTGAACCCGCACCCCCTGCATTGGAAGGCAAAGTCTTAGCCACTGGACTGCCAGGGAAATCCCTCCAGTTCCATATTCAAACTGCTTACAGAACATCCACAACAGCAACTCAAACTTAACTAGATAAAAAGAAATTCACCTGCTTCTATGTCACTTTTTATTTCCGTGGCACCTCTGCCCTCCTTAACCATTCAGACTTAAAAACCTCCTAGTAGTTTTGGACTCTTCCCCCTTATATGTCCACTCGCTTCCTCGCACATCCAGTCAGTTTCAAGTTCTGGTGGGTCCACCTCAGTAAACAACTCCCAAACCTGGCCCTTAACTTTCTAGTCCCACTGCCAATGAAGAAAGACAGTTGTTTTAAGTATAGGATGATAGGTAACTTAATTTTCTTTCCTTTAAGTATACTGTCTTTTCAATTAAAAATAAAAAGATTTAAGAAATGCTTTCTTGTTGTTGTTGGTTTGTTTGTTTTTGCCACGCTGCGGGGCATGTGGGATTTTAGTTCCCCAACCAGGGATCAAACCCGTGCCCCCTGAATCGGAAGCACAGAGTCTTAACCACTGGACTGTCAGGGAAATCCCTCCAGTTCCATATTCAAACTGCTAGACTGCCAGGGAAGTCCCAAAGAAACCCTTTGAATGACTGAGGAAAAAGAGAAAATTTGGTGAGCATAACAAAATAGTATAATAAATAAATAACTAATTAATTAATGTATGTCAAGGAGTAGAGACAGAAAAAAATGCATTTATATTCATTAAACCATGCATATAAAGCACCATACCCGACATCTAGCATACAGCATGCCTTTAAATATGTGAAGACTGAGGGGCTTTCCTGGTGGCACAGTGGTTGAGTGTCCGCCTGCCGATGCAGGGTTCGTGCCCTGGTCCAGGAAGATCCCACATGCCACGGAGCGGCTAGGCCCATGAGCCATGGCCGCTGAGCCTGTGCATCCGGAGCCTGTGCTCCGCAATGGGAGAGGCCACAACAGTGAGAGGCCCGCGTACCGCAAAAAAAAAAAAAAAAAAAAAAAAAAAGTAAAGAGTGAGATGACCATATAAGATTTATTAACAGATGAGGAATTTAAGGAAATATTTTAATTACCTGCCTCAGATTAGTTGACTTGTTATTGAAACTAGCAAATACCAAAATATCTTTATTTGTATACTCAAATACTATCTTTTTTTGTTGTTCTTAAAGAGCATTTTAATCTTATGTGTACCCTAAGATTTGATGCCATACCACAGTACAATACTTGACACCACACTGTTCATTACCAGTTACAGTTTCTATTTAAAAATTCAGAAAGCGGGCTTCCCTGGTGGCGCAGTGGTTGGGGATCTGCCTGCCGATGCAGGGGACACGGGTTCGGGCCCTGGTCTGGGAGGATCCCACATGCCGCGGAGCGACTAGGCCCGTGAGCCACAACCACTGAGCCTGCGCGTCTGGAGCCTGGGATCCACAACAAGAGAGGCCGCGACAGTGAGAGGCCCGCGCACCGCGATGAAGAGTGGCCCCTGCTCGCCACAACTAGAGAAAGCCCTCGCACAGAAACAAAGACCCAACACAGCCAAAAATAAATAAATTAATTAATTAAAAAAAAATTTTTCAGAAAGCAATTTTCAACTGTATATTGCAAGTCTATTTTAGGCTGCATTAGACAAAATAAATTATGGGCCAAATTCCAGAATGGTAGAATAAATTGTCATTGATGTTCTCCCTAATACTTCCATTATAGATCTACACAGAGATCACATTATGTCCTGTTATTTATTCGAAAGCTTGAAAATTACCTGGCAAACCAGACTTAACTTTACAAGCCATATTTTTGCAACTTCCCATTCCACTCCCCAAGTCTAGTAACACATAAGGAATTACTATTCAGGGATCTGCTGGGCCCATTTTTCCTATCAATGCATAAAAACGCTTTAATATAAGGTATTTATGCTTTTAAAAAGATAAAAAATTAAGTATAATAAAGGATGTGCTTTCACATAATCATTTCATTTTTCAAAAAGAAGGGAAGACCAAGTAGAGATAAAGTCAAGTTAGGTGGGCAAACTTTTGTTTGTAAAATTAAGTTTTAAATTCTTAATAGAGACACAGTTTGGCAACTATCAAAAGTTTAAATATAGGGCCTCCCTGGTGGCGCAGTGGTTGAGAGTCCGCCTGCCGATGCAGGGGATACGGGTTCGTGCCCCGGTCTGGGAGGATCCCATATGCCGCGGAGCGGCTGGGCCCGTGAGCCATGGCCGCTGGGCCTGCGCGTCCGGAGCCTGTGCTCCGCAACGGGAGAGGCCACAGCAGTGAGAGGCCCACATACCGCAAAAAGAAAAAAAAAAAAAAAAAAAAAAAAAAAGTTTAAATATAGAGTTACCATATGACCCAGCAATTCCACTCCTAGGTATATACCCAAGAGCACTAAAAACATATGTCCACACAAAAACATGTACACAAGTGCTCATACTAACACTGTTCATAAAAGCCAAAAAGTGGAAACAACCCAAATGTCCATCCACTGATGAATGAATAAACAAAATGTAGTCTAGTCATACAATAGAATATTATTTGGCCACAAAAAGGAATAAAGTGCTGATACATGCTCAGCTGATAAATCTTGAAAACATTATGCTAAGTGAAAGAAGTAGACACAAAAAACATATATTATATGATTCCATTTATATGAAATGTCCAGAATAGGCAAATTTATAGTCAGAAAGTAGATTAGTGGCTTCCAGGGTACTGGGGTGAAAGGGAGTGAGGTGTGACTGGTAATGGGTATGGGGTTCCTTTTCACAGTGATGAAAAAGCTCTGAAATTAGATAGTGATAATTTCCTGCAAAAAGTATTTCATTCTGGCATTGTATTAGACTTGGTCCGGAAAAGGCCAGATCACACTACTGTGAAGTTATGTACACCCCAACTTACCAAGGGCATGATTTTGTCTTGGAATATCTCTTTGTAATAATGATAAACAGTGCTCCTCTTTTATATAACATACAAAAATCAAACAAAAAGCCAAACTTCAATCATGATAAAAACTAGGATCTACCTACATATAATTATCAAGATTTCTGCAAGAAATCTTGCACATAACCTCCTACCCCAAGTTACCAAGGGCATGATTTTGTCTTCGAATATCTCTACCTATATAGTTGTTTGCCCTAACCACTAAAGGAAGAGGAACCAGCTAGTTGTTGGTTAAGTGCCATTACAGTGTCTCAGATTACCAAGCCACACAATATTCATATAACATTAGATAGCTCTGCTCAACTCATGAATTAACTGTTATGATTTTCAAAAAAAAACCTACTTTCTCAGCTTGCTGACATACTGGATCTGGACACCTATAATAAAAGGAAAAAGTAAGATTCAATTATCACCTTCATGAGGATGACTAGTCTTATATCATTTTTCCTAACCTACTCTATGTGTCAGGTATTCTTTTAGGTGGTACAGATATAGTGGTGAACAATACATTGCACTCAGGTAGCATATATTCCTAAAGTAGATCTTGATCATATAGTATTTATCATTCCCGCTTCTTCTACCCATTTGTTTACAGGTTTTATCCCAACACTACAACCACTGCTGCTACCCAAGATAATAATTTTCTGTCTTCCAGAGATAATCTTTTATATTTTTCTTTATTCCTCCACAATACCTAGGATCTTCCACGTATCACATATTCAGTAAAGCATGGCAAGTCTTTTAAACAAAATGGGCACTGATACCATATTCAGAGCATCACACAGTCAATGAATTGGCACCCTACTATCATATTTATAACTTACTCAGTTCAATAAGCTGAGATAATAGAGTTTGTATAACTGGAGAGTATACATTTAAAATGCTACTTGAAATTTGATCTTTGTGGTTTACCATCATACTGACATATGAAACTGATAAAAAATGAAGTGTAATTTAAAATAATTTCTTTAAAGTAATAATCCCCTTGTCCTAAATAACATACCTGAAGACACTTTGTTTTTGATTTGCTTCTTTATTATATTACCTACAATGTCACCAAGGAAAGTTTTCAATCTTTTATCACCGGGGGAAAATGTACAGAATATATGGGTGCTAATACACACATATAAAAACCCATCAACACATTCTTAGAGATGAGGTATATATGTGTGCCTATGTATACACATACGTACATATAATTTAAATATGTAATATATTAAATTTAACAGTTTAAAATGTATACAAGCAATGCATGCGGATGCTAAAACATTCAAACCATAATGTCAAGTTGTGCCTTGGGTTCCTAAGACCACCCGCAGGTTCAGTGATACATGAGGATGGCTCACAGGACTATCTCTACTGTCATATTCACAGCTATGATTTATTACGGCTGAAGTATACAAAGCAAAAGCAGCAAAGGGGAAGGAGCATGAGGCAAAGTCCAGAAGAAACTAGGCACACGGTTTCAAGAGTCCTCCCCTAATGGAGTCGCACAGGACCCACTGAATTACTCCAGCAATGAGTTGTGACACCATTGGTGAAATGCTGTCTACCAGGGAGACCTTAGAGACTCAGCAGCCAGAGTTTTTATTGGTGGCTGGTCATACAGGTACGCTCTGTCTTAGCAGGAACCAAATTCCCAGATTTCCATAAGGAAAGTAGATGTTTAACAAAAACTATACTTGTACAGTAAAGGCAAAGGGAGCCATTCTTATCATGGAATGATGGGAACCCTCCCAAAAGTCCAAGTTCCCAGACCCCAGCCAAGGGCCATTCTTGCAAGTAGGCCTTTCTGAGGACAGCAGTCACAGGCTTGTTAACTTTTTCTGCACACAATTATAAATGAAAAGTAATCACCTCTCCTCCATATCCCTCCCCTTTGAAGTAACCAACCATGTTAAGCCTCTTTATTAATAGATATTTTATACATTGTTTCACAAAAAATTGCTGTAACTAATATACTTGGACATACTATTTTACCCACATGTGCAAATATTTTAAAGAAAAGATTCCTAGAAGTTGACATGATGGGTCAAAGAGTATACACATGATCAATTCTATTAGAAGTGGCCAAACTGCTTTCCAAAAAAGGCCTTACCAGTTTACCTTCCTATTAACAGATCTAGAATACTAGTTTTTCTCTATCCTTGCCAACATTTGCTATTAACAATTTCTGAATTGCCATGATTATCAATTTTTGAATTTCACCAACTTTGGTGGAATCTGATAGACCCCTCAAAAGGTAACATTAATTAATTTGTATTTCTCTGATTACTGAATAGGTTGGTGACTTTTCCCCCATGTTTAAATAATTATTTGCATTTTTCTTCTGTTAATTTTCTTAGCATTTGTTAATTTTCCTATTGGAGTGTTATATATAGAAGCTACTCATATATTTTAGATAATAATCCTCCAACTGTTTAATGTGGTTAAAATGTTTTATCTCAATCTACTGCTTATCTTGCATTACCTTTTGTATTATTATAGATGTCTTTCATTTTTATGAGGTCAAATTTGAGCTTTATTATTATTATAATATTTGTGCTTTAAATACAAGTCAGGAGAAAAAACACTCTAATTCAGACTGGCTTTGGCCCTAAATGTTTCACCAGTCTCTTTACACTGGCAAACTGACTCCTTTAGACAACTATTACATTAAAAAAAGTTTACCCAAATATGGTGGATCTTTTTTGAACTTGCTTATTTTAAAATAAAATGAAAAACTCTTATAATTCAGCTACCATTTTAGACTACAAAGTGAAGTCTCAGGCAAAGCAGTATTCTCTTGCATCGCTTTGTGAAGTGACAATTCCTAGGTACAAGCTAATTTCTAATAGGATGAGGCCATTAGGGTGACTTGGTACTTCATTGTCAGCTTGACTTCTCTGAGCCATACAAAACCGCCTGTAATAATACTTAATGTGTAGTGTGGGTACACTGGCAATCTCTGGGAGTAAAATATTTTAAAGCATATCCCCTATAATCAAATAACATTTATTATTTAGATTACAAATCTTCTGCTGGCTAGAACATTTCATGAATGACAAAGACCAAATCTACTTTTACCTCTGAAAAACTGATTTAGCGATTATTCTAAAAATTCATACTATTTTTAACCAATTCCTTGTTTATTTAGTAGAAGTCTTAATACTTATAAATTCACCAACAGCCCTACTATATGAGTTATTTCTATAAATGTTCTTTTGAATTGTGCTTATTTAGTTAATAATGCTAATTGCTGTTCCCTGAAGTCTCTTCTTTATCCCCACCTTTATTTGTTTGCTCATAGGGTTCCCTCTATTTATAAAGTCCTTCCACCAAAATTCACCTGTCCTTCTAGGCTCATTTTCAAAGCACTTTCTTATTAAGCATTCCACGACTCTCCTAACAGTATATGACTTTTCCTTTTTAAGCATCCTCATTTAAAACAGATTAAAAAAAAAAGAATCCTCATTGCACAACAACGTGAATGTACTTAATGCCAATGAACTGTACACGTAAAAACGGTTAAAACGTTGACTTTTGTTATGTACATTTTTACCACAATAAAAAAAAGTTGCCCCGCCCAAAAAAAAGTAGAGGGACTTCCCTGGTGGCGCAGCAGTTAAGAATCCACCTGCCAATGCAGGGGATACAGGTTCGATCCCTGGTCCAGGAAGATCCCATGTGCTGCGGAGCAACTATGCCTGTGCGCCGCAACTACTGAGCCCACACTCTGCAACTACTGAAGCCTGCGCGCCCAGTACCCATGCTCCACAACGAGAAGCCACCGCAATGAGAAGCCCGTGCACTGCAACAAAGAGTAGCCCCCACTCGCCACAACTAGAGAAAGCCTGCATGCAGCAACGCAGACCCAACGCGGCCAAAAAATTAAAATTAAAAAAAAAAAGTACAGAGTGCAAGGTAAACAGTAACACAAGGGTTGGCAGTAAGAGGGTAGAAATGGGAGAAGGGATCCAGGGTTAAGAGAGGAGGGGAGAATAATAAACCAAAACAGTACATTTATTAGCTTTCTGAGCAATCCTCACTCCCTTCCCCAACTTCTCTTTTCCCTAAAATGTCTATAGCATATTTACCTTTCAGGACAACTCACATATATGACAGGATTTCATAGACAGGGGTAATTTTCCCACTGCTTTAAAAAAATAACATAAAATCCATTCAAAAAAATTTTAATGCAAATTTGTCCTACCCTCTTCTCAGTGCTTTTGACAAGCTCACCCATGACTTCTATTCCCAAATTCAGGGTTAAATCCAAATTCACAATTCTTTTTGTAACTCCTCAATCCATTTACCCTCTATATGACCCTCCAGGTTCTGTTCCTAACTCTCCAGCACTGAGAGTTTATCATCCTCAAGTAGACACTTAAGTGTCCCGAATGTTCCATATTCTTCCCTGTTATTCTCAGTATATATTCTTTATCTCAGAAATCTCATCTTCTTCCATGAGTTCAACGATCACCCATACACAATAAATTAGAGAGCTACAGGGCCAACCATGACTGGCCTGAGATCTAAATTCAACTCAAACTCTATACATCTAAAATTGAACTCAGTACCCAACTCCTCAAATTTATCTTTCCTCCTGTATTCCCTATCTCATCACTACCACTTAGTGTCCACATTAGCTCAGATAAATTCTTCCTCACCCTCCAGTATCACCAAATCTTGTGAATGCTATCTCAGAACTGCCTTCCAAATCCATCCCTTTTCTTCATATTCATTGTCACTGTCTCCAGGCCCTCCTGCTTGAACAGCTCAAATAGCTTTCTAAGCAGTCTCTGCTTGTATCCTTACCTCTCTGCATTTTATTCTCCACACAGCAGCCAAGGTGATACTGTTATAATGTAAGTTAACATCATACCTAAGAGTAAAACTCATGTCATTTAGAGTAAAAGCCAAAGTCCTAACTATGACCTACAAGAACCCTGGATGATTTGCCGTTAACTCCCAACACTATTACAAATCTACTACTCTCTTCCTCACCCATTCTGCTCAAGCACACTGGCTTCCATGATATCCCTTCAATACACTCTTAACTCAAATACTTGGGCACTTAATGCTCTTTCTGTCTGGAATACTCTTCTCCCAGATAACTGCATGGCTCACTCCCTCACTATTTCAAGTCCTGGTTCCATGTTTTAACCACCCTACATAATAATAATATCCCCTACACCTGTCATATGGTAGACTGATCATGTTAATAGCCTGATTTTCAACTCTTCCTACATTAAAACCACACGTGACTTCACAGTTCTTCAGACTTAAAAGGTGTAATTTATCTCCCAACCCCTTGAAGTTGAGGTGGCATTATAACTTGCTTTGACCAACAGAATGTGAGATCATTTTGGAACATATTTGAAAATATTAGATATGGCATAAACAATATATGGTTTGCAAACAAAACATGGCTTGTAAACAATATAAAAACTGGCATATAATAAAGCAACAACAGAAAATTCAATGTGTTGGTTAAATATTCATCTTATACTTCTGGTTTAGATTAAATTGCATTTTCCAAAAATACCTTAAGAATAATCTACCAGCCATCACAAGAATGTAGAGCATGAGAAAATATCAATATTTTATTGTTCTTTGAAACTCTTAAGCAGCATTAGAATAATTCATGTCACTGTAGTCTATTTTACAAGATTTTCAAGATTCTCTCTTATTTTTAAATATCCAATATTCAACTATATTTCCCTTAAGACCTAAGAGCATGAAAAATAGAAAGTATGCTGCATCTGAGCCAATAATAGAGGAGAGAGACTAAAGAGGTAGGTGAAAAACTAGGTATAAATGATGCTTCAACATCAAGGGCAGGAAGGACTTTAAAAAAAAAAGTCAACAGTGCTGAATGCTAAAGAGGCAACAAGAAAGCTACGCACTACTACTATAAAGTATCTACTGGATATGTCCAGGAGATCTAAGGCAACCACAGTAAATGCAATTTCAGCAGCATGGTAGTGCTTGAAATCAGCTTACAGTGGGGGTTAAAGGAATGAAGAGGAGGCCAAGGAAGCAGAGCTAGCCACTGCCCACCTAATTACTCATTCAAGGAAGCTTAGTTTAAGCCTTCATTTTACCATTAATAATACTTTCGTTGAATGCTGTCTTTCAGACAAAAAGGTTTCTAGCTTTTGAACTATTAAAATGTCCATCCTCTTTACTTTTCCATAAAATGAAAAGATCAAAGCATCTGGTATACTGAACATTAAAACTGTGCTTCTTACTTTAATAATTAATCTTCTACTATCTAAATTATAAAGTAATGAAAAAAACTTTGTTATTTTGTACAACATCTAATAATGCCAGTGAATAGGTTTAGAGATATCTGAACATGTTCAATTTCTTCAAATAGTTGCAAAATCCTATTATTAATACCCACCTACTCTGTGTTCCTCCTTGGCATTTACATATAACCTATTTACAGCACTAGAAGTAAAGAATTACAAACAACTAGGCATAAATTACAGGAAATTTCTCAATTACACAGTGCATCCAGATTTACCTCTAACACCCATTAATGAATCTTAGGCACAGAAAGGCCAATGGACAGAGTGGATGGAAAAAGCTACGAAGACAGAGGCGCAAAGGCAAGCAGGTACACAGCACAGACAGAGGCACCCTGACAACCAGGCAAACACAGTATTACAGCACTTGGGTTTTAGATGATCCGGGAACTACAATTAGATTTATTTTATTAATGCAAAATCTATTGTGAAGAAAATACATTAGTCTTTGAGATAGTGATAAATTTCAGATACATATTCAGAGAGAGAATTTTAAAAATGACAATATAATACTTGGATAAAATTGATCTTTAGAATTACACTTCCTTGCAAGAAGGTAATGTTCTGGTTCCATATTTTAACACCAAAAAATTACAACTTAAGGACTTCCCTGGTGGCGCAGTGGTTGAGAGTCCGCCTGCCGATGCAGGGGACACAGGTTCGTGCCCCGATCCCACATGTGGAGGGTCCCACATGCCGCGGAGCGGCTGGGCCCATGGGCCATGGCTGCTGAGGCTGCATGTCCGGAGCCTGTGCTCCACAATGGGAGAGGCCACAACAGTGAGAGGCCCGCATACCGCAAAAAAAAAAAAAAAAAATTACAACTTAAATCTTAAGTACCATAAATATGCAGCTTATAGATTATCGTAATTTTATAGTTTCTACACAGAAACCTTAAAGGTTTGACGTTTCATATGTACTGAGTATGTGAAATAATGCTCTGCCAGAGCCAACAGGATGTTCTCTCAACTCACAAGGACTCTTTATGCTTCTTTTTCCCTTCTCTGAAAGGTGGGTGGAGTTTATTTGGGGCTGAAACCTTAAAATAGTTAAAATTTTTTGGTTGTTTTGCTTCAAAACAAATACACTTTGGGCTACCTGCCTAGTTAGGGAACTATCCCTTTTCTCTTTAAGAAAAGTACCTACCAATCACATCTGAGCAAGTTCCCCACCTTGGTCAACTCCACACATTTATACTACACAATACCCATTTCACTGGTGGCAAGTTGATTGGTGTGATGTGAATTTCAGGAAGGTGAAAGTGAGATAGAGCAATTCTAGTCATAATGAGTTCTTCCCCTAAACTGAGAAAAAGTGAATGAGATAGGTTAGATCATCGTAAGGGTTGCCTTTATTCAATAGCAGATGCAACCCCAAACAGTGAAAGTCAAATGCAGACAGCTAAGAGTAAAGCAGGTGCACAGAGAAGCAAAGACAAGTAACCAAGCAGCCCTAGATAGACACAGAAACTGATAAATATGGAGAACCACAGAAAGACAGAGGGGCTGAAATGAAGAGTCACCCAGGTTACGGATGGCTCTCCATTTCTTGGTTCCTGTCCTTAAAGCAGCTCGAGGGCAGTATTCTACTGCAATATTTTTTTTTCCACTTAAGCTGGTTTGCAAATAGGCTACAACCAAAAATCTATACCAACAAACAAGTTTTCTATAATTTTCAAGATATTTATGCCCCCCCTTTTTTTCCTTTATTGACTTTTTCCCTAAAGAATAAGAATGCAACTGTTGGTCTAAGCAACATCATGTCATAGAAAAAGCATCTTACTATTGTACATCTTGCTTATTTGGGACAAACTCAGCTCTGCCAACTTCTAACCATAAAACCTGTAACAAGCTCCTTAAACAGCTTTCTTGTTCCCTTTAACATCCAAGGGTCTATGACCTATGAGTAAATCCAGTGTACACAGTGAGGGGAGAAGGTGTCCAGAAAAGCCATTCTCCACATTTTCATAGCAAGGGAGCTAGAACTCCTTTCATTTCTCACTTTGGTTCTGGCCCCAAATGTGTAGTCTCAAAATCTCTCAGAGTCATCTCCTAGAAAACTCAAATATGCTGAGGAATCCAAACTAAACAGATGCTTACCATTATAAATAACTTGCTGAGGTTCTAAAGACTCTTTTTAATGTAATTTTTTTTGCAGGGCACTTTTAACAGAAGCCAATGAAAAACACTGATCTGGCCACTTAAGAACTATATAAACAGAGAGTGTATTACTTTATATATCTGGGATAAGGTAAAATTACCAGATTTAAGAACACTGGGCTTCTGGAACTCCATTTTTAAAAGATCCTTCAGGGACTTCCCTGGTGGCGCAGTGGTTAAGAATCTGCCTGCCAATGCAGGGACACGGGTTCGAGTCCTGGTCCGGGGAAGATCCCACATGCCGCGGAGCAACTAAGCCCGTGTGCCACAACTACTGAGCCTGTGCTCTAGAGCCCGCGAGCCACAACTACTGAGCCCACGCGCCTAAGCCCGTGCTATGCAACAAGAGAAGCCACCGCAATGAGAAGCCCACGCACCACAACAAAGAATAGCCCCCGGAAGAGTAGCCCCTGCTAGCTGCAACTGGTGAAAGCCAGAAAGTCTTCATGCAGCAACGAAGACCCCATGCAGCCAAAAAAAATTTTTTTAATAAATAAATAAAAAGATCCTTCATACCAACCAAACCATACATTATATGAGTGAACAACTATGCCACAATAATGAGACATCAAAACACTCCTCACCAGAACATTCAGGAATGCTGAGGCCAATATTATATTCATCTCATGCTCAGCATTTAAGCTGCTCTCCCTTTGGGAATCCCCTCTTATTTATTTGGGTATATGGGCTTTGCTTATTTTTTACACTGCCACCCTGTTCCTTTCATCTAAAACCCACAGTTCTTATCTCTGTGTCCTTGCAAGTGCTGTTTGCTTTCTATCTCTGAAATGCCTTTTATCCTAATCCACCCGACAAACTCTTCCTTCAAGAGTCAAGTCAAGGCTTCCCTGGTGGCGCAGTGGTTGAAAGTCCGCCTGCCGATGCAGGGGACGTGGGTTCGTGCCCCGGTCCGGGAGGATCCCACCCGTGGAGCGTCCGGAGCCTGTGCTCTGCAACAGGAGAGGTCGCAACAGTGAGAGGCCCACGTACCGCAAAAAAAAAAAAAAAAAAGAGTCAAGTCAAATGTGGCCTCCATGCTGAAATTGTCCATGTTCTATTCAGGCAGATTTAGACTCTCCTGCCTCTGTGGTTTAAATCTTGAATACACTTCCCTTAGAGTAATACCAAGTCTTTAACTACTATTGACCACCTTCTATGTACTACATTAGAAGCTTTACATACATATTATCTTGGTCCTTCTAGGTAGGTATCATATCCCCAATTTCCCTAGATTACCTGCTTATAATCATAACAGGGCCAGGACAGAAATTAATTACCTGATGACTCCAAAGCTGATTATCTTTCTCCTAGTCTAGAGTTTCTAAGATTTTTGGAACCCAAACCCCTTGAGAATCTAACAGCTATGAACCTTCTCCACCCCTCTCCCAATGAGCTTACACACAAAACATTACGTATAATTTGAAGGGGTTCGCAAACCCCCTGAAGCCCGTCCACTGCCCCCAGGAAAACTTCTTGCTGCTTCTCACAAGTCTATTCACAGCCAGTAAACTTTGTAAGGGCAACAACGGTCATATTTTCAAATATCAGTTCTAAACACAGTACCTAGGGCATAGGGGGCACTCAGTGAGCACCTTTTGAATGGTGGATGGTAGGAACCATGGAAGGATGGCAGGGCTGCCATTTCTGCATTCCTTCAGAGCCTACCAGGGTAGCTACTCAACTGTTGTTGAATAGCTTTTCAAATGCAGGTTACATCTAAAAACAGTTACTATAGGAAATGCAGATATTAGCATACACCCCAAAGCCTCTGAGATTAACATGATCCACATTCCACATTCTCTAGGAAAAACTTTTGGGGAGCAACTACTTACATCTGCTGTAAGCCAGTTCACAGACACTATAATATTATACAAATGGAAACAAGATATCTGTGCTATTTCAGAGGGAAGGAGATAACAGTCAAGGTTTGAATGCATGAATCTAAAAAATTTAACTACTACAGGAAATATGAAATGCTGGGAGAGGGGTTCAATTCCTGTTTGGAAGAGACTAGTGGTTTAGAAGAACTGCATGTCACTGGACTTGCCTTACCAAGTCTTCAACTCAAATCTAATGAAGGCTTTTTTTCCACGGTATTAAAAATCATATTTGCAATGGAGAACAAGTGCTTTAAGATAAACTGGGCTAATACACTTATCTCAGAAAGTGAGAGTTAATTACAATTCTGAGTTCTGGGTGAATGTGGTAAAGTCATTCTAAATTTTTAGTGTTTTGATCTTCAAGGTATTCGCCCATAAAATAGAAGGAAAGTTTTCTAAGAAAGGGGAAAAATATGCTCAACAGTACAAACACAGATAAGCAAGATTTCATTCATTCAGTGGGTATGCTCAAGGATGAGAAATAGCTCACCCCAGAGGAACAAAAGGACACACACTGCAGAGTACAGGAGTTTAATACTGTAAAGGTACGAGAGACTATACTAAGAAGGCTCTGGAAGGCCAGGTTAAGAAGTGTAGACTTTATCCTATTGGCCTGTGATTCTAAACCAGGGCAAAAGCTACAAAATAGGCAGCAGGGGGATAGGAGAAAGGGAAATTCGTAAGACAGACAGACATATAATTATAGTTTGAAAAAAAGCAGAGCTTGGGTCTGATGCTTTGAGTTGCCTTAGGCATTTAAAATTCCAATAATTTTAATGGTCATCAAAGGGAGCCTTGAGGGTTTTTTGAACTTATATTTTTCGATGATAAAAATAAAACCATGTTTCCAATACAGTTCTACATAAATGTATTAAAGAAAACCAAACTAGGCAGCAAGACGGGGACTCAAACCCTCATCTTCTGATTTTATAACCCATATGCCCTCCATTATCCCACAGATGCCAACACTTGAAAGTGATATTTTAGGAAAGTGAGCATGATATATGGAATGAATTAGATGAGGCAAGAAACTAGAGGCAAGGAGAGAACAACAGCTATTGCTGTAATCACTCCCAAAACACCCACGACTTACAAGATACCACTATTGGTGAAGAGATGTCAGTGACATGATATCTGGATTTCCTTAATGAAATCTAAACCCGAAAGTTAAACGTGGACATTTTATTAAAAGTAATCATGGGGTGGAGGATATACAAGTAGTTACTTTAAGTGGTTCCCTCAATCCTTATGCATATCAACCAGTGTCCAGAGAAGAATACGCACCGTACTATTTTTCACATTTATGTAGAAGATATTACAATTAATAAAAATGTATTTATTTAAAAGTTTTACTAAATTCAGTCTAATACTTTATCTTTTATTTTCTTTTTTTCAGTGGATACTAAAAATAAAACAACATTTGTGCCAGCACACCTGTAGGTAAGAGGAAGAAAAAGCAATTCTCATGCTGGTTTAAGAGACAAGCCCCTTGGACCACCTGAAGAGTCAAGCTCTGTCTTACAGCATTAAGCTCACTATAATTTCTGCTAACACAATGGCCATTAATGCTTATGAAATGCCAGGCACTTTATTAAGCAATGGGGATACAGAGATAGTTAACTAAGTCCCAGTTTGTAGCCTTGGAGGCTGTTTCAGTCTGGGGAAATCAGAAATGTAAATGTTTATGAATCTAACGAACTGAGTACTATAGAAACCCAGAAATGTTTACCATACGAACAAAAAATTTTAATCTATCTAAATGTTAATGTCTTACTGTCAGTTTCAATCTTTCAAACATCTTTTCCAAATTAGATATCAAATACCGAAGGAAAAAAAGCTAACAATATTCTAAAATTAAATACAGGAAAACATCCTTGAGAATTAACACTTGAGGTAAATTTTTATTGTGCTATCTCAGTGAGCCATGTCTGGAAAGTTACTTAAAAGTTCACTTCCACTTTTGAAGTCAGTTAAAATATAAATACGTTTGGCTGGACACTCATCAAAGGTAAGAAAATCTTAACTAAACCAGTGGCACTGGGAAAGGACTAAGATTAGCTCAGATCCTACGACTGGAAAATATTTCCTTTCACTCTAGCTTTAAAGACATGTTAGACATACCGCACCATTCATATAAGCTTACTGAGATATTTTAAAAACCTACAAGCCAACCACAAGATAGCACTTCACACCCTCTAAGGTGGTTATAATAAAAAAGACAGACAGTGACAAGTATTGGTGAGGATGTAAAGAAATTGGTGGGAATGGAAAATGTGCATTCTCCTGGTTGAAACATAAAACATGGAGCAGCTTTGGATAACACTCCAGCAGTTCCTCAAAATGTTAAACATACTTGTAGGTACATACCCAATATAATTAAGAACATTGTGCAAAACAAAAACTTGCGTAAAAGGTTCATAGTAGCATTATTCATAAAATAATACAAAATATATTACATCTTATGTATTATTACATACAAAATATTCCAAAATGTGGAAACTACTCAAATTGTCTATCAACAAATGAATGGATAAACAAAATATGGTATATCCACACAACAGAAAGTTATTCAGTCATAAAAAGGAATGAAGTATTTCTGACCACGCAACAACACTGATGAACCTTGGAAACATTAAGTCAAAGGAGTCAGTCACAGAATACTGATTCCATTTATATGAAATGTCTAGACGAGGCAAATCTATGGATACAGAAGGTAGATTAGTGGTTGCCAAGGTCTGCGGGGAGCGGGGAGGAAGGGAGGAATGACTGCTAATGGGTATGAGGTTTCTTTTGGGGGTGATAAAAACTGATTGTGGTGATGGTTGCACAATTTTGTGAATATACTAAACCTATTAAATTGCACAACTTAAATGAGTGACTTTTACACTAAGTGAATTATATCTCCATAAAACTGTTATTAATTTTTAAAACACCTGCAAGCCACAATATTGAACAGTTTAACAACGATGAAGTTTTTTATACTTATTGAGTCTGTGCAGCATTAAGATCTTGCCAGGCTTTCAGTCCTTCCTCCCGTCCTATTTTTTAACAAATCAAATCCTAGCCTTAAATCAAAACTTCAGAGGTCTTATTTAACCAAAAGACAAGTTCTTGTTATCTGTCTTTTAAAATTATACTTAAACAGCAATCATTTCACAAAAAAAGATATAGAGAAGGAATGCATATAGGAAAAATGTCCCTATCTCATCTTTTTTTAAAAAAGCAGAGGGTGGGAGGGGATCTGTGTCTTCCTCTGGCTTCTGCCATCTCCTTTCAGAATGTTAAAATGAAAGAAATTTATACCACTTCGCCTATTTCGTCTTCAACCCACTATAGTCTGGCTTTTTCCCATACCCCCAACCCCAAACTGCTTTTTCTAGTCACCTAATCACTCCTACTTGGCAAACAGAATGGGTGCTTTCTCAAGCTCACCGTACAGGTCCTCCCAGAATTACTGTATCAGACGTCGGTGACTACTCCTTTCCTGAAACTCTCCCAGGCTTTGCTGACATCCTCTGGGTTCCCTTCCTTCCCCTTTGACCACACCTTCCCGGGAGCAATCACTAGCACTTCCGTTTAGAAGCTGCTCTTTAAATGCTGATGCTCTTCAACCTAAAGCTGGTCACTCTATAGGCTTGTCTGAATCAGCTCGTTTCACTTTCATGCTTTCAAGTACCTGTTACATGCTTTAATTCTGTCCCGTCAGCTCTCTCAAGCTCTACATTTCCACAAGATGTCTCATAGGCACCTCCTTTTAACGTGTCCAAAGCTAAACTCATTCTCTTCGACTCTGACATTTCCTCCAACCATCTTCTGCTTGATCTCCTCTTCTTGTTTCTCCTCTCTTCCTCCTTACCCTACCAAACAGTACCTTCCAACTTGAGTGACGGGATACCAAGCTAGAAACCTTGGAGCCAGACTACAACATTCCTATCTCCTTCACTACTCACGTAGAGTGACTCATTGAGACTTCTTCCTTTATCCTTATCAGATCCTTTGTATACTCTCTGTTCTACTGTCTTAGTTTAGCTCAGGCCCTTGTACCTCACTCCCTATATTTTAACAGCTTCAAAAATGCTCTCCTTCAATCCGGTAATCCATGCTTCATACTAACATCAGAATCCAACTTTCTGCAGCACAAATCTGTCAAATGACTGCTTACTTTTTTAAAAAATATGCAGCGATCTGCAGAGACCTATAGTACTGATTCTCAGCATTTTACCAGAACCAACCTGAATGATATAAGTGAAGGCTCAAAGTAAAGCACTGGGGTGGTGAGGGGACAACTGGAGGTGGGGAAACACTGCTGGAGTGTTCCAACAGAATGTCTATTTTCTTAACACCTGCCTACTTTTCCTGTAACTCTAAGACCTGTAGTGTGTTACTGTTCAAAATTACTATTACTGATCTATAGTATCCAGCATAGATTCAAGAACCTTCAAAACCTGATTCCTACCTAGGTGTCTCAGCATCATGTTAGCCTTTATCATGCACTATTTCACTGTTTCTCAAAATCTGGTGATGGCCCACCCCCAGACCATTTCAAAGAGTCCACAAGGTCAAAACTCTTTTCCTAACAATATTAAGTTATGCTTCCTCACCTGTAAATACGCAAATGCACAGACTTTAGTACAAGATTTTTTTTTAATCACTTTCATTCCCTTTAGGAGTGTACAGCGGAGTTTTCTAGAGGGTACATCACACGTGATACTGTGAAATGTGACAATGCAACAGTATGAATGCAACAGCTGTAAGAATCCAGCTCTCTTCTATTAAGCCAGACATTAAAATAATTTGCAAAAATATAAAAACAATGCTTCTTCCCACCAATAACTTTTTGAAAAATAATTACTTGTCATAAAATATAGTATACAGGTTAATATGGAACGGTTTTATTATCATTATTTTAAAGTAAATTTTTTTAAAATATCTTCTAATTTCTAATACAGTAAATAAACAAAAGCTCTTTGGAGTCCTCAGTAATTTTTGAGAGTGTAAAAGACTCTTAAGATCAAAAGGTGTGAGAACTGCTACATTATTTACAGCAGATTATCTACCACTCTCTAAATATGATCAACTGTGAAACCTCCATCTTTTGCATGGTGATGCATCCTCCACCACCTGCCTAGTCCCAGCCAGGTCCTAAGGGACCTCAGATGCATTCTGGAGAAATGGGATAAAGAGAACAGGTTTTGAAGTCAAGCAAGATACATAACTTCTCAGAGTGTGTTCCCTTACCTGTAAAATATAGGTTATATCTACCTCATAAATTGCCAATATGTTAAATAAGACAGTGTAAAATATCTGGCACAGTGTTTAACATATAGTAGGGATGAAAAAATGTTAATTTCCTTTCTACTTAAAATAATTTATAAAATCACAAACACTACTGTAGTAAGATTAAAAACAATACAGTTATTTAATCATAACAAAGCAAGCAAATTGGTTGTTTTGAGCAGTTCCTTCAGGATTACTATTAGTAGAGCAGATGGTTTTATATAATAAATTCCCTGAAATGCATAACTACTAAGGTACTTCTGCAGTTACTTGTGATTGATAAATTCAGATTAATTTAAAATATCAGTAATTGGGACCTCCCTGGTGGTCCAGTGGTAAAGAATCCACCTTGCAATGCAGGGGACGCGGGTTCAATCCCTGGTCATGCAACTAAGATCCCACCTGCCATGAGGCAACTAAGATCCCACATGCCATGGGGCAACTAAGCCCGCCCACCAGAACTACTGAGCTCGCGCACCTCAGCTAGAGAGCCCGGGTGCTGCCAACTACAGAGCCCACGTGCTCTGGAACCAGCGCGCCACAACTAGAGAGAAGCCCACGCGCTGCAACGAAGATCCCAACTAAGACCCGACGCAGCCAAAAATAAATTTTAAAAATAAATAAATCTTTTTAAAAAAATCTGTTATTTTAAATAGCATTTTGACATAGGAATGCTTGCTATTATACCTCAGTTTAGCCTTAGAAAAAAATGTCCATAAATCTTCTCCTTCCAGTGTTTCACAAAAAAGTACTATAATTCACACCTCCACTGCATCCTGTTTTTTAAATACTCTACTAAGTCCACTCATTAAATTTTTGTTTTCATCTTCATAAGTAGAAAGAGAACTAGTTTTTAAACTGAAACTGCCATATTTGTAGCTTCACTGTTGTCTTTTATGATTTTTTATATGCAAGTGTCTAGTGTATAAACTTTAGCCTAATCAGAATAAATTTACTTCTTGTTTCAGTACTTTAATTATACATGATAAAGCTTTAAAAAGTAAAAGAAAATTACTGAGAATGGAAAGCCCAGACATCTATTTTTCCTTCTATCTCTAGTTACATGTAACTGCCTACATAAATTAGCCATTTGAGAATATAGAGACAGCACAATAATTAGTTAGATGAAGACCCTAAATATCAGTCTCATATTTCAGTCTTGTGAAGTAGGTAGTATTTTTCTTTTTTAAAGGTGAGAAAACTCAGTCAACTCATTTTCTTTCAAGGGGCCTGCCCAAGGTCAGAAAACTAGCCAATAGCAGAGATGGGAGTAAAACATCTGTCAAACATAAATGTGCACCACCCTACCATACACATTTACTTGTCATGATCACTGTCTCCCATTTCACAAAGAAGACTAAAAATCGAGATAGTTGAGATCACGTTCTGGACCTGCCACAGATTAGCTATTTAACCATCAACTTGTAAAGTAATCATTTTGGTGCCGTAGTTTACACCATCTCAATACCTTAGTTTTCTTCTCTTTCACAGAATGGGGTGCACAACAGGCAAAGGCCAAGAACAGACAACTCACAGAATAGTTAACAACAAGAGGAAAAATTTCTACCCTTACTAGTATCAAGATATTCAAATTAAAACAAGATACCATTTTTCAACTATCAAATTATCAAAGATCCAAGATAATTATTATATGAACACTCATACAGTACTGACAGTTGTATCAACTGACAGAACTTCTTCAAAAAGTTATTCATAAACACATATTAAATGTGTATATCCCTTCATCTAGTACTTCCACTACTGGAAGATACCTTATGCAATAATCCAAAATAAAGAAGCTTTATGTGTAAGTGTTCACTACAGAATTATGACGTATAATAGCAGAAAATAAATGGCCTAAACATTCAACCATAAGAAAATAGTTAAGCTAAAAGACAGTGGCTAGGTGAAATATTATATAGCCACCCAAAATCATTTTTACAAATGAAAAACACTTAAATATTAAGCTGGAAAAAAATTTCCAAGAATATTAAATGGTATTGATATATGTAGTATGGTCACAGAGAAGCATTAAAAACATTAACAGAGATAGCCTTTGGGGGATGGGACTATAGGAAGGCTGAACGGAATAATGGAAAGACCACAGTTTGAATGCCCATTCCACTTTCCTACAGGTAAGGCATTCTTAATTATTATTGTATAATTTCCAAATGTGAAACAATGAACATTATCACTTCACATCTGAATAAGGTTATAATACAGTAGCTAGATTACCCCTAAGACTCAGTTCTAAAATGCTAAAAATTTTTAAATGCATTTTTAATCCACATCAGAATTTAAGAACAACAGAAGAGTCAGAATCTATCAGCTGATCTCCTATTCTCTTTCCATGGCAGAGGGGACAAAGTTTCCCTCCAGCCTTCTAGTCAAGGGGAAAAGATTGCTTATCAAGTCACGGAATAAAAAAAGCAAGCACTACAAAAGAACAGCCCTAGTAATCAAATCTCAAGTGTAGAATCCCCTAACTATCCCTAGGTACTATGGAAGAAAAAGGAAACTCATTTAGTCCTGGAGAAATGAACTCTCCAATAGGAATCCCTGACTCATCCCCAAAGCATGAACCCTAAGGCTACTTCCCCTGTACAGGAGTTCAGAGACTGGGCACTTGTCCTGATGGCCTGCATCACCAAACAATGCTCTTTCCTGACAGGATATGCCCATGGATAACAAGATGATTAGCATGCAAAGAATAAGTAGCCAGGGACCACACCACCTCTTCTTCCACAACCAAAAGAAGACTGAGTAAGACTAGTTTTAAACATTTAATATATTCTAAATAAATATTTTCTTCTCTTTTGGCCGAAGAGTAATAAAAAGGGGACTCTGTCCAATTTTTGTGATACCATTCCAAAGATACCAACACATTTAAAATTCTCAATAGTAAAAAGGGAACATGTCTTCTTTTCTTTAACCTTTTCAGATCAAAAAGTAATTTTTCAAATACATAGGCTAAATATCGAGAAAATCTTTAAAATAAGGCATAAATTACTTAATCAACATTTTCTGCACCCTCAAAAGATACTAAGAAAACCTAACTCCTAGCCTCCTCTATTATTGGTCTAGGGAGATGGGAATCACAAAGCTCCAACAACACTGTTATAATATTGTGTAAGGTGAAGGGTTAAGAATTTTAACGCTAAAGCTTTACTAGACCGAAGTCTCTTTAAAATGTGAAAAATTATTTCAGCACTAAAAGCCATTTCACCTGCACCTTGTAAACAATTAAACTGTACTTTGAAACAAAAACTAGCCAATGTTTGCTGCTCACTCACTTTTATACACATTAACTGTGTATCCCTTGAACAATCGCGAATTTCAGAGTTAAGTGACTATTCCTGGAGGTGTATCTGGCCCGGGAACAAAATTTTCCCTAGCCTATTTCCCATTCCCAAACCCCGCCAAGACTAAGGAGCAGCCACTTCCCAAAGTCCCACTTCCTTTTCCATTCCCCAGACCTCCAGGGTTTCCAACGCCCCAGTCTTGCGCAATATCCGTAGGAGCAGCCGCCGCAACCACCGCCTCCTAAGCCGAGAAACAACCCTAAAGGGAACATTGTCCAGCAGAAAAATACAGGGGGGAGGGGGGGCAATGGAGGAAGTCGACTTCTCGTCCCACGCCTTCGGATCTGACCCCCTCGTAGTGATGGACCAAGAGCAATTCCACGACCAGGACTTTTAACCTCCTCTCCAGCCCGCCCTGTACAAGCAGAGGGCGAAAGGGGGGGAGGGGGGTGTCGGATGGTGAGGTGGGGGGGGGACTTCGAAGGTTATCTCCCACTTCAGGGCTTCGGCCCATACGGTCGCCTCCGCCTCAACACGACTATTGTTCCCAAGTTCCCCACCCCCACCCCGGATAGGAAGTGATAGTCACATCCCCTCTGCCTTCGGCAGTGTCCCCTAGGGAGTCTGAAGTAGGCTTCCTTCAGGATAACCACGCACCTCCCCACCTCTACACACACACGCGCTTACCCCCGCAACCTCAAGTCACGTTGACCCCAAAACCATCTCAAACCTGGGTCTCAAGAGACCAGAGATGGAAGAGGGGTAAATGGAAATCGAGCAAACCACGAGATTGCTTACGGACAGACCCGTTCCCATGCACCGGAGATAACTGCGAACCCAGGAACGGCAAACAGTCCTACCTTGCCCACCCCTGAGACCAGCTTGAGCAAAGGGACCCCACGAGTTAATTGCCACCTTAAGAGTCCCGTTCCTCCCTCAGCCGCGACACGCTCTCCTCCCTGCCTCGACCCTCCCTGGAGGGGCAGTTGGATGGGGAGGTGAGGAGAGACGAGCCCCCCGGCCTGTACCTCATTCGCCTCCGGCTCCTGGCCCGAGAAACAATAGGTGGTCTCTGGCGGCGGTGCTGAGTGCGGGCTCGGCCGGGCGGCCTCTCCCTTCGCGTCCCGGACGCCGGCGGAGGGGGCCGCGATCGCGGGAGGAGAAAAGGCGGCCGAGGGGCGGAGGCGACCTCACCTCCCGCCGGCCTCCGAATCCACCCGGCCCTTGGGGCTGGCGCGCGCCCCCTCCGCCCCTCTCCTTACAGTCGCACACAAAGCGCTGGCGGCCCGGCCGAGGCTGCAGTGGGCTCCGGTGCCGGCGAGAGGAGTCGACAGCGAGGGGAGGGACTCACCATGAAGTCCCGGGCGAAGTTGTCCTCCCCATTGTGGTCCGGACTCTTCATGGCCTGGACCCTCTGTATGAATTTCCTCAGGATCTCCACTTGCTCCATCCTCCCGCGTCCCCCCGGCTGCGGTCGCTGGCCCCCCCGCCGCCCTCCCGCCCGGCGCAGAGCCCGCTCAGTCTTCCCCAGCTCGCTCCCCCTACCCGACCCCTCTCTCCCGACCCCCGCCGCTCCCTGCTCCTCCCCACCGCCCAAGGCGGTGGCAGCGGTGGTACCAACCCGGCTCCCGATCCTACAACTTCCAGGAGCAGCCGCCGCTCTCCCACAGTACGGGGCGAGCCACTGCGGCTAGCGCCAACCCCAACCCCCAGCTTGCTCCATCCTCCTTCCCCGCCCTCCTCCTGCTCTGCCGGAGACGCCGCCACCGCCTTAGGAACACGGCTCTCCGACCGCCCTGCCCCCGCCAACCCCTTCCCGGTTCCTCCTTCCCTCCCTCCCTCCCTCCCGGCTAGCAGCCGCAGCCGCCTCTCCCCACGGGCGCGCCCCCGCCGCCACCCAAACGCGCGGCTCCGCGCAGCGGCTCCGTCCCGGGCGCTACGCCGCGCCGAGCCGCCCCCGCCCGCCCCGCCCCCAAGCCCGCCCCGCCGGCCCTAGCCCGGCTAGGAGTGGCTGGGAAGCATTTCGGCAATCGGCTGGGAGACTACACTCCACTTCCGGGGCGTGGTCCCGCCCGGGCAGCGCGTAGGTCTGAGGAGCGCTCGTAGTAGGGAATTCGACACAGCCGGGCAAACCCTACTCAACTGGAGTAGGACTTCAGTTGGAAACGGCGGTCTCACCGCCTGTTAGTGGGAAAAACATATTTCTAGAGTGCTTCCGCCCGCCGCCAGCCATGGGCTGGGACTGCAAATCCAGGCCGGCCGGAGTCCAGGAGTGGGGGCGGGGGAGGGCGGCGGTGGGAAGAGAGGCATGCTGGGAACTGTAGTAGTGTCATCTCCACGTTCGCCGCAGGTATGTCTTCATCTTAATGTTGAGGGAAGTTAGACCTTGGCACTTTGGGGAATGGCTACGGCCAAGAGAAACGAAACGCTTCTTCAGTGATAGGACTTTTGCTTTTTGCACATCCGTCTAAACCCCGGCGAGTGAGGGCCTGAGATTCAGTTTGTCCTAGTATGAATTGAAAGGAATCTATCTTCTTGCCTTTAGATTCGCAACACCTCAGAACTGAATAATAGATTTTTCTCCGTAGAATGCATCTTTGTAAGTCTTCTAGTAATCAGAGAAATCCGTCCCAGTCTAATTCATCATTTTACAAAGAAAGTGTTTGCCCATGGTCCCCCAGCGTATTAGCAGAGCCCAAACTAGAGCTCAGATCCTTTTGCTTTCACTACAACACCATATTGTTTCTCACAAAGGAGCGTAAACTTGTGATAATGTGACTGAGGTGAAGGACCTGATCCGTGGACTTCTTTTGGTCACTTAGACCCACACACACGTTTTTTACAGATCAGATTGGTCAGGCAATTTGGTTAAAATAGGAAATGTCAGTGGTAGGCCCCTTTTCCCAGATGAATGTTTAGAAGCACCGTGGAATTTAGTGATAAACTTGAAGAAAACAGGTATGAGTAACAAGATCCAATATCCTATTTGTTTTAAAGAAAAATATTACTCTTTAAAATAAAACAACTGACATATACCGATCTACTCTTCTTCTCAGAAATAACCACTTCCAGATGTGCCCTTCCAAATGTCTTCCTATGCATGTATATACAGGTATGTGCATGTAAAAAGATACAGTTTTGTCCTGTATTTTAAAAATTCACTTAGAGGAATAGTTTAATTTCTAAGGTAAGCTTTATTTAAAACAAGGGTCTGGAGTATTTTACTTTAATCAGATTACTGAGACTCAGTTTCACTGGATATGAGAAAAGATTAGGATCTGGGTTTGATCACCTACCAGTATAGCTCACTGTAGGGTACCCTTTCCCCCCAGAACTAGTAGAGAAATTAGACGTGGGCCGAGAAATGGGCAGATGATCGAGGACTGCTTCTACTTTTGATATGTCAAAAGAATGTGCAAATCAGATGGTGATTGATAAGGACTATATGCTGGACAAGCTGTATATCAGTCTAGTGTCAGTCGGGTTACTTGTTTGAGTTATCGAAAGTATTAGTTGTTTCAGTTATCGAGTCCTATTTTCGCTAGTGGTTTTGCAGCCTTTTTGTTTTCTTTTTGTTTGTTTGTTTTAACTTTTCCTCTTACTGCAAGTGTCTCTCTCTTGCAACACAAGTCTCTTTTGAGTTCTCAGCATCTACCTTTGGCATCTCACGTAGGTTAAGGAAAACAAAAGTAAAGTGCCTTTATGGATTTCAGGTCTTTTGGAAAGACTTTCCTCTTTTTAATATATTTAAATCTCGTTTCAATCTGCAGATATTTTTTGAGCACCTCAAAATAGGAGGGGTTGTGCTGTGTGAGGGCAGGGGGAGATACAAAAATATCTCAGAGATGGCTTCTTCTAGAGCTTACAGCTGTTTCAGGAGACAGGAAAAAACACTAAAATCTTGGTTACTGTAAGTTAATAAATGCCAAATGAGTGATACAGACAATGAGTAGTTTAGCAATTCTCAGTAGAGAGAATTATGAACTGGGTTGTCAGCATGAAGTGGTCACAGAGGACCTTGAAAGATAAGTTAAATTAGGTTTGAATGGGAAGAAGAACTCCCAGGGAAGAGAAGTGACGAAACAAAGCATGAAGATAGCAAAGCAGAAGTTTGAAGCAGAACTTTTGTATATGTGTAATGGCACTAAAGTAGACTAGGACTGGACTCCGGCTGAGGATTTGGACCTGATACTGTTGTCAGTGGGAGCCACCAAAGGTTTCTGATTATAAAAGTGAAATTACGAAAATGTTAGTCTGGCTGTGTATGGATAAATTGTGAAGTAATAAGGGAAGGGAATGGAATGAGCCCTATTGGGAGCCAATACATGACATGACAAAAGCTGAAACTAAGGTCATAGCACTGCAATTACAAAGACACAGATGGAGGTGAGAGGGACCGAAAACTCACAGAACTTGGTGACTGACTTACGGGACAAGAAAGAAGGTGGAATTCAAAAATGACTGAAATTAGACTGGAAGAGGTCAGAAAGTTTGACAGAACACAGGGCTGTGTATGGTATGAGCAGATGGGGACTTTTGCACAAGAGGTGAGAGAAATTGGCACATCATCTTTGGGGGCAATTTGGCCATAAATGTATCAGAGTGGATACGTCATGCATGCTTTGACTGAAAAATTTATAGGTAATATTTATAGCTGTGTACAAACATACATGCTTATTGCAGGCTTTTTTGTAACGGGCAAGAGTGGAAACAAGGTATCTGCGTATCAAAAGTTAAAAAACAGAATCACATATATATAATTAAGTCCTCTGAAGCCATTAAAAAGTGAAAAAAATAATCTGTATGTGTTGATGTGGAATAGGTTTCAGGATCTGCTTATTAAATGAGAAAAGCTAGGCACACATTGCATTTATCATATTCTTCCATTTATGTAAAATGGAATGTGGATAAAATACGGATAAAATGCTAAAACACGCGTAGGATTTTCCAGAAGGATACTTCAAAAACTGTTAGCTGTGATCGCCTCTAGGAGGGCCTTGAGAATCTTTGGTGCCATTGTGCATACCCTGTCATATTCTGAGTATTTTATAATGTGTGTACATTACTTTTCCAACAAAGTTGTATCTATTTGAAAATTTTTTTAGACTTTAAATCTGGTCAATAGGAAGAATGGTGTTATCTTTAACAGAAACACACAAATAAATAAAAATGAAGCAGATCTTGTCTGGGTGATGTTTTAAAATGGCACAGCTGTCTCAGAATGTCCACCTACTTACACCACAGTTCTCAAGGAACACAACTGCCCTGCCCATTCACAGCCACAGCTGAGGGTTTGGGCACTTGACCCAAGTTAACCAACCCATGTGGACTGGCCAGCAGCCTATGGCCTGGTATAGGAACATGATCTGGGAGTATCGGTCCTCACTGTGAAGAATCGGAACTTAGAAACCTAGAGGGAGTAAGTCATTAAGCCGCAAGGGCAGAAGCTGAAAGCCATGGGGTAGAATTAGGGATCTGACAAGCCAAAGCCTTGTGAGAAGAGTAGAAAGTATGGAGAATCTAGTTAGTCAAGAAAGGAGCATGAAGCATGCTTGCAGAGATAGGTAGATATGTCACCTTATACCCATATGGCCATGGGAGAGATGGGGAGAATCTCTGGAGCAACTTAACTTCATCATAACTGTTTAGGACAGGTTCCATTGACATTTATTCCAGAAGTCACTTCTGCTTTTCCTGAAACAGAATAGGGCAATAATAAAGAGCATGGGCTCTGGAATGAGAGAGATGAAGATTCAAAAACCCACTCCATTTCTTACTCAGGGCAAATCACTTAACCTCCCTAATCCTCAGTTTCATCTTCTAGGAAAGCTGCATGGTGCTGTCTTAAAGAGGTGTGTTTCAGAATTAGTGTACTACACCTTACACTTGCTTATAGAAAACACAAGAACTGGTTAAACAAAGAATTAATGATTTCCAGACCTTTTACTTTTTTACCCTACGTCTCTTCTTTTGGCTTTTTTTCTGCTCACTGGCCACCTTTACTCTGGGTAAACACATGAGGGATGAGAAGAAAGCCAAATACTGTTTTCAGAAATCTCCCTTCTTAGTATTACAATACTTTTGTGAAGGTTTGAGTGGGAGTTTAAAACTAATAATCCAAAAGAGGGTTCAGAATTATATACCTACTTCATATTCACAGTATCCCTTCCCCTCCCAGCTCAGGTAGAAGCAATGCTTTATATCTATAAAGAATTTTTTTTTTTTTTTTTTTTTTTGCGGTACGCGGGCCTCTCACAGTTGTGGCCTCTCCCGTTGCGGAGCACAGGCTCCGGACGCGCAGGCTCAGCGGCCATGGTTTACGGGCCCAGCTGCTCCGCGGCATGTGGGATCTTCCTGGACCGGGGCCCGAACCCGTGTCCCCTGCATCAGCAGGCAGACTCTCAACCACTGCACCACCAGGGAAGCCCTCTGTATAGAAATTTTAACTTCTGGAGTATTGTTACACCTGTTCTCTCATAAAAACTACGTTTGTTATGGCTTTTATGGCATTATAGCTCTTTGTGAGCTCTGTTTTTCTTTACAACCCTGGGAAGTAATTTGGCATCATTGTCCTCATTAATAGATGAAAAACTAAATAAAACATGGGAGTGAACATGACTAGCTTATGTAAAAACCAAATGTCATGCATGGCCAGAAGCCACAGGTCCTGAGTTTTCAGCTTGTTCTTAAACCACTGAGTCACAATACTTTTATACCTGTGAGACTGCAGTGAAGAGTCAAACCATTCCTAAGATGCTCCCAAAGTAGCACTTCGAATATTAACCTGTCATTTCACGCTACATTCCTCAGTCTTCTCCATACTCTCAAACTTAAGGACTCATAGCTGAGAAGTTTTGGGAGCCTGGATAAGAAAGGAGGGAGGGAAATTCTTCTCTACTTCATTCCTGGTATTCTTTACTCCCTCATTCCTAGACCTAGTTACAGCAACAAAGCTGTTCACCATTTTTTTAATATGCGAGTTTATTGTTGAAATATGAAATCCATTTTATAGGGAACTGGGTTGGGGGGAAAGGAGCATATCTTTTTAGGCTAGTGTAGTATGAGAGTTTTAGAAGAAAGGCATATAAAAATGGAGAGAAATTTGGAAAAGGTGAAATTTTTTAAATAATATATATTTCTAAACTTAATATGTCAGAGTTTTTTTCACACAGTACTCCCTGTTTATTCTTATAACTCTACCCTAAAGTAAGCAGGCTGGGTAGTATCATCTCCATCTTTATTTATGCATTAGAATACTAGTAGGGATTGTAATGCCTAAGCTTAGAGAAATTAAATGATTTGCCCAAGGTCATATAGATGGCAGAACTGAAACCAAAACCCAGGTGGTTCACCACTCAGAGTGTTACACAACGAAGGCTAAATAGCGTAATAAATACTAACTGCAGGAGAATGCTGTAATTAAATCCACTCTCTCTCTAAATTTTCTATCTCGTATTTCTCATGCTGTTTTTTTAGCATTCTAAGAAAAATTAAAATTTTATAAATAACTTCAAAGTCAAGGACTACCTGAGCATCTAATTAGTGATCCTTCAACCTAATGACATTTAGTTTCTGTATTCAGGAATGGATGATTAACAAGGGCTGTGACATATGATTGCACTATATATAAAATCCATCCAGTATATTGGTTGGTCTCAGGTCCAACTATCAGCAAAATGCCACAAAACAAGCAAAAACTCCCTTTCATTCAGTGACTGCTATTATTTTAAATTAAAAATAAATTGTGGGGGCTTCCCTGTTGGTGCAGTAGTTAAGTATCTACCTGCCAATGCAGAGGACACGGGTTCGAGCCCTTGTCCAGGAAGATCCCACATGCCACGGAGCAACTAAGCCCACGCGCCACAACTACTGAGCCTGTGCGCCACAACTGCTGAGCCCGTATGCCACAACTACTGAAGCCCGCGTGCCTAGAGCCCATGCTCCGCAACAAGAGAAGCCACCGCAACGAGAAGCCCACGCACCGCAACTAGAGGAAGCCTGCGCACAGCAACGAAGACCCAATGCAGCCAAAAATTAAATAAATAAATAAATAAAATTGTGGACAGAGAAAGAGAAATACTGTATGATCTCAATTATATGTGGACTCTAAAACAAACTCATAGAAAAAAGAGATCAGACTTGTGGTTACCAGAGTCAGAGGGTATGGGGAGGGGGAATCAGAGGAAGGTGGTCAAAAGGTACAAACTTCCAGTAATAACGTAAATAAGTACTAGGGATAGGATGTACAATATGATGACTATAGTTAACACTTATATGATATATAGGAAAATTGTAGAAAGAGTAAATCCTAAGAGTTCTCATCACAAGGAGAAAAGTTATTTTCTTTTTTCTTCTTTCTTTTTATTGTATTTATATGAGATGATGGATGTTAGCTGAACCTATTGTGGTAATCATTTCACAATATATGTGAATCAAACCATCATGCTGTACACTTTAAACTTACACAGTGATTCCTGTCAATTATTTCTCAATAAAACTAGAAAAAAAAAATTGTGATTCCACTTATATGAGGTATCTAAAGTTGTCAAATTCATAGAAACATAAAGTAGAATGGTGGTTACCAGGATCTGGGGGTGAGGGGAACGGGCAGCTGTTTAATGGGTATAGAGTTTTGATTTGCAAGGTGGAAAAGTTCTGGAGACCTGCTTCACAACAATGTGAATATACCCAACACCACTGAACTGTACACTTAAAAGTGTTTAAGTGTTGCCTGGAGGGAAGCTTTATATATGCTTGGTACCCTGGTTTTTATGTCTGTTGCCCCAGTTTGGGGGGCTGCTGCCTGAGGAATGCCTCTTGATTCGCCTGGCTCTGGTAGCCATGAGGCTTGCATTTCTGGGTCCCGTGGCGCTGGGGCAATTGGAGAAATGGGCTTTGGCAAGTTACATCCCCAAGGCACTGTACAGATAGTGGACTGAGTCACACACCCCCAGCCTTTCTGTGAAGGAGGCCTCTTTGCTTGTCCTGGAGCTTCAGCCTGAGGGGCAGGCTTCAGGTTTGACCACATTTTGTGGCATATAGAGCTGCTTTTAAGGAACATAGGCCTTGCCATGCCATCTGGGCTCTCTCCCTCTGCCTTGCTCCAGTTCATTAATATCACCCAGGAAAAACCTTATACACTTGTCTGGAGCCCTGAGTTTTGCTAATGCCACCCAGGGACACCTCCAGATCATATGGCTCTGGTGGCCAGTGGGGCTTACACTTGTGGTCCTACAGGAGTGTATATATTTGCATACATTTAAAAACTGATGCTTGAGGGTCTGGCTTCTAATCAGCCTGAATCTAGGTGCTGAGATCTTCCATTCTGGGATACTGACAGATCTTGGCACAACCTCAACAACTAGGAGCTGTTAGAAATATAATAGTCTGCTTGGTCAAGCACAAAGATTTGAGAAACAAGCAAGAGGAAATGAAACAAATTTTGTCTCCTACATGAGGCCACACCTTCAAGACTGGGAGAGGTGGTTTCACCTACTGTTAGAAACCAACACACAGAGTCATGCAAAATGAAGAAATACAGGAACATTTTCCAAATGAAAGAACAAGATAAACCCTCAGGAAAAAAAACCTTAATGAAATGGAGATAAATAGTTTTCATGATAAAGACTTTAAAGTAATGGTCGTAAAGATGCTTACTGAACTGGGGGAAAGAATGGGTGAACACAGTGAAAATGTCAACAAAGAGATGGAAAATACAGGAAAGTACCAAATAGAAGTCACAGAGCAGAGAATACAATAACTGAGCTGAAAAATACACTAGCTGGATTTAAGAGCAGACTAGATGAAGCAGAGAAAAGGATCAGTCAACTCGAAGATAGAGCAGTGGAACTCACCCAGTCAGAGGAGCACAGTGAAGATAGCTTAAGGGACTAATGGTACAATATCAAACAGACTAATATTCATATCATAAAGCTCCCAGAAGGAGAAGAGAGAAAGGGGCAGAAATCTTATTTGAACAAATATTGGCTAAATACTTCTCTGACCTGAGGAAGGAAACAAACACCCAGATACATGGATCCAGAGTTCCAAATAAGAGGAATCCAGTAAGAGACCCACATACCAAGACACATTACACTTTAAATGTCAAAAATTTAAGATAAGAAGAGAATCTTAAAAGTAGCAAGAGAAAAATAACTTGCTACATACAAGAAAACCCCCATAAGACTATTACCAGAATTTTCAACAGAAACTTTGCAGGCTAAAAGGGAGTAGCACAATATATTCAAAGTGCTGAAAGAAAAACACTTCCAACCAAGAATACTATACCTGGCAGCAAAGCTCACTCAGAAGTGAAGGAGGGATAAGGTGTTTTCCAGATGTGCAAAAGCTAAGGGAGTTCATCACCATTAAACTGGCTTTACAAGAAATGTCAATGGGACTTCTTGGGGCTGAAAAGAAAGGGTGCTAATTAATAACAAGAACACATATGAAACAATAAATCTCACTGGAAAGGCAAATACATAGTAAAGATAGTGAATTAATTACTTATAAAGCTAGTATGAAAGTTAAAGACAAAAGTAGTAAAAATAACTATGGTTACAATAGTTATAAGGGGTACACAATATAAAAAGATGCAACATCAAAAAATTAAGATGTGGGGGCTTCCCTGGTGGCGCAGTGGTTGAGAATCTGCCTGCCAATGCAGGGGACATGGGTTTGAGCCCTGGTCTGGGAAGATCCCACATGCCGCGGAGCAACTAGCCCCGTGAGCCAATTACTGAGCCTGCGCGTCTGGAGCCTGTGCTCTGCAATGAGAGAGGCCACGATAGTGAGAGGCCCGCGCACCGCGATGAGGAGTGGCCCCCACTTGCCAGAACTAGAGAAAGCCCTTGCACAGAAACGAAGAGCCAACACAGCCATAAATAAATAAATAAATAAAATTAAAAAAAAAAAAGAAGTCTCCTTTAAAAAAAAAAAAAAAAAAATTAAGATGTGGCAGGGGGAGTAATAACAATGAGCTTTGCAATTGGATCAAACTTAAGTTGTTTACAACTTAAAATAGAATGTTATAGATATAAGTTGTTATATGTAAGCCTCATGGTAACCACAAAGCAAAAGTCTATAGTAAATACACAAAAGAGAAACAGGAAGATAAGCATGCCACTAAAGAAAGTAATCAAACAACAACCAAAGAGAGCAAGAGAAGAATAAAGGCACAGAAAGGAACTACAAAAGCAGCCAGAAAACCATTAACAAAATGGCACTAAGCACATACGTTTCAATAATTACTTTAACTGTAAACGGACCAAATGCTCCAATCAAAAGACATAGAATGGTGAATGGATTTTTTTTTTTTAAAGAACCATCTATATACTGCCTTCAAAAGACTCACTTTAGAGGTAGGGACTCACACAGACTGAAAGTAAAGGGTTGGAAAAATATATTTTCCATGCAAATGGAAACCAAAAGAAAGGTGAAGTAGCTATACTTATATCAGACAAAATAGACTTTTAAAACAAAGAATGTGATAAGAGACAAGGGCATTACATAGTGATAAAGGGGTCAATCCAACAAGAGATAAAACATTTTGTAAATATTTATGCACCCAACATGGGTCACCTAAATTTCTAAAACAAATGTTAACATACTTAAAGGGAGAAATATATAGCAATACAATAATAGGGGGCTTTAGTACCCCACTTACATCAATGGATAGATCATACAGAGAGAGCATCAGTAAGGAAACACATTGGCCTTGAGCAACACATTAGACCTGATAGACTTAACAGATGTTCACAGAACAGCCCATCCAAAAGCAACAGAATACACATTCTTCTCAAGTGCACATGGAATATTTTCCAATATAGATCATATGTTAGGACAAAAAACAAGTCTTGATAAATTTAAGAGGATTGAAATCATATCAAGCATCTTTTCCAACCACAATGGTATGAAACTAGGATTAATAACATGAAGAAAACTGGAAGATTTGCAAATATATGGAGGTTAAACAACATGCTACTGAACAACAATGGGTCAAAGAAGAAATCAAAAGAGAAATAGATAAATACCTGAGACAAATGTAACATGCCAAAATTTACAGAATGCAGCAAGAGTAGTTCTAAGAAGGAAGTTCGTAGCAATAAATGCCTTCCTCAAGAAATAAGAAAAGTCTCAAACAACCTAACTTTATTTTTTTCTTTTCCATTATTGTTTATTACAGGATATTCAACATAGTTCCCTGTACTATACAGTAGCACCTTGTTGTTTATCCATTCTATATATAATAGTTTAAATATGCCAATCCCAAACTCCCAGTCCATCCCTGCTCCACTCCCCCACCCCCTTGGCAACCACGAGTCTGTTCTCTATGTCTGCAAGTCTGTTTCTGTTTCATAAATAAGTTCATTTGTGTCATATTTTGATTCTAGGTATAAGTGATATCATATGGTATTTGTCAAGAAGCTTTACACCTCAAGGAGCTAGAAAAAGAAGAACAGACAAAGCCCAAAGTTAGTAGAAGGAAGGAAATAACAAAGATTAGAGCAAGAGTAAATTAAAATGAGACTAAACAGACAGTAGAAAAGGTCAATGAAATGAAGAGCTGGTTCTTGGAAAAGATAAACAAAATTGACAAATCCTTAGTGAGACTTACCAAGAAAAAAAGAGGGGGCACTCAATAAAATCAGAAAAGAAAGAGGAGGTAATATAACCAATACCAGAGAAATACAAAGGATCATAAAAGACTACTATAAACAATTATATGACAACAAATTTTACAGCCTAGAGGAAATTGATAAATTCCTAGAAACATACAGCCAACCAAGACTGAATTACGATGAAATAGAAAATCTGAACAGAATGATTACCAATAAGGAGATTAAATTAGTAATCAAAAACCTCCCAAGAAACAAAAGTTCAGGGCCAGACAACTTCACTGGTGAATTATACCAAAAATTCAAAGTAGAATTAATACCAATCCTTCTCAAACTCTTACGTACGGTAGAAGAGGAGGGAACTCTTCCAAACTCATTTTACAAGGCCAGCATTACCCTGATCCAAAATCAGGCAAGGATACCACAGGAAAAGAAAATTACAGACCAATACCCCAGATGAACATAGATGTAAAAATCATCAACAAAATATTAGAAAACCAAAATCAACAGTACATTAAAAGAAATCATACACCACAGTCAAGTGGGATTTATTCCAGGGATGTGGTGGGGGGGGGCTGGTTCAACATCCACAAATCAGTCCATGTGATACACCACATTAACAAAATGAAGGATAAAAATCATATGATCATCTCAATAGACGCAGAAAAAGCATTTGCCAAAATTCAACACTTATTTATGATTAAAAAAACCTCTTAAAAACTCTCAACAAGGGGCTTCCCTGGTGGCGCAGTGGTTGAGAGTCCGCCTGCCGATGCAGGGGACACGGGTTCGTGCCCCGGTCCGGGAAGATCCCACATGCCGCGGAGCGGCTGGGCCCGTGTGCCATGGCCGCTGAGCCTGCGCGTCCAGAGCCTGTGCTCCACAACGGAAGAGGCCACAACAGTGAGAGGCCCGCATACCACAAAAAAAAAAAAAAAAAAAAAACTCTCAACAAAACAAGTATAGAAAGAATGTACATCAACATAATAAAGTCCCTATGTGACAAGACCACAGCTAACATACTCAGTCGTGAAAAGCTGAACATTTTTCCACTAAGACCAGGAACAAGTGATGTTCCTTGTTCAAGTGGAACAAGAATGTTCACTCTCACCACTTTATTCAACATAGTATTGGAAGTCCTAGCCAGAGCAATTAGGCAAGAAAAAGAAAAGGCATCCAAGTTGGAAAGAAAAAAGTAAAACTGTCACTGGTTGCAGATGACATGATATTATACATAGAAAACTCTAAAGACTCCATCAAAAAACTGTTAGAACTAATCAGCAAGTTAAGTAAACTTGCAGGATACAAAATCAATACACATTTCTCTACACAAATAATGAACTATCAGAAAGAGAAATTAAGAAAACAATCCCATTTACAAGTGCATCAGAAAGATAAAATACCTAGGAATAAATTTAACCAAGGAGATGAAAGACCTGTATATTGAAAACTACAAGATGTTAATGAAAGAAATTGAAAAAGACACAAATAACTGAAAACATATTCCATGCTCATGGGTTGGAAGAATTAATATTGTTAAAATGACCATTCTACCCAAAGCAATGTGTGGATTCAATGCAATCCCTATCAAAATTCCAATGGCATTTTTCACAGAAATAGAATAAACAACCCTAAAATTTGTATGTAGCCATAAAAAACCCTGAATAGTCAAAACAATCTTGAAAAAAAAGAACAAAGCTGGAGATATCATATTCTCTGATTTCAAACTACTCCAAATCTATAGTAACTAAAACAATATATTGACATAAAAAGACACCTAGGGCTTCCCTGGTGGCGCAGTGGTTGAGAGTCCGCCTGCCAACGCAGGGGACACGGGTTCGTGCCCCGGTCTGGGAAGATCCCACATGCCGCGGAGCGGCTGGACCCGTGAGCCATGGCCTCTGAGCCTGTGCATCCAGAGCCTGTGCTCCGCAATGGGAGAGGCCACAACAGTGAGAGGCCCGCGTAACGCAAAAAAAAAAAAAAAAAAAAAAGACACCTAGATCAGTAGAACATAATAGAGAGCCCAGAAATAAACCCATGCATAAGTGGTCAATTAATTTACAGTAAAGGAATCAAGAATATACAATGGGGAAAGGACAGTCTCTTCAATAAGTGCTTTTGGTAAAACTGAACAGTCACATGCAAAAGAATGAAACGACCTCTGTCATAGACCATCCACAAAAACTAACTCAAAATGGATTAAAGGCTTGAATGTAAGACCTAAAGCCATAAAGCTGCTAGAAGAAAACATAGGCAATAAGCAACTTGACATAGGTGTTGGTGATTTTTTTTTAATATTATTTATTTGGCTGTGGTGGGTCTTAGTTGTGGCAGGCAGGCTCCTTAATTGCAGCTCGTGGGCTCCTTACTTGTAGCATGCATGTGGGATCTAGTTCCCTGACCAGGGATCAAACCTGGACCCCCTGCATTGCGAGCATGGAGTCTTAACCACTGTGCCACCAGGGAAGTCCCCAGTGATGATTTTTTGAATCTGACACCAAAAGCAAAAGCAACAAAAGCAAAAATAAGCAAGTGGGACTACATCAAACTAAAAAGCTTCTGCATAGCAAAATAAACCATCAGCAAAATGAAATAGCAACCTACTGAATGGGAGAAAATATTTTCAAATCATAGATCTGATAAAGGACTAATATCCAAAAATATATAAAGATCTCAGACAATAGCAAAAAACAGTCTGATTTAAAAACTGGTCAGAAGATCTGAATAGACATTTTTCCAAAGAAGACATACAGATGGCCAACAGGTACATGAAAAGGTGTTCAACATTAGTAATCATCAGGGAAGTGCAAATCAAAACCATAATAAGATATCACCTCAGATGTTAGAATGGCTATTATAAAAAAAGACTAGAAATAACAAGTGTTGGTGAGGCTGTGGTGAAAGAGAAACTCTTCTGAACTGTAGGTGGGAATGTTGCAGCTGCTATGGAAAAACACTATGAAGTTTCCTCAAAAAACTAAAAATAGAACTACTCTATGATCTAGCATTTCCACTTCTGGGTATTTATCTGAAGAAAATGAAAACAGTAACTCAAAAGATATATGCACCCTCATGTTCATTGCAGCATTGTTTAGCCAAGATATAGAAACAACCTAAGTGTCCATCGATATATGAATGGATAAAGAAATTGTGATATATATGTAATGGAATATTATTCAGCCCTGAAAAGAATGAAACCTGCTATTTGGGAGAACACGGATGGACCTTGAGGGTATTATGTGAAGTGAAACAAGTCAGACAGGGAAAAATGAATACAATACTGTGTGATCTCTCTCATATCTGAAAAAAAAAAGTTCATAAATGCAGAGAACTGACTGGTGGTTGTCAGAGGTGGAGGGAAGGGGTGGGAGAAATGGTTGACCTGTTTTACTGTTGCTTTTTTAAAATTTAAATAAATTGGTTTTTCTTAAGTGACTAAGAAGGTAAATTTTGTATTATGTGTTTTTTGCCACAATATAAATAAATAAATAAATTGTATTTCCTGGGATGATGATAAAGTATTGGAGATGAATAATGGTGGTGGTTGTACAACAGTGTGAATGGACTCAATGTCACTAAACTTCATACTTCAAAATGGTTAAAATGGTAAATTTTATGTTAGGTATATTTTACCACAGTAAAAAAGATAAATAGTAATAAATTTTATTTAAAGTACCAGTGTGATTTTATCTTTTTATCACTTTCATTATTCTGTGAAAAACTTTGCATTTCACGTTTCTGCATAGGCCACTCTAAAGCTAAGATTTCTTTGAGCCTCTCAGTTATTCAACTATAGTTAAAGATAAATAATTTGTATTGTTAGGGAGCTGTTCAAATCTCAACTAAAATCTGTAGAGGGAAATTTCATTTCCAAGACTCATCATAACGTTATGCAAAAAATCTTTTAGTGCCCACAGAATTCCACAAGGCACCTTACATGCATATTATGTTCCATTCAGTGAAATCACTAGATGATTACCTTACCTCATCAGTGACTATCTCATTTCAGGATACCCATTTTGTAGTTATATTCAAATTCATTCAGTAGTTGAAAATTTGTTTAAAGGCATTTACTGTTAATAGCTAGTAACTCATTTTTCCTTTGTTTTCAACTAATAAACATTCAGGTTTTAAAATAATTTAAAAATTTCCTTTTAATATGTTCTAACAGTTACTTTTTAAAAGTAAACTTTAAAAATTATTTATTTTATTATTATTTTTTAATATTTATTTATTTATGTGGTTGCGCCTGGTCTTAGTTGCGGCAGGCAGTCTCCTTAGTTGTGGCATGTGAACTCTTAGTTGTGGCATGCATGTGGGATCTAGTTCCCTGAGCAGGGATTGAACCTAGGCCCCTGCATTGGGAGCACGGAGGCTTAACCACTGTGCCACCAGGGAAGTCCCCAAAATAATTTATTTTAAATTTTGTGGTACATATTTCTTTCTTTTTCAAAGAAATAAGCTATGTAATTTATCAAATCAATTATTGTCTACCCTCTCCTTATCCATTTTTAAGTAGTCCCATTATTTCAAAATTCAAGTGAAATATTTGCTTATACCTTTCTTTAAATACTAAGTTGTCTCCTAGAGATCTTTCATTTCCTTTTCCTAGTTGAATGTTTGATATTTAATGTTTCTTCAGTAGATTCCACTTTGCTCTCTTTCTCTAATTCTCCCTGACTGACCTTTATGTTGCATGTTACATAAAGACTATTTTAAATATATTCATAATATGTCACAAATCCAGTATCATACGTCACATAAATGGTACTATGCAGTGGTTTTATTTCTGGTGAGCAATTTGTGAGGCATAATATTAACTATGCAATGCTTTTAACAGCTAAACTTTTAAAATGTGTATTTGTATGTGTGTGGGGAGATATTTATGATTTCCACTAAAGCACTCAGAGCTGCCCAGGCAGCCCTTTTATTCATTCTCAGTCAACTCCCACAGCTCCTGAAGCCCTACACCTTACTTCCTCATTCCTAGAGAAAACAGAAGTTACCTAGCTTCAACTCACCCCTTTCCAAGTGAAATTTGGAAATCACAATATCCCATTCTCATTTGTTTCTCTCCAATATTAGGCTTCTTAATTCTCTCCAAAGCTAACTCCTCTCCTTGTTGATCCTCTCCATTCTTTTATCTCTTCCTAGTCTTGCTATACAAATATTTCCTCTCCATTATCTGTCTTCAGTCTTCCCTTCTCCACTGACTCCCCTTATCTTACTAAATGCTCAGGACTCCCACAGGCTACTGCACAGGCCCATTTATTGCAACCCACAACACTCTGACTACTGGCACATTTCTCCTAAAAGGACCTCCTACTTGCTAAAACCAATGACCTCTTAGTTTACATCCAGCTCAATCTTTCCTTGGCATATGACCCTTTTCAATAAATATCCTTCTTCCTGAAATTCTCACCTTCCTTAGTTTTGTTTTTAAATTGAGGTGAAATTGACACAGCATAAAATTAACCATTTTAAAATGAACAATTCAGTGGCACTGAGTACATTCACAGTGCTGTTCAACCACCACCTCTGTCTAGTTCTAAAACATTTTCATGACCCCAAAATGAAACCCTGTACCTGTTAAGCAATTGCTGCCCACTGTTCCAACCTCTCAACCCCTGGCAACCCTGAATCTGTGTTCTGTCTCTGGATTTACCTATTCTGGATATTTTATATAAATGGAATCATACAATATGTGATCTCTTGTATCTGGCTTCTATTTTTTTTTTCCTATGCTTTTGATTACGTTAGATACCTCATAAGTGAAATCATACAGTATTTGTCTTTTTGTGATTGGTTTATTCTTCTTAGCATAATATCGTTAATATTCATCCATATTGTAGCATGTGACAGGATTTTCCTTCCTTTTTAAGGCTGAATAATATTCCTTTGTATTTACCTACCACATTTTCATTATTCATCCAAGGACATTGCGCTGTTTCCACATTTTGGCTGTTGTGAACGGTGCTGCTATGAACATGTGTTTACATGTATGTGGAGCAATACCGCTAGATCATATAGTACTTCTGTGTTAAACTTTCCGAGGAAGCACCAACCTATTTTCTACAGTGATTGCACCATTTTACATTCTCACCAGCAATGTACAAGGGTCCCAATTTCTCCATATCCTTGCCAACACTTGTTATTTTCCTTAAAAAGATTTCTTTTGCTAATTTTTAGCCATTGTAGTGGGTGTGAAGTGGTATCTTGTTGTGGTTTAGTTTGCATTTTCTGAAGACAAATGTTGTTGAGCATCTTTTCTTATGCTTATTGGCTATTTATATGTCTTCTTTGGAAAAATGTCTATTCATGTCTTTTGCCTACTTTTTAGTTGGATTCTTTGTCTTTTTGTCGTTGAGTTGTAAGAGTTCTTTATATCTTCTAGTTACTAGAGCCCTGTCAGGTATATGAGTTGCAGATGTTTTTTTCCCATCCCGTAGGTTATCTTCTTCCTTGGGTTTTAAAACACTGCTGTCTGCTATTTTCCTCCTAGCTCTCTTTCAAGAAATAAATGTATTCAGTAGGATAATTTTGAGCACCCAGTATATTGTTAGTCACTGTTTTAGGTAGTGGCAATAAAAATACAAATATTGGGGCTTCCCTGGTGGCGTAGTGGTTGAGAGTCCGCCTGCCGATGCAGGGGACACAGATTCGTGCCCCGGTCCGGGAAGATCCCACATGCCGCGGAGCGGCTGGGCCCGTGAGCCATGGCCGCTGAGCCTGCGCGTCCGGAGCCTGTGCTCCGCAACGGGAGAGGCCACAACAGTGAGAGGCCCGCGTACCCAAACAAACAAACAAAAAACAAATATTGTTTACTCTCTGACACCTTTTTATTTTTTTCACTGTCTTCTATATTTCTTTTAATGCCTTAGTGTGAGCATTTTCTGGCGTTATGTTGCCTTCTCTGCAGAGGCTTCTTGCCCCTTTCTTTTGTCCCAGAGAAAGCCTATTTAACCTTCAGGGTGCAATTTTAACTGGGAATTTTAACTGGGAAGATTCTGTGATTTCACCAGGAAGAATCAATTACTCCTTCTTTGCTCCTGTAGCACTTTATACATTTAACACAATATTATAGTCCTTACATTGCTTTATAATTGTTTATGTGATATGAGCTAGGATATGAGCTCTTTAACGTTGGGATCTTATCCTCATAGTTAATAAATCTCTCCCAAGCGCCCAGTAAAAGTTGGGCACATAGCAGTTATTCAACAAATATTGAATGAATTATCAGGCCCTGAATTTTTTTTAACTTTTCATTATGGAAACTTCTAAATTTATACAAAAATAAAGAGAACAGTGAAATGAATCACCATTACTCATCTGTCAGCTTTGACAATTATCATCATATGGCCAATGTTGTCTCATCTAAATCCCTTCCACGCTCTCTCTCCACTGTATTATTTTGAAGCAAACCTGAGAAATCATTTCATTCAAAAATGCTTTTCTGATTTTGTTGTTGTTGTTGTTATAAAGTACTTATTTATTTATTTTTGGCTGCGTTGGGTCTTCGTTGCTACATGCGGGCTTTCTCTAGTTGCAGCGAGTGGGGGCTATTCTTCCTCGCGGCACATGGCCTTCTCATTGCAGTGGCTTCTCTTGTTGTGGAGCACGGACCCTAGGCGCATGGGCCTCAGCAGTGGCTCGTGGGCTCTAGAACGCAGGCGTGGTAGTTGTGGCGCAGGGGCTTAGTTGCTTCGCAGCATGTGGGATCTTCCCGAACCAGGGCTCGAACACGTGTCTCCTGCATTGGCAGGCAGATTCTTAACCACTGCGTCACCAGGGAAGTCCCTTTTCTGGTATTTTTAAAGGAAAGATTTGAACATTAAATATAAAAGTTTAGTGTACATGGGATCAACTAACTAGAACTCTCTGTTAACTGTCCCCCAATTTTAAGAGAACAAGACAAATCATAAGAAATTATCTATGATCTCAAAGCTTAAAGAACTCGATTTAGTAGGTTCTAATCTTACAGCAAATCCAGAATAATCTTCTGAATTTCTACACTTAGAAAAACTCTCAGATGACAAGCTAACGTTCATTACACTGACCTTAAAGGTATTGCAAGATCTACATTATCACAGAAACAGCCAAGGTAAAGTATTTCACTTAGGCAAGAAATATACTTTTTGATGGTAACGTGTTTTTAAAAAAAAAAAAAAAATTTGTTAAATCGCATTCTACCAGAAAAATGTTTCATTACATTTAGATATAAAATGACACAGCTAAGGCCACAGAGTGTTTTTTAATTGCATTGCATACTGAAGTACAGAGTGTTATCGGAGTATGGTGGAGAATATTGAACATTACTACTCTTCTTTTTTTTTTTTTTTTTTTTTTTGCGGTACGCGGGCCTCTCACTGTTGTGGCCTCTCCCGTTGCGGAGCACAGGCTCCGGATGCGCAGGCCCAGCGGCCATGGCTCACGGGCCCAGCCGCTCCGCGGCATATGGGATCCTCCCGGACCGGGGCACGAACCCGTATCCCCTGCATCGGCAGGCGGACTCTCAACCACTGCGCCACCAGGGAGGCCCCACTACTCTTCTTTTAATCTGAGAAACATTGTTTGGGTTCTTTCTATTTCCTGCACTACCTTTGGTGGCTCTGTTGGAAACTTGTGAAGGTCTTTTCTGATACGTCTCATGAGTACCACCTTGCTAAGGTACTATCATCTCTTGCCTACCTTTCATGATAGTCTTCTGAGTGGTCTTTCTGCATCAGCCCTTGCCTGTCTCTGCTCCAAAGGTCAGAACAGGCCTTTTTAAAACATGTCAGATCCCATCAGTCCGCAGCTCAAGACCCCCTAGTGACTTCCTGTCCCACTAAGAGACAGCGTGCCATATTCTCAGTGGATGTGGTATTACTTACTAGGGTGTGTTTTGGAAATTTGAGGCAAGCCTTTTGGGATGTACCATGCTTGAGTGGGATTTAGTATGTTGGGCCCTGCTAGTCCATCCTACAGATTCCCTTACCGTAAAGAATCGCCTCTCACCCTGTATGATGTTTAAAAATCAATTTTAGAGGTATAATTTGTCTAAAATAAAATAGGCCATTTTAAGTGTGCAGTTTGATCAGTTGTGACAAATGTATACACCTGTGGAACCACCACAATAATCAAAGTATTAAAGCATTCCCATCACCAGGAAAAGTCCCCTTGTGTGTCTTCTACATGACTCTTGGATGTCCTTGGGACATTCTTAAAGGTGAAAAACCTGTTTATGATGATCTGAGCCTAGAACCTAACTCCATTTATATATAAATGCAAAGTATTTTTTGAGTGATTTTAATGTACACTTGATCTTCCAGAAATGCAACTATCATAGAAATTGAGGGAAGATGACACTCTAGAGTGTTCAGAATTTTACCAGAGGTTTTGTCATTTAGAAAGTCATGTCAGAGATTGCATCAGCGTCACCATTTGTGACATTTGAGGTTCCAAGAAAACACTCCTTTATCCTTCTGCATTTGTAGCTGCTGCATTTATGGTGATTATAAAGGTGACATCTTTCTTCATGTTTTTTACAGTGTTCATGTCTGAACATTTACATATTGAAATAGATTTATTTTCTTATAGATTACTTTCATTTATTTCTCATTTATATGGTAGGTTCAGTATTATATTGATTCTTTTGAAGTTAGGTGTGTAGATAAGTTATATCATCTGTGAGGTTAATTTCAGGATAGTAAGGGAGGAATATAAAATATTTGTTATAAAAAGAGAGAGTTGGGACTTCCCTGGTGGCGCAGTCGTTAAGAGTCTGCCTGCCACTGCAGGGAACACGGGTTCAAGCCCTGGTCTGGGAAAATCCCACGTGCCACGAAGCAACTGAGCCCGTGCACCACAACTACTGAGCCTGCGCTCTAGAGCCCGTAAGCGACCAACTACTGAGCCTGCGTGCCACAACTACCGAAGCCTTCGCACCTAGAGCCTGTGCTCTGCAACAAGAGAAGCCACCGCAATGAGAAGCCCGCACACCGCAACGAAGAGTAGCTCCTGCTCGCTGCTACTAGAGAAAGCCTGTGCGCAGCCACAAAGACCCAATGCAACCATAAATAAATAAATAAATAAATAAATAAATAAATAAATGAATGATGAATGGATGAGAGCGTTGGGCCTGTCAGATTGGAGAAGAACTGTCCTATATATTCCAATCCTCTCTTTCCTCCCCTGGATTACCGCTCTGATTGAATCTACGATTTACTATTCTCCTCCATGCTCCCTTGCTCTAGCTACACTGGCCACTGGCTTCCCTGCTGTTCCATGAAAGTTGCAGGCACCTCTGGACCCCTGTCCTCATTTGCTGTTTGCTTCCTCTGCTGGAATGCTCTTCTGCCACGTATCCACATGGCCCACTCCCTCGCTTTCTTCAGCTTTTTGCTTAAACGCCACTTTCTCAGTGAGGCTTTCCCTCGCCGCCCTGTTTTAAACTGCACCTCTACCCCTCAGTACTCCTCAGGTCTCTTCCATGCTTTATTTCTCTTACAGAACTTTTTAGTCTCTTGACAGGCTTTTACTTATTTTTTTTTTTGTCATCTGTTGACCTGCCCTGTGCCCTCTCCCCCGCACCACACTAACATCTAAATTTCACGAGGACAGGTGCAAAATGTGCATTGGTGCCGGTGAAAAGAAAGTCGTCCAGTTCCCCAGCAGACTGGCATTTGTTTTGATATGCTACATAGTCAGCCCTGGGCTCCCTTCTTATCTTCCAGCCTGGTATATTGTACTGGCTTCCCCAGCCCTTAGTCGTATTTATAAAGGCAGCAGCATCCCTAGAGTTTAGAATAGTGCCCAGCACACAGTAGGTACTCAATAAGTATTTATTGAATGAATGACTGTCTTTAGAACTCCAAGAGAGGTGTTTTTGTGTGATTTTATCTGAAAGTTTGAAGCTTTAAATATTTTTAGTTTTATGTTAACATGGCTTTCTAGAGAGTAATACAAAGTATATTACCTAGAGATGTGCCACTTACATTCTCATGTTGTAAAGGTTGGTTGATTCATAATTAGTTCTCTGAAGGTCCTATTGTATTCTTTTCCTCATTAAGAAGATTGATAGTTAAAACCTAGTGTTATTTATGAGCTATACCCATAAAGCGTACTGATATGTGTCCTACATATAGTATAATTAACCTGAATCATAAATTACTTATCAATCATTTGCCTCCATGTGTCAGAGGCAATATATGGTACCTTTCTTAAGAATAAAACTGGGGAAACATTGTTAATACGAATATACTTTATTGATTTGAGCTCCTGCTGTTTCAGAAATTGAATTAATTTTCTTGAACTGAGCTAAAAATTTTAACCCTTCAATAATCTCCAAATACAAGCAAATCAGTGGTGTAAAGAGGATGATCATGCTATTTAAGAGAACACCTACCTATAAGTAATCATTTGACATAATCATTCATTTATTCATTCAAGCCAATTTTTTTTTTTTTGGTACGCGGGCCTCTCACTGTTGTGGCCTCTCCCATTGCGGAGCACAGGCTCCGGACGCGCAGGCTCAGCGGCCATGGCTCACGGGCCCAGCCGCTCCGCGGCATGTGGGATCCTCCCGGACCGGGGCACGAACCCGTGTCCCCTGCATCGGCAGGCGGACTCTCAACCACTGTGCCACCAGGGAAGCCCCCGAGCCAATATTTTTTAAGCAGCTGTATGCACCAGGCATGGGTCTGGAAATATAAGGGCAAATGAGGCGGAGTCCCAGCCTAATACAAGCAAGTAAACAAATAGGTACAATAACATGTCATGGTCACCAATATAGCAATCTTACAGGGGACAGAAAGGGATAGACGTGGGACTGCAATGGTCATATCTACCTGCAGAATTGGGAACGAGACAGAAAAGTCTTCAAAAAGAAGGGAACACTTGAACCAAATTTCTGGAGTTAAGAATGTTGTTGTGTGGGTTGAATGATGAGATGAAGATATTCTGGGCATAAAGAGCTGCATGATCCAGAGGATGGAAATAACCCACCTGGTTAGCAGAACTGTTTGCAAGGGTTGGAGTGTAGACTGCTGTGGGAGTGAAATGAGTTAAGGCTGGAGTGGTGGGTGGAGGTCGGGGAATGAATGGCCTGGTACCGTGGACTAAAGGAATTTGAACTTTCCCCTGTGGGCCATGCAGAACCAGTGAAGTCCTTCAGGAAGGCTAATTACATCCGTTTACTTCCCTGGTATGTCAGTAACCCATTAGACAGGTGGAACTAGAGGTATTTCAAGTGTTACAGTAGTCCAGATGAGCATTGCCTGAGATCCCACAGTGAGAATGTAGCGATTGAGATGAAGAGGAGGGAGACAGATTGGAGAAATGCTAGAGGCCATAGGACTTGCTGATGGTTGTGGTGGAGGTATGCGGCGAGAAAGGATTCAGCATAAGACTCATAATCTCAGATGCCTCAAGAGCCAGACAGTGACAAAAATGAATGAAAAGCCTCAGCAATCATTGTGGCCATTATGAATACTACATGAAGCAAGAGCTTACCTGAATCTAAATGGGACACCTGCTCCTCAGCGTTAGCCCATTATTCCGTGGAGGTAGGGCCTGATGTTGCTTCATTTTCTGATTTTTTTTTAAAGTTTTTATTTGTCTTATTATTTATTTTCCTTATTTTTTTGGCTGCGTCGGGTCTTAGTTACGGCACGTGGGATCTTCGTTGAGGCATGCGGGACCTTTCCTTACGTTGTGCATTTTCTCTCTAGTTGTGGCGTGCGGGTTTTCTCTTCTCTAGTTGTGGTGCACAGGCTCCAGGGTGTGTGGGCTCTATAGTGTGCGGCACACGGGCTCTCTCGTTGAGGTGTAGGAGCTCCATAGTTGTGGCGCATGGGCTTCGTTGCCCCATGGCATTTGGGATCTTAGTTCCCCGACCAGGGATCGAACTTTCGTCCCCTGCATTGGAAGGCGGATTCTTTACCACTGGACCACCAGAGGAGTCCCCATTTTCTGATTTTTAAAGAGAAGCCTAAATCTGTATTTTTCTGTGACATCTCCCAAACCTTACATGTTGGCTCAAACTTTTTTAAAGTTCCGTCTGAACCAAATAAAAACAACTTCAGAAAATAAACAGCTACGTTGCAGCCTCTGTCCTAAGATGTCTCCTGTTTTTGTTTGTTTGTTTTTATGATTAGAAGTATGGTGTTATTCACTAAGATAGGAAATAGAGGGAGAGAAGCAGATTGGGAAGATGAAATGGAGAAGGCTAATGATTAGATTTAGAACATGTTGAGTTTGAGGTGCATCAATTAATAGGAAGCTACAAATGCAGGTCCAGAACACAAGTGAAAAGCCTGAACTGGAAAATAAAGACCTGGGAGTTATTAGTAAATAGATGGTAGATGAAATCATTAGCCAATTTGCTTTAAACAACATTTCAAGAAACTTTTGTTTTTCTGTTCTTGCTCACTGGCAACAATTGTTAGAAATACCTCTCCTGGCCCGTTTAGGAGCCCTCCAGAATACCTGACACAGTCAAGGGCTTCAGAAAAATTCACTTTCTGACATATGATAGGATTTTTCTCTTAGTTTCTGTAGCACTGTCCTTATCCCAATGTCTGTTAGCTTTTCGTGTCTCTAAGCAGGATCTTCGTGTCTCTGATGGTACCAGAAGAATTGACATGTGGTAGGCTCTCTGAAGGCAAAAGTCAAATGTCTCCCAATGCCACTGTTTTTAAAATATTGCATGATTATAAGTTCTTAGAAGACAGGGATTCTTCTACTTTGTTCCATGGTTCCTCTTTAGCAGCCAATTTTCTCTGTGAATCCTTAGAAACAAGAATTGAGTGGAACAAAAGCGAGCTGGCATTTATTCAGAGTTTGAATGCTATGTGAAGATGAATTCATCTCCAGGGTTGTGATCTCAGTAGCTTGCTCATATTACATGTAGGATGTGGGTCAGTTTCAGCTCTATCAGCCTTCAAGTAGGTGTCATATGTGTCCTCATTTCAGGACCTAGGCTGAAGGAGCATTGCCTTTCTGGGACATTCCCTTTTCATGGCAGATAAAGATGGCTGGTGGAAACTCACCATATCTTTTAAAGCTTCTTCTCAGAGATTACGTGTATCATATCTGCTCACATTCCGTTGGCTAAACCTGACATCTGTGGGTGGGGTTACATCATCCTCTTTCAGGAAGCCTGTATTTGGGGATAATCACTGCAGTCTACAGTAGACAGTGAGTGTATTTTCTATGCTGTGGGTGTAATGAGAAAATGAAAAGAAAGGGAGGGCCATAATTGAGATCTTACTCTTCTGATGGGCTAGGAAAAGTGCTTATAAATAATTAGATATCTATGCAGCAGAGTACAGGATTTAGTTGTACTGACGTAATGGGAGAAAAGAGCCCCAGGTTCCAGTGGAGTGAGTCTGCAATCGGATCACATGCTTGGCGCGGATGACAGCCACCAAAGTGAAAATCAGTAGAAGCAATCCTGACACGAGAATGGCAGTAACGATGCAATCCTGGCATTCAGTTGGCATTCAGCTGGCCACTCTGATTGCAGAATCTTTGTAGGCAGAGCAAATGCATGTATGTGTGGACTGTGACCACCTGGAGATCCCCTGCCCCAAGTAGAGGGAGCAGCTGCCATTGCTCAGCTCCAGCAGATGTTGCCACGTGGGGACACTAAGAACACTATTGCCACCTTCTATATTTGAAATCTCACAATTTTAAAAAATACACTGTGGGCCAAACAAAATATTCCTGTGGGTTAAATCAATCTTAGTTTGTGACTGCTTATCTAGAGGAATGGATTGATTGCATGTCTTTCATATAATCTCCCATGAACATGCTTCTCTCAACACAGGTATTTGTTCTAGTTGTTTTCCAGGTCAGAGATATGATTTCCCTTTGCAAGGATAGAGTTGCTTAAATGACATGGGTTCCTGAATAGAAGGCCAAAAAGGAAGAGAAGGTACTTCATCCCTTCTCAATTTTTATTCAACGTTCAAATGATCAGAAGAATATTAATTTTAGAGCTGGCTTTCTTCCATGGTATACTTGGAACCAACGCAGGAGAGGCCTAACTTATTGCACAGAGGCCAAAAATGATCTCGTAGCAGCACCCAGAGGGCACTTCCTTCTCATTTTTATTCTTGTGTTTGTACTTCCCACCACTGATATTAGTGCTTGATGTTCTCCTACTTACATGTAGCCAATTCAGAGTTCGTAGACGATGGTGACGGGAAGAAGGTTTTACCCCTAATTTTATTAGAACCAAAGAGTACTATTGACATGTCTGCATGGGAATGCATGGGTGACCCAGTTCTTTTATAGTGGCTTCCACAGTTAAGCCGTCCTGTTGCATGCATATCACTAAAGTTAAGTCACGGAGAATACTCTAATACAGTGATCTTCATTAGGGTCTTCTCAAGGACAAGTACAAAATCTACATAGCCTGACCGACAAGGCTTATATTTCAAGATGACCTCAGATATTCAACTAATCAAAGTCAAAGGGGATAAAAACTTCAGAAACCACACCCAGAAATATGTCAGACTTGTTTCTTTTTGGACTATAAATCCAGGGAACGATTGAGATTCTTTAAATTTAAGCACAAAGCCATATGTTTTATAGAATTAAAGGAATTTTTTAGAGTATTTGGCATTGTACTAGTAGTATACATATTTCTATTTGGAGCTGTTTGACATATTTAGAGGTAACCGTATATACTGCCGCTACAGTATGTCAGTAGGTTACATCCAAATAAACACACATCTGAAGCATTTGCCTCTTGTGATAGAGTATTGTTTATCAAGAGTTAAATTTAAACTTTAATATGATGTACTCAAATGTGTTAGCTTGAATTACAATAATGGTAAAACTAAGAAAAAAATTTACTAAGTTTATTTATTAAATTTATTAAGTTTAACAATGTAAAATTATTTGTCTGTACTCTTTAAAACAATATTTGAGGGCTTCCCTGGTGGCACAGTGGTTGAGAGTCCGCCTGCCGATGCAGGGGACACGGGTTCGTGCCCCGGCCCGGGAAGATCCCACATGCCGCGGAGCGGCTGGGCCCGTGACCCATGGCCGCTGAGCCTGCGCGTCTGGAGCCTGTGCTCCACAACGGGAGAGGCCACAACAGTGAGAGGCCTGCGTAATGCAAAAAAAAAAATTTGAATTAGCTTATAATGAATACAGAGGCACTTGAGAAAGAGAGAGAGAGAGACAGAAAAAACAAAAGCCAATTTATAAATGGGTTTGTGGGAGTGGAAGCGATGTGTAGAGATGGTGTATAATTAACCTGAAACCTTAAGAATGACTAGATGTTAAAACTGAGTAGAAAACTTAACTCTGGACTTCTTGCTAAAAAGGGAAATATAAGTTGCATAGTCTTACTAACCACTAAATTGAACGATACCAGTTGCTCAGAAGAAACAAATATTGCCTAGCATTGAACTCAAAGAAAAACTTACCTCACAGAGCTTGTTATGAAGGACATTGCACAAACAGAAGTGTCCCCAAATTGCAATTTTATGAAAGATGCCAAAATATTCCTTGCATGGTCATTTCAACATAGGCTTTTGGCAGAAGTCCAAGGGCATAATGTTAAATAGGTTTCTATGAAAGCTGAAGACATGTAGATTAATTTTGTAATTTGGGAGTGATGGTAACATGAGCAAGGATAGACTAAATAATTGCTGTGCCTTTTAGAGTGTCCACTTAGCAAACAATGGAAGATATATTGAAGATGACACGTTGTAAGGCTCACAAACCTCCTGAGATCTTTTGTTTTCCTTAATTCAGAAAGTATTGATGTCACAATGTATACATTTGTTCTGCCTGTGGCCTAGGAACGTTCATGAATATCTCATTTTTAGATGGTCCTTTAGTATTTATATAGGATTTATTTATTTATTTTTTTTGCGGTATGCGGGCCTCTCACTGTTGCGGCCTCTCCCGTTGTGGAGCACAGGCTCCGGACGCACAGGCTCAGCGGCCATGGCTCACGGGCCCAGCCGCTCCGTGGCATGTGGGATCTTCCCGGACCGGGGCACGAACCCGTGTCCCCTGCATCGGCAGGCGGACTCTCAAGCACTGCGCCACCAGGGAGGCCCTATATAGGATTTATATATCCATTTGCCTCTAAGGAAAACTTATGCTTGCTGTCAACTCAGTCTCTGAGGTCTATGTGTGTGTATATATATATAATTCTGTTTTCAACTACTGTTTTTATGAGATCTGTAGTTAGTTAGATTTTCACCTATACTAAGGTGGGGATATACAGGTAAAAAAAATTCAATAAGAGTATTCTATGGGCCTAATTTGGGCGATGTATTTTAAATTGTTAATAAGACAAATAGGGACTTCCCTGGCCGTCCAGTGGTTACGACTTCACCTTCCAATGCAGGGGGTGCAAGTTCAATCCCTGGTCGGGAAGCTAAGATTCCACATGCGCTGCGGCCAAAAAACCAAAAACATAAAACAGAAGCAATATTGTAACATATTCAATAAAGACTTTAAAGATGGTCCACATCAAAAAATAAAATAAAATAAAAGACGGACAGTTCAAACAACGGGCAAAGGATTAAAAGTATCTAGAAAACTTCCAGACTCTCATAAAATTCTATCTGGCTATTTGACCTAGCCATTTGTATTTCTGATACAAGCAAAATTTCAGGTCATGTTCATGTGCATTTATTTTGAGCCTTGACTTGGGGAACACAGACAGCTAATATACATGTCAGATGATTTTGATCATAATGGGTGATAAAAGGTGAAAAAGAAAATGTTGTCATGCAAAGCCTGTATCAAACTCCAAAACATAAAACCTAACAGTCTTGCCCTTTGTTTTCTTGGGAAATTGTGCGTGACATTAGTTTGAAATGGGTGAGTAGCCTCTCCAAAGACAGTAGAAAGAATGGGATTAACTTTATTGAGGCTCTCCTATGAGAGACACTGTGAGGCATTATGCTAGGCTTTTTTTTGATAGGTATTATATGTCTTCAAGTCCTGTCCGTGGCATCTCATACATGAGTTAAGTAATGTGATCAAAAAAGTGTTCCAAGTGAGGATTGTAATGATGGCAGGAACACAAGGACGCTGGTTCCAAAGAGGCTTAGGTAACCTGCCCAGTCCCACAGTGAGGAGGTGGCAGAGCTGGGGTCTGACTCCGTCGTACACAAGCAGCAGCACCTGCTTTGAGAGGCTACAGAAACATATAATTTTACAACTGAAAGAGGCTTCATAGATCATCTAGTTCATTGTCCTTTAGCACACCAGTTTTATACATGGGGAAACAGATGTTCAAGAACACTAATGTTCTTTCAAATGGATATAAGGTGTGAAATTATTGGATCAATTTAATTATTTGCTTAGTACATAATAGGCACTCATATTCTAATAAGTAAATAAGTGGGCACTATGATACTAATGGTCAACTTTTTTGTGAAGAGAAGGATGTTTTTGGCAGTGAGACGGTCATCAGTGAACTAAATGAATAAAATCCAGGTGCTTGAACTTGGACCTTCCAGCTCCCCACGCAGACCTCCCCCCACTTCTCCTACCATTTTCCTGTCAAATGCTTAAAAACTGGTTTAGGGGAACATGGAAGTTTAGAGAAATCATAAGAGCATATCTTCTTGTCTGAAGTTCCCCCAAATTAGCCTACCCTTTACCAATTTCCAACTGGAAGTACTTCTGTTACTTAAAACGTTTAGGAGAGCTGGCCTATTTTTTAAAAATCAGTAGTTCTGAAAACCTGAACTCTAAGGTTCTCCAGATGGTGTGTTTACTAGATCTCTTGCAGCATAAACATTTTTTGTAATGTAGTAAGTGTCTAGTTTTGCTTTGGACAGAAATGAATACTTCACTCATCACATTTAATTTTTAAAAAAACAACTCCTTTGCCTCTCATTCAAAGCAAAGCTTGTCCTCCCTCAGTGTGTCCAGTCATGTCCAGTCAGGGGTATGTAGTCCACAGAGATTTTTCCCATGAGAGAACTACTTCTTTCAGGATGGAGATTCCACAAACTCCCTCTCTGACTAGCTGTTTCCAGTGTTTACTCATCCTTATAATCAGGAAGTTCATCTTTACATCTACCATATATGATTCCTGCATTTTCTCTGGCTCTGCCTGCTGTGCTGACTGGGACAAGCTGCACAGAAATTCCCTCACCAGGGAGCCTTCCCAAACTCAGGCAGATAATGCTCAGTGGCGTGGTTTTCGCCACGTGAGGTGCAGAACAAATTGCAACGTGCCCACCCTACGTGTTACGTAACAGCAATCCTACTCTGATGCTCAACTCAAACTCGCCACCGCATTCAATCTCAGTACCCCCAAATTGTTCTATCCTCTCCTTCCCTTCCCCCATCAAAACAGCTACTTATTAGATAGTGAGTGGAACAGAATGATTATCTGATGAAATGTTTTTCATTTAGGCATGATTGATTGAAGACACTTATTTCTCCAGCAGGCATTTGCTTTTTAAAGTAAGCACCTATTGATTAAGGAATAAAATGCTTATAACTGAGAGATATTAGAAGTTGGAGCTAACGTTACTTCCTTTCAGGCCTGTGTAAAGTTTAGAAATAATAATGAAGTGCTTAGCGGGTTGTATCCATACAGCAAGTAGTATCTATTATTATTACATCCTGTAGTCCAAATAGTCTTTGATTCTATAAATAATATTTCCGTGGCCTTATCTGAAAAGTTTTCTGCTTTAGTACAGTCCGTATTAACAGTTCTGAAATACAGAGTAAACTAATAAGCTCAGTTTCTTAAATTTGTCCTTATAGGTCTGATTGCATGTCCTTTAAAGCTTTAGGTTGCTTTTCTCTGGAATCTAAGTAATTTGTAATATGTCTACAAGCATTTATTTTTCCAATATTCCTAAATGATGCATACATTTTAAAATGTAAACAGACAAAATAGAAACATTACTGTAATTTAGAACTAACCAATGCTGAGAACAAAGGAAGGATAACTTCAAAGTTAATAAATTTTGGAATATTGTTCATATGTAACAATATTAGACACATTTCCAAATGTGCTACTGTCTTGACTCATATTTAGAATGGGAATCACTTTAATCCTCTATTCTTTTCTATTCTATCCTGATATACTTGTATAAAGCCCATCCTGTGCCACCTTGTGCTTGAACAGATGCTTTTTCTTTCCTAAAGTAATTAAATTACACTACTGGTATCCTGCAAAACATCTACTGTTCTTATCCATCCATTTTTCTGTCTTGTTAGAAATTTTAGTTTTAATGCAAATTTCTTAGGTTACAGCCACCCCTTTCAGTTTGGAATTACTTTTAATTATCATCATTCAAATTATTAATGGAAGTGCTAAATGGCATAGGGTTCAGAACTGATCCCTTGAGATGATCTTCATTGCCCAGATCCCTATTAGCTGTGATAATATGATGGAAAGAAGTAAACCTTGAAAAGATGGAGGTTTTTTGGAAAGGGAAAGAGGCCAAAATGAGAGAGAGAGAGAGAGAGAGAGAGATACAGAGATCAAAATATCCAGAAAGAAAGATGTAGGTGAATAATATGACTAAGTGAGAGGATGTGGAAAAGGGGATAACATCTGTGATAAAGAGAGACGTGGCAAATAAAAGTTCAATACATAAATAAAAGTTCAATATATACACCAAGTCTTAACAGCTGGCACACCAGATTCCCATTATTTCCAGTGCCTGATTTAAAATATACTCCTAACTTTAAAATTTTACCATTGGCATTTTAAAAAATTCTCTTCAAAAGTTAATCTACTTTTTATACAGAGAAAGGTCAATAACATTTATATTTGGTTTTGGCTAACATATAGAAACTTAGATTTTTCATTTAGAAGAAATGCAGTATGATATGCTAGAGCAAGAGGGCTTTGAGATCCAGGTAGGTTTGTGTTCAAATCTTGTCTTTTCCACTTACTACCTGTTAATCCCAAAAGAATCACTGAATTCTCTTGCGTCATAGGCAAAATGGAGCAATATTAAAATTTTTCAGGTCTGTAATAAAGTTTAGAAATACACGTTGAAGTGTTTTTTTAGGTAGTATGCATAAAATATATCAAAGCTATGTTTATTAGGTCATGAGTCCCATTAGTCATTGATACAATAAGTAATATTTCTTATTTGTTTGTTTATTTGTTTATTTTACTTTTGGCCGCATTGGGTATTCGTTGCTGCACGCGGGCTTTCTTTAGTTGTGGTGCATGGGCTTCTCATTGCGGTGGCTTCTCTTCTTGCAGAGCACAGGCTCTAGGTGCACAGGCTTCAGTAGTTGTGGCTCGCAGGCTCTAGAGCGCAGGCTCAGTAGTTGTGGCGCACAGGCTTAGTTGCTCCGCGGCATGTGGGATCTTCCCGGACCAGGACTCGAACCTGTGTCCCGTGAATTAGCAGGTGTATTCTTAACCACTGCACCACCAGGGAAGCCCAATAAGTAATATTTCTGCTTGAGTTCCTAGCACTTCATTTAGCAAGTCGTATATATTTTTTTATTTTGAGTGCTTGGTATTGTGTCATTAAATATGAAATTTTAATATTCAGAAAACAATCCACACAAAATAACTCTAAAATTTCATCTGATTATTTCCTCTTGGCAGCCAATAATTATCTTGTTTTGCTAATGGGCATCACCTTAACCAGGTGATCAAATTAAAATCACTAATGAGAAAAACCTTTCATTGTGTGCCCCTGATGCCATGCACAGAGGACACAACATCAATTATTAAGCATTCTTGCCAATGATACATACTTTGATGGAATAATGAGGAAACTTCAAAGAAATCCAAATTGGAGGCTATTCTATAAAAACAAATGGACTGTATTCTTCTTTTGTTGTTGTTGTTGAAGTATAGTTGATTTACAGTGCTGTGCCAATCTCTGCTCTACAGCAAAGTGACTCAGTTATACACATAGAGACATTCTTTTATTTAATATTCTTTTCCATTATGGTTTATTCCAGGAGGTTGGATATAGTTCCCTGTGCTATACATTAGGACCCTGTTGTTTATCCATTCTAAATGTAATAGTTTGCATCTGCCAACCCCAAACTCCCAGTCCATCCCTCTCCCTCTTTTGGCAACCACAAGTCTGTTCTCTATTCTATGAGTCTATTTCTGTTTTGTAGATAGGTTCATTTGTGCCATATTTTAGATTCCACATATAAGTGATATCATACTTAATGGACTATATTCTTTAAAAAATTTCCATGTCATGAAAAATAGGGGAAGGCTGGGAAGCTTTCCAGATTAAAGGAGATTAAAAGATACACAACTAAGTGCAATGAGTAACCCTGGATTAGATTCTGGATTGGGGGAAATTTGCCATAAAGATCATTATTAGTGAAGTTTGAATATGGACAGTATATTAGATATAATATTTCATTAATGTTAAAATTCCTGATATGTAAAAGAATATCTATAAATATAAATACGTACATAGAGACACAGATAGGCAGAGAGAGACAGAGACAGCAAGTACTAAAGCAAATGTGACAAACTTAAATATTGGTGAATCTGGATGAAAAATATCAGTAATTCTGTGTCCTATTCTTGCATTTCTTTTGTAAGTTTAAAATTATTTAATAAGGGCTTCCCTGGTGGTGCAGTGGTTGAGAGTCCGCCTGCCAATGCAGGGAACACGGGTTCGTGCCCCGGTCCGGGAAGATCCCACATGCCGTGGAGCGGCTGGGCCCGTGAGCCATGGCCGCTGAGCCTGCGTGTCCGGAGCCTGTGCTCCGCAACGGGAGAGGCCACAATAGTGAGAGGCCTGCATACCGCAAAAAAATTAAAAAAAAAAAAAAATTATTTAATAATAAAAAGTTCAAAAATAATTTATCTTTTATAGAAAGTAATTGATTTCTTGATGCAACTAGTTGACTTTTTAAAAAGAATTTCTTTAGTAAAGGCTTACAAGCCCAAATCACAGGCGTAAGTCTGCCCTTAGCAACCTTTTAAGATTAATTTATCATAATTGATGCATTATTCTCATGAATGTGCTTAAAAGGAGTAATGAGGGTGATGAATTCTCTCTCATCCTTTTAATGGGTGGTTCCTCCAGGCGAGTATAATGTCATAGAGAGATCTGCATGTAAAAGGTTGCATTTTTTTTTTTTTTTTTTCAGGGCATAAAGATTTAAACTTGAGTTGAAATGCTTCTCAGGGACTTCAATTAACCAGCATCAATTTGTTGCTCCTAGGCCTAACCTGGTGCCAGTTGTTGGGAGGAGTCCTCAGGTTCCTCTCCACAAGCTGCATCACTGTCATCATGACATGATGGCTGGCTTCCCCCGGCATGAGCAATCCTTCTCCTTACAGCCTCAGGTGCTGGCTGACACCTCCAAGCAGCATATCCCACTGAGAGATGAGGTGTGAGTACACGGTCTCCCTAAGGGAGCACAGGAGCAGGAAACGCATCTCAGGCACGGGCATCCCAAGCAAGAAGAAAGCGGGGAAGAAAAACATCACCCCCTCAAAGGTTGCATTTTTAATATGAACTGAATTGATGATTAAGTAGGAAGTGACAATTACAATGAACAGTTTTGAACTTCCCTATGCAAAAGTTGGACCCAGCCAAAAAAAAAAAAAAAAAAAATTAAACCTCTTTTGGGAAAAATAAATCTCAATTTAGCACATCGATCTTCAGAGAAAACTATTAATCTATACATTTCAAAAATCATTTTTAATACTTTAGCTTTGTTTTCTTTGAGATTTTAAGAAGATCTCTCTCATATAACTTTCTCTTGAAATCTGGAAGCAGATTAAATCTTACTTTTTGGGATTTGGTATTTCAGAAGATAAAAGGGAGTCTTGGATGTTTCATCATTTCCCTCTTTATGAGAAATGGGAAATTCTTTGTGTGTAACAATCAAAATATGCTGTTTTCAAACAACATAAAAATGGTACTGTTATTTGGCTTAGCATCATTTCTATATTCTCAACTTTGTGTGCATGCATTCATTTTAGGCTGTAATTTTGGATTCTAGTTTTCTTTTAAAAAATAGATTTCCTTTATAAAACGAGCAAAAAGCAAGTGCTAATTTATTTTGTGTATTCTCCAATTGAGAGTGGCCACAGGATCCAAGAGGCCATGTGTCATGAGGTCAGTGGTGCGGGGGCCAAAGAGCTTTTGTAAGTCCCTGGGTGGTCTGGCCCGATTTCCGGGTTGAGTTAGAACAGTCTTTCATATCATGGGGTGCCTTGCCCAGGTCGTGCAATGTAACCTTTAAAACTAAGCAGGCCTGTTGCTCAGCCACTTCAGTCCTGTTTCTTCTGTATCCAAATCAGGTTATTTCCATACATGGTTCAGCAGGAAATTTACCACCTGACAAGAAGGATTGTAAAAATTTCTGTGGACTTACTGAATTTTCTTTAAAAATCGGTTTGAGGGCTTCCCTGGTGGTGCAGTGGTTGAGAGTCCGCCTGCCGATGCAGGGGACACGGGTTCGTGTCCCGGTCTGGGAGGATCCCACATGCCGCGGAGCGCCTGGCCCGTGAGCCATGGCCGCTGGGCCTGTGCGTCCGGAGCCTGTGCTCCACAGCGGGAGAGGCCACAGCAGTGAGAGGCCCGCATACCGCAAAAAAAAAAAAAAAAATCGGTTTGAAAATATGCCGTGAGCCAACTGGGGCCCAGAAAGCAGTCTGAAAAACAGGCTTTATTGTCTGGGTAAGATTCAGGTTCAACCAAGAGCAGGTGACATCAGATGTAATTGTTCTCTATGGGTGGCTCTCCCCTTGCTCCTTTCTATCCACCTGGGCTACCCACAAACTCCTTTATTTCTCATCCTTGGACTATGCCACAGGTGTGGCATTGCCACTGGCATAATGCTGGAAGAGTTGCGTCTGCTTCCCACCGAGGCCCAAGACCAGGTCATTGGAGTAGGAATGGACGGGCTGTTCTTGCTCTGGGGCAGAAGGTGGGAGAGAAAGTGAGAGGAGTATATGGATCGTCCTGACGGGAGAGCATACTTAACGGTTTCCATCATTACAAATTTCTTTAGTTTTTACAGTGACCTTAAGAGTCAGTCATCTATTCTCTTTGAAGCAGATGATTCGTTTCTTATGTTTTGCGTTCTGCCTTCCAAATTTATTTTGAGAAAAATGTGCATCAACTAAGTTTGATCTGAGTTTTTACGGGTGCTTCATTTGTTAACTCCTCAAGTGTCAGTCCCTCAAAGAAAAATAAAACAATTATGATCCTAAAAAAATGGATTTGGAGGGCTTCCCTGGTGGCGCAGTGGTTGAGAGTCCGCCTGCCGATGCAGGAGACACGGGTTCGTGCCCCGGTCCGGGAAGATCCCACCATGCCGCGGAGCGGCTGGGCCCGTGAGCCATGGCCGCTGAGCCTGCGCGTCCGGAGCCTGTGCTCTGCAACAGGAGAGGCCACCACAGTGAGAAGCCCGCGTACCAAAAAAAAAAAAAAAAAAAAAAAAAAATGGATTTGGAAATTTTATTTTTAAAAAGAAGAAAAGAAATTGCTGACATTTCTCTGGGTAGTTCTATGCTGTAACCTTCCACTGACAACATCCGAAACTTCCAGGGTTTCTGTTACAAAAACTGCTCTTGCATGTAAGGCTTTTCTTCTTTGCTTTATTCTATAATATTTCAAGCCTGCAATTACTTTGCCGCATTGTGAGGACATTTCAAGGTCTACCCCGTGTAAAAATACACAGATTATTAATTTTATCTGTGTGCTAAACAAATGATTACTGAAGGCCTACTATGTGCCAATCACTGTGTGCCAAAGACAGAAAAATGAAGTTCCCAGTCTAACTGGGGAAATATATACATATCTGAATAATTATTAAGTAGTCACAGAGATGTTGGAAGAGATACCTACAAAGTACAACTAGGACCAGCCGATGGAACAACTAATTTTTCCAGAGAGAGTCAAGGAATGTAGTAATATTTGATCAAGGTCTTGAAGGATGACTAGCGATTCACCCAGTGAGTCCACCCAGTGGGAGTAGGCATTCCAATCACAGGGAACATTGTTTGCAAAAGCACAGAAGCCTGAAATGCAAGATAAATCCTGAAAGTGGCCTGGAATCACTGGAATTTAGGGTACAAAGATTAAGCATAACTTCCTTTCACCAGCTGGCTGGCTCTCTAGCAGCTGCCTGTCACATTCTCCTCTTAGTTTCACTCCAGCTTCTGCTCCCAATACAACAGAGCTCTTTTTCTCACTCAGCATCTCTGGTCATTGAGGGTAATTTCTGAGCTAGTTTATGAGCATCAGACTCCTTCCATGAAAGGGGGACACGCCTTGTGCCTCTGTGTATATTATTCTCTTTAGCAGAACCAGTCCTACCCAGTCTCATTACTCCCCCTACTTATTGGGGTTTATTCTCAAAGACTTTTGACTGTTTTCAAGTCAAGTCTACCCTTGACGAGTAAAGATTTGTCATCACTTGGGATAATTAAGGACTACATTGCAAATCCTGAAAATAATCCTGAGAAGTATTCCAAAATACTTCTAAAAAGTATTTAGAAATGCTAGCATTTAGCATCATTGTAGCCTTTTAAGATGATTCTTTGAAGAAAGTAATCCTGTGGATGTGCAAATTCCTATGCATTTTAAAATAGCCAGGTATTGTTAATTTTTAGGTATCATAATGGTATTGTGGTTGTGTGTTTTAAAAAGTCATTTTTGGGAGATATGCCCTGAAATAATATGGTAAAACAGAGTGGAATTTGCTTTAAAATAACCCAGTGGTGGGAGGGGAGGGTAGTGTGGGGAGTATAGATGAAACAATATTAGTGGATAGACATTTGAGGTCCATTGTAATAATCCATTTTTACATATGTTTGAAACTCCCAACAATAAAAAGTAAAAGAAAGTCACCTTACATTGTAGTCACACTTTGTCTTGTATTTATAGGCTGGAAAGGAATAAACATTTTCACAAACATCAAGGTACATGGTACACTTTGTCACCAGTTCCTTACCACCCCCCACCTAAGTATAGAGAACCTGAGTTCTCTATAAGTACCTCTGATACCTTTTACTATAAAGATTTTTAATATATATTCATATATAAATAATTTTTATTAATTCCAAAGACAACTAAGTGGGCAACTAAACGTATACTGCAAATCAAACAAATTAATGTATACTAAAAATTCGACCTTTTACCCCAGAGTGTATTACTTCTTATTTTAGCTTGTCATTGTTTTTTAATTTTACAGCACAACTGCACTGTGAACACTAATGAATAAATATTATCAAATGTAAAAGTAGAGATATTTTCCCCTCTCTTGTAATATATCAAGTTATATTGATTTATTTGCCCTCTTTCCGGACGGGGCTCCAGTGCACGTTAATGACCAACAGGTCACTTCTGGAGGAAGTTTTCATTTGGCTGTGGAATGGCAGGACCAAGAACAGTAAACCACCTCTCTGCTCCTGCCCACCCCCTTCTTTAGAAGTGTATTTCTTCAAGTTATAAAATGCACTGTTGATTAAACAACAGCTTCTTATGCAAAAGAAACCCTACATTTTGGGTAAAATTTCGGAAATAACTGCAAAAATATCCCTCAGTTCTGGAAACGGTGACATTATACATATGTTTACCAGTTGTCAAGTCACTTAATAGTGAGCTCTTTTAAAATACATGTTTAAGTGATTAGTCACTCTCCACTTAAAAATTTTTTTCAAATTGTGAATATTTTATGCCAATAAGGAGATACTACTTAGGCAAGTTGTGCTGTTTGGGGGTAGCAGTCTTCAAACTGTACCTATACCTATACTATGGTACAGGTACTTTACAAGAGATACGAAGGCCAAAAAAAGTTTTAAGGGAATTAGGATTCTGGATATTTAGTTTCTCTTTGCACTCCTTAAGAGTGATCTGAAAAAATAATTTCTGAAGAGAGGACCAAAGTGGCAACCTGAGAGGCTCCTGAGCTACCCTTCTCCCATGGACGCACAGAAAGTACAGCTGCATATGGAGCAATTCCCACTGAAAGAGATCCAGAAACTAGCCAAGCAACTCCTACACATTTGACAAATAAGAAAATTCCCACATCAAAACAGGCAGGAGAGACTGAGACATTCTCTCACCATAAACCTCGCCCCTGGCACAGAGCCATACAATAAGGACTAATCCACTGACTGCCAGCTTTTCCCTGAGGAGTGAAAGGTTTGGACCCCATATTCAGCACCCCAGCTTTTAGCACTTCCATTTGACTAGCTCCCAAAACACCTAGCTCTGAAAGCCAATGGGGCTTGCATCCACAAGACCCACAAGACCATAGCAAACAAAGATAATATTAATAAATGGTGTTGGAAAACTGGACCTTTATCTTACATCATACACAAAAATCAACTCAAAGTGGATTGAAGACTTAAATATAAGACCCGATTCTGTAAAATTTCTAGAGAAAATCATAAGGGGGTAAGCTCTTTGACATTGGTCTTGGCAGTGGTTTTTTGGAATTAACCCCAAAAGTAAAGGCAACAAAAGCAAAAATAAAGAAATGAGACTACATCAAACTAAAAAGCTGCACAGCGAAGGAAACCATCAATAAGGTGAAAAGGCAATCTGTGGAATGGGTTATTTCACTTAGCATAATGCCCTCCAGCTTCACCCAAGTTGTTGCCAATGATGGGATTTCCTTCCTTCTTAAGGCTGAATAATATTCCATTATATATATATACTACCACATTTTCTGTATGCCTTCACTTGAGGGCAGGAATGGGAGAAAATATTTGCAAACCACATATTTATAAGGGGTTAATATGCACAATATACACGGAACTCATACAACCCAATAGCAAAAAAAGAAATAACTCAATTAAAAAATAGGCAAAGGATCTGAGTAGACATTTTTCCAAGGAAGACGTACAAATGGCCAACAGGTACATGAAAAGGTGATCAGCAGGTAAATGCAAATCAAAACCATGATAAGAGGGCCTTCCCTGTTGGCACAGTGGTTAAGAATCCGCCTGCCAATGCAGGGGACACGGGTTCGAGCCCTGGTTTAGGAAGATCCCACATGCCACAGAACAGCTAAGCCCGTGCACCACAACTACTGAGCCTGCGTGCCACAACTACTGAAGCCTGCCCACCTAGAGCCCGTGCTGTACAACAAGAGAAGCTACCGCAACGAAGAGTAGCCCCCGCTCGCCGCAACGAGAGAAAACCCGCGTGCAGCAACGAAGACCCAACGCAGCCAAAACAAAAAAGAACAACATGATAAGATATCACCTCACACCTTTTAGAATGGCTGTCCTCTAAAAGACCAGAGATAAGAAGTATTGGCAAGGGTGGGGAGAAAAGGGAACCTTTGTGCACTGCTGGTGGAAATGTAAATTGGTGAAGCCACTATGGAAAACAGTATGGAGATTCCTCAAAAAATGAAAAAACTATCATATGATCCAGTAATCCCACTTCTGGGTGCATATCTGGAGGAAACTAAATCACTGTCTTGAAGAGACATCTGTACTCCCATGTTCATAGCAGCATTATTCACAATAGCCAAGGTGTAGAAACAACCTAAGTGTCTGTCCTCAGGTGAAGGGATAAAGAAAATGTGGTAGTATATATATAATGGAATATTATCCAGGCTTAAGAAGGAAGGAAATCCCATCATTTGCAACAACTTGGGTGAAGCTGGAGGGCATTTTGCTAAGTGAGATAACCCAGACAGAGAAAGACAGATACTGCATGGTATCACGACGATATGTGGAATCTGGAAAAAAAAAAAAAAAAGTCAAACTCACAGAAGCACAGAGTAAGAAAGTAGTTTCCTTGTGTGGGGTGGGGGTGCAGTGAGGGAAATAGGGAGAGATTGGTAAAGGGGTACAAAATAGATGAATAAAGTCTGAGGATCTAATGTATAGCATGACTGTTGTTGATAACGCTGTATTGTATAACTGAAATTTGCTAAGAGAGTAGAACTTAAATGTTCTCACCAAAAAAAAAAAAAAAAGGTAAATATGTGCAGTGCTTGATATGTTAATTAACTCAACGGGACAAGTCCTTTTATGGTGTATGCATATATCAAATCATCACATTGTACACTTTAGATACCTTATGATTTTATTTGTCAATTATACATCAGTAAAGCTGAAAAAGATTTTTTTAGCTGATCTGCCTGAGGATACAACATTTCCACCTCTTCTTTCACACACCCCTTCCCCACTATCTCATATTTTAAAGAAGAAAGGCCTTCTCTCACCCTAATCTTTCCTTCCTGTATTACCCTACAGTAGAAAAACCTCTGTAACCCACTCGTGTAATACAGTATAGGTACTGGTATTGGTGTTGAGAAAGGGAGTCCCACTAAAGAATGAATAATAAATCCTTTTGCAATTATATGGCTTCCTAGTTTGCTTTTAGTAAAATCACAGGAAGATCTACAATCAAGTTGTCAATTGATAGATCATTAAAAACAAATTTTTGGTGCTAGGTTTCCCCTGATTTTTGGCATATGTTTCTGACAGAGTGCAAAGAATTGAGGGCATTGCTGTAACAAAATTCCCTCTGTTCCTACCTATTTATTTACATGAACAAAATTTTCTCAACATCTACATTAATAATAAAACACAAAAAGTTGTGGAGATAATACTGGGGTTGAACCCTATCTCAATTTAGTAATAAGTAATAAGTAATTATGGCTAAATTGATACCCGACCTAATTTTAGCAAAAATTAGATACTGGACCTAATTTTAGCAAAACTAGCCAGTCCTCATCCAGCTCATTAAAAGATATATGTAAAATAAGCTTTTGGTTTTTCTGTTTAATAATTACTTATCAAAATTTATAATATATTCATATGGTTTTTATCAATACTAAACTAATAGTAATAAACTGATAACTCAATCTAGAATAATTTTTAAACACAGCTTCATGGTCACTGATATAAAAAATATAATTTCAACATTTATGCCTTTCGTTGTGATAATTAGACAACTGGCAAAAGACAATAATAAAAATATGTCATATTAGGATGAAATTTTTTGATAGAAGCAGAATGGAAATAAATTCAAGTTCAAGGAGAAAAAGGAAAGATGCCAAATCTCATTACTAAAGAACAGCTTGTTCATGTATTTTTGGAAAATAGACGATGTGGTATTTAGATACTATTGGATATATTTTTTAAAGTACTGTAATTTTCTTTTTAGAGACAATATTTACAATACACTGGAAGTTACATCCTTTGCAACTGTTTTAGCTTGGGATGAAAAGTTTTAGATGTCAACCTCATAATGTGCAAGAGGATACAAAGCTTTACAAGATTTTTTTGGAAATGTTTGCAAGTAAAAAGTTTGAAGACCACTATTTTAGGAAGCTCAGTCAGAGATCAGTGTGTAGAATGGATAGAGTGGGGAAAAATTGGGCAGGACACTAGTTAGGGGACAATTGATTTTTTCCAGACATAAGGAATTTGAACTGTATTAAGTTTATAGTCATGGAAATGAAGACAAACAGACTGAAACCAAAAGCTACTAAGAAATAAGAATTATTAGTGTCAGTCCCTGCTTCATTTCATCTCAAGTTTTAAATACGGTCAAAACTGAATTTCCCAGTGTTTTCCACCTTTAGCTTCTGTCGGACTTGGTCCTGAGCTCCTTCCTGTCTTCCATCCCTCCCTCCCTCCCTCCCTCCCTCCCTTCTCTCCTCCCTTCCTTTCTTCCTTCCCCCACTATTCATCAGACACTCTGCAAAGTGCTGGGACTTCTGAAACAGTTAAAATCAGGTCCCTTCCCTACAGTAGGGAAGCTTACAGCTGAGCATGGCGGCGAGAGAGATATCATATATGGCTCACACAGCTCCACCTCCCTCCCATTTGCAACACGATAGAGGATAGGAAGCTGAAGCCTCCATTTCCCAGACTTCCTCAGATTCCACGTGTGGCCCAGCCTCTGCCCAAGCAGACGTATGAATGTCACATTTGGAAGACGGAAGTGAGACAGAGGTGGCACATCTGCTGCTTCCACTAGCAAGCAGGGACGTCGAGGATCTGGTTTTTCTATGGCAGCGTAGCAGAGGCCCCAGCGTCTGATACCTACTTTTGTGGGTGCCGGGGACATCCATTTTGATGGCATGGATCTGGACTGAGGCAGTGTGCCTGGAACCAGCAGTTGAGACTCCCATTTCCTTATTCCCCAGCTCTCTGATCATTCCCCAGTTTTCTGACCATGACACAGGCAATAGCTACCTTGGTTGGCATGTCTGACGATCATTCCTGGAAGCTCAGACTGGAGCCTGTTTCCCCAGACTTTCTAACAATTTTGTAAGCACCTGATTTGTTATATTAAGTCCCTTTAAGTTTAAATGAGCTAGAATGGCTTCTTTTTGTTTTGTTTTGTTTTTTTGCAGTACGCGGGCCTCTCACTGTTGTGGCCTCTCCCGTTGCGGAGCATAGGCTCCGGACACGCAGGCTCAGCGGCCATGGCTCACGGGCCCAGCCGCTCCGTGGCATGTGGAATCTTCCCGGACCAGGGCACGAACCCGCGTCCCCTGCATCTGCAGGCGGACTCTCAAGCACTGCGCCACCAGGGAAGCCCTAGAATGGCTTCTTTTATTAGCAGCCAAATTCTGGCTGACACAAATGAAGCTCATCATTACTCCCAGCCTCCTACCAACCTCTTGTATTGTTCCCTAGGTCTCTTTGTGGTCAAACAGAGCTGTTATCCTACAGGTCAATGATAACCCTGGAATGGGTACATTGTTACGTGAGTTGCCACTGTTCCTCTCCTGTGTATTTTAATTCTCAGAACTTGTCTCTGACAGGACTTGTCGTTGATGCTCTTTGTGGTGAACTAGAGTCTCTCCTGCCCTATCCTGGTGAAGGCTATTCATGAACCGATCTAAAAGGCGACTTCAGAAGTATTGAACTCTTACAGACTGTTTACTCTATTTCTCTGCCTCTATGTTCCATCCACCTGCTTGGGACTCCTTTACTTCCTCTTGTGCTCTTTGGACAGGATGCCTTACTCACCTAGCTGCTCCTCCACAGTGTGTCTTTCTGTAATTGGGTCATTTCTTTTAGAGCACTGATTCTGTTTAGTTGACCTAAGAAGTTCCCTGGAGAGCTAATTTAAAATGCAGATTCCTCAACCCAACCCTGATTCAGTAGGTCTGAGATGTGTCTAGTAGTCCTCATTTTTTTTTTTAAAACAGGAACTTTTTTCTTTTTTAAAAAATTTATTTATTTATTTTATTTTGTTTATTTATTTTTGGCTGCGTTGGGTCTTCGTTGCTGCGTGTGGACTTTCTCTAGTTGCGGCAAGCAGTAGGTACTCTTCATTGTGGTGCGCAGACTTCTCATTGTGGTGGCTTCCCTTGCTGCGGAGCGCAGGCTCTAGGGTGGACGGGCTTCAGTAATTGTGGCTCACGGGCTTAGTTGCTCTGCGGCATGTGGGATCTTCTCAGACCAGGGCTCGAACCCGTGTCTCCTGCATTGGCAGGCGGATTCTTAACTATTGCGCCACCAGGAAAGCCCCGCAGGGGCTACTCTTCATTGCGGTGTGTGGGCTTCTCATTGCGGTGGCTTCTCTTGTTGTAGTTGCAGAGCACGGGCTCCAGTAGTTGTGGCACGTGGGCTCAGTAGTTGTGGCGCACAGGCTTAGTTGCTCCGCGGCATGTGGGATCTTCTTGGACCAGGGCTCAAACCCGTGTCCCCTGCATTGGCAAGCTGATTCTTAACCACTGTGTCACCAGGGAAGCCCATGGCAGTCCGCATTTTAAACCAAATGCAACAGGGCTCTCTGACCCACCCTGGCCTTGTTTTATACCTTGACAACTCTCTGATGGGGTTGGGACAGAGAGTAGGTCCTAGTTCCTTCCCTCTTCCCTGTACTGTGGAGGGTGAGGAAAGAGAGATGTTAAAGGTAGCCCCGGGCTTCCCTGGTGGCGCAGTGGTCGAGAATCTGCCTGCCAATGCAGGGGACACGGGTTCGAGCCCTGGTCTGGGAGGATCCCACATGCCGCGGAGCGGCTAAGCCCGCGAGCCACAACTACTGAGCCTGTGCGTCTGGAGCCTGTGCTCCACAACAGGAGAGGTCGCAGCAGTGAGAGGCCCACGCACCGCGATGAAGAGTGGCCCCTGCTTGCCACAACTAGAGAAAGCCCTTGCACAGAAACGAAGACCCTACACAGCCAAAAATAAATAAATAAATAAATTTATAAAAAAAAAAAAAAAAAAAGGTAGCCCCTAGGTTGTAAATTTGGATGAGTAGGATTATGATTGGAGCACTGATTCAAACAGCGAAATTAAGAAGGGAAGCCAGTTTGTGGAGGAAATAATGAGTTCCCTTTGAGACATGTTGGTTTTGACATCCAAGTGAAGATGATATATTGTTGGCAGCTTGTAATGGATTGATGACTCAGGTCTCGAGGTTAATTAGTGAGATGGATTCTCTGTTGAATGGACTTCAGAGAATTGCTGCTGTAGCTAAATTATTTCTTCAATGTGTTGCAACCATGATTGTCCTGAAGATGATATACATCTATTGGTGTCATTCCCAGTATGACATGGAGTCAGATATATTTTGTGTTTTCTATTGGGTTGTATAATAGGAAAAGTGAGAAGATTCATGGTAGGATAATCAGTGTTCTATGTAGCTTAGGAGATGCCTAAGGCCCACCTCTTTCCCTTAGAGCTCTCCTCCTCTCCCTGAAATCTTTCTCCCCAGGCGACTGACAAACATACCTCTATTATGTAAACTGGGGAAGGAAAAATTATGTAGGATAATTGTAAGAGAAGGGAGTAAAACCTCAAACTACAAGTATTATTGTAACTGTTTCAACTGGCCACAAAGTAGGTAGGATGAAATAATACTTTTCCTACAGATGTCTCACAGGTCTTTGTCTAGGCTTCATCCAACCTATTGTAGAAATTGTTTCGTCTCTAGGACTGAAACCCGTTGTTTAAAAGTGGCTTTCAAGCTCTCTTTTCAAGTGAAATCTTATGCAGAAATAGTATTTCAGAAATGTAACTGTACTTGATCGAGTTCAAATATATACCATTTATTCATTCTAAAGTTGTTGCCTAGGTTTCATGAGAACAGTGAGGTTATTTTGATGGAGATAAAATTTTTAAACTAGGATATATGGGTGATGGCTGTACGTGAGCAAACAAATTTCTTTCCAACTGTATATTGATAAAATCCTGATTCATTCAGAAGAGTAGTTGCAAATGGAACTTAAAAAAACCCAGCATGTTTTGCAATTGTAGGATACTATAGGTAAACAGATGTGGTACCAGAATCCTAATTCTGAAATCTACCCTAAAATGATATGACTTTGACAGTGGGTCAGTCATAAATATTCATTGAACGCTTTGTATGTTCTAGATCCTGAGACTGCATTAGAGAAATCAGACACATGGAATTTATAACCTAACCAGGAGGATAGACACTAAACAAATAATTTTAAGTAATTATAAGTGCATAAATTGCAAGGTGAAAGAAATTCTAAGTATACTGGGAATGTATGACAGGAGACCTAACCTTGTATAAAAGTGGGCAGAGATGTTCTTCCTAAGGAAATTATGTTTAAATTGAGACATGAAAGGTGAATAGGCAAAGGGAAGAGCAAAACAAGTATTCCAGGTAGATGGGCCACTATGTGCAAAGGCCCAAAGGCGGGAGAATCATGGTTTACTTGAGAAACTAAAGGTCATCATGGCTCTTCCCCAGCAAAGCTAGAGAGACTAGTGAGCTGTTCATAGAGGCTGAAGAGTCCAAGACTTTCCAGCCAATGCAATGCAATGGGGTAATTTGTAAAGAATTCATGTGTTTTTAATGCCAGTACTGTATTAACCTTCAACCCTCCACCACTTGGGCTGTAGGCAAAGAGGTATTCCCCCGAGATGTGAAGAGAGTACCACAAAGAAAACCAATAACAGAAACTTCAAATTTTTGACTTTTAGGTCTCAACCAAAAAAAAAAGAGGCCAGGAATTAGAAAGTTTGGGGCACTGTAGTTGCTGGGTAAGGATATAGTACAGGGCCTGCATAAGGTGCCGAAGAGAAGGGCCTGGCACAGCCTCACAGATAAACATGATCCCTAGTGGGCCGGTGGGACCAGCCAGATGCTTTCCCACACGGCCAGAAATTGGCACATAAGAACAGACTGACCGTGAGGGTGCTGGCGAGGCGATGCAAGCACGGAGGGAGCAAGTGTCCAGAGGAGGAAAGACAAGGGATCAGTGTATTGGGGTGGGGTTGGAGTCCATCCGTTAACATCTCATATCATCCTGACATATCTCTGTTAAGTATCTGGGCATTATTTGAACGATAACGGAAAGCCACTGAAGGATTTTAAATAAAAACCTGACCCTCTCTAACTGGGTATAGAAAGTGGTTTGAAGGAGGTGAGACTCTTCTAGAAGGATGTTGCAGTAGTCTAGGCAAGAGATGTAGGTAGTCTGTACAAGGATGGTAGCAGTGGGGATAAAAGGAAAGGGACAGTTTACGGACATCTGTTTTAGTTGGCTCAGGCTACCATAGTGAAAGATATAATAAATACCGGGTGGCTTAAACAATAGAGACTTACTTTCTCACAGTTGTGGAGGCTGGAAGTCCCAGATCAAGGTCCACCAGGGTTGGTTTCTGGTGAGAGCGCTCTTCCTGGCTTTCAGATGGCCCCCTTCTCACTGTGTCCTCACATGGAAGAGAGAGGTCTCTATTCTCTAGCTCTCTAGCTCTCTCTCTCTCTGTCTCTTCCTCCTCGTATAAAACCACAGTCTTCGGTGGAAGGGAGTAGGAGGAGTCCAAGACGACTCCTAGGTTTCTTGAGTAGAAGTGATAGTGCTGTTTATGGAGGTAGAGAATATCTGGGGAAGAAATATCTGAACCGAATGTTAAACGTGTTTATTTTGAAGTATCTATGAGATATCAGAAAGCAAATGCCAAGTGAGTTGTTGGTTTGGAATTCAGAAAAGACATCTGGGGTACAGGTGTCGATTTAGGTCCCATCCCTCTATACATGGTCAGTGAGCAACGGGAGTGGGTGGGATCCCATAGGGCAGTGGTTCTCGATCTTACAGGTGCATCAGAATTGCTTGCAGAGCTTGTTGAGAGACAGATCGCTTTGCCCCACCTGCCAGGTTTCTGGTACCACTGTACTTGCAGAGGCATATGAACATTGTAAGGCTTTTGAAATTTTGACTTTCGAGAGAGCTCCTAGCAATTTCTATTTTTATCAGCTGAATATGAGAAAGCCCATCCCACGGTACCCTTTATTGCGTTCAATATTGTAATTTTTTTTTTTTTGCGGTACGCGGGCCTCTCACTGTTGTGGCCTCTCCCGTTGCGGAGCACAGGCTCCGGACGCGCAGGCTCAGCGGCCATGGCCCCCCGGCCCAGCCGCTCTGCGGCACGTGGGATCCTCCCGGACCGGGGCACGAACCCGCGTCCCCCGCATCGGCAGGCGGACTCTCAACCACTGCGGCCACCAGGGGAGCCCCAATATTGTAATTTTTAATATTAGAGGCAAAAAATGTGAACTAATTGCAACTTTATTTTGCACATCTTGGGTTTTTGGGGATTTTTTACTGTTTTTTTTTTTTTAATTCTGTCAGTTTTACTCCCCAAAAAACAAGTTCTTGGTAACTCCGTCAGCTGGGATTGTAGGATGCCTCTGTGATAGTGAACATTTTTTTCCCCGCATTTTAAAATGCTGTTTGCACGCCCTTCAGTTTTTGGTAAAAGCCTTTCTGTTTTTACATATTTATCTTTTACCACATTTATTCTTTGGCCCCTTCAATACACCATTGCATTTTGCGATCGGCATATTTGGGAGATAACTCACATTGATAAAATGTACCCTAATGTGTGTGAATTGTCACAACTAGGCAGGTCTTTAATATTCACCTCTGTGAATACGATGAAAATACTCTGCTACTGATAATAGCAGAGTATTTTCCAAGTTGAATAATATAAAAATGTGACCTAGGTAGTGCTAGAGACAGTTTCCACGTAGGGTAAGTAAAACCATGACATTGTCATTCTGATTGACCCTAGGTTGTCCTATGGCCTATTAAGGGGAAAGGGCCCAGAAATTCTTCCCCTTCTTCTAAATGTAGATCACACTTGACTGGCTCTGGCAAACTGGCCACGACCTTACGTTCCATCTTACACGATCCCACTGCCTGTGAAAGCCAGCCCACATGCTCAGCTAGACAGCAGTGAAGCTACTAATGGCAAAACCAGATCCTGCTGGGAACTCAGCTGTCTTGTCTCTGTGGCTCTTTCAGTCAAAACTGGGTTACTTTTCTGACAACCTCTTTCAGTCAACGGTGTTAGATGACTTGAAATTATACTAAAACATATGCTTCAAACCCTTTATTCCTCTTTCCTGGCCCGTAGCCTCCCTTGTTAATTTGTCATAACCTCTGCCTGGGCCCCCTGTCATCACTTCTCTTGGCACCTGACAATCTCAGTTCAGTGAAGCTGGGATTAGGTCTGGCTTGATGGCTGTGAAGCAGATGTTCCCACAGTCATCATCAACTTGCATTTCTTAAAGCCCCGCCCTAGAGTTAGTTAATCATAGAGATACTTTCTGGCTCTTTGAAGGGAAGAGTAGCCAGCAGATTGTGCAGATCAAGTGAACAGAGACATAATGTGGCATCACAGCAAGGCCACCTCTCTCCATATCCAAAGGACACTGGATTTCACAACATACTTTTATTCGGAATGGAGATCTGGGGATCCTCTACCTCTTGTTAGATTAGGGAAAGAGCAGAGAATGGTGGAGTGGACTTTAATTTTGAGCTTAGACAGACCCGTGTTTTGGCTGTATGATCTTGAGCAACTTTGCTCATTTTTCGGAACTGGTCCCTTCATTTGCGAAGTGGGGTAATACATTTCTTACAGGGCTGCTGTGAAAACGTGGAAACATGTAAAACACATTGCAGGTGCTCAGGTGTCACTTCCCTCCCCTTATTGACGAGGAGTAGCCATTACTTTGTGAAAGGGGTTGTCAGTACATGACTAGGACTCAGAAGGTTAGTTGCTCAGTGAACAGGCTGATTCTTTGATACTAATGTCTCAGCTTCAAGGGCTTGAGTAATCGTTTTATTGCCTTGAACTTCCTTTGGCACAGGGTCCCACCCAGCCCATATGAAAATGAGTACCACTGAGCAGCCAAGTGTTCCTCAGTTGTAAGCACTCTCAGCACAAATGTGTGAAAAGGAATTTAATGGCCAGAAAGCAAGTAACTACAACTGAATATTGCATACGAATACCAAGGTTCCCAATAAATCCAAGGACTCTTACATGTCATGTCATTAACATGACTATCTCCGCTTCTCTTTTTACAGTCTGTGGTGATAGGGGGAGACAAGGAGTTAGATTGAGAATGTTCCTGTTTGGGGCTCCATTGAAAGCCTGTGATGCAGTTTCCTGCCAGACCTCCACTTTCTCTTTGCTGGAGATTTTTCACAATTACAGTAACACCATAATTAGAACTTCTGAAAATCACAAACTAGATAGAAGCTGGATGTGCTTTAGAGCCCTTCTATGTAGAGGGAGATGGAACAACTCAGCTTAGACTTGTGATATGCTGATTACCTATCATCCATACCAGTTATTAAAACAGAATCTCTAATCTTTATGAGCAAGACATGGTCAGCTCATAGTCTCATTACTGTGTTTACTCCAAAGAACAAATTCTTCTAAATTTTAAAAAATTTCACTCTTTTGAATAATTCAGGCTCCATCTCCACACAATCTCTAATCTCTTCTTGTTCAAATTCAACAGGTGTGATTGTTTGAATGTATTTTCCTTTAAGCCTACTGAATAGAGATATGAAAATCAGGATTTGATAAAATATAATGTAATTTAGAGACGGGTTATTAACTTTATGAAAAAGAGTTCCTTTTCTAGTTGAAACTTCTTTGGCCCAACTAAGGTGGTGATAAGTTCATGGAAAAGACAGGCAGGGATGCTTGAGAAGAACTCTGGTCTAGATTCTAGGGCCATTACCAACTAGTTTTCTCTTGTTAGTTATATCAGATAATTCTTTGGCCCTCAGTTTCTTCATATTAGTGAGCAAGATAATCTCCGTGGCTTCTTCTATAAATTCAAGTAACAGGAACTAATCTATTGTTTAAAACAAGGCCCAAATTTCTGTCTTGGACATTGAGTCTCTTTATGGAATTGTTAGTGAAGTCAGGAATTTCCCAAACTCTATTTCCCTTTATTCCTGAGTTCTACCATTAAGTACCACTGGTAATAGAGTTCTAAATACTTTATTATAACAACAGCAATTTAACATTAAATTTAAGGGCATATGGAGAAAAAAATGGCTCAAGTTAAAAGCATGCTAATATGTTTCATGTGATGATGAGCTTGCAAATGAGCTTGTATTCAATAGGCTTGCAAAGTTTCTAACTAATGCAATATTTTGTTTTACAACTTATATCTGTATCTATTAGTTTCTAACTAATGCAGTATTATGTTTTACAATTGGTATCTATAAAGTCCACTGAGCAGTGCCTTTCCCAGTTGATTGAAATGTGTGCAAGTTGACGTTAGCGAGAACACTTTCCTTCAAATCACACCTGTCATAATACGTGATTTGAGTCCTAAATTTAAATTCCTATTGCATGGCAATTCCCTTGCGTTTCTCTGATACATTTAAGAAGGTTGATGGTATTACTCAACCAAATTTTTAAACCTTAGGATAACTCATTATTTAAAACAAATTTGAGAACTGAAACTCCACCAATCATTAGAATGACTTTAAAAGTGACTCACCGAGTTTGATGGTCAGCCTATTTTTTAAAAACTTGGTTTGAATGGAAAATTGAAAAAGCAAAGGACTATTAATAATGACAGGAGGTGGGTGTATAAACAAGTGTAGTAGACTATGGTGACAGAGATGTGAAATTGCTGCATTTCTAAAGAACCACGTCCCCATTTTTTTTTTTGTCACCTTCTCAACAAATAGTGGTTTTATGGTTCAGAAAAATATGTCCTGAATGTTGAGACTAGACCATCAAAATCATTTTTATTCAAGAGGGTGAAAAGATTTCAATAAAGAATTTTAGGACTCAAAAGTAAGAATGAGTATTACTTGTTTTAATTTGAACTTCACACCATAAAGGAGATCAAACATTTTCACAAGTGTTTATAATGACCATGACCAGAAAGTCCTTCATCGCTCACATCCAGAAAGTTATCAGGTCTTACTGACTCTATGTCCTAAACGTCTTCAGTTGCATCCTCTTTGCTCTGTCTTCACTGTCACCACCGAGGTTCACGCCATTATCATTTCTTACCTGGATGACTGCACCAGCTCCCACCTGTTCTATTTCTAGTATCGATTCTCCATTCTGCCAACAAACTGACCTAAAATAAAAGTCTGATTGTGGCTCTCTTCTGTTAAAAAGACTTCAATGAATTCCCATTGCCTTGGAAATAAAATTCAAACCTTCAGCATGACATAAAAGATTCTTTATGACCTGACCTCCGTCCTTCTGTTCAACCTTATCTGCCAGCCCTCTCTTCCACACTCCAAATTAACTGCTTGGTCATGCTGAACCAGATTTTAGCTCCCTAAATGCACCTTGCTTTCTCGCCATATTTCTCTGCACGTACTGCTCCTCTTGCTTGGAATGACTTTCCTCACTTTTTCATTTGGGAAACTGTTACTCATCCTTTAAGAGTCAGCCACCGTCTCCTTTTTTCACCTCTAACCACTCTTCCAGTTTGCTGTTCTGCTGGTACGTTCCCATGTGTGTCCCATTGCATGCTTCATCCTAGTCTGAATTGCACCTCATCACTGCACTGCAGTGCAGTTGTCCACCTTCTCTACACTGAGAGCTCTTAGAGGGAGAGGACTGTATCTTGTTCATCCTTTTCTCTCAGCACCTTGCATAATGCCTGGCACAGAGTAGGCATTCTTTAAATGTATGTTATGGTAACCAATGTATAAATAACCCAAGAAAGAAAAGTTCAACATGGAGCAGCTTTAAAATGGGATTAATTATAAGAGTTGTTGATTCAAATTGTTTTTAACGCTATTGAAACTGCTACGACCTACAATAGAAAGGCTCAAAAAATACAAAAAACTTACAGTAAACATTATTTTGACTTGACTAGAAAGAACCACATTAAAACAACAACCTTTCTTGATACTCTTTTATTTTACTTGGAAAGAAAAGGAAGCTTTTTTTCCCCTCCATAATCTTATAAATTCATAATTTCCCTCCTCTCAAACTGCAGTTGTCACTGGCATCTTAAATCTGTGAAACCTTATCAAACCTACTTAAAGCAGAAGAGGTAACTACTGTTTACACTTCTTCAACCACTCTGTAAAGTTATTAGACATTTTACTTACAGGTTCACAATGTAATTCTGAGAAAAATGCAAGTCCCCAAACAGTATGCTTTCATAGGGAGAAACAACAGGCACAACAGGATGAATCTTCATAAACTTGGGCTTCCAGGAGATATTATCTTATTTTTTTTACAGGGTGGTCATTCTATGAACTTAATTTCAATATAAGCCCTAGTTGGAAGGCAACTAGAATGAGGGGTGACAGAAACTTAATCTTAGAATGAGAGGTGACAGAAACTTAATCCAAGTCAGTTTGGACTTCTCTTTCCTTCTTGAAGTCTAGGGGCTGATGTAGTTCCTGGGTGTCAGAGGGGTGGGGAGAAGGCGTGTTTGGCCCTTACTCTAATCATCTAACTAGCTATCTCAAGTATTTTTGTAATACGCACATGGACACAGTACAGCTACAGGCCACACACAGTTGACAGTGATCTCAAACTGGCTATTACAGACATCTAAGATACTGAAAGCGAAAATGATAGCATACAGCTTTCTGCTAGAACCAAGTGATGGGTGTTATGATCTAAGCTCCAAAGTACGTCATAAGCCCTCTGGGGAGCTCAAACCAATTTCAAATCAGTTTAAAATGTCATACAAGGTTAAGGCGTGTAATGAGTTCTACAGAAATTAAAATATTATATAAGGTTCAAAGTATGTAATATTGTATTGAACAACAAAGGTTTTTTTTTTTATGTCAAAAACAAATTATTTGGGCTTCCCTGGTGGCGCAGTGGTTGGGAGTCCGCCTGCTGATGCAGGGGACGCGGGTTCGTGCCCCGGTCCGGGAAGATCTCACATGCCGCGGAGCGGCTGGGCCCGTGAGCCATGGCTGCTGAGCCTGCGCGTCCGGAGCCCGTGCTCCGCAACGGGAGAGGCCGCAACAGTGAGAGGCCCGTGTACCGCAAAAAACAAAACAAAACAAAACAAAAAACAAATTATTTTTAAGTTGTCAACACTGTATCTGCCAAACCAAGGATGTCTGCAGGCCAGATGTAGCTCCCAGGCAGTACATTTGGACTTCTGCTCAGACCTGTTGATTCATACTTTGATAAATTAGTTTACAATGCTTCCCAACATATTTGACACCAGGGCACACATAAAGTTATGATAATATTTGTACAGCACACTGAAAAAAGCTTCTTGTTGCCTAGAGGTATCTGAACTGTGGCCCCCTAATGCCTAGGTCTCAGCCCTCCCCCCTGAATTACTGAGGGCCTGAAGAGCTCTGCTGGGCATCCCTGTAACCCATCTATTTGCAGTGCCCCTGCATTAGAAAGCACTGAACAGTGTCTGGAGGAAATGAGATCATATAGCTTTTGGTGGTAGTAGAATAGTGAAAGGAGGGGGTGGGGAGAAATCAGAGGATTGGAGAAGTATTTGCTGGGAAGCAGGGAGGGTGGCTGACTAGAGCACCTCAGTGAAGACCCTGAGTCCTGAGCAGCTGGTACAATTTCCTTGAAGACAAGGAGTGTAAAGGTCTTTGTACCCTGGGGCCTGGCACAGAGGCTGACATTGAAGGTGCCTTCAAAATGTTTGTTGAATAAATGAAATGCAGTACCAGGGTGCTGATTCCAGAAGAAGAGACGTTATCTCAAGGCTCTACCTTTGTGGGGTGGGGGGTAGGAGTAGTCCCTTGTCTGCCCCACCCATGGACACCTACCACTCCTTCCTCCTCCTCCCCGCCCAGCCCCCTTCCCTGAAGAATTTTCCTGATCCCTAGGGATCAGACACTTCTTTTTCTACAACCCTCAAAAAATATTCTCAGGTTTATATTTTCTTTCTACCTCTTTTTTCTTCCCCCACGATGGGGTAAGATGAAAGAAAGGAAATGCTAGTTGGTTTGAAACAACTAAGGGTGCATAAAGGCTTCTAAGGGGCAAGATAGATTTACAGGATGGACTCAGCTTCTGGATTTCAACTTCCTTCATTCTCCTTAAAACTGATCTGCTCGATGACACCCTTTTATTGTGCTGCTTTCTCCTTTCTCACCCCCCCTTGCATAATCCCATCCCCTCCAGCTCCCACATTAAGAAAGAAAGGCGAGAAAGACAAATACCGTATGCTAACACATATATATGGAATCTAAGAAAAAAAAATGTCATGAAGAACCTAGGGGCAAGATGGGAATAAAGACACAGACCTACTAGAGAATGGACTTGAGGATACGGGGAGGGGGAAGGGTAAGCTGGGACAAAGTGAGAGAGTGGCATGGACATATACACACTACCAAACGTAAAATAGATAGCTAGTGGGAAGCAGCCGCATAGCACAGGGAGATCAGCTCGGTGCTTTGTGACCACCTAGAGGGGTGGGATAGGGAGGGTGGGAGGGAGGGAGACGCAAGAGGGAAGAGATATGGGAACAGATGTATATGTACAGCTGATTTACTTTGTTATAAAGCAGAAACTAACACACCATTGTAAAGCAATTATACTCCAATAAAGATGTATAAATAAATAAATTAATTAATTTTAAAAAGGCCTCCCTTCCTCTGAGATGTTACAGTACATTGCCCTGTGGGTGGGAGAACCTCTGAAGTGCCAGAGAATTCAAATTATTGGTGTCGACAGTGAGCAGGAGGAATAATTATAATGATCGTTTTGAAACTCAGGAGGTTTTCACTTCTTTACTTTCCACAAAGTGAAAGGAGGGATTAATTGAATCATCAGTTGGTGACTCATTAAAAATATTTTTAATTATCCATTACTATGTGATTTTAGTTCTATAACTCTTAAGAGGTTCAAATAATTGTAGGCTATTGCTATAATAAAACTCCTTTCAGTTCCATCTTCTCATTTATGTGAATAAGTTTTTTTCAGAGCTTACATTAAAACAAAACAAAATGTATATCTAAATTCTGGCAGTAAGTAATATTAACCTATAGATACATAAACTAATTGAAAAAAGGCCCCTTCAGAGTGTGTGAGGGGTGAAGGAGTTTAAGAGGTACAAACCTCCAGTTATAAAATCAATAAGCCACGGGGATGTAATATACAGAATAAGGTATATTGTCAATAATATTGTAATAGCTTTGTATGGAGACAGATAATTACTAGGTTTATCATGGTGATCATTTCATGATGTATGCAAATGTCAAATCGCTATGTAGTACACCTGAAACTAACATAATATTGTACATCAACTATATTGCAATTTATTTCTTTTCTGGTGTTAATTTATTTATAATCATGAAGCCTTGAAGAATCTTCAAAAAAAAAAAATCAAAACCATTCCTGTACAAAACCATTCCTATACAAGAAGGGCTATAGTTCCTCACCCCCTCCCCCTTTGCAATATAGTGATGATGGAATACCAAGAAGCAGAAGGAACACAGTGTATAGCTCAACCTACCCAAAGAACAGAGATAATGAACTATATTTCAGTTTAAAAAAGTGAAAACTCATCTCCTTTAGGGGAGTGTCAATAAATAATGACTAAAACTTTTCAAAATCAAGAAATTGCAATATAAGTATGTTATTTAGATATATGGAGTTAAAAATAGAAGTCGTTGCCTGTTGGAAATGGGAAATAGGGGGAAGTGTATGATACTTTTGTTTGTTATATGTCTTCTAGGACAATTTGATTCTTTAAACCATATGGATGCATAACTTTAATATTAGAGAAGCTAATAAAGTAACACATACTTATAATACCTTTATTGAATTGAATTCACACACAAAAAAGAAAAAAGGCCCCATTATCTTATTAAATATATATTTACAATAAAATTTTAACTTTCCATATTTAACATTTATTTAAATATGTCATTTATGTTCTTTGATCATCTTTATCTATTTAATAACTGTAATGGTAACTAAATACAGAAGAAAAAAATAACACAGCATTATAGAACCAGAGAATATTTCAATTTGTATGCATATTTTTATTGCAAAAAATTATGATAGCATGATCAATCAAAGATTTTCAAGCATCAAAACATGGCATATTAGGTTAAAACTTTGTGGGGAAAATGGAATGAAAGTATGAGTTCAAGGAGAAGAAGAAATGAAGTTTCTGACAATTAAAAAAGTTTGTTCATATATATTTTTGAAATGTAAAAGATGATGGGAATGAAATCTCTATGGTATTTACATTCCTTGATTGTTTTTAAGAGTGATGTAATAGTTTAATTTTAAGCATATCAGTAGTTACAAGACACCCGAAATCACATCTTTTGCCATTATTTAAATTTGATGAAAAAATTCAGATGCAAATTTTAAAATATGTGAGGGAATATAAAGTTTTTTAAAGTTATTTTAGGGAGATTGCAAGCAGAGTCTAAGCACTGCTGGTTTAGGAGCCAGGCCCCAGATCTTGGGACCAAATAAAATCCTGTGTACTTTATAGACTCCATCTTTAGCATAGTAATAAATGGTCTTAGCTTTTACTTTGGCAGTGGAGCAGATACTAAAGAATGCTGCAAGAAAATCTCAGTAATTAGCTGTTAGTAATAGGAGAAAACATCTAGAGTATTTAGCTTTAAATAACTTATAAATGCAGATGATTCAAACTTATAATTCCAGCCCAGACCTCTTTTCTGAGAACTAGATTTACATTTACAGTTACCTGTGACAGGTTCACATGGTATCTTCTTACAGGCAGTTTGCCAATATCATGTCCACTGTCCAGTTCTGGTACCGTGATTACCCTCCCTGAAACCCCAAACTGGCTTCTCTTCTCAACAAAGATCCTCTCCCTCAGAGTTTTAGGCATTGTGGCCCCTTGCTTCTGCCACAGTGGCAGCTGTGGATACTCCTAGATTGCCTGGAGGCTGAAACAGAGAAAAAAAAAAAAGAAATGGAAAAAAAAGTTTTAAAAAACTAGGTAATTTCTTCTGCTTTCTCTGAGCATTAGGGTTCCTCTTTCTGTTTCTTGAGCCGGAGCTAGAGCCTTCTTCTGGAGCTCTCTCTGTCCAGGACCGGTTCCCACTTCTGGTTTCAGTCTGCCCTGAGTTCAGGCTAGGAAATACTGGAGGGAAAAGAAAATAGGAAACTCACTGCTGATTTAGCAGGACTTGACGTTCTCATCTTCTTTTCCAACCTGACTACTGCTGTTTCGTTTTAGAGCAGTCATGCATTCTGTCCATGTTATATCTCCCTTCAGTGGGAAACGCAGGAGGGAGTCAGCTTACCCTGAACTGGAACCTCTGTATTCTGCATCTTCACTTCTTATTCTAGTACAAGCATTTTCCATTTTTGTTAAATAGTTCATAGACACCTACCGCACTCTTGATTGGACATTTAGGTTGCTTTCCGTTTTTCCTTATTGTAACCTGTGATGAGTGTATACTTAGGAGAACTCAGGAAAATCACTCTTTTTGTGGGACCTAGGCCTTCCAAGCAGATTTCTATTATTAATATAATAAGACTCCTTCTCCTTTTCACCATCAGTCTATCTCTTAAATTAGCTCAATCTAGTAGGTGTTAAGTTATAAGCAAGATCAAGCAACTCTGTTATAGTACAATAGTTTGCATTTAGGGGCAAATGTTGTATTTGACCTTTAAGACCATAACTGTCTTACAGCGATGTAATTCGAGGGTGCAGGAGTGGTCTAGTCCATGCATGTCTGGCCATTGTTGACAAGACCCTCAGATGTATCTGGATAGTCCCATAAAAATCAGACCCCTGGGCTCTCTCTCTCTGCAGGACAGCCTTGCATGATAGGATGCAGGTCAGTATGATGTGTTACAACTTCTGGAACCTAGAGAAAGCACCGCTTTCCTCTCCTGTGGATCTGAGGCAGACCCTGTGATCTTGGGAGACCCACAGACATCCAGATGCTCCCAGTTCTCTCCACTGTCAGTATGCTCTGCTTCTGTTCCTGAGTGGTGAGAGTTATAACCCTTACTCTGTCTTGGGGGAGGGACCCTCATCTTTCCATCCCACTGACTCAGCAGAGGGCTGGAGGTGGCATGAAGCTTGCTTTTCATTTTAGCTTGTATCGTGAGTTTGTATTCTCCATGTAAGGGCTCACTTGATTAGAGGAAAAAGAACCAGATTTTAGTTCCAACTTGAGTAGTAGGAAATTACTCTGATTTTCTTCTGTCAGGATTAATCTCTCTATATGGTTAGATTTCTTTCCAGAAAGATGATACCAATTTACATCTCCACTAATCATATATGAAAATGCCCATCTCCCTACACCCTTATGAATAATTCTCATTTTATATTCATTAATTTCACAGATGAAAGGTGGCAGTTTCTTATTTTAAATGTGTATTTCTTTAATTGCCTGTGAAATGGAACATGTTTCCATGTTCTCTGCCAGTTGAATTTCTTTTGTGAATTTTCTATTCTTGTTCATTGCCCATCTATTTCCCTACATGTTTTTTTTTTATTGAATTTATTTATTTATTTATTTTTGGCTGTGTTGGGTCTTCGTTACTGCACGCGGGCTTTCTCTAGTTGCGGTAAGCAGGGGCTACTCTTTGTTGCAGTAAGCAGGGGCTACTCTTTGTTGCAGTGTGCGGGCTTCTCATTGCGGTGGCTTCTCTTGTTGTGGAGCACGGGCTCTAGGCACGCGGGCTTCAGTAATTGTGGCTTATGGGCTCTAGAGTGCAGGCTCAGTAGTTGTGGCTCACAGGCTTAGTTGCTCTGCAGCATGTGGGATCTTCCCGGACCAGGGCTTGAACCCGTGTCCCCTGCATTGGCAGGCAGATTCTCAACCACTGCGCCACCAGGGAAGTCCCTCCCTACATGTTTTTAAGTGTTACTTTTTTTTTTTTTTTTTTTTTTTTTTTTTTTTTTTCGGTACGCGGGCCTCTCACTGCTGTGGCCTCTCCCGTTGCAGAGCACAGGCTCCGGACACACAGGCTCAGCGGCCATGGTTCACGGGCCCAGCCGCTCCGCGGCATATGGGATCTTCCCGGACCGGGGCACGAACCCGTGTCCCCTGCATCGGCAGGCGGACTCTCAACCACTGTGCCACCAGGGGAGCCCCCTTGTTACATATTTTTTTAAAGATTATATTTTATTTATTTATTTATTTGGTTGCTCTGGGTCTTTGTTGTGGTAGGAGGGCTCCTTAGTTGCTTCTCACTGGTTCCTTAGTTGTGGCTCGCAGCCTTCTTAGTTGTGGCACGCGACCTCTTAGTTTTGGCACACATGTGGGATCTAGTTCCCTTACCAGGGGTCGAACCCTGGCCCCCTGCATTGGGAGCGTGGAGTCTTAACCACTGTGCCACCAGGGAGGTCCCAAGTGTTATATTTTAAAGGATTCAACATTTTATATTGATCATTTAGAAAAATCAGAGTGGAAGTATAGAGCGGTATAATGAAACTCCAGTCTCCAGTTCTGATCATTTTGCTACATTATTTATTCTGTGGTGGCAAAGTTTTCATTCATAACTGAAATCTAGAAAGACTGCAAAAGCTTAAATTAAGATAATGATCTAAGTTTTCTTCTTCCAACGTTTTGATCAAACAGGTCACCAACGCTCTTCTTCCTGCCCTGCCTGCCCTCTGGTGGAGGTGCCAAAGAGCAGGCCAGGAGAGCAAGCCAGCCATAAACTCCGGGGGGTTAGGGAGGGCAGGGGAACAGGGGATGGGGAGGGGGAGACCAAGGTACGCCTAAATGGCAAACCAGCCCCTGAATAATTAAAGAGCCAGTGTCTGACTTAACAAAGCTCTGTTCCTTGGTTTCTCTAACCTTAAATAGGGATGACAGAATTTACCACAAGGCAATTATTCCCAAGCTGGCACTTCTCAACAGGTACTGCTTACCACCTTTGGGTTTGCTGACCTGATAATTCCTGCACAGGAAAAACATTTTTTCCCACAATTCTATATGTGGAAAAAAACACAAGTTGGTAAAGTGTAAAGACCTAGGAAGTAAGGGTTCCGTTCCCAGCTCTAGCACTTGCTAATTAGTTGGGTGCCACTGGATAAGTCCTTAAACTCTCTGAGTCTGGGTTTCTTTATCTGTAAATTAAGAATAATGATGCTAATGGGTCTATTGTGAGGCTCAAATGAGATAATGGTAGTGAAAGTGCTTTGTAAATAATAACCACTCTACATACACATCTAGGGTAATATTAATAGTGTTGACAGCTCTTCTCTCTCTAAATCAATGTTTAACTTGACTTAGTTGCCTTTGTATGTTAAAATAAGAAATAATCAGTTTATCCTTTTAACCTTAGCAAATAAGTAGAGCCTTTGGTCTTAGATCCATAGAAGAGGCAAATTACGTGTCCTGATGTGACCCAGGTCTCTGTGGGTACTCTCTAGATTTTGCTTTCATTTTTTTTTTTTTTGCGGTACGGGGGCCTCTCGCTGTTGTGGCCTCTCCCTCCACGGAGCACAGGCTCCGGACGCGCAGGCTCAGCGGCCATGGCTCACGGGCCCAGCCGCCCTGCGGCATGTGGGATCCTCCCGGACCGGGGCACGAACCCGCGTCCCCCGCATCGGCAGGCGGACTCTCAACCACTGCGCCACCATGGAAGCCCCTAGATCTTGCTTTCATTTTGCTTTTAATTACAGTATTAAAGAGTGGAAGGTTTAAAATGACATTTTTCAGAACTAGTCATTACTTAGTGACTCTATATTTAAAAAATATTGTTCATGTCTTTAAAAAATTATCAGTTTCTTTTATTGTTACCTTGGCCTAAATATAAATTTATTGACAGGGTGATGATAATGGTTTTTAGTTTTGTTCTTTTAAAACATTTCCTTGAATCTGTAATAATTTAGAAGATTTAATTATTTAAACATATTAAATGTTTAAGTTAAATGTTTAAATCAAGTTGCATATACATTTTGTTCTGTGTGACTGAAGATAAATGTGAAAATATATAAAATCATGTAACTAGAAGATTGGAGAGTTCTGCACTCCTTTCCCTGCTATGTACACAATCTTTCCGCCCTCCTGCATCCCACTGTAGCGCGATATACTAGAAGAAAAAAAGGTATTTGAAAAGAGAGAAAACTGTCAAAGGTACCTGGTCTGAGTCACCATTATTCCTGCCTTGGTATTCACAGTAGCCACCTATCTGGTTTTCCTATTTCAGTCTGTTCTTAGAATAGCAGCCCCAATGATTCTGTTAAAATCCAAGTCAGATAATGTCACTTACATGCTCAAAAACCTTCGATGGCCTTTACTCCTCAGTCTTCTTTTCCTGCCCACCTCTACACTCCCTCAGTTCAGCCACACTGGCCTTCTTGACCCTCAGGTCCACTTCAGCCTTGCCCTGGAAGGTGCTTCCCTCAGATATCTGCAAGAGTGGCTTCCTTACCTCCTTCAGGTCTATTCGTCTTCTCAGTGGCAACTTCCCTGTCACCTCTTTTAAAATTGCAACTGTCATCCCACCCCTATATTCCTTCCTTCTATAACACTTATTACCATCTAACATACAATCTGTTTACTTATTTCTTTTGTTTATTATCTATAATATCTTCTTCTTTCCCCTCTGGAATGTAAGCCCCAGGAGTGCAAATGGTTATGTCTGTTTTGTTAACTGCTATATCCTCAAAACCCAGAAGAGTGCCTGGCTTATAGTAAGTGTTCAATAAATGTTTGCTGAATGAATGGATGAATAAAACAAAGATAAGTCATGGTCTTATTTAATTTGCAACACTGTGAAAGTTACAAAATTTTCATCAATAACTTTTTAAAAAGTCACAGATACTTTGGATATCTTCTGAGGATGAGACCTATTACTATAACATCTAAAGCATCAGTGTTCTCTTATATTTTGGGCATTCTGTGTCTCAAGAATTAAGATCTTCTTTAATCCATCACTGTCAAGTTTTATGTAAGTATAACTGTGTAAACCACTCCTAATTTGTCATGAAAGGAGGGAAGAATTGAATAATAATGAAACATCTATCCTTTGCTTTCTTTGACACTGTAATCTGCTGACCTTAGTTTTAGCCATCCATTTTCTGACTTCCTTTTCTCTCCTGTTTCCAAAATATAGGTATTAACAAAGGATCTTGCTTGGATTTCTTCTCTTGCTTTGCATGCTCTTATCCAGTTTTATGGCTTCTATTTCCTCCTTTTTTAGATTGTTCTCAAATGTGCAAGCCCAATCTTGACGTTTCTTATTGTCTCCCAATTCTACATGTACCAGGCTGGTTATATCTACCTGGCCATCTTTCAAGTTCTCAAACCTCACACATCTAAAACCACATTTATCTTTTTCCTTTAAAACTGGTTCCTGTTCCAGTGACCCATTTGTGTTAATGACTCTGCCTTCTTCCAAGTTTGGAAATACTTCCAAGGTCTGTAATCGTTCATGACTTTTTTCACACTGTCATTTGTCAAGCCTTGCTGGTTATACTTCTAGGATATCTCTTGAATCATCTTCTCCTTTGCTTTCAGTAGATCAGGGATGGGGCCTGAAATTCTGAATTTCTAATATGCTTCTGAATCAAGCTGATGGTGCTGGTCTAGGCTTTGATAAGCAAGGGCCTGCTCTAGGCTGACAGTGGCCACCTGACCTGGTTGCCTACTTCCCAGTCCATGGCCAAATCTAAGAAAGGCTCAATTCTCCTTCAGAAATAGAGATTGGATATTGCCTAGTCTTGTTTGAAAAGAGAAAAGGTCTTTTCTATGTCACAGAAGATTTGGAAAGTTACAGAGACAGAAGATAAAAAATTCAAATCGGCCACATTGGTCAATTAAAAATTAATCATTAACACTTTGAGATATATATATATATGTGTATATATATATATATATCCTTTAGTTGTTTCTTTCTAAACAAGTAAATATATGTTCAGGTTATATCTGTATTTTTCAAACACCAAAGGGATCATTTATATCTTTCTTTTGTTGCCCAATGGATAAATTTGCTACGTGTATTGAATCCCCTGACTTACAAAGTAGAATCTGCCTTTTCTATATGATAAAAACACTCAATGCTCCTTTGCTCAATCTCCCTTATATCTGGGAACTGGGGACTTGGTACAACCAAGCAGATGCATCCTCTCTAGGCTCTGATTCAGGACCTGGTGACTCAAAGCAACAGGGATGACGCAGAATCTGTTCTGACCATGGCCCAGCAGTGATGGCAGCTGCATCCGGTTTCCAGTGGCAGCAGAGACAGCTGTTCTGGGGCAGTGTGCAGTGTCCAACATCTGAGGACTTGGCAGTGCAAGCCATAGAGTCAGTCAGTGCTTGGCACCTGTGGTGATGACTTCACCGGACCAGCTCTGCAGAGTGCTTTGGGTGTGGTTCTTGCCCTGTGGTTTGTCTTCCCACCCTTACTTCTTAAGTTAACTTAAAAGTTGAATTAATTTACTGGCAACAAGTGCTAATGATGTTAACAATAACTAACTCTTAGATAGATATTAACAGTAACTAACTTTAGAAAGTACTTATTATGTGCCAAGCAAATTTCAGTGCTTTATGTATATTAATTCATTTAATTTTTACAACAACCCTATGACATATATACTGGTATTATTCCCATTTTACAGATGATGAAACTGAGTTGCAGAGAGGATAGGTTACGTGTTCAATGTCACACAACTGAAAATGGTGGCTCTGAAACTCAAACCCAGTGAGTCTGACCTCGTTCTTAAGAGCTCTGATACATGTACTGTTTTATAACCTAATTTTTTTCATCTAACAGAAATTTGTAGGCATTTCCATGTTATTAAATATTCCTCTAAATATTTAAAGTAGCTGCATAGTGTTCAGTTATAAGGGTGATTCATGATTTATTTAACAACTTGCTATTGTTAGACATTAAGTATATTCTGGTAGCTAAACTCCTTTTTTTTTTTTTTTTTTTTTTTCCGGTTAATATCCATGGCCGTTTCCCTAGGATACAGTTCTAGGAGTGAAACGCTTGGTCAAAGGGTATTTTGATTGCCTTCCAGAAATATTATTCCAGTTTACACATGCAGCAGTGTATGGGAGCATCCTGTTTCCCTTGGTCCTTATTAGCACTGAATATTATCATTAATTTTTTTTAACTTGTGGTACTGAAAATGATACATAGTTTTCTTTTAAACCCAAAATTCTTTAAACATTAAAAAATACATTTATTGGTATTTGTTTAAAGTTCCTTTTGTGAATTGACTGCCTTCGTCACCTATGGGATAAAGTTGAAACTTAGAAGGCAATTCAAGGCCTTTTCTACTCTGACCCTAACTACTTTTCTAACTAAGTCTCTGAAACACTCACCCAACACACCAGTGGGGATTATTTTTTATTAGTTAGAAACATATGAATGTGCTATTTTTGTAGGCCAAACAGCGGTTATCTATTGACAGTTTTATATGGTTAAACCTTATAAATTTCCAAAACATTTGCTCTCCCACTAGAGTGTTTTCACAAATGTCCTTTGCCTTTCTCTGCTTGGTGAAATCCTTCATGTTCTTTATGAGGCTTGAGTTCACTGGCCACGTTCCCTATTCCTTGGCCGTCCATATCCTGTTCTCTCACTCTGGCTGAGGTTACTGTAAATCACCCCTCTTCATTATTTCACTCTGCTCCTGTACTAGCAAAGCTGTAGAATGGTCCCAGGGTATTGCAGCTGGATAATATGTTTGCATCTGCCTGGCAGAGGCCAAGGCCTCTGCTGCTTTGTGCCAGCAGAGACTCTGTCTTATTTATTTTGGCAGCGACAAAGCTACCAAAGTTTCAGGCTCGTAGCGGATGCACAACAAATATCTGTTGACTTGAAGAACCAGTAACTTTAGGGCCCAGGAATTGCCTTACTAGCCACATATTAATTGCAGTTTCCTTCCATGCTAAGTAAGGAAGAGCATGTGTAACACCCTCTAACATCTTCTAATATGGTTAGTTGGTATTGTGTATGGAATTGGTCCTCCTTAGTTTGAATCCTCCATCCTTATAATGTTTTTCCTATATTTTCAGATGTGGTCATTATATTGCAAATCAATGCAATTAATTTATTCCACGGCACAATTCTCAAGGACGAGAGAACACAATTCTCTGACTAGCTAAATAAGTAATCAGTGTACTTCCAAGGAATAAATTTTATTTTTTCCCTTTTAACCATATTCACCTTTTTTCTTGGGTGAACTTTCAGGAACTTTTAGTGACTTCCAGGAAATACTAATGCTAATGCTAAAGTTATAATATTATGACAAGATTCAGGAATCATTAAAAGTAAAAATGTTTTTAAATAAACATTAAAAATCTTTAAACTGAATCTTATTAAGACAAAGTCTTCTGTTTACGAAAGAGATACATAGCACAGTCAATTTAAATTGCACTTACAGGGAGAAAATCACAGAATCATAGAACTTTAAAGGTAGAGAAGATCCCCAAGGTTCTCAGTATGTACTCTTTGGTGGAAAAATACCAAGTGAGAGTGGAGGAGAGAAGGCAGAGTTCAGCTTTGACTCCATATTCCCCCACCCAGTTAACTTTCAAGTGATGTTTCAACCTTTGCTCATCTTTGCACATCTACGTGTCCTGCCCTCACCATGGCTTGAATAAGTTCAAGTAGAAACAGTGTAGGGATTTCCCTGGTGGTCCAGTGGGTAAGACTCCGTGCTTCCAATGCAGGGCGCCAGGGGTCGATCCCTGGTCGGGGAACTAGATCCCGCATGCATGTTGTGACTAAGAAGTCCATGTGCCACAACTAAGAAGTCCACATGCTGCAACTAAAAAAGATCCCGCATGCCACAACAAAGACCCAGTACAGCCAAATTAAATAAATAAATATTAAAAAAAAAAAAAGAAGAAGAAGAAGAAGCAGTGTCAATGTCAGGCCTCCTTTGTGTTTATAGTCAGAAGGGACTGGGTGCCCTGGCTCTGACCTTTTCTTTCCCGCTTGGTCATTAGGCATGTGTGTACTCAGTTTTGCCTTTTGTAAGTGGGTTCCTCTAACCAGGGAGCTGGTTCAGTTACCAGGCCCAAAGATCCAGAAGATCTGTTTGAGATTTTAAACCAGGGGGTAGAATGTTATAATAAAAAAGACAGATAATAACTATTGGCAAGAGTATGGAGAAATTGGAACCCTCCTACACTGCTGGTGGGAATGGAAAATGGTACAGCTGCTTTGGAAAACAGTCTGGCAGTTCTTCAAATAGTTAAACATAGAGTTACCATATGATTTAACAATTCCACTTCTAGGTATACAGAAAAGAAATGAAAATATATGTCCACACTAGAGCTTGTGCTTATACACGAATGTCTTTGCAGTATTATTCAGAACAGCTAAAGAGTAGAAAAAACCTAAATGCCCATTAGCTGATGAATGGATAAATAAAATGTGGAATGCTATTCAGCAACTAATAGGAATGAAGTAACTGATACATGCTACAGCATGGGTGAACCTTGAAAACATGCTAAGTGAAAGAAACCAGTCATAAAGGACCACATATTGTACAATTCTATCTATGTGAAATTTCCACATAGGCAAATCTATACAGACAGGAAGTAGATTAGTGGTTGCCCAGAGTGCTGGCTAAGCGGGGTGGGGTTTCTTTTTGGGGTAATGAAAATGTTCTAAAATTGATTGTGGTGTTAGATGTGCAAGTCTGTAAATATATTAAAAGCGATTAAATTATATACTTTAAATGAGTGGATTGTATAGTATATGAATTATATGTTAATAAAATTGTAAAAAAGAAAAAAGGGGTGTGTGTTCTTTCATTTAATTTTGTCTCCTAGCACTTCTCTGACTAGCTGGATATTCTCAGCCTAATTTCACATTTGCTTCGCCCTTTAATTCTGCTTAAAGTCCAGCCAATCGCTAATGTAACAGGGTAGAAGTTTAACTCACACTACAACTCAGACACAAAGAGAAAACGTAAGTTCTTTCTTTAGTCTATAATGAGTCTAGCTTTCCTCCTGAAGCCCAACTGATGGATAGTGGGAAAATGAATGGCATGTTTCATCCTCAGTCTCTGGGAGGCCACTATGGTGGAAGGAATGGCTGGGAATGATCTACCTGCAGCTAACACATACTATTCTTGCTGCAACTAGGTCCACTCAGATAACCAATGGATCAATGGACAGTGTGGTGCTACATATGTATGATTCTGAATTGTTGTCTTGATTCTTGATTCTGTGCCTTACTTTGGCCTCTGTTTTTTTATGTGATTCAAGACTTGCTTTGAACTCTGGATGTGTGTGCTCCATAGCTCACAGTGGCTCTTCTGACTTCTGACTACTGGCTCTGTTTCGAGCACTGGCTCCCAAGCAATGCCTATGATCTGGGTTAGCTGTATTCCTGTACTTGGTCACAAAGGTTCATTGTTTCATTCTCCTAGTCATGGCTTCTTATGCCATTTCTATGATCAGTAGCTAGCTAGGGTGATAAAATGATCATTTTGTGGTTTCCTGAAGCATTAGAGTTTAATAGAATACATACACATATTCCCTTCTTCTGAAACTATATTCAAAAGCACTCTAAAGTGTTTTAAATAAATTTGCCATGTTTTTATAATTTTGTATTAATGATGCTATGAGTATTTATTTTACTAAGCTCTATTTTTTTTTTCTTTTTTTGGTGGGCAAGAGGGCTATTGGTGCTTTGAATGGAGGGAGGTACAGAATAGTATTGTATAATATTAGCTGATCCAGAAGGGAGATAAACTGCGATGGATGTGTGTGCTTTTAAAATTGTTTTATCTTGGCCAAACCAAGTCAGTGACGTGATGGTTTGGAAAGGAATTTGGAGTACTATATATATTAATTGAAAAAAAGTCTGTGTATAAGTAGACCTAAGCAGTTCAAACCTGTGTTGCTCCAAGGTTAACTGTATTTACTGGCTATTTTGAGCAATTTTTGTTCTGAAAATTATTATATTCTATAAGCCAAAAATATTTCAAAATTGATACTCATTCAGGACTGAATAGTGTCCTACATTCTGAGAGCCAACGCCTGGGCAGTCTTTTTTTTCTTAACAAACAATACATTATTTTGGAAAGCACAACCCAAATTTTAAAATATTTAACATTATATGAATGCATGTTGAGTTCACAAAGAGACAACTTTGATTAAAATATTTGACTACTAAATGAATAGGGATTTGAGAATGTATTTTTTTTTGAGAACGTATTTTATAGGATCTTTTATTCACTAGAAGCTATCTTTGTGTTTATTATATACATACATGTAAATTTGAAATTCGGGGATATATGTGTAAATATATAAAAATAAATATACTTATATAAGTAAATAATAAATACATGTATACATGTATACATTCTTAGGTATGTTTCCCCAAGATTCAACTAGGTGTAATTTTCACATTATCACCTTAATCAAAATCATACCTGTTAATTCATAAATTATACCTGTTACTTCACAAAGAAGTGAAAGGTTGATAATGACAATTTAAAACAAGTGTACTCTTTTGAGTATTTATTTACTTATTCAGATATTCAAAAGTATTAAGAGGTATAAAAAATGCCTGAGCCATTTCTAACAACTCTAAAGCAGCTAGAAGAAATACTAATAAAACGTGGTGAAATTACATAGATCACTAGACCTGAAAAAATGTGATAACGATAGACAAAAAACATCCAAGAAAGAAAAGAAAAATTGGAAATGAGAAGAAGAGTGAAACGCTGAAGGACTCATCTAACCAAAGCCTTGGACGTATCATTGGCCAGTCATTGTGGAAGGGTGTAACATAGGAAAAATATGTTTATACAACTTAAGCACTCACTGCAAGGACTTTATGTATTATTCTCACACGACTCATAACTCTCATTCCATTTGTATCAATTGGGCTGCAGATTAGACAGACTGCTGTATCAAATGGGCCCAACATATAATGACAGGTAAAATCCAGGGTCTGTAAGGCGGCTTGACAGTGTCTGGGACTGAAGCTCCTTCTATTTTGTGGCTTTGCCATTCTTGAAGATGTTGCCTTTATCATTCACACCACTGAAGTTGGCTCGATACCATACCAACTGGGTCCACATTCCAGACAGTGGGAAAAGGAAAAGGGGACGCAGAAGGCCATATGAAACCTGGCATGGTTATTAGAAAGGGAAATGAAAGAGAAAGACACCTGACAGTGTGTCCAATATAGTTCAAGAATAGTTAGATTTGGGAATTTAAACAGTCCCTTAGGCAATGCTATGTCTTTCTAGGAAAAAACAGTCAGCCTCTGAGCTATCCCCATCCTGTTTCTCTCCTTAAGGTGCCTGTTGCAAAAGGAAGAGAGATGTGGTTTATGTGTCCCCATTGATGTGGGATGAATTGAGGAGATTTGGCTGCTCACCAGGTTTCAGCAGGGGTCAGTCATTGAAATGGTCTCTTTCCAGGGCTCTACATAAAAATCAAGGACAAACTCCTCTGCCCTTGATTTGACTTTCACTTTTTCAACACAGTGGTCCCTGGACCAGCAGCCTCAGCATCTCCTGGGAACTTGTGAGAAATGCAAGTTCTCGAGTCCTACCCTAGACCTACCGAATCAGAAACTCTGGGGGTGGAGTCCAGCAACTGTGCTTTAACAGGTACTCTAGGTGATTTGAGACACATTAAAGTTTGAGAACCATGGATTTAACGCAATTCATTGAAAGGAGAACTCAAAATGCATGCTCAACTGACTGACTCTCTTTTTCTCTTGGTCTCTCTCTTCTTTTTACAATTCCCTGGGACTAAAAAAAGTAAGCTTTCTGTTTACTTCCCCTGATGTAATATCCTACTACCAACATTTCAGAGCAACATCCCATAATAAACAAGCAAACAAACAAACAAAACTTGTGAGAATAGGCTCTTTGGGTTTGGTTGGAATAAGGTACTTGGAAGATAACCTGGATTGCTGCATGATTCTATTTTCAATGCCAGAAGCTATTACTTTTGCTTTTGCATTCCTTCTTTAAGATATACTAATTTCCCGCCCCCTCCCCTGTTGGATACCAGGAACTGACCATGCCAATGGTCCTGTTCTCAGAGCAGTAACAGAAGAGCATATTATTTATTATTATTTTTTAAATTTGTGGTAAGTTTTTAATTCTTTTTAAAATTTATTTATTATTTTATTTATTTTTGGCTGCTTTGGTTCTTTGTTGCTGTGCACGGCTTTCTCTAGTTGCGGCAAGCGGGAGCTACTCTTAGTTGCGGTGCACGGGCTTCTCACTGTCGTGGCCTCTCCTGTTGCCGAGCACGGGCTCTAGGGTGCATGGTCTCAGTAGTTGTGGGACTCAGGCTCCGTAGTTGTGGCTCACGAGCTCTAGAGCACAGGCCCAGTAGTTGTGGCACACGGGCCTAGTTACTCCGTGGCATGTGGGATCTTCCCGGACCAGGGCTCGAACCTGTGAACCCAGCATTGGCAGGCAGATTCTTAACCATTGCGCCATCAGGGAAGCCCGGAGAAGAGCATATTATTTTTCCAAGTATTAACCAGTTACACATACTCACTTTTGCCCGAAGTCTACACTTAAATTTGATGAGAATGATGAAGAGGACTGGCTGCCTGCTCCTATATGCTCCACAGAAAGAAACAGTATAGGGCAACCAAAACAGAGAAATGGCCAAGACAGAGAATGTCTAATTCTGGCTCTGTTTCTGTCCCAGCATCCTCAGTGAAGTGCATAGTTTCCCCAGATTATGAAATAGAGATAACATTCTGAACGCAACATTACATAAAAAGGCAATTATTTTTACTCCTTCTTCTGCACAGCAATAGTCATTTGTCTTCCTTCTGAGTGTGAGTTAGAATTTATACTGCCTGAACAGAAAATATTTCAGTTTCCTTGGGAGAGAGTCGCCTAGTAAACAAAAAATGTGTGGGATGTTGAACTCATAATTATTTAAAAGGAATAACTAAATATGCTACATGAATATGGTTGTAAATTGGATGTTGTCATTTTCTGTGACTAGGAGGTTGAGAAAGAGACATGATTCTTGTCTGCACCTAATCTATTCTCTATGTCTAACCTTTTGAATAATCAGTTTAAAAATGTAAATTGCATACTCCCCTATTTTGGGGCTTCCCATTGCATTCAGAGTCCCCTTCCATCTCCAAGGCTCCACAGGTGCTGCCCTTGTGTTCTTCCACAGTGTCATATCAAGGCTTCTCTCCCCAGCTCCCCACCCCCGGCCCTTGCTCATATTGGCTTTCTTTCCATTTCTTGAAAGAACCAAATTCTTTCCCACCCCAGAGCTTTGGGATATGCCCTTTGCCAGGAATGTCCTTTCCCTAACCCTTCACAAGGTTAGTTCTCACTTACTCTTAATTTCTCAGAGAAGTGTCTCTTCCTCATTTCTTACCATTTGCTTTCATATGGATTGTCACAATTTGTAGTTGTGTATTAATTTGGTGCTTTTTTTTGTCTAAATTAGATTATAAACCCTGTAACATCAGAGATCATGTCCATTTTGCTTCCCTCCCTATAACCAGCATAGTGCCTTGCACATAGGAGGTGTTAAGTAAATATGTGGTGATTGGATTACGAAATAACATACAGCAAAATGGACACTGTAGTTTGAAATATAAATGATAAATGATCCTGAAATTTTAACAACATTACAATGTATTGAATTTGATTATTCAACAAATGGGTTGAATTCCAAAATTTGCAAACTGGTTATTTGACACTCAGATTACGTTTCTCTAACAGAAAAACTCACTGTCGGTTCAGGCTTGCGTCCACTGAAAATAATAGATACAGAAATTCTGCAAGATCAAGACCTTGGTTTCCAATCAGGATTCCTAGTTTTCAGCCTGCGCATAATTTTTAAGTCCTTTATTTTTGTGAAATTAAGATAGAAATGATGGATTCAAAAGGTGATTTTTAATTTTCTCCTCTCTCAATGTCTCTTTCATGATTTGAATGTTTGCATGAGGAGAAACATTGCTGTCAAGCTGTGCTCAGGATAAGGGATAGCCTTAAGAAGCTGGGAAAAAGGATAGCTTCCAAAAGTAGGTTTGGAAGGAGGTCTGTCAGCACACCACTGTAGCTCCTGTTGTAGAAATATGTTTGTGTGTAATTGGACTGGGGGTAGGGGGTTGGGGAAGAAGAGGACGACTGCTCCAAGGAAAGGGAGTGACCCTGGAATTGGTCCCCTGTACGCTGCAGGAGTCAACTGTTTAGTCACAGTGGCAGCTGCCCAGCCCTAACTGCCACTGGAATGCTGGCTCTCAAAGACCTCATCAGTGGCATGAAGTGGCCACCCACAGGTGCAGATGTATTACTTAAAGGGCCTAATGTTGTTGCTCTCTCCCCTAGAGGTCAGTTCAAATCAAACTCAGTTCTGCTTTCAAGTCTGTCCCAGAACTGTAGAAGCATATTAGGCTCGCAAAGGCCTTAAGTGGCTTAAAAGTTTCCTGACCAGAACAGGAATTTCCACTACAACAGCCCTGACAGGTGTTCCTCCAGCCTTTGTTTGAATACTCACCTCCTTAGCAGTCAGTCCACTTCATATTTGGACAGCTCTCACTGGTACACCTTTCACTTCCGTACGCTGTAATGAAATCTGGCTCCCTGGACTTTCACCCCGTTTGGCTTTGTTCTGCCCTTTGGAGGTATGCAGAGTATGTCTAACCCGTCTTCAACGTGATAGTTCTTTGGATATTTGAAGACACCTGTCAGATCCTCTCCCCTAAATTCTCTCTTTCCCAGGTAAAATGGCTTCAGATCTTTCTGTTGTACCTTTTACAAATAGTGTTATTAATGTGGAAAGTATATGAGCCACAGCCCTAGGCAGACCTGAGTTCTGTTAATTTGTTTATTCAATTATTTATTCTCTTTGCATTTATTCCCACTAATAAGTAGAATAAGTATGATAAATCCTATAAAGGAGAGGCACAGTAGGGAGGAGTTGGACTAAGGCAGGGAATTCAGCTAAGTGGCTCTTAGGAGGTCAAGACTGAACTGACCTGATGGATTGGTAGTCGTTAACAAGGTGAAGAGGAGAGGAAGTGCTTTCCAGGCAGAAGGAGCAGTATGTGAAAAGGCCCTGTGGCGGGTATGGCATGTGACGGAGGCATCACTTATCCTCTTGATTTCAGTTGATTTAAGTTCTGTATATATGCAGGGATGGATTATGATAATTTCTTCCCTATGGAAGAATTTGTTCCTATGATATTATTCATAATGAGATAATCCATTAACCCAGCCAGGCCTGTTCCTTCACTGTTTCACCAACAGACATTGCCACTTCTGTCCTTTTGCTTCTGCTTTTCCCTTTCTAGAAAGGTCTCTCCTTTTCTGTTTATCTAATCCTTGCAATCTTTACTGTCCATCTCCAGTTCTAACTCCTCTGGGAAGCCTCCCTTCTCACTCAGCCTCAGGTCCTTTCTGTGGTATAATGGTTAAACGCAGGATTTTGTAGTCCTGGGACTTGAGTCCAGGTTGGATTACTGACTACATGGTGGCCTTAGGCAAATTACTTAATTTCTCTGATATTCAATTTCCTTATCTGGACAAAAGAGGTAATAACAGTAACTACTTCATTAAAGTGGTAGTGAGGATTATATATAGAGATTATATAGACAGAGATTTAATAAGCCCTTCATAGTGGTTCTTGCTTCCTTGTTCTGTACCTCCTCTATAGGTACAGTTTGGCCCACACCAAACTGGCTCAGTAATTTTTTCTAAGACTGGCTCTAAGGATAGAGGAGCAGTGAGGAAGCCATTTGCTTTGGTCCCAGGTATTTGAAATCTCCAGCTCCCCAGCTATCTATCGCTACTGCATACCCAGTGGAAGTGCTCTTGCAGTAAGGCTTGGTGCACCTGCACACAGAGCCTCTGAGCTACTCACTGGCCGACCCAGTTACCTTACAGCTCCCCAGGTTGTGTCACCATGTACAACCAAACCAGCCCAGGAATTGTAGAAGGCAAGTTATATTCATGCTTTAAATGGCAAGTAAAATTATTTTTCAGAATGTCACATCCAAGAATTTTTTGAATTAATGATTCTTTTGCAGAATCCTATTTCATGAATATAGCTTGATTATTTTTAATAACAAAAAACATTATTTAATTAATAAACAAACAGGTTTTAAAAACTTACATTCAAATGAGATTTACTGTGAAATTCTAGTATTATCTTTAAAAAGATTGCAACCTATATGTCAAGACTGCTGTCAAGGTTGTAGTGGAAGGATATTGAATTTCTATCTCAAAAAAAGGAATGGAAATGTGCTAAGTTAAGTCCATTGATTTAAGATCTTTTATGTTTACAGACTGCAGACAATTGTGGTTCAATATTGCAAGTGATTTTCTTCTTTGTAGAATTAAAAGAATCTGCAAAATAGAAACTAAATCAATGCTGCACTTGCAATTTAAAATACAACCCCTTACCAGTAGCACTCTGCATTTATTTCATACTTCAGATACTTCTCATACCCTACTGAGGTCAGGGACTATAAAAGGCATTTTAATGCCTTTTAATGCCCAGTTCTGCAATCAATAAAGCTAATTTAAATTATCCTCTAACAAGTGAGGTAAAGATTAGTATTTAGGTCTGGGATTAACAAGTGGAAATAGGTCTTTCTGTGATATCCTGAGGGACACAGCACAGTTCAGTATTTAAGGCTCAAAGAAAATCTATTTTGAGTCAAAAACTCCATCGTGGACAGGCTTGTATCCCATTAATGATGATATCTTTATCTTCTGTTCCTGAAACATCATCTCTCTATTGTGATATAACACATCTTTCCCCCACCAACCTCAATACTATCAACTGAACTTTTCTGCCCTTTCCATTGTTTTTGAAACAGAGCCTCCAGCCACATTTACTTTGATTACTGTTTTGACAGATACTAAAACCAAGATCAGTGTGCCTGTTTTTCTTTTTTTTGCCAGTTAAAAAGTTTATTTGTGTATTGTGAAAAATGGATGATGGTGGAATCAAACCTCTATGGTATTTAGATTTTATTGGATATTTTAAAAGTCATGCTACAGTTTTTTAATCAAAATATCAATATTATTATTTAAATTACTAATCAAATTAAATTAAATTCCTACTTAAATCTATTATCAGTGTGCCTGTTTTTCTGTTGCAACCATTTTGACTATAAGTATTCAAACAGTATGTAAAATCTTACTGAAGCACTTAATTCAGAATTTGAAAATTTGTGTACAAAAACACCACTACCGGGACTCCGTAGAGTTCAAAACGGGCCATTTTGCTCCTTTATAAAATTGGTCAAAATGAAAATGTACACTTTGTTTTATTCATTCACTTTTCCCTGTTCTCTTTAGCTTAGTTTCATTCCCTCTGATCTTTGTAATCTTCCTGTCCCCACACTGGTTTTCTTTCTACAAATCCCTTAAATAATGGATACTGACATCAGTGTCCATAGTTTTAACACCTTTATTAAATCTAATAACTTTCATAAGGGGCCTCACACACCTTAGGGAATCAGGAGCTTATTAAAGATTAGCTAACCTCATTTTATGACCAAATCTCTTTTCCTATTGCTCTAATATTTATTTTATCAATTGTTATTATCTTTTTTTAACAACTTTATTGGAGTGTAATTGCTTGACAATGGTGTGTTAGTTTCTGCTTTATAACAAAGTGAGTCAGCTGTACATATACATATATCCCCATATCTCCTCCCTCTTGCATCTCCCTCCCACACTCCCTATCCCACCCCTCTAGGTGGACACAAAGCACTGAGCTGATCTCTCTGTGCTATGCGGCTGCTTCCCACTAGCTCTCTATTTTACATTTGGTAGTGTATATATGTCCATGCCACTCTCTCACTTCGTCCCAGCTTACCCTTCCCCCTCCCCGTGTCCTCAAGTCCATTTTGTACGTCTGCGTCTTTATTCCTGTCCTGCCCCTAGGTTCTTCAGACCCATTTTTTTTAGATTCCATATATATATGTTAGCATATGGTATTTGTTTTTCTCTTTCTGACCGACTTCACTCTGTATGACAATCTCTAGGTCCATCCACCTCACTTCAAATAACTCAATTTTGTTCCTTTTTTATGGCAGAGTAATATTCCATTGTATATGTGTGCCACATCTTCTTTATCCATTCGTCTGTCAATGGACATTTCGGTTGCTTCCATGTCCTGGCTATTGTAAATAGAGTAGCAATGAACATTGTGATACATGACTCTTTTTGAATTATGGTCTTCTCAGGGTATATGCCCAGTACTGGGATTGCTGGGTTGTATGGTAGTTCTATTTTTAGTTTTTTAAGGAACCTCCATACTGTTCTCTATAGTGGTTGTATCAATTCACATTCCCACCAACAATGCAGGAGGGTTTCCTTTTCTCCAAAACCTCTCCAGCATTTACTGTTGGTAGATTTTTTGATGATGGCCACTCTGACTGGTGTCAGTTGATACCTCATTGTAGTTTTGATTTGCATTTCTCTAATGATTAGTGATGTTGAGCATCCTTTCATGTGTTTGTTGGCAATCTGTATATCTTCCTTGGAGAAGTGTCTATTTAGGTCTTCTGCCCATTTTTGGATTGGATTGCTTGTTTTTTTGATATTGAGCTGCATGAGCTGCTTGTAAATTTTGGAGATTAACCTTTTGTCAGTTGCTTCATTTGCAAATATTCTCTCCCATTCTGAGGGTGGTCTTTTCATCTTGTTTATGGTTTCCTTTGCTGTGCAAAAGCTTTTAAGTTACATTAGGTCCCATTTGTTTATTTTTGGTTTCATTTCCATTTCTGTAGGAGGTGTGTCAAAAAGGATCTTGCTGTGATTGATGTCATACAGTGTTCTGCCTATGTTTTCCTCTAAGAGTTTAGTAGTGCCTGGCCTTACATTTAGGTCTTTAATCCAGTTTGAGTTTATTTTTGTGTATGGTGTTAGGAAGTGTTCTAATTTCATTCTTTTACATGTAGCTGTCCAGTTTTCCCAGCACCACTTACTGTAGAGGCTGTCTTTTCTCCACTGTATATTCTTGCCTCCTTTATCAAAGATAAGTTGACCATATGTGTGTGGATTTATATCTGGGCTTTCTATCCTGTTCCATTGATCTATATTTCTGTTTTTGTGCCAGTCCCATACTGTCTTGATTATAGTAGCTTTGTAGTATAGTCTGAAGTCAGGGAGCCTGATTCCTCCAGCGCCATTTTTCTTTCTCAAGATTGCTTTGGCTATTCGGGGTCTTTTGTGTTTCCATACAAATTGTGAAATATTTTGTTCTAGTTCTGTGAAAAATGCCATTGGTAGTTTGATAGGGATTGCATTGAATCTGTAGATTGCTTTGGGTAGTAGAGTCATTTTCACAATGTTAATTCTTCCAGTCCAAGAACATGGTATATCTCTTGATCAGTTTCTATCATCTTTAATTTCTTTCATCAGTGTCTTATAGTTTTCTGCATACAGGTCTTTTGTCTCCTTAGGTAGATTTATTTCTAGGTATTTTATTCTTTTTGTTGCAATGGTAAATGGGAGTGTCTCCTTAATTTCTCTTTCAGATTTTTCAGCATAGTGTATAGGAATGCAAGAGATTTCTGTGCATTAACATTGTATCCTGCTACTTTACCAAATTCATTGATTAGCTCTAGTAGTTTTCTGGTGGCATCTTTAGGATTCTCTATGTATAGTATCATGTTATCTGCAAACAGTGACAACTTTACTTCTTCTTTTCCAATTTGGATTCCTTTTATTTCTTCCTCTTCTCTGATTGCTGTGGCTAAAACTGCCAAAACTATGTTGAATAATAGTGGTGAGAGTGGGCAACCTTGTTTGTTCCTGATGTTAGTGTAAATGGTTTCAGTCTTTCACCATTGAGAATGATGTTGGCTCTGTGTTTGTCATATATGGCCTTTATTATGTTGAGGTACGTTCCCTCTCTGGCTACTTTCTGTAGGGTTTTTGTCATAAGTGGGTGTTGAATTTTGTTGAAAGCTTTTTCAGCATCTATTGAGATGATCATATGGTTTTTCTCCTTCAGTTTGTCATTATGGTGTATCACATTGATTGATTTTCATATATTGAAGAATCCTTGCATTCCTGGGAGAAACCCCACTTGATCATGGTGTATGATCCTTTTAATGTGCTGCTGGATTCTGTTTGGTAGTATTTTGTTGAGGATTATTGCATGTGTGTTCATCAGTGATACTGGCCTGTAGTTTTCTTTTTTTGTGACATCTTTGGTATCAGGGTGATGGTGGCCTCATAGAATGAGTTTGGGAGTGTTCCTCCCTCTGCTATATTTTGGAAGCGTTTGATAATTATACATGTTAGCTCTTCTCTAAATGTTTGATAGAATTTGCCTGTGAAGCCATCTGGTCCTGGGCTTTGGTTTGCTGGAAAATTTTCAATCACAGTCTCAATTTCAGTGCTTGTGATTGGTCTGTTTATATTTTCTATTTCTTCCTGGTTCAGTCTCGGAAGGTTGTGCTTTTCTAAGGATTTGTCCATTTCTTCCAGGTTGTCCATTTTATTAGCCTATCGTTGCTTGTAGTAATCTCTCCTGATCCTTTGTATTTCTGCAGTGTCGGTTGTTACTTCTCCTTTTTCATTTCTATTTCTGTTGATTTGAGTCTTTTCCCTTTTTTTCTTGATGAGTCTGGCTAATGGTTTATCAATTTTGTTTATCTTCTCAATCAGCTTTTAGTTTTATTGATCTTTGCTATTGTTTCCTTGATTTGTTTTTCATTTATTTCTGATCTGATCTTTATGATTTCTTTCCTTCTGCTAACTTTGGTGTTTTTTTGTTCTTCTTTCTCTAATTGCTTTAGGTGCAAGGTTAGGTTGTTTATTTGAGATGTTTCTTGTTTCTTGAGGCAGGATTGTATTGCTATAAACTTCCCTCTTAGAACTGCTTTTGCTGCATCCCGTAGGTTTTGGGCCATCGTGTTTTCATTGTCATTTGTTTCTAGGTATTTTTTGATTTCCTCTTTGATTTCTTCATTGATCTCTTGGTGATTTAGTAGTGTACTGTTTAGCCTCCATGTGTTTGTATTTTTTACAGATTTTTTCCTGTAATTGCTATCTAGTCTCATAGCATTGTGGTCACAAAAGATACATGATCCGATTTCAATTTTCTTAAATTTACCAAGGCTTGATTTGTGACCCAAGTTATGATCTATCCTGGAGGATGTTCCTTGAGCACTTGAGAAGAAAGTATATTCTGTTGTTTTGGATGGAATGTTCTATAAATATCAATTAAGTTCATCTGGTTTAATGTATCATTTAAAGCTTGTGTTTCCTCATTTATTTTCATTTTGGATGAAATTCTGTCCATAGGTGAAAGTGGGTTGTTAAAGTCCCCTACTATGATTGTGTTACTGTCAATTTCACCTTTTATGGCTGTTAGCATTTGCCTTATATACTGAGGTGCTCCTATGTTGGGTACATAAATATTTACAATTGTTGTATCTTCTTCTTGGATTGATCCCTTGATCATTATGTAGTGTCCGTCTTTATCTCTTGTAATAGTCTTTATTTTAAGTCTATTTTGTCTGATATGAGAATTGCTACTCCAGCTTTTTTTTTTAATGATGAACATAAAGTGGTTTTTTTAATTAGTCATCCATTTTATACACATCAGTGTATACATGTCAATTCCAGTCTCCCAGTTCATCACACCACCACCCCACCCCCCACCGCATTCTCCCCTTGGTGTCCATACATTTGTTCTCTACATCTGTGTCTCAATTTGTGCCCTGCAAACCAGTTCATCTGTACCATTTTTCTAGGTTCCACATATATGCGTTAATATACAATATTTGTTGTTCTCCTTCCGACTTACTTCACTCTGTATGACAGTCTCTAGATTACTCCAGCTTTCTTTTGATTTCCATGTGCATGGAGTATCTTTTTCCATCCCCTCACTCTCAGTCTGTATGTGTCCCTAGGTCTGAAGTGGGTCTCTTGTAGACAGCATATATATGGGTCTTGTTTTTGTATCCATTCAGCCAGTGTATGTCTTTTGGTGGGAGCATTTAATCCACTTACATTTAATGTAGTTATCAATATGTATGTTCCTATTACCATTTTCTTAATTGTTTTGGGTTTGTTATTGTAGATCTTTTCCTTCTCTTCTGTTTCCTGCCTAGAGAAGTTCCTTCAGCATTGTTGTAAAGCTGGTTTGGTGGTGCTGAATTCTCTTAGCTTTTGCTTGTCTGTAAAGGTTTTAATTTCTCCGTCGAATCTGAATGAGATCCTTGCTGGGAAGAGTAATCTTGGTTGTAGGTTTTTCCCTTTCATCCCTTTCAGTATGTCCTGCCACTCCCTTCTGGCTTGTAGAGTTTCTGCTGAAAGATCAGCTGTTAACCTTATGGGGATTCCCTTGTATGTTATTTGTTGCCTTTCCCTCGCTGCTTTTATGTATATTTTTTCTTTGTATTTAATTTTTGATAGTTTGATTAATATGTGTCTTGGCGTGTTTCTCCTTGGATTTATCTTGTATGGGACTCTCTGTGCTTCCTGGACTTGATTAACTATTTCCTTTCCCATATTAGGGAAGTTTTCAACTATAATCTCTTCAGATATTTTCTCAGTCCCTTTCTTTTTCTCTTCTTCTTCTGGGACCCCTATAATTCGAATGTTGGTGTGTTTATTGTTGTCCCAGAGGTCTCTGAGACTGCCCTCAATTCTTTTTATTCTTTTTTCTTTATTCTGCTCTGCAGTAGTTAATTCAACTCTTTTATCTTCCAGGGCACTTTTCTGTTCTTCTGCTTCAGTTATTCTGCTATTGATTCCTTCAGGAGAATATTTGATTTCATTTATTGTGTTGTTCATCATTGTTTGTTTGCTCTTTAGTTCTTCTAGGTCCTGGTTAAACATTTCTTGTATTTTCTCCTCTATTTCCAAGATTTTGGGTCATCTTTTTTTTTTAATTATTTATTTTATTTTGTTTTTGGCTGCGTTGGGTCTTCTTTGCTGTGCACAGGCTTTCTCTAGTTGAGGTGAGCAGGGGCTACTCTTCGTTGGGGTGCACAAGCTTCTCATTGCGGTCGCTTCTCTTGTTGCAGAGCGTGGGCTCTAGGGTGTGCGGGCTTCAGTAGTTGTGGCACACGAGCTTAGTTGCTCCACGGCATGTGGGATCAGGGCCTGAACCCGTGTCTCCTGCATTGGCAGGCGGATTCTTAACCACTGCGCCACTAGAGAAGCTCTGGATCATCTTTTCTATCATTACTCTGAATTATTTTTCAGGTAGACTGCCAATTTCCTCTTCATTTGTTTGGTCTGGTGGGTTTTTACCTTGCTCCTTTATCTGCTGTGTATTTCTCTGTCTTCTCATTTTGCTTAACTTACTGTATTTGGGGTCTTCTTTTCTCAGGCTGTAGGTTCGTTCCCATTGTTTTTGGTGTCTGCCCCCAGTGGCTAAGGTTGGTTCAGTGGGTTGTGTAGGCTTCCTGGTGGAGGGAGACTTGTGCCTGTGTTCTGATTGGTGAGGCTGGATTTTGTCTTTCTTGTGGACAGAACCGCATCCAGTGGTGTGTTTTGGGATGTCTGTGACCTTATTGTGGTTTTAGGCAGCCTCTCTGCTAATCGGTGGGGTTGTGTTCCTGTCTTGCTAGTTGTTTGGCATAGGGTATCCACCACTGTAGCTTGCTGGTCGTTGAGTGGAGCTGGGTCTTAGCGTTGAGATGGAGATCTCTGGGAGAGCTTCTGCTGTTTGATATTACGTGGAGCTGGGAGGTCTCTGGTGGGCCAGTGTCCTGAACTTGGCTCCCCCACCTCAGAGGCACAGACCTGACACCCGGCCGGAACACCAAGACCCTGTCAGCGACACAGCTCAGAAGAAAATGGAGGAAGGAAGGAGAGAAAGAAAGAAGTAAAAGAAAATAAAGTTATTAAAATAAAAATTTTTTAAGTTATTAAAAATAAAAAAGTAATTAAAAAAAAGAAGGAAAGAAAGAAGAGAGCAACCAAACCAAAAAACAAAACCACCAATGATAACAAGCACTAAAAGCTGTAAAAAAAAAACAAAACCAGAAAAACGGACAGACAGAACCCTAGGACAAATGGTAAGAGCAAAGCTATACAGACAAAATAACACAAAGAAGCATACACATACACACTCACAAAAAGAGAAAAAGGGGAAAAATATATATATATAATATAAAAAAATGGAAGAGAGCAACCAAATCAATAAACGTATCTACCAATGATAATAAGCTCTAAATACTAAACTAAGATAAACATAAAACCAGAAACAAATTAGATGCAGAAAGCAAACCCTAAGTCTACAGTTGCTCCCAAAGTCCACCACCTCAATTTTGGGATGATTTGTTGTCTATTCAGGTATTCCACAGATGCAGGGTACATCAAGTTGACTGTGGAGATTTAATCCACTGCTCCTGAGGCTACTGGGAGAAAGTTCCCTTTCTCTTCTTTGTTCACACAGCTCCTGGGGTTCAGTGTTGGATTTGGCCACGCCTCTGCGTGTGGGTCACCTGAGGGCATCTCTTCCCCACCCAGACAGGACAGGGTTAAAGTAGCAGCTGATTAGGGGGCTGTGGCTCACTCAGGCCGGCGGGAGGGAGGGGTACAGAATGCGGGGCGACCCTGCAGCGGCAGAGGCCAGTGTGATGTTACACAGCCTGAGGCGTGCTGTGTGTTCTCCTGGGGAAGTTGTCCCTGGATCACAGGACCCTGGCAGTGGCGGGCTGCACAGGCTCCCGGGAGGAGATGTGTGGATAGTGACCTGTGCTTGCACACAGGCTTCTTGGTGGTTGGAGCAGCAGCCTTAGTGTCTCATGCCCGTCTCTGGGGTCCGCGCTGATAGCCACGGCTCGCGCCTGTCTCTGGAGCTCGTTTAGGCGGTATTCTGAATCCCCTGTCCTCGTGAACCCCAAAACAATGTTCTCTTGCCTCAAGCAGTTCCAGGCTTTTTCCTGGACTCCCTCCCAGCTAGCTGTGGCGCACTAGCCCCTTTCAGGCTGTGTTCACGCAGCCAACCCCAGTCCTCTCCCTGGGATCTGACCTCCGAAGCCTGAGCCTCAGCTCCCAGTCCCCGCCTGCCCCGGCAGGTGAGCAGACAAGCCTCTCAGGCTGGTGAGTGCTGGTTGGCACCGATCCTGTGTGCGGGAATCTCTCCGCTTTGCCCTCCGCACCCCTGTTGCTGCGCTCTCCTCCGCGGCTCCGAAGCTTTCCCCCTCCGCCACCCACAGTCTCCGCCCGCGAAGGGGCTTCCTAGTATGTGGAAACTTTTCCTCCTTCACAGCTCCCTCCCCGAGGTGCAGGTCCCGTCCCTATTCTTTTTTTTTTTTTTTTTGCAGTACGCAGGCCTCTCACTGTTGTGGCCTCTCCCGTTGTGGAGCACGGGCTCCAGACGCGCAGGCTCAGCGGCCATGGCTCACGGGCCTAGCCACTCCACGGCATATAGGATCTTCCCGGACCGGGGCATGAACCCGTGTCCCCGGCATCGGCAGGCGGACTCTCAACCACTGCGCCACCTGGGAAGCTCCCCGCCCCTATTCTTTTGTCTCTGTTTTTTCTTTTTTCTTTTACCCTACCCAGGTACGTGGGGAGTTTCTTGTGTTTTGGGAGGTCTGAGGTCTTCTGCCAATGTTCAGTAGGTGTTCTGTAGGAGTTGTTCCACGTGTAGATGTATTTCTGATGCATTTGTGGGGAGGAAGGTGATCTCCACGTCTTACTCCTCTGCTATCTTGAAGGTCCCCCCTGAGGCTTCCATTTTTAAAACAATTTAAGTTTTCTCAATGCTGTTCTTGGCATATTGCCTTCTGGGAACTGACTGTTTATAGATATAAGGCAGGATGTTCTCTTTTACCTAGCTATATATGGGTGCTGGACCATGCTGTGGGTACGCAAGCCCCGGGCTTCCCTGAGTCCAGGACAGTGAGTTGGAGTCCTCACACACACCGGCTTGGCTGCATTTTCCGGCCCCACTGGTTCTGGGATGGAGCCGCGACCCTGGGCAAGAGGCAGTGCCCTTGAAGCTTGTCGGGAAGGCTGGCCACTGGGTCAGGGAGAGCGGGTGCCTGACAGCGAGCAGGGACCCAGGCGGGCACGCTGGACCACTCTGCACCCTGTTATTATCTTTTTTTTTTTTTTTTTTTTTTTTTTTTTTTTTTTTTTTTTTTTTTTGCGTTACATGGGCCTCTCACTGTTGTGGCCTCTCCCGTTGCGGAGCACAGGCTCCGGACGCACAGGCTCAACAGCCATGGCTCACGGGCCCAGCCGCTCCGCGGCACGTGGGATCTTCCCAGACCGGGGCACGAACCCGTGTCCCCTGCATCGGCAGGCGGACTCTCAACCACTGCGCCACCAGAGAAGCCCCTGTTATTATCTTTTGATCAAGCATCCTGATAAGAAATAGAATTGAAGTCTCGTTTTTTTCTTTGACCACCCAACATTTTATTTTGATAAATTTCAAACATGCAGAAAGGTTGAAATAATTATATAGTGAATATCCATACACCCACTCATACATATTCTACTATGAACATTTTATTTTATATGCTTTATTACATAACTGTGTATTTATCCATTTCTTCATCCGTCCATCAATCCACCTTAATTTTTTGATGCAGTACGTTGCAGGTATCAGTATACTTCATCTGTAAAGGCTTCAGCATGCATATCATTAACTAGACTTTTATATTAGTTTACAGTTCTTTTTTTCTTTCAAGTAATATGTACATATAATGACCTATACACATCTTAACCTTATCATTTGCTGTATTTTGACAAATATATCACTTGTGTAACCTAAACCCCTATCAAGACAGGGAATATTACTATCACTACAGAAAGTTTCCTTGTGCCTCTTTTCAGCCAATCCTCACCCACTCTCCTCCCACCCCAGGCAACCAGTGTTCTAATATTTTTTTCCACCACAGATTAGTTTTGCCTGTTCTAGAACTTCATGCAGATGGAATCAAAGAATAGGCTCTATGGGCAAGGTTTCTTTCATTCAACATAATATTAAGATTCATCCATGTGTGCACCAACAGTTAGTTCCTTTTTCCTTCTGAGTGGTATTCTGTTATATGACTATACCACAGTTGGTTTATCCATTCTATTCACGAAGAGCTGAGTGGTTTCCAGATTTTGGCCATGTTGACTAAAGCTGCTATGAGCAATTTTGTACGAGTGTTTTTGTGAACATGTGTTTTCCTTTCTCTTGTGTAAGTACTTAGAAATGTAATTGGTGGGTCATAGGGTAGGTGTATACCTAGTATTATAAGAAACTACCACCAGTTTTGTTTCTAAAATAACTGTGCCATTTTACACTTCTCTCAGCAATGTGTGATTTTGGTTGTTCCACATTCTTGCCAACATTGTGTTGTGAGTCTTTTGAATTTTAGCCATTTTGTTGGGTATATAATGATATCTCATATAGGTACTCACTGGCATTTCCTAATAACTGGTGATGTTCAGTACTTTTCATATGCTTCTTGGCCATTCATAGGCCTTTATTTGTGAAACTTCTGTTTAAATCTTTGTCCACTTTTTTTTATTAGGTGGTTTACATTTTTGTTATTGAGTTGTAGTTCTTTATATATCCTGGATACCAGTCCTTTGTCAGATATATGTCTGTGAACCCATGTCTTCATTGATTTCATCCATCTTGGCCTCCATTCTGTAGCATCATTGAACCAGCGTCAAATATTGTCTACATATCTTGTTCAAAGACCCTTATGGGTTTGTAAAATCCATGCTAGGTGGTATCTTTCTTCCATGCTGTAGGAAGGCAATACCGTAGTTCCACAAAACTGTTGAATGTCAAGGACTGTTTTTCCTACTTGTCCTTCTACAATATCAGGGGTTATTTTCAGAACGGAAATTAGCGTTTTTAGTTTTCTTTCAAAAAAATAGTTTCATCTAGGTTTTTTTTCTATTTATAAAGTAGTACAAAGTAAAAGAAATCTAAGAGTAATTGTAAAAAAAAAAAAAGAAAACCAAACAATATTTTAATATTACTTTATTCATAGTTATCTAGGGGAAAAAGTAGCTAGTGCTATCTGTGATTTCATGGTAATAAACTTGATAATGATATTGCAAGTTTGTGAAGACATCATCTTTTTTTTCCCAACGTATTTTTCACATTTTTTAAATCTTTGAAATCAGGAAATAAACTTTAGAGTTGGCTTCAACTCTAAGAGAGGAATTGATACCGCAGCCAGTGTAACTTGTGGCAAAGTTAATGTATTCAGGATTTGTTCTTAAAACTAAGATGCAAGTGACAATCTGGGAGTGTGAAAGTCCTTTTGCACCAAGCGTTACTACACTGATTGTAATACAAAAGATTAAAAACATTTCAAGCATCCCCCTAGAGAAGACCAATTCAAATAAACTGTTTCAGTCATGCAATGGAACACTTCCCTTCTCTGTCTCCTCCTACTGAATGTATCACTTACGTTGTTTTATTTTTTTCTTGATGATTTCATAAGCATAGAATTTTACAGATGGAAAGAACTTCGGGGTCATCTGGTTCTATCCTCTCATTTTACAGAGGAAGAAAAAAACACACAGATACAGGGCCTTCCCTGGTGGCGCAGTGTTGAGGGTCCGCCTGCCGATGCAGGGGACACAGGTTCGTGCCCCGGTCCGGGAAGTTCCCACATGCCGCGGAGCGGCTGGGCCCGTGACCCATAGCTGCTGAGCCTGCGCGTCCAGAGCCTGTGCTCCGCAACGGGAGAGGCCACAACAGTGAGAGGCCCGCGTACCGCAAAAAACAAACAAACAAATAAACAAAACACACAGATACAAAAAAAATATGCCCAAAACAATAGAACTTGCAATTTGGGGAGTTGGGACTAGACATAGACATTCTGATTGAATAATCTTTTGATTTCATATTTTTCCTCTGTTGTCATATTTACTCTTTTCTTTCTACTGCATTTGCCAATATGGTCTCTAATTGTATCTAAACTGGACTGTCACTCAGACTGATCTTTTCCCCTTAGGTCCGTCTTGTACTTTTGTCTCAGTGAGTTTCCTAATATAGACCTTTCATCAGGCATCCTTGTACTTCAGAAACTTTAGTAGTTGCTGTTGAATCACGTCCTAAATTCTCAGGGATCTCCATACTCTAATCCCATCCTGCGTCTGCATCCTTGTTTGCCACTCTCCCCAACCTGCACCTGCCCGTCAGGTTGGTCTCACTGTGACCTTGCTGCATGTGAACTCCTTTTGTGGCTCCTCTGTTGGTTCCTTACTCTGGTAAACCCCCCACCCTTCTCTCCATTTAGCCACTTACATACAGCTCATAGTTCAAAATACAGCTCAAGCTCCACCTTCTCCAGTTTTCTAAATTCTCTCCACTGCAGTGATTTCTCACCCCTAAATATACACTACAACATCCCACTTAGCAATTGATGTGTGTAGTAGCTTTATAACAGCTAAACCCCCAAATCTCAGTGGTTTAACATCATAGATGTACACCTGTTGTTCAGTGAAGATAGTGTAAGTGTTCTTGTATTGCTGATGGTGGTGGTGGGGCTGCTGTGCTTTTTGCAGCTCTTTAGGGGTTCAGGGTGATGGAGGCTCTGCCATCTTTAACACAAAACCCCCAGAGTTGCCCAGGCATTGGAAGTTGGAGAAAGAGTGGAGAAGGCATACCTGCTGCTTAGGCACCTCAGTCAAGTAGGGACATGTCAGTACTTTGGCTGGTGAAAACTAATCACAGGGCTGCACATTTACTGGCAAATGTACCCTCTGACTGGGTGACTGCACCCCTGGAACTGCTCTACTCTTACTCTAGCCTTTGGAGGGAAGCATAAATCTTGGGGTGGGCGTGGTGGTGGTAACTGTCTAGCTTTGTTACAGTGTTATCCTGTACTGATTTTAATTGCTTGGTGTCTTTGTATCCCCAGCTAGATTTTACACTGTGACTAAAATTCCACAAATGTGTACAACAGAAGGAGAGTCTGGCACTTAGCTATGCTCAGTGAATCCTTGTTAAATAACAGAATAATTTATGTAGTGGTTTTTTGGTTGTTGTTTTGCTTTTGTTTTTGTTAATTCCTAAATTAAACCAGAAAGAGAAACAAAAAATAACAAATTACTAGGGGTTTTGTCTTTGTCCTTTTAAAGGGCACATTTGCAGTGTATTCTTCACACACAGAGTGAAATTTACCTGGATTATCTTCACTTTAAGAATAATGAGATTCTTTCCAGCTTCAAAAACTATTTTCAATTGGTGCATCATGTTTCCCTTTCTTTTCCTAAATCTTTCCTTTTATAGAAAAATTGACACATATACAAAATAGAGTGAATATTATAACTAAACCCCATGTACACATCACCTGGCTTAGTGATGATTGACTCATGACTAGTGTCATTTCATCTGCATACCTCACTCCCGTCCCACACTACATTTTTTTTTTTGGGGGGGGTGTTATGCGGGCCTCTCACTGTTGTGGCATCTCCCGTTGCAGAGCACAGTCTCCGGACGCACAGGCCCATCGGCCGTGGCTCACGGGCCCAGCTGCTCCGCGGCATGTGGGATCTTCCCGGACCGGGGCACAAACCCATGTCCCCTGCATCGGCAGGCGGACTCTCAACCACTGCGCCGCCAGGGAAGCCCCCACACTACATTTTTGAAACTAAACATAAATATCATATTGTTTCATGTGTAAATATTTCCACTTGTATTGCTAATAGAGAAGGCCTAAAAGAAAACCCCATAATACTATATCTCATTTCAATAATAACAATAATTCCTTTTTATCACCAAATAATCCAGTTAGTAATCAAATTTCCCCCATTAAAAAAAATTGGTTTTTTCAAATCAAGATCCAAATGCTACAGTTTAGACATACCTCTTAAATATTTTTTAAAAATATAGTTCTGTCTCTTGCCCACTTTTTTCTTGGAATTTATTTATTGAAGAAACAAGTCATTTGTCCTATAATGGTTCTCACATTCTGGATATGGCTGAATCCATCCTTACGGTTTCTTTCACAGTTTAGTGTACCTCAGTCCCCAGCATTTCCTGTAAGCTAGAGTTAGGTCTAGAATCTTGATCAGATTCTGGTTTGATTTTTCATCATAAATGGGGTTATGTATATCCATCACAAAACACATAATGTCTCATTATGTCTCTTTTTTGCTGGTAACATTTATCAGTGGATTTAAGAGTTGTCACCCTGATCCATCCATTATAAAGTTCTCAGTTTTCACCTGTGGTCTTGGCTGCCACTGACGATCATTACCTAGATCCATGATTTCATCATGCACATTGCCTTTTTACAATAAAATCTTCCAGAATATTGAAGTATTTTATTATTCCTTTTCATCTTGTATTATTAAATCTAGTTTAGACATTTAAACTTCCCCCCTCATAAAAATGGTAATTAACACCTGTTAACTATTATTATTAACACCTGTTAAGTATTTTTACATACACTGTTGCGCAAATACAATCTGATCCTCTCAAAACACCTTAGAGTTAAGCTGGCTCTGTGACCTTGGGCAAAGGTCCTCATCTTAGAGACGAGGAAAATAATAATAACCACCTCTAGGATTGTTATGAAAATTAAACAAGTTAAATACTGCTTAGAACAGTGCTCACCATATTATAGTAAGAGAGAAATAAACACTTGCTACTGTTGTTATTATATTGTTATGTTGCTATCATCAAAATTTTTTTCAATTTTAGTCTACTATGTTGCAGCTTTAACTAATGTTTCTTTGATTTTTAAAAAGTTTAGTTTTTATGGAGATTAATAGGAGCAATTTAATTACGTTTCCATATAATTTCATAGTCTCTGACCCCTTCCATCATAACCTTGATTAGCTTACATGTGATATGAACTTAGCTTTTACTGTTGCTTACTGTTATTTTTTTAAACAAATTTAATCAGTTATACATATACATATGTTCCCATATCCCCTCCCTTTTGCGTCTCCCTCCCGCCCTCCCTATCCCACCCCTCCAGGCGGTCACAAAGCACCGAGCTGATCTCCCTGTGCTATGCAGCTGCTTCCCACTAGCTATCTACCTTACGTTTGGTAGTGTATACATGTCCATGCCGCTCTTTTGCTTTGTCACAGCTTACCCTTCTCCCTCCCCATATCCTCAAGTCCATTCTCTAGTAGATCTGTGTCTTTATTCCTGTCTTACCCCTATGTTCTTCATGACATTTTTTTTTCTTAAATTCCATATATATGTGTCAGCATACAGTATTTGTCTTTCTCTTTCTGACTTACTTCACTCTGTATGACAGGCTCTAGGTCCATCCACCTCATTACAAATAGCTCAATTTCATTTCTTTTTATGGCTGAGTAATATTCCATTGTATATATGTGCCACATCTTCTTTATCCATTCATCCGATGATGGACACTTAGGTTGTTTCCATCTCCGGGCTATTGTAAATAGGGCTGCTATGAACATTTTGGTACATGACTCTTTTTGAATTATGGTTTTCTCAGGGTATATGCCCAGTAGTGGGATTGCTAGGTCATATGGTAGTTCTATTTGTAGTTTTTTAAGGAAGCTCCATACCGTTCTCCATAGTGGCTGTACCAGTTCACATTCGCACCAGCAGTGCAAGAGTGTTCCCTTTTCTCCACACCCTCTCCAGCATTTATTGTTTCTAGATTTCTTTTTTTTTTTTTTTTTTTTTTTAAGTTTATTTATTTATTTTTTTAATTAGTTTCTGCTTTATAACAAAGTGAATCAGTCATACATATACATCTGTTCCCACATCCCTTCCCTCATGCATCTCCCTCCCTCCCACCCTCCCCATCCCACCCCTCCAGGCGGTCACAAAGCACCGAGCTGATCTCCCTGTGCTCTGCGGCTGCTTCCCAGTATCTATCTACCTTACGTTTGGTAGTGTATACACGTCCATGCCTCTCTTTCGCCTTGTCACAGCTTACCCTTCCCCCTCCCCATATCCTCAAGTCCATTCTCAAGTAGGTCTGCGTCTTCATTCCCGTTTTGCCCCTAGGTTCTTCATGACATTTTTTTTTAAAATTCCGTATATATGTGTTAGCATACGGTATTTGTCTTTCTCTTTCTGACTAACTTCACTCTGTATGACAGACTCTAGGTCTATCCACCTCATTACAAATAGCTCAGTTTCGTTTCTTTTTATGGCTGAGTAATATTCCATTGTATATATGTGCCACATCTTCTTTATCCATTCATCCGATGATGGACACTTAGGTTGTTTCCAGCTCCGGGCTATTGTGAATAGAGCTGCAATGAACATTTTGGTACATGTCTCTTTTTGAATTATGGTTTTCTCAGGGTATATGCCCAGTAGTGGGATTGCTGGGTCATATGGTAGTTCTATTTGTAGTTTTTTAAGGAAGCTCCATACCGTTCTCCATAGTGGCTGTACCAGTTCACATTCGCACCAGCAGTGCAAGAGTGTTCCCTTTTCTCCACACCCTCTCCAGCATTTATTGTTTCTAGATTTCTTGATGATGGCCATTCTGACTGGTGTGAGATGATATCTCATTGTAGTTTTGATTTGCATTTCTCTAATGAGTAAAGATGTTGAGCATCCTTTCATGTGTTTGTTGGCAGTCTGTATATCTTCTGTGGAGAAATGTCTATTTAGGTCTTCTGCCCATTTTTGGATTGGGTTGTTTGTTTTTTTGTTATTGAGCTGCATGAGCTGCTTATAAATTTTGGAGATTAATCCTTTGTCAGTTGCTTCATTTGCAAATATTTTCTCCCATTCTGAGGGTTGTCTTTTGGTCTTGTTTATGGTTTCCTTTGCTGTGCAAAAGCTTTTAAGTTTCATTAGGTCCCATGTGTTTATTTTTGTCTTTATTTCCATTTCTCTAGGAGGTGGGTCAAAAAGGATCTTGCTGTGATTTATATCATAGAGTGTTCTGCCTATGTTTTCCTCTAAGAGTTTGATAGTGTCTGGCCTTACATTTAGGTCTTTAATCCACTTTGAGCTTATTTTTGTGTATGGTGTTAGGGAGTGATCTAATCTCATACTTTTACATGTCCCTGTCCAGTTTTCCCAGCACCACTTATTGAAGAGACTGTCCTTTCTCCACTGTACATTCCTGCCTCCTTTATCAAAGGTAAGGTGACCATATGTGTGTGGGTTTATCTCTGGGCTTTCTATCCTGTTCCATTGATCTATCTTTCTGTTTTTGTGCCAGTACCACACTGTCTTGATTACTGTAGCTTTGTAGTATAGTCTGAAGTCAGGGAGCCTGATTCCTCTGGCTCCATTTTTCATTCTCAAGATTGCTTTGGCTATTCGGGGTCTTTTGTGTTTCCATACAAATTGTGAAAGTTTTTGTTCTAGTTCTGTGAAAAATGCCAGTGGTAGTTTGATAGGGATTGCATTGAATCTGTAGATTGCTTTGGGTAGTAGAGTCATTTTCACAATGTTGATTCTTCCAATCCAAGAACATGGTACATCTCTCCATCTATTTGTATCATCTTTAATTTCTTTCATCAGTGTCTTATAGTTTTCTGCATACAGGTCTTTTGTCTCCTTAGGTAGGTTTATTCCTAGATATTTTATTCTTTTGGTTGCAATGGTAAGTGGGAGTGTTTCCTTGATTTCACTTTCAGATTTTTCATCATTAGTATATAGGAATGCCAGAGATTTCTGTGCATTAATTTTGTATCCTGCTACTTTACCAAATTCATTGATTAGCTGTAGTAGTTTTCTGGTAGCATCTTTAGGATTCTCTATGTATAGTGTCATGTCATCTGCAAACAGTGACAGCTTTACTTCTTCTTTTCCGATTTGGATTCCTTTTATTTCCTTTTCTTCTCTGATTGCTGTGGCTAAAACTTCCAAAACTATGTTGAATAATAGTGGTGAGAGTGTGCAACCTTGTCTTGTTCCTGATCTTAGTGGAAATGGTTTCAGTTTTTCACCATTGAGGACGATGCTGGCTGTGGGTTTGTCATATATGGCCTTTATTATGTTGAGGAAAGTTCCCTCTATGCCTACTTTCTGCAGGGTTTTTATCATAAATGGGTGTTGAATTTTGTCGAAAGCTTTCTCTGCATCTATTGAGATTATCATATGGTTTTTCTCCTTCAATTTGTTAATATGGTGTATCACATTGATTGATTTGCGTATATTGAAGAATCCTTGCATTCCTGAAATAAACCCCACTTGATCATGGTGTATGATCCTTTTAATGTGCTGTTGGATTCTGTTTGCTAGTATTTTGTTGAGGATTTTTGCATCTATGTTCATCAGTGATATTGGCCTGTAGTTTTCTTTCTTTGTGACATCCTTGCCTGGTTTTGGTATCAAGGTGATGGTGGCCTCGTAGAATGAGTTTGGGAGTGTTCCTTCCTCTGCTATATTTTGGAAGAGTTTGAGAAGGATAGGTGTTAGCTCTCCTCTAAATGCTTGATAGAATTCGCCTGTGAAGCCATCTGGTCCTGGGCTTTTGTTTGTTGGAAGATTTTTTATCACAGTTTCAATTTCAATGCTTGTGATTGGTCTGTTCATATTTTCTATTTCTTCCTGATTCAGTCTTGGCAGGTTGTGCATTTCTAAGAATTTGTCCATTTCTTCCTGGTTGTCCATTTTATTGGCATAGAGTTGCTTGTAGTAATCCCATGATCTTTTGTATTTCTGCAGTGTCAGTTGTTACTTCTCCTTTTTCATTTCTAATTCTATTGATTTGAGTCTTCTCCCTTTTTTTCTTGATGAGTCTGGCTAATGGTTTATCAATTTTGTTTATCTTCTCAAAGAACCAGCTTTTAGTTTTATTGATCTTTGCTGTCGTTTCCTTCATTTCTTTTTCATTTATTTCTGATCTGATTTTTATGATTTCTTTCCTTCTGCTAACTTTTTGATGTTTTTGTTCTTCTTTCTCTAATTGCTTTATGTGCAAGGTTAGGTTGTTTATTTGAGATGTTTCCTGTTTCTTAAGGTAGGATTGTATTGCTATAAACTTCCCTCTTAGAACTGCTTTTGCTGCATCCCATAGGTTTTGGGTCATCGTGTCTCCATTGTCATTTGTTTCTCGGTATTTTTTAATTTCCTTTTTGATTTCTTCAGTGATCACTTCGTTATTAAGTAGTGTATTGTTTAGCCTCCATGTGTTTGTATTTTTTACAGCTCTTTTCCTGTAATTGATATGTAGTCTCATAGCATTGTGGTCAGAAAAGATACTTGATACAATTTCAATTTTCTTAAATTTACCAAGGCTTGATTTGTGACCCAAGATATGATCTATCCTGGAGAATGTTCCATGAGCACTTGAGAAAAATGTGTATTCTGTTGTTTTTGGATGGAATGTCCTATAAATATCAATTAAGTCCATCTTGTTTAATGTATCATTTAAAGCTTGTGTTTCCTTATTTATTTTCATTTTGGATGATCTGTCCATTGGTGAAAGTGGGGTGTTAAAGTCCCCTACTATGAGTGTGTTACTGTCGATTTCTCCTTTTATGGCTGTTAGTATTTGCCTTATGTATTGAGGTGCTCCTATGTTGGGTGCATAAATATTTACAATTGTTACATCTTCTTCTTGGATCGATCCCTTGATCATTATGCAGTGTCCTTCTCTGTCTCTTCTAATAGTCTTTATTTTAAAGTCTATTTTGTCTGATATGAGAATTGCTACTCCAGCTTTCTTTCGATTTCCATTTGCATGGAATATCTTTTTCCATCCCCTTACTTTCAGTCCGTATGTGTCTCTAGGTCTGAAGTGGGTCTCTTGTAGACAGCATATATATGGGTCTTGTTTTTGTATCCATTCAGCCAATCTGTGTCTTTTGGTGGGAGCATTTAGTCCATTTACATTTAAGGTAATTATCGATATGTATGTTCCTATTCCCATTTCCTTAATTGTTTTGGGTTCGTTATTGTAGGTCTTTTCCTTCTGTTGTGTTTCTTGCCTAGAGAAGTTCCTTTAGCATTTGTTGTAAAGCTGGTTTGGTGGTGCTGAACTCTCTCAGCTTTTGCTTGTCTGTAAACGTTTTAATTTCTCCATCAAATCTGAATGAGATCCTTGCTGGGTAGAGTAATCTTGGTTGCAGGTTTTTCTCCTTCATCACTTTAATTATGTCCTGCCACTCCCTTCTGGCTTGTAGAGTTTCTGCTGAGAGATCAGCTGTTATCCTGATGGGGATTCCCTTGTGTGTTATTTGTTGTTTTTGCCTTGCTGCTTTTAATATGATTTCTTTGTGTTTAATTTTTGACAGTTTGATTAATATGTGTCTTGGCGTATTTCTCCTTGGATTTATTCTGTATGGGACTCTCTGTGCCTCCTGGACTTGATTAACTATTTCCTTTCCCATATTAGGGAAGTTTTCAACTATAATCTCTTCAAATATTTTCTCAGTCCCTTTCTTTTTCTCTTCTTCTTCTGGAACCCCTATAATTCACATGTTGGTGCGTTTAATGTTGTCCCAGAGGTCTCTGAGACTGTCCTCTGTTCTTTTCATTCTTTTTTCTTTATTTTGCTCTGCATCAGTTATTTCCACTATTTTATCTTCCACCTCACTTATCCGTTCTTCTGCCTCAGTTATTCTGCTATTGATCCCATCTAGAGTATTTTTCATTTCATGTATTGTGTTTTTAATCAATGCTTGATTCATCTTTAGTTCTTCTAGGTCCTTGTTAACTGTTTCTTGCATTTTGTCTATTCTATTTCCAAGATTTTGGATCTTGGAAATAGAATCTTGGATCACCTTTACTATCATTATTCTGAATTCTTTTTCAGGTAGACTGCCTATTACCTCTTCATTTGTTAGGTCTGGTGGGTTTTTATCTTGCTCCTTCTCCTGCTGTGTGTTTTTCTGTCTTCTCATTTTGCTTATGTTACTGTGTTTGGGGTCTCCTTTTTGCAGGCTGCAGGTTCGTAGTTCCCGTTGTTTTTGGTGTCTGTCCCTAGTGGCTAAGGTTGGTTTAGTGGGTTGTGTAGGCTTCCTGGTGGAGGGGACTAGTGCCTGTGTTCTGGTGGATGAGGCTGGATCTTGTCTTTCTGGTGGGCAGTTCCACGTCTGGTGGTGTGTTTTGGGGTGTCTGTGGACTTTTTATGATTTTAGGCAGCCTCTCTGCTAATGGGTGGCATTGTGTTCCTGTCTTGCTAGTTGTTTGGCATAGGGTGTCCAGCACTGTAGCTTGCTGGTTGTTGAGTGAAGCTGGGTGCTGGTGTTGAGATGGAGATCTCTGGAAGATTTTCGCCGTTTGATATTATGTGGAACTGGTCTGGGAGGTCTCTTGTGGAACAGTGTCCTGAAGTTGGCTCTCCCACCTCAGAGGCACAGCACTGGAGGCTCCTCAATTTGGGATGATTTGTTGTCTATTCATGTATTCCACAGATGCAGGTACATCAAGTTGATTGTGGAGCTTTAATCCGCTGCTTCTGAGGCTGCTGGGAGAGGTTTCCCTTTCTCGTCTTTGTTCCCACAGCTCCCGGGTCTCAGCTTTGGATTTGGCCCCGCCTCTGCGTGTAGGTCGCCGGAGGGCATCTGTTCTTCACTCAGACAGGACAGGGTTAAAGGAGCAGCCACTTCGGGGACTCTGGCTCACTCAGGCCGGGGGGGTGGGGAGGGAGGGGCACGCAGTGCGGCTGGATCCTGCAGCGGCAGAGGTCGGCGTGACGTTGCACCAGCCCGAGGCGCGCCGTGCTCTCCCAGGGAAGCCGTCTCTGGATCCCGGGACCCCGGCAGTGACGGGCTGTACAGGCTCCCGGAAGGGCGGTGTGGACAGTGACCTGCGCTCGCACACAGGCTTCTTGGCGGCGGCAGCAGCAGCCCCAGCGTCCCACGCCCGTCTCTGGGGTCCGCGCTTTTAGCCGCGACTCGCGCCCGTCTGTGGGGCTCCTTTAAGCAGCGCTCTTAATCCCCTCTCCTCGCGCACTAGGAAACCAAGAGGGAAGAAATAGTCTCTTGCCTCTTCGGCAGCTCCAGAGTTTTCCCGGACTCCCTCCTGGCTAGCTGTGGCACATTAACCCCCTTCAGGCTGAGTTCTCGCCGCCAGCCCCAGTTCTCTCCCTGCGCTCTGACCGAAGCCCGAGCCTCAGCTTCCAGCGCCGCCTGCCCCGGCGGGCGAGCAGACAAGCCTCTCGGGCTGGTGAGTGCCGGTCGGCACCGATCCTCTGTGCAGGAATCTCTCCGCTTTGCCCTTCCCAGGTACGTGGGGAGTTTCTTGCCTTTTGGGAGGTCTGAGGTCTTCTGCTAGTGTTCAGTAGGTGTTCTGTAGGAGTTGTTCCACGTGTAGCTATATTTCTGGTGTATCTGTTGGGAGGAAGGTGATCTCCGCGTCTTACTCTTCCACTATCTTCCCCGGAAGTCCTAAATATTATTTAAATACTCTGTCTTCGGGCTTCCCTGGTGGTGCAGTGGTTGAGAGTCCGCCTGCTAATGCAGGGGACACGGGTTCGTGCCCCGGCCCGGGAAGATCCCACATGCCACGGAGCGGCTGGGCCCATGAGCCATGGCCGCTGAACCTGCGTGTACGGAGCCTGTGCTCCGCAACAGGAGAGGCCACAGCAGTGAGAGGCCCGCGTACCGCAAAAAAAAAACACAAAAAAACCCTCTGTTTTCTTTATTTATAGAAGACCAACGAAAAATCATTTTCTACCCCCTAACCCCACCCCTACCCCCCAAAAAAAACAATTAAAAGAAGATAATATTTAACTTGTACTGTTGAGGCTATCTATACCATATTCTCCTTTATGATATGAGAAAAACAACATGCTTTCACATATTTTATATGATAAGCTTTTAATATATTTTAGAATAAGCCTTAATAGAATCATAGAGTCCTAGAGCTTAGAGGACTGGGGAGAGCCGTCTCAGCACTTCATTTGCCGGTGAAGAAACTGAGGACTAACTAGGTTAAAGGACTCATCCAAGGTGTCCAACTTCACATTACCAACCAGTGGCAGAGCCAGGACTAATACCCAGATCTTAAGTCAAAAGCAGCCCAGGTCTCCAAACCCTTTCCATTATACTGCGTAACGCTAAACTGTTTTCACTGTCCCTCCATCAATGCTCACAACACCACGTTACAAGCAACAACATCACTATTTGGAGCTAAAAGTGAGAAACATGAGTTGCAGGTTTGACGACACGCAAATGTCAGTGGAACTTAGCAACGTGGAACCCAGGAACCCATCCCTGTGTCACGACACTTTAATGACAACAGACACTAAATGTATGTAAGACTAAATGAGTGTAATGTGTATGTACATTAATACCTAGACGTAAAGAGAAGGGACAGCTCCTTTCCACTGACACCGTGGAAAGGTGACACACTTGTGACACACAGTCATATATGAGGGTAGAATTGCAAGGCAGATTTTAGGTGATTTTTGACTTTTTTGTTTGTTTTTACTTTTAATTGTGGAGAATTTTAAATATGCACAAAAACAGACATAATAGTATAATGAATTCTTATGGTCCCATCACTCAGCCCCAATCTCCATTAACCTAAGGCCAATCTTATCCCATTCCTCCCCTCATCCAATCCCCCCTTTTGTATTATTTTGAAGCATATTTCTCTAGAAGATGAAAAGTTTTAAAATAATTACAAACATGACCAATTATCATGCCTAAAATTTATTAATATAATCAAACAGGCAGTTCGTATTCAATTTTCCCATTGTTTCATAACCATCAACTTTCTTAGTTTCTTTTTTTGAATCAGGATCTAACCTCTCACATTGTGACTATTTCTCTTTAATCTATGTTGCTTCTCTCTTTACTCCTTGCAATTTACTTGTTGAAGAAAACAGATGATTTGACCTGTAGCTTTCCCCAGAGTCTGGACTTTGCTTGCTTACATGCCTGCACTGTAGTTACAAGGCAGCTTTAAACATTAAAGAAAATGTTTGTGCATATTATTAACAGGTTTCACCAATTTGGTGGTATTATTTGGGGTACTGATGATAACAACTAGAGGTCCGGGTGGTGATCCCAGCTGGTTGTGAGCACTCTGTGATGGAGTTAGGTGTGCTTGTCCATGTGAGCACCTGCTATCAGGCTGAGAAAACTTGTCTAGTGCCCCAGTCCCTTCCTGCTCTCTAATCTAAATTAGGCCTCTTGTTATATAGTGTCAGAGCACCCTTTACTTTTCCTTCACAGCAGTTGGCACAATTTGTAATTATAGAGGTCTTGGAAGATTTATAGTCAGAAAAGTCAGGAGTACATGAATGTAACAGTGTATAACTAAATTCTTTATAACACACAAACCATGGTTTCCAGCTGGGAATGGGAAAACATAAACTTGACAATTCAGGATAATCATTTCCACTTTGGAACTTTTTCTCTTGTGATTAAGCACCAAGTCAAATTCCATTCTTCCTTCCTCTTCTCTTCTCCCGGGGGACGACTACATTCCTGGTCAGGTCATCTCATGAACATGCTGTTCTTTACTTGGTTCTTACCTTTAACTGAGTTTGGGGCTATTTCTTCAGCCTTCATTTGTCCCAGTTTCATAGGCTTGTTGTAAAAACTCTATGGTCAGTGAGTCTTCCAGACAAGAAGAGGAGATTCAGAGGACGTAATAGTATAGATGCTAATGGGTGCTGAGAAGGGTGCTGGTACTCTGTCCCCTACCGGGGCAAAACCGAGGGAGGTAATTGCAATACCCAGATTTACTTAGGTGAATCTCAAGTTTGGAATAGCACCCAGCCAATAGACACCTGGCCAGCAAGGACTGAGTGAGTCCTGGCAGGTGGCCTGAGGGCAGCTTTATAGAACCTGCATATGCCTGGGTGGCGGCGGAAGGAAATTGCTGAGAGGTTTTAAGCCTCTGAAGGATTTGAGGGTGGTGGCAAAATGCCAAGAGGCCCGGGGAACCAGGAGAGACTGAGTATGTAGACCTTGAGGCTGGAAGCAATGGCAGGGACCATGGCCACCAGCAATGGGTGCCAAATACCACTTGTGGTAAACTGTACCTCAGCTGGTGCATGTCTGTGACCCCCCCCCCAAGGATCATGTGGACAGTGACACTACAGATGTCCCCAGTGGTGGAAGGTAGTTAAGATTTCTTGGGGAAGTTGGCTCATCAGAAGAAGGAGGAGGAAAACTTTGAATCATAATGAATATTTAGTAGTTTTAAACAGAAAGGGACTGAACTGTCTTCAAGTGGCAAGGTTGAGTTAATTTTCCTTCCATCAGCAGAAAGGGGACTCAAGAGCTAAGTCTGAATTCTGTGAGAAAAGGATAAAGGCAAATTCCATCACATGTGGGGGACTATAAACTTTAAACCCACTATACAGCTCACATTTATGTGTTTATTTTTAAATGTCTATCTTCACTACATTGTAAGTTTCATGAGGGCACAAACCATCCCTTTTTTTCTTCTGTATTCTTAGCACCTAACCCAGTGCTCAGTACTTGACAGACACTGAAGAAGAATTTACTGTATGAATATTAGACCCACACATCAGAGCTCCTTCAGAAGTACTTGGTACAGAGCAAGCACACAATAAATGATCTTTTATCTTCCTTCCTGGAAGAATATATATTTCTTTGGGCACAGTCCATCTTGCTGTTGAAAGCCAGTTCTGCCTTGGGTGGCTCTGAAGGTAAATCTGCTTTGGTATTTTTTATGGGAGCTACTTAAGAAACTGAAGACATAGTGTCTGTCTTCTCTAACCTTTTTCTGTATCCAAAGGGTGTACTGGTTGCAGCAGGAGCCATAGCTGCAGGTACCAAGGGTCTATTCTGTGGAAGATGCTGACTACTCAGTAGTGATTGCCCCACCACCAGCATCGTCCTGGCCCCTTAATTCCAAAACTTTCTCTCCTTCTCCCTCTCAGCCTGGGGCCCAATCTGTTCTCATTCTCCTCTCCTTTTTCTGTGCCCCTGCTCTTGTCTGCCCTTCCCCATTGACACCCCTAACCTTCACCCCCTTTCAGAGTAGAACTCCCAGCCAGACAGGTTGTCCTGCATGGTTCTCATTTCAGGTAGAGGCATCTTCTTCTTTGGAAAAACCAACAAGGGATTTTATAAAGTATGTCAATATGCAATTTAATACCTAAATTTTAAACCATTAATTCGTATTCCACTTCATTTGTAAAAGTATTTAAGGCAAGTGTATCTTAGTAAAACATTTGTTGTAAATAAATTCACTAACCAGTAAAAAAAAAAAAATCTATGAGCTCTGATTTAGACTTGGAAAATATGGACCCCATTGTACCGTATTTCCTGAACTTGCCTGCAAAGAATTACCTGTGCTCCTTGTTAAATACACAGATTTCCTCAGCAGTTCCCCTGGAGATCAAGTGGGTGGGCCTGAAACCTTTTTTTTTTATCTTTCTGTAGGTAATTCTTTGCATCTGATAAGTTTAAGAAAAATTGCCAATGTACATAACAAGGACTAGGAAGGTGAAGACACATGAGGAGTAGGGGCATAAGTGGTGGAGATCGGAGACAAAGAAATTTCTGAGTGAAAAGGAATTTGATCCAGCACTTTTTTTCTCTTTTCCCAGTACTAACATACCTGTGTGAATGCTGATTTTTTTTTTTAAAACACCTAGATTTCCCTGATGGCGCAGTGGTTAAGAATCCACCTGCCAATGCCTGGACACAGGTTCGAGCCCTGGTCCGGGAAGATCCCACATGCCGCGGAGCAACTAAGCCCGTGCGCCACAACTACTGAGCCTGTGCTGTAGAGCCCGAGAGCCACAACTACTGAGCCCACATGCCACAACTACTGAAGCCCGTGCATCTAGAGCCCGTGCTCTGCAACAAGAGAAGCCACTGCAATGAGAAGCCCACGCACTGCAATGAGGAGTAAGTAGCCCATGCTCACCACAGCTAGAGAAAGCCCGCGTGCAGCAACGAAGACCCAACAGCCAAAAAAAAAAAACCACACCAAAAAAACTCATGGCATTATGGAAAACTGATAATATTGATTGTGGTAAAAGATACTGAACTATCAAAGTAAAAAAAAAAATGAAAATGTTGGTCAAGCTATGTCAAAAAATACTAATTACAGTCATTTCAGTGACCTCCTTCCTGTCGTATCTTATTGCCATGCAGCACAAACAATGAAGTGTAATGTCAAATGTGCATGATTAACTAAGCTGTAAGCTTTATTTGATTAGAACAGTAACCTGTCTCCCTCTGAATACCTGTTTGTATATTTATATAGTCAGTCTTTATAGGTAGTTGTACATGAGCATGTTACCTTCTCAATTGTAAAATATTAAAAGGAACACGGCATAGATAAGGCCGTCCTTTATTCTCATTTTTGGAAATTTAAGGCAAACACCTGTTACAATGGCAGATTACTCATATTATAATCTCTGCCTTTTTTGAGAATTTTGTTTCTTTTTGCCCCATCCCACCTTGAATAGGAGAATTTCACACTTCAAACTTACTCCACTTGGTAAAGAACAGTACTTACAGAAAGGAAAACCCTGGAGCTTTATACTCTGAGACTTCCACCCACTGAGAGCATAGTCAGTCGCCTTTCATTCCCTGCAGTCTCAGGTTCACTGGGGAGGAGAGCTTTCAGGAGACGGGTAGAGAGACCTGGAGAACTGGAATGGGCTGGTGCTGCTGGAAGACCTCAACGCTGGGGGTGTGCATGGCCTTGCGGAAGCTGGAGCCTTCCAGGCCTTCTGGTTCGTGATCCTGCCATTGTGTCCATTGCTTAAAAGGTGAGAGTATTAAGACTAATAATTCCTAAAGGACACGGTTTTGTAGTATGAATCTCTTCTTAAAAAAATAGGGCACAACATGAAAGAGGGTTCATAGTGCAGGCTTTCAGGCTGCTGTATTCTCCTCTCCCCAGTGTCTGTGGCTCTGCTGTTTCGTGTCAGGAATCTGGCTTCTGGCCAGAGACAGCATATTTTCCAAGCCTGTTGCTCTGAAAACTATTGTCATTCAGAAAAATCCCCAGTTGCTTCCCAATTTAGTACTTACCAAATGCTGGATACTTTTAGAGATTTGCAGCCTTGTAATCGTGTCTGTTAGTTTTATATTACCTCCTCTTTGTGTGGTTTTATGCAAATAAAAGCATGGTGCTGGCTGACCAGGTACTGATGGAATTCAGCATTGAAGGACCTTGATCATATTACCCAGGAAAATTAAACTTTGGTTTCCATAGTCTTGTACTCCTGCTCATCATTTCCTGTCTTTGGATGTCCCTACAGAGTTGGGGACATCACTGAAGAATGAAAAAACAGTGCCTTCGGAGTTTCCTACAACGCATTTTCGTGAATCAAAGGAAAATGGCATTGATAGGAGAGGCATTTGAATTATTTGGGTCCTTAATCCTGAATCTCCTTCCTGGCTGATTCAGTCCCTTCCTTTGTGTCTGCCGATCCATCTATGAAGAGGGAATAATTACACCTGTTCCTCAGAGGGATGTTACAGAGATTCGTTTGAAAAGTCTATAAAGCTTTTTGAGCACGGAGAAATATAATTACAAGAAAATATATTGTTGTTGCAGTGGTCCTGGCAAATCTTAATTCCAGTTATCAATGTATTGATGAATATGCATTATTCATCTTCATTACATAGAGGTTAGCTCTTCATGCTCTGTTTTCCCCGATGTGTGTATGTCTAAGAGGAGGTGGTTGGGAGCCACAAATGTGGGTTTTAAATGATCCATTTTCTTTTTTTTTTTTTTTTTGCGGTACGCGGGCCTCTCACTGTTGTGGCCAGTTGCGGAGCACAGGCTCCGGACGCGCAGGCTCAGCGGCCATGGCTCACGGGCCCAGCTGCTCCGCGGCATGTGGGATCTTCCCGGACTGGGGCACGAACCCGTGTCCCCTGCATCAGCAGGCAGACTCTCAACCACTGTGCCACCAGGGAAGCCCTAAATGATCCATTTTCTTTGCCTGAACTCCCTTGTGTTCAGGCTTTGAGGTAAAGGAGATGAGTTAAAGAAATGGCATGAAGGAAGCAGCAATGCTGAATGCCACTGTGCAGACTCTAATATTTTTCTGGCTAATGATCAAAAATGATCGCTTGAGTCAGAAAAGATTTCTTCAGGCCAAAAATGCTTGTTTCTGAAAAAAAAAAATTCCTGTGTAAATCTTGGCAAATCACCTGAAACTTTTTAATTGCTAAGTTTCCCTAAAGATTTGAAAGAAAATCAAAGTCAATGGACATAATGCCTATAATGTCAATTGTCAATTATGTCAGAGGCAAGGGTATCACAGATATATAGGAAACACTGGTTTCTTCCAAAACATCATTTAACCCATTATTAAATGTCCATTGTCTTTCAAGGAGGAAAGCAACTGCTGTTTCCCGAAAATTGTTAAAATTGCAGCAACAATGCTAAAATTGCATCAACAACGTGGGAAACTGAGGAAAAGTACAAACAAATCCATATTAACTCAGAAATCCAGAATGAAATGACTGCTGTTTTCTTCTATTCCACAGTTCTCATCCCTCACCTCTCATTATGAAAATATACAACAGATGTCTGTTAAATGCCTGCTATGTGCTGGGATGGTGGTTCCCAAGGGTGGCTCCCCAGTCCACCAGCATCTCCCAGAGCTTGTTAGAAATGCGAATCAGAAGCTCTGGATGTGGAGCCCAGCAATCCTTATTTTAACAAGCGCTGCAGGAGATTCCCATTCATATTAGATGTGCATCTGAGAACTGGGATTTCACAGGGTAATAGCGAGGTGGGGACTGGGCTGGGCCTCCTATGGGCGGTGTAGGTAGTGGTTGATCGACAAGAGCAGAGCTCATCCCTCTGACTCCTTATAGGGTGCTCCTCTGAGCCAGCTCAGAACTTATATTTTGGGAGGGGAATTATTCTGCTCTGGGATTCAGTTCTACATTCCAGGTAAAATGCTCAAATGGGAGTTATTCCAACTTGTGGTTTATACTGTATGCCATGAAAACAAAGCTTTTCTCTATTTCTCTCGTGATGTTCGCTTACAGGGGTGGAGGAGGGGCCCACAATGGAGAAGAAAGGGACATGAAGTCCTGAAAAGGATTTGATCCTTACCGTTACCATCTCTTGTCTCTACTACCCTCTCCCACAACTCTTTCCCCCCTTTTCCTCTTGACCTCCCTGTGTCCAGCCTGCTGTCCAGTGAACATTGGGAGAGGTGAAAAAGTGAGGGTGAGAAATGTGCTAGAGATGGCTCAGAGAGGGAGGATGCCCAGGCCAGTCCCCCACCTCACCCGTTCACCTGCAAGAGTCTCATTCCAAGGGGCCAGGTGCACGTTAGCTAACCATAGCTATCTAGTATCCAACCCCACTTCCTTCTCCCTCTCCTCAGACAAAAAAGCAACTTCTGGAAATAGAACTTGTCTTTCACTTAAACAGGATGTAACTCTGATGTATGTTCCAAGTTCAGCTCTTGGTGACCCAGCTCCCAATAGGAAGCCCCATCCCCACCCCAGGCTTTGGTGGAGAGTGCCTGGCAGTGTGGCTAGCTTCCTGAGGCCCACAGAGCACTTAAGTCCTCACACAGTCTTAGCAGTCAGATTCTGGGGACCAGTCATACTTGGCATCAGTATTCCTTTCAAGAAACCTTCCCTTAGGAAGCCTTTCATCTTTGCAACATCAAAGAGAGACTGGGAGAGAGCAGGCTTTAATTTTCACCTATGGCTTAAAATTAATATGGAAATATATGAAAGAGAAAGAGGAAACTGAGTGGACTCAGCCATCTGAGGCATCTGGGTCTTTATTTACTCAATATATATTTTTTAATGAGATGATTATTCACAGAATACACTGCAGACTTCTGACTGAAGGACAGGACAGCATGGTTGGATTCCATATCATCAGTCCACAGGGAGTTAGGATTTTTCTAACACCAAAAGGAACCTTGACAAAGACTTTCTTTTTTCTTTTTTTTTTTTTCTTTTAGACAAAAGCCTTTTAAAGCAAAAATTAGCAACAGTGCTTGAATCTTAGAAGGGATTAACTACCCCCAAAGAACTCTCAGGCACTTATCCAGTAGTCTGTGGGTAAACCTACAGTTTGCCTTTTCAGGGGGAATTGGGGAGTAGAAGTGAACTGTTTTCTTTTTTTTTTTTTTTTTTTTTTTTTTTTTTTTTTTTTTTCTTTTTGCGGTACGCGGGCCTCTCACTGTTGTGGCCTCTCCCGTTGCGGAGCACAGGCTCCGGATGCGCAGGCCCAGCGGCCATGGCTCACGGGCCCAGCCGCTCCGCGGCATATGGGATCCTCCCAGACCGGGGCACGAACCCGTATCCCCTGCATTGGCAGGCGGACTCTCAACCACTGCGCCACCAGGGAGGCCCGAACTGTTTTCTTAAACTCCCTATATTCATTAGTCCTCAATTCCATTTTCCTGATCGGCTTTGTAGGATGTGTCTTATCTGACTATACAGGGTATATTTCACTGTTAAAATTTTCGTGTTTCCTTGGTTACTAGAGTTGCACTATTTCTCCTAAGCCTCTCTCCACGTAGGTACTTGGTGACAGAGGTTGATGTGTGGTTATCTCTTTTAGGTTATCTTATTGCTGCTACAGTTAAGAATCATAGAACTGTTTATAAAAAGGGACTTTGGGAATCATAGTCCAACTTCTTTTATTTTACAAATAAGAGAACCAAGTCCAGGAAGTTTGAGTGACTTGCCCAAGGTCACAGAGCCACCTCTTGCTAGGGCTGTAACAAGAATTTAGGCTTCTTAACTCTCAGTCGAGTACTGAGTAGGTCACCCTTTTGCTTTGCTTTTTTTTTTTTTTTTTTTTTTTAATACCTGAAATTCTTCACCCTCTTGAGACTCAGCTGAGCGTTTGGCCAACCTGGTGTAGATATCAAGCTTTTTCTTAAGCTGCGAGGTTTTGATACTATCAGAGAACGCCCTGACTGGGAACTGTACTATCTGCTCCCAGGGGTGGACACAGATTAGATGGACGTTTGGAAAGCTGGACACAGATTAGGAGGCCCTAAGGGGAAAGGTGGCACATTACAGGCTTCAGGCTGCCATTAGTACCAAGCATTCTGATGGTGTTCTGATTCCACACAGGACAGAGAGATACCTCTTTCCCATTGGCTTATATTTGTCTCTAGTCTCTCTTCCAGTCAACGCCTAGAGACCAGCCTGGAGTATAACGACATAGATACAGATCATCTTTTTAAAGAAAAATTCTTCATCAGAGGAGGTAAGCTCAAAATTTGGAAAAAGTTTGGATTTTTGAGAATGAAGAGGCTTTAAATTAAATATTTCAAAAAGTTAAATGAACATAAGGGGGAACGTTCATGGAACCCTCAATAAACATCTTTCAAAAATTACCTACAAATCTCACTACTTCCACCTATTAAATTATTTTCAGTAAATAACAGAGATTTTTTTTTTTTTTTTTTTTTTTTTTTTTTTTTTTGTGCGGTACGCGGGCCTCTCACTGCTGTGGCCTCTCCCGTTGCGGAGCACAGGCTCCGGACACGCAGGCCCAGCGGCCATGGCCCACGGGCCTAACATGCTCCGCGGCATGTGGGATCCTCCCGCACCGGGGCACGAACCCGCGCTCTCTGCATCGGCAGGCGGACTCCCAACCACTGCGCCACCAGGGAAGCCCCAATAACAGAGATTTTTAAGAGGACTGAGGCATAGTCATTTTGGTGATTAACTGCTTGGATCCTCTTGAAAGCGCTAGGCTTGTTTCTATTTCTCTGAAGTAGTCTGTATTATTGGCATGTATGCAGAGAATGGTTCAGAGGCTTCCTTTTTTCTTCTTTTTTTTTTGGTACAGTAAAATCTTTTTCAGAAAGATTTTCTATGATATGGATTTTTTTCTATGCCTCAAGTCATGTTTCCCTTGTCTATTGCGATTCATGGTAAGATAAATAAAAAATAAACCATCACCAAAATTTAAAAAGAAGCTACTTAGGGACTTCCCTGGTGGCGCTTCCCTGGTGGCGCAGTGGTTAAGAATCCGCCTGCCAATGCAGGGGACGCGGGTTTGATCCCTGGTCCAGGAAGATCCCACATGTCACAGAGCAACTAATCCTGTGGGCCACAACTACTGAGCCTGTGCTCTAGAGCCCTCTTGGCGCTGCTACTGAAGCCCACGCTCTAGGGCCCGCATGCCATAGCTACTGAGCCTGCGTGCTGCAACTACTGAAGCCCGCGCACCTACAGCCGGTGCTCTGCAATAAGGGAAGTCACTGCAATTAGAAGCCCACTCACCGCAACAAAGAGTAGCCCCTGCTCACCGCAACTAGAGAAAGCCCACATCAGCAATGAAGACCCAACGCAGCCAAGAAAGTAAAAAAAAAAAAAAAAAAAAAGAAGCTACTTAAATGAAGAAGATCTTCAAGTAGTTAATGAGTCAGTGTGTATTCATAAAACTTTGATGAATGCTTGCAGGGACTATTTTGTTCTGAGAACAAAGACACCAAAGAGATAGGCCACTGGGAGGAAACTGGAGGGAGGGAAAAGGCTACCATGGAACACTGGAATCAGGAAATTCCCAGCCCTAATTACCAAAGCCCAGTGGAGGGGAGAGTAACTGAAAAAAAAAAAAAAAACCAGAACCACAAACAGGTGAAAAAGGCAGAAAATGCGAAATTCTTGGCAAGGAGAAATTCTTTCATTTTAGATCACCTACAACATATTTTCACTGTAAAATCTTGTCCAAGAAAAGAGGTTCGTCTGATTCAGCAGCTGAGGGACAGCCTGTCATTTCCCTTCCCCATACAACTGACACTTGGAGAGACACCAGAATCCACTGAATTGGAGCATCACATTGTACAGCAAAAATATTTCATTTTAATCAAATTTATTTTCCCAGGAACATTCAAAAGAGCACACTAACCCACTGCTTTCGAGATGGCAATTTATTTACATAGTTCTGTTTATTCAAGAGTCTAGATTGGCTGAAGTGGTTCCTCCAGGAATTGCCCCTCCGAAGGCAGTGACAATAGTCTTCTGTGGACGGAATTGCAGCTTCAGTAAAGGCAGCTTTCAGGGAAGCAGGAGCTGAGGGTGCGGCTGCCAAGATTTTAATGAATTGCTTCAGATATTCTCTCTCGTGGTTTCCACTGTGTTTAGAAATCTGAAAGGAAAACAAAAACCTATGTACAGAACACATGGCAGTGGGACATTAAAAATCTGCGGCACACACAGATATCTGTTATACATTTCTTTTTAAATGGATAAGTGCTGTTCATTAAATTCAATGTGTGCATTTTTTCATGAAAATGTATCTGTAGTATATATTATTTACTCCTTTTATATATTTATTTATGACATCAATTTCCCGATGAAATAGTCATCTGATTGCTCTGAAAAAAAAAGTTTAATTTTGGCAATTTTTTTTTTTTCCTGAGAGCAGTTAATGGAAGATTCCTATAAAGGAAAAAAAGATAGTCATGTAAGAAGTGAAAATATAATTTTCCATCATACTTCTCCTTTTATTTGACTATGGTTTCTTTTTAGCCGGTTTTGGAGAATTCACTTCATAGAGCACAAGACTACTTAGTAATTTTCTTTGCATTTCTGTAAATGCAATCTAATTAAAAACCTGTGCATCTTCTGATAATTCACTGTTTTAAATCAAATCCACTCATGTCACTATTTAAATTTTGCTCTTAAGACAACAGGAGATGGTATTTCCTTCTATGGAAAAGAAATTAATAAGACTTTAGAAAAACCAATCATTCTGATAACATTTATGCTTTTAAAAATATTTTTCATCTTGAAAGAATCACAAACTTACAGAAAAGTTGGGAGTTTCACCAAAATAATTTTTTTTCTGAACCATTTGAGAGTAATTGCTGATATGATGTCCCATTATTTCCAAATACTTTAGTATGTATTTTCTACAAACAAGAACATTCTCCTACATAACTATAGTACAACAATCAAAATTAGGAAATTAACCTTGAAATGTCACTACTGCCTAATTCTCAGACCTGTTCAAGTTTATTCTGTTGACCCAATAATTAACTTTATTATTATTTTTTTATTGAAGTATAGTTGATTTACAATGTTGTGTTAGTTGCAGGTGTACAGCAAAGTGAGTCAGTTATACTTACATGTATATATATCTATAGTTTTTCAGATTCTTTTCCATCATAGCTTGTTACAAAATATTGATTATACTTCCCTGTGCTATTCAGTAGGTCCTTGCTGTTTATCTATTGTATATATAGTAGTGTGTATCTGTTAATCCCAAACTCCTAATTCATCCCTCCCCCTACTTCCCCTTTGGTAACCATAAGTTTGTTTTCTGTGAGTCTGTATTTCTGTTTTGTAGATAAGTTCATTTGTATCACTTTATTTATTTATTTTAAAAAATTTATTTAGTATTTATTTTTGGCTGCACTGAGTCTTAGTTGCAGCACACAGGATCTTTGTTGCAGCATGTGGACTTCCTAGTTGTGGCATGCATGCGGGATCTAGTTCCCCGACCAGGGATCAAACCTGGGCCTCCTGCATTGGGAGTGGGGAGTCTTAACTGCTGGAACACGAGGGAAGTCTCTGTATCACTTTTTTAAGATTCCACATATAAGTGATATCCTATGGTATTTGTCTTTCTATGTCTGACTGACTTATTATGATAATCTCTAGGTCCATGCATGTTGCTGCAAATGGCATTATTTCATTTCTTTTTTATGGCTGAGTGATATTCCATTGTATATATGTACCACATCTTCTTTAATCCATTCATATGTCCATGAACTCTTAGGTTACTTCCATGTCTTGGCTATTGTAAATAGTGCTGCTATGAACGTTGGGGTGCATGTGTCTTTTCAAACTAAAGTTTTCATCTTTTCCAAATATATGCCCAGGAGTGGGATTGCTGGATCATATAATAACTCTATATTTAGTTTTTTAAGGAACCTCCAGACTTTTCCATAGTGGCTGCACCAATTTACATTCCCACCAACAGTGTAGGAGGGTTCCCTTTTCTCCACACCCTCTCCAGCATTTACACCCAATAATGAATTTTATAGCAAAGTATCCAGGTCATGATCATATGTAGCATTTAGCTGTCATGTTTCGTCAGCCTCCTTCTGTCTGGAACAGTTTCTCAGTCTTCCACTGTTTTTCATGACCTTGACACTTTCAAAGATAACAGTCCAGTTATTTTGTAGACCGTTCTTCAATTGGGTTTGTCTCATGTTTCCTCATGATTAGATTAAGGCTGTCATTTTGTTTAACTTTTTGTTTTACATTGAAGTAGAGCTGATTAACAATGTTGTGATAGTTTCAGGTGCACAGCACAGGGACTCAGCCATCTATATACATGTACCCATTCTCCCCCAAACTCCCCTCCCATTCAGGCTGCCACATAACATTGAGCAGAAGTTTCTGTGCTATGCAGCAAGTCCTTGTTGGTTATCCGTTTAAAATATAGCAGTGGGTACATGTTGATCCCAAACTCCGCAACTATCCATTCCCCCTACCCTTCCCCCCTGGTAACCATAAGTTCGTTCTCTAAGTCTATGAGGTTATCATTTTTGGGTAGTGATTTTATCCTATAATTTCTGTTTGCGTCATTACTGTTGTTGTTTAGTTTGATCCCTTGATTTAGGTGATATATTTGAGGCTTAATGTGTATTTTGTGGGGTGGTACTTGGAAACTAGCTAGACATCCTCTTCTGCATCAGACTTTCTATATGTGTATTATATGTGTGTGTATTCCCATGGTTTTCTGTTTTATTTAATAGATTTGTTATATTAATTAAACAGGGAGGCCACTAGACTGAGGCGGATCTAATGCTGTGGCAGCCTGTGTAAGCAAACCAGAATCTAAGCCTGTAAATGCCTCAAGATTATGAAATCAAAACCTAAGGACAACCAATCACAAATAGCCAACCAGGTTCGAAGCTAGAGCCCATCAATAATTTCCTTATGTTACTTCTGCATCTCCTCTATAAGGTTTTCTCCCTAGTGGAGTGCCCTTAACCACTTTTAGTTTGGCGTTGCCCAATTTCAAATGGATTTTTGTTCAGATAAACTCTTAAAATTTTAATGTGCCTTTTATCTTTTAACAATCTTTTTATCTTTTCACAATCCTTTATTATCATTGTTCATTTTGATGCTCAGATTGTCCCAGACTTGGCCAGTGGGGGCCCCCTTCACACTGGCAGCTATGCTGACATGTCGTCATCATTCTTTTTTTTTTTTTGCGGTACGCGGGCCTCTCGCTGTTGCGGCCTCTCCCGTTGCGGAGCACAGGCTCCGGACGCACAGGCTTAGCGGCCATGGCTCACGGGCCCAGCCGCTTCCGCAGCACGTGGGATCCTCCCAGACCGGGGCACGAACCCGTGTCCCCTGCATCGGCAGGCGGACTCTCAACCACTTCGCCACCAGGGAAGCCCTCGCCATCATTCTTGAAGCACATTCTTGCTTTCTGGCACTAGGAGATGTTTCAGGCTCATCTTGTTCTTTCTCACGCCAGGCAGTTTAACCGATATCGGGGGTATTCCTGCTCCCAGGCTTTCAATGGACAGAATTTGTGTATATGCATACACACATACATCCATTTACGTTACATCTACATTTCTATCTATCTATCATCGTCTCTCTAATGAAAACTATAAGTGTACACCAATACTTCCAAGTCCAGTCCAACACTACAGAGTTCACTTTAGCCTTTTTCTCTTTTCTTGTGACACCCTAGCCTGCCAGTGAGAAACCTGACTCACATTATTCTTAATATATTTACTTAACTGATCAGTCCACATGTAAATAGCCAATTTTCCATCTCTGTTCCCACCCCTGTGCAGATGCCCCCCCGCAAGCCACTAGCAACCTGATACCCTATACTGAACAACCACGCTGCCTACCTGCTCAGCTCCCCTTGATTGGCTTCCGACACCTCATGCTAGGTGACCCCCCCCCCCCGAACACCCTCTTCACCCTGCTTGGGCTCTGAAGTACACATTTTGGCCAACATCCTGCCCTCAACCCTAGCTGTACAGATGTTGTGTCCCCCCTGACGGTTTCAGGATGGAATTGTTTGGGAACAGAAAGGAAACGGGCGGTGAAGGAGGAAGGGAGAGAATAAGGGGAGAAAAGGAGGAAGGAGAAGGAGAAAGGGGAAAACAACATCTATGTTTAAATAACTCACAAGTAAGCCGACTGTTTCTGTTAAGATGATAGTTGACATGAGAAAACTCTAAGAAGCCACTGCAAAATGGAGTGCTTTCTGACTGAGATAGAATATAACAACATTTTCCCCTCCTGGTCATTACAAGTAATACCAAAATCCAGGAATTAGAGATGGCCACCCAACTTTCTCATGATTATAAACTTCTTTGATGATCTTTTCATATTTTTTTATAAATGTATGTATGTATGTCTTTATTTTTGGTTGTGTTGGGTCTTCGTTGCTGTGCGTGGGCTTCTCACTGCAATGGCTTCTCTTTGTTGCGGAGCACGGGCTCTAGGCGCGCAGGCTTCAGTAGTTGTGGCTCTCGGGCTCTAGAGCACAGGCTCAGTAGTTGTGGCGCACGGGCTTAGTTGCTCCGCCGCACGTGGGATCTGCCCAGACCAGGGATCGAGCACACGTCCCCTGCATTGGCAGGCGGATTCTTAGCCACTGCGCCACCCGGGAAGTCCCTCTTTTCATATTTTTGTACACCCCATTATTCTTCCTATTTGAGATAGAGTAATTCGACACAGTTAATATTTACTCATCTGCTAAACTTTAAAAGGAACTTGGGGAAGCATTCTTGGTGTCAGAAATGTTTAGCACCTTTCTGAACATTTCACCCCAATTCTTCCCTATGCCCTGATTAAATCAGGTATAATTCCTTTAGAACAGATTCAAAATGTCGTCTAGCCCGTCTTGTTAAATGTCAGCCCTTTATCTCCCTTCTAATCATAGGGCTATTATTCTCCAGGACATTTCCTTAAAAGATCTATGTCAGTCTTCTTTTCAACAAACTGCAGGGAGAGTGCTCTCACACTAACATTGTAAATGATAAGAAAGCATATTTAAACAGTTATGCTATCAATCACTGCTGCTAAACAGTGTCAGCTCTCCAAGAAAACACATAAAAACAATATGCGACGTCCCTAAGCATACAGCCAACTACAGCTACACACGGGACAAAAATTGCCACAAATTGTCAGCAAGATGTTCCTTAAAGCTTGAACAATAATTTTATTAACAAAATCAGAGTGAAGATAAAAAATTTCTAAAAATTTAAGCTAGTTTTCAAAATTAAAAAAAATAATATATGGCTAAGGTTTTTAAAAAAATAACTTCATCTAGTTGCATTTCCCAGAGATAACTATTGTTAACAGTTGAGACAGTCTTTAGAATTCCATTTGTAACTGGTAAGAAATAGGACTATATCTTTTGTCTATTTTTAAACATATCCAAATAAGATTCCTTTCTTAGATGGAGAAAGTGTGTTGGATGTCAATGTGCTTCACTTTCATTTTTAGGACAGAATTTCAAAATGACTGCAAAAACATCCTATCATAACAGAACTTGGAAATGATGATTTAGGGACATATGAATGATCCACCTTGAACATCTTGTGTATTTTTTAAAATTCTCCAGAAAGGCCACATCGTTTTTCATTTCCTATTGTGTGTATCTCTAATATTATTGCTGAAGCCGCATTAAGTAAAACACTGAAAAGTTTGAACACAGATAAAGAAGGAAACCCCTCTATTTTTAGGGTCACTGTGTTGTGATGTGCACAGAGTAGGTGTATTTTGGAAGACTCTTGTACTCTCCCGTTGTCTCCTGCATCTTGGAGTGAAATCTCTACTCTGCACCAAATCAACACAGGCTTGGAACTCAATAACTCAGTCACAAACAAAGAAAGAAAACAACTCTTATTTAAAGCATATGGTAGCTAGAACATTGCTTCTCAAACTTTAACATGCATATGAATCACTCAGGGTTCTTGTTAAAATACAGATTATGATTCACTGCCTTGCTTTACCTCTTTTCTTGCCTGTGTTTGCATTCCTCTTTATAAAGTGTTAGCACTTTAATCTTTGTCCAGGCTCTGCTTTCTAGAAGTCCTGGGCTAAGATCCTTTTCATTTTCCTTAAATCTCCTCCCTTCAGTTTCTGATTTTCTGTGGTCTGCTACCAGAACTTGTGGCCCATGGTCTTGTTCTAACTTATGGACTCAGTACTTACCCCCATTTTAGACTTCTCTCTGGACCTTCTCTCTGGGGTATCTCCACAGCTAACCCATCCAAGCCTACCCCACCTGGCCCTCTCTGTGGTGAAAGTAAGGTAGCAATATACAGGTGGAAAGATCCTTGCATAAGGTAGCAGAACTTTGCTATTCAAAGTGTCAGCTGTGGACCACCAGCATTGGCATCACCTGGGAGCCTGTTAAAATGTATACCCCAGCCTGCTGAATCAGAATCTTCAGTTTACCAAGATCCTCAGGTGATTTGTGTGCTCATTAAAGTTCGAGAATCCCCAACTTGGGGTGCTTTGAGCAGAAATAACTGAGAATCCAATCCAAACTGGCTTACATAATAAAGGAAATTTGTTGGCTCATGTAATTAAAAAGTCTGCTGATAGAACGAGTTTCAAGTGTGATCTGATCCAAAGGTTCTTAAGTTATCAGGGATCTGGAATTAACTTTTTTGCTCATCTGGGTTTTTTCCCCCAAGCCTACTCCTTTACCATTATTTCATTTTATGTTAATAAGAACAATACAAAAATATAGGGCAATGTCCCCTAATGTGTTCAAAACCTGTTATGATCGGAGCACTCTTTGGTGGAAGTTACCAAACTTCTGAAATGATAGGCCTTTAAAATGGAGAGCCTTGGCCTCAAGTACAATAAAAGTCTGACTCAGTTTTGTTTAAACAGCAGGGAAGTTTGTTATCTCTAATATCAAAAAGGCCAGAGGTAGGGCTGGCTTCAAGAATGACAGGCCAAGGCCCCCTTTCTCTGCAGTTCTCTGGGCTCCGCCCACTTCCATCTGTTGACTCCCTCTTCAGACTGGTAGCAGGTTTGGTGAAGTTCCAGCAATCATATCCAGCCCTTGAAATATATAAAGGCTGAAAAGGACCTTCTTTTCCCATGTCTCCTTTTTTTAGGAATAGAGAAATCTTTCCCAGAAATACCAGAGTAGAGGTTTCCTTACAACCCATTGTCCAGAATTGGACTTCATGCCATGATAGAGGCCTCTAGCATTGGTTCTCCCCACTTTCTTTAGTAATATTATCCCGGTTTTTATCTGGGCATATGACTAGTCATTTAAAAGACTCCTTGTAAGTTATTTCCTTGTAAGTTTAAGTAAAAATGTTATGTAGAACCTGTGGGAAGTATTCTTTTTTTTTTTTTTTAAAGTCTCTACATGGGTTCAGCTAGTAACACCTTTTTTTAAAAATTTTATTTATTTATTTATTTATGGCTGTGTTGGGTCTTTGTTTCTGTGCATGGGCTTTCTCCAGTTGTGGCGAGCGGGGGCCACTCTTCATCGCGGTGCGCGGGCCTCTCACTATCGTGGCCTCTCTTGTTGCGGAGCACAAGCTCCAGATGCACAGGCTTAGTAGTTGTGGCTCACGGGCTCTAGAGCTCAGGCTCAGTAGTTGTGGCGCACGGGCCTAGTTGCTCCACGGCATGTGGGAGCTTCCCAGACCAGGGCTCGAACCCGTGTCCCCTGCATTGGCAGGCAGACTCTCAACCACTGCGCCACCAGGGAAGCCCTGTGGGAAGTATTCTTAAAAGGAAGGCAGCATCCTCTTTTATCTCCCTTCTTCCATTTTGACTTTTGTAATGCAGACAAGATGGTTGAAGCTTTCACAGTCACCTTAGACCATGAGGACAAGGATATACTCAAAGAGCTGATAGAAGAAAAAGCTGGAAGAAGCCTGGATTCCTGATTTCAGAGACCTGCCCTTACAAGCACTGGAATACCTACCTCCAGATAGGTGAGAACATAAAAGCTGTGTGTTCAATTCATTGTTAATTTGGGTTTTCAATAACTTCTGGCGAACCTAATCCTGACCGATGCACATGCCCATTCCCAATCAGTCACTGGCAAGAGGAACTGTTAACACCTGACTGGGGGCAAATGGATGGGGGGGTGTCATAATGATCACCACCTTAGATATTTACTTAAAAACATATTAAATATATCTGCTAGAAATAGATTACTGTAGGGAAGCAGCATTCTTAATACCTACATAAGAAGTCACCTCATTGTAAGTGCTTTAGCATCTTAGTTACAAAACTTCAATTATTATTTCCTAGAAAGTTCAGAGGAACCTTAGTCATGCACTATTTAGATTTTAATGGGTTTTCTGGTAACCTCTATTAATTTTAAGGAAAAAACATTCTCAGCTGTGCTTTCAAAGGATTAGCCTCCAAAATGCAAGGTTTGGTTTTTAGTTGATTCACTTCTACTTAATTTCAACCACATGAGTTTATTAATAAAAATGTTCTTTTAGCATACTTATTGCTCCACTGAATGCCAATTTCAAACCTAGTATTGATATTGTTAGTCCTTTCCTTAGATTCCTTGCAGTTTTAGAATTTTGGACTAGATTTCTTAAATAGGCCATTTTCTAACTCCTTCAGAATCAACTTGTATAGTTTCCCACTTCCAGACGTTCTTTCTTGGTTAGGAGAACCGAGTGGAACTTTTCATTTTAACATCTCTATTAGATTAACTATTTTCATTTACAAATGATTCATTCAACCCACATTTCCAATTCCTTTAGTTTCCTTCAACTCTAAAACTCAAGATGAAATTACAAAGAACTTAGACTATTTTGAGGAAACCATGTGATTCAAGTTCTGTGATTTCTCACTGTGGTCCCAGAATTCTACTCCAGTCGGGGTGTGGTATTTGGATGACTCGGAATCCTCAGGCTGTAAGGTAATTTGAGTCTTCTAAGTCAGTTCACTGGACATAATCAACACAAACACCAGTAGCAGGAGACCTGTGTTCTGGTCCCAACATCGTGGTTAACTAGCTTTGCTACTTTATACCAGACATTCATTTCACCATTTTGAGCCTGTGCCCTCATCTCTAAAATAAAGGTCTTGATTATAAAATCTTTAGGTCTCCAACTCTATGCTATGCTATGATTTTAAGGAAGATGATGGTTAATTCTTAAAATCCCCAAGAAATAGAAATATTTCTATTCTATTCAAAAGCCAGTTCCAGGCTTCCTTGGTGGCACAGTGGTTGAGAGTCCGCCTGCTGATGCAGGGGACACGGGTTCGTGCCCCGGTCCGGGAAGATCCCACATGCCACGGAGCGGCTGGGCCTGTGAGCCATGGCCGCTGAGCCTGCGCGTCCGGAGCCTGTGCTCTGCAACGGGAGAGGCCACAACAGTAAGAGGCCCGCGTACCGCAAAAAAAAAAAAAAAAAAGCCAGTTCCAGTGCTTAACGATTCTGAGGCAGCTTTCTTTTCTTTTCCCTTTTTTTAGGCAAATATTTAAAGTGTATAATGTGATGATTTGATATAAATATACATGGTGAAATGATTACCACAGTCAAGCTAACACATCCATCAGTGAAGCAGCTTTTAAACTAAAGAATATAGGACAGTTTCCAGTTCTGCCTTCTTTAGAGTTCAAGGATAATCCATCAGCATTCTTTTTCTGTTAATCTTTCACAAATTGTAAACCGGTAAGTCACCATTCACCAGTCTTTTCCTTAGTGAATTATCTCCAAAGCTCAGCCATTCATATACTACCTTCATGGCTTTGGCCATGTCTTTCTGGTATCTTAGTTATTATTTCTCACCTTCTCTATGTTCTTTTTTACTTAAATTTATTTTGAAGGGAATTTTTATATAATCACTGCTTGACGAAGACTATAAAATCAGTCTTGCTTGGTAAAAATAGAGGTTAACTGAAAGAAAAATCAACAGAAACTTAATTTTTAAAATAGGAAAGTGAAGACGTTTCTATATGACAAAGGCAACCAGCTCCATTTGGTTTGAAACATTCGTTGTAGTATCTCCCCATTATTTCAGTGGCCACCCTTCTTTGCACTAGCAATATCAGCAGCCTCAGTAAGCATTTCTGTTAAAGTTTCATGCACTTTACAGGTAGGATGATTTTCCTACAAATGTGGTGGTGAGTAGTGGAGAGCTACCTGAAATCATCCACCACCGCAGCTGGAGAAACGTGTCTGTAGGGCGAAATCAAGCGTTTCTTTTACCTTTATTTAGAGTAGTTTTCAAATCTTAGGGAGCCTAAGAATCACCTGAGGCTCTGACTGAAATGCACATTTCTGTGCTTGCCCAGGTCTAGATGAGAGCCTAGGAGTCTGCATTGTAAAACAGAGGGTAGTTTTCAGACCCTCACTTTGAGAAACATGTGACAAAGCACCCCTTAGTCCATTACTGTATTGACTCACTCTTCAGTAACAGTGGAGCACCTTCTGGCTGCTCTGTTAGCCGCTGCAGAGGGGTGTGCAAGACTCAAGATTCAATTCACGGCTCCATGCAGTATTTGATTGTCAAATGAGGTGTACTAGCAACATCTGTCTAGAAGTTCAGGGTTAGGAAGGTCGCTAGGGGCTGAAGCTGTGAGAAAGATTTGTGGATCCAGATTGGAAGGGTCTGGTGATTTTTTTCGGAGGCAAGTGGGTGGAATCAGAGGGTTCTGGAATCAGGCCAACCTGGAGCCGAAGGTCTAGGTGAAAAGGTGGAAGGGTCAGGTAAAGTATAGGCACTTTATCCTGCAGTCAGCTGTTACTCAAAGTCTTCTGCACGGGGCCATGAGGACAGCTTTGTTATATGGAGAGTAATAACTTGGCATTGATGTTCAGGATGGACTGGATCTGCAGTGCCAAAGGTATAGCAAGCAATAGTGATGGTACCCTCTCTAATGAAAAGAAACCTGAGTGGCAAGATTAAGAAAACACTGGACTTCTTTATAGGTTTGGGGATGAGACGGTGCCCCACACCACAGGTGCCCCTGGAAGGAGAGCAGTTTTAAAAGACTAAGTGCAGAGGAAATCTTCAACAATTCAGCTTCATTGCAGCCAGTGTAGGGAGCCCTGTAAACAGGCAGAAGACCTGTTTGTGTTGAGCTGATTGACCCTTTCCAGTGTCTCCGAATCTCTATTAAAAGAGAATCATCTCACATACACCTCGCTGCTACTTTCTACTTAAGCACTACGAATAAAATACCACCACTCAAATTGGGTTGAATAGGCCCAAGCCACCGCCTGCTTCTGCCCCGGTGATGACCTTGAACCTTCTCAGGTGACCCAGCTAGTAATACCTCTCTCTAGCCAACTGGTTTCTAAAGTTTGCTGCACAGTGGACTCACCTGGGGATTGAAAAACAAACAAACCCCAAAACGCCCAGCACGCACATGTCATATGCAGCATAGTTTGGAAACCACTGGCCCAGCAACATCTCCACGCCTCTTTAAAAAACAAAGCCTCCCTCCCTCTCTGTCCTCCGCCGCGAGGGTGCAAGCCCAGGGTTCGCGGCCGGGCTGGGTCTGGGCCCCGCGCCCTCGTCGCTCCCCCTCCCCCCATCCCCTCGCCGGCCCAGGGTGCGCAGCTCGAGGCTCACGTGCGCGGCGCGGGCCGGGCCGGGAGGAGGCGGTGCTGGGGCTTCTCCCCCTCGGCCGCGGCGGAACCGAAAGCGGCGGGCGGGAGAGAGGAAGGAGGGGCGGGCGCGGGGCGCGGTGGCGCGCGGAGGGCCGGGAATGCCCGCGGCGCAGGGCCCCAGAGCTGCCCGGTGGCCGCGTCCGGGCAATGGCTCTTCGTCTGGTCTCCGACTTCGATCTCGGGAAGGACGTGCTCCCGTGGCTGCGGGCACAGCGGGCGGCGTTAGTGGCCGCTGGGGCCGGAGGCGGAGGCCCAGGTGCTGTAGGCGTGCGTCGGGGCGGGGTGGGGGCTGGATGGAGGGGGCAGGCAGGGGCAGCGGAGGCGGGGGAGTCGGAGTCCTTCATACCTAGGTGGTTCCCGGGCTGGGCCGGGGTGGTTGGTGGGCACCGCCAGACGCGCAGCCTGTGCCCCCTGCCAACCTGTGAAGGTTGGTGCTGAAGGGGTGACCTTCCCCTCTTTGGAGTCTGGGCTTTGCCACCTTCATCGGGGCCACTGGCTGAAGGGCGGAGGGACAGCCCCCGCGGCAAGGTGGGCAAGGTCTCGGTGGCGGAGTTGCACTGCTTTTTTTTTTTTTTTAAACATCTTTATTGGAGTATAACTGCCTTACAATGGTGTGTTAGTTTCTGCTGTATAACAAAGTGAATCAGCTCTACGTGTACCTATATACCGATATCCCCTCGCACCCTCCCTATCCCACCCCTCTAGGTGGTCACTGCTTCTTCTAGCGAGTCCTCGAGCTTTTGGCTTAAGGGTTGCGCACAGTAAGTCACCTTCAGTAGAAAGGCTGGGACACTAGTGGTACCCTCTGCATCATCTCATCAGAGCAGGGCGTGGAGGAGCAGCTGCCCAGACTCGCCAACTCCTCCGGCACAAGGCTGCAGGGGGTGGGGGAGGGTCGTTCTTTATGCTTTATTCATATCTCACCTGCCAAAAAAGATTCATCACCCGGGTAGGGGTTCCACCAAGACTGGAGGCTCCTGGAAGTTCTCGCGTTATGAGAAAGAGAAGATGAATCATGGCCGCCAGGAAAAGCACCGTATAAATACTTAACAGCTGCACAGTTTGTCCCCACGTTTGTGAGACGTGTTTCTGGGTGAACAGTATCCGTGATTTAGGGGACATGCCACTTCGGATGTGAAGTGCGAGAGGGTAGGGGTCTGCTTTCAGGCTGTGAGCAATGAACTGAGAGCCCACTGTTTTCCAAAGCATCAAGCCCGTCACCACCAACCCAGAGCCCACCAGTGCCCGCCAGCAAGAGGCGTGAGACTAAGTGATCCTCGGGTGTCCTGCCCAGCTTCCTCAGGGAGAATTGGAATACATTCTGGGCAGTTGAGCCTTTGGTTTCCATCTGTCTCAAAAATCCTTTGTTTTGATTTTGATAAGGGAGGGGAAAGTGACTCTCGAGCCTTCCCAGCATTGATCAATCAAAACTTTAAAGAAGGGGAACTCTGTGATTTCCCAGGTGGTTTTTCAAGAAGAAACGTTGGCTGTAAATAATGTTGCATCTTCAGGGCTTAGGTGCAGGTTCAAAGAAACGATACCCTGGATCCCAGTTGTGCACAGGAGCTAGCCACTTCAGTGTGTTTACCTCTTTTTTTTCCCCCTCTGGTTTTCCTTAAACACTAGACTTGCTGTAGGGCATTTTTTTGAGAGGTCCATCAAATTACCCATATCTACAACTCCTTTCCCCTTATCGCTGGAGAAAATGTTTTATCCTACGGCTTTAGCAGAATATTTGTAGGGTTCCTTGTCTTGGCATGTTGGTTGTTGGTTCCAAACAGGGAGTCATGTTTGTCAAGCTCAAGGCTCCACTTTGACTAGTGAGTTTGACAAACGACTAGTGTCATTATTAGTAAAGCTTCACTTTTGGGGGAAATTTTTTAAAAGTCTCCTGAATGTCTAAAGAGCTTTTGAAAGTTTATGCTTTCCACCACAAAGTAGTCCTTCCTCTGGACCTCCACCTTATATAGCTAAGTGGCAGGTGTCTGAAAATGAGAAGTTAGATGAAGTGTGAAATGCCACAGTCTTATGTTTCAGTAATGTGTGTTGTGATTGAAAAGCTGTGTGTGAGCCAGTTAGATTTTGGCTTCCTTGTGTCTTTCACTCATCTGTGAAGACATATAAACTTGTGTGCTGACATTTCACCAAACAGCAGATACCCCTGGGTCCTCAGAAACTAAACTTACTAGAAATACCAGATTTTTCTGATATTGGTAGTATTTTACTCCTGCGGAGCACCTTGGCAAGATATTAGCCCTATTATACTAAAAGAAATTGTTATTTCTGAAAATCACCAGTGGGTGGTAGCTCAAAAAAACCACAAGTTAATTATTCTGCTGCTGTAATTTGTAGCACTGGCAGGGGAATGTGGGATTCTATTTTATTTCTAGCACAGCTATTACTCCACACATTTGTGCAAATTATTTTCCTTTCAAAGTCTCGGATTTTCAAATGTAAATTATGAATAATTATACCATTGTAAAGTATCCTCTCTGTACACTTGCTCTCTAAATTTGAAGCCTTAATATTTTTACATCAACAAATACAACTGAAGATTTCTTAGTGGTGTTAAGTAGTACTCCTGATGTATGACATATTTCTGGCAAAATAGCTACAGAGCGGGGCTAAGTCAGCCAGAACAGAAATTCAGTGCATATATGATAGCATTTTAGTCAAAAAGGGGTTAAGAAGTAAGGAGACCAGATTTGGTTACTGCATGTGTTTCTTGTTCTAGGTTGAACTTTGGGAAAATTATTTCTCCTGAAATAAAGGAAGAAAACGTTTGTTCTTTAAAAAATTAAAACAGTTATACAAAAGAATATTTTTTAACACATCTAAGCTATAAATAATAATAAAAAAAGCAAAACTGTGTACCCACCTTAAAAATAGAATAATATCAAGACTTTTGTAGGCTCTTTGTCTCCCTATTTGATCCTGTTTCTCTCTCTATCCCTCATCTGTAAGTTGTTACCTACAACCATTTAAACTTTTATATTTTAACATTTCTTTGATCCTATTTGTAGTTTTAACCCATATGTATATCTCCCTAAGCAAAACATCATTTCATTTTGCTTGTTTGTGAACTTTAAGTCAATGAAAGAACACTATGTATTCTTTTCATTTTTTTTGTTCTCAGTAGTGTAAGATTTATCCATGTGGACTGCTGTAGGTCATTAATTTTCACTGCTGTATAGTATTCCATTTGTGTGACTATACAACACTATGGTGGACATGGAGATGCAGTGCTTAGATCTTCCTGTCAAGGAAGGGCTTGTCCCAGGTGCTGTAAGTGTGGGCAGCAGATAGCCCTCAGCTGTCAGCCCCCTCAGGGATGGCCTCGGCAGAGGGTTGCGTCACCCAGCTTTATGCCCCTTTAGTTTAGGTATGGCCTCCTTTAATGAGAGGGTGAGGTGGGGTATAAAGACCTGGGCATTTTAACTCACATGGGACAACTCTGACAATTCATTTCAGTTCTAGAGCTTCCCCAGTGGAGGACCCCAAGGTCACCTGAGGCCACTGGGCCTTCATTGTAACTTGACTTCTTCCCCAGCTGGTCCTGCTTCCTTCTCCTTCCTGCTACACGTGTTAATCCCACTTTAGTTACCACTCCTTAGTAAATACCCTGCATAGGAAACTGTCTCAGGGTGTTTCCTAGGGAACCTAACTTACTTATCTTTATCCCAGCAGTGACATTTGGGAGGTTTCTGGGGTTTGCTGTTAACAGTCTATGCTTTTACGAACCTGGTGCACACTTTACATGTTTCTCTAGGATGGATGTCTGACAGTAGAGTTGCTGAGTCACAGGCTATGCATGTCTTCACTTTTCCTGGGTAGTGCCAAATTGTTTTCTTAAGTACTTGTACTTATTAACTACCCCATTTGTGGTATAGAAATGTTTTTGGTACTCTATCTTCACAAGCTCTTGATTTTTCCAGATTTTAAATTTCTTGTCAAACTGGTGGGTGTAAACGTTACTTCATTGTGGTTTGAGGTTGAACATCTCTATATATGTACTGGCTATTTGAGTTTCCCCTTCTGTGGGATGTCGGTTCATCCTTTTGTCCATTTGTCTATTGTGGGGTTTTAAAATACTGATTTTAAGGCATTCTTCATTGTGGATTCTAGTCCTTTGTTCATCATATATGTTGCAGATATCTTCCGTCAATCTCTTGTTTTTTTCAGTTTGTGATTACCTTTGATAAACAAGAGTTTTTGATTATAATGTAGTCTAATTTAAGAGTCTTTTCCTTTATGGTTTGTGCTTTTTGGATATTTTAAAGAAATTTAGAAGCCATGAAGACATTTTTATATTAACTTCTAAAAGCTTTAAAGCTTTTTTCTTTGAATTTTGTTATCTTTTTAATTCATCTGGAATTTATTTTTGTAATATGATGTAGGAATCAAATAGGGGGACACCAAAACCTTCAAAAGTAGTCCTGATATTTGCTATTTTTAAGCTAGGTGGTGGTTACATTATTTTGTTTTGTTATTATTTATAGCTTACAGGTGTTAAAAATATTCTTTTGTAAATTGCATTGTTTTTCTGTGTTAATAGCTAGTAGTTCTAGTGTCACTAACCAAATAGCCCTACCTGTTCTCACTGACAGCAAAACCACTTCCTTCACACATCAAGTTTCCATATGTGTGTGAGTCTCCTTTTCTGGGCTTTTAATTTTGTTCATTGGCCAATGTTAGATGAAGACATCTTAGTAACTATCTTTCTGTTAAGTCTTGATAACTGGTAGAGTAAGTCTTCTCACATCAGTCGTCTTCAGGATCATCTTGGCTATTCTATGCTCCTTGTTCTTACATATATATTTTGGAATCAGCCAGTTAGATTTCACCAAAAAGTCTGTTGGATTTTTGATTTGAGTTGCATTGAATCTATAGATCAGCTTGGGGAGAATTGGCGTCTTTACAATATTAAATCTTCCCAACTATGAATAAAGTATAGCTTGTTGTTTATTTAGAGCCCCTTTATGATTCTTAACAACTCTTAGAATTTTCTCCATGAAGGTTTTTGCCAGATTTATTCCTGGGTTTTTATTATTTTTTGTTGCTCTCATAAATAGCACATTTAAAAACATTATAGGTTCTAACTATTACTGGTACGTAGCAATATAATAGATTTTATATATTAATTTTTCTATCTAATGCTTAATCCCCTCTTGGGATATATCGTATCTTCAGGAAACTAAGAAAAAGTCTCCGGTATGTAAATTTTCTAAGGTTTAAATGTCACGTATATTTAAGACCAGAAATAATGTAGGTTTTCTTGCCTATATCTCCTTGCCTGCTTCAATTAGTATTAGGTTTATGAATTTATTAGAATTTATTAATGTTCCAGATTGATTAATCTTTCAAATATTGTAGTTATTCATTTTTTCCAAGGAAGTGATATATTTTACCAGTTAACTGACTCAAGAGTAATGCTTTTATTTTTGCCTCCTAGATACCCCCAGACAGATTTGGGGGCCAGAGGATTGGCTTAGTCACATTGTTTTTGTTTATTGTTTCACTCTTCTCTCGCCACTGTCCTTCCTTTTCACTTTTCCTTCCTCTACCTTCCTAGTCTCCTTTTCTAAATCTTCTCTCTCTTTATTGCTTAACTAATCACCCCATCCTTGATTTTTCTCATTTTATTCAGAATATGAAATATAAATCATATAATAATGTTTACTTCATACGTTTAGAAATTATAATATCTGGTCCTGTTGAGCAGGAGGATTTATGTGAATTATTTACAGAATAGAAATGTCATAGGATAATTATATCTTAGCACTCCTTGATCTCTGTTTTAGGAACTAGTTCAAATTTTTGTATAAGGCTGTGAGACTCCCCCCACCCCCATAGTCATTGGAAAGAAAAGAAATACTTTTATTTGATTTTTGTCTCATAGCAGTTGGAAACCAAATTTACATATTTGACAGACATCTTCTTTTAAAGTGAAATCACTCGTGTTTGGCAAAGAATACATTGAAGTGGACGAGAGTTATCTGGCAAACCAGCATTTTTTTTTTTTTTTTTTTTACAGATTTACCCTAAAGTTTATTTGAAAAGATAAAAGGATGAGAATAGCCATGAAAGAAGAGTGATCACAGAGGACTTGACCACCAAATATTAAAAAGCATTATAAAGCTGTAATCAAAGCAATGTGGCATTGACTTAATAATATGTAGATAGGTCAATGGAACAGGAATAAGTAGTTCAGAAATATACATAGGGGTTTACTACATTGTAAGTGTGGCATTTCAGAAAAAAACAGATAATTCAATAAATGGCATTTGAACAACTAGGTAACCATTTGTAAACAAAATATAATGACAAATGTTATCTCATACTATATACGTATGAGTATAAATACATACATAAAAAAATTTTAGTTGGATCAAATATATAATTAAAAAATAAAAACGAAAATTGTAGAAAAAATATACCAAACATTTATATAATCTCAGGGTAGGAAAGACAATTCTGTGCATGACATCAAAGATAGAAACTATAAATGAAAATATTTATAGGGTTTTTTTGAATTTTATTTTTTTAATACAGCAGGTTCTTATTAGTTATCTATTTTATACATATTAGTGTATATATGTCAATCCCCATCTCCCAGTTCATCCCACCACCAGCTCCCCACCCCCACTGCTGCTTTCCCCCCTTGGTGTCCATACGTTTGTTCTCTACATCTGTGTCTCTATTTCTGCCTTGTGAACTGGTTCATCTGTACCATTTTTCTAGATTCCACATATATGTGTTAATATATATTTGTTTTTTTCTTTCTGACTTACTTCACTCTCTGTGACAGCCTCTAGGTCCATCCATATCTCTACGAATGACCCAATTTTGTTCCTTTTTATGGCTGAGTAAGAGTCCATTGTATATATGTACCACATCTTCTTTATCCATTCATCTGTCGATGGGCATTTAGGTGGCTTCCATGACCTGGCTATTGTAAATAGGGCTTCAGTGGACACTGGGGTGGCAAACCAGCTTTAATTTTACATGAGCTGTGACTCACCAACTCCTTTAATATCTAGGTACTCTCCGTTTTTTGTTTGTTTGTTTGTTTGTTTGTTTTGTGGTATGCGGGCCTCTCACTGCTGTGGCCTCTCCCGTTGCGGAGCACAGGCTCCGGACGTGCAGGCTTAGCGGCCATGGCTCACGGGCCCAGCCGCTCCGCGGCATGTGGGATCTTCCCATACAGGGGCATGAACCCACGTCCCCTGCATAAGCAGACGGACTCTCAACCACTGCGCCACCAGGGAAGCCCTACTCTCCGTTTTTTTAGTAGGTTTACTTATGCAAGTATTTATCAGAATGCTACATTTTTCCTTCATGAACTCTGATTTCACTGAACTGCTAACTTAAACCACGTTTCCTCATTTGAAATTGCTAAACTTCCTCCTCTGGACTTTCCAGTGTTGAACTAGTGGGAGAAGAGTCAGAATGAATAAGCAAAGAGGTTATTGAATAAGTCTTTTAAAGGGGTGTGTCTAAAACATGAGCAACTAATCTGGGGAGGAAGGGCTGATGGGTTTATAGTGTGTGGTGAGACACTGGTCTCTGGCTTACCAACATTGCTAAATTTGTCAAATGTAAATATCCTTCAGATGAGAACCATGTACTTAACTGCAGGATTATTTAAGACTGCAATTCGTACTCCCTAACAGACCCATGAAGACATTATTTTTATTATTTCTTTCTACTCTGGTTACATTATAAGCAGGTCCTAGTTATGCTATCTAATGAATATTGTTTAATGTATATTATTTATAAATACGTAGTTCACTGTTTCTCAGCCCTGGCTGCACATTAAAATAACAAGGGAAACTTAATACACACACCAGCGAGTAAGCCCCTCACCAGCTCCAAAAAATTAGGATATTTGGGGCAGGGCTTGGGCATCCATGTTCTTTTAAAATCTCCCCTGATGATTCCAACACAACACAAGCATTGAGAACCATTGATTTAATGGAATAAGCATATATCATGTGTTGTAATCTGCACTTGTTGGTGAGTTTTTTTTTGTTTTTTTTTTGCGGTACGCGGGCCTCTCACTGTTGTGGCCTCTCCCGTTGCGGAACACAGGCTCCAGACGCGCAGGCCCAGCGGCCATGGCTCACGGGCCCAGCCGCTCCACGGCATGTGGGGCCCTCCCGGACCGTGGCACGAACCCGCGTCCCCTGAATCGGCAGGCGGACCCCCAACCACCGCGCCACCAGGGAAGCCCGAGAATTTTTTCCTCTTAATATTTTAGTGATTTGGAAATAGTTGTGCTTTTGCAAGGAAATTGGATTTTCTTAGCAAGATTCTTGTAAAGAAGTTCTTAGTTGAAACCTTTTAAGTGTACTTTTGAGAAGGTCTCTTCCAGCATCCTTATAATCTTGAAAGAAAAAAAAACTTCTCAAAATATTGACACATTGCATTCCAGGAGTTTTGAGTCATGTGCAGGATGAAAAGAAACTCAGTGAAATTCTCTTTAGATGTCTGCAAAATCTACCTTAAAGGATTTTTCAGTAATTATCTGTTTTCCCATTGTGAGTATGATACAGGAAACTTAGTTCATTCTGTTTACCTTTTCCTAGGCTTGAAATTAGTCTGTGCCACTTTTTCAATATATGATATTGGCCAAATATCTTAACTTCATTGAAACTCAGTTGTTTTACCCATACAATGGGCCTATAGTACCTTACACAGTATGATTGAGATAGCAATGAGAAATCTGTAAATTATGAAGTGCTGTTCAGCAGTAAGCTGATTGAATCATACTATTATCCTAAGAGACCAAGTGATTATTCTTATTTTTTTAATATTGAGAATGATGTGTCTGATACCTCAATATACATTGAAAAGTGTATATACCCATATATAAGCAACACTTGCCCCCCTCTTTGCCTTGGCCCCTGAAGAGCCAGGCAGCTTCTTCTTGTGAGGAGTTGGCAAGAGAGATCTCAGGATGATTCCGAAGTTCTCAGTGAACCATGTCTAAATGTTTTCCACTCCCAGCTCCAGTGCACGGGTTGAGCTCACCAATTATCCTGATTTCTTTTTTTTTTTTTGGTGGTACGCGGGCCTCTCACTGTTGTGACCTCTCCCGTTGCGGAGCACAGCCTCCGGACGCACAGGCCCAGTGGCCATGGCTCACAGGCCCAGCCGCTCCGCGGCATGTGGGATCTTCCCGGACCAGGGCACGAACCCGTGTCCCCCGCATCGGCAGGCGGACTCCCAACCACTGCGCCACCAGGGAAGCCCATATCCTGATTTTGTGTCTTGATTTTTCCTTTTTCATCAGGAATACAAACTGAAATTTGCCCTGATTTATAGGATATTTTGCATATGTTTTGTCTGGATATTGGAATTTGTCATAATCAACATAATATTTTAACATCTAATAACACTGTTCTTGTGTGGGGGAAATGAGTCAAGTTTAAGCAATTTAATTTTAAGGAAATTGGGGAAATATACTTTTCTTCCCAATTAATGGTGATAATTATCAATGCTGTTTCTAACCAGTGTTTAAATCCTTTAACTGTAGAAATCGGAGGAATATCCTAAACTTTTAGAAGAAAAATGATGGTCCGTTAACTTACAAGTTAAATGTTTTGTGTAAAAAATCTTTATATCTTTTGTCAAATATGGCCTTCATACAGAAAAGTACACAAATCACAAGTGCACAACTCAGTTAATTTTCACAAAGTGAGGCACACCCATGGAACTAGCACTCAGAGCCAGAAGGAGAAAATTAATAGAACCCCAAAGGTCTCCTTCCTACTCCTTTCCAGCAATCACTCATCTAGCGCAATAGATTTTTTTTGCCAGTTTTTGAAACTTGTGTGTAAATTAAATCATACAGTTTGTACCTTTTTTGGGAGGGGTGAGTATGTGGGGTTCTTGGACTCATTTATGGTGCATGTTATAGCAAGTTAATTCATTTTTATTTTGTATAATATTCCATTGTTTGAATATACCACAATTTATTCATTCTTTGATGGATATTTTGGGTTTCCAGTTTTGACTATTATGAACCATAGTGCTATATTTATTTATTTATTTTTGGCTGCTTTGGGTCTTTGTTGCCATATGCAGGCTTTCTCTAATTGCAGCAAGCGGGGGCTACTCTTCTTTGCGGTGTGTGGGCTTCTCACTGCGGTGGCTTCTCCTGTTGCGGAGCACATGCTCTAGGCATGCGGGCTGCAGTAGCTGTAGCACGTGGGCTCAGTAGTTTTGGCTCATGGGCTCTAGAACGCAGGCTCAGTAGTTGTGGTGCATGGGCTTAGTTGCTCTGCGGCATGTGGGATCTTCCCGGACCAGGGCTGGACCCCATGTCCCCTACACTGGCAAGCGGATTCTTAACCACTGCGCCACCAGGAAGTCTCTGAACCATAGTGCTGTAGATGTCATATGTGTTATTTGCCACAATATGTGTATACTTCTTATGAGATATATGTACAAGGGCAATTTTTGAGCCATATATATTCAGCTTCAGTAGATTCTGCTGGTTTTTTCCAATGTGTACACTTCCATTAGCAAGGCTCCCTTGAGGTACTTCCTAATCACTGCTCCTTTCCTCTTCCCTAAAGGTCATTACTAGTCTGATCTCTAATAAGATAGATTAGCTTTGCTTGTTTTTAAACTCCATGTAATGGTATGATCAGTATTCTTTTGTATTTGGCTTTTCACACTAATATTGTATTTGTTAGATATGTTTTTAAACATCTGCTAAGTATTAACTTGCTATTATTGTTTCAGGTGTTTTAGAAAACAATTATGAGAGCTTACGTGTACTAAATGTTGAAAGAAATGGAAATATTATTTATACCTATAAGGTATGCCTATATTCTTTTTTTTAATTGTGGTAAAATATACATAACATAAAATTTACCATTTTAACCATTTCTTTTTTTTACAGAGTTTTATGCTGTATCTTATTGAGGGGTAGTGAATAAGACCTGTTGGCATTTAATCTTTAACATATGACTTTTTATTTTGTGAGCTTGAATAGGATAATTGAAATTCAGTCTTATGAAATGTTTTCTCTTTTTTAAATAAAAAGCTACACAGTGTCTGACACAGCGCTCAAATGTTTTGAATAGATGAACAGTTTATTTTCTACAGGAAAAATGCCAAGTAAAAGATGTTTAAACCTAATTAATGTTAAATTTTTATCTTTGAGAAAATATTAAATATTATTACTGTACATCATCTTTTCAAACTTATATATGCTCAGACTTTTGAGGTATTATTATTTGACAGTGTGTTTTCAATATTAATTGTTCTAAGGAAAGAAAATTTAACTTTACAGATAACTTTACCATAGTAGTGAAAAGTGGAAGAATAATAACAGTGGTCAGTTTGCTTTGCACAGTTGTATTACTGTACTTTTTTTTTCTTTTTGCTTAAAAAAAGTTATTTTAAGTTGTATCTATGAGGATGCTGCATTAAAGGAGTTGTACGATTCAAAAAGTTTAACTTATAAAAATATCAGGGACTTGTTCTAGCCACAGTCAGTGACCGTCATATATATTCTCTTGCAGAAATAAATGGAAGTACAAAAAGATTTGCTCCTTCACCATGCTCAGTCCTAGGAGACAGGGTCCCCCAGACTCACTGAGCTGTACATTCTTATTCCCTTTCACTCTTTGATCCATCTGACCAGCAGAAACAGGTTCAGTCCCTCTCTGACATGCACAGCAGGCTACCTTTAAGTGCTTGTTGCTAATACTGGTTGAATTATTGCAGGTTTCTTTTAAAACTAGTAACTTCCTAAACAATGACATTTAATAAACATCTAGTTAATTTTTTCTTTTCAGGATGATAAGGGAAATGTCTTCTTTGGATTGTATGATTACCAAACCAAACAAAATGAGGTAAAAATCACCATAGATTATAGTTACTTATTGGTTACTTTACTGCTTTAAAATTTTTCCTTCTTTCTAGATACAACTTCTTATTTCATTTTATTTTCTAAAAATTTAGTTTATATTTCTTTGCCTTCCTTCTCTTCTCCCTTTACCATTATCTTAAAAAAAAAAAAAAGTGTAAGGAGTCCTGGAACAAAATGTCACCTGGTCTCTTAGTCCTTTGAGATTTAAGCCAAGTTGGCTCAAACCAAGTATCCAATGTTCTGTAGGGATGTAGGAAGTCCACTGCCCTCCCCAGGATTTGTGTGCTCCCCGAAGCTTAGGATCTCATAATGACCTCTGGCTCTGACTTCTGCTTCTGCGTAATCTTTACTGTTCTTGCTTCTCATTACTTCTCACAGATCCAGGTTTAGAACCAGCCCCCTTTTCTTAATCTTTCCTCAAAGCACTCACATAAGACATTGGTTAGCGTAACAGGCTTGTCTAATTCTTGGGGCAAATGGGAGGGAGTCACTTTGTGCCTACATAAAAACAATTTACCAATATTGAGGGACTAAGAAGTCTATAAATGTACACTGGCACAGATGGCACTCCAAAACACATTATTACATGAAAAAAGCAAGTTGCCAGAATAATATATTCCATTTATGTTTAAAAAACTTGCAAGACGAATATACATGTGCCTAAATATATATTAAAAACTCATTTTGAATGATCTGGAAGGCTACAGAGCAAATTACAAACATGTTTCCTTTTCAGAGGAAATTGGAATTGGGTGAATGTAATGGAGAACGTCGACTTTTTATTTGGTAGTGTTTGCATGTTTTCAACGCTGAGACTCTCCTTGTGTGTTATTTATTAATTAAAAGGATAAAACACTAAAAACTTAAGTGTATACATTCATGACTCTTGTTACTTATAAATAAGAATCCCTCAGAGCAAGAGTCAAAGGAAACCAAAATTTCTCACATGAATCCAGAGCCTTCTTATTAACTCAAAGTTCCCTTTTCCTGACTTTTCAACATTTTCTAATCATCTTCTGGCCCCTGGATTCTAGTATGTTCTCAGTGGTTCTTTTGTCTGCAGGTACTAATTACCTTCGTAGTAGTCTGCAGTCACTGTTTCTCTTAGCCTGCTCTCTCCTGAAGTCTAAGGCTCTATCTTTCCTTATCCTCTAAGTGTATTTTAAGAGAGTTTACTTAATATAACCGTGATTGCCTCCAGTTCCTCAAGCTGCACCTCACGTCCTCCTTCTGCATGACCACTTTAATTTTCTTTACTATTCCGGGAAATGGAATCTTGCAACAATCAAACAGCAAGAAAATAAAAATAAACATCAAATAAAAAAGACTGCTTGGCCAATCTTCTAAATATGGGAGTCCTTTAGGGGATGCACTTGTGACAGTCTGTTAGACGTAGTTAATCAGGTCATAGTCATGTAATGTGATTAGTGTTACTTGCCTCAATAATCATGATAGCTAACACTTGAGTACTTATTATGTGTGGCAGACATTGTAGTAAGTACTTTCACATGGATTATCTAACTCACCCCTTCTAAGGATCTCCTGAGATAGGTTGTATTATGATTCCTGTTTTACTGACGGGAAGATAGAGAGGTTGAATAACTCATCTAAAGTCACACAGCTAGCAAGTGGCAGAGTTAGGATTTGAACCTGGGTCTAACTTGGCTCCAAGTTCTGTGCTCTTAACCACTATATTGTCTCATGGTTAAGTTTCAGTGCCAAAGATGGCCTACAATAGCAAACTTTTTTCTTAAAAAATAATCTGAAACTTCTCAGTATGGATAAACTGGTTCACTGGTGGTTCTTTAATAAAATGCTTTGCCACAATGCTACTTGCTAGAGAGCTGAATGGGAATTGCATTCATGAAATTGTTGTTTAACATGAAACTCCAAATTAAAAAATACTTCTGTTTTAATAGCATCTCTATACATTTGAGAAAGACTTGCAAGTTGTCAGTTGCTCGGTCAACAGGGAGAGAACTTTGCTGGGTAAGTTGAACTCTTTCATTGCTACAAGTCAAGAACTAAACTACATTTTTTAGTTTCAACGTACTGAATTTTTGCAATATTCAATCATTCTATAATAATGGTTTTCTGTGAGAAGATGCACTTGGGAGATTAGATTTGAAATAAAGAATCTGTAGAGTCTATCTACAAAAAAGAATACTTTGTATTTCACCTTAATCATCCACTGACAGCTTTGAGCCCTCACTTATTTTGGGTATAAAATGGTAAACTTTAACAAGCCGCTGTATGGATCATTTGCTAATGGATTATATTTTTCTTTTTCCATTAGCCGCAAGTTTAGTTCAAGCTGCTAAAGAAGGAAGAAGGAATGAGCTTCAACCAGGTAATGAAATTACAGTTTTTAGTACTTGTTGAGAGTTGAAGATTTATTGAACTACTAAGTCAAATTGCAAACATTTTTACAAATAGCTTTATCTCAGAATAAAAAGGCAAAGGTCATGTCAAGCATGAAAAAGAGGCTTCTTTACATTTTTTCCAAGTAAACAAGAAAATACAGAAAATAATATAACAGTGAATAACAGAAATATTAAAAAAGCAATTAGCATCTGTAGACTGAACATGGAAAACACACTAGAAACCCTACAGGCAGAAGCTGGTACAAAAGGTTGGGAAGATGTTAGTATTGCTTGGAGAATGCCATTTTATCCTGATATCTGGTGAACTTCTAACCAACACATATTGCATTATGAATAGTCCACCAATTCTAAATAAAAATCAGTTCTACTCATTTGCCGAGGCCCACTTCATAGTTGATTACTTATATGATTCCCTCCCTCACTTCCTTTTAACATTTTTTATCATCCATCTGTCCAGAACTCAACAAATATGGAGTGCCTGCAGTGGGTCAGGCCCAATGCACAGCGCTGGGGATACAATGGATGCAAGAGAGGAGTGGTGATTGCCCACACGGCGAGCTATAGGGTCTAGTGGTAGGCGGGGTACCCCATGAGGCATGTGTCCCATCTCCAAAGTTGGGCAATAAAGCCTAGTGGGACCAGCTTTTCAATTTATCAAGAGAAGTATGGACTTCTATGTAAACTTTTAAGTTTTAAATGTTGGCCCAGATATATATTTTTTTAATAAATAAATTTATTTATTTATTTACTTTTGGCTGCGTTAGGTCTTTGTTGCTACGCATGGGCTTTCTCTAGTTGTGGCGAGCGGGGTCTACTCTTCATTGTGGTGCGTGGGCTTCTCACTGAGGTGGCTTCTCTTGTGGCAGAGCACGGGCTCTAGGCTTGTGGGCTCCAGAGCGCAGGCTCAGTAGTTGTGGCACACGGGCTTAGTTGCTCCGCGGCATGTGGGATCTTCCCGGACCAGGGCTCGAACGCGTGTCCCTAGCATCGGCAGGTGGATTGCTAACCACTGCGCCACCAGGGAAGTACCAGCCCAGATATTTAAAAAAAAATTCTCTTCAGGCAATGATAACCACCTGTGGCTGGATCCAGCCTGTGGACTACCATTTATCAACCTCTGGTCAGGTAGATCGCATGTCGGTCTCTTTCTATTCCTGTCCTGCAGTGCTTTCCATCTCTTCTGTTTGTTTGGCACTTAAGCTCCTTCTTTTGTTAGCAGAGTTCCCACTCGGATGTATTTTCCTGCAGTTATGTGTGATGGAAAAACCCTTTATAAATACTTTCCAGTGAGGCTTATGAGGCAGTCCTGGGCTCCCACAGAGCCAGCTTAGAGTGTCAAGGGAACCAGAACTGAGTCTGGATGGGACCTTCTCAGGGACCTTCTCAGGGACCTCAGCAGAACAGTTTACAAGAGATGTTGGCGGGCAGAAGGCTTTCCCTGAAATCTCATCACTGTTTTACTCATCCTAACCTTCCCTCCTGCCATGTTATACTGAGAACCTCCGCAGTCCTCTTCCCTCTTCTGTGTCATGTCCTCCTGTGTTTTTTTTTGTGTGTGTGTGGCTGGGTTGGGTCTTCGTTGTTGCATGCAGGCTTTCTCTAGTTGCGGCGAGCAGAGGCTACTATTCGTTGTAGGGCGTGGGCTTCTCATTGCGGTGGCTTGTCTTTGTTGCGGAGCACGGGCTCTAGGCTCACAGGCTTCAGTAGTTGTGGCTCTCGGGCTCTAGAGCGCAGGCTCAGTAGTTGTGGTGCACAGGCTTAGTTGCTCCGTGGCATGTGGGATCTTCCCAGACCAGGGCTCGGACCTGTGTCCCTTGCATAGGCAGGCAGATTCTTAACCACTGTGTCCCCAGAGAAGTCCCTCATGTCCTCCTCTTAGCACCCTCTGCTCCTCTTAGAATTAGGTGCAATGCTTAGTTCAGAGATGATGGAAATGGACTAGCTGGAGCAAGATAGGTTCTAAAACATTGGTGTTCTGACTCCTAAAACAAGGGAATGGATGTGAGCCTGATCTCCTGGGCTAATAGTTGCTTGCGTTCATCCCAATTATGAGGCTAGGCATCTGTACAGAAGCTTGGATTAGGTCCTTGTGCCTCCCAGTTCTTTTTGAAACCTTATTCCTTTGAGCCTTAGAAATTTCTTACTATGTTGGTAAACCCAGTAGAAACTATAACCTTTACATGATATTTACCATCTATGCCTAATCGTCATGCAGAAGAGTGGCAATTATGTATATTATAGAATGTACTTTCAGGCCAACTTTATTGTAAGTTTGATTTGATTACAACATTAAATCCTATTCAGGTAACGTTACTAAGCCTTGAAAATTTGATGTACCTCTTGTGAGATTATCTGCTCACATCTTTTTTTTTTTTTTTTTTTTTTTTGCGGTACGCGGGCCTCTCACTGCTGTGGCCTCTCCCGTTGCGGAGCACAGACTCCGGACGCGCAGGCTCAGCGGCCATGGCCCACGGGCCCAGCCGCTCTGCAGCACGTGGGATCCTCCCGGACCAGGGCACGAACCTGTGTTCCCTGCATCGGCAGGCGGACTCCCAACCACCGCGCCACCAGGGAAGCCTGCTCACATCTTTTAAAATAGTAGAATGAATAGTGTTAATTTTTGTATTGGAAACCCTATACTTTATCTTAGCTCACCTTTTATAGCAGCCACTACAGTGAGAACCAGCTCTGCCCAAATGTAATGTGACAGGCAGTGCCTCACCTCAGCTGCTCTACCTACTTGTCACTTTTTGCCCGGAGCCCTTGGGAAAATCTGCTAACCACCTGCATGTGTACCACCTGGAAGTATGTTTGGAAAGGATTTCCAATAGGATAAGCCATGACCAATCGGGGGGCAAGGAGCTGAAGGATAAATGCTCCCCCTTTTCAGCCCTAAAGTGGATGGTTCTGAGGTGCACTCCATGCAAGGTGGTCAGTCAGTTGACAGTGCCCGGACACTGCATACTCTTCTTCCTGATTTCACTGTCCCCACTACCTCGTGCCAGCACCTCGGGGCTAAAGTGATCCTGTCCCCTGAGATGACTTCTTGTTTTAGTTTGGGTTTCCCCTGTAAGTAGAGTCTGAGGCAAGTATTTGAGCCCAGTTCGTTTATTTGAGGGATGATCCTAGGAAACACTATTAAAGGAGAGTTTAAACAGAGATCTGAAAGGAGGGAGCAAGCGTGCGCCACGGGGAAGCACATTTCTGGCAGAACGAACAGCCAGCGCAAAGGCCCTGAGGCCAGAGTACTTGGTAGACTCACTGTTTGAGTATAGTGAGGTCAGTGAGGCTGGAGTGGCATGAGCAGCGGCAGAGTGGTGGGAACTGAGGCCAGCGGGAAATGAGGGTAAGGTGCAGACAGATCATGGAGACACTTAAGAGGCCTTTTGTTCAGTTCAGATTTCAGAAATCATGTGACCAGGAAGACCTATAGGATCTATTGTAGTGATTCGTCCTTTGAACAAATATTTTGCAAATATTTTGCCTTTCGCAAAGACTTATTTTATCTGTCCATGAATAACCTGATAAGCCATTTGATTATAAAATGTAGTTTGCCTCAGGGTATTAACACTCTGTTGCTTATAATGAGATTCTTCCATTGCAAATGAGACAAACTGTAACATCTCTCAAATGAGCAAGATAGGGTTCCTTGGTCTACATACTTTACAGTAAGGTTTTTGTCAACAGTGCTTCTCTTATTGGCTGAGGCCATGGCAGACTTAATGTTTTATTTAGAAAATGGCCTTCCATAGGGGCCAGGCTTAGGTGCCCCTTTCACTCTCCCTGGTGGAGTTATGTTTGCCCCAAGGTACAACAGGGGCTTTGATTCCAGAGCTCTAATAACCAGAGCTTCTTCACAACCAGACTCTCCTGGACTCTTCCAACCTTGTCACCGTTTCACAACCTGTACCTTCACCTGCATCAGACCAGGTTCTTTCTTTTGCTCACTCTTCATCCTCCCAATGCCATGCCTATTCCTGTGCTTTAAAAAAAATATATTTTTAAAATTCACTTTAAACAAAACAAAACAAAAATGTTCATCCATTTCTCCCCACCCCTCCTCTACCCCCACCTCCTGCAACCACCAATCCGTTCTCTGTCTCTATAAGCTTGGTTTTGGTTTTGGTTTGGTTTGGTTTTTTTGATTCCACATATAAGAGAGATCATACGGTATTTGTCTTTTATTAAAGTAAAGTTGATTTACAGTGTTGTGTTAGTTTCTGGTGTACAGCAAAGTGATTCAGTTATACATATATGTATTTTTTCAGATTATTTTCCTTTATACAAGGTTATTACCTTGTATATCGAATATAGTTCCCTGTGCTGTACACTAAGACCTTGTTGTTTATTTATTTTATATGTAGTAGCATGTATCTGTTAATCCCAAATTCCTAATTTATCCATCCCCTTTCCCCTCTGGTAACCGTAAGTTTGTTTTCTGTCTGTGAATCTGTTTCTTTTCTGTAAATAAGTTCATTTGTATCATTTTTTTAGATTTCACATATAAGTGATATCATATATTTGTCTTTCTCTGTCTGACTTAACTTCGCTTAATACGATAATCTCTAGGTCCAACCATGTTGCAGCAAATGGCGTGATTTTGTTCTTCGTTTGACTTACTTCACTTAGCATAGTACCCTTGAGGTCCATGCGTGTTGTCCCTTTTGATCCTGCCGCTCTCCTTCCTGTGTCTGGACCTACCTTGCCCTTCAGTGATGCCCTCCCAGTCTCCAGTGATAACTGGGTTCTCCGAATTCTTGAGACAACTTTAAGCGCTTCATGGAATCAGATTTTGTGGACGAAAATGATTGTAGAAATGATCTGATTCTGTAGTTTTCCACTTTATTTTGTAAATAACAAAGCACTGGGAATCCCCTGACGGTCCAGTGGTTAGGACTTGGTGCTTTCACTGCCAGGGCCTGGGTTCAATCCCTGGGCAGGGAACTGAGATTCCGCAAGCCACACATGGTGCGGCCAAAAACAACAACAACAAAAGCCCCCAAAGCACTCAGGCCTAGGAAAGCTTCATGATGTGCTGAAAAGTATATATTAGGTTAGTGGCAGATTTTAAACTAGAACCGATGTCCCTAGAATCCTAATCCAGAGTGCTTGCTGTTACACTATGGAATCACATGGTATGTTATTGAGAGACATTCCTGTTTGCACAATTACTCTTATCGTTAAACTACTTATATTAGTTAAGTATCTGGGCCGCCCTAAAGAAGCAAAAAATTAGTGTAGGAAGATGGTTTCTGACCTTGATAATCCTCCCATTTTAAAGGCAAGTGAATTTAGCTGATAGCTGGGTATCTCATCTGGGAACAGATTCACTGACAAAAAGGCCGAGTAGAAAGTGATTCCTTATTTTTTCAATGAGAAGATTCCCTTGCCTGCCCCCCAGAAACCTTTTTCCCCCAAAAGGAATATATAAGCTTTTAGGGCAAAAGATGAAACAGTCAAATATCAGCTTCTACTATTTACTATGTTAAACTAGTTATATACACTTAAAACAACATAATAAGGAAAAATACTTTTTTTCTCACTCTCACAGAACATTTTTATTCTATTTTTTTCCACAAGTGTCTTTGACACCAATCTCTCTCTTATTCTTAGAGCCATTTTTTGAGTCATCAAGCAGATTCCCAAAGTACCTCACCTTTACCTTGTCCCAGTTATTAGAAATATAGCCCCTTTGAATTGTGAATGATCCTGTCACTGGATTTTTATTCTAAGCTACAAGTACCCATCAACCAAGCAATATTTGTTTTTCATTTGTTATGTCATTGTGTATCTGTGATCCCACATAATAACTCACTCACGGCTTTGCTTTTTTAGTAATCTCTAAAAAGGTGTGTTTACAGAGATATCCAGTCCTCACAATTGTGAGGCAATATCCCAGAAATTGTTTTATATTCTTTACCTTTTTTTTTTCCTTTTTCTTAACATAAAGCAGTGCTGTTAGGTTACTTTCTTAAATAGTGAAAATAGAGATAACTGGTACTGATTCAATTCCAGGCTGCTGCACCATCCCCAAATTGTAAATTATTATTCAAAATAAAGTCACCAAGTTAGAAAGAGAAAAACAAATATCGCATATTGACACATATATGTGGAATGTAGAAAAATGGTACCGATGAACCGGTTTGCAAGGCAGAAATAGAGACACAGATATAGAGAACAAACGTATGGGCCCCAAGCGGGGGTGGGGTGGTGGGATGAACCGAGAGAGTGACATTGACATACATACACTAATATGTATAAAACAGATAACTAATAAGAACCTGCTGTATAAAAATAAATAAAATAAAACTCAAATCAAAAATAAATGACAGTGTGTTGGCTCTCACCAGACTTAAAAATAAAGTTTTATGCATAGGAAAAAAATAAATAAAGTCACCGAGAAAGCACCTGAGAATATTAGTCATGATAAGAACTCAAATATAAGGCAACTCTTTTTCTGAGGAGGGGAACGTTTGGCCTAAATTTGGATATCCCCATTCTAGCCTGCGTCCCACACTTCCTCCTAATTGCTATCTTTTATGACATTTGCTCCGATGTGGCACTGAGGAAGTAAGTGAGTCTTTATCCATGCAGCTCCGCAACCCTTCCTGAGGGAGGCCAAGCCCCCGTCCTAACTGCCGTCAACTGTAACACATTCATGCATCAGAAATATCTTTATACTTTCCTACACAAACAATATGCAGAATTGCAGTGACACTGGACTGAGTTGTATTTGCTTAGACTTAGAAGCTGAGAGGGCCAGTGAAATGATGGTGAAATGGGTAGGAGCTTGTTCCTCATTCCGTGTACGTTGACTTCTCCTTTATGATATATATATATTTTTAATTAATTTAATTTTTATTTTTAGCTGCGTTGGGTCTTCGTTGCTGCGCGTGGGCTTTCTCTAGTTGCGGCGAACAGGCTTCTCAGTGTGGTGGCTTCTCTTGTGGAACACGGGCTCTAGTCGTGCAGGCTTCAGTAATTGTGGCATGCGGGCTCAGTAGTTGTGGCTCGCGGGCTCAAGAGCGCAGGCTCAATAGTTGTGGCTCACGGGCTTAGTTGCTCCGCGGCATGTGGGATCTTCCCAGACCAGGGCTCGAACCCGTGTCCCCTGCATTGGCAGGCGGATTCTTAACCACTGCACCACCAGGGAAGTCCAATGCTGTTTTCTTTAAGTTTTAAGAAGTCTCAAAGTTTGGGTTTTAAGAAGTCTCAAAGTCAATTTTAAGGCAAATACTTTTGTTTGTGGAGTAGCTAATACAATAAGTAATACATTTTACATTTCCAAAGTTCAGACGTATGTGGAGGAGATAATTTGTGATATTCTGGACTTTGCTACTAAAAGCGTCCTTTACGTTATAGGTTCAAGGTGCTTAACTTTGTTGGTCGAGATCCACCCCATTAACAATGTGAAGGTTCTAAAAGCAGTGGATAGCTATATTTGGGTACAGGTAAGTGAGCATATCTTTATCATTTATCTCATTAATCAAAAAGCATGAAACCTAGAGGCAGTGGTGTGACAAAGTGCTTTCACACACATTCTCACATTTTCCTCACAGCAATCCAGTGAATGAGTATGGCTGGAATTAACAGCTCTTCCTTTGCAAACATGAAAACCAAAACTCAAACCTAGCTCTCTGTCTCTATTATATCATGGTTTGTCTAACGGTACTGTAATGTTTTTACATGATAAAATATAGAATATCAAAACACATTTAAAGGAAGTTAAAAATGGTTTATCTAATGTGTTCATAGAGTTGACAGATTAAATACCTATGATTAAATGATGTAATTAATCCCTGAATTTATCAACTCTGTGAATCGATGCAGGAGCACTGTGTGTATAACACAAGTAGACTAGATACAGTCAATTCTCGTTACTTGCACATAGAATTTGCAAATTCTACTACCCACTAAAATTTATTTGTTACCCCAAAATCAATACTCATGGTGCTTTCACAGTCATTTGCAGACACGGGCAAAGCAGTGAAAAAATTTTCAACTGATGCACATGTTCCCAGATGAGGTAGAACAAGGTGACACTGCCTTCTTTTTTTTTTTTTTTTTTTTTTTTTTTTGCAGTACGCGGGCCTCTCTCTGTTGTGGCCTCTCCCGTTGCGGAGCACAGGCTCCGGACGTGCAGGCCCAGCAGCCATGGCTCACGGGCCCAGCCGCTCCGCGGCATGTGGGATCCTCCCGGACCGGGGCACGAACCCGTGTCCCCTGCACTGGCAGGCGGACTCTCAACCACTGCGCCACCAGGGAAGCCCGACACTGCCTTCTTGATTCGGTTCTCAGGCTGCAAACAAAGGTTGTTTTCACAGTCAACTTAGTGCCACGTTTTTCACACTCTTTGGCTTTTCTTGGTGATTTCGCTGTTTGAAATGTCCCCCAAGTGTGTTGCTGAAGTGCTGTCTCATGCTCCTAAGTGCAAGAAGCCTGCGAGATTCCTTTCAGAGAACACGTGTGTTAATTAGATAAGCTTCATTCAGACATTATCTTACAGTACTGCTGACTGAGTTCAATGCTACCGAATCAACAGCATATATGGAAGAAAGTGTCTTTTAAACAGGAACACACATTAAACAAAGTTTTGTTTTAATTTATTGACAAAAATGTTGTAACTAGAGGCTCACACGTTCCTATCCCTGTATTTCCCTTGGGAGCAGTGGTTCAGTTTTCAGTGTTTTTGGTGACTTTATGGAACATAACTACCGCAGAGAACAAGAATCAACTATCCGTATTCATGCAGGGTTGATGCACAATTGCCTTGTGTAGCCTCTCCCTCCCGCCACCCACTCCCAGCCTCTGGCTGTGGGTCTCCCTCTTGCAGTGTGTGTTGGGAGAGGGGATTGTCTCTCATGTGCCCAGTCGTCCACTGTCAGCCAGTCCTTACAGTGGTGCACTTCGCCACCACTCCTGGCTTCTCTGTGGGCCGCTGCTCCCTGCCAGACAGGGCCTGGCGTGGAGCTTCTAAGCTGTGTTCCCTCCCCCAGGAAGCCACTCTGTTTACGCTGTCATCAGGGCAGGGCTGACTGTGGGACACTTCCCTTTCCTGGCCTGTTATTTTGGTTTCCTTAGCATCTTTATCCAGGGCTGTGTAGGCAGTGGAGATATTATTGAAGGATGAGGCCAACTAAAAGGTAATTAGAGCGTAGGAAGGAAAAGGTTTTTACAAGTGTATGGTTGCACTACATTGTGAATATATTAAAAATTACTGAATTGTATACTTAATAGTGAAAATTGTGAATAGTGAACGTTGTGTTATGTGCATTTTATCTTAATTAAAAAAAAATTAAGGGGCTTCCCTGGTGGCGCAGTGGTTGAGAGTCCACCTGCCGATGCAGGGGACACGGGTTCGTGCCCCGGTCCGGGAAGATTCCACATGCCGTGGAGCGGCTGGGCCCGTGAACCATGACCGCTGAGCCTGCGCATCCGGAGCCTGTGCTCCGCAACGGGAGAGGCCACAACAGTGAGAGGCCCGCGTATTGCAAAAAAAAAAAAAAAAAAAAAAAAAAAAAAATTAAAAGTACAACATGCCTGATGTCATCTGTAGGCCAAAAGAAAAGTCCCCACCCACATGAAGTGGACCCACACTAATCTTGTGGGCCCATCTCAGTTCCTAGCATTGCTCCCTACTCCTCAGGCTTAGGCCTCTGGAGAGAGAAACTCCTCCAGGCCTCCATCCATGGCAAATCCCCACCTTCTTCCTCTCTGCCTTCTGCTCTCCTTTAGAGAAACACTGTTCACTGTCCATGGAGTTTGGTCCTGCCCTGCGATCTCTCTCCTTTTTCTTACCAGAACGTCCATGATGATTTCCAGTAGTACATTTCCCTGAGTCTACATGTGCAGCTTTGACCCCCTTCATGGAGGCACTTCAGCAAGACAGTCGTGAGTGGGGTCTGGATCCCAATCTGGGATCCTTGGAGAGTTCCCCACCAGCATGATTGCATCTTCCAGATAGTTCCATTGGGTAATTACACACTCGTCTACATGCCTGTAGTACATACCTTCCATCGATGAATATTAATAATCAGAGTCTAGCTCGATATTTACAAGATAAATATTTTCCTAATAGGATATAATTTAATCTATATAGATTCCTACTCACAATGCAGACAAAACAAAACAAAACAAAACCCCACAAAATGTTGCACACTTTTGTAGAGCTCTGTCTGAACCCTGTCTATGTGTATTCTCACTTCTAGGACTTGCTTCAGGGTTGCCTCAAATTAGAAAGAAAAACAACCACCACCTGAATGGAACTTTTAAAATTACGTTTTCACTGATTGCCTCAGAGAGACCAGGCAAAGGTTTAGAACTGGTCAGCACCTTAGTCCAGGTCACAGTCCTAAGCCAGCAGGGTCTGGCCACCTCTGTAGACCCAGGGGAGGCCAAATCTGTAGTTTCTCCTTTTTTTTTTTTTTTTTTTTTTTTTTTTTGCAATACGCGGGCCTCTCACTGTTGTGGCCCCTCCCGTTTTGGAGCACAGGCTCCGGATGCGCAGGCTCAGCGGCCATGGCTCACGGGCCCAGCCGCTCTGCAGCACGTGGGATCTTCCCAGACCAGGGCACGAACCCGCGTCCCCTGCTTCGGCAGGCGGACTCTCAACCACTGCGCCACCAGGGAAGCCCTCTCCTTATTTTGAGGCACTGAGTGTTTGCTCTTCCATTATCTATGTGGTGTCACTCATCATTGCTTCTCCCCAACCCCAGTACACAAAGTATCCTTTTTTTTTTTTAAGATTTTTTTTTTGATGTGGACCATTTTTAAGATCTTTATTGAATTTGTTACAATATTGCTTCTGTTTTATATTTTGGTTTTTTGGCCAAGAGGCATGTGGGATCTTAGCTCCCCGACCAGGGATTGAACCCACACCCCCTGCATTGAAAGGCAAAGTCTTAACCACTGGACTGCCAGAGAAGTCCCCAAAGTATCCTTATTGATGTGCACAATTTCACAAATCAGCAGATAATAATGTCTATATTATTCTTGTAGCTGAATTCTGCATTCCTGTCTATTTTACAGTTTTGAGTTTTTTGCTGTGAAGAATGGTATATAGTTAAAGTTTTGTTTTTCTGAAAGGGAAACTTGACTATAAGCAATTTTAAAAGTTGACCAGTTCTAGGGACTTCCCTGGTAGTCCAGTGGTTAAGGCCCCACCCTTCCACTGCAGGGGGCAGAGGTTCGATCCCTGGTCCGAGAACTAAGATCCTGCATGCCGCATTGTGCAGCCAAAAAATATAAATAAATAAAATTTAAAAAAAGTTGACAAGTTCTATTTCCAATTTGTCATTATGAAAAGTTAGGACACCAGGTAATATATTTTGTCAGAATTTTTCCTAGTCTTTCGAGAGGCTGCAGGCGTTAAAACAGGGACATGGGGCTTCCCTGGTGGCGCAGTGGTTGGGAGTTCGCCTGCCGATGCAGGGGACACGGGTTCGTGCCCCGGTCCGGGAAGATCCCACATGCCGCGGAGCGACTGGGCCCGTGAGCCATGGCCGCTGGGCCTGCGCGTCCGGGGCCTGTGCTCCGCAACGGGAGGGGCCCCAGCAGTGAGAGGCCTGTGTACCAAAAAAAAAAAAAAAAAAAAAAAAAAAAAAAAAAACAGGGACATGAAAAGCTATGTTCTTTCAGTATGCTTTAAAGTTTGGAGGGAAAACCCAAAATTTGCCAGTGGATCTTACCTAGTAAACTGTCTTTCATGTTGCAAAATGAAACTGCTGATTTATAGTTACCCTTTTGATGATGAAAGAATTAAGTCACTGGAGTTATCCCATGGCCAGTTTTCCCTCATTATCACAGCTGACAGTGTCAGGCCTTGTGTTTCTGGCTGCCTGCTTTGTCCTGTGGGCTGACAAATAAGGGTGGGCACAGAGGAGGAGGAGTGGGGTGGATCAAGCCTTTTCTTCCCAGTGGCAGTCGTTCTGTGCTTTGAGGTAAATCCTCCACCACTTGCCACACTGTGATTCACTATCCTTTCCTGGAAAGTCCCTGGTTCTGTTTTGCTTTTTCTCTTGCATGTGGGACTTTGGAAGTTGTCACGGAGAGTACATTTACTTGGCTCTCAAATTAAATACTAGGGTTAGCTGCACAACAGATTATATCAGTCACTCTTTTTTTTTTTTTTTTTTTTTCTCTTTTTGCGGTATGCGGGCCTCTCACTGCTGTGGCCTCTCCCGTTGCGGAGCACAGGCTCCGGACGCGCAGGCCCAGCGGCCATGGCTCACGGGCCCAGCCGCTCCGCGGCATATGGGATCCTCCCAGACCGGGGCATGAACCCGTATCCCCTGCATCGGCAGGCGGACTCTCAACCACTGCGCCACCAGGGAGGCCCCTATCAGTCACTCTTTTTTGGTGCATGTGAAACAGAACTTTCTGCACAAATGTTATTTACATTGTTTCTGATTGGCTTCAGGATCCCATATTCCAAATAGGAAGCACCATCCCTAGAAACGGCTAACACTTTAACCTGTCTAAATGAATTGTGCTGGACCCGTGATCACTCCCCCCCTGGAAAACTGAGCTCCTGAAAGTGTCCCCTTTTCTTCCTTGCTTCCATCTGTAATGTGTGTGTGTGAATGTGATTCGCCTAAACTATTCTGTGGTTCCCAGTCCCTTCTATGGTCTGTAGTAGTATAGTGATGAAACACAACTTTTGAAATAATTGTGTAAGCAAGGTAGTTGCTTATGATTCTGATTAATTTCCTTTTTACAGTTCCTCTACCCACATGTTGAAAGTCACCCTCTACCAGAGAATCATCTGCTACTGATTTCAGAAGAGAAATGTAAGTATATTGTGAGGACTTCGTGAACGGCGCATCTCCCAGTGAAGCGTAGGAAGGGCGTGATGAATCTTCTAGCTGTCCACTCGCCAGTGCTGAGGGGCCACTGACCTTTGATGTCCATTGGAGACCTAGGACTCCTGTGGAAGGGCTTTCCTTCTGTCTCCACTTGTTGTTCTCTTAGGCTCTACCTCCGTAGATGATGGGCTCCTGCATATATGGATTTCCAGCTTGGGCACATGGTAGAATATTTGTAGAACAGTTGTACAGGTCATTTTTGCCTTCTTTAGTCCATCGTTCTTTAAGATGTCTGTCACAGTGGATAACCATGATTGAAGGAGAGAGGCTTAGATGGACAGAGGCAAAGGCATTAGAAGCTAGAAGAGCTCCATGGCAGAACTCGAGGACCCTTGGTAACTTGGGCAAATTCCGATAGAGGCAGATAAGACTGGGACATTGTTTAATGATGATTTCAAGTCGGGGGGAAGGGTGGAGAAAGGACAAACTTCACTGGTGCATCTTATCTAGTAAGCTGTCTTTCATGTTATAAGGTGAAAGTGCTGATTTATAATTAGAAGGACAAGTCTGAGGGGTTAGGATTGTGTTCGCTTCCTATACGCTCGTCCAATAATCTGTCTCACATTTCTGTAAGTAGAACCAGCAGAAGGTACATCTGGCTGAATCTAAATCTCTTACTGAGAAAAATAGACCATCTGCACATCAATAAAGTGTTCAGAGTTCTGTTAATGACCCCTATACAAAGACCTCCCCCTAATATCTGGCATAATGAGTTTTCTCTCTGTTGTTTTCCTATAAAGAGGTATTGGGTATTTGGAAATTGAAGATAAACCCTGCCAAATGATCCCTCATTAGCCCTGTGTAAGACTGATGGTATAGGGGAGGGAAATACTTGTTAAGGGAACCCAGGGGCCAGAAGAGTTCAATGCTTCATGTATTGTTGATACTGAGGAGCAGACTAAATGCTGGACTTGAAACAGACTTAAAGGGAGGGTGGAGAAAGGTGGGTTTTGTTTTGAGCCTTGTGAGATTGCCATCTGTGATAATACTGAGTTTCAGCCAGTTGTTTAATCTGCTTTGCTTTTATAAAAAAATGTTCACAACTGTTAGGTGAAAAAAAGTACTCATATTTTTCATGAAGGTTAAACTCTCTATTGTTTCTTTTTTAAAAGATATTGAACAACTTCATATCCAAGTTACCCAAGAAGATGGAAATAGAGTGGTAAATATTTGAAATTCCTTTCGCTTTAGAGTTTTTTCCCATAAAGAGTGGCATTTCTAGCCTATTAAAGATGGATTGTTATAGAAACATACTACTTTATTTGGTGTCTTTCCAATTATAGACGTGCTTTTGTAACATGTGAAATGATACAAGCTACATGAAGGAGTTGATGATCTCCTTTCTATCTACCTCACCCCCCAATCTCAGTCTCCTGACCTAACTACTGACGGCCTTGTGTGACCTTTCCCATGCCTTGTACCTTGTTCAAGGTTAGGTGTACAGATGCTGGGATTCAACTGCTTTTACCAAAATAGAATCATAATATAAATATTAATTTGATGCTTTTGTTTTTGTTTTTTACTTAATATATCAGGGGTATCCGTATAGGTTTCTAAATAGAGAGGTAACTTTTTTCTCTAATTTTTATACATATATACACATACATACACATAATAAATGGGATCATAGCATATATGCTAAGGTTCTATATAGTTCAGTTTTCTTTTCTTTTTTGCTTGTTTTCTACTTCTCCCTTGCCTTTTCACCTCTAACTTTTGTTCACAACCTGGTGTGTATCCTTTCACACTTTTCTCCATACCTATATGTCTCCCATCTCCACCCCTGACACACCCAGGGGTTTGTTTATTATTCACTCCTTCCTCATTCAACTTTGTGGAATTACCTACAAGCACCCTAGAGCAGCTCAGTTCATTGTCTTTAGAAGTACGAATAGTCCCTGGCATGGCTGTGCACAGTTTTGTCACCATTCTCCCATGGATGGATATTCACTTGACTGCCTTTTTTCCCCCTTTTATTTGTTTGCATTACAAATTGTCTCAAATGTTTTTAGCTTTACATGTTTGGTACACGTGTTTCTCTGGGTTAAATCCTCAGGGATGGATAAGTGGGTTGATGGTTATATGCATTTAATAAACTTCAGCAGATTTTGCCAGATTGCTTTCCAAAAAACTTGTAACACTTCAGTTTTGCAAGCAAACTATAAAAGTACCCTTTCCCTCTATCCATACCAGTAATAGATGTATTTGCCTTTTAAAAAATCCAGTCTGATGCGTTTAAGTTGATATCGTTATTATTCAAGGTTGTGTTTCCCTTAATATTGATGAGGCTGAGCATCTTCTTTGCTTATTGGCTATGTGAATTTGTTTTTCTGACAATTGCTTAGTTATATCCTTGTCTGTTTTTTCCTGGGTTGTCTTTTTCTTGACAGTTTGTGTGAGATCTTAATATATTATTGATATTAAAATTATTTCCTTCAATATTTAAATAGTCTGCATCGAAATAGTCTTTCTCTGATTTTAATTTTAAATTATGTGAACAAAATTGAAATGGGAGATGGCATTTATTAATTATGTATCTATGATTGAAAGCATCAAATCAAGAGGCCTGGCTGGAAAATGACCAGAAAGTATGTGGCTGGAGCTCTGGGCCACTAGTGGCTGAGTGGATGGCAGGGCAAAGACAAGGCCAGTGGTCAGAAAAGGGTCAGGCCAGAGAGGAAAGACCAAGGTGCAGAATCCCAAAGCCAGCAATGAGAATTTAGAGGAGAGAGTTAAATAAACAAGTTGGGGTCAGGAAGTGGAAATGGACACAGACAGGCTGGTTAGAAGAGGGGTTGGGAGCCATGAGAGACACTGCAGAGAGAGAGAGGCCAGGAGGCACCTGTCAGAGCCCAGGAAGGATTCTCCTGGCCAAGCAGTACAGTCTCAGCACTCCCTCATCCACATGTGCCCTTCTGGGAGGCACTTCTGCCCTCATTCTTTTTGTTTGTTTGTTTGTTTTTGTTTTGCGGTACGCGGGCCTCTCACTGTCGTGGTCTGTCCTGTTGCGGAGCACAGGCTCCGGACGCGCAGGCTCAGCGGCCATGGCTCACGGGCCCAGCCGCTCCGCGGCATGTGGGATCCTCCCGGACCGGGACACGAACCCGTGTCCCCTGCATCGGCAGGCAGACTCTCAACCACTGCGCCACCAGGGAAGCCCCCTGCCCTCATTCTTAAAGGCTTAGATGACAGCTTCATAAAGCCATGTGCAGGTCTGTGTAATCATCACAACATCCCTACACCATAGAGGTGGTATTATAATTATCCCCGTGTTTACAGGGAACACGACAACCTAGCCTCACAGAGGTGAGGAAGCTCTAGAGAGGGACAGAACTGCGATGTGAACCTGGTTGCCATGTTCCGATGATCATGTCCTTGCTAGTATAGGCCTTTATCTGAGTGTTCCCAAATCTACCCTAACCTGAACAATTTCAGAAAAATGGAAACAAGACGGGTTCCCCAAAGTTAAGAGTCAGATAGGTACTGTACTCTTGGATCTTTTTCCAGCAAATTTGGTGGAACTAGGCAAACAAGAAACAGAGGTGTATGATTCTGCATGCCCTGTCCTTCCTTGAGTTCCAAGTTAGCCTCATTGGAGAAATCCCATTTAGGATTAGAGAGGTTGAGGTATGACTATGGACCATTCTGATGTTCCCTTTTTCCCTTATTTCTTCTACATCAACTTGTCTTCATTATTTACTCATCTGTCCCGATATAGATTACCTTTGCTTGATGAGCAGTTTTGAGGAAAGTGAGTTCTTAATTCCTTGTATTATTACACTTATCATGTCCTTGGCAGTTTACCCTTGCATACCCTATTTCATTTTCCTTCTTTTGACAAGTATTCCTTGAGTACTTCTACATGCTAGAAACAGTCAAGCCACTGAGAATGTAAAGGTGTTGTAGAAGAGTGCATACTCGTTGGGGTAGACTTATAACATTCATTAAAATGTAATTGTAATAGAAGCATGCCAGAGCACCATAGGAATACAGAGATGGGGAGCTTTGCCTTCATCTTGGGAGGTGAGGGAAGGATTTCTACAGGAGGCAATGCCTAAGTTGGGTCTTGAAGGATGAATAGTTAAGTATTGCTGAGGGATGGGCAGTATCATCATGCTCATTGTGGAAGACATAAAGGTAAGAAGCATGGCCAAAGACACATGAAGAGTTTATGGCAGATCTAGGATCATTGCCCAGAGCCCTCCTCTCCCAGGCCTGAGTTTTCCCTTGGCCTAACAGTCTCTCCCTTTGGTGGTAAAGCCCTCCAGACTGCAGATACCTGAGTGGGTTATGTCCAGCATAGGAAGCTCCGAATCTTGTGTTAGCACAGCTGTTGGTTTGTGGTAGGTGTGGCCTTGCCTTCAGCAGCCCCAGCCTGTCTGCCAAACTAAGAATGAAAATAAGATAGTTTATTGCAGAGTGTTTGTGAAGAGCAAGTAATGAAATGATGCCTTAAATCTTTTTTGGAAAGACTTTCCATGTGTATGTATTGGCGGTAGGGGCTACTAAAAATAAACTGGAAGTATTTACATGTATTATAAAGATAGAATAAGCAAAATAATTATGAAACCCAGATATGTTCTCCTTTAAAATAGTTATTTATTTCTAAAATCTCTTTACCTCCTCAGGTAATTAAAAATTCTGGCCATCTCCCAAGACAGAGAGTAGCCGAAGATTTTGTTTGGGCTCAGTGGGATATGTCAGAGCAGAGATTATACTACATCGATCTGAAGGTAAAAACTAGTCCACTGGCCCTCCTTTTTGTGGGAGTATTTTAATTTTGACATTATCGTTATTGTAATTTATTAATTACTTCATTTGCATTGATGGGGCGGTCGGCAAAAGTTGATGAAAAATAATGAAAAGGTTTTCATTACTGTTTGATTTTTGGCTGCTTCCTTTTCTCTCTCTCTTTAAACTAGTGTTTTTGTTGATTTTTTGTTCATTTGCCACGTACTCTGTTTTCTTTTTTAGAAATCAAGGAGTGTCTTAAAATGCATCCAGTTTTATGCTGATGAGCACTTTAGCTTAATGGTAAGTCCAGAAAATGATGGGGCTAAGGAACTTTTACAACCCATTGACCCTTTTAAAGAGAGTTATTATCATCAACAGCATCTTAACATTCCTGGTCTTGTTTTTTACTCACTTGTATGAGCAAGTAAAATAGTTCTTGCCATCTCAAGACTTCAATTCTGTAATAAATGCAGTTAATATAGATTATTAGAAGAGCACACACAGTAAATTTCTGCTAACTGAATGCCTCATATTAAAGAAAAATGGGTAAGAGTGAGTATCAGTGGGAGGTAGTAGGCGTGGTTAATAGTAGGTAGCTTTAGGTGATTAGGCATCATTTGATCCAAAAGAACATGTGATGGTGGATTGAGCATAAGGCAAAAAGTCAATGAGAGGGCTTCCCTGGTGGCGCAGTGGTTGAGAGTCCGCCTGCCGATGCAGGGGACGCGGGTTTGTGCCCCGGTCCGGGAAGATCCCACATGCCGCGGAGCAGCTGGGCCCGTGAGCCGTGGCCGCTGAGCCTGCGCGTCCGGAGCCTGTGCTCCGCAACGGGAGAGGCCACAACAGTGAGAGGCCCGCGTACAAAAAAAAAAAAAAAAGTCAATGGGAGGGTAGAGTTCAGTCAGTACAAATCCAGAACCACTCCTGGAAAAGCTGTTGGGAGTGCCAGCCTTGTAGTGAGGAGTCGCAAACATCTTTCTCTGCGATGCACAGAACATTCTTCTTCTTCTTGACTAGGGTTAACGTTGGTGTCTAATACCGATTGATGTCATACCATTACAAGAATTTCACTTGCTCCTGCTACCCCCTTCTTTGGACTCGCTCATTCTCTTCCTAAAGACACCCAGTCCTTCCCTCCTTACGTGATCATCGGTGTCTTGTAAAAGTCGACTTCCAACTGGCTTACTATAAAACCCATTTATGGTAGTCCAATCTGAAGCAAAGTTTGCCTTTTGAGAAATAAATACACATCAAGCTTGTGATGTATGTAAACTCCAGAGTGTTCCCAGTGGACTTTCTGTCTGTGGATTTGGGGGATATCCTCTGAAGATAATGCTGGTTAAAGGAGCTCTTCATCATTAGGCAAGCACAGTGTTGTCAGGTTTGCACTGGTGTCCAGAACTATCATCCCTTAACTAATGTCATTTTTCACTTGGTTTTCTCCTGATTTTTTTGACAGTTTGAAGCACCCTTGGACGTATCATTAAGTGAGTCAGGATTCAAGTAAGTTACTCGTAGATTACTATTAATTTTTATAGACACTTGTGGGCAGAATGATTATATAATATTTATACCTAATCTGTGGTATGCAGATAAAAGGATAGTTTGATATTCTGTGTGTGTGGGGGGGTGTCATCTTTTCTGTTTCTGTTCTCTATAGGGAATATAAACAATGTTATCAAGCATGAGCACAGGGTTTTTCCATGGAAAGTCAATCATATTGATTTTTCTTAGTCATTTATTTCTGCAGGGTGTCTCCATTTATTTTGATCTATGGAAGTGCCCTTCTCCCTGTGATTCAATAAAAGTATTCGATGAGTCAGAGAGAGAGCTACGTTTAGAATCAAACATCAAAACCCTTTTCTTGTTGCTATCAAGGAGGATATTGCAGGTCAATCCACTTATAGCTCAGCTGAGACTATTGCTTTACTTTTCTTCCTGTTTTCCTTTTTACACAAAAGGTGAGGTTTTTTTCCCCCAGATTATTTTACATGTAGTAAAAGCATGAGACACTTTTGAAAAAATAGACACAAGGCCATAACTGCACAGAAGAAATGAAAGTCGTCTTGAATTAATGGTAATCTCAAACTGTTACATATTTCACTACCTTTATTTCATCCTATATGAATATTCAGTTCTGTCCATTGTGAAACATAATGTCAGAATTACTCTAAAATCAAAAAAAATTATAAAAACATAAGTTGAAAGGAATATATATATTTTTCTCTATTGCCAGGCCATGCCATTTATGTAACATGTATTTTTAAAAATTACTGTTTTATAGTTTGTTTTTTTTTAAAACAAAAAGACATATCATCTACTGGAATTTCTCGAGGACATGTCTCTACTTCTGTGGGTAAATTATAGCGGTTACTCACATCCTTTATGAGGGAACTTATTTGTAAATGCATTTATGTTCTTAGACTTGTCAACTTTGGATATGATGATCTTGAAGACCAAGAGAAATTATCCAAACACCCAACCTTGTGTGTTTTTACCAACCATACAGGTAGAACCGGGTTGTATTTATCAATTTACTTAATTATACTTGAGTTCCGTACATTTAGCCATTGTTTAGCTATATTGATCTTGAAAATAAAATATAATAGGGCCACACTCTTACATAAGTGATTATACGGATATTTACATACCAAATTACCTTCTCCACTGTAATTGTATACATTTGCTGTCTGTATAAAAGAAGCCACAGTCAGATTATTGTTCTAATAGTTAGTTTTTGTATTATTGTTCTAATAGAGGGGATAGATTCATATTTAATCAAGCTACATTTTCTCACCTGCTCCATTTTTAACAAATGGCATACGATGATCGGGATGCTTTTTGTGTCAGGCTTACTGATGTTTAGGTTCTAAACCTATGTGCTTAGCTGCTTTAAGAGCTATATGCTATAACCTGAGCTGACAATCAGAGCTTCACATAAAATTGTTAGTGTACAGTATTCCATCTCTTAACACCTGTTTATTGTAGATAGAGAAAATAGAGAGGGAAAAAAATGCCTGACAATGAGAGGAGAGCAGTATGATTACAGTCAATGAATCTGGTGGAAAAACTGCTCATTAACTGTAATAATCATCTAAATAATCAACTCTAATAACTAAATCTCATAGCCATTTTTTTTTTTTTTTTGGCTGTACACGGGCCTCTCACTGTTGTGGCCTCTCCCGTTGCGGAGCACAGGCTCCGGACGCACAGGATCAGCGGCCACAGCTCATGGGCCTAGCCACTCCGCGGCATGTGGGATCTTCCCGGACCGGGGCACAAACCCGTGTCCCCTGCATCGGCAGGCGGACTCTCAACCACTGCGCCACCAGGGAAGCCCTCATAGCCATTTTTAACATCCCAACTTGAGTGGACAGTTACCACTTAAGTAACGCTTAGACTAAAATTGCTTTCCTTTAAAGCCAAATTATGTGGTATTCATTGAGCTGACATTTATGGAGCACTTACTGTATGCTGGGTGTTGGGGATACAGTGGTGAGCAAAACTGACCTAAACCTTTTTTAGTAGAGAGTTACTATTCAGTATGGATGTTAGACGTTAAATAAGTGCACACGTAGTATTTGAATAGAGTCATGGTACATTTTATGAATGAGAACTACAGGAAGCCATGAGAGCATATAACAGATGTTTAATGGAAGCTACTAATATCTCCAAATATGTTCTAGTCCAGCCAGTACCTTTCATTTTACAGAATGAAAACTGAAAATTGCTTCCTTTCCCACCTCACTCCTTCAAAATCCATCCTATAGTTTTTCTGTCCATCCAGGGTCTCCCTCAGCCTTGTAAGTCCCTCTATAAACCAGTCTTGGGGAGTTTAGGGCAGGAAATGATATTTCCCTTGAGACTTGAAGGATGTATATGAACTAAGAACAGGGTGACTGAAGTCGAGTGAGCAAGAGGGAGAGTACTGCGAGATCGTTGAAGAGGTAGGCAGGGGCTAGGTTGTACAGGGCCTTGTAGACCATGGAAGGGTTTTAGGTTTTATCTTAAGAGTCATAAGGTCATTAAAGTTTTTTTTTTCTTCTTAGGACGACCTTTTATTTTGAGAATGCTCAATTGTACAGAAAAGTTCAAGAATATAATGAACATCCATGTACCTTTTACTTAAATAATCATAACATTCACAATGCTTTATCCTTTGCTTTATCATTCTCCTCTTAAATAGATAGCATTTTTTTCTTTTTGACTAAATCATTAAAGTAAGTTGCAGCCACCATGATACTTTACCACTAAATAATTCAGCATGTATCTCCTTAGGTTAAGGATACTCTTACATGATCTCATTTCCATTATCACTGAAAGAACTTAGCTACATTAATCAGTAAACTATTACATATTCAAATTTCCATAATTGTTTTTTAAAAAGTCCTTTTCACGTGTATGCATACACATGAATAGATCCATGTACGCATATCACTTTTAAAAGATTCACGCGTTACATTTGGTCGTTTTGTCTCTGCAGTGTCGTAACGTAGACCGATTCCCACCTCCTATCTTTTGCCCCTCTTTTTCTCTTTTTACAACATGGACATTTTGAAGAGTCCAGGCTATTTGCCTTGTGGAATAGCTCACATTCTGGATTTGTCTAATCGTTTCTTTGTGGAAGTATTTAACTTCTTTCTCTTTCCTTTACATTTTCTGTAAGTTGGAAGTTAGGCCTAAGGCGTTGTTAGACATAGGTTAAACATTTTTGGTAAGAATATTTCATAGGTGATGTTGTGAACTTTATTTGCACCAGATCAGGAAACGCGTAATGTAAGGATGTCCTACTGTTAGTGACGCTAAGTTTGGTCATGTGGTTAAGTGGTAACCACTGCCTGTCTCCCTTGAAAAGGTACATTTCAACCTTTGCGTTAATAACCTGTGAGGTGATACTTTGGCATTAAATTACTATCCTCTTCCCCAACAACTTTTCATCTGGTGGTTTTAGGGTCCATTGACGGTCCTTCACTGAAGTGTTCTAAGTGGGTAGTGACATGATTAGATATGTATTTTGAAAAGATCACTGTGGCTGCTGTGTGAAGAATAGTTCAGAGGACGCAAGAGAAAAAGTGGGGAGATGAGCAGTTAGGATGAGGTGTAGTCATATATTTGAGATGAGGCTTGATCTGGGATGGGCAGTAGAGGTGGAGAGAACTAGGTGGGTTTGAGATGAATTTTGGAGATGGAACTGAGGAGACTTGCTATGAATTAGATGAAGAGGAATGGTTCTCAGGCTTCTGGCACAAGCAAATGGGTCAACAGTGGTGCCATTTACTGAGGTACAGTGGTTTTGGTGGGGCTTAGAAAGGGAGATTGTGAGTTTTGTTTTGCACATGTTAACTAAGAGACCTGGAGCTTAGAAGGGGAGTCGGGACTGGAGATGAATAAGTGTGGAAGTTGTTAGACCATAGCTGGCATTTGAAGCCGTGGGAAGGGTAAAGGATCAAAAGGGAAGAGGTTTAGGAATTAGATCTGGGAGCAAAAATATATAAAAGTTAGGTGGAACATCCAAAGAAAAAGGAGAAAGTATGGGGAGAGAAGAGGAAAACCAAGTGAGGTGTTATAGCAGCCAAGAGCAGAGGGAGTTTCATAAAAGAGAGTGACTATTAGTAGGTGGTGAGAGGTGGAGTCCATTGGGTGTAGCTGCGTGGAGGTCACTGTGAGTGGTTTGTGCTGGATGATTGAGGTGAAATCCTGATTGTGATGGGTTAAGTGTCATGTGGAGTTGAAAAATTATAGCAGCATGTGCAGGCATGAGAGACGCAGCAGCTGAAAGGGAAAGTGGGATTTAGGGAATATCATGTTTTTTTTTTTTTTTTTTTTTAAAGCAGAGGATGCTCTTTTATTTTGTTTATTTATTTATGACTGTGCTGGGTCTTCATTTCTGTGCAAAGGCTTTCTCTAGTTGTGGCAAGTGGGGGCCACTCTTCATCGCGGTGCGCGGGCCTCTCATTGTCGCGGCCTCTCTTGTTGCGGAGCACAGGCTCCAGACGCGCAGGCTCAGTAATTGTGGCTCACGGGCCCAGTCGCTCTGCGGCATGTGGGATCTTCCCAGACCAGGGCTCGAACCCGTGTCCCCTGCACTGGCAGGCAGATTCTCAACCACGGCGCCACCAGGGAAGCCCCGGGAATATCATGTTTTGAGACAGAAGGGACTCCAGTACGTTTGAATGCTTACAGGATATTTAGTGGGAAAGAAAAGATGACAATACACAGCAGAGAGGAATGACCAGTAGAGCAAATTTGCTTAGAAGGTGGGATGTAATGGGATCCAGAGCTCATGTGGTGGGACCAGGGTTGTACTTGACTACCTTGTACTTGACTTTAAATCTGTTGGATATAAATAATCATTTTAGGCTTTTATTCTATGAAGCTTTTATTCCTTCTTATTTTATTCCCGTAGGCATGTCTCATGAACCGTAGCAGCTTAGAAATAGGCTATCTATGACATATCTTAAGAAATAAAATGTTAGGTTAATCTGGCACGAGATGTGAAAGAGTGGGTTTTTTCCTTTCTCAGCAACATCGAGGAGAATAGCAAATGAGCCTTGCTTTTCGCAGTCAGCTTTGAAATAGAAAAAATAAACCTGTTTCAAATGGGATGCTTCCAGATTTACAATGAAATAAACCAGAGAAGCACCCTTTTGCCTTTCAACTAAGAAGTTGTCAGTTCATGTATTTCCCAAATTACTTTTCAGAAATAACTTTTTAACCTTTGTTGTTAAAACAAACAAATACCTACTTCAGCAAAGTAGGAATGGAGAAGAGAGCAAACAGTCTAATCCCTATATGGCTCCCTCTATAATAGGGAGCTTAATTTTACACTGGTGTGAAGAACAGAAAACATGGTTCATGAAAAAAATATAAGTAGACTCAGAGCTTTTTACAAACTCAACTTATTTCGACTATTTACATTAATGCTGATGCTGTAATAACATTGGATGTTCAGTTGTCACATACTGGTCATCGGGAGCTACTTTGTCCTTTCAGCATTACTTTTTACATTCTTGAAAGCATCTTTGTCCTGAATTTTCCTGCCCTAAGAAATGATATCTGCTACCTTCCAGGGAGTTAGAGGTTAAAATCTGGAGGCTGCTCATGAGAGTTGGTGATAGGCAAAGTGCTGATGTCAGGACACTTAAGTGTTAAGATTATGAGTTTGTATAGATTTTTCTAATAAATTTTTTACAAATCAGGGACCTCCTAAAGAATTGAAGGAAAGAAAATACACTCCCTATCCGATAGTCAACCCTGAAGCTGTACTTAGAGTTCTCCTGTGTGTTCTAAGTCCATGGTGGCTGTAATTCTTTCTTGTGCACCACCTACTGGGAGGTAGTGAGGGGTGAAAAGTGTAACTTCTCCTTCCTGTACATATAATTGCAAGAGTTGCCCTTCACAAGTTCCCAGAATTAGGCCTGTGTTTTAGCATTTTATAGAGCCTTTTACAATGAGATAATTTCCCTTGGAAAACTTTGTCCATAATAGCTTTCATTGTCCAAATGGTTTCCCCCAGGCTAGCCAACTTTGAGATGTTATCTTCATCATTGATGAATATTCATTACACATCTCTGGGTATGCCATTAAGAGCGTGCTTTGTTTTTTCAAACTCTGACTTCCCCCAACTTGTAAATAGCAGCAAAATTATTCTGAAATAATAATAATAAAGCAGCTAACCTTTATGACCAGCTATAACTTCTTTGCCAGAGCTTTATACATATTACCTCATTTAACACTCACATTAGAACCATTCGAAGGAGGTTCTATGTTTTCCTTATTTACAACTGAGGAAACTGAGGCTTAAAGAATTTAATTAATATGACTCAGGCAAATTTAAAAAATACTGATGCCTGAATCTCACCCCAGAGGTTCTGATTTAGTTGATCTCAGGTGGAGCCTAGGCATCTGTGGGCCCAGGTAATTTTAATGTACTTTCGAGTTGAGAACCAGTGCTCCAGAGCTATGTTGTCCAAGAGGGTAGCCACTAGCCACATGTGCCTATTTAAATTTAAGTTATTAAAATTAAATAAAATTTAAAAGAATTTCCTCAGTCACATTAGCCATCCTTTAAGTGCTCAGTAGCTACATGTGGCTAGTGGCTACCATTTTGGACAGCACAGATATCGAACATTTCCATTATCAAAGAAAATTCTAGAGATGGGACAGCTTTTCAGAGCCTGTGCACAGCCCATTTCCCCTTGTTGTGTCTTTTTTTCCCCCTTTGGGATTGGGAGAGGGGACTAAGCCACAACATAACTATTTGGAGATATTTGCTTATGAGATCTGAATATGGTTCTTGGTGTATGTAATTAGGTTAGTTTATTCTACATCTCACTTTAACTTTCTTCAAAACAAGAAAAATGATAACCTGAATTCTCTAAAGGATGGTGTGCCGAGGATTTTGCTAGAATGGAGGTTATGATCTTCCTTATATTTTTGACATTTCACGTTCATTCCTCAGGGTAGATTCCTAAAAGAAGAATTACTGGGTCAACAGGTGTGAATATACTTAATCCTTGGCAAAACTGTTTTTCAGAGAGATTGTACTAATTCACTCTTTCATTACTATTATTTGAGAATGTTCTTCCTACTGCTCGACTGACAGAATTGATTATCATTTTTAAAACTTGGCTAATTTGAAAGGAAAAATGTGGTGCCTTGTTTTAATTCTTATTTCTTTATTACTAGAGAGGATGAAGTTTTAACTCCGTTTGCTAAAAATGCTTGTGATCATAGAACGTAAAAGAACAGGATAAACCAGTAGGGTTTTTGCTGGTAGTATGTTTACTGTATAAAAGTAGTCAAAGTGGTACAAAGGACTTTTGTATCTCTTATAATTACTATTTTTGTATCTGCTTTAGTATAGCATTATTTTATTCTTAGCAAGTCTGCTGTAATTTTAAAGAAAAGGTATTATCATTGTGTGGTCATTAAGCATAGCAGTAATTTTAAATCTAACAGAATTGTTACCTTTTTTTTTTTTTTTTTTTGCGGTACATGGGTCTCTCATTGTTGTGGCCTCTCCCATTGCGGAGCACAGGCTCTGGACACACAGGCTCAGCGGCCATGGCTCACGGGCCCAGCCGCTCCGCGGCATGTGGGATCCTCCCGGACCGGGGCACGAACCCGTGTCCCCTGCATTGGCAGGCGGACTCTCAACCACTGCGCCACCAGGGAAGCCCCAGAATTGTTACTTTTTTATCTGATAAAGTTATTCTTTTTTGTTGTTTTGTGTTGAAAATATTGCAGTGAAATGAATTTCTAACAATATGTGGCAGTCTTAAAAGTCATTAAAAGAGTCACAAAGGATAAATATTATAACAAAATGCTTAAACATGTCCTTAAATAGCCTTCTTAGGGAAAATGGGCCTTTTGTTCCTACCATGATTTTTGATAAAGGAACTCTAGTGGAGTATGGTAGAGGAAATATTGCAATTCACTGAGTAGAATAATGATTGAGTTCACACAGCTAGTTAATATTCGCTCTGGGACTAGAACCCAGGTTTCCAGGCTCCTTGTCAAGTTCCTTTCCAGCCTGGAAATCTCCTATTTCAGGTGATCACATAAATGCTAGCATTAGAATAGAGCTATCAGTTTAAGCATAATGCCTTCATTTGTAGGTCATTGATGGACTTACCTAGTCTGTCCAGGTGGCAACAGCTGCTAGAGGTGATGGACAGTTTTACACATTGAAGCAGGTGGAGAGGCTGAGGTTGTTCTGGAGTGGTGGGCTGAGTGGGTGTGGTCAGGGCTCATCTGGAAAGGCCACTCTATGCCAGGAGCTCTCCTCAGTGACCCAAATATGGATGGGGACAGGCGCACACACCACACTTGCTCTTGTTGCCCCAGTTTGCTTTCCATTCTAGATAAAGAAGAACACTGGAAACTTTCTGTAAATAGGAGACACATTTTTGATAAACTGAGGTCCATAGCTATTAGCAATGGCTGGAAAGCAAGCTAAAAAAGGGCACAGGGGAGTATATGTATGTAAAGAGAATCTCGTGAGGCTTTGTAAACTTCTCTAGGTTCCTGTGATTTCATATACAGAAGTCTCTCTCTCTTCATTTTCCTAGCCTTCAGTAACCTACCACAATAAATTGCTTATAGTGTGTGCTGAGTAATTGTTGAATTGAAATTTCTTAGCAACTTGTTAATAGTCCATTTCTAGAATTTGGGAATAATCTATGAGGTAAATTGAGGCAGAACATCTAAAGGAATAGCAGTAAGGTTAAGTGGCTTAGGAAACTTTCTATTTGTCTACGATTCTTTTAAGCTTTACTAAATACCTTCTTCCTTCTAGGAAGTTTGTGTGTATGTTACTGCCCGAACTTTGACTCTTGGGAACAAATCACGTATTCAGTGCTTTACTTTCATAAAGGTACTTTTCATTTATTTTTTTACTTTTACATAGTCATTTTTTCCAAATAGCAGCAAAGTAGATAGACTTTAAAGTCTTATTACCTTGTAACAAATTCAATCAGTACATTGTATATCTGTATACCTATATAATACATATTTCCTGAAGAAATTCATGAATGATGAATATTAAGTTAGCTAATTATTTTTATATTACATTTAAAATAATATTTTGTAATACATTTTTTTCTTGACCTGTGTCTTTTTTCTAAGCCTGTAGACCAGTGCTAAGGGGTGTATTTGCCCAAAGTGTGTGTGTTTGCTTTTTTATTATTACCAACTGAAAGGTACCAATAGATTTAACTTACAAAGGTACATAGGGTTTTCTTTAAAAGCTTCCATGGTCTCCTTCCTTAACAGGTCTTAGTCCTAAGATACATTTATTTCATCTCATACATCTGTGGCCCAAGAAATTGATATGTCAACAGTCAGCCTTGGGGACAGGAGTAAAGTGCCCAAACTTTTCTAGCTCTGTAGTTGGTCACAGAGTGCCCTTTAACAGTTTTAGCCTGAACCATACTAAAGAGTATTTATTTCGCTTGTTTAGTTCCTTAAAATTAGTATTTATATAGTACATACTGTGGGTAGAGTTAAAATTGCTTAAAATTAGAATTTTCAAAACGAAAAAAAATTTATGCCAGGTCACACCAGAGTTTATTCTGCAGGAGTGCCTAATAGTACCTTCAGAAGTTAGAGATTAAAGTAAAAGAGTTGAATAACGTAATAACAAAGAAAGTAAAAGTAAATTCAGAAGACCTATATCTATGCTTTAATAGTACAAATCTGATATTTGTGGAACGTTTTCATACATTTTTCTAATGACTAATGATTAAAGCCAGAAAATAAAACTTTTCTGAAAGTTTTATTAAGAGCTAATAACCATGATTAAGAGTTAGAAGAGTGGAGAGTGAAGCCCAACACTACACTGAGTTTAGTAGATAGTCTAACACCCTTTCTGAGTCACAGTGAGATTCCTAAGTGATTCAGAGAAGCCTCTGAGGGCCTTAATGACTGCAAGAGTGTGGCAGTGAACCTTGAGGCACGAGGGCCAATGAGCCACCTGGTCTCCTCCACCTCTTGGATCCTTAAGTAGATTTCTTCAGGTCCTTCTATCCCAGCACAACCACCACCTTTTAAGGTCTAAGATGATACGTAAGCCCAGAACAACTACTGGCTTGTGACTGCACTCAGGTGATCCGTCTTCAATGCTGATTTTTGGAGAATGATAGGGAACCATGAGCTCTAGGGCTCCAAAGACACTTGCTCTGTCAGTCTCACAGTTACTAAATGTGGAGAGTATGACATGGAGTCACTGCCTTGGGTGGAACTCCAGCTCTTTGTTTCTTAACATCCTTTCTCTGGCTTCATGTTCTCTCTCCACAGGGCACGGCAAGACCTTCACTGCTACTCTTGGGCGTGTTGACTCCCGTGTGACAAAGGGCATTACTTTTCTCAGCCTTGGTGAGTGAGAGGCATAGGCGTCTCTCTGCTCCGTCTCTTCCTTCCAGTACCTGTTATGCCTCATTTTCCTGATGCCTCTTTGGGACTCAGGTTGTGATGACTATGACTGACCTTTTGAAGCCAGATAAGGGAAGGTTTTCTCTGGAAACCACCCCCCCCAAAAAAAAATCAGCCTTTTGGCAGAGGGGCGAGGCAATGCATCTCCTTCCTTAGGGAACCTAGGCTGTGGGCTTTCTTATGTTTTTAGTAACAATCCTAAAAAGCCGTTTGTTAGTATAAAAATGATGACAATGAGCGAGAGGTTTCCTAAAAGCCTATGAGAAATAATACGTGATGTTGTCCCTTGATTCTAGAGAGACAAAGGCCCTTGAGAAATTGTCTGTTCCCTATTGGTAATTGCTAAAAGCTTCTGAGTCCCATAAATTATTTATGGATCAGCTTGATTGAGTTGTTTTTCACTGAGTAAGTATGGTAAAGGGAACTTGAGTATTTGGCTTAAACATAGTGAGTCTGTAATGAAGAAAATAAGGAAGGGGTTTATTGTACCTCCCTGCTGAAAGCTGCTGTTCTGTGCCAGTTGGGATGAGGGGCACAAACCGGTTAGCACAAAACTAAACAGAACTGTTGTTTGCCTGCATATGGGGTATGGCACTATATATATATATATATATATATATTTTTTTTTTTTTTTTTTTTTTTTGCGGTACGCGGGCCTCTCACTGCTGTGGCCCCTCCCGTCGCGGAGCACAGGCTCCGGACGCGCGGGCTCAGCGGATGGCTCACGGGCCCAGCCGCTCCGCAGCACATGGGATCTTCCCGGACCGGGGCATGAACCCGCGCCCCCCGCATTGGCAGGCGGACTCCCAACCACTGCGCCACCAGGGAAGCCCTGCCACAATATTTTAAAAAGAAAAGCTTCAGGTTTAGAGCAGATGGATTCTTTAATATTTTCTTTCCCTATTTCCCAGCCCAACTACTATCATGACAAAGGTTTAGGAAGGTGTTATGTGAAGGGACTGGGCAAAGTGAGAACCAAAGTGATAAAGATGATAAAGATATTTTTTTTGGTCTTTTTTAATCGAAGTATAATTGATGTACAATAGTATATTAATTTTCGGTGTACAAATAGTGATTCAATATTTTTATAGATTATACTCCATTTAAAGTTATTACAAGACAATGGCTATATTTCCTTGTGCTGTCCATTTTTATACATCGTAGTTTGTACCTCTTAATCTCCTACCCCTATCGTGCCCCCCCATTCCCCCTCTTCACTGGTAACCACTCGTTTGTCCTCTATATCTGTAAGTCTGCTTTTGTTTTGTTATATATATTTGTTTGTTTTATTTTTTAGATTCCACATGTAAGTGATAACATAGCGTATTTATCTTTCTCTGTCTGACTTATTTTACTGAGCATAATACTCTCTAGGTCCATCCACCCTGCTGCAAAAAAAAAAAAGATTTTTATTTTGAATGATACTGTTGATGAGGAGACATATCTTATGCTAAGTGGGCCAGCATGTGCCAGTTTTTAATATGAGCTCTGAACCTGTGGGAAGTTGCTTTAGAGAGGCCTGCTTCTACTGCTTCCTGTGGTAAGAAGGATAAATACAAGGTTTCCTGGGTCTGAGACTTGATTCTTATCAGAAATCCTTTATCAGCATCCCATCTGGAGAGTGATGTGGGAAACTCTCCACTAAAACAACTTAGCCTTTTGTGAGGTCAAAGGTATCATTCCTCTTCTTACCCCTGGGAATGACTCTTGAAAAGGGCAGGCATGATTTAATCTCTGGTCTTCAGAGCATGGAGAGGGCAAAAATACTAGAGCTTTGTAAACATAGGCTATCTCACATTAAGCCATCTTTCCTTCTTTAAACAGATTTTAATATATAGGCACAAAATTGCACCCAAGATTAGAACTATTCTAGAGGTAATTTTTATGACAACAGTATTGCTTTTTAAAAAAATTTTTTTTTTGTGGTACGCGGGCCTCTCACTGCCGTGGCCTCTCCCGTTGCGGAGCACAGGCTCCGGATGCACAGGCTCAGCGGCCATGGCTCACGGGCCCAGCCGCTCCGTGGCATGTGGGGTCTTCCCGGACTGGAGCACGAACCCACGTCCCCTGCATCGGCAGGCGGACTCTCAACCACTGCGCCACCAGGGAAGCCCCAACAATATTGCTTTTTGAGTGATGTCTTTTTTGCAATTTATTGCATGGAATTTCCCTGAATTGTCACCCTCTTAAAAGGGGCTTATATTGATTGAAATATTAAAGAATAGAGTTTTGGAGGAAGTTTTCCATGAACCCCAAACACCTGTATATAAGAAAGATAAGTTTAAACATTAAAAAACTATCATTTTAAAAATTAATACTATATTCTAAGTGTTTTACTTGTTATCTTGATCCTTACAACAATTCTTCTTGGTGATGTTATCTCCATTTTACAGATAATGAAACTGAGTCTCAGAAAGTCTGTGATGTGTGTCCAAGCTTCTCCTAGTGTCTCTTACCAGGGGCACTATATTAGTTTATTGCTGCAATAAGAAATCACCACACATTTAGCCCCTAGATAAATAACACATTGTCTTATGGTTCTGGAAGTGAGAATTCTGCAATGAGTGAGTCCTGAGGTGTCAAGGTGGGGCCAGAAATGGTTCCTTCTGGAGATTCCAAGGAAGAATTCATTCTTTGCCTCCTCCAGCACATAGAGGCTAGCATTTTTTGGCTTGTGACCACATCACTCCAGTCTCTCGCATCATCATGGGGTCTTCTCTTCTGTAGTCATTTTCCCTCTTCCTCCCTCTTATAAAACCATTTGTGATTACATTGGGTCCACCTGGATAATCCAGGATACACCCCCCCCAACCTCAAGATCCTTAATCACATCTACAAGGTCCCTTTTATTACTTAAGGTGACATATTCATAGGCTCTGGGGATTACCATGTGGACATCTTTGGGAGCCATCATTCAGCCTACCGCAGGTACTACTGACATTTTTGGTGAGAAAGTAACTTTTGGGTGGGAGGGTCCTGCACACTGAGGGATTTAACCTCCTTGGAGCCCACTCGCTCATCAAATGGCAGTAGGAATCTCCTTTCTACCTGAATAATTGTGACAACTCAGAACACCCTATGTATTTCCAAATGCCCCCTCTCCCAGGGACATAGTACCACCCTAATTAGCTGGTTAAACTGTAGGGCTAGGAGTTAATCTAGGTCATTTGATGCCTTTCCACTGTGCCCTACTATATCGTTATTTGTGTTTTTCTACTTATGCATTACCATGATGGTAACATTATTGCAACCACTTGTGCTAACTACTTTAACATCACTGAATCCACAGTGACTGAAAGGACACTTATAAGTCAACTGGTTAGAGTTTTACATCCTCTTTCCTTTCCCTTCCACAGAATGCCTTCTATGTACATGATTAGCATGTATTTCTTTGCTTCTTAGGGAAAAAAGAGTCTAGCTGGCTCACTTATAATCTAAACGTTTCATCTGTATGAAATTCACGACTGTTGTATGAGTTTCTTTGTTTTTCTAAGATCCTAGAAAAATTATTGGCAAGGGCTACTTCTACCTTGCCCCCTTCTCCAGAAACCTATTTTTTATACCTTGCCTCAATCTGTATACAAATGTTCTTTGTACAGAAATATCTAGTGCAGGGACTGTGAAGATGTGCATTCTAGGCAGCTTGCTATGCATGGAAACAAATTAGTACTTCACAAAGTGTCAGAATGCCTGCAGAGACTGTTTTGATGAGTATCAATTTAAAGCTTCTTTAGAGAAGATGACAACGATGATGAGCAGTGGGCAGACATAGGAAACTAAATTGTAGAGCTTCCCCCACATGGCAGAAATTATGCAGGAAATTCCCATGATAAGCTATTTCCAGCCTGTCAGATTAAGGAATAATTCATGTTGCTGGATATTTTTTATTCTAACTTGCTCTCAGAGCTCATTTAGATTCCTATAAAGCCACAGTTCTCTTAGAAACAAAACTACAGATATAAATTAAGATAACCATGGCTAAATGTCTGAAGAAAATGAGATATTGCTAGGAAGATGGACCGTACTGACATCAGACAGCTTCTTATTACATTGGTCAAAACCTTTGTGTTTTAAGAGGTTCAAAGAAAAATAGGGACACCGTAAAGTTGTTGGCTTTATCTGTACCTATACAGCTCTTGCCACGTGGAACTGACTTAAATCTTTCTCTTCCACAGACTATTATGTAGCTGTTTACTTGCCTGGTCATTTCTTTCATCTACTTAACATTCAACATCCAGACCTGATCTGCCACAGTCTGTTTCTGACAGGTATGGCTGTAGTTTTTCCCCCCATGAACACGGTACATTTGGGTTCGTTTTAACGTTAATATTTATGTTTGGGGGAGAGGGTCTTCTTTTATTTGCTGATCTACTTTTTTTTTTTTGGCCAGGAAACAGTGAAGTGATTGATATGCTACCTCATAGTCCTTTACGGTCACTGTCAGGATCCCTGGTCCTGGACTGGTGTTCTGGAAAGCTCTATAGGGCGCTCCTCAACCAGTCATATTTATTGGAGTTCCTGTGGAACACCCGGCTGGACTGCGAGAAGCTGGCCTTGTTGCACTGTGTGCTCTCATGTGGCCGAGACCCACGGCGACTGGAAGCCAAGGTGGGAATATAGCTTAAGTTTAAAAAGTGGCAGATGGACAACACAAGCTGTGTACATTTAGTAGCTGAAATGAACAGAAGTTATTTTTATTTGGTAACAATTGAGGTTTATGGTCTCCGTCCTGACTTGACCATATTCTTCGCCTGTGCTCCTTTTTTATGGACACAGACCTCAGACTGGGAGGGCGTGTCTGTTCTCTTCACTATTCTCTTTTCCATATTGTGAGTAAATGTTAGCTCTATCAGTAACATTCCAAGGAAGTGCTCGGTGAATAGTTTCTCAAATATCTACTTTTTCTCCTGGTTTGTATTTGGTGTATGTCATGAAAAGGACTAAAATCTGGTGGTAAATAAAATCTATTTATGACATTTTAAATAGAGATAGCTCACATTTATATTTCACATTATAGTTTATGAAGCACTTTCATACATCTTATCATTTAATATTACAGCTGTTCTGTGAAGTTGAAGAAACCCCCCATTAGACTTGATTGGGACCAATGGGTGGCTGGTTGATTGAAAAAAGATGGCCTAAATATTTTCTTTTAACCTAAAATATATAAATGTACATTTATTCCTGCATCTTTTGATGTAGATTAAGGCCCTTTCTTTGAGTATCAGCTAATTGGAGTTCAAAATCGTTTTTCTTACAGAAAACCACTAAGTAATGTCTTGGCTTTCTTTATCTGTACCTGTATGGCTCTTCCAGTTACTTTCTTTTTCTTTTCCTTTTATTCCCTAAGGAGGTCAATAGTTTAAACATCCTTTCAAAGCAGTTTGTGTATATCAGGCAATTTTTTCTTTTATAGTTGTCTCACACCTAGTTTTAGAGACATGCCTTGGAGTCTTTCCCAAGCTTTCAACTTTTATTGACCCACCAGCATTCTTTTTGTATCCATATTTCACTTGTCTATGGTAATATTTTATTAACTTAACTAATTGTGAAAATAAGCACAACTAGCTTGAGTAGGTTTGGAAATAAGAGCAATTATTGACAGGATCAGAAATGCAAGACTGCTCTATGGCTAGGCAAGCCTCAGCATCAGTTCTAAGGTCGGGAACAAGGGGTTTCATTCCTGCAGCAGGTGAGGATGGTTATAGAGGCTGATTGAGAGAACTGTTGACATCACAGGGATTATACCTTCCTTGATAGCATAGCCATGCTCACAGTGATTAAATGGTGAAATGGAGCTGAAATTCAAACATAGGTCTCCTGCCTCCAAGCTCAGTGGTCGAGTTTGGTTTTCTCCTGTATCCATAGCTCTTCACACTGTGACTTTGCTGTAATAGGTCCTACTCTAGCAAAAACGGACATTGGCTTCAAGAAGGCTTATTTGGATCCCAGTCAAAGGCATTTATTAAAATGATGTATGTAAGGACCTCATTTATATTTAACCCACACAGCCTTACGTTATGTATCTCAGAGGTTGTGTAGAAGTGTGTTCTTAATTCTAAAAGAGATATAACATTTTAAACTATTCATATATATTTTGTACTTCTTTGGTGGTGGGGGCAGGGTGCAGATTTAAATACCAATAGATTTGTCTTCTTACTTTTTAAAGATTATTCAGTGGATTTCTGAGAACATCTCTGCCTGCCATTCCTTTGACCTCATTCAGGAATTTATAATTGGTACGTGTTGCTGATGGTGCATATTAAGTTGAACCCTTGACCCTTTTGCTTAAGGGAAAGCAGTAAATTGATAATGCCTCAATCTGTCACAATGCTGTTTAGGAGCGTTTTTTTCATTTTTTTAAAACTCTGTTGTAGTCAGCACCTAATTAAATTTCATTCTCTTGTGGTTTTGTAAGAAGCTGTGGCTGTTCAGAGACTGATGACATATAAGATATGATCTTGATTCTATAACCTTATTAGTGATTTTTTTAAAGCATTGTGTTGGCTGGTTCTGTGTGAAGTGGTTATAACGTCATTTGGATAGCTGTAAGTGCCAAATAATTTTTTAAACTATTCTCAGTGTAAAAAGTAGAACCTGAACATTTTAATCAGCGGATAGAACCATAATGATTAGCCTTTTGCAGATGAAGGATAAGGCAATGAAAACTTTTGTGGGTTTGCTTGTTTGGGTGCATTACAATCTCTACTGCCTTATTCTTCATAATAAAATGTCTTTTTTTCCCTACCAAAACTTACTCAGCTTCTTCATATTGGAGCATCTATCCAGAGACAAGTAACATGGATAAACTCTTGCCATACTCCTCACTGCTCACTTGGGATACAGTAAGTTAACACTTTATATTCTTTATGTAATTAAAATTGATTCACTGCTGTGGGTCAGTTGTAGGACATTCCTGTCACAGTAACCAAGGTTGTGATTTCATTTCTGTTTTGATGCATAAGGATCTGAATTGGAGTTTTCTGGCAGAAAAATAATAGTGAGTCCTTGCTGTTGGCCAGTTTTATTTACATAAAACAGTAGAACTGAAGGAGAAGCCACAGCATACGTGTTACTCTTCCTACTACCAAGCAGAATGAAGCCTCTATCATCTTCAAATGGTTTTAGTTTTTAAGTTTTTTCAAGCAGCTAGAGTAGATGAAAATATTTCTTAGGGTTTTATAAATGAGCAACGGCTGGACCACTGCTGTTATTCTGAGCTGTTCTATTTACTTAGTAGACTAGCACCTTCATGAGCTTTTTTCCCAGCCTTAGAAAGAAAATCTGTGATAACCTTAGAACGTCAAGATCAGTAAAAGTCAGTAATCTTAAGCAAATCCATGCCATTCAACCTTTTCTTCCTGTTGGTCCAGACTCCCTTCCTTTTAGTTGGGAAGAAATGTTTCAGGAGAAAACATTGTTCATTTTCTCTTGAATGTGGTTCAGTAAACTGAGCTTTATTGGATCAGAAGTGAAAACCATGTACAGGTTCCCCCTGAAAAAGGTTCTGCCTCTCCTCCTTTCATATCTAGATGTTACAACTACTGTGTGCTTAGTCTTGAGGCAGAGGTTTGTATCAAAAAAGCATTTAGAAAAATAAATTTAATTCAGGTAGCACAGACACAGGAAAATAAGTACTAGGATAAATGGTAACACTTCCCATTTTGTTTTTAGACTATCTAAATATAGTCCTTTAAAAGGCATATCAGGGCTTCCCTGGTGGCGCAGTGGTTGAGGGTCCGCCTGCCGATGCAGGGGACATGGGTTCGTGCGCCGGTCTGGGAAAGATCCCACATGCTGCGGAGCGGCTGGGCCCGTGAGCCATGGCTGCTGGGCCTGCGCATCCGGAGCCTGTGCTCCGCAATGGGAGAGGCCACGACAGTGAGAGACCCACGTACCGCAAAAAAAAAAAAAAAAAAAAAAGGCATATCAGATGTGTTTGATTCATTTTTTTCCTTTTGTTTTTGTTTTCTGTGGCTGCGCCATGCGGCACACAGGATCCTAGTTCCCCGACCAGGGATCCAACCCGTGCCCCCTGCAGTGGAAGCGCAGAGTCCTAACCACTAGACTGCCAGGGAAGTCCCATGTTGGAAAAATTTCTAAATTTTTGGTATACGCAATGGTAGTGTTTTCCCAAAGGCCCTTTCTTCTTGGCTCTCACTGTTAGAGTTCCTAAACTTTCATGCCTCTCTGTAAAATTATAAGGAAAGCTCTGAGCTTGTTTCTTCTCCAGGCCCTCATTGTTTGAAGAACCCTTGTGAATCTACATGCAGACTCTGTGGTAATGTGGCAGGAAGTTCGCAGGTTAATCCCTACCCCTCCCCCAGAAGCAGGAAATGCACATTTCATCTTCCTCCCCTCACCACCCAATGCTGGCTGTGGCTGTCCTGTGTTCAGTGTCTGGGAGGCTGGGTCTGGACCTCTGGTTTCCAGGGTTGTGTTTAAACATGGTGCACGTGTTAGTTGGATGTTGTGTGAGTGTCATCCTGACAGGTAGTTCTTCATGTTTGCATTTCTCCTCCTTTGTGGGGCAGAGGAAATGTGTGGACATACAGAGTGACATCAGGAAGTCCTACAAGAAGTACAATATGAAAAACCCAAAAGTTTTAACCACTGCGTACAGCTTATTTTTGGGTTTATCACGTTGCTTTAGACTTCTTGCGGTTGGAGTAGGTTACCTTAAAGGTCTCTTCTAATCCTGAAATTCTATGAGCCTATGATTTTCTTTAGCAATGATGTAAAACATTTTATTTTCTCTAATCTGCATATGCTCTTAATGCTATACCCTTAATAAATAAATTTCATACTTCTGTATGGAGACAGATTATTTCTGTAAATAACTGAACTGGGTTTTTTAAGATACTAGAAAATACTGTGTCTTACACATAGTTAATCCTGAATTATGCTTTGCAGACAGTGAGCCTTGTTATACTTATTTGAAGATGCTATTTATAACCTAGAGCTGTAGTGAAATTTCTCTTGCTGAGTAGTGATAAGTGAAGCATACATAGATTTTTATTACAGGCTTTCTCCTGTCCAGTGGAGGACTCAGTTGCTTGAATGTTCTGGAAGTTTATTTCTCCATCCCTGTGATGCCCTTTTTCTCAGAAATATTGTATGTCAATAAAATCCAGGACATTTAAGTCCTAAACAAATACCAGGTTTTATTTCTATTTTCTCATATATCATCTACTTATTTTTTAGGAAATGAAAGAGGAATTGACTAGTTGACAGTTTAAGATACACAATTAACATGGAAACACACTTTTTAAAATAAATAAGTGGCAATTTTGTCAGTTTATCTTTTTATTTAAATTTCTGTTTTAATGCTCATTAGTTAGCAGAATGTTATAATTTGGACTTCCTGATATGAATTGCATCTTGCACATTTGCCATGGTGATCTTGCTAGGTAAACACTTTATGGGGATCTCTTATTTCCGAAATCACGGTAGAGGATGAGGTGCAGAACAGTTTTCCCCTGAGGTCAAAAAAGAATCCAATTAGTGAGGCAGGGACGGACTATAATACATTTAAGTGAAAGAGACGAAGAGGGAGGAAGGAGTGAAGAAAAAGGAAAGTGTCCACCTTATTATCATACTTGGTGCAAATGTGATTTGCCTCCTTTGTTCTTAAATGGAAATGTGTAAATAATACATTATTTACTCTGTATTTCTTCATAATAGTTTATCCCTTCCTTTAGTGACACTGTCAACTATTATAATCATAACTTTACAGAATATTTCCCTTCCCGAGGCAAGAGATAGGCTGTGTTCACTGGTATTTATAAACCCCAAGTTTTATTTAAAGTAGAGGTTAGCAAACTGGGAGCTGCCCTCAGCCTCTGTCTGCACGGAAGACACTTCCTGAAGGCTCGGGCTGGGGGTAGTTGATACGTTTAGCAGTTGTGTATATGTTTTTCCCCCACCACAGGAAATTCCTGGAATAACCCTTGTGACAGAAGAGATTCCGTTGCCTCTTATGAAGGTAAGTGCTTACAGTGAGAGACAAAAAGCCCAGACCTGCGTGGCTTCCTTGCTGGCCTCACGGTCACCTGCCCCCAGTGTCACGGTGGTTCCAAAAGGGATTGTAGACTGTCAGGGGAGGATGCTGCAAGGGGTAAGGCTGGTTGTCTAGGCAGTCCTTCCTAAATGGTAGTCACCAATGATGATATCAGGGCAATTCTTAGGAATGCTCTTCGAAGAGGGAGGTTTTCTGAAGACAGAGAACTACAGGGCTCGACGTGAAGTGTATAGACGTCATACTTCCCACTGTGCCTCAAACCAATCCAAGCTGGAGGAGTTCTTGTAAATACACACACACACACACACACACACAATCTTAAAACCATTAAGTAACCTGGACTGGGATTAACTAATTTCCTTCTCGTTCTGAGAACAGTGTTTCTGTTTCTCAAGAGTGACCTGCTCGGGCTGTCCCTGTGGTCTCAGCACACACCTTCTTCCTGCCCACTAAGCAGCAGCGTTAGTGTCTCTCTACAGTCTGGTGGTTTCAGAGGAGTTTCTGGTACAATAGGGAGGGGGGGGTGGGTGAGCAGAGAAGAATGTGTATGTAGTTAAAACCGAGGAGTATTTTAACATAGTTTCCTTGAAGCTCCTTTGTTGTTTTTGGCATTGCCTCCTGTTAATCATAGCTTGGTGTGTGCTGGGAAATCTCAACTTTTGGCAGCAGGCAGCCTAGTATGCTGCTGCCTTTTACTATTTACATTTGATTCTTTTGGATCCACAAAGGGCAGGCCAGGCTCAGGCAGCTGAGGGAAAGCCTTGGGCGTTTGAGGTCACGGTGATGCCCTGGGGGTGAAAGAGGGCTGACTGGGGTAGGTTTAGTGGTTCTGGGTTTTGGTCCTAAGAATGGTCCTTTAAGGGGAGATGGACAAGAGATGTATCTAGGCAGCAGAGTGAGACAACTGTGAAGGTCTATAAAAGCAGGAAGACGAGGGAAAAGAAAGGTTTGATTAATAGCTTAAAAGATTCTTATTAAGAGCCTCCATCCTTTCATCTTATCGTTTCTGCTTTTACCACTAGTCCAGCAAATCCATACTGTGTTTAATGGACACACAATAAACCAGTGAAGGAAATTTTAAAAAGAAAGCAGTATCACCCACAATTCTACAGTTCCTAACATATTGTCTCTTTGCCCCATTTCCTCTTGGTCTTTGTCATAGGTTTGCATGTTTTACCTAGTAGTAATGGCCATCTAGCGATATTTAATAAAGATTATGAATTATATCATACCCATTTTCATGTTGGTACATGAACTTCATAATTTTCATAATTATGATTTCTAATGACTCCATAGGTTTCCACTGTGTTGCGGTGGCTTGGTTTACTTAATCATTCTTCTGTTTTGAGACATTTAGTTTGCCTCTCTAGCCCCCATTAAAAAAAATTATTTTTGCGTTTAAAAATAATGTGGCAGTGAATACTTCTATGTAGTTTTTTTGTGTGTATGTGATTTATTCCCTTAAGGTTAAATGCCCAGTAGTATTATTGGGTGAAAGGCTATGACAATTTTTATAGCTTTTGATTCTTATTGCCAAATTGATATTCAAAAAATGTTGTGATAATTTACAGTTACAAGGGATTTATGAGTTTATCGGTTTTACTATAACCTTACATTATTGTGTATTTTCATTTAAAAAATTAAGTAAGTATAAAAGAGTGATGGGAAGGTTCTCAAACTTTTTACCAATTACCTTATTCTAAGAATACAATTTGCCTTTGCTTGGGAACAAAATAACTTATTTTTGCACTCTCTGATTTTTTTCTTTTCTTTTTCTATTTGTGTGTGTGTGTGTAAACTTATGTTTCTATGTCGTTCATTTTTCTTCCTTCTTGGTCTTCACTTTGCCTTCGCCTCACTTTTTTCTCTTCTCCCCTAATTATCTTTAGCATGTGGCTCTGCAGAGAGTTGTTTCCCATTAACTGTTCCCAAACAGGCTTGGAAGCCCTTCCGAGACTCCACATACATTCATGTGTTAGTAAGAAGTGTCATATAGGACAAGTTTGTGCTGTAGATCTCTTCACCGTCCTCTCCGCGCAGACACAGTCCATCAGGGAAGGCAGAGGAATGCTGCCGGGATTTGCCTTGGGCTCAGGAGATGTCACCGGGTTTGGTGGCCAGCTCCACCCCCATCCCCCACTGCCATCACTAATCGCACCTTCCAGTTCACAGGACACAGGGTCCTGATAGCTCTCATTTGTTTCCCCCATCTCTGCTTGCATCATTCCTCTCAGGATAAGCAGCTGCCTCTGACCTAGTTCCACCGCAATTCCCAGCCTAATTATATTGCAATGGATCTGGTTGCAGTGGCACGTCCCACCTACTTTTCCTCCCTCCCCAGCCCATCATGTGACTGTTCTTGCAGCTTCCCCATAGGAGTTGGCTTTGGGCACCCTTGACCTGAAACACAAGTTACCTTTGGAAGGCATGCTTGCTGCCGGACTTTCCACGAGGCCCAAGGGACCCCAGACTACTCTGACCACACTTGCTTCCCTCCTGCTTGGAAGATGACTGCCCGATAAGGCGTCTGAAGAGGGAAGAGCGAAATGAAACTAGATGAGCACTTCCCTTCTGCTCTCTCTCTGCAAATAAGTTTAGTGTGAAGTGAAACACTTTACAAATGTTTAACATATGAACATCGAATTTAATTGGTTTATACCAGTTTATCACCTGAAAGACAAAAGCCTTCCGTTATAGAATGGTTTCCAAAAGAATTTTAAAAAAATGAAACGAAGTGTATGTTAAAACAAGGTCCTCACCTTAAAAAGGAATGTCATCAAGAATGGCCTTCCTAAGAATGAATTTCTCTTCCACGGGAAGTCATGTAAGGATTAAAAAAAAAAGTAGAAACAATAGCTTACTTGAATATCAAGAATGGAGAAATGGAGTATTTTTTTTTTTTTTCAGTTTACCACTAGCATTTATTTATTTTTTTATTTTTTTGACATTTTTTTTAAATTAGTTTCTGCTTTATAACAAAGTGAATCAGTCATACATATACATCTGTTCCCACATCCCTTCCCTCATGCATCTCCCTCCCTCCCACCCTCCCCATCCCACCCCTCCAGGCGGTCACAAAGCACCGAGCTGATCTCCCTGTGCTCTGTGGCTGCTTCCCACTATCTATCTACCTTACGTTTGGTAGTGTATATATGTCCATGCCTCTCTTTTGCTTTGTCACAGCTTACCCTTCCCCCTCCCCATATCCTCAACTCCATTCTCAAGTAGGTCTGTGTCTTTATTCCCGTTTTGCCCCTAGGTCCTTCATGACTTTTTTTTTTTTTTTTAATTCCGTATATATGTGTTAGCATACGGTATTTGTCTTTCTCTTTCTGACTTACTTCACTCTGTATGACAGACTCTAGGTCTATCCACCTCATTACAAATAGCTCAGTTTCGTTTCTTTTTATGGCTGAGTAATATTCCATTGTATATATGTGCCACATCTTCTTTATCCATTCATCCGATGATGGACACTTCGGTTGTTTCCAGCTCCGGGCTATTGTGAATAGAGCTGCAATGAACATTTTGGTACATGTCTCTTTTGGAATTATGGTTTTCTCAGGGTATATGCCTAGTAGTGGGATTGCTGGGTCATATGGTAGTTCTATTTTTAGTTTTTTAAGGAACCTCCATACTGTTCTCCATAGTGGCTGTACCAATTCACATTCCCACCAGCAGTGCAAGAGTGTTCCCTTTTTTCCACACCCTCTCCAGCATTTATTGTTTCTAGATTTCTTGATGATGGCCATTCTGACTGGTGTGAGATGATACCTCATTGTAGTTTTGATTTGCATTTCTCTAATGATTAATGATGTTGAGCATGCTTTCATGTGTTTGTTGGCAGTCTGTATATCTTCTTTGGAGAAATGCCTATTTAAGTCTTCTGCCGATTTTTGGATTGGGTTGTTTGTTTTTTTGCTATTGAGCTGCATGAGCTGTTTATAAATTTTGGAGATTAGTCCTTTGTCAGTTGCTTCATTTGCAAATATTTTCTCCCATTCTGAGGGTTGTCTTTTGGTCTTGTTTATGGTTTCCTTTGCTGTGCAAAAGCTTTGAAGTTTCATTAGGTCCCATTTGTTTATCTTTGTTTTTATTTCCATTTCTCTAGGAGGTGGGTCCAAAAGGATCTTGCTGTGATTTATGTCATAGAGTGTTCTACCTATGTTTTCCTCTAAGAGTTGGATAGTTTCTGGCCTTACATTTAAGTCTTTAATCCATTTTGAGCTTATTTTTGTGTATGGTGTTAGGGAATGATCTAATCTCAAACTTTTACATGTCCCTGTCCAGTTTTCCCAGCACCACTTATTGAAGAGGCTGTCTTTTCTCCACTGTACATTCCTGCCTCCTTTATCAAAGATAAGTTGGCCATATGTGCGTGGGTTTATCTCTGGGCTTTCTATCCTGATCCACTGATCTATCTTTCTGTTTTTATGCCAGTACCAGACTGTCTTAATTACTGTAGCTTTGTAGTATAGTCTGAAGTCAGGGAGCCTGATTCCTCCAGCTCCGTTTTTCGTTCTCAAGATTGCTTTGGCTATTCGGGGTCTTTTGTTTTTCCAAACAAATTTTGAAATTTTTTGTTCTAGTTCTGTGAAAAATGCCAGTGGTAGTTTGATAGGGATTGCATTGAATCTGTAGATTGCTTTGGGTAGTAGAGTCATTTTCACAATATTGATTCTTCCAATCCAGGAGCATGGTATATCTCTCCATCTATTTGTATCATCTTTAATTTCTTTCATCAGTGTCTTATAATTTTCTGCATACAGGTCTTTTGTCTCCTTAGGTAGGTTTATTCCTAGATATTTTATTCTTTTTGTTGCAACGGTAAATGGGAGTGTTTTCTTGATTTCAATTTCAGATTTTTCATCATTAGTGTACAGGAATGCCAGAGATTTCTGTACATTAATTTTGTATCCTGCTACTTTACCAAATTCATTGATTAGTTCTAGTAGTTTTTCGGTAGCATCTTTAGGATTCTCTATGTATAGTATCATGTCATCTGCAAACAGTGACAGCTTTACTTCTTCTTTTCCAATTTGGATTCCTTTTATTTCCTTTTCTTCTCTGATTGCTGTGGCTAAAACTTCCAAAACTATGTTGAATAAGAGTGGTGAGAGTGGGCAGCCTTGTCTTGTTCCTGATCTTAGTGGAAATGGTTTCAGTTTTTCACCATTGAGGACAATGTTGGCTGTGGGTTTGTCATATATGGCCTTTATGATGTTGAGGAAAGTTCCCTCTATGCCTACTTTCTGCAGGGTTTTTATCATAAATGGGTGTTGAATTTTGTCGAAAGCTTTCTCTGCATCTATTGAGATGATCATATGGTTTTTCTCCTTCAATTTGTTAATATGGTGTATCACATTGATTGATTTGCGTATATTGAAGAATCCTTGCATTCCTGGAATAAACCCCACTTGATCATGGTGTATGATCCTTTTAATGTGCTGTTGGATTCTGTTTGCTAGTATTTTGTTGAGGATTTTTGCATCTATGTTCATCAGTGATATTGGCCTGTAGTTTTCTTTCTTTGTGACGTCCTTGCCTGGTTTTGGTATCAAGGTGATGGTGGCCTCGTAGAATGAGTTTGGGAGTGTTCCTTCCTCTGATATTGTTTGGAAGAGTTTGAGAAGGATGGGTGTTAGCTCTTCTCTAAATGTTTGATAGAATTCGCCTGTGAAGCCATCTGGTCCTGGGCTTTTGTTTGATGGAAGATTTTTTTTTTTTTTTTTTTTTTTTTTTTTTGCGGTAGGCGGGCCTCTCACTGTTGTGGCCTCTCCCCTTGCAGAGCACAGGCTCCGGATGCGCAGGCTCAGCAGCCATGGCTCACGGGCCTAGCCGCTCTGCGGCATGTGGGATCTTCCCAGACCGGGGCACGAACCCGTGTCCCCTGCATCGGCAGGCGGACTCTCAACCACTGCGCCACCAGGGAAGCCCTGATGGAAGATTTTTAATCACAGTTTCAATTTCAGTGCTTGTGATTGGTCTATTCATATTTTCTATTTCTTCCTGAGTCAGTCTTGGCAGGTTGTGCATTTCTAAGAATTTGTCCATCTCTTCCAGGTTGTCCATTTTATGGGCATAGAGTTGCTTGTAGTAATCTCTCATGATCTTTTGTATTTCTGCAGTGTCAGTTGTTACTTCTCCTTTTCCATTTCTAATTCTATTGATTTGAGTCTTCTCCCTTCTTTTCTTGATGAGTCTGGCTAATGGTTTATCAATTTTGTTTATCTTCTCAAAGAACCAGCTTTTAGTTTTATTGATCTTTGCTATCGTTTCCTTCATTTCTTTTTCATTTATTTCTGATCTGATTTTTATGATTTCTTTCCTTCTGCTAACTTTGGCATGTTTTTGTTCTTCTTTCTCTAATTGCTTTATGTGCAAGGTTAGGTTGTTTATTCGAGATGTTTCCTGTTTCTTAAGGTGGGATTGTATTGCTATAAACTTCCCTCTTAGAACTGCTTTTGCTGCATCCCATAGGTTTTGGGTCGTCGTGTCTCCATTGTCATTTGTTTCTAGGTATTTTTTAATTTCCTCTTTGATTTCTTCAGTGATCACTTCGTTATTAAGTGTATTGTTTAGCCTCCATGTGTTTGTATTTTTTACAGCTCTTTTCCTGTAATTGATATCTAGTCTCATAGCATTGTGGTCAGAAAAGACACTTGATACAATTTCAATTTTCTTAAATTTACCAAGGCTTGATTTGTGACCCAAGATATGATCTATCCTGGAGAATGTTCCATGAGCACTTGAGAAAAATGTGTATTCTGTTGTTTTTGGATGGAATGTCCTATAAATATCAATTAAGTCCATCTTGTTTAATGTATCATTTAAAGCTTGTGTTTCCTTATTTATTTTCATTTTGGAAGATCTGTCCATTGGTGAAAGTGGGGTGTTAAAGTCCCCTACTATGATTGTGTTACTGTCGATTTCTCCTTTTATGGCTGTTAGTATTTGCCTTATGTATTGAGGTGCTCCTATGTTTGGTGCATAAATATTTACAATTGTTATATCTTCTTCTTGGATTGATCCCTTGATCATTATGTAGTGTCCTTCTTTGTCTCTTCTAGTAGTCTTTATTTTAAAGTCTATTTTGTCTGATATGAGAATTGCTACTCCAGCTTTCTTTTGGTTTCCATTTGCATGGAATATCTTTTTCCATCCCCTTACTTTCAGTCTGTATGTGTCTCTAGGTCTGAAGTGGGTCTCTTGTAGACAGCATATATATGGGTCTTGTTTTTGTATCCATTCAGCCAATCTGTGTCTTTTGGTGGGAGCATTTAGTCCATTTACATTTAAGGTAATTATCGATATGTATGTTCCTATTCCCATTTTCTTAATTGTTTTGGGTTCGTTTTTGTAGGTCTTTTACTTCTGTTGTGTTTCTTGCCTAGAGAAGTTCCTTTAGCATTTGTTGTAAAGCTGGTTTGGTGGTGCTGAACTCTCTCAGCTTTTGCTTGTCTGTAAACGTTTTAATTTCTCCATCAAATCTGAATGAGATCCTTGCTGGGTAGAGTAATCTTGGTTGCAGGTTTTTCTCCTTCATCACTTTAATTATGTCCTGCCACTCCCTTCTGGCTTGTAGAGTTTCTGCTGAGAGATCAGCTGTTATCCTGATGGGGATTCCCTTGTGTGTTATTTGTTGTTTTTGCCTTGCTGCTTTTAATATGATTTCTTTGTGTTTAATTTTTGACAGTTTGATTAATATGTGTCTTGGCGTATTTCTCCTTGGATTTATTCTGTATGGGACTCTCTGTGCTTCCTGGACTTGATTAACTATTTCCTTTCCCATATTAGGGAAGTTTTCAACTATAATCTCTTCAAATATTTTCTCAGTCCCTTTCTTTTTCTCTTCTTCTTCTGGAACCCCTATAATTCGAATGTTGGTGCGTTTAATGTTGTCCCAGAGGTCTCTGAGACTGTCCCCTGTTCTTTTCATTCTTTTTTCTTTATTTTGCTCTGCAGCAGTTATTTCCACTATTTTATCTTCCACCTCACTTATCCGTTCTTCTGCCTCAGTTATTCTGCTATTGATCCCATCTAGAGTATTTTTTATTTCATGTATTGTGTTTTTAATCGATGCTTGATTCATCTTTAGTTCTTCTAGGTCCTTGTTAACTGTTTCTTGCATTTTGTCTATTCTATTTCCAAGATTTTGGATCTGGGAAATAGTATCTTGGATCATCTTTACCATCATTATTCTGAATTCTTTTTCAGGTAGACTGCCTATTACGTCTTCATTTGTTAGGTCTGGTGGGTTTTTATCTTGTTCCTTCTCCTGCTGTGTGTTTTTCTGTCTTCTCATTTTGCTTATGTTACTGTGTTTGGGGTCTCCTTTTTGCAGGCTGCAGGTTCGTAGTTCCCGTTGTTTTTGGTGTCTGTCCCCAGTGGCTAAGGTTGGTTTAGTGGGTTGTGTAGGCTTCCTGGTGGAAGGTACTAGTGCCTGTGTTCTGGTGAATGAGGCTGGATCTTGTCTTTCTGGTGGGCAGGTCCACGTCTGGTGGTGTGTTTTGGGGTGTCTGCGGACTTTTTATGATTTTAGGCCACCTCTCTGCTAATGGGTGGCGTTGTGTTCCTGTCTTGCTAGTTGTTTGGCATAGGGTGTCCAGCACTGTAGCTTGCTGGTCGTTGAGTGAAGCTGGGTGCTGGTGTTGAGATGGAGATCTCTGGAAGATTTTCGCCGTTTGATATTATGTGGAGCTGGGAGGTCTCTTGTGGACCAGTGTCCTGAAGTTGGCTCTCCCACCTCAGAGGCACAGCACTGACTCCTGGCTCCTCAATTTGGGATGATTTGTTGTCTATTCATGTATTCCACAGATGCAGGGTACATCAAGTTGATTGTGGAGCTTTAATCCGCTGCTTCTGAGGCTGCTGGGAGAGGTTTCCCTTTCTCTTCTTTGTTCTCACAGCTCCTGGGTCTCAGCTTTGGATTTGGCCCCGCCTCTGCGTGTAGGTCGCCGGAGGGCGTCTGTTTTTCGCTCAGACAGGACAGGGTTAAAGGTGCAGCCTCTTCGGGGACTCTGGCTCACTCAGGCCGGGCGGGAGGGAGGGGCACGGAGTGCGGGGCGAGCCTGCAGCGGCAGAGTTCGGCGTGACGTTGCACCAGCCCGAGGCGCGCCGTGCGTTCTCCCAGGGAAGCCGCCCCTGGATCCCGGGACCCCGGCAGTGGCGGGCTGCACAGGCTCCCGGAAGGGCGGTGTGGACAGTGACCTGCGCTCGCACACAGGCTTCTTGGCGGCGGCAGCAGCAGCCCCAGCGTCCCACGCCCGTCACTGGGCTCCGCGCTTTCAGTCGTGACTCGCGCCCGTTTGTGGAGCCCCTTTAAGCAGCGCTCTTAATCCCCTCTCCTCGCGCACCAGGAAACCAAGAGGGAAGAAAAAGTCTCTTGCCTCTTCGGCAGCTCCAGAGTTTCCCCGGACTCCCTGCCGGCAGAAATGGAGTATTTTTATTAAAGTATTGTTAAGCCAGACATCTTTGGTTTCATTTTATAAAGTAAGGAAGCCTTTAATTTAATCATTTGTGTAGCGACTATTAACTATCTGACCTAGAGACTGGGAAGGAGAAAGGCTTCAAGCCCCATCCCAGTTACGGCCACTCCAAGTGAGGGCATTGCTGCAGTGTCCATAAGGGGTCTAGGTGCCCCTGAGCAGTTGGGGAAAGAGTGGTTGACACCTGTGCTGTTCTCCATTCAGAGACTGGTTCACTTAATTATGCTTCTTCTCTGAAACACTTAAAAAGTGTTTAAAAAATACTGTTTTGAGCAGAGCATGACTATAATTAAGCGCCTAATGAAACACAAAAGACACTCTTTTCCTTGACCCTCCCAGTACAGACAGCCACCATCACTTAAAGACAACGTTTCTTAGAGATCCAAAGAATCAACAAGTGCAGTGTAGAAGCTTACAGTTTTTAAAAATGAGAATGGTTGCTTTGACAACAATGTAGCATTACCAGAAATGTCAATTGGTTATGTGGGAAATACTGACTTTCCAAAGTTTAGTTTGTACATATGTGATCTTGTGATATAACTAGAAATATATATTTGGTCTTCTTCCATGGTTCCCGGCACAGAGCTCCTAAAATCCTTGTAATTTCCTAAGTGATAAAAGCTACAAGTGCATCTTTTGTTATGATGTTTACTGTTTGTTCCAGTTCCTGAAGTAGCTCCAGAGTACAAAGTGAAAAGAATGTCTTATTATTCCTAACAAGCCCCTTCCAGCCACACCTGAGTTTGTTAATGAGGTGACCTTTGGAAAGCACCTAAGGATGGAGCTGGTTGCCAGGAAAACTAACCATGTGATTAGCAGGTTGGCACTTTGAGCCTTCTACCACCACTACCTTCCAAGGCTAGAGTGGCTGCAGATGGAGTTCAGTCACCAACGTCCAGTGATTTAGTCCATCATGCCTATGTAATGGAGCCTCCATAAAGAACCCTAACTGAAGACCTCCTGGGTTGGATGACGCTATGGAGGTGCAGGGCTGGGGGTTCTGCGCCTGCAGAGGGCACCGAACCTCAGAGCCCATTCCCACACGGCCTGCCCCACGCACCTCTCTTCAATCTCGCTCTTACTGAGTTGTATACTTTTATAATCAACTGGTATATAGTAAGTAAACTGTATTCCTGAGTTCCATGAGCCACTGTAACAAATTCTAGAACCCATGAAGGGGGTGCTGGGAACCTCGGACTGATAGGCAGCCAGTCAGAATCACAGGTAACAACATGGACCTGCGATTAGCATCTGAAATGGGGGGCAGTCTTGTGGGACTGAGCCCTCAACCTGTGGGATCTGACACTATCTCCAGGTAATCGTAGGACACCCTGCTGGCATTGGAGAAGTGATGGATGTGGAGAAAAAAACCCCACACGTTTGGTGCCCAGAAGTGAAATATGCCGTGAATAGACTGTTGTAGAGAAAAAACAAGAGTTATTCCCATACAACCTATTTTTGGGGACAGAGAGTTACGGCACGTTCAATTAATATTGTAAAAACATAATTTTATGATTTTACAAAGAAACACAACTTACTAGAGACAGAGCGTTCCTGTCATATCTGTAGAGATGGGGGTACCTTCGGTTTACTTCTCAGATGATGAAATTGGGGAGCAGACCCAGGATCAAGAATGCTTGTTTTTTTCTCTCTCCTACAGCCACTAGGCTGTGCTGCTGTTATTCATAGTTTAGTTGAAGACATAATGTTTAATTCTTAAGGTTGAGAGGAGGGAACTATCTTAGCATTGGCTTTTCAGGATATGTGCTGATTGCGAGGTGGAATAGTTTAGAGCCATATTTAGGGAGTTACATGAAAAATTACATCCCATTAAAAATGGCTAAGAGTACTACCCAGCTGTGCAAAGAAGAGAGAGATTTTTACTAAATGTTGGGAAGAAGGAGAAAGTCCACTTATAAATAGGAGAACTTGGACTTACAACATGCAGTCCCCTTGGCAGGAAGCCTCAGGAGTTCCGGTCGCTGGTCCTCTGTATGGATGGCCCGCTTACAGCATCTTGGCTTAGTATGGTACCTTACTAGCTTTATGGACACAAAGACATTTCTGTTTTATTCTGTCTGTGCTGGAGGTAGTAAGTCACTGTGTTTCTCTGGGCTGCAAGTAAAAGCTGATACTGAGATGGTATCCACTGAAGAGCCAAGTTGGATTGATGCTTTACCTCTGCTAGTTGAGCCCTGATATGAAGGGTAAAGGTCCTCTCTGAGTTGGCTTCCTCTTCTGTAAAAAAAGATGCTGGTTCATCAGCAGATGTAGCATCAAAGCCAGAGGGCCTTTAAGAAATGAAAGGCAGGGATTCCCTGGTGGCACAGTGGTTGAGAGTCCGCCTGCCGATGCAGGGGACACGGGTTCGTGCCCCGGTCCGGGAAGATCCCACATGCAGCAGAGTGGCTGGGCCTGTGAGCCATGGCCGCTGAGCCTGCGCATCTGGAGCCTGTGCTCCGCAACGGGAGAGGCCACAACAATGAGAGGCCGCGTACCAAAAAAAAAGAAATGAAAGGCAGATGTTTTCTTTCCTGGCAGTAATTTGCAGGTGAGCCAGTAAGTACCACAGGGCTTTTTTTCTTCCTTTTTAAAGAAAAAAAATCAAAATTATTTTCCACATAAATGGGAAACAGTCCCTTAATGTAACCCTTTGGTCTTCTTGTTCAATTAATAGTTGTGATGGGCTACATTGGTAATTATTTCATGTCATCCTAAGAGACAAAATAAGATTATTTCTCAAGAAGAGACTTGGAATAATTTTCCTTCCTTTAAAATCAAAATTTAAAACTCCCCCTGTGCAGGGAAGTGCTTCTGGGTCATTCCTTGAGGATCTGATGGCTTCTAACACCACAGTCTCCCAGAAGTAGCTAAATTCACGGGTATTTTTCTTAGAAAGCATTTTTGTGTATTTGAAAGCTTTATAAGCTCTTTTCAAGAAGCTGGCGATGTGCTTCAGACTGTTGTGGCTTTCACTTTGCTGTTGTCCCTGATGAATATGGTGCTTAGTATTCAACTAGTTCTGTAAGTGCTGGTTGACGGAAAGGAGTGGCTTTCTGTGCTCCCAGGTTGGCTGCTAGGGTGTGACTGTGTAGCTCCCATGCCCTCTTCCCTCCATACCATGCTATAACAGCTAACCTTTTACCTTGGAGCCTCTTTTACTCTCTGGGTTAATGAGCATGCTGGTGTTACTTTGGCATCTGAGATCCTTTGAAGGTTGGTCCTAACCTCCTCTCTGACCCTGTCTCCTATTCTGTCAGAACACAATTGCAAGTCTTCAGACAGCTGGTTCTTCATCAGCCTTTAAACCAGAGATGTAGATGAGAACCTTTGAGGGTGGGAGGGAGACTGGGATTACCTGTATATGCTCAAGCGTGTTCTCAGCCCAGGCTGAATGGTCGGCTTGCCTGGGGATCGTGGAAAACTCATGAGGCTCAGGTCACACCCCACACCAGTTAGGATTCTAGGGGATGGGACCCAGGTGGTTGCTGAGGTTGGTAGTTACACCCTAGAGGCAGATATCTTCACCACAGAGAGTGAAGGGCTGTGGGTTGTTTTCTCTCCTTTCTCTAAAGCTCTGTCTGATCTAAACCCAGAATCCACATTCTGCTCTCTCAGTCTTTGCTCGTTTCCTCAGAGCCCCACCTAGAATATCCTCTCTTCACCCTTCATTTACACATCCGTTTTCATCCTCTGGGTCTTAGCTATTTTCCATACTTCCAAACAGACCTCCCAATTTATAATGGTGTCTGTGAATTTTCGGAACTTAAGAAATTGCATCACTTATGTACTAGATACCAAGTAATGATATATGCCTCTGTTTTCTCTGTACTCCCTCAATATCTGTATCATAACATCCAGCCCAGTGACCTCCTTGAAAGACCTACGCATTTATATTACTATATTTCTGGGGCTTTTGGCTAATAGTGTTCCTTATTTAAATGTAAGTTGTTTTTGTTTTAAAACTTAGATAATTTTTCCTTCGAGCTCAGTAGTTTTGAACTATTTTAGGCCATGGATTCCTTTGAAAGTCTGATATAAACTGTAGACCTTCTCCCCAGAAAAGTGCTCATACAAACACGTACTCCATTTTACATATAATCAGTGGGCTCAGAAGCCCCTCTGAAGCATGTCCTTGGACTTGTTTTGTCTGCTTATTCTCAACTCAGATAAGGGTCTGAGGAAAGGGATTTCTTAATGGGGGTGTGAGAAGAAGATAGTTTGGGAGAGAACTTTTCTTGGGAGCCACAGTGTGAGTATGACAGTGGGGTCTTCTGACAGGAGGATGACTTTGGCCTGAGGGGAAGAGGGCCTTGCACAGGTAGAAGGACACCAGCGTTCCTCCCCTTGCTCTGTGCTGGACGAGACTGGGTGGACGACGCCCTGGGACTCCAGTGGCCAAGCAGACAGAGCTAATAGTGGAAATGACCACTAGATGTCACCACAACACCAATTAGTTTGCTGGCTTTTGGCACTAGTTGCATGAACTGAGATGTAGAACAGCAAGAAAGCTGTAGTGATTTCCTGTCAGGGACTGAATTCTGCTAAATGTCGGCAGGATTTGCTTTCATTATTGTTTTTTCAATATAAGGAAGACCAAAGGGTGGATAAAGGTATATTCATTATAAATATATGGAAAGGGAAAGAAAAGATGAATGAGATAGGTCCAGTGGAGAGTGGGACCTGACGCCTCGGTTCTGATTTCCTCTAGAAATGACAATTTCTTAGAAATAGCTTTTCCTGTCTCTGTGAGAATGGATGTTGGCTGAACGGGCTTTTCAGCCAACTAATTTCCTTTTTTTTTCTAACATCTTTATTGGAGTATAATTGCCTTATAATCGTCTGTTAGTTTCTGCTTTATAACAAAGTGAATCAGCTATACATATACATATATCCCCATATCTCCTCCCTCTTGCGTCTCCCTCCCACCCTCCCTATCCCACCCCTCTAGGTGGTCACAAAGCACTGAGCTGATCTCCCTGTGCTATGCGGCTGCTTCCCACTAGCTATCTATTCTACATTTGGTAGTGTATATATGTCCATGCCACTCTCTCATTTCGTCCCAGCTTACCCTTCCCCCTCCCTGTGTCCTCAAGTCCATTCTCTACATCTGTGTCTTTATTCCTGTCCTGCCCCTAGGTTCTTCAGGACCCTTGTTTTTTGGGTTTTTTTTTTAGATTCCTTATATATGTGTTAGCATACGGTATTTGTTTTCTCTTTCTGACTCACTTCACTCTGTTTGACAGACCCTAGGTCCATCCACCTCACTACAAATAACTCAGTTTCGTTTCTTTTTATGGCTGAGTAATATTCCATTGTATATATGTGCCACATCTTCTTTATCCATTCATCTGTCGGTGGACACTTAGGTTGCTTCCACGTCCTGGCTATTGTAAATACAGCTGCAATGAACATTGTGGTACATGACTCTTTTTGAATTATGATTTTCTCAGGGTATATGCCCAGTAGCAGGATTGCTGGGTTGTATGGTAACTCTATTTTTAGTTTTTTAAGGAACCTTCATACTGTTCTCCATAATGGCTGTCTCAATTTACATTCCCACCAGCAGTGCAAGAGGGTTCCCTTTTCTCCACACCCTCTCCAGCATTTATTGTTTGTAGATATTTTGATGACGGCCATTCTGACTGGTGTCAGTTGATACCTCATTGTAGTTTTGATTTGCATTTCTCTAATGATTAGTGATGTTGAGCATCCTTTCATGTGTTTGTTGGCAATCTGTATATCTTCTTTGGAGAAGTGTCTATTTAGGTCTTCTGCCCATTTTTGGATTGGGTTGTTTGTTTTATTGATATTGAGTTGCATGAGCTGCTTGTAAATTTTGGAGATTAATCCTTTGTCAGTTGCTTCATTTGCAAATATTTTCTCCCATTCTGAGGGTTGTCTTTTTGTCTTGTTTATGGTTTCCTTTGCTGTGCAAAAGCTTTGAAGTTTCATTAGGTCCCATTTGTTTATTTTTGTTTTTAATTCCATTTTTCTAGGAGGTGGGTCAAAAAGGATCTTGCTGTGATTTATGTCATAGAGTGTTCTGCCTGTGTTTTCCTCTAAGAGTTTTATAGTGTCTGGCCTTACATTTAGGTCTTTATTCCAGTTTGAGTTTATTTTTGTGTATGGCATTAGGGAGTGTTCTAATTTCATTCTTTTACATGTAGCTGTCCATTTTTCCCAGCACCACTTATTGAAGAGGCTATCTTTTCTCCATTTTATATTCTTGCCTCCTTTATCAAAGATAAGGTGACCATATGTGCGTGGGTTTATCTCTGGGCTTTCTATCCTGTTCCATCGATCTATCTTTCTGTGTTTGTGCCAGTACCATACTGTCTTGATTACTGTAGCTTTGTAGTATAGTCTGAAGTCAGGGAGTCAGATTCCTCCAGCTGTTTTTCTTTCTAAAGATTGCTTTGCTATTCGGGGTCTTTTGTGTTTCCATACAAATTGTGAAATTTTTTGTTCTAGTTCTGGGAAAAATGCCATTGGTAGTTTGATAGGGATTGCACTGAATCTGTAGATTGCTTTGGGTAGTAGAGTCATTTTCACAATGTTGATTCTCCCAATCTAAGAACATGGTATATCTCTCCATCTGTTTGTTATCAGCTTTAATTTCTTTCATCAGTGTCTTATAGTTTTCTGAATATAGGTCTTTTTTCTCCTTAGGTAGGTTTATTCCTAGGTATTTTATTCTTTTTGTTGTAGTCGTAAACGGGAGTGTTTCCTTAATTTCTCTTTCAAATTTTTCATCATTAGTATATAGGAATGCAAGAGATTTCTGTGCACTAATTTTGTAACCTGCTACTTTACCAAATTCATAGATATTCTCTAGTAGTTTTCTGGTAGCATCTTTAGGATTCTCTATGTATAGTATCATGTCATCTGCAAACAGTGACAACTTTACTTCTTTTTTTCCAATTTGGATTCCTTTTATTTCTTTTTCTTCTCTGATTGCCATGGCTAAGACTTCCAAAACTCTGTTGAATAATAGTGGTGAGAGTGGACAACCTTGTGTTGTTCCTGATCTTAGAGGAAATGGTTTCAGTTTTTCACCATTGAGAATGATGTTGGCTCTGGGTTTGTCATATATGGCCTTTATTATGTTGAGGTAAGTTTCTTCTATGCCTACTTTCTTTTTATCATAAATCAGTGTTGAATTTTGTCAAAAGCTTTTACTGCATCTATTGAGATAATCATATGGTTTATCTCCTTCAATTTGTTAATATGGTGTATTACATTGATTGATATGCGTATACTGAAGAATCCTTGCATTCCTGGGATAAACCCCACTTGATTATGGTGTATGATCCTTTTAATGTGCTGCTGGATTCTGTTTGGTAGTATTTTGTTGAGGATTTTTGCATCTGTGTTCATCAGTGATATTGGCCTGTAGTTATCTTTCTTTGTGACATCTTTGTCTGGTATTGGTATCAGGGTGATGGTGGCCTCTTAGAATGAGTTTGGGAGTGTTCCTCCCTCTGCTCTATTTTGGAAAAGTTTGAGAAGGGTAAGTGTTAGCTCTTCTCAAAATGTTTGATAGAATTCAACTGTGAAGCCATCTGGTCCTGGGCTTTTGTTTGTTGGAAGATTTTTAATCACAGTCTCAATTTCAGTGCTTGTGATTGGTCTGTTTATATTTTCTATTTCTTCCTGGTTCAGTCTCGGAAGGTTGTGCTTTTCTAAGAATTTGTCCATTTCTTCCATGTTGTCTATTTTATTGGCATATAGTTGCTTGTAGTAATCTCTTATGATCCTTTGTATTTCTGCAGTGTCAGTTGTTACTTCTCCTTTTTCATTTCAGTTTCTGTTGATTTGAGTCCTCTCCCCTTTTTTCTTGGTGAGTCTGGCTAATGGTTTATCAATTTTGTTTATCTTCTCAAAGAACCAGCTTTTAGTTTTATTGATCTTTGCTATTGTTTCCTTGATTTGTTTTTCGTTTATTTCTGATCTGATCTTTATGATTTCTTTCCTTCTGCTAACTTTGGGGTTTTTTGGTTCTCCTTTCTCTAATTGCTTTAGGTGTAAGGTTAGCTTGTTTATTTGAAATGTTTCTTGTTTCTTGAGGTAGGATTGTATTGCTGTAAACTTCCCTCTTAGAACTGCTTTTGCTGCATCCCATAGGTTTTGGGTCCTTGTGTTTTCACTGTCATTGGTTTCTAGGTTTTTTAAATTTCTGCTTTGATTTCTTCAGTGATCTTTGGTTATTTAGTAGTGTATTGTTTAGCCTCCATATTATTATTATTTTTTTTACAGATTTTTTCCTGTAATTGCTGTCTAGTCTCATAACATTGTTGTCGGAAAAGATACTTGATACAATTTCTGTTTTCTTAAATTTACCAAGGCTTGATTTGTGACCCAAGATATGATCTATCCTGGAGAATGTTCCATGAGCACGTGAGAAGAAAGTGTATTCTGTTGTTTTCGGATGAGATGTCCTATAAATATCAGTTGAGTCTGTCTCATTTAATGTATCATTTAAACCTTTTGTTTTCTTATTTATTTTCATTTTGAATGATCTGACCATTGGTAAGAGTTGGTTGTTAAAGTCCCCTACTATGATTGTGTTACTGTTGATTTCCCCTTTTATGGCTGTTAGCATTTGCCTTATGTATTGAGGTGCTCCTATGTTGGGTGCATAAATATTTACAGTTGTTATATCTTCTTCTTAGAGTTATCCCTTGATCATTATGTAATGTCCTTCTTTGTCTCTTGTAATCGTCTTTATTTTAATGTCTTTTGTCTGATATGAGAATTGTTACTCCAGCTTTCTTTTGATTTCTATTTGCATGGAATATCTTTTTCCATCCCCTCACTCTCAGTCTGTATGGGTCCCTAGGTTTGAAGTGGGTCTCTTGTAGACAGCATATATATGGGTCTTGTTTTTGTATCCATTCAGCCAGTCTATGTCTTTTGGTGGGAGCATTTAATCCATTTACATTTAAGGTGGTTATCGATATGTATGTTCCTATTACCATTTTCTTAATTGTTTGGGGTTTGTTATTGTAGATCTTTTCCTTCTCTTCTGTTTCCTGCCTAGAGAAGTTCCTTTAGCGCTGTTGTAATGCTGGTTTGGTTGTGCTGAACTCTCTTAGCTTTTGCTTGTCTGTAAAGGTTTTAATTTCTCCATTGAATCTGAATGAGATCCTTGCTGGTTAGAGTAATCTTGGTTGTAGGTTTTTCCCTTTCATCACTTTCAATATTTCCTGCCCCTCCCTTCTGGCTTGCAGAGTTTCTGCTGAAAGATCAGTTGTTAACCTTATGGGGATTCCCTTGTATGTTATTTGTTGTTTTTCCCTTGCTGCTTTTAATATTTTTTCTTTGTATTTAATTTTTGATAGTTTGATTAATATGTGTCTTGGCGTGTTTCTCCTTGGATTTATCCTGTAAGGGACTCTCTGCACTTCCTGGACTTAATTAACTATTTCCTTTCCCATATTAGGGAAGTTTTCAACTATAATCTCTTCAAATCTTTTCTCAGTCCCTTTCTTTTTCTCTTCTTCTGGGACCCCTATAACTCGAATGTTGATGCATTTAATGTTGTCCTAGAGGTGTCTGAGACTGTACTCAATTCTTTTCATTCTTTTTTCTTTATTCTGTTCTGCAGTAGTTATTTCCACTACTTTGTCTTCCAGGGCACTTATTCGTTCTTCTGCCTCAGTTATTCTGCTATTGATTCCTTCTAGAGAATTTTTAATTTCATTTATTGTGTTGTTCATCATTGCTTGTTTGCTGTTTAGTTCTTCCAGGTCTTTGTTAAACATTTCTTGTATCTTCTCCATTCTATTTCCAAGATTTTGAATCATCTTTACTATCATTACTCTGAATACTTTTTCAGGTAGACTGCCTATTTCCTGTTCATTTGTTTGGTCTCATGGGTTTTTGCCTTGCTCCTTCATCTGTTGTGTGTTTCTCTGTCTTCTCATTTTGCTTAACTTACTGTGTTTGGGGTCTCCTTTTTGCAGGCTGCAGGTTAATTGTTCCCACTGTTTTTGGTGTCTGCCCCCAGTGGGTAAGGTTGGTTCAGTGGGTTGTGTAGGCTTCCTGGTGGAGGGGACTGGTGCCTGTGTTCTGGTGGATGAGGCTGTATCTTGTCTTTCTGGTGGGGAGGACTGTGTCTGGTGGTGTGTTTTGGGGTGTCTGTGACCTTATGATTTTAGGCAGCCTCTCTGCTAATGGTTGTGGTTGTGTTCCTGTCTTGCTAGTTGTTTGGCATAGGGTGTCCAGCACTGTAGCTTGCTGGTCGTTGAGTGGAGCTGGGTCTTAGCGTTGAGATGGAGATCTCTGGGAGAGCTTTTGCTGTTTGATGTTACGTGGAGCCGGGAGGTCTCTGGTGGACCGATGTCCTGAACTCGGCTCTCCCACCTCAGAGGCACAGGCTTGACACCTGGCTGGAGCACCAAGACCCTGTCAGCCACATGGCTCAGAAGAAAAGGGAGAAAAAAATAATAATAAAATAAAGTTATTAAAATAAAAAAATTTTAAAAATAAAAAAGTTAAAGAGTAATTTAAAAAAAGAAAAAGAAAGAAAGAAGAGACCAACCAAACCAAAAAACAGCTCCACCAATGATAATAGGTGCTAAAAACTATACTAAAGAAGAAAAAAAAAAAAATAAGGGACAGACAGAACCCTAGGACAAATGGTAAAAGTAAAGCTATACACACAAAATCACACAAAGAAGCATACACATACACACTCACAAAAAGAGCAAAAGGAAAAAACATATATATATCTATATATAAAAAAAGAAGGAAGAGAGCAATCAAATCAATAAACAAATCTACTAATGATAATAAACTCTAAATACTAAACTAATATAAACATAAAACCAGAAACAAATTAGATGCAGAAAGCAAACCCTAAGTCTACAGTTGCTCCCTAGGTCCACCGCCTCAAATTTGGGATGATTCGTTGTCCATTCAGGTATTCCACAGATGCAGAGTACATCAAGTTGATGTGGAGATTTAATCTGCTGCTCCTGAGGCTGCTGGGAGAAATTTCCCTTTCTCTTGTTTGTTCGTATAGCTCCTGGGTTTCAGCTTTGGATTTGGCCCCGGCTCTGCATGTATGTCACCTGAAGGAGTCTATTCTTCGCTCAGACAGCAGGGGGTTAAAAGAGCAGCTGATTAGGGGGCTGTGGCTCACTCAGGCCGGGGGGAGGGAGGGGTACGGAGTGCGGGGTGAGGCTGCGGTGGCAGAGGCCGACATGACATTGCAACAACCTGAGGCGCGCCGTGTGTTCTCCCGGGGAAGTTGTCCCTGGATCCCAGGACCCTGGCAGTGGCGGGCTGCACAGGCTCCCGGGAGAGGAGGTGTAGGTAGTGACCTGTGCTTGCACACAGACTTCTTGGTGGCGGCAGCAGCAGCCTTAGTGTTTCATGACCGTCTCTGGTGTCCGCACTGATGGCCGTGGCTCGCACCCGACTCTGGAGCTCAGTTAGGCGGTGCTCTGAATCCCCTCTCCTCACACACCCCAAAACAATGGTCTCTTGCCTCTTAGGCAGTTCCAGACTTTTTCCTGGACTCCCTCCCCAGCCAACTGATTTCTGAAACAGCAAGTTAGTTTTATTACGTAACTCACTTTACTGATACTTCAACATCCATTTTGAGTCCGTTGTGACTATCCTTTCAATAAGAATTTGGGTGATGTGCTATTACTTAACAAAAGGGCATTTTTCTTGATTGAGGCATCTTTTTTTTTTTTTTTTTTGCGGTACGCGGGCCTCTCACTGCTGTGGCCTCTCCCGTTGCGGAGCACAGGCTCCGGACGTGCAGGCCCAGCGGCCACGGCTCACGGGCCCAGCCGCTCCTCAGTATGTGGGATCCTCCTGGACCAGGGCACGAACCCGTGTCCCCTGCATCGGCAGGCGGACTTTCAACCACTGTGCCACCAGGGAAGCCCCGGAGGCATCTTTTTTAAGTTCTCTTTTTTCCCTTGTAATACAGCCAAGTCTGTTTGCACAGTAGACATTAACTCAGTTTGTTTTATGGCCACACATTGCACCCTCGACCCCAGTCAAATCTTTTATAACTGCATATGTTTTGGCAAGAAAGTGTGTATCATAAATCTATCTTCATTCATTTGCAAAAACAATTTTTTGTCAGGATATCCTTCAACATTAAAAAATGTATTACTCTTGCATTTTATTTAAAAATGAACGTAATGGGTATTTTTTGCTTCAGGGTAGTACAATGATATCAATACATCAAAAACCTAGATGGAATGGTCGCCAACTAATTCTGTCTTGGAGTATTCGACAGCTGACTGTGAAAGGAGTTCATTTCACCTTTCTGATTCCTGAGTTTTGAAAAAGATCCTTTGGAAGTAAATGAACTTAGTGGGAAAGTAAACCTGTTCTTCCACGTGTTCCAAATCTTGTGCACATTCTCTCACCAAACATGGCATTGTTGACACAATCTGAGTCAGAAAAATGGGTCTCTGGGGAGGAAATGATTTGATGTGTTCAGTGTAGGCTTCCCCACTTAGCCCTCACCCAGGGGAGTCCTACTGGCTTAGGGAGGTGAGTAGCTCTCTCTGTGTGTAAAAGGGACTCGAAAGGGAAGGGAGGAAGGCAAGCCTCTTCCGGTCTATTTTAGAATTCCTATCGGGCAAGAAAGCCATCCTTTGTGGGAAGTGTCCACTCAGAAATGCTGCTTCATGAGAGCTAAGGAAGTGAAGCGAGCCCAGCTTGGCAGCAAGGCTTGCGTGGCCCTTGCTGAGTAGTTTGGGCCAGAGGACCTGCTTCTCAAGCTCACCAATGATTTTGTCTCCTACAGGTGCATAGCTTTAAGGGCTACTGGGAAAAACTGAACTCCAACCTGGAATATGTTAAGTACTCCAAGCCACACTTACACTATAACAACAGCGTGGTCAGGAGAGAGTGGCACAGCCTGATCTCGGAAGAGGTATGCGTGGGTTCCTCAGAGCAGAGCAAGAAGCAGAAGCCCAGCCGATTAGGTTAGGTGATGCCCTTAGGTCGTTAGGCTGGCCCATGTTCCAGCACTCTCCCCACTTGCCAGGCACTGTTCTTTGATGCTGCTGATTCCCAGTAGGGAGACCAAGGTGCTTCTCTGACCTCTCTTCTCTTGAAGAGGAAATTCAAGTGCAAAGAGGATAAGGGACACACACGGCATGTTCATAGTAGAAGTGGGATTAACATCCGGGTCTCAGATGTGTTTTTGTGCTACTTGTGTAGTTAAAAATTGATTTAAAAAAAACCTAGGTGTTCCCAAAGTAGTGGTTGCTAGGGGTTAGGGATGGTTGAAAGGAAAAGAGTGAATGTGACCCCTATCAAGGGATAGCACAAGGGGGATCTTCACGGTGATGGAGCAGTTCTGTATCTTGATTATGGTGGTACATTGTGGTGTGTGAATCTACACATGTGATAAAATGACAGCTTTATACGCTCACTGTACCAGTGCCAGTTTGCTGATTTGCCTATTGTACTATAGTTATTTATAGAAGATGTAAACACTGAGGGAGACTGGGTAAAGAGTACATGAGCTGTCTGTAGCATTGTTGGATATAGTTGTAGTGTTGTTGTATATAATATGTAGTTGACTTGCAACTGTATAAAATAGGTAATAGTTTCAGAATAAAACTTTTTTAGAGCAATTGTTAAAGAATCTAGGTGTTCTGATTACCTGGAAAGTACCTCTCTTTTTTCTGAACTCTTAACTGTATTGTATTATGACCTCAGTGTGAAAGATGTCACCCACAAAACCTTCACCTTCCCCACCCTTGACGTGTTCTCACTCCTAGAAAAAAGGAAAAAGAAGGTCCACGGTGTATGTGAGAAATATTCTTGATAATGCAGTAAAGTAAGTAAAATGAGGGATTCTTGTAGCTGTAAGATGGCTATCTTTTGCAATTACTTTCTTGGCTACCTTTCAGCGACGTAGCTTACTTTTGTTGTGTATCCTCAGCAAGACGATACTGTCAGCTTATGAATGCAGCCACCTGAGCCCTATTCTGGAGTTTGGAGCTGGAGTTTCTAGTGGGGAAAATGTATATGTTAAACCTTTTAGATTTGCATCCTGGGGGTGGATGACTTAGAAGGAATAAGTAGTAAAGAAAACTCTTATTAGTTGAGCACTTTAGAGGGGTACAAACATTAGGTTGATTTTTTAAAAGTGTAAGTGGGCTGCTGAGCTTGCTCTTATTTTGAAAGCATATTTTCTGGGTAGATGAGTCATCTCGGAGTGCTATAAGCATAGGCCCCATTCCAACCCCTGTTCTCTTTTCTGTTCCCCTTATTTCCAATGACTGAGAGCTGTAATTGTTCTAAATTATTGTCATTGTTTGCACCAAAGAGTTTTGAGATTTTATAATTGCCTAATGCAGCTTTTGCCAAGTTGATTAAAGTTTTTGAGGTTTTCGGCAGCCTGAGAACAGTTTCTGCAGTGGTTTTATGGGTTTTTAAAGGAGTATATCTTTGTATGGTGTTGTGGCTTTCGTTGTTTTTTTTTTTTTTAAATGATGCTTCCTGTGTGAATAACATTGGCTCATTTCTTTGTAGGGTGATTTCTAACCTAGACGCAAGGAATTTGGGTAAGAAAAGACCTGTACTAAAACGTTCTGGATTTCAGTCAGTGTTTTGTTTGTAATACTGTTCTTCCTCCCACTGTGGGGTGGCAGAGAAATCACTTCCACTAGTGCTGTGAAGGCAGCACCCTTTACTATTTTCCCATCAGGGTGGCCACCCAGCTCCTTCCATGTCTCTCTTGGCACCAGGTCCTTCGGGGACAGCTGCTCTTGCCGAGGAGGCCCTGACTGTTGGTTTTCCTTCTGTTTCCCCATAGAACTGATCGAATTAGCATGCCCTCTGGCTGTACTCCCAGGGTGCAGTTCCCTTGGCTTAGAGCTGCTTTCTCTCCAGCTGTCTGATCATACAAGGATCTTTGACTTGTATGCTCCTTTCATTTTGGTTAGCACTTGGGCACTCACTGGGCTAGGTCATAGGGGCACAAAGACGAGGGGCCTCTGGACAAGCAGTGTGGTTATGGGGGGAGAGCATGGGCTTAGGGGCGGACAGACCTGGGCTTAAACTCCAGCTTGGCCACCATGTGCTCTTAGGCAAGCCATTATCCATTTCGTGTGTTGTCCTCCTCAGGGCAAGCGTGAGAAGAAAATGAGAGTCAACGGAGTCGTGTTTACAGAGCCCAGTCCCTCGCTTGGTGCATGGGATACCTGAGATGGCTGCTTTATCTTTAGTGTGTTAGGAAGAAATGCTAACACATAGTCTCTAAACCAGGGGACAGGCATTATGCAGCTGCAGGGCGCAGGGGGTGAGGGGCTAGGCCAGGAGTGGGGACCAAGGTTGTAAAGGCTTCCCACGGTGGGTGATGTCCGAGTTAAGTCTTGACAAAGAAGGGGAACTTAGCCAGGGGAAACTGGGGGGAGAGGATGCTAAGCATATTCAATACAGGCTTTTTTTGTGATTTTTGTCTGTGGAACTCTTTCACACTTCATAAAGGTCAGCCTCCGTTAAAAAAGGAGCTGTTGTTTTTATGTCCCACTTCTGTTTTACGGGCTTGGATGTTTAGGTATATGTTGGGTGACCCTAACGGACATTATTTTATATGATGCGTTGCCGCACAGCCTGCAGCTGTGCGTACAGCCCGCATGAGCTGTGAAGTCACTGAGTAGCCCCGGGAACCAGGCCATCTAGGCCTGAAGCCAGGGCTCTGCCACCAGCACCAGGCAGGAGCAGTCCGCCAGGGATGTGCATGTGCACGCAGGCTCCCCTGCTTGCATCGCTAGGGGATTTGCACTGTGGGAAGTGTTGCCAGTCTGGCTGAGGTTTCTGTGTGTCCTCGGCTCCCACGACTGGGTAGAACTCCTGTTCTTGTACTTCAGGCCTGTTTGCCTCCCGTTACTAGTCGTTCTCACTTGATGACCTTCAGGGAACTTGCCTCTTCCTCTCATGTGCTTTGGTTGTGCTAGTTTCCTAGGAAAAACATCACCGTCAGAGACGGAACATTCCTTGTGAAATTCAAAACAGCCGTGAAAACTACTGGGCTCTAGGGCTTCTCTGGTGGTGCAGTGGTTGAGTTTGCCTGCCAATGCAGGGGACATGGGTTCGAGCCCTGGTCTGGGAAGATCCCACATGCCACGGAGCAGCTAGCCCCATGAGCCACAATTACTGAGCCTGCGCGTCTGGAGCCTGTGCTCCGCAACAAGAGAGGCCGCGATAGTGAGAGGCCCGCGCACGGCGATGAGGAGTGGCCCCCGCTTGCCGCAACTAGAGAAAGCCCTCGTGCAGAAACGAAGACCCAACACAGCCATAAATAAATAAATAAAATTTTTTAAAAAAGGATACTTTAATTAGAACTAAAAAAAAAAACCCCAAAACTACTGGGCTCTAGTTTTGAACTGTTCACCATGAAGGCTGTGTAGGATCCAGTTAGAATTTATCTCAAGGGGTCAAGAGGCCTCCGTGCCCTCCCACGAGGAGTCCTCAGCCCCCTGACCAGGGCAGTTCCGCCTGTTGACGGGCTCTGTGACTCAGGCTCTGGGAGAGGAAGATACGGCACGAAGGTGCCGTTAGCAGAGCGTTAGGGCAGATCTTTTTAGAGACGGCGTTTTCCTGTCCCCCCAGTCCTGCTGGTGCGGTGCAAATCAAGGTGGAGAAAGTGCCCTTTGGTTTAACCTTACGTGCCACTTTTCCATCTCAGTTAGCTACCTTTTCAGTCCCATAACTTGTGCCGATTATTCTTATTTACCGCAGTAACTGACTGGTCTCCTCGCCTCAGTAACTCTATAAACGACAAGTTGGGGTCAGAAAGAAGGGAGTCATGCGACCCTTCCACTAAGTCCCCATCCCTGGGTTTGCCCCTCCCTTAGGGTTTAGAGAGGGCCCAAGCCGTTCAATCTCCTATGAAACAGAGGACCTTAGTGGTGAGTCTTCACACTGAAGAGGAATCAAAGTCAGAGTATATTGGTGTTGGGAATGTGTTCCTTGTTTTCTTTCTTTCTTCCCCAGTCTCTGCCTCTCTGGTTCACAGCTCTCTCTCTCTGCATATCACTAAGTGATAAGTTGCAGCGTGTAGGACTAGGTCACACTGAATGAAAAATTTTCATCCCATCAGGGAAGTGTTATGTTTTCCCAGTGACTCAGAGAAGGGAAACCCAGGCTGAGGCCTCCTCCTTCCAGCCCATTCCCGAAAACCACCCTGCTTGACTGTTGCTCTGTTTAATTTCAGAGCCAAGATTAACACCCCTCTTCCAGGAGGAAGACAACCACCAGCGGCTGCTTATGGGGCTGGTAAGTGGTATGTGGGATGTTCAGTGCTGGTGAACAGTGGGCTCCAAGGAAAGGGAAAAGGGCTAGATTGTACTTCTCATTCTGTTCTTGTTTTTCATTCACTCTTTCAACACAGGGTTGTTGCCAGTCACTCACTGTAGGTTCAGTGGTGAGGGACACATATATAATTTCTGCCCTTTTGGTATTTGTAGTCTTGTGAGAGAGACACGAATTAATCAGTCGCCCCAATAAATGTATAATTATAAAACATCATAAGGAAATGTATAGCACTGAGAGTTTTTAAAATAGGAAACAGCAGCGTCTCTGTAGCATTTGTATTTGGGTTTAAAATACAACGGGATAAAGTATTCTTTCTCAAGAGGTCCTACCACTAGGAAGACCAAAGAGATATAAATCAAAATAAATTAATTGAAGAGCAGAATTGGCAGATAAATCCAAAATCTTAAAAAAAAAACTATTAAACATCTGAAAAGTCTGATAAAATATTTTTAATACTGTGCAGGCTTAGGAATGGGATAATCTATTACCTTAAATATAGCTAGTTTAAAAATATGAGAAAAATATGTGTAAATACATATTCATACACTTAAAAATTCTAGTTAAACAAAGTTTCCTTGGCAACTAGAAATGACCAAACTTGAGCCAAGAAGAGATAGAAAGCCTGAAAGCATAATCACCATAAAATAATTTGGAAAAAATATCAAAGATTATCTCCAAAAAAGGCCCCAAGTTATTTAATGAATTTGTGCTTTCAGACTTCTAAGGACCAGATCGTTCTCATGTTATGTAAAGTATTTTTGAAAAAAGATGGGAAGCTTCTTAATCACTTTAAAAAGCCAGCATAACCTTAAAACCAGAATCTGACAGTGACTACTTATGTTTATGAATATAGATACTACAGGCGTAATTAAAATACTTCCCAGTGCTCTATTTGAAAATGTAGCATAGCCACATGGGCTTCTTTCTAGGAAGGCTTAATATTAGAAAATATATTAATGTAATTCATCACACGACTAAGTCAAAGAGGAAAAAAAAGATTCTATAGGTGCTAAAAGTTGATAAAAGTAAAATTCCACTCCTGGAATTTTAAACAAAGTATAGTCTAATACTAATAGCCAGCATCCTTCTTCATGTCACATTGGAGGCATTCCTATTAACGTCAGAAAGAAGTTAAGTATCCTTGCTATTTTCACTAAAATTTTATGTTGTTTTAGAAATTCTAGCCAATGCAATAAGAAACAAAAGTAAAAGAAGATGCTATGATTGTCTAATGCAACAAACAAAATAATCAACTGGGAAAATAATAAAATTAAAAAATTAAAAAATAATGCTGCAAATTAGTAAGCTGGTGATGCTATATTTATTTTCTTTTTGATTAGGATTAACCAGTTAAAAAATATAACGAAAAACAGTATATTATTTCCAAATCCTTAGCATCTAACTTTAGTAAAATTATAAACAAAAAGCCAGTGAAATTTCTCTGACAGTTGACTGACTCACTGGACAAAATAAAGAGGAATGGGACTGGCATTACGAGATATCTAAATGTGTTGTTGATCTACAATAATTGGAACAGTGTGGTGCTGATACAAAGATAGACAGGAGGCTCTAGTTTAAATTTGGATATTTGTTGTATGATAAAAATGAGGCATTTAAAAATCAATGTGGGGCTTCCCTGGTGGCGCAGTGGTTGAGAGTCCGCCTGCCGATGCAGGGGACACGGGTTCGTGCCCCGGTCCGGGAAGATCCCACATGCCGCGGAGCGGCTGGGCCCGTGAGCCATGGCCGCTGAGCCTGCGCATCCGGAGCCTGTGCTCCGCAACGGGAGAGGCCACAACGGTGAGAGGCCCGCGTACCACACACACACACAAAAAAAAAAAAAAAAAAAAAAAAATCAATGTGGAGGGCTTCCCTGGTGGCGCAGTGTTTGAGAGTCCACCTGCCGATGCAGGGGACACGGGTTCGGGCCCCGGTCCGGGAAGATCCCACATGCCGTGGAGCGGCTGGGCCCGTGAGCCATGGCCGCTGAGCCTGCGTGTCCGGAGCCTGTGCTCCGCAACGGGAGAGGCCACAACGGTGAGAGGCCCGCGTACCGCAAAAAAAAAAATAAAATAAAAAATAAAATAAAAAATAAAAATCAATGTGGAAAGAAATAATTTTCAATGAATCAGTCAATGCCTGACTATTTGGAAAAGACAATTAAGTTAGATTCTTCCCACCCCAAATACCGCCACTTTATATCATAAACCAACAGAAATATCAGGTTAAGGAACCTAATATAAAAAATTAAAACTGTGTGAAAGAATTTGAATAAAATAAGTGGACAGTTAAAAAATACTGAGAAAGCCTTTTAAGTGTATTATTGAACATAAACCTACAGGAGAAGATTGACTGAAAACTTAGAAGAGAACAACAGAAAGGCAATACGTTTAGAAAAAAGTATTTGCCACATATGTGATAAAAGAATAATATTTGGCATGTAATGTTTATAAATCAGTAAGAGAACAACACACCGGAAGAGAAATGGACAAAAGCTGTGACCAGTGAATTTTCAAAAGTTAGTTTAGGCCAAGAGGTCTTGAGTTGGGGCAGGGTAAGAAAGAGAATGCTTAACATTGCTGTAAGCAAATGACAAACAGAATAAATGTTTTTCTTTGTTTGTCTTTTTTTTGTCTATCAAATTGACAAAAATGTAAAAATCATACTAGGAAAGTTCAGGGTACAGGGAATTTGACAGCCTCATGAGATGGAATTGGAAATTAATATAACCACAGTGGAAGCCATTTTAGCAGTGTCTCTATAACCTTAAGTAGGGATCCAATGAATTCCATTTCTAGGAATTTAGCCTGACAAAATAAGCGAGGATATGGCAAGCAACTTTTGTGTAAGGATTTTTTGGTGGTATTTGTAACAATAGTAAAGGAAATATCGCATATGTATAAGAAGGGAATAAATAATTCAATTATAGTATTTTCATAAAATTGGACACTGCAGCCATTACAACTAGTGAATATTAATATGAATATTTAATGACAAATTATTATGTGAGAAAAAGCAGATTGTAAAATAGTAGAATGAGTGTGCACACTGGGAAAAAGGAAAATAAAAAACCAAAATGTTAATGTAGATGGTAGGATTATGAGCAATTTAAATTTTCATCTTTATGCTTATTATAGAAAAATCGAAATGCACAAAAATATGCATTATAACTTACACAGAAAAAAGAATAATTGTTTTTAAACCTAATCAATTAGCACATGCCAGAGACTGAATTGAAATAATATGCCACTCTGTCTTGGCCCAGGATGCCACGGGGCTCAGGTTTACCCAGGGTGTCTGTCGTAAATGTAAATCTGCTAAAATAGAAGATATATATACTTGTGTTGTCAGTTGTACAGTTCCCATGGTGTTTATTGATGCAAAGATTTCTCTAGCCAAGAGGGTTTGTAGCTGAGCAGGCCATTTAGGCAAAAGCGAGAAAAAAAGGCAGAAAGGGAGAGATAGGCAAAAAGTGGGAGGGCTGGGAATGCCACACTGATTGGGGAGCCCCAGGGATGGTTAGAAGAGTGTGGCTATAGAAACAAGCCCATTTGGAGGCACTAGGCTAAATATATCCATACCTTTACATGTCAGGGAGCTGCGTGGAATGTTGTGCAGAGAGAGGTACCTGGTGCATTTCCCTTTACTCCATCCTCTGTCCTTGCAAACACCCAAAGCCTATCCCTTCCCACCACCCCCATTAGCATAGTCATTCCACATTTAGAGCTGTTCCTGTGAGCTCTCCAGAGCCAGGAGCAGTAGACTTCAGTCCTTTGCTAGATCCCAAAGCCTTTGACTGCTAAGCTAGTGACTTCCACTGGCTTCTTTGGAGAATTCTCAACAGGGCTGGGAGCCTGGCTCTCAGCTGTTCACTGGACTTTGGGTGAATCATAAGTCATTCCTCTCGAGGAAAATGGTGGGGCCCCCTGATTTATGCCCATCAAAGGAACATTCTGGGTTATGCATTTCTGCCAGTGGGATCTTCAGGTCCAATATCTTTCATATTGATAGGAAGTGTTAATAAATGAATAGAATTCAAACCAGTTGCAGGTGTGAGTGGGTAGGTTGTGACTTATCTAATCTATATTCTGTTTTCAGATGGTGTCTGAGCTAAAAGACCATCTTTTGAGACATCTACAGGGTGTAGAAAAGAAGAAAATTGAACAGATGGTTCTGGACTATGTTTCAAAACTGGTTGGTTTTGCTTTATCTTCTCTACCCGACCCACCCCCCCTCAACCGCTTGGTCTCTGGGTGCATAGTTCCCAGTATGTGGTTCAGTAGGTTTTTCATATTAGCTTTTTTAGAGCTTTCCTATCCTCAAACCTGTATATATGGTGCTGTAGATTGAAGAAAGGGGGAAAAGAACCAAAAACAAAGACAATGTGGCTCTGGAAGCGGCTTATTGCACTCCCTTGCAGTAGTGGTTATATGCTCATGGAAGCCTGGAACAGTGATGAATTCAGCATGGTTGCCAAATGTTCATGTCATCTTGTCATCTTCCAACTCCTTATTAAACCATAGGTAGTGATTTCTGTACATGGAGTTTTCTGCAAACATGAGAGAACTTGAACTTCAATTCTTACTTAGCTCCAATAGCCCAATTAGGTGAGATTCCAGCCCAGTTGTATAAATACTTACCACGTTACAGAGTCTGCTGATGAGATTGGCATCCCATTTACCTGGTAGCCACTCATTGAAATTGTGTGATCCAAATTAATAACACCGGTCCATGTGTAAATAGAAGTGATGCAGCTGGATTGAAATTTGAGGCTGTCTTGAGTCTTTCAAAACGCATATGGAGTTGAGGCCTCACCCTACTTAGAACCTGGAAATAATAAGATGGATAACATTTTTTTTTTTTTTTTTTTTTTTTTGCGGTACGCGGGCCTCTCACTGCTGTGGCCTCTCCCGTTGCGGAGCACAGGCTCCGGACACACAGGCTCCGTGGCCATGGCTCGCGGGCCCAGCTGCTCCGCGGCATGTGGGATCTTCCGGGATCGGGGCACGAACCCGTGTCCCCTGCATCGGCAGGCGGACTCTCAACCACTGCGCCACCAGGGAAGCCCGATGGATAACATTTTTAAAGTATTTAAATATACAGAAAGAGAAAGAACACTCCAACACTCCATTTCTGCAGGTTTGCATAGGACCAGTGTGTAAATGTGAACAAATATTTTTGCATTGAATTCTGGAAGATTAGTTAAATTTATTAGATATGGCCCTGATTTAATTTCATGTCTAATTTTTAAAGTTTTCTGCCTTACAGGGACCTATATTCAATAATGGAAAAGAATATTATAAAAAGAGTGTCTATATGTGTAGAACTGTCACTTTGCTGTACAACAGAGATTGGCACAGCATTGTAAATCAACTATACTTCAATTAAAACAAATTTTAAAAAATAAAAGCAAAACAAACGAAAAAGAAATACAGAAAGAAATCTTCTATTTTGGAAAACTGGGTAGTGGCAGAATGGCCCTGTGAATGGAGCCTGAGCTCTTGGACAGCACTTGCTTAATGAGTGTTTGTTGAATTAAAACAACTCCCCAGAATGCTCCCAAGTGCCACCCATTGATTTATTTCTATAGTAAAGTGCATGCATGGAAGTAACTCACTCAAATCCTTTGTTGGTCATATGGCCCTAGAGACAGTTCATAGTTAATTAGTCTGAATAAAGTTGCGGAATATTTTTTAAAAAAAGTTTTATGCCTTTATTGCCGTCATGAGTATCTGTTTTTAAATCATATATTTGAATTTCTATGGTCAGGTTTGACTTTCAGAGTTTTAGTATAGGAGGAGAGGTTGGTATTTGCACATACTAATGTTTACAAGCAGGACCCTGAAACTTTCTTAAATAATAACTCTGTGCAGTTGAACGATACCAAGGGGCTCCCTTTATGAATGTGTTACTGATCTTCCCCGTGTTGATACTAACCTACTTTCTTTGCCCTTTCATAACACACAGTTTTTTTTTTTTTTTTTCTTTTTGCAGTATGCGGGCCTCTCACTGTTGTGGCCTCTCCCGTTGCGGAGCACAGGCTCCGGATGCGCAGGCCCAGCGGCCATGGCTCACGGGCCCAGCCGCTCCGCGGCATATGGGATCCTCCCAGACCGGGGCACGAACCCGTATCCCCTGCATCGGCAGGCGGACTCTCAACCACTGCGCCACCAGGGAGGCCCAACACACAGTTATTTAACACATCACCCACCATCTTTCTTTCTGTGGACTTTATTTATTTATTATTATTATTTTTTTTTCGATACGCGGGCCTCTCACTGTTGTGGCCTCTCCTGCCGTGGAGCACAGGCTCCGGACGTGCAGGCCCAGCGGCCACGGCTCACGGGCCCAGCCGTTCCGCGGCATGTGGGATCCTCCTGGACCGGGGCACGAACCCGTGTCCCCTGCATCGGCAGGCGGACTCCCAACCACTGCGCCACCAGGGAAGCCCCTTTCTGTGGACTTTAAATTTCATCTTCCAGAGTGTTAAGGTTTTTCTTCAAGCATCATTCTTCCCTATAGTTAATCACATCAAAGAATCCCCATAACACTGGTTTGTGCTAACATCTCCTAGAACCATTAGGACCAGAAATGGTAGAGATGAGGTCTCAGAAAACTCGTTGCCCCTGTCTTTCCAACTCAGCAGTCACTGACTGATGCCAAAGCTGCCCACCCTGCCCAGCAGCAAACAGCTGAGTCTCCCAGTCCCCTCCCAGGAGAGTGGCTGGACAGCCTTTAGAAAATAAATCCGAGGAAGTTGCTGCAAAACCTGATTATATTGCTTATTTGTTATCTTACCTGATTTCAGCCAAAGAGAAACTGAGAATCTGCATCATTGAGAATAAATAGTGTCTGTCTGTAATCATATGGAAACTCTTCCTAATTTTGCCCCCTGTCCTTTGCCTGCATGTGCAATGCATGGATTTGTGGTCCTGATAACAGCTCCTCGGAGATTGCCCTGTTGCTGGCAAACAAGTAAAATGTAGAACCTGGACTTGGAACTAGTTTTGCTCCACAGCACGTGCTCAGGACCTCCATTCTATTCAGAACCGCCTTTCCTCTGTCAGCTGTCAGCTATGTCCCCCTTGCCGCATAACACGCCTAGGGCGAACTCTGTTGCACTTGACCTTCACTGGTGGATAAGGGCCTGTGATTGAGGGCCTGTGTTTGTGAGCGATGGGGCCGGTTAGCGGTGGGGAAGCTCAGCTGGGGCACTGCCTGCAATGACAGAGGGTGCTCTGTTAGACGCGGCTGCACATTTTCAGTCTTTCCATTTTGGATTCCAGTGCTTGAGAATTGACCTCAGAAAGGCTGGTTCTGTGTCCGGGCACAGCCTGAAAGCCAGCTGCCTGAACACGCCTGTCAGAGCTATAGAAGGATAGCTTGTAGGGGAAAGGGTATGAACAGAGGTTAACAGACTGTCTTTACCCTCTAGCTGGATCTCATTTGCCAAATACTGGAAGCCAGTTGGAGGAAACATAATCTTCATCCCTGGGTTCTCCACTTGTAAGCAAGTATTTCTCGCTCTATTTTATCATGGTGTACAAAGAGGTAAAACAACTCTGCTGCCTGTTGTAGCAAAGCCTTTTTGAAACTTGCCAGTTGAAAGTAACTCTCACCAGCCCTTACACCATCCATCTTAGTTCTGAACTCAGCATTTAAAGTTATGCCCCTGTTACTTCACCTGTCCTCTTTCCTTGGCATCTGGCTGATGAGGAGGGAGGGGCACATGAGCTCAGTACTGCCAAGAAGGGGAATTTAAGTTAATGCAGTTTATCATTTGTGTGCCTACCGTCTGGTTAGATTCTAGGCATTAGGCCGATGGTCATCATCCCATCTATGAACCTTTCTGTGGGGCATAGCCTTTCACAGTTAGCATGAATTCCATCAGGATATGGCACCCAGAGCTACTGCTTACATGCAAATGGGGTTTTGGAGATGAGCTGCTTGGCTGACGTGCTGCTTTGTTCTTTGACCAGCAATAGACGGGCGAGTGCTGCTGAATTTGCAGTCTTTCACACCATGACCAGGATTTTGGAAGCTACTAAGAGTTTGTTTTTACCTCTGCCTCCTGGTAAGTCTTGGCTTTTTTGTTTTTTGTTGTAATAAACTTGTTCTTTCTTCTTCACATAGTCTCTGGACTTCGGTGCATAATGAGTTTAAGAATGAGGCCTCCTATGTCTTAGAAATTGTGTGTCTGGTGTCACTGTGACAGATGGGCCTGAGGTTGGTCTCTGCCGACCAGATCTCCTTGGATTATTAAACTATACAGTAGCTTGTCACCAACTTTAGGAGCCAGGGCTGGTCCCCATGCAACTTTCTGGTTCAAAAACCAGTGGAGCTGATTCGGGGAGATCTTTCTCTGATGTCTCCAGGCCTAGTTTATCTGAACAAGAAAGTTAACCCTCAGAAGGAAGTAGGTCTGGCTGGGTGTCAGAAATTGAGTTGATTCTTATATGTTCCTTGGAAGCTAAAAATTTCCCTTAGGATTTTGAAAAAGGACCAAATCAGGCCTCAAAACATCTTTGGCGCGTGTGTCTGCAGTCATTCATTTAATTGGTCATTTGTTCATTCAGTCAACAAACATTTGTTGAGCAATTTCATGCCAGGTACTGGGCTAGAAATTAGAGCAATTCCAAAAATTAACAAAAGTCTAGTTGGGAAAATGTGCATATAAATCAATATTCATTATAAGAAACAAGCTCCTGTTTGCTATAAACTACCTGCCTTATGCTTATTGTGTATAAGTTCTGATGAGTTTTAAGCTTTATGATAGCTATCACTATATAATACATACTAGCCAATTTTATTTAATTCATTCATATCCATCTATCCATCCATCCATCCGTCATTAATTTGTTCCTTTGTTCATTCATTTTAAGGCAACATGTATATGGTCCCCATTTTGTGCTAGGTACTACTGTAAGTACTTTACATAAGTTAGCACATTTAATTTTTATAATGATGCTAAGTGATACGAGCTTAAATTGAACCATATTAAATTGTTAATATCCAGCCAGTTTTTGACCAACAAAGACAGCACTTTCTTTTTTTTTTTTTTTTTTTTTTTTTTTTTGCGGTACGCGGGCCTCTCACTGTTGTGGCCTCTCCCATTGCGGGGCACAGGCTCCGGACGCGCAGGCTCAGCGGCCATGGCCCACGGGCCCAGTCGCTCCGCAACATGTGGGATCTTCCCGGACCGGGGCACGAAACCGTGTCCCCTGCATCGGCAGGCGGACTCTCAACCACTGCGCCACCAGGGAAGCCCCAAAGACAGCACTTTCAAATGGTTCCACTTAATATTATTCCCACCTTATAGATGGTGAAATTGAGGCACAGAAAAGTTAAGTAACTTGCCTACAGTCACATAGCTATTAGGCAACAGAGCCAGTGCTCAAATCCAGGGAGTCTGGCCCTAAAATCTATGCTTCTAGCTACTATTCTGTGCCGCCTCTTGAACTTTATATTCCAGTTGAATTAGTTGATATTGAAACACTGGCTATTTATGGGCCCGGAAAATCCCCACAGCACCTCTCAGCTTCTCTCCGTTTGTGCTATATCTGGTACAGTCTGGAATCCGTCACACTTTCTCTGTCCATATGCCTTATCTTATAAGATCTGCTTGTAGTGGAGGCACAAAAGGAGTTTCTTGTGACTTTGTAGGGATCTGAAAGTGACCACTCATGAGGAGAGTGGATGGCTTTAAATGGAATATGAATTGTGAGGTGCCCTCTAGAAAGAGTGAAGGGATTTCATGAAAATTATATATGGCTTTCTAGCTTAAATTCTTAATTGTTTGTCATTAACACAAAAGACCTGGTAGAGAAATGGGTCGACAGTTTCAGATTTGTTCACCATGGATCCCCAAGCTCCTTTTATAAGTAAATGACACTGACTCACTGGGGACAATATTATATCCGAGAGATCATAAAAATCCACTTTCTACAGAACATTGCATTTCTACACAGGGATGGATAAGGAGGGAAAACATAGAAAAATTTTACCCGTAGTGATTGAGAATTATCATGAGTAAGAACTTAATGGCTGGTGTCCACGGGTCGAGTAAGAAAGAACAGTTTCTCTTTCTCCTTTTCTCAGAAATGTTTGCTTCCCTAATATGAAGTGACACTGGGTCGTGTGTGGGGGGGCATGTGTGTGTAAATGCAGGTATTTTTGTGTGTATGTGTGTAAATGTGCTTGCTTCCCAGGCCCCCTGGACTAGTGAGAACTGTTTGAGTTCCAAGTGTCAGAAACTTGTAACCGGAGTTACTTAAAGAAAAAAGGGAATGACCACAGAAGGGAAGTCATAGTGTAGAGCTGGAGCATTTACAGTTTAAAAGGGACCTGTGTGCTCTTTGCTTCCTGGAGAAGGCCAGGAGCCCTGGAGGGTGAGGACTAGAGCTGGCTGGAAAAGGTCTCTCTTTCGGTACTGATGCCTACTTCTAGCCAGTTTGCTCTGTTGCTTAGAGCTGACATGCTGAGAGGAGGCCAGGGATGGGCTGTTGAATTTGGGACTGTGCCCTGGGAATGGAAGATAAAGGGTCATCAGGGATCTTTAGGGCGTGGACACAGAGCTAGAGAGGAGTTTTGAATCGAGAAAATCTGTAGGATCAATAACCTTCTATAAACTCTTCCTCAGAAATAATTTCATAACTTTTTTAATCTTGAGAAGACTGCCCAAATCCATTTGAAAAATCTCATGTTGTTAATTAGCTAGTAAAAGCACTATTTTTTTTTTGGAATCAGAGCAGTTAGTAGACTCATCCCACTGTCAGCCCATTAACATCTGCTTGAGGGCAGAGTCTGAACTTTATCTGACCCTCAATGCTGCCAGGACATGGGACTCATGTCTCCCACTGCTCATGTTTCATATGCTCAGAGAGAGAAAGCTCCACGACGTCTCTGAATCCAAGTCCCAGCTCTCTTTGGCCATCATGTCTCTGTCATGTAAGCCTCTCAGGTTAGGCAACGAGTCTTTGTCATTCCCCATCCACATCCAATCAGTTTCCGAGCCAGTTCCCGTCGCCACGATCCCATGATCCCTTCCTTCCCTCTTACTCTCAGTGCCCTCGTTCCCTCTTGGACAGGTTCTCGCAGTCACCTCCCAACAGATCTTTATTCCTCCGGTAGCAAACTGTCATTCCGGTCCATTCTCTGCCAGTTGCCACGTTAATATTCCAAAAGTAAAACTCAAATCCTCTAACAATCCTGCTCAAAAGCTTTCAGCGCCTCCCCAGAGTTTACTAAATAATAAATTCCTTGCTGTCACTCAGCATTCAACCCCGTGACACATATATTAAGAGCACCCTGTACTCTTCCTTCATAGAACTGGTCATATTTTAAAAAAATGAATTATTTATTTTGTGATTAATTGATGGTCAGTCTCCCTATCAGACTGGAAGGTGGATGGGAGCAGCAGTCATGCTTGTTCTCATCGCTGCACACCCAGCCCCTTGCCTGGCGTGCCGAAGGGGTTTTGTTGAATCGATTAACCTTTCCAGTCTTACCTTCCACCATTCCTCTTGCACACCTGTTCCAACCCATCTGGGTCATTTACTCTTTCCTAAATGTGCCCCATGCGTTCTCACCTTCGGGCATCTGTTCGTGTTGTTCCATTAACACCAGTTCTTGAGGCAGGATAACGTTGCGGTTAACAGGCTAGGCTAAAATCCCACAGCCTGCGTTCAAATGGTAACTCTGCCACTTACTATTTCCCGGGCAGGTTTCTTAGCTCCTGTGAATCTTGGTTTCCCCATTTATAAAATGGGGATCAAGTAGCTCCCACCTCATGGTGTTATATGAGGATCAAGTGAGCCCGTGCGTAAATGAAAGGCCTCAGGACCTGACTGGTGTTAGTCACGTTGTTACACCACGTGCCAGGTTCTTCACAGACCTAGCGGTAGCTCTCAAAGCAGCCCTGCAGGAAAGGTACTGGTGATTCCACTTTAGGGATGAAGAAACAGAGGCTGGAAAGGCTTAATTACCTACATCTAGTAAGCAGCACAGCATGATGCCAGCCTCTGTCTACTCAGGTCAAACCTGACTTTTGCTGCTTTTCCAGCCTGTACGTTCTCTCACGTCATTTCCACTCTCAGGAATGGCATTAACCCTTCCAAGTGCCTCTCACATGCCATCTTTTCCAAGAGAGCTTTTCTGATCCTCTCCCGGTCTGATACCTTCTTCTCCCGTGGATGTTGTTTGTGTCGGTTACTATTAATAGTGGACTTAGAGCTCTAGCTTTGTGAGAGTTTGGGTAGCCCTGCCCATGAGACTCAGACTTAGCCCTGCCCAAGGCCTTGAGAGTGACTTACTACTGAATTCCTATAGATTTGCTCTCTGGCAATATCATTTTAGTTCTTCTTTTATATGATTTAGTCCAAGTAGACCCCAAAAGCCTTTCTCTAGGGCATACCTAGAGATTAGTCATCTAAACTAATCAGTCCCCTTCTGGTCCAAATATTGTCTCCTGCAGCAAAATGGTCCCTGTCCATCAAGCTTTAGCCTGGGCATGTGGAGTTTGAAGCTCTACTGTTAATTTTTCTATTTTGCGATTTTACCATAGAATTATAAACCTTTTAAACTGTAAAACCATTTTCATTGAGCAGACCTTGCACTGTTTTTCTCTTTTTGCCTAGGAAGGCATACAAGGTGAAGGGAATACGTGCTTATTGGGAACTTACTATATACCCAGCACAATACTTATTTGTGATAATACAGAAAGAAGGAACCTTGGACCTTGTCTTCAAGGAGCATTTATTTGACTCTAGCTGCCAAGTGGTGAGCTGAGTGCTTTATTGCCATCACCAGAGTCATTCCCTCTGGGAGGCCGGAGATGATGGCTGACCGTGTCTACCGTCCTGGGTCTCTCATCCTAGGTTTTCACACTCTGCACACCATCCTTGGCGTCCACTGTCTGCCTTTGCATAACCTGCTGCATTACATTGATAACGGAGTGTTGCTTCTCACAGAAACAGCTGTCACAAGGCTCATGAAAGGTAAGGGGCTCTGAGTTTGCCTTGTTCCAGCCCCAGCACCCCCCGGGCTGCCTTTGTGGGTGTGCGACCTGTGGTGACACGGGGCCCTGCTGCACCCAGAAGGAGCCCACTCAGGGATTAATGTTCTGTATTCAATCTTGACATCCTTAATAGTTGAAGGGGGGCTCCTCGTTTTCGTTTTGCATGGGTTCCACAATTACACAGCTGGGCCTGCTGAGTACGGTTCATGTCCTGTAACCATCCTTTGGACCACCGTGCCTTTGCCCTTCAAGAGACCCCAAAGGGCTTCTCAATCCATACACAACTATTAGACTCCTTTTCTGTACATGAGGGCACTTAAGAATAGGAGACTGAAGGCTTATTTCTCAAGAAAAGTGTCATGAAATGGCTTACTTTCAGCTGATTAACTTCGTCCTCTCAAAGTTAGACTTGACATGCAAGGAAAAGTAATGAGAGGTGTAGTGCCTATGGGAATTTGAACTTGAAATAAGGTCTGTAGTGTAATGACTCTTGGTTAAATTATTCAACTGTGATATTTTATAGATGAGTTTTGTTAATATATATTGAAGTATTTGCCATTCCTCAAGGTGCTGTATGTTTTAAGTTAGTCAACAAAATTGTTCTGTGACTGGCAGCCTGTTACAGAACGCTGTTCCCTGATATAGAGCAGCAGCTTCATTAAGAAATCCCTTTTTAGTCTTGTACCACAATGTTCATTGCAGCTGTATTTACAATAGCCGGGACATAGAAACAACCAAGGTGTCCATCGACAGATGAATGGACAAAGAAGATGTGGCACATATATACAATGGAATATTACTCGGTCATAAAAAGAAATGAAATTGAGTTATTTGTAGTGAGGTGGATGGACCTAGAGTCTGTCATACAGAGTGAAGTAAGTCAGAAAGAGAAAAACAAATACCATATGCTAACACATATATATGGAACCTAAAAAAAAACAAAAAATGGTCATGAAGAACCTAGGGGCAGGACGGGAATAAAGACACAGACCTACTAGAGAATGGACTTGAGGACACAGGGAGGGGGAAGGGTAAGCTGGGACGAAGTGAGAGAGTGGCATGGACATATATACACTACCAGATGTAAAATAGATAGCTAGTGGGAAGCAGCCACACAGCAAAGGGAGATCAGCTTGGTGCTTTGTGTCCACCTAGAGGGGTGGGATAGGGAGGGTGGGAGGGAGATGCAAGAGGGAGGGGATATGGGAACATATGTATATGTACAGCTGATTCACTTTGTTATAAAGCAGAAACTAACACACCATTGTAAAGCAATTATACTCCAATAAAGATGTTTAAAAAATCCTTTTTTATTCAGAGAGACACAAACTAATATTTTCATAGTGTTGTTAGACTTAGCTTGAAAAACAAGGTTGGGACATGCATTACCAGGATGAAGCTCTGAAGTATTAGCTTGCTCAGGTATTAAAATGGAGATTACTGGGTTTTTTCTTTTTGTTTTGTTTTATTTCGTTTGCCAATTTCTGACTTTCTTGTAGACCTGGACAATACAGAGAAAAATGAAAAAGTAAAGTTCAGCATCATTGTGCGGCTTCCTCCGGTAATCCTGAAGTATATTCTATTTTCTAAGCCTTGGCATGTACCCCTCCTTCAATTTCTTCTTGCAGGAAGAGCAGTTACTGGCTTTGGGCCGAAGTCAATTGAATTGTCTCACCCTTCAGCCCTTTCCAAGAAATCCTGTCCATCCCTACCCATCTGTCCGCTGCTCCCACTGGGCCTACCGAGTGCTTGCTCCCCTGGCTGCGCGCATGCTGCTTTGGCACAGGCCCACCTAGAACATTTAGCCATTTTCTCCTCTGAGGAAACCACAGTAATATGTACGTCTGTGAGTCTGAGGGGAGGCAGAGGGGAAACATGTGCTTTTGGCCTTTAAACTGATAAGAAATGGAAATACAGGTGAGGTCAGAAGGTTCTGGAACTGCGTTTCCCCTCACTGTTGTTTGCACCACGGCAGGAAAACATTCCTGGTTGAAGGAAATATGAGAAACATGAGGGAGAGGGTTATACAGGCACTCCTTGTTTTTGTGGGGTATAGTAGCTCTCTGAGTCAGAAATGCTGTGAAATTCAGACATTCCACGGCAAGGTCTTCAGGGCCTCTGACTCTGCGGACTTCCCGGCCATGAGAGCCTGGGCCAGCTCTGTGCCATTTACATACGTTGAGCACTTGTATCTCTGGCACGATCCTCCCACAAAGGGGTGTCTGATGCCTTCCTGGACCTGATCGTCTTGCTTTATAACACCTTCTCGCCCTCACAGGCTTACTGAGGCAGAGGCAGGAATAGAAAACAAAGCATGTTTTCCATGGCTAGATCTCTCTGGGGAATATCTCTGAACATTTAGTTTGGTCTCTAAATTTGATTTTTTTTTTTTTTTTTTTTTGCCTTATACCCTTAGGGAATTAAAATTTTCTGGGCGAGACACTGGCAGAGTACATGCCTATAACCTTTAGCTTCATATCAAAATATCACGTAGGGTTGGCATGCAGAGACTCAGTTTTGAAGAGTAACAGATGAACTCCATTTCAGAAGAAGAGTTTGGCAGCCTCAGTACACAAAATGCTTTCCTCAGAGTTGCATTTAAGGGAGTATTTATTCAAAATTCAGAAGCATACCTCATAGGAAATGGCCTTTCTCCAAGGTCATTAACCATAGAGTCTGTCTTTTAGACTCACTAGCTGGAATACATCTTTAAAAATTATGAATTGATATAAGATACATTTACTTAATGCTGTGAGCTATATTCTCCTCTCTGTATTTTTCCATCTTTTCATTTTTATTATTGACTTAAAATTTTTAGTGTGGAGGGTACAGAGGTTTCCTATACACCCCCTTCCTCCACATGCGCACAGTCTCCCCTATTATCAGCGTCCCCCAGCAGAATGGTCCGTCTGTTACAGTGGATGAACCTACACTGCACATCACAATCACCAAAGTCCATAGTTAACATTAGGGTTCACTCTTGGTGTCGTTCATTCTGTGAGTTTGGACAAATATATAAGGCGATATATCTAACACTGTAGTATCATACAGAGTATTTTCACTGCCCTAAAAATCCTCCTCTACATATTTTTCAATTTGCAAAAACAGCTCACAGGTCAGAAGATCTGTCGACTTTGGGATCATCCTGTGAGTTCTAACATTATTTCCCGGAACCATGTACAGCGACTGCTTCAGAACTATAACAAACAGGTGAGTCTGTGTGGAGCAGGGGCCCCGCTAAATGATTTTGGAACCTCTTTGCCCATTGTAACGTATCCCTAAGGACAGCAGTTGTAGTTCCCATCACTTTAAGTTCGTGCTTGTTTTGGAGAATCAGCTGATACCACAGCCGTTTCCCTTTTAGCCCCGGAGTTCTATGATGGACAAGGCATCATTCAGTGTAGAATTTCTGCCTCTGAACTACTTCATTGAAATACTGACAGATATTGAGTCCTCCGATCCAGGTAAGTCACTCCTCCGCTCTCAGGATTTTCCTGTTTTTCCCCTGACACATCAGTCAGTCTCTATGCACTTCTGTGTACCGTTTCCTTGCCAGAATATCCCTTAATTATAAGTAGGATCTTCTTTCAATAGGTTTTAATTAGCAATACACAATTTACTACCTAAATTACCAAAGGAATAGCCACCTTTCAGGTTTTAAAAGGAATTAAGAGGTTAAAAACCCATTTGGCTGTTGTGAATGGCCTTTCTTGGTACTGAGGTTTAATAAATTTTAACAACACATTCTCAGAATAATGTGTTTTACTAAAATATAAAATAATTATGATTTCAGTGAAGTGTGGGCACAATATTATAAATGTTCTATGGCTTCAGAGTAACTCTTCTCTCTCTTTTTCCTTTCAGCTCTGTATGCTTTTGAAGGACATGACAACGTGGACGCAAAATTTGTAGAGGAGGCAGCTCTGAAACACACCACAATGCTTTTAGGCTTATGAAAGGGAAAATGCAGTTATATCAGCTTCCAGTATCTTTATCTTGCTCGTTAGCTCTACTTCCGTTGAGAATTCTTTAGCAGTATTTTAAACTGGTAACCCAAATCAGAATACATTGCTGAGCCATCTGAATTTCAGTTTAGTACTTTGTTCAGACAGAACTAGACAGTCAAGTGTAGAGAAATGACAGCCAGTCCAGGGGGGCATTCAATGGCATAAGTGATTCTCTCTTCCTACTGGCTGATCTTCCTAGTGCTCTCATAGGCCAAAAGCTAGTTTCTATCATACTCTGAAATAAAATATACTTTAAAAATGTAGGAACAGTGCTTAGAAAAACAAAAATTAGCTTTGTCACTGAAAATAGCATATGACAAGCAGAAAAATTACAAGTTGCAGAAAAACTCTATTTTGGAAATTAGATACTTTTTTTTTTTTTTTTTTTTTTTTTTTGCTGTACGCGGGCCTCTCACTGCTGTGGCCTCTCCCGTTGCGGAGCACAGGCTCCGGACACACAGGCTCCGCGGCCATGGCTCGCGGGCCCAGCCGCTGTGCGGCATGTGGGATCTTCCGGGATAGGGGCACGAACCCGTGTCCCCTGCATCGGCAGGCGGACTCTCAACCACTGCGCCACCAGGGAAGCCCAGATACTTTTTAAAAACCTGAATTTGGACTAAGTCAAATCTGCGAATTCTAGTAGGGAATAATTTGTCAAATACAACAATGTATACATACATGGAGTAGGATTTGTCTTCGTGAACGTTCAGATGGAACTGTATTTAATATTATAAAGTTATTTTTATATTTATAAAAGTTTGATTTAGTAATATGTTGTCTTTAAAAAAACACTGCAAGTTTTAGCCTAACTCCTTTGTTCTTTGAACATAGCCTTTTATCCCCACCAAGAATCATGACTCCATGAATATGTTCCCCCAAAGACCCCCATGACACCTAACGAGTTCTCCCACTTTTCTTTTTTTTCCCCTCTCTCTTCTACAGTGACGCTCTGACCGTAAATACAGTTGCTTCCTCGGGTAAGCCCAAAACCCTTTGCTTTCCTCTCTTCGCACCGTTTCCCTCAGTGAACTTGTGAAGTTTTGAAGATTACAAATATGACTAGCCAGTATAATAATTCAGCTTTTCTAAAATCATCATTCTAAAAATTATCCTCTCCTACAGAATTTCCCATTTAGGACAAATATTTCATGGTCACTGAAGCCCAAAGTCTTGGATCCATATCAGCAAGGCGGTGCTGGTTTTTCCTCTTGATACGGTCATTATTTTTCATTCCCCTACGCTTTCCTCTTCACACCTGGGTTGTTTCTGCTGCTTTCTGAAGTCTAATTCATCTGATGCATATTTGAGATAAACACTGCTTTGATCCTGTCACCCCTCTGCTCATAATCCTTCAGTCGCTTGCCATTTATTACAGGATAAAATCTTTGACATTCAAGATCTCCCAAATTCTGGCCTTATACACTTCTCCAGTACGAACATTCTGTTCCAACCAGCCTCGCTCACTGGGCCTTGAACAGAACTTCTGTCTTCTTACTTCCAAGTCTTGCTCAGGCGATTTCCCCCTCCCGGAATCCCCTCCACTTATTAAAATCTTATTTATGCTTAAGGGCCAGATAAAAAGTTCCATCTGACTGTGATCCCTGGCCATTCCAGTGCACAGTGGCATCTCACCCTCTGGACCAGTAACACACGTTGTAATATTTAAGCATCCAAACCTTTGTAATTTTTAAAAATTAATTTTCCTTCCTATGTATTTAAACTTCCTATATGTTTATTTTTTGAATCCCTAATTACTGATCCTACAACATAGCAACTGTGTGTAAGTATGCAGTATTTCTTTGCATTAAGCACACAGCTTATACAGCGTTACTTGTTATAGGCTCTCTCAAGGAATTGCTTTTTAATGACTTCACAAAGCAGTCAGGTTAGATTCAGGACTCCTAGGCTGAGAATGAGATTCAATTTCCCTCCATTCTGTCAGGGTGGGGGCTTGGAACAGATTTTGTTTGATTTAGCAAAATAAATGAATGTGATATTTCTCACTCCCAGAGTCGTGAAATGAAATTCATAACTGATAACAATATGAAATAACAATAGTTTGAGCATGTTAATGAATGTAAAATCACCGGTTTCAAATCTACTTTTATATTTTTATGTGAGAAAGTAAACAGAATTAGCAAAATATACTTGGGTGAAATACAATAATATTAGAGTGATGAAATCAGTGGAACTGGACTCATTTTCTCTTTCACATGCAAAATTATAAATATCTTCATTGAAATTTTGAAAAATCTGGTATCAGAACAAAGTAATCACAAGTGTATTTGCATATAACATTGTGGAAAATCTAGATTTATAAGAAAGATAAATTAGGGCATAGTTGTTTTTGCCCAAAAGGATTCTTTATTTGTAAAAAGAATCACTATAACATCACTTTAAAAAAGACAAGCTTCCCTACTGCTTTTCACTCGGTTTAGATTTACTGACATCAACTTGCAATGCAACTATTTATTTAACAAAGTGAGTTATGCCCCTGCAGTACTTGGGCTATTTTTCTTTTCAACCATTCTTTCTTTTTCTTAAAAGTGTGTATATTGAACAGGATCTGCTTTTCTTTCTTTAATAAACAAAGACCACTCTGCCAATTTCTGTACTTTGCTGAAAAGGTATTTATTTTTATTGCATTTTTTATAGCACCCAGTCTACTATATATTTCTGAAATGTAATCAAGAGATAAAGTGAAAAAAAGAAGGAAATTGGTGAGTGTGATAGGAAGGAGAGCTATTACGCTGACGTTTTCTAGCTGTGCATGTGAAGAAGCCTGGTTGAAGTTCCTCCTTGAGAAGCCTGGGTTGGTTCACATGTTCAGATTTCAATTGGCTTTATAACAGGTTTCTTTATGTGCCTCATATTGGCCCCAGGTTCACTGGGCTTAAAAGGAGCCAAAGCGCCGTACGGTTTTGGCAGAGGAAGGGTGGACTCTGCCTCTGGGATGTAGGCGTTTGGGCGGTGATCCGCAGTTTTGTAAACACCATTGGGCAGCTGGCGATTTTCTGCTTCCAAGATCTCCTGCAAAGAATGATTTATCCTTTTTAGTTTTTGAAAACTCAGGTAAAGTCGCTTCGTCCTCAGGGCCCATCAGACACAGCTGGGTGTAAGCAGCCTTCGGCTATGCTTGCTGGCCGATGTTCCCCAAAGGGACAAGAGGGTTGTGAGGGTGCGTCACCAAACACACACACCTGCACACACATTTCGTCTCATTGGAATGACCCATGTTGCTCAAGCATCTCTCTACTCCTGGGGTTTAGGGTCTACCGTAAACTGGTTGGTGGGACCTAAATTTGCTACGTTCCAAACTCAGTATCTTTCATTAAACACTACTTATTTCCATGTGTGTGACAAAGGCAGGATAATCTGTTTCATTTGGTAGGTCACTGGTGAGCAAATGGTACAAAGGAGGAGATAAGGAGTAAAGTAGAACCAGTGGAGAGAAGTGGTCAGCAGCTTGCTTTGAGCCTCAAGATTCTGCCTGTGTTTCTGGAAAACAGAGGAATCTCTTATAGCATTAAAAAGAATTTGAAAAAATGGAGACAGGTAAATGACAGCAGGGACACCACAGGTAAAGTCTGAATGCCCTCAAGAATATAATCCCAGGCAGCGTGCGAATGACAAATCAGACCCTGTTTTCAGGAGTTCATAGTATGTGTTTGGAATGCACCTTTTTCTTGGGTTAGGGAGGGAATAGTGATCTTCTGGGGATGTCTGCTCTGTAGTCTGAGAGTGAGTTATAGGTCCCCAGGATGTAGTCTCCTCAGAAAGAGATGCCTAATTCCACTCTAAGATTATTGAAAGGTCATGGGAGTAGGAATAAGAACTGAGCCCCCAGTGTGTAGGTGGTCAGTGATAGACTTAGGTCTTTGGTGGGAGAAGGGTGGTACTGAAGCCTAATCGTAGCTTCTGCACCAGGTGCAGAGTCTGCAGAAGCCTGTAACAACCATAATATGCTTGAGGCCTCACAATATGCTGTGGTGGCCACAGCAGATGGACACTGAAGAGTGAGGTATGGTCTGAGCCAGGGTGCAAAGACAGAGATTAGAGACCTAGGATAAAACCAATGCCAGCCTGCTCATTGCCATGCCAATGGGAGGTCCTGGTCTTCACCATACCAGCCCACGATAGGACACTGTGGGGTGGGGCTTGATTCCCGCCCAGTGTTCTCCAGGGAATATTCTGACCCTTTGGACTGTTGTACTTTGCTTGCCTACATAATATCTTAAAAAAGCAAAACTTATTTCTAATGACTTGCTGGGCCTATGTGTGTGGTAGAGTAGAACCCTTTCATATATTTTGGGAGGACTGACAACCCCTGAAGCAGCCCTTCCCAGCACATTTTACAAATGCAACGTAGAAGCCATAGCTTACCCGAGACTTTTCAGCGATGGCCAAGGCATACATTTCTTCATCTCGAAGTACTTTCAGCCATTCTCTCTCAATCTCTTTATTGAGGGGCAGACCCTTTTCCATCCTGGAATTGCAAGTGAGGATGAAGTCTTCTTTCTCCTTGACTTCCTTTTGGAGTTCAGTGGTCATAGCTTGTTTCATGGACAGCTCAGCAACAAGAGCCATCATTTTTTCAGTCGCATCTTTGATCTTTTTCTGGTAGCCATTCATCTAGAATTAAAAAGCCCAAGGCTTAGCCTATGTATACATTCCATGAAGACGTGAAGAAAATGGCAGGCTTCGGGCTGTCTCTGATGGTGGGCATTCTTGCCTGAAGGAAGCAAAGTTTAAGTGGGAATTCACAGAGAATAAGAACTGGAGGAGACCTCAGAGATTCAGCCCAACACCCTGGCTGTGACATAGGACAAGGAGGAGGGAGAAGAAAGAGATCTGTTCATCTAGTTACTGGATTTCCAGGTGGGTAGTATTGAGGGGAATAGTTTAGTGTCTATTTTTAAGAGGTGATAAGGACAAGGGAAAGGGTATTCTTGATGTCTAAGTTCTGGCCTAAATTTGCCATGTTATTAGTTTGCCACTTATGCAGGGGGGAAAATATGGTAGAACAGTATTGTATTAGTTATTAATACACTTGCTTAAATAAGATAGTCAGCATCCGTGATGATTTTTAATGGAAACTATCGCACTTCAGTGTGTTTGTATTATTGATCATAATTCCCAGGATGCATCATTATGAGGTTATAAGCAAGCATGAGCTGAACTGGACAGTCTGGCCAGTAATTTGAAATGAAATGTTCCTAGTTGTGTGTGTGTGTGTGTGTTTGTGTGTGCTTACCCTTTCATATAAGCTATCTATTATCAAAGAATTAAAAGATAAGACTAGGTGGGAAAATTGATTTTAAAAGACAGAAAAGAAGTAAAATTGGAATTGGTGGTTCCTGTAAGCTTTCTGGCCCACAGCACGGCCTTTCAGTGTGGCCGAAGGCTGGTGAGGCAGGAAGAGGTGACTCCCGCTACCCGCCAACCCTCAGTGTCACATTACCCTGCCTTATTACTTCTTCATATCCTTTCACTACTGACATTATAACATAAATGTATTTGGTTATTTGGTTATAGCCTATCATCCTACAAGAACGTACTCTTCGTGGGGACAAGGACTGTTTGTTTTATTCATGAGGTTCCCACTGCTTAGAATATAGGAGGCAAAATTAAAATTGAATGTTTGTTGAATGAAGGAATGAATAAATTCTTAGTCTCTTTTAATTGTTCGTTCCTTTGAACCAAGGTAAATTGAGACATGAATATGAGCATCCAAAAACTACACCCTACCTCAAAATACTTTCTTCTCTTAATAGAGTATATACTGGTCTGTGGGTACATTTGCTTATAGAAACGTTGCTGCTGGTGATTTACATGCCTCTGAAAATATAGTGACCAATTATTATGTGAAAACTTTGTCTCTTTAAGGGAATAGGGAATATAAATTTCTATAACTTCTATACTGCATTAGTTTTCAGGAAGCATAATTTGAATAAAAATGACAGGCATTCAGAGCTTCAATGATGAGTCATCATCTCTCTTTTAAATTTTATTAATTAGTCATTGCACACTTGAGTGTGTGTGTAACTAACAAACCTCCCTTCTCCATAAATCAAAAAAAAAAAAAAGGATGGTATTATTCTGGGTTCTCTGAGTCTTTGCTGAGACTTCCCCATTTTCTGTTCATTTGGGAAACTTGTAAGAGGAGCCATAAGCTCTCTAAGAGAGATGACAGATGAGATGTGCAGCCTTGTTGAACACCCACAAGGGCCAGGCCACTTCTGCTTGACTATGGGATGCTTGCCACCACTTTAGCTGATATCACACCCGTTTCACAGATCAGGAAACTGAGTTTTAAGACCATTTATGTATCTTTCTCAACGTCACTTGGTAGTGTTGGTAAGTCACAGATCTGGGATCTGAATGTCTTTCTGTCTTCCAGCTCTGCCTACTCTGAGGAGATTATTTTAAATGGAGGAGGAAGAAAGCCAGGTAGAGAGCATGGAAAGTGGGGAACGGAAAGGGAGATAAATCACGAGGACAGGACTCAGTAATGCTGGAAACTTCCTGGTCATGTGGACGGTCTCGGCAGCTCCCATTTGTGTTTCTCTGGCTTAACGGTTGACTCCTGGAGGGACTCTGCCATCAGCTTTGACAAGCAGGCCTCAGCAAAAACCAACTTCCCCCAAAGAAAGGGAAATTCATTTTGCAAAATAAAGGAAGGCAACATTTAAAGAAACTTCGGACATGCTAATTCAGGCAACGTTCATGAGCCTAAAGAAGTCTTAACATTTCTTATTTTATGAGGTAAATTGAGATTTGCACAAGTGCTGTTGGCCTCATCAGTCTATTAGTGGAAGTGTAAAGCCAAATCAAAATGGCCAAGAAGCCTTGAGACTTGCAGTAGTTTCGTGTGCCAGAACTGTTTCTAAAACAGGACTGTTAACTTATTCAACAAACGTTTTTCTAGAGTTTAGCACATGCGAGGCATTGGGGAAACTAAGAATAAGGGACAGTCACTGCCCCCAGGAGCCCACAGTGGGTGACACCATTGTTCATGGCGTCTTCTGAACTGTCTCCCTCACACTACATGGTGTGGACAGTGTGTCCCTTTCCCTTTTGCACTCAGCAGCTCCAGTGACTGTTGCTGACTGACTAAAAACCCTGGACTGTCACAGAGGGATGCTGCAAGGGGCCGGGGGGCCAAGCAGGCAGCAGACCCTCTGATGCCTGATGGTGCAAAGTCCTGCTGCGTCCGAATCACCAGCCTCCCTCCTGCTGGCTGCTCCTCTTGCTATAGCTTCTAGCAGTCCCTGCCTGACCCTGTAGCTTTGGATCAGAAGCCCTGGTACTTTAAGCTTATGGAATTAGGAAGCCCCACGTTACTGGCCTTTCCTCACTAGTGAGGCTTGGGTGGGGGCTTCACCCCAGGGAGTTGTGTGACTGCTGTTCTCTTTAATGGTCCCCTTCCATTGCTGGCTTCTGGCTACTTCTGGATTCAGGCAGCTCCCATGCAGACCGCTGGATAAATGAGGCCCTCCCTTCACAAGGACCTAGAAAGGACTTAACATGGCACATGAAATACGGAGATAACGACTGTCATATTTGAGTAGGTGCCCTGTTAAGTGAAACTTGTATACTGTCATTGAAAGGTTTAGGATTTCCCACTATAACGAGAATTCATTCAGGGAACAAGACTGAAACTTAACCTTGGACAATTCTCTAAGAGTCATCTTTACATTTTAAATTTCAGTTCTTTGTCTTTATCTATTCTTAAAGCCTAATCTCTCCGGGGCTTCCGCCAGTAAATGAAGCAGTCTGTGGAAAATGGAAGGTGATAGAGGAGGAAAGGCAGAAGAGAGGGGGTGGGGGCTGGGCAGACCTTCTTGGCTAAGAGCAGTGTGTCCTGCTTGCAGGCCTGCATTTTGCTGCAGAGCCTGTCCGTGAGCCGGGAGACCTGTTCATAGATGAAATCCTTCTCCAGCAACTTCTCCTCCTTCCTGGCCAGCTGTAGTTCGAGCTACGGTCGAAAAGAATTTCAATAGGAAAAACAAGTCATGCAAGTCAAGATCTTTCCTAACTAGAGCACTGTTTTCCCCTCTTAATGAAGGGGGGACTTCATTAATGAACATTAATGACTAAATGAACTGGACGAAGTCAAGACTTCCCCTCACCCCCCGACCCCCCGCCCCCGAGAGCTGTGGCACTTCTTCCTCCCCATGGCAAAGAATGGCCCTCTCAGCTCCTTCTAGCTTCCACGTTGCCATTCCTCTGCTAGGCTCCCATCAGGAAGACAAATTAATCCATTCAAGATGCCAAAATTGCTCCTTTGGGCTGTGAGACAGAGATAGGCATTTTGAAAGCACTCAGGTTTTAACTTTGTTGGCAAGCATCTAAAGTCAAGCTTAGGTTTCGTTACTAGATTGCAATGAAAGGACTATATCAGTGACTAGAATAATGAGGGATGAATCCTCATAACATGAAACTGTACCACAGATATCTGTGACACTGATCAACAGGGGCTAATAGATGCTATTTTAAGAAAGGACATTTACCGCATCCATTTTTTTCATCATTTCTTCTTTGGTCATATCTTTCCCTGGAAGGAAGCGTGTTCTGTTCTCACCCTCAGGATTTATAAACCGTTTCTCCAGGTCTTTTATTCTGTCTGTACACTGTGAAAACTATTAAACAAGAAAGAAACAGTAACTTTGCTCAGTCAATCTTAAAGTCACATAGCCCAAGGTCTTTAGGGTCTTTCCAGGCAAAGGTGGAAGGGAATTCTTAACACCCCATCAGCTGGGACTTGTGGTTAAGCAATGTTTCTACTCATGTGTGGTACAGTGAGGAAGATGCCTGTTAAGTGACTCTGCAAAGCAAGGCAGTGACTTCTGGGTCATCAAAAAAAAGCTGACTTTACAACCAGTCCTTTTATTGCTTCCCGTTTTGTGTTATACTCCCGGGATGCTGTGTGGTTGCAGAGCTCCGACTATACAAACTTGACCTCTTTATTGCATGTTGTTACAGGGGCCAAGGCAGACAGCACAGCATACAGGGCACACAACATACTAGACTCCCGTTTAAAACCCTTTGCTGGCAGTAGGCTTAATGGCTTCCCAAAGAAAAGTAAAATTCTCAATTACTAGGTCAACACAGTGTACAGTCTGTGAGGAATAGCCTGAACTATTTGTATCTTTTTTGGTAAACAGCCAATGTAATGTTTTATATATTCAACTATATTTGTTGACTCAGTGAGACTTTGGAGGTGGATGAAGAAATACAGAAATTCTCAAGCAGGAGTGGCAGCCACACTTAGCTGTTTTATAGGGAGAGATGTAGAACACAGTGAAAACCAAGTCATCACTTTTAGCTTTTCTACTGAAAATCTGTATAATTGCAGGCAAATCATTTATCTTCTCTAAACCTTAGTTTCTCCTCAACTATCAAGTGGGAAAATAAGTCCCAAACTCATGGGATTGATCCATTAAACGAGGTAATATATTTAGAGTACTTTAAAATTTTAAACTTATTCTCCTCCTCCCGACAAAAAGAATTTCAAATGGTGACATGAATATTTTTTTTCTTCCTGTCTCTCCCACTTAATTGCCCTTAATAGGGAGTTAAAGTATCCATGTATGTGTCTTTGTTGTATTTGTTATTAACAACATTTAATGTCTCCTTTTGTTCATTAGGACATTAGATAAGAAAAAATATATGGTGCTTGCTGATCAAAGTGGTGCCTTGATTGATCTTATTTCCCCATGGGCCTTTGAGGAAAAACTGTATCCTTTTTCGATACAAAATAGTGCTCTTGTGTCAGGAAAACAGTTCACATGACTTCCAGGAGCCCTAAAAACAGGCTATCATTACAAGTAAAATAGTGCAGGAAAATGTGATTTATGATAATCCTTGGATTATCATATGTCCTTATGATCATCCTTGGACGATTAAAAACTTTCAAGCAACCAAAAAAAAGCAAACCTTAAGAGAATTCTGAAAACGACACAAAAAAGGGGAAGATTGAAACAAAAACACAAAACACTGTAGCTATAACAACAGGATATGAGAGAGATCTGGCAGTACAGGCAAGGAACGAAAGCAGCTTCTGCTTGAAGCTTGAAATTTCACACCGTATCCTTCAAAGGGGCCATGTGATTAGTGCTGAGTATGCAATTAAATACTTAGGTGCAGTCTGAAGACTAATGCAAAACTTCCTATTCCACTGTTCTTAAGCTTGGAACTAACTCTGGTAGAACAGGGAGCTGATGATAACACATAGTCCCTATGCTTCAATTCATATGCAGTCAGAATGATAAATGCTCACACCAGGCAGGGTGTACTATCATTGAATGCATAGTATTTTCCTCTTGGGTAAACTGAATTCATATTTTATACCGGATTACTGGTTTTATAATAATAAATGCTAAGTATACATATATATATATATATTTTTTTTTTTTTTTAAGAAGAACTAAGTTTATCTATTTTAATCTATTGAATAGAAGTATTAATTTGCAGTTAACACAAGTAAAATGCTTCCATAGTACAGAGTGAATTTTTTCTGTTGTGGATCTTACTGGATTTAAAGTCCTTTTGTTCTGCTGGGCATGTTGATCATGTAGCATGGGCGAAGATGGCCTTGAAAGTGTGTTCTGGGAAAGACCTGGAGAGAGCTGAATGATTCTGTAAAACGGAGTGAGACAAACGTGGGGTGCCTGGGGCACAATCTGGACGGTAAGGCTGTGGAGGGGAGATGGGGGGTGAAAGATGGAAAGACAAGCCAGTGAAATGGAACCAGGCTAGGGGGTTGCATGGGGTAGTACACCTGGGGGACTGTTCCCAGTGGTGGCGTGGGAAGGCATACTTGTCTGATACTTAATTTGAAGTTCTTTGCATTTCTTTAATGTACCCCCTCACACTGGTGCCCCAATTCTTCAATAAAGTCAGTTCACAGACACAGGCCTGGCATGAATGGTCTTGTGCAGGTGTAGGCGGAAGTTGGAACCAGTCCCGAGTCTGCACTGAAGTGGCACAGAAGTGGCCCAGGCACTGTGTGTCAAGATGATGAGCGGATCCCCCAAAGGAACCACTAATTGGAAGCAGGAGTCAGAGCTGCAGGAATCCTGGGGAGGCTTTGTGGGAGACCTGGGGGAGGCCTGGAGGATGTTCCAGCCAATCCATCTAATTCAGGGCTACACTTATTGAAGAAGTGAATGGGAGAACATATGGCTAAAGAAACAAACACTGGAATCAAAACCTTACCATATTTGTGCAAAATGAAAGATCCTATCATCTGTATAGCATATTACACGTTGAAATGCCATAAAATATGAAAGTAGAACCATCATTCAGTTCCATAAAGTCCTGTGAATCCCATGACATGATTAAATTAAAAAAAAAATGACCCAAAACTGTGTCTATAGCATGAGCTAATGAAAACCATCTACTTGTAAACCTAGAAAACGACCAGAAGGATTTCGTCCAGATTTTTGATAATTTTAATAGTGATTATATGTTGGGGATAGAATTTTTTTCTTTAAAATTTTTTGTATTTTTTTCAAAACTTCATTAACAGAGTATATCTTAATTTTATAATCAGAAAAAAATATGAAAGCAAACCTGACATTTTATTGTTATTTAAAAATTTTTTGGCTGCACCCCGTGGCACGTGGGATCTTAGTTCCCGGACCAGGGATCGAACCCACACCCCTGCATTGAAAGGTGGAGTCTTAACAGCTGGACCACCAGGGAAGTCCCTAAACCTGACATTTTAGAAAACATGTTATAGGTTAAAATGTATTTCTGCTACATTGAGTCAATGGAAAAAAGTTTAGGCCACGAATTGTTTAGTTTAATTTTTTCTTCTGTTTTCATTAAGAAAAAAGTATAATTATTACATGTGAAGAAAATGGCTTTATATTATGGTTTTATTTATTGCTATTTTATATTTAAATTTTATGACTTTATTCCACTTTAAAAAAGGCCATGTCAGAGGCCAAGTTATTAAATTACAGGGAAACTACAGGGGTTAATGAGGAGTCTAATTATATGCAATTACCCATTAATAAGAAACAACAATCTTGGTTCTAGAATATCAAAGAGAATGAAAAATAAGAGAGCTAGATGGTCTGCAGGATCTTTCCAGCAAGCATCAAAAACATAATTATGAATAAAAATAAAAACAAACCAAATAAAAAACAATTATGCTGGCCGTAGTGAAAGCCTGGCTTACTGAAGTTTTGAGCTCTGAAGCAGCTGAGTTAGAGCTGAGATTTGGGAAGGTCTAAATTCCAAGAAAGGCAGAAAGTGCTTCATGGGGGGAAAAAAAGACAATCTGTAGCTCAGATGCCTGAAGCACAGATTCTACCCTGGAGCAGTGTTCAAAGGCATTTTTAAACAGGACATTTAACTCAAGAGTTCTTGTAGGTACCAGGAGTAGCATGGCTTGATTTAAATGTAAGAACTTATATGACCTACAGAGCAATAAAGGAGAAAAAAAAAGAAAAAAGCAGCAAATGTTCCCAGGAAGTGTGTCATCAACACTTTTCCCACCTGAATCTGGAGCACTGCTAAATCAGCATCCAGAGCCCTCTTGAGTGGCAGCAATTTCCGGGTCACGTGAATCTGTCTTTGCTTCTCCGCAATCTTCAGTTTCAGGAATCGGATCTTTTCTTCCAGGACATGTATTTCAATTTCTCCATTTAGCTTCATCTTCTCTTGGATATTTATTTTTTCATAAAAAATGCACACTTCCTCTTCCCGCTCTATCAGCTGAACACCACTATGGTCAAATTGAGAGGCAGAGGCTAAGAGGATGTTGAGGCCACTGTTCTACTAGTCACTGTGGTTCTCTCTGGATTTGGGTGCAAAATACACATCAACACTGCATGATTCCAGAAGACAATAGATATTCACGGTTGGCTTTCTAGTTAAACTCCACATTTTGAATTTTTCTGGGCATGGGAGAGAGAGGGTTGTGTAGAATCTGGACTCTGAGCTGACCATATTGTTGGCCGGCCACAGTATCTCTGCAAGTCCCAATGGTCCTCCTGGGGTGGAAAAGAATGTCACTCCCCACGCATGAACAGCATGATCCCAGAGTCTGATTTTCTGCAGACCCTTTTCAGGGGCCAGACCTGCCAGCCGAGGGCTGGCCAGAAGTACCCAGGCAGGGGGCCAGGGAATGCGTTTCTGGCAGCTATTCGGTTCTATCTAACTTGCCAGGACCATTAGGCTATTTTAAAGTTAAATATTTCTGATGTACATTTCCCCATAAACAGGCAAATCCCCATGATTACAGCCCTTTGTAATCATGCCAGAGGAAATACCCCTCCTTGTGAGGAGACTATGAGAAGAAACAAAGTAAGAATTTTCTAACTCCAGCCCCAGAACTGACCAGGGCCTGGGAGCACACTGCCTAAATGCTTTGGTTTGTGCCAGGAGCCAAATAAGAGGACTTTTTTTTATTTCCCCAGAGAGAACACCTGCCAGCCCTTTGAAAAAGTGGTGTTGGTCACACCCTGAAGCTCTTCCCCCACACCGTGCCTATCCATTATCCCCGAGTGCATCTTTAATTGCTTCTATCTCTTTCTCTCTCCTCCCTCAAAACATGTGTGCACAGGGGTGTATTTGGCTAATCTTAGCTCTGTATTTTGTTTCATTGGCCATTCACTGGCTCATCTCATGAGCTTCTTTGTTCTCTTGACAACAGAAGCCAGGTGTGATGCTTTACCACCTTTTTGTACTTTCAGGGCCCAGCACTTAACACAGAACACAGCCTTACACAGAACAGCACACAATCAAGGTTTGATGAAAAAAAATCTAATACCTGATGTAATTACTACAGGGCTCTACAATCTCACATGCCAGATTTCTCAAACACAAGCAACTTGGGAAAACTGTTCAATAGTAATCAATTAATAATATTATTATAGCTGGGAGAAATAATGCTACTCTTGAGGGTCTTACTTACTTGCTGAGAAAATGAACTGGGTGAATGGCTTAATGAATAAACCTGTCCCCCAAGTGAATACAAGATCCAAAGACTTACTTATGTCAATTATACTGAAATAATTTGATGGTATCCTGATCCTGAGTGGTAGCCTGGTAAAGGACTTCGATCCTTAAGCGAGCAACTTGCCAAACCCTACTCTTGCCTGTCTTTCTTACAAGGACAGAGTTTCTTATTCTCAGGGAAAGCACACAGCCCCCTCCCCGCCCTGCAAAGGCTGATGAAACCTGAGTGTCAAATGTCCCTCACTATCCCCTGTCAAGTCTAGAGAAAAATGTGCAACATTTCTAAATCGGATCTCTGGGTGCTTTGCTCTCCCATCAGGTTCCTGGTTTTTACCTTTCATTTCGATGCTGAACGGCTTTTTCGTATTTTTTGCGAAGCTGCACCATCTCCTCTTCAACCATTGTGATCTCGTTGGCAAGTCTGTCAGTGTTATTTAACTGGGCTTCCTTCTTCTCTTTCATTTCCTGAAGTTTTGCTACCATTTTGCACACATCGTTTTGCATGCTTTTTCTGATGGTAATGTTGTTGGCATGCTTCAGCATAGAATTTTTTAGCTTTCTTTAAAAATAATGGGAAAATGGGTACGATTATAATTTCCTTTAGTTTCTTTAAAAACAATAAAGACTTCTGAAACACAAGCAGTACCAAGGTAGCTCTTGATTTAGTGTGTCCTTTGAAATGACAATAGTAGTAACGATATTCATCACATGATACTCTTCAGGAACTTCTGTAATTTCCCAGGTCTCTGATTTGCCCTTATCTGGATTAGGACATCTTTCCTTTGCGCCCCAAGTGTCTGCTGCCCCGATTTATCAAAGCAAGAGACTAAAGGGATTCATTTACCGCTCTGTCATCCCCAGGAGGCTCTGCTATCTTGAGGGCGGAGGCGGTTACATCTGACAGTGTCCACTGGACCTAAGGTAGTGCCTGACTCAATATAGCATCACAATAAATGCTGAGTGAATGCATGGCCTCTATAAATGATATTTTACTTTCATGTAGGATGAGAAACTGATTAGGATGTTAGATTTGCCTTTTCATACCAATCCCCTCACACCTCTACTCCCACCCAACCCCCTCCACTACCCCACACACAAGAGCCCGTTCTGTAATATCTTTATAAAAGGAAACTGGGCAGTAGTGGCCACCAGAAAAAGTTCAGGTTGTATAGACTCTGTGGGTCAGGGACTAAATACAGGTGAAAGAGTCTACCAGATCTTGGCACACGGTAAATAATAAAGTTTAAAAAAACAACCATTGGATTAATTCATTTAATAACAAAAAGTCCTATATAAAGGACTATTTCTAGGGGTAAAAAAAGTGAGCCCAGAGAGCTAGCATAGCTTGCCCAAGATCACACAGCTAATAAGTGGCAGGGCTGGGATTTGGGTCTAGAAAGCCCCCTCTCTTAACCACTCCTCCATACTGCCTCACATAAGCTCATTAGATGCTTCACACCTACAATCGTGGGATGCTGGTTTATAAACATTTGATTGTCTTCTAACATTAAATGCAAACTGTCAAATTTGTGCTTTTATTCGTAAATGAGTAAATGAAAATGAAGTGAGCATAGTTACAGAGTATAGTTTTCCATCCACTTAAATATGGCTCCCAAACAGAAGCATAAGGAATCACACTCAGATGCTTACCTTGTCAGCTGTAAAGCGGGGTGTGTGAGCAAGGGCTTTTCTAGTTTTGTAAAAGACTTTTCTATTTCCTCATCCCCCAGGGTATTTTATCGCTTAATGACTCGGAAGAGAAACTTTTGAAAGGACAGTAGTTATTATAACACTTACCTTTCTTGAGTAACTGCACTATTTCTTAAAATTTCCAGTTCATTTAATGACATTTTATGCCTTTCTTTTATTTCATTGACTTTCTGGTGAGCTTTGTGAAGTAAGTTAATAGATTTGTTTCTTTCATTTCGAATAGTGTCATACAGTTTAGCAAACTCTCCGAGTCTGTGAAAATACAAGTGTTTTTGAAATTTGTGAAATAAATAGGGTTTTTTTTCCCCAGCCAACTAGATAAGTTCTCATGTAATTCTTTTACCTCCGATGAACTTCTCGTTTTCTCTTCCTGTGTATCCGGATTTCAAGATCCTTTGCTCTGATCTCCCTAACAATGTTGGTATATTTTTGCTGAAATATAGAAATTAATAGTGAGATTTTAAAAACAGTCTACCACCAACAGCATACGGATACTCCCAGCCTCAACCCGTCTCATTACTGTCCATTAAGGACGATTCTATCTTCATCAGCTGGGTCGTGCAGATCGGGGGGAAGAGGAAAGGGGGAGGGGATGAAAATTGCCTGGCCAGCTGAACTGAATCACATTGGCTAGGACAGAGGTTAATTAAAGGAGAGAAAGATGGAGAGAGGAGGAAAAGAAAGGAGACTGCCCAGGTTGGTTTGAGGAAAAGTTCCGGAACCTTTTTTTTTTTTTTTATGCGGTACGCGGGCCTCTCACTGTTGTGGCCTCTTCCGCTGCGGAGCACAGGCTTAGGACGCGCAGGCTCAGGACGCGCAAGCTCCGGACGCGCAGGCTCAGCGGCCATGGCTCACGGGCCTAGCCGCTCCGCGGCGTGTGGGATCTTCCCCGACCGGGGCATGAACCCGTGTTCCCTGAATCGGCAGGCCGACTCGCAACCACTGCGCCACCAGGAGAGCCCCTCGGGAAACTTTTGAAGAGCAGAGGAATGGTTGTGGACAGCACAGCCGGGCTGGGTGAGTGAGGAATTTGTGGAAGATAGATGAGAGAAGGGGACTTGGAGTCAGTTTTGATAAATGTTACGAGTTGAAGGCTCTGTGATATTTTGAGAGACTGAAGCCATGCTTTTAAAGCGCTTTTCCGTTTTTTTGTACGGTGGGTGTGTTTTCCTACACAGTGCAGCGCCATGCTGAGACCAGCCCCATAGGGAGCCGAAAAACAGATTACACGTGAATATTTTAAAAGACGGCAGGTATATTTCCAAAGTGCTCAATATATACCAAATGTTAAATGCGCTAGTTAACGTTCTTCAGGTACAAAGATGCTGGGTCCTTTATCTAGGGTGAGAAACGTATTCAAAGAAGTACAGTATTTTGCTAGTAGGAACCAGAGGAAATGGTTTCTGCTGGCCTGAAGGACCGCGAGAGCAAAACCCGTATGGTTATTCAAAAGAAACTAGGTATCAGAGCCAAGATTGACATGTAGCAATTTTATGTTGTCCTCAGTGAGAATGGGAGTCAGGAAGAAACTAATATTATTTAAGTAACTGCGTGTATGAAGAATTAAAGAGATAAAAAATGTAGTGTCATCCACTCCGTCTTGGAGGTAGTGGTAACACTGACTTTTCTTTCCCCTTTTTTTTTTTTTTTTTTTTTTTTTTTTTGCGGTACGCGGGCCTCTCAACGCTGTGGCCCCTCCCGTTGCGGAGCACAGGCTCCGGACGCGCAGGCTCAGCGGCCATGGCTCACTCACGGGCCCAGCCGCTCCGCGGCATGTGGGATCTTCCCGAACCGGGGCACAAACCCGTGTCCCCTGAATCGGCAGGCGGACTCTCAACCACTGCGCCACCAGGGAAGCCCACACATGTATCAGTTTTTGAGGTTAATTAAAAAATTGTCTAGTTCATAAAACAGATCCATGTTCCTCGTAACAAGTATCCCTGTGTCCTCTCCTCTCCTCGTTTTGCTCCTGTTCCTTCTCCCCTCCGCTAGCCTGTTTCCTCAGGCAGCCTTCTTTCCCCCATTCCTCCCTGGCCACTGCCTTTTCTTTCTTTACTGAAACGCAACTACCCCATGAACTCTTCTGGGCTTTGCCTCAGCTTCTGGGAGCAGGGTCCAAACTGCTCAATAGGGATTAAGTGACCTTCCCCACCTGACCTTTCCTGCTCTCTGGTCTCACTATTTGACACCCTTTTCCCCATCTTCCCATGCTCCAGCCATCCTAAACTTCTTTTAGTTTCTCTCTCTCAAATGTTTTGGGTGGGTGAGTGGGAAATAAACAGTTAGAGGGCAATTTGAATAGTTTGCTGTGGGTTGTGTGATGTAGATCTTCACCCCATTTCTCTCTCATCTGTACCTAACCTCATGGCTCACGAATGCTTTGATGTGAGTTCTTTCTGGAAAACAAGAAGATATGCTACCCTGTGTGAATGCTTGCTCAGAATTAGGCGAAGCTGCACTCAGAAACAGCCAACATCTGGGTCACATGGTAAATTCAGGTATTCTATTTTAGTAACATGTCATATCGTATTCATTTTTAACAGGGGACTTCTGGACACAATCCTTATGTGGAATAAATGATTCTAATTTTAGAGTTTTAGCTAGCATGATAGGAGGGTTGTTTTTGCTATTGGTTTCCTTGTTGGCTTTGTTTGGGGATGTTGCAATGGGTCAGCTCTCGTACTTTGTCAGGAGCCTAGGAAAGTCATGGGGTGAAGCAGTTACTAAGGGTAATTGTCCTAGGATTGGTTTAAATGATGCTGGCTTGATGAACTTGGGAAGGAGAGTGGTCTAATGCTGTGGCTTCTGAGTTGTTCTGGGCAAATCACAATGGACTATGAGATGGTGGTGAATCACAGACACCTGCGCCTGTGTGCCTGTCAGCCGTGTTCCCTGAAGGCACCCACCTTATTCTTACTGAAATTGTCATCTGTTCAAATCCTCTGCTTGTTGTCATTGACCTAGTTCTTTTCCCCTCTAGATTGTTAGCTGTTGCCAGTTGAATCCTTGGAATATTTTTCAGTGCATGATTGAGTTTTGTTTAGGGAAGCTGTATAGTCACTGAACTTGAAGGAGACTTAAACTCATAGTTTTCTGATGAACATTGTATTAAAAGGAGGCTACCCTGGACTCCTGTGGTAATTAGTGGATGGTTACAAAAATGCAGTTACCTGAGCTTTCAGGAAATCCTTGGATTTTTGCTCTTTCTCATCAATTTTGATTTGAGTCATACGGACAAGTTTGAATACCAGCTCTCGCATGTTTTCTTGCTCCTTTAAAAGCTTGTTTTCTTCAGCAAGTTGCTGTTCTACTAACTTAGACTCAGCTTCTGATAGGATTTTCTTTTGAAAAAACACAAATATTATAATGCATTTATTTGAAAGAATACACTAAGGCCAGTATCTCAGACTACTATTTAAATTTTCTATGTAGAGTTTATTTTGTTAAAACACAAAAAGTAACTCTGCTGCCTTAGCACCAAGTATTTTCTTTATCTTATAAAAGAATGTGCAAACATGATAACATGTTTAACGCAGAACTTTTTCTTATTCAGACTGTATTTTCAAGTAATTTTTTGAAGAGAAATAAAAGCATGTTTTTTTTTGGTTTATTTGTTTATTTATTTATTTATTAAAAGCATGTTTTAAAACACTTTGACAGTGGCTTGAATAAGCAAAATTTGAAATTAGACGTGACTGAAATAAAACACTTATTGTTCATTTTTAACCAGTAGGCTTTTTACTTTACAATCTCATGAATCTGTATAATTTTTGCTGGTTAAAACACATTCTTTTTTTTTTTCCCAAATTTTAATATGGGTTTGGAGTGGACTTTGAGATAAAGAAACAGACCCACATTAAGTAGGATCATATTCTCTTTGATAACTCTCCTATTAATGAGGTTTCATGGAACAGTGTTAAAAATACAAGTTTGCTTTAATCACTCTTAGATAGAAGCTTAAGTGAAAGTTGATATTAACCTGCTGGGTCAAATTCCTCTTAGCCGCTTCAACTTCCTTATGGAGCTCTCGCCTTCTCTCAATTAATGTAGAATCATCTTTAGGGATAGCTTCAATCTGGAAATCAGAGTTTAAAATAGGTATTTATTCCTATTGAAAGAAATCTTCAGTGTCATGTAGTCAACCCTGTCACGACCTTTTGCAAATGGTAGGGAAATTGTGATTCTTACTCTTAAAGGAATTGCCTATTATGCTGAATATTCTTTATAAAGTCATGGTAAACTAAAATATGAAGACTTGGGGCCTCCCTGGTGGCGCAGTGGTTGAGAGTCCGCCTGCCGATGCAGGGGATACGGGTTTGTGCCCTGGTCTGGGAGGATCCCATATGCCACAGAGTGGCTGGGCCCGTGAGCCATGGCTGCTGAGCCTGCGCATCCGGAGCCTGTGCTCCGCAACGGGAGAGGCCACAGCAGTGAGAGGCCCGCGTACCGCAAAAAAAAAAAAAAATATGAAGACTTGTCAAAAATCTATAATTCACCAGCTGCAAATATTCTATTTCTCATTCATTTGGAAATTAGAAGCTCTTACTACTAACAGTTGCTAACATTTATAGAGTACGACTATGTGTTAGGCAAAGTTCTAAGTGCTTATATGTATGGTCTTATTTAATCCTCACATAACCCCATGAGGTAGGTTATATTATCTCCAATTGTACAGATGAGGAGAATGAGGAACAAAGACACTTAAGCACCTTGCCTCAGTGACATATGTGCAGACCCAGGCAGGTAGATCCCATGGTCCTAACACTGTATTTTACTGCCTCTGTAACTCATGCCTCAGCACCTTGGAAACACGCATATTCAAATGATGTTTATTATACTTATAAAATCTGAATTCATTTATGAAACACTATAGATTTCAAATTAGGAACTATTAACAGAATAGTTGGAACTATTAATAACAGAATAGTTGGCTACTCTTATGTAGTAGTTTGAGGACCTGGAAAGTTCTTACACAAAAGAAAAACCTCTTAACTTTTTTGTTGAAACTCCACCATTGTATTTCAGTTGTACTGGCTTGTGCTTTTGTCCTCTGTTGAAGTACTTTGAAGACAGGGCAACATCTTATTCTATCAGTCTTTGCTGTCTTATTAGGAATGAGCTTATCAGATTCTTTATGATGAAGAGAGCAGAGAGAAAGAGGACACGCAGCAACTGATGGGGAAGGAGTACCATCCAAGGATACAGGAAGGGTTATCTTGGGGTGCTGAGTGCATACTTGACTCAGAGCAGACTTAGAGTTGGATCCTCACACCGAAAGCAATCTGATGTGGTTCATTTCCTACTGTGACGGCACACACTTCTAGGCACCAGGATTGAATATTGACTAAAATTTGTCCCAGGAAGGGAAGATCATACTCTTTAGTGATTTAAAGGTCACTAAACAGGATCCCTCTGAAGTTTACACTACTCTTTTAAAGTAGCCGCAGTGTGTCTTTGGATGCCCCACAATCACGAACCTGTGCGTCGTCAGTAGCATCTTTTGTACCCACAGATGCCCAACGACATCCTGCTTTCCATGGCCTCTCCTAGCATGGAGAGCTAGCTGCTGAGAAGCACGCACTGGACTTAGGAAGATGAGACATGGTCTTGTGAAATCCATGTAACAATATATAGAACTTGTGATTTTGATGAGCAAATAATTGCTACAGCAGGTCAGAAAATGGAGAGCTCAACGTAGAATTGAATAATCAGGAAAGATTTCATGGAAAAGTTAAGAAGCCAGCGAGGAAGACTTTGATTTCTCCTCCTGGAAAGTAGAGTTAATTCTTCCTGGACAGATTGGAGTCCAGCAAGCATCTTGGTGTCTGTCTATTTCTCTGCCACTGGTGTCCAGGAGTGGGCTGCTCCAAATGATTTGCTCCCAAGTGTAGGCAAATCTATACATGTATACTAATGGGGACTAGAGAAGTGTATAAGCTTTCTACAGAAGATATGATGAGAGCACACTCATCAACTACTCTGTCAAGTAAAGGCTCCTGACAAATTTTCCTGGATTCAGGTCTCAGACACTCAGGTTTTTTCCAGTGTTTCGAATTACAAACAGTACTGCAATGAATGATACTAATTTTTGAACTCTGGCTAACTGCTTCTCTGACACATTTCTCAACTCTCCACAAACCCACCCCTCTGGTTTCAGGAAGGAATTAAGTATGCTTGGTTTGTGGAAGAGGTAACAAGGTAAATCATGGGTAGCAGAGCCTGCTGGCTGCCTAGCCAATATCTACCCTCCACTTTGACCTTACTAACAGAACCCCAAGTTTGTTCAGAGCTGCAATGTATGAAAAAATCTTCAGACTCTTTTGCAGTTGGGGGTGACGAGATGAGCCAGGACAGGCCAATAAAATGTAAGTGGAAATCTCCTGGATAGGGCTCCTGGGAAAGTGACTGTTTTCCTGTTAAAAAGACAGAGTCCTCCAAGTCATCTGCCATATGCATCTTGCTCTCTGCCCTTCCCCACTTCTGTGTGATTTTATGCCCAAAGGCAGAATGGCCATTTTGTGACCTTGGAGAAAAAAAATATACATGTTAAAGATGACAGAAGAAAAAGCTAAGAGGATCCTGGACTTTTCATTATGTGAAACTATCTGGTGTGTGCCTATCTCTGGATTTTTTATTATGTGAATAAAACAACCCTCTGTTTACTTCAGCCACTGTAATTGAGTTTGTTACTTCTTGCAGCCAAATTGTAAACCTAATTGATATATCTTTTGAAAGGAAATCTTTCTAAGGTAATCTGGAAAATGGGTTGGAGTTAGACTGAAGCTTCCACTAATGGGAAAGGGAAAAAACTGATCAAGTATAAAAGTTCTAATTATGTTCTAATATTGAGGTAAAGTAATTTACCATTGTTTTTGAGCCCCAAACTGCATATATCAGGTTTTGTAAGCTTATTTATTTTAGTTCTTGGTTTTGATTTTTATAGAGTAGCAATTCATATTTAAAAAAAAGATTAATGTGTGTTCATTGTAACCAAAAATAAATAAATAAAACAGTAAGTAAAGTAAGAAATTAAACATCTTCTGCTCCCCACCTCTACTTCAGATGTTACTCACCAGGAGGCAGCATTAATAGATTGGTGTCTGTTCTTCCTGACATTTTTAATATATGAATAAACATCAGTACCTTTCATAAAGTTAAGAAATTAGACATATTCTGTTGTAAACATCCCAATTATGTTATATCAGTGAACCTTTCTTTAAGGCTCTGATGTTTTTCTAAAATATTTGAAATTTTCATGAGGTTTTTGGCTCAGAATTCTGGGAGAGTCCCTACAGTCAAAGGCCTAAGAGAATCAAACAACTGTCCCTAGGGGGAAACAAATTTTGAAGAATAGCCTGAGCCCTTCATGCTTATCTTTTTTTATCTTTTTGTTTTCGGATTGCATGCAAGTTTGAAATGTTCATTCAGGCTGGGAGTGACTGGCCTGACCTACTCCTATTTTCAAGTACTGCCAGCCAGCATAGGACTATGGCTGGGCTAATTATAAGTCATAAATTCAAAGAGGAAGTTATTCTCTCCCTGAAACTGAACTAGGACAAAAACATAGACTTTTCTTGAAAGCACTGAAGGAAAAGTATTTTAATATATTTTCATTTCTGTTAGTTCTACATTATATGAGTGTTACTTTATGAGCTTAACAGCTATAAGTATCCTAATATAAATAACATTTCTTTATTAAAATATGAACAGCTTGTGAGCATTCTACCACAATTTCCTCTTTGGTGAAGAGCCATTCCTGATACATTCGTGTCCAGTCAGATCAGTCTATAGTGGCAAACCTCATTATCAGAAACAGCATCCAGTTAGCTTTACAGTATCCCACTCTTAAATATAAGCAGATAGATAAGGATTACCAAATATTTGAGAAAAGTTTCTAGTAAGAAAGAGAAAAGAACAAACAAGGACACAAAAACAAACGAAAAAACTAGGAAGATGCAATCTGAAGAAAGATGTAATTTGCAGAAAGAAGAAAAAAATAAAAACTATCAACTTTCTCAGTGAGATAAGAGAAGATATGAAGAATAAAGATACTATAAGAAATAACATTAGGAGAAAAAGAGATCATGGAAATTTAAAATATGATAGCAGAATCTAGGATTAAATAGAATGACTGGAAGAAAAAGTTGAGGAAATCTCCCTTGTAGCAAGTCCAAAAAACAAAAGAATGAAAAATAAGAGGAAAAAATGACAAGAATTTTAAAAGACTCTTTTAGAAGGTCCAACATCTTGGTAATAGGGGTCCCAGAAAGAGAACAATAAAGCAAAAGTGGACCAAATTGGAGAAATTATTTAAGACAAAGTCTCAGAATTCAAAGACATGAGTTTCCGTATACATACAGAGAGCCCACTAAGTGTCCAGCACGATGGCTAAAAGTAGAAGCCCCACAAGTGGGAACTTCATTGTGAAATTTAAAAATTTTAGAGGCAAGTAAAAAATCCTACAGGTTTCCAGCATGGGAAAAAAAAAAAAAAAACTGGTTTCAAACAAAGGATCAAGTATCAGAATTGACACCAAGTTTCTTAGTAGTGACTTTAGACGATAAAAGACAATTGATAAATGCCTTCATTATGAGGAAAAATAATTTCCAATTAAAATGTCCTATCCACTTAAAGTATTATTTATGAAGCTAGAGTGAGGATAAAATATTTTCCGACATGAAAGGTGTTCTGGCATGCACTTTCTGTCACACAGGTCTTAAAAAACTACTCTCCATTCACCTTTCTTAGGAAGCTACTGGAAGACATGCTTCTCCCACAAAAAGAGAATAAGCCAAAAGAGAAATAGAAGAGACACATGAAATAGGGGATCCAACATAGGAGAGAGGTAAAGGGAGTCACCAAGATGATGGAGTAAGGCTCCTAAGCTGGGGAGTGTACATGTAGAGAAGTGAGACCAGTTTGTTACAGATCAGAAGGCTGAGAAGGGAAAAGCAGCTTCTGAGATCTGGGAGTTGGCACTCACAGCTGGGCCTTGGTGTTCTCCTACTGAACACAAACAATTTCACAGAAAATCACCATCAGACAAGACCATTCTATGATCATAGAAAAAAACAAGACCACTCTGTATTTGTCTTTGGTCACAGACAAAAACATGAACATTTTCCAAGCCACAAAATATCACGTATTCCCATCTCACAGTCTTCCTTACTAATTACAGCTTTAACTTTAATCTAGTCTTTTCTCTTTCTCTCTTAAGATTTATTAAGATACTCGATCATAGAATTAGCCTCACTTTCTGACAATATTCAAATCTAGGGCAGAGTCCCATTTTCTTAAACCATCCCCCAAAACATATAACACAAGCCCAAATCCTGTAAGACCTTTCTAATACCCTGTACTGAGATACTCTACTGTTCCCCCTGTTGAGTGTTTTCCCTTGCTGCAATGAGTAATAAACTCAACTCATTCAACCACAGATATGTTCCTACTGGACTTTGGCTGGAGGTTACCAAAAAGTCTCAAGTGATTTCTTCAAAAGGTTAAATGAATAGACTACCAAATATGTTTTAACATGCTGAGAGAAAATTTATACAATTAGAGGACAGTTTGGCATTGAACTAATTATAAGTACACAGAAAACTACAAATAAAAAAGCCAGAATGTTTATAAATTTGGGGGGAACACAAAATTTTGTAAGTAATTATCTAATATGACTCAGGTGTGAATAACCTTTATGTATTCATAATAATGTAAATAGGAAATTTCAAAATTGTTCAAATTATGTCATGAGGCTATTTATTGTGTGGAGGGACAAGAAATCTGTGTGTTGAACAGGGGTATAAAGAAAGCTTAATCCTCATCTTTTATAGTGAGAAGTAAAAATAATCAGGTCTAAAACTGAAAAATCAATGAGTAGCATTATTAGTGTATTACTTAGACTATGAAGATATATCACAAGAATCAGCTAAAGGAAGATGACTTGATTAAGACTAGGAAATATATGGTGTATGTACTGTCATCTACCTTTCTATACCTGATGCAGACATCACTAATCAACTGCAGAGCTGATAAGACAGTGCTGAGTCTCAGAATCCTTTGCAACATGGTCACTACAAGGAGCTACCACCAGCTGAATAGGACTGGCACTTGCCTTCCTTGGACCATATGATCTTTATGATTCCTCTCAGTTCTTTCGTTCTATGATTATGTAAAATAAAGAACATTGAATGTCTTGGTCAGGTGACACATGAAAGTATCATTTAAATATATTAATTTAGTAGCAAAATGGAGGATAGATTGGACATGAAAGGAACAGAACCTAGGGAGAACAGCTGATGGGCAGTGGAAGTCATTCAGATGATGCAGAGAGGATACTAAGAGGCATTTCTGAGCATTGTCAATAGGGCCTGAAGGTGCCATCCTCTCCTTTGGAATGAAACAGCCATATTCAAAGTCTTATCCTGATTATAAAATTTTCTTGAGCCTTTGGAAAAGTTTATATGTATACAGGAAGGAAAGCAACATTTATTTCTTGGTATCGTAATTTTGGTACCACACACCTTCACATGTGTAATCACTTTTATTCCTTGCAATAATCCCAGTTCAAAGGTTAGAAATGCCTAACATCAGAAGCTGTTCAATGGATCTAGGATTTAAACCTGACTCTGTTTGACTCGAAGCTAATGCTCTCCTCTGTATAGTTCTATTGTCACAATTGTATTTAACACTGGAAGGGAGTCATTAAGAGAGAGATGCAGAATCACTTCTAAATCAGAGGAGAGAAAAATGAAACTTCTAGAAAACTACAAATAAAGGAAAAGTGCCAACAGGCAGTCTCCTGCATGCAGTCTTTCCACCCCCACTTGGCTACATAAGAGTGGGCTTTGGGCCTAGAACACTTCCTTACAAAGCGATAGAGAGTCTACACAGCCTGTGCTGGGTTTATCACCTTGTGTGGGAATATCTTTCCCTGTTACAGGCACATTGAGAACTCCTTTGTTGTGCTTAAGCCTGTATGTCAATGGCCCTCAGGCACACCCCCAGTTTTCAGTATTTCAGACTCCACAAGGCAGGGGTGGTGGTGGTCAATGTTCCTTTCGCTGCGGTAAGACGGTTGTGAACATAGGCCAGTCACCCTGAGCTGGCTGTCAGGAGAGACTGCTGGCCACGGGGGACCAATGTCCACTATTGAAGCTGATCTTTCTCTATTTCTTCTTTACGTAGGTAAAGTGTTGTTCTGTCCAGTGCTTGACTATTGTGTTTTCCTTGGTGACTCCAATACCAAGATGCAACGGGCCTCCTCCCCAGGACTGGTAAGTGGTGCATGGCATTCTGCTCGCTTGGGATTGATGACCTGCATGGTATACTGCTTGACATGTATATACAGAAAGTGACATATTTACTTGGTTAGAGGATTTTGTTGTTGTCGTCACAATCTTGGGCATGGTTTTGTGTTTAGAAAGAATAACCTTGCAGAGTCATACTATGCCAACCCTTCAAACGTGACGGTGAATGTCAGAGCAAAACCTCTAGTCACTGAGGGGACTGTATTAAAGTGTAGATATGGGGTTTTATTTCTCTTCAGTGCCAAATGGAAGTTAATAGGAGCCACGATTAAATGCAGAGGTGTACTGTAACGTGTAGTATGATTTCCTGAGAGTGTGATGTCTTTGATTAAGAAATCCTCCATATTCCAATTTGTTATCGTTTTGCCTAACCGCAGCAAAGTCTCTCTCCCTATGGCAGGCCCATATTCTCTCTCTTTTTTTTTTTTTAAAGCCCAATAAAAATCATATATATTTCTTGGTACTGCATGACCAACTGTATTTCAACATACAGAAACAAACAGAGCCCACCCTACTTCAGTAATATAGATGATAGGGCACTTAAGGCTTCTCATGATTAAAAGCCAAGAATCTTATTTGCATTTCTTTGAAGGAAAAAACTGTAATAAGGCCAAACTATTGGCAAAGTGATGGACCAAACAGAGAGGAAATTATAATTACAGACTTCAGAGTTCAGTTTAGGATGTATATGTGTGTTGCTTTTATTTATTTATTTTTTTACACTTTTCCCATATCTCATTTATTTATTTATTTTGGATATATTTCATTTTTTATTGAAGTATAGTTGATTTACAATGTTGTGTTAATTTCTGCTGTACAGTAAAGTGGTTCAGTTATACATATATATACATTCTTTTTTTGAATATTCTTTTCCACTATAGTTTATCACAGGATATTGAATATAGTTCTCTGTGCTATACAGTAGGATCTTGTTGTTTATCCATTCTCTATATAATAGTTTGCATCTGCTAATCCCAAATTCCCAATCTATCCCTCCTCCACCCTGTCTCTCTCATCAACCACAGGTCTGTTCTCTATGTCTGTGAGTCTGTTTTGTAGATAAATTCATTTGTGTCATTATTTTAGATTCCACATATAAGTGATATCATATGGTGCTTGCCTTTCTCTGACTTACTTCACTTAGTAGGATAATCTCTAAGTCCATCCATGTTGCTGCAAATGGCATTATTTCATTCTTTTTTATGGCCAAGTAGTATTCCTTTGTTTATACACACCACATCTTCTTTATCCATTCATCTGTAGATGGACATTTAGGTTGTTTCCATGTCTTGGCTGTTGTGAATAGTGCTGCTATGAACATAGGGGTGCATGTATCTTTTTGACTTATAGTTTTGTCTGGATATATGCCCAGGAGTGGGATTGCTGGATCATATGGCAACTTTATTTTTAGTTTTTTGAGGAACCTCCGTACTGTTTTCCATAGTGGCTGCACCAACTTACATTCTCATCAACAGTGTAGGAGTGTTCCCTTTTTCCACACCTTCTCCAGCATTTCTTATTTGTAGACTTTTTAATGATGGCCATTCTGACCAGTGTGAGGTGGTACCTCATTGTAGTTTTGATTTGTATTTCTCTAATAATTAGCAATGTTGAGGATCTTTTCATGTGCCTGTTGGCCATCTGTATGTATTTTTTACAGAAAAGTCTATTTAGTTCTTCTGCCTATTTTTGGATTGGGTTGTTTGTTTTTTGTTGTTGTTGTTGAGTTGTATGAGCTGTTTGTATACTTTGGAAATTAATCCCTTGTTGGTCACATCATTTGCAATTATTTTCTCCCCTTTCATAGGTTGTCTTTTCGTTTTGTTTATGGTTTCCTTTGCTGTGCAAAACCTTGGAAGTTAGATTAGGTCCCATATTTTTTATTTTTGCTTTTATTTCTATTGCTTTGGTAGACTGTGTATGTTACCTCTTAAGTGAGAGTTTGAGGAGTAGGGATTATTTATCCATTTGGTGTGGGATGTATAGGCCCCTGTTGTGTTCCATGAACAGTTAGAGTTACCCCAAGTAGTTCAGACTCTTAAACATACGCACTCACCCTTGGTTCTTTATACTCCATGAAAAATTGCCTCTTCTAGTCATTGGTCATTCTTTTTTCTTCCTTCTGATTTTTCTTTTATCAGTTTTACCTGAATACGCTTTCCAGTCTACATTCATTGACCAAAAACATAATCTTGCAATGAACATTTTTTTTTAGTTATTTAAACCATTATCTTCAATTCTCTTTTTCTTTTTTGAAGTAAGCACTAGGCCACTATTTAGTTTTATTTTATGAACACTCAAACTTGCCAAAATGATGTACAAATCAGTTGCCTTGAGAGGAATGCCAGACCCCCAGCTATTCTGAGCTGGGAAGCCAGCACAAGGAGAGAGACCCTAGAGCAGTCATCAAAGCAGAGTAAGTGACCAGAGCAAGTGAGGCTGGATTGTTTCTTCCAAAATGACTTTGCTTTTCAGTTTGGTGTTTCAGTTCGCTGTTCTTGGGAGCAGCAGATTCCTGGACTCGGGATATGGTCGGTCATTTCTACTTTGCATTAAATACTCACTCCTGTGTGCTTTGTGTTGGGAGCAAATTAGCAAGATTCTCCTCTCAATCCAGAATTGAGTTTAGACACTGAGCACTACTGCCTACTCCCCACAACCTCATGTTTCTTACCGTGGAGGTGGTCCTTTTGCCAATGGATGGAGGCCCCTGGCCAGTGAGTTATCCTCTACTATGCTTGGAACTTACTGGGCAATGAGCGCCACTGAGGTGAGCCTTCGAGTGAAGGCAGAAAACAGGGTTCATAAGGTCTCTTTGTTTCTAATTGTAGCTTCTCAAATAGGCTGCATTTATTTCCACATCCCCAGCGGCTGTGTGTCACATGTAGTTAGCACTACTGTTGTTACTAAGAGGTAACATGTCCACTTGCTCTCTGCCTGGGAAGGTGTTAAAGGTTGTGTATTCATTATCAATTTTTTTTCAGTTTTAATATTTTTTTAATTGAAGTATAGTTGATTTACAATGTGTTAATTTCTGCTGTACAGCAAAGTGATTCAGTTATACATATATATACACATTCCTTTTTAATATTCTTTTCCATTATGGTTTATCATAGGATATTGAATATAGTTCTCTGTGCTTTACAGTAGGACATTGTTGTTTCTAATTTCTTTATTTAAAAAATTTAACTATAGTTGATTTACAATATCATGTTAGTTTCAGGTGTACAGGTTCAGATTCTTTTCTATAATAGGTTATTACAAGATCTTGAATATAGTTACCTGTGCTATACAGTAAATCCTTGTTGTTTACCTATTTTATATATGTGGGTATTTATCTGTTAATCCCATACCCCTAATTTATCCCTCCCCCTCCCCTTTCCCCTTTGGTAACCATAATTTTTTTTCCTATGTCTGTGAGTCTATTTCTCTTTTGTAAATAAGTTCATTTGTATCACTTTTTTAGATTCCACATATAAGTGATATCATATGATATTTGTCTTTCTGTGTCTGATTTACTTCACTTAGTATGGTAATCTCTAGGTCCATCCATGTTGCTGCAAATGGCATGATTTTATTTTTTTATGGCTAATATTCTATTCTGTGTGTGTATGTATGTGTGTGTATGTGCATATATATATATATATAACATCTTCTTTATCCATTCATCTGTTGATTGGACACTTAGGTTGCTTCCATGTCTTGGCTATTGCAAAAGTGCTGCTATGAACATTGGGGTGGATGTATCTTTTCAAATTAGAGTTTTCATCTTTTCTCGCTATATGCCCAGGAGTGGGATTGCTGGATCATATGGTGGCTCTATTTTTAGTTTTTTAAGGAACCTCCACACTGTTGTCCATAATGCTTGTACCAAGTTACATTCCCACCAACAGTGTAGGAGGGTTCCCTTTTCTCCACACCTTCTCCAGCTTTTATTATTTGTAGACTTTTTGATGATAACCATTCTGACTGGTGTGAGGTGATACTTCATTATAGTTCTGATTTGCATTTCTCTAATAATTAGCAATGTTGAGCATCTTTTCATGTGCCTGAGGGCCACCTGTATGTCTTCTTTAGAGAAATGTCTGTTTAGGTCTCTGCCCATTTTTAATTGGGTTGTTTGTTTTCTTTTTTTTTATATTGAGCTGTATGAGCTGCTTGTATATTTTGGAAATTAATCCCTGTCGGTTGCATTATTTGCAAATATTTTCTCCCAGTCCATTGGTTGTCTTTTCATTTTGTTTATGCTTTCCTTTGCTGTGCAAAAGCTTATATGTTTGATTAGATTCCCTTTGTTTATTTATGCTTTTATTTCTATTGCCTTGGGAGACTGACCCAAGAGAATTTATGTTAGAGAATGTTTTGCCTATGTTTTCTTTTTTTAAAAAATTATTTTTATTTATTTATTTTTGGCTGCATTGGGTCTTTGTTGCTGCACGTGGGCTTTCTCTAGTTGCGGTGAGCAGGGGCTACTTTTCGTTGCAGTGCGCGGGCTTCTCATTGAGGTGCCTTCTCTTGTTGTGGAGCATGGGCTCTAGGCACGCGGGCTTCAGCAGTTGTGGCTCACCGGCTCTGGAGCACAGGCTCAGTAGTTGTGGCGCACAGGCTTAGTTGCTCCGCAGCATGTGGGATCTTCCCGGACCAGGGCTCGAGCTCGTGTCCCCTGCATTGACAGGCAGATTCTTAACCACTGCTCCACCAGGGAAGCCCCTGCCTATGTTTTCTTCTAGGATTTTTATGGTTTCATGTCTTATATTTAAATCTTTAAGTCATTTTGAGTTTATTTTTGTGTATGGTGTCAGGCAGTGTTCTAATATCATTGATTTACATGAGGCTGTCCAGCTTTCCCAGTACCACTTGCTGAAGAGACTGTTTTTTCTCCATTGTATATTATTGCCTCCTTTGCTGAAGGTTAACTGACTGAAGATGTGTGGGTTTATTTCTGGGCTCTCTATTCTGTTCCATTGATCTATATGTCTGTTTTTGTGCCAGTACCATGTTGTTTTGATTACCGTAGCTTTGTAGTATTATCTAAAGTCTGGGAGGGTTATGCCTCCAGCTTTGTTATTTCTTGGGAGGCCCATCTTCTACCTGCCCATGCCTAGACTTGGCAAATGCTTCAGGGAGGAAAAAGCCTACCTGCCTCTGTTCACCTAGGAAGTGTTTATGCTGTTTTAGAATTTACTTCCCACAACTCTCATATGTCTTTTTAAAATATCTGATATTTAGTTTATCCATTTTTTTCTGGCTACTATGACAGGAACCATGGTCTCCTGCAATATTTCATATCTTAACTGGAAGTATAAATGGCAGAATTACATTTTATATTATGTTTCTGTACCCCTTCTATTTTATATAATTGAGATTTTCTGGTAGAGACCAACTTAATTCTGTTTAGGGTGTGTCATAGTTTAGAACCAATATTGTGACTTTTGTCAGTGTATAACTGCTTTTGAGATCACTAATAGGTATTTCTCTAAGTGACAAATTATCTTACTACTTCTATTTATCTTTCTTTTTACTTTTAAGAGGAATGTTTTGTTGAGTCAGCATTAGCAAATATTTAACAGACTGACTTTACTTACTACTGGAATCACCACAATAGATTACTAAAGGCAATGATAATATTTTTCCTATTATTGTTTAAAGAAATCTTACTTATGGTTATTTGGTCAATAAACGGGGATTGTATTATCAATAAAAACAGCATTTGCTGCTCTTAAGAGCTTCCTACTCATCACATCTAGGATTCCACTGGGTCTTAGAAGAAATGTTTTAGCTGCTAATCACTGTAAATCTCACCGTGATTGAGGTGGAGTACCAGAAGGTCTGTGTTTACCCAAAGTTCCAACTTAACATCCTAATGTGCAAGGCTTTGGGCTAAAATGGAATAGCTTGTGGTAAGCCAATACTTCAAGTAAGAATAACTTGAAAAGTTGGATTTTAAAAATATATGTGAATGTATGAGAGTTGCAAAGGTAAATAGAGTTAAAGTCTTCAAAGTTTCTAGCATTATCCAGGAAGTAGTAAAAGAATTTTTACTGGACTCTAATAAGTTAAGGATGAATGGTGTAATCTTTAGGATAACCACTCAAGGGGTGGAAAGAGAATGCAAAACTAATACATATCAAAAAATGGGGAAAATAGAACAATAGAAAATAGAAATTGAACAATTCGTCTTTTTGATTAACCCAAAAGAAGAAAAGATAGGAGAGAAAATGAGACATACAATAGATGGGACAAAGAAAAAGCAATAGTAATATGGTAGACATAAGCCCAAGTGTATCCATAATTACATTAAATGTTTTTGGACTAAATACAAAACCTGAAAGGCATAAGTTTTCAGACTAGATATTAAAAAGTATATCCTGCGTATGAAAGACACACCTAGATGAGGACAAAGAGAGAATGAAAGTAAATGGATGGTTAAGGAAATAATCACGCAAAATCTAACAACAACAACAAAAAAAAACTAGTGTAACGGTTGATTGTACTAATATCAGACAACATAAACTTTTATGGAAAAAAGCATTTCTGTAGTTTAAAATATTTCACTGTCATAAAAGAATCAATCTACATGCAGGAATTTTAATAAAACTATTAAAAGTAGTTGAGAAGCATAAATACCATTGTTTTATTTAATAATAACAAATAACTGTTCTATTTGTTTTGCAAAATTGTGAAAGCACATTTTGCCCCATTGAGATAGGAAGAAAGGTCCATGAGTGCCATCTGACAGCGAGACCAAGACCTAGTCATTTAGAACACTCATAACTCTAACCAATTATTTTCACACTTTGCTAAATCTTGGTCTTTCAATCAGGATAGGCTAGGTTATGCTAAAGAAACAAGCCCAACGATCATGGCTCAAAAGCATGAAAGCTTATTTCTTGTTCTAACAAAACCTGTGGCCTGTCAAGTTGATTCTCCACGACCACAGTTGGCTCAGCATTCCTGGATGCTTCCATTTACAGCACTTCCATGTCATCATGTACTTCCACAGTGGCCACGGGATGGGGGAAAGAGCTAGAGGGTCTCACACTGCTCCAGGATGGAAGGAACATGTGTCATTTCTGCCCACAGTCCGTTGGCCAGAACCAATCATATGACCGTGCTCAATGGCAGAGGGTACAAGGAAGTATAAACCTTCCATATTCCCAGAAGGAGAAGAGCATTAGGCTTACAGGTTAGGATCAGAAGTGTCTACCATAGCTGGAAACTCCTGTTTACATTTCTGAGGTCGTGAACCTCCATAAGGTCAGGGAGCATGACAATCCTGAAGAAAACAGGTATGATTTCTCTACCCCCAGCTGCTTCATGTCAGAGATTGATCTCATTTTCACCAAAGGAAGCACTGGCTAAGGCCTGGGCACAGGGAGGCAGCCCTCTCAACAATCCACTGCCTTTTAGCACTGCTCGGTTGATTAGCACAGGGAGTGCCACATGAGAGAGGAGGGAATCAGAGGCAACAGGACCAAAACCCCTCCGTTTGGGAGCGCAGAGGTAGTAAGAAAGTACCAGCTATACTGAGCATTCTCTGGTTGTAGTACACCTCTGATACTGCACAAAAGTATCCAGGTAGCCAGACATTGGGTTCTGATGGCCCTTGACTAATTGGAGGTACAGGCTGACTGTCCATCTATATTTACATGATCTGATCTTGTTTCTGACTATTGTAGTCTACAGTGACACCATTCTGGATCTGACTCTTTCAACTCCTTCAAACATAGTGGTCCCCTTGGTCCTACCCTGTAATGAACCCATTAGCTCTTCCAGAGCCGGATGGCCAAACTGCCTCCCCTGGCCAGGCTGATGCTTGATCCCAATAAGACATTTCTCTGATCTTGGGCTAACAAAAAGATTGAAACATACTATAAGACAGAGCCTCTATAACAGGTTTGATCCATTTTAAAGTTATCTTTTCTCTGTTCTTTTCCTTTCCCTCTTTCTCTATTGACAGCAAAAACAAATTCTTGAAATATTTTTGCTTAAAAAAGACAGCACTGAGGGAATTCCCTGGCGGTCCAATGGTTAGGACTCTGCACTCTCACTGCCAAGGGCCTGAGTTCAGTCTCTGGCTGGGGAGCTAAGATCCCACAAGCCGCACCAGCGCGGCCCAAAGGAAAAAAAAAAAAACCACCAAACAAAAAACCCCAAAAAACAAAAAGACGTCACAGAGCTTACAAACCCAATAGTGGTGTTTAGCACCCACCTCTAACAGAAGCCTTTGATGCAGTGCTTGAGTTTGAGTGAGTGCATCCCTGGACACTTTCAAGAGTAGCTCCATTTTTTTTAAATTTCGAAAATCTCGCTCTTTCTCTCTCTGCTTACGAGAAAGTTCATCATGGTAGTTTTGCTTGTCAATGAGACAGTTTCGTAAATTGAGGTCCAAGATCCCTCTATTCCAGGTAAAAAGAGAATATGAAAGTGATTTGTCATCAACTGTCCTTCATGTTTTTCAAGACAGTGTGCTCAGCAGGTGCATACAGAACTATTCTCATGCTAGAATCAAATTGTAAGTAATGCCCAAAGCAATTCTGTTTGCAAGTTCTTCTCAGAGTCACAGCCACTAAAAAAACCCACACGGAAGAGCAAATTGGCGGAGGCAGAAGTTCCTAGTCTCCCTGAAATTTTGCTTAAAAATGGAAATTAACACTATGCCAGAGACTCACACCACAAAATTGCTCCCATTAGGCAAAAATCATGATTACCTCAGAATACAATAATTTTCAGGGAAAAAAATCCCTCAATTATAGCATACTCCAGGGATATAATTTCCCAGAGGCACGTTTTAGAAACTGAAAAAAATGCGATAGATTGTGTCCTTAAGTTTTTGGGTACAGGAAATTGAGGGCAGTGAAAAATATAGGATGGAGAAATACTTTGAAATGCTTTATTTAATAATATATTTTTATTAATGGTAAAAATGGTAAAATTCTATAAAAATGTTTATTGAATCAATATAAATGTTTGAGATTATGTTTTGAATCCTCAAATATAAATTGAAGAAAATGTAGATGACAGAAACACATTAATATAACTAACCTTTCAGTTAGTGAAGTTGCTTCGTTCTCTCTGGTTAATTCCAGTAGCTTGACCAACTGGTTATACTCTCGTTCTTTAGTTTCAAGCAAGGCTCGTTTGCCTTCAACTTCCTTTATTATGTCCTCCTTTTCTTCCATTACAGCATTAATTTTGGTTTCAACTTTCTTTAGGGAGTCATTTAGCTCTTTGAGTTCATATTCCACGACAAGTTTTCTCTTTTCCATTTCTCTGTGAGGGATACATACATACACATATACATAGGTACACAACACACACCTGAGTTTGCCTTATTTTGAGCCCAGGCTGTCTACCTATTTTTACTTTCTGACCAGGCAACAGAAGGGCTAGTCATAAATTCAGTGATGTCAGAAGTGGGTGAAGACCACAAATGAGTGGGACTGAGGGGATATCTCCACTGAGTGCCACTGAGGGCAGGGATTTGTCCAGCCTCCCCACTTTCTCCCCAGATCCCTTCTGCTACCGTCTCCTGAGATTCTACCCTCATCCTGACCAGCCTCCCTGAATTGACAAATTTCTCAACTTTGGTGCTAGTGGGCTTGGCTTTTAGAAACATTACTAGTATCTGCTGCCTTTTTTCCCTCTTCTTTTAAGATCAGTCACCAGAGCAGTCCTAGGACTTCTCCAGATTTTTGTATCTTCACTTATCTTTATCCTTTCCGGTTCCTCCAAACCTTGAGAATTCCTCAGTGACTTGTGCCTCCAAATCTCCTCTGAATGCTTGGGGGTCTTACACACATGAATAGCTGGCAAGTGAAGAGTTACTGTCACTTGGGCTTTAGGCATCTGGCTGGCCAACACATATCTAGACCATGAAATTCTACCCAGTTCCAATAATTTATTCCATACACAGATCTGTTAAAGTCAGTTGGTGTTCTCCATAGAGATATGATATAAAATTGGAAAGAGAATATTGTCCCCAAATTAAGACATAAATGCTAGGAATGACAGTAATGTGCTGCACTGCATTCTCCTGAAGAACTTGATATATACAACCTAGACAGGGCCAAATGCAGATATCTCTAAAATTATAATGGTAATTTGATATGTTCAGTGGTTAATATTCTTGTTTTAGCATGCACACACAACTTGGGGGAGCGTGGGCTGGGAGGGATAAAAAATAAAATCAAGCCATACACTTTGTTGCGTGTTGTTTTTTCTATCTCTTTTCCAGTTTGTAGAGGAATGGATTGATGGTGGACCACTTCATCCTAGTAAAGAAATGGAACCATGTTAAATTATGTAGTCTTGGACCAGAAGCAGTCAAGCAAATTAAACAGGAAAGAGAAAAGAACTACAAGGTGTAGAATTCTTACTCTCTGTCCTGTACTATGCAGTGTGCTTTAATTATTCCGTTTCATATTCATCATGACCTTACAAGATGGTAATGGTTGTTACCATTTTAAAGAGAAGCTAACTGAGTGTAACACAACCTCTGGGCACTCTGCCTAGATTGCCTTTATGGAGGTACACCCATCCCTCAGAGGTTACACAGGCTCCTGACAGCTCATGCTTGTTCTCTCCACAGGATTGCCATGGCTGGCAGAGCTGCCTTGTCTCGGGGGATGGGGGGTGGAAGGCGGAGGGAGGCAGGCTGTGACCCATGTGGAGGTATAGCAGCCCATCCCTCTGCCTCAGGGTGGAACAACCTCTGCGGTGCAATTCATGGCATCAGGTTGCCGGGAGGGTTCTCCTGAAACCATATTTTGGCCCGGCTTCGAACCCCACCTCTAGCCTGTTTCCCTCGCTACCCTATGGGATCCTCCTTAGAGCTCCTGCTCAGTGAATACTTGTCTTAATCTCTGCTTCTAGGGAACCCTGCCTAAGACCGAGGCTAAGTGAAGGTACATAATTTTCCCAGACTCACACAGCTTGTAAATGGCAAGGCCAAGATTAGAGGCTAGTTTTGTCTGACGCCACTTTGCACTGTGCTCTGTGGATTTGCAGAAGATTCACTTTTAACCTCAAGAATCTTATGTACGTGGCAGGGGTTGTGGAAGAGCCCCTTCCTGGCTGAGGATCACACCGGACCCTGGGGTGTGGCGTGACAGGGATGCTTGGGGGTTGAAGACATCCCTGCAGTGTGGTGCATTTCTCCCTGGGATCTTGCTCAGTCTTGAGGCAGATCTAAATTTTGTGAGGCTGAAACTTGTACAATTTGAGGAGCTCTTCTTTTTTTTTAAGTATTATATATATATTTATTTATAAATTTATTAGTTTATTTATGGCTGCGTGGGGTCTTCGTTGCTGTGCACAGGCTTGCTCTAGTTGCGGCGAGCGGGGGCTACTCTTCGTTGTGGTGCGCGGGCTTCTCATTGCAGTGGCTTGTCTTTGTTGCGGAGCATGGGCTCCAGACACGTAGGCTCAGTAGCTGTGGCTCGCGGGCTCTAGAGCGCAGGCTCAGTAGTTGTGGTTCGCGGGCTTAGTTGCTCTGTGGCATGTGGGATCTTCCCGGACCAGGGCTCGAACACGTGTTCCCTGCCTTGGCAGGTGGATTCTTAACCACTGTGCCACCAGGGAAGTCCTGGGGAGCTCTTTTTAAGAAAAAGAATCAAAAGTTATAAATGATAATTAGGTTCAGGGCCTTGGCGGTGGTTCGTGCGTGTGAAGCCTTAGTTTCATTGGGGTCCTTGTAAATCCACCTGTGCTCAGTGCCTGTGTTCCGGGTGGCAGCTGGGTGCGTCTTGGCCGACTGCTCTGACTCTTAAGGAAAAGGAGGTCAAAGTGAATCATAACTGTCCGCTAAGCCAAGGTGTCTCAGATGTAGTTTTAAGACATAAGTCTAGGTTACTTCGATTGTTTTGAGACCCATTATACAAAGGTTTCAAAATAAAATGAAATTTAATTATCTCCTAAAACATAAATACAGGCCTTGCATCACTTTCACGGTGAGCGGGAAGTGAAGTGGAATCAAGCAGACAAAGAAGGATGCAGTAATAACGGTATACAAGAGAGGTGAGAACACTTGGTTGCCCTTGAAGGAAGTGATTGTGTTTGTGACACTCATTTCCAATACAGAAAACTGCTTGGTGAGGTTTAGAGAGGCCTTTGCCCCAGGTCAGGACTCCAATTTAGAGTGATGCTACCGAACACTCCAGAGTCTTCTGTGAAGTCCCAGAGCCCAGGTTTAGTTTGATAGGATCAGTCACAGTGCAGAACATTTCAGTTTGTGTTTGGTCTTTATCAAACATTTGCAGTCAATCTTCATACCCATGCACCTTTATGTCCTTGCAGGCACAATGTTTAAATATTTATGAGCTGTGAGTAACATACCTTTAAGGTGACCTGATATTCGAACAATTCTTCTAGTTCCTTCTGCTCCTTTAGTAATTGCTTTTGCTTGGATGTCAAATCTTCCCGTAAATTTTTAATTTCTAATCTCTTCTGCATTACTTCCTTACGTAATTCTTCAGTGCTTTCTCTCAATATTCTCATCTTCTTCTCTATTTCCTTTAAAAGTCATGAAAATGATCAGATTATACAGAGTCTGAGCAAACATTTGTCTCCCTAAAAATCAAATTAAAAACAATTTTACTCACCATTGTGATTATATTTGTTTTGAGATTCATGAGTGATTTCTTGCAAAGTTAAATGCACCTTATGATTTCTGACCTCTTCAATAAAGGCATGGCAATTGTACTGCGTGTGTTAAACAGCTTACATTAGATTTGAACTCATTTTTCAATTAATGCTCTTTTTTATCTTCCTACATTTTAAGTGTTTCCTTTTTCTGAGTTCATATTTATTTCATACCAAAAAGCTGTAGTAAAAATGTCCAGCCTTTTTTCTAGTGGCTTTGTGATTTGGCAACACCAGATGCAAATAATCTTTGAATATCAGGTTTATGGTTATCCTGAGTCACACATGAGAATTAAAGATTAGGAAGTTCATATTTGGAATATCTTATCCTTGGCACTCCTTAATCCCCTGCTCTCTTATTAATATTACTTCTCTAAGTCAGGCACATTATCCCCAAATGCCCTCTGCCCCAGACTCCTAACAGGTCTTTGTTTCCCATGACTGATTATCTGGGGAGTGTTTGGCTTGTGACAGAAAAGCCTTCTTATGCTCAGAAGGTCCACACGTTACTGATGCCTAAGTGGAAGGATCCATTTAGCCTGCTCTGGCCTTTCTGCATATCACCCTCCTCCTCCTCCACTGTGGCTTTGAGAGGGTAAAACTGGTGATCCTATCTATGGTCAGGAACTAAGATTCAAAATGCTTTTTCCCACAGAATCTGTGTTGAAAATGATGGTTAGGAATACTTCTGTACTAGTATATAATATATACATAATTATATTAATATATAATATGATGTATCAATATATTCATTCTCATATATTATAGCATTTTACTCTATGCATATAGAGTAAAGGCATTTTACCCTATGCCTTGGAATTAGACCACCACCAACATACTTTTAAAATATAACCATTTAGAAGGTGAAAGCAATGCAAAGTGTGATGATCTCTGTATTTACTTTCTATGATGGATTGCAAAAATAGGGACATAAATTCCTCCTGTTCTTGTTTGCATGCCTCTTTGCAATATGTCTTTGTCCTTATTCCCATTAAGAGGTAGGACCTGTTTCTTTCCCCATTGATTCTAGATGTGACCATGCGACTTGCTTGGACCAATGGGATGTTACCAACAGTGATTTAAGCAGAGGCTTGAAAAGTGCGTGTGTTGGGGTTTGCCCTCCCTTGAGACTGTCTGTCTCTTTCCTGAGACTGGAAACCCTTCCACCGTCATGAGAGTAACCAGTGACATGTGACCTTAGACCAACTAGCGGCCCAACTGGCTGACATCTGAATGAAGCCATCCTAAGCCTTCCAGCTCCAAGTGAGCCAGCTCAGACCAGAAGAATTCAGAACTGAGGAAAATAAGAAATGGCTGTTGTTTTAAACCACTATGTTTTGGGGCAGTTTGTTAGGCAGGAATTAATAAGTGATACACCTTTATAAAAATTTCTTGTAATAAGCTTGAGACAGTCAGGAAGCTATGAGAGTAATAGCTATAGCAAACATACTGTTTTTAAGTGCCAACCCTTTTTTCTTCTGAAAACAAAGCAGATATTGTCCAACTAAACATAACCTGAATTAGATGCCAAATAGCTAAATCCTATAATAGGCACCACTTATGTTTACTGTAAAAGTTATGCAGATATTCCTTTCAGCACCATCCATTGTTAAGATTTCTGGGTCTTTCAAATGTTTCAGGGTATGGTTGTTGTGATAAACATTAATATTTATCAAAAGGGGTGTTTCAATCCAGCTGTATTTAACAAAGTCTAGATCATCTAAGACTTACTCCTGGCTTAGGTATCTTCTCTAATTCCCTTTTTATGAGGCTTTTCTCTTCCATTAAGCTGCAAAACAAAAACAAAAACAAAAACAACTTTGACAAAGTACAAAAAAGTAAACTATTTCCACAGTAATAACTTTCTATTTTCTCTTCTCAGAATGCACTCCCAGGTGTGTTTGCCAGACCTGGTGTCCATCCTTTGTGATGGCTTCACTGAGTCCCACAGGCCCATTTAGGTGCTCCCTCCCCAGTCCTGCCTCAACACTGTACACACACCCATCAAAGCGGTTCTCTCATCATATTGTAACTGCTTGGGAGCACGAACTGCCCCCCAGACTCAAGTTCCTTCAGGTGGGCTCCGAACTTTTTATTTTATTTGCAATAGACTAGTACCTGCCTGGATTACTGCTACAGCCGCTACTGCTTTCATCAAATTATCAGATCCCACTAGCCAGTAGGTCTAAAGATGCATGCATACCAGGTTTATTTTTATGAAATTGTATTTGCAATAAAGTAAATTAACATTTGTGTAATAAGTATGCACCATGTGGAATTTAATATAGGTTAGTTGTGTGGACCACAGGCTGAAGTTGAAGTTTTTCAGAGTTTTGAACCCTTACGCCTTTCCTTTTAGAGCTTGCGTATAAATTGCTATTTTACTTCCAAGCTGTTGATCCTACACCTGAGCTGTGTTGCCACCAGGGGGTGGTAGTGCGCTGCCATCTCTGGATTGTAAAGACCACCTGAGTGTCCCTGAGTTTCAAAATGGTGATGTGAAACCCTCCCACAAGATAAGATTTACAGTCTTTTCTTTAAATATAAAATGATATTTTCTTAAACAAACATAAAATGGATAATTCTTTAGGACATTTTAAATTACATTTCTATCATCCATTTTCTCTCTTTTTTTAAATCTTTATTGGAGTGTAATTGCTTCACAATACTGTGTTAGTTTCTGTTGTACAACCAAGTGAGTCAGCCATATGCATACATATATCCCCATATCCCCTCCCTCTTGAGCCTCCCTATCCCACCTCTCTAGGTCATCGCAAAGCACGGAGCTGATCTCCCTGTGCTATGCAGCTGCTTCCCACTAGCTAACTATTTTACATTCGGTAGTGTATATATGTCAAAGCTACTCTCACTGCACCCCAGCTTCCCCCTCCCCCGCTCTGTGTCCTCAAGTCCATTCTCTGTGTCTACATATTTATTCCTGCCCTGCCACTAGGTTCATCAGTGCCATTTTTTTTAGATTCCATATATAAGTGTTAGCATATGGTATTTGTTTTTCTCTTTCTGACTTACTTCACTCTGTAGGACAGACTCTAGGTCCATCCACCTCACTACAAATAACTCAATTTCGTTTCTTTTTATGGCTGAGTAATATTCCATTGTATATATGTGCCACATCTTCTTTATCGATTCATCTGTCGATGGACATTTAGGTTGGTTCCATGTCCTGGCTATTGTAAATAGTGCTGCAGTGAACATTGTGGTACATGTCTCTCTTTGAATTATAGTTTTCTCAGGGTATATGCCCAGGAGTGGGATTGCGGGGTCATATGGTAGTTCTGTTTTTAGTTTTTTAAGGCACCTCCAAACTGTTCTGCATAGTGGCTGTATCAATTTACATTCCCACCAACAGAGCAGGAGGGTTCACTTTTCACCACACCCTTTCCAGCATTTACTGTTTCTAGATTTTTTGATAATGGCCATTGTGACGTGTGAGGTGATACCTCATTGTACTTTTGAGTTGCATTTCTCTAATAATTAGTGATGTTGAGCATCTTTTCATGTGCCTCTTGGCCATCTGTATGTCTTCTTTGGTGAAATGTCTATTTAGGTCTTCCACCCATTTTTTAATTGAATTGTTTGTTTTGTTGATATTGAGCTCCATGAGCTGTTTGTATATTTTGGAGATTAATCCTTTGTCTGTTGTTTCATTTGCAAATATTTTCTCCCATTCTGAGGGATGTCTTTTCATCTTGTTTATGGTTTCCTTTGCTGTGCAAACAAAAAGTGTTTTTCCTATGTTTTCCTCTAAAATTTTATAGTGTCTGGTCTTACATTTAGGTCTTTAATCCATTTGGAGTTTATTTTTGTGTATGTGTTAGGTAGTGTTCTAATTTCATTCTTTTACATGTAGCTGTCCAGTTTTCTCAGCACCACTTATTGAAGAGGTTGTCTTTTCTCCATTGTATGTTCTTGCCTCCTTTGTCATAAATTAGGTGACCATATGTGTGTGGGTTTATCTCTTGGCTTTCTATCCTGTACTATTGATCTATATTTCTGTTTTTGTGTCAGGACCATACTGTCTTGATTACTGTAGCTTTGTAGTATAGTTTGAAGTCAGGAAGCCTGATTCCTCCAGCTCCATTTTTCTTTCTCAAGATTGCTTTGGCTATTCGGGGTCTTTTGTGTTTCCATACAAATTGTAAATTTTTTTGTTCTAATTCTGTGAAGAATGCCACTGGTAGTTTGATAGGGATTGCATTGGATCTGTAGATTGCTTTGGGTAGTATAGTCATTTTCACACTATTGATTCTTCCAATCCAAGAACATAGTATATTTCTCCATCTCTGTGTCATCTTTGATTCCTTTCATCAGTGTTTTATAGTTTTCTGATTACAAGTCTTTCACCTCCTTAGGTAGGTTTATTCCTAGGTATTTTATTATTTTTGTTGCCGTAGTAAATGGGATCATTTTCTTAATTTCTCTTTCTGATTTTTTATTGGTAGTGTATAGGAATGCCAGAGATTTCTGTGCATTATTTTTGTATCCTGAAACCTTACCAAATTCATTGATTAGTTCTAGTAGTTTTCTAGTGGCATCTTTAGGATTTTCTGTGTATAGTATCATGTCACCTGCAAACAGTGACAGTTTTACTTTTTCTTTTCCAATTTGTATTCCTTTTATTTCTTTTTCTTCTCTGATTGCCGTGGCTAGGACTTCCAAAACTATGTTGAATAAGAGTGACGAGGGGCTTCCCTGGTGGCGCAGTGGTTGAGAGTCCGCCTGCCGATGCAGGGGACATGGGTTCGTGCCCCGGTCCGGGAGGATCCCACATGCTGCGGAGTGGCTGGGCCCATGAGCCATGGCCTCTGAGCCTGTGCATCCGGAGCCTGTGCTCTGCAACGGGAGAGGCCACAACAGTGAGAGGCCCACGTACCGCAAAAAAAAAAAAAGAAAAAAAAAGAAAAGAGTGATGAGAGTGGACATCCTTGTCTTGTTCCTGATCTTAGTGGAAATGCTTTCAGTTTTTCACCATTGAGTATGATGTTAGCTGTGGGTTTGTCATATATGGCCTTTATTATGTTGAGGTAGTTTCCTTCTGTGTCCTTTTTCTGGAGAGTTTTTATCATAAATCGGTGTTGAATTTTGTCAAAAGCTTTGTCTGAATCTATTGAGATGATCATATGTTTTTTTATTCTTCAGTTTGTTAATATGGTGTATCACATTGATTGTTTTGCATATATTGAAGAATCCTTGCATCCCTGGGGTAAATCCCACTTGATCATGGTGTATGATCCTTTTAATATGTTTTTGGATTCTGTTTGCTAGTATTTTGTTCAGGATTTTGCATCTGTGTTCATCAGTGATATTGGTCTATCAATTTTTTTTGTGATATCTTTTTCTGGTTTTGGTATCAGGGTGATGGTGGCTTCGTAAAATGAATTTGGGAGTGTTCCTCCCTCTGCAGTTTTTTGGAAGAGTTTGAGAAGGATTGATGTTAGCTCTTCTCTAAATGTTTGATAGAATTCACCTGTGAAGCCATCTGATTTTTTTTTTCTTTTTTGTTAAGAAACATTGACTTTTTTCCTTTAAAAGATGTATACTTTTATTTATAGAAATACATCATTCATAATCCCACCCCCTCATACCACAATTGATCATTTTTATTTTCCTTGTATATTTTAATGAAATTATATTAAATATGTATATATGATTGAATCCATTTTTACCTAACGTGTAATTAAAATAGTTTCCCAAGTTGCAAAACAGACTTCATAATTAATAGTTTAATAGCTAGTTTCAAGGTTTTCTAGTGGGTGGATGTACCATAATAAAATAATCCTTAATATTGATATTATCTAATATATACTGAACGTACTGTATGCCAGGTTCTTCACAAACATCATTTCTAAACTGCAGATCCTTTCTAAGTGGCTATTGTTACCTTCACTGTACAAATGAAGAAACTGAGGAGTTAGGCACCTCTTCCAAATTCACCGGTCAAGGCTGAAGTGACTTTCAAACCCAGCTCTGTCTGACTCCAGGGTGCTTTTCAGTATCAAGCTCCCTCTGGAATACATTGCTATTGAAATATTCCACTATTTTTCAGAAGTTAGATTGCTTTAGATTTTTGTTTTTATAAATAATAATGTAATAAACATCTTTATGCATTGTCTGTTTTCTCCTTTTGGGTTCTCGTTTTTGCGTGGCATTACTGGGATGAAAAAAAGTTATTGTACGTGTGCCTTTTTTTTTTTTTTTTTTGCGGTACGCGGGCCCCTCACTGCTGTGGCCTCTCCCGTTGTGGAGCACAGGCTCCGGACGCGCAGGCTCAGCGGCCATGGCTCACGGGCCCAGCCGCTCCGCGGCATGTGGGATCCTCCCAGACCGGGACACGAACCCTCGTCCCCTGCATCAGCAGGCAGACTCCCAACCACTGCGCCACCAGGGAAGCCCTATGTGTGCCTCTTGATATACATAAACCTGTAAACTTTCAAACTGACATTAAAATCTAAATCTGACATTTTCAGCTTTTCTGACTAAGGGGTGGTTCAGTGTCAGAGCTCCTCAGGATTCATTACTTTTCTACAGCAAGAGTCCAAACTGAAACCATGTCATCAAAGGATTTTGGTTTTAAGGACTTGTGGGTGAAGAGGGACTGCTGGAAGCCCTGTGTGCTGCCAATTGCAAGAGGCATCATCCACATCAGGAGTAGAACCAGCCTGAATGGGTGGAAGTTATAAGAAAGAAGATTTCTGGACCAATACAAGCGAAAGCCATCTAAGAGTCAGGCTGCCCAAAGCTGGGCTGGGCTGGGCTGGGCTGGGCTGGGCTGCTGTGGGAGGTTGTGAGCCCGCATCGTTGGAGGTGCTGGAGCACAGACTGAGTGGCCACTGAGAGAAGACTCAGGTGATTCTTAGAGTAGTCAGTGCTGAGGATCACTCTGTGGACCAGCAGTTCTCAGTCTCTGACATGAATCAGAATCACACAGGAAGTCTGTAAGCAATTCAAACATCGCCTTGAGTGGGGAGGCCTGGACAGAAAGTGGAATCGTTAGTTTTAGGGTTGGATCTGCCTTGTAAATGTGTATCTTGGGTGTTTCTCTCTCAGTTATGAGGACTATACACTGCAAAACCTGTTCTCTGTTCTTGGTTGGCACAGGGGGAGCAGGAAAGGTGTTTTTTTTTTTTTTTTTTTTTTTTTTTTTAATGTTTAGAAGGTAAAATCTGCTCCGGCTGTGAGTTTTTCCTTACTACTAATCCTGATGCACTGTATGGCCCTCTGTCATATTCTAACTTTCTGGAATTCCAGAGACATCACTAAAATAATCCCTCTGTTCCTTTCTTACCAGATCTGTTTGTTTCTTGGTTCCAATTTTGCTGTTACTGTTGGACTAAGAATGGAAAATGACTGCTAAACCCCTGGGTGAGCACCAACAGGGAAGCAGCTGTGGGAGAGGAAATAGTTACTAAGGCCACAATCACACTGTGATAGTCCTGCGCACGTGCAGCACGCGTGTCCCCCTCTCCACGTCCACACCCATGACAGACAGCACTGACCGACCACGGCCCTGTCTCCCCAGCTGACGGAGACTTATCAGAATATATCAGATTTATCACGAGAGACACAATTGATTTGCCATCCAAATCTCAGGACTTAACTAGTAAGCAGAGAAGCCCCCAAAACGTAACAAAGTGAAGGCGAGGAAAACCTTGAAAAAATACTAAAAAGTCTTTTCAGGGAAAGTTTTTGGAAAGATAATGACTTCTACTTTGTTTCTGAAATAAGTTCTCAACAGTGTTTATTTAATCACTTCATTACTTATTTGTAATGTATTTACTTAATTTATTTAAGTAGGTTACATATTCTTTCCTGAACTGCATATTTATCAAGAGATCATCTATGAATATGAATCCAAAACCAGGAGCTCTTGTAACAGATTTAATTTTTAACCAGTCATGTAATTATGCTCACCATTAGCATTTAATAGGAGTTTATATTATGTGAAAACATAAGAAACTCAACCAAATTCTACAGGAATATCTTTTCTCTAGCATATGTGAACAGTATATTGTTCTTAGTAGCTGCCAGTGAGTCAGAAGTTCCTAAAGATGCTGGGGTGGAGGAGTGCTAGTTATTTGGTCTTCTGTTATTCAGGCTCTGAATAAACTGAGATTTTGTTGTGCTGATTTGAAAAATATCATCTGAATATTTGGATGAATAGTTTTGTTTTGTTTTGTTTTCCCTTCCTCTCCCTGGCTTAGTTTCTTTATTTTTATGTGGGGATGGAAATATCTACTTTTTTCCTGGGGAGGGAGTGTTGAGTGAATTTGTTTCCGTACCATGTAATGTTACCTATGTTAAGCCAATGAAGTATACAGCCTATAATTCTTTCCTGGTATTTCTTTTGGTATCACCATTATTTTTATGAAAATAAGTTTGTTAATTCTTGCGCTGCTAGTATTTGAGAATGCAAGGGAGTTTGCTTAAGCTACAGTATTACATGATAACAAATGCAAAAAGAATACACACGGAACATTTCTGCAAACGTTAATTTTGAATGTCCTTGTGTACTGTAGGTCACTGTGTACAGTTCTCCACCTCCAGCCGCATCCCAAGCAACTCAATGAACAATTTGCCTGTCTATACCTAAAAGGCAAGAGTTCTGGTCTTTTTCTTTTTTTTCTTCTCCCCTTGGCAGGAATACTTGGAAATTTTAAACAATTTAAATATCAACTGACTTATGGTCCCTCTTACCCTTTTGTGGAAATGTCAAGCATTCATATTTTCAATACTAATGAACAGCCACCAATTGTTTTAATTTCATTATTTTCTCAACTGAAAGAGTGCTTACAGAGCACAGAAATAGTTAGGCTTTCTTTTTACAGATCTCACTGGTGAGCCTGAAACAAGTTTAGACTGAAAGACAAAGAAGAACTCAGATTTCTTTGCCCCTGAATATAATTCGCCTGATTAAGCTAGTCTTCTTCATCCCCCAGTTGAAATAATAGGCCCCAAAGAGAGGATTCAAAACCAGGGTGGGCAGAGTCCTCCAGAGGTCCCTGAAGTCATTCGCTTATCTCTTGGCAGGACTGAGTTACATTCACTCTGAGGCAACTCTGCCTACTCTTAAAAATAGCCAGAGAGGGCTTCCCTGGTGGCACAGTGGTTGAGAGTCCGCCTGCCGATGCAGGGGACACGGGTTCGTGCCCCGGTCCGGGAGGATCCCACATGCCGCGGAGCGGCTGGGCCCATGAGCCATGGCCGCTGAGCCTGCGCGTCCGGAGCCTGTGCTCCACAACGGGAGAGGCCACAGCAGTGAGAGGCCCGCGTACCGCAAAAAAAAAAAAAAAAAAAAAAAAGCCAGAGAAAGGTCTGTCACCTTAAATGGTAACAAATTCTAGGAGAGATGGTTTGGCTTTCTCTCCGGTACCCAGGCACAGCACATAGCACAAAACCTTGATTGCAGTTGTTTTGAAATTCAATCTAAATAGTGTGATTTGCTGAACAAACTCTTTCACTGACTTGCTATTCACAGGAGGAATGTTAGAGGAGATTTTAGAAATAACATTTATCCCTTCTAGCAATACATTTCTGCTTTAGTTCACTGAATGACATCCTCCAGATTTGGATAACTGAATGTGTCTTCCAAAAGGGTATCACTTTCTTCCTTGATCCTAAGGAATAGTCTGGTCATAGGAGAGTAAGGTTGACTATGTGGTCCCCATTCCTATATTAGAAGAATCAAGTGAAACAGATGTCACCATTCACATACGGCTTGTTTGGCAAGTGCTTGTGGGGTACTGGCCATGCAGACATAGGATCTGATATCACAAAGGGATAAGGGGCCACCACCAGGGCTGGAAAGGCGGAGAGTGTGTGCCAAGTCCTGGTTCTATGGAGTGTGTTCTGTGGTTGCAGCTCCTGATGGGTATGGCTTTCCTGACACACGGAAACCACTACAGGGATCTCCTCTTCCTGAGAGCGTCTCCCTGTCACCTGAGCTTTTTACTGCAAGTTGTGTAACCTTCTTTTTCAGGGACTGCCTGTTCTAGGGAATCAAGGAAAGAGCTAGGCTTGTAGTCCTCTTAGCACTGGTCTCTCATACTCACTGTACCTAAAATTCCTTCTTCAGTTAGTCTAATTTTTTTCATTTCGTTTATGTGCAAACAGCTCTGCTTGTATCTGTCTTCAGCGAGCTTGAGAGAATCGTGTACTTACCTCTTCAAGCTGTACTGATTGTGGAACTCTCTTTCCGTCACTGCACGGTATTCATTTTGATACTTGAGAAGTTGTTCTCTCATTTTGGAGACCTCGGTGGGGAATGCCTGTGGAAAATTGTCAGCCTGCTTCAGGTGAAACTGCTGCTGTTGTATTTGCTCAGTGAAATGTTTGGCATCCTGTAGCAGTTGGACCTCTGACTCTTGCATGCTGGGTCCCATAAAAACAGAGATTTGCATAATGAGAAGTGCACACCTTCAATACCTTTAGTAACTCCTGTGGGGAGGGTTCTAGCGAGGAGTGGAGGGAGTGTGTCCACACGGCTGCCCCTGTGCCTTCCATTCCTGGGTTCAATTCAATTCAGTGGCATTTTTGTGCCAAGTCTTGCACTAGGTACTAGAGGCAAATGGAGCTCACAGTCTAGCAGAGGGGAGCAGACGTGGATAGGCAGAGGGAATACCAGCTGACATGTGCTACCACTAGTGTCTTGATCAAGATGGTGGGAGATGACAGAGAAAGGCTAAGTTGGATGGGAATGGGATGTTTGCACTTGACATTAAAGAATGATCATGAGGGCTTCCCTGGTGGCGCAGTGGTTGAGAGTCCGCCTGCCGATGCAGGGGACATGGGTTCGTGCCCCGGTCCGGGAGGATCCCACATGCCGTGGAGCGGCTGGGCCCGTGAGCCATGGCCGCTGGGCCTGCGCGTCCGGAGCCTGTGCTCCGCAGCGGGAGAGGCCACAACAGTGAGAGGCCCGCGTACCGCAAAAAAAAAAAAAAAAAGAATGATCATGACCTTCCAAGGGTGGGAAGAAGAATAATGAAAAGAGTGGGTCCTCCCTCCAGCTGCCCCAGCAACCCTGGCTTTCTCGAATTCTTGGACTCTCATGACCTGATTGAAGGAAAACCTTTGCTTCCTTAGTGATAAGAAAAGACAGTGAGTTTTCTAATGACACTTTGCTAGGAAACCAGGAAGAAAAATTCTCCTGTAAAATTATGGACTTAAATTAATTTACAGATTTCTGATCCTAACATCAGTGCCTGGCTACAGCTGGATGTGAATGTCACAGCAGAGGGCGATTCCTACAACTCCAGTTATAGTCTATGTCTTTGGCTTTATCTTGGGAAAAGGGTTAAGCATCTGGCTAGAGGCAGAACTGAATGAACATAGAAACTGGACTTAATGGAATCTCCAGTAATCTTCTAGAAATCACTCACCTATGCTGCATCATACGCTAACATGAGCTCCAGCCTTACCGGCAGACTTGATTTATCTTTCTCAGAAACCCAGCTTCCTCACATTTGCCATCTCTCCTGTACGGAAGCAAGAACCTGCCAGTTCCTGTTTTAAAGGCAGCTCTCTCTCTGTGTGTGTGTGTGCTCCCCATCAACTTTCCTCACCGGGAGAAATCTTCAGGTTTCTGCTCATTTGCAGAGATGCCCAATAACTTAATCAAGCCTGTCTCAACTGAAGTTACCAGCTCCACCCATTTTCTCAGGCTTCAATATGTCATTTGCTCAATAGCAGAACATTTATTGGGACATCATATGTTCCAGGCGCTATGTTAGGTACCAAATAGCAACAAGAGCTACAAAGATAAGAGATGCAATTTCCGTGAATGAAAGCTGGAGTTATTTCTTACAGTTCAGTTTCCTTGTATATACTTTGTAAATCTGGAGTTACCTGATGTCCTTAACATGAGTCTTCAACTATGGAATTGTAAGGTATTGGCTTGGGCCATAGTGCCTGTTTTCCCTCAGAAAGTGGGTGAACAAGGTGGTTAGGGTTCCAGCCAGAAGACAAGTGGTAACTTACACACATGGACTTGAAATATAGCATCAGCAGAAGAGAATTTAACAACTCTTTTTTTTTTTTTTTTTTTTTTTTTTTGCGTTACGCGGGCCTCTCACGTTGCGGAGCACAGGCTCCGGACGCGCAGGCCCAGCGGCCATGGCTCACGGGCCCAGCCGCTCCGCGGCATATGGGATCTTCCCGGACCGGGGCACGAACCCGCGTCTCCTGCATCGGCAAGCGGACTCTCAACCACTGCGCCACCAGGGAAGCCCCTTAACAACTCTTATAATGTGGTTTCTATGGAAGACTCATTCAATTTCAGTCCAGCATTTCCAGCCTGTATCTGTCCTGCTACGGCCCCAGCAGCAAGAGTAAAGAGTCTATATCTTCATGCCTCTCCCACCCGCCAGGCAGTGGGGTGGGAGAGAGTGGTGGGTGTTGGTTGTAATCACAAAAGAGGGACTTAAGGGGTCAGGAGGGGCTAAAATGTGGTAGCAGAAGGGAAGTAATGGTTTTGCAACACAACCTGGAAAGAGAAAGAAAGAACGCCATAGCCTTGGTCCTGCATGGCTCTCTGACACTGGAGGTTGGTTAGGAACGGAGATGGAGCTGAGTACGTATGGGGTGGAGTCACAGTGAAGGGAACATAGGGATGCAGTTCTGATCTTCTCCTTTACTCCTCCTCAGGCTCCCATCCTCAGAGGAGCCAAATGCATGGGCAGTAAAAGAAGTAGGAGTAATGGTTGGAGATCGGGGGAGAGGACGGCTGGGGAATCACAGGACGGAGTTTCTATTCACTGTGTCTCTCCTTGGATTTTAATGAAGATGTCATGCAAAGCTATGAGGCAGCAGGTGGAGAAAAGGAAGAGGCTTGGGAGTGGCAGCGGAACAGGATTTCCCCTTCTTTCTCACTCTCCTTCCCCCTTGATTCCCAGTGGCTGATGGCAGATGCTTAGGAAACCTTGTTGAATTATCCCGTTGAAGCCTAGTCTTCTGACCTCTGCTGATTAGGACTGGGCTAAGACGAGTAGCCAGGGATAGGAGGAACAGGTGAGTGGTAAGGACAGAAATCTCAGCAGATGTAGGCTGGGCTTGTCATAGAACCTACACCTCTGAGTGATGCAGAAAGGTGGGGAGGAGAGAATCTTACAGGAGTGGCCTGTAGCAGATAATGCCAGTGCCTCACCAAAGTCCCCTTGGCACACTCTAGGGGTCACCTGTAGCTTCGATGGACAGTTATCATGTATAGCAACAGCATCTGTATGCCTCTGCCTGAGAGCTTTCTCTGGCCAGTGGAACTTGCTTGACTTCTCACAGGGTAAGCTAGGAATGCCAGGAGCTCCCCTACCTAGAAGCAACCTTCGATCAACGAAGGATGGAAATTAGTGAACAAATACGCCAGCATCCTCACCCTTCAGTGGGAGAGCTCTGAGGCGTGATCTACAGTCACTCAGAGAGTCCTCAGTGAGACTGAGCCCCAGTTGCCTGCAATGTTAACCTGAAGATTAACACACCCCCAGCTGGATAGCTCCCTTCCCCGTCTCACTTCCCCACTCTCTCACGATAATTTCTGGTATCACTTCTTAAAACGCTTGAACTCAAATCTTTGTCTCAGAGTCTGCTTTTGGGAAAATGAAAAATAAGACAGGTCCCACTACAAGTAAGAAGTAGAGATGTGAGTAAAGGTGTCTTCACGTCGATAAAGAGCCTACCTTATCACGGTGTCATGCAGCAAGGTGTACTTGGCTTTTAACTCTGCCATCCTGGTTCCAGGAAGTTTCCCCATGGCATGTAACTAGCAAAGAGAGCACAGGAATACAAGACCACTATTAGCCATCACCCCCTTTATGCTTTAAGCAGAGATAAAATGAATATATGGATGTACCATAAAATCTTTCAGTTAAACATTAGGAAACATATGAGGCAATAGGCATATTAGAAAGATGGTAGGTGTTCAGAGAAAATGGTTCTAGTCCTGTTCTGCTCTGAGTTCTCGGGCAAGTTCTTTTACCTCTGAGTTCTTTTACCTCTCTAGATGAAGACTGTGATTGCTTCATCTGTAAATCAAGGGAAGGAATTGAGTTAAATTCTTTCAATTCTAAAACAACCCTATTTCTAGGTTTGGCAAACAACCTACAGAGTATAGATGACTAGGATGGCTATTTGTAAGTTGAGAGAACTAATAATTATTGAGCATCTTGTATGAGCAACTGTTGTACATGAGTTATTTTATTCCTGAAAATGTTTTGTGAACAGGAATTATCTCCATTTCAAACTAAAGTTTAGAAAGGTTAAGTAATTTGTTTAAAGTTATAGAGCTAGTTAAAGGGAGAGTCAGGATTTAAACCCAAGTGGTCCAGCTCCAAAAATCCATGATCATTCCTCTGTACCACGATGTCTCTGCCTCTACTGTCAAAGAAACATGAAAATGTATCTGGTACACAAAGTGATTTTATTGATTCCTTTTTCATTTCTGGCAAAAGAACTTTTGATTCACTCTCTGAGTTAGGTGATAAGTAGCCAACAGACATCATAACACAACATCAAACACTAAAGGGTTACCATATGCAATGGGCATTTGCATTAGGTTGGACTTGACTGGACTGCTGGTGACACGGCATCAAAAAATAGAACTAAAGATAAGATTTGGGTTTTTCAATGCCCTGTTGTTCTGAGCTCAAAATATTCCTTGAGTCCATCCATTTTCCTCTCCCTTCCCTATCCCGCTAGTCTCAGTCACACCATCTCTCAGCCGGACTACAGCGAAACTCCAACTGCTCCCTTCCCCATCTGTGTTTCCACTCAGGGCCCCTATCCATCTACTTTCCGTGGAGATCATTTTAAAAAATCAAACATGCTCTTGTTATGCTTGGCGCTCAAAACTTTTCAAGTGGAATAGAATTCAAGACCCTCGGTACAACCCCTGAGGTCCCGTCTGACACTGCTTGCCTCCCATCAGCCCCCGTTCACAGCACCGTCTTCCAGCTCCTAGTGCTCCAGCCACGCCGGCCGCCTTCTGTTTCCATGAACGCAGGAACCTCTTTCCTTCCTCAGGCCTCTGCATTGGCCATTCCTCATTCCCACCCTCCTTCACTACAACTCTTTCTTCATACCTCAGCTTCAATATCCAGAAAAAGGCCTTGAAAAGATTAAAAGTCCATAAAAAGGCCTTCTCTGAAGTCTATATCTAAGACATACCCACATACACCGCACCCCCCAGACAACTCTGTACTTCATAACGTAACATATTACCAGCTGTAATAGTATATTTATTTATTATGATCAAAAGAATGTTATTCCTCAGATAGTATAAAGCCGCATGAGGAAAGGGCCTGGGTTACCCTGTTCTTCACTGTATCCTCAGCCAGTAGAACCCCAGGCGCAGTGTAGGTGTTTGGCATATACGTGCTGAGTGAGCAAATGAATGAATGGAACTGAGAACATGCAAGTGCCTGAGTCTCCATAGTGGGGTTTCATGGTTTCTCTACCAAAATCAGGGTAGAAAAACATTGTTAAATGCACTATGCAACCATCTCTTTGTGAAAGTATCTGGAATCTTTCACGAAGGCCCTACAAGCTGGTGCCAGGCCTGGGTTCCAGTCCCCACAACCCTCTTTTTTATGTATGAGCGAAATATGGGGAACAGGATTTTTAAAACCTTTGAGGAGGTTCCACTTCTCACTATATAATTTATGTGTAACTTCTTGTTTTGAATTTAATTTAATTTAATTTGTTATTTTTTTTTGGCTGTGTTGGGTCTCTTCGTTGCTGCGTGTGGGCTTTCTCTAGCTGTGGCGAGCGGGGGCTACTCTTTGTTGTGGTGCGCGGGCTCTAGGTGCGTGGGCTTCAGTAGTTGTGGCTCATGGGCTCTAGAGCGCAGGCTCAGTAGTTGTGGCACACGCGCTTAGTTGCTCCGCGGCATGTGGGATCTTCCCGAACCTGTGTCCCCTGCATTGGCAGGCAGATTCTTAACCACTGCACCACCAGGGAACCCCCATGTGTAACTTCTTAAGTGTTGAGTTGCTGTTGGTGGGTTGACCTAATGTTAGATTTTATAGATATTTAATTAAACACATTTATTTTGGTTCTGCAGTTTTCTTTCTGGATTTTTGAGCCAGTACATAATTTATTTTGTATCACAAACATTGTCATTGGCTCCTAAAAAGAGTGTAGGACATAGGCACTGTACCTTTAAAGTCTAACTGGTTAAAAAAAAAAAAAAAAGCTTTGCATATGGGCACTCTTAAAGGAGAAAAGTAACTGGGAAAAGGTTATATGTGTGAATGTGGGCTTATATGAGTATGTGTGTACTACGAAGGCCACATGGGAGCTAGCCTTGTAACTAGCCAACAAACTAGCCTAGTAAGATAGGCACTGGAGGTAAGCCATTGGGTAAGGTAATTATGGAATCACATGTTTAGAAACACATATAGTATTTTGTTTTAAGGCTGAAGAGACCATTACCTTCCACCAACTGCCCTGCACAATAGAAACAAGTGAATTGACATAGGGCCTCCCTACAGTAGCCCACAGTTCAAGGAGAGAGACACAAAAGAAATTACAGAATGCTTAAAACTACACTCAGTAGTTTTATTATTCATAAAAAAGTATATTTGGTATTTTGCAATTATTTTCTTTATATTGTAAGTTAAAGCAAATAAGTAAAATTATAAATTATAGACCCTTTCCAGGGGGTGGAACTTCCAGAATGGTAGTGTGAAGAGCTCGATGAATCCTCTCTCTCAAAGAAACATGGATTCAACTGGTCAAAATTATCTGAGACAACCATTTACGGTGTCTGGAAATTGACCTAAGGGTGTGCAAGAAATTGAGAGGCCTTTATTTAACAAAATCTACTGAAACTCAGTAAGAAGAGTGGGCGACGGTGGCATTTGCACCATGAGCTGCATCCATCACCCTTAGCTCCCAGTTGTGTAAGAACTATTCCGGGCAGGGTTGGCGGCCAGTGAAGAGCCCACTGCCCCCAACTTCCTGTTCCTGAAAATGCATTCAGGCGGGTGGGGCAGCCCCAGAAAACTGCTGCACTCCACCTCCCCTCCTGCCCAGCTCCATTTGTGAAAGAGCTTCACCGGGGGGCGGCTGCAGCCGTTCAGTGTGCCCACTCCCCACTCCCCAAGCTCCTGCTTTCCAAGGAGTCTCTGGGCAGGCGTGGCAACCTAGGAAGATCAGAGTCCCCTAGCACCCCAGCTTCGGCTGATCTAGTCCTGCCTGAGAATGCTCACTTTACTTGGAACAGTGTAGACTATTCATGCCCCAGAGCATTGTCAAAAACAGTAGGGCTTCCCTGGTGGCACACTAGTTGAGAGTCCACCTGCCGATGCAGGGGACGCGGGTTCGTGCCCCGGTCCGGGAGGATCCCACATGCTGCGGAGCAGCTGGGCCCGTGAGCCATGGCCGCTGAGCCTGCGCGTCCGGAGCCTGTGCTCCGCAACAGGAGAGGCCACGACAGTGAGAGACCCGCGTACCGCAAACAAACAAACAAACAAACAAACCAACAGCTATCACAGGAATGAACAGTAAGAGGAGGCTTATAGCTTGGTGATACCGGTGGAGGCAGATCAGCAGAATTTTAACAGAGAAATCATGGCCAGAGACAGTCAAAGAGGACCCTGCTAATATCACAGTCAGTACTGGTGGTCCAGAAGGCTGTGGAAAAGCTCAAGGCTGTGACCTCTCAGGAGTGACCAGAGAGGGTACTTCCAAGCTGTCCGTCGCTGAGCTAAAGGTGGGGCAGATATGTAAACGCCCTGAACCTTGAAAGTGGTCCCCAAGCCACATACAGACTCAGTGGAAAAGGATGAAACCTTTACTGGCTCAGGAGGCTTAAATACAATCTCTGGCTAATCAATGACTGACCAAGCTATGAAGCACAGCACCCAAGAAGCCAAACTTAATAAAAACAAGGAAAGATTACACAGAGACAACAGAGGCTGCACACTATGGAGGATACACTTCAGAATTAGTTCAGCCAAGTCACTAAACAAATAAATGTTTGAACAACAATAACAAAGACAAAACAGCAACAAGAGGAGAGGATCAGAATCCGAAGTTGCTCCAGTGTTATCCAAAATGTCCAATTTTCAACAAAAAGTCATGAGACGTGCAAGGAAAAAAGGTTGGAAACTGCTTTGGGTGTGTAGACATTGGACTTAACAAAGACTCCAAAGCAGCTATTATAAATATGTTGAAAGAATGAAAGGAAACCACATTTAAAGAATTAGAAGTGATTATGATGACAATTCATCAAATAGAGACTATCCATAAAGTACTGATCTCAGATAAGAACTAAGATTTTTTAAATGATGTCCTTTGGGTAGTAAGAATGTATGGTTTTTATATTTTTATTTTTGCTTATCTGTGTTTCCTGATTTTCTCCAACGCGTACATAGTACTTTTAATAATACAAGGCTGTTAAAATATGCTTGAAAACTATTGCTGTAAGCAGTAGGAATTCAGTGCAGAATTTCAACCTGCAGATGCTGTGATCAGATCCTAGTGGCAGATACAGCCAAATTCTAGCTCAGACTTGTTGAAGACTCAGCTGTATTTTCCCTAACTTGAGTCTCATCTGAAACAGCCGTAGTTCCAAGTCTGATGGCAGGTGGGCCAAGGATGCCTGTTGGCAGGTTTTATGACCACAGAAAAAGCAGGAAGGTGGAGAGATTTCCTTTCCTATTCGCTATTTCCATCACTCTAACAGCCACATTGCCTTTGGTACCCCAGAATCTGGAAGAAAGCTGACAGGGCAAAACATCTGATATGCCTTTGTAGTTTTTACATAACTTGGAAAAGGTTAAGTCATAGATGTTGGGAAAGAGGACTGATAAGCTATCTTTATTTGGTCTACTCTACTAAAAACAAATCTCTTACAAAGGAAAAGAGTCAATTCTAGTAGATGAAATGCTTTGCTCATAAACATAAACGTGGAAAAGATAGTTGCATTTTCACACTGCCTGATACAACTGGGTACAAAAACCAAGTTTGTCACATTTTAAAAATGCAGAATCTAAGAAATAGAGCATAAAGCCCGAGCTTAAGTTGTCAAAGAGTATACACAACAAAAGGTTAGATATAATGTCATAAGTTCATAAATGTGATTTCACAATAGATACTTGTATTACTGAATTGCCTTGTTCATAATTGAGAATGGAAGGAAACATTTACTCTAGAGCTCAAAGTTTAACAGGAGTTCATGATTCATAGATGACATGTAATTATATGGAAAAAATTTTGAAAATTGAAATTTTAGGACATTCCAAGGAAAGTAATAGCTCAGTAAGAGCTTTTACCAAGTGAACTTATCTGGAAGGGGGTCAGCATGAGGAAACAATTAGGTGTTTGTGTGGGTGTTTGCAGGGCAACCAAGGTGACCATTGTTATTAGCCTACTCTATTCCTGTTGCCTCTTTGACATTACCTACTGGTGGTCTCATCCTGAGAAATAGCTGCCATGCTGTGGGAGGTAGACAAGTCCTTACCATCCTTATCTCCCTCTCACCCTCTCCCTTTCACGGCTAGAAATAAACAACATAGCCATTTGACGTTGCTCAAATGCAATTGAACTCTCAACAATGATTCATCACTCTTTTTGTTTGACTGTTCCCCTTAGTTGTTATATCAAGTTTTAGCTTTTCTGTACACCTAACTCATTCACCAAACAAAATTAGGCCACCTAAACTCATCAACGAATCCATTTATCTTACACCTACACCCACTCTTAACTTCTTTCCCCACATCTCAAAACTGAAATCTTCCTTTCCTCCTGTCAAGTCCAACCCATCCACCTGTGCTCTCAAACATATACTCTCCTACTTCTTCCCAGGCATCAGTTATACCTTCTCTCCTTTATAACCTCTACTTGTCCTACTTTGCTGGCTCAACACATAGAAGTCAAGTACGTTACAAGTGGACTTTGGTTTGAATTCCAGCTCTGCTACTTTTTTAACTCTGTAATTAAGAGTAATGTTTAATCAATCTTTACCTCAGGCTTCTTCAGTTATAAAAGAGAGACAGGGCTTTCCTGGTGGCGCCTGCCGATGCAGGGGACACGGGTTCGTGCCCCGGTCTGGGAAGATCCCACATGCCGCAGAGCGGCTAGGCCCGTGAGCCATGGCTGCTGAGCCTGCGCATCCGGAGCCTGTGCTCTGCAAGGGGAGAGGCCACAACAGTGAGAGGCCCGCCTACCGCAAAAAAAAAAAAAAAAAAAAAAAAAAAGAGAGACAAAAATAGCCCCCATTACATAAGACTCTAGTGAAGACCAAATGAATCAATATATGTAAGGTATTGAGTATAGTATCTAGTACACAAATAAGGGCTTAATCAATGTTAGTTATTATTATTATCATTAACATTATCCTCAACCTGTAAATTTGCTCAAGTCTATCTCATTAAAAACAAACAAACAAAACAAAACACCCCTTTGACGCTATGCTCCCACGTAATTACCCCTTTCTTTCTCTCCTTCTCTTTCATTTCAGTTTTTCTCAGAAGAGTTGTCTCTGCCCTTTATCTCCACTCCCTTACCTTCCAGTCACTCACCAATCCATGGTGACCAGGCTCCCGCTCCATCACTAACTAGACTGGTGAACTGACAGGTGACTTCCTCATTTCTCTGGCTGATTTTGATATTTTTCTCATGATCACAGTTTTTCAATAATTTGTTTAGGATATGTCCTGGTGTGGTTTTCTTTGGCTTGAGATTTGTTCAAAGTTTTCAATTTGTGGGTTTATAGTTTTCCTCAAATTTGGAAAAATTTCAAGTGTTATTTCTTCAAATATTTTTTTTCTGTCCCCTTCTCTACTTCTTCTGTGACTCTAATTAATCATTTGTTTGGCCACTTGATGTCCACAGATCACTGATGTTCTGTTCATTTTTATCTTCCAGTCTTTTTTGTTTCATTTTGGATAGTTTCTCTTGCTATATCTTAAAGCTCGCTAATCTCTTTATCTTTAGTGTCTAATCTGCTCTTAATCTCATGTGGTGAACTTTTCATCTCAAATGTTGTATTATTCATCTTTAGAAGTTTGATTTGGCTCTTTTTATAACTTCCAGTTCTCTCATTATGCTCATGTTTTCCTCTACCTTTCCCCCTACATTCAAAATATATATAATAGCTGTTTTAATGTCCTTGTCTACTAGTTCTATTTTTGTGTCTACTCCATTGATTGATTCTTCTCATTATAGGTCATATTTTCCTGCTTCTTTGCATGCCTACTAATTTTTTTTTTTTTTTTTTTGTGGTACGCGGACCTCTCACTGCTGTGGCCTCTCCCGTTGTGGAGCACAGGCTCCGGACGCGCAGGCTCAGCAGCCATGGCTCACGGGCCCAGCCGCTCCACGGCATGTGGGATCTTCCCGGACCAGGGCACGAACCCGCGTCCCCTGCATCGGCAGGCGGACTCTCAACCACTGCGCCACCAGGGAAGCCCGCCTACTAATTTTTGATTGGATGCCAGACACTGTGATTTTTTACACTATTGTGAAATGGATTTTTCTTTCTTTTTGGGGGAGGAGTATTCCTTTAAATACTTGGGGGCTTTGTGAGTCACAGTTAAGTTTCTTGGAAACAGTTTGATCCTTTCAAGCCTTGCTTTTAAACTTTGTTAAGGAAGTCCAGAATAATCCTTTTTCTGGCTAATTTGGTCCCACTACTGAGTCAGTACCCTTCTGCTGGGTCAGCAGGTCTTCTTAACCTCCTAACAGGAACTCTTCATGGCTCTGCATGAACTCCAAGTATTGTTCCATTCCCTCCTCTCTGGGAGTTCTTTCCCAGCCTCAGTAGTGTCCTCACATGCATGCACTGATCAGTATCCCTCGGCAGATTTCTGGAGCGCTCTCTCTCTCTCTCTCTCTTTGAAACTCTTCCGTTGCCTCACCTGTAGATTTTAGCCAACTTGGCCTCCCTGAACCCCAAACTCTGTCTCCTCAAATCAGCAAGACCACCTGGCTCTGTTTGGAATCCCTTCCCTATGCTATCATTTGGAAACACTCTCTAAGTAGTAAAACGGGGCAATTGTAGTTCTCAACTCTTTTATTTGCCTATTCCTAGGGATCACTGTCCTGTGCTGTTGTCCAAAGTCTGAAAACCATTGTTTCACCTGATTTGGTCCATGTTTTAGTTGTTTCAGATAGGAGAGTAAATCTAGTTTATGTTATTCCATCTTGATTAGAAGTGGAGCCCCAGTGTCCTCTTAATTATTAAATTCAAACATTTCTCTGTCCTTATCATACTTGATAATTTTAGGACATGTATTACTATTGACTTATTACAGTTCATTGTTCCTTGAACTCTCTCCTCCTCTGGTTCCTGTGACATAGGGTCTCAAGGTTCTCTCCTTACTCTTCTGTTTTCTTCTCTGGTCCTCCTTTAAAAGTTGGTGTTGCCCATGATTTTGTCATTACCTTTTTTCTTTTTAAAAATCATTCACTGCCCCTCGTCTGAACTACCTCCTACTCACAGTCTGAACCTACCTACATGCTGATGACTCCTGAACAGAGGGGCCTACAGGCTACCGTTATTGGACAAGCTAGGACTTTATTTGGGCAAGGGCCATTCAAGACTATGGGAATTAGGGTTAGAGAACAATAAACATCTTCATCTAACACCTGGAACACATGAAATGGTTTACCTAAATGATACAATATCAATGTTCATGTATTGTGACCATTTTTTGGAGAGAAATTGGATATTATGGGGCATTTCATCCATAGATTCTGTTGGACTAGATATTATCAGATAGTTCCTTAGAATACACAGAATCTACACACAAGTCTTCATCACTTCTTCTTGAGAAAGTGGCAGTAGATAACTAAGCACTTTCCTTACTTCAAGTTGTGTCCCCCCGAATCTGTCCTTCACGCTGCCAGCAGAGTGCTTTATCTAAAACACAATGTTCGCCTTGCTTAAAACCCTTCAGAGGATCCTGTCACCTTCAGGATTAAGTCTTGGTCCCTTTACATGGTTTACAAGGGCCTTCGTCATCTGGCAGTTGCCACCCTCTCCAAACCTGTCTCCTCTCTTTCTCAACCTATTGTGACCATTTCAGTTCTAGACCACCTAGGCAGAATGATTCCCCCACCCCTAGATGTCCATGTTCTAATCCCTATCCTGTGTAGATTTGTTACATTATTTGGCAAAAGGGACTTTGCAGATATAGGCTTTAAGATGAGATTATTGTGGATTATCTGGCTGGGTGCAGTCTAATCACATGAGTCCTTTAAAGCAGAGAATCTTTCTTAGCTGAGTCAGAGATATGAAATGGAAGAAGAAGGAAAGATTGGAAGTGTGAGAAGGACCTGACCTGCCAGAGGAAGGGAATCTCAAGACAAGAAATAAGGGCAGCCTTTAGAAGCTGGAACAGGAGAAGAACCAGATGCTCCTCTAAAGCCCCCAGAAAAGAATGCAGTCCTGTCAACACCTTGATTTTAGCCCACTGAGACTCATATTGGACGTCTCACCTGCAGAATTATAATATAATAAATTTGTGTTTAAGCCACCAAGTTTGCGGTAATTTGCTGTGAGAGCGATAGAAAACTAACACAGTTCCATACCATGTCTTTGCACGTTATATTGCCCTAGCTTCAATTTCTCTCTCCTGTCCACTTGGAGAATTCTCATTCTTCCTTAAAACATCTCAGTGGTCCACATCTGTGGCTGCCTGACATCTCCAGGGAGAATTAATTCTTTCTCTCCATTGCTTCTGTATTTTTAGATGCACCTGTTACTGTACACATCGTACACTATTATCTCTATGATCATATTACACTAATATGTCTCCTCCATTGGGCTGTGTAGTCCTTGGTGATAGGAATCCTACTGTATTCATCTCTGAGTCCCAGCCCGTAGCTTGGTATCTTCCAGGTACTCGGCAATGTTCCTTAAACCGTGTTGACTTAAGCTTATCTTAAAACCAGTAATGTAGCTGGAAGCACTCTTGTTCATTCACTCACCTCCATTCCAACTGACCCGTCAGAGAAGGCAGGTGTAAGAGGAGGAGAAGAACAAGGTAACCTGGCCTGAACCCAAGACTTGAAAGAGCAGAGAATGTGCCAAACAAAACTGCCTGCCTCCCCCCACAGCTCCCCTCTCTCTTCTGTGTGGCTGGCCAGGCTCACAGGATGAGCAGGGAGATCTGGGCCGCTTTCCCACAGCTGTCCTGTTCCTCCTTTGGTGGCCGACCACAGGAATGCGAGGGGAGGCTACAAGTGGCAAACAGGGCCTCCCAGAGTTAAGGCCGCAAATGCAGTGGACACGGTGGGTGAGTAATGCAGGTGGCTTAGCTCTGTGTAGGACTTCCAAATTAAGTGACAGTAATTTTAAGATAACATGTACAGCCAAATAACTAAAAAGCATGCCTGAGCACACACATGCTAATGAGTGGCATTCCTTTCAAGCACTCCCATTGGTCCCAGTGAAACGGTGATTGCTTGGAATGTTAACGATCATGTATCCTTTGTTTAAATGATTTCCCCCTACTTCCAAAGATCGTGGGAAAAGATGATGGCAGGTTGGAGTGGCTGTGAGCCCAGGAGGCGGGAGGCGAGCCAGATTCAAACCCAGAGGCCTCTCTCTGAACTTCAGAGGGTGACTGATAGGTGAGAGTACAGAAGCTAATGGGGCCAGAGTCCTGAGGGGCATTTACACGAGGGCCAGAACATAACGGGGGCAGGAAACAGGGTCAGGCTAAAACCACGAATGACTGAAGTCACAAAAACAGGAACCAGGAGAGTAGGGGTGCGGGCAGGAGGGGCGTGGGCCCCAGAAGGAACTGTGTTGCCTGCTGACTCTGACCAATCAGCTTTCAGTCCTTCACATGCAGCGTTCCCGCCTCTAGGGCACCTCTGCGGACCTTGAGTGGGTTTAGGCAGGCAGAGATCCAGAAGGGAGCCGGGACATTGGAGAAGAGAGCATCTCTCACACGAGGGTCACAAATGTAAAAAGATGGTCAACTGCTCATCTCACTATGCAGATCACAGGCCACAGCCCCTGCCCTGCCCCTGTCTTAAGAAGCTGTCACTGTAAACGTGGGTGAGCCCAGAGCGCAGCGGGCAGGGTCTGTGGGCCAGGGTGCTCTCTCCGCTGCTGCGCCCACCGTTCAGGCTCTTCTCTGTGCTGAGAGCACCGCCCCTCTCAGCTGGCTGTCAGCTGTCAGCCCCCAGCTCTGGGCTATGAGGTTACAGGTAAAGGATATCGCCACTTCCCGCAACAAAGACAATTGGGACCTCTGGTGCCCACATTCCTGTTTTGAAGATGCTTTTGCCCACAGTGCTCTTCCCAGTATCCATAAATAACAAATCGTTTACCATAGAGGCATCTGGGAAGCCCCACTGCCAGCAGTGTGTGCGCCACAGCAGTGCCACCCTCCACTTCCCCTTCTAGCAGGCAGATTGTGATGCACAGTGAAGCTTTTCACTGCTAATCGAAGAACTGTTCTTTGAAAAAGAACAAAAAGCCAAAGTTGCAGCTTGCACTTCCCCACTGATACCATAAAATGGAAACTTGGGAGCAGAATATGAGGATGTTTGAGTTCCACTCTTGCTGATCCCCCAGTATGGGGGCTTTTCATGCTGGCAGCATATTTGGACAAGCCATTTAAGTTTTGTTCAATTTATTCTGAAGTATTTTATTCTTTTTGATTCTATTGTAAGTGGAATTGTTTTTGCGATTTCTTTTTTGGATTGTTTATTTCTAATGTGCAGAAGCCATTCAGTTTTGTTCAGTAAAATTATTAACCATGAAAACAGAGGTCAATCCTTAAAACCTGGTATAAGCTTTCCTATGTGTTCTACAAATGTTTCAGATAAGGCAGAGTATCTTTGACTCTTTTATTTACTTGAAATAGCCTGAGTACCTAGAAAACTGCTTGACACTAAGATGCTCAGAAATATTTAATGAATGAGGTCACTATATCTCACACATCCCTCAATTAGAGTGCTTATCTCGTTAAGCTGATATCATGCTCACATATCTGTTCACCAGATGGGAAGCTCTCTGAAGACAAGAATCATTCTGGTGTCTCAAGAACCTAGCATAGTACATGGCAAACAGCAGGTGCTCACACATGTCTCAAGAATCCATCAGAATCTAGCAGACTGGGAGTGTGGCATGAAAGGCTGGGCATATCACAGAAGGATATCTCAATGTATGGTTTTCTCTCTCCACGTACACATGTGAATTGGGCCAAAAGGATCAAGAATGTCACTGAAAGACTCTAAAAAAGTCAGTCTAGAAGGAACACCAACAGCTTGAAGGGTGTGTGTGTGTGTGTGTGTGCGCGCACATGTGGGCGTGTGTGTATAAAGATAACAGGATATAAACTTGGTATTGATTGTGGAAGATTTATGGATTGGTTGATTTTATGTAGAATACACACCCCCCATACAGGTTGGAATGGAATATTAAGAGCCTTTGAACAGAAAAACTGTCAGACATTTTCTCCTGACAGCTTGTCACCCAGGGAAAGTCCTCAACTCAATGTGCCCTACCTCCAAAGATGCATAGCTCAGCCCATAGTTACTCTGTATTAATGACTTCAGTAGATTGGTAGGTCAAATTTAAGTATCAGAGATGTTCAAATCTGTCAATAAAGCATAAATTCCAACACCTGAATATTTGAATCCTAAAAAAAGCTCTTTAAAGGGCAAGATAATAGAGTTTTTATAACTAAATGGGTATTATGCTATGTTACGCTTAAACCCAAAGTTAGATCCTCAGAATCTTTTGGTTTATGTTCTAATAGAAGCCAACTAGTCACCTTATAAATTCCTTAAAATATTGTAATTTAATGGTAACAGATGGATAGCAACTACCCAAGGCAATTATCTTGGAATTTCCTCAGAATAGGATGGAATATTCAGAAACTAACACAGTTTTCCAAGTAATCTGGTTTTTATGATGTTTGGAGAGAGAGTTTTTTAGCTTGTTTTAGTTTTGGAAAAAGGAGAGAAAAACCATATAATACAACCAAGTATAATTTTAACTTCTTTCACTTGATACCAACTTTGATACCTAAGCAAAGTAAAATAAAAAGAAATGAAAAAAAAGTTTAAAAAATAGATTCTAACAAACACTTCACCAAACACAGATGTTTCTAGTTCACTAAGTCAACAATTATAAAATATTTTAATGTGCTTTTTGGCGAACAGGAATAGCCTCATTTCATGGAAGTGCCACATTTCCAGTTATTCTTGATAGGTTGTAACAATATAAGGATCAGTAATTATTTCTACATATTTCTTTATCAGGAAAAGAAGGTAAGATACTACCTATGTCTCTTAAAATATGTAAGATAGCCCTTAATCCATGTCACAGCAGTGTATTTCACTCCAAATATTGCAAACTAGCAGTCAAAAGTATAAATCTGCAGATGTTTTTAGTATGCACAATTTTTAAAGTTAGAAAAATTAGCTGGTAACGTTTAAAAATTTGTAGATTTTGCCATAAAAAACTGAATTTTCAGCTTTTCTTGAAGAATTATTAGATTTGATGACACCAGATTCATATTCTAACATTATAATAATCAGCTGGCATTGAGCAGAGATTGGCTTTCAGAAGTAATAGAAGAGGCTGCCCCTTTCACAAGAAGCGCAGTCGGCCCCCCGCCCATTCAAGGTGTGTGCAGTGTCCTGACACCTAGGCTGTTCCACTCATTCACGTACCCTTTATGGGCCTTGTAGGCATTTAACATTGGGGTCCTGCTTTGTGTCATGTTTTATAAACATATATATACGTGTGTGTGTGTGTGTGTGTGTGTGTATGGACTAAGTGTGTGTGACTGCATCATGTGAGGTTTAGAACTTAATGCTTTAAAATTTCTGAGATTTTCCTGCTATTTTTCCATTTTAGCTTCTGATACTTTTATAAAAAGATGAAATAAACAGGTCTGATACTTTTTTGACTAATCAACATACTCTAAAAATATTTAAATTGAAATATTTTATTATTTGGATATTGAAATATATTTTATTCACTTTAGTAAAAGTTTATGCACCATGGAACAAAAAATAAGCTAAAACGGTTGTGAAGACAATGTGAAAAAATGTGTCAGTCGGCTAAATTTGGCAGGCAGAGGGAGGTGCTAAAAAACAGGAAACATTCAGTTAACATAAAGAGCTTTTCCTTATCTACAAACATCATCCTTGCAGCTAATGACCCCTTTGGCTCTGTATTTTATGAGCTTTGATGAAAAAGCAAATTATAATTTGTAAGGAAGTTGCAGATAAAATTCTGAACAACTTACCCTAGCAGTTATCATTTTAGTAGAGGTTTCAGCCAAATAAGAAGTGAACATTCAGTAATCAAATAGATTACTGAGTAGTCAAATGAGAAAATTATTTCCAGGCAAGTAAAGCACCAGAACACAAGGGATTCTAAGAGGGGAGTTACTGGAACAAAAATAATATATTCAGAAAGAGTGTAATTTATGACTTATGGTAAGAAGAAAGACTGGAAATTCCATAAAGGTAGGGACCATGTCCACCTTTCCCATCACTATGTGTCCAAGGTCTAGCCCATGTGGAACTCACAAATACTTGTTGAGTAAGTGAAACAAAACACACATGCAAGTGCTTAGCAAATAGCAGTCATTCAATAAATATTTACTAAATAAATAATTCATCAAATGAATTTATTCAATAAATATTTACCAAATGAAAATACACAAAAAGTACAAATTAATAATTCTTCTCTTATATCTTATTGAAAGTAATGCTTAATGTTTATTTATTTATGAGAGATTGCTATGTACTATGTTAGGCGCTTTATGTATGTTATTTAGCCCTCACAATAACCCTGTGAAATAAATATTACAATCCGAAATTTAAAAAGTAAAAGAAAACTGAAGATACTTGAGAAACTTGAACAGAGTCACAAAGCTTGTGAGAGGCTTTGTAGGAACTTGATCACAATTCTATTCTGTCACTCATTTTTAAGTGAATTAGAGAAACTCAGAAAGGAGTAGCATAGTCTCTTGCTGATGGCATGGAGACAGTGTGAAACACATCTAGAGAACTTAAGGTAGTACAGGTTGGCAGACATAAAAGACCATAGGAGTGGGTAATATTTGTAGGATAGACACTGTGTCAAACTGATGTTGTGAGGAAGGGTAGGGTGAAGAAATAATATTAGCTAACTTGAAGTCACTTGTAGTGTGAAACCAAAAGACAGTAGTCAAAAATAATTATAAAAAAGGAGAAATGATATTATATAAAGATAACCATTATAACAAAAGCACAAACCTTCCTAAATTCAAGAAGCTATACTATATATACTTTATATAAATATAAAGGAAGGATTAACTTTAAAATAGAATTATACTATAGGAAGGAGGAGGAAATGGGGTAGGGGCTAGGGATAGAAGTAATAATTCTTTGAATATACTTCATTTTGTAGATATGACTTAGAACAGTATAGTACCTTAATTAGAAAATTAAATTTAAAATCAGTGGCTGAAAACTGAAAACAAAATAAATCAATTGAACATAACTATATGTCAAGTTGTTTCATAACTGCACAGTAATTTAAACAATTATATAGGACAATTTGGGAAGTATGAACTGACTGGATAGCTAATGACATTAAGGAATTTTTGTTAGCTGAGGGAATATGATAATGGCATCGTGGTTACATTTTAAGGGAGTTTTTGTTTTTTAGAGATACATACTGAAATATTTATGAACAAAAATACTTTGATATTAGGGATTTGCTTCACAGTAATCAGGAGTTTGGTGGTGTGGGAAATGAGTGGGGGATGAATCTAGGTTGACCATAAATTGATGATTGCTGAAGCTAGGTTATGGGTACTTGGGGGTTCATTATACGATTTCCTTTACTTTTGTATAGGTTTGAAAATTTTTATTAAAAGGTTATATATATTTCTTGATAACCAGAAGTATCAGAATTTAGATATCCAAGAGAGTGTTGACCTAAAATACTTTAAAGGCTATTAATTTATTCCAATAATATTATATTGTTTCTATAAATATTATAATTGTATATTATAATAATATTATAATATACTTAATCATCCATATAGTCAATGTTAGTTTTTTAAAAAATCACTCTCAGTTGGCTTGTTTTCCTACCTTACTCACCAAACTTAGGTCTACAGAGAGCTAAAATGAATCTTTGACTTTCCTCAAAACCCATTCCATCCTCAGGGAATGAATATTTTCCAGCCATAGAGGTGAAGAAAAGAATATACCACAGAATTAGAATAGACTGTATTGACTAGTTTAAAAAGAAAGCACAAAGGAACAATTCCCTAGAACATCTTACAAAGACACTTTGAGTATGTTCTGATATTCTTATCAAACTTAGAGACTACACTCTATTCCACAGAAGAAAACAGATGCTTAGCATTGACTGGTATCCCATCAAAGTGGTTTTTCACTTCTATTTTTTTTTTTTTTTACAGAGATGCTCCTTATTCTGAGCATTTTGAGAAAAATAGATGAATGTAATTAATAGAGATGAATAGAATGTTAGTTATACTTACAAAGAAATTTTTGGAAAAATCTGAACAATCTAAACTATAGTGTTTAGATTGTGCATAAAAACAATATATGTCAGAAAAATATACTAGGGGCCTGGAATATGTCATCTCATTTAATTCTTCTAATAATTCTATGAAATAGGTATGTGCCAGAGAGTCTGCACTCTAAGGAGAGAAGCAAGGGTTCAAATTCATGGTGACTTCAGAATCCATCCTCTTTTCACTACTCCACTCTGCCTCCTGCCATTTTGGCTAGAATCAGACAACAGCAGTTACAGGCTTAGTACTAACTATTGAGAATTTATTATCCTTTAAGCACTAATTTCAAACAAATAGCTAGCGTCACATTTTAATTATGGAACTCTAGAGGAATTCCCACTAAAATCAGAAATAAGGTAGGGAAGAGTGACTGGTATGAGCATGATCATTTAATATAATTCAGAAAATATATACCAAGGGATTTAGACAGGAAAATATTGTGTATATATGAGAAGGAGGGACAAATGGTCATTATTTGCAGCTGATATAAATGCCTACATGAAAAATATAAAATAATTTTATAATGCAGTAAGGTGTCCATCTATAAAATAAATTTATAAAAATATAGCTTTCCAAATTAATAAGAAGAAGTTTGAAAACATATTGAAGAAAAGATCTGATTCATAATGCCAATGGGAAAGATGAAAAATCTGGAAATAAACTTAACAAGATATGTGAAAGATCCATATATAGAAAACTACAAAAGTGTATAGGGAAATGTAAAAGAAATTGTGAACAAATGTCCCAGGCTGATAAAAATATTTTAAAATAGGTCAATTATTCCCAAATTCATCACTAGAATTTTTGGAACTTATTGTAAAGTACAGTTGGAATAATAAGTTATTTAAATTTATAAAAGGAAGACTTCTAAGTGTGCATTTTCCCTTTCAGATTTAAGATGCATTCTAGATCTATCATACTTAAACAGGACAGTAGCACCAGGATAGAGAGCCATATCGATGTAACCAGAAAACATTTTGCTTATGGATAAGTTCATGTCAGTGCAGGGAAAAGGTGGAATTCATTAAAACATTGTATTGTAAGAACTTTTTAAACATTTGGGGGAAAAATATAGTTAGGCTCCTATGTCACACTTTAAAACAAATTCTAGAGTATTAGAACTCAAACATGAAAAATAAAACCATAAAAATAATAGAAAATGCACATGGCATTTATATGATTGTAGTATTGTGAAGGAATCATAAGGAAAAGATTAATATAAAAGTGAAACATCGGGCTTCCCTGGTGGCGCAGTGGTTGAGAGTCCGCCTGCCGATGCAGGGGACACGGGTTCGTGCCCTGGTCCGGGAGGATCCCACGTGCCGCGCAGCGGCTGGGCCCGTGAGCCATGGCCACTGAGCCTGAGCATCCGGAGCCTGTGCTCCGCAATGGGAGAGGCCACAACAGTGAGAGACCCGCGTACCGCAAAAAAAAAAAAAAGAAAAAGAAACATCTATAAAGACTTCCATATATGTAAATACCACAATTGAAATTCAAATGTCAAAGTTGAACAAAGTATGCAAATACTTGATATACAAAGGGCTAATGATACAAATTTATTAAAAAAGAACAAATAAGGTTTTAGAAATTAAAAGAAAAACATTATATTGGAAGAATGGAGATCATGAAAATAAAGTCACTTAAACCCAAATGACTAATAATTACATGAAAAATTGCCTAATCTTACAAACCCCGTGACAAAACAGTTCTATTCCTTGATAAATGCCCGCAGAGGTTCATGCACAAGTACACCAAGAGACACGTACAAGAACGTTCAAGTTGCATTATTAGTAATTTATGAAAATTGGAAACAACCTTAATATCCATTGGCAATATATTGCATAAATATAATATTGGTAAAACCAAACAGTGGAAATATACATGCAAAAATATGAATGATTCTCATAAATATAACAGAGAGTGAAAGAAACCAAACACAAAATAATACATTTTGTAGAATTCTGTTTCCATCAATTTAAAAATAGGCAAAACTGGGACTTCCCTGGTGGCGCAGTGGTTAAGAATCCTTCTGCCAATGCAGGGGACGTGGGTTTGATCCCTGGTCTGGGAAGATCCCACATGCCATGGAGCAACTAAACCTGTGTGCCACAACTACTGACACTGCGCTCTAGAGCTTGTGAGCCACAGCTCCTGAGCCTGCATGCCACAACTACTGAAGCCTGCGTGCCTAGAGCGCATGCTCCACAACACGAGAAGCCACCGCAGTGAGAAGCACGCACACCACAATGAAGAGTAGCCCCCGCTCTCCACAACTAGAGAAAGCCCACACGCAGCAACAAAGACCCAACGCAGCCAAAAATAAATAAAATAAATTTTAAAGATAATAAAAATAGGCAACACAAAAGTATGGTGTATGGGGATTCATGCTTAGGTGGTAAAACTATTAAGAACAACAAGAAAAGCATTATCATAAAAGTCAATACAGTGGCTACTACAGGGTGAATGACAGAGTAGGAGGGGAATTTGTGGAAGCTGGCAGTATTTTTTTTTTTTTTTTGACTGGATGGTGGTTGAGTATTTGATTTCAATTGTATCTTTATATTTTGGACACTTTATATGTGTTACATTCAGAATTTTAAAAGATTAAAAACTATGTAGAAGATGGTCTAATTTTTATGAAATTACAGACAAACATATATATTTGGAAAGATGATCTGAAATAGTCTAAAATGTTAATAAAAGTCATCATTATACTACAGTCAACAACAACAACAACAACAAAACAATGCCAATTCAAAAATGGACAAAGGATCTAAATAGACATTTCGCCAAAGAAGAATACAAATGGTCACTAAGCACTCAACATCACTAATCATTCTAAAATACAAATCAAAATGACAATGAGATAGGACTTCACATCCAGTAGGATGGCCATTTTCAAAAGAACAGAAAATAACAACTGTTGGAAAGGATGTGGAGGAACTGGAACCCCTGTGCATGGATGATGGGAATGTAAGATGGTGCAGCTGATGTGGAAAACACCATGGGAAGTTCCTCAAAAAATTAAATGTAGCATTACCATAGGATCCATCAATTCCACTTCTGGGTATACACATAAAAGAACTGAAAGCAGGGACTTGAACAGATACTTGTACACTCATTTTCATAGCAGTATCATTCATTACAGCCAAAATGTGAAAACAACCCAAATGTCCATCAACAGATGGGTAGATGAACAAAATGTGATGTGTAAATACAGTGGAATAGTATTCAGCCTTAAGAAGGAATGATATTCTGATACATGCTATAACATGAACAGACCTTAAAGATATTATACTAAGTGAGATAAGCCAGATATAAAAGGACAAATATTGTATGATTCCACTTATACGAGGTACCTAGAATAGTTATATCCATAGAGACAGAAAGTAGAACAGTTTTTACCAGGGGTGGGGCAGCAGAGAATGGGGATTTACTCTTTATTAAGTACAGAGTCAGTATAAGATGATGAAAAATTTCTGGAGATAGATGGTGGTAGTTGTTGCATAGTAATGTGAATGAATTTAATGTCACTGAACTGTACACTTAAAAATGGTTAAAATGGTGCATTTTATGTTATGAATATTTTACTATAATAAAAAGTGGTAGGAAAAGATAAAAAAAGAAAAAAGTGGTAGGAATATAGTTGTCACATGCATCTGTATTTTTTTATTGAGGTATAGTTAACTTACAATACTATGTTAGTTTCAGGTATACAACATAGTGATTCAAAATTTTTATAGATTATACTTCATTTAAAGTTATTATAAAATATTGGCTATACTCCCTGTGCTGTACAGCTTATTTATTTTATGCATAGTAGTTTGTACCTCTTAGTCCCCTACCCCTATCTTGCCCCTCCCCACTTCCCTCTCCCCACTGATAACCAGTAGTTTATTCTCTATCTGTGAGTCTGTTTCTGTTTTGTTGTATTTATTCGTTTCATTTTTTTTAAGATTCCATTCTGAGGAAATGATTTCCACTTTTTACCACTGAATATGATGTTAGCTGTAGGATTATCATATTTGGCCCTTATTATGTTGAGGTATATTCTCTATACCCACTTTGTGGAGAGTCTTTTTTTATCATAAATGGATGTTGAATTTTGTCATAAGCTTTTTCTGCACCTATTGAGATGGTTGTATGACTTTATTCTTCAGTTTGTTAATATGGCATATCACATTGATTGATTTGCAGATATTGAACCATCCTTGCACCCCTGGGATAAATCCCACTTGATCATGGTGTGTGTTCGTTTTAATGTATTGTTGAATTTGGTTTGCTAATATTTTGTTGAGAATTTTTGCATCTATGTTCATCATTGATATTGGCCTGTAATTTTCTTTTTCAGTGTGATATCTCTGTGTGATTTTTGTATCAGGCTGATGCTGGCGTCATAGAGTGTGTTCGGAAGCATTCCTTCCTCTGTATACTTTTCTGGGACAGTTTGAGAAAGATAGGTGTTAACTCTTCTCTAAATGTTTGGTAGAATTCACCTGTGAAGCCATCGGGTCCTGGACTGTTGTTTGTTGGGAGTTTTTAAATTACTGATTTAATTTCATTGCTTGTAATTGGTCTGTTCATATTTTCTATTTCTTCCTGGTTCAGTCTTGGGAGATTGTACACTTCTAGGAATTTGCCTGTTTATTCTAGGTTGTCCATTTTATTGTGTATAGTTGTTCATAGCGAACTCATGATCCTTTGTATATCTATGATGTTGGTTGTAAGTTCTCCTTTTTCATTATTGATTTCATTGATTTGGGCCCTCTTTTTTTCTCGATGAGTCTGGCTAAAATTTTATCAATTTTGTTTATCTTTTCAAAGAACTAACTCTTAGTTTCATTGATCTTCTCTATTATTTTAAGTCTCTGTTTCACTTATTTCTGCTGTGATCTTGATGATTTCTTTCCTTCTATTAACTATGGGTTTTGTTTGTTCTTCTTTTTCTAGCTCCTTTAGGTGTAAGGTTAGGTTGTTTTTTTAAGATTTGTCTTGCTTCCTGAGAATTTCTGTATTTTCTAACCCTTTTTAAAAAAATATTTATTTATTTATTTGATTGCACCGGGTCTTAGTTGCAGCAGGTGGGCTCCTTAGTTGCAGCTCGAGGGCTCCTTAGCCATGGCATGTGAACTCTTAGTTGCGGCATGCACGTGGGATCTAGTTCCCTAACCAGCATCGAACCCCGGCCCCCTGCATTGGGAGCGCAGAGTCTTAACCACTGCGCCACCAGGGAAGTCTCCCTAATCTTTTTTATAATGAGCAAGTATTTCATTTATAATCAGAAATTTTTTTTTCAGAAAAGAGATTTAAAACTTTTTTTTCACTTGCCTTCTAGAATGCAGTTCTGGGCAGGGTGAGGCATAAGATGTCTTTAAAAAATTATTATTCTAAGAATTTATACTCCAAGCCAGACAACGCACACAAGCATAAACAGAAAGACAGGTTGAGAAAATTATAGTGACAGATTAGTATATATTGGAGAAATTGTCTGAATCATTTTCACATATAGCAAGGTATGTGAATAGCTCATTTGGTAATGCCCAGTTATTTTGAAGGACGTGAGGAAACTTTATTGCTTTCTAAAATCCCAGGGGCATTGTACTAGGAAAGTTTTAATACGGGTAGACTATATTTTTGTAGCATTTCTCTATAGTCTAGCTACAAATTAAGGGTACTGTAGAGATCAGTGTAAACTAGATGGCATGGAAATTGGGAGACATGAGCAGCCTTGGACAGGCATGGACAGGTCATTTAGTTTTCCCTAGACCTGTTTACTCATGTGTAAAATGAAGGGGCTAGTCCTCATAACATGTAATGTCGTTTTCTGAACTTTTACAGCATGGAAAAGTTTGAAATAGCTGTTTAATATTAAAGTTCCTTTAATAAACTGTAAATGCTGTTTGTCCTAGATATTTCATATTAATTACTGGAATATATATCTAGTATATTCAGCTTCTACCTGACAATGTTATTATTCTATTTGATATAGTACTGGTGTTTTAAAATATGAAAAATTCAGGAAATCACAGTGAATTAAATTGTTATGAAAGCAAATAGTTCCACAGCAAAACTCCTTTAAACATTGGAAATTGGGTATATTGGCTAAAAATTCACACTGTTTATAAAGTAAAGCTGTTTGGAAGGTCTATGTCCTAAAAGTTTATTTAACTTCATTTATGGCAATGTAATAATATAATCTGAAGCAACTATTAACACAACTGGCCACTGCCAAAATGATGAAGAAAGCGTTTATCTTTGATGCCATAATGCTCTGATTCCAGTCATGTTCTCTAACTTTGTTCTCTCAATTTCCATTCCGGAAAAGAAATCCTATAAAATTTGCTTTCCATATGGACTTAATATCTTCTTTAAACAAGACTCTGGTACAGACCCCACCATGATTCAATTTCTCTCCTTTTTCCCTCGAGTCTCTTTTCTTTGTTTCTTTGTCATCTTTATCCCACCACCTTCATCTCTGTGGGCTCCACTACGTTCCTCTGTACTATATTTCTGTCTTCTGTGTTTTGGGTGGGAGTTAGCAGGAAAATTAGAGAAGATGGGCCACATAATAAGCAGCAGATGTTAGCTAGTTGTGGAGCAGGGAGGAAGAGCCACTTAAACTTAGCCTAGATTCTCCAAGTCAGGCCAGGCTCCTCTTCTGGGGCTTGCCTTAGAAAAGAGAAAAGTAAAATCCCCATAAAAAGAAACGAAACTGAGCTATTTGTAATGAGGTGGATAGACCTAGAGTCTGTCATACAGAGTGAAGTCAGTCAGAAAGAGAAAGACAAATACTGTATGCTAACACATATATATGGAATTAAAAAAAAAATGTCATGAAGAACCTAGGGGTAAAACGGGAATAAAGACACAGACCTACTTGAGAATGGACTTGAGGATATGGGGAGGGGGAAGGGTAAGCTGTGACAAAGCGAAAGAGAGGCATGGACATATATACACTACCAAACGTAAGGTAGATAGATAGTGGGAAGCAGCCGCAGAGCACAGGGAGATCAGCTCGGTGCTTTGTGACCACCTGGAGGGGTGGGATAGGGAGGGTGGGACGGAGGGAGATGCAAGAGGGAAGGGATGTGGGAACAGATGTATATGTATGACTGATTCACTTTGTTATAAAGCAGAAACTAATTTAAAAAAAAAAGAAAAAAAAAGAAAGGTAAAATCCCCCAATCCGTATGCTTTTAGTTGCTGAAGAACAACTTCTTCTTCCTCCACACCCCTACTGCCCCAGAACGCAGAAGCAAAGATAAAACAAGAGGGAAAAAACAGGGAAAACAGCAAATGTAAAAGCAAAAAGTTTTCATATGTTTACTTCCTGTGCTCTTATATTTTCAGTGCTACAGCTATATCTTTATTCTGTGCATTCTGCGTAATCTGTACTTTATTGAATTAATAAACCCTATGCTCATTATATAAATTTTAGACCTAGGAAAGCTATACATGCCATTTGTACAGAATATGATTTTCTTTTAAAAATCCCTTTCATTCCAAACACTCTGCGTTGTAAATGGGAGATTTTGGAGTGCTGATAGTTATGGAGGTGGGTTAAGAGGCAAAGAAATAAGCCTAATAAAGGAAACAGGAAGTTCTCTTCTCTGCCAGGAAGCATATATCCAACATAGGCATGATTATATACAGACACTGTACAACCTTTGTGGTCTAATTTGAAAAGAATGACTATTTTCAGAGTTAGCAAAGGGAGAGGCCAATGCCATGGCATAGTGGGAGGGAATTGAGAGGTGCAGAAAAGGCCTTGGTGTGCTTACTGACCCCCTTTCTAACACCAAACACGTTGCCTCGGCCCAAGGCTGGCTCTGGCTTGAAATACTTTGCTCTGCTACTTAAAGCTCCATGAAGTGAGAGGACTGGGTCTGTTTTTTCATTTATCATCCCCAGGGTTGGTACAGAGCATGGCTCAATAAATGCAAAATAAGGACTCATTGAATGGAGGAATAACTAAAACGAAGAAGATCTTTATAATTTTCCATTGGAATTAATGATCTAATTAAAGGACCATCTGTACTTATGACTTGCTTTGCTATTACATGACTTCTAATTAATAACATCAACAGTCATAAACTATTGCACCTGAAAAGGACCTTAAGATCTCTAATCTGACCTCATATTATAGATGAGGAAACTAATGCCTAGTTAAGTGACAAGAAAGTGGGAGTTTCCTCACTAAGATCATGGGTTCCATAACTACCGTTCTAAGGCTCTTTTCACCCTTTCATGTCATGCTATTTTTGAGATGATAATGGTAGTGAATGGAGACTTATTTTAAGACTACGTTTATACATGACTTGACCACAACTTGTGCATCTGTGTTGTCATCTTTTTGTGCAACAGCAGTTGTTGCAGCTGAACTTTATATCAAGTATCAAAACACATGCCATATCATTTGTACATGTAAACATGATTGAAATAATTGTGTGTTAAATACACAAGCAGAGGAAAGCTGTGGTAAATAATGGTGGACACTTTAAAATAAGTAAAATAAGGGCCAAGCAATTTTACATCTCTTGATAGTGATCAAGAAGTAGTTTCTTATACTCTGAAAATTTTTCATTGCAAACAATAGGATATGACTCAAATCATAGATAATATCAAACTAGAAGCGGAGAAAGAAGTAAACTTAATAAGTTAATGCTATGCCTCAGAATGCCATACTTTAAATCATGTTTACTATTAAAACTACAACATTTACTCCATTTCATAGATTTTCTTTAGTTACCAGCACAGTAGAAATCACCTTTAAATTAACATTTATTGAGAATTCATATGCTGACATATATATTTCATAAGATAAACTTGAGTCTTTGAAAAACAAGTTTCAAAGAGAGGAAAGAACAGGCTTTTAAAAGACATACATGCAGCATGAAATTATTCAACTGGCATGGAATTAGTTTACTGTTTTCATTTTTCCATAAAAAGTAAATTAAGATGCATACCGTTTGTTTTTTTTTTGTTTTTGTTTTTGCGGTATGCAGGCCTCTCACTGTTGTGGCCAGTTGTGGAGCACAGGCTCCGGACGCGCAGGCTCAGCGGCCATGGCTCACGGGCCCAGCCGCTCCGCGGCATGTGGGATCCTCCCGGACCGGGACACGAACCCGTGTCCCCTGCATCGGCAGGCAGACTCTCAACCACTGCGCCACCAGGGAAGCCCCATACTGTTTTTATGAATGAACTGAAATAAATTCCTAAGCTAAATTTTATTATTCAGTTTAAATTTATGTAATTATATAACATATATGATATTGCATGATATTATATAAAATTATATGACATATAATAGATATATGTAATGTTATATATTCTATAAATTCATATTTATATATTAATTTTAAATGCCAAGTAAAGGCAAACAAAGCAAATAATACCCTAAGGAATGCAAGTGATAAAACAGATAAAACCAAATTAACACTTAGAATGAATATATAGACATTTCTAAGAATTTAAAGCCTTGGATTTTGTAACAGTATACAATCAATCCTCATTATTCATGTATTGCATATTTGCAAATTCACTTACTTATTAGAATTTATTTATAACTCCAGGATAATACTTGTGGGCTTTGGGGACCATTTGTAGACATGGCCAACGTGCTGAAAAGTTCGAGTTGCCCAACACATGCATTCCCAGCTGAGCTCAGAGATCAACACTCTGTTGTCTTATTTCAGCTCTCATACTGTAACCGAGTGCTCTTTTTGTGGTCTAAGTACCATGTTTTTCCACATTTTTGTGTTTTTTGCTGATGTTTTCACTGTTTAAAATGGCCCTTGAGCATAGTTCTGAGGTGCTATCTAGTGTTGCTCAGTGCAAGAAGGCTGTGATGAACCTTAAGGAGGAAATACATGTGTTAGATAAGCTTCCTTCAGGCATGATTATAGTTCTCTTGGTCATGTATTCTGTGTTAATGAATCAACAATATATACTAAATAAGATGTCTTTAAACAGAAACACACTGAAAACAAGGTTATATATTGATCAGTTGACAAAAATATTAGGACCAGAGGCTCGTAGAAGCCTAACCCTGTATTTCCCCTAGGAGCAATGGTTTGGTATTTGCTAATTCAGTGTTTGTGGTGACATTATAGAAAACATAACTACCATAAATTATGAGAAACAAAGGGAAGACAGGGAAAGCCACAATTTCATTTTTATGATTTCTTTATTATGATTTTATTTTTTGTTTTGTTTGAGGAATATAAAAGGAAACTCAAGATCAATCTCCAATACAAGAAATAAAAATAAACATATTTTGTTTCCTCAACATTGGTTATATGAAATTTATTGAGCCTCTGGAAATTTAGAGAGATGACAGGAAAATTAGATGCCATGCCCCATGGATCTCTTAGCTCCTCCATGATCCCTGGCTTGGTGTGGGATACACAGGAAAAGATTTTGTTGATAAGATATTGACATTGATAAGATGGGCATTCCAAGACTCCCATGAAATATTCCAGTTTCAAAAAATTCTAACCTGAGAAGCCCTGGATATCTCACTGAAGACCTAGGCCATTAGTTCATCAGATGACTGCATGTTTTATAGTCTTACTAAGAGTGGACCTTTGGATATTTCTGCCCTATATTTCTCTTGATCCAGACCCTTAAGGATTCGCATAGTGGATCTTTCATGGTAGGTCCATGCTGGAGTGTTTCCTAGTCTGGATCTCTTTATCTATGCTAGAGATGTACTTGCAAGACATAACAAAGAACCTACCAACTATTATTCTAGTTTTAACCAAAATCAGGCAATTCTCTATGGGCTGCTGAAATCAGGCTTTTGTTTAAAGTTCTTTCCATGAAATTTATAATGAACAAGGACTAAGACCTCTAAGGAATATTAAGATAAACATTATTTACTGTTGACATTTCAAACCAAGTAGATTAAAAAGTGAATGTTTTCATTTTTCATCCCAAAACATGTACTCCCTAAAGAACCATCAAATTTAGTAAGTTAGAAACTACAAATATGTTAAATTAATAGGCATAATATCAAGAAAAGGATCTCAGTACTATAAATAATAATTGTTATTAAATTTACTTACTTCCTTTGGTACAAATAGAAACATAAAGGGTTGCTTTATTTTAAGAAAACTGTATTAAGGGAAATGAAGATTTGCTTTTGGAATCTGATCCAGATACAGTAAATGCAGATCCTCTCTTAAATATACTTTGCGTAAGAAAAAAAAAAGAAGTTTGAATATATTGTGAATATAGACTGATGAAAGTAATTTTCATATGGGGCTTATAAAAGTATACCTTGCTCCTTTAAAATCCCAACATGTATTGGTGTCAAATAATTTGTTTAGATCTGAAAAACAAATCTGTAAGTGGGCCTAATGCATCAGTTCCGGGTTGAGAGCAGATATGGGGTAGAAGTTTCCGACACTGCCATGAGGAATCAGTAGGCGATTCTAGGAGTCAGGGCAGGCTGGGCATGAGAAAATCCGGAAAGGTTTTCCAGCAAGAAGGAGAAGGCAGAGAGTCATGGTCGGAGGGTGGGAATTCGGTAGGAGTTGAGGACCAGAAATCAGCTCTTCACGTTTTTGATTATCTGATGGCTGCCTCTTTGAAACCCTCTCTCCTGGTCTTCGTGACACAGCACTCTTCGGGTTCTCATATTTTACCATCCTTTTGGTTCCTGTGGCTTCAAATGGACATCCATATCCATTCTGTGCTGTTTGTAATACTTAGATGTTCAACTGTATGTTAGATATTTCTACTTGGTGGCTTGTCACTCTATTCAAAACAGAAATAATACTACTACACTCTCCCCAACTCACGGCTCCCTCTCTACTCTCATGACATTGCCATGACATTACGTCACTTCAGTTGGAGTCGTATTTCATGGTGCTCTCTCAACTCTCCCCTCTCCTTCCAGTTTTCATCCCTTATCGTATTCTATAGATTCTATTGCTCTTTGACAAAAATAGTTGCTACCCCTTTACCACCCCTCCTGCCACCACACTAGTTCACCTCTTACCTAGTTCCCGCCACTACACTAGCACCTCTCACCTAGCACAGCATTTCCTCCTGGTTTCTAGCAGAAGACTCATTCCTAAAAATGGTGCTAGAAAAAAAAAAAAGATTCCCATTATCAAGCAAAATTTGAAAAATGCAGCATATGTTAGTTTCTTCTTGGCCAGCCATGATGCACTTTAGCAAATTACTGATAATTTTCAGAGCCACGTGTCCTGGAATGCTGTTGTCATATAACATTTATCAACATCTAGGTACTCACGTTCCAGAAAACACACTTTGGGAAACAGTGACTTGGACTATTTAAATGGCCTCTAGACTGCTCTTTTTGCCTAATCTTTCCCTTTCCAGTGCACCTCCAATTTCAGTGATAGATTAATTTCTCTCAAATGCTTAACTGATTATATGATTCCTTTGCTCAAAACCTTCAGTGGCTCCCCACTGATGTAAGCAGTGATTTAAGCACCAGGCTCTCCACAACATGGTACCAACATTCCCTTCCAGTATTATCTCCCTGCCCCCCACATGGCAGGGTGGCACAGGAAAAGACGTGAACTTTGGAGTCGGACCCAAGTTCAAATTCCAACTGTCCTTTAAAAAGTGCGAAACCATAGGCAAGAGATTTATTGCTTTGAACCCTTTCTTTGCTCATCTGCACATGCAGGAAGTAATTGTGTAGACGGGAGGATGTAGTGAGATAGTATTTGTGAAAGCTTCCTGCACGACTGCAGCACAACACTCTCTGCCCCCGTGGGCTGTAAAGTCATTAGGCAGATTGAGCCTCTTTCATGTGGTGGTCACTTAGTGTCTGCCTCTGGCAAGTGAACAATAATCTTTTAAAATTAAGAACCCAGAATTCCCACTTACTAGTGTCGATAAAAACTGATTAATAAAGCGATTTTTGGCCTTTATTTGGGGTATTTTCTACGGTCCCTAAGGGACAGGAGCCAGTTCCCATAGCACATCCAAGCTTTTTAGATGGAACTATGCCACTGGCCCTTGGCTAAGTGGGGTGTGCAGGGCCCAAGAATCAACAGCAGTGCCTGGAAAGCAAATCCCTGATTCACAGAAATGAAAAAAAAGCCCATTGCAAGAGTCAGAAAGCTATACCTTTGTTAGATTTAGAAAAGCTTAAAAGTGCTTATGATTTCACTTGAAAGTCCAACATGAACAAAATACAAAGCCCTCAATACCCCTTCCTAAGAAGGAAAAGGGGATTTTTGTTTGATGTGTTCACTAGTGTAGCCTAAGTGCCTGGAACAATGGCTTGCACGTAGGGGATGCTCAATTAATATAGGATGGATGGATGGATGGATACATCTTCTATAAGCTCTAGCATAGTGCTGAGTATACAGATCTTTAATAAATTCTTGACTGGACTTGACAGGCTAAATATGTGGATTTATAGCCTATCAAGTCAAAGGCATTTCATAATGTACCTTGAACTAAACATCGTTCCTATATATTTCTACTTTATAAGATATTTTAATCTATTATCTATATTATCATCATTCTCTTTCTTTTTAAAGTTACCTAATCATTCATTTTCTCCCCTTACAGTAGGGGAGTGTCACAGTTTGAAAGTGGGTGAGGAGAGAGAAATGAAATTAGGAGATTAAACCGATATTTTTAGTCAAAAATTTAATATGCTAAAATTGGTTTGAATACATTAAATGGAATGAAGAGAAAAAGAAACTTAATTTTTTAAAAAGCTGGAAGATGGAGGAAAATGAGACATAAGGTGTGTAGAACATGTCTGACAGATTTGTTTGGAAAGAGTGTTACATTTTGTACACTGCATTTGTTTCCTTCAGCACTGCACCACTCAGAATTTGTGTAACTGTCATTCCTATCTGAGGGGAGAATAGCCAGATTTCTCCTTCACAGTTACAGGAACCAAGGCTCAGCAAAGTTAATGATCTATAGATCCAATAAGAAGTAGACGCAGGGGTGGAATCTAGGTCTCCTGAATATCCAGGAGTAAATACAGTTCGGAAGTGTAAAGTGAGCCTGACACATTTAGAGCCCGTGAATAGTTAGGCTGAATAGGAGCGTTTGGCTGGAATGAAGGAGTCTATAGAAAAGTCATAGGAAATCAGGTTAAAGAAATAAATAAGAGATAGATTACAGAGCACGTTAAATAGTACAATAAGAATTTAGACTTTTAGCCATAATTTTGAAATTATTTTTAAAACAATAAAATCCCTTTTTAATAAGAAACCTTACCTGAGACGCCAATATGTAAAATAAATGAAAAGGAGGCGGTTCCTTCAGTAGAAGCTGTTCCCCCTTCCTGTTCTCAGCCTCTCAGGAGAAGAGTTTGAAAACCATGAAAAAAGGTTTGAAAAGTGCAAAAAGTCATGAATGCAGACATGTTTGGGGCAAAGCAGTGACATAGCAAGTGGCCTAGAGACCAGGTGGAGGGCCCACTGCGGAGGCAGAAACACAGAGAGGGGACCTGCTAGGGCTGCCAGAGGGGAGGGAAGGCAAAGATGCCGGAGAGAAAAGAAGAATCGGAACCGAGATGGGACGCAGATGTGGAAGGACAGTACAGTCACAGCGTCGGTGAAGAGCAAAGGAGAAGGCTGCTGGTTTTGATGAAAGGCAAGGATGTCTTTTAACGGTGTTTTTGTCAGTTAGACATTCCTCCTATGCTATGCAGTGGTCGGAGAAATAGAAAGCAGCATTTTCTTCTCTACCAGTTTTCTTCCCTATTCAAACAGATGAAACAAAAGTCCACTGCAAGAACCAGAAAGCTGAGCTTCATTATATTTAAAATTTTAAGTGCTTGAGATTTCACCTGAAAGCCCAACGTGAAGCAAATACAGAATTCTCAATGCCTCATTCCAAGAAGGAAAAAGAACCATTTCCATTTTTGTAACATTTCTGTCCTTCACATAATCTGGATAACTAGCACATTCAATTTTATCTTTAAAAGCTATTTACCCCACTGTGGAGTTAAGTCTCATGAAATGATGTACTTCAAGTATAATTATTTTAAGATTCAAGATTTTTCTTGTGCTTTTTAAAAATAAAAGATGAAAGTGAAACTTGTTGAGTGTGTGCATCTGACTAACTGCAGGAATTCCAAAGCGGATGGTTTTGATTGAGAACAAATAACAGTTTTGGGCACACTGACTTTGATGGGGACGATCTCCTCTCTTCCTCCGTGTTTCTGAGACTGGTGCTGCAAAGTGCTCCCGCCCTTTTCTGAGAACACGGAAAGCCTGACTCAGGAAGGCAGCGGCAGCTCTTAAAAAGAGCTCCAGCCCGGCCCCCTTCCCTGCTGGGGCGAGCGCCACCGCAAAGATGAAGCTGGCGAAGTGGTGCTGGCTGAGCTCGGCTGTCCTTGCTGCTTGTGGTTTTTTGGTTGTGGCAAACAACGCAACAGAGGAAATTAAAGATGAAGCGGCCCAGGACGCCTGCCCGGTGAGACTAGAAAGCAGAGCGAAGTGCGAGGAGGGAGGCGACTGTGCCTACCAGGTGAACCTGCCCCCGCTGACTATTCAGCTCCCCAAGCAGTTTGGCAGGATCGAGGAGGTGTTCAAAGAAGTCCAGAACCTCAAGGAAATTGTAAAGAGCCTGAAGAAGTCTTGCCAAGACTGCAAGCTGCAGGCTGATGACAACCGAGACCCGGGCAGAAATGGACTGCTGTTACCCGGAGCTCTGGGAGAAGCTGGTGACAACAGAGTCAGAGAGTTAGAGAGCGAGGTTAACAAGCTGTCCTCCGACCTTAAGGATGCCAAGGAGGAGATCGACGTGCTTCAGGGTCGCCTGGAGAAGCTGAATCTTGTAAATATGAACAACATAGAACATTATGTTGATAGCAAAGTGGCAAACCTAACATTTGTTGTCAATAGTTTGGATGGCAAATGTTCATCTAAGTGTCCCACTCAAGAACAAATACAGTCACGTCCAGGTATGTCTAATAATGTTTTCTTATCATTTGTTCATGAATGTTATATAGCTAGACAGTATCTATAAACATTAACCTGAGCATATAAGTTAAAAAAAGGATGAATTATATAAGTTAAGCCTTTTATTCATCAAGGTAATACAGAAAAAACTATTATCTTTGCACATGTGCGCACAGAAAGGAATAGGACCTAATTACAAAAGTCATGAGTTCTGTACGCGTTAGAAAGCACTTTCAATTTCAAAGATCTTATTTGCTAACGCCAGAGCTACACACAAACAGAAGTGGAAGGAGAGAATTTCTTTTTTTTTTTTTTTAAAAACATCCTTATTGGAGTATAGTTGCTTTACAATGTTGTGTTAGTTTCTGCTGTATAACAAAGTGAATCAGCTATACATATATATATATCCCCATATCCTCTCCCTCTTGAGTCTCCCTCCTACTCTCCCTATCCCACCCCTCTAGGTGGTCACAAAGCACAGAGCTGATCTCCCTGTGCTATGCAGCTGCTTCCCACTAGCTATCTATTTTACGTTTGGTAGTGTATGTATGTCCATGTCACTCTCTCACTTACTCCCAGCTTCGCCTTCCCCCTCCCCATGTCCTCAAGTCCGTTCTCTACGTCTGCATCTTTATTCCTGCCCTGCCCCTAGGTTCTACAGAACCATTTTTTTCTCTTTTTCTTTTTTTTTAGATTCCATATATATGTGTTAGCATACAGTATTTGTTTTTCTGACTTACTTCACTCTGTGTGACAGACTCTAGGTCCATCCACCTCACTACAAATAACTCAATTTCATTTCTTTTTATGGCTGAGTAATATTCTAAGAGAATTTCTTAATGTTTCAGTGAGTTTAACTTATCTCTTCACTGAAATGTTTGAAAACAGTAGAGTTAAGGCAGTGTTTGTGGTTGTACTCTGTTCTTTGGAAATCAGTTTATTTGTGTGGTCAGGTGACTGACTGCTCCTTATACGGCAACAAGAGACCTCTGAAAGATTTTAGCAAGTAATCTGCAGTTTGTAATCCCAAATGTCTAGTGGAAATGGGAGATTTTATAGATGGGATAAAAGCAGCTATATAGCTTCATATGTGTGCAAAACTTTTTGCTTTGAGACCTAGTGGCCCAAAAACATTTTAAGGGGAGTTTTGGCATGCCACTAAGGGAAGGAATACATTCTTATTTCTTCCTCTCTTTCACTAGAATTCAAGCATGTAACAATAGAACCCATCTTCCCCATCCAGATTATTTGCTGATAATCTGAATTAGCTTTAATAAATATATGTTAAAGGCCATAAACCTAACTGCCTATTCTGCCCACGAACTGCTAGCTGTGGCGCTGGTTCCCCCAAACCCTGGTTTTTCCACATGAGTTTCTGGGACCATTGCTGATGGTGGTCTTATCACACTTGGGAAAGCCATGTCTGCATGAGTGTGAGGTTGAAGGAATATGGTGCCTGAAGCAGAGAGCATGGTCCTTTGAAACAAGCACCTCAGGCATCTTCCCTAGGTAGATTCCCCCGGGAATCTACCCAGTGAAGGTATTTGGGAGATTCCAGGACCACTGTTGCTAATACTCCCAGCCGCCTGCATCTAAATGTGCCCTGCATATTGCAAGGCAGAGTTTCACATCTTGTGTGACATACGTGGGTGAACATTAGATGTGGCACTGCATGGCAATTTGTAATGACAAGAACAAGATTCTACTGTCTTTTTTTCTACTAAGTTTTGGGGAACTATCTGAATATTCTGAGTTCTAAGTACACATGAATAGATTATTTGTGGCTCGTAAGTGGCTTGTATTAAACTTGCCTGATCCAGTACCAATTTTTTAAAAAATTATTTTGGAGTAAACATCTGTATTGGTTCCTACAGAACCACATTAACTGTTTATTACACTAATCCTGAGCATAATCACCTGTGGTTTCCTTCTAGAAACCAGACATGTGAAACACTAGCTAAATATTTTCCTGGATAATAAATTCAGAGTAAGAATATTGGTATATTATTGAAGTTTTTAAAAACAACTTACGCTTCTGTATCTAATTGTCAAGCAAGTAAAATAAATGGAAATGTTGATCAATGCTGTATTTTAGAATTTTAATAAGTCATTTGGAACAATCCTATAAAACTGCCTGAAAGTGGAGTCTATCAGCCTCTTTAGGTGAAAGGATATAGAAGCCTGTGCTTCCTCTGTATACATGGAATGCAGTTCTAGGAGAGTTGGAATCATCTGACTTTCAGGACCAAGGGATGCAGTGGTCACAAGGACAAGCTTTGCAGCCAGCCAGATCGGAGCTCTGTCCCGGCTCTGCCCTTTAAAGCTTCTGTGAAGCTGGGCAAGTCACGGATCCTTTTGGAGCCTAATATTCTTTCTCACCAGCAGATTGTTAATAATATCTACATCATAAAGTTCATGTGAAGACTAAGTGTGAAAATGTTATCAAGTCTTTGGCAGAATCCCTAGAACACATGCGGAGCCCTCACTAAATATTACTAAGTTACTAAAACTATCACTTTTATTTCTTCTTGTTGTTGTTTGTTGGTGGTGGTGTCAGTATGATTACCAACCAAGACTGTGTTGGGGAGCTTTGTCTGCTTTATGACACCAGGTTCTTGTTCTGAGGCGTTAACAAGCATTTGCTAAACAGGTTCAAGTAAGTTTAGCTGAGCAAGGTTTCATTATCACCATTGATCAAATTATAAAACTGCTTTTGTGCATATAAAGAATTCTTTAGATGCCTAGTTTTTATCAACAAAATCCAATGCCTTTCTTTTTTCACCCCTGCAGTTCAACATCTTATATATAAAGATTGCTCTGAATACTACACAATAGGCAAAAGAAGCAGTGAGCTCTACAGAGTTACACCGGATCCCAAAAATAGTAGCTTCGAAGTTTTCTGTGACATGGAGACCATGGGGGGAGGCTGGACAGTGCTGCAGGCACGTGTTGATGGAAGCACCAACTTCACCAGAACATGGCAAGACTACAAAGTAGGCTTTGGAAACCCCAGAAGAGAATTTTGGCTGGGGAACGATAAAATCCATCTTCTGACTAAGAGTAAGGACATGATTCTAAGAATAGATCTTGAAGACTTTAACGGTGTCAAACTCTATGCCTTGTATGATCACTTTTATGTGGCCAACGAGTTTCTCAAATACCGTTTACACATTGGCAACTATAATGGCACAGCTGGAGATGCCTTACGTTTCAGTAAACATTACAACCACGATCTGAAGTTTTTCACCACCCCGGATAGAGACAACGATCGATACCCCTCTGGGAACTGTGGGCTCTACTACAGTTCAGGCTGGTGGTTTGATGCATGTCTTTCTGCAAACTTAAATGGCAAATACTATCACCAGAAATACAGAGGTGTCCGAAATGGGATTTTCTGGGGGACCTGGCCTGGTATAAGTGAGGCACAACCTGGTGGCTACAAGTCCTCCTTCAAAGAAGTCAAAATGCTGATCAGACCCAAGCACTTTAAGCCATAAATCACTAATCCTCATTCTTTTGGGTATTCATTACCTAATAGGGCAATTAATTCCTTCAGCACTTTGGAATATGTTTCATACTCTTTTTCCATGGCTTAAAATTTCTCTCTGAACAATGGGTTCTTATGCTATACAGCATTTGAAATAAAGCTGAAAAATATGCCATTTAAAGAAGTCCTTTGTTGCTGTTATGCTGTTATCCAGATAAACACTTGCAAGCAATTGGGAATATTGAGAATCACACATTAGATTTATAATTCTCTTAATGTCTCTTATTTGAAAAGTTTTTACTCATATTACTCACTCTAATTAAAAAAATACTTGTTTATTCAGTAGGCTAGATTTTACACAAGTAACCTGTATTTTGACTGTGACTTAAACACGTCTTTTCAGGCTATAAATAGTTATTGGGTATTTATTTCTAAATGCTCTATTCCTCATTCTGAGATAAACTTACTCAATTTATGGCATTTACAGCATTTTAATTCCCAAGCAAAGGGAAACATTCGTAATTATACCTGTTCCTGCACTATTGGTGAAATGTAAAATTTTATCATTTAAAATATTTTAAAAGGTGATAGCATAATGTCACCCCTAAAAGCATTCAGAAAATGAATTCAACCTTAAAGACCATGGTTTAAAGGTAATTCATTCATAGTTTATAACTCTTTAGATGTTTGATGGTAAAAACTGCTTTAACATGAAAAATATCTTCCTTTGCTCTAATGCAATTGTTTTTAATTTAAGACTGCTCACTACTGTGCGAGACTACTGGTAGACTTTCTTTTGGAGAGGTAGGTGTGGGTGAGGAATGAAGCACTTATATATAGGCCAATTTTATATCCAAAGCGATAATATCATTAAGTGATTCACTTCATAGAAAGCTAGGTTTTATAGGACAAATAGATACATCTATTTGTAAAAAAATATGAATTTTGAAATATATAGAACCGTAGTTCAAATATTATATATTTCAACCCTAAATGGTATATTGCTTGTTTTGCTATCAGAAGATTCAAATACGGGTGTTTATTTTTTTTAACAAAACAGAAGTATCTGGAACTTTTATAATCCATTAATTAATTCCAGAATGCAAAAATGATATTCAAAAGATTATAAAAATAGTTTGTTAAATTTCACCATTTTAAAAAGGGACCATTTCAGAGAGAACAGCTGTATTCTAATGCACGTTTAAAAAAGTGCTCTAGGATAAAATTTGAAAAGGATACACCATACTGTATGTGAGTCATAGAAATACATTCAACCTTCAATTTCTGGTGTCTGTTTCTACTAAAGTAACCAAGTTTTCAAAAATAAATTCACAAAGATGCAGCTTTACCCATTATTTGAAAATGATTAAGGAGGATAGTAGCTTTAGGTAAGAAGTTAATTTTTCAACTAATGTCTTTTATAGAAAATTCTAATCAAAAAGAAGCAAGATATTCTTTTAAAAATATATAACATACAAAGTGTTCAGGTAAACATGATGCAAACTATATTATTAATACTATTAAAATACTAAAGCAAGAGAAATGCAAATAGAATTAAGTGATGACAAAAATATAAAATATCGTTGTAGATTTCAAAGGCTTCATATCTACTCAATGTAAATGTTGTAACTAATTCTTTATTTCTCTCTCTTTTCTGTTTTCTAAAAAAGACTATGAAGATTTTGATATTATACAATGTATTAATTTCAGATAAGGGCATTTTCACTTACTATATATAACCATTAATATATGTATAAGTTTAGGTAAATTTCTGTGATAAAAATGGACTCCTTGGGCTTCCCTGGTGGCGCAGTGGTTGGGGGTCCGCCTGCCGATGCAGGGGGCGCGGGTTCGTGCCCCGGTCTGGGAAGATCCCACATGCCGCAGAGCGGCTGGGCCCGTGAGCCATGGCCACTGGGCCTGCGTGTCCGGAGCCTGTGCTCTGCGGCGGGAGAGGCCACAGCAGTGAGAGGCCCGCGTACTGCAAAAAAAAAAAAAAAAAAAAGGACTCCTTAAAAAAATACAGTTCTAAAGAAAAATAGCTCATATAGCAAGTGTCCAGTGATTTAATAGGAACTAGGTATCATTTCAGGAGAATTTGGCAAATAATTCATTAATCTACGTAAATACTTAAAAGCTTATCTTTCTATCTTTCCACCTTTTATTAAATAACTAAAATTTTATTTCCCATTATACTTTTATGGTACCTTTCTAATAACAAACTCTAACATAGAAATTCCTTTTTGAAATCATTTCATGTCACTTATTATATTATAAAATATATTTTAGATTTTGATAATCTTTAACATTGATGGAAATAGATTATATGAGAGAGTCTTTTGGCTTAACATAACTGTTCACTAATATATGCTAATGTTCATAAATGTGGATTGACTACTAACCAATACATTATTTTAGTCTTGTCTCGGTTTCATTTTACTGGCTAATATTTGTTATCTTAATTAACAAATTATTTCTGAGCTTTATCATACTTTGAAAATATTGACTAAAATTAGGCCTTTAGAAATTCCAAATGGAACTGGCTCATGTATCACAGAAGAAAAATCAGATTTTCTGATAAGTAGTAATGCTCTAAATGAAATGATGACACATTCATCCAAGAGCTTAACTATACCACAATAAAAGATATCCAGATAACAAAATTCCCTGGTCTTTATTTCTGAACGGCTACCCAAGGAAAGGATAGAAGGTTTATAGGTAAAGGATGATGGGTGATGTCGTCATGATAAGCTCTTGCTTAGAGTTCTTATTTTCCTTTATGTATAAATAGGTTTATGTTTTGTGTCTTTAAAAACTTTGTGAAATAAAAGATTTAATCTTCCTATCTATTTATTTCTTCAATGCAGACACATTAAGTATTATTTGTAAAATAATTTTTATATATTTACTCTTGGCTGAAAACATGCATAATGTTTACCTAACTAGACAATATCTTTGACTCTGTGAAGACTTTAATGAGTACTCGTTCATTAACAGGAAGACAGAGACAAACACAGGAACACCATTATCTTATTTCCCCCTAGAATACTGTTGACACATTTGAAATACAGAAGTTTCAGTTTCGTTTTGCAGCGTTCAACTCCATCTCCCCTTTTTTCCATCATTCTTTGTTGCTGTTCTGGTTTAGCCCTCATCATCCTCTTAGGATAATGCAAGCCCTTCCTAATAGTGACCTGTGCCCCCAGTTTGAATCTATTCCAATCCATCCTCCATATCACTGCCAGAGGGGTTATTCAAAACTACAATTCTGATCATGTTATTTTCCTGCTTAAAACCTGTCAACAGCTCCTCATTTTGTATATGATAAAATCCAGCAAATAGGCCCCTTCGTGAACCGATTTCTGCCTACCCTTTCAGTGTCCTTTCTGCCACTACTCACACTCCTGCCAAACTGAATGCCTTGTTGTTCTAGTACAAACCATGTTCTCTCATATTTTCTGCCACTACTCACACTCCTTTCTGCCACTACTCACACTCCTGCCAAACTGAATGCCTTGTTGTTCTAGTACAAACCATGTTCTCTCATATTTTCATTACTTTGTGTTACTCTTCCCTTGGTCTAGATAGAATGCCATCCTTGACCTCCACTGAGTTTTGTCTTATTATCCGTAATTAAGAGCAGGGACTCAGCAGCCAGACTAACTAGGTTTGAATTTCAGCTCCATTATTTGCAAGCTGTGTGAAAACAGGCAAAATCACTTAATCTCATTGTTCTTTGGTTCCTTCAATTATAAAACTGGGATAACAGTAGAATAGAATTATTGAGACGATTAAATGAGATAGCATATGCAAAGCACCCAGAACATACATATATATTATCATCCTCCTCCTCCTCCTAAATAATTATCTTTCCTGGGCAGTCTTCCCTGATGACATCAGGAGGGATTTGGTGCCTTGTCTCTTTGGTCCTATACCGTCCTATATATTCCTTATTATACATTACATTACATTATTATACATACATTACATACATTACATTATTCCATAATCATCTAGGTTCTACCCTAAAATCAATCTGTCAGGCTAGAATGTAAAGGAAATTTGAGACAAGAGTGTTATTACTCAAAGTGGTTCATGAATATGTTACCATAGATGAAGAGCTGTAGTCTAAAGAAGCCAGAGTTACAACTGGGGAAGGAGTAGGTACCATCAAATCTGAGGATCTGGGAGATTGTGAATGCGGTTTAGAAGTGATTGACTTCAGGGGAGGATATGGCAAGACAGGATCACATACACTATAGCATTGCGTACATAAGAATGACAAACTTTTAGAAGGGGATCTAGGAACATGCCTCTGGGTATGTATAATGCAGAGGAGTATGGTTGTACTAGGCCAGACAGTGATTGTTCTACCTGGCTGAGTTCCTAAAGAAAAAAGTAGTTTTTCATACTTATACCATATTGCAAATTTGAAATTAATTTTAATCATACCAAATGCATAAATGCTTTAATTTTTTTAAAAAAATTGTAGCTTAGACTAAAGACCCCTTTGCAAACCACCTTCAATTCCAATGTCCTCCCTCTCCCCAGAGGTAAGAAGCAGAGTTGGCTGAATCCAAACTCGAATTTCATTCTGTGCATTGCCAATTTGCAATGTTTACTGAATCGTAGCTCTGCCAGGTTTCTTTTGTTTACTGATTGGGAAGAGTTGGGAGTGAGAATAGAAGTGAGGGAAATTGGGGGTACTTGGAGAACTCGGAGTCCCCTGAATTCCCAAATGTGACTGAGCCTCCATGACTCCTTGAAGTGGTCCCTCCCCCACATTAGATAGAGGTCTTCTTGCTGAAGGCACTGTTGTCTTCTTTCCTGAGGGAGTAATCTTTCAAAAAATTTTTTAACACAATTTTTAAAGGTGACTTTCCATTTACAGTCATTACAAACTATTGGCTATACGGCCCATGTTACACAGTACATCCTTGGGTCTATCTTATACCCAATAGTTTGTACCTCCTGCTCTCCCACCCCTATATTGCCCCTCCTCCCTCCCCACTGGTAATCACTAGTTTGTTCTCTATGTCTGTGAGTCTGCTTCTTTTTGTTATATTCACTATTTTGTTGTATTTTCTAGATTCCACATAAAAGTGATATCATTTAGTATTTATCTTTTTCTGTCTGGCTTGTTTCACTTAGCCTAATGCCCTCCAAGTCCATCCATGTTACTGCAAATGACAAAATTTCATTCTTTTTTATGGCTGAGTAGTATTCCATTGTATTTATATACCACATTTTCTTTATCCATTCATCTGTTGATGGACACTTAGGTTGCTTCCATATCTTGGCAATTGTAAATAATGCCACCATGAACGTTGGGGTGCATGTATCTTGACAGCTACATGTAAAAGAATGAAATTAGAACATTCTCTAATACCATATACAAAAAATAAACTCAAATGGATTAAAGACCTAAATGTAAGATCGGATACTGTAAAACTTGTAGAGGAAAACATAGGCAGAACACTGACATAAATAGCAGCAATATTTTTTTGAATTTGTCTCCTAAAGTAGAGGAAATAAAAGCAAAAATAAACAAATGGGACCTTAGGTTTTGCACAGCAAAGGAAACCATTGAGGGCTTCCCTGGTGGCACAGTGGTTAAGAACCCGCCTGCCAATGCAGAGGACACGGGTTCGAACCCCAGTCCAGGAAGATCCCACATGCTGCAGAGCAACTAGGCCCAACGCCACAACGACTGAGCCTGAGCTCTAGAGCCTGTGCTCCGCAACAAGAGAAGCCACCACGATGAGAAGCCCGTGCATCGCAATGAAGAGTAGACCCAGCTCGCCACAACTAGAGAAAGCCCACGTGCAGCAACGAAGACCCAGTGCAGCCAAAAATAAATAAATAAAAATAAATACATTTTTTAAAAAAAGGAAACCAATGACAAAAAAAAGACAACCTACTGAATGCGAGAAAATATTTGCAAATGATATGACCAGTAAAGGATTAATATCCAACATATATAAACAGCTCATACAACTCAACATCAACAAAACAAACTACCCAATCAAAAAATGGGGAGAAGACCTGAATAGACATTTTTCCAAAGAGGAAATGCAAATGGCTGGCCAGCAGGCACGTGAAAAGATGCTCAGTATCACTAATCATCTGGGAAATGCAAATCAAAACCAAATAAGATATCACCTCACACCTGTCAGAACGGCTATCATCCAAAAGAACAGAAACAACAAATGTTGGCGAGGGTGTGGAGAAAAGGGAACCCTTGTGCAATGTTGGTGGGAATGTAAACTGGTACAGCCACTGTGGAAAACAATATGGAGATTTTTCAAAAAACTAAAAATAGAACTATCATATAGCCCAGCAATTCCACTCCTGGGTATATACCTGAAAAAAACAAAAACACTCATTCTGAGGGAGTGATCTTAATTCTCCTTTATGCTCCTCCATCCCACTCCTCAGCATCCCCAGATCTGTAACCAGGGCAAGACATGCCCTCTGGTCAATTATAAAGTCAAACTGGCGGAGAAGCCTTTATACAACTTTGCTAATTTATATCAGCAGAAAGCTGGGGAATATGCATAAAGACATTTTGAGGTTGCTTGACTAAAGAAGAAAAAACAATTTCATATGTGACCGAGTTCATTGATACAGGTATATTTACCAGAAATTCTGAATTCAATGGGCTAGTTTGGGCAGATGTGTTTGGTTCCAATAGTTTGATTAGTTAACACCTACCTAAAGCAGAAACTAACACACCATTGTAAAGCAATTATACTCCAATAAAGATGTTAAAAAAAAAAAAAAAACCTACCTAGATTCAACAGCAGCTTGTATTAACTAAAGTTGAGAAGCCAAAAATGTCTTGGAATTAAAAGATTTATGAAGATAGAAATGTTAGAGTGGAGTTTGCTGTCATTCATTTAAAAGGTATTTATTGAGTGTATATGATGTGGTCTTCAAAGAAGACCAAAACAGACAAGACCCCTATACTCAGGAAGTTTATATTTAATCAGAAGAGATGAATAGATAAACAATATATGATAAATGCCATGAAAAATTGAGCAGGGTAAGGAGAGCTAAGGAGTATCAGAGGAAAGGTGCTATTTTATACAGGTGGTCTGGGGTGACCTCTCTGTGGAGGTGACATGGGAACAGAGACTTAAAGATACGGGAGAACAAGGCAGGCAGATATCCAGAGTATGCTCCAGGCAAAGGGAGCATCAGGCGCAAAGGTGCTTGGCACGTTTTAGGGTCAGCAAGGAGGCTGGAAAAGCAGGCAGTCTTGGGTGGGAGGGGTTTGGGAGATGAGGTCAGAGAGAGCTCGGGGAGTTGGGGTTCAATGAGAAATGCGGGTGGGGCTGCCAGATCATCTAGACCTTGTGAGTCACGGTGAGGATTTTACCTTTTACTCAGAGTAGGTAAGAGCCGTAAGGGTTTTGATTACAGAAGGTACATGATTTCATCCAGTTTTAAAAGCGGGGAATAGACTGTTGGGAGACAAGATTGAAGCATGAACACCAGTTTGATGGTATTTGCAATAACCGTGGAGAGTGACGGTGGTTGCAGTGAAGTGGATCTTTAAGAGAAAGGGGTGGACAGTGGAAAGATTTAGAGTTATCACAGAGAAGTACGGGATTTTAGCCTGAGCAACTTGAAGGACGCAGCCGCTGTTGACTGAGATGGGGAAGAACTGCGCGGGGGCGCTGTCTGGAAAGCGTGTGGGCGGGCGGGTGAGGGGTGGGGACCCGCAGTTTTGAATCTTCTCAGTTCAAATATCTATAAGACATCCAAGTGGATGGCATCTGGATGTTAGTGTGATGCTCAGGGAAGGCATCTAGGTCGCTAGAATATAGATGGTAATGTATCTGTGGGACTAGATGAAATAACCTAGTACATAGGTGTGCGTGGGGCAAACGCTTTCACAGAAGGGGTTGGAGATAGGGAGGAACCAGCACAGTCGTCTCCCATCCACCCACCCTGTAAATGTGTCACTTGAGAAGTCCCAGGGTTGCTGCCTTATGAAGAGCGCAGAGATTTCTTCCTACTGGAACAGATACGTTCTCTGGATTGTTTGAGATTTGGGTGTGCGTTTCCTTGCTCCTGCCAGCCACACTATTTTGTTGGGTTACTAGATGTCTTAGCAGCCATGATGTTACTCTACTGTGGATTTCTGCAAATCATTGCTTTTGACTTAAGCAGTCACTTCACAGTGAAGAGAGGAAGCAGTGACATACTGAAGGCTCAGATAGTGCATCTTCTGGGAGACACCAGCTTGTGAGGGTGGAGGGTTGTCATGCAGGATGCAGCGTGTGCATGCACGTGTGTGTGTATGTGTGTACGTGTGCATATAGCAAAAGAAATATGAACTAGGCCACAGACCAAAAACCATTCTGTGTTAACAGTGTAATGCCCAAGTTTGAGGAATCATGTATGGACATTTTAAATCATTAGAGCACTAGTTTGCTATGATTATAAACCTTTAGTTAAGCAACTGGTTTTACTCCTTTTCTCTATTTTTAAGACAGTAATGATCTTAAAACTTGCTTCTTTCACAAACATTCTCCAATAGTTATCCAAATTAGAGGTAACCTAAGTCTTGTATTTCTAATAGCTTTCAAAGAGCTTACATTGGAATGGCTATCAATACATATGACTGGGAATCTTCACTTACGTTGGGTCCAGCTGCAGGTAGAAATGAGAATAGTTCTCTGCATATGGGTAGGTTCCCCTTGTGGTGTGTTGATGCATGTACATGCACACATACACACACCCCACATGTACACATATATACATGCATGCTTATATATGGTATTTGTAACACATCTGCTCTAGCACACAAGGAAACCTGCCCATTGAAATAAAATAGACATGTAGCTCTTACATGTAGTCAAAAGTCAATACAACAAAAATCACACTTGGGGGCTTCCCTGGTGGCGCAGTGGTTGAGAATCCGCCTGCCGGTGCAGGGGACACAGGTTCGTGCCCTGGTCCAGGAAGATCCCACATGCCGCGGAGCGGCCGGGCCCCTGAGCCATGGCCGCTGAGCCTGCACGTCCGGAGCCTGTGCTCCGTAACAGGAGAGGCCACAACAGTGAGAGGCCCGCGTACCGCAAAAAAAAAAAAAAAAAATCACACTTGGCCAATAGCTAACTTATTTTAAGCAATGTTATATAAAATAGATTGTCATAAAATAGAACTTCAGGCAGTGTAATTCCCTATAACATATTCTGTGCTCTTAGTGCACCTGTTATTCCTTGAACTGTTCCTTCTGTACTGCCTCTCCTCTCCTCCACAGCCCCATAGCATGGCTCCTTCTACTTTGCTCTTTCTACCTCCTCAACAACTTTTCTGTCCGCTTAGCAGCCTACTGTCCCCAAGCTCATACTCAATTCTGCCTGTGCACCTTTGCTCACCTAAACTCCCAGGGGTAAACCAAAATTAAAACCATGATCTAGATAACTGGTGATCAGCATCTTCCTAGGCTTCACACAGTAACTCAAAACGATCTTCATTATTATTTTTTTTATGTTGATGTAATCCAATTTATCGATTTTCATTTTTGTTGCTTGTGTTTTTGGTGTCAAATCCTAGAAATCATCGCCAAACCCAACATCATGAAGCTTTTGTTTTTTTGTGTTTTTTTTTTTTTTTTTGGCTGTGCATGGGCTTTCTCTAGTTGAGGGTGAGCAGGGGCTACTCTTCGTTGCGGTGCGCGGGCTTGTCATCGCGGTGGCTTCTCTTGTTGCGGAGCACAGGCTCTAGGGTGCAGTCTTCAGTAGTTGTGGCTTGCGGGCTCTAGAGTGCGGGCTCTAGAGCGCAGGCTCACTCAGTAGTTGTGGTGCACGGGCTTATTGCTCCTCAGCATGTGGGATCTTCCCGGACCAGGGCTCGAACTTGTATCTGCTGCATTGGCAGGCGGATTCTTAACCACTGCGCCACCAGGGAAGCCCAATCTTTATTATTTTATTAGCCATTTTCAGAATGAAATCTGCACTGTAATGCTTAGAATATATACTCTTCTTTTGAAAGCAAAAAATCACATTTTAAAATAGACAGCTTTTTTTGTTTTAGCCCCTTAAAATAGCTATTACATTTATCTTTATTATCTTAATCCAATAAATATTTATCATTTGCCTACTATGTGTATAGCATGGTGTGACATGCTTATTAAATTATTTTGAATAAGATTTTTCCAAATAATAACTTTCTAAACTCTCAAAATATAAGTTTAATCTCTAGCATTCAAGGTTTTCTCAGAGTGGGACTTCCCTGGTGGCACAGTGGTTGGGAGTCCACCTGCCAGTGCAGGGGACACAGGTTCCAGCCCTGGTCCGGGAAGATCCCACATGCCGTGGAGCAACTAAGCCCGTGTGCCACAACTGCTGAGCCTGTGCTCTAGAGCCCACGAGCCACAACTACTGAGCCCGCACGCCTAGAGCCTGTTCTCTGCAACAAGAGAAGCCACCGCAATGAGAAGCCTCTGCACTGCAACAAAGAGTAGCCCCTGCTCGCCTCAACTAGAGAAAGCCCGTGTGCAGCAATGCAGACCCAACACAGCCAAAAATACATAAATAAATTAATTAAAAAAAAGATTTTCTCTGAGTGATTAAGGATGACACTGTTTAAGATGAATTGCTTCTCTATTACAAAAGCCCTCATACAAAGGTTCAGCATATTTGGACTCATATAGAATCTGAAAACTTGCTCACTTTCTATCTCTGGAAATTGGTTTTCTCATCTTCTACAAGAGGCAAGTAATTTGTGCTTATGTTGTGAAAGTTTATCAAAGAAGGGACCACAAAACTATTTGCCTACATTTATTTCACATTCAGTAATGAGTATCACACTTTTTTTCAGTTAATCCAAGTAACCTGTTTTAATTTTTGTTTAGTGATTCTGCTTCTGAATACTCATAATGATAAGCAGCTGTCCCTTGCCGTGTGCCAACCATGTGCTGGACACTTTCCTAGGAGCATTTCCAATGTTATCTCTGTTGCTGAGGTTAGTGCCACAATAAGGAGGTAAAGACTTTAAACCACTAAAGTCTTCCCTGGGGGGGGAAAAAAAAGAAACAAACAATCTCTGTTATCTACAAACTCTGTATCATGTGTGGGCCATTATCCATTTTCAGCTTTCCTGGCTTTCTCGCTGTTTTTCTCATGAAATGGACTAATTTTCTCTGATAAATAACCTGTGGAAATTCCATGGTAAAGTACATACATTGTAAACCTCAGTATCACCCCTGCTCTGATTTTCTGTGTGAATCTACAAAGTGGAAGATTATTCCAATTAAACCTTAATTTAGGGTGAAACATCTCTTTTGTATCTTAACAAAAACAATTACATAATATTCTGTTGACAAGAGATTTTTTTAAAAAAGAATTTATTTTCAAGGGTGTTAATGTCCCTACTTAACCTAGTGGTTAAAAATTATTTATTTTCTGTAGCTAAGTCAGAATTTATAACAATTCTGACAGAAAACGCAAGCAAGTTTCTGTACTCTCCAAACACTGTTTTACTTCCATGGTTACATGGCAGGATTCACAAGGAAAACATTCCCATTAAGTACAAAGCACTTTGTAAGTTCTTTGGGAGCCAAAAGATTTCTCATGTAAACACCAAAGTTCTTATTTTCATTTGTTATATAAAATAATTCTTTTAAAATGCAAATATCATTTATAAATGAACGGTGCTGCTGATGGTGACTTTTAAAATTTCTATCCTATAACAAGTAAAATTTTTGTCTTTATCTGATCAAGCAAATGATTAAAAATCTAGAGCGGCTCATGGGTATATCATGGGTAGTTATGGAAGTTGAATGGTTATATAAGTTACGGTCTTTATGGTATGGTATTTATGGGGTTGGTATTTAACAGGCTGGACCGCTATAGTAGAGGTTCTTGAACTGTGTCCCCAGCGACCCTAAGGTTCTGTAGACATATTTCATGAAGGTTAAAGGAAGTGGGGTAGGGGGAGATGCCAGGAGAATGTAGGCTGCATGAAACACTGTTCACCTCGAATAGTTCTGCTTTTATATCTTGGATTTTGAGGGTTCATCTTCAATTTCACTTAAAAGATTTTGTTCTGTTTTCAAAAAATATTTGAAAATCACTGCCTCCCCATTGCATATCCCTTGCTCAGTCAGCAAAAATAAAACTGAAATAGATGTACAATGGCTCTAACTTGTTATGATATTTCTTTTTTTTTTTAGAATTCTATTTTATTTTATTAATTTATTTTTGGCTGCATTGGGTCTTCGTTGGTGTGCGCGGGCTTTCTCTAGTTGCGGCGAGTGGAGGCTACTCTTCGTTGCGGTGCACGGGCTTCCCATTGCAGTGGCTTCTCTTGTTATGGAGAACGGGCTCTAGGCATGCGGGCTTTAGTAGTTGTGGCACGAGGGCTCAGTAGTTGTGGCTCATGGGCTCTAGAGCGCAGGCTCGGTAGTTGTGGCGCACGGGCTTAGTTGCTCCGCGGCATGTGGGATCTTCCCGGACCAGGGCTCGGACCTGTGTTCCCTGCATTGGCAGGCGGATTCTTAACCACTGAGCCACCAGGGAAGTCCCAGATATTTCTTACTTTAAACATTTAAGTACCTGAGAATTTAGGTGGACTTGATGTGGAAAATGCATTCAGAAACTCAGGAGAAATTTCCTTTCTTTAAGTGTGCCTTGTAAAGTAGTGATTCAGTAGTGTGATTATTTTGGTGGAGGATTTTACTAATTACTATGTACATCTATTCCTTTGAAAGTGGCATGGCTACACATGTTACAGTGCACTAAGGGTTTGCAAGGAATATCAAGAAGAATAGCAAAGGCTTCCTGCTTTCAAAGTTCCTAAAGCTACTATAGATTAGCTTAAAAAACAGGAAAGAAATAATAAGTGGCATATGGTACAAGCACTATGCAGGGAAGTTACAGCAACAGAAGTGTTCCCATTTTGTCAAGGAAGTGGCATGCTTTAAGAAGGTGGGGTCTGAGCTGTCCTGGAAAAAATGCGTAGAATTCTGAAGCACTGAAGTGTGGAAAGCACTCCTGAGCTGTGTAGAGGATGAGCAAAAGCAGGTTGGAAAATCAGGAGCTACTTAGGAAAACAAGGATACGTCTAATGTGGCCGGAGCATAAGGTATATATAGCAGAGAACAGTAAAAAAAAAAAAAAAAAAAAAAATTAAAGAGAAGAAAGAAATGGTGGATCAGATTGTAGAGGGATTTGACTATAAATTCAAGCAACTGATATTTAATCCTTATGTTAATGCAAGAAAAAAATCAAATCTAAGTGCCTACAATCTCCCCCTGCCACCTATTTGATTGTTCAGTTCTGTGCCTGGACCTGAGGTGATGATGGGATACTGGGTGGGGAGGAAAACTGGAAGGAACTCTAAAGACTGTTTTATAAAATAATGAAATGGCCAAAGATATCTAGGAGAAGAGGGGTGTAGATAGAAAGGGGGAAAAAGCTGCCTGGGGATGGGAAAAAAAGTTTCCAGGGAAGTTTTTAAAGAGGGGGTCAAGTTGGGTGTGTGTGGGAGAGGCATCTGCTTTGATGAGGAATTTTAGGAAGTTTTGCCACATGACGTGCTGTGGAATTCCCTCCTCTCTTCCTGAAGGAACCTTCAGTACAGTCAAGTTGCTTTCCACAGTTTTCTGGAGGCAGATCTGTGTTTCCTTTGGCTGTGCTGAGATGGGTTTTAGGGTGGAAGAGAGATGGCTCCCTTTTGTTCAGTTCACAAACTATCTGCACAGAGCATGGGGGTTTCCCCAGCGCCCCAGGGGGACTGGAGCTGTGGTGCTGGTGGTGACAGGACATGTGAAGGGGAGAGAATGGGGAGCAGCCTTCACCTCTTCATCCTTCACTTCTATATCCACCACATCCAACTCTGTTTTACATATTGTGCTGCTGTGTATGATTTTTACTGGGAAAAAAAGTGATAAAAGCAGTTTAAAAAGAGGGTGAAAATCACGATGGTAGACAGTGAGGTACCCCTGAAGGTGAGAAATGTACTATTAGTGTAAAATGAGGCTCAGAGAACTTACATGGCTTTCTGAAGCCTGTATGGCTAGTACACGCAGAGCAAGGACTACAACCCATTTTCACTGAACCACTCTTCCACTCCCCGCAACCTCCCACCAATCAGAGATTTTCTTTCCAAACCATTAGTATTTAACATAGTTTGAGCCTGTCTATTCTTAGAGGTAGTCTCTATAGACAGCAAAATTCCTGTCTACTTAATCTGAGGTTGATGTCTGGTAATGCTTGTACCCCCTTAATTCATATCTCTGATGCCACCCAGGTATACTTGTTTGCCTACACCTAGGTATGCATGGGCTGGGAATATGTAAAGAACATTTGCCTCAGAAGATAATGGACTTGGCATGAGGTTCTAAGCTTCCCGTCATCTCCTCTCCATTTCTCCTTATACCGACATACATGCCAGACAGAATAAAGGTTAAAATATGATGACTCAAACTATCAATGTACTAGGAGAAAACACAGGAAACAATTTATGTGTCAGAGCACCAAAGGTCTTCTTAAGTAGGACATAAAATCGTGACGTTGTAAAAGAAAAGATCAGTAAATTTAAGCACATAAAAAATAAACTGCCACATGGAGAAAAGCCACCTTAAGCAAACTCAAAAGAAATCCAAAATCTGAGAGAAAGAGTTTGCAATGCGTATTATACACAAAGGCCTACTTTCTGTATGTATAAAGAGTTTCTATGAATCTCTAAGAAAAACTACACAATAAAAAAAAGGAAAAAAGGATGTGAACAAAATTTACGAAAAAAAGAAAGTACAAATAGGTCTCTCCATTAACCGTGCTTCCAGCTTCTGTAAAGTTGATGCTTTACCATCTGCCCTACATGCCTGTGCCAGATACGTCTTGTTCCAAACCACCTGATAATATGCCTGAGTCACCTTGCCTCCCTCACTGTCCTCCTCCCCCACCTTGACAAGAGTCCTCCTCCTGGGAGGAGGATAACTTTTCAAATGGAAACCAACCAATCCAGAGTCCACACCCTCAGCCATCTCGTTTATTAGGCCCTCACACTCTGGTCAACTATACAACTGCCCTCATCATCCCAATGCCGGGTGCCAAACAACTAGGGACATCTCCTATGCCCCAGAGCCTGCTGAAGTTATTCACACTAGCCAGTCCTAAGCTGCTTCCTCTGCCTCATCCACTCCTTCCCAGGGAAACAACAATAAAGGCTCTTGCCCACTGTTCCTCCCTCTCCCTCTGCCTCCTGACCCACCTGGTGCTTCCCCACGTGCCCTCCCCCGCCCCCGCCCCCGCCCATGACATGGCATGCCTCCTTCTTTTAGGAACTGTGAGTAATAAACTATCATTCCAGTGGCAGTTGTCTCCTGACCTGTTGGCCTTCCTATACCTCACATTTTCTATTAATACACTATATTTTATTTATCTGTCTGTCTATGTATCTATCTATTTATTGGCTGAACCCCGAGGCTTGCGGGATCTCAGTTCCCCGACCAGGGATTGAACCCGGGCCACAGCAGTGAAAGCGCCAGATCCTAACCGCTAGACCACCAGGGACTCCCGATACACTATATTTTAAAACAATCTTAAACATATGAAAAGATGCTCCACTCCACTCCTTTTAACGTAAATGTAAATTAAGACTATGATGGGATAACCTTTTCCCCCAACAGAGTGACAAAAGTTGAAAAGTCAGACAGAGCACAGTAAAGAGACATTTATTGTTGAGGGGAACATAAATTATTACAACCTTCATGGAGGGAACCTTAGCAGTAAAAAAGTCTTTTTAAATACACAAACTCATGATCTGGCAGTTCCACTTCAAAAGTAGTGAAAGTAGGATCTCAAAGAGATACTTGTACACTATGTTCATAGCAGCATTATTTGTAATAGCCAAGAGATGGGAGCAACCCAAGTGTCCACTGACAGCTAAACAGATAAACAAAATGTGGTATGTACATACAATGGAATATTATTGTCTTAAAAAGGAGGGAAATCCTGTCACATGGTACAACATGGATGCATCTTGAAGACATTATGCTAAGTAAAATAAGCCAGTCACAAAAGACGAATACTGTGAACTATGAGGTATCTAAGAGTAGTCAGATTCATAGACACAAAGTAAAATGTGGTGGCCAGGAGCTGGGAGGAGGCGGAAATGAGAAGGTGTTGTTTAATCGATAGAGAGTATCAGTTTTGCGAGTTGAAAAATTCTGGAAATTGGCTGCAGAAAAAGGTGAATATACTTAGCACTACTGAACTATACATTTAAAAATGGTCAAGGGGTTTCCCTGGTGGCGCAGTGGTTGAGAGTCCGCCTGCCAATGCAGGGGACACGGGTTCGTGCCCCGGTCCGGGAAGATCCCACATGCCGCAGAGTGGCTGGGCCCGTGAGCCATGGCTGCTGAGCCTGCGCATCCGGAGCCTGTGCTCCGCAGCAGGAGAGGCCACAGCAGTGAGAGGCCTGCGTATGGCAAAAAAAAAAAAAAAAAAAAGGTCAAGATGGTATATTCTATGTTATGTCTATTTTTCCACAATTAAAAAAAATTTTTTGAATGAACAAACCCATTGATCCAGCAATCCCACTATTAGGAATTTGTTCTTTTTTTTTTTTTTAGTTCTTTTAGTTCAGGGGCTGTCTTATTTACTTTAATATTCCACATTGTACTAGTACAGTTCTGTTTTTGAGGGTTTTCAGTAAACATTTATTGGAGGTAAATTCTACTGACTTAAAATATGCTCACTTTTTAAAATAAGAAGGTGTACTAGTGTTAATATTTGGAAGTATGGATAATTTTCTAAAATAATGCCAATGTTTAAGATTTTTATAGAAAATAGTTACACATTTGATTAAATCTGAGACATCATTGAATATATGACACACCATTATTTTATGTTCTACGGAGATAGGAAAAAAATGCTATCAAATTATGACAAAATGCTTTTTTTTTTTTTTTTCGGTATGCGGGCCTCTCACTGCTGTGGCCTCTCCCGTTGCAGAGCACAGGCTCCGGACATGCGGGCTCAGAGGCCATGGCCCATGGGCCCAGCCGCTCCGCGGCACGTGGGATCTTCTCGGACCAGGGCACGAACCCATGTCCCCTGCACTGGCAGGCAGACTCTCAACCACTGCACCACCCGGGAAGCCCCAAAATGCTTTTTTATCACTTGAATTTTTATTTTACACTCATTGAGTTTTTAAAATTAATTTTTATTAGAGTATAGTTGCTTTACAATGCTGTGTTAGTTTCTCCTGTACAGCAAAGTGTATCAGCTATATGTTTACATATATCCCCTCTTTTTGGGAATAGGAATTTGTCCTTTTAATGTAATTATTTCAGTGTGAAATGAGGCACGCCTAAGGTTACTGACTCTCTATCATTGTCTGTAAGAGCAGAAGATCGGAAATAATCCAAATATCTTATAATAGGGATTTGATTAGAGTGTGCTCCACCGTGCATTGAAATACCATGCAAACATTAAAAAGAACATAACAGTTGCATGTATATGTGAAAAAAGCAAGTACGTATATTACACTACCACTTGCTTGTTTGTGCGTAGACTTCTGCAAGGCTATATAGGAGACTGTTAATGTCGGTTGCCTCTGGGGAAGGGGACAGCAGACTGTGGGATGGGGTGACTTTTCACTGTGTACTATTCTGCACCTTTGAATTTTGTACTCCGGTAAGTCCCCTACATAGGAACCTTCAAGTTGCCAACTTTCAAAGATGCGAACGTGCGTTCACATGTCCAATCACGTAAGTTAGTTCACATGTCTGGTGTATATTGTCACGTGTGTGCATCCTCTGCAAGTGGTTGTGCTTTTGTGTACTTTACTATACAGTACTGTATTGAGTACAGTAGTACAGTATCTTTATTTCAAGCCCAGGATGTCCAGAAGCAAGCGTCAAAGCAGTGGTATATAGCCAATTGTGTTAGTTGGGTACCTAGGCAAACTTTGTTGGACTTACAAACAAACTGGACTTACGAAGTCGCTCTTGGTACAGAACTCATTTGAATGTAGATGACTTACTGTACTGCATATTTTATGTATTAGAAAATAGTTAAAAAGAAAAAAATACTAACCTCGTGGCTGAAAAAACTTTAATACCTGGCTCTCTGATATTCTATTCTTTAACTTCCTAGTCTGGCTTGTATCTCACTACTTGACCACTGAGATCCTGATCTTATTTGCCTAATGAAGACTGTAATGACTACTTTGTTTTAGCAGACTTTTCTGACTCATTTACTGATGTTACCTGTAAATCCAGTTGCTGAATAGCCAAATTCCCAATCCTACTCCCCTCTGCTTTATTCCCCAAAAATCTCCCCAACAGATAAGAGTACCATCTCCCCATCCACCTATATAACATAGATTTTAATCAAAAAAGCATTATTTATTTTTTTAATTTTTATTTTATTTTATTTTATTTTTTGCAATACGTGGGCCTCTCACTGTTGTGGCCTCTCCCGTTGCAGAGCACAGGCTCCGGACGCGCAGGCTCAGTGGCCATGGCTCACGGGCCCAGCCGCTCTGCGACATGTGGGATCTTCCCGGACCGGGGCACGAACCCGTGTCCCCTGCATCGGCAGGCAGACTCTCAACCACTGCACCACCAGGGAAGCCCCAAGCATTATTTATTTTAATCCTTAAGCTTCCATCTTTGTGACTAATATATTCAAATAGTTCTTGGATTACTAAAGGTACTTTGTTTCTCAAGATATACATTCTCTACTGAGAACCACAAGCTATCAAAAGCCAACTTACTTTCTCTCTCTGAAGAACTTTCTTTCTCAGAGGAAAAAACAGTACCATTAAGTACTTCTCCTAATCCTTATTTTAGAAAGCAACATCTGTCCACAGTGACTATTAAAAAAAAAACCAGCATCCGAGTTTAGAGTATTATTTTAAATATTTACATCAACTTGCTACAATAGTAGCTGAAAAAAGCAATGAAAAATAAAGAGGTAATTAAAACTTTATTAAGTATGTAATTAAAATAAACACATGGGCATGCATGCACACACAAAGGTTCTCATTATGTCAGTAAAGGAATCAAAAACAGGAAGGGGAAATCAAGAAGCATTAACCACACAGGTGAAGGAACACGTGCGGCCGAGGGTAGAGCTGCTCCCTGCTGCATTTGCCTCTGGTCCCAAGCCCGGAGTCTGACGTGTGGTGGATGCTCAGGAAAGATTTTCAGAATGAGTAGAAGGAGATAAGCTCGCAGACAGGAGGCAGAAGAACTGCCAAGTCCTCTCTAGCCCCAGTTTTCAACACTCTGTGACTCCCATTTAACACTGATCATGTGTTCAGATAGCAGAGTCCTTTGTGACAACGCCCCCAGATTCCTGGCCAGAATCACCTTGAAGGTGCCAAGGGTGACGATATCCTAACATGGGGCCTTCTTTTCTCTTATCCTGAGTTCTTGTACAGTGTATGATTTTTACTGATTGAATTTAGGGGTGCTAATCTACTTTGCAAAGTGGAATATGGCTTCTATGCCTGTAATCCTGATATAAATATATATCCTGATATAAATACATATCCTGATATAAATCTCTAATTTTTGTAAATAGATATGAGCCATGTCAGTACACCAAATGTTTAAGTGTATGCCAGGCATGAACCACAGTCTTCTTCCACATTGGAAAGATTTTAAAATTTCCACCTTACTGTCAAAGTAAAAAAATAAAATAAGACCCTTTATGGGAAAAATGGAACCTATCTGTATTGTTTAATAGATAATCAGTCTGTTTAAAGTCTCTTAACAGCCAAACAAAACCTTGAAGAATTATTCTTGTAAGCCTGCCTCAATGTCTGAAAGAAAAGTGAAAACCTGCCAACAATAGCACGACTTGTGGAAATATTTTAAAAAGAAATTTAGCAGTTTTTAAATGCCTATTCTCTAAGTACAGCTATTAGTGAGGTGTGATAACTAAGAAAGGATAGGGAAACCGAAGAGAAATATTTAAATAGAGAGTTAAAATATTTATCTTTATTTTTTCTTTTAATATACAGTTTACTTAAAAAGTCTATTTGTAAAACCCTAAAATAGCAGTGTTTAAATGTGTGAATGTCAGGTGAAATGTGTGTCAGGCTAGGAGACAGGAGACTGGGTTCCAGGCCTGGCTCTGCATCTGCCTAGCTGTGCAAACCAGGGCAAGTCTCAATCTTTCAGAACCTTTAAGATGGAAATAATGATATCTCAAACTTCCGTATGGAATCATTATGAAAATTAAATTATATACTTGAAACTACCTTGACTGTAAGCTCCTTGAGGATGGGAATCTTACACTTTCATCTTTTAACCAGTTACTTGATTAATTAATTCATGTATGAAAGAGAAAACATTTTCAATCTTTGAAAAACATTTTAAATTTCATTACAGATTATTTCAAGAAACTCATCAGTAACTCTATAGAAGATCCAATCTTGAAAATGAAGGAAGCTTTAGTAGCATCAGAAAGTCACCAATTTTTCAGAAATTAATTTAAAATTTTCATTAAAAATTCCAAAAATGTATTTAATCTGTTACCAGCCTTGAGATCAAAATTAATAAAAAATAAGAAAGTGTCTTTTGAACATGTGAATATCCTCCACCCAAAAAAGAGATAATTTTAAAGGTAGGGAATTAGGTAAACAATAGCAACAGCTTTTCATAAATATGCAGTGGTAGACTGTGCTGTTAAATACACATAAGCAGCAATTTGCATTCCTTTCAGAAAAGCAGTCTGAATACCAAGAACCTGCTACGTCTGTATCTCCAGCCCAGGGACTTCCCTGGTAAGCCTGAGGTTCACATATTGGACACTCCCCTCAGACCATTGCTTATTCTGAATTCTCTGTCACTTACAGTACCATAATCCAGCCACTTTCCTAAATCAGAAATCCAAACATCAGTTTAGACTTTTTCCTCTCCCTCACCCCGTCCCCATCCATTCAGACACTAAATCCAGCATTTTATACTTTCTTACTCTCTCTCCTATATGTATTCTATCCTTTATTCCATGGCCATTGCTTGGTTCAGTCTCTCTTCACATCTTCTCTTGATCACTGAAATGGTATTCCAGTTGGTGGTATGGTGGGAATGGAAAACAGATGAATTTAATAGATATTTAAGAGAGAAAATAAACTGACAGAATATAGTAGGAGAATTAGGTTTGGGAGGAGAATAATAAATTTAATTCTGAGCATGTTTAGTTGGAGGTAACTTGGGGGGTCATCCAGGTGAAGACATTCCAAGTATATGCATGTATAGGTGTGGGCAAAGCTTGAGATAAGAAAAGCAGGTTCATAGTGGACACCACGGATATGGACAAAATATCCCCTCTCATGTCCTACTGCCTGTGAAAAGCTTCTTTCCAGATCATCTCAACCCACGGTGATTGTTCCTGCCATTCAGTTCTAATCACACTTTTGGCACCTCCAGGTTCTCAACGATCCATTGCCTTTTGTTGATATTGAACATGTCAAGTTTCTCATTTCCCAAATTAAGCTTCTAAAGAACAGTACCCTTTTATATGCTTTATGCCTATGAATGTCCATGCGTCTAGCCCTGTGCAGCACACAGGAGGTGCTCAAAACAAAGGAGGAGCTGAAAGGATAAATCTGAGTAAATTTCAGTAACTTTAATAATAATGGTAATAAACATCTCCTAGCACAGAGCCTGGCACATAGTGGGTGCTGAATTAATATCTGTTAAATGGATTAAGACTTAATGTCTCCCACTGCTCTTCAAAAACTTCTTGCTATCTCAGTTCTTTTCCCATTGGACATGAAACTAAAACGTGAACACAAAGATATTTATTACACATCTTTAAGGAGTCCAAAAGTTGATAGTTTGATATAGAAGCTGTTTCAGTGAAAAGGTCACATGTCAACAAGCCTAATCCATCTTCATCGACACACCCACAATGCTTGCATACCCCACACTCTACTTTTAACAGAATTTCTTATTCTGTACAGAGTCACACTTTTACTTCCTTAGTGTTTCCCTCCAGTGTTCACACTGTCCCTTGTGCCTCCCAAAGGCTCCTGTGCTACTTTTTCTCTACCCCCTGGTTAAGTCAGGTCCAAGACTTAACAACGGCTGGCACAAAAATTATTTTCAGGAAATGAAGAGAAGGGAGGAGCTGACTCGTTCTGGTGAAAAGTAAAAGAGCCAAAAGTCTTAGGCAAGATAATTTCATGTTTTGATTTTGGCTCTTGGCATTAAGACAAGGATGACTTTATGGCATCCAAGTTTTGGAAATGTTCAACATCTGACACACTGACATTTGACAACCAAGAAATCAGTGCTACTTTACATAACCATGTACAATTTAGAAGTAGAAATCCTGACTTAGGGAATACCATGAAAGCTATAACTTACATTAAGCCTGAATGTGCAACAGACATGAGCTTTGAACAAAGAGACATATGCTATTTGTTAAAAGAATCATTTTTAAATACTAAATATTTACTGCTTGTCTCTGTGCAAGGTCTTGAGCCAGGTGCTGTGTAGGATATAAATAAAATCACACATGACCCTTGCCATGGTATTAGATGAAAACAGTTACATATTGCCCATCAGAGTGTATATCTTGGTATAATCTTTTTGGAAAGCTATTTGAAGGTATCAACTAAAGCTGAATATAAACCTAAACTATGACACAGGAACCCCACTCCTAGGTAAACACCCAAGATAAATGAATTCATAAGTATAAGGCACAAGAATGCACAAGAATGATCATGGCACCTTATCCATAATCATCCAAACAGGAAACAACCCAAATCTCTTAATCTCTAAATAGAACAGAATGGACAAGAAAATTATAGGATATTTACACAAAAGAACACTATATACCAATTTTAAAATATTGAACTAAGGCACAGATGGTGCCATGAATAAATTTCACAGATTCAGTGTTTACCAAAAGGAGCCAGACACAATGGAAAACATACTGTATGATTCCATTCATATGATTTTTGAAAAGAGGCAAAACTAATACATAGTGATAAGTCAGAATAGGTCTAACTTTGGTGGGAGAAATGACTGGGAAGAGTCTCAAGGGACACCACTGGGTTGCAGGAAATACATTTTCATCTGAGTGGGAATATGGCAGGAATGAAGAAGAGATAAATTCAAGAAATACTTAATGGAGATATCTTACCCTCAAACTGATAAAGAGAATGCAGGAGGAGAATTAGGATTCGGAGAATGATGAATTCAGTTCTGAACATGTTGGTTATTGGCATATGTAAAAAAAAATGGCTGGACCCTGAGTATTTGCGAGGTTTACTGTGTATATGTTATACCTTAGCAAAAAAAATTTTTTAATAAAAGTTTTCAACAGGACTAGAAAAGTCTGTGGAGTGCCAGGCCTCATAATTAGGCAGCAATGGAAGAGTTGGGGAGCAGGTGTCCAGAATTAACCCACACAGTCCATTGATGTGACTTACTTCCCAAGCCCCACTTTGAACATTAATCCCAAAGTGTGAATTTAACACAGTGTAGTTCATACCCTGTTAAGTCTTATTGTTTAATGTGATCATAATATCAGTGAGAAATTAAATTTTCTATGCAAAATATTATATGATGAGAAGATATTCAGTAAATATCTGTTAATGATCTTGTATCAAGTGAAAGGTACAGCCTACAAATGCTGTAAGAGTAGACAGGTTGGAGAAAACACTGTGAACTGACTGCTCAGGCACAGGGTTATTTTTGTGTTTGTTTGTTTTTGCGGTACGTGGGCCTCTCACTGCTGTGGGCTCTCCCGTTGTGGAGCACAGGCTCCGGACGCGCAGGCCCAGCGGCCATGGCTCACGGGCCCAGCCGCTCCGCGGCATGTGGTATCCTCCCAGACCGGGGCACGAACCCGTGACCCCTGCATCGGCAGGCAGATTCCCAACCACTGCGCCACCAGGGAAGCCCCAGGCACAGTTTTTTGAAGGAGGTGAGAACTGAGCCAGATTCTAAAAGGTTAGGAATAGATGCAGGGGTTTCAAAGTGTGGCCTATACAAGTGTTTGATCTGATTTTTTCAGTTGGAGTAGCACAGTCTTTCAAGAGGCAACGTGAGTAGGAAGATTGTGGACAGCCACGACCTTGTATCATGCTTTGTGAATATGTGCCAGTTTCCTAGCCATCTGAATATGGGAGAGTCCATGCTAAGGGGATTAACAAGCAGAAGATCATGAGGACCTAAGTAAATTATTAGATTACAAAAATAGTTTGGGCCCAAATTGCAGAGTACCATAAATACTGAACACATTCTGTAGGCAATATTAGCTGACAGCATGACATCCATGTTTTACAACTCAATAGTGCTGGACCAACGGTGTGACTACCATTAGCAACAATAAATGCTATAAGCAGCATCTGGTTCTTTCAATGTGATGCCAAGCATCTGGGCCTTTGGAAGTGGATTTCTGACGGCTTTCTTTCAGAACTCTTGCTATTCTGCAGATTCAGCTTCTGTTTAGACAACTGAAACAGGATAGCTTTTTTTTTTTTTTTCGGTACGCGGGCCTCTCACTGCTGTGGCCTCTCCGGTTGCGGAGCACAGGCTCCGGACGCGCAGGCTCAGCAGCCATGGCTCACGGGCCCAGCCGCTCCGTGGCATGTGGGATCTTCCCGGACCGGGGCACGAACCCGTGTCCCCTGCATCAGCAGGCGGACTCTCAACCACTGCGCCACCAGGGAAGCCCGAGGATAGCTTTTATATAGTAGGTTAAAAAAATTGTAAGACTCGTGAATCTTAGAGGAATGTTAAAAGAGTTAGAAAAAAAAAAGCTATAGATGCCAATAGGAACAATCTCAGGGGTGTTTATTATGGAAACAAAGTTGTTTGAAGCCAATAATTCATTCTGCAAGATTTTGCTGCCTAAAGGAAGTAAAATTACTGGTGTAATTACTACTCAAAATGGGAGGACCATTCTTTTACCATATAATCTAAGTTATCTACTTTATTAGGGGCTGGTCATACTCAATGATTAATAGCTATAATTTGTGCATACATGAGTATTGAGAGATTCTTGAAATATTTAACGAATTGTTACATTGAAGACCAATACGCAAGAGAAGTTGTCCTAAGTTCTCCTTTGACTTTACAAGTCAAGTCTTCCATGTTTCTTTATCTGTGGCTTAAAAAATTTGACTATAATTTTTATTGTTTGGCATAACCTTTGGTAGAAATAACCTGTACCTTTATTTGATATAATTATTAAAGGTAGTAGTATAAAAGTAGAAATACTATTGCAAAGCTGGACATATGATGGATTTTAGCAGAAATAGAGAACGCTGATCATTTGAAAATATTAATACTAGAGATATGAACTCATAGTTCTAAATACATCAAGATACGTATAGAAATAGATATAAATTTATGTGGATAAATATATTTATACACCTATTTCCCGGCTCTGAGAGTGCTGAGAAGCAAGGACAGACCGATAGCAATGAACACACCCAGCACTGAGATCTTAGTTTTCAAATATCATTCTCCACTAAAATAGGAACCAAGGATCCTCTGAGAAATGGCTGATCCTAGAGTTGGAGCAAAGAAAATGCAAGATGAATCTGGAACATATTCTATGACAGGAAGTTAAAAGGTACACAGAGAATCATAGGAGCCTGTCAAAAGTGAGCCTTCTTGAAAGGGTGTACACTGGCCAAATCTGGGACAACTGAAGTATCAAAATGAATAATGGCCATAATGGATTATAGCTCATTGAGTAGAATAAGAACTCATGAGTCCACCCTGATGGATAGATGGGTGGATGGATAGACAGATGGAAAGAAAAGAAGAGAAAGTTCTACGTTATAGTAGGAAGACAACTAATAAATGTAGAAAAAATGATGGAATGAGAAAACTGCCATTTGGCAACCATTGTAATAATAATTAATTTGGGCAAGAATCATCAAGAGATGTAAAACTAGTAGGTGAAAATTTTAGAAGGAATAGGATACTTAAATAGCCTCAGAATATCTCCCCATAGGTGCTTATCAATTTCCAGAAGAAAAATAATAACTTTATAGGAGAGAAAGCTAGAAGTCACCACCTTAACCAAGTGATCAATGCTGAAAACATGAGTAATGGGACAAACTGACATCGTGTGTTCCTGATATGAGGTTTATATGTTTATATAAAACAAAAGCTCAACAATAGTTGTAGCAATTGTTTAAAATATTTACACCAAGAAAATATTTGGGCGGGGATTTAGTATCGCTTCTTGGTTTTAAGTAAAATCTGATTTTGCCCAAAGACTTTTTAAGCTTATTTTTATTATGACTATCAAATTTCTTAGATGTTTTATTCAGTTATATTCACATAAGGTTAAGAGTTCAGAAGTCAAATATCCTCTAAATCATTTTCTAAAGTACAGCTCTCAAGCGTGACAGATTGCATGTGTGGTCAGTTACTGTTTAAAAAAAACTCTCCTCATATATGGGCATTTCCTAAATGTTCATCTCATTTTTTAAAAAATCAGACAAAAATATAACAAAAATCAGATTCCCCTTTTTGCTTCTCTGCTAGTAGGAAACAGCATGTTTCTGTGCTCTACTGCAGTAACTACATTTGGTTAGGTAAATGTATATTCTATCGTTATATGACAAGATATTTTATCTTCATTTTATGGATGTAAATGTAATGTATCCAGTAATGAAAGAAATCAGTTACCAACATACAGAATATACTTAAGTGGCTGCATATATGCAAATATTTATTATGCCTTAAAAGTATCAGAACCTACACTACTGCATTAGTCCAGGATTATACCGTAGGCTTTTGGAAGAGAATGTAGGGGCTATTTTATTTTAAAGTGCTTCAAACAGTACATATTGCCTACAGGCTACAAATAATAAATTATTTTGATAATGATATTAACTTCATCTGAATTTTTAAGTAGATAGTGAGGCAAGTCTTACTGTAGTAATATATAAATATATCTGTACCTCATACAGACAAATGAAAGCTGGAGTTGTAGATACATCAACGAATCGCTCATCTCGGATGTTAATCGTGGGTGCTACAGCATAAATGGGGTCTTCTTGATCCTTTTCACCTTTCTTCTCTTCCTCTTCTTGTTCTGTGTCTGTGGTACTGTCTTCCATTTTTCACAATTCTAAAATAAAATCATTCCATATTCAGCTATTTAGGGATGTCTTCAGTTATGGTAAAATTAATGGAAAATAATAAAAGCAAGCAAAGCAACTAGAGTAATTTATTCAATGAAATTATAGGTCAGGAAAGTTAGCTACAATCACATTATTATAAAAGACTGCCTTTTTGTAAAGATACTCTCCAATGATGCATTCAAAGCAATAATTCTAATTTTAAAGAGTAGACTATTACTGCATTAATTGGATAAAATTATATAACTAGAATATAAGCTCCATGAAGGCAGAAAAGAAACCTAATTTTGTTTATGGAGCGTTGTAGTAGGCACTCAATTTCTATTCATGGATTGGGTTAATAAAAAGAAGCTTCATCCTTAAAATATAACACAAAGTTAATTCAAATTAATTTTGGAAACATAAAAACCAACGCCCTGTGGTGCCACATACTGCCTTAGGCATGCATCTGCACACTAGGCTGCCAGGCTAATTGCTCCATACCCACACTGCCTGCTACCCACACAGCTCATGCCTATATGCTTGTGCGCATTGCCAACGGGCCTGTCTCTGCTGCTCATGTGTGTGCTCAGTTGTCCCATCAGACTTCACTTCCAAAGCATAAGCTCAAAAACAAAATTACTAAGGATTTCAAGATGGTGACACCAGAGCATTAAGCCAAGTGCAGGCCCTTCCTAGAGTGGATCCCTTTTTCTTTTTTTTTTTCTTTTTGGCAGCGCCATGAGGCATGTGGGATCTTAGTTCCCTGACCAGGGATCGAACCCAGGCCCCTTGTATTGGGAGGACAGAGTCTTAACCACTGAACTGCCAGGGAAGTCCTGAGAGGGTCCTTTTTTGACTGCACAGGTCATATACCTTTGAAGCCAGCCCTGTGTATTGTCCATCGGTTTGCTCATGTAGTCAAGTGGACCCAGAGTAGTTTCTAAAAGGACCCCTGTCTTGCCTGGCAAGGTCTCTATTGCCTCATTTTGGTGGCATTGGGATGGTTACCCTTCTAAGAGAGAACTGGTAAGAGGTCTCCATTGCATAAGAGAATGCCAGTGTAATCTGCCTTTTTGATCTCTGATATATGTGAATCTGCACACAACAGAAGAGCGTACTTACTTTCTTCTCTTGCTGGAGAGGATAACTCCAACTGTCATAATTTTTTTTTTTGCTTAAAAATTTTTTTAAATTTATTATACAATTTTTAAAGGTTACTTTCTATTTACAGTTTTTACAAAATATTGGCTATATTCCCTGTGTTGTATAATACATCCTTGAGCCTATCTTACACCCAATAATTTGTACCTCCCCACTGGTAACCACTAGTTTGTTCTCTGTATCTGTGAGTCTGCTTCTTTTATGTTTATTCACTAGTTTGCTATATTTTTTAGAGTCCACATATAAGTGATATCATGCAGTATTTATCTTTCTCTGTTTGACTTATTTCACTTAGCATAATGCCCTCCAAGTCCATCCATGTTGCCACAAATAGCAAAATTTCTTTCTTTTTTATGGCTGAGTAGTATCCTATGTGTATATACGTACAACATCTTCTTTATCCATTCATCTGTTGGTGGACACTTAGGTTGTTTCCATTTCTTGGCAATTGTAAATAATGCTCCTATGGACAGTGGTGTGCATGTATCTTTTTGAATTAAGTGTTTTTGGCTTTTTTTGGATATATACACGTGGAATTGCCTGGTCATATGGTAGTTCTATTTGTAGTTTTTTGAGGAACCTCCATACTATTGTCCACAGTGGCTGCACCAATTTACACTCCCATCAAGAGTGTATAAGGGTTCCCTTTTCTCAACATCCTTGCCAACATTTGTTACTTGTGGCCTTTTTGATGATAGCCATTCTGACAGGTGAGGTGATATCTCATTGTGGTTTAGATTAGCATTTTCCTGATAATAAGCGATGTTGAGCATCTTTTCATGTGCCTGTTGGCTGGCCATCTGCATTTCCTCTTTGGAAAAATGTCTATTCAGGTCTTCTGCCCATCTTTTTGATTGGGTTGTTTGTTTTTTGATGTTCAGTTGTATGAGCTGTTTATATTTGTTGGATCTCAATCCCTTATTGGTCATATAATTGGCAAATATTTTCTCCCATTCAGTAGGTTGTCTTTTCATTTTGTTGATGGTTTCCTTTGCTCTGCAAAAGCTTTTAAGTTTAATTAGTTCCCATTTGTTTCTTTTTGCTTTTATTTCCTTTACTTTGGGAGAGGGACCCCAAAAATTTTGCTATTTATGTCGAAGAGTGTTCTGCCTATGTAGTTTTAAGGCTTTGTTGAACACGTATCACCTCTCATATCTATTTTATCAGATTAGCTACTCTTTGACAATAGGGATCCCCATTCTTTTCATATGGAAAATATGTTCTGAAATATGAATCCAGAAGTGCTGGTAGGCTCTTATGCCTGAATTTATCAAAGTGGCCACGGGCATATCATTGATTCATTATGTTTCTTTTCACCTCTCTAAAAGGGGAGTAACTAATTTTTCTGTTTCATAAAAAATATATGCATATTAGAGGTGATAATGCCTCTGGACTTCTAGCTTCCACTCTGCTATCTCCAGTTTTCTGCCAAAGCCATAAATTACACTTGCACTTGTCTTCCTCCTCTGCTACAAAAACACTTCATAGGTGGTAGCATGTACTTCTATCAGGAGGCACCACATGTCAGATTGTCTTTCTTTATATGATATTAATAGTCATTGATTTTGTTTGGACTTCCCCTCCTTTAACATACATGTTTTTAATGCCATAAAGCAGTCTTTTAATAGAACCTATTATTATTAAAGCATCACAACACTTTACATTTGGCAGATAATCACAATTTCTTGTTTAAATCTTCAGGGAGTTGAAAATGGCTTGGTGATATATCTAGATTTATTTGTGTTAATAATCTGAAACGTGTGTCCAATCATTTCATGGATGGAAAATGTTAAGGGCTTTCCCAGGAAAATAGTTTCTTCAGAACATTAGATCATATCTGTTATTTTCAGCTTGTTCTTTAAGAAATATTTCAAACGTAACCATAGGAACTTCGACAAATATCAATTCATGAGTAATTTTGTTTTATCTAAACCCTTTCACTTCCCCTCTCCACTCTCCATATTATTTTGAAGCAAAACCTGGACATCTAGACTTAATAATATATCCTGAAGAATTTCATAATAATATATAGAGATAGTTCTCATTCCATTTCACAGCCCCATAGCACTCCATTGCATAGATGTGCCACAAACTATTCAAATAATCCCCTGTTTATAAATAAATGGAATGTTTCCAGCTTTCTGCTATTACAGTTTTGTAAAGTACAGTACATCTATTTATTTTAAAGTAGATAGATTGGGAGTTTGGGATTGACATGTACACACTACTATATTTAAAATAAAAAAATGCCTTTCCACGGGAAAAAAATTATATTTTAAAGGCTCTTGGAATCTTTATAATCAAGATGGCATTAACTTGAAAGCTGAAGTTCAGGCAATCTTCTCAAAGCACGGCACCTTTAAATATGGTACAGTTTACCTAGGCAAAAAAGAAGGTGCTATGCTGAATTTGTACAAATTCCTCAGTCTGCTGAAGTTTTCGATCTCTATTATCTTGAAAACATTCTAAATATTTTAAGGCAGGTAAAACATTTTACATAGGGAAGCAACCAAAAGACACTATAACAGAATTCTGATAGACATTATCAGAAAAACTTCAACCCTTAGGAAAGAAGGAAGAGTAAGAAAGTAAGAAAACACAATAGAGGCAAATGCAAAAGTCTCATGTGAATTAATATCTAAAAGACTAATTAATCTAATTAAATACAGAGACAAAAGGACTTTAAGTAGATAGCAAAGTTTAACAGACAAAAAAAATATTCAAGGGACTTCCCTGGTGGCGCAGTGGTTAAGAATCCACCTGCCAATGCAGGAGACACGGGTTCGAGCCCTGCTCCGGGAAGATCCCACATTCCGCAGAGCAACCAAGGCCATGCTCCACAACTACTGAGCCTGCGCTCTAGAGCCCATGAGCCACAACTACTGAGCCCATGTGCCACAACTAATGAAGCCCGCACGCCTAGAGCCTGTGCTCCACAACAAGAGAAGCCACGGCAATGAGAAGCCCGCACGCCGCAACAAAGAGTAGCCCCCACTCACCACAACTGGAGAAAGCCCATGCGGAGCAATGAAGACCCAACTCAGCCAAAAATAAATTTTAAAAAAATAACTCTTTAAAAAAATAAATTCAAGGATCAGTTAATATAGGATTGCAGAGCCCATTATACTAATATTATCATGCGGCAGGCAATATAATTGAGAGCTATAAATAAAACAATGGCATAAAATATATTTGCAGGGCACAGTGATATAAACGAGAATAATTATAAAACATCTAAATTCCTGGTGAAAGAAGAACTATATAGCTATCAAGTATAGTGATTCTGGAGACATATATCTCCATAATACCTAAATCAATTAAGCAAATATTTATTGAGTCGTTTTATGAAGACCAAGAGTCTACAGAGATGCAAGCAATTTACAAACTAAGGAGGAAGGAAGGCAGGGAAATAACTAGCTCTATGTCATACAAGGTAAGGTAAAATAAACCTAAATAAAAAGCAGTGTTCTTAGGAAAGTAGATAAGGCTTAAAAGGCAGCTTGTATCCTGGAATTTAGATTTTAATCTATATGTATGGGGAGCCATTACATTTTCTGCAGAGAGGACTTATCTGAGTTTGTAAAGATGTTGGTAGCAGTGAGAAGAATGGTTTGCAAAGGGTGTGAATTTGGAGGCAAGGAGACAATTTAGAGGCTATGAGCCAGCCCCCGTGCTATGGGTAAGAGATAGATACCACGCTAAGCAAAACCAGACAAGGTCCCTCACCTCAGGGGGGCTCACAGACTGGTGAGCTAGCAATTAATCACAGAGTCACAGACATAAGGATAAAAATATGAATAACTGAAATAGGTGCTGTGAAAACATGGATGCAGCAGCAGGTTTATATGGGCACTGCACATTCCCAGCGGGCGCCATTCACAGGGAAAGTTCTGCAGTGAAGCAGCCCTGATAGGAAGGTTAGATTCTGAGAGCCTGAACCAAGGCGGTACCACGCTACACAGTAGGAGTCCGAAGAAGAGAGGACATGGTTGTATGAGGCTTTCTAGAACGAAAGGACATGTACTGAGCTTTGACACAGAAAAGCAAAAGGCCAGTGACGGAGAAAGGAAGATAAATAAAAGCTTTAGTCCCATTACAGAAGAACACTGAGCTCCTCTATTATTCACACTTCATCTTGGGGCTATAAGAAAGAGCCAAAATGGAAGCTTCACAAAGAATAATTAAGCAATAAGCATTGCAGGGTATACCCTGTTTTGTAAGACACACCACCGCTTCCTCTTCCTAAAGCTAAAGAGGTGATCATCGTTTTGTTTTGATTTTGAAGGAAATTTGTCTTGAATTACAAATTACAAGAAGCACATGCAAAAAACCAAATACCCCAAGCACCAGAGAATGAGCCAGGATACACAAATGATGTGACTCTTGTAAAACGGCAATGCTTGCTTCAAGAAAGACGTAGCAGGTAACTACCACATTGTCTTTTGATATTACTTGTCACTGAACAAACACAAGTTTTGCTTATTTTAGAATAGTGGGAGTATAATGTAAAGTCAAACATAGTATTTCTTCCTTAGTCCCACACAGAACCCGAGCATTCTTTTCCATAATTTAGCTGTTCTAACGCCCTGGAAACATAATCCCGTGCTCCTTTCCCCAGCACCCATTGCTATAAAAGGTTAGTTACACGACCGTTTCTACAGTAATTCAGAGCTGGACCCCTTGGAGGAAGGGAAAATTCTAGGACATCTAATTTTTTTGTTGTTTCAGTTTCCTATATTTATTTAAAAACATAGAAATATCAAAATGGGGTTATAAACATTGCGGTATATTTAAAGTTGTATGGCAAGTGCCTCTCAGTCCTGTCAGTGTGTCTCTGTGATTACGTGCATACTCTCTTTTGAAGATAAATTAAAAGCCTACATTGAAGGCTTTTCTTTCTGAGAAGCCTCTGGTCCACCGCCTGACGGGCTCAGAATATTGGGCAGCCAACCCGACATGCAGCCTATCGTCACCTCAGATCCAATTAATTCAACAGTAACAACATCATCATCATCAGATACTATGACCTTGGCAGTCCTAAATGCAACAGATAAAATTATTGCACTTATTCATGTCTAGATTCTTTATGTGCAATTCTGTGTACAATTATACAATATCCATTACTACCATACAAAGATTAGACTTGAAACATTTTTTTAAACATAAAGATACAGATGTCAGTTCGTGTTTTTAAAAAGAGGGAGTAGAAAACCTTTGTCATTGAGACCCAGCAAATCAAACCACAACTTCTTTCTGTTCCTCAAAAAAAAATGAGAAAGAAAAAACCCTCTTAGAAAAGAATCCTGTGGGGGTGGGGTGGGGAAGAAACATTCTGGCACAGAAAAAAACCACTGCAGTCAGTGTGTACAGATAAAATTTGTCTCCTAATCAAAGTGTTAACGTAGCAATGTGGCTGGGACCAAACCTTTAATTAAAAACATACACACACATAAAAGAAAACAAAACTCTTGAGGGGAAGCTCCAAGTGCATATCTGAACTTTAAAGTAAGTGTTCACAGTGCTAGACAGTTAAGGCTTAAATTATTCGCATGTGTAATCGGAGAGGAACCTGTTGATTGCCCATGATCATGGGACACCCAAGGCTGTCACAGCAGGAGCTCCCTTCCTTGGGACGGAAGGGTGCTAAGAGAGCTGGAGCCCTACTGCCAACTCATTTCACTGTCCTTCTGCCTCCGTGTGCATGCTCCCACCATACCCCAAACGCAGACCCAAGAAAAGTTACTCTTTCTTCAAAGATTCATATGTTTCCCCCCCTTTCTTCTCAGAAACATACAGTGCCAAAAGGAGATCTATATTACGCATTTCTGAGTGGGTATAGCATACAGCATCATGATGGTGGCACCATCCATGTGGAAGAACTGTCATGGAAACAGACATGATTTTTGTCTCTAACACATCCTCCTGGTTGCCCTCATCTTGTGCAGATACCCCTGCCCAGTGGCCACTTGCCTGTGCACCTAATAATAACATTTATATAGTCCTTCAAAATTTAAAGAAAACTTTCCCTCATATTGTTTCACTTAATCCTTACAACAACCATGTTCCATAAGATTATTATCTCCACTTTATAGATGAGGGAATGGAAGGTCAGAGAATATAAATGATGTGCCCAGGATCACACAGCAATAAATGTCAGTGGTTTTTCAAACCCATGTTCACTGGCTCCAAATTCCTGACCCTTTTCCATTGAACTCTACAGGACACTTGCCGTGGCCTTAGCAAAGCCCTTTCCTCTAGGCCTCCATAGTGGAAAGCAGGATCAAGAATACAGGCAGGCTGATTGAATGAATGCAACTTCTGTCGCCCCGAAGGTGTAAGGCTAGGACCCCTTCAGCAAAGAGCAGGCCAGCAGCAGAGTGTAAATCAGTTAAAACCAAATATTCTTGTAGAGCAGTAATTATTAGGCAGTCCATGAGGTCTTAAGACTGAGCTGTGCAAAACAATGGGCTGTAGAACTTGTTTTCTAGTTACAAACCAAAGGAACGCCTTCACATACACAGAGTATGACAAGAAATGCTGGATCTTATATCTGCAATAACTTACAGTCATTCTGCAAGCCCAGTCAGGCTTCAGAAATTCAAACAGTGCCTCAGAAGCCCTATTGGTCTCCCTAATAGTTTGCAAATAATTTAGTAGTAAGAAGAGACTGAGTTCCAAAGCCTGTGTGAGGTGTGGAATGCCCAAGTAGCTCAGAAGCTGACAGTCTTCCAGAAGGTCTGTTAAACAGAGATTCTGCATGTTTGCATGCAATCTAGAATCCTCACATTGCAAGCCATTCCTCACTCTTGCTCTGAAAATGCCCACGTTTTCCAAATGCCATTATCTTTGCTTGCTCAAAAAATATGAAGAGACCTTCAAGATGGCGGGGGAGTAAGACGTGGAGATCACCTTCCTCCCCACAGATACATCAGAAATACATCTACACGTGGAACAACTCCTACAGAACACCTACTGAACGCTGGCAGGAGACGTCAGACCTCCCAAAGGGCAAGAAACTCCCCCACGTACCTGGGGAGGGCAAAAGAAAACAGAAAAAACAGAGACAAAGAATAGGGATGGAACCTGCACCTCTGGGAGAGAGCTGTGAAGGAGGAAAGGTTTCCACACACTAGGAGCCCCTTCGTGGGCGGAGACTGCGGGTGGCGGAGGGGGAAGCTTCGGAGCCACGGAGGAGAGCACAGCCACAGGGGTGTGGAGGGCAAAGCGGAGAGATACCCGCACAGAGGATCGGTGCCGACCGGCACTCACCAGCCCGAGAGGCTTGTCAGCTTGGCCGCCGGGGTGGGCGGGGCTGGGAGCTGAGGCTCAGGCTTCGGTCGGAGCGCGGGGAGAGGACTGGCGGCGTGAACACAGCCTGAAGGGGGCTAGTGCACCACGGCTGGCCGGGAGGGAGTCCGGGAAAAAGTCTGGAGCTGCCGAAGAGGCAAGAGACTTTTTTTTTCCCTCTTTGTTTCCTGGTGTGCAAGGAGAGGGGATTCAGAGCGCTGCTTAAAGGAGCTCCAGAGACGGGCGCGAGCCGCGGCTGAAAGCGCGGACCCCAAGACGGGCGTGGGACGCTAAGGCCACTGCTGCCGCCACCAAGAAGCCTGTGTGCGAGCGCAGGTCACTGTCCGCACCTCCCCGCCCGGGAGCCTGTGCAGCCCGCCACTGCCAGGGTCCAGTGATCCAGGGACAACTTCCCTGGGAGAACACAGGGCGCGCCTCGGGCTGGTGCAACGTCACGCCGGCCTCTGCCGCCGCAGGCTCGCCCCGCACTCCGTGCCCCTCCCTCCCCCCCGGCCTGAGTGAGCCAGAGCCCCCTAATCAGCGGCTACTTTAACCCCGTCCTGCCTGAGCGAAAAACAGATGCCCTCAGGTGACATACATGCAGAGGCGGGGCCAAATCCAAAGCTGAACCCCAGGAGCTGTGCGAACAAAGAAGAGAAAGGCAAATCTCTCCCAGCAGCCTCAGGAGCAGTGGATTAAATCTCCACAATCAACTTGATGTACCCTGCATCTCTCGAATACCTGAATAGACAACAAATCATCCCAAAATTGAGGCGGTGGACTTTGGGGGCAACTGTAGACTTGGGGTTTGCTTTCTGCATCTAATTTTTTTCTGGTTTTATGTTTATCATAGTTTAGTATTTAGAGTTTATTATCATTGGTAGATTTGTTTATTGATTTGGTTGCTCTCTTCCTTTTTTTCTTTTCTATATATAGATTTTTTTTTTCCTTTTTCTCTTTTGTGAGTGTGTATGTGTATGCTTCTTTGTGTGACTTTGTCTGTATAGCTTTGCTTTTACCATTTGTCCTAGGGGCCTGTTGGTCCACTTCTTTGTTTGTTTGTTTAGTATAGTTTTTAGCAATTGTTATCATTGGTGGCTTTATTTTCTGGTTTGGTTGCTCTCTTCTTTCTTTTATTACTTTTCAATTTTTTTTCATTTTTAATAATTTCTTTCTTTCTTTCTTTCTTTCTCTTTCTTTCTTCCCTCCCTCCCTCTCTCCCTCCCTTCCTTCCTTCTTTCTCCCTTTTCTTCTGAGCCGTGTGGCTGACAGGGTATTGGTGCTCTGGCCGGGTGTCAGGCCTGCGCCTCTGAGGTGGGAGAGCCGAGTTCAGGCCATTGGTCCACCAGAGACCTCCCAGCTCCACGTAATATCAGACAGCAAAAGCTCTCCCAGAGATCTCCATCTCAATGCTAAGACCCAGCTCCACTCAACGACCAGCAAGCTACAGTGCTGGACACCCTATGCCAAACAACTAGCAAGACAGGAACACAACCACAACCATTAGCAGAGAGGCTGCCTAAGATCATAATAAGGCCACAGTCACCCCAAAACACACCATGAGATGCAGTCCTGCCCACCATAAAGACAAGATCCAGCCTCATCCACCAGAACACAGGCACTAGTCCCCTCCACTAGGAAGCCTACACAACCCACTGAACCAACCTTACCCACTGGGGGCAGACACCAAAAACAACGGGAACTATGAACCTACAGCCTGCAAAAAGGAGACCCCAAACACAGTAAGTTAAGCAAAATGAGAAGACAGAGAAACACACAGCACTTGAGGAGCAATGTAGAAACCCACCAGACCAAACAAAAGAAGAGGAAATAGGCAGTCTACCTGAGAAAGAATTCAGAATAATGATAGTAAAGATGATCCAAAATCTTGGAAACAGAATAGAGAAAATACAAGAAACGTTTAACCAGGACCTAGAAGAACTAAAGAGCAAACAAACAATGATGAACAACAAAATAAATGAAATTAAAAATTCTCTAGAAGGAATCAATAGAAGAATAACTGAGGCAGAAGAATGGATAAGTGACCTGGAAGATGAAATAGTGGCAATAACTACTGCAGAACAGAATAAAGAAAAAAGAATGAAAAGAATTGAGGCCAGTCTCAGAGACCTCTGTGACAACATTAAACGCACCAACATTCAAATTATAGGGGTGTCAGAGAAGAAAAAGAAAGGGAATGAGAAAATATTTTAAGAGATTATAGTTGAAAACTTCCCGCATATGGGAAAGGAAATAGTTAATCAAGTCCAGGAAGTGCAGAGAGTCCCATACATGATAAATCCAAGGAGAAACATAACAAGACACATGTTATTCAAACTATCGAAAATTAAATACAAAGAAAAAATATTCAAAGCAGCAAGGGAAAAACAACAAATAACATACAAGGGAATCCCCATAAGGTTAACAGCTGATCTTTCAGCAGACACTCTGCAAGCCAGAAGGGAATGGCAGGACATATTAAAAGTGATGAAAGGGAAAAACCTACAACCAAGATTACTCTACCCAGCAAGGATCTCACTCAGATTTGACAGAGAAATTAAAAGCTTACAGACAAGCAAAAGCTAAGAGAATTCAGCACCACCAAACCAGCGTTACAACAACGCTAAAGGAACTTCTCTAGGCAGGAAACACAAGAGAAGGAAAAGAACTACAATAACAAACTCAAAATAATTAAGAAAATGGTAATAGGAACATACATATCGATAACTACCTTAAATGTAAATGGATTAAATGCTCCAACCAAAAGACAGAGACTGGCTGAATGGATACAAAAACAAGACCTGTATATATGCTGTCTACAAGAGACCTACTTCAGACCTAGGGATACATACAGACTGAAAGTGAGGGAATGGAAAAAGATATTCCATGCAAATGGAAATCAAAAGAAAGCTGGAGGAGCAATTCTCATATCAGACAAAATAGACTTTAAAATAAAGACTATTACAAGAAACAAAGAAGGACACTACATAATGATCAAGGGGTCAATCCAAGAAGAAGATATAACAATTGTAAATATTTATGCAATGAACATAGGAGCACCTCAATACATAAGGCAAATGCTAACAGCCATAAAACGGGAAATCAACAGTAACACAATCATACTAGGGGACTTTAACACCCCACTTTCACCAATGGACAGATTATCCAAAATGAAAATAAATAAGGAAACACAAGCTTTAAATGATACATTAAACAGGATGGACTTAATTGATATTTATAGGACATTCCAGAATATACTTTCTTCTCAAGTGCTCATGGAACATTCTCCAGGATAGGTCATATCTTGGGTCACAAATCAAGCCCTGGTAAATTTAAGAGAATTGAAATGGTATCAAGTGTATTTTCTGACCAAAACACTATGAGCCTAGATATCAAGTACAGAAAAAATCTGTAAAAAATACAAACACGTGGAGCCTAAACAATACACTACTAAATAACCTAGATCACTGAAGAAATCAAAGAGGAAATCAAAAATACCTAGAAACAAATGACAATGAAAACACAACGACCCAAAACTTATGAAATGCAGAAAAAGCAGTTCTAAGAGGGAAGTTTATAGCAATACAGTCCTACCTCAAGAAACAAGAAACATCTCAAATAAACAACCTAACCTTACACCTAAAGCAATTAAAGAAGGAAGAACAAAAAAACCCTGAAGTTAGCAGAAGGAAAGAAATCATAAAGATCAGATCAAAGATAAATGAAAAAGAAATGAAGGAAACAAGAGCAAAGATGAATAAAACTAAAAGCTGGTTCTTTGAGAAGATAAACAAAATTGATAAACCATTAGCCAGACTCATCAAGAAAAAAAGGGAGAAGACTCAAATCAATAGAATTAGAAGTGAAAAAGGAGAAGTAACACCTGACACTGCAGAAATACAAAGGATCATGAGAGATTACTACACACAACTATATGCCAGTAAAATGGACAACATGGAGGAAATGGACAAATTCTTAGAAAAGCACAACCTTCGGAGACTGAACCAGGAAGAAATAGAAAATATAAACAGAGCAATCACAAGCACTGAAATTAAGACTGTGATTAAAAATCTTCCAATAAACAAAACCCAGGACCAGATGGCTTCACAGGTGAATTCTATCAAACATTTAGAGAAGAGCTAACACGTATCATTCTCAAACTCCTCCAAAATATAGCAGAGGGAGGAACACTCCCAAACTCATTCTACGAGGTCACCATCACCCTGATACCAAAGCCAGACAAAGGTGCCACAAAGAAAGAGAACTGCAGGCCAATATCACTGATGAACATAGATGCAAAAATCCTCAACAAAATACTAGCAAAGAGAATCCAACAGCACATTAAAATGATCATACACCATGATCAAGTGGGGTTTATCCCAGGAATGCAAGGATTCTTCAATATACGCAAATCAATCAATGTGATACACCATATTAACAAACTGAAGGAGAAAAACCATATGATCATCTCAATAGATGTAGTAAAAGCTTTAGACAAAATTCAAAACCCATTTATGATAAAAACCCTCCAGAAAGTAGACATAGAGGGAACTTACCTCAACATAATAAAGGTCATATATGACAAACCCACAGCCAACATCGTTCTCAGTGGAGAAAAACTGAAACTATTTCCTCTAAGATCAAGAACAAGACAAGGTTGTCCACTCTCACCACTATTATTCAACTTAGTTTTGGAAGTTTTAGCCACAGCAATCAGAGAAGAAAAGGAAATAAAAGGAATCCAAATTGGAAAAGAAGAAGTAAAGCTGTCACTGTTTGCAGATGACATGATACTATACATAGGGAATCCTAAAGAGGCTACCAGAAAACTACTAGAGCTAATCAATGAATTTGGTAAAGTAGCAGGATACAAAGTTAATGCACAGAAATCTCTGGCATTCCTATACACTAGTAATGAAAAATTTGAAAGAGAAATTAAAGAAACACTCCCATTTACCACTGTCATAAAAAGAATAAAATACCTAGGAATAAACCTACCTAAGGAGACCAAAGACCTGTATGCAGAAAACTATAAGACACTGATGAAAGAAATTAAAGATGATACAAACAGATGGAGAGATATACCATGTTCTTGGATTGGAAGAATCAACATTGTGAAAATTACCATACTACCCAAAGCAATCTACAGATTCAATGTGATCCCTATCAAGCTACCACTGGCATTTTTCACAGAACTAGAACAAAAACTTTCACAATTTGTATGGAAACACAAAAGAACCCGGATAGTCAAATCAATCTTGAGAAAGAAAAACGGAGCTGGAGGAATCAGGCTCCTGGACTTCAGAGTATAGTACAAAGCTACAGTAATCAAGACAGTATGGTACTGGCACAAAAACAGAAATATACATAAATGGAGCAGTATAGAAAGCCCAGAGATAAACCCATGCACATATGGTCACCTTAATTTTGATAAAGGAGGCAAGAATATACAATGAACAAAAGACAGCCTCTTCAATAAGTGGTACTGGGAAAAGTGGACAGCTACATGAAAAGAATGAAATTAGAACACTCCCTAATACCATACACAAAAATAAACTCAAACTTGATTAAAGACCTAAATGTAAGGCCAGACACTATCAAACTCTTAGAGGAAAACATAGGCAGAACAGTCTATGACATAAATCACAGCAAGATCCTTTTTGACCCACCTCCTAGAGAAATGGAAATAAAAACAAAAATAAACAAATGACACCTAATGTAACTTAAAAGCTTTTGCACAGCAAAGGAGACCATAAACAAAACGAAAAGACAACCCTCAGAATGGGAGAAAATATTTGCAAATGAAGCAACTGACAAAGGATTAATCTCCAAAATTTACAAGCAGCTCATGCAGCTCAATATCAGAAAAACAAACAACCCAATCCAGAAATGGGCCGAAGACCTAAATAGAGTAAGTAAGACAGAAAGAGAAAAACAAATCCCATATGGTAACACATATATATGGGAGCTTAAAAAAAAAAGGTTCTGAAGAACCTAGGGGCAGGACAGGAATAAAGACACAGACGTAGAGAATGGACTTGAGGATACGGGGTGGGACAAGGCTAAGCTGGGACGAAGTGAGAGAGTGGCATGGACATATATACACTACCAGATGTAAAACAGATAGCTAGTGGGAAGCAGCCGCATAGCACAGGGAGATCATGTCGGTGCTTTGTGTCCACCTAGAGTGGTGGGATAGAGAGGGTGGGAGGGAGACGCAAGAGGGAGTGGATATGGGGATATATGTGTATGTATAGCTGATCTACTTTGTTACAGAGCAGAAACTAGCACACCATTGTACTCCAATAAAGATGTTAAAAAAAAAATGGTACCAGAAAGCACATTCATAACATTACAACAGTTGTCTATCTTATCTAATTTGGCCATTGCCTTGCAAACCTCCTCTGTCATTTACACCTTTTCTCTTCCCCTTAGCATAGTCAGGAGAAACTGTGAGTCTACATGGGTCTGTTTCCTTAGCAAAGATCTTCATGAAAAATGGGGTATCACTGAGACAGGCTGGGACCTAGGCCCCTTTCCTGCAGTGCTGCAGTGCTTGCACCCAGACACCTCTCCTCTAGCAACAAAATACAAAGAAACTGTATGTGACTAAAAATAACCACGTGCATGTGCAGTTGGGGCAAATTATGGACCCCAGAGATACAAAAAGACCAAAAAACCCACCTGCCACTTTTGAGGAGCCTGGAGCAAAACCAGCGTGTTGGGAGCAAAAGCAGGGTATTGAGCATGCCCCCTGCACGCAACACCACCTAATGGGTGGGCAAAACAACTAAGCCACCCTTCTGGCCTGACCCCTGGACACACCCCTACCCTCACCCCATATAAGGGACAAGCTGGCCCTCCCCCACCCACACCCTTCGAGGGAGCAATCAAGGGAATCTGTTGTTTGTTCCCGCTCCCCCGCTGCTGCAGCAGGGACCCCAGTAAAGGCTTGCCTGAATTTCTTGTCTGGCCTCTAGTCAATTTCTCTAGACTGGGGAAGGCCAAGAACTCTGGTCGGTTTCATCACTGCCTCCCATCTGCAACAGCCCGGGTCTCTCCCTTCCTCCTCCTCCTTCTCCTGTTATTTCATCTAAGACTAGGATTAGTGGCTTTAACTCAGTCTACCAAGATGACAGCATGGCCTAATAGAATTGACTACTTGGAAGTTCCTCACTTTGGGCGTGAATCTCATTCCTCCCCTTCCTTTGTAAACTTTGGCAAGATATGTAGCCTCTAAGTGTCTGTTTCCTTAGCTGCAAGATGATTTAAGAGTTGTTGTGAAGATTAAATGGGACAACACATGTGAAGTCTCAGCCCAGACCCAGCATATAGTCCTCAATAAATGGTAGCTTCCTCCCGTCACTGCCTGGTTCCTCAGCTTTCATGTATAATATGCCTTAGATTATTTTTATAGGGAAAAAATAAACAGAGGTCAGCCTGGGCCTGGACCAAATTATTTCAGGAATCTATGATCTGAAAAAGGCAATTTGGGTCCTCTTGAGCATGATTTTGTCCCAGAGCTCTCCTTAGGATTTGGTGTGAGAGTCCTGGTAAACCTAATCTTCAAATCCCACTGTGACATGTTTAAATCTAGGATAAGAAAGACTATATAGAATATTGGGTACTGGAGAGGGAGAAAGGGAGCAACTAAAAAATTTTTAAGTCCTTAAAAGAATAGGTGTCAACTCTGAGTCAGGGAAGAGTCAGCTTTAGACAGTAAGTAAAGCAGGCAAATTTCCCTTTCCCATATCTAGAAATTTCACAAGCTCCTCTTTGCATTGCATGAGTATTTCCTGTTCTCAGGCTTCATCTGGCCCTAGGCAGATCTCTACTTTTGTCTTCCTCTCCCTGGGCAGCATCCCCTACTCAATTTCTTTCCTTCCTCTAAAGGCAAATGTTCTTACATTACTACTTATAGGATTAGAAGTATATTTAGCAAGACAATCTTCCTACTTTGCATTGGAAGAGGAAATTAAAAATAAAAATAACCAAAAACACCCTCTTTATGAGCTGGGGAACAAGGAGAGGTGGTGAGGAAACAAGTTGACATGGGCCCCTGAGGCACCCTGTCCACCCAGGATCAAGCTCAGGAAATGAAATAGTGCAACTTGGACTTCAAGGACATCAGAGGGATAATGTGCCTCCTTCCCCAAGTGGGACTTGGGGAAAGTGGCAAATTTCCAGAGCCATCATCAACTCTGCCCTTTCATGTGATAAAGCAAAGAAAACTGTCTAGGCAGAGAGGGGCCCAAAAGAGTTTAAAGAGTGGAGTGGGGTGGGTGTTGAGTGTGGCTGGGAGTGCTATACCCCAAGAGCCCTTAGTGTTATGATGAAAAGACACTGCTTCAGAAAGCTTTGTGGACCACACAACTGAGCACCAGATGGGGTCGCAGAATTCTCAGAAGATGCCAGCATGAAGACCCATATCTGAGACCCAGGTGGATGCATATCTCAGGAGGAGTCAGCATGGTCAGACACCAACCACCCTGAAGTATTATGCTACCTAATAACCCTGAACTTGGGTCTCATGCTCAGGAGGAGGAGAGGAAAGGAGAAACATGAATTGATTAAATTTTTAAAAAATTCAGCTTTATTGAGGTATATAATTTATGTTCAACAAAACTCATAATTTTAAGTATACTAATTTGATGAGTTTTTACAAATATTGACAGTTGTGTAATCACTGCCACAAACATTCCCGTCACTTTAAAAAAGTTCCTTTATGCCCCTTTACAGCCAGTTACCCCTTCTATCCCCATCCCCTCCATCCCAGGCACCTGGTAACAACCAGTAGTTTTGCCTTTTCTAGAATTTCATATGTATAGAATCATATATATTTCTGTCTTCTACCATTTAAGCATAAGGTTTCTGAGGTTCATCTACACTGCTATGGATATCAGTATTTCATTTCTTGTATTGCTGAATGCTACTCCATTGTACAAATACACCATGATTTATTTGCCATTCTCCAGTTGATAGACATTTGTTTCTCATTTTTGGCTATTATGAATAAAGTTGCTATGAACATTCAAGTACAAGTCTTCATGTGAACATATGTTTTCGTTTCTCTTGGGTAAATACCTAGGAGTAGAATTACTGGGTCATATGGTAAATTATGTTTAATTCTATAAGAAACTGTCAAATTGTTTTCCAAAGTGGCTGTACCATTTTATATACCCACCAGCAGTGTATGAGGGTTCCCACTGCTCCACATCCTTGTCAACACTTGGTATTGTCAGTATTTTTAGTTTTAGCCATTTTGGTGGGTAGGTAGTGGTATCTAATTTTAATTTTGTGGTTTTAATTTACACTTCCATAATGACTTATTATGATGAGCATCTTTTTATGGGCTTAGTTGCCATTTATGTATCTTCTTAGTTTAAGCATATATTCAGTTTTTTTTGCTCATTAAAAAAATCAGGTTTTGGGCTTCCCTGGTGGCCCAGTGGTTGAGAGTCTGCCTGCCAATGCAGGGGACACAGGTTCGTGCCCCAGTCCGGGAAGATCCCACATGCCACGAAGAGGCTGGGCGTGTGAACCATGGCCGCTGAGCCTGCGCGTCTGGAGCCTATGCTCCGCAACAGGAGAGGCCACAACAGTGAGAGGCCTGCGTACCGCAAACAAAAAAAAAATCAGGTTTTCTTCTTATCACTGTTGTAAGAGTTCTTTGTGTATTCTGGATACAAGTCCTTTATCAATACGTTTCATAAATATTTTCTCTCAATCTCTCCTGGTCTCTTCATTCTGAAGAGCAAAACTTCTGAATTTTGAGGAAATCCAATTTATTGGATTTTTTTCTTTTATGGTTCATGCTTTTTTTTTTTTTTTTTTTTTTTTTGCGGTATGCGGGTCTCTCACTGTTGTGGCCTCTTCCGTTGCGGAGCACAGGCTCCAGACGCGCAGGCTCAGCGACCATGGCTCACGGGCCCAGCCGCTCCGCAGCATGTGGGATCTTCCCGGACCGGGGCACGAACCCGTGTCCCCTGCATCGGCAGGCGGACTCCCAACCACTGCGCCACCAGGGAAGCCCGTTCATGCTTTTTGTATCTTATTTAAGAAATCTTCACCAAACTCAAGGTCACAAGATTTCCTCCTGTATTTTCTTCCAGAACTTTTATAGTTTTAGCTCTTCTATTTGCATCTTTTAACTATTTCAAATTTTTGTGTATGGTGTGAAGTAAAGGTTGATGTTCTTTTGGAGAGTGATGGACAGGCATATGGATATTTAATGTTCCAGCACCATTTGTTGGGAAAAGCATCCTCTTCCCATTGTCATATTATAATTATAGTAATACCTTTCTCAAAAATTAACTAACCATATATGTGTAGGTCTATTTCTATAGTCTCTATTCTGTTCCATTGATTTAAATGTCTATTCTTATAGCCATACAACATTATGTTGATTATTGTAGTTTTACAGTAAGTCTTAAAATGAAGTAGTATAAGTCTTCAAACTTTGTTCTTTTTTCAAAATCGTTTTGGCTGTACTTGGTACTTTACATTTCCATAAACATTTTAGAAGTTACTTGTCAATTTCTATTTTTTGAAAAGGCTGCTAGAATTTTGACTGAGCAATGAATTAATACATCTGTGGAGTGATATGCCATCTTGAGTCTTATTTTACTTGAATATGGTATTTCTCTTCACTTATCTAGATCTTCTTCAGTTTCTCTCAGCAATGTTTTACAGCTTTCAGAAAATAGGTCTTGCATATATTTCATTAAATTTATCCCTAAGTATTTCACATTTTGTATGCTATTGTAAATGGTATTGTTTTTAAATTTCAATTTCCAAATGCCATTTTTAGTCCTTAGAAATAGAATTGATTTTTGTTATTGACCTTGTATCTTGTAAACTTGAAAACTTTTTAATTAATTCAGTTAGCTTTGTATAATATTCTTTAGAATTTTCTACTTAGATGATCATGTTGTCTGCACATAGACAATTTTACTTCTTTCTGTCCAATGTAGATTCCTTTCAGTTTTTTATTGCCTTATTGTACTGTATAGGACCTCTAGGACAATAAAGTGGTGAGAGTGAAAAACTTTGCCTTGTTTCAGATCTTAAAAGGAAAAAAGCATTCAGTCTTTTATGGTTAAATATGGTATTAAGTGTAAGTTTTTCATAGATGCCTACATTAGGTGGAGGAAATTCCTTCTCTTCCAAGTTTATGGAGGGTTTTTAATCAGGAATGGGTATTGAATTTTGCTAAATGTTTTCTTTTTAATCCATTAAGATCATCATATTTTCAAAAAAATGATGCTGGAACAACTGATCTTTAACATCCTTATGTAAAAGAATGCACCTCAACTCATACCCTGCATGATTTACAAAACCTAACTTGAAATGAGGCATAGGCCTAAATGTAAAACCTAAAAGTAAAAAACTTCCAAAAGAAAATGTAGAAGAAAATCTTTGCAACCTAGGTTTGGAGAAAGTTTTGGGTTTTTTTGTTTTGTTTTGTTTTGTTTTCAGATGGGACACAAAACCACAATCATAAAAGAAAAAAATAGATAAATTGGACTTTTTCAAATTTAAAAGATGTGCTCTTCAGGTGACAGTGTTGGGAAACTAAACAAGAGCCACAGGTGGGGAAAAAATGTGACCAAATAATGTATCTGACAAAAGACTGGTATCAAGAATATATAAAGAAATCTCAAAACTCAATAATAAGAAATCAAACAGACCAACAAAAAATGGGCAAAAGATTTGAATGGATATTTCACCTAAGAAGATATACAAATGGCAAATAAGAATGTGAAAATATGCTCACTTCATTAGTAATTGGGGAAATGCAAATCAAACTCATAATGAGAGAGAACTACACACCTATTAGAGTGATTTTTTTAAAAAGTGACAATACCAAGTGTTGGTGAGGCTGTGGAGTAACTGGAACTCTCACATATTGCTAGTGGGAATGCAAAATTGGGTAGCTCCTTTGGAAAACAGTTTAAATATTAGTTATAAAGTTAAATACATTTACCACATGACCCAGCCATTCCCCACTCATATGTAAATACACATTCAAGGGAAATGAAGAAATATATCCATTCAAAAACTATATACAAATGTTTATATTGACTTTATATAGTCACCAAAAACTAGAAACAACCCAAATATCAACTTGTGGATATATAAACAAATTGTGGTACATGCATGTAATGGAATAAAACTCTGAAACCAATTACTGATACATAAAACAACATGGATGAATCTCAAATACATTATACTAAGTCAAATGGCTATATACTATATGATTCCATTTACTATATGAGTTTCTGAAAAAGGCAAAAAGTATAGGGACAGATAATAGATCAGTGGTTGCCAGGGGTGAATGTTGGGGGACAAGGATTGACTACAAAGAGAAATGAGGGAACTTTTGGCAGTGATGGAAAAGTTCCATATCCTGATTGTCATAGTGGGTACATGACTCTATGTATTTGCCAGAATTCATAGAGCTGTATACCTAAAAAGGGTGAGTTTTACTGTGTGTAAATTTTACCTCAATAAACGACTCTAAAACAAAGCAAAGCAAATAAAAAGAACTAAACCTACACAGAGTGCTGAAATGTCATCTATTAAAACAATGAAAAAAATTCCAAAAATCACCAAAGAGAAAAAGCAGACTCTCCACAAAGCAACTAAATTAAACAGATAGAAGACTTCTCATTAGTAAAAACTGTACCTCTTCAAAGTACTGAGAGACAGTATATGTCAGCTAAATTATTACTTAAGAGAGCAGGTAAAAATAAAAATATTTCAAAGTCTGAAGAAACTACTCAGAGACTCTCATTGAATATATACAATGAATATACTTCAGTAAAAAACTGAGGGGCTTCCCTGGTGGCGCAGTGGTTGAGAGTCTGCCTGCCGATGCAGGGGACACGGGTTCATGCCCCGGTCTGGGAAGATCCCACATGCCGCGGAGCGGCTGGGCCCGTGAGCCATGGCCGCTGAGCCTGCACGTCCGGAGCCTGTGCTCCGCAACGGGAGAGGCCACAACAGTGAGAGGCCCGCGTACTGCAAAAAAAAAAAAAAAAAAAAAAAAAAAAAAAAAAAAAAAGAATCTGCCTGCCAATGCAGGGGACACAGGTTTGAGCCCTGGTCTGGGAAGATCTCACATGCCGCGGAGCAACTAAGCACGTGTGCCACAACTACTGAGCCCGCATGCCACAACTACTGAAGCCCACGTGCCTGGAGCCCGTGCTCTGCTACAAGAGAAGCCCACACACCACAACAAAGAGTAGCCCCCGCTCAACACAACTAGAGAAAGCCCGCGTGCAGCAACGAAGACCCAACGCAGCCAAAAATAAATAAATAAATAAATTTAAAACAAAACAAAACTGAATCTAGAAGGAAAGAGATGAGCAAATAAATTGGTAAATGTTGCTAAATTTAAATAAGCATTAAATATAAATAGCAACAATAATAATAACTATTCATGTGTCTTCAAAAACAAGGTGGAACAAACATACACAAGACAATAAATGACATGGAAGATGGAAGGGAAAAGACATATGTTAAAGAATTCTATTCTTTGAGAGGAAGATGGAGATATTGATTAGCCATTTGCTAAGTCAAGTGAGTATGTGAAAAATTTAAGGATAATGATTAGAAGTAAAAGAGCCTTTCAAATTACTACAGAGGGAAAAGGTGAACAAAGAAAAACATTTAAACTAAAGATATGAATGGAGAAAAAGAGGAACAACAGCAACAAAAAGGCCAAAAAAAAGGCAAGGTTAATAGAAAACACAAAAGAAGATGGTAAGAATAATTACAAATATAATAGTAATTACCAAAAAAAGTAAGTGGCTTAAATTTACTTGTTGAGATAGATGGTTGAATTGGATTTAAAATATCTATCTGTATGCTGTTTATACGAGACAAGTCCCAAATATAATGTCACAGGTTTGAAATAAAAGGATGAAAATATTATTATTAGATAAAAATATACATCAAGATAGAAAGCAGTACTAGAGATAATGAGGATCATTATTTAATGACAATAAAATTTTATCAGGAAGCAATATTAATCCTGAACCTATACATAACTAACAGCATAGCCTCAAATTATATAAAATGTAAATGGAATTTCTACTCAAACGGTATATTAATGCTACTACAGTGTAAATGGTTGCAACACTACTGCTACTTTGTAGAAATGGAATGAAGTGTTAGCACATACAAGAACTCGAGCCTAAAGTGAGCTTTTAAAGTTTTTCTATTATAAGTTAGCTTTCTGTTTGCAATAAATATTATTTTACACACACACACACACACACAAATACATATTGCTTTAATGTACAAAGTACTCATATCCCCCGCAACCATGAGAATCTTTTTCAGATATTTGTAAACTAGGCAATTTCTCAAGGTGTTTAAAGTGAGGGAAATTTGACTACATTAAATAACAAGCTTTTTCCTGTACATCATCTACATGAAAATAAATAACATGTAGATTTCAAATAGGACTGCCTACATATTCATTAACTACTTCTTAGTATTGTTAGTTATTTGTTTAGATTATTGAGTTTATTAAGATTCATAAGAAGAACAGAGGTCATAAGATATATTTATTTCAAAAGTTTATGATTAAGAAAGTTAGCAAATTCCTAGGGCTTCCCCCACTTAAACTGAATTCCAGAATCCTTTCTTTAGGTTACATTTTTCCTGAAAACTCTCTCATGCCCTCTGCTGTCCATTTATTGAATTTTTTTATTGAAGTTTAGTTGATTTCCAATGTTGTGTTAATTACTGCTGTACAGCAAAGTGATTTAGTTGTATATACATTCTTTTTTTAATGTATTCTTTTCCATTATGGTTTATCATAGGATACTGAATATAGTTCTCTGGGCGATACAATAGGACCTTGTTATTTATACATTCTATACATAAAAGCTTACATCTGCTGACCCCAACTTCCCACTCCATCCGTCTCCCAACCCTCTCCCCCTTGGCAGCCACCAAATTGTTCTCTGTGTGTGATTCTGTTTCATAGATAATTTCATTTGTGTCATATTTTAGATTCACATATAAGTGATATGGTATTTGTCTTTCTCTTTCTGACTTCACTTAGTATGATAATCTCTAGGTCCATCCATGTTGCTGAAAATGCCATTATTTCTCTCTTCTTCATTGCTGAGTAGTATTCCATTGTGTCTATGTACTACATCTTCTTTATTCATTCATCTGTCAATGGACATTTAGGGTTGTTTCCATGTCCTGGCTATTGTGAATACTGCTGCTATGAACATAGGGGTGCATGTATCTTTTTGAATTATAGTTTTGTCTGGATATATGTCCAGGAGTGGCATTGCTGGATCATATGGTAATTCTATTTTTAGTTTTCTGAGGAACCTCCATACTGTTTTCCACAGTGACTCCATCAACTTACATTCCCACCAACAGCATAGGAGGGTTCCCTTTTCTCCACACCCTCTCGAGCATTTGTTATTTTAGACTTTTTAATGATGGCCATTCTGATTGGTGTGAGGTGATATCTCATTGTAGGTTTTTTTTTTTTTTTTTTTTTTTTTTTTTTTTGCGGTATGCGGGCTTCTCACTGTTGTGGCCTCTCCCGTTGCGGAGCACAGGCTCCGGACGCGAAGGCACAGCGGCCCTGGCTCACAGACCCAGCCGCTCTGCGGCATATAGGATCTTCCCATACCGGGGCACGAACCCGTGTCCCCTGCATTGGCAGGCGGACTCTCAACCACTGCGCCACCAGGGAAGCCCCTCATTGGAGTTTTGATTTGCATTTCTCTAATAATTAGTGATGTTGAACATCTTTTCATGTGCCTATTGGCCATCTGTATGTCTTCTTTGGAGAAATGTCTATTTAGGTCTTCTGCCCATTTTTGGATTGCATTGTTTGTTTTTCTGTTGTTGAGTTGTATGAGCTGTTTGTATATTTTGGAAAGTAAGCCCTTGTTGGTCACATCGTTTGCAAATATTTTCTCCTGTTCTATAGGTTGTCTTTTCATTTTTGTGACAGTCTGTTGTGGCTGTCCACACATGGTTTTTGTGACTGATGTCACTCAGAGCATCTTGTAAATCCTAGGGCTTCCTGGAAGACCGTTGCCAATTTCATGCAACTATCATCTGTCATTCGTAAGGTGTAGGAGTTGTAGAGTTCCTCAACTTATAAAACGTACCTGGCATTTTTTAATGCTGTAATGAAAGTACTTGTAACAAGTTATCCTCGCCTAGGACCTTGAAGTTGCAAGTCATTGGATCTTTAAGGACAAATCTTTAAGTTTCTTATTTTTGTAGCACAAGGCAAGTAAATTTCCCTTTTTTAAACTTGAGAGAGATCCCTTTCTGAATAGATTCAGTCCACAGAACTTAACATGGCGACCATTTCCTATCATGGACAAGAGGCCTTGGATATTTATGACTTTGCAGCCTGAGAGCCTCAGGGGCTGAGATGGGTCACTCCAAGAGGACTCTCTAAGCCACAGCAGCTGGCCCCTCTGAACGGGATGGAAGACAAACAGAGGGGATCTCCTGAGCTTGGCCAGGAGCCAGGGGACTTCAGCCAAAGTTCAGGAAAGTCTGAAGAAGAGCCCGGGGGGGTGGGGAGGGGACTCCCAGCTGCAGGGGCCCCGCCCTCCCTGCCCCAACACTTGAAAAGACTCGGTCCCTCAATAAGAGAATGTAACTCACTTTACAGAATGTATAATCCAGTGTTGAATAAATTTGTTCCATTAGGCTGTCTGAAGTATGTTAATTCTTCATCACAGGGCAAGGTGTCAAGATTTAAGCACTAGGCTAGTTTAGGCAACAGCTGCTTAAATTGTGGCTTTAACTATCAGAATAGTCAATCATAAACTATCTCAGACAAAATTTCAATATGGAATTTTCATTTGGTATATTAAATTGTAGATTTATTGAATATTAATTATTAAATTAAGTAAAATATTCATTTAGAATATTTAGATGGCATTTAGATGGTAAGAAAGACTGGCTCACTATTTGAGTCAGTCTTAGGAAACAATATATGCTAAGAAGTGCGTTTAAATTTTTTAAATTATAAATGTAATATATGTTCATTATTGAAGACACATAAAAAAATGAAGAAATAATTCATCTTACTACTTGGAGATAAGCATTGTTATCAAGTTGTGTGTTTCTCTCTGGAATTGTTTCTATGGAATATATGTTAAAATTCCTATTATTATTATTATAGAATTGAGATCATACTATACATACAATTTGGTATTCTACTCATGTCACTTAACATTACTATGAGATAATAGAAATATATATATATATATATATATATATATATAGGTCTCTGCCCTTGGCTCCTAACAAAGGCTTCCTGAAACCCTTGTAGTTTCCTGGGTGATAGGAGTGTCTTTTGTTCTAATGAAGCACCTTTGGGTAGACTCCTGGATGAGGGCTGGTCACCAGAAAAAACAAGACATGATTAGGAGCTTGGAATCTACAGCCCTACCCCCCAGTCTCTTGAGAAGGAAGAGGGACTGAAAATATAGTTAATAATCGATCATGCCTACGTGATGAAGCTTCCATAAAATTCCCACTAGTATGGGGTCTGGAGAGCTTCCAGGCTGGTGAACACACCCACACCAGGAGGGGGGACACATCCCAGCTCCACGAGGACAGAAGCTCGTGTGGTCCAGACCCTCCCAGGCCTCACCCTCTGCATCTCTTCACCTGGCTGTTCATCTGCATCCTTTATCAAATCCTTTAGTAAAGTGGTAAATTTAAGTGTTTCCCTGAGTTCTGTGAGCCACGCTAGCAAATTAATAGAACCTGAGGAGAGGGTTGTCGGAATCTCCAGTTTGTAGCCAAAGGAGATAGAAGTTGTGGGTAACCTGACGACCTACTGCTTGTGACTGGCATCTGAAGTGGATGGGAGTGGTTTTGGGGAAATGAGCCCCTAACCTGTGGGATCTAACATTAGTGTCAGAAGTGAGTTAAATTGTTGCTTGTTGCAGGGGGAAAACCTCCACACATTTGATTACTAGAAGTGTCAGAAGTGAAGCTATGTGAGTGTGGTAACTGTGTGAGAGTCAAGGAGACATACACAGAAGGAGAGTTGTAGGTTTTTCCTTTGCAATTATGGAAGATTTCCCATTTCATTGAATGGTTTTCAAAATACAATTTTAAGTTGCATAATATTCCATATGTATACTAATTTATGTAACACCCTTCTATTTTTGGACATTTAAATTGCTTCAATTCTTTACTATCGTAAGTAATCCTGAAAAAAAATTCCGTAAATGTTAAGTTTTTGTGAACATCCTTAATTTTATGTTTACATTAAATTCCAAGAAGTACAATTTCCAGGTCATGGATACACATACTTTTAAGGTGTTTTATGCATATTGCTAAACTGAACTCTGAAAGTTTCAATAACTTACACTCCTACCAGCTGGACATGTTGATGACCACAGGAATGGCTTTTTAAAAACTGAACGTGTAAAAGTACGCTACAAGTAAACTCTAAATATGCGGGAGAGTTATATATGACTCTCTATTCATTTCATAAATAACTTTTTTTTTCTCCAAAGGTGTCAGGAAGATAGAAGGACCTTTTGACAAAGTGGTAAGAGGGCCAGACCTTCTAATTGTTTTTTAATCTTTCAAAACTTGTTTCTTCATCAATAATGTGAGCAAAATAATACTTGCCCTGCCAAACACAGAGTGTTTTGTGAGGATACTATGAGATGATACATATAAACATGCTTTGAATACTATAATGTCATACAGGTGGAAGGTAGTACTTTTATTGGTCATTACTGATATGTGGACAGACTTGATACATGTCATTAGACTTTTAAAAGTATCAATAAATTTTTAATATCTTACGTTAACCTTAATATACATAATTTTCTCCATTTTAAAACTCAGATGATCCAAAAAGTAATTTTTTGTCAATTTTCTTTTGTTTATTTGAAACTAGAAAAACAATGATTTTGCCACATATGCAATTATTGTTCAGTTGCCAATTCCACTAACTAGGTTTGTGTCAGAAAAGGAAAAATTACCATAGAAACAAAATTGTCTATTAGGGTTTTCTGTTTAATCTAAAAATATTTGGCATGGGTACAACAAATTTAAGTGCATTCTCAACTTGCTTAAACCAATGCCTTTTTCAAAGTTATTCCCATGGGTTTTCATTAAAAAGACCGTTTGAAGATCAGTTTGAATAATTATGACCAAATGAAACACAAAGCCAAGGATAGAACTAGTATGCAGTGGGAACTTGGTGAACCTAAAACTTGCACCTATTGTGAGCCTTCATAAGGAGGAAGAATAAGGAGGGAGGAAGGACTGGGACAGAAAGGAGGAAAGGATAACTTAAGAAAAACACTGAATTTCTAACAAGGCTTGCAAAGCACCCTATGACTTGGGCCCCTGAGGACTTGAGCTCAGTTCATTAGGACTTTAGCCCATTCCTCTACCACTATTACTCCCAGTAATTCTGGTTATTGCACTTGGCCAAGGGCTTCAATTTTTTACGGCATTCAGTTTCAGCCCTTGCATTTTATTGGACGTCATTGTTTGCAGTGTGTCTTTGCTAAAGAACTTAGGGAATAATTTGTAGGAGGAGGAACTGGCACAGAGAGGGAGAGATAGCAGGAAAGGAGAAAATAAATCTTTTCTCATTTTTAAATTGCCCACAAAATAATAAAAGGTAAACAGACCTTACGGAGTCATTTAGTACAATCCTTCTTCATCTTAAAGTGGAAGAAACAGGTGTAGGTGACACAGATAAACCAATGGCCGAGCCAGGAAAATAACCAATTTCATAACCAATTCCATACTCTTCCCATGGCACTATGTCTCTCTCCCTCTCCCCCACCCTCTCTCTCCCCACCCCATCTTATTTTAGTCCTAAAACCTAAAACCGAGGATCATTTGTAGTCAAAGAGAACAATGCTGCTGTCAACACAAATCGTGATCGCTCAGATTTTTCTTGGTAAGTTAGAGTCTATGCTATAAAATAAAAATATAATAATTTAAATTGCAACTTGGCAGCCTGTGCAGCGTGTTCACATCCATTATCTCATTTGATCCCTACAAAAACCCTTTGAGGCAAGACAAGGAAGGTACTATTGACCCCATTTTAAGAGCGAGCGGTTAAAACCCAGAGACGTTCAATGACTGACGTAAGATCATTTAGAGTCAGGAAGGAGACAGAACTCTAACGCTATTCCTACATTTGATATCAAAGAGGGAGTTTCCTCAGAAAACACTAACTGGTCTTGATCCTCTTGCCTAGGGATTCTCTATCCCAGGGTACCCCGCACTAGTTTAATGAAGTTTGGAACTAACCACTCACTGAGGGTACTCCTATTTTGCATCTAGTTCTCACCTTTAAAAGCGCAATTTCCTACCACTTCCCTCGGTCCTGATCCTTATTTAGGCTCCTATTTTTCTCTGTCAGTTTTGGCTTCCTCGTCTCGCTCCAAAGCTCCACCCTCTCCAAAGAAGTAGCGTCCTCGGTATCCAAGGAAACCACACAGCCTTGCCCATCTTTCGCCTTCCACGCTTTCCATTGGCCAGTTGGATTCTGGTGTGTTTTTTTTCCCCCCCCTGTCCCTCCAATGGATAATTGGCTAGAGGGAAGGAGCGCTTGCCTTCCGAGTCCCGTGTAACCCCTGCTCTTACTAGCCTTAACAACCTTGCGCATTGCCTCTTGGGAAATGTAGTTTCTAAGCCGCCAGAGCCCTTCGACGTCTGACTCCATTAGAACTACCTATCCCACCGGCCTTTGCGAAAGGGGCGGGAGTAGGCGAGGAGTCAGGGTCAGGGTGGATACTTAAAGCTTTGAAATTCCAATTTGCCGCCGAGGCGTGCGTAGCTGAGGTTTAAATTGCTGAACGGAGTGAGCAGTCTTGCTGTTGCCTCAGCACACCCTCTCAAATGTCTCCCTTTTGACTTGCGCCGGCACAGAGGCCAAGTCGACTGGCCGTGGCGAGACTAGCCTGTGGCTGAGGTGATCTGAGGGAGCGTGAGAGCACGCCATGTTCGTCCCCTACTCGGGATGGGGGCTGGGCTGCCTCCGGCTATGTCTGCGCCGAGTGTGGGCCAGCGAGGTCGCGGGGCGCTGTGCGTGCGGGGCCTGTCAGGTTCGGCTGTACGGTTCAGGTGGGTCCCGGCCCGACGTCTCTCGGTCTGGTCCCGCGCGCCGGACTCTGAAGGAGTGGGCGCTTCTGGTGAGCCCTTTCGGCCGGCTGCGGATGCGGCTCCCGTGCTCCCTAGCCGTGAGGCCCCTGGACCCTCTTACCTACCCGGATGGCGACCGCGTACTGGTGGCGGTGAGCGGAGTGGAGGGTGGGGCCGTGGCCAGCCTGCAGGTGAGGTACGACGAGGCGCAGAAGGAGGTGGCCATCGTGTCCGACGTCATCGACCCCCAGGCGTCCGTGGAAGTGAACGCGCCCCTGAAGTTTGGCAAGTGAAGTTTAAACGGGCTTGGGTCCCAGGGCACATCCAGTGAATTTATAGAATTAGGCCGACGTGCGTTTTTAATTGGTCCCTTTGGATCTGACTTTCCAACCTAATTTACAATTTACGCCTTCGGAGGTTGCCTCTTTTTTTCTGCTGTGCTTTGGGTTTCTGGGCAGTAGTTAGGAATTAGGTTCTCAATTACAGCAATTTTATAAATTGAACGGAAACATGATTTGGAATAATCTAAGCCGAATAACATTTGTGGAGCCCCTTCTGTTCTCCTTTGGCACTTTGTTCCTATTTGTGTCACTGCACTTTGTCGGTAACAATGTGGTGTATTTTCCAGGGTTAAAGTATCTTGATAATCCACTCAGTGGCATGGCAGACCATCCGCGTTTCCCCTTGCTCACTGCCTGGCGTCTGTCCCCAAACAGCCTTGTCTATAGCATGTTCCATCGAACCTCGACCAGGTGTTTGGTTTCTGATAGGCACCCGGCTTCTTACTGAAAACGTCACCACTCATTTTGGCCTAAGTAAATTTTCTTTGAGTAGCAGGCCATGAAGAAAAACACATAGTAAGATTGCCTGGGAAACTTCAACTGATAATGGCTGCCAGATATATTTCCTAGGTATTTGGATTCCATGTTATTTCTCACATGGAAACGACTGTGTACGCAGCGCTTTTCTAGGAGAGTCTTCCCTGGCTCTCCGACTTCCCGGGACTGAAGGACGATACTAATGAAGATCGTAATAGCAACTAACACTTCTAAGATAATCGTTTCCAATCCTTACAGTTGCACTGTATTATAGACACTTATTGTCACCATTTAAGATGAGGGAATTGAGATACAGCAAGTTTCATATACTAAGTGTTTATTGTGGGTGAACAAGTAGAAGAAATCCGTGCCTTCATGAAATTTAATTTGTCGTGGGGTTAGATCAAGAAATATGCCTATTTTCTCTCAGATATAAAGTGGTGGAGCTGAGATTTGAACTGACTGGGGTCTGCTGAACCACTATGCCTTACTGCTTCTCAACTTTTTTTTAACTAGCCTAGGTGAATAAGAGACCCTGATCTCAAAGTGTTAACAGTCTGGGGTGGGGAGGAAGATTTGCCAATGTATTATGTAGTACAAAATCGACTGAGTATTGAAATAGAGATAAGCAAAATTTTATGGCAGCACAGATAAAAATGGAACTACCCAAACCTTATTATTTGCTGATTTCTCTTTTTAGAGCCAGAATCTCATTTCCAATTTAGTGTTAACATGTGGCTATTCCACAGGCCCCTCAAATCAACATAATTCAGTTTTACTCATACTTACTCGTGTTCCTCCAGTTCGTCTATAACTGTTTCAGTGAATGAGTGAGTGTAGCATTACTACCACTCAGTATCTAGCCTTAACTTCTCTACCCACCTACTGAGGCTAGAGTATATTTAGAATTTGTTTTCTTCTCCCCATGCCTATCATTACTGCTTGAGATCAAACCTTAATTTGTAACACTACTTAACTGGCTGAAAGTTTTTCAGTTGCATTTGCATCCATGTAAGTATGGGGTAAAATTGTCTTTTTATGTATTTTATATTAATCCCAACCAAAATATTGCCTTTATAGAGACTGCCATATACTCAACTGTAGAAATTGATTTTTATGTCATGACTATTGGAATTGTAGTGCTAAGACCCCAGTAGTTTGTGTTTGGGGCAGCATTAATTCTCTCATCTGGTTTAAGGGAAATCATCAATATTTATTTGAACTGGGTATTAAATATCAGTGTTTTAAAGATTTTTAATTTTTATACGGAGACACCTAAGGTTACACCTTGTATTGAATTTAAAGTTAAACTTTAAAGCTAAGTATGGCTTATTTGCCAGACTTTCTTCATATATATCACTGTTATTTATCCACAATTTTGAGGTTTTAATATTATTCAGTACTAGATTTTTCAAAGTTGTTCCCACTTTTTATTACTTCAAATACCTTGTGATATAGCTGCATGATAATATCTTCATTTTTTACATATGAAAGGTTAGAGGTAGGATTTGAAAACCAAACTCATGGTCATATATACTGATCCATGCTACTCCTGCAGTAGGCTTTTAACTTGGGGGAAGTTTGGGAACAAATCTTTAAACTTTCATGAATATAGAAGAGAATAAGCTAACTGACTTATCCAGTTCACCATAGTGACTTGTTAACTTGCTGCACTCTTACTCAAATCTGTGTTTGTGTATTTCCTCAGTGGCGAAGAGGCTTCTATGATCTTCTATAAGAACTGGAATCTTTGACCTGCTTTACTTATCTCCTATGTTACTTTCTCTCTTTAAATGATATCCGCCAACAGAAATAACTGCTTTTTAAAAACTGGTAGAAAAGGGCTTTACATTTGGTCCTGTTGCTGTGGTGGAGATCCCTTACCTTTAGAGAGAGTCTGCAGACAGCTGTGTTCTTTCCAGGATTCAGTAAACTGAGGAGCTGGATTTCTGCGGGACACTGAAATGCTTTGGAGCTCATTAACCGTAGTACTAACTTGGTTTTTCTTTTTTTCATTTCTAGATTTGAATATCAAGTCATCAGGGTCTGGCTGTGTAAAAGTCCAAAATATTGAGTGTGATAATTGCAAAATTGAAACGGAACAGGGGACCAGCATCTTACAGTCAGTTAAGGTAGAAATATTTTTCTAATTTTGTTTCAACGTTATTTTTTAAAACACCTTAAACTATGAACTGCGGTATCAAATTAAGGTTATTATTTGAGCATCATTTATTGGAAATATTGAGTATCATTTATTCATCACTCAGAAATTCCTGGCAAAAAGTTTGTCAGTTCTTTTATGAAAGTATAGAGGTTGTAGCAACTTTGAAGGTTTTTGTCATGTTCCTTTTAGATTTCATTTCAAAGTGTACAAGTGATACTAATAATACATTCTTAGTATTCTCAGATTTTACTAAGTTTAAGAAATTTTAGTTTTAACGAATGATTGTCTTCCATTTATTAAGGAGTAAGGAAAAGTCGTTAAGCATTATAAATTTGCTTAAAATATTAAATTAATCACATTTTTAATGTACCAGGTAGTTCATTACTTAAGGATTAAGTAGGTATTTGTGCTAAACAGCAAATGATTCGTCTCACTTTGTAACAACGCTTTTATATTTAATTTTCTTAAAATTAGATTGGTCTCAGCTCTAAATGATTTCAAATACATCTCTGATAAGTTCTAGCTTATTGTTACTACTGATACTACTTACACTTGCATATTCAAAACTCAATACTTTTTTTTTTTGCGGTACGCGGGCCTCTCACTGTTGTGGCCTCTCCCGTTGCGGAGCACAGGCTCCAGACACTCAGGCTCAGCGGCCGTGGCTCACGGGCCCAGCTGCTCCACGGCATGTGGGATCTTCCTGGACCAGGGCACGAACTCGTGTCCCCTGCATCGGCAGGCGGACTCTCAACCACTGCACTACCAGGGAAGCCCCAAAACTCAATACTTTTGTGAACTTTGGTGGTATGTAACTTTGTTGAAGTCAGTCATCTTTGCTTCATAATTGCAAAACATTTTCATTTTTAGATGCATAAACAGTAATTAGTATGATTAATTGGATGCATTTAAAAATTTTTACATTATTTGTTTTGTCCCAGCCACTTTTATTTGCACACCTACCTTTGGCATGTCTTCACATGTGAACCATTTCAGTAAATTTAGTTGCACAGGGACTTCCCTGGTGGTCCAGTGGTTAAGACTCCATGCTCCCAATGCAGGGGGCCTGGGTTTGATCCCTGGTCAGGGAACTAGATCCTGCATGCCGCAACTGAAAGAGCCTGCATGCCGCAATGAAGATCCCACGTGCCACAACTAAGACCCGGCGCAGCCAAAAAAATAAGAAAAATTTAGTTGCACAAATATCAAAAAAGATTAAAGAATACTATTACATATCCTTTTGGAAAAATGAGATGGTTCCAGTTCTTGTAAAAGATTGCACAATGAAGTTTTCATGTTGAATGACTATAAATGGATGAGAATACCATGGTTCCTTTTTGTCCTTATAAATATATTGGTCACTCATCAATGCCTGAATTTCAGAAATTCATCTAGAATATTGTTCTCTGGAGACTCAGAGTCTTAGATTTTCAATTTCACAGCCAAAATTAGAAGCTACTGTACTGCTGTCTGTCTCTTTGCAATCATCTTTTGATCCATCTGATAATTCTGAAAGATCTATTTTGTCAGTTTTCTTTTTTCTGCCATTATGTGCATAAAATGAAAAATGATTTCTCAACTTTGGCACTGTTGACATTTTGGGCTGGATAATTCTTTGTTGTCAGGGGCTGACCTATGCACTGTGGGATGGTTAGCAGTATTTCTGGCTTCTATCAACTAAGTGCCAAGAAACACACTCCTCACTTAGGGCAATGAAAAATATCTCCACACATTGCCAAATGTCCTCTGGGGGACAAAAATCACCTTTAGTTGAGAACCACCATTTGAAGCAAGTTCATCATTCTTCTGTTGTCTTATTCTTTTAGACATTTTCTAGCATAGTTAGGAATAATTGACAAATAATAATGAAATAACTGCTAGGATAATGAAATAGCAAAATGTTATGAGACATATGAAAAATAAGAATACTAAGATCCCATAATGTATTTGAGATTTACAAAGGAGTTCAGTGAACCATTATGGTAATTTTAAGATAGAATGAGTTTTATTCTATTTAAAAAATGAGTAAATTTTCTATTTATTCTTTGGGAGACCTCTAAGGAAGAATAAAGGTCATGAAATATCAGTCCTGCAAATAGAATAGCTCAAAAAAGAAATTCAAGAATTAGAATTGGGTCCGTTGAATCTTAATGGTAGTTAGGAGAATTAAGAGGTAAGAGAATTATTCTTGAGATCTTAGGATTTAACTGACTTAAATTCAGAATGGGAATGCTCCGTGAAATATCTGGTTTGGTTTTTTTTGTTTGTTTTTTTGTTTTGCGGTACGCGGACCTCTCACCGTTGTGGCCTCTCCTGCCGCGGAGCACAGGCTCCAGACGCGCAAGCTCAGTGGCCATGGCTCATGGGTCCAGCCGCTCCGCGGCATGCGGGAACCTCCTGGACCGGGGCACGAACCCACGTCCCCTGCATCTGCAGGCGGACTACCAACCACTGGGCCACCAGGGAAGCCCTAAGTTTTAAATATGATACAATATCATTATCTCTAATTAGTGATCACCTATTAATGTAAGTTTCTCTTCCACTCATTTTAAGGATTTGAAATATATTTGATCTATGTTATAAGATGTTTATAGCAATAATAACAGCTACTGTTTACTGAGTCCTTATTATGTACCCAGAAATGTAGCTAAGGCTTCATTTAATTCTTTTTATCAAGGAAGAAACTGTGAGCTACCAAGAGATTAAGGAACTCATTTAGGTTCCCACAGCTAATAAATTGAGCTAAGATTTGAACTTGGGTCTTTCTGCATTCCAAGCTCATGCTCTTTCCACCTTTCCTTATTGTCTAAGCAAAATGTCTGGCAGTACTAACTCACTGAATGCCACATATTTGCATTTAAAAAAAATGCAACAGTAATAGTTTATATTACACTAAATAGCTTCTGATTTATTTAAACATTTTAACTACTTTGTTTTGCATATTGAGGCAGGAGATATATGGGCCCCAGGGTAAGCAGCTGGAGTTCATTCCCTGTGGCCAGAAACTTCAAAATATCAATAGCAGGACAATGGAGAGAGGAGGCTGGGCCCTGCCCAGATAAGAGATAAAAGACCACATATTCCTAAAGTCAAGGAGACCTTCCCGACTACACATGCCCAGAAAGGCTTCTTGGAGGTCCAAAAGGGAGGGGGCACCGCCTCAGAGTAAGTGACGTCAGCTATGCATAGGCCTCTTTGCTAGAATCCATCTTGGCTGAGAGATGCGTGCACGCACATACATGGGGAGGATCCTGAGATATACCAAATACGGACTCAGAGCCAGGCAAAGCAAGATGATTGGTCAAAGGAAACCTGGAAGAAATGCCCCATAAAAGTGATTCAAACTACCACAAGGGGGCAACTCTCTCTCTGAGCCCACCCATGTGTCTATCCACAAGAACTGTACTTTTTCCTCCTAATAAACACTTTACTTGCTTCACTACTTTCTGTCTCTATGTGAAAATTCACCTCTACACAGCTGACAGTCTAGGGCCTTGTCATCGGCCACTGGTCCCCAGTGGTCTAGTGGCTAGGATTCAGAGCTCTCACTGCTGCTACCTGACTTCAGTCTCTGGCAGGGAACTGAAATCTTGCTGCAGGCCGAGGCCACCCAAGATCAATATGTTTTTAAATTTTATAATCTACTTTACATTTTTTGAAATTAGATGAGCTTTGAACTTAATGATAGCTATTAACATTTTTGTGCTTTAGACCTCTTTGAAAATATGATGATTGTTTCCTTAGAAAAAATGCACACATATGAAATTTTGCTTACTGTTTCCTAAGTTTCACAGACTCTCTAGAATGTTGTGTAAACTTGGTTAAGAACTCCTGATTTAAATAAAATAACAGTTGTTGTGGAGATACTTTTTTCTAAAGTTCGTCAGTTACTTGTCTTCTTGATAAAGACTGTATTAAATACAGTTTGACTCTGACTCATGTTTCTATGGGCATGAAGTCTACCATGCTGTAATATAGATAAACTTTTTAAGAATGATTCATTTTGCCCTTTTCACCGAATTTTTTGAACTTCATTCCTGGGCCATTTTACCCAAGGTTTTACTGTTTTTCCCCCTGAGTAAAGCAACCAGAAGGTATATGGTTGTTTTGTATTTTTTTCCCCACTTTTTAGATACATCTCTACCTTTGCTGGTTATGATATTGGTGGGTTTGCTTTTGCTATTTTTCTTCTTCTGGTATTTACCTATTCTTTTTCTCTTTATAGATGTGTTAGAACTGAAGACTTATGCAAATATTAAGGTGAAGTCAGCTACCCTAAAAAAATAGACCAAACATCTAATGGCTCACACACAGCTCTAGTTTATTTCTCATTTGTGTCCAAGTGTGTGGGTGACTCGTTTCTATTCAGGTATTGTAGGTTCCCGTCCTCTTCTGGCTCTGCTGTCTGTTAGAGCCTTATTGTAATATACATTCACCTGGTGGGAGGGTCAGAGCACAGAGAACGCACATTAGTTCTTCTAAAAGCTCCAGCCTGGAAACTGCACATGACATTTCTGTTTATGTTCTATTGGCAAGAACTGAGCAGCACCTAAGAGATAAGGGAAGCTGGAAAACATTGTCTCTTCATGGGCCCAGCTACACTCTGTACTTTGGGAAAAAGTGGATTTTTGTGGACCTATCATAGTTTCTGCCACACTTGCCAAGTGTGAAATCAAGTGTTACATACACACACATTTTTCTTTTATCTAGCAGAGGAGGCTAACTGTAACTGTTATTTTCTTAGAGACATTTTCATTTAGTTCCAGTTTCTGGGCTGTGTTGTACTAGAAAGTTTAACAGTCAGTGGGTTGTTTTCCTAAGTGAGAATATATACTTCTTCAGGTGACTCCAGCAATAAGAGTGTAGGATTTGAAATCATACAGAGCTTGATTCTGTTAGTTTAGATTTTGTTGTTTTCTAATGTGTCACCTGATAAGGTTGTTTAACCTTTCTCATTCTTGGATTCCTTCCTCTGTAAAATGGGAAAAATATAATACTCATCTCTGAATTGTGAGAATTAAATGTTAGTTCATGTAAAGTAGTGAACGTTGTTATTTGGTACAAAGAAAATGCCAAGTAAGTAATAAATATTACTGTTATTAATGATGAATATTAATAATGATGAACAGTGATTATTGTTGTCATCCTCATCATGATTTATGTTTAGTTAGCCATTGTGATCTTTGATTCCCAACCCTTTCTTCAGTGAAGCTACCAGAACACCAAAGTATCTTTTTTCCTGAGTCCAAGAAGCTTTATTTAATCACTTTAACAGCAGTTGACACTCTTTTCTCACTGATGTTATTATTCCAAACAGTGCATTTCTATTCATTTCTACTTCCTCTTTTACTGCTTTATTATTATTTTAAAAGAAATGTATAAAATGTTGGAACATTTTTTATTAGTATAAGTCAAATTTATTGTCTCTTTTTCTATGTGTGAATTTTTGTATTTGTCTTTCAGAGTCAAAAATTACATATTCAAACAAAAGGAGGTAAAGTGATCTGCCTGGGAACAGTTTATGGAAATATAGATATTCATGCATCAGATAAAAGTGTAAGATTGTAATTTTCTTTTTTAGTACTTGCTATTTTGCATCTGGTTGGCTCACACAGTGGGTAGATTCTACAAAATTTGTGGCAAAACATTCCCTTTTTAATGCATTTGAGTTCATTAGTAAATTGAAATTTGAACTGAGATGATTAAATATTATACAATTTAATTTTAAATTTGTGATTTAATACTTTTGATAGATATTTAGTTACTTATTTGGAATCAATAACATCTTTTTTTAACTTTTATTTTTTTTTAAGTTTTTTTTTTTTTGATGTGAACCATTTTTAAAGTCTATTGAATTTGTTACAATATTGCTCCTGTTTTATGATTTGTTTTTTTGGCTGTGAGGCATGTGGGATCTTAGCTTCCTGACCAGGGATTGAACCCACACCCCCTGCATTGGAAGGTGAAGTCTTAACCACTGGACCACCAGGGAACTCCCTCAATAACATCTTTAAATTCTTAATATTTCTTTAGAATTTTTTTTGTATTGAAGTATAGTTGATTTACAGTGTTGTGTTAATTTCTGCTGTACAGCAAAGTGACTCAGTTATACACACATATACATTCTTTTTTATACTCTTTTCCATTATGGTTTATCCCAGGATATTGAATATAGTTACCTGTGCTATACAGTAGGACCTTGTTGTTTATCCATTCTATATGTAATAGTTTGTGTACTAACCCCAAACTCCCAGTTCATCCCTTGCAAATACTTAATATTGAATTCTAATTCTGAAGAGATTTTAATCTTAATGATCATGGGTTAAAATCAGTCATTACATAATACCAAAATAACTGGGATTAAATTTTTCTTATTGTTAGGTTTATTTGAGTATTTTTTCTGAGACCTGTTTATTTTGCCTTTAGGCAATTTTAGGAGTTTCAAAACTCAACTTTCTTCAGTGTTTTCCACAAGATGGCACCATTAGACAGCATTACTGTTCTCCAAAAGCTTTTATTAGCCATAGGAACTTTGATTGTTATAAGACAGTTTGCATTTTTTCAGTCAACTTTTGTTGCTTTCTGTGGTTTAGCATAGTATTAAGAATAAAGGTATAATTTTGTAGTATAAATTGTCACAATTTTTTAGCATGATCAGTAATGTTTTAAATCTTTTAGAAAGGTCTAAGCCACCTTTTATTTTACAGTTAGACAATTTGCAAGGATTCTTTGGTCATAAATTTGTTCAATTCCATACTCGGCTGTATTCTCAGATAATTGGTGGGGAGGAATTGTATCTTATATATAGATTATTGTTGGCATAATTAAACAAGGTAGGTTATAACAGTAATTGTTCTACTATTGTCACTTTTATTTTCCATCACCTTTCTCTTAAAACCTGTGAGAGACTGTTTAAACCTAAATATTCAAATTTATCTTTTTAAAAAGTGTTGAAAGACACTGCCTGGCTTTATGTGGCAGCCGTTTTGAGACAGCATTTAGTTTCACCTCTCTGATTGTTGTGGTCTTGGAGGTGCAAAAGGGAAATTGGACAACTGCAGTTGCAGAATATTGCATATTGATGTTCACATGTAACTATCAAAGAAGAATTTAAATCATCTTAATTATTTTCTATTTTTAATATTTTGACCACTATTTCCACTCGTTATTTATCCTCTCAACTTTCATGGTTTATTGAATATTCATTTATTCCTACTTTCTGTTATACTCTTTTGTTTCCTGCCTGATGGAGTTTTGTGTTATACTAAAGAATCAGTTTTTTTTTTTTTTTTTTTTTTTTGCGGTACGCGGGCCTCCCACTGCCGTGGCCTCTCCCGTTGCGGAGCACAGGCTCCGGACACACAGGCTCCGCGGCCATGGCCCGCGGGCCCAGCCGCTCCGCGGCATGTGGGATCCTCCGGGATCGGGGCACGAACCCGTGTCCCCTGCATCGGCAGGCGGACTCTCAACCACTGCGCCACCAGGGAAGCCCTAAAGAATCAGTTTTGATATTTCTTTCTATTTACATTATGCATAGTGTTAATTTTTAAGGCGTATTTCTAAGTTTGTGGGGTTTTATATAAAATAAATTCTTATGAAATATGTTAACTTTTAATATACAACTTCCATAGAAATGTGTTTTGGATATTTGAGAGGCAGCATAGTGAATTCGTTTAGAGCACATAATTGAGAACCAGAGTACCTGGGTTTGAATCCTGGCTCAGCCACTTACTAAGCTCTTTAATTTCAGATGAGTTATTTAACCTCTATGTGTCTTGGTTTTCTGGAAAATAGAATACTGGTAATGACATTAACTCACACTGGTTGTTATGAGGATTAAATGAGTTAATGCATAATACAGATAAGGTACTTAAGATAATGTCTTGCATAGCTAACTCCATTATAGTGACTATAATGATGATGATAAAGGTAAATAAAACACAGGAAAGGTAATTTGGCCAGTCCTAGACCTACCAGTTAACTTTACTGAGACTCTGTTTCATTATTCATAAAATAGGGATGGTATTGTGTGTTTTTTCTGCTCAACAAGATTGTGAGAATCAAGTGAGCATTATAAACACTTAATAGTATATTCTTTATGTATCATTTTATATGGAATGGCTGTTTTTAAATTGTATCCTTAATTTCAGTATCCTAAGTTTGATACAGACAAGGTAGAAATCCATTGTGTGAATGGATTGTTGAATGAATGATTGTAGAATGAATTGATAATATAGTTATCAGTTGACCTTTCTTTCTTAGTTTGGGCTACAAGGCCACAGTTTTTCCTTAAAACTTCATTTTCATTTTATGATGTTGCTTTATAATAACTAAACTTTATGAAAAAAATTTCCTCTTGTGTAGAAAAGCAAATTAATTTATAGCAGTATCTCCCTAAGAAAGGTATTTTTGGATCTACTTTTTGTTCTTTCTTTAAATATCTACTTCACTTAATAAGCAAGTACAGTTTAATCTATTTTTTTGAGTGTTTGTTCCATTAGCATTAGTAACTATAAATAAGATCCTCAATATTTTGCTGTAAACTATGGTGTCCTAAGTTTAATTGTTCTAGTTAGTATCTGATATAGTACATTATATATGGCCCTTAGTGAATTTTCTATTTCTTTGAAATTAATTTTACGGATTGATTGGTTAAAATAGCTATATTATTGTGATGCGGAGTGTTGTACTTTTGCTTGCTTTCATTTAGTTTGGTGGGGCAGGGGAGGATACTTTTTAGCTTCCTACAGGGTAAGATATTTAGTGTTTAATGAACAAAGTAAATCCTTGGCATTTTCCTGATACTCATAAGGAGTGTCTTAAAAGCTTTATTTGGTTGTGAGGAGAGTCTAATCAAAAATTCCCCCTTGCCAATTCAATTAAGTTTCAAATATTCTTTCAACATTTATCTTTTGATATTCCCTAAAACAGCCTCACTATTTATAAAAAGCTAGAGTATTCAAACTTGTTGTCTGCTTTATGGAAATACTTGGAGAATTTTAAGCTATGCATAAAGCAACTTTTCATGAAGAAATTTTGTAGGTAAAGGATACATTTTTTCAGAAATTTTAAACCTTACTGTTTACACTGAGGAATGCAAAATGTGTATTCTCACAAATCTGAATGTATATCAAATATCTATCTTTCTTTGACGGATTTATTGAAACTAGATTTTTAAAAAAATCCTATGAATCCACAATTAGCTATAGCAGATAAGAAGCAATTGGGTGTATTTTATATACCTAATAAAAGTCCCTTAAAAAACAAAATTATATACTTGGAATCTGGACAGCAAAGTAATTTTAGTTTGCTTCCCATAACAACCTCTGGGTACTTTAATTTCTCTTTTCATACTTTATCTGTCTTCTAATATTTTAGTATTCTTGAAACTCAATTCTTATGCAATATTTTGAACTCAACAATTTTTGAAGGAAGTATAACGATTGAATATAATACTGATGCCAATGTGTTGAAAAACAATGATGTTCTTTCTTTAAATACCTCAGTGTAATGCTTGAATTTGACCCTGGGCAAAACTGTGGCAAGCCTTCCTAGTGATTCAGTTTTTATGTCAACAATTTTATATTAACGCTCACTTTATGCTTATAAAACATTTGTTTAAAATACTATAAAGATAATTCGGAATCCTTAATTAGATACCTTCATTTTACATTGGGCTCAATATTTGAGACATAAATGCATACTGAATTTTGTTAGAGAAGTTTAGGGATAAACACAAAAATCCTTCCATTTTGTTCAGTGGAAAGCTACTGACTAATTAGATGTAAAGTGGAAAAATTCTAGAGGTAATAGTGTATTCACTACATTAACAGATGAAATGAGAAAAATCATACGAGAATCCAATAAAATAAGATAAAGTATATGCTAGGATTTAAAACCAATTCATGAGTTAAACAGCAACAACAACAAAACAGATTTGAAATAGAAGGGAACTTCTTTAATCTAAAAAAAAGGGATCTAGAAGCTATCTATAGCAAACACCATACTTAATGATGCAATGTTGTAAGCTTTCCCTCTGAGAATAGGAATAAGATAAGGATGCTTACTTGTTATCTCATCACTTCTATTCACTGTTAAATTGGAGGCCTGAGCCAGATTGTAAGGCGGGAAAGAACAGGAAAAACAATATTAATATGAGGATTAGAAGGGAAGAAATGAAAGGATCACTTGTAAAGAATATAATTATACATGTAGAAAAATTGTTTTAATTCAGGTAGATTATTAGAATCAGTTAAGTGAGTTTAGTGAGGTTTTGGATTTAATTAAGGTCAAATACAAAAGCCAGTTAAGATAAAATGAAGTTTAAAAAGCTATCTTTTATAATAACATTTAGAAAACATCAAATAGGAATAAATTTAACAAAAGATGAAGAACTCTACATAGAAAATACAAAACATTATTAAGAGAAATTAAAGATCTAAATAAATGAAGGAATATAATGGGTCTATTCCACAGAGAAAACACTGTTGCTCATAATCTTGTAATTAGAACTGGGGGATTGAAGTCAATAAATTGACCGTGTACTGTACATATTAGTTGCCCACTAATTCTGGCTTTTTACCAGTCTTCATTTTATAATGAACTGATTTGAGTCTTTCTCTTACTAGACTGTGACCGTAGATAAACTGCAGGGAAGTTCTGTTAATGTATCTACTGAAGATGGTTTGCTGAAAGCCAAGTGTCTTTACACAGAATCGTCATTTCTATCTTCTGCTGCTGGGGATATTACATTAGGAAGTGTTCATGGTAAGGTGACAGAGGCCTAATACATCTTAGATATGCCACATGACATAAATTTTAAGAGATGACTGTTTCTTTGTAGGTGAAGGAGGATCTGCCGTTAGGAAGCTGCCCCTCTAAATAATTAATTTCAGACTAACCATCTTTTAAAAAACCCACAAAATAAAGTGACTCATGTGGTACTGAATTTTATTTTGGCAAGAAATTGAATATTATGCTGTTATACATGAAGCTAATAATAATTCTGATTTTTAATGCATTTCTTTATAGAAGGCAACAAACAACAAGGAAATATGTGCAGGGATATTCAGAGGAAAGCACAATGAAATAAAAGCAGTGTTAAAAAATAAAGATGGGTTCTGGGTGATTGCTTTTATGTTATGATGGGAAAGCTAAGGATCAAATAAATTAATGAAACATTTGTGTGGGATCTGATTATAGCAATTCAGTGATACTAATTTTGGCTGAAATGCTTTATGTGTATTAGTAGTAGCACCAGCTCCTCCCAGTGCCCTGCCATTTTCAGTTTTCTTTAATTAAAAATCATCTTGTGACTTTTAAAACATGTCTCTGCAGATATGTAATATTACTTAGTTAACTTTTGTGTTATTGAAAGAAAAGAGAATGTAATGGTGAAGTAATATGGCAAAGGGCATGCTGGTATTCAGTGTCACTCAGCATGCTTCTTAAATTCCCACATAGCAGATGATTTAAGTCCAGATGTTTTCTGAAATATGTACACATAGAATTAAGAATCTCTTATCCTGGCAAGTAGTATATACACATCTGCTAAGTGCCTTTTGGACCATTTTCCAGGAGTTATAGACAAACTTTTGCTGTACGTAGTCCACTCATTTAACTTCTATAGGAAAGCTGAATATATTTATCTACACACTTTGGTAAAACCTCCAGATTTTAGTAGTCAGCATGAATTATTAGGTGGTATTAGAAAACCTGGCTAGTGCTAACCATGCTATTTAGCAAATTGGCAGGTAGTCTTACAGTTAAAAAAAAAAATCTGAAAAAATGAGTACTTATGTGCTTGAAATAATTCTTGAACTTCAGTTTCATAGTTAAACCTCATCAACCATTCTTGTAGGGTTAAGGTATTATTTGAGTCCAAAATAAAGCAAATAGTTTTGTTAGTTATTCATCAGTTTTGTTGTTTTTTGTTTTGTTTTGTTTTGTTTACTCAGGTGTGCCTTGAATAGTTCTGGTAATTTGTAACTCCATATTTCAACAATGACTTCTATGTAAGCATTGTATTTTTTTTTTTTTTTTTGCTGTACGCGGGCCTCTCACTGTTGTGGTCTCTCCCATTGCGGAGCACAGGCTCCGGACGCGCAGGCTCAGTGGCCATGGCTCACGGGCCCAGCCGCTCCACGGCATGTGGGATCTTCCCGGACCGGGGCACGAACCCGTGTCCCCTGCATCAGCAGGCGGACTCTCAATCATTGCGCCACCAGGGAAGCCCCTAAGCATTGTATTTTTAACTGTTAATTGTAACTAAAAGTACTGTACTTAATATATTGAGTAATTTTTAGTGGAAAAGCAATTCCTTATCATGTCACATGTTGATTAACACCCATGATAAGAACAGCCCTGTTCTCTGCAGTGCTTTACACCATGTTTACATGGAATTCATTAATGTTTAAATTTTTTTGCTTTCTTTTAAGTAAGTTGAGAATTGAACTTGGTACATTAGTAGCTTACATGATAGTAAAACGGATGTACTTTTTTGAAGCAGTCCTCAAAATACTCTAGGTCTCTTTTTTTTTTTAAACATCTTTATTGGAGTATAATTGCTTTACAATGGTGTGTTAGTTTCTGCTTTATAACAAAGTGAATCAGCTGTACATATACATATATCCCCATATCCCCTCCCTCTTGCGTCACCCTCCCACCCTCCCTATCCCACCCCTCTAGGTGGTCACAAAGCACCTAGCTGATCTCCCTGTGCTATGCGGCTGCTTCCCACTAGCTATCTATTTGACATTTGGTAGTATATATAAGTCCATGCCACTCTCTGACTTCGTCCCAGCTTACCCTTTCCCTCCCCATGTCCTCAAGTCCATTCTCTACGTCTGCATCTTTATTCCTATCCTGCCCCTAGGTTCTTCAGAACAAATTTTTTTTTTTTTAGATTCCATATATATGTGTTAGCATATGGCATTTGTTTTTCTCTTTCTGACTTATTTCACTCCGTAAAATACTGTAGGTCTCTTGATTACTTACAGTGGCTGAAATGGAAACAAATTGCTAGGAATACAAGAGTTCATTCTTTAGCCTTTATAAAACCTTTTATATTTACTGACCTTTAATGTGAAGTCAGATAGCTTTCCTTCGGTGGTTTCAGTCTGAGCCAGACCTAGATCCTCTTTTGAACTGTTGTCTCTGGTTGGGATTTTGAAAGAAGACTCTGAGATGGAAATTAGAGTGTAGCAAATTTACCAGGGAGGCCTCTGGGGACCAGTGCCATACAGAGGAACAAAGCCCAGTTTCCACAGGAGAGGTTAGACTTGATAAGTCTCAACAACCCCAAAGGGGTGCTCTGAAGCTGGGATGGTCCTCAGAATTGTCTCAAGTTGGGGTGAGGGGAGATGGACCTTTATATCCCCAATCCTTAGATGCAAACTGCCCCAGAAGCACAATGATCTTGGATCAAAATGGCTCTCTTCAGATAAGGCAATTCCCTAAGAGAGCAGAGAGCTGAAGACTGTCTGCCAGCAGTATTCCCAATAGATAGGAAAATAAGCCCTGCAGTTACAGAGGGGTTCTGAATGATGGCTCATAGCACCCACTACCGTTACATTTATTCATTCGTGCAGTACATTTATTGACCACCTACTGTGTGCCAGATTTTCAGGCACCAAGGGTATGAAGTTGGGCAGGAGATGATACCTATCCTTAAAGAACTCATGGTCTAGTGGAAGGATTGAGCATCATCTTTCTTGTTTGTAATACTGGTAGAGCAGAGAGAAGTAGGAGAAGGGAAAATTTGATCCAGTTGCCACTGTAGAAGAGGTTCCATGTTGTTCAGCCCTGCTTTCTCCATGTAGTCCTTGGCCCTCACTCTGCTTGGTTTTTCAGTGGTAGTAAGTATATGAAAGAGAGATTTGAGAAAACCATCGGCATTTCTTAGTCATACTCTGTGCCTGCCTACTTTTTAAATTACCCTTAAGAGAGGCCCAAGTTTCTTGCCTCCCCCTCCTATGCCATCCCTATTTCCATCCTTGTCCTGAGGGATTATATGCACATGTTCCTTGAGTTTGGAGTGTGGAGGTGGGATGGGTACGGAAGAGCAGGCAGTGTTCTAGCCCTACATCCTAATAGGTTAGAAGATTAGAGTCATGACTGGTGGAAGGAAGTCCCTATGCTGTAGCTACTGGGATTTTAGTAGGGAGAGATACCTCCCAGGGATCATCCCAAGCTGGAACTCTGAATATATATTCCACTGAAGTCTTTGTTCTAAGTGGTGATGGTCATATAACACCAATTAGATCCATATTTTGGCTGTATTTAAATAAACTAGCTTGGGAATCTTAAAAACTTATTTTTACAGGAAAATATGTTGCTACTTTTATACATCTGACTTACAGAAAACAAATTCATAGAATATACACATTCTAAGACCTGCCTGTTCAGGATTTATTTAGTTTGGCTTCTTTTTCTTTTTTTTAATGTAAATTTATTACTATTTTATTTATTTATTTATTTTTGGCTGCATTGAGTTTTCGTTGCTGCGCGTGGGCTTCTCATTGCAGTGGCTTTTCTTGTTGCAGAGCACGGGCTCTAGGCGCAAGGGCTTCAGTAGTTGTGCCTCGTGGGCTCTAGAGCACAGGCTCAGTGGTTGTGGTGCACGGGCTTAGTTGCTCTGCGGGATGTGGGATCTTTCCAGACCAGGGCTTGAACCCATGTCCCCTGCATTGGCAGGTGGATTCTTAACCACTGCACCACCAGGGAAGTCCAAGTTTGGCTTCTTTCTCTTAAGGTAGATTTTTTTAAAACCCAACATACAGATGTTGTAAAAAGCCATTTGTACCACAAATATGATGACAATAACTGTCTTTTTCATAGATTCACCGGGTATATGAGTTTGGAGCCCTTGTGTTAATAGGTTGGGGGTGGTTGTTTGAAAGCATGTTGAAAGCAAACATGTATTGAGTGCCTAAGTGAGCCAGCCCATTTTATTTAATGGATAATTGGCTGTTTACAAATGAAGAAAACAAAACTTAGAAATGTCAAATTGTTTGCTCTCAATTATAAGTTAATTAGTGGAAGAGCAAGAATTTGATCCAGGTTTCTTGACTTTTTAGGAGATGTTTTTAAACAGTGTTCAAACAAATATGTGCACATAGCCATGGTGAATTTCTTGATTGCAACCCAAATTCCATCATTGCTTTTAGGGCTACCTGGGTCACTCTAGAGATGTTTCCTCTAGACAGACAGCACTACAGCACAGATGCACTGCTTCAGCTGGGTTCTAACTTGTAAATTCCAATTTCAGGATTTTTGTGCCTTATGAAAATGTGGTGTTCCATATAGTGTTTGGGTTCAGCTTAGCTCCGTGGAGCCATTCAGGGACTCGGTTCATTCTTTAAAAGTGATGCTGCTATCTTCAGTGTGTGGCTTCTAAGTCTTCCATGAAAGGAAGACAGCATGAAATTTATTTCTTGTCTGTATATTCTTTTTGTTCATATGCCCTGATGCAAACTAATACCCAACATACTGCTGAATACTTAAGAGGTAATGAGGAAAGGGAAAATGAAAGGAGTAATATGTCTATCCTGGCTTTGCAAATTGACTCCTGTGTGTAGAGAAGGGAAAAATCTGTCTTAAATGGTTTTCAAAATGAAATCTTTAAGTAGAGCTAACAATATTTTCTTGGTAAGAAAATGAGTAATCTAATTGACTAGTAATATTTACTATTTGTAATGTTGGTTGAATCACATCTATTAAGTATGTGTGCCTTCTAATACAAAAGAAACTAGTTTATTCACTGACTCAACAAATATTCCCCAATGTTCTGGCACTGAGAACCTAGTGGGAGAATGAGTACTTGGATAGTTTGTGTTTAGATATAAAATTTTGTGACAGTTTACTACCTTGATTTCCTTCTAAATTATAAAAAATTAGATTCTGTGTAAAGTACATTTTATTATATTCTGCTATTTGAATATTTGTGATTTTAAAAGAATTCTGTACATGTATATATGAGATATACATGTATTTATATATATTCTAGTAAATATATTTTTAAAATATAGATATATAGTCTCCTGACTTAGAAAGAAAAGCTTCCTTGAAAGGCTTGCTGGGATTGATTTTATTTATGACATAATTTAAACAAATTAATTAGGGTTAATATGTAGGAGTACTCATGACAGTCATTTTAGTGTTTTATATTTAACTTATGTTATTATTTGGAATACATGATTAATGAATAAAACTGCATTTAAAATATTTAGATTCCCTATATAACTTGGGGTCTTATCTTAGCCTCTTCGGGAACATACATTAATACATAAACTGATGGCTATTAGTTCTCTCATTTTTCTTTACTTCAGACGTCCTTTGTTCCCCAAAGATGTAGCAACTTGTACACGCATAAACTCTTCCTTAAATAATTACTTTGGATTTTAGAAACTTTCACAGAAGTAAAAGTTATACAGACTATACAAATACAGTTGATCATTTTGATAGCACTCAAAATTTCTTAAAGAGATGTCTCAATTTGCTTTAAGAAGGACAGATAGGCTCTGGTGAATTTATAAATCTGCCTTGTGAATTTAGAAAGTCAGAAGTAATATAAAATTTTAAAAGAAAGGAACTTTTATTGGATTAAATGGAACTCTTCATGAAGTTCATGAAAATGCTTTGTTCTAATTCTAGTGTTTATTCTTAAGTTCATTGTGAAGTTTGTCATTTTAACACATGATAATTTATGTTAATGTTGAATCTGGACACTTAAAACTTTTTTATACGAAATACCAGAGGGGAATTACAGCTTCCTTTGTGGTGCAGACAGCATAGGTTTTTTTTCATGATTTAGACATATGATAAAATATGTTGCTATTTCATGCAGTGTTTGGACTCCGCTCAGGTCCTTAGAGGGACTGGGCTCCTTTCATAAAGGTGATGCCGCCATTTTCAGTGTGTGGCTTCCAAGCTTCCACTAAAGGAAGAGAGATCATAGAGGATCATGTGAGAAATTTGTTAGCCAGAATGTTTTCAAATGACTTTAACTGCAGAAGTCTGAGATAAAGAGTTTAGTGTGTTCTAAGGAAGGAGAAAGGCACACAAGTATTAGGGGTACTGGCAGTCTGTGTCACATCTTATATTTATAATTGCTCTTTCTCAAATGTCTATGAGTTCCTCCTCTTTTCACACCCCCTTGCTGTTCTCCAGGATTTCATCCTTGTTTCATTGTTTTTCCATTCTTTCTTTTCCTTGGGCATCTTATACACTTTTGAGTCTCAACTACCCTTGTATTCTGATAATTCAAATATGTATCTCTAGTGCTGACTTCCAGCTTATACATCCATCTCCTTAGTAGATGTAGCCATTTGGATCTTTACAGGCTTCTCAAACGACTTCACATTTCTAACTTCTTTTCTCCTACTTTCCCAGCCCTCACCTCCCCAACCTCATCCATAATATAATCCTCCTCCTTTATTTCCATTTGCAGACTCTAATATTACCATGTACCTAATTTCCCAAGCTAGAATCTAGAAGTAACCCTAAATTCCTCTCTCTATCACCTTCCACATCTATCAATCCCAAAGTATAGGTAGGTTTTATCATCTAAATATTTCTTCAATCTATCCCAGTTTTTTCTTTCAAACTTCTACAGTTCTTTTGTTTTTTTTTTAATTTTATTGATTGATTGATTATTTTTGGCTGCATTGGGTCTTCGTTGCTGTGCATGGGCTTTCTCTAGTTGCGACGAGCAGGGGCTACACTTCATTGTGGTGCATGGGCTTCTTACTGCTGTGGCTTCTCTTGTTGCAGAGTGTGGTCTCTAGGCACGTGGGCTTCAGTAGTTGCAGCACGTGGGCTCAGTAGTTGTGGCTCACGGGCTCTAGTGCACAGGCTCAGTAGTTGTGGCGCACGGGCTTAGTTGCTCCGCGGCATGTGAGATCTTCCCAGACCAGAGATCAAACCCGTGTCCCCTGCATTGGCAGGTGGATTCTTAACCACTGCACCACCAGGGAAGTCCCCAAACTTCTACTATTCTAATTCAGATTCTTGTCATCTCTTGCCTCAACTCTCACAGTAAGTTTGCTTCCAGTCTTGCGTTCTTCAAATTCATCCTCTTCACTGTAGCTATGGCTGGTTACTAGAAAGGCACATTGAACGTGGCATTCTCTTACCCAAACCCTTTTCCACTGCCACAGTGACTTAGCTAACTTACTAATTCCTTTTTCTGACCTTATGCTTTGTCTTCTAGAATTACACAGTCTCTTACTTCTTCCTGTATATATTCTTACTTGTTCTTTACTTCTGAGTTTTTGATCAGAGCCCTTGATCATACTGATCAATTATAGTCTTCCCAAAATGATTTTCCCGGCTTTCTTTATCTCATTGACTTTTAGTAATCGTTTAGTACTCAGCTAAAGCAGCCTTCCCCCATCGCTGGCCTTCCATTGACCCATAAATTCTTGCCTTATTAAAGAGCAAAGGTCGTGTTTTATTTACCTCCATGTTCTTAGCATTTAACCCTGTGGCTTGCAAATAAAAAAATCTCTCTCTTCCTGCTCCCACAGCCCTCCCCCTAAGAAAGAAGCACAAAAAGGATTTAACTTTTAAGGATATTTGCTTTCTCTGTTTGGATTATGAAAGTATATGTGCTGTTTTTACCATAATTACATTTATTTTAGTGAAGAAAAATAAACTGATGTTTATCTTTAAATCGATAGCTTATTTTTCCTCTGACCACACTAGAATGAAGAGTTGCTAGTTAAGGAGAACTATATAATTTCTCAAAAATTGGGGTTTGTGTAAAAGTTTCATAACTTGAAAGAAGAGTAAGCACACATAATTATTACAGACCATATGGCATCTGCTTTATTGGAAGGAAGGCTTTTGCAAAGATCTACTCCTCTCAAATAGTTGATTTGTTTATTTTCAGTGCTTGGAGATGAAATAGGTGAAACCAAAATATAGAAAATTGTGTTAGTAATGCCCATTTGGTTGATTTGTGTACTTTACAATATTCTACCTTATTCCACAAAGTATTGGAGATAAGAGTTCCATGTTGTATATTTTAATGACTTTGGAATACTTCTGTTTAGGGTAGAGGTTTTCTAAATATTTTGATATAAGTGGAGAATATTTTTTTTTGTTTATTGCTTAAAAATCCTTTAGCGTTGATAAAAATATTTTGTTATATTCTTTATATTTAAAATTAGTTCCATACTTTTCTTGTTCTGTTATGCTTTTACTGTACAGAACTCTAACATTCAAGAGAGAGGTAGTTTGAGACTGTACAGATTCTGCTATAATGTGAACTAGTCCTCATTTTTTAATGGATCTAAAGCTTCTATTTTATGGCTCTAAAACCGTTGTTTTCTTGATCACTTCACTTTCATTACAAGCACTAATGATTAACTTTTTGAGAAAGACCACATTTTCTATTTTCATTTAGAAAAGTAAATTTTTACTGCATTCATTGAAGACTAATATAAGGTAATAAAGCTCCAAAATTTTGTCTTTCTGAGTGGGTGACTGAACTTACTACTAGCTAAATGACTGACTGTAGAACTATGTCATAGTTCTTTACTAACAGTTAAAATCACAAATATCAGGGGTCTGCTTTACCTTATTTTTGAAGTATTCATAAGGTGAAAACAGTAAAGAGAATTCTGAGTGTCTCACCCTAGCTTAATTTTCCTAAAGATTAGGAAGGAATACAAGATGTTTTTCTTGTATTGTTGCCTATCTTGAAATTCTTCATTGACTCCTTCAGTGTAGGATAAAGTCAATAGACTAAGCACTCTATGGTTCTTCTACAGATTTATTTTTACCTATTTTTCCAAACTAATTTTGAGCATTTGTTCAAAAAATAATAGTATTTACTATGTACTGGGCAATATACTAAGGTCTCAAAATATAACCCTAAATAAGAAAGACTTAATTCCTGTCCTCATAGACTTGCCTAATTGCTCCAGCCTAACTGATGAGTGTGATTTAAATAATAGCGTGTATAGTTATGCCTTTTTACTTTTGCTTACTTCATTATTTTTTCCACAAAATCCTTTCCCTTCACCATCAAATTTTACCCACATTTCAAACTTCCACTCTGGTGATATCTCGAATATCACTATTCTCCCTGTTCATGCCAGGTCTTTTTAGTCTGTTTCCTCTGAATGGCTGTGGCAACTAATTCATACTGTTCAGTTACAACGTTCACTTATAATTATTAATAAATTCTAATTTTTAACCTCTCATATGTGCATCTCCCCAGATAGCCTGTAAGGTTTTGGATGGCCAGTCTGTTCTCTGCAACTCCTGCAAGTGATTTGGGTCCTTCCTACATGCAAAACACACTCCCTTCCTTTCAAGTTTCCCAAAGTCTCATCCCATTACATATCTCCTCAGAGTCCAGGATCTCTACATCAAAATCAGATCCAGATGTAGATGAGCCTCCTTGGGTATAGTTGCTTAAGTATAACTCAAGTATCGTTCTTCTGAATCTGAAGACCTGTGAACTGAAGAGACAAGTTCTTTAGCCCCCTCAACCCACATACACCACCTACACACTCAGAATACAAGGATGGGATATGCATAGGATAATTTCTATAGACTTTCCTGTCCAAAGAGGAGAAAATAAGGGGCACAAAGGAGTCATTGGTCTATAATGATTTTGAAATTCAGGTGGGCAAACGTTGGAGGTTACTTGATTAGATCTCAAGGCCTTGCGGTAATTCTTTAGGGTTCCAGGTTTGCCCTCTGAGTCATCCTTCCTTTTTCATGAAATGTAGCATGTGTTTGCAGCTGAGGAGTTTTCTCAGTTTGCTTCCTGCCAGCAGAATTTGGGGGGTTGAATGGTTTCATTTCACTTTGTACCGTCACTGTCCCTTTCAGTCGAAGTTAGCAATGTGTTTGCCGATACACTTCTCTCAAAAATTTTGTCAGCCTCCTGTGAATCGTATTGGGGTTTATTCCATTAGATAAAAGTCACAGCCAAGAATCTCTTCAAAATATGGACTTCTGCAGAGAGATTAAGATACAGTGCTCTCAAGCTTTCTAGAGGACCTATTGTTTGACTGAGAGGATCTGTGAGATACCCATAATCTGTTTAATGGACTTTTTGTATAACTGATTAATACTGTGAGGTATCACCCTTGAGCTTTCTGGATTCTTAACAAAAGACTTTACAGTCAATCCACCAGTTTTATTTTTAGGCCGTGTTCTGGCCGTGCCCTGGATTCAAACTTTGTATAGAAGCCATTCTTTTTATTTCTTTTCTTTTTTTTTTTTTTTAGAAGCCATTCTTACCTTGAGCATCTTATGCCATCTTGAGAAGCTGAGACTTTTCAAAATCATTCATGTCCTGGTCTTTTTGTTGTTTAACAGTCCTTTAGTGTAGCTTATCTTTCTTCTCTTGCATTTTACTGAAGCGTCAAGGAAAAATAGGCAGCGCCTACCACACTTTGACTCTGCTTGGCAGTCTCCGTGGCTAGATCATTCAGTTCATTAGGCACATTTCCTACTTTCCACGGTACTGATAGTGACAGTGTTGCAGAGTTTCCAATACTACTTAACAGGGATCTGCCTTCCTCCAGTTTCCAAAAACATTTTCTTCTCTTCCTTTTGAGCCTTCATGGGAAGTAGACGCAAAGTCCAGCTTTCTACTAACACACTGTTCAAGCAATTTAGGCTTTCTCTACCATGCTCCTAAAAATCCTTCCAACCTATGCCTACTGTCAAGTTCCAAAGCTATTCCAATATTTTTAGTTAGTTCTTGTGGCATCACCCCACTTCCAGCTCTCAAAATCTTTTCTAGTTACCTCTTCCTGTGTAACAAATTTAGCAGCTGAAAACAACGAACATTTATTTTCTTACACTTTGAATGGGTCAGGAATCTGGGTGTCGCTTAACTGGGTCCTCTGCCTCCAGATCTCTCTCGAAGTTGTAATCAAGGTATCAGCTGGGGCCATGGGCTTATTTGAAGGTTCAGCCAAGAGAGAATCTGCTTCCTGGTTCACTCATGGTTGTTGGCAGGATTCAGTTTAGATTCTATTGGCTTGGGGCCTCTTTCAGGTCCTTGCTCTTGGGCCTTTTTCATAGGGCAGTTGACAGCATGGCAAGCTGGCTTCCATCAGAGCAAAAGAGAGCTGGCAAGACAGAAGCCAGAATCTTTTTGTTACCTAGTCTTGGAAGTAACATCCCATCACTTTTGCCCTTAGTATTCTCTTTGGTAAAAGCAAAGCAAATCTCCTACACATGAGTGGAGGAGATTATACAAGGGCATGAATACCAGGAGGCAGGGATCATTGGAAGCCATCTTAGAAGCTGTAAGATCTTTGGCTACTACTTGCATGTGAATCTGCATTTACTGGGTTTGAAAATTGGAAGAGTATCTAGAGCACACCAATGAAATAATATTTATTTACTTAACCATTTAACAGGAGGATCTTCACAACCTTGTAACTTACTGTAACTTGAAAATAGTTTTATAAGCTTAACTTCACACAAGCCCAATTTTTTTTTTTTTTCGGTACGCGGGCCTCTCACTGCTGCGGCCTCTCCCGTTGCGGAGCACAGGCTCCGGACGCGCAGGCCCAGCGGCCATGGCTCACGGGCCTAGCCGCTCCATGGCATGTGGAATCTTCCTGGACCGGGGCACGAACCCGTGTCCCCTGCATCGGCAGGCGTACTCTCAAACACTGCACCACCAGGGAAGCCCACACAAGCCCAATTTTATTCATATATTCACATGAAGTATGATGGAATATAAAACTTTTAGAGCACATTTGACTTTGGACAAATGAATCAAGTGCCTTTTTTTTTTTCCTTTTTCCCAGGTACTGATACATGTCAGTATTTACAAGAGGTATGAAATGAAGTAAATTATTTCACTTACTCTAGATTAATTCTGAGATGTTATTCCTTTACTTTTTACTGTAGTTTTGGAATTATGGTAGAAGAGATAATATTGCCTACACTTTCAGTGCAGTAAATATAGGTAGTATGACTCTACAAGTAATTATACATGCAAACACATATGAAGAAAAATCCTACTGTTTTTGGTATTGGAGTAAGGGGCTGGGAAGAATGGTTGTAATATCCTATACGTATCCTAGAAAATATATTTCCATTGAAAGGTGGAAATATTTGAAGATTTTTTTTCTTTGTTGGTCGTATTTCAGTGTTTTCATTATTCCTGCCCCAAAACTTTTAAACTCTTGGCACAGAAACCACTTTAATCTAACAGATAGACACGCCAAACTGGCCTCAAAAATAATAATAATTACTTTTTTCCATGGATTATTTTAGTGTTCTTTGGTTCAAAACTTGGCTTTGTGTGGTCTGATAAATATTGTGATGTTTAGATTGAAAATGAATATTGAGCACATTTAAGTAATTATTTCGTTTTTGGGTTTTAGAAGAATCATTATTTTTCTTCCATATTTGCCAGAAAGTATGGGGGTTTGTTTTTTAGTTATGCTATAAAAGATTAATGTGGGGTCGAGGAAGAGAATTTGTATAGTTGCCTAAATCTGTTTATTTTCGAGTTGCAACTGAATCTCTCACTAGGTTTGTGATCTGAGAAAAATTGCCAACAACAATAACAATGTTATTAAATAACGTTGTGGATATCTAACCGTGTTTTAGGATACCATTAACACAGTTCCTTTTTAGATTATCTCTAATGTCTAAAGTTGTCTTTTTCTCTTTTGCAGGTAATATAACATTACAAAGCAAGATGGGTAACATCACAGTAGGTATGTGCTAAGTGGTTGGTAAATTTTGTGTGCTTTTTAAAATAGCTATATTTGTGATATTTAATTAGAGTAAATAAAGTCTACAGTTTAGCTGATGAACCTAATAGGATCCTGATATACCTGTTAGGATTCTGCCTGGTCAAATATAGGCAGACCCAGTATAGGAATATGTGAAATTATTTCTGGAAGTTCATTGGTTCATCATCCTATAAATACTGTATAATTATAGGTTTGGTATCAATCAGAATACTGTTAGAATTCTGATTTCACCACTTTCTACACTTGGGCAAATTACCTAACTTCTCTGTACCTCAGCTTACACATCTGAAAAAAATAGAAATAACAGTAAGTACCTATCGTATGGGGTTCTTGTAAGGATTAAATGAGGTATATAAAGTACTTTAGCACAGTGTCTGACATATGCTTAAATACTCAATAAATAATAGCCATTTAAATTATTGTAATTGTTCTAATCCTAGGCCAGAACTAATAGTGGCTAATGGTACTTTAGACCTAATCACCACATGTGATGCTGTGCCTGTGGGAGCAAAAGTTCAGATTTCCAGATTGTTTGTTTGTTTGTTTGTTTTTGGCTGCATTGGTTCTTCGTTGCCGCGTGTGGGCTTTCTCTAGCTGCGGTGAGCGGGGGCTACTTTTTGTTCGGTGTGCGGGCTGACATTGCGGTGGCTTCTCTTGTTGCGCAGCACGGGCTGTAACACGGGCTCTAGGTGCGCTGGCTTCAGTAGTTGTGGTTCACGGGCTCTAGAGCGCAGGCTCAGTAGTTGTGGTGCATGGGCTTAGTTGCTCCGCGGCATGTGGGATCTTCCCAGGCCAGGGATCGAACCCGTGTCCCCCACACTGGCAGGCGGATTGTTAACCACTGTGCCACCAGGGAAGTCTCTTCCAGATAGTTTAGACAGAGCTTTTCTCTAACCCAAATAGCACCTGCTTGCCTGTTGGGTGAAGGAACACTGTGAGCTCTAAGAATGGTGGTTGTTTTTGAGGCCTTAGAGGGTAGGGATTTGGGGATGGGAAACTCCCTCTTTATTGAGCAGCTGTGGCTTATTGCCATTGTGAATGCCCAGGCCTCCTGGTTTTGTCCTTTTTGACATTTGACATTTTCTTTTTCTTTGTGCTGACTGAAATAGTGAATATACCCAACAATCCTTTTCACTGTCATTCCTTCTGGATTCTCTGGCTTAGAGTGCACATCCTTTTTTAAGTTTTCTAGACATTATAACTTTTATGTTCAGTGAGGGATAAATAGAAGATAAAGGCTTCCTAAGTGATGATTATAAATCATTTTAACTAAAACATGACAGGATTTACCTGTTTTCCAGTGAGAGAGCAAAATTCACTGCTGACTCTTCAGGCCATTTCATCAGAGGGTACATACATCTGGGGATAGTAAGGGAAGTTTCTAGGGTGAAAAAAAGGTACACTAGTGAGAAGCTGAGCTAGCTGAGGAGAGAAAGTCCTAGACATGGGTGGAGTTTGTAGCAGTAGGGAAGGAGGAAAAAGAAGGGGAATATTCCAAATTGGGAGGCATGAGAAGTTTCATTACCCACTAGCAGGCCCTTTAGGCAGATGTGAATATGAGGAATACTTATAATCTAATATAATACGATAATGCTAGTATTATTGTTGGATGGAATTGTGGGAACATAAAGGGAAAACCATTCTCTCTAAAACTGGAAATAAATGTGTTATTTATCCATACTGAAAAAGAATAGTAATAACAAGGATGAAATGATCAGTAATTTACATCTTTGAAGATGGTTTCGCACTCTGTATAATTGATTAACATTATGAATTCTTGTTAATTTCCCCTATTAACTTTCCCCTTTTCCCACTATTAGGTATTAGAGAGATTTTAAGGCAAAGTTTTATTTTTCTTAAATAAATCTCTGTTCATTCAGAGAAAATTACCTGAGCTCAGTGTTAAGAAATATAACTGACCACAATTATAGAAGTATTTAATGAGCCTTTATAATTTTTTTCAGTGAAACATAAATGGCATCTGTGGCTTTAGGTTGTTCTTAAAAATTTCAAATAAGCGAAGGTAAATAAAGGTTGAATTTCTAGTTTTGTAAACATCATTGATAAATTTTGAGTCCTATTTTAGAAGAGTCTTTCAAAATAAGAGAAAAAGTATGCATTTATTAAGTTATCATGATCTGTGATAGTGTGGAAAAGCATGGACTTGAGAAGACTGTGAATTTGGTCCTACCACATGTTAGCTGTGTGGCTTTGAAAAAATTACTAAATCTCTCTGAATTTGCATTTTTATACATGGTTACCACCCATATAGCCCAAAGTTTTTGAGAAATTAAATAATGTAAAGCACAGCCCAATGCGTGGTAGTCATTCAATGTTTAACCTTAATAATAAGAGAAGTGTTCATTTCTTAAATTCCTTTAATTCTTTGAATATCTCTATTAAGACTTTGGAAGAAAGTATAAACTATGTCACTGTTTATATTGATCTTAAGATTGTGTTAGCATTTGAAGACAACCATATGGCAATAACTAGTCTACATATATTTACCGAGTGCCTGCCTTATAATAGGAAATCGTTTAGGTACTGAGGAATATGTTGGTCAACAAGATGTCTTTATGCTCACCTGAGAAAAAAAAGGCTGAGAAAAAAACAGGTATGTAGGTAGGTATGTAAATAACGAAAGATAATTTCACATAGTACAATGAATAAATAAGAGAGGGTAATGAGATAGAGAGGGGAAAAGAAAGCTACTTCGTTTAGCAATTGGGGAGGGTCTGGAGAAGAGAGATTTGAATTAAGCCCAGAGTAATGGGAAAGAGGCATGTAAAATTCTGGATGCACAGCTGCCCAGATAGAGGACAGCCAGTGCAAGCCCTTAAAATGGAATGAGTTTATAATTTTTGAGATATAGAAGGGAGACTTGTGGAGAAAGTGGTGTGAGGTAAGGTAAGTGAGAGCTAGATCACAGGGCCTTATAGATGTGGTAAGAGTTGGGACTTTATTCCAACTACAACAGGGTGTAGCAGGGGAGATATACAATTTGTATTTAAAGAGAACCACCTAGTTGTTGTATCAGAGGGGTGCCAACATGGAAGCAGGTGACTAGAAAGCTTAGTTTGTTTATCCATTCTCCTGTTGATGGCTACCTGAGCTGTTTCTAGTTTTTGGCAATTGTAAATAAAGCCGCTATGAACATTCTTAGACAAGTTATTTTATGGATATGGAGATTTTATGTATAAAATTGACCCTTGAACAGTGCAGGAGTTGTTTCAACCCTCCCTAAAGTCAGAAATCCACATATAACTTTGCAGTTGGCCCTCTGCATCTGTGATTCTCCATCTACAGAGTCAGCCCACTTTAGATTGTGTAGTACTGCAGTATGTATTTAGTGAAAGAAATCATGTGTAAGTGGACCTGCGCAGTTCAATCCCATGTTGTGTGTATGTATTTATTTTATATGTATGTACATATGTATTATATATATGTACGTATATGTATGTATATACATTTATTTTATTTATATGTGTATATATAATATATATGTGTGTATATATCACACATACACACATATATGTATATGTTTTTTTTTTTTCCCTTCTTAATACCTAGGAATAGAATTGCTGGTTTGAGGGAATTCCCTGGTGGTTCAGTGGTTAGGACGCCACGCTTTCACTGTTGAGGGCCTAGGTTCAATCCCTGGTTGGGGAACTAAGGTCCTGCAAGCCACACGGCGTGGCCAAGTAAATAAATGAAGAGGGCAGGTGAGGGGGTGACAATAAAATATGGATTAAATTCTAAAATACCAAGTAAAATAATTTTTTAAAAAGAGAATTGCTGGTTTGAGTAGGTATGTTTATGTTTAGTTTTATGATGAACTACCAGACTTTTCCCAAAGTTCCATTTTACATTTTCTTCTACAGTGTATGAGAATTCTAGTTGCTCCGTATCCTTACCAACATATATTATTGTCAGTCTTTTTGTTTTTACCCATTCTGGCATGTGGATAGTAGTATATCTCTGGTATTAATTTACATTTCCCTAATGGCTAATGGTGTTCAGCACTTTTTTTTTTTTTGAAGTATAGTTGATTTACAATGTTGTGTTTCTGGTGTACAGCAAAGTGATTCAATTATACATATATATTTTTTCATATTCTTTTTTCATTAGAGGTTATTACAAGATAGTGAATACAGTTTATCTATTTTATGTATAGTAGTTTGTATCTGCTCATTCCAGACTCCTAATTTATCCCTCCCCCCGTTTCCCCCTTGGTAATCTTAAGTCTGTGAGTCTGCTTTGTAAATAAGTTCATTTGTATCATATTTTAGTTTCTACATAAAGTGATATCATATGTTATTTGTCTTTCTCTGACTGTTTTGCCGAAAGCCTGTTTTCGGTTTTAAGGTTCATTGGATTCGCTGCCAAAATCACCACTTGTCTCACACAAATAAAGTTTTAATCAATTCTTTAATGAGAGGTGATTTAACTTAATTTTAATATAAAATCATTAGAAGGAGAAGAATAAGAATATTAGAAAAACATTACAGGGTATTTACATCACCGAATTGGGCCAACACCTACTTCCAGATCCAAACAGCAGCTGGGAAGTCCCAAGTAACAGCAATATGGAGCCCCAATTGGGAAGGGTCCTGGGTGGTACGTCCACCACACAGGTGAGACTTCAGACTGGAGTTCTGGGGGCTTCCGTTTATAATTAGAGGCAGCAAACCATTATCAGTTTTTGCTCAGAAATTCAGCTCTGGTTCAGTTGTAACAATGCTGTTAATTTCATCATGTGAGTCACAAGATTTTCCAGACCCCAGGGGACTGGCCAGGTCCCCAGGGCTCAAGAAATTCCAAGACCCATTCCCTTTCTTATCGTAAGTGCTAGCAGCAGTTGTTAGGTGTGCAAGCTGGCATGCAGTCCAGGCAGGGTCACAGGTCGATCAGGCCTGCTTCTGCCTCTGAAGCCTGAAGAAGACCATTTTACTAGTTTTCCCAACACTGACTTACTTCACTTAGTATGATAATCTCTAGGTCCGTCCTTCAGCACTTTCTCACATGCATATTGGTCATTAGTGTACCTTTTGTGAAGTTTTGTTCAGATCTTTTGCCCATTTTTCCATTGGGTTATTTCTTTTTATTATTGAGTTGTAGGAGTTCTTTATATATCCTAGGAACAAGTCCATTGCCAGATATTGTTTTTCTGTGTTTTCTCTCAGTCTGTGGCTTGCCTGATTATTTTCTTAACAGTGTATTTTGATGAGAAGATGATTTCCATTTTGATGAAGTCTAATTTACCAGTTATTTTTATGGTTATTGCTTTTTGTGTCCTTAGAAATCTTTGTCTGCCTTCAATCATGAAACTGTTATCCTTTGTTTCTTTTAACAGCTTTAAAATTGTTGCTTTTACCTTTGATCCATCTCTAATTTTCGTATTTGTTGTGAGTTAGGAATCAAGATTCATTTTTTCCCATATAGATGCCTAGTTTTACACCACCATTTGTTGAAAAAACTTCCTTTCCCCAATGGATTACTTCCACATCTTTGTCTGAAATCAAATGACTGTATAAGTATGGATCTATTTCTGTTCTGTCTCTCCTGTTTCATTGATCTATTTGTCAGTTCTTAGGCTAGTACCACACTGTCTTGATTATTGTAGCTTTATAACAGTAAGTCTCTTTGGGATTAGCAGATGTAAACTAGTATATATAGGATGGATAAACAACAAGGTCCTACTGTATAGTACAGAGAACTATATTCAATAACCTGTGATAAACCATAATGGAAAAGAATATATATATATATATATATATATATATATATAAAACTGAGTCACTTTACAGCAGAAATTAACACAACATTGTAAATCAACTATACTTCAATAAAATTAAAAAAAAATAGTAAGTCTCTAAAATAGGTAGTTTTCCAAATTTGTTCTTCTTTTTTTTAATTTATTTATTTTATTTATTTACTTTTGGCTGCGTTGGGTCTTCGTTGCTGCGTACAGGCTTTCTCTAGTTGCGACGAGCGGGGGCTACTCTTCCTTGTGGTGCGTGGGCTTCTTATTGCAGTGGCTTCTCTTGCTGTGGAGCACAGGCTCTAGGTGCGCGGGCTTCGGTAGTTGTGGCTCATGGGCTCTAGAGCACTGGCTCATTAGTTGTGGTGCATGGGCTTAGTTGCTCCATGGCATGTGGGATCTTCCTGGACCAGGGATCGAACCCATGTGCCCTGCATTGGCAGATAGACTCTTAACCACTGTGTCACCAGGGAAGTCCCTGTTCTTCTTTAAAAGTGTTTTGAATTTGATTTTCTATATAAAATTTAAAATTAGCTAGTCAATTCTTTGCCAAAAATCCAGTTGCAATTATATTTGGAATTGTACTGAATCAGTTTGAAGAGAGGAGACACTCACAAAAATTGAGTCTTTCAATTCATGAACATAGTGTAATTCTTCATTTATATATATCTTTAATTTCTGTCATCTTGTTTTGTAGTTTCCAGTGTAGAGGTCTGACACATCTTTTGTTAAATTTATTTGTGTTTTTGATCCTATTATAAATGGAATTTTAGAAAATTTCATTATCTAATGGTCTGCTGCTGGTATATAAAAAATACAACTGATTTTTATACATGTACCATATATCTTGTGACCTTGCTAAATTTATTTATTTGTTCTAATAGCATACTTTTTAGAATCCAGAATTCTTTTCTATGTAAGCAGTCAGTACATTTGCAAATTAATACAGTTTTACCTCTTTCTTTCCAATCTGTATTCCTTTTTTTTTCTTTTGCCTTATTAGACTAGCTAGGTTCTTCAGTACAATATTGAATAGTAGTGGTGAAAGTAGGATTCCTTACTCTTGTTCCCAATCCTAGTATACAATATTACAGGGAATGCATTCATTGTTTTACCTTTTAGGTATGATGTTAGCTATACAGGCTTTTTCTAGATGTTCTTTACCGGACTGAGGAAATTCTTTTTTATTATTAGTTTTCTGAAAGTTTTTTTCTTTTCTTTGATCATGAATGGTTGTTGAATTTTGTCAAATGCATTTTCTGTATTTATTGAAATGATTGCATGTTTTATTCTTTTTTTACGCTATTAGTATGATCAACTACATAGATTTTTGCATGTTAACCAACCTTGTGTTCCTGGGATAAACTGTACCTAATCATGATTTATTATCCTTTTTATACATTGTTGGATTTGGGTTGCTAATATTTTGTCAAGGATTTTTGCATTCATGTTTATGATGAATGTTGATCTGTAATTTTTTATTTTGTAAAATCTCTGTAGGTTTTGCTATTAGGATTATGCTGTTCTTTTAAAATGAAGTTGAATAGATTCCCTCCTTTCTCTTTTCTAAATTTATGTAAGATTGGTATAATTTCTTCCTTAAATGTTAGATAGAATTCACCAGTGAAAGCTTCCTTGCAAGTAGGAATGTTGTTGATAATGAATTAAATTTTGTTAATAGATATTCTGTTATTCTATTTCTGTTTTATCTGGTATTACATTTTGGTAAGTGGTATTTTGAAGGGGTTTGTCTGTTTCATTAAATTGTCAAATTTGTTCACATAATGTTCGTAGTATTCCCTTATACTCATTTTTATGCTTATAGGATCTATACTGATACCCCCGTTTCATTCCTGATATTGATATTTATATTCTCTTTTTCCTGATTAATGAGGCTAGACTTTATCAATTTTGTTGATCTTTTCAAAGAACCAACTTTTCGCTTTGTTAATTTCTCTGTTGTTTGTTTTCTCATTTATTGATTTTTGCTCTTTATTTTGTTCTTCCTTTTATTTACCTTGAATTTCCTTTGCTCTTCTCTAGCTTCTTCAGGTAAAATGTTAGGTCATTGATTTTAGGCTTTGTCAATATTAGTTTTTAAATGATAAGTTCTTTTAAGCAGTGCATCCCCCCAATTTTGAAATGTTGCATTTTTCATTATTATTCATTTAAAAAGATTTTAAATTTTGCTTGTGATTTCATCTTCAGTCTGTACAAGTCTCTTGTTTAATTTTCATATATTTAAGATTTTTCTAGATCTCTTGTTTTTATTGATTTCTAATTAAATTTCATTCTGGTTAGAAAACATACTCTGTGTGATTTCAGTTGTCTTACATTTATTATGATTTATTTTATCATCCGGCCTGTGGTTCTAGCCTAGTGCTACATGCCCTTAAAATGATGTGTAAGGCAATTATTTTTTTGTTGTTGTTCTAGTTGTTGTATCAGTTGCTGAGAGAAGGGGTTTAAGTTTTCAACTAATTCTGTCAGCTTTACGTTTGGCTTTTGAATCTCTGTTATTTAGGTACATACGTATTCATGATTGTTATGTCTTCCTGATGAATTAAACCTTTTGTCATTATAAAATGTCTTTCTTTATCTTAGGTAATATTTGTTGTCTTGAATCTACTTTGTCTAATCATAATAAAGGCACTCTTTCCTTCTTATGCTTAATGTTAATAATAATAAAGGCACTCTTGTTATCTTATGCTGAATGTTAGCGTGGTGTATCATTTTCTGTCCATTAACTCTCAATCGGTCTTTATGCTTAAAAAGCATCTTTTATACATAGCATATGGTTGGAACTTGCTTTTTTTAAACTCATTTTTAGAATTCTGTCTTAAAAATTTTTTTTTTAAATTAACTTATTTTTGGCTGCGTTGGGTCTTCATTGCTGTATGCGGGCTTTCTCCAGTTGCGGTGAGCCAGGGCTACTCTTTGATGCGGTGTACAGGCTTCTCATTGTGGTGGCTTCTCTTGTTGCGGAGCACGGGCTCTAGGCACGCGGGCTGCAGGAGTTGTGGTTCACGGGCTCAGTAGTTGTGGCTCGTGGGCCCTAGAGTGCAGGCTCAGTAGTTGTGGCGCACAGGCTTAGTTGCTCCGCAGCATGTGGGATCTTCCCAGACCAGGGATCGAAGTCATGTCCCCTGCATTGGCAAGTGAATTCTTAACCACTGTGCCACCAGGGAAGTCCCTAGAATTCTCTGTCTTTTAATTGGAGTGTGTAGTCCATTAGCATTTAATATGATTATTGTTATGGTTGGGTATTGGTATATGGTTGGGTATTGGTCTACCATTTTGTTATTTATTTTGTCCCTTCTATTTTTGTTTCTTCCTCCCTTTTTTTGACTTCTTTTGCATTAAATGGATATTTTTCAGAATTCCATTTTAATTTTCCTTTTAACTTTTTAGCTATACCTTTTTGCATTTTTTATTGGAGTTTCCAGTGATTTCAATATAGAAATTTAACTTTTCTCAGTCTATTTAGAATTAATATTATGCCACTTCCTATAAAATGCATAAGACTTGCAACCAGATAGATCCATTTACCTGTTCTTGTTCTTTATAGTATAGGCTATCATATCTACATATATTATAGATCCCTTAATATTGATTCATTGATATGACTTTTGCTTTATATTGTTATATGTATTTTAAAGAACTTAAAAGAGAGGAAAGTAATATTTTATATTTATCTAGTTATTTACCATTTCCAGTGCTCTTTATTTCTTCCTGAAAATATGATTTTACAAGTGGTATCATTTCCTTACCATTTCTTATAGTCAGTCCAAGTCTGCTGGCAATAAATTCTCTTAGTTTTCTCTCATCAAAAATGTCTTCATTTTGCCTTCTTTTTGGAAGGATATTATCATTAGGTGTATAATTCTGAGTTGATTGATTTTCTTTTCTGTATGAATAAAATATAAACCAGAATAAAAGACAGGTAACAAACTAGAAAGATATCTGATACATATATATAAAATCTCCATCCATATGTATGTACAACAAATGAGAAGAAAAGGAACAGTCAGTGGGATGGGAGCATGGATAAACATGAACAAGCAGTTCACAGGAGAAATAGTCCATATACATGTACAATGTTGTTCCACCTTACTGCTAATCCAAAACATCTAAATATAAACAGTCATGATTTAAAACATTGATAATATCCATTGTTGAGAAAGTTATGGTGAAACAGAGATTCCTATCAGTTGTTAGTTCAAGTATGAATTGATCAACCATTTTGTAGGTCAGTTTGGAAACGTATATCAGAATTGGAAGTATCTACATTTGCTTTGCTCTAGCACTTCCCCTTTTAGAACTTTATCTCAAGGAAAAATCTGGTAAGGATATAAAGATATATGCATGAGGGCATTTATCTCTTTGTTTATGATAGCAAAAGAGAGTGTACATTTTAAGTTGTTCCCAGTAAGAGAATAATTATAGTATGGTACATTCATAAAGTGAATATTACTCAGCCTTTAACAATACAATAACCTAGCTCTATAGTATACAATATAGAAAGATATTCCTGACATTTTATTAAATGAATAAAAAAGAGTAAAACATTGTACTATCATTTCAAAGTATTATGTATATTTTTATATTAAGCATTAATTCAGAAAAAGAAGGGAGGGAAAGAGAATGGGAGAGGAAGTGAGAGAGGAGCACAGCAGAAATCATCCAAAATTTATATAGAAATCAAAGCTGTTTAGATCCTGTGATAGGTTTCTTCCTTTGAATATATCTGGACCTAAGTCACTGATTTGTGGGAATACATCCCATTTCTACTGACAACTGGATCAGGATATGCCATACAATTTTTCAAGAACCCACTCGAGCTCTTTCATAAGTCAAAAAACATTGCTAAATTTTTTGTTTAATAATAGCATACTGCTTAAGAGGTTAAACAAATAAACAGAAAGTTGACATAATCTTTAAGCAAGTCAGCAAAGTCCTAGTTATCTACTTGGTGATGTGCTGTTTCTCACTTTAGTAAATTGGATGGAAGCAACTCTATTACCCCTAGAAAATAGTAAGCAGGCAGGGTCAATGAAAAGCTTGAACTACCTTAAGACAACAACTTTTTTCATTTCTATAAGCAAGAATTGTATACCTATCTGTACATTACTGAAGCCTTAGAAAAAAGGGCTGGTTTCATTCGTAAATCTCTTTGTCTTAAATAGAATCAAATTTTACATTTTGTTTTTTTGGGGGGAAAAAAAGCTCAAAACAAAATGTTTTGCTCTAGGAACAGCAGATTTTATCTATAAAAGGCCAGATAGTAAAATTTTTAAACTTTGTAAGCAACACGGTCTATCTGTACTATGCACCTCTCTCACTTTAACATGAAAGCAGCCATTGACAATATACGAACAAATAGTTGTGTCTGTGTTACAATAATACTTTATTAAGAAAAACAAGAGCGGGGCTCTAATTTGGCGACCCTGCTGTAGAGTCTAAAAACCACTATTGTTATGATTCTGGAGAAATTTGGGGTTTGATGCCTTAATCCCAAAGATGACAAGTGGGTAATGTTTATTTGAAATTTCTTGATTGATTGGTTTGTGTTTTCCTTAGAGTAAAAGATCTGCTGGAGAAAGTTGAAGGCAACTCTGCAAATCATGACACCCTAATCAAAGTCAGTTGAGTAACTTGGATTTTGAGAAATTGAGATCAGTAGAAGCAAAACAATTACAAAGAAACAAAAAGTGATTTAGGTACCTGAGAGGGAAATTTGTTAGATTAGCAGAGGCTTCAAAATATTGGAATAGATATAGAGAAAAGGCCATATAATAGTATCAAATTGGGATATTATGAGACTAGAGGTGATTTAGGTATTATACTATCTGATTTCAGGAAAATAGATGGTGTCATCTCCATGATTCCTTTAAGAAGAATATGTGTAATTATGGTCCTTTAATTCTAGTTTAGATAATATAATTGATTAGCTTCTTAGGTAATCTCATCAGTCACTTGGATTTTGTAAACATATTCTTTTTTTTTTTTTAATTTTTTAAATTAGTTTCTGCTTTATAACAAAGTGAATCAGTCATACATATACATCTGTTCCCACATCCCTTCCCTCATGCATCTCCCTCCCTCCCACCCTCCCCATCTCACCCCTCCAGGCGGTCACAAAGCACCGAGCTGATCTCCCTGTGCTCTGCGGCTGCTTCCCACTATCTATATACCTTACATTTGGTAGTGTATATATGTCCATGCCTCTCTTTCACTTTGTCACAGCTTACCCTTCCCCCTCCCCATATCCTCAAGTCCATTCTCAAGTAGGTCTGTGTCTTTATTCCCGTTTTGCCCCTAGGTCCATCATGACTTTTTTTTTTTTTTTTAATTCCGTATATATGTGTTAGCATATGGTATTTGTCTTTCTCTTTCTGACTTACTTCACTCTGTATGACAGACTCTAGGTCTATCCACCTCATTACAAATAGCTCAGTTTCGTTTCTTTTTATGGCTGAGTAATATTCCATTGTATATATGTGCCACATCTTCTTTATCCATTCATCCGATGATGGACACTTAGGTTGTTTCCAGCTCCGGGCTATTGTGAATAGAGCTGCAATGAACATTTTGGTACATGTCTCTTTTGGAATTATGGTTTTCTCAGGGTATATGCCTAGTAGTGGGATTGCTGGGTCATATGGTAGTTCTATTTGTAGTTTTTTAAGGAACCTCCATACTGTTCTCCATAGTGGCTGTACCAATTCACATTCCCACCAGCAGTGCAAGAGTGTTCCCTTTTCTCCACACCCTCTCCAGCATTTATTGTTTCTAGATTTCTTGATGATGGCCATTCTGACTGGTGTGAGATGATATCTCATTGTAGTTTTGATTTGCATTTCTCTAATGATTAATGATGTTGAGCATTCTTTCATGTGTTTGTTGGCAGTCTGTATATCTTCTTTGGAGAAATGCCTATTTAAGTCTTCTGCCCATTTTTGGATTGGGTTGTTTGTTTTTTTGCTATTGAGCTGCATGAGCTGTTTATAAATTTTGGAGATTAATCCTTTGTCAGTTGCTTCATTTGCAAATATTTTCTCCCATTCTGAGGGTTGTCTTTTGGTCTTGTTTATGGTTTCCTTTGCTGTGCAGAAGCTTTGAAGTTTCATTAGGTCCCATTTGTTTATCTTTGTTTTTATTTCCATTTCTCTAGGAGGTGGGTCCAAAAGGATCTTGCTGTGATTTATGTCATAGAGTGTTCTACCTATGTTTTCCTCTAAGAGTTTGATAGTTTCTGGCCTTACATTTAAGTCTTTAATCCATTTTGAGCTTATTTTTGTGTATGGTGTTAGGGAATGATCTAATCTCAAACTTTTACATGTCCCTGTCCAGTTTTCCCAGCACCACTTATTGAACAGGCTGTCCTTTCTCCACTGTACATTCCTGCCTCCTTTATCAAAGATAAGTTGGCCATATGTGCGTGGGTTTATCTCTGGGCTTTCTATCCTGATCCACTGATCTATCTTTCTGTTTTTATGCCAGTACCACACTGTCTTGATTACTGTAACTTTGTAGTATAGTCTGAAGTCAGGGAGCCTGATTCCTCCAGCTCCGTTTTTCGTTCTCAAGATTGCTTTGGCTATTCGGGGTCTTTTGTTTTTCCAAACAAATTTTGAAATTTTTTGTTCTAGTTCTGTGAAAAATGCCAGTGGTAGTTTGATAGGGATTGCATTGAATCTGTAGATTGCTTTGGGTAGTAGAGTCATTTTCACAATATTGATTCTTCCAGTCCAGGAGCATGGTATATCTCTCCATCTATTTGTATCATCTTTAATTTCTTTCATCAGTGTCTTATAATTTTCTGCATACAGGTCTTTTGTCTCCTTAGGTAGGTTTATTCCTAGATATTTTATTCTTTTTGTTGCAGTGGTAAATGGGAGTGTTTTCTTGATTTCATTTTCAGATTTTTCATCATTAGTGTACAGGAATGCCAGAGATTTCTGTACATTAATTTTGTATCCTGCTGCTTTACCAAATTCATTGATTAGCTCTAGTAGTTTTTCGGTAGCATCTTTAGGATTCTCTATGTATAGTATCATGTCATCTGCAAACAGTGACAGTTTTACTTCTTCTTTTCCCATTTGGATTCCTTTTATTTCCTTTTCTTCTCTGATTGCTGTGGCTAAAACTTCCAAAACTATGTTGAATAAGAGTGGTGAGAGTGGGCAGCCTTGTCTTGTTCCTGATCTTAGTGGAAATGGTTTCAGTTTTTCACCATTGAGGACAATGTTGGCTGTGGGTTTGTCATATGTGGCCTTTATGATGTTGAGGAAAGTTCCCTCTATGCCTACTTTCTGCAGGGTTTTTATCATAAATGGGTGTTGAATTTTGTCAAAAGCTTTCTCTGCATCTATTGAGATGATCATATGGTTTTTCTCCTTCAACTTGTTAATATGGTGTATCACACTGATTGATTTGCGTATATTGAAGAATCCTTGCATTCCTGGAATAAACCCCACTTGATCATGGTGTATGATCCTTTTAATGTGCTGTTGGATTCTGTTTGCTAGTATTTTGTTGAGGATTTTTGCATCTATGTTCATCAGTGATATTGGCCTGTAGTTTTCTTTCTTTGTGACATCCTTGTCTGGTTTTGGTATCAAGGTGATGGTGGCCTCGTAGAATGAGTTTGGGAGTGTTCCTTCCTCTGATATTGTTTGGAAGAGTTTGAGAAGGATGGGTGTTAGCTCTTCTCTAAATGTTTGATAGAATTCGCCTGTGAAGCCATCTGGTCCTGGGCTTTTGTTTGATGGAAGATTTTTAATCACAGTTTCAATTTCAGTGCTTGTGATTGGTCTATTCATATTTTCTATTTCTTCCTGAGTCAGTCTTGGCAGGTTGTGCATTTCTAAGAATTTGTCCATCTCTTCCAGGTTGTCCATTTTATGGGCATAGAGTTGCTTGTAGTAATCTCTCATGATCTTTTGTATTTCTGCAGTGTCAGTTGTTACTTCTCCTTTTCCATTTCTAATTCTATTGATTTGAGTCTTCTCCCTTCTTTTCTTGATGAGTCTGGCTAATGGTTTATCAATTTTGTTTATCTTCTCAAAGAACCAGCTTTTAGTTTTATTGATCTTTGCTATCGTTTCCTTCATTTCTTTTTCATTTATTTCTGATCTGATTTTTATGATTTCTTTCCTTCTGCTAACTTTGGCATGTTTTTGTTCTTCTTTCTCTAATTGCTTTAGGTGCAAGGTTAGGTTGTTTATTCGAGATGTTTCCTGTTTCTTAAGGTGGGATTGTATTGCTATAAACCTCCCTCTTAGAACTGCTTTTGCTGCATCCCATAGGTGTTGGGTCGTCGTGTCTCCATTGTCATTTGTTTCTAGGTATTTTTTAATTTCCTCTTTGATTTCTTCAGTGATCACTTCGTTATTAAGTAGTGTATTGTTTAGCGTCCATGTGTTTGTATTTTTTTTTTTTTTTTTTTTTTTTTTTTTGCGGTACGCAGGCCTCTCATTGTTGTGGCCTCTCCCATTGCGGAGCACAGGCTCCGGACGCGCAGGCCCAGCGGCCATGGCCCACGGGCCTAACCGCTCTGCGGCATGTGGGATCTTCCCGGACCAGGGCATGAACCCATGTCCCCTGCATCAGCAGGCGGACTCCCAACCACTGCGCCACCAGGGAAGCCCCATGTGTTTGTATTTTTTACAGCTCTTTTCCTGTAATTGATATCTAGTCTCATAGCATTGTGGTCAGAAAAGACACTTGATACAATTTCAATTTTCTTAAATTTACCAAGGCTTGATTTGTGACCCAAGATATGATCTATCCTGGAGAATGTTCCATGAGCACTTGAGAAAAATGTGTATTCTGTTGTTTTTGGATGGAATGTCCTATAAATATCAATTAAGTCCATCTTGTTTAATGTATCATTTAAAGCTTGTGTTTCCTTATTTATTTTCATTTTGGAAGATCTGTCCATTGGTGAAAGTGGGGTGTTAAAGTCCCCTACTATGAGTGTGTTACTGTCGATTTCTCCTTTTATGGCTGTTAGTATTTGCCTTATGTATTGAGGTGCTCCTATGTTTGGTGCATAAATATTTACAATTGTTATATCTTCTTCTTGGATCGATCCCTTGATCATTATGTAGTGTCCTTCTTTGTCTCTTCTAGTAGTCTTTATTTTAAAGTCTATTTTGTCTGATATGAGAATTGCTACTCCAGCTTTCTTTTGGTTTCCATTTGCATGGAATATCTTTTTCCATCCCCTTACTTTCAGTCTGTATGTGTCTCTAGGTCTGAAGTGGGTCTCTTGTAGACAGCATATATATGGCTCTTGTTTATGTATCCATTCAGCCAATCTGTGTCTTTTGGTGGGAGCATTTAGTCCATTTACATTTAAGGTAATTATCGATATGTATGTTCCTATTCCCATTTCCTTAATTGTTTTGGGTTCGTTATTGTAGGTCTTTTCCTTCTGTTGTGTTTCTTCCCTAGAGAAGTTCCTTTAGCATTTGTTGTAAAGCTGGTTTGGTGGTGCTGAACTCTCTCAGCTTTTGCTTGTCTGTAAACGTTTTAATTTCTCCATCAAATCTGAATGAGATTCTTGCTGGGTAGAGTAATCTTGGTTGCAGGTTTTTCTCCTTCATCACTTTAATTATGTCCTGCCACTCCCTTCTGGCTTGTAGAGTTTCTGCTGATAGATCAGCTGTTATCCTGATGGGGATTCCCTTGTGTGTTATTTGTTGTTTTTGCTTTGCTGCTTTTAATATGATTTCTTTGTGTTTAATTTTTGACAGTTTGATTAATATGTGTCTTGGCGTATTTCTCCTTGGATTTATTCTGTATGGGACTCTCTGTGCTTCCTGGACTTGATTATCTATTTCCTTTCCCATATTAGGGAAGTTTTCAACTATAATCTCTTCAAATATTTTCTCAGTCCCTTTCTTTTTCTCTTCTTCTTCTGGAACCCCTATAATTCGAATGTTGGTGCGTTTAATGTTGTCCCAGAGGTCTCTGAGACTGTCCTCTGTTCTTTTCATTCTTTTTTCTTTATCTTGCTCTGCAGCAGTTATTTCCACTATTTTATCTTCCACCTCACTTATCCGTTCTTCTGCCTCAGTTATTCTGCTACTGATCCCATCTAGAGTATTTTTTATTTCATGTATTGTGTTTTTAATCGATGCTTGATTCATCTTTAGTTCTTCTAGGTCCTTGTTAACTGTTTCTTGCATTTTGTCTATTCTATTTCCAAGATTTTGGATCTGGGAAATAGAATCTTGGATCATCTTTACCATCATTATTCTGAATTCTTTTTCAGGTAGACTGCCTATTACCTCTTCATTTGTTAGGTCTGGTGGGTTTTTATCTTGTTCCTTCTCCTGCTGTGTGTTTTTCTGTCTTCTCATTTTGCTTATGTTACTGTGTTTGGGGTCTCCTCTTTGCAGGCTGCAGGTTCGTAGTTCCCGTTGTTTTTGGTGTCTGTCCCCAGTGGCTAAGGTTGGTTTAGTGGGTTGTGTAGGCTTCCTGGTGGAAGGTACTAGTGCCTGTGTTCTGGTGAATGAGGCTGGATCTTGTCTTTCTGGTGGGCAGGTCCACGTCTGGTGGTGTGTTTTGGGGTGTCTGTGGACTTTTTATGATTTTAGGCCACCTCTCTGCTAATGGGTGGCGTTGTGTTCCTGTCTTGCTAGTTGTTTGGCATAGGGTGTCCAGCACTGTAGCTTGCTGGTCGTTGAGTGAAGCTGGGTGCTGGTGTTGAGATGGAGATCTCTGGAAGATTTTCGCCGTTTGATATTATGTGGAGCTGGGAGGTCTCTTGTGGACCAGTGTCCTGAAGTTGGCTCTCCCACCTCAGAGGCACAGCACTGACTCCTGGCTCCTCAATTTGGGATGATTTGTTGTCCATTCATGTATTCCACAGATGCAGGGTACATCAAGTTGATTGTGGAGCTTTAATCCGCTGCTTCTGAGGCTGCTGGGAGAGGTTTCCCTTTCTCTTCTTTGTTCTCACAGCTCCTGGGTCTCAGCTTTGGATTTGGCCCCGCCTCTGCGTGTAGGTCGCCGGAGGGCGTCTGTTCTTTGCTCAGACAGGGCAGGGTTAAAGGAGCAGCCTCTTCGGGGACTCTGGCTCACTCAGGCCGGGCGGGAGGGAGGGGCACGGAGTGCGGGGCGAGCCTGCAGCGGCAGAGTTCGGCGTGACGTTGCACCAGCCCGAGGCGCGCCGTGCGTTCTCCCAGGGAAGCCGCCCCTGGATCCCGGGACCCCGGCAGTGGCGGGCTGCACAGGCTCCCGGAAGGGCGGTGTGGACAGTGACCTGCGCTCGCACACAGGCTTCTTGGCAGCGGCAGCAGCAGCCCCAGCGTCCCACGCCCGTCACTGGGCTCCGCGCTTTCTGTCGTGACTCGCGCCCGTCTGTGGAGCCCCTTTAAGCAGCGCTCTTAATCCCCTCTCCTCGCGCACCAGGAAACCAAGAGGGAAGAAAAAGTCTCTTGCCTCTTCGGCAGCTCCAGAGTTTTCCCGGACTCCCTGCCGGCTAGCTGTGGCACATTAGCCCCCTTCAGGCTGAATTCTCGCCGCCAGCCCCAGTCCTTTCCCTGCGCTCTGACCGAAGCCCGAGCCTCAGCTTCCAGCGCCGCCCGCCCTGGCGGGCGAGCAGACAAGCCTCTCGGGCTGGTGAGTGCCGCTCGGCTCCGATCCTCTGTGCGGGAATCTCTCCGCTTTGCCCTACCCAGGTATGTGGGGAGTTTCTTGCCTTTTGGGAGGTCTGGGGTCTTCTGCCAGCATTCAGTAGGTGTTCTGTAGGAGTTGTTCCACGTGTAGCTGTATTTCTGGTGTATCCGTGGGGAGGAAGGTGATCTCCGCGTCTTACTCTTCCGCCATCTTACTCTTCCGCCATCTTACCCGGAAGTCTGTAAATATATTCTTTTTTTTTTTTTTTTAAAGAAGATGTTGGGGGTAGGAGTTTTTTAATTAATTAATTTATTTTTTTGCTGTGTTGCATCTTCGTTTCTGTGCGAGGGCTTTCTCTAGTTGTGGCAAGTGGGGGCCACTCTTCATCACGGTGCGTGGGCCTCTCACTGTCGCGGCCTCTCTCGTTGCGGAGCACAGGCTCCAGGCGCGCAGGCTCAGTAGTCGTGGCTCACGGGCCTAGTAGCTCCGCGGCATGTGGGATCCTCCCAGACCAGGGCTCGAACCCGTGTCCCCTGCATTAGCAAGTAGATTCTCAACCACTGCGCCACCAGGGAAGCCCCTGTAAATATATTCTAACCTACATCCCAAAACCCTGTTCTTCCTAATTTCCATAATACATATAGTAGTCTCTTAGAAGCTGAAGTGCTATAAAAAATTTGATTATGTATGTCAAAACCCTGATTTTCCCTAGATTCATATTTTTAAAAATAATATCTTCTGGAATACCTGGTCATCTTCCATTTAAAAAAAGTCAACAGGAGAAAGCAGAGCTTGATAGTAGATAATGGTGGAATAGAAGTTGCTCACCCAGCTTTACTTTCCCTGCCCTATGTTGCCTCTTTTGGAAGGCACTGCCAGAAGCTGTATACTGGTAATTATATCTTTTAAAAAAGAATATCTTCATAGGTTTTTTTGGGGGTGTGGGGAGCAGTAGGGGTTGCCTTGTGTGTCTCTCATAAGCCCAGCCTCCTATATGCTATCTCCCTAACATAGAATACCTAGGCAGGACATTAATTTAGAAAACTTTCCTTGAAGTGACCTTAAAATTCTGCCTTTGCAAATCCTTTACATCCTATATATAAAACTTGTTCCTTGTTCTTGCAATTAATGTAGCTTTGGAAATGTAGGAATCAAGTTGCAGAAATCAAGAAATATCTTTTGTGTTGGTGTCCCTTAGTTACCTACGTGTTGACACTTGAGGTGAAATTATAAAAATTCAGAAGAATTTTCTGAACATGCTTGAACAATTTCAAGAGAATTCTCCCTTTATCTGAAGGAAAATAGAAAAGTTTGGAATTTTAGCCTTTTGAGCTTAGCTGTTATTCTTTGCTTATAGCAGAGTACATATCACAAATATCTGTTTATTTGATTATATGTTGTTTTAGCTGGTAGTTGACATCAGTTTTTCTCTTTTGTCTGTGTAATTGTCCAGGAAAACTCAGTGGTCTCTGTCAGATGAACAAAATCTTTGTCCAAAATTGTGGTGATAGAAAACTCTTTGTGGGAGTTTATTCCAGTCACTGTCTGGACTAATAATTTTCTGTTTACTTCTTAATCTGTAATGCATATTTCCCTTAAGTCTTCCTCCAAGAGCTATAATAGGATTTTTCTGTATTGTGAGTCTCCAAAAAATGAAATTCTGTGAATGAAGCCTTAATTTGACTCTTGATAATTAATTTTTCTTTCCAATCATTTGTATTATAGAATACAAAAGAAAATTAGTATTTTTCTTGCTATATAGCTTTTAAAATACCACCTTTGCTTTCTCCTTTGAAAACACATCTTGAGTTTTAATTTTTTTGACAGCCTCCAGTGGATGGGCCATGATTAGAGCTCAAGACTGATAACATGAGGATGTAATTAATTAGTGGCTTAGGATATAATTATTTAGGTGTTGTTTATGTCCCATGTGAAGAGGAAAAGAAATAAAAAGTATTGTTTATGAACCATATAAAAATCTTGTGGGTTTTTTCCCCCTAGAGAAAGCAAGAAATTAAACTGTTGTTTCAAATATTTTACTTTGTTCAATTTGGGATAATAGACACTTTGTAGTTCACATTTTTTTACCGTAATATATTTTTACTTGACTTGTTTAGGATGTAGTAAGAGATTTTTAAAGGAGTTTCTCTTGGTGCCTGAGAAGAGAAATATTCATCCTTGTCCAGCTATTCTGTCATTTATATCCAGTGACTTAACTTCCCAGCTTCAGTGTTCGGTTTTGACACTCAAAAATTAAATACACTGGATCCCATAAATGGCATTTTGATTATAGGTTAGAGATAAATTATTATAAATTATCTTGAAGTCACATTTTAAGCAGTTTCTTCTCAAGTTTTTGTCTTTGTTTAGAGTCATTTAACATTTATTGTAAAGAAGAATATTGGCTCCTTTGTGAGTGTACAAATGTTTTTTTCCTTCACATTTTGCAAAAAGTACAATGTAATTTTTGGCATTATTTTCACCATACTTCCTACTTGGTTTCTACTTTGAAGTAATAAAACCTCCTGATAAAATATGCTTTTTAAGAGATCTCTCTAAAAAAATATGCTTTGCTCTTTTCAGGGCAATCAGATAGAATATTGAGCTGAAAGTTCTGTTGCTGTGGGAGAGGAGGAAGAAGGAGAAGCTACCTAGCACTGACTCTTCAACATAATTCTCTTCTTTATCTGACTGTCAGCTTTCCCTGGAACTTGAAATGTTGGCTGATTAAAAACTGGGTTCAGTGTTGACATAGGGAAATTTGAGTGTCAAATCAGGACCACCTTAATTGTAATTTTCTTCCCCTGACTTAAAGATAATCTGTTCAATTCCAGAAACTTGAAATATTTAGAGATTAACAAGCTTCTCCCACTTTTCAGGTCATTCCTTCCCTCCCCCCCCATCTCTGTCCTTCTAAGAAATGCAACAAAACCTTATCTAGAGTAATCTTTCACTATTAGCTGCACTTTTTATTACTAGCAAATTTGCTAAAAGGAGAAAATATAAGAGTTTTGATTTTTGTTAACTTTGCTACTACTTATACGTGACTGTACGTGAAATAGAGTTCTTTAGTAAATATTGAAAGTTGATAATAAACTAAATGTATCAGTGGTGCTTAATGGTCTTGGCTGTCATTGCTTGTGTACTGTCCTTCCTACACATTAGGTTTTAGAGTAAACATGTTTAGAGTTAAGTTTTGGAGATTACTACAAGCATAGGGATTTTCTTATTAGTTATCCAGCTGTAGATTTCTAGATTGCTGATTCTGTTTTCATTTTAAAGCAAAAGATGGTATAGTTATAAGGAAAATACAAAACCTTGGAGGACTCTTAGCTCCTTATCCTAATGCTGAAGTAGAGCCTTTTATTTCAAGTTTATAATTACAGTTACTTAAATAAGACGATTATGCTTATGGTTCTTCCTTCCTCCTAGATTCGTCTTCTGGATGTCTAAATGCCTCGACTTATCAGGGTGCCATAGATGTTTATGTCAGCCAACTGGGAAAAGTGGAATTGAAATCCCATAAAGGTTAGCTAAGTAGAATGTTTTATTTTGACATATGGTGTAAGGAAGGTTTTATGTAACATTCAGGAAACAGATGGTCAAATTATCTTATCTACACTGACATAGAGATTTCAATAAAATTTTTCTCTGTTAGAACCTGATTTAAAGAGTGGAATACTAGCCCTCCAGACCAGTGATCTTTGAAACTTTTGGAACAGATGGCCATGAAGACTATCTTTCCTTTTGTAATACAAACAAAAATGTTGTAATTTATTGACTCTTATCGTGGAATTTTTTAGTGTTAGTGTTTGGGTTTTTTCAGTTTAGTTTTATGTTGGAAGTAGAATATTCTTTGGAGGGAAAGTGCTCTCATACATTCTTTTGGAAGCTTTCCTACTAACTTATAAGAGGACCTTCTCAGGCCATTACTCTAGAGTAATACTTTTAAAAGCGTGATCCTGCAATAAAGGTATCACCAAAAGGTCCTGTAAAGTGATTATTGACTTAGTCTCTTGTAGTATCAGGCTTATGATGTGTCTCTTTCTGTAATCTTATTTCTAATACAAATAGCTTATTCTAAGAGTCCAAGTCTTTCATTAATAATTATACACTTTTTAATCATCTGAAGGCTGAATATACAAGTCTTTGTGTGCATGCATGTACATAGATGTACATGTGCATGCTGGCAAGTGACTTGGGTACTTGGAGTAGCTTGGCTATAGTGGCTTAAGTGACCTGGGTTCAGAAAGTTAAGAACCATAGCTCTGTATAAAAAATTTTTTAGAGAAAGTCTGGACGCTCTTGCACATGGGCCAGAACAAGGCTATGTGTATAACAAGGAAAAAACCTCTACAGAGACCAGTTGTTCCTGCTGTTAGTAATTTCTTTGCCATGTTGGCAAAGTTTAAATACTTTAAACCTTAAAGTTTAAATTTTAAATACTTTAAAATTTAAAGTTTTAACACTTTTTAATAGCTTTTTGTCCAGTGAGGCTCTCTTGTCAATGTCAAAATAAAACTACAAACACAGACGTCTGAAACTGAAGTTATTGCTGAGACACAGGTATTTTTTGATTTCTCAAGATCATATTTTTTTTCCTTTTAAATAGGATAATATTATGTTCTCACTAAATTTCTAAGAGCTTCAATAATACTCTTCAGGGTATTTTGTAAATGTCAAAGAAAGTCATATAATTGCATTCTTGTATTATGAAGACCCAAGGAGAATAAACATTACTACATTTAACGTAACTAGTAACAGAGTAAAAGCAAAGTTTTGAATAGCAGCTCTTACATGAAAATTATTTCCTGTTTTGTATGGATGGGCAAAAAAGTAAAACAAAACAAACAAAAGGCATTGCTAATCTTCATCCACTTGAATTATTTTTAACTATTATTTGGATTGTTGTTCCAGTAACTTATTGAAATAGCATATGATGTTGCAAGATTTGATTGGGATTACAATTTTGTGTTTTCTCCTCTTGGGACCATGATACTGGCAGGAGCTTAAAGATAACTGGAAACAAAGATTTCTGTCTTAATTCAGGTCTCTAATTCTCACTACACTTGGGAACAGTAACTTTCTGGAGTGATGGAAAGTTATTCAGGATTCTTTTTTTTTTTTTTTTTTTTTTTTTTTTTTTTTTTTTCTTTTTGCGGTATGCGGGCCTCTCACTGTTGTGGCCTCTCCCGTTGCGGAGCACAGGCTCCGGACGCGCAGGCCCAGCGGCCATGGCTCACGGGCCCAGCCGCTCCGCGGCACATGGGATCCTCCCAGACCGGGGCACGAACCCGCATCCCCTGCATCGGCAGGCGGACTCTCAACCACTGCGCCACCAGGGAGGCCCATTCAGGATTCTACTGCTTAATAGTAAAGACATCTGGAGTCCTTTCCAACTCTGCCACTGTCTTGCTGTAGGGTTTAAGAGCCAGCTACTTGAGTCTCTTAGGCTGTCCTTTCAGCTCCTATGGCCGTTTTGCCAAGTGAAAAAATGTCACAATGCTTGTTTCCTCTCTTCCTATGAAACTTAACATAGTGACCTTATTCATTCATTCAGAAAGGCTGTGTTATGGCTTGAGAGTCAGAACTGCATCTGAGTACTGACTTTTCCACTTAAAAATTGTCCTTGATAAAGCCACTAATCTTAATATATAGTATCCCTTCAATAAATGATGCTGTTGTTAGTATTAGTTCACTTTTTAATTTTTAAAAAATGGTATTGATGTCAATAACCGTGAAGCAGTTTTTGAAGTGAAAAGAGGTTGAAGACATACAGGAGCTCTCCTTTCTAAAGAAGATAGTCTTAGAGATGGGACATTTGGGAAAGCTTTCAAGTCATGAGAATTCTTCATTCACAAATAGGAGTGGAGTTTTAATAGTGATAGTTTTTGCTTTTAAGGATGTGGAGAGAGATGGGGATAGAACTATCTGCATTGCTTAACATTTTTAAAACTCTGACAGATTTAAGATCCCTTATTTAAGAACAGAAAAGAAAGATATTCATAAAATTATTATATTTGATGTATTTAGAGATAATGTCCTAGAAAAAGTTTTTAAAATCTGTTATTTTCTACTTTTTAAAGTATGTTTGGTAGAAAAAACATGTATCTTCTATTCTTCCTGACATTTTCCAGGTTTGTTTTTGTTTTGTATTTTCCTAAAGCTCTCATATCTGTTTTTATGGGCAACTCCTGTTAGTAGTTTACATTTAAACCCTGAGAAGCAATTTGTTTTTTAAATAAGATAAACCAATTGTAGTTATGTGCTTTCTTCCCCCCTTTTTGAGTAGTAAATATGAAACTTCATCAGTCTTAACCCCAGATTTCCAGCTCCCATTAGAAAGGCTGAGAAGATATGGAATTATTTAGTGAAACTTAAGCTTATGTTAACCAAACTAGAAAGCACACAAAGACCCATAAATCAATGCCTTCTAAAAGGAATCTTTACAACATTCACAATGGATGTCATCCTGACCATCTTTGTCCACAGAGTTGGGGTGACTGTTTTATGGGAAAGGCCTCTCTTATTTATTTGATACATGAGAAATAGAGAAAGAAAAACTCCTGAAACAAGAGTGTACTGGTGATTTTGCACTGCAAACCACATAATTGTTTTGAAAAATGATTCCTTCCTAACAGACTACTTTTTCTTATTTCGTCCTTTAGAAGTTGAATTATTGTAAGATTGTAGATGAAATAAAGTTGAGTGTCTTGCTTCAGGTACCCAAAAAGTCTGTAATCCATTAAAAAGAAACGTTAGTCAGTTGAAATTTAAATAAATTTTTGTTATCGCCCTCTCCACACCCCCAACCAAACAAGGTACCACTGAAAGCACAAGAACTCAGGGTTCTGGTTGTATTATAATGATCAGTGAGCTTACAAGTTCTGTAATACAATGAGGTAGCAGTGTATGAAACACGACAGTGGTTAAGAGCATAGGTTTGTTGTCACCGAAGTGGATCTTGATTCCAGCAGTAGCTGTAGTGGAAACTTGAGCAAGTTCTTATCTGTAAAATCGGAATTATAATAATACCTCATAAAGTTGAGAGAGAAATTAGAAGATAATATAGTGAAGGTGTTTGGCTCTTAGTAAATGCTCAATTAATGGTAAATTCTGTCTATAAGCTGCATGTGTATTAAACTTCACTTTTCTGGTATTGGATGAGCTGACTAGGGCTGTTGGCAAAAAGAGAAATAGTAGTTCATGATGTCCTAATGACTCATATTCTTGACAGAAGATACTGCGAATGCCTTGGGAATACCGGGAGTAAGGAAAAGGTACAGCTATTTAAATAAAATAAGCTGATGAGTAAAGACAGTGTATCAAGAGCAATGCTACCTGTTCAATCATTTTTTATAATAGGCTCTAGTACTTTTTATTTCTTTGCATTAATAAGCTCTCCTTTAAATTTATCACAGGATCTGTTCTTGTCAAGGTTGCATCTTCTCTTCAAGCTTATTTACAGTTATCAGGGAAAGAGATTGATGTGAACTCAGAAGTCCATGTTGAAGAAATGGATGAAGCTCATAAAGATGATGGTATAATAATTACTGGTAAGGAGGCTGCATTTTGCTATGTAAGATGAATAGTCATTGTCCATCTATGAGTAGAAATATGCTACATTTAACTGAAGTTTTAGTCTTTATTCCTTTCTAATGTCACATGTTGGTGTTTGACACTTTTTTCTTCCAACTGCTTATCAGTAACACAATTGCAGACATTTAGTTTGAAGCACTCACTATTCCTAGATAGTGAATAGTCATTGGATAAAATTTATTTGAAAAACTTCCCTATCAAAGAGATATTTGCACACTCATATTCATAGCAGCATTATTCACAGTAGCCAAGAGGTAGAAGCACCCCAAATGTCTACTGATGGATGAAAGCAAAAATGAAATGTAATATATAAACATCCAACGGAATACTGTTCAGCCTTAAAAAGGAAGGAAATCCTGTCACATGCTACAACATGGATGCACCTTGAGGACACTATGCTAAGTGAAATAAGCCAATCACAAAAAAGACAAATAATGTATGATTGCATTTATACAAGATATCTAAGGAAACAAAGTAGGGGGAGAGGAAAATGAGTTGTTCAGCCGGTGTGAAGTTTCAGTTTTGCAAGATGAAAAAGTTCTGGAGATCTATTGCACAACAATATGAATATACTTAACACTACTAAACTGTAAACTTAAAAGTAGTTAAAATGGTAAATTTTATTTTATGTGTTTTTTACCATAATCAAAAATCTGAAAACCATTAATTTTTTTTTTTCTTTTTTGGCACAGCTGCTTTCTAATTCTTGGACTTGAAAGTCAACTACAGTTGACCCTTGAACTACAGGGGGTTAGGGGCACTGGTCCCCTGCCCCAGGGCAGTCAAAAATCCACCTGTAACTTTGCAGTCAGCCCTCCATATTTGTGGTTCCACATCTGTAGATTCAACCAACTGCAGATCGTGTAGTACTGTCTTACGTATTTATTGAAAAAATCTGTGTATAAGTGGATTCACATAGTTCAAACCTGTGTTGTTCAAGGGCCAACTGTAAATACATATATTACAGTGTAAGATATAAAGTTAATTTTGTATGATTATAATAAATAGGAGTTTGGTTTGGTATTATGCGCATTGTAAACTTGCTCTTTTAGTACGACCTGACCTTTTAGTACAAATTCTCAGTTCCAGAAATGTGAAGAGCTTTTCCACATTTTTTCTAATTACCTGTGGATGTATTAATGGCTGATACTACTTTAAAAAAATATTTATGGTATAGATAATATATTTATATAGTAAAAAAAATTAATGCTGGCAAACTTTTTAAAATCTTAACCAGAATGACATTGAGAAGGACATTGAAATTACCATGAGGTTTTGATATAGCAATCTATGTATATATACAAGATTGTTTTAAGTTTCTGGTCTCTTAGTTTCAAATGCATTTCCAATATCCTGAATTTGTACTGTCCTCTTCTCACGATTGCTGGTTTTGATATCATGTGTGTGTGGATGATTTCCTACCTTTATTCTATGTTTGCCTTTCCCATTTGTTAGTTTTCTTGTTTCTAATTGTGGCCTTTTCTGCATATAGAAGTTCCTTTAGCATTTGTTGCAAAGCTGATCTAGTGGCACTGAATTCTCTTAACTTTTGCCTGTCTGTAAAGCTTTTGATTTCTCTATCAAATCTGAACATATGTATCTTAAGTATATCATGCCACTCCCCTTCTGGTCTGAAGAGTTTCTGCTGAAAAATCAGCTGATAACCGTATGGGGATTCCCTTGTATGTTATTTGTTGCTTTTCCCTTATCTTTTAATATTTAAAAAAATTTTTTTAATTTTCTCTTTGTCTTTAATTATTGTCAATTTGATTAATAGGTGTCTCAGTGTGTTCTTCCTTGGGTTAATCCTGTATGGGACTCTGTGATTCCTGGACTTGAGTGAGTGTTTCCTTTCCCATGTTAGGGAAGTTCTCAGCTATTATCTTTTCAGATATTTTCTCAGTCCCTTTCTCTCTCTCTTCTCCTTTTGGGACCCCTATGATGCAAATGTTCATGCATTTAATGTTGTCCCAGAGGTGTCTGAGATTGTCTTTATTTCTTTTCATTTTTTTTCTTTTGTTCCGTTCGGCAGCAGTGATTTCTACCAATCTGTCTTCCAGCTCACTTATTCGGTCTTCTGCCTTATTTTTTCTGCTATTGATTCCTTCTAGCGTGTTTTTCACTTCAGTTATTGTATTGTTCATTTCTGTTTGCTCTTTAAAGCTTTTAGCTCTTTATTAAACATTTCTTGTATCCTCAGTCTGTGCACCATTCATTTCCCGAGATCTTGGATCATGTTTACTATCATTACTTCTGAATTCTTTTTCAGGTAGATTGCCTATCTCTGCTTCACTTAGTTTTTCTTCCGTGGTTTTATCTTCTTCCTTCGTCTGTGACCTATTTCTCTGCCATCTCATTTTGTTTAACTTCCTCTGTTTGTGGTCTCCATTCCTCAGGCTTTAGGATTGTAGTTCTTCTTGGTTTTAGTGTCTGCCCCCTGGTGGGTGAAGTTGGTCCAGGGGTGTGTGCAGGCTTCCTGGTGAGAGGGGCTGGTGCCTGCCCACTGGTGGGTGGAGCTGCATCTTGTCCCTCTGGTGGGCAGGGTCATGTCAAGGGGTGTGTTTATAGGTGGCTGTTTGCTCAGGACGACTTTAAGCAGCCTGTCTGCTGATGGGTGGAGCTGTGTTCCCACCCTGTTGGTTGTTTGGACTGAGGAGCCTGCAGCCTGTTGGTGGGGCCAGGTCTCGGTGCCAAAATGGCAACCTCCAGGAGAGCTCACGCTGATAAGTGTTTCCTGGAGCGTCCACCACCAGTGTCCTTGACTCCACAGTGAGCCACAGCTGACCCCTGCCTCCACAGGAGACCCTCCATAACCCACAGGTAGGTCTGGCCCAGGTTTCTATGGAGTCACTGTTTTGCCCTGGGTCCCAGTGCATGTGGAAACTTGTGTACATCCTCCAAGAGTGGAGTCTCTGCTTCCTCAGACCTGTGGAGCTCCTGCACTCAAGCCCCACTGACCTTCAAAGCCAAATGCTCTGGGGGCTCCTCCTTGTGATATCAGACCCCCAGGCTGGGGAGCCTGACATGGGACTTGGAGCTCTCACCCTGTGGGAGGACCTCTGCAATATAATTATTTTCCAGTTTGTGGGTCGCCCACCCAGTGGGTATGGAATTTGATTATATTGTGAAAGTGCCCCTCCTACTATCTCGCTGTGGCTTCTTCTTTGTTTTGGGGTGTAGAGAATCACTTTTGGTAGGTCTGAGTCCTTTTTGTTAATGATCATTCAGCAGTTAGTTGTGATTTTGGTGTTTTTTTGAGAGGAGGTGAGCTTAAATCCTTCTACTGCGCCATCTTGTCTCCAGCCCAGAGGACATCGAAATTAAAGTGTGTATACGTGCACGTATGCCACAGGCTTACCCATGAGATAGTCTCAAGAAAAAGTGTGGTGGTGGTGTGTGGTTATGGTGGCAGTGGGGTGTCTTCATAAGATCAAGTTTCACAATTATTAACAGACACTATATTAAATCTTGGCAGAGAGTAAAGATTATTTGGGGGAGGGAGTATTTTTTTTTCTCAAAAATAAAGTAATTTATTTAATGACCAAGAAAAAAGATCAAGTTTCAGTTTTAAATATTCATTTTATATATCGTAAAGGTTAAGAAGTCAGTCTTAAAAATCATAGAATATTAACAAAAAGCACAGCAGTAATAAAAATAACACCTGTACACTTTCAGATTAACTCAGTGCCTAATGGGTAGACTCTTAGTTACGCAGAGAAAATTTGATGAAAATTTAAGTGTATTAAATGTGGTAAGAATCAATTTCTTGTGATCTGATATCTTGGATTTGATAGGGAGCTGATACAGTTACCTTTTTTGGCCCTGGTAATGTAAAGTAATAATACAAATTTGTTTAATAATGCTCTGAATGATAGCATAATCAAATTATTTTACATAAGTTAAGAATGTTTGAATTATAAATTATTTTTTCATTTTTCTTCTGTAACTCATAGAATCATTTGCCTTTTTAAAATTTAGATTTAGTTTAAGTTGCATTTCAAAACCCTGTTCTCATCATTTCAACCATTAAAAAAAAGACCTTATTAAATCCTCTAAGAACAGTTACTAGTCCTGTCATTGGATAAAATCATTATCTGCGGACCCGATCTCTTTATTAAGTCTTGCCCATTTCCATTCCACTAAACAGGTACCACCTCAAACTTAGTATATTTGAAAACAAATATTATCTTTTCCTAGCCTAGTTCCTCTTCCACTTGTCATCTCTGTTTTCCTTTATTTGTTCAGTCAGTCCCTCAGCAAACATTCATTGAGTCGGGTACTGCTAGAAATTAGGAGTGCAAAGGTAAGAGAATAAAGTATGGTCTCTCTGCCATCTGAGGAGGTTACATCCTAGTGAAGCAAGACAGACAAACCAGTGAATACAATACAATAAATGTTATAATAAAGATAAGTACGTGGTACTGTGAGAGCATGGAGGTAGCGCATCTAAATTACACTAGCATTGTGAGTTTGAGGAAGTGAGACAAGTCCAATATAGCTAGAGTGTAGCGAGTAAGGGCCACAGTGGCATAAAAGGAGGCCGGAGAGTTCGAGAGGGATCAGATCACATAGGGCAGATTTGGCTTTTATACTCTGTGCTTTGCAAAGGCACTGAAAGGTTTTAATCTGGGGTTCATATAATCAGATCTGTGTATTAGATCACTGAATGTTGAGTGGGGAAAAATTAGAAAGGACAATGGTGGATGAAGGAAAAGTTAATTTTAATTAGCAGGTTACTGTAGTAATTCAGGAGAAAGAGTTCAGTGGCCTGGACTCCACAGTGATCTATTTTAAACTAAACAAATGAATAAATAAGCCTTGGATAAATTTTGGTGGAAAAAATTGATATAGGTGTACCTCATTTTATTGTACTTTGCTTTACTGTAGTTCACAGATACAATTTGTGTTTTTCACAAATCGAAGTTTTGTGACAGCTGTGCATGGAGTTGTTTGTTGGCACCATTTTTCCAAGAACACTTGCTCACTTTGCATCTCAGTATTTCGTTTTGGTAATTCTCACAGTATTTCAAACTTTTAAAATTATTATTTGTTTTGTTGATATGTGGTCAGTGGTCTTTGATGTTACTGTTGCAGTTATTTTGGGGCACCATGAACGACATCGCCCGTATAAGACATCAAACTTAATTGATAAATGTTCTGTGTCTTCTGACTGCTCTACTGATTGGCTGGTCCCCTGTTTCTCTCCCTCTCCTCAGACCTCCCTATTCCCTGAGACAGAACAATATTGAAATGGGCCAGTGAATAACCCTACCATGGCCTCTAAGTCATCAAGTGAAGGGAAGAGTCGCACATCTCACTTTAAATCAAAAGCTAGAAATGATTAAGCTTAATGAGGAAGGCATATTGAAGCCAAGATAGGATGAGAGTTACGCCTCATCCAGGTAGCCCAAGTTGTGAATGCAAAGGAAAAGTTCTTAAAGGAAATTAAAAGTGCTACTCCAGTGAACACGTGGATGATAAGAAAGCGAAACAGCCTTATTGCTGATATGGAGAAAATTTTAGTGGTTTGGATAGAAGATCAAGCCAGCCACAACTTTCCTTTAAGCCAAAACCTAATCCAGAGCAAGGTCCTAACTCTCTCCAATTCAGTAAAGGCTGAGAAGGATGAGGAAGCTGCAGAAGGAAAGTTTGAAGCTAGCAGAGTTTGGTTTAAGGAAATAAGCCGTCTCCATATCATAAAAGGGCAAAGTGAAAGCAGCAAGTGCTGATGTATAAGCTGTAGCAGGTTATCCAGAAGATCTAGCTAAGGTAATTAATGAATGTGACTTCACTAAACAACAGATTTTCAATGTAGAAGAAACAGCCTTATATTGGAAGAAAATTCCATCTAGGCCTTTCATAGCTAGAGAAGAGAAGTCAGTGCCTGGCTTCACAGCTTCAAAGGACTGAATGACTCTCTGCTTAAGGGCTAATGCAGCTGGGGACTTAAAGTTGAAGCCAGTGTTCATTTACCATACTGAAAATCCTACACGCCTTCAGAAATTACACTCAATCTACTCTGCCTGTGCTCTATAAATGGAACAACAAAGCCTGGGTGACAACACATCGTTTACAACATGGTTTAGTGAATATTTTAAGCCCACTGTTGATACCTACTGCTCAGGAAAAAAAAAAAACAACGAAAAAAAAGATGCCTTTCAAAATATTACTATGCACTGACAATGCAGCTAGCCACCCAAGAGCTCTGATGGAGATGTACAATGATATTAACGTTTTCATGCCTGCTAACACAGCATCCATCCTGCAGCCCACAGATCTGGATTAAGTTCGACTTTCAAGTCTTATTATTTAAGAAACACATTTTGTAAGGCTCTAGCTGCCGTAGATAGTGATTCCTCTGATGGATCTGAGCAAAGTGAGCTGAAACCTTCTGGAAAGGATTCACCATTCTAGATGCCACTAGAACATTTGTGATTTATGGGAAGAGGTCAAAATAGCAACATTAACAGGAATTTGGAAGAAGTTGAGTCCAACCCTCATGGGTGACTTTGAAGGAAGTCATGACTTTGGAGGAAGTAACTGCAGATGTGGTGGAAATAGCAAGAGAACTAGAATTATAAGTGGAGCTGGAAGATGGGACTGAATTACTGCAATTTCATGATGAAACTTTAATGGATGAAGAATTGCTTCTTATGGATGAGCAAAGAAAGTGGTTTCTTGAGATGGAATCTAGTCCCGGTGAAGATGCTAGCAGATTGTTGAAATTATAACAAAGGATTTAAAATATTACACAAATTTAGTTTATAAGGCAGCAGCAAGATTTGAGAGGATTGGCTCCAATTTTGAAAGAAGTTCTACTGTGGGTAAAATGCTATCAAACAGTATTGCATGCTACAGAGAAACAATGAAAGGAAGAGTCAGTCAATACATCAAACTTCGTTGTTGTCTTATTGTAGGAAATGGCCATATCCACTCCAGCCTTCAGCAGCCATCAGCCTAATCAGTCAGCAGCCATCAATACTGAAGCAAGACCCTCCACCAGCAAAAAGATTATTAATTGCTAAAGTATCAGATAATGGTTAGCATTTTTTGTTTTACTCTTTATAAATTTTTATTATATAAAAAATTTATAAAATTTTAAATTATGCTTATAAATGGATGCTATGAGGAAGATGCATGCTTACCTCATTCATTATTATGAAGTTCCTTAGTCCATTTAATTATTTTTCTGTTATTTGTTACTGTATCTTATACTCTAGCCCCTATTTCCTAAACCAGGAAGGTCCAAATTTTAGAGCAAAGTTTATTTCCTGCCCACAGTCCAAGAATCTGGGTACTGATCAGCAGATTTCTTTTGGAGAGTAGCACATGATGTACAATGAGGTTGGGCCCCAGGTGGATCTGTAGGTTGTCTCTGATATTAGATTAAATCCGTTAAAGTAATAGTACAGAGGGGCTTCAGATAAACACAACTATCTCCTGTGGAGAGAGCTGTATGAACAAGTTATTGGGTTTAGAGAAACTTTTGTTTCATTTTGATTCCAAAACTGGTGCCCAAAAGGCCACAGACCTATTTATCAAGTGGATGGAATAATTTGAGACCTAGAAAATTAAAGCAGATTGCTTTTTCTATGGAGATTTCCAATCTGAAACCCAAGTTTGGAAGTAATGAGCAAACTTTATGTGTGAGTTGTTATTATAGGCAGCTGAGCTCAGCTCTTTTGGGCCTTCCTTACAGAGCCTATGAGGCATAGAAACAGAAATACTCTCACTGCTAAGAGGTCTGGATTGTATCTGTAGCATGATTTCTGCAAGAAACCATGCCAAATAACTTTAGTTCCTGGGGCTCAGGCTTCCCACAGGGTTTGATGTGTCAACCCTGTAATTTTATTTAAATTCCTGCTCCATAGTTTCCCTTGTTGTTGCCGTCACTGATAAATAACTGTGTGTTGTGTAATTCTTTTTTTTTTGAATTTTTGAATTATATTTTATTCTTTTATACAGCAGGTTCTTATTAGACATCAGTTTTATACACATCAGTGTACACATGTCAATCCCAATCGCCCACTTCATCCCACCACCACCCCCACCCCTGCACTGCTTTCCCCCCTTGGTGTCCATACGTTTGTTCTCTACATCGGTGTCTCAGTTTCAGCCCTCCACACTGGTTCATCTATACCATTTTTCTGGGTTCCACATATATGCGTTAATATACAATATTTGTTTTTCTCTTTCTGACTTACTTCACTCTGTGTGACAGTCTCTAGGTTCATTCAGGTCTCTACAAATGACCCAGTTTCGTTCCTTTTTATGGCTGAGTAATATTCCACTGTATATATGTACCACATCTTCTTTATCCACTCGTCTGTCGATGGGCATTTAGGTTGCTTCCATGACCTGGCTATTGTAAATAGTGCTGCAGTTAACACTGGGGTGCATGTGTCTTTTTGAATTGTGGTTTTATCTGGATATATGCCCAGTAGTGGGATTGCTGGGTCATATGGTAATTCTATTTTTAGTTTTTTAAGGAACCTCTATATTGTTCTCCATAGTGGCTATATCAATTTACATTCCCACCAACAGTGCAAGAGAGTTCCCTTTTCTCCACACCCTCTCCAGCATTTGTTGTTTGTAGATTTTCTGATGATGCCCATTCTAACTGGTGTGAGGTGATTCCTCATTGTAGTTTTGATTTGCATTTCTCTAACAATTAGTGATGTTGAGCATCTTTTCATGTGCCTCTTGGCCATCTGTATGTCTTCTTTGGAGAAATGTCTACTTAGGTCTTTTGCCCATTTTTGGACTGGGTTGTTTGTTTTTTTAATATTGAGCTGCATGAGCTGTTTATATATTTTGGAGATTAATCCTTTCTCCATTGATTCGTTTGCAAATATTTTCTCCCATTCTGAGGGTTGTCATTTCATCTTGTTTGTAGTTTCCTTTGCTTTGCAAAAGCTTTTAAGTTTCACTAGGTCCCATTGGTTTATTTTTGGTTTTATTTCCATTACTCTAGGAGGTGGATCAAAAAAGATCTTGCTGTGATTTATGTCAGAGAGTGTTCTTCCTGTGTTTTCCTCTAAGAGTTTTATAGTGTCCGGTCTTACATTTAGGTCTCGAATCCATTTTGAGTTTCTTTTTGTGTATGGTATTAGGGAGTGTTCTAATTTCATTGTTTTACATGTAGCTGTCCAGTTTTCCGAGCACCACTTATTGAAGAGACTGTCTTTTTTCTCCGTTGTATATCCTTGCCTCCTTTGTCATAGATTAGTTGACCATAGGTGCGTGGGTTTATCTCTGGGCTTTCTATCTTGTTTCATTGATCTGTTTCTGTTTTTGTGCCAGTACCATATTGTCTTGATTACTGTAGCTTTGTATTACAGTCTGAAGTCAGGGAGCCTGATTCCTCCAGCTCCGTTTTTTTCCCTCAAGACTACTTTGGCTCTTTGGGGTCTTCTGTGTCTCCATACAAATTTTAAGATTTTTTGTTCTAGTTCCATAAAAAATGCCATTGGTAATTTGATAGGGATTGCATTGAATCTGTAGATTACTTTGGGTAGTATAGTCATTTTCACAATGTTGATTCTTCCAGTCCAAGAACATGGTATATCTCTTGATCAGTTTCTATCATCTTTAATTTCTTTCATCAGTGTCTTATAGTTTTCTGCATACAGGTCTTTTGTCTCCCTAGGTAGGTTTATTCCTAGGTATTTTATTCTTTTTGTTGCAGTGGTAAATGGGAGTGTTTCCTTAATTTCTGTTTCATATTTTTCATCCTTAATGTATAGGAATTCAAGAGATTTCTGTGCATTAATTTTGTATCCTGCAACTTTACCAGATTCATTGATTAGCTCTAGTAGTTTTCTGGTGGCATCTTTAGGATTCTCTATGTATCCTATCATGTCATCTGCAAACAGTGACAGTTTTACTTCTTCTTTTCAATTTGTATTCCTTTTATTTCTTTTTCTTCTCTGATTGTCGTGGCTAGGACTTCCAAAACTATGTTGAATAATACTGGTGAGAGTGGACATCCTTGTCTTGTTCTTGAGCTTAGAGGAGATGCTATCAGTTTTTCACTATTGAGAATGATGTTTGCTATGAGTTTGTCATATATGGCCTTTATTATAGGTTCCTTGATGCCCACTTTCTGGAGAGTTTTTATCATAAATGGGTGTTGAATTTTGTTAAAAGCTTTTTCTGCATCTATTGAGATGATCATATAGTTTTTATTCTTCAATTTGTTAATATGGTGTATCACATTGATTGATTTGCATATATTGAAGAATCCTTGCATCCCTGGGATAAATCCCACTTGATCATGGTGTATGATCCTTTTAATGTGTTGTTGGATTCTGTTTGCTAGTATTTTGTTGAGGATTTTTGCATCTATATTCATGGGTGATATTGGTCTGTAATTTTTTTTTTTTTTAGTATCTTTTTCTGGTTTTGGTATCAGGGTGATGGTGGCCTTATAGAATGAGTTTGGGAGTGTTCCTTCCTCTGTAATTTATTGGAAGAGTTTGAAAAGGATAGGTGTTAGCTCTTCTCTAATGTTTGATAGAATTCACCTGTGAAGCCATCTGGTCCTGGACTTCTGTTTGTTGGAAGATTATTAATCACAGTTTCAATTTCATTACTTGTGATTGGTCTGTTCATATTTTCTATTTCTTCCTGGTTCAGTCTTGGAAGGTTATACCTTTCAAGAATTTGTCCCATTTCTTCCAGGTTGTCCATTTTATTGGCATAGAGTTGCTTGTAGTAGTCTCTTAGCATGCTTTGTATTTCTGTGGTGTCTGTTGTAACTTTTCCTTTTTCATTTCCAATTTTATTGATTTGAGTCCTCTGTCTTGTGTTCTTGATGAGTATGGCTAATGGTTTATCAATTTTGTTTATCTTCTCAAAAAACCAGCTTTTATTAGTTTTATTGATGTTTGCTATTGTTTTCTTTGTTTCTATTTATTTCTGCTCTGATCTTTATGATTTCTTTCCTTCTGCTAACTTTGGGTTTTGTTTGTTCTTCTTTCTCTAGTTCCTTTAGGTGTAAGGTTAAATTGTTTATTTGAGATATTTGTTGTTTCTTGAGGTAGGCTTGTATTGCTATAAACTTCCCTCTTAGAACTGCTTTTGCTGCATCCCATAGGTTTTGGATCGTCATGTTTTCATTGTCATTTGTCTCTAGGTATTTTTTGATTTTCTCCTTGATTTCTTCATTGATCTCTTGGTTATTCAGTAATATGCTGTTTAGCCTCCATGTGTTTGTGTTTTTTACATTTTTTTCCCTGTAATTGATCTCTAATCTCATAGTGTTGTTGTCAGAAAAGATGCTTGATAGGATTTCAATTCTGTTAAATTTACTGAGGCTTGATTTGTGACCCAAGTTGTGATCTATCCTGGAGAATGTTCCGTGCGCACTTGAGCAGAAAGTGTAATCTGCTTTTTTTGGATGGAATGTCCTATAAATATCAGTTAAATCTATCTGGTCTATTGTGTCATTTAAAGCTTGTGTTTCCTTATTAATTTTCTGTTTGGATGATCTGTCCATTGGTGTAAGTGAGGTGTTAAAGTCCCCCACTATTATTGTGTACCATCGATTTCCTCTTTTATAGCTGTTAGCAGTTGCCATATGTATTGAGGTGCTCCTATATTGGGTGCATATATATTTATAATTGTTATATCTTCTTCTTGGATTGATCCCTTGATCATTATGTAGTGTCCTTCCTTGTCTCTTGTAACATTCTTTATTTTAAAGTCTATTTTATCCGCCATGAGAATTTCTACTCCAGCTTCCTTTTGATTTACATTTGCATGAAATATTTTTTTCCATCCCCTCACTTTCAGTCTGTATGTGTCCCTAGGTCTGAAGTGGGTCTCTTGTAGACAGCATATATATGGGTCTTGTTTTTGTATCCGTTCAGCAAGCCTGTGTCTTTTGTTTGGAGCATTTAATCCATTCACATTTAAGGTACTTATTGATATGTATGTTCCTATTACCATTTTCTTAATCGTTTGGGGTTAGTTTTTGTAGGTCCTTTTCTTCTCTTGTGTTTTCCACTTAGAGAAGTTCCTTTAGCATTTGTTGTGGAGCTGGTTTGGTGGTGCTGAATTCTCTTAGCTTTTGCTTGCCTGTAAAGCTTTGATTTCTCCATCAAATCTGAATGAGATGCTTGCCTGGTTAGAGCAATCTCGGTTGTAGTTTCTAGCCTTTCATCACTTTAAGTATATCATGCCACGACCTTCTGGCTTTTAGAGTTTCTGCTGAGAAATCAGCTCTTAACGTTATTGGAGTTCCCTTGTATGTTATTTGTCATTATTCCCTTGCTGCTTTCAGTAATTTTTCTTTGTCTTTAATTTTTGCCAATTCGATTACTATGTGTCTCAGAGTGTTTCTCCTTGGGTTTATCCTGTATGGGAGTCTCTTTGTTTCCTGGACTTGGGTGGCTATTTCCTTTCCCATGTCAGGCAAGTTTTTGACTATAATCTCTTCAAATTTTTCTCGGGTCCTTACTCTCTCTCTTCTTCTGGGACCCCTATAATGTGAATGTTGTTGTGTTTAAGTGGTCTCTTAGGCTGTCTTCATTTCTTTTCATTCTTTTTTCTTTATTCTGTTCCACAGCAGTGAATTCCACCATTCTGTGTTCCAGGTCACTTATCCATTCTTCTGCCTCAGTTATTCTGCTATTGATTCCTTCTGGTGTAGTTTTCATTTCAGTTATTGTATTGTTCACCTCTGTTTGTTTGTTCTTTAATTCTTCTAGGTCTTTGTTAAACATTTCTTGCATCTTCTTGATGTTTACCTCCATTCTTTTTCCGAGGTCCTGGATCATCTTCACTATCATTATTCTGAATTCTCTTTTTCTGGAAGGTTGCCTATCTCCACTTCATTTAGTTGTTTTTCTGGGGTTTTATCTTGTTCCTTCATCTGGTACATAGCCCTCTGCCTTTTCATCTTGTCCGTCTTTCTGTGAATGTGGTTTTTGTTCCACAGGCTGCAGGATTGTAAGGCTTCTTGCTTCTGCTGTCTGCCCTCTGGTGGATGAGGCTATCTAAGAGGCTTGTTCAAGCTTCCTGATGGGAGGAACTGGTGGTGGGTAGAGCTGGCTGTTGCTCTGGTGGGCAGAGCTGAGTAAAACTTTAATCCACTTGTCTGCTGATGGGTGGGGCTGGGTTCCCTCCCTGTTGTTTGTTTGGCCTGAGGCCACCCAACACTGGAGCTTACCTGGGCTCTTTGGTGGGGCGAATGGTGAGCTCTGGGAGGGCTAATGCCAAGGAGTACTTCCCAGAACTTCTGCCGCCAGTGTCCTTGTCCTCACAGTGAGACACAGCCACCCCCTGCCTCTGCAGGAGAGCCTCCAACACTAACAGGTACGTCTGGTTCAGTCTCCCCTGGGGTCACTGCTCCTTCCCCTGGGTCCCAATGCACACACTACTTTGTGTGTGCCCTCCAAGAGTGGAGTCTCTGTTTACCCCAGTCCTGTCAAACTCCTGCAGTCAAATCCTGTTAGCCTTCAAAGTCTGATTCTCTAGGAATTCCCCCTCCTGTTGCCAGACCCCCAGGTTGGGAAGCCTGACGTGGAGCTCAGAACGTTCACTCCAGTGTGTGGACTTCTGTGGTATAAGTGATCTCCAGTCTGTGAGTCACCCACCCAGCAGTTATGGGATTTGATTTTAGTGTGATTGCACCCCTCCTACCGTCTCATTGTGGCTTCTCCTTTGTCTTTGGATGTGGGGTATCTTTTTTGATGAGTTCCAGTGTCTTCCTGTTGATGATTGTTCATCAGTTAGTTGTCACTGTGTGTTGTATAATTCTTAAAGTGATTTACAAATACGTGGTATTCTGAGGTCAAAAGAAAGCCTGGAACTCTCTTAAGGTAAAACATTTACCTACTAAAGAGTTGTGCACAGTGTGTATTCTTTGGGATGCATTCTCTAATCCTTATGAGATCCTTGATTCTAAGTTTTATGCTCTACCCATATATGGCAAATTGGATAGGTGGTGAATACCTTAGATAAGATATTTCTGGGAATAAGTTGACTTCTCTCTTAAGTTTTAGACTGGGTTCATCAACTTAGATATGAAACCTCACCATTGTATATCAAGCCATTTTTAAGACCAAAAATGCATGTGGTACAAAGTCTTTTGGTCTTAAAAATGCCCCAATTTAGATGATTAGAGATAAAGTATGTTGTCAGCCAAATGATTATTGTTTGTCATTGTCTGCATGGTAGGGAAGGTGGTATTACTGGGTTCACTTCATTTTAGTCATACTGGAAATGTAAAGCATAATAAAAATAAGTCCATTTGGTATTAAAATAAACTACCAAGTCAGAAGAGAGTTCTTGGCTTGTTTGTAGGCTGGAGACTTATACATTTAATGGTATTGTGATTTATAATGGAAAACAGGTTCATTTGTTGGAAAAGATGTTGAAATGGGACCGAGCCCATTGGATGCCGCTTTTAAGAGCTAGAGACAGTGTTTGCTCTCCAAACGGCGAAAAAATCTAGTCTTTTGATATGACTCATAGAAATAACTTTTTTTTAGAACACACTTAAGTTTTGGTTTTCTCCAAGTTTATAGCATATGGATTTGTCAGTCATGTAGATGTGCTTCTGGATGACATGGAAGAAATTTGGTAACAGAACGAAGAGCGCTGTAGGTTTATGGCTGTCTGCTCAAAAATACTTTGACAGGGAGTTAATGTAGGAACTGCCTTCAGATCGTTTGTGCTTTTATGGTGTTTTTATTTCTCCATTTTGTTAAAGTGTAAGATCCTGGGAGAGTGTAATAGGTAGACATCAGCTTTGTTTGTTAAGGTTTCCAAAAAAAAAGGAAGATCAGGTTTTGTTCCCATTCACCTGTAAACTTTATCTGTTAAGGACAGATTGTAAATGTTAGACTTTGCAGGCTACATATGGTTTCTGTTGTTTATTCTCTTTTGTTTTGTTTTATAACCCTTTAAAAGTGTAGAAGTTGGGCTTCCCTCGTGGCGCAGTGGTTGAGAGTCTGCCTGCTGATGCAGGGGACACGGGTTTGTGCCCCGGTCCGGGAAGATCCCACATGCCGCGGAGCGGCTGGGCCCGTGAGCCATGGCCGCTGAGCCTCTGCGTCCGGAGCCTGTGCTCCACAACAGGAGAGGTCCGCGTACCGCAAAAAAAAAAACAACAGTGTAGCAGTCATTCTTACCTCTTAGGCCATAAAAACAGGCGTCAGGCCAGATTTGGCCTGGGGACCATAGTTTGCTTACCCCTAGACTAGAGATCAAAGTACAGGCCCCACCCAGTCTTAGAGCATGTGAATTCTGTTTGTAATGCCTGGGTTTTTTGGGGGGTTTTTTTAGTTTTTGTTTTCATGTTTATTTTGGTCATATACCAAACACTGAAGCACAGCCAAATCTTACCCTGAGGAAACTCTTCCCAGTAATGAAGAAAAAAAGGTTTGTGCACCTAAAAGTATAATCATGTAAAATTTAAGAAACAGTACAGCCATAGAAGATACAAGATGCCAAGTAAAAACACAAAAACCTTTTCAACATCACTAGCCATTGGTATGGTACAAATTAGAACCAGAATGAGATACTACTACATACCTATTAGAATGGCTAAAATAAGTAATACTGATAATATCAAATGCTGGCAAGGATGTGGAGGGATTGGATCTCTCCTGCATTGGTACTGGGCATGGAAAATAATATAGCCACTCCTGAATTCAGCCTGGCATTTGGTTAAAAAGAAAGTACCATATGACCCAACAATTACATTCCTGGGCATTTATCTTGGAGAAATGAAACTTAATGTTCACATAAAAACCTGTACATAAGTATTCATAGCTTTATTTATAATAGCCAAAAAATGGAAATGACTAAAATATACTTCTACCAGTAAATGGTCACACAAACTGTGGTATGTCCATACAGTGGAGTAGTATTCAACAGTGAAAAAGAACAGTCTGTTAATACACACAACTTGGATAGAAGTTAAGGGTATTATGCTGAGTGAAAATAGCCAGTCTCAAAATACTGCATACTGTATGATTACATTTATCTAACACTCTTGAAGTGACATTATTATGGATATGAAGAACAGACAAGTTGTTGCAAAAAGTTAAGAAAGGAGAGGGAAGATAAAACTATAAAGAGATATCACATAGAACTTTCTTTGTGATGATAAAACAATTCTGTATCTTGATTTTAATGATGGTTATGTGAATCTATACATGTGATAAAATCTCATAAAAGTATACACAAAAACGTGTAAAAGAGTGAGTGCATGTAAAAAATGGTGAAGTCTGAGTAAGCTCTGTAGTCTAATTAATTGTATGCCAAACAATTACCTAGTTTTGATAATGCACGATGGTTATTATAAGATGTCAACATTGGAGAAACTGGATAATGGGTGCACAGGACCTCTTTGTACTATTTTTACAGCTTCTTTTGAGTCTTTAATTATTTCCCAACAAGAAATTACAGAGAGCATGATGTAGGGAGGGGAAAAAAGATGGGAAGAGGGAGAAAGAGAGAAAGATTGAAACAGTGAGGGTTTCTAGGCTAGAAGTAGAATAAAAAGGACTGACTTACCCTCTACTTAAACCAAGAACAAAAAATTTTTTTAAATAGACAAAATACATGAAAAAACAGTTTCTAAGATACTGTACATCAGGCAATAAAAGAAAGTGATCACTAAGAGCTGGGAAACAAGCAAAATGAGTCCCTGCTTACTCCCTCGAGAGAGTCTGCAGGCTGTAGTACATGGAGGAGGGACTAATGTAGAGCCCAGCAGACTCCTTGAATTGAGGAAACCATAAGGAGAGTCCACAGAGATTGACAGCTAGAGTTTATAAAGTACCAGAAGGAATAGAACCTAATGCTCACACAAGTCCAAGAAAAATGCCTATCCCACCTGCCAGACTGGAAAATACCATAACTCATGGAGCATTGGGTAGAACACTTAGTAGTTGGAAACAGCCCTAGACTGCGCATTCCTCCAGAACTGCCTAACAAATCATAAAAGCAAGAGATGAAAAGTTGAAATTGTTTCCAAGTACTTTAACTGCATACCGGAACAAAGCTTGAGATTTATAGAAATACAGAAATGCCTGGCACCCAACAAAATAAAATTCACCATGTCTGGCATCCAGTCAAAGGTTATCAGACATGCAAAGAGGCAAGAAATCATGACCCAAAATGAAGTGAATATCAATCGAAAGCTATACAGAAAAGACACAGATGTTAGAATTAGCAGAGAAGAAAAATAAAATAGTTATTATAACTGAATTCCACATGTTGGAATAAAGTTAAGTAAGACATGGAAGATATAAAAAAAACCAAAATTGAATTTCTAGAAATGAAAACTACAATATCTGAGACGAAAAATACAGTGGATGGGATTAGACATAAAAGGATATTTCTTGGGCAAAACTGATTAATTGCATACTTGCTCAAAACTTAGTGTACTATTGACTTTTTCATTATTCCAAATAATTGAGAGAAAATATAATGATGGGCAGCATTATAACTAGCTCAAAAATATTTGCTTGTAAAAATTTGTTGTTAAGATGTCCTGGGTAGCACTTTTGTCAAGGGAAGAACAGATGAAAAATGTTCACAACATTAAAATATTTGGTTTTATGGGATTGTGTGTGGTGTTAGAGCTTTTGTTTGTGAAAAACGTGCATTAAAAATAAGATTTCAGAGTAGTTATTTAAATGCTTTTTCAAAAGTGTATAATTTATTTTCCTAGCCAGCTGGTAAGCTTTTTGAGGGCATTACCATGTCTTTTTACATGTTTTGACCTCCCTAAAGTACTTAGCATGGTGTTTCCCATAGTGGGTGGTCAGTAGTGTTTATAATGTAAAAGAGGGAATCCTCCAACTGTGATGCACTGAAATTTAACCTGTTCCTAATAAGGCAGCACCAGAATTATCCCTCAGAATGTAAGTAAACAAAGTCTGTTACAAGGTTTGGAGTGGGGAGTGGTGGGGTAGGGGACAGAAAGAAGCTCACCTTAGCCAAGAGGCTTAAGCCTATTTTTAAACAAGGAACAGAAATTCTGCCGATTACTCCTTAGAGCCCTATCTTTGTCCGTGACTAGTGCTGATTAGATCAGGTGCATTTTGGGTTAAATAATGAGTAATGCTTATCAACCAGGTATTTGGAAATCAATCAGTCAGTCAAACTTTTGGATATTTATATACTTGAGTAGATTTGGACATGGCAGATTTTGAGAGCAAATGCTAGAGTTTAAAAACATGTCCTGAGAAGAAACTTTTCTCTCACTTAAAGGAAGCCAAGCCACATGGGGATAGGTTAGTCGTTTCCCATTTCTTGGTCAAAAAAAATTGTCTGATTTTCATTGGTAAAGGGGATTAAATAGGAACAAGGTTTCTGCAGCCTCAAGTTCCAATCTCTGTTGCAAGATTTTTGTAGGAAGGAATTTATAAACTTTACAAATAAAGAATTAGAATCTCCACAGATTCAACCCAAAGTACAGAGCTTTCAGTAAATTTCTTATTCGCCAGATAAAGCTATTTTCCAGCAACTTAAATGGAACTTTACAAACTGTCTTGCTTGTGAGTATTGTCCCTAAGCTAAAATCACTTGTGTGTTCATTTTGTTAGTAACAATATTACTGTGCATGGTCTGTTCTGCTGCAGAAGGAAATGGGTAGATTTGGCTTCTCTTTCCATAAGCAAGAAACTCATGATTGAGGAGGTAAAAGATCTTAGATATTTGGGAAACCCTTACTATTGTTGATGCTTTGCTATTGATATTAAAATGTGTAAAAAAAATAATAGAACAACCAATATTCAGGATTACCAGTTCTTTCCTCTACGTTTATTTGAATTACTAGAAAAAGAAATTCTGTACTATACAAAAACTATTGGGTGTAGATACCTTGAAATCCTGACCTGCTAAATGTGGTAAGGCACAAAAAGATGAACAGATTAAAATTGATAAAGTTGAACCCCTTAATGATGAAGATTAGGGGGAAAAGAGAAGCTTCTAATACAGGGATTTACTAGTTGGAATGAGAGAGATTTTAAGCAGTTTAATGAGAAGTGGGGTTGTGATGATACTGAAAATACAGCAAGAGAAGTAGAAGGAAAAAAAACTCTAGAGGAAGTCATTGAATACGCTGCTGTCTTTTGGGAAAGATCCAGTGAAGATGTAGATAGACAAGATTGTGGCTCAGATTAAAGGGGAGACAAGAATTCACAGGAGAATTTGTATCACACAAAAGCACTTGACACAAAGATTGAATGGTACAAAGCACCTTTTCAGCAGCTGGGAACATCATATGATACTAACAAAGAAAACTGTCTTAGAAAAGAGAGTTGTTTCCTGATTGTGTGCTTGGATTCAACAAAGAAAATGTATATGATGAATTGAGCCAGTGTATTCATAACATTCATCAGTTCAGATTTGACTGGTCTCTTAAGTTCAGAATTGCAATGGAGCTCCAGAGGAGGTGTAGCATCATAACTACCTTGATTGAAAGAAAAAACAGAACTAGAAGACTAGAGATGGGAAACAAACCAGGTGAGCTCCATGATTGCCATAGCCTATTACGTTGAGTGTGTTTCCAGGCTTCAGGGCAGGGATGGGTAACATAGGCAGAGCCCAACAGACTCACCAAGTGGAGGAGACCAGGGCTGCTAGAGTTAACAAGAGAAAGTTCCAGAGCAAACAGAGGTACACAGGGTGCCCATGACAGTTCAGCAAAGTATAGATCAGCATCTATGTGAGGAAACCACCTGATACATGCTACAATATGAATGAACCTCATAATAATTATGCTGAAATAACCTAGATATTTTTTAAAGACTACGTATTGTATATTTTGTATGACTCCATTTATTAAAATCTTAGAAAATGCAACTAATCCAAAGTGACACAAAGTAGATTAGTAATTATCAAGGGATTGGTGGGGGGGGTAGAGGTGACAGGCAGGGTGGGGCATGAGGGAAAGATTACAGAGGGGCACAAGGAAACTTTTAGGAGTGATGGATATGTTCATTATCTTGATTGAGGAGATGGTTTTGCAGACTTTTACATATGTAAAAACTTACTACGTACTTTAAATACATGTATTATTTTGTCAATTGTACTTAAATAAAGCTCTTTATAAAACCTGCATCCAAAAAAGATACAAACAAAAAACAGAGTAGTTTCCCTTTCAGAGTTGTTCTGAGGAAAAGAAAGGAGAGAACAAGCCCAAGTAACCTATTTGCAACTCTCTTCCAACTCAGGTTGTCTTTACTAAGATTTTTGCAGTTCAAAAGTGTTTTTCAGTTTTAGAGATGTAGTGTTAGGATCTGTGTAGTCAAATATTGCTCTTGTCAATCAGGATATAACTTTATGCAATTTTGTATTTCAGGGCTCCTGAATCAAGCAAGCAAACATGAAAAATGGATTAAGGCTGATGCTCCAAAAGGCACTGTAAGCTTTAGAAGCCAAAGCTGGTTTCAGTCCCTGAAACTGCAGGACTGAGAATGGTTTGAGTTATGTTTCTAAATTTTAACAACGATTATTAGATCTGTGACTACAAAAACTCAAATACCACTGTTCATATAAATGTTGAAAACAATAAATTGGGATGTCTTGGGGCAGCCTTTTCAAAATTTGTACTTAGCTATTAGTTTTCTTCTGTAACAAATTACCACAAACTTTTTGACTTAAAATAATACCGTTTGCCCTGGGATCTCCTGGACCCTGACCACCCAGCAGTAACCCAGCGCTAGCCCCAGGGCCTCCCAGGGTTCTGCCGTCAACCATCAACCAGTGGCCAGCAGCATCTGCACAAGGCAGGACCTGGCAACCAAGCAGACCAGGGGCCAACCTAGCCTATCAGACCACCTACATAGTCACCCTGCCAAAACAGAAAGACCCACACATCCCTCATAGGAGGAACCCCTAGAGCATATAACTGTTGATGAGAGGAGAGTGCACTGCTGGAACACAAAAGGTCACTTCTTCAAGGTTGGGAAACGTAACCAACCTACCAGGTACATAAAAATAAACACAACTAGTTAGGCAAAATGAGGCAACAGAGGAACATATTCCAAACAAAGGATTAAGATAAAATCCCAGAAGAAGAACTAAGTGAAGTGGAGATATGCAGTCTAACCAAGAAAGAGTTCAGGGGTGTGATTGTACAGATGATCAAAGAACTTGGGAAACAAATGGATGCACAAAGTGAGACGTTAGAAGTTTTTAACAGAGAGTTAGAAAATATAAAGAACAACCGAACAGAGATGAAGAACACAATAACTGAAATGAAAAATACACTAGAGGGAATCAATAGTAGACCAAATGATACAGGGAAACGGATTAGTGAGCTGGAAGACAGAGTAGTGGAAATCAGTGATGCTGAAGGAAAAAAAAAATGAAATGAGGACAGTTTAGGAGACTTCTGGGACATCAAGCTCACTAATATTTGCATTATAGGGTTCCCAGAAGGAGAAGAGAGAGAGAAAGGGGCTGAGAACATAATTGAAGACATAATAGCTGAAAACTTCCCTAACCTGGGAAGGGAAACAGACATCTAAGTCCAGGAAGTGCAGTGAGCGCCATACAGGATTAACCTAAGGAGGAAGACACCAAGACACATTGTAATTAAAATGGCAAAAATTAAAAGAGAATATTAAAAGCAAGGGAAAAGCAACATGTTACATAAAAGGGAACTCCCATAAGGCTATCACCTGACTTTTCAACAGAAGCTCTTCAGACCAGAGGGGCATGGCATGATATATTTGAAGTGATGAAAGGGAAAAACCAAAAACCAATAATACTCTTCAAGGCTCTCATTCAGATTTGATGGAGAGATAAAAAGCTTTACAGAGAAGCAAAAGCCAAGAGTTCAGCATCACCAAATCAGCTTTAAAGAAATGTTGAAGGAACTTCTCTAAGCAAAAAAGGACACAAGAAACATGAAAATCATGAAAGGAGAAAGCTCATTGGTAAAGGCAAACATATAGTAAAGGTAGGAAATCATTCATATACAAAGCTAGTAGGAAGGTTGAAAGACAAAAGTAGTAAAATTGTCTGTATCCACAATAAGTAGTTAAGGGATACACAAGAAAATTATATGTAAAAAATGATATCAAAAACAGTAATCATGAGGGTAGGAGAGTACAAATTCTGTGTTGTTAAAATGCATTGGAAATTAAGAGATCGCAGCAACTTCAAACAATCGTATATATATAGATTGCTATATGTAAATCTCATGGTAACCACAAGCCAGAAATCTATAAAAGATACACAAAAAAGAAAAAGGAATCCAAACATAACACTAAAGGTAGTCATCAAATCACAAGAGAACAAAAGAAGGAACAAAAAAGACATACAAAAACAACCCCAAAACAATGAACAATATGGCAATAAGAATATACATATCAATAATTACTTTAAATATAGATGAATTAAATGCTCCAATCAAAAGACATAGAGTGACTGAATGGATTCAAAAACAAGAATCGTATATATGCTGCCTACAGGTGACTCACTTCAGATCTAAAGACACACACAGACTGAAAGTGAGAGGATAGAAAAAGGTATTCCATGCAAATGGAAATCAAAAGAAAGCCAGGGGAGCAATATTTATATCAGATGAAATAGGCTTTAAAGCAAAGACTGTAAGAAAAGACAAAGGACATTACATAAAGATCAAGGGATCAATCCAAAGAAAAGAGACAACAATTATAAATATATATGCACCCAGCATAAGCAAAGCTAAACACACAAAGCAAATATTAACAGACATACAGGGAGCAATGGACAGTAACACAATAGTAGTAGGGAATTTAATACCCCATTTACATCAATGGACAGCTCATCCAGACAGAAAATCAATAAGGAAACACAGGCTTTAAATGATACACTAATCAAGATGGAACTTACATAAATATTCCATCAGAAAGCAACAGAATACACATTCTTTTCAAGTGCACGTGGAACATTCTCCAGGATAGATAACATGCTAGGCCAGAAAACAAGCCTTGGTAAATTTAAGAAAATTGAAATCATGTCAAGCATCTTTTCTGACCACAATGCTGTGAGACTAGAAATCAACTACAAGAAAAAAAAAGCCTGCAAAAAATATAAACATGTGGAGGCTAAACAGTATGCTACTAAACAACCAATAGATCACTGGTGAAATCAAAGAAGAGAGAAAAGAATACCTAGAGACAAGTGAAAACAAAAACACAACAGTCTAGAATCTCTGAGATGCAGCCAAAGCAGTTCTCAGAGGGCAGTTTATAGCAATACAAGCCTGCCTCAGGAAATAAGAAAAATCTCCAATACACAACCTAACATTACACGTAAACAAGCTAGAAAAAGAAGAACAAACAAAACCCAAAATTAGTCAAAGGAAAGAAATCATAAAGGTCAGAGCAGAAATAAATGAAATAGACTCTTAAAAAAAGATCAGTGAAGAGCTGGTTCTTTGAAAAAATAAAATTGATAAACCTTAAGCCAGATTCATGAAGAAAAAAAGAGGATCCAAATCAAATCAGAAATGAAAAAGGAGAAGTTGCAATTGATGCCATGGAAATACAGAGGATCATAAGAGACTACTAGAAACAACTATATGTCAATAAAATGGACAATGTTGAAGAAATGGGCAAATCCTAGAAATGTATAATCTTCCAAGAGTGAACCAGCAAGAAGTAGGAAATATGAACAGACCAATTAGAAATAATGAAATTGAATTAGTAATAATAAAAAAAAAACTCCCAACAAACAAAAGTCCATGACCTGATGGCTTCACAGATGAGTTCTACCAAACATTTAGAGAAGAGTTAACACTTAACGCTTATTATACTATTCCAAAAAATTGCAGAGGAAGGAACACTTCCAAACTGATTCGACATGGCCAGCATCACCCTGATACCAAAAGTAGACAAAGATATCTCACACACACACAAATTACAGGCCATTATCACTGATGAACATTGATGTAAAAATCCTCAATAAAACATTAGCATACCGAATCCAACAATACATCAAAAGGATCATATACCATGATCAAGTGGGATTTATCCTAGGGATGCAAGAATTTTTCAATATCCACAAATCAATCAGTGTGATATGCCACATTAACAAATTGAAGAATAAAAACCATATGATCATCCCAATAGATGCAGAAAAAGCTTTTGACAAAATTCAGCCTCCATTTGTGATTAAAAACTCTCCAGAAAATGGGCCTAGAGGGAACACACCTCAACATAATAAAGGCCATATATGACAAACCAATGCTAACATCATACTTGGTGAAAAGCTGAAAGCATTTCTTCTAAGATCAGTAACAAGACAAGGATGCCCATTCTTGCCACTTTTATTCAGCATAGTTTTGGAAGTCCTAGTCATAGCAGTCAGACAAGAAAAAGAAATAAATGGAATCCAAATTGGAAAGGAAGAAGAAAAACTGTACTGTTTGCAGATGACATACTATACATAGAAAATCCTGAAGATACCACCAAAAACTACTATAGCTCATCACTAAATTTGTAAAGTTGCAGGATACAAAATTAATACACAGAAATCTGTTGTGTCTCTATACACTAACTGAACTAGCAGAGAAATTAAGAAAACAATCCCATGTACAATCACATCAAAAAGAATAAAATACCTAGGAATAAACCTACCTAAGGAGGTAGAAGACCTGTACTTGGAAAACTATAAGACACTTATGAAAGAAATTGAAGGCAATCCAAACAGATGGAAAGGTATGCTGTGTTCATCGATTGGAAGAATTAATATTTTTAAATGACCATACTAGCCAAGGCAATCTACAGATTCAATGCAGTCTATATCAAAATACCAAGGGCATTTTTTTCACACAACTAAAATAATTATTCATAAAATTTGTGTGGAAACACAGAAGACCCTGAATAACTAAAACAATCTTCAGAAAGAAGAACAGAGCTGGAGGAATCACGCTCCCTGTCTTCAGACTATACTGTAAAGCTACAGTTATCAAAACAGTATGGGATTGGCACAGAAGCAGATATGTAGATCAGTGGAACAGAATAGAGACCCAAGAAATAAACCCACACACTTACAGTCAATTAATCTATGACAAAGGAGGCAAGACTATATTACAATGGAAGAAAGACAGTATTTTCAATAAGTGGCACTGGGAAAACTGGACAGCTACATGTAAAAGAATAAAATTAGAATATTCTCTAAAACCGTATGCAAAAACAGACTCAAAATGGATTAAAGACCTAAATGTAATACCAGAAGGCAAAACTTGTAGAAGAAAGCATGGGTGGAACACTCTTTGACATAAATTGTAGCAATATTTTGGGAGATCTGTCTCCTAAAGCAAAGGAAATAAAAGCAAAGATAAGCAAATGGGACCTAATTAAATTTAAAAGCTTTAGCACAGCAAAGGAAATCATTGACAAAATAAAAAGGCAACCTACTGAATGGGAGAAAATATTTGTAAATGATATGACCCATAGAGGTTTATATCCAAAATATACAACAGCTCTTACAACTCAACATCAAAAAAACAGAAAAAAGAAAAAACAAACCTGATTAAAAAGTGGGCAGAAGACCCAAATAGATATTTTTCTAAACAAGTCATACAGATGGGCACAGGCACTTGAAAAGATGCTCAACATCATTAATAATCAGAGAAATTAAAATTAAAATCCCAATGAGACATCACCTCACATTTGTCAAAATGACTATCATCATAAAAGATCACAAAAAATGTTGGCAAGGATGTGGAGAAAAGGCAAACTTCTTACACTTGGTGAGAATGTAGATTGGTGCAGCCACCATGGAAAACAGTATGGAGGTTTATCAAAAAAACAAAAAATAGGACTAACATGACCCAGCAATTCCACTCCTGGGTATTTATCTGAAAAAAACAAAAATACTAATTTAAAAAGATACGTGCACCCCAGTAGTCATAGCAGTATTATTTATAATTGGTAAAATATGGAAGCAACCTAAGTGTTCATTAACAGATGAATGAATAAAGAAGATGTAGTACACACACACACACACACACACACACACACACACACACACACACACACACACACACACACACACACACACACACACACACACACACACACACACACACACACACACACACACACACACACACACACACACACACACACACACACACACACACACACACACACACACACACACACTGGAATACTACTCAGCCATGAAAAAGAATGAAATTTTGCCATTTGCAGCAACATGGATGGACCTGGAGGGTATTATGCTAAGTGAAATAAGTCAGAGAAAGACAAATACTGTATGATATCACTTGTATGTGGAATCTAAAAAATAAAACAAACTAGTGAATATAACAAAAAATGAAGCAGACTCATAGAGAACACACATCAGTGGTTACCAATGGGGAGAGGGAAGTGGGGAGGGGCAGGATAGGGGTAGGGGATTAAGAGGTACAAACTATATAAAATAAGCTACAAGGATATGTAGTACAACACAGGAAATATAGCCAATATTTTATAATAACTATAAATGGAACATAACCTTTAAAAATTGTCAATCACTATGTTGTACACCTGAAACTTAAATAATATTGTATATCAACTATACCTCATTAAAATTTTTTGAAAAATAAAATCAGTTGTAAAGCTGAAAATAAAAATACTAACACCTGTTTATCAGCTCACAGTTCTGTAGGTCGAGCTCAGCATGGTTAGATTCTCTGCTCGAGTTATCCACAAGGCTGGACTTAAGGTGTTGTCCAGGCTGAGCTCTCACCTAGATGATCCGAGGAATAGTCTACTTCCAAGCTCATTCGTATTGTTGGCAAAATGCAGTTCCTTGTGACTGTGTGACTGAAATCTCTGTTTCCATGCTGGCTGTCAGTTGGCAATCACTCTAAACTTCTAGAGGCCACCTGCATCTCTTTTCACATGGCCTTCTCTTCAGGCCAGCACTAATGCAATCAGTCCTTGTCATGCTGTGAATATCTGAGCTCTTTTTCTTCAGCCACCTTGGGATAACTCCGCTTTTAAAGAGCTCAGAGGATTAGGTCAGGCCTACTCAGGATAATCTTTGTTTTGCCATACAGTGTAACAGTCATGGAGTGATATCTCATCATATTCATAGTTTTCACTTACACTCAAGAAGAAGACATTTTACAAAAATATAGGTAATAGGGGGTAGCTATTTTGAAATTCTTTGTACCAGAGCTCTTGGGTAACATGTTTTCTACTTAGTATTGTGCTTACTATGACAACAGTATAACTTTAAGCTGAATAAAACACATCACAAATATGATGCAGTTGCTACTGATTCTTATTTTTTGTATGTAATTTAAGACATAATGCATTGGGGGGAGGGGGCATTCAGCTACTTTATATCCTGGTGTATGAAGACAGATTTTCACTTTTACAATGGTGTACTATATAAAGTTATTTTATGAATTCTCTTTCTTTCAAACCTTACATGTTTACTCCTGGAACATTTAAATTATACAACACTGAATAGGCCTATCTACTGGCCTATCCTTATAGGCCTATCCTTATAGGCCTATCCTTATGCTTAGGATAAATCAGTTCTTAACCTCCGATTTTCTAATAAGCCTTTCCAAATATGACTTGTAATAGTCTCTTTTTGTTAATATTTAATTTATTTGGAGTTCTGTGTTTAAATTCTTATTTATGAAACAAGTCAGCTTTGCGAGGTGTTCTCAAAGTCACTTTTTAGTTCACCCTTCATGAAATCAAAATTTGTATGAGTTTGGACAACACTTACATGTTAGTATGTTTGATGTGGTTGTGGTGTGTGTGTGTTAAATTATTAAGTAGAGGAAACTGGGAAGCAATGAGGCAATTTTTATAATCTTTTTCACCTTATGCAATTATATAAATACTTTCATGACTAAAAATAAAGTTTATGAAATTGGTCAACAACAGCCAGAAAGGTCATGAGCATAAACAGCAGTCAACTGTATTTAAAATTATTAAAGGAATGGTACATCTTTGGATAACATAGTCAAGTCCAAACAGAAAGGAAATGTGACATGTTTTACTCTCTTAAACACAGACCTATATATTTCAAATGCTTAATATCTGAAGACCTAAGTAATATTTTGGATACCTTGAGTACTTTGCACTGAGAACTTAAAGATTTCACCACCTGTTCTCTCTACTCCTTGGTCCCCTTTCATAGCCCACTTTTTCTAACACCTACCCTTTTTCTTTCATTTCTGTAACTATAAAATGTGTCTCCTCATAATTAACAAATGTGTCTCCTCTTCTTGTTTAAAAGACCTTACTCAAAGAGTTTTGGAGCAAACTTTGACAGTTAAATACCCTGCCTGGTTTCTAGAGAACATAACGGGGTATGTTTCTCCTTAACCCTGGTCTTCCCCATGCAGGTGTTTTTCCTTTAGAAAGCAGTTGCCTCTTGTATAGGTCTCTCCAGTTGTGTGCTTGTGACACTTAGGGGTCAGAAGCCAATTTATATGCAGCTGCCAGAATCTCCAAATTTAGTAAAAAATCACTCTCTGGAACAGTCATCTATGTCTGTTGGGTTAGGTCTTAAAATTTCCTACTCGGCTGATTCCTCTGTCCACTTCCAGGAACGATTCTACAGCTAAATGATACTACCTACTTCAAAAACTTTCAAAACCAACCTAAGAAAGGGGAGAATTACTAAAAGCATTTAGCTGATATCAGAGTACCCTATAATAATACCTTGTAAAATACCTTTTAAAAAAATAAGACCTTTCAAAACTTTTCAAAATAACTTTCATATCTTTTACCTTAAGTTTTATCCTTACTTCACATTTTTGGGTACAAAAGACAGTAACCTCATTTAAGAGATGAATAATGGAGGAAATAGAAAAGTTAAAAGACTGATCTAATATTACCAACATTGTTTGTGGCAGTCAGAACAGATTTCTTCCTTTCCTGGACTCTATAAACATCAGTGTTACATAGTATCAAATAATGATACACTGGCATGTGATAATTTGAATTCTGTTAAAATCCAAAGAGAGTTATCTTTTACCAGAATGGTAAAAATTCATAGGTTAAAGCTTTTAAAAATTAATCTGTAGATACACAATCAGTAACCCATATCTCCTAGCATAAAATTGGGAGCTTTTTTGATATAGCATAGTTTGAAAAATTCTCCCATAGTGCAAATTTGATTAAAAGAAGATCTTTCTGTTTTTTAAGGAGCCTCCATACTGTTCCATAGTGGCTGTACCAATTTACATTTCCACCAACCGTATAGGAGGGTTCCCTTTCTCCACTCCCTCCCCAGCATTTATTACTGTAGCCATTCTGATCAGAGTGAGGTGATACCTCGTTATAATTTTGATTTGCATTTCTCTAATATTTAGCGATGTTGAGCATTTTTTCATGTGCCTGTTGGCCATCTGTATGTCTTTTTTTGGAGAAATGTCTATTTACATCTTCGCCCTTTTTTTTTTTTTTTCGGTACGCGGGCCTCTCACTGCTGTGGCCACTCCTGCTGCAGAACACAGGCTCCGGACATGCAGGCCCAGCGGCCATGGCTCACGGGCCCAGCCACTCCGCGGCATGTGGGATCTTCCCAGACCAGGGCACAAACCCGTATCCCCTGCATCGGCAGGCGGACTCTCAACCACTGCGCCACCAGGGAAGCCCATCTTCTGCCCATTTTTGGATTGGGCTGTTTGGGTTTGTTTGATATTGAGCTATATGAGCTGTTTGTATATGTTGTATATTAATCCCTTGTCTGTTGCATCATTTGCAAATATTTTCTCCCATTCTGTAGGTTGTCTTTTCATTTTGTTTAAGGTTTCCTTTGCTGTGCAAAAGCTTTTATGTTTAATTAGGTCCCATTTGTTTATTTATTTATTTATTTATTTATTTGTGGTACACGGACCTCTCACTGTTGTGGCCTCTCCCGTTGAGGAGCACAGGCTCTGGATGCGCAGGCTCATCGGCCATGGCTCACGGGCCCAGCCGCTCCGCAGCATGTGGGATCTTCCCGGACTGGGGCACGAACCCATGTCCCCTGCATCAGCAGGCGGACTCTCAACCACTTTGCCACCAGAGAAGCCCCCATTTGTTTATTTTTTATTTTATTTCCATTACTCTAGGAGATGGATCCAAAAAGATATTTCTGCAGTTTATGTCAGAGTGTTCTGCCTGTGTTTTCCTCTAGGAGATTTATAGTATTTGGTCTTACATTTAGGTCTTTAATCTACTTCGAGTTTATTTTTGTATATGGTGTTAGAGAATGTTATAATCTCATTCTTTTATATATAGCCGTCCAGTTTTCCCAGCAGCACTTATTAAGGAGACTCTTGTCTCCATTGTATCTTCTTGTCTCCTTTTTCATAGATTAATTGACCATAGGTGTGTGCATTTATTTCTGGGCTTTCTATCCTCTTCCATTGACCTATATTTCTGTTTTTGTGCCAGTACCATACTGTCTTGATTACTGTAGCTTTGTAGTATAGTCTGAAGTCAGAGAGTCTCATTCCTCTTGCTCTGTTTTTCTTTCTCAAGATTGCTTTGGCTATTCAGGATCTATTTTGTTTCCATACAAATTAAAAATTTATTTTTGTTCTAGTTCTGTGGAAAGTGCCATTGGTAAATTGATAGGGATTGCATTGAATCTGTAGATTGCCTTGGGTAGTATAGTCATTTTAAAAAATATTGATTCTTGCAATTCAAGAACACGTTACATCTTTCCATCTGTTTGTGTCATCTTCAATTTCTTTCATATGATCCAGCAATCCCACTCCTGGGCATATATCTGCAGAAAACTATAATTCGAAAAGATACTTGCACCCCAATGTTCATTGAAGCACTATTTGCAATAGCCAAGACATGGAAGCTACCTAAGTGTCCATCGACAGATGAATGGAGAAAGAAGATGTGGGGGGGGTGTGTGTGTGTGTAATGGAATATTACTCTTAAAAATAATGAAGTAATACCATTTGCAGCAACAAGGATGGACCTAGAGATTATCACATTAAGTGAAGTAAGCCAAAGACAAGTATCATATGATATCTCTTATACATGGAATCTAAAAAAAGAAAAGATACAAATGAACTTATTTCCAAAATAAAAATAGACCCACAGACATAGAAAGCAAACTTACGGTTACCAAAGGGGAAAGGTGGTAGGGGGAGGGATAAATTAGGAGTCTGGGATTAACATGTACTGACTACTATATGTAAAATATATAGAGATCCTTAAAGTCATTGCCCTTACTCAAACTCTTACTCTGATTTATATAGCCTTCTGCTTTCTTTTCTAAAGAGAAGCTTCTAAATTCCTTGTCAATAATATCACATCTCTCAGGATTGTTTCATACAACTGTAACCTTAAATTTGATAATCTCATCAAAACGATTGGTTTGATTAAGATAAATTTAAGTGGAAAATTTACATAGTAGCAGTGCTTGATTTGGCTTTTAATCATGACTGTGAGACAGAAGAACTTATAGATGTATTTAGAAACATTTGTAGCTGGAATAAGAACCTGGAGATGATTTGCTGCTTGTTTACACAGTTAAGATCCAGCTAGTAAAAATACTTGGACAAAATGAAGTTGCCAAGTTCTACATTTTTTGTTCTTCCTGCTTGAGGTTGAAGGTCATACTGCTTCCTCTTGACTACTGTATGTTGACTCTTCCGCCATCAACTCTGAATCTTTTTTTTTTTTTTTTTTTTTTTTTTGTGGTACACGGGCCTCTCACTGTTGTGGCCTCTCCCGTTGTGGAGCACAGGCTCCGGACGCGCAGGCTCAGCGGCCATGGCTCACGGGCCCAGTCGCTCCGCGGCATGTGGGATTTCCCCAGACTGGGGCACGAACCCGTGTCCCCTGCATCGGCAGACGGACTCTCAACCACTGCGCCACCAGGGAAGCCCTCAACTCTGAATCTTTAAGTTGTGTTATATCTTATTGCTCTGGAAGAGGCTTGCCTTCGCAATCAGCCAAACCAAAGTGGAGGGTCAGTAGCACTATATTCCTGCTGCTGAACTATAGATGACATTCTCTTAGCTGCTTCCCTGTAATAACAGTGATGAGCATTAGCTAGTTGCAGAAGTAATCACTAGTGCAGAATTTTCAAACTAGATCACAATTTGGAGTTAAAGAACTCACTGTCACAACTTGAATTCCTTTCACATCTCTCTTGCCTTCCTGAGGGGGAGGGTGTGGGTAAATTGTGCTAATAATCAGGATCCCAAAGCTTAAGTAGCTCAATAGTTCTCTGGTTCAGCCAGTTCAGAGATTAACAGATACAGTAAATGGGTAAGGAAACTGCATGGCCGTGGCGTAGGAACACTGAGGGCACTCTATAGCACTGTTAAATGAGCCCTCTGCCTGATATTTCCAGTTTCTTTGATGAGGGAGTATCCTAACCAGCCAACCTGTGAAGGCTGGCTGTGTACCAGAGCAGGAGCTCTTAACCTAGAGTCCGCAGATCCCTGTTGGATACATGGATGAACTTCAGGGAAGCCCATGAACTTCCTGAAAATTCATGCAGTTTTGTATCTACTATGCATTTTTTTGAGGAGAGGGTTTGTGACTTTTCATCAAAGTCTCAAAGGTGTTCCATGGTCAGAATGACTAAAAATATTGTTACTGTCTCTCTTAGGAGGAAGGAAGCAAAGAAGTCATCTAAAAGTTGTTCAGGACCCCAATTCCAACATGGCGGGAGGAGGGCATTCCCGACACCACCAAGCAATTCTCAGATACCAGCTGGATGTCCTATAATTCAACTCAATTCTGAAGCTATCTACCTGGAAATAGCTTTAGATTCCACAAATTAAGGGCTCAGTTCCACAGATCACCCTCCACTTCAGATACCAGGTTGTTAACCTGGGCTTCTGATCTACCAGCTAGAGCTGCTCACAGGACACAGAAACATTTTACTTGCTAGATCACTGGTTTATTAAAGGATATTACTCAAGAACAACCAGGTATCAGAGATGCATAGGGCAAGGTATAGGGAAAGGATGCTGAGCTTCTGTGCTCTCTCCAGGCATACCACTCTCCAGATATATATGAGAAATATATTTTGATCATCTGAATGACCAAATGTATATGTCTTATAAAGCACAATATTGCAGCATCAGAAAAAAAAAGTATATCTAACTTGAAAATAATGTCATTTCCAAGACAGAAGGATTTTCCTAGAAAGTTCGTTTGAATCTTGAGACCAGTACCAAACAGGAAATGAGTAATTGGCAGCTTCCCTAGGATCAGAAATGAGTAATAATGTTTGCCCATGTAGGGGCTACTGTGCCTGTTTTTGCTGTGTATTACGTTGAGTTATTAATTGCAGCAGTTTGGAAACAGTCATTGATATGGAGGCTGGTATTATCATATACTTTGACTTAAGTTTGTGCTCAATGGCTATATGAGTTCTGGTAGGGTAATGAAATCAAAAAGGCTAAGATACATCAGTAGTTTGAAATACTGTTTCACTTGAATCAAATCTTAGGTGTTTTAAAATAACTGTAAGCGGGCTTCCCTGGTGGCACAGTAGTTGAGAGTCTGCCTGCCGATGCGGGGGATGCGGGTTCGTGTCCCGGTCCGGGAAGATCCCACATGCTGCGGAGCGGCTGGGCCCGTGAGCCATGGCCACTGAGCCTGCGTGTCCAGAGCCTGTGCTCCGCAACAGGAGAGGCCACAACAGTGAGAGGCCCATGTACCGCAAAAAAAAAAAAAGTGTGATCCTATGTTTTAAACTTCTTGTATAATCTTTCTATGTCTCTAAGTAGGATATTATTTTTGCATAATGTAAACACAAGCATTTTTTAAAAGTATCAGGAAACTTGAAAATGTAGAAACTGAATGCTCCTGCCAGAAACACGTCTGTCTGTCTGTCTCAGACTCCCTCTGTCTCTTTTTAATAGCTTAATGCTCTAGTATAAATGACAGCTGGGAAATAGTGAAAAGAAAATGTCTACTTAGGAATCACTGTGTGTTCTAAGTTTCTTCAAGTGCATGTGGAATCCTTTGAGTACCTTCTACTCAGGTACTTAGGTCTGAGTGACTCCAAGAACTTTTAGGAAATGATTTGGGAATTGAAGCCGTCTACTGCAGTGGTTAGTCATTACACATTTAACCTGGCGAGAGAGGTTTCTTTGGATCAGTATAGAACAATGATTTTCAAACACGATATGCCACACAGTTGTAAAGTATCATATGGTTAATAATAATGATATTTTGAAGTTTGTGATTTTTGTTTTTTCTAAATTAAAGGGGATTCAATGTTATCCCTGTAATAACGTCACTTGCCCTCACATTTCCTTCTAGTTTCTTGAGTAAGCTAAAAGAAAGGGGAATTTGGAGCCTACACCAAAGACTACTTGTAATCAGCCTCTTATTTATGCATCAGCAAGTAAATTGGGCAAACAGTACTTGTCTCCCCTTATTGATCAAATCTCTTGAATGTTAGAGCTTTAAAAAACTTGAAAACCACTAATCTAAAGATAAAAGAGCAGCATAACAATGATAAGACCTAGGTACAAAGTATGGCTCTGTCTTTTATTTGTATGACTTTGGGTATGTTATTTAAACTGTTTATACCAGTTTCCTTATTCATTTTTATGGTAATAGGGTATTTGTGAGGATTAGATAATAAACATAAAATAGGATTTAGCACAGTACATGGCAAATGATAATTGTTAAGTAATATTATTTGTTCATATTAATAATAAAATTCAGTAGATCCAAATTACAAAGGCCTTTCCACAAAGACCTTTCCGTGAGCTAGAGAGGAGAACTCTGAGTTTTATTTCCTAACAACACAGACCTTAGAGTACCTAGGTAGTAATTTATGCTGCCAGGAACTGCTAAATAAGGTCTTCAAGGAATCTCTATACTGCTGTTTGGGGCTCTGAAGACCACCTAGACTTTCTCTACTCATCTCTCTAAAGTTTAAAGTTTTGGACTCCAGACACAAAAATATCAGAAAGGTTCCTTTGCTCTTTGCTAATTATAGACTTAATGGCTCTTCTGCCTCTGTGGTTCAGACCCTCCTGGGTTGTGGAGACCATTGTTTGGGTCTTTCTCCCTCTTTTCCACTATGCTTTTCTTCATCTCCATTGACTGTCTTGCTTTCCCCACAGAGGTCCATAAATTGAAAGGTTAGTTGAATACAACTGCTTCAAATGTAGACAGCTAGATTTTCCCATCAAATTTATCATCTCAGTTATTATTTCTCCTTGAATTAAAGGAGCCTTATTATGTCTCCACATGAGACTTCTGGAATCACTTCCTGGAATCCCTTCAGGCTCTGGGGTTGTAGAATGACAGCATATCTCATGCTGGAAGCGCTTCAGCCAGTTTGCTCATTGACCAAAAGTTTGCTACTCCCCTAGTTCAGATAGGGTGGGCTGAACAGACCTCTTTGATTTGTAAAGCTGGTGCAGTGTTTTCAGATTCCATTGAATATGGGGGAAATTGTATATAAAACAGTTTCTTCTGAGGGCTATAATTGGATTTTAAGGGCTGCGTCGTACACTTTTATGTTCAAATGGAATCAGATGTGTGGGAATACATTGCTTTGTGATTCAAAGTCGTTGAACCTCTTCCCAAGAAAAATCTCCTATATCCTAACTACCAAATGTTCCTTTTCACCCAGACAAAACAAAGCTCTTGCTGTTGAGGGAGCAGGTGCAAACAACTGTGCTTTTTTAGAGTGAACATAGGTAAGGGATTAGATGTCATCATGAGCTTGTGTCTTGAAGGGTCCACATTATCTGCAGCACTTCCAGTTCCACCCAAGGATCCCATGGATCTAAGTGGAGAAGAAGATGCTCTACAGTCTCTAGAGCTGACCCCAAACAGCAGAATGTGGCCAGGCCTTACCACTTTTCTAATCAAAGTTTTGAAGCCCAAGTATCTTGGGAGCTCTTTGACTGACAAACAGCATCCTCTCCTAGAAGCAGGATGTCAAGACAGATGCTCCTGGAGCCTAACTAGTCTAGCCACCCTGCTGTGGGGATAGCCCTTCTCCATTGCTAGACAAGGATAGAATCAGAGAATTCTAGGCCTCTTTCTTGCTGGATCTTAGCAGGAGTGGAGCTATAAGGGAGACTACAGTGGTTTGGCCTCTTTAGACAATGAGATGGGCAGACAAGCCAGCTCCCTTCTAGGTATCAGGGCCAAGTCTCTGTCTGCTTCTTGCCGATAGGGACAGGCAGGCTTGGTGGTAGAAAACAAAATAGGCCTTTTGGCTGTCCTGGATTAGGTAAAGGAATTTCCCGTAGATTCAGTTAGTTAACTCGAGTTTTGCATTGGGTTTTGGGGGCCAACCCCTAGTAGTAAAATCTTATTTGTTTTATTTTCTTTGCATATTTTTATCTAAGGACCTTGCAAGAGGAGTGGGTAGTCAAAGGCAGGAATTGGAAATTACTAGATATCTTGGGTCTTCTTGACCAAGCACCATATTTATTACACTTTAACATCCCATACCATGATTACATCCACCATGTTTAGGATCAGAGAGGCCCTGGCTAGAAAGTCTTCATTCATTCTACTTAAAATCCTACGTTTTAGAAGTTCAATAATATTACCTCCCCAAAATAATGATTGGCAAAATAAAATCAAAAGATTAGAAGTGCTACACTTGGGCTTCCCTGGTGGCGCAGTGGTTGAGAGTCCGCCTGCCAATTCGGGGGACACGGGTTCGTGTCCCGGTCTGGGGGGATCCCACGTGCCGCGGAGCGGCTGGGCCCGTGGGCCATGGCCGCTGGGCCTGCGTGTCCGGAGCCTGTGCTCCGCAACGGGAGAAGCCACAGCGGTGAGATGCCCGCGTACCACAAAAAAAAAAAAAAAAAGATTAGAAGCTAAACTCCTTTGTGTAATATATTAATTCATTTACTGTCATCTTGACCAAAGTTGGCTGTTTAACGATATGACAGGGTCAGCAGGGACTCGTAGGACCTCATTTCATGGTACACACTTTAAATGAAGTTAATAATATCCATGTCAGTCATCTCCATACCTATCAAGAAGGGCTGAGTCTCCACTCCTCTCCAAACATTTTTAAGAACCTGCCCCCTTTTTTCTGATCCAGCTTCAGTTGGCTGCCCTCCTCCCCGGCAAGCCTGGGCCCAGTGGGAGTGCCTATTTTACAAGTAATAGTTTTGTTTTTGTTTTGTTTTTCATTTCATTTTAGCACACACATCCTTAGATCAGAAATCATTTTCTTCCTCAGGCATCAAGTGACCAGATCTCATGGTTCAGCTCATGCCAGGGCTGCTTAATTAAGAAAGTTCTTCTGTGAAGTCTACGTGCTTAGAACACATTATGTACTTTGTACTTTGATAATATTAATTCTTAGTATTCATTTTTCCAACCTTCAGAAAAGAACCTGACCTTCAGGGATGGGTCAAGAATTCTCATTTGAACACTCCACAGGTTACTTCAAGAGGTCAGTTAAAATACTTGCACATTTTTACTTTCAGTCAATAGGAAACAAAAATGAGCAATGGAGCAAATAACTGCTTTCTATCTAAAAACTCACAGGGTGGACACCCAATACCTTCCACCTTTATAGATTGCTTATTTACCCAACAGTTATTTCACTGGAAACATTTTGTAAATTGAGTAAATAGACATTTGGCCTGTAGCATCAGAATACCTTACTCTGAGCTCTAGATCTTAGTTAAATAACAACTGTTAAACAAATAGCGTTGGGAGAGATGGGGCTCTTAGGATAACTGTTAGTAATTTGTCCATAATTGTGAACTAGTTTAGTCTGATTAGTTTCTTAACCCCTAGAGGAGATTAACTGAATGGAAATATTTTGGGAGAGTAGTAGAGGAAGAGCTAGTGATTATTCTATGAGGAACAGAGTTAAGGCTTTGAGCATCTGCATGGTCAAAGAAGGGGAAGTACTAAGAGTAGAAGGGCTACTGGGAAAGGAATGTGAAGCCACAAAGACTATTTTAGAGGGAGCTTCCCTTGGTTCAGCCCGAAATATTGGCTTCAATTAGTTAAAAAATAAAATGAAACCTTCCTAACTCTGAAAGCCACCATGTATTATGAATGCCGTGGTGACATATTCTGTTTTCTCAGAAAGTAGTTCTCAACGTTTTTCATATTCAGGTACATACTTACTTGGAAATAAGTCTGCAGTATAGCATCTTTAGGATCCGGAGTTGTTTGCAGCCCATCTGAAGGTTCACAAGCATTTGGTCAGTAAGCAGGATACAGCTGGAAACATCCAAAATGTGCAGGTAATGGCATTTTGCCGATAACGTCTCCAATGCTGAGTCAGTGATCTAAACACACAGCCAACGTAACTCTGATGATTCCAACAAACTCCATCTCAGGGAAGAATAGTGTATTGGTCAGTTTGGGCTGCTATGACGAAATACCACGGACTGGATGGTTTCAATCGCATACATTTATTTCCCACAGCTCTAGAGGCTGAGGAGTCCAAGATCACGTTACCCACAGGTTCAGTGTCGGGTGAGGGCCCTCTTCCTGGTTTGCGGACGGCTGCCTTCTGGCTGTAGCCTCACGTGGCCGAGAGTGCGCCCTAGTTTCTTCCGGTTCTTCAGGGACACTGATTCCATCATGGGGGCTCTGCCCTTGCGGCCTCGGTCTAACCCTAATTAGCCCCCAAAGCCCCTCCTCCCAAGACTGTCACATCAGGGATGAGGGTTTCAACATAGGGAGTTTGGAAGGACGTAAACACTCAGTCCATAACAAATAGAATCACAACCCTTGCAGATTCCCTTTAACTAGCGTGTCACGTGATGAGCCTGTATAACTCAAGTTAGTGATTTAAGTCTGTTTCCAGAACAGTAAGATGTCTGTTTCAAGTGGCACTAATAGAATGTGTGATCTTGCTGTTAGTTTCATTGTAGAGTTGTCTGTTTGGCATTGGAAACGTCATCAAAATTTCCCTACTAATACCTGTCACACCAATATGAGCAATTTATGAAATGCTGCAATAATGGGATTTAACTTTAAACTTGAAATCCACTGTAAGGCATCATCAGTTGGAGAAACATAAGTTTAATGACATCACACGTTACAAAACTAGAAAATATAGATATCCACTGAAGTTAACCTGCAGACAGGATCAGATTGCTGTGAGAAGGGATCTGGGCATCGCTGATGATGTGTGTATGGAGTAATTGGCTCTGGAAAGGGACAAGTAGGTAAGACAGATGTTTGTAGGCAGCAGGGGAGAGAAGAGTAGAAGCCACAGAGACTGCATGAATCTCACTCTGAGAATTTCTGTTCAGGGTTCCAGTATCTTGAGAGTTTGCCCAGACGTTCCGCAGAGGTAATTCAACTCCACTTCTTGGATTACTTCACTTACTCAAGGTTTAGCTTTTGAATTTATAGCTGAACTGGGACTTGCTGCAAAATCAACTAGATTACTCTCCCCAAAGGAATTTTTTTCCAACTGGATTTAATTTCTTATTTTAAATGTTTGAACATTCTAAAAAACATGCCATGAGGCTAAGCTCTTGTTTTTAACATAAAATTGAGAGAATTATGCCAAAAAACCCTTCAGTTTGAAATGTATACTTTTTTTTTTTTTGCGGTATGCGGGCCTCTCACTGTTGTGGCCTCTCCCATTGCGGAGCACAGGCTTCGGACGCGCAGGCTCAGCGGCCATGGCTCATGGGCCCAGCCGCTCTGCGGCATGTGGGATCTTCCCAGACCGGGGCACGAACCCGTGTCCCCTGCATCAGCAGGCGGACTCTCAACCACTGCACCACCAGGGAAGCCCGAAATGTATACTTTCTATGTTTCGAAAAATAGATGTCATTATCTAAGCATGCCCTGTTTCCAGAACTTGCTCAGAACCAAGGTTTAACATTGCATCTGATTCTCACAAAAATGCTTCAGACATTCTTGCTATTCTTTGTGGGTCTCTGAGGATCTGATGTCACTGGGGGCGGGGGTTAACTCTCAGAATTGTAGAGAAAAGGAAAGACAATGAGATGATGGAAAAATCCTGGATAGGTAGAGCTCAGAATACTAGGTTTTATTGATACTGTGAGAACTGAAAAGGAGCCCAACATTTCCTGTAGATCAGAATCCCAAATGTTCAGTGACTGAGGTGATGTTTTGGGGACTTATGGGAGCTGGAAACTGGAGGTGAAGATGACTGGCCATGCTCTTAACTCCCAGATACATGGTCTTGATCTCAGTCCTACTGAGCAGAGATTATGTTGTTCTCATTTTAGTGCTGGGTGGGATGAGGTCACAGTACTACTCACTGACCTTGGTGGTGAGCTGGTTGAAGGGACCTTCCAGGAGATGGACAAGATGGCCATTCAAGATTGACCCATGGGCTTTTGGGAAACCTAGCCTAGAATGATGAGCCAGACACTAATGTGTTTCATGGCTCATCAGAAGCAATGGAACTGAAATATATTAGGACCACAGCCTTATGATTTCTGAGGCTGTGAGGAGTGTTCACATTGGCCCAACTTATGGTCACTACATCTTCTGAATCAGGATACTCATTTCACCTGCATAGATGGTAAAGCTAAATCCTTCTCCCTTACATTGAGGTTCTGAAATAACTACTCTCCTTCCTTTTTCTCAGCGTAGATCTTCAGTGTAGGTATTCATTTTATAATATCTCACTTGTGTGATATCCTCCTTAGTTTCTAGGCTGCAAGGCAGTATCCACCGCACGATTTATAGAAGGAACTCTCAGTTTTTCCTTACCAAAAAAAAACCAAAGTGAAATGAAACAACAACAAAAAATTCCCTGCCTCAATTCCTGTTCTCATTGGAGTCTTTCCTTTTCTCATTCTCCTACTTTCCTCCCTTATTAGTGGAGCCTCTTAAAAGCCCAGTCGACATCTGTGCCTGCTTTACAGCCAAGGCAGTTCCCAGTGAGCCATGTGTTACCCATGTGTCCGTGTGCAGTGGAAGCAAGGACCCTGCGAACCATGACTGCTCAAGCTGCAGAGGGTTCATGGTCGGTGCTGCTAGTGTCCTGAGTTCCTTGACCCAGCTCACTTCTAGAAAAAGATGATGTTGACCGGAAAGGCATCTGGTTTCCCTAGTTCTAAACAAGTACACTACTGTACAAAGAGAATTTTACTGTGACTTTTTTAGATTAATGTCATGATTCACCATGTCTTTCCCACCACTGCCTCCTTTTCCTTATTGTGGCACAGTTAATGATGGAGGAATCAGGAGTTCCTAGCATCACTTTCTTAATCTACTCACCACCCAGACTAAACAACTGAGAAGCTGAATTTTTAGACTAGCTAGAATGAAGGCATCTTGAAAGTTCAGGTGTTGCTTTGGTAAACAGAAGCCCATCAGTGTGCACAAGAGAAGAGGACAAGGTTGTTAATAACCTTGCAATTTCTGAGGATTTTTTTAAAGTTTTTTTAGTTTTCTTCCCTCTGAGTATTTTACTTCCTCTAAGTTTTTCCTGTTAATTTGATTTGGTCTTTATCTTCCACTTTAGAGGCTTTTCTCTTAAGTCTAGTCTCTTATGTCCTAGATGTCTGCTCATGATTAATAGTGGAGAGCTAAAAGCTGATTGGAAGGTCTGAGTGCATGATAGGAGCCTTCTCTACATTAAACTTCAATGGTTTGGATGGGTTATTTGTTGGAAAATCCACGTATGTTAGTATTTTTCAATCTTTCATCTTTGGCTAGTCAGAGTCCCCAGAAAAGAGGCTTCCAATCTGCTGCCTGGAGGCAAAGATCTGGCAACCAAATTCTGAATGCTCTGTTGGAAGAGTGCTGAATGTCTCTGTGTTCAGCATTTAGTCACTTAATTCCCATTTTCACTTTTGTACCCAAGCTCTCAATTATACATGAGTCTCCCAGCTCGGCAACCTTCTGTTTTATTATCTAGAGAGCAGATAGTAGAAAGATTTCACTCCCCCGCTCCCAGAGGACATTTAGCAATATCTGGAGACATTTTTTATTGTTATGACTGGATGTGTGGGGGGCTAGGTGCTACTGACATATAGTGGATAGAGGACAAGGATGCTGTTAAACATCCTACAGTACACAGAAAAATCCCCCACTACAAAGAATGATCTTGTCCAAAATATCAATAATGCCAAGGCTGAGAAATCTGGCTGTAGGAAATATATCTCAAATCTGGTGAGAGTGGGGAGGGGCAGTTGCCCAGAGGTATGTAGAGGAGGAGATCTAGAGATCTGTCTACTTCTCAAGAACTTTTAACCCAGTCTTCCTTACTTTAGCCACCCTCTTAACCTAGTTCCAGAGGTACACAGTATTGCCAAGTTTGAAGATTATGGTGTAAATCCACTTTTTTCCCAGCTTTCTCTATGTTGTCTTAGGATTCAAAGCTATCTCTGGTATGCTGAATTAGTCCATCTATTTTCAAGTTTCCAAAATTTCGTTGCTCTTGTCTCCTCTACTGTTTTCCCTATCAAAGTGGCCCCTCACCCTTCTTCTGCAGTTTTGGTAGGGTTTCAAGAGGGAACAAAATTGTATGTGTATATTCAATCTGCCATATTAATCCATAACCAGAGATCTCTATTTCTTGACATGGGGATATATGCATAGTATATTAAGAGAAAAGAAAGTAGGTTACAATGTATTTTAGAAAGTATGATTCTGTTCTTTAAAAAAACAAGACAAAACACAAACCTGTAACTATTTATAATCTCTGTACATAGAAAAGAATTCTAGAAGAATAAGTATAAAATGCAACAGTGGTTGTGTCCTGGTTGGTGGTATGACTTTTGAATTTTTACTTTCTCCTTCACACTTTTATATGTAGTCCAAAGATTTTGCAATGAGTATATATTCCTTTCAGAGACAGATGTCAAGAAAAATTATCCAACACTTGAAAATAAGACAAAAGATGATTGCATATCCTTTCAGTGTCTTACTGGAACACTGTTTTAACAGGTCCAACTGAGAAATTCTGTAAGAAATTATGCTCTTGTTTGACATACTGTTTAGTATTGATTAGGGCCCAAACTCTGTTATATTTTTGCCCAGGAGAGATGCAAATTATTTTTGTCTGGTAGAAACTATAACTCCAAGGTTATGAATTTGTTACCTTGTAGGACATTAACCAATTTTGGATTTAACCTAACAATCATATTCCAACATTCTTTCTTCAGTTCCTATAAATACCCAGTTTGATCAAATGCTCTATGAACTGACTTTACCATTTTGCTGGTTCTCTCATTGAATTAAATAATATTTGACACATTTTTATATTTGTATAAGAGTTGTCTTTAACTTCTTGCAGATTCTACTTTGACACAAATGAAATCATAAAGCTATTTCCAATTTGGGGAAAGAAGAAAACTCTAATGAATACCTCAGACATGGCAAAGAAAACAAGTTCTCTGGTGAGTCCAACTGCTAATTGCTACCCTGCCTGGGTTCTTTGGCAATACTTCAATCTGATATGTCTGAGCTGACTCCTGCACATACCTTTGGACAGCCAGCAATGCTGAGAGATGTGAGATTAATACAATAAATGGCCAGTGCTTTAATAATCTCATCTGACAGCTGGGGGCAATAAGAGACATCCATATGTTCCAAGATCAGTGAGACTTTGCAGAATGCCTGCAAGAAATTCCAAAGTTAAAGGTTTTTTTTCTTTTTCTTTTTCTTAGTCTTTATTCAAATGTTGTGTACATCTATAGCCATCTTACCCATAGCAGTTTACCTAGTATGCATTTCAGTTTCTGAAATATAGATGTGTTACATTTTGTTGCAAACAAAAGCCATTATGTCCAGAATTTCTTTATAACAAAAGACACTCACACACCAATTAACAGTTCAGTAATATTCAAATTCCTGCTAACAGAATTTGGTTTTCCTGAGGTTAGTGCTAATGGAATTTTACCCATGTGGTTAGTAATTATTACAGTTATATTCAGTCCAATGAGTGGAGGAAAAGAAATCTGGAGGTGAGAATTGGAAGGCAAACACTCTGGGGTTGACAGTATAATATAATGGAAAAAGCACAGTCTTTGGAACCAGGCCAACCTGAGTTTTAATTTCATTCTACCACCTTATTTGCTTTGAAACCTTAGCAAGTCACTAATATTTCTGAGCCTCAGTGTCCTCTTCTTCAAATTAGGGAAAATATCTACCCTCCAGCATTGTTCTGAAATGCCAAAATGTTCATCTGAAATTTTTAGGGCTAGAAAAGATCTGGAAATCATGGAAATTCTTCCTTTATCTCAGTAGTTCTTAATTTTCATTCCTACTTTTCAGTAAAAACAAAAAACAAACAAACAAAAAACCTGAGTGATAAGAAGAATCCATGAGGAAATAATGGTCAAATTTTTATAGTTCAGCAGTTACACAAGAACAAAATGATCCGCAGAAGTAAACTAACAGTAACTGTAAAAATATCTTAAGTCAAGATGAGTAGAAATTGGAAACCATGACCAATTCAAGATAACATTAATACTAATAAGAAAAGTCCATCCCCCAAATTACAAGAATTACAACTATCAACATGTGCTCAGTCACTCTAAAGGTTTAGCCTCATTGTGAAGCAGCTCAAATTCTTAGAGTACTAAATTAGAGACTTCGGTATATGATAGTTTACCATTTTTAGTTATAGTTATCAGATTTTAGTAATCCTAGAGGATGACTAGTAAGGCATTCCTTATTTATATGTAAAACTGGATGTCTATCAGACATTTTCCTCTCAGACCTGAGGGAAGGACCTGGGCTGATGGATCAGTAATGGCCATCAGGATGACTCCAGAGGTAAAACCACCAGTGGGCTTCCCTCCCATTGAGTATGCCAATTTCCCCTTATTTTAGCCCTAAGGAAGACTGGAAAGAACTAGTCAGCCACCTGTTTTCTTTAGTAAGTTAATAGAAGAGGGAAGGTTTCCTGGAGGGGCAGTTTAGCACAGTAGATAAGACTAGGACGGTGGCATCAGATATAGTGGGTTTAGAAGCCTTGCTCTGCCACTATGGGTTACTGAAATTCACTGAGCCACAGTGTCTCTTTGGGTAAAGTGCCAATGATAACACCCATATCAAAGTTTAGTTGTGCAGATTATATGAAATAATATACGTACCTGATATGGTTCCTAGAACAAAGTAGATTCTCTAGCTAGCTATAAAATTGTATATACAGTGTTACTTGAGAGACAGTATAACATGCTTGGCATGTAGTAAGCACTCAGTAACTGTTAACTGTTATTGGGATTTGCATATGATACCAGTAATAATAAAGATGCACATTTATATTGTACTTCAGAGAAAACTAAAAGATATTGGTTATTTTACCCTAAATCATCCTTTTCTGACCACAGCAACCAACAGTGATTCCTCTTTCCTTTGACCTCATACAGAACTTGTCTTTTTCAACTGATTCAGCACTTATAGTACTTGACTCATTCCTGTTTTGTGGCAAATTTATATGGAGATTTGTTTCCTCTAGCAACTAAGTGATGTCAGAAATTGGAAGGAGCAGTTTGTCAGGAAATATTGAGGTCCCTGTCACTGGAGATAATCAAGCATAGCGGGCACAACTAGTGTGGTGCAGAGGGAAATCTAGCTTTAAAGGACTGGAATTGGTGGTCTTGAAGCTCAGCTCAGATTCAACAAGTTTTTCAACTAGAATGCAATAAGTCTCTCAGAGGTACTGTCTGGAGCCCTGCTAGTTTTTTATACCCCTTTCACAAGCATCATATTTAGAATACAGTAAGTTCTCAATAAATACTAATTGCTTGCTCAACCCTTTATGGGTATCTTCAAGGATATAAAGAATTGTTTTAATAATACAGGAATTCTTATGTTGCAAGGGGTAGGATAACATTGTTTCCTGCTTAGAGAATGGTTAGAGTTCAAGGAACCAGAGAAAATGTAAAGCAAGAAGGAATATTTAAACAATAAGAATAGTTTATTGAAAGATGAAACAAGCTTCAGAGGGAGATTCAAGGCTCTTGGTGTCTGCAGACCCTTTTCAGTAGCATCTGTCAATATCTTGGACTGCTTGAATCACTTCTGATTTAAGCCTTTTTTAAAGCTCTGATATTTTTTGAAGTTAAACTTTCTCAGAGGTTTTAAATTAAGAATAACTTATAAAAATGATTACAAGGTCTGTGATACATTCATGGTAGCATTCTCACTCATGGAAAATCTGAGGAACAAAGATGAGTCCAAGGCATTATGCTTGGCATAAATCAGGGCAGATCTGAGAAATAAGTCAGAACTTTTCCTCTCTTATAATGCATATTTTCCTTTAGAGACATGTAAGTCGTATTAAGTACTTAAGTCTGCAGGCATGTTTCAACATAATCATTCATGAATTTCCATTTCCCCCCTACTGATAAGATTATTATATGCTCTTCTGGCTACAGTGTTACAGAATCACACATATATCAGTGCTGTTGATTTTCTTTTCTCGGAAAATGTTAGACTGAGATTCTTAATCTTTTATAGTGAAAATGGAGAGAAAGTAAAAAATTACCAAGTTTGACTTCCATCCCATGTATCAACCAATTTTGCTGTGGGTTAACAATCTTGAAGACAACTTCCAAATCACTTAGTGAGTTGAATAATTTCTTCTCTGTATCTTATGAGCTGAGTCACAGTATGGGGGCTTAATGACTGCATTCCTAAGTTGGGTATGTAGAGGAAACTGAGTTTCACTAACATTTACTGACTGTCACAATAATGTGCTTCTCCCAAAATCCTGATTTAAACCACCTCGACAGGTGGCAGCTCCCAGTCTCAAAAAAGCTCACCTCATGGTGCATACTCATAACACCATCTCTTGACTATTTGCCTCATTACATTCTGATTAATTCTGCTACCAACTTCTGTTTGGGGGCGGGGTGGGGTTTCCTGTTGATAATTACAGAAAAATCTTGTGCTACCAAGAACCATTTTCTATAATGAAGACTATTTTGTGCTGCTTCAAAGGCTGAAATATGGGCTTCCCTGGTGGCACAGTGGTTGGGAGTCCGCCTGCCGGTGCTAGGGGACACGGGTTCATGCCCCGGTCCGGGAGGATCCCACATGCCATGGAGCGGCTGGGCCCGTGAGCCATGGCCGGTGAGCCTGTGTGTCCGGAGCCTGTGCTCCGCAACAGGAGAGGCCACGGCAGTGAGAGGCCCGCGTACAGCAGAAGAAAAAAAAAAAAGGCTGAAATACAACTTCCACAATTCTAAGTTATAAACTGAATTCATAACTACGGTATCTCAAATATCCTTTCTGACCACAACACTATGAGACTAGATATCAATTACAGGAAAAAAACCTGTAAAAAATATAAACATATGGAGGCTAAACAATACACTACTAAATAACCAAGAGATCACTGAAGAAATCAAAGAGGAAATCAAAAAATACCTAGAAACTAATGACAATGAAAACACGACGACCCAAAACCTATGGAATGCAGTAAAAGCAGTTCTAAAAAGGAAGTTTATAGCAATACAATCCTACCTCGAGAAACAAGAAACATCTTATGTAAACAACCAAACCTTACACCTAAAGCAATTAGAGAAGGAAGAACCAAAAAACCCCAAAGTTAGCAGACAGAAAGAAATCATAAAAATTAGATCAGAAATAAATGAAGAAGAAAAGAAGGAAACAGTAGCAAAGATCAATAAAACTAAAAGCTGGTTCTTTGAGAAGATAAACAAAATTGATAAACCATTAGCCAGACTCACCAAGATTTTTCTTGAGTCTTGGAGAAGACTCAAATTAATAGAATTAGAAATGAAAAAGGAGAAGTAACAACTGACACTGCAGAAGTACAAAGAATCATGAGAGATTACTACAAGCAACTATAGACCAATAAAATGGACAACCTGGAAGAAATGGACAAATTCTTAGAAATGCACAACCTTCTGAGACTGAACCAGGAAGGAATAGAAAGTATAAACTGACCAATCACAAGCACTGAAATTGAAACTGTGATTAAAAATCTTCCATCAAACAAAAGCCCAGGACCAGATGGCTTCAAGGTGAATTCTATGAAACATTTAGAGAAGAGCAAACACCTATCCTTCTCAGACTCTTCCAAAATATAACAGAGGGAAGAACACTCCCAAACTCATTCTATGAGGCCACCATCACCCTGATACCAAAACCAGACAAAGATGTCACAAAGAGATAAAACTACAAGCCAAAATCACTGATGAATGTAGATGCAAAAATCCTCAACAAAATACTAGCAAACAGAATCCAACAGCACATTAAAAGGATCGTATACCACGATCAAGTGGGCTTTATCCCAGGGATGCAAGGATTCTTCAATACATGCAAATCAATCAATGTGATACACCATATTAACAAATTGGAGGATAAAACCCATATGATCATCTCAATAGATGCAGAAAAAGCCTTCAACAAAATTCAACACTTTTTATGATAAAGTAGGCATAGAGGGAACTTACCTCAACATAATAAAGGCCATATATGACAAACCCATAGCCAATATGGTCCTCAATGGTGAAAAACTGAAACCATTTCCACTAAGATCAGGAACAAGACAAGGTTGCCCACTCTCACCACTGTTATTCAACATAGTTTTGGAAGTTTTAGCCACAGCAATCAGTGAAGACAAAAAAAGAAAAGGAATCCAAATCGGAAAAGAAGAAGTAAAACTGTCACTGTTTGCAGATGACATGATACTATACATGGAGAACCCTAAAGATGCTACCAGAAAACTACTAGAGCTAATCAATGAATTTGGTAAAGTAGCAGGATACAAAATTAATGCACAGAAATCTCTTCCATTCCTATACACTAATGATGAAAAATCTGAAAGAGAAATTAAGGAAACACTCCCATTTACTATTGCAACAAAAAGAATAAAATACCTAGGAATAAACTTACCTAAGGAGACAAAAGACCTGTATGCAGAAAACTGTAAGACACTGATGAAAGAAATTAAAGGTGATACAGACAGATGGAGAGATATACCATGTTCTTGGATTGGAAGAATCAACATTGTGAAAATGACTGTACTACCCAAAGTAATCTACAGATTCAATGCAATCCCTATCGAAGTACCAATGGCATTTTTCACAGAAAAAAATTTCACAATTTGTATGGAAATACAAAAGACCCTGAATAGCCAAATCGATCTGGAAAAAGAAAAACAGAGCCGGAGGAATCAGGCTCCCTGACTTCAGACTATACTACAAAGCTGAAGTAATCAAGACAGTATGGTACTGGCACAAAAACAGAAATATAGTTCAACGGAACAGGATAGAAACCCCAGAGATAACCCCATGCACCTATGTTCACCTTATGTTTGATAAAGGAGGCAAGAATGTACAATGGAGAAAAGACAGCCTCTTCAATAAGTGGTGCTGGGAAAACTGGACAGCTACATGTAAAAGGATGAAATTAGAACACTTCCTAACACCATACACAAAAATAAACTCAAAATGGATTAAAGACCTAAATGTAAGACCGGACACTATCAAACTCTTAGAGGAAAACATATGCAGAACAGTCTATGACATAAATCACAGCAAGATCCTTTTTGACCCACCTCCTAGAGAAATGGAAATAAAGACAAAAATAAACACATGGGACCTAATGAAACTTCAAACCTTTTGCACAGCAAAGGAAACCATAAACAAGAAGAAAAGACAACTCGCAGTATGGGAGAAAATATTTGCAAATGAAGCAACTGACAAAGGATTAATCTCCAAAATTTATAAGCAGCTCATGTAGCTCAATATCAAAAAAAAAACCCAATCCAAAAATGGGCAGAAGACGTAAATAGACATTTCTCCAAAGAAGATATACAGATTACCAACAGACACATGAAAGGATGCTCAACATCACTAATCACTAGAGAAATGCAAATCAAAACTACAATGAGGTATCACCTCACACTGGTCAGAATGGCCATCATCAAAAAGTCTACAAACAATAAATGCTGGAGAGGGTGTGGAGAAAAGGGAACCCTCTTGCAATGTTGGTGGGAATGTAAATTGATACAGCCACTGTGGAGAACGGTATGGAGGTTCCTTGAAAGACTAAAAATAGAACTACTTATGACCCAGCAATCCCACTACTGGGCAAAGACCCTGAGAAAACCATAATTCAAAAAGAGACATAGGGCCTCCCTGGTGGCGCAGTGGTTGAGAGTCCGCCTGCCGATGCAGGGGATACGGGTTCGTGCCCCGGTCCGGGAGGATCCCATATGCCGCGGAGCGGCTGGGCCCGTGAGCCATGGCCGCTGAGCCTGCGCATCCGGAGCCTGTGCTCCGCAACGGGAGAGGCCACAACAGTGAGAGGCCCGCATACCGCAAAAAAAAAAAAAAGAGACATGTACCACAGTGTTCATTGCCGGTCTATTTACAATAGCCAGGACATGGAAGTAACATAAGTGTCCATCGACAGAAGAATGGATAAAGAAGATGTGGCACATATATACAATGGAATATTACTCAGCCATAGAAAGAAATGAAATTGAGTTATTTGCAGTGAGGTGGATGGACCTAGATTCTGTCATACAGAGTGAAATAAGTTGGAAAGAGAAAACTAAATATCATATGCTAACCCATATATATGGAATCTAAAAAAAACAAATGGTTCTGAAGAACCTAGGGGCAGAACAGGAATAAAGACGCAGACGTAGAGGATGGACTTGAGGACACGCAGAGGAGGAAGTGTAAGAAGGGACGAAGTGAGAGAGTAGCACTGACATATAAACATTACCCGATGTAAAATAGATAGCTAGTGGGAAGCAGCCGCCTAGCACAGGGAGATCAGCTCAGTGCTTTGTGACCACCTAGAGGGGTGGGATAGGGATGGTGGGAGGGAGACGCAAGAGGGAGGCATTTTGGGAATATATGTATACGTATAGCTGACTCACTTTGTTATACAGCAGAAACTAACACACCATTGTAAAGCAGTTATACTCCAATAAGGATGTTAAAAGAAAAAAGGAAAAGAAAAAGAATGTATATATAAATTTATCACTGTCATATTGCTGTAAAACAGAAATTCACACAACATTGTAATTCAACTGTACTTCAATAAAATTTTTTTGTTTGTAAAAAAAAATTATTTCTTCTAAGAGCATATTCTGAATTTCCTTACCATAGGAAATAGAGCCTTGCCATTTACATAGATATTTAATTTTTAAAGTTAAAGTATAAACAAAAAGATAATTCTTTAACAAACTAATTTTATTTGTCTTGAATATTGACCATCATTTATTTGGTGTTAGCCCAGAAATAAATAATCTTATAACATCTCTATACACAATTTGGGCATAATAATTTATCCACACACATTGACATATTCAGGTAGTCTAACAACCACTAAGATGTGTACATATATTTAATTTACACACATGTACTAGACAATTAGTTATATACTTACATGTATTTACATGTAAATATATGTAATCTAACGTGCTAAAACTTGTAAATATTTAATTTGCACACATATACTACACATAGGTATACACTTACATACATACTTACAATGTAAACACACACAGGCATATTTTCAGTGCGTACATACATGTGTAAGTCCTTGTGGTGAGACATAACTAAACCTGATTTTCTCCTCTTTAGTGCTGTTTCTTAATCAACTACCTCAACATATGAAAACTGAAATAATAAAAGATTTTTGTCAATCTCCAAGATTTTCACTCTCAAATAACCTGCATAAAGAAAAATATGCACATTCATATGTATGGATATTGCATTAATGTATTTATAGCATACTTCATTCCCCAAAAAAGGGGATGAGAAATAAAAGCTAGATTAAGGGAATGTAAAAAGCAACTAGAGTAAATAATTTTATTTATTCCTTTGGTTCTACCCAAACAACTTAATAAGACAGGGCTTCCAATTTATTTGTATTGTAACATCCCAGTTAGACCAATTTTTTGCCAAACTTGACAGTCTTTTATTTAAATTCGCAAAATGCTCAAGGAAAAAGTTTCTTAAGAAACGCTCAATTATGACTGTATCAAACATTGCTTCCAAAATAAATGTGTCTTTCAAGAGCACCAAATAATTTTAGTTTAACATGATCGTTGAATGCCTAACGTTCTCAGAACAAAACTAAAGTTGGGGAAAGTAATTAAAACCAGATCCTAAAAAGTCAATACATCTGAGGCTCCAGACACTCAAACTGCATGTGCTGTGGTTTCCAGTAAAACTAAAATGAGGTAATTTTTTATTCCTATAATGTTCATGATTCGTGCAAAACCAAATCAGGGTAACAATGCTCATCTCCTCCTTTTTCTCATTAAATCATTATGTAGTTTTCAATGTTTTAAGCTAAAAAGAAAGTCTCCTATAGTTATCTTCTAAAGTAATAAGAAACAATGTCCTGGTAAATTTAGGATAACCTAAACATCTCAGTTTAACCACCTTAGGTTATTCTCTTCCCCCTCTCTTGTAAATCCAGATAAGGAATTGTGAAATTGGCTCAAGTGTCACTTTCACCTCCCCCTTCTTTGTTTCATCTCTTTTGGAACTTAAGTCATTGGGCTGGAGGAGGGAAGGAGGAGGAGGATTACCACATGCCCATAAGTGTGAACCTTGGAAACTTGGAAGAGGTAAAAGGAGGTTAAATGCCACGACACTCGAGTGTGCGCACACACACACACACACACACACACACACTCCAAAAGCAGAGAGGAGAAAAAGAGGGATGATGAGAAAGAGAAAAATTTTTTTTCATGAACTTGAATAGAACAGCTGATCTTATGCAACTAATAATTAAATAATTCTGTATTTCCATATGCTTGTATTCCCCCTGTTTTATTTTAGGTCACTGAAAATCAATACATACCAGTTTTTAAAAGGTTCCTTTTTTTTTTTTTTTTTTTTTTTTTGCAATACGTGGGCCTCTCACTGCTGTGGCCTCTCCCGTTGCGGAGCACAGGCTCCGGACGCGCAGGCTCAGCGGCCATGGCTCACTCACGGGCCCAGCCGCTCCGCGGCATGTGGGATCTTCCCGGACCGGAGCTCGAATCCACGTCCCCTGCATCGGCAGGCAGACTCTCAACCACTGCGCCACCAGGGAAGCCCCAAAAGTTTACATTTTTTAAAACTAGGCCAAACTCAGCTGTATGATCATATTCTTAGCATATGGGTAAACGCTTTAATCTAAAATCTCAGAGCACCTAAAAATAGTTTGATTTTTCAGGCTCCAAAGAATGTAAATAAAAAGGCCTGGAACCTGTAGACTCAAAGATAAATGGCAGAAAGCACTGGCTTCCTGATACGTAGCCTCAGACTTTGGTCAGCCCTCTCTCATCCAAAGAAGCATCTTAAAATTAATAAGTGATGGATATTAAGAGGCCATGTATGTCATCACCATGGTAGCTTTTAATACTTTTGAATGATTTGTAGTTGTTGATCAAATGTGACTGATCACCATATAAGAAATATAACCCAGTATTAGAAATGTTAACACTTAACCGTTTTATTTTAATAAACTTTATTCTATCACTTTGTCAGAGACCTTTTGAAAGCCTGACTAGATCATATTCATGGATAAAGTTTTAGGTAAATGCATGTTTAATCCTTAAATGAACTGCAGTAGGTAAACCATGGTTTAGCCTTACAGGAACCTCTTGACTTTTTCTTCTAGTGGGTTACATGCATTATAACCCCTTTTGTTATTGTAGAGTTACAATCTTGTCCTATATGCAAGTTGTTAGTCCTCTCTGGGATCTTTGTTTTGAAAGATAGTGTTTGTTCTTTTTAACTCTTTATACAATTGAATGTACTACTAGGTAGATTTCTTAGGAACCTGCTAGAACCTTTGGAACCAGGGTCTGAAACTGGGGGAAATTGACATTGCTTGACACTAATGCCTCTAAAAGGAGACTTCTTAATGGTGTTACATTTTCCTCTTAAGTACCAGTACATTGTCCAGATGCAGTGAAATACAGCAAAAATCATTTGAAAACAATTTTTCCCACTGTCATGTTGCCAATCAACCATTTAGAACAGCAATTCTCTACTTCTACTCTTTGTTTCTGTAAAACTAGATGAGTTAGATTAGTTTGCTGAGATGGCATAGGACTTTGGACTAATCATTTAAGACCTCTGGGCCTTAGTTTCCTCACTTGTAAAATTACAGAGTGGTTTAAATGGTTCTAAGATTCCTTGAGCTTCAGAACACTAGAATTCTATGCTGAAGTCTAGGGCACCGTTTGGCCTGGCCCTCTCTATAGCCCACCAGTTCATATAATATTTTAACATTCTCCTATTAGTAATGTTAGAACTTGCAAAGTCCATTTCAAATTCATGGAAGAGAACTTAACTTCAAGTCTGCCATGCTCTGGTGGACTTCTCAGCTATCATTTGCAGTATCTTTCCACATGTGAGATAAATCCTTTTACCTCAATAAGGGTTTCTATTTAAAAAAATTTTTTTCTGAGTTTAGCCCCAGATTTTCATAAATGCTTGGGGTTTTGAACTCTCAGGATACTTTAAACGGAGTTTCTGATGCATTTAACAGTTTCCGCATCCCTAGATTATTGGTTCCCTTTAAGAATGTTATCATCCATTATTTTACTAATAAGTAACCAGATTTTGCCCTAGTTCAATACATGTGTGACATATGATTGTAACTTTTCTTCTTTTAACAGAAAATTGAGTTGCTTAATGTTGTGATAAACATTACATGTGGCTTACTCACAATAGCTACTTTATGACTTCCTATATATCACTCAACACCAGGTCTAGGAAATGTACTTCTCATGAGTTCTTAAAGTACCATTTGAGCACATAATCATTTATCCTATCCAGTTACTTATCTCACGCTTTCCATCCGGGTAAACTATGCTACCAACTATGTTTGAGTAACTTAAGTCCCTAATTGTTAAGTACCTGGTATAGGTTTTCAAAGTCCCCCAATTTTTATGGTTAGATGATATAACACAGAATATCTACAGAACACTTCCATTATATGAGAAGACTTTTACCACATTGCAGTTTATCATTCTACAAGTAAAATGTCAACCTATCCCTAGTTATCCTGTAAGTCTGACATCTGGAAGGGAGAGAGTAGACAAGAAAAGTGGGAAAGCAAACCTCTCAGTCACCTTGGGCTGTGGAGACCTGACTATTGGCAGATGTTGATCTTGGCTCAACCGAGATCACATATGTATTGTTACAGTTCCAATCCACTTCTTTTTTCTGTTGTTACCTACAAAGATTATTTGATTTGTGCTTAATTTTCTATCTTAATTCTTTAACAAAAAACTGTAATTATCTTACCTGAATTCCAATATCGGTGATTTTATCACACTCAGAGAAAGTTCCTTTAATTTTTTATGCCTGGAAAGTGTCATCAAACCCTAAAAATGTTTAATATAAAGATTATTTGATGATTATAATTTAGTATGGAAGGTATATTTCCAATAAGGTAACAATTATGCAAACTAAAAAAATTTAGCTTCTGTCTTCTATTTCTTTACACTTAACAAATCATAAAATCACTTTGGTTAGACAACATTGTTAAATAAAATTTTCAGGTTGTCTCTAATGTTTTACAAAAACTATTAGAAATCCCAGAGCCAGGAAACTTCTTATCTTGCCTTCTGTTTCCAGGTAAATGTTATACGAATCAATATAAAGAAACCTTAAAGACCCCTAAGCTTACAGCTTTGTTTTGAAGACACTTCATGTAGCTAATGAATCTATTTATCAATAAATTCTTTTTTATGCCTAGCCTAAACATCTGAAAATCTTTAGCTCATTTTATTATGTTTAACTGCTTGGAGGGAGAAGAAACATCTTTATATAAAGGCCTATAGACAGATAATCATTCATCAATAGCTCACTTCTTTTTTCAGGCTAAAAGCTTTGTTTCTTTTTATTTAAAAAAAATAGATTGTACTTTTAGCCCTTCATTTTTTTATGTGTGGTTTTGCTGGCCCATTTCTCCATACCTTACCGCCCTAAACTGGCACAACATTCAGATAAGGAACTGACTAATGTGCATTATAGATGCCATCCTCCTGTTTTGCATTCAGGATCATATTACTTTTCAATTTCTGTTAGATATGCTTCCTAGACCATTTTCCTCATTCTATGGTCCCAGAGCTGGCTGGCAGGGAAAATGCCAGAAATGGTATATGATTTGTCCTTTTTACTTTTTTCATTTTTATTTTTTTTTTGTGGTTCGCGGGCCTCTCACTGTTGTGGCCTCTCCCGTTGCGGAGCACAGGCTCCAGACACGCAGACTCAGCGGCCATGGCTCACGGGCCCAGCTGCTCCGCGGCATGTGGGATCTTCCCGGACCAGGGCACGAACCCGTGTCCCCTGCATCGGCAGGCGGACTCTCAACCACTGCGCCACCAGGGAAGCCCTGTCCTTTTTACATTTTATTTGCAGGACTGGTTTACATTTTATTGATCGTAAAAACCACATTTGGATTGTAATTGAAAATGGGTCCTGCAAATATTATATCCCGCTTTTTTCACTGATGTACATATTAGGCCCTTTCATTTTTCAAAAACAAAAGCCAGATCAAGGAGAAAAGTGCTTGAAATTCTGCTTCATTGAAGTCACTGTTTAAATTGCAGTTTCTAATTTCATTTAACAGTCCTGTATACCACACAAAAATAAAATCACTCCATTTATTCTTTTAATTTTATTGCAAATGTGGATTCTTTTGCTAGGAGCACATTATGTTTTCCTGTCTCCTTATTTCAAAACAAAGAATGGTCAAACCCTGTAAAGCCATCACACGTGGTCTGGGTTCCAGATGTGGATGCTGTTTTATTCATGTTAGAAGAATTGGAGTTTAGATACTACCCCAACAGAAACTAAATTGTTTGAACAAAAATATCAAGTAAGAGATGCAAAGTTTTCCTCTTTGCCCTGTACTTGATAATAGCTAAATATGTTTTATTATTCTATGTGGAATTTGTCTTATGAAACTATCTCTGAATAGTTTCTCTGAAGTTTTCACTTTTTTTTGTCTATGTAGCCATGTTAGAATTTTTTAAAGATGAGCTGTAATGAAGTATACTTGCTAAGTATGACATTTAACAGACTATAATATCTTTACCATTTTGTTCAAAATTATTTTAAAATATTATTAATTAGTATTAAAATGGAGTGCCACATTTCATCACTGTGGTTGTTCATTAAAATGTATGGCCTCAAAATTTAATTAGTTAAATATCATTAGCCATTAAGTAAATACAAATCAAAACCACAGTGAGATACTAAATACTACATACCTACTAGGATGGCTATAATTAAAAGGACAGATAATAAGATGCCTTGGCATTTTGAAGCTTATAAATAAATGCTCCAAATTAGAAGGTGAAGCAAGTGATGGTTCCAACATTTTACAGTCTTTCTTTATACCTTAAAGAGTCTTAAATCTCAGGTCTAGGTAAAATTCATTCATTCTTAATTCATCATTCAATAAATATTTATTTAGCATGTATTATATTGTTCAGGCTCTGGGATAGAAGCTGGGAGTATAAAGGTCAATGAGGTGCAGTGTTTACTGTCAAGGAGCCCATAGTCTGGCATTAAAGACAGACATGTACACTAGATCATTACAACCCTGTGAAAGGTAAATACTGGGCACAGTGGTCGAACCAAAGAGGAAAGATGAGGGCACTACTTTGGATTAGAGAAGACTGCATGGAGGAGAGTCGTGAGTGGGGAAGTGTAAATTGCCAAGAAAGCTACAAAGGGAAGGACATTCCAGGCTGAAGGAACAGAATGTGCAAAAGCATTGAGGTATGAAATAGTATGGCATGTGTATGGAACTATATAGCATGGCATGATTAGATTTACATGGATTTTTAAAAAATCTGAAAAGCTGATCTAAGAATTTCTCTTAAGGAAGAAACTGCAGGGTTTTGTTTTTGTTTTGTTTTGTTTAATACCTTGTTAAGTGCTTGCGGGGGAGAAGTCCTGGGGGTTGGCTGTGCCAAGCTTTTACTTCTGGGAGGGATAAAAAGAGGAAAGTGGGAGGACAAGACAAAGAAAGAAGCACAGAGGAGCCAACCAGATGGAGTGACTGGGCCTCAGTGGGGCAAAGAGCAGGTGGGTACTTAAATTTTCAGGGAAGTTGTAGCATCATGAAAATGTAAATCCTCCTTCATCTCCCTCAGAAGTCAGCCAAACTCACGAATGCTTTGCAGGAGAGGTTCTGGTTTATTTTCCCCAAATTTAGAAGGGGCTAAATTTTGTAATCAGGTAAAATACAAAGGAAAGCAGATGGTGTGGTAGCCTGGAGAAGTCACTAGCATTGCAGGTTGTATGAGAATGCGAAGCTCTAGGAATTCATAGGAATCCTGGGGAGCACTTTGCTCCTTCATAGGCCATGGAATTGAGAGACCTGGATCTTAGGGGTCCAGGCGTCCCTAGTGAAAAATTGGCTTATACTGTAGCTCTGGTCCATTGAAGGGAGTGTCAAGACTGAAGACTCAGAAGGAAGCAGGCACCAAGCCATGAGAGCCTCGTACATTATTCTGGAATGTGGATTTTATCCTATGCAACATTGTTAAACAAAACTTTCCCTCTTTAGGGAATAGGTGACAATAATGCAAAAAGAATGAGGATGTGTTTCAAAAGAGGTATAGAGATCACAGGGCAGGGGGTGATTGCTTTTAGTTGGAAGGAATAGGTGACGGTCTAGAAGAGACTTTCACAGAGGAAGAAGAATCTGAATTAAGCCTTAAAGTCTGGGTAAGATTTTGACAAAGGAATAGGAACAGTGTTTCAAGCATGAAACACTGGAAGCAGCATGAACAAAGGCTTCATTTGGAAAGTGTGAGTTGTTTGGAAAATAGTTCAGACTGGGGTCACTGGGAGTAGTGGGTGGGAATACTGCATGCTGCCAGGAACAGATAGACGTACACCAGACAGTTGGGAGCAAACCAATACTTTGAAAGCTATTCTTTTTTTTCCCCCAATTTTACATCTGGAATTGTTCAGCTGATGTAGATAGACATCAGCAATGAACGAGTTACCGAATATTGGAATGGTATGTGTGTCTGTGTGTACTTACTATATGACTGAGTCATACGACGCCAAGCTTAGAATATCACCAACATAAACATCAAACATACTTCCCCCAACTCTTTATTTTGAAAATCTTCAAATCTACAGCCAGGTTCAAAGAATGGTATAATGAACACATATATCCTTTACCTAAATGCACCAATTATAAATACTTCGCCACATTTTGCTTAATTGGTGTGATAGCTTTACTTTTATGGGTGAATATAGTTTTATATGTATATATAATATATTTTTAAAAAATTCATAGGGCCTCCCTGGTGGCGCAGTGGTTGAGGGTCCGCCTGCGGATGCAGGGGATACGCGTTCGTGCCCCGGTCCGGGAGGATCCCATATGCCGCGGAGCGGCTGGGCCCGTGAACCATGGCCGCTGGGCCTGCGCGTCCGGAGCCTGTGCTCCGCAACGGGAGAGGCCACGACAGTGAGAGGCCCGCGTACCGCAAAAACAAAGAAAAAAAAAAAAAAAAAAAAATTCATATGTGTAGTGTGAACCAAATGAAAATAAGTTTCAGCTATCATGATGCTTTACCTCTGAATATTCTATATGCATCTTCCTAGGAATAAGGACATTTTCCTATGTAACTATATAGGATTATGTATATGTAATATGATACTGAAGATTAACAGTACGACCCTACTATATAATATACAGTCAATATTCAAATTTGCTTTTTATCCAGTCCTCAAGAGTTCACACGTTGCATTTGGTTGCATGTCTCTTTAGCCTTTTTTTTTTTTTCTTTAAATGTTGTCTTTCAAGATCCCAGGCCAGCCATTACATAAAATGTCCCACATTCTGGATTTGTCTGACTGTTCCTTATGATTAGATTCTAGGTAAACATTTTCTGTAAAACTACTACCTAGGTGCAGTTTCATTAGAACTGTATTTTTCCTGTTTATTTAATAAATAATCCAAGATGTGATCCTTTGAGACCACGTGAATTCCCTGTTTCCCAACAACGTTTCAGTCAATGATTTGAGCATTAATTGATGATCCTTGCCTAAATCAGTTATTTTGTTGCAAGTTGCAAAATGCTGAGTTTTCTGATTCTATCCTTCCTTCTAAATTTAGAATCTGTTATTTATTTAAACCTTTTTTCCCATCACTCTTTCTCTTATTTCCTGCTGAATAATTTGAGAGGTACTTTGAACAAAAGATTATTTTAGACATAACAACTAGCTGTCCCAGTTAATTTGTTGTGTTACCTATTAACAGTCTTTTTTATTAAGATATAATTAACATACAACATTATATTAGTTTTAGGTGTACATATAGTGATTCAGTATTTGTATATATCGTGAAATGACCGTCACAATAAGCCTGTTTAACATCTGTCAACATATATAGTTACAATTTTTTTTTCTTGTGATGAGAACTTCTAAGATCTCTCTTAGCAACTTTCAGATATACAATACATTATTATTAACTGTAGTCACCATGCTGTACTTTACACCCCATGACTTATTTATTTTATAACTAGAAGTTTGTACCTTTTAGCCCCCTTCACCCATTTTGCCCCCACCCCCCAACTCCACCTCTACCAATTACCAATCTCTTCTATGTGTCTATGAGGTTTTTGGTTTTTTTTAGATTCCACATATAAATGAGATCATTCAGTATTTATCCCTCTGTGTCTGACTTTTTTCACTTGGCATTGTGCCCTCAAGGTCCATCCATGTTGTCACAAATGGCAAGACTTCCTTCATTTTTTTTTTTTTTTTTTGCCTGTGTTGGGTCTTCGTTGCTGCACGTGCGCTCTCTCTAGTTGTGGCGAGCGGGGGCCACCCTTCGTTGCGGTGCGTGAGCTCCTCATTGCAGTGGCTTCTGTCTTTGCAGAGCACTGGCTCTAGGCGCACGGGCTTCAGTAGTTGTGGCTCGCAGGATCCAGAGCGCAGGCTCAGCGGCCATGGCTCACGGGCCCAGCCGCTCCGCGGCACGTGGGATGCTCCCGGACCGGGGCACGAACCCGCGTCCCCTGCATCGGCAGGCAGACTCCCAACCACTGCGCCACCAGGGAAGCCCGATTTCCTTCTTTTTTATGGCTGAATATATATATACACCACATTTTCTTTACGCAGTCATCATCAGTGGACACTTTGGTTGTTCCCATGTCTTGGCTATTGTAAATAATGCTGCAATGAACAGGGGGGTTACATATATCTTTCTAAATTAATGTTTTCATTTCCTTTGGAAATGCTAGATCATATGATAGTTCTATTTTTAATTTTTTGAGGAACCCTCATACTGTTTTCCATAGTGGCTACACCAATTTACATTCCTACCAACAGTGCACAAGCAGTCCCATTTCTCCACATTCTCACAAACACTTGTTATTTCTTATCTTTTTGGTAATAGCCATTCTAACAGGCAACAGTCTTTTAATTTTCCCAAACTCCTGTTAAGTGCATTTACAAAATGGAGTTACTGTTTTGCTTGGTGTAATTATGTTGTTTGTTGGCAAAAGATGACACACTGAGGAAAATAAAAACATCAGTATTTCGCCCTATTATAAGACTAAATATTTGGTCATAATTAAAAAACAAGTTTTATATATTGTTGAGGAAACCTTGTTAATCGGCTTCACAATCTGAAAGATTTAGTCTTTACAACTTGCACGTGGCTTTTCTTCTGAGAGTCTGTGCTTTTAGAAAAAGTCTGGAAGATGGTCTAGGCATTATGGAATACTAACTTCAGAATAAAATACAATGTAGTTTATCTGATAGCCACAAACCATCCTTGTTTATGGTATATTTCAGTTTGGAAACTGTCAACACTTTAATACAGGCACACCAGAACAGTAAATAAGCATAAATAAATTTTATAATCTGTTCTGCATATGACTAAAGAAAGTCTCTTGAAAAATCTGTATAAAATTACATAAGATTGCATAGTTTGTCCAACTTTTAATTCATTTTTTCTTGAATACTCTTTATAAGCAGCAGCTTGTAGGCTTTCAATATTAAAACACTAAAACAAACCTCTCTTCCATAGTCATGACATAAGCCATTGTAAAGTATGGAGAAAATATGAAAATATGACAAATGATTAATAACTACATTATTATAAGGAGTTCATACAAATTGGCAGGAATATTGAGACCCCTCAATATATAAATGACTAAAGAACATAAACAAAATTCACATAAGATAAAATACAATCACAAATATAAACAAATATAGGGGGAAATTAACTGAGAAATCTATAAATATAATCTATACAATTTAGGATATTTAATATTTGAATATAGGCTGTTGGAAAATACATTCTATGAAATAAGATGGAATGAGGTACCCAGGAGTCTAGGATGACTGAGTACTTTGATGTAATTATTGGGGGTGTAGATCATGAGAAATCTAAAAAGAACAAAAGGTCCCTAACAGCAAACATGAGAAGCCTCCTTTCTTGCTGCTTTTTTTTTTTTTTGAGGGTAAAATGGGATATAAGTTGTTGTGATAGAGGGGATACAGTTAGAAGGTGTTGCTGAATATCCTTTGTGTAAATTTTCTGCTTTCAGTAATGCTTAAATTGTAATATATGGAATGCTTATGATTCCTTGTCAAACATACTGAGAAACAAAAGGGAAGATTCTGAAGTCAAATGGGTGTCTGTCTTTTTTGTCAACCAGGACCAAATGAGCTCTTAGTCAGGAGAGGTGTGTCCTGGTACTGGATTGAAACATGTTGAAATGGAATTCAGCATCTTGTGTCCAAGTCCTAATCCTTTTCTTAGGATTCTTTGCCTGGTTAACGGTACCACCATGTCCACAACTGACCAAATAAAAACCTGGATATTATCTGTGTCTACTCCTCTCCCCACTGCTCCCCATATCCAATCAATCACCAAGCCCACCCTATCTATACTACCTCCTAAAAATCTCTTATGCATGCCTCATCTGCCACCATGATCAAAACCTCATTCTTTCTAGTGTCATTGCAATACCTTTCCCATTCTTAAATAGAACCCCCTTACTGTTATGTCTGTGTACACAAATCTGTATGAGTCCTACTCAGAGTTCTTCAGTGGCTCCCACTGCATATAGCACAGTCTGAACCGCTTTGCGAGGCCATACGCATTCTGCCCTCCACCTCTTTCTCCATCCTCATCTCCTGCCACATCCTCTGTCTTCTCAGGCCATGCTATGACAATACAAAGTCACCTGTGGATCCCCCAACATATAACCCTCTGTCATGTCTCTGTGCCTTCCCCCCTGCTTCTTCCTACATTGAGAATGCCCTTCTCTTCTTTACCTCACAAACACCTACTGAAGCTCTTAGCTGCACCTCAAAAGCTGAAGAGCATCTCCTGACTCCTCCACAGAGACAACAGAGACAAAAGCACTCACTTTCCAACTCATCCATGCTGCCAAGATGCAGTGCAGTGCACATATCTCCATAACAGCAGATATACCTCATTATGTCATAATTCCAATAAATTATTGCTAAGATGCATTGAGTGTTTACCGTGTGCCAGACACTTACGTTAAGCAGTTTACAAATCCTCACGACACTATGAGGAAAGTAATATTATAATAACTGTTTTAAAGAGAGGGTAATGGAGGCACAGAGTAACTTGCCTGAACTCTCATAGTGTTGTGACACGAGGAAGGATGTGAAGCCACACTCTGAACTCATGCTTTTAGTAACTTTTAGCCATGTAATGTTGTTACTCTTGTTGTTGTTGTTGTTTTGCCACTAAGCTGTACCTTGAGACCAGGACTGTGTAAGTTTAGTACTCCTATAACCTTGCATAACATTTGACACACAGTTGACAATGAATAAGTATTTGTGAATGAATGAGTAGTCTATAAAATTATTTTTATGGACCCAGTTTTCCCTTATCTTGCTGGCATACTCTCAGAATACTTGGATGAGATCTAGTTCCCTTTGTAATTGTGTGAATCAGTTTTACATTTATATAATGTTTCTTTCTGAAAGATTCGCTCTGTTTGGTGTTGCCTACCACATTCTCTTAGGAGTAAAGAACAAAACTTTTATCAGAAATATGTTTTATCTCAATTAACACATCCTCTTTCTAAAATCATTGATAATGCTATCTTGTACAGTGTCCATGAAAATGTATCTTAACCTCACAAGAGATCTTCCCTCTTATACTCTGGTTAGCAATTACAATTTTATAAAAATAATTTACCTTTTCTTCTTAATTATTTTTATTTATTTTTACTTACTTGATTATTAGTATGAATTTTGTATCATACTTCTTTTTAAAACGTGTCAACCTTTCCACCCTAATTTACCAACCTACAAGTCTAAAGGAAAGCAGGCTTTGGTCAATACACAGAAATTGGTCCTCTATATGTTTATGGAGGGAAGGAAAATAAGCATCTCTGTTACCTGGAAATAGAACAAGTCACCTTGAGTCTACTTGCCTCCTACCTGATGGAGGTTGAGAGGAAAGTTATATCAACCAGATCTTCTCCTTGAGGGAAAAAACAAGCTCAGGTTGGTCACTTCTTTTTGCAATGATTTTAGTAGGCATTTTGCTGGAAACAGGAGAAAATTGACTGGAACTTCTATGAGGAAAACCACTATTGCTAGTGATGGAACCAGCAGACTCATATAAGGCCACTGGCTGGGAAGAAGGTCCTGGAATGGACTAAGGAGAGGTCCAGCTTCATATGAAAAAGTTCAGTAAGGCAGACTTCTAATGTGGTTTTTGTTTTTAATCCAAGGCAAATCCATTTGTCTCTGAGTTACTCTGCTTTCTTTTAACTCCCATTCTTTCTATTTCTTAAATCTCAAGTGATTTCATGTGCTTCCTCCTTTAGGGGTTGTGCTGCACTAAACCTCAGGCTTTATTTGTATGTGTGTTCCATGCAGATGGGTGGTCTCTTGAAAGCATATCATCAGATTAAGACATGCAACTGTAAGCTTTCCCACTCCAGCTCAGATCATAGCTAAGAAAATGTGGAATTTTTAAAAGTCTAAGTGTTTGGTTTATAGGAAGGAAATGGTACCAGATCCATTCATTCCCTCACTCACTGACTCACTGATCAAATATTTTACACGCCTCTATGTACTAAGCATTATGCTGGGCATCCCAAAGATAGGATGATCCAGCCTCTACCCTCAAGAAACTTACAATTTGTAAGGCGACAGACATGGAAAAAATATTAAAATATATTGAGCTGATTGCTTTATTAGAGGCATTATAAAGTACAGCAGAAGCACAAGGTAGGTAGATCCTAAGCCTGCCCAGGAATTCCAGAAGAGCTTCACACAGCTGAAACTTGAGGGATAAGCAAGAATTTACTAGGTGGACAAGAAGAAAGGCTGTTTCAGACAGAGAGATTAACTCACAGAAATGGGAAGGCAAGGAGAGCATGACATGTTTGCGGAGCTGTAGGAGAGTCAGTTCTATGTCTCTGGAGCAAAGATGAAAGGTGGGAGTCATCTGGAAGTGAGGCTGCACAAGTAGGCAGGAACCACTTCAGGAAGGACTTGGCTCTCCACACTAGACTATTTAGACTTTATGCTGAGAGCAACGTAGAGCTCCTGAAGAAGTCTGAGCAAGGAAGTGAAGGGCTCAGATTTGCATGCTGGAAGATCACACCACAGCACAGTGGAGAACAGATTTGAGGACAGTGATACTTAAGGCAAGAGAGGTTAGTAAGGAGAAATGGTGCTTGAACTATGGCAGTGGCAGCAAGGTTGGAGAGGAGGCAGGGGACAGATATAGGAGATATTGTTAAAGTTCTCACATTGGCTTCTTTTTTTTTTTTTGGCTAGAAATATCTGAAACTAAATGACCTTATAACATATACAATTAAAATTAAGATGGAAACCACACGCCAATATTCAGTTAGGATTACTGGGTTTTTTTGTTTGTTTTGCAGTTCAATTTGAAAATAATTTGGGTGCTACCCAAATGAGGCCATCTAAAAGCATAACACCCCTCTAGGGGGCTATGCTGTAATGTGGCAGAGATAAGATACAATATATTAGGAACTAAAGAACGCTTACTTATTTAGGAAACCATCTAAAGTAATTAATCTCACCATGTGATTTATGTTTTCTTAAAGAGAGAATGCATCAATAAAATAAAACCTATTGATATTGCATTGAAATGACGTAGGTTGAGTGTGATTTTTTAAAAATTTTATTTAATTAATTTTTTTATACAGCAGGTTCTTATTAGTTATCGATTTTATACATATTAGTATATACATGTCAATCCCAATCTCCCAATTCATCACACCACCACCGCCATCCCCCCTGCCACTTTCCCCCCTTGGTGTCCATACGTTTGTTCTCTATATCTGTGTCTCAATTTCTGCCCTGCAAACCGGTTCATCTGTACCATTTTTCTAGGTTCCGCATATATGTGGAACAAATGACTCAATTTCATTCCTTTTTATGGCTGAGTAATATTCCATTGTATATATGTACCACATCTTCTTTATCCATTTGTCTGTCGATGGGCATTTAGGTTGCTTCCATGACCTGGCTATTGTAAATAGTGCTGCAATGAACATTGGGGTGCATGCGTCTTTTTGAATTATGGTTTTCTCTGGGTATATGCCCAGTAGTGGGATTGCTGGGTCATATGGTCATTCTATTTTTAGTTTTTTAATGAACTTCCATACTGTTCTCCATAGTGGCTGTATCAATTTACATTCCCACCAACAGTGCAAGAGAGTTCCCTTTTCTCCACACCCTCTCCAGCATTTGTTGTTTGTAGATTTTCTGATGATGCCCATTCTAACTGGTGTGAAGTGATACCTCATTGTACTTTTGATTTGCATTTCTCTAGTAATTAGTCATGTTGAGCAGCTTTTCATGTGCCTCTTGGCCATCTGTATATCTTCTTTGGAGAAATGTCTATTTAGGTCTTCTGCCCATTTTTGGATTGGGTTGTTTGTTTTTTTAATATTGAGCTGCATGAGCTGTTTATATATTTTGGAGATTAATCCTTAGTCCATTGATTCGTTTACAAATATCTTCTCCCATTCTGTGGGTTGTCTTTTCATCTTGTTTGTAGTTTCCTTTGCTGTGCAAAAGCTTTTAAGTTTCATTAGGTCCCATTTGTTTATTTTTGTTTTTATTTCCATTACTCTAGGAGGTGGATCAAAAAAGATCTTGCTGTGATTTATGTCAAAGAGTTATCCATTCTTCCTATGTTTTCCTCTAAGAATTTTACAGTGTCGGTCTTACATATAGATCTCTAATCCATTTTGAGTTTATTTTTGTGTACGGTGATAGGAAGTGTTCTAATTTCATTCCTTTACATGTAGCTGTCCAGTTTTCCCAGCACCACTTATTGAAGAGACTGTCTTTTCTCCATTGTATAACCTTGCCTCCTTTGTCAGAGATTAGTTGAACATAGGTTCGTGGGTTTATCTCTGGGCTTTCTATCCTATTCCTATTGATCTATATTTCTGTTTTTGTGTCAGTACCATATTGTCTTTATTACTGTAGCTTTGTATATAGTCTGAAGGCAGGGAATCTGATTCCTCCAGCTCCGTTTTTTCCCCTCAAGACTGCTTTGGCTATTTGGGGTCTTTTGTGTCTCCATACAAATTTTAAGATTTTTTATTCTAGTACTGTAAAAAATGCCATTGGTAACTTGATAGGGATTGCATTGAATCTGTAGATTACTTTGGGTAGTATAGTCATTTTCACAATATTGATTCTTCCAATCCAAGAACATGGTATATCTCTCCATCTGTTTGTATCATCTTTAATTTCTTTCATCAGTGTCTTATAGTTTTCTGCATACAGGTCTTTTGTCTCCTTAGGTAGGTTTATTCCTAGGTATTTTATTCTTTTTGTTGCAGTGGTAAATGGGAGTGTTTCCTTAATTTCTCTTTCATATTTTGCACCATTAGTGTATAGGAATTCAAGAGATTTCTGTGCATTAATTTTGTATCCTGCAACTTTACCAAATTCATTGATTAGCTCTAGTAGTTTTCTGGTGGCATCTTTAGGATTCTCTATGTATAGTATCATGTCATCTGCAAACAGTGACAGTTTTACTTCTTCTTTTCAATTTGTATTCCTTTTATTTCTTTTTCTTCTCTGGTTGCTGTGGCTAGGACTTCCAAAACTATGTTGAATAATAGTGGTGAAAGTGGACATCCTTGTCTTGTTCCTGATCTTAGAGGAAATGCTTTCAGTTTTTCACCATTGAGAATGATGTTTGCTGTGGGTTTGTTGTATATGGCCTTTATTATGTTGAGGTAAGTTCCCTCTATGCCCACTTTCTGGAGAGTTTTTATCATAAATAGATGTTGAATTTTGTTGAAAGCTTTTTCTGCATCTATTGAGATGATCCTATGGTTTTTATTCTTCAGTTTGTTAATGTGGTGTATCACATTGATTGATTTGCATATATTGAAGAATCCTTGCATCCCTGGGATAAATCCCACTTGATCATGGTGTATGATCCTTTTAATGTGTTGTTGGATTCTGTTTGCTAGTATTTTGTTGAGGATTTTTGCATCTATATTCATGGGTGATATTGGTCTATAATTTTTTTTTGTAGTATCTTTGTCTGGTTTTAGTATCAGGGTGATGGTGGCCTCATAGAATGAGTTTGGGGTGTTCCTTCTGCGATTTTTTGGAAGAGTTTGAGAAGGGTGGGTGTTAGCTCTTCTCTAAATGTTTGATAGAATTCACTTGTGAAGCCATCTGGTCCTGAACTTTTGTTTGTTGGAAGATTTTAAATCACAGTTTCAATTTCATTACTTGTGATTTGTCTGTTCATATTTTCTATTTCTTCCTGGTTCAGTCTTGGAAGGTTATACCTTTCTGAGAATTTGTCCATTTCTTCCAGGTTGTCCATTTTATTGGCATAGAGTTGCTTGTAGTAATCTCTTAGCATGCTTTGTATTTCTGTGGTGTCTGTTGTTACTTCTCCTTTTTCATTTCTAATTTTATTGATTTGAGTCCTCTCCCTCGTTTTCTTGATGAGTATGGCTAATGGTTTATCAATTTTGTTTATCTTCTCAAAGAACCAGCTTTTAGTTTTATTGATCTTTGCTCTTGTGTTCTTTTTTTCTATTTCATTTATTTATGCTCTGATCTTTATGATTTCTTTCCTTCTGCTAACTTTGGGTTTTGTTTGTTCCTCTTTCTCTAGTTCCTTTAGATATAAGGTTAGATTGTTTATTTGAGATATTTGTTGTTTCTTGAGGTAGGCTTGTATTGCTATAAAATTCCCTCTTACAAACTGCTTTTGCTGCATCCCATAGGTTTTGGATCATTGTGTTTTCATTGTCATTTGTCTCTAGGTATTTTTTGATTTTCTCCTTGATTTCTTCAGTGATCTCTTGGTTATTCAGTAATATGCTGTTTAGCCTCCATGTGTTTATGTTTTTTATGGGTTTTTTTCCCTGTAATTGATTTCTAGTCTCATAGTGTTGTGGTCAGAAAAGATGCTTGATATGATTTCAATTTTCTTAAATTTACTGAGGCTTGATTTGTGACCCAAGATTTGATCTTTCTTGGAGAATGTTCCATGTGCACTTGAGAAGAAAGTGTAATCTGCTGTTTTGGGATGGAATGTCCTATAAATATCAATTAAATCTATCTGGTCTATTGTGTCATTTAAAGCTTGTGTTTCCTTATTAATTCTCTGTTTGGACAATCTGTCCATTGGTGTAAGTGAGGTGTTAAAGTCCCCCACTATTATTGTGTTACTGTTGATTTCCTCTTTTATAGCTGTTAGCAGTTACCTTATGTATTGAGGTGTTCCTATGCTGGGTGCATATATATTTATAATTGTTATATCTTTTCTTGGATTGATCCCTTGATCATTGTGTAGTGTCCTTCCTTGTCTCTTGTAACATTCTTTATTTTAAAGTCTGTTTTATCTGATATGAGTATTGCTACTCCAGCTTTCTTTTGATTTCTATTTTGCAAGGAATATCTTTTTCCATCTCCTCACTTTCAGTCTGTATGTGTCCCTAGGTCTGAAGTAGGTCTCTTGTAGACAGCATATGTATGAGTCTTGTTTTTGTATGCATTCAGCGAGCCTGTGTCCTTTGGTTGGAGCATTTAATTCGTTCACTCTTAAGGTACTTATTGATATGTATGTTCCTATTACCATTTTCTTAATTGTTTGGGGTTTGTTTTTGTAGGTCCTTTTCTTCTCTTGTATTTCCCACTTAGAGAAGTTCCTTTAGCAATTGTTGTAGAGCTGGTTTGGTGGTGCTGAATTCTCTTAGCTTTTGCTTGCCTGTAAAGCTTTTGATTTCTCCATCGAATCTGAATGAGATCCTTGCCGGGTAGAGTAATCTTGGTTGTAGCTTCTTCCCTTTCCTCACTTTGAATATGTCATGCCACTCCCTTCTGGCTTGTAGAGTTTCTGGTGAGAAATCAGCTGTTAAGGTTATGGGAGTTCCCTTGTATGTTGTTTGTCATTTTTCCCTTGCTGCTTTCAGTAATTTTTCTTTGTCTTTAATTTTTGCCAAATTGATTACTGTGTGTCTTGATGTGTTTCTCCTTGGGTTTAACCTGCCTCGGACTCTCTGCGCTTCCTGGACTTGGGTGGCTATTTCCTTTCCCTGTTAGGGAAGTTTTCGACTTCCCTAACATGGGAAATATTTTCTCGGGTCTTTCTCTCTCTCTTCTCCTTCTGGGACGCATATAATGCGAATGTTGTTGTGTTTAATGTTGTCCCAGAGGTCTCTTAGGTTATCCTCATTTCTTTTCATTCTTTTTTCTTTATTCTGTTCCGTGGCAGTGAATTCCACCATTCTGTCTTCCAGGTCACTTATCCATTCTTCTGCCTCAGTTATTCTGCTACTGATTCTTTCTAGTGTATTTTTCATTTCAGTTATTTTATTGTTCATCTCTGTTTGTTTTTTCTTTAAATCTTCTAGGTGTTTTTTCTTTAATTCTAGGTCTTTGTTAAACATTTCTTGCATCTTCTTGATCTTTGCCTCCGTTCTTTTTCCGAGGTCCTGGATCATCTTCACTATCATTATTCTGAATTCTTTTTCTGGAAGGTTGCCTATCTCCACTTCATTTAGTTGTTTTTCTGGGGTTTTGTCTTGTTCCTTCATCTGGTACATAGCCCTCTGCGTTTTCATCTTGTCTATCTTTCTGTGAATATGGTTTTTGTTCCACAGGCTGCAGGATTATAGTTCTTCTTGCTTCTGCTGTCTGCCCTCTGGTGGATGAGGCTATCTAAGAGGCTTGTGAGAGTGTGATTTTCTGATCATTACAGATAGCATGCCTAATGTTTAGTATTTATAAAATTATATCCAGAATATCTTAAAAGGCATTATCAGCTTATGTCAAGATGCTACAGCTATTGTCGGGAACATCAGGGATTACTTGCTTAGCATCTACCTACTCAAGCACAAGGATGGGAGGAGGAGCATCCCAAGCAGAAAGTACAATATGTATAAAGATCCTGAGGTAGGAGAGAATTTGGCTTGTTTGAGGAGCTTGAAAGTGGCAGTGGGGCTGGAGTAAAGAGAATGAGAGGAGCAGGCACATGAAATGATATCAGAGGAGTTGGCAGGCATCTGTTTAATTAATGGTAAATGTTCTTTCAAATTTTGGTCTTTCTCCAATTTTATTTTTGTTTCTTGTTTTTTTTTTTTTTTTAGTTTCTGCTTTATAACAAAGTGAATCAGTCATACATATACATCTGTTCCCATATCCCTTCCCTCTTGCGTCTCCCTCCCTCCCACCCACCCTCCCTATCGCACCCCTCCAGGCAGTCACAAAGCACCGAGCTGATCTCCCTGTGCTATGCGGCTGCTTCCCACTAGCTATCTACTTTACGTTTGGTACTGTATATATGTCCATGCCTCTCTCTCTCCCTCAACATTCCACACATGACTACACTCACTTGATTCTCTTACAACATTTTCATCTTCTATCTTTAGTATCCTTCATGGATTCATCTTCTTCCCGTTCTTTAAATATTGATGTTCTATTGTGTTCTTCCTGGGTGCACATATCTCCTTACTCTCTACACTGTCTCTCAAGATCTTGGCCACATTCATACCTCCATGCTGATGACTCCTAAATCTGAGTCTTCCTTCAGGATCTCTCTCCCAAGCCTTTGGCCTGAATATCCCACACATTCTAACTCAGTCTGATAAAACTGAAATCACCTTTCCCTCAAAACCTGTTACTTTTCCTACATTACCTAACTTTCTTTCAGGTAGGACTTTCATCTGCCCAAAGCCAGATTTTGGAATCATTCTTATCCTCCCCCTCACCCCCATGCTCTTATCTTCCACATCTAATCAGTCATCAAGTTCTTTCAATTTTACCTTCTAAGTAGTCTTGAATATGTTCTTTCCATACTACTTCTGTCCTCTGACCTAGTTTATGAACTCCTCATCTCTTTCTTTAACTACTGAAGTAACGCCCACTGGTCTCCCCTCCAGTCTGTCACCCAGAGAATAACCCAAATAATCTAAAATGGGAGGCTGACTCTGACTGTGGCTCCCCTTCTAGATGCTACTTCATCATCCATTGATTCAAGTCCAGGCTCCTTGGGGATAACATGATATTCCCTCAGTGACATCTCCTTTCACAGTATATTCTAGCAGTACTAAGCTACATAAAGTTCCTTGAACAAGCATGCATTTGCATGCTTCTATGTTAGACAGACTGAGTTAATAGATCCTTTTCTCTGCTTCCTCTACCACTACACCATATTTAAATTAGTCACACCCTTCCAAACTGAGCTGCAGGGAACAGATCTTAATCACATTTGGTGCCCTAGAGCTCAGCATTTGTTCCTTCATTCAATGTGTATTTATCAAGTGTCTACTACCCCCAGGGTTCTGGGAAAACAGCAGTGAACAAAACAAAGTCTCAGCCTCATGGATCTCACATTCTAGTGAGGGGACTCCAGGAGATGGCCTACACAGTAGGCACTCATGGCGAAAACTTTTGAAAATCAGGCAAATGAAAGAGTCTTCTTAAACTTCTGACTGAGCATACTGTCTGGAACATTGCTCTGACTCATTTTTCCTTTAAACAAGTATGGTGGTGACTAAAACAGTTTAAGCAACAGATTGAACTGCCCTATCTGTGGATCCTGTGGTCTTCAGCAAATGAGAATTCTCCTAACTAGAGTAGAAAACATTTTCCTGTATACATGGAGATATAACCTTATATTCAAACAATCCTCTGGGGTAAGTAGAGAACAGATAACATCCCACTGAGTTAGACATTAAGAAAAAGTTATAGAAAATTAAAGAATTTTAAAGATAGTTTAAAATACCATCACATTAATAAGCTATTTCCTTCACTTACAAACCCTATCCTGTTTATATTGGAAGAGAAAAATTGATGTTTTTCCTCTTTCTGTAAAATATGCTTATTAGATAACTTCCTAAACAACTTTTATTCATGGATGATGTATGTAATACATTAGTCACTATTCTCCACAAAAGGAATGGCTGAAGACAATAAAATAATTATAAAAAATGTATAAAGTTTGAAATAACTGTGTTCTCTTCTTGGCTTCCCCCATTTAAATTAGCTCTCTCAATTGAACATCTTTTTGGATTTCTAAACATCTATAGTTTTGCCTTTGCTGATTAACTTCCTCATAAGTATCCATGATTTTCTGAACACAATGCCCCATCACCCACTGCAACCCTAGAGAGCTTTTCTACCTCCAAGGAGTAAATTTCACTGATTTCCCTGCTTATTTCCGGAGCTCTTATACATCTCTATAAAGCTGTCTTGCAGGTGACTCAAACTAAACATGCCTATTTTCCCAACCTGTAGCCAACCTGTTCCTCCCTCTATGGCAGGGACACAGCTCAGTAAAGGACACCACCATCTATACAGATGCTCAAGCCAAAAATCTGGCATCATCCGTGATTCCCTCCCTCTCTTCCTTACCCCCATACCCCTTCTATCCCTAGCTCCCGTTGATTCTTTCTTCTAAATGTCCCTCAATCTGCTGTGCCAGCCCTACTATATTCTCCCTGGTTATCGCCCTAATATAGACCCTCATAATTTTTCACCTGGATTACTGCTTTATAATTGGTCACTAGTGCATCTATCATCCCCATGTCTATCCAGCCGATAGAGTGACCTTTTCAAAATGTCAGTCTGACTGTGTTACTGTCTAATTGACAATACTGAATGTCCTTCCATTGCCAACAAGGCAGAGAGCAAATTCTGCACTGTGGCTTCTGGGCCTCTTATGACCTGGCCCCCGCCTACCTCTCAAACATCATCTCTCACCACTCTCCTCCTAATCAAGCTATACCTAAATGTGCAGATTTCCTTGATACGACCATACTTTCAACCCCTTTACCTTTGTGCGAGCTTTTTCTTTGGCTCACCACATACTCTTTCTCCTTCTCTCGTAAAAGATCTTCTCTGACTCTCTGAGCCAGGTTAAGTTTCCCATCTGTTTGTTTCCCACACCCATCATGTTTTGTAACCACTTGTCTCACACCTGTCTTCCACTAGAATGTAAAGGCTAGGAGGAGGGACCCTGTCTGTTTTGTTCATTCCAGTATCCCCAGCACCAAGCACAATGTAATTAGAGTAAATATTTGTTAACTAAGTAAGTAGTGTGATTGTAACTAAAAACTCACTATTGAAAAGAATTGTGAGTGAACATAATTATTAGAAAACATAAATTGTTTTTTTCCCAAAGGCGTAAGTGGTCACATTTGATCTCTGGTGAATATCTGTAACATTCCAGAGTTTAAATCTTGAATGTTAAGTCTACAGTCATATTTGCACTTCATCAGACCTATAATCCAGGCTGGTGTTTAGCTGCCTGAGTTGACATCTGGGCTGACTCATTTTTTTTTTTTTTTTTTTTTTTTTTTTTGCTGTACACGGGCCTCTCACTGCTGTGGCCTCTCCCGTTGCGGAGCACAGGCTCCGGACACACAGGCTCCGCGGCCATGGCTCGCGGGCCCAGCCGCTCCGCGGCATGTGGGATCTTCCCGGACCGGGGCACGAACCCGTGTCCCCTGCATCGGCAGGCGGACTCTCAACCACTGCGCCACCAGGGAAGCCCTATCTGGGCTGACTCGTTTTAATTTGACTGTTTGAGGTTAGCTTCCACAGCTGTCGTAGCACTACGTTGTCAATCATTTGACTTTTAGATCACAATTTAACCTACTTGGAGGAAGAAAACAACAGCCTTCAGTAGACTTATTTCTCAGTCTTTTAGCAGAAAACAACTAGCTTTCTTCTCCATAGGTGCTCTTTCAGATTGTGTGTATTCTTTACAAGAAAATTAAAACAGTGAATGGGACTTCAGGCTATATTCCTAAGTTTTTAACTTTTCCTCAGTTAAAAATTGTAATATATGGTCTTCGAAAATAAAAACTGAGCTTTTCACAAATGCTAAAAACTAGCATAGAGCATCTAAGCCTACCTTCGTTAATTCAACAAATGTTCACCAGATACTTCAGGCTTGTGATGAGTGCTGTGGTGGAATTATATTTTGATGTACTTTGTAATGTGCTTTGATCCTTCTTGTTACCCTGTGACCCTTCAGACCCAACAGCCAGGCCTTCTACTTATATGTGTCAGGGAAGGGTTTTTACAGAACAACACAGGAGAAAAACATCCTAGACTTGTAAGCTTTAAATTCTAAACCCTGAAAGACTTGGAACATGACATTTTTAAAAACCATGTAATCAGTTGGCACATTTCTTCCACCCTCAGATTAGACAAAGAATCTATGCCAAGAGAAGAGATGGGGAGCAAAGAAGAGAAGAGGGGAGAGAAGCAGAGGGGGAAGGAGAAGAGAAAGGAGAGAGAAGGGGGGACGGGGGGGAGGGTGGAGGAGGAAGAGGGGAAGGGAGAGCAGGAGGGAAGCAAAGGAATGAGGTTCTGGGATACAGGGCCCTGTTGCAGACCTCCCTGGACTCTATCTCCTGGTAGGCTTGGGGGTCTAAGAGTACATGAGAACTCATTCTACCTTTCCCTGGTATGGCTGTGCAGAGCAACAAGGCAGGAGAGTTTTCCTGCGCTCATCATTGTACCAGCTAAGATCTAATGAGGAAAATAAAAACAACTCTAATTTCAAACTGAGGAAATTTAGTTGTGAAAGAGAATTGACGACCTAGGTGTTAGAGAACTGAGGAGCCTAATGGAATAATGACAAATCTAGAGATTTAGCAGCAGGAAACCACTACCACCCCTATGCTGGAAGGACAGTGGGAAGCAATGGTGTTTATCAGAGCCCAGAGTCCGAGGTCACGAGGGAACCTAGAACCACAGCAGTTCTGACTAAAGGGACTAGATCACAAAAGACGTGCAGCTGATGGTAATAATGAAAAGAAAGGTGGAGGAAAACCCTGGCCTCTCCCTCCTTCTGACCCTCCCATTGTGCACAAATGCCTCGTAAGCACCAAACCCAACTGGAATCTAACGGACATGAATCAGCCATTCTGTAGGAGAGTGAGAAGGGTGAGGCATGGGTCTGAGGGCAAATACACCCAGATGTAACAGCAGGAAAATGTCTGCAGGGGATGTCTGGGATTGTGGACCTAAGAAGGGCCTCACAGAGTCCCCATGCCCCAGGATGACCCAGAGGGGCCCAGAGCAAGGGCCCCTATGACAAAGGAGCCTGAAGACTTGAAGGGGGTCTTGGAGCCAAGAAAGGGAAGACACATCAGGAATTTACCAGGAAGGAAACCAAGTGGGCCCTCAGACATCTCACTGGATTCCACCTTGGACAAAAGACAGCATTGAGAAGACCAGGCTTGATTCCACCATGAGTTGACTCCATGTAACTGCCCTGAGCTCCCACTCCCATACTACATTTAGACAACACTCCAGGGAAGGAGAGAGGAGACCACCTAGCAGAATGGAGGCTGAATCTAAATTCAGTCTTAGATAAAGAAAGGAAAGAACCTGAACGAATGAACAGACATAGGTATTTAAAAGAGCCCACTGAATATGTAGGGCAGGATGGACATATAACACAGGTATCAGTAATGCAGTGAGAAACAGAAACAGGTCGTGTTAAAGAATGCACTGTGGCTGGAGACGTACATAGAGAAGTTCCTGTACTTGCCTGTAAGGTAGGACTTCTCAGAGAAGGCCTCAGAGACAGGTGATATTTGATGAGCTTGAGGGATGAATAGGGATCTAGCAAGCAGATGGAGGAGAGATCCTCACCTCTGTTGTCTTCTTCTATCCCTCCCAAAGCTCTGATTTTTAAGAGAAGCCAGTACATTCCTTATCTAACTAGAGTCCATTAAAGTCTTTCAGAAACATGACAGATCTCTGGGTTTATCTTCATTTTCATTAGTAAATGGGGCAGTGCTGGAGTGATAGGATAGGTGTGACCTGTGTTTCAACTCTGACGAGTAGCCACAGCAGCTTGCAAGAAATGAGTTTCTTAAAATGTAGCCTCTTATAGATTTGTAGAGGCCATTTCTAGACTTCAGTTTTGAACTAAGGACTTGGATCTCAAGGCACTCAGGTAGTCTTATAGAATATACAATCCACAGGAAAAATATACCTAAGCCATCCAAAATATATCTCCACAATAAGCAAATGTCTATAATTGAAACACGTTTCAGATCTATCACATAAAACTCTGATCTCTCAGGACTTTCCTCAAAATATTGTGTTTTGCCAATTTTTAAAGCAGAGAAACAAGACCATTGATTTACAAATAACCTCACCTATCGCTATTCCAGAAACAATATTCCCAAACTTGCCCTTTATAATCCAATATTCTAAGAAATAAAAATAATTGTTGTTCTCTCCATTGTTTACACAATGGAAAATGATTATATTACAGAAAGCAATAGAAGTCATTGAATTGTTTGAACACTTTTTTTTTTTTACCTCATTAGAGATGTCTGTTCCAGAGAGATCTACTGATACCAAAGAAAAGATGTTTACAATAAATTCAACTCCTAGGTCAGTCAGATGTTCACAATTTCGTAAACTCAAGTAGTTTAAATTAGAGCAGCTGAAAGAAAGTAGCATGAAGAGTTCATTTTAGCTTTTAATCACACTGTCAGTAGAAATTTCTTCATATTAAAAACTACTTGGGGAAAGCAAATGCTATTGAAACAAGGATTTTCCTTTTCTTGTCACAAAAGTAAGCTTAAACGTGTAAATAATTGGGGCTTCCCTGGCTGTCCAGTGGTTAGGACTCCACGCTTCCACTGCACAGGGCGCGGGTTCGATCCCTGGTCGGGAATTAAGATCCCACATGCTGTGGGCAGCACGGCCAAGGAAAAAAAAAAAAAGTGGGAATAATTGACATTACAAAGTTGAATGAAAGAGAGGTGGATTATTTTATAAAACATTCTGTGATTTCATTTCATATTGCAATTTCTAATAAGAAAAAATATATTACATGCATACAAAAACTATCATGTAAATACCACGGTGAATGACCACTAAAAGTGCAAAGTTAAATTTCTCACTTATCTTTACAAGATTGTTACAAGAATTGTACTTAACCTCTTAGTGTACACAAGACCTTTTACAAGTAAACAGGATCAAGAATAAACCCACCAACTAGAATAACCCTTGGGAAACACTGTAAAGGTTTACATAGAGATGATATCCTTGAAAAGTACAGAGAAGTCACCCAGGTATAGTTATTCATAACTTCATGAGTGATTCCATCTCAGACTTTCTCCAAGTTGAAATTTAATTAGAAACGTCTTAGATATAGTCAAAAGATTAATTCATTCCATGACTCCAATGTCTTATTTTGTTTCGCTGAATATTAGACCAGCTTCTGGGCATCCCTTATGTTTTCCAAATGGCTTCAAAAGTCTGTCTCTGATCTGTCCTATTAACAAATATACAATTACTAATAGCATGATGTAAAATATTATTGTTTTATCATACCGCACTGATAGTTTTGCAATGGAGGCATCACCCAGGTGGATACAGTTACTTAAATTTAGCTCTCTTATCTTTGTGCTTGCAGGACCATCAAGAAACTGCTTTAGTCCCATGTCACCAATTCTGTAGGAAAGAGTAAGAAAAGCTCTGCATGTGATTTTATGTATAAATATGTAGAATACTATTAAAATAATAGTTACTAAACCCAATACATTCCAAAACAGCAAGGTGATATCTATATCTGGTATTTTGCCAACATTTGTAAACCAAATTTGATTATATAGCTTTTATTTTAATAGAAAATATATAAATGATAATAATGGGAGAAATATTACTAAAAATGCTATTCCTATTCATTTGTTCATTTAATTAGGTGGCCTAATTATTAATAAAACAGATAGCCTATAAGGTTTCTTCCCTGGGGTTAAAATGTGATCATGTTAAACAGTGCCTGATGCAATCTGCAAAAGAAAAAGACAAAAACATAGGATAGGGAGAACCAAGCCTAACAGTCAAACTACTGTCAAAATCTTGGAGGAATTTCCACTAAGTACAAGTCAATTTAGCTGGACTGGAAACCTAATAAGTTACCTAAAGGTCCTTTCTTTCTGAAGCAGAGAAAATCTGATGCTGTAAGAAGGTCTTGACCTCAGTCTTCCCATACGTTCCTTAATCATAGACACCTATGTGTCAGTGCCATCCCTTCCACCCCTCCCATGTAAGTCCACATTTATAAATGATTCTCTAAATTATAGTCAACCAGAAACACAGTTATAATAAAATGACAACAAAAACAAAGAAAATTGTGCAGTGGTATTAGGTAAAGGTAAATAAAATTAACACAGGGGTGATAGTTTTACATAGAGTTAGAATACTATACTAGTAAAAATATTAAACAAGACTAACAGGGTAATTTTACATTGATTAGGTATCACCCCAATGAAGATAATATGGTTGGGTATAGAATTTGGGGATCATATTCTTTACTGCCATGAAACTGCATACAGTGAAATGGTGTAATGATGTAACAATTTAAAAATATATATATACATGTGTGTGTGTGATCAAAAAAAATCAGACTATCCGTAGAAATTAACACAACATTGTAAATCAATAAAATAATTTTTTTAAAAACTCAGGGTGGTTAAAACTCCATGCTTCCAATGCAGGGGGCACTGGTTCGATCCCTGGTTGGGGAACTAAGATCCCACATGCTGTGCAGTGCAGCCAAAAAAAACCAAAAAACAACCCCCCCAAAAAAAACCCCTAAAAAATCAGGCTGGCCTTGGATTTCTCCTCTGCAACAGAAATACCGAACATAAAAATGTATATATATTATTTAACAATATAAACAATATTAATAAAAATATCAATTATAAATATATTTTCTGTTACAGAAGAGAAATCCAAGGCCAGTCTGGCTCCTTTTTTTTTTTTGGTAATTTTAGTCATGAACTTTTATGCAACATATAATATAGCATAAATCCAAAATGAAAGAAAAATAAAAATTCAAAAAGAACTTAAGATATAATTTTGTATTAGACTTAGCTTTTGACAAACAAAAAAGGGGCCTAAAGTTTAAGTAATATAATTAATGTAATTTAAGTTCCATGGACTATTCATATATATTCAACATGATAAACAACATAACCATCATCTTTTTCACCAGCATTACCCCTAAATAAAGATCCCAAAAGACAGAAGTTGTGCAGGCTGTATTTTTATACCATGATGTCATAAAATGAAAAATAAGTAACAATGATAATTAGATATAAACTACATGGATATCTGAATACATTTTTAATAAATAATTCTTGGGTAGAGAGAAAATCAGATAAGTATTATAAAACTATATATCTTTCCAAAATTTATATATTTAACATAATTTCAATTAATATCTCAATAGGATTTTTTTCTAAAATATGACAAAATTATTCTAAAGTTCACTTGGAAGAATAAACTGGCAAAAATATCTAATAACTTAAAAGAAGACTACTAATAAAGAGAGTCTCATTCTATTAGATATTAAAACATATTATAAAGCAGTAATAATAATAAAGGGTAACATTTCTTGAGTGCTTATTATGTGCCAGACACTATTCTAAGTACATTACATGAATTAACTTATTTGATCCTCACAACAATCCTGAGTATATACTCTTTCTTTTCCCCATTTTACAGATAAAGTACTGTGCAAGATTAGACAGAAAATAGATAAGTGAATGGAACAGAAAAGATAGCCTGAAAACAGACATTTATATACTAACACACACACATATACTGACATGTGTATGTGTATATATATGGATGTGTATATATAGATGTATATATACATTTATATGATAATCCTGGAGGCATAAAAGCCAATAGAAAAGGACTTTTCAGGTAATGGTCCAAGTTAATGGGTTAATGCAGTTAATCCTAAACCTGGCTGTGCATCAGAAGCACCCATGTTGTTTTTTTAAAAATATATAAGCTAGTGTTCCATCCCTAGATATTCAGATTCAGTAGCTCTGGGGTAGGGCTTGGGCATATGTAGTTTTATTCAGCTCTTCAGGTGATTCTGCTGCCCTGGAATTTTCACTTTTAAATCATATATATTTTTGAAATTTATCTTTTTATTACTGATTCCTAATTTAACTGCATTGTAGTTAGAAAATATAGTTTGTTTGTTACCAATACTATGAAAGTTGTGGGAACTTGCTTTAAAACTTCATACATAGGGGCTTCCCTGGTGGCGCAGTGGTTGAGAGTCTGCCTTGCCGATGCGGGGGACGCGGGTTCGTGCCCCGGTCCAGGAGGATCCCACATGCCGCGGAGCGGCTGGGCCCATGAGCCATGGCCGCTGAGCCTGCGCGTCCGGAGCCTGTGCTCCGCAACGGGAGGGGCCACAGCAGTGAGAGGCCCACGTACCGCAAAAGAAAAAAAAAAAAAAGAAAACACAATAAAACTTCATACATAGTCTATTTTTTGAAGGATTGATATGTGGTTGAGAAAAATGTATACTTTGACTCTCAAACTTCCTGTTTTAGGTGTATCTCTTATAGATGAATTTAAACAATCTAATCTGAAACGCTGATATTAAACCTTCTCTGTCTTTTGTTATACTCTATCACATTTTTCTTTTTCTTTTTTCACTCTACTGTCATTTCTTCAGTTATCTTCCAGCTTTGTACTTCTCTCTTCAGTGAGTTCTAATCTGCTGATAAGCAATTCATTTTCTTTATGTCAATAACTATATTTTTTATTTCTAAAAGTTCGTTTTTCAAGTAAACCTAGTTATTTTTATCACATTTTGTTGTCTGCTCATGTTTCTGGTTCCATTATTTATTTCTTCAAATATTTCATACATAGTTACTTAATATTCTCTGATAATTCTAATATATGAATTATGGAAGTTCAAATTTATTTTGCTTCATGGTGACTCATATCTTTGTACATTTGATGGTCTTCAGTTGTGAGCACCTATTTATTTGACTTTAACCTATGGGAACTTTGGATGCCTAAAGAGAAGGTGCTTTCCTTCAGAAAAGCTTTGAGCTAACTTCTTCCAGGGGCCTCGGTACTATCTACCTGAGACCACTTTGTCCCCCTTGAAGAGGTCCAGAGACTGCAGAAGTCTCATCCTGCTTCCCTATCTTGAGTCTCGCTAAAACTGATTGTCTCAATGCCTATGTTGAAATGAACATTTATGCTCATAGCAGCTCTATCTTTTATGTTTGCTTGGTATTCACTGTTCGTCTTAGAGAGTCTACTCATTGAGAAGGTGGTGAAGAATCATGATATTGGATATTGAATATTTCTCGTACTCTTTGTGGGCTCAGCAATGTATTGAAAGTATGTTTCATCCAAGATCTAAATTGTTTGTAGCGAGGAGTCCTTTGAGGTGTTTTGTCAACTATGCTGCTGGACGCAGAAAAACCTCCATTTCTTTTTAAAATTAGGTAACCTGCAGAAGCCTGAGTGAAATATATGAATGCAATTCAATTTTATTTCACATGTTAATACAGATAGGGTTAGCTGTTAGACACACACACACACACACACACACACACACACACATCCTGCTTGCATTATGGTGCCAGCTTGCTCATGCGCTTGCAACCAAGATGCCAGCTGGAACTTTAATCATCCGAAGGACTGACTGAGGGTGGAGGGTCTGCTTCGAAGTTCACTCACATGGCTGTTGACAGGAGGCCTCAGTTCCTTGCTGGCTGTTGACTGGAGGCTTCATTTTGTAATCCAGGTTTTTCCCATTTCAAATCCTGTCTTTACCTCCCCTCCACAACCCATGGTGCCTCCCCATTTTAATAATAGGGAACATGGGTTAAGATTTTGTGTAGCTTAGCTTATTACTCTGACTTGTCTTATGTTTTCCCAAATATTAACCAATTTCATTATAAAGCAAATGCTATTTTGTTATCATCTGGGCCTTTAATATTATAAGAAATTTATACAAGCAAGAGGCTGAGATATCCACCAGGGAAGAAATTTTAGCAAGAATTTGATCCTTGCCCACCTGAGAATACCAGGATAGAAGCCCATTTGTAACCCAGCTAAAGAAAGGGTTTCAGTAAGAACTTGCCATCTGTCCATCTGTGAGCAAACCCACACAGAGGAGAAATATAACTAGTACCCAAGAGGAAACACTTCAGTAAGATTGGTTCTTCATAAGCAAGTTGGAAAGTCCATTTGGGAAAAAGACCTATTAACTGAACTAGCTGTGAGAACCTTCACTAGGAAAGGTAGCCCATAAGTGTTCCAGCAAATTCATTTAATCTTACAAGGGCCTGTGTTCCACATATCCTGAGCATTCCCTGACAATCTCCCCATGCCCCTACATAACTAGTCTGGGTTGGGTGCCCCTCCTTTGTTTTACTGCAGAACTCTGCATTTACCTCCACTTGGACTCCTGACTTTCATGTTTACTCTCCTAACCAATGAGCATCTTGAGGAAGTCTGAAACATTCTAGATAATCAGTGTTTCTTGACTGAATGACTCATTACCTTACACAATTTGCCAGATTCAACACAGTAAGCTGCTTCAGAGCTGAGAGTGACTTGAGGCTACCATCTGTTATTCCCTTGCAGTCCACCATGTAAATGTGACTGATATTTGGAGAATTCTTGTTATAAATTTGAAGCACACATCGGTAATCCTTTTATTTCCTGTTTTTTTTAAAAAAAGAAGTATTGTATTTGAATTGCCACAAGATTAAAAGTAAAAATTAATGCTAAACCACTTTTTAACATCACAGACCTTCAAATCGGATCTTTCTGAGGTCACAAGTAGAAGGAGCTTTGAAAGTACAATTGGAAATATGTGGTGCACCAATGAAAACTACTGATGTAATTCGATGGCATTTTTCAATTAAAGCCTTTAGAAGAAAAAAAAAAAGATTAACCAGAGTATAGAGAACAAGCTTATGAAAGTGATGAGGTTATTTTTTTCCTCTCAATATTTTCAGAAACAGACACATTAACTATTAAATTGTCCTAATTTCAAAGAAAATGGGACGTTTTTTCAATATATTTTAGTACACTTTCATTTGATTAATGCATAGGAATCAACTAAATGATGTTACAAAAGTAAGGGAGGGCTTCTCTGGTGGCGCAGTGGTTGAGAGTCCGCCTGCCAATGCAGGGGACACGGGTTCGTGCCCCGATTCGGGAAGATCCCACATGCCGCGGAGCAGCTGGGCCCGTGAGCCATGCCCGCTGAGCCTGTGTGTCCGGAGCCTGTGCTCCGCAATGGGAGAGGCCACAACAGTGAGAGGCCTGCGTACCGCAAAAAAAAAAAAAAAAAAAGGAAAACATGAGAAAATGGAATGCTGAAAAGAATCACTACATTTAGAAGCTTGACATGTAGAATTAGACTTAAAGTTTATGCTTAAGCTACAATATCACTGAAATAAAAATATCCTAACTGTGAAACGAAGCTTCTCAGGGTATTTAAGGATTCAAATGTTCAAATGTGTGTGTATAAATTTCCTAATGATTTTCTTATATAAAAAGACTAAAATGAAAAACCCATTCATATTTTTCAATAATTCAAGCTGCTAGAAAATGTGCCAACCAAATGAGACTGAAAAGAAAATATAGTTTCCAACTACGTACTTTTACACAGTTGTCCATCAGAGTTGGCATGTCATTGATGGTCAGATGCCTAATCCCACTGCAGCTGTTTGCAATGTTCCTGAAGCCTTGGACTGAAATCTGAATTGTACAGAGTTGGTGAAAATGTGGGAGAACCCATTAGTATGACCTCTAATAAGACCCTAAGATAGTAATAGCCAAAGTTATGTCATGATTTTGCTACTGTGTTTTAAAATTGAAACCATAAAATATTGCAGACATAAAAGGAAACAAAGAATCTAATCTTGATTTCTTTAATTTTATATGTATGTTTTGTGAAATTATCATCACAGTTAGTCTAGTTAACTTGTTATTCTATTTTTTATTGAGGTAAAATTCATATAACATAAAATCAGTCACTAAAAAGGTCATTTAACCATTCATAATTTTGTATAACCACAACTTCTACATAGTTCCAAAACATTTTTATCACCCTAAAAAGAAAGCTTTTACCTATTAAGCAGTTGCTCCCCATACTCACCTTTTCCCAGCCCCTGGCAATCACTAATCTGTTTTCTGTCTCTATGGATTTACCTATTCTAAATATTTCATTTAAGTGGAATTATACAGTATGTGGTCTTTTGTATCTAGTTTCTTTCACTTGCCTTAATATTTTTGAAGTTCATCCACAATGTGGTATATATCAGTACTTTATTCATTTTTTATGGCTGAATAATGTTCTGTTTTATGGATATACCACATTTTGTTTATCCACTCATCTGTTGATAGATATTTTGTATATTTTGAATAGTGCTGCTATGAACATATATGTACATCTATTTGTTTGAGTACCGGTTTTAAATTCTTTTCAGTTTATACTTAAGAGTGAGATTGCCAGATCATACGGCATTTCTATGTTTAACTTTTTAAGGAACGACCAAAGTATTTTCTACACTGGCCGTACTATTTCACATGCTCATCAGCAATCTACAAGGGTTCCAGTTTCTCCACATCTTTGCCAAAACTTATTTTTTATTTTTCCATATTTTCCTTTTTCAAAAAATTTCCTAATGAGTTTGAGGCGGTACCTCATTGTGATTTTGATTTGCATCTCCCTAATGACTAACGAGATTGAACATCTTTTCATGTGCTTATTAGTCATTTGAATGTCTTCTTTAGGGAAATGTCTACTCAAGTCCTTTGACTAATTTTCAATTGGGTCATTTGTCATTTTGTTGAGTTGTAAGAGTTCCTTATATATTCTGGATTCTAGACCCTTAGGTATATGACTTACGAATATTTTCCCCATTCTTTGTCTTTTCACTTTTTAATAATGTCCTTTCATGCACAGTTTTTAATTTTGATGAAGTCCATTTCTCTGTTTTTTTCTTTTGTTGCATATGCTTTTTTTTTAAGCAATGAATTTTTTTTAGCGTTTTTTTTTGAGAATTTTAATTTTTTTAATTAGTTTCTGCTTTATAACAAAGTGAATCAGTCATACATATACATCTGTTCCCCCATCCCTTCCCTCTTGCATCTCCCTCCGTCCCACCCTCCCTATCCCACCCCTCCAGGTGGTCACAAAGCACCGAGCTGATCTCCCTGTGCTATGTGGCTGCTTCCCACTATCTATCTAGCTTACGTTTGGTACTGTATATATGTCCATGCCTCTCTTTCGCTTTGTCACAGCTTACCCTTCCCCCTCCCCATATCCTTAAGTCCATTCTCAAGTAGGTCTGTGTTTTTATTCCTGTTTTACCCCTAGGTTCTTCATCACATTTTTTTTTCTTAAATTCCATATATATGTGTTAGCATACGGTATTTGTCTTTCTCTTTCTGAGTTACTTCACTCTGTATGACAGACTCTAGGTCTATCCACCTCATTACAAATAGCTCAGTTTCGTTTCTTTTTATGGCTGAGTAATATTCCATTGTATATATGTGCCACATCTTCTTTATCCATTCATCCGATGATGGACACTTAGGTTGCTTCCATCTCCGGGCTATTGTGAATAGAGCTGCAATGAACATTTTGGTACATGTTTCTTTTTGAATTATGGTTTTCTCAGGGTATATGCCTAGTAGTGGGATTGCTGGGTCATATGGTAGTTCTATTTGTAGTTTTTTAAGGAACCTCCATACTGTTCTCCATAGAGGCTGTACCAATTCACATTCCCACCAGCAGTGCAAGTGTTCCCTTTTCTCCACACCCTCTCCAGCATTTATTGTTTCTAGATTTCTTGATGATGGCCATTCTGACTGGTGTGAGATGATATCTCATTGTAGTTTTGATTTGCATTTCTCTAATGATTAATGATGTTGAGCATTCTTTCATGTGTTTGTTGGCAGTCTGTATATCTTCTTTGGAGAAATGCCTATTTAAGTCTTCTGCCGATTTTTGGATTGGGTTGTTTGTTTTTTTGCTATTGACCTGCATGAGCTGCTTATAAATTTTGGAGATTAATCCTTTGTCAGTTGCTTCATTTGCAAATATTTTCTCCCATTCTGAGGGTTGTCTTTTGGTCTTGTTTATGGTTTCCTTTGCTGTGCAAAAGCTTTGAAGTTTCATTAGGTCCCATTTGTTTATCTTTGTTTTTATTTCCATTTCTCTAGGAGGTGGGTCCAAAAGGATCTTGCTGTGATTTATGTCATAGAGTGTTCTGCCTATGTTTTCCTCTAAGAGTTTGATAGTTTCTGGCCTTACATTTAGGTCTTTAATCCATTTTGAGCTTATTTTTGTGTATGGTGTTAGGGAGTGATCTAATCTCATACTTTTACATGTCCCTGTCCAGTTTTCCCAGCACCACTTATTGAAGAGGCTGTCCTTTCTCCACTGTACATTCCCGCCTCCTTTATCAAAGGTAAGTTGACCATATGTGCGTGGGTTTATCTCTGGGCTTTCTATCCTGTTCCATTGATCTATCTTTCTGTTTTTGTGCCAGTACCACACTGTCTTGATTACTGTAGCTTTGTAGTATAGTCTGAAGTCAGGGAGCCTGATTCCTCCAGCTCCGTTTTTTGTTCTCAAGATTGCTTTGGCTTTTCGGGGTCTTTTGTTTTTCCAAACAAATTTTGAAATTTTTTGTTCCAGTTCTGTGAAAAATGCCAGTGGTAGTTTGATAGGGATTGCATTGAATCTGTAGATTGCTTTGGGTAGTAGAGTCATTTTCACAATATTGATTCTTCCAATCCAGGAACATGGTATATCTCTCCATCTATTTGTATCATCTTTAATTTCTTTCATCAGTGTCTTATCATTTTCTGCATACAGGTCTTTTGTCTCCTTAGGTAGGTTTATTCCTAGATATTTTATTCTTTTTGTTGCAATGGTAAATGGGAGTGTTTCCTTAATTTCTCTTTCAGATTTTTCATCATTAGTGTACAGGAATGCCAGAGATTTCTGTGCATTAATTTTGTATCCTGCTACTTTACCAGATTCATTGATTAGCTCTAGTAGTTTTCTGGTAGCTTCTTTAGGATTCTTTATGTATAGTATCATGTCATCTGCAAGCAGTGACAGCTTTACTTCTTCTTTTCCGATTTGGATTCCTTTTATTTCCTTTTCTTCTCTGATTGCTGTGGCTAAAACTTCCAAAACTAAGTTGAATAAGAGTGGTGAGAGTGGGCAGCCTTGTCTTGTTCCTGATCTTAGTGGAAATGCTTTCAGTTTTTCACCATTGAGGACGATGTTGGCTGTGGGTTTGTCATATATGGCCTTTATGATGTTGAGGAAAGTTCCCTCTATGCCTACTTTCTGCAGGCTTTTTATCATAAATGGGTGTTGAATTTTGTCGAAAGCTTTCTCTGCATCTATTGAGATGATCATTTGGTTTTTCTTCTTCAATTTGTTAATATGGTGTATCACATTGATTGATTTGCGTATATTGAAGAATCCTTGCATTCCTGGAATAAACCCCACTTGATCATGGTGTATGATCCTTTTAATGTGCTGTTGGATTCTGTTTGCTAGTATTTTGTTGAGGATTTTTGCATCTATGTTCATCAGTGATATTGGCCTGTAGTTTTCTTTCTTTGTGCCATCCTTGTCTGGTTTTGGTATCAAGGTGATGGTGGCCTCCTAGAATGAGTTTGGGAGTGTTCCTCCCTCTGCTATATTTTGGAAGAGTTTGAGAAGGATAGGTGTTAGCTCTTCTCTAAATGCTAGAATTCGCCTGTGAAGCCATCTGGTCCTGGGCTCTTGTTTGTTGGAAGATTTTTAATCACAGTTTCAATTTCAGTGCTTGTGATTGGTCCGTTCATATTTTCTATTTCTTCCTGAGTCAGTCTTGGCAGGTTGTACATTTCTAAGAATTTGTCCATTTCTTCCAGGTTGTCCATTTTATGGGCATAGAGTTGCTTGTAGTAATCTCTTATGATCCTTTGTATTTCTGCAGTGTCAGTTGTTACTTCTCCTTTTTCATTTCTAATTCTATTGATTTGAGTCTTCTCCCTTTTTTTCTTGATGAGTCTGGCTAATGGTTTATCAATTTTGTTTATCTTCTCAAAGAACCAGCTTTTAGTTTTATTGATCTTTGCTATCGTTTCCTTCATTTCTTCTTCATTTATTTCTGATCTGATCTTTATGAGTTCTTTCCTTCTGCTGACTTTGGGGGTTTTTTGTTCTTCTTTCTCTAATTGCTTTAGGTGCAGGGTCAGGTTGTTTACTCGAGATGTTTCCTGTTTCTTAAGGTGGGATTGTATTGCTATAAACTTCCCCCTTAGAACTGCTTTTGCTGCGTCCCATAGGTTTTGGGTCGTCGTGTCTCCTTTGTCATTTGTTTCTAGGGTTTTTTTTTTTTTTTTTGCGGTACGCAGGCCTCTCACTGTTGTGGCCTCTCCCGTTGCGGAGCATAGGCTCCAGATGCGCAGGCTTAGCGGCCATAGCACACGGGCCTAGCTGCTCTGCGGCATGTGGGATCTTCCTGGACCGGGGCACGAACCCGTGTCCCCTGCATCGGCAGGCGGACTCTCAACCACTGCGCCACCAGAGAAGCCCTCTAGGTATTTTTTTATTTCCTCTTTGATTTCTTCAGTGATCACTTCGTTATTGAGTAGTGTATTGTTTAGCCTCCATGTGTTTGTATTTTTTACAGCTCTTTTCCTGTAATTGATGTCTAGTCTCATAGCATTGTGGTCAGAAAAGATACTTGATACAATTTCAATTTTCTTAAATTTATCAAGGCTTGATTTGTGACCCAAGATATGATCTATCCTAGAGAATGTTCCATGAGCACTTGATAGAAACGTGTATTCTGTTGTTTTTGGATGGAAAGTCCTATAAATATCAATTAACTCCATCTTGTTTAATGTATCATTTAAAGCTTGTGTTTCCTTATTTATTTTCATTTTGGATGATCTGTCCATTGGTGAAAGTGGGGTGTTAAAGTCCCCTACTATGATTGTGTTACTGTCGATTTCTCCTTTTATGGCTGTTAGTATTTGCCTTATGTATTGAGGTGCTCCTATGTTGGGTGCATAAATACTTACAATTGTTATATCTTCTTCTTGGATCGATCCCTTGATCATTATGTAGTGTCCTTCTTTGTCTCTTCTAATAGTCTTTATTTTAAAGTCTATTTTGTCTGATATGAGAATTGCTACTCCAGCTTTCTTTTGATTTCCATTTGCATGGAATATCTTTTTCCAACCCCTTACTTTCAATCTGTATGTGTCTCTAGGTCTGAAGTGGGTCTCTTGTAGACAGCATATATATGGGTCTTGTTTTTGTATCCATTCAGCCAATCTGTGTCTTTTGGTGGGAGCATTTAGTCCATTTACATTTAAGGTAATTATCAATATGTATGTTCCTATTCCCATTTCCTTAATTGTTTTGGGTTCGTTATTGTAGGTCTTTTCCTTCTGTTGTGTTTCTTGCATAGAGAAGTTCCTTTAGCATTTGTTGTAAAGCCGGTTTGGTGGTGCTGAACTCTCTCAGCTTTTGCTTGTCTGTAAAGGTTTTAATTTCTCCATCAAATCTGAGATCCTTGCTGGGTAGAGTAATCTTGGTTGCAGGTTTTTCTCCTTCATCACTTTAATTATGTCCTGCCACTCCCTTCTGGCTTGTAGAGTTTCTGCTGAGAGATCAGCTGTTATCCTGATGGGGATTCCCTTGTGTGTTATTTGTTGTTTTTCCCTTGCTGCTTTTAATATGATTTCTTTGTGTTTAATTTTTGACAGTTTGATTAATATGTGTCTTGGCGTATTTCTCCTTGGATTTATTCTGTATGGGACTCTCTGTGCCTCCTGGACTTGATTAACTATTTCCTTTCCTATATTAGGGAAGTTTTCAACTATAATCTCTTCAAATATTTTCTCAGTCCCTTTCTTTTTCTCTTCTTCTTCTGGAACCCCTATAATTCGAATGTTGGTGCGTTTAATGTTGTCCCAGAGGTCTCTGAGACTGTCCTCTGTTCTTCTCATTCTTTTTTCTTTATTTTGCTCTGCATCAGTTATTTCCACTATTTTATCTTCCAGGTCACTTATCCATTCTTCTGCCTCAGTTATTCTGCTATTGATCCCATCTAGAGTATTTTTCATTTCATTTATTGGATTTTTAATTGATGCTTGATTCATCTTTAGTTCTTCTAGGTCCTTGTTAACTGTTTCTTGCATTTTGTCTATTCTATTTCCAAGATTTTGGATCTTGGAAATAGAATCTTGGATCATCTTTACTATCATTATTCTGAATTCTTTTTCAGGTAGACTGCCTATTTCCTCTTCATTTGTTAGGTTTGGTGGGTTTTTATCTTGCTCCTTCTCCTGCTGTGTGTTTTTCTGTCTTCTCATTTTGCTTAGCTTACTGTGTTTGGGGTCTCCTTTTTGCAGGCTGCAGGTTCGTAGTTCCCGTTGTTTTTGGTGTCTGTCCCCAGTGGCTAAGGTTGGTTCAGTGGGTTGTGTAGGCTTCCTGGTGGAGGGGACTAGTGCCTGTGTTCTGGTGGATGAGGCTGGATCTTGTCTTTCTGGTGGACAGGTCCATGTCTGGTGGTGTATTTTGGGGTGTCTGTGGACTTCTTATGATTTTAGGCAGCCTCTCTGCTAATGGGTGGTGTTGTGTTCCTGTCTTGCTAGTTGTTTGGCATAGGGTGTCCAGCACTGTAACTTGCTGGTCGTTGAGTGAAGCTGGGTGTTGGTGTTGAGATGGAGATCTCTGGAAGATTTTCGCCGTTTGATATTATGTGGAACTGGTCTGGGAGGTCTCTTGTGGAACAGTGTCCTGAAGTTGGCTCTCCCACCTCAGAGGCACAGCACTGACTCCTGGCTCCTCAATTTGGCATGATTCGTTGTCTATTCATGTATTCCACAGATGCAGGGTACATCAAGTTGATTGTGGAGCTTTAATCCACTGCTTCTGAGGCTGCTGGGAGAGATTTCCCTTTCTCTTCTTTGTTTTCACAGCTCCCGGGTCTCAGCTTTGGATTTGGCCCCACCTCTCCGTGTAGGTCACCGGAGGGCTTCTGTTCTTCGCTCAGACAGGACAGGGTTAAAGAAGCAGCTGCTTCGGGGACTCTGGCTCACTTAGGCCGGGGGGCAGGGAGGGGCACGGAGTGCGGGTGGAGACTGCAGCGGCAGAGGCCAGCGTGACGCTGCACCAGCCTGAGGCGCATCGTGCGTTCTCCCAGGGAAGCCGTCCCTGGATCCCGGGACCCCCGCAGTGACGGGCTTCACAGGCTCCCTGGAAGGGCGGCGTGGACAGTGACTTGTGCTCGCACACAGGCCTCGCAGCGGCAGCAGCAGCCCCAGCGTCCCACGCCCGTCTCTGGGGTCCATGCTTTCAGCCGCGGCTCGTGCCCGTCTCTGGAGTTCCTCCAAGCAGCGCTCCTAATCCCCTCTCCTCGCGCACCAGGAAACAAAGAGGGAAGAAAAAGTCTCTTCCCTCTTCGGCAGGTCCAAACTTTTTCCCGGACTCCCTCCCGGCTAGCTGTGGCGCACTAGCCCCCTCAGGCTGTGTTCACGCCGCCAACCCCAGTCCTCTCCCTGCGCTCCGACTGAAGCCCGAGCCTCAGCTCCCAGCGCCGCCCACCCTGGCGGGCGAGCAGACAAGCCTCTCGGACTGGTGAGCGCCGGCCAGCACCGATCCCCTGTGCGGGAATCTCTCCACTTTGCCCTACCCAGGTACTTCGGGAGTTTCTTGCCTTTTGGGAGGTCTGAGGTCTTCTGCCAGCATACAATAGGTGTTTTGTAGGAGTTGTTCCACGTGTAGCTTTATTTCTGGTGTATCTGTGGGGAGGAAGGTGATCTCCGCGTCTTACTCTTCCGCCATCTTCCCCGGAAGTCTCCTTTTTAGCATTTTTATTGGAGTATAATTGCTTTACAATGCTGTGTTAGTTTCTGCTTTATAACGAAGTGAATCAGTTATACATATACATATATCCCCATATCTCTTCCCTCTCTCCCACCCTCCCTATCCCACCCTTCTAGCTGGTCACAAAGCACTGAGCTGATCTCCCTGTGCTAGGCGACTGCTTCCCACTAGCTGTCTATTTTACATTTGGTCATGTATATATGTCCATATATACACTACCACTCTCTCACTTTGTCCCAACTTACCCTTCCCCCTCCCCATGTCCTCAAGTCCATTCTCTAGTAGGTCAGCATCTTTATTCCCATCTTGCCCCTAGGTTCTTCATGACCTTTTTTTTTTTTTTTAGATGCCATATATATGTGTTAGCATATGGTATTTGTTTTTCTCTTTCTGACTTACTTCACTCTCTGTGACAGACTCTAGGTCCACCACCTCACTACAAATAACTCAATTTCGTTTCTTTTTATGGCTGAGTAATATTCCATTTATATATGTGCCACATCTTCTTTATCCATTCATCTGTCGATGGACACTTAGGTTGCTTCCATGTCCTGGCTATTGTAAATAGAGCTGCAATGAACATTGTGGTACAAGACTATGCTTTCAGGGATCATTTCTATAGTTCGTTGCATATGCTTTTGATGTCATATCTAATAATCCATTGCCAAATCCAAGGTCATATAGATTTACCCGCAGTATTTTCTTGTAATTTTTATCATTTTAGCTCTTATATTTAGGTCATTGTTCCCTTTTCAGTTGATCTTTATATATGGTGTGAGGTAGGGATCCAATTTCATTTTTTTTTGCATGCATATATCTAGTTGTCCAGCACCAGCTGTTGAAGAGAATATTTTTTCCCCCACTGAATGGTCTTGGCACCTGTGTTGAAAATCAATTGGCCATAACAGTATAGGTTTATTTCTGGACTCTCGATTCTATACATCTGTCTGTATGCCAGTACCACACTGTTTTGATTACTATAGCTTTGTATACTGATTTCTTTCTTTCAACTATCATTATCCACATTAATGGAAGCAGCAGTGGTAGAGTATTCAAAGTAATTACTGATCAAAAGATCAAATATCTTCGCCTATGAATGAATTACCTTAAAATAACATGTTATTTAGGCTCCATTTCCTAACAAATGGTCATGGATGGGAAATGACGTACCGATTCAGTAATGGGAAACTGAGACTCTATCCAGAAACAAACATCAGGGGGATCTCTCCCACAGAGTCATCTTCACAACAGCATGACAGTGAGAACGAGGAACAGCAGTTGTATATATTATGATCTTAATCTTGTTTTAAAAAAGTATGTGTTGGTACTTCCCTGGCAGTTCAGTAGTTAAGACTCCACACTTCCAATGCAGGGGGCATGGGTTCAGTCCCTGGTCAGGGAACTACATGCCACATGGTGCAGCCAAAATTAATAAAAATAAATAAATAAAAAAGGTATGTGTCACAGACAAATGGACAAAAACTAGAAAGACACATTTCAAAATATTGTTTGTTATCTTTGGATGCTAGGAGTATGGGTTATTTTTATTTTCGTTTATGTTTTTAAAATTTTATATAATGAGTGTATAATTCTTCTGTAATCAGAAAGCAATTTATATCAAAGGAAAGAAGGAAATTCAGTCCTCTTCTTCACACAGTAGGCTTGCAGTCACATACCTAAAGAAAGTGCTGCTGAAGTAAGCTGAAAGTGAGCATCTACTGAGAACTTCTGCTCCAGGACATGGTCCTTTTAACTTATTGAAAAGCCAAGACACTGGGTGATACTTGGCCTAAAGGTATCTTGTTAGATGATTTCAAAGACTTCCTGGTAAAGCTCAGGAAAACATCTGTGGAATTCCTCTTCCTCCCACTCCTTAGTCAGTGACTGGAAGAAAAAGTTGCTGATCAGAAGATCCAAAATGTTCTATGAGAGACTGTGGTGAGCTCAGTGAGTCCAGGAGGGTTTATAATAACTACCATTTAAGTAACACTTATTGTGTACCAGATACTCTTTTAGGCAATTTTCATATACTGGTCTGTATGATCCTCACAACCACCTATTGAGAGGTTTTTTTTTTTTTTTTTTTTACAAATGAGAAAAATGAGGCCCAGAGCAGTTAAGTAATGTGTTCAAGGTCATCTAGCTCATAAATAGTGGAGCCAGGATAAGAATCCAGGCAGTCTAGTTCCAATGTAGTCATTAAACTACACTACCTCTTAAGAAGATCAGCTTGCATTACTGTGCTTAAAAGGACACAAAAGACCTTTCTTTTTTTTTGAATTTTATTTAATTAATTTTTTATACAGCAGGTTATTATTAGTTATCCATTTTATACATATGTCAATCCCAATCTCCCAATTCATCATACCGCCACCACCACCATCCCCCAGCCACTTTCCCCCCTCGGTGTCCATACGTTTGTTCTCTATATCTGTGTCTCAATTTCTGCCCTGCAGACTGGTTCATCTGTACCATTTTTCTAGGTTCCACATATATATGTTAATATATGATATTTGTTTTTCTCTTTCTGACTTACTTCACTCTGTATTACAGTCTCTAGATCCATCCACGTCTCTACAAATGACCCAATTTCATTCCTTTTTATGGCTGAGTAATATTCCATTGTATATATGTACCACATCTTCTTTATCCATTTGTCTGTCAGTGGGCATTTAGGTTACTTCCATGACCTGGCTATTGTAAATAGTGCTGCAGTGAACACTGGGATACATGTGTCTTTAAAAGGACACAAAAGACCTTTTGCCACTGGACTCTGAGGGAAACCTGCTGCCTTGTTCCTTCACTTTTGGATCCAGATGCTAATGCTACTGTGTTAGTCAGGGTTCCCCAGAGAAAGAGATCCAATAGGAGATAGATGGATGGATGGATGGATGGATAGATAGATTGGTAGATATATAGGTAGATAGATAGAAACATACATACATACATACATACGTAGATACATAGAGTTATTATAAGGAATTGGCTCATACAACAATAGAGACTAAGAAGTCCCAAGATCTGCAGTTGGTAATCTGGAGGCTCAGATGAGCTGAAGGTATTGTTCCAGTCTGAGTCCAAGTCTGAAGGTAGGAAAAGACCAGTGTTCTAGCTTGAAGACAGTCAGGCAAAGAGAGTGTATTTTCCCTTTCTCAGCCTTTTTGTTCTATTCAGGTCCTCAACAGATTGGATGATACCCCCACACTGGGGAGGGCAATCTGCTTTACTTAGTCTACTGACTTAAATATTGATCTCATCCAGAAACACCCTCACAGACAAACCTAGAAAAATGTTTATCCAAAACACTGGGCACCCCATGGCCCATTCAAGTTGACACACTAAAATTAACATCACAGCTTCCTTGAAGACTCTGGACATTGACTTTTCCTAAGACTCATGGTTGATGCTCTTTTTGCTCTTGCCTGCTTTGTCCTGGCTGATCATCTGAGCTTGCCTGGCCACATTTTTTTTTTTCCAGATTAGCATCTTTGAGACCATTGATCCTATCTGGCACCACTAACTCTCTGAATCACACACAACTGAAAAGAAAGCCCTAAGACCTTATTGTTGACTCACATTTTCAAGTTAAAACAGAAACTCTCTAGCCTTAAAGTTTTAATTCTAAATATTTAATTAAGGAACTTTAGTGTCTTAAAGTTAAATTATGAAATTGGTAGGGTAAAAATTCCATTTTTAATATTTTATTGAAGTATAGTTAATTTACAATGTGTTAATTTCTGCTATACAGCAAAGTGATTCAGTTATACATATATATTCTTTTTCATACTCTTTTCCATTATGGTTTATCACAGGATATTGAATATAATAGTTCCCTGTGCTCTACAGTAGGACCTTGTTTATCCATCCTATATATACTAGTTTGCGTCTGCTAATCCCAAACTCACGATCAAAAATTCAATTTTTAATGCATATGTATGAGTATTATTTAACCTGTGTAGCCTGATTTCATTATTTAAATTGTATAACTTCATTTTTATTATTTAACTTGTGTACCTTTGTGAGAAATCATGTTTTTTCAGCACTGTGAGCGTTCTCACAGAGTACATGTGATTATACCATGTTGTGAAAGGGCTTAGCTCATAACTGACTCCTCACACGTAAAGACATACTATAAAATGGCTGGAGGTGGGAACAGTAGAAGAAGAGACAGGCTATTCTAAGGAGCTTGGACTTCTATAGACCGAGGTAGCCCCAGGAGATAAGGAAATGGAGACTCGGGTCTCTTGATCAATTTTCTCCAGATTACAAATTGATCAGGCAAGAACACAGATGTGCAAACTCTTAATCCAGTACTCCTTCTGATTAACACTCTTCAACAATAACATCTAGTTCAAATGTTCCATTCCAGCTTCCAGAGTTCTTCAAACCTAGTCACTCCAGCCAGAAAGACATCCAACTTCTTCAATACTCAGTGGACCTCTCTGCTCTTTGTCTGACCATCTTACGTTTCCCTGCCTCTTTCTCTTTTCATCTAATCAAGCCTTAACTATTCCTCAGGTTCCAATGACTCCAGCCCTATTCTGCTACCTTCCTTCTCTTTCCCTTACAGGTCTATAAGTATTTTAGCCTATAACTTTCCTATAATCTGTGCATATCTTATTTCCCCCAAGGAGATGATCTTATACTCTTTTTTTTAACTTCTTACTGTGTTGGATAACTATTAGGGGGTGAATGAATTAAATTTAGGAGTAAGACAAAGTCTGGGAAAGAGTACAGAATTTGGCTGAAGACAAGATTGAAAATGATTCCAAGCTGAAAGTAAAGCACAAGCAAAGGCAAAGCAGTGGAAGCACTGGGCTTAAATGAAGTGGCAAGATCACCCTTGAGATGAATAAGAAAACTTAGTAGGTAAAGAGGGAAGGAAAACTAATGGAAGACCCATAAGGCAAAAGTTACGTATTTCATATTGTACTGCCATGGATTCTTGAATAAGTTTTCCATAAATATTCCCAGAGAAAAGTCCAGGGGAGATGAATTAACATTATAAATCTGGAGAACAGAGGAGGGGGAAAGAATGCTGGGCTTGGAGTCAGCAGAGCTGGGTTTGAGTCTGGCACTGCCTCTTTCTCACTTACAACAAAAGGTAACTCAACCTCTCTGATGCTTTATAGATGTTTTCTCATCTATCAAATGGATATAATAATGCTTATTTTAGGAGTTTCTTGAGAAAACAAGTAGAGTAATGTATATAAAAGTGATTAGTTAGCACAATATCTGGCATGTGCTTTGAGAACCAGTTTTCCTGTTACTGTTCTTCTGGGCACATTGTGAGCCCACAGAAAAATAAAGATTCAAGGCCTTGAACGATCATTCTAGTCCATCCCTCACATTGTAAACATAAAGAAAAGGTATTTAGAGACGTTGTGTGATTTGAGAACAGGTTCCTTATCTGTTCCTCACTGTGCATCCCCAGTGCTGGACATAGTGTCATACACAGAGTGGGTGCTCTGTACGTGCTGAATGAATGAAAGTGTTCCTGAGTCACATCGTCGATGACAGAGCCAAGGATAGAGACCATTTCTCTCGTTGTGACTCACAGCTCCAGGGATGGAAACAGTTGTTTTTCACAACATTTCTAAATTCCTCCCCTTTATCTCAGCCCTAGTCTATTACCCTAACACTAGCCTCTCCAATAATGGCTTCCCCAAAACAAGCGAAAACCTTTTTCTGTCTTGCTTTCTTGGAAACATGCTCATGACAAGATTTCTGGAACAAGGGGAAAAAATGAGAGCAGTAATCAGCCACAGCTGAGTGGTTCCTTGCAATGCAGCCAAAAACTGGGTGCTATCAACCAGTAAGATTGTATACAGAAAAGTGGGGGCAGGGAGACTTCTGAGAAAAGCTTTTTAGTTTTGTCCTGGCATGAAACACTTAGTTCTCTACACAGTTTATTTTAGAATATCCAAAGAGTTGCTTGGCTAATATTTCATGACTCAAGTATTCCTGCCAGAATCCTTTGGGGTAACCAACTATTAGTTGTCCTTTCTCTTCACTGAAAGAATGGTGATATAAGCCTGAAATTAAAGATTCCTCTCTAGGAGGAAAAAGCAAACTATTTTACCACGTTAAAATAACGGGTTTCACCACATCTGGTATCTGTGCATTTTCTGTATAGGATTCTTACAAAACTTGGGATCTAATCTCTTGTTGTTCCGTTTTGAGGTGATTTGGGCTTCAGTTTGGGCACCAACTGGAGCCCTGCCACTCTGCTATATTCTGGTTTAAGTTCCCATTGATTTAGGAACTTGGGGAAGTTGGCCACACCAGTGGTGTTCCAGTCTCAAGTCCCAGCAGACTGCTAATGGGGGAGAAACCTTGGTGATCACAGGGAAATTCTCTCCATATGCCTCATGTGTCTCAACCCATCAGCACAACAGGACAGAGCTGTCTGTGTGGGAAATGAGCTATCAGTGAACCATACAAAATGAAGACGAAAGTGCTGTACATCAGGGTCTAGCTCAGATCCCTCCTAGCCACTCCAAAGTGGTAAAAAGAAGGAAGAGACTTACCTCAGTGAGGATGGCATCTTACCAAGCTCCCACTTTCCACTTCTTAACAACAGTGTCTTTGAATCAGTTAGCTCAACAGCACAGAAAAGAGGTATATATAGGGCCAGACCCTCTATGACAGCTAGAAATATCCATCTTAGGTAGACATGGCCCACATTGTGTTCCTGTACCATTTCCAGCTGTTTCTCTCATTCTAACCAGCACTGCAACCAGTGACTAATGTGTAATGTGATGACTTTAGTCATATCCATATATCCTTCATGACTTCTTGGTGACCTCAGAGAAGCCTGGCTTAGCAAGTAGAATGAATTGTTGGAGAGAAAGACAAAGATTTCTCCCAAAACATTATGGAATATTATGTTTTATTCCATTCAAATGTGCCACAAGCTTCAATAGCAACACTTCCCAGGATCTGTGTTAACAGGGCTTGACAGGCTTTCAAATATTGTGTCCTCTGTGGCGACAGGAAGAGAGGTCTAATTATTATCCCTGCCAATCTCTCTCTTTGGATGATGCTGTACTTCCCAGTCTATATATTCTTCATGGCCACCCCCTCCTCTATGTTCACTAATGCACTTCTCCCAGGTAGCCCTGGAAGAAGCTTCAGATAGAGCTGTCTCTTTCTGTTACATCTCAGAGCACCAACGACCAGAGCCCTCACTTTGCATTTTGCATCTTCTGCCTTATATGCACATGTCTAATATCTAAACAGCATCTTATCCCTCATGTCCTTTACAGTACAGCACCGTGCTTAGTGCAAAGTATGATGCAACAACCACTTGTTAGTAGACCAAGTAGTTGTCAAACAAGTTGTTTGTAGAATGTAAATTTGTAGTTCCAAAGTGTGGGGGGGGGGGGCATAGTCAATACGGTCATTTGTTAAAGATTGCCATATATATCTAAAAACACTGAACAGGGCTTCCCTGGTGGCGCAGTGGTTGAGAGTCCGCCTGCCGATGCAGGGGACACGGGTTCGTGCCCCGATCTGGGAAGATCCCACATGCCGCGGAGCGGCTGGGCCCTTGAGCCACGGCCGCTGAGCCTGCGCGTCCGGAGCCTGTGCTCCGCAACGGGAGAGGCCACAACAGTGAGAGGCCCGTGTATCACAAAAAAAAAAAAAAAAAAAAAAAAAAAAAAAGAACCCCAAAACACTGAACAGCCAAACATGAAAAAAAACCTTTCATTTTCCAATGTGAGTAAGGAACTAGAACACAAGATTATTAAAGCTTGCAGATGCCAGGAAGGCAAACATGCGTGCCAACTCTGCATGTACTCACCGCGCAATGACTCAGAGCTGCGATCTGCAGAAGCAGGCTGACCCTTCCTAAACTTTACCGTTCTTGTCTAGAGTATACTATGTTATTCTCTTCCTCACCCACTGGCCAAATTAGTTATAGTTTCCCCTGTATTATAACGGAGCTTTATCTCCTTTTTTTTAAAGATTTTTTTTATGTGGACCATTTTTAAAGTCTTTATTGAATTTGTTACAATATTGCTTCTGTTTTTTATGTTTTGGTTTTTTTGGCTGTGAGGCATGTGGGATCTTAGCTACCCGACCAGGGATCAAATCCTCACCCCCTACACTGGAAGGCGAAGTATTAACCACTAGACCACCAGGGAAGTCCCTATCTCTTTTTTAACCAAGAGAATCACAACTAGAATACTTTATTTTTACAACACAGTGATCCATAGAGCTACTTGGTTTGTCTAGATTTATTGAGCTAGATGGTGGCTTTACAGCTACAATCCTAACTACAGGCTTCAACCAGGTCCAGAGACCTAAGTAGAGTTTTATGATCAGTTCATGAAATTCTGTGTGTAAGTCATTTCCTATGATAGGGAACAGAGGAGAAACTAAAATAAGTATGTTTTTTCAGAAAGCATTAAAATTTTTTTCAAACCTTTTCTCCAGAGGGGTAAATATGATCTTAGTGCCCTGAGACTCATCATTTTGTCTTCTGATTCTTCAAGATCTAAAAATTGTTTCCAGATGTTTTATTTTTTACTACTTAATGTAATAAACATCCTTATACATTTTGGCTACAAAGAGATTGCCTTAATCTATGGATGTTAAACGATGGGTGTTTGTTATATTTCTTTATATTTTATTTTCAATATGGCTAGTATAAAGTTATAGTCAAACTAATAATAACAACCATTTAAACTTCCATGAGTCCTGTCTACAAGAAACGTAAAAAGATGTTAATAACTTCTTCTTATTTTTTTTCCCAACACGGGTTGAAGTGCGATTCAAACAGGACACAAAGCATTCCTTTAACAAAGGGAAACTCAGGCACAAGAACTGACCCAGAAAAGCAGAAATTGCGCTGTGACTTTTCTGATTCATGGCTGCTTTTCCACTAGAACCCCTCCTTATTGATGACACTTAAGACCACATAACATTTTTTTCAGATACGAAATGCAGCAATAATTTTTTACCATACACAGTATATATAGCACTTTATAGTTTTACAGATGATAGTCTAGTGGTTAAGAGCCTGGTCTTCAGAATTAGGTGGATCAAGGTTCTAATCTTGACCCCGACATTTTCTATGTGACCTTAGGCAAGTTACTTCCTCTGTCTTAGCATCATTTTCAGTGGTGTGTGGAGCCAGCTTATACTATCTTGCAAGAGCAGATTGTTAAAATGTTAGGAGCTATGGAAGCCAGTTGTTAAACACAGCTAGTTAAAAGATTAAATCATATAAACTTAAATAAACTATATTAACAAGTGTAGTGAATACCCAAACTCATGACCTTCTAATTATTTTACCACATGTTACCATTATCTATGCTCTTGAAGATATGTATGTTTATTATATCTGTATGGTGACCGTATTACATAAGGCACATTTCTTCCTATCTCTCTGTTCAGTGACCTCTTGTTGTTAGCTTGAAATAGGCCATGGTGAGAGTTTTTACACCATGGAAGTCAACAACCACTGTAACTCCGGGATTTGCATGTTCCTATCCAGTTGTTAGATGTTTACCAACTGACCAGTGTTCAGTTTCCACATCTCAAAAATGGGAATAGTGATACTGACCTCATGTAGTTATTTATAAATATTAAATGAGACAATAAATGTAAAACACTTTCTTCAACACCTAGCTCATAGCCAATACCCAACAAATGGTAGCAGTTATTATTACCATCCATTAAAATACAGAATAAGGGAAAATGTAATCAAATAAATATTAACTGAATGATAATTTTGAATTTGGCTGTTACCAATTTATTTTGGTACAGAACCTGTTCATTCACAACTGGTTTAGCTGGTCACATAACTCTTATTGTTCCGTTTACCTCCTGCTGATAAAGTACCGGATCTGTACCTCCACTCCCAGCTGTGCTCCAAGGACCAGACTTCCACTTTCAATTAGTTCTTGTCATTGACAACCAGGAATATCACAGGAACCTCAAATTCAGCTTTTCCAAAATAACATTCATTATTCTTTTCCCCCAATCTTACTCCTTCTTTAGTTATCTTGGTTAGTCATCATACAGAAACACAAAATCCTAAAGCTGAAAAATATCTCAGAGATCATCTAACTAACCTAGCCATTCTACAGAAGAGAGAACTGAAGCAGAAAAAGCAAGTAAATGTCCAGGGTTGCACAAGTGCTTAGTGGTATAGCAAGGACTAGATCCCGGGTCTCTTAACTTCAGTTTGGGGCTCCTTTCACCATCCCACTGCTTTCTGCTGTATGAGAGAGAGAGTGAGAGAGATTGCTCTGCTTATGCAGTCTCTGTTCCATTTGGCTAATACATTCATCCCTGGATGTGCCTCCGTGGCTTTCTCCCACCTCCACCACAAAGCCCAGGGGTGAATAAGTAAGACCTTCCATGATCTTTGCCTCTCTGAAAGGGGAGGTTGGAATTTATGTAGCCTAGAGAGAACTGAAATGTCCTTAGAATCTTCCAGTTTGCAGTTTACACAGTGTACCTTTAAGATTCATGGGTCCCAGAGAGATTTAATAGTACAGGAACTACTGATAAACCATTATTACTATATTGAGTGTTCCAATCATTTGAACATTTCTGGGATGCTGTCCCTTTTCATTGCTGTTGACTTGTGTAGTAACTGAAAAATAATTGATGAAAACATACTTTCACTTTAGTATTTTGTAGTTTCCTAGGCTCTTTTCTCCCTGTAAATTGAAAGAAATGTCAGACCCAACTCTTACCAAGAAAAGATCATCAGACCTTGCTGTAGCAAGTTGCCAACTTCTCAGATACCTAACAAGCCTCCTGAGCGTCCACCTGAAGAACCTGGCTAGCCATACCCTGAAATTGGCTGCAGTTTCATTCATTCATTCATGAAACATTGATCAAAGTCCTACTATGTGCCAGGTATTTATTATGCACTGAGGATACAGATACAGGTAAATAAGGCACCATCCTGACCATCAAGGAGCTCACAGTGGGGCGGAGAGCAGACAAATTAAGCAGACCATCAAATACATAGAGGATGCTTAGTGGAGGTGGAATGAAGGGATCTTAACCCAGCTTGGGTTAGGGGAAAGGAGGGGTCAGCGAGGGGTTCCTAGAGAAGGTTGTGACTGAGCAGAGCCTCAAAGGGTATGTGAAAGTTAACCTGGTGAATGGAAGAAAGGGAGAGTATGCCGGTGTTTAGTCAGAGGGCAAAAAGTGAGCCTAGTGGAAGTACTTAGGCTGGAAATGAAGAGTACGGGAACAGAGAGGCAGAAACTGTTGTAAGCTCTCTTGCTCTCTGGTTTAACTGAAATCTTAAATCTGAACATGTAAATCTGTACCTTGGCCCAAACTCCCCACTCTTCATCTGGCTCCTTTTCCCACTTCATGTTCAGAGTTACTGGTTTCTGGGCATTTGGGTTTCAACCAGAGATTGGCTTCAGCCTAGCCTTCCTTCCCAGCATAGCTGTGGTTATTCCATGCTTAGCTTCCTACATAATGGTATAACCCACTGCTAAACACAATTGGAGATACATGCATCTCTAGGAAAAGTGGCTACCCAAAGGCAATATCAACATGAGAACCCTTGGAGTTACACACAAACAGAGCAGAGGGTAAAGGAAAAGCATAACCAGGAATCACTGCCCTCCTAATTGGCACTTTCTCATGTACGTGTAAGATAGACTTATCCTTTCCATTAAAACTCTTAATCCTACCCGTATTTTCTTCTTTGAGATTTTGAAAGAAACAAGACCATATGTTAGAGAGCTCTGATATGAACATGGAACTAATATGGATCTCTTTGGAGCATTTTAGCTGATGTATTTTTATCCACTTATTCATTCATTTGGGGATATGTGAGAAAGACTTAAAGGAGGTGAGAAAGCCATACAGGTAGCTGCAGAAAGAGTGTTCCCGGCAAGGAAAACAGCCAGTGCAAAAAAACCCGAAGGCAAGAGCTTGTGTGTTGAAAGAACATCAAGGAAGCCAGTGTGGCTGGAGCAGAGTTGGCAAGAGGAAGAGTAGTAGGAAGTGATGTCAGAGAGACAATGAGGGAAGGAGGCAGATTATATGGGATCCTGAAGGTCCTTCCAAGGCTTTTGTTTTATTGAGTAAATAGGAAGGCTTGCCAGGTATTTGAACTGAGGCAGACCGTTGACTTGGGTTTTCAAAAGACCATTCTAGATGCTACTGTGTTGCGAGGAAACTTAGAGGTTGAAGTGAAAGCACAGAGACCCGTTAGGATCCCAATAATCTGGGCAAGAGATGATGGTGACCTGGACCTGGGTAGTAACTGTGACAGTGGTGAGGGGTGGTCAGATGCTGGAGGGATTCTGAAGTGATAGTCAACTGGACCTCCCGACAGAGTGCCTGTGGAGTGAGAGAGAGAAAGTCAAGAATATTGTAATAGTTGGCTAGGTCTGCTGGAACTAAGTACCACAACCTGGTGGCTGAAACAACAGAATTTTGTTGTCTAACAGTTCTGGAGGCCAAAAGGTCCAAGATCACAGTGTTAGCAGGGTTGGTTCCTTCAATGTGAGGGAAGGATATGGTTCAGGCCTCTCTCATTGGTTTGTAGATGGCTATCTTCATGTTTACATGGCGCTCTCCAGTATGCATGTGTCCCTGTCCAAATTTCCCCTTTTTATGAGGACATCAGTCACATTGGATTAGGGCCCACCCTAATGATCTCATCTTAACTGATTACATCTGTAATGACCTTATTGCCAAACAAGGTCACATTCTAAGATACCAGGGGTTAGGAATTCAACATATTAATTTGGAGCGGATACAATTCAGTCTGTAACAAAGGACTCCAAGACTTTTGGCCTAAGCAGCTGTAAACATGGAGCTGTCATTAACTGAGATAGGAAAGGCCGAAGGTGGAGCAAGGAGTTACATTTTCGAGCAGGGATTTTTTTTTTTTTTTTTTTAAGATTTAAGAGTCTAGGGACTTCATTCGTGGTCCAATGGTAAAGAATCCACCTTGCAATTCAGGGGACGCAGGTTTGATCCCTGGTCAGGGAAGTTAGATCCCACGTGCCGTGGGGCAACTAAGCCCATGTGCCACAACTGCTGAGCTTGCGTGCCTCAACTAGAGCCCTCGTGCTGCAACTAAGACCCGATGCAGCCAAAAATAAATAAAATAAATGAATAAATTTTTTAAAAGATATGAGTCTAAAATTCGAGAGAGAACTCTGGGTTGAAGATATATATTATCTATCATATATATGTGTCTGTGTATGTATACATAATATGTGTATATGTATATATATGTACATGCATGTATACATATATTACTTCTCTCTATATATAACATATATAAGTACTCCTATATACATATATACTCCTATAAACACATATACATGCACATGTATATATGCATATATAAACGTACTCCTATGTGCATACATTACATATATATGTATGTGTATATACGTATGTGAGCATATATTCGTGTGTGTATATTATGCATATACATATGTAATGATTTTATATATACACTATATATTTTTTTATATATATACATATATGAGTGTTGTTGGGTTTTTTCGTCATAATTTTAGATTTATGGAAAATTTGCAAAGATAATACAGAGATTTCCCACATACCTCTTACCCAGCTTCTCCTGATGTTAACATCTAAAATAACCGTGGTACATTTGTCAAAACTAAAAAATTAACATTGTTACAGTGCTATTAACTAAACTACAAATTCTATTCCTGTTTCACCAGTTTTTCTAAAATGTCTTTTTTCCTGTTCTAGAATCTAGTCCAGGATACCATACTACATTTAAAAATTTCTAATTGACATGTGTTGAATTTTTGACATCAGATGGTACAAAACTAGATACAGTCCAGGATTTATATATGATATAAAGCAAGGATTAGCATTCTCTGAGGCCTGTATATTAAAGATTTCTATGATTATGAGGGCTGGTTGGCTGCACCATATTTCCTTCCCTTCCATTTTTAAGTCGCTGTCCATTGCCATACTCTGTAGCCCCAGTTAAAGAACAGGAAATAAAACCATATATCCTACTTTTGAAACGCTAGTGACCTCTGGTCTGAAGACATGCATGGCACAGACCAGTGTCCTCTAAAGAAAGAGGGAAAGTCAAACTGACCACAAGCCAGAGCTGACAGGTCACGTGAGAATGATGGGTTTGTCTGGATATTCACTACTCAGTCTTCTGCTCTCATTGGAACTGCAGATCTTGGCTTTGTAGAGCCCATGGCAACAGTTTTCAGCTAGGGTGCTTCTGTAATTCTCACTACCCACTTTCAATAGGGCACAGCCTTGTTGTCATAAAAGGACCCGAGACACCCACATGAACAGATTCGTTGGTATTGTAGAGTGTCTCTGGGGGAGCATCTCAGACAGGAAGTGGAAAGTTGGACCTTACATTCTGGTCAGGAACCTGTCCTCTGAGCCTTCTCCCAGTGATGGCTGTGTTCCTGATGCTGAGTGCTGCAGCAGAGGTTGCTGGAAGCAGGTGGCTAATTCTGTATGGGTTTCCGGGCTTGTCTGAAGGAGGGGTCCCTGAGGACAGGAGGCTGATGGTTCCTCTCTCACCACGGTTTGTCTAGTCAGGGATTCAGTTCCCTGGCTCCAGCTCTGGTGATAGTATACTGAAATTCCACACCTTTGCCTTACTCTTTTCTGCTAACTCTGCTCATAGCAGTTCACACACTTCCTTTGACTGGCTAGGAAGGCAGAAAAGAAGGAAGCCACTGCCGAAAAAGGTCAACCTGAGCCCTACAGAGAACAGAAAATGAGTATAGATAAAGGAAAATTGTTCTGCTGCTGGAAGGCAGTTGAGAATGAGGACATTATTACTGGACTATCTCTATTGTACCTAGATGCTGTTAATACCTTTTTCACACTGTTGTTGATGGTAATTGTTGGTCTTCCATCTCTACTTTGCTGTGATAACTCTTTATTGGAGTTCTTTTTCTTGATTTAATGTAAGAACGCCTTTGGGTTTCCACTCCAACTTTTTTTTTTTTCTTTTGTACACAGAGGAGTTTCTTCCTATTTCTTCTTTATTAGAACCTGTCTTCCCAAAGTCTCCTGCTTACTGATCCAGTGGTCTTCCCTTTCTCTGTAGATGTCTTGTGGCAAGAAGGAAAGGCCTCCGGAGCGGTGTACAGTAGTGAGAAGGAGCTCACTGACCTCCTTGTGAAGGCGAGTGAGTGCCCAGTACTTGAAGGGAGTGTGTGGCCCTGCCACTTTAGATTACCGCATTTTTTCCTCCTTATTTTTGTAATTAAAAAAAATTACTTAATGAAAGTTTATTGTTAAAATAAAACTAAAGAGGTTTAGAAAGTGTCTCTTTACCCAGACATAGGCGAATATGCGTAATATTGTCAAAGACATCTTCAATCTGTAAAAAAGTAAAATGTTACTTATGTTTCCAGGCTTCATAGACGCCCTGTGTAGAAGGCAGATTTAGATATCTTGTCTTAATGACAAGATATGTTTTGTTGGATCAGAAGAGACAAAGGATGGAAACTGGGTCATAATTTCCTGTACTACCTGAGTCTCAAATCACATGATCTGAGAATGAGCAGTGGTCTCAATTATAATTCAAATAATTCTCATTTTTTGTTGACTTTAAAATTGCCTTTAGCTTTTTCCATTTCTAATCAAATTTATTTTTTAAACCCCACTTTGTCATATAAAATTGGCATTGGACTGCTGGTCTCTAAGGTCTTTGTGTTTGATCATTGTAACTATGAAACTGCCCATACCTTACTAAATATTGTAGGTTTTGCTCAGCTGTATCTTGACATGATACCCGACCTTACTTCTATGCTTAAGAATCTTTCAGTGGCTTCCCATTATCTACAGGACAAAACTCAAGCTGCTTATGCAGCAGGAAATACAAGTCCCTTCGTGAGCCAGCTCCCGTCTATTTTTTTTCAACCATTCCTGTTATTTTCCCACATGCACACTAACTACTGCCTTTCTCTTTACAGAGTATACCTTGCTCCTATGTTGTTTTCCTTTCCCTCCTGTTCTTAATGATGAATTCCTATTCATGTCTCAAGGTTCCACTCAACAGATAACCTCCAGACCACTCAGGATGTTTGTTATTCCCTCTTTAAGGCTCCTTACCCTCATGTACAGATGTACATCTGGTATCGCACTTAAAATAGTTGTTCCAGACACTCTACTAAGTGGTTCACATGCGTTATCTTATTTACTTATGGCTAGAACCCCATCAGGTAGGTACTATGATTATCCCCTTTAGCATATGTGGAAACTGAGCCTTAGAGAGGTTATTTGACCTAAGAATACACAGCTAGAAGTGATAGGTAAAGCTAAGATTTCAAACTGGGTCTGTTTGGTGTTTTAGTCTGTGCTTTTAACCACATTTATACTTCCTCTCTTACCACATTGTAAAATAATTTTTATGCCTGTCTGTCTCCTCCACTATATTTTGATCTTCTTTAGATTAGGGAACATATCTTACCAATTTTCCAGTTTCTACTGTTGTGTCTCATACCTAGAAACTTTTGTTTGTTGCGTGATTCTTTTTTTTTTTTTTTTTTTTGCGGTACGCAGGCCTCTCACTGCTGTGGCCTCTCCCGCCGCGGAGCACAGGCCCCGGACTCGCAGGCCCAGTGGCCATGGCTCACGGGCCCAGCCGCTCCGCGGCATGCGGGCTCCTCCCGGACCGGGGCACGAACCCGCGTCCCCTGCATCGGCAGGCGGACTCTCAACCACTGCGCCACCAGGAAAGTCCACGTGATTCTTTTTTTTATATGAGTGTTTGTTGTTGTAGGTGATATTTAAAGCCATGATCTAGGTAACATCACCAAGTGCGTGATGAGAAGAAAAGGAGACCAAGAACTGAACCTTGGGGCTCTCTATGATTAAGAGATTAAGGGGTTCGAGAGAAGAGGTGACTGAGGCACCTTTAGAAACATTGTCAGAAATAAGAGAAAGAGCCAGAGCTATAGCACAATATCGTTTATGAGGATTAAAACCCACACACAGAACCACAATATAAGAATGCAAGAATACATTGATATATATATTAATATATTCCTTTTTGTTGCTAGAGAAAGACTTTTATGTTTTGCTCATTTTTTGAATTGAAGTATGGTTGAATTACAATATTGTGTTAGTTTCAGATGTACAGCATAGTGACTCAGTTTTTTTGCAGATTATATTCCATTATAGGTTATTATAAGATATTGGGTATAATTCCCTGTGCTATACAGTAAATCCTTGTTGCTTATCTATTTTATGTATAGTAGTTTGTATCTGTTAATCCCATACTCCTAATTTGTCCCTCCCCCTCCCGTTCCCCTTTTGTAACCATAAATTTGTTTTCTATGTCTGTGACTCTGTTTCTCTTTTGTATATACATTTGTTCGTATTATTTTTTAGATTCATATCATATGTCATATCATATAGACTTGTCTTTCACTGTCTGACTTATTTCACTAAGCATAATATTCTCTAGGTCCATCCACATTGCTGCAAATGACAATATTTCCTTTTTTATGGCTGAGTAATATTCCATTGTGTATGTGTGTGTGTATTTGTGTGTGTGTGATATATATGTGTGTAAATATATATATACACACACACAACAGATGATTGGCTTAAGAAAATGTGATATATATATGTGTGTGTATGTATATATATATATATATGTATATATGTATATCTCATCTGTTGATGGGCACTTGGGTTGCTTCTGTGTCTTGACTATTAAATAGTGCCGCTATGATCATTGGGGTACAAGTATCTTTTCAAATGAAAGTTTTAAGAATATATTCGTATATGGGACCACATAAAACAAATTAGAGGGTTTGCTTGTGTAGAGAAAGGGGAACATGAGTGGGAAATGTAGATAAAAGGGAATAAATAAAACAAGAGATCAGCCTTGCATGGACTGATGATGAAAGTGTGCCATGAATTGAGGAGTGTGATTAAATCTGTTACTGGTACCTGAGTTCCAAAATAAGGAAAATAAAATAAATCTAGTATGAAATAAAACAGAAATCCCTGGTTATGTTTCTTCCCTTGAGTACTTTTCCTCTCCTGAAAAATACTGCAGAGAACACACAATATTTTTAAACCTCTCTTCTTATTTTCTTTTATTGAAAGTAGTCACCAGTGATGGATTCTAAATGTTTGATTAAAATAGTTGAAAAGAGGGAAGTTTAATGAAACCGGCTTGCTATGGAAGTGTATATAAGGTGACTTAAATACTTACTGCTAATTTCTGAGAAGGGAAGAGTACTCATCAGCATAGAAGCCCACTCTAGGTTTGAATGTTGTTCTCCTACCTCTCCTGTACTGCACTTTAATAATAGTGTTGCTATGAAAATAAATTATGTGGGTAAATATAGGGAGTAAGTCTGTGGAGCCACAGCATTAGCTTTCTTGCAGAAATCACATCCACATGAGTTTTCTAAATCATAATCATTAGGATTGACACAGCCAATTTAGGAAACTAACGATGATATCAACAAAAGCCAAACATACACGTACTTCACACCCAGCCCATTTGATTCCTATGTGTATACTCAACAGAAATACATTCTGTGTTCACCAAAGGACATGTATATAGCACTTTGTGCACTTTTCTGTATATTACACTTACCCTCAAAAAAGTCATTAGGGAATGCCTTTGCTCAGTATGTCCCAGCTGTCAGTGCCAGCAAAACAGGAAGCAGATTTAATTCGGTTTCTTGGGTGTTAAGGATTGCTTTGTGGTCAGTCACAGGCATGCTCAAAGCAACAAATTCAGGTACATGGTAGAATACAAGCATGTGAAGAGCTATGAGAAACCTTCACAACTTCCTCTCTTGGGCCTTAGTTTTTTCCTTGAGAAAGGCTTTCCATCAAAGTATTCAGTACCCCAACTAAAAGCTAAATAAGAATCACATCCTCAACAGTTGTACCAGTCAGCTTCCTTGAGTCACAATGACCCAACGTAAACTAGCGTAGGTAAAAAGGGAATTGGTGGTATCTCTAACTGAAAGTCCAGCCAAGCAAACATATACCATCTCTCCTTCTCCAATACAGCATCTCTCCCTCTTGAAGGTCAGCCTCTTTGTGATGATTTTATTCTTTCCCACTGCAGACAAATTTCCTCCATGTTCCTGAGCAAGAGAACCACAAACCAGCCTAGACGTACACATTCCAGGCCCTGGAACCTCAGAAAAAACTGAATTTATTTTTCCCAATGTTGAGCACCTAAAAGAGTTCTGAATAGTTCTGCTAAGGTCATGCTCTTCCTGGAAAAATCATAGCCACTGCACATGGAATTTAGGAATGTCTAGGCCTGGGCCAAATGATAGCGGCCCTTGGAAAAATACTAATAGTAATCTAATAATAATAGCTAATGGTGGCTAAGCATTTGCTATATGAAGCCATCATTCTAAGACTCTTTTATGTATCAAATAATTTCATTCACACAACACACTTAGGAAGTTACTAGTATTTTCCCCATTTCATAGATAAGGAAAGTGAGGTATACAGAAAGCTTAAGTAACCTGCCCCTGTCCCATACCTAGTAAATAGCAAACTCAAGATTAAAATGCAGGTGCCCCAGAACCAATGCTTCCAATTACTGTAGTGTGTTGCTTTCAAGGTGCCACGACTGACAGCTCCCCAGAACCACAAGGGAAGGGAGAGGAGTGGTTCCTTGAAGCAGAGTATGAGATGCAAAGGAAAACTACCAACATCTCATACAGTGGTTCATTAGTTTCACTCATTTAACTAAACATTAATCCAAAAATTCAACAAATACCTGACAAACGTCTACCATGAGTTAGGTCACACATCATTCCTTAGAGCATAGAAAAAGATGGATCCATTCACTGTCGCCAAATGTCTCCCAGATTATAGATGACAAAGGAGCACAGGAAAGAGTACCTTCTTTACGTGATAAAACCATTTTGTCTCCAGAGTCTTTCCAAATTGTATTTAAACATGGTTTTTAAAAAATTATTTTATGGCATAAGGTTAGATTTTATAACTTTGAGTAAGTAGCAAATATAAAAGCAAACAAATTAAATTTGTTCAACGGATTCAGCCAGAATCATTTTGTTAAATGAATGTAGATTTTTTTTTCTTCTGAAACTACTATAATGAAAATGTTGCACTCAGGCTCTGAAGAAATTTTTTTAGAGAAATATACTAATAGGTTTTCTTTTTTTATCACCAACTGTGTCAGGCACTTAACTTACATTATCTCCAATATTCCCCAGTTTGAAAGAGATTTTTTAATTAATTTGAAAAATATTTTAACATTGGCGCCCTGTTGGGATAAGAATGCTGTCATTCAACAGATATTTATTAAATGCCTGTGTATGGTTTAACTTTGCCTGGTAATCAAAGAAATACAAATTGAAAATATAAAATATCATATTCAATGTCAAATTGGCAAAATTTTTTTATATATAATATATTTATGAAGAGAACAAACTATTTTACATTTATTGTAAGTGTAAACTGACAATCTTTGTAGGGTATGTATGGCCTTAAAAATAACTATATCCTCTGACCATTTCACTTCTAAAAATTTGTACCAAAAAATTGCATAGACATATGCAAAGATATGGCTACAATAATTTTCCTCACAGGTTATTTATGATAGCAAAAACAATGGTAGGCCAAAAAAAAAGAATTGTAGGCCAATAATGAATGCTTAAATACATATTGGTATTTTGATACAATGAAATACTATATAGCTATTAAAAGTAAGTTACAGGGGGCTTCCCTGGTGGCGCAGTGGTTGAGAGTCCGCTTGCCGATGCAGGGGACACGGGTTCGTGCCCCGGTCCGGGAAGATCCCACATGCCGCAGAGCGGCTGGGCCCGTGAGCCATGGCCGCTGGGCCTGCGCATCCAGAGCCTGTGCTCTGCAACGGGAGAGGCCACAACAGTGAGAGGCCTGCGTACCGCAAAAAAAAAAAAAAAAAAAAAGTCAGTTACAGGAAAAATATTTAATGGAATAAAGAGATATTCACTTTATAAAACATTAAATGAAAGATATGTGTACTATATAATCCATTTCAGTTTTTTAAAAGTCTAGACAGGCATAGAATAAAGACCCTGAATTCTAGTAGTGTTTATTATTTCTGGTGATGAATTTTCAGGTAATTAAAATTTTTTTCCCCTGTTTTTTTTTTTTAATTAATTAATTAATTTATTTATTTATTTTTGGCTGTGTTGGGACTTTGTTGCATACGGGCTTTCTCTAGTTGGGGCGAGCAGGGGCCACTCTTCATTGTGGTGCGCAGGCTTCTCATTGCGGTGGCTTCTCTTGTTGCAGAGCAGGGGCTCTAGGCACGCAGGCTTCCGTAGTTGTGGCACGTGGGCTCAGTAGTTGTGGCTCGCGGGGTCTAGAGCGCAGGCTCAGTAGTTGTGGCGCACGGGCTTAGTTGCTCCGCAGCATCTGGGATCTTCCTGGACAAGGGCTTGAACCCGTGTCCCCTGCAATGGCAGGCGGATTCTTAACCACTGAACCACCAGGGAAGTCCCTTTTTCTCCTTTTTTTCTTGTATTTTTCTGCATTTAGCATGTAATAAGAAAAAAAGCAGGTTTTTTAAAAGTGAAAAAAGAAAACTCAAAGTGGCAAGTATATGAGTCGAAATTTGCAGAGGATAGTGAGAGCTCAGTGGAGCAGCCCTCTCCCAGTTCAGGCCACGTGTGAGCGGAGGCTTTTTCAAGGAGGAGAAACTGGGCATAGGCATCACCTCAACCCCATCCAAGAGGATGACATGCAGGGGAACGTGCAAGTACTGGTCCTCATTAGGAAATCGGTCCTATTACTTCGGGCACCCTACCGTGTTTATCCCATCCCATAAGAATGCAGAATATTTCTAAAACCTATGTAATTGATTTTCACTTTTCTTTGTAGTTCTCCATCATCCACTTATTTATTTTCTCTAACACATATGGTTCACATTCTTTCACAATGCTGTATACATCTCTCCTTTTTCGGGCAGCTGTGACTGCCTGAACATTTAGCCCTTAACATAATTCACTTCTGTTCATCCAGAGCTTCCAAAAGACAGAGATGCTATGTGACTCGTCATTGTGCCCCGTATGCAGCAGGCACTCAGTAAAGACCAGTGTAAAGCATTTAGTTGTACGCTTCTATTCTCAACTTTTTGTTTTCTTAGGGCCTTTTTCCTTGATCAGACACACTCACACATGACTTCATAGTGCAGAATTCCAAACATAAAAAGAAACTACATTTTACTTTCCAAGGGAAGAACCTGAAACCCCTGTGAATAGTCAACCTTCCTTCTTTGAAACCAGTTTATACTGTCGTAGCAACGCGAGTAGGTCTGGAAGGGTGAGACTATTCTCACGCCCAGAGCTAGGGAGGTAGATGGAGCCTCCTCAAAAGACTTATTTAATAAGTCCCTCAGAAGCAGTAACATCCAAGATTCACTGATTCTCTGAAGTTACAACAGCAGCCATTATCAAGATAGCTGTGGTTCATAATGAGCCCGTTTCTTACAAAGTTTCAAATGGTACAGTTTCCAGTGCCGGACACCTAGGGCTAAATCTCTCAAGTAATTAGATTATTATTATTTTTTTTTTTTTTTTTTTTTTTCTTTTTGCGGTACGCGGGCCTCTCACTCTTGTGGCCTCTCCCGTTGCGGAGCACAGGCTCCGGATGCGCAGGCCCAGCGGCCATGGCTCACGGGCCCAGCCGCTCCGCGGCATATGGGATCCTCCCAGACCGGGGCACGAACCCGTATCCCCTGCATCGGCAGGCGGACTCTCAACCACTGTGCCACCAGGGAGGCCCCCTAGTAATTAGATTATTAAATGAACAAATGCAAATGGAAGACGGATGAACAAAAAAAAAAAAAACCTAACATTATTTTGCATAAGGATGTGAAATACTAAATGTCACTGTGGTTTGAGACTTACAAATTAAGGGTCAGTTAGGAAAAGAAATCTATTCTTTAGAAATTCAGACCAAACTCAAATACCTACTGAGGCAGGCAGGCAATGCAGGGAATTGGTAACAGTCCCAGAGTCAGTGCATGTGTGGACGTTACTGAGTGGAGGAGAGGGCGGCATACTGAGGAGGGGGCTCCATCTCAAGGGGGTGAGGCTGACTCAGCTCCAGCCTGTTGTTGCCATGTGGGAAAGCAGGCCCAGTTTTGCTAGTTCTTCTGGTTTTTTAAGAGAAGCTTGAAGTCTAGATTTTTATTTGAAAACTCCAAAATTCCAACTGTTGGCTCAAAATTTAAAGACAGGCTGTGTCTATATGTTTTGCATGTATATCTAGCCAGAGGGTCATCAATTTGAAACCTCTAATTTTGACCTTAGTGTGTCTGAAAATATTTAACCTTAGGACATGTGTATGTGTGTTTGTGTGTCTGTGCATGTGTTATGTGTTTTTGCTACAATAGTTACCTGGTGGAAACTGAGAAGAACAAGGAGGTAAGTCACACTGTACAGACGGTTCTGAAGCGCTGAGGCAAGCTAGGCACGACTGTATGTAAAATAGATAACTAGTAAGGACCTACCGTATAGTACAGGGAGCTCTGCTCAGTACTCTGCAATGGGCTATATGAGAAAAGGATCTAAAAAGGAGCACATATATGTATATGTATAACTGATTCACTTTGCTGGACAGCAGAGACTAACACAACATTGTAAATCAACTAAACTCCAATAAAAATTAATTTTTAAAAAAGTACTGGAGCATGTATCTTTAGGGGAGAGATTGATCAGTTAGATGTGTCAAGCACATTATTTCTGAATTTGAAGGTATTCTTCCTTTGTGATTAGGCCGTCTGTGTTGGCTAATTGACATCCATGTGGAAGTCAGGCTCCCATCCTCCCACAGAGATGGGGAGATACTGATGCTCTCTCTCTTGATGATTACATATTAAAGGCCGGCTCCCAGGTCTTTGAGGAAGACATTCCTGGGTTGTAAAACTGGCAAGAAGCTTCTTAAGGGCTTTACATCTCCGCAGGAGCAGAGAAAGAATGTGCAACCACAAGTTTTCTAAAGTAAACGCTCTAAGAAAAGGGAGGTCAGGGGTCCAGAGTCAAGAAGAAGCCTGTCTGAAGTTTTGTCCATCTGGAGGGAACATTAAGCCCATCTTGGCCACAGAGTGATGGTAGATGTTGATGCTCAGCAAGCTATATCGCAGTAGATTGGATGTTAAACAAATGCAACTTCTAGCCATTTCAGCCCTAGCTTAACGTCCCCCCCCCCTCCCTTACATCCTCTCCACTGAGTGGTGTACCAGGAAACCATGATATACCAGTAGTAGTGCTATGTAAGATTTCTGTCTGTTCAAGAACTTGGAGGAGAAATCTGTTCTGTCCTTGTCTTCCTTCCAGGGAATCTACCTGCTTATAACTGTACCAGTACCATGTGCTTTCACCAGCCGTGCAGCCCTGGGATCCTTGGTCTTTTCATGTCTAACTGGGCATGATAAATACATACTGCACAGCATTTATATGAGCAGTAAATTTGATCTGTATGAAACAGTCAACATGGTGCCTGGCATATAGTAACAGTTCTCATTTGTGTTATTAGTCTCATAGAATGATGAACATTCTATGACACAAATATCAATAAAATACACAGAGAGGTGAAAGAAAAATTAAAAGAATCATGACTGAAATCAAACAAAACAGAGCAGAAGAAACTATCAAGGAGGTAGTAACTGCTTCCGAAGTGCCATGCCCTACCCTCCACAATTCCACTCTTTTCTGCCCAGTTTTCCTTAGTCTTGTTCCTTCAAACTTAAATATTTCCCCATATAGACCTCAAATCGTCATTTAGCCCAAGGATATAATGCAGTTTTTAAAATCATAATCTTTTTGGGCTTCCCTGGTGGTGTGGTTAAGAATCTGTCTGCCAGTGCAGGGGACACGGGTTTGATCCCTGGCCCGGGAAGATCCCACATGCCACAGAGCAACTAAGCCCGTGTGCCACAGCTACTGGGCCTGCACTCTAGAGCCCGCGTGCCACAACTACTGAAGCCTGTGTGCCACAACTACTGAAGCCCGTGTGCCTAGAGCCCGTGCTCTGCAACAAGAGAGACCACTGCAGTGAGAAGCCCGCGCCCTGCAACGAAGAGTAGCCTCCGCTCGCCGCAACTAGAGAAAGCCTGCGCACAACAACAAAGACCCAGCACAGCCAAAAATAAAAACAAATAAAAAATAAATAAATAAAATCATAATCTTTGTGTCTTTCCTTTCATGCATTTATCACTTGTAGCATCTTACCCAATACTATTTACTCTCTGAGAGCCCACGTGAGAGCAAACTGACTTTTCAGGAAGTTCTTTGCAAATTCTCCCCACAAAAGGTTTTTCTTTGTTTGTATCTTGGTATCAATTCTAAAAAGTTTTCAAGATTTGGACTCTGGTATTATAACTGTGCTCAGATTATCTACAGAGAAGTGTTCTGTCTGCTTCATCATCCAGTGAACTCTGCCTGTTAGTGGATGTGGCACTCCAGTGGAAGGAAGCCAAGAGCCTATAGTAGCGATCCTGGGGAAAATTTAAGCAGCTGTGGCCATGTAATTTAAAACCTCCAAAAAGTGTGCTGCGGTCCGTGCACAGCGTTAGTATAACATGAGGGCTGGATATAGCCCGTTCTCATTCTCTGGAGGACTTCTTCGCCTGCTGCAGGAAAGAGAAGGCTGAAAGACAAACCTGGGTGCAGCCGGAAAGGTCCAGATAGATGAGCTTGTGGCATCCATTCCCCAAGTTCAGGTACTGTAAACCTTTGTCTGTAAACTTTCTGCAATAAGCCAAACTAAGATTCTGTAAATTGTGGAAGTACCTGAAAAGACAGGGCGAGAGAAGAGAGGAAGGAAAGTGATTATACTTTCGTTGTTTTCTCACATCTTTGTTAAGCCACTATGACAAAGAGAAGTAAAACTGTAAATTAATCTTTTCTCCTTACAGATATTCAAGAGTTGAACTTTATTGTTAATACTCTTACTGTTAAGTAAAGGAGATTGCAGTAGCATATCAGATAATGCATAATCACATTTCAAATGAAAATAATTAAAGATTTGTCTAGATTTTTAAGAAAGCTGATTGGGATAAAGCTTTGGGGGTGGGGGAGGTTTGTGCATTCCTATTGTTTGGAAGTTAGTGTTTGAAAGCAGTTTCAGAGTTTGTGTTATTGTTGCATTTAGGTTTTATCTTTGGAGCACCAAAATAACATGCAAAATGTCTAGGAGGACAAACCCTTTGTAAACATTTAAGTGGCGATCAACTGTTACATGAGAGTTAGGATTTGGGGCAGAAAGGAGGCAAATTGAACATAACAGGCTCTTAAAATGGACATGGTAAGCAAATGGCTTGAAAAAAAAAGATTTTTTTTTGTAACAGTGCATGATTTTGTATGTAACAGTTTCATTATTATGGATAAAGAAAGACATTGATATACAGAGCTTAAAAATGGGTTAAGAACAGTCTACAAATGAGTGGGCAACATATGAGAGGAATAAAAACTACAATCAGAGGCTATCGATCTCACTGGAGTTGAAACAGATTAAATATGGCATTACCACCGTGACCAAAATGAGTGGACGATTTTCAAAGCCCTCCTAAGCCTGGCATTTTACAAAAGTGCAAGAATTCCCACTACTGCCTGCTCTTGCAATGGAATTAAAAACGTGCTTTTGGTTTGTGATCTGCAACAGTTTAACGGCAAATTAGAAAGCAAAAAGAATGAAAAGTAGGAAGAAAACTCCTCTCTGTGCCTCAAAAGCCCACAAATGACTAATAAAGTTTACCTTCACATAAATGGGAAATTAGATATGCAAGCTTTGACCATTAATCAGATTTATTTCCCAAATCTGAAAAAACACAACTATATGATATGATTCACATTCCATAGCAAATTATTTGACTCAGAACACACATTTCCCTCTGGTAATGGCTGTGTCCATGAGATTCAGGAGAACGGAGAGGGAAGCCTTCTGGATTCCCCAGTGGCTGGGTGGGCAGGGTTCTGAAGGAGAAAGGAGCACTAACATCCCAAAGAACGTCCCTTCTCCTGGGGCCCTTGAGTTAGCTAAGAGCATTGCCAAAGTTTTGGAAATGCTCCATCTTCTTCTCCCTGAAGCATACCCTTGTGATTCAGCTGAGTAAGTACAATTTTCTTGGGGGTTGTCATTCCTAACAACCCTTAACTCTCTAATTTGGAGAAAGGAATAGTGAGGCAGGCAGCATGACACAATGGAAAATACACAAGGGTTTGGAATCTGACGAAATTGGATTTGAATCCCAGTCCTGACACTTACTGCAACTTCTCCTAACCTCTCAGAGATTGTTTCTGCATCTGTTAAGTGGATATTTTAACATTATCTTTTTTTTTTTTAACCCTCACCAACTGTGGGGCCTCCAGCTTTCCTGAACCTCAGTTTACTCATCTGTAACATGGATGTAATCCTATCTGCTCTTTCCTCTTAGAGATGTGACAATTACGTAAGCACATAGATGTCATAGTATTATAATGAGGGTGATCTTTTTTTTTTTACATCTTTATTTGAGTATAATTGATTAACAATGGTGTGTTAGTTTCTGCTTTATAACAAAATGAATCAGTTATACATATACATATGTCCCCATATCCCCTCCCTCTTGCATCTCCCTCCCACCCTCCCTATCCCACCCCTCCAGGCGGTCACAAAGCACCGAGCTGATCTCATGAGGGTGATCTTTGATGATAAATATTAGCAGGGATATGGTAAAACCTTTAAATATATATATATATTGTTATTGTCACTACTACCTCAAATAATAATTACATATGAATTATTCTTATGGAGTTTGTACTATCTTCCTTCCATTGAATGGAATAAGTACTCACCTGACAAGAGTGGTGCATACAACTGATACTAAGAGTTTGGGGGGCCTCATATGCCATCTATACCCTCATTTTGGTCATGGTGGTAATACCATATGTAATCTGTCAACTCTAGCGAGATTGATAGCCTCTGGCATAGTTTCTGTTCCTCCCATGTGTTGCCCACTCATTTGAAGACTGTTCTTCCTAACCTATTTCTAAGCTCTGTATATCAGTCAATCTTTCTTTAGATATAATACTCAAACTGTTACTTATGAAATCATGCATATTCAAATATATTCAAATCTGGTCCAAGCCTATTGTTCAATTTCTTTAAGTGCATGTGGTCAGTTAACAAATACCAAAAATGAGAATTGAGCGAGGAGTTCTTAATAGATACCTATGGATACCTAATAGATACCTTTGTCAGCATAATGTTTTTTTTTTATTGGAGTATAGTTGCTTTGTGATGTTGTATTATCAACATAATGTTTTTGGACAGTAAGGGAAGAGTCTAGACCTTAAGGATATCAAAGACGTGATACGACTAAGTTCAGGATGATACGTCTCGCAGCATAAGGCAGAGCATATTGAAGGGAAGAGAGACCAAGAGTGAACCATCAGGATGCTGCACCAAATGAGGTGCTGAGAGTGCCACCTAGATTGTGGCAATGGGAATAAATGGAGAGGGTTTAATTCAGGAAATATTTAAAAGCAAAAAATGTTTTGGAATGGGCATGAGCTGTGGGCAGCCCTCATTTTCAACTTTAGAAAACTGAGCAAGTTCCCAAAGAAGTGAGGAAAAATATTGAACTAAAAAAGCGGCAAATCACTTTTGCTAAGAAAGGCAAACAGGGGCCTCCCTGGTGGCGCAGTGGTTGGGAGTCCGCCTGCCGATGCAGGGGACACGGGTTCGTGCCCCGGTCCGGGAGGATCCCATATGCCGCGGAGCGGCTGGGCCCATGAGCCATGGCTGCTGAGCCTGCGCATCCGGAGCCTGTGCTCCGCAACGGGAGAGGCCACAACAGTGAGAGGCCCGCTTACCGCAAAAAAAAAAAAAAAAAATTAAAAAAAAAAAAAGAAAGGCAAACAAATTACATTTTTCTTTGGAAGGAAACACTAAAGACACAAGAGAGACAATGAGAACAGCAACAAATAACACATCTCTGATTATTTACAGCTTAACAAATGCTTTTGCATACCCAAGCATATTTGAAACAATAGAAAGCAGAGCAAAAATAGAGAATCGTTATGAAATGTATTTTTATTATAGGTAAGAAAGTCAATGTACATTTTTTTCATATGGCGAAAAACATCAATATCAAGTAGTTTTATCCTAAGTGTTGTCTCAATAGCAAGAACTAGAAGTTAAAATCAAAACAGAATTCTCATTTTGGGTCCTATTTTTCTATCTGTTGCCCACTAAAGGTATAGCTTCATTTGTAAAATAAACGTCCTTAAAAAATTATGCAGAGCTGTAGTGTTATTTTAAATTTCCTAGGAGAAATGTTTATCTCAAACTATGATTGGAAGGGATGTTTTAAGTTAAAACAAAAATTTGTACTGTGATATATGCTACTCCCAAATCATCTACATTGAGAGTTCAGATTTTCACATATGGATTTTTTAATATATATATTTCTCTCTTCCCTCTTCACCCCCCACTCTCTTTCTATCTATAGATACATACACACATACATACATAGACACAGGCACATATATTCTCTCTATATATATAAACACACACATTCATACACATTCATGCACATATATTCATCACATATATATCTTAATATGAAAGGTCTAAAGAAAAGTACTGAGTGATGTTCTATATTGCAGGACAAAGAATCCTACAGAATTCCTGAAACGGTCAGGGGCCCTCCACAGTGGTGCTTCTGGAGCTGGCTTGTACCAGCCCATGAGAACCAACTGTTAGCATCTATTCCCAATTCCACATTCAGTGGCATCACGTTGGTAGCTTAAAGTTGGCCATGATGGAATTATTTATATCACAGAAATCAATAAACCCTACAAATCAAAACACACTTTTAGGGCTTCCCTGGTGGCACAGTGGTTGAGAGTCCGCCTGCCGATGCAGGGGATGCGGGTTCATGCCCCGGTCCGGGAAGATCCCACGTGCCGCGGAGCGGCTGGGCCTGTGAGCCATGGCCGCTGAGCCTGCACGTCCGGAGCCTGTGCTCCACAATGGGAGAGGCCACAACAGTGAGAGGCCTGCGTACCGCAAAAAAACCACAAACAAAACAAAAAAAAACACACCTTTACTCCCTACCCCAGCCAGTTATTAAACATTTATCGGGACACTGCTGTCCTTGGAACACACTTTCAGAACTACTGACATAGAGAATGCAGTATGCTGAGAAATGTATACAGAAATAAAAATGATGAGAGAGAAGATGACAGCTTTGAAGGACAAGAATAAAAATCGATCTAAAAATAAAAGGGGATTCTTAAGATAAAACCTGAACAAATGGAATAGAAGCATTTAAAAAGAAAAATATCCATCAGATAAACCCAAATTGAGGGACATTATATAAAATAAATAATTAAACCGTATTCTTCAAGTGTCGAGGTCATGAAATACAAGGAACTGCTGAGGACTGGCACAGATTTGAGGAGACTAAGGAGAAATGACAACTGAATGCAATATGGAACCCTACATTGGATCCTAGAGCAAAAATAAAAGGACATGAGTGGACAACTTGATGAAATTTGTATAAAGACTTTAATTAATAGAAAAAAAAAAAGAGGGCTTCCCTGGTGGCACAGTGGTTAAGAATCCGCCTGCCAATTCAGGGGACACAGGTTCGAGCTCTGGTCCAGGAAGATCCCACATGCTGTGGAGCAACTAAGCCCTCGAGCCACAACTACTGAGCCCGTGTGCCACAACTACTGAAGCCCACGCACCTAGAGCCTGTGCTCTGCAACAAGAGAAGCCACCACAATGAGAAGCCCACGCACCGCGACGACGAGTAGCCCCCGCTCGCCACAACTAGAGGAAGCCTGTGCGCAGCAATGAAGACCCAACGCAGCCAAAAGTAAATAAATAAATAAATTTATTTTAAAAAAAAAGAAGGAAGGAAGAGAAGAGCACCTTCCTTGGCTGAGAAAAATCTAAGTTTTAATGTTCAGAAGATTTACTATGTTCCAGGAAAAGTTAGTTGAAACAACACAGTTAAGTTTGGAAGATGTTTTTAATTTCTCAGAGAAAAGGAAGTTCATGCCAGCATCTTGGCAGAAAAAAATAGGTTATCAGCAAAGGAAGAGAAAAATCAGGCTGGCTTTAGACTTCTCTTTAACTTGAAATGGTAAAGATTATGGAGCAACATTTGTAGGGTTTTAAGGATAGAGTAAGGGACATGATTCAAGAACCATACACCAAGAGAATTTGTTGTTCATCTTTCAAGACAACAGAAAGTCATCTTCAGAAAGTAATGACTGAAAATCTAATACTTGCACATCTTTCCAGATAAAGAGTTTTTAAAACTATATTTCCAGTCATCCTAGGGTGAATCAAAATCGAAATTAAAGAATAAGGAAATTGTGGAACAAATGGACCATCAATGAATGATAAAACTAGAGTTAGGACTACATAATCATTATAAATATGATTACAATGTTGAGTTCAAACACCAAAAATCAACATTAAAAAGAAAGTTAAATGATTAACAAAAATCACAATTAATAGGTATTTACATATAGGTGAGTGGAAGTAGAAGAACGTCAAGTTCAAGGGAGAATTAAAGTGTATCGTATCTCTTGCCTAACACGGGGGAGCCAAAGTTACTGTTTTATCGTGACTTTGATCATTAGAGAAATGCATGTTTTTAAAAAACATACAAATATCCACTAGCAAGAATACACAAGAGAATATGCATATATCTTTGAAATGCATTCAGATTATAGAAATAACACTTTTTAACACTTTTAACACTTTTGCAAAAGGCAGAAAAGATGAGTACAGTGCAGTAACATAAAAAAAATCTAAAACATAAAGCAAGATGATAAAAATAAGACCATACACTCAGTTTTGACAAGAAATATTAGTCTTTTAAACTTCCCTCTTAAAAAGGCAAAGAGATGGAAATTTTTAAAAATAGAAGTTAGCTATGTGCTGCATGTAAAAGATAAACCTAAAATACAGCAACACAAAGGTTAAAAATATGGGTATACATAAAGTTATTCCACAAAACCACAAAAGAAACCAAAGGTGACTGTATAAATAACAGATTAAAAAGAATTTAAGGCAAAGAAATATCAACCAGGATAAAAAACATAATTTTATGTGAACAAATGCTACAATCTGTAATGAAACATACTACTTATTAATCTTTATGTGTAAAATAAAAAAAATAAATTAATAGAAGCTTTATCATAATAGGCAACTAATATATCACTTATCTATGACATATCAAGAATTTATACCTATATGTGCATATACACCTAGAAATGTTGTTCTCTGAAAGAAACTCTCTTGTTTTAAACATTCATGGATGATTTACTGAAATTGATTATATAAACTAGTCCACCAAGAAATCTCAATAAATTTCAAAAAGTAGAAATAATTCAGTCCACATTTCTTGACGACAGTGTAAGAAACTATAATTAAAAACATAAGCTTAAGAAACTTCAACAATTTGAAACCAAAAATCTTCTTCTAAATAATTATTAGGTCAAAGTGGTAGTCAACATATAATCAAATATACAAGTTTGTTTAGAAAACGAGAACAATATTTATCAAATCTTATACGCTTTGCCTAAGTTCTTCTTTAGAAGTAATTTCATAGCTCTATTTTTTATTTTAAAAGGAAAGAAATCAATTAAATCATACAAATGAAAAGTTTAAAAAGATACATGTACATCATGCCCAAGTCCAAAAGTAACCATTTAGAAAATATAATGAGAAATCATAATCAGAAAGGATACTATTCACAATGGCAATGAAAAAGACACCACAGACTATCCATATGAATAAAACAAAATTTTGAGACATTTAAGAACATTTGAAAGAAGTATACTATGTTCCTGATAGGGAGACTAAATATTATAAAAATATGGATTAGTTCCCAACTTATTTTACCTTTAATTATTGACATACTGGTAAATATCTTACAGCTGGTTCTTCAAAAACATGTATGCATATAAATGTACATATGTTTACTGTAAATTTGTACATCTTACTATTTTCTTAAATACATTTTTTAATTTAATTTTATTTATTTTTGGCTGCATTGGGTCTTCGTTGCGGTGCATAGGCTTATTGCAGTGGCTTCTCTTATTGCAGAGCACGGACTCTAGGTGCACAGGCTTCAGTAGTTGTAGCACGTGGGCCCAGTAGCTGTGGCTCGTGGGCTCTAGAGCGCAGGCTCAGTAGTTGTGGCTCACGGGCTTAGTTGCTCCGCGGCATGTGGGATGTTCCTGGACCAGGGCTGGAACCCGTGTCCCCTGCATTGGCAGGCGGATTCTTACCCACTGCGTGACCAGGGAAGCCCACATCTTACTATTTTACATTAACTATTTTACATATATACAAGATGTACAGCACCCAAATTACAAATAATAACATACACAGTAGTGTTTATTGCTAATTTCATATAGTCAGTTGATTCTCACACAAGGTTTTCATCCATTGACTTTTGCCAAACTCATAAATATAGCTAGTACTTTTGTCTTCTCCTTTGTGCACACAAAGGAAAAATAAAATTGTTCACTCTGATGCATTTCTTTTCTTTAAACAAAAAATAAAAAAAAAGTTCAACAGCTTGAGGAACGGGTATAATTCCAATAGAAATATTTTTATTTATGTTAATGGGTAAGACAAAAGTAAAACCACAAAGATTTATGTCCAGATCTCACTCATCCATCAGTGACGTGACAGTTTTCAAGTACTGAGAAGATATTTCCTCAACTGTTTTGTGCTAAAATCGTAGTGTTGCAGGTACAGACATGACATACTTTTTTTCAGTAGTTTTTATTGAAGTATAGTTGATTTACAATGTTGTGTTAATTTCTGCTGTACGGCAAAATGATTCGCTTATACATATATATACATTCTTTGTTAATATTATTTTCTATTATGGTTTATTATAGGATATTGAATATACTTCTCTGTGCTCTACAGTAGGACCTGGTTGCTTTTCCATTCTATACATAAAAGCTTACCTCTGGGGCTTCCCTGGTGGCGCAGTGGTTGCGAGTCCGCCTGCCGATGTAGGGGACACGGGTTCGTGCCCCGGTCCGGGAAGATCCCACATGCCGCGGAGTGGATAGGCCTGTGACCCATGGCCGCTGGGCCTGCGCGTCCGGAGCCTGTGCTCCGCAACGGGAGAGGCCGCAACGGTGGGAGGCCCGCGTACCGCAAAAAAAAAAAAAAAAAAAAAAAAAGCTTACCTCTGCTCACCCCAACCTCCCACTCCATCCTTCCCCCAACCCCCTGCCCCCTTGGCAACCACAACTCTGTTCTCTATGTCCGTGATTCTGTTTCTGTTTCATAGATAGGTTCATTTGTGTCATATTTTAGATTCCACATATAAGTGATATCATATGGTATTTGTCTTTCTCTTTCTGACTTACTTCACTTAGTATGATCATCTCTGGTTGCATCCATGTTGCTGCAAATGGCTTTATTTCATTCCGTTTTATGGCTGAGTAGTATTACGTTGTATTATGTATCTTCTTTAACCATTCGTCTGTCAATGGACATTTAGGTCGTTTCCATGTCTTGGCTATTGTGAATACTGCTGCTATAAAATAGCGATGCATGTATTTTTTGAATTATAGTTTTCTCTGACTATATGCCCAGGAATGGGATTGTTGGATCATATGGTAATTCTATTTTTAGTTTTCTGAGGAACTTCCATAATGTTTTCCACAGTGGCTGCACCAACTTACACTCTCACCAGCAGTGTAGGAGGGTTCCCTTCTCTCCACACCCTCTCCAGCGTTTGTTATTTGTAGACTTTTTAATGATGACCATGCTGACTGGTGTGAGATGATACCTCGTTGTAGCTTATTTTTTTTAATTGTTGACTTCTGATAGTTACCTTTTTAAAAAATTTTTATTTATTTATTTATTTATCTATTTTTGGCTGTGTGGTGTCTTCATTTCTGTGCATGGGCTTTCTCTAGTTGTGGCAAGCGGGGGCCACTCTTCATCGCGGTGCGTGGGCCTCTCACTGTTGCGGCCTCTCTTGTTGTGGAGCACAGGCTCCAGATGCGCAGGCTCAATAGTTGTGGCTCACGGGCCTAGTTGCCCCGCGGCATGTGGGATCTTCCCAGACCAGGGCTCGAACCCGTGTCCCCTGCATTGGCAGGCAGATTCTCAACCACTGCGCCACCAGGGAAGCACTCATTGTAGTTTTGATTTGCATTTCTGTAATAATTAGTGATGTTGAGCACCTTTTCATGTGCCTATTGGCCATCTGTATTTCTTCTTTGGAGAAATGTGTATTTAGGTCTTCTGCCCGTTTTGGGATTCGGTTGTTTGTTTTTTTTGTTGTTGACTTGTATGAGCTGTTTGTATATTTTGGAAACTAAGCCCTTGTCGGTCACATCGTTTGCAAATATTTTCTCCCATTCTGTAGGTTGCAGACACGACACACTTCTAATCTGCTATCTTGTCTTCTCCAGTCTAAACAATCAACAAAAAAATAAATCAAACCCTAATTTGTATCATATGGCATTTTTCATGGTACGGAGCACTCCCATGTTGGCTGGTTCTGAGCTACCAATGAGAGGTCACTGAACATGGAGTTGGGAAGAGATGCACAGTGCTGTAATATTTTAACCATACAGATACAATGGACATAACCTCTAGAACATAGAGAATAGTAACATGTACAAAAACATTAGAAGGTGATGAGTTTTTAGTATGTACTACCTATATAAAAATTTTAGAGATATAAAGAGGTATCACACATCACTTAAGAAAAGTTTTATTCAATAAATGATGCTGGAATAATTGGTTAGTTATTTAACAACTTTTTTTTTAATTGCTGAAGTATAGTTAATTTACAATGTGTTAGTTTCGGTGTACAGCAAAGTGATTCAGTTATACATACCAGTATACATATATATATTCTTTTTCAGATTCTTTTCCATTATAGGTTATCACAAGATATTGAATAGGGTTCCCTGTGCTATACAGTAGGTCCTTGTTGTTCATCTGTTTTATATATAGTAGTGTGTGTATGTTAATCCCAAACTCGTAATTTATCTCTCCCCCTCCCCTGCCCTGCCCCGCTATCCCCAAGAGTTTAACAACTCTTGATGTGAAAAAAAAATATTCTTAGCTCATGGACTGCACAAAAACAGGCTTTGGGCTGCACAAGTCATAGTTTGATGAACCTGTTAGATCACTGCTTCATTTATCTACCAGAATTAATTCTAGGTTGATTATAAATTTAAATAAAAACAAATCATATAAGAAAAAAAATAAATGTATATCAAATGCCTGGAAGGAGGAAAACCCTCTGTTTTTTAAAAGACTCGAGAAATTTCAAAGGAAATGTTTGATAGATTTGACTGACTAGAATATGGAAAGTCAATTAATGAGATAAAGCAAATATGTTACCACCTTTTTTTAGTCTTGCATATTTCCAGAAAATGGTTAGAGAGAAAAGATAAGGAAAATTACCACCTATAATTTTCTCTGTTTAAGCTTCTCTAAATGCCTCACTGTTATTTTTCGAAGGGTCTCAAAAAAGTTACATTCTCAAAAATGGTTCATTCTTTCACAGTAGTTTGAAAACTGTTTTGAATCTCTCCCAATATGAGCATATACTCTTCCTGATTAGTCTTTCCTTGGTGAAAATAAAGAATAATTGAATGACAAATTTTTGATAAAATTGAATATTCTGTCAACTCTTAGTGATGTCTTATATTCTTTCCCTTCTTCTCCAAAGAAGTGCTGGCTTGTCAACAGTCCATAGATCAAAAAAAACGCAAGCATCAGGTTTCCTGGAGGTGATGGGGGTCCCAACAGGTAACCAGAGCATGGCAACAGGGAACCTGGCTCTGCAGTGCTCAGGGTCTAAGAAGGCAGGATATTGGGGTCCTGTTGTAGAGAAGTCCAAACACTGGACTGGGATTGATGGGCCAGGCTCCAAAGCCCAGGAACGAGGACCAGAAAGAGATAGGCAGAGCCTAACTCAACCTACTGGGCAAACTGCTACAAGAGTGACCCCCAAATACCGGCCAAGGCAAGGCTAAGGAGGGAGAGGTTAGGCACTAGCTTGGGGACTTGAAAGCAGTCCTGTTATCAGAATAGGGGTACCAAGGTGGTGGGGTGTTAGTAAAAGGATCACTGCCTTTGGGGAATACTAGAGCAAGTCAGAGCCTAGAGGAGCATAACTATTTTCAGTGTAATACAGATGACACAAGCATTACCTCGGCAGGAGTCGCATCGTCCTGTTGGTGATAGTTGTGTTAGATAGATTGAGATACAGGACTCCAGGACAGCTCTCAGAGATGTATCTCATTGATTCATCCTGCATAAAAACACAGGGAAGAATCTTATCAAAGTCTAACAGGCTTTGCTCTTTCCCCATTATCTCTCTAGTATCTCACTCCCTGCTCCAAAAAAGTATATGCAAGTCTTGGTCTCTTCATAGTCTTTGTTATCATTTATAAATCAAATTAAGTAGGGCTTCCCTGGTGACACCGTGGTGGAGAGTCCGCCTGCCGATGCAGGGGACACGGGTTCGTGCCCCGGTCCGGGAAGATCCCACATGCCGTGGAGCGGCTGGGCCCGTGAGCCATGGCCGCTGAGCCTGTGCGTCCGGAGCCTGTGCTCCACAGGGAGAGGCCACAACAGTGAGAGGCCCGCGTACCGCAAAAAAAAAAAATTAAGTAGAAGGTGATGGCTTTGCTTGAAGGTTCATTACTCCCTCCCGTTCCCTTTCTTTGGAAATAAAGTCCCATTGCATCACAATGACACTTCATTAAAATCTGAACCCTTGCCAGTTCAACCCTTTAAGCTCGTGCCAAAGTGTCAAACACTACTGACTGGTTAGATACATGAAAATGATTAAAAATGGATCCATTTTTAAATTTACTAAAATCATTCTGAAAGACAGGATGAAACTCTTTCAACTGGACTTCATTAAAAAGTGAGTCCATATTTATACATGTATATTTATACAGAGGTGTGTGTGTGTGATTGTTTCTGTGGTTCTGTTACTGAAGATATTAAAACAGCTAAACAGACTTGCACCAAATTTATGGTAAGTTTGAGATGTCCTGAAGTAAAATATAGGCTGCATACATGTTGGACATGAAATTCAATGCAGAGGGTACTGTAGCGGAGAATATCAAAGATTCAGGGAACCCTCTCCCAGGGAGTTGAAATCTAGTACAAGAGAACAGTATGACTGCAACATGAGAAAGACAGAAAAACAGAGAGTGATTTCAAGCATGAGCCCTAAATTGACATTTACAAGACAGATGTGTTTCAAGCTTTGATTGCAATGGTGTGCTTCTTGTATTGGTAACTATTTATAAAATGTTCTAGAATGAGTAGCAGCGGGTTTGTATTTATTTAATGATTTATGGTTATTTAATGATTTATGAGTCTCCCCAGGAACACTGAAGAAGTCTGCTAGTTTTAAATATTTGTGGTACATTGTCCTGGAAGAATAAGCCTTTGCAGGAAGAGGGAAACTGGCACTAGGCTAGGAGATGAGGTTCGGGGAAGAGTTCTGCATGGTCAATATGGCTTCCCCGAACTCCACTAAGGATGGCAAAGGTTTACTTACAGCAGGCCCATCAATGCCTAACATTCTGTTCCTAGCTACTTCCTGGAATCATGAATATTAAAATAACAAAATCCTGTAGGTCAGAGCATCTTGCACATGGGATAAGAATTGGTTGATTTACAGGGGAAGCAAACCGCACCTTAAAGAGAACACAAGGGTTTTTTTTAAGTTGTAAAACTGTAGTTCTGTTGTCTAAAGGTTCTATGTGCCAATGACGCATGAGAACAAGTGCAGGGCTTTCAATAAACACTGTACTCTTGCCACTGCATTCAAGATACCAGCAATTTTTCTAGACACTCCACCACCAAAATGTAGGATTTGGATATACATGTACAGATTAAAAAGTATACAGTACACTTTTTCCCAGCAGGAATGGAGAGAACAAACATAATGTGTGGCATTATAGTTCAATACAAAGAATCTATCTTCAAAAATGTTCATGGTGTCAATCAACCGTCAAAGTGATTGTGCACCTGGTGGAAGACACCAGCAAAACTGCAAATGAAATGGGACAAGGAGGAAGATAGAAAGCTGGTTTACACCCTAGAGAGGTGGCCACACAGATGAAAATATATGGGAGCCAGCAAGAGGAAGATGAAGTAGGCATTATGTAACATAGAATAATCTGATTTTCCCTTTGAGATGAGGAGGAAGTTCAAAGGAATTTTGTTCTCAATATTTAAAAGAACTCAAATTTCAATCCCCAAATGTTTGAGCACATAAATGCAAAAATTGTTTCAGTGTCTACATTGCAGGATGGTCCATGAATTTGTCCATGATGCACTCAAAATCTTTCCAGATGTAATATATCCATAAGGCAAGCTTCTTAGAAATCAGAGCTTTTTGAATGAATGTTACTCAACTCCTTAAATGTAAGCCTGTCTCTCAGTCTTTGTCTCAAAGGGAAAGACAATAGTAAAATGTAGCTGGATAAAGTTATCAGCCCTGTACATTATTAAACTCTAAAACTGGAAAAGACTTTGATGTTCACAAATTCAACACAGATGGAATTCTTTTGACTTTCCTATTAGAAAGCCAAATTAAAGAATATGATCTTTTATTCAAGTGAGAACTAAAGCTCCCTGAGAGCAAGAACTGAAACTTAATTCATCTTAAATTCCCTATAAAACCTCTATTTTATAACATGTAAGTTCCCTATATATCTTTATATATAAAGATAAATATATCTTTAACATAGTAGGTGCTAAAAATATCCACAGAAAGAATGAAATCGAGTAGAAATCTGAAAGAAAGAACTGTTAATGATGAGTCTGGGTAGGTAGCAAGGAAGAGCCAATTCACAAAGTCTTTCCACCTGTGCCGAGGGGCATGGACTTCATCCTGGAGCTGGTGCTTAATGAGGAGGGGGAAGCAATCAGGCTGTTCATTCTTTTCCCTCCTCTCTCCAAGCAAAGAGCACAGCTGGAGCAAAGGCAAAACAGCAAGAGGAGCTTGGTGCATGCAGGAAAGAAAGCATAGCAGCTTGTGGCTGCTGAAACTTAATGTGCATGTAGGATTTATAAGAAGATGAGGCTGGAAAGGGAGGCAGAGACAAGACGACCGAGGGTCTCCAAGGTACAGTAATGTTAAAGAGCTTTGTCTCTATCCAATAGTGTAGATGATAAGTGTGTGTATAAATGATGGCAGATGGTGGTGAAGTGGTCAGATCTGCCTTTAAGAAGGAATATTCTGCGTCCACAGGGTGTAAGACAGATTGGAAGTAGAGGAAAGCCTGGAGACAGGGACCAGGAAGGAGTTGGCTAGAGTTACATATTCATTTCCATCTTCTTTGGCGCCACAGTTGATAGCCATGAAGACTTATAAATTGAGCCTATTGTCTCTGCTGGGGCCCAATTTTTTCTGTCTCATGCACACATGGCCTTAAACATAAATATAGTTCATTTTTGTCTAATTGTTGAATAGTTTCCACTTTCCAGAGACTCCAACCTTGGACATATCTACAGGAATAATAAGAGCATTACATAAGTTGGATAAAATTTCTTGCCAGTGTCTAACATAGTTTGCTTTTCTCCATATTTAATCCTAAATGAGCACACAGGCATGTATTTTGGCAGAATCTCTGTGTATTAGTGCTCCAGTGGAGCAAGTCTGAATCTATATAAACAACAGTAAAATAAGCTTCTTATACTCACCGTGAGCATTGGACAGTCAGAAACATTCAGCTCTTGCAAGTTTCTACAGAGGCCTAAATCAAACAAGTTACACATTATTAAACACCATATTACAAATGTTTAAAGTTTTTCCATCCTACATTCACTGCTGTGTATTCATCAGAAAACAAACAAAAACCCTGGCAAATAACTTGTTCCAAGTATATGGGTTCCTTTCCCCCCCCAAAAATGATTTATTTTGGCTTTAAAATTAAAAAGTATGCACATGTTTATTATTGTTTGAGGATTAAAGAAGGAAGGAGGAAAGAGAAAACTACTATTTTGGGAAGAAACTGTATATACTTAGAGCTTTCAGCTTTGAAGCACTTGAAGAAAACCAGTCTGCTTTTTTGTGGCATGACTTTTTTGTTAATTTGGGGGATTTTGTTTCCTTTTAACATTCAGACATACAAAAGAGTTGAGAGAATTGAAGAATTGTACAGTGAATGTACCCATCACCCACCCATATTCTACAATTTATATTCTACTATATTTGCTTTATCACATATCCACCTGCACATCCATCTCTCTGTCCCTCAATCCATCTTAATTTTTTATGCATTTTAAAGTTGCAGACATCAGCACACTTCTTCCCCACAAATAATTAAGCATGAATATCATGAATATCATCATGCATAGTAATTAACAAAATATTTCTATTTTAGGTTAGATTTACATACAGTTTACAACGAGTTGCAGATTGAGATGTGGAGAGTCAGAAAGGTCAAGTGCCTGATTAGTTCTGGAACCAGAGACACCTGCACAGCTTGTGATCTGGCAGGGGAAACAAGACTTGTGTTATACAATCAGCTCTCTGGGTCTAGACTAACAGTAAGTAAAACTCCAAATCTGAGACAGAAGAGAAGCAGTGAGGGGAGGGGACACAAAACAGTGAATGGGAGGAATGCTTGGGGCAAAGAAGGGGAAAGGCATTCTAGATGGAGGAGACCTGTACAAGCAGGAAACTCCAGGTAAGGGGGTGATCCTGGCATTCACACGGTTACAATGAATAGGAAACACATCTGCCAGTTATAACCAAAGAGCCCCACAACAATAACAACAGAAATGTTATTAATTATAAATCCATTTTGAATATTTCTGTCTCTGCCAAGAATGAGCTATGTCCTAAGTAATAAGTGCAAACCAAAACCAATTTCAGAATTTTAAAGATGAAAACAATTCTTAAAAATGTACAGCTCTTGACAGCAAAGGAAACCATAAACAAGACAAAAAGACAACCCTCAGAATGGGAGAAAATATTTGCAAACAAAGCAACTGACAAAGGATTAATCTCCAAAATATACACGCAGCAGCAGCTCATAGAGCTCCATATCAAAAAAACAAACAACCCAATCCAAAAATGGGCAGAAGACCTAAATAGACATTTCTCCAAAGAAGACATACAGATTGCCCACAAACACGTGAAAGGATGCTCAACATCACCAATCATTAGAGAAATGCAAATCAAAACTACATTGAGGTATCACCTCACACTGGTCAGAATGACCATCATCAAAAAATCTACAAACAATAAATGCTGGAGAGGGTGTGGAGAAAAGGGAACCCTCTTGCACTGTTGGTGGGAATGTAAATTGATACAGCCACTATGGAGAACAGTATGGAGGTTACTTAAAAAACTAAAAATAGAACTACCATATGACCCAGCAGTCCCACTACTGGGCATATACCCTGAGAAAACCATAATTCAAAAAGAGTCATGTACCACAATGTTCATTGCAGCACTATTTACAATAGCCAGGACATGGAAGTAACCTAAGTGTCCACCGACAGATGAATGGATAAAGAAGATGTGGCACATATATACAATGGAATATTACTCAGCCATAAAAAGAAACGAAATTGAGTTATTTGTAGTGAGGTGGATGGACCTAGGGTATATCATACAGAGTGAAGTGAGTCAGAAAGAGAAAAACAAATACCGTATGCTAACACATATATATGGAATCTAAAAAAAAGAAAAAAAGGTTCTGAAGCACCTAAGGGCAGGACAGGAATAAAGACACAGACGTAGAGAATGGACTTGAGGACAGCACGGGGAGGGAGGAAGGGTGAGCTGGGACGAAGTGAGAGAGTGGCATGGACATATATACACGACCGAATGTAAAATAGATAGCTAGTGGGAAGCAGCCACATAGCACAGGGAGATCATGTCGGTGCTCTGACCACCTAGAGGGGTGGGATAGGGAGGGTGGGAGGGAGACGCAAGAGGGATAAGATATGGGGATATATGTATATGTATAGCTGATTGACTTTGTGATACAGCAGAAACTAACACACCATTGTAAAGCAATTTTACTCCAATAAAGATGTTAAAAAAAAATGTGCAGCTCTTGGAAGTCATCAGTAATACTTAAGGGAATAATAGATACCAAAAAATATAATAACTAAATTTATGAGATTATTAATATTTTTATAGAGTGGTTACCTGAATTCATGCAATTCAACAAATATTTATCAAGAACCTGCTATGTGCTAGAAACTCTACAGGTGCTGGAAATACAGCAGTGAACAAAACAGAGAAAAATATCTGCCCTTACGAAGTTTACATCCTAGTTGAGGGAGAAGGACAATAAACAAAAGAAGCAAAATATCTGTTTTGACAGATGGTGATACGTGCCCTGGAGAGAAATAAAACCAGAAATGGACTAGAGGGCAAACAGCGAGTGGGAAGGGGTACTACTTTTAAATAGAGCAATCAGAGAAGGTTTTGCTGAGAAGGGGACATTTAAGCCAAGATGTGCAGGAAATGACAAGGACAGTTGCAGTTTACCCTGAGCATTTCTGGAGCCCACATTCGACATGATTGGTGATTGGGAGACAGCAAAGGAAAGAAAAAAATAAGCTCAGGAGAACATTCATTGGAGCCCTACTCTTAATTGCGCATCTCAAAGCTGTAAGGAGAATCCCTTTAATTTCTTGAATCCAGTTTCAGTTTTCATAACGCTAAGTCCTAACAGTGTGGAGTACTTCCCCTGGATCAGGCACTGCGAAGGGTCTGATGCACATGAGCCTGTTTCATCTTCCCAGCAATACTAGAGGTATCCTCAGTCCCACTTTACAGATGCTGGAGATGAGGTTAAATAATTAGCCTGAGGTCACACAGTTCAGCAAGTAGAAGAGTCTTGATTCACACTCAGGGCCCAAACATTTAGCCACTAAACCAGGCAAGTAGGAGGGTGTGGAGCCTTCTACAGCACTCTTCTCTACCACTCTTCTGCATGTGCCTTTATTAACGGAATGCCTTTGCTTAAAAATAAAAGTAACTTGAAAACGTGCACTTATTTGTCAATTGAGGTGCTCACAATGGTCTCAATATTTTTTCCTCCTGCAATCTAGGGACTCCACTGTACCTCAGCTGGGTCTCATGGTTCCTGAACTGCGTTAGTTAGGATTACCCAAACGTGGATTTCAAAGGAATACTTTCATTGTTCCATCTGTCACACCAAGTAATTGGGGCCAGCTGGATGTCAGGATGCGCGTGGTTACCATCTTAATCCTGCTCTTCTTTTGTAAAGCCGCTGAGCGCAAAGGAAGCCCTGGGGGTGCGAAAAACCGAGTGAATCACAGCCGGGCTGGTGGGAGCCGGAAAGGCTCCAGCCTGGTCAAACGCTATGCTCCAGGCCTCCCCTGTGAAGTGTACACATACCTTCATGAGAAATACTTAGATTGTCAAGAGAGAAAACAAGTTTATGTGCTGCCGGGCTGGCCTCAGGATTTACTGCACATGCTGTTAGCAAGAAACAAAATCCGCATACTGAAGAACAACATGTTTTCCAAGTTTAAAAAGCTGAAAAGCTTGGATTTGCAACAGAATGAGATCTCCAAAATTGAGAGTGAGGCTTTCTTTGGTTTAAATAAACTTACCACTCTCTTACTGCAGCACAACCAGATCAAAGTCTTGACAGAGGAAGTGTTCATTTACACACCTCTCCTGAGCTACCTGCGTCTTTATGACAATCCCTGGCATTGTACTTGTGAGATGGAAACGCTTATTTCAATGTTGCAGATTCCAAGGAACCGGAATTTGGGGAACTACGCCAAGTGTGAAAGCCCACAAGGACTAAAAAATAAAAAACTGAGACAGATAAAATCTGAACAGTTATGTAATGAAGGAGAAAAGGAACATTTGGATCCGAGACCCCAAGTGTCAGGGAAACCCCCAGTCATCAAGCCCGAGGTGGACTCTTCTCTTTGCCACAACTACGTGTTTCCCATACGAACACTGGACTGCAAAAGAAAAGGTTTGTAAGTTTCTTACTTTTTCATTTTCATGGATGATTAAAAATGCTTTTTGAATCTTAGGAATCTCTGCATCCCACCATGACTTAGAATTTTGGGAGCATTTCCACCAGAAATCTTTCCCCAATGACAATGGAATTTACTCCGAGCTCAAGGTGGTTAGTGATTTGGGGAACATTAGAGGAGGGTAGGAGGTATGCTCAGGAGGGGCAGCCATTTGGGTCCTACTTTTATTTGCTCATCGCAAGCTGTGGCTGTAAGAAATTTCTTTAGTCTTAAATCCAATGTAATTTAACTTATGTAGGTAAACCAGTGGGTATGAAATCAAGTGCCAGTGTGCTGTCCGTATAACCTGATTTACACCAGTTAAATTCAAAACATGGTGTGCATCTGTGGGAAGATAGTAACCTTAAGGAAAACCATGTGCAGAGCAGGACAGGTGAGAACACCACGAGAAGGAAGCCAAGTGGGCTGTAGTGATGGTGTGTCTGTAGTTCTTATAATTTAGTCTCAAGGTTTTCAAAAACACTTGCTACCATCCTGTATCTTAATTGTTCCCAAATTATCCAAAATAAAACATAAGAATATTGAAAAAAAACTAAGTTGAAAGTATCAATCCAAGAACTGTGAGACTAAGAATAGCTTTCTAGAATATTACTTACTTTCTGCAAATCATTACTGGCTTTTACATCACACACAATCTTGGGCTAGTAGTGTGCAGGATTTGTGCATACAGGACAAATTCATGAAATAAGAAAACAGATGGGAGATTTCAGTAAGGCTCTTGACACGTGAAGACATTCTCAAAGTGTGGTCTGGGCACCGCTAATCTACCCTAGGACAACAAGGCATTTGAGTGTCTGTTTCATTTCTGGCATGGGTTAATAACTTATATGTAATATTAAATTAAAGCCAGATGTCATTGAATTAGGGTCATATAGAGCATAGTATCATTCCTTCCAGTTATTTTAGGAGGGTTTGTTTTAAGAACAGAAAGAGGAACATGGAGACTGGCTTCTCTCAAGGAAACCCTAGGCAGGAATAAATTTGTTCATTTATCAGCGAAGCATGCTCAAGACTTGCTCCCTCTCTCTGACTGTGGAAGGTGGCACCTGGTTAGATCACACCACGACTACATGACACCAGAAGGTTTGCTTACGATGACACTCTGTGAATTGTATATCGTTGATGCTACAGTAGAGCAATTACAGTATCATAACCTGGGAGATTCCGTTATGGGATCCTCTGAGTTTGAGAGAAAGTGCTCATTAATTGAGAACCTACTATGCTCCAGGTATTCCACACACATGCTGTCTACAGCTGCCAGCAAGGTAGTATTGATAGTATCCCCATCTACAGTTGAGGAAAATGAGGCTAAGGGAGGTTCAGTCACTTGCTCAAGGTCTCACAGGTAAGCAGCAAAACTAAGATTTGAAACTTGGTCCACCTGAGCCTGCTGGCATCCAGAATTAATCTAACCATGTTCAAACAAGCAGCTGGAACAAGGAAAGCATTAAAGAGTTGCAGAAAAGTCAGTACATGAAGTTTCTCTGTAGCCAGACTGGGTGGAATTTCCCTAACACGGTTAACGGTGGGTACTTGGTGCTTCATGCCAAAGGGCATGTTTTACTAGGATTTCCTTTGTGATGCTTAAACACTTGAATTATATATTTTAAAAACTAATACAAAGCTCCTATTCCTAGACTTGAGTTAGAAAAACTACTTGATATCGCTAAGGTTCTATCCTCAAGCTAAAGTTAATTTGCACTTGCTGCATCAGGTAACAAAGAGAAAATAGTAGAGTTAAGCTCATTAATTATCTGAGAAAAATGCTATTAACACAAAATTGAAGATTTCTACAGCTATGCCACACTGTAATTTAAGAAAAGATAACACAGTAGGAAATAGCTTTCTTTTTTACTGCTTTTCTCCTCTTTGGCCATTCCCTCTCCAGTGAGCCTATTTCTGCCTTTGTCTTTTTTTCCATGATATTTTTCTCTTTTTTCTTGGCAAAAATCAACTTATAAGAATACAAATATATATTTTATTGCTTTCCTTCCTCAAGTTACTGTTGTCTACACACAACCTTCCAGATATGCCCCATAAATTCATTCCTCATGCTTTAAAAACACATGATTTACTGGGAAATGGTATAAATAAAGTTTATATGACATGCACAGTTAGTACATCTATACTAACACTAAAGGACAACTCAAGTTCCTCCACTTGTTAATGACGACGTAAATCAGAGCCTATACTTTTTAGATTATAAAATGAAGGGTAGTTGTGTCTTTTAGTATCATCAATATAAATCACTCTCACTATGGTTGATATCAGTCTATTGATTCAGCTGATAATTTACTTTTCATTTTTTGATATATTGTTGATTCCCATAAGTTTAAAGTCAAAGGTCTTCTCTATTAAATTCCCTTTGGTACTGCCTGGCACAGGGCCATGTTCTTTAGATTGATGATAATAATTGAGCTGCTTTCTTTGCTCTTACAAAGCAGTAATTTAAGCAACTTTTAAACATAAAAATACATAGAAGTTAAAAATCATGGCTGGAATTCAAATATGACACTGAATTTTATCCATTATAGTTTTCCTTATCCCATTCTATAACTAGATAATAAATGTCAAATACTGAGAATAAATGTTCAGCACTGTTCATCTCTAACTCCCTGCCAGAGGGTAGTAATACTTTTGATTGTGCTCACACGTTGGACACTATGGAGGATCCAAAGAAGCCTAAAACATGCCATCAAGAGTGGAACTAGCAGTGATATTCATGAGAGCTGCCATCTAAATGCTCTGTGTGCCTAAGACATAGCAGTTTCATACATTGTCATTTACTCCTCAGAACCTTAAAAGAAATACTAGTATTCTCCTCATTTTAGGAAGGAAGAAGTTGAGGAGTAGAGAAGTTAGGTTGCCCTTTGAAGATCACATAGGCAATCCCTAAGCAGTTCCCAAGCCATTGGCCACCATGCACTGTCCTCTCTTCCTTCAAGATTCTGGTTATGCCTATTAACCAAGAAGAATATATAAGAGCCTTCTGGGTGCTTCCTTCCAGTATTGAACCCTCCTCTTAGGCTCTGTACAATTCATCATGTACATGATCACACTCAAGGAAGCCAAATACAGATTCCCTTAACTCGGGAATTAGTTGTGCCTTTCCCAGCTGACAGATGATGAGTCAGATGGTGTGTGTAGGGTACCTAATACATGCCAATTTGACCACATAGACCTCAGAGATCACTATTTTTGACTTAAACATCTGACAGCAAGAGAAGGAAACAATAGCTTTATTCACTGGGTGACAGGCACTTTGCCAACAAAACTTAGTCTTTCAAAGGGAATAGATGTGAGATTAGTTGAAAGCCATGTTTATGCCATATTGAGATGGATGGATTTGCCAAAAATACATGAGAGAGTTTTAAAACTGCTTTTTAGCTTCACATTTACCAGAATAATTTACCATTTTAAGGATTTATTTTACTTCTAAGATTAGGGCTGGGGAGAATTATGACCATAAATTGCTCCCAGCTGCCTCTGAAGATAATTTCACCATTAGTTTGAACACTAATTAAGAATCTTTTATTTGCAATACACAGGGCCATTTATATCTCTTTACCTACCACTACCAAGCCTTCAGAGTAGTTCTGACATTGCTGACAATCAAGGTAGCCTACTAAATGAGAAATTACATGGAAAAAATTTCCCAACTTCCTCCTCAAAATCAGCAAGGTTTGGTTGGGGGAGAGGCAGTGCTTGTCAGGGGTGATAATCAAGTAAATACGATATTTGTTGAAGGTTTACCAAAAATCTCAGCAGCAAATAACCATGTGGTGCCTGGTCTAGAAATGGGGGCATTGACCAAATTTGACTTCTGGTCTGGGGAAATTTGTATTTGTGTAATATTTATCAAAGACAAACCTACTTCACATCAACATTTGCACTTCTCATTCAAGTTTAAGGTTAAAAACTAAAGAACCGTTTTTACTCATCAATACAACAAATAAGATTTTTCCATGTTTTTCTAAGCCTACTAGTAAAGGCTTTGATTTGCATTTCCTGGTATTACTTGTGGATCCTATTTTTACTCAAGTCTGCTGGTAACAATGCCAAAGTTGATTCTGCAGTTCATATTCCTCTTCCACAGGTCTGCCACATTGCTTAAGCTGGGTTTCAGGGTGTTCTCATAAGCATTTTTTCCTACCCATTTATTTGTGGTTAACCCACTTTAGCTTGTCCTACAGTGGTTGCTTGGGAGGTCTCTGTCATTCACCCTCATGTGCAGCCCAGCAGATGTGGGTTCAGCAAGCAAGTACTGATAAATAGGCTGTTTTCCAGGACCTAGGAGATACTAACTCTGGTGGCAAGCAAGACCTACAGCCCTTAATGGCTTTGTAGGACCTTGGTGAGGACTTGGGCTTTTATTCATAGTGAGATGAGAAGCAAAGGGTTCTGCCATCTGGAGGATGGCAAGCCATCTGGTAAAATGACAGGATCTCACATGTTTTAACATGATCACCTGGGCTTAGGACAATATTGGGATAATCCAGATAAGAGGTGATGGTGGCTTGGACCAATGTGGTAGCAGTGAAGGAAGAGAGGAGAGGTGGGATCCTGGGTATTTTGAAATAAAACTCTATTCCTTTTTTAAAAATCTTCTAAGAAAATGCCACAGCCATTCTCAATAATTATTCCAAATGCTAAATGTCAAGAAATTATTTCTTCTGCCTGTCCTCAAGTGTCTCTGTGGTTTTCAGTTTTTCCTGGGATATCCATCTCCTTGTTTACATGTAGTGCCCAAGAGAGAATATAGATCTCCAGTCAGGGTCTTGCTGGTCCTAAAGGGAGGATTACCTCAGCGTTGCAATATTATAATAAGTTCAAGTCTTAAAACCTTTCACCTTTCTATATGTTGGCAGACACAACTCTAGGTCAAACAAAACAATGTCTTATCAGAGGGTGGAAATAAAATCAATCCAAATTGTCGAAGCATTTTTATTACAAGAGGGCTCAATATTCCTGAATCATTAAACTCAACACATTTAATGAGCTCATTATTTCCCATATGTTAGTTAGATAACTTTGTTGCTGCCTAAGAAACTACCCCAAAACTTTGTGGCTTAAAACAACACACTTTATTATCTCACAGTTTCTGTAGGTCAGGAAACCAGACATGGGTTAGCTGGGTCCTCTACTTGAGGATCTCTCTCACAAGGCTGCAATTAGATGTGGTTTCACCTGAAGGCTCAACTGGAAAAATATCCTCTTCCAAGCTCATATGACTGCTGGTAGGATTCAGTTCCTCAAGGACTGTTGGACTGAGGGCCTGAGTTCCTTGCTGGTTGTTGGCCAGAGGCCAACCTTAATTACTTGCCATGTGAGCCTCTCCAGAATGGCAACTTGCTTCATCAAAGCCAGCAAAAGAGAGTCTGCTAGCCAGACAAAAGTCACAATTTCTTATAACCTAATTATGGAAGTGAGCTCCTATCATATTTGCTGCATTCTATTATTAGAAGCAAGTCACTAGGTTCAGCCCATACTTAAGGGGAAGAGTTTATACAAGGGCATGAATATCAGTAGAGGAGATTGTTGGATGACATTTTAGAAGCTGGCTGCCACATACCACTTATTTATTTAATGATATATTAGGCACTGTTCTAAACTTCTCTCAGGAAGCTTCCATGGCAAGGAGGGTGCAAAAATGAAAAAAATCAGTAAGATGTACACTGTGCCTGATGCTGATAACTGCCATTGAGAAAAAGCAGGAAATGGTATTAGCATTGCTGTTGTTGCCTACTTGAAAGCAGGGAGATGTCATTTTAAATACAGAGCCAGAAAGGTCTTATGGCCATTCCAATATATTGACCCCCACCCCAGTTGCTCCCCAATCCCCACTTAACCCTACGTGACAAGCTTGAGGATTCTAAGCAGAAGGAACAGCATAAGTGAAGCAGAAAGGTACCATGAATAGGCAGCAGAGCATAGTTATTAGAAGCATAGTTCTGGGGGCTAGCATGTCTGTGTTTAAATCCTAGAGTGTGTATTAAACGTAAAATAGATAACTAGTGGGAAGCAGCCACATAGCACAGGGAGACCAGCTTGGTGCTTTGTGACCACCTATATGGGTGGGATAGGGAGGGTGGGAGGGAGGGAGATGCAAGAGGGAGGGGATATGGGGACATACGTATATGTATAACTGATTCACTTTGTTATAAAGCAGAAACTAACACATCATTGTAAAGCAATTATACTCCAATAAAGATGTTAAAAAAAAAACCCACTCAAGGCAGAGATACAGCAGCAAAATTGTCAGCTGCTTCCCTTTATACCTGCTGAGCCTGAGTGTTATTAAAAAAAAAAAAAATCCTAGAGAGTGACTATGGGCAAGTTGTGACTCAGTTTCTTCATCTGTAAAATGGGGATAATGTACTTAGCTCATAGGGTTCTTGTCACATAATACTTGTTAGGGCACCTAGAAAAAGTTCTTGTACATAGGTACTAAGATACCAGATCCTATCAAGAAGAAAAAGCAAATTTAACAGTAATAAGTATACCAAAGAAGGAACTACCAATACCATCCCATTAACCATGGATTCTGAGCTGTTAAAAGAAGGGGGGATATAAGACTGAGTCTTTATGAAAGTAAACATACTATGAGTTAAGAAATCATATATACCAGAAGGGGTTTTAAAAAGATATTTGGAAAAAATTATCAGTAAGTCAATTATTCTTTAGCAAAAAGGGAATTATGGATAAATGGATACCACCTTTCATAAACTTACTGTACCTAGTTCAAGGAATTCCTACTTATTCAGAAAGTCTTTGGGTCATGCTGTTTCTCAGGTGTGAACTAATCTGGACATTTTATTTGTTGCTTCTAATTTTCTTTTGTCTGAACAGCTTTGTTTCTCTTCACAGGCTTCACTTGCCCTACTTAAAATTGAATAAAACCTCTTCAGAATATTTTGCTAAAGCTTAAAAGAAAGGGCAAGTATTATGCTAAAATATAAAATAAACACACTTTATAGTATTTTAAAGCATGATTTAAAGACAAATATAAATAGTAAGAGATAAATTAGGTGAAACTTGATTTCCTATTAACCAATGAAAAATAACCGGACTCCTCTTCCAGAGGCTTTTTTGTAGTAGTAGTCATTGTCGTCTCAGCAGTAGTAGTAGTAGTAGCAGCAGCAGCAGCAGTAGTAGTAGTAGTAGTAGTAGTAGTAGTAGTAGTAGTAGTAGTAGTAGTAGTAGTAGTAGTAGTAATAGCAGCAGCACTATTGTTATTACTGTTTTTCCTGAGGAGTCCAGTTACTTCAGTACCTTGGGAAGAGTCAGGGAGGAGTGGTGGAGTATAAATTAAGTCACAAGGATTCAGGGAATAAGTGGGTGATGAGGAAGCAGGGGGAGCAAATGAGGACTATTCTTCCTGCAATTTTAGCATCCAAGGAAAGGAGAAATAAGGTAACAGCCTGAGGGTCATCAAGGTCGAGGGCTTTTTGTTTCTTTCTTAGGATGGCAAGATCTGAGCTTATTTGTTGACAGAAGGAGTCTGAGGAGAGGGATAAAAGGAAGATGCAACAAAGAGGCAATAATTAATAGTGAAAGCTCTTCAAGGAGTGGGAAGGGAATGGGAGGAGATGCAGGTAGAGTGGTTTGATTTGTGGGTTTCATTTTGTTTCAGCTTTCTGTTTTTAAGAGTGTCCCAGGTGATTCTAACAGGCGGCCAGGCTTGAGCCCCACCACCCCGCCTGATGCCCAGCCAGCTGAGCTGCACTGCCTGCTGTCCTGCTCTTGATTTCTTGCCGCCTCTAGGACGTTTCTCAGAACAGTTCAGCAAGGAGTGATATCTGCTCCTCTAAGTGTGATGCACTTGGTTCTCTGGGCTTTGGTGGAATTTAGCATATTCTGAGGCTTGTTCATATAGTAATGTTCTTCGGCTTTAGATGGGATATCCTTTTCCCCTTCAAGAGCTGACTCTTCAGTCACACACGGATAAGAGTGATAGAGCAAATGGGGGCAAGAGGAGAGCTTGATAACCTGAACATTTTAATTTTTTCCAGAGTTGAAGAAAGTTCCAAACAACATCCCTCCAGACATTGTTAAACTTGACTTGTCACACAACAAAATCAACCAGCTTCGACCCAAGGAGTTTGAAGATGCTCATGAGCTAAAGAAATTAAACCTCAGCAGCAACGGCATTCAATTCATAGATCCCGGTAAGTTCCACAGAATAGCCCTTTAAACAGGTGACAGGTGTTCTCTGTTTTTTTATTATGGCAACATTTATAGTAAATACAATTTAGTTTTTAAAAAACTAGTAAGAAGTTTGAATTTAAATTAAACATGATGCTTATAGTAGAACTTGCTTGGCCCTCAGAAATATTTGCCAAACTGCTGCTTTATGAAGTATGTAATAAGCAACAGTTATTCAGTTGGTCCAAATAAAAGAAGTGTTTTGTAGAATATATTTTAAAAATAAGAGTGTATGGCTAGGGCTTCCCTGGGGCACAGTGGTTAAGAATCCACCTGCCAATGCAGGGGACACGGGTTCGAGCCCTGGTCCAGGAAGATCCCACGTGCCGCGGAGCAGCTAAGCCCCTGAACCACAGCTACTGAGCCTGCGCTCTAGAGCCCACACGCAACAACTACTGAAGCCTGCACACCTAGAGCCCATGCTCCGCCACAAGAGAAGGCACCACAATGAGAAGCCCGCATACTGCAACAAAGAGTAGCCCCGGCTCACCACAACTAAAGAAAACCCGCACGCAGCAATGAAGACCCAAAGCAGCCAAAAAAAAAAAAAAAAAATAGGGTATGTGGCTAGTGGTCAATAATATGCTAAACATGTTGTGATTTTTAAAAGGAAATTCAGATCTGGCATTTTCATTGCTTTTCATTAAGTCCAAACTTATTTAAAATAAGGCTTTAACTTGTTTAAAGTAAATTTGATACAATCTGCTAAGCAGAATAAATTAAGCTCATAAAATTAAGATCTAGTGTGCTCATAAATTAAGATAAAATGTGCTTTAAAAAAAAAAAAAGATAAAATGTGCTCAAACTAGAGCCAGATGGATTTTATCTAATCCTAGATCAAGATCAATTCTCTTTTTCATCCTTCAAATCTCTTCTCCCTTTGCTAAGCAAAGCCTCTGACAAAAATGAGCATGGTAAGTTAACTCACTGAATTTTAGAAAGAACTGAGAATTACTGCAATGTTGATCAGATTTGTAACGTACATGATATTTGTGCCTTCGCAGTGCCTTCATAATTTGAAAAGCTCTGTCTTTAAAAATGTGTATTACTACTATTAATAGTACAATGTTAATGTCATAAACATTTTGAGTACAATTGTTTCTTGTTTTCTCAAAGGTAATTTAATACCATTAACAGAACATTAGGATTTTAACATTGTAGAAGTAAAAACTGAAAATGAATATTCTAGAGCTACCAAGGCATATTTTAGTATTAATAACATTTTTAAGTATTAAGAAATCATAATTTTTAAAAATTTTGAAAGGAACAGCAATATGCTACGCTCATACCTTAGCCTGTACAGATAGTGTAAACTTGGGAGTATCTTCAAATTTTGAGATCAAAAGCAATTTTCATTTTACATTGAATAAGAATACTGTAGAGATACTCTTCTCCCAAATGAAGCGGTCATTGTATTAGTGCTCAGGTCAGTCACTGGTAGTCGGTCTCCACAAAGCCAGGCCACAGGGTGAAGAATCTGGAGGTGGAGATCCTCTTTTGCTCAATGAGAACCAAAGAACTGCAAGACAAGCATGCCTGTCTCGGGTCCCTGGGCAAGTGTCTAATTTCCCCCCGGGCTCGCCTGCATGCAGCAACAAAGACCCAACGCAGCCAAAAATAAATAAATAATTTTTTAAAAAAAAAAGAAAAGAGGGCTTCCCTGGTGGTGCAGTGGTTGAGAGTCCGCCTGCCGATGCAGGGGATGCGGGTTCGTGCCCCAGTCCAGGAAGATCCCACATGCCGCGGAGCGGCTGGGCCCGTGACCCATGGCCGCTGAGCCTGCGTGTCCGGAGCCTGTGCCCCGCAACAGGAGAGGCCACAACAGTGAGAGGCCCGCGTACCGCAAAAAAAAAAAAAAAAAAAAAAAGAAAAAATTGTGAGATCATTAACTCACAAAATGTCAGCAAATCTTTGAAAATGCAGTGTCTTCAGAACTATCATTGCAAGGGCTGACCTTTTGCTCCTCCCCAGCCACCTGCTCCCCTCTCCCAATGACCCAAGTCATTGCATTGCAACAAAATAGACTTCTTTTAGGGGGAATTAAGGGTTTTGTCTGAGAACAAATAATATGAAAATAGTTAATGGTATTAGTTTGAGAGCATATTTTTCAAATTCAAAATAAGGGCAATGAGAAAAAGGTCAATGAGAAAATGTTTGAAACAGAAACAAAATATTTGAAATCAGCATTGACCTGTAAATTCTAGAGTACCTGGTCATTTTACATCAACTGAAGTAGGGATAATTTAGGTTTAGATTTCTTTACTCTCAGAGGGAGGAAAAAAGCTTTTTGTTGTCTTATTTTGTGTTATGTGTTTGATATTTGTTTTAATTATCCACCCTCCAGCAGAATTAAATACATATGAATTCAAAGCTGATAGCTACCATAGCTTGCCAAAATACAACCAGATGTCTTCAAAATGTTGATAAAAATTTTTTTGGTTTTGGGCAATACAAGAATATAATTCCTTCCCCCTGGGAAGGAAACTGGGAAACGGCTATTTTCTAGGCATTTTCAGAGTTATATCCCAGAGAGCTGTCAAATCACCCCCAAACACATTTCTCATTTTTTATGCACTTATGTCTTACATTTGAGATATTTTCCTAATTCATGCCTTTTTTGTGGCATCTTTCCAGTGAGTATTAAAAAATGCACATGAGCACAAAGTACATTTTTAGAAAGCTAACTTCAAACTGATTTTTCAAATAAAATATTGTATTCTAGTCAATTTAATCAAGGGCAAAGCTTTGTCTGAGTAAAAACATATTTCAGAATTTTGCATTTAGACACGTATACTGTTAGGGACATATAATTAAAACCGAAGTCTTCACTCAGCACAGAAATCCTCTCCACCATGGTAATAGAGAAAGAAGATGCTTTTATTATTGAATAAGCATTAAACCAGAATGTGATGTACATCACAGGCAATCTGCTAAGAGATTGCAGAAACAGAAAGAAATCTCACCCTTCGTATAGCCAAGCAGATACAACCTAATACATACGTGTTTTCAGGATAAATAATAACTAGTTCTTAAGTAAGAAGACTTTACAGCACCGTTTGTCAAACATTGTTCATTCTAACCTTACTTCGCAAGAGAGTTGGCATCTGTGTTAGCTAATTGGCTTTATCAAGAGGAAAACAAACTTCTATCTTTGTGACAAGAGGTAATTTTGTGACTTGAAAGAAGGCTCCTATCCCCCCACAGAAGCTGGGAGACAGGTGTTATCTCCCTTGATGTTTCCATTTCAAAGAGATGGCTCCCAGGTTCTTAAGAAGGACGATCCTCAGAAAGCTGAAAAAGGCCTCTTTAGTCTTCTAAAGGATATGTACACATTTCAAAGAGAAGAGAAAGTACTTGCAAGTTTTCTAAAGTAAGAACTCTGAGAAAAAGGAGGGGAGGGAAATCTTTTCCTTTATTTTCAATAGAGAGAATTAAGTCTCTTATTTTTAATTTAAATTTGTCCTTATAAGATACAGTGCACTTAACCCAATTACCCAATTGGTTTAATAAATATTTTCTGTTTCTAGCTGCTTTTTTAGGACTCACGCATTTAGAAGAGTTAGATTTATCAAACAACAGTCTGCAAAACTTTGACTATGGAGTATTAGAAGACTTGTATTTTTTGAAACTCTTGTGGCTCAGAGATAACCCTTGGAGATGTGACTACAACATCCACTACCTCTACTACTGGTTAATGCATCACTACAACGTGCACTATAATGGCCTGGAGTGCAAAATGCCCAGAGAATACAAAGGGTGGTTTGTGGGAAAATACGTTCGGAGTTACTATGAAGAATGCCCCAAAGACAAATTACCAGCGTACCCTGAAACATTTGACCAGGATACAGAAGATGATGAATGGGAAAAAATACATAAGGATCACACAGCAAAGAAACAAAGTGTAAGAATCACTATTGTGGGATAACTTAGAAATTGTTCTGGTTGCAGCTAATTTTGTATTTGCTAAACTGGTGTCGGAAAACCGCATGTTTAGATTTTGATGAACTGTTTTACCTATTTAGGCAAGGTTACCCAGCTGAAGGAAGGTTCCCTTAATTATTATTATTGTTGTCACAGTATAGTAATCGAGGGAATACTCTCATGCTGCTTGCCTGCCTCTTTGCAGAACAGCTTTTGACGGTGACTCCACACTGGTAACCTGCAGGAGTTGGGTCCTAATGATGGCGTTAGGAGGTCATAATGTTCTGTATAAATGTTTTTACTGCTTTTTGAAAATTAAAAAAAACCTGGTTCATTTTTACATGCTTTTCAAGAGCTGCTTGCGTATACCTAAAGATGATCAAAATGAAGAGATACAAATGCTTAGTAATAATAAAATGTAGTTCTCTCCCCTCTGCCCGCCAACTTTTTTTTTTTTCAGTAAGTCAGCTTATGCATTGAATAAATTTCCATTTCTGATTCCTGTGCACTCCAAAATGAGGTCCTGGTAAACCCAAATTCTCAACTACTTTTCACTGATCCTTGCAAAAAACTGTCAAGCTAGACCTGAAGGAGAATTGCCACCGGCAATAAGCCAAGAATCTGAGAATTATATTAGAGACCGCTCAGAAGATGGGACTCTCAGAAGCAGTTGTAGATGATGCGGACATGAGCTCTGAACAGGTATAAACACTAGTAAATGTGGAAACAGCACTGTTTTTTTAACAGAGTTCAGACTAGGAAGCCACCTGTCAGTGGGAAGGATCTGAGAGCCCTTCCGGCTAAACTAATATGTCAAGGAACATAAAACAGGATGAAATTAGGATTCAGGGTCAGGAGCTGGGATGAAAAAGAAGCAAACAAAAAGGGAAGTGATATCAGAAGCAACTGAGGGCAGAGGTGGTACCCAAGAGAAGCCCCATGATTTGCATTGCAGGTTAAAATTAGCTCACCTGGAGAAACAATCACCAGAAAGAGAGGAAGTGTCTGGAGACTGACCCCATCAGTTTGTATTTTGATAGTACTGTACTATTAGAAAAATAAAATGCAAAGAAATACGTACCTATCATTAGAAATACCACTTTTTCCTTTTTATGCAGATTTTCTTTTCACTGAGTTGAATGTATTTCCATTTCTTATATCAAGGTATTCATACAAAGTTTAACAACTGGTCTTATCTGATACTTGTACAAATTTCCAATGTATAGAACATGGTAAATAACAAATAGTATTGAGCATTTCTTTTTTTTTTTTTTTTTTTTGGCTGCACCATGCAGCTTGCAGGCTCTTAGTTCCCCAACCAGGAATTGAACCCAGGCCACAGCAGTGGAAGCACCAAGTCCTAACCACTGGTCCTCCAGGGAATTCCCTTGAACATTTCTTAAACACCTATTAGAGGCCAGACACTGTGCTAAGAGCTTCATGTATTCTATTTCTAATTCTCACAAGATCCCTCTGAAGTACATAATATTATCTGCCTTTTCTAGATGAGGAAACCAAGGCTTAGAATGTAGATAGCCTGGATAGAGCCACAAAGCTGGCAGGTGGCAGAGCCTGGATTCAGGTCCGCCTAAGTCCTTTCTACTGTGCAAGGCTACAGAGCATTCTAAACGTTACCTTTAGTCATGGCTGCCTCACATCAGAACTTCCAGAAACAGACACTAAAAGAATAGTAGGTGCTTTTTCTCCTGAAACACCTATGAGGGCAGGGGATAATCTTTGGGTCATGTCAGTTAATTCTATTAATATGTATAGGAAACCAAGAGGGTGGGAGGCTGGAACAATTGCTGGAGCTGGTGGTTCAGGAAATGATGCTGGATTGTAAGGTCCTAACCGCTATGCGCATTTTGTCAATGGCTTGGGTCAGGGTGGAGACTTAGAAATACTGGTTCTCAATGCAAATTCTCACATTGTTCAACATGAGGTATTGAAGGTAGCTGTTAAGTTTGAAGTGTTACCAGAGAGATGTAATAAATTCACTTATTGTTGATGAGCACTCAGAGTGGAATATTAAAGAAAACCTCCAAGATTTGATGGTGGAGAAAGCCAGGTGGGACCTCAGTGGAAGACAGAGGCACACAATGGGAATGTGAGGGTTCTGGAAAGAAATAAGGGCATTAAATCTGATTCAGAGAAAGGACCCAAGTTACTCTCTGGTTTAATTTTTGGAGGCTAGCTGGGAATTTTATTGGTTTATTTTTATATTCAGGATCATTCCCAGGGATCTATTTGAAAATAAAGCTCTGGAACACATCATGATAGAAATTGATCCAGACCATCCAAAAGTAAGTCATTTAGAATTGCTAATATCTCCCAGGGTCAAAATTTAAATACATTTTTAAAACCTTAAAATTTGCTTTTTTTTTTTGTATCAGAGTTTATATTTTTTCAGGGAAGCATAGTTGATCAGTGATGGAATTAATAATTAGATACCGGGGCTTCCCTGGTGGCGCAGTGGTTGAGAGTCCGCCTGCCGATGCAGGGGACACGGGTTCGTGCCCCGGTCTGGGAAGATCCCACATGCCGCGGAGCGGCTGGGCCCGTGAGCCATGGCCGCTGAGCCTGAGCATCCGGAGCCTGTGCTCCGCAGCAGGAGAGGCCACAACGGTGAGAGGCCCGCGTACTGCAAAAAAAAAAATAATAAAAAAAAAATAATTAGATACCTCCTCTTCTGCTAATTTCTTTTTTTAGTTAATTTTTATTGGAATATAGTTGATCTATAATGTTACGTTAGTTTCTGCTGTACAGCAAAGTGAATCAGTTATACATATACATATATCCACCCTTTCTGCCAATTTCATACTTGATTGATTAATAACTTGCCTTTGCAACTTCCTTCTGTTCAATAGGTGATGAAATTCAAGAGATTTTTTAAAAGTATATTTTATGGTAGTCAAAAATAATACAATCCTGAGATCTACATATTTGAACATAAATGTTTAAATACCACTTGAGTTTTTATCCAAATACCCAAGTGTTTTTTTTTTTCAACTAGTTCTAAGATTCTTTGATTTTTCTGAAGTAAATAAGATTTACTACAAGCTGAGTTCTCCTGAGTCCTAAGCCTGAGTCAGCTCTGACCTAATTTTTGATTATTTGGGAAATATATTTAACATTAAACAGTTCAGATTATTCATTTACTAACCATCCCCTCCTCTGGAGTTAACGCCCTGGATCAATTAAGGTCTGTTTCTGAGAAATCTGAACAAGTCTCCTGCTCTAGCAAATAGAAGCGATTCAGTAATAAGAATCTACTTGCCTAAATTCTGTGAGATGTTGGGGCTTCTTTCTGCAGGAGGTGGAGTGTTGGTGAATGATGGGGAGATGTAATATGTATCAGTCAGCAGTGTAACAAGAGAACTCCTATGAGACCATCAGCTGCCTTTTCAGCAGAAACTCTTCACGCCAGAAGGGAGTGGCATGATATTTTTAAAATGATAAAAGGAAAAAGAATAATCTACTCAAGGCTATCATTCAGATTCAAAGAAAAGATCAAGAGTTTTATAGACAAGCAAAAGCTGAAAGAAACAGGGTTTACAAGAAATGTTAAAGGGACTTCACTAAGTGGAAAAGAAAAGGCCACAACTAGAAATACAAAAATTACAAAAGGAAAAAAATCTCATCGGTAAAGGCAAATATACAGTAAAGATAGCACATCAACCACTTATAAAGCTAGTAGGAAGTTTAAAAGACAAAAGTAGTAAAATCATCTATATCAACAATAAGTAGTTAAGAGATGCACGAAACGAAAGATGTAAACTATGATGTCCAAAACAAACTTGGGGGCTTCCCTGGTGGCGCAGTGGTTGAGAGTCCTTCTGCCAATGCAGGGGACATGGGTTCATGCCCCGGTCCGGGAAGATCCCACATGCCACGGAGCGGCTGGGCCCATGAGCCATGGCCTCTGAGCCTGTGCGTCCGGAGCCTGTGCTCCGCAACGGGAGAGGCCGCAACAGTGAGAGGCCCGCGTACCGCAAAAAAAAAAAAAAAAAACTTGGGGGAGTAAAAATGCAGGGTTGTTAAAATGCATTCAAACTTAAGAGATTAGGAACTTAATCAAATATGTATAAAGATTGCTGTATATACACCTCATGGTAACCACAAACCAAAAATTTATAATAGATACACACACACAAAAAAAGAAAAAAAATCCAAACAAAACACTAAAGATAGTCATCAAATCACAAGGAGAGAGAGCAAAAGAAGAAAAAAGTAACAAATTGGTTTAAGATGGCAGACTAAGCACATGTTTCAGTTTTCCTCTCCTACCTAAATTACAAGAAATAAATGATTTGTAATCTATAATATCCTTGGAAAACAAAAAGGAATGGTCTTGGTGGATCAGAAGTTAATAGTTCCTAAAAATCCAAAGGCAGACATGACCAGATTGAATGAGGAACATGCATAAGATGGCTACTGTAAAAGATGGAGAAGCATTATATCTTTATGAAGCGTGTGTCCCAGAAATTAAAAGATATAATAATATTAACACCATTCTCTTTAACAATATGAGAAAAGGACTCAAGAACAAGACAAGATGGCTACATATCCTTGCTACTGAAAAAAAGAAGTAAAAGATACAAGAATAGGAATGAATGGAAATAAAACTGTTAGTATTTCCAGATGACATGATAGGCCACCTAGAAAACCTAAAAGGTTCAACCAACAAACTTAAAACCAAGAAGATGGTTTAATACATGATCGGGTAAAATAACATCATATATAAAGCTACTGCTTTCTTCAGCACCAGCAATCACCAATTAGAATTATTCCATTTTGTATTTTTTCTTTTTTCAATGAAAAAAATATTACAGTTAACAGTTGAGAACCCTTGTGAACCTCTTCCCCATTTCATTCAACCCTCTCCACCTCAGAGGTAACCACTATCTTGCATTTGGGGTTTTTGATTCCCATGCATGCTTTTTATATTTTACTGTGTGTGTGTGTATGTACAAGTGCCCTTGAATACATAGTATTGAAATTATTTCCACATATAAAGTATATAGTATTATTTTACACATTGAAAAGTTGTATACAAATGGTATTAGATTATATATATCATTCTGCAACTTGCTTTTGCCCATTAATATCTTTAGACTCATCCATGTTGATATTTACATGTGTTTAGGGCATTCTTTCTCATTATCTGAAGTCAACATGGATGTATACTTTTTGAAATCTATTTTTTCTCTCATTTCCAGAAATACATATGGAAACTTAAAAATGTACCTCAAAGGACATAGGGGTTAATGCAATGGGCTGAATGTGTTCCCCCACAATTCATATGTTGGAATCCTAACCCCCAGTGTGATGGTATTAGGAGGTGGGGCCTTTGGGATGTAATTAAGGTGGAACTCTCATGAATAGGATTTGTGCCCTTACACAAGGGATTCCAGAGAGCGCTCTCTCCTGCTCTCTACAATGTGAGGATACAGGGAGAAGACGGAAGTCCATGACCCAGAACAGGGCCCTTACTAGAGCCCAGCCACGTTGGCACCCTGATCTTGGACTTTCAGCCTCTAGAACTATAAGAAATAAGTTTTTGTGGTTTATAAACCACCCAGCCAAAATGGAACTTTATTATAGCAGCCTGAACTAAGACAATTAAATACAGACTTCACAAAACAGCTTGGAAAAAACTGGAAATAACCTCAATGTCCATCAATAGGAAGAAAGTTAAATAAGTTACAGTATAGCCATAGTATGGGAAAATAACTTAGTAGTTCTATATGTACTGACATGAAAAGATTTCCAAGACATAATAGAAAATATAAGTATGATCCCTTTAATGTTAAAAATTAAAATTGTGTGTTTTTAATCACAAATACATAAATGTATTTTAGAAAAACAAAGACTGATAATGTTGAGTACCATGGGGTAAGTGAATGGGTTTGAGGGAGACGAAGGTAGATTTCTGCTTCTACCGTCTATTGTTAGAATTTCTTTAATGAGAAGTTCTTATATTGTGTTTTATTAGTGGATAAACTAATGACATATAGATAGAAAAATGTTAGACAAAAAAAAAAAAAAGCAGTCAATAAGAATGACCAAAGGACCAACTCCCAAGGCATACAATCCAGCAAGAGCTGGCTATATTATAGGACTTTTAAATAGTTTTAATAGGCATTCTTATGGCCTAAGGTGGTAATTGAAGTTTCCATTTTAAAATACAGGAAAGCAAGACAAACAGTTGTAATGAACATACTTACTGATAGATCTCAAAGTTTTCAATCGGAGAACACAACCACGAAAATTCAAGCACAGCACATTTAGACGCCACCTTTGCAAAGTAGACACTATGTGTTTATCTGTGATTATATTTTTTACTGCGGAAAAATCAATCTGAAAAGGATAAACAAAAACATTAAGAAATGAGAGATCTTTTGCATGTAAAACTTTAAAAATATTTTTAAAGCATCAAAGAACTACAATTTCTTCATCTCACCACTCTTTTTTTTTTTTTTTGGTTTGGGTTTTCTGTGGTCATTCCCAGGTTTAATTACAAATAGATTTTTTTTTCATGGTCATTCCTAGGTTTAATTAAAAACAGATTCCAAATGTCCAGTCCAGGTTGACAGCTGGGAGGGCAGGGGTCTCACATCCACCCCTCAACAGAGTCAACTGTCTTAGAGTGGCCTGGATGCCCCCCTATAATTCCAGGTGAGCCCCAAGGCTTCCCCCTTCTTCAGTGTCAGTGAACCCTCCTGGGTTCATCATTAATGTGTGCCTGCTTCTTTTTTCATGAGCACAAACTATACATTGAGTCCTTGACTACGGGAAAGACAATTTAGAGTGTGTGGTCTGTAATGGCCTTTTCATAACTCATAATTTGAAGGGGATAGTTCTAGAGAAAAGGAAAGATGACCTGAGTGTACCTGGCTGATTATATGTAAAACTGAAGAGCACAGAGGTTTAGTGAGCTCCGAATGGCCAGGGCTGGTTGATAAACAATTGCATAGTATTTTTTAAATTGAAGTATAGTTGATAATAATAACATAGTATTAATACTGTCTTTCAGCTAAAAGGTTAAGTATATGAACATTCACTTTCTCATTGCCTTCTGAACAAAACTATTCTTTGTGCTAAAATGTTTGTTATAGTTGCGCCACATTTGAGCACTCACAAATAAAGGAAAAAATAACAGCAAATGAAGGACAACGCATAACTGAGGAAAGAGAAATTTGCTGAACATAAAGCAGCTTAACTTCCTATCCTGGCTTTGTTCTTCACTGCCATATGCTCATATTTTCTTCATCTTTACCCAGTGAAGTCTTGGCAGAAGAGCTGGCTTTTTCTTCCAGTTTTCTGCAAGATTTGTCCTGATTTTAATATTTTACATATTCTTTCTCTTCCAGATCATTTGGATTTATTTATTTTTCTTCTTTATGGGTTTTCCAAAGGAAAAGGTAACACCTAATCTGTCACATAAGTAAGAGATTTATTACTTTAAATCAGTGGTTCTTAGTGTGGTCCTGGGACCAGCAGCATCAGCACCACCCAGGAACTTGTTGGAAATGCAAATTCTCAAGCCCGACCCCAGACCTACTAAGTCAGAAACTCTGGGGGTGGCAACCATCAATCTGTCTTAACAATCCCTTCAGATGATTCTAATGCATTCTAAAGCTTAAGAATCACTGCCTTCAACTAAAAATACATCTACGACAGGAATACTAAATTTGGTAGCTAAGAGGGGTTAACTAAGACAGAAGCACGTTTTCTTATTGCCGTTGCTGCATAAGGTCAGAGTAGAGCAGTATAGCCAAGAATGGGGTGGTGTTCTGATGAGATGTAAAGATTCTGAGTTGACTTACGGAGCTAGAGTCCCTGTACCTTGTCAACTCCTCTTAGTTTCTTTGTCAAAGTTTCTGCAGAATGACCCCGACCACCTATTCATAGATCAGTCTGAGCACATGATATCATTTGTCCTTCACTCAATAGCAATTAAGGAGGGGTGGTGAAGCCAGCTATTGACTGGACTTAGGCAACAAGGAAAATGTTACTACTCCAACATTTGTTGATGGCATAAATGATCACAGTTGTTAAGATTAAATCAATCAACCAAGAAAAAGAAAAGAAAGGTCATCAGGGATAACACATGCTTATTTTCTGTTGTTGGCTAAGACCTACCACCCAATGTCTCTTTGGAATGAAAAATATAAGCTTGTTCTAGTTTATGAGAATAGTACAAAAATAGTGCAATGACAAGAACAGTACAGAGGCATGAGCCTAGGAGTCTGCATTAGAAACTTCCTGAGTGTGTGTGTGTACATGTGCATGCAAATACACTAAGAATTATCAAATAAGCTTTGCTTACATGTTATATATTTTAGCCCTATTTCATGCTCAGTAATTTTTTCCTTTACTCCATATTTTGTGCTGCTTTGTTGTATTTTTTGAACCAACAATAATAGCTAATATTTATTGAGTGCTGCCTACATGCCAGGCTCTACAGTAAGCACCTTGCTTGCATTTTCTCAATATATCTCTGGAGCTCCTTGAGTAAGGCAATGTTAAGCTTAACTCAGATATAATGGAGCTTTGTTTCAATCCAAAAATAATATTCAATTTATTTCTGTCATGTAAATTAGAAAATACTCATATTGAATCTCTTCAAATAACATTTTTTTATCTTGTCCTTCAGTCTTGTGCCTGGACAAAAGAGAAACAAATGCACCTACTTTTTGTGGCCCCATGTTGTGGAGCAGGGAAGAAGGTATTCCCCATTACAGGTGGCTTTATAGCAGTCTCTTCTCCTTTGAGAACTAGAATAAAGACATAGCTTCAGGTCGTGTCTACTTACACCATTCCACAATGAGCTCATTTGTGTCATCAACAACCAGGAGCGATTAACTTGACCACATATTACCACATCTCTTAAACTGAGGTAGGAGAAAACCTAAACACAAAGAAAAACATTCACGATTTTGAAAAAATATGGGAATTTTGATCTAACTCTTTAATTTACCATTTTGTGTGAGTGTGTGTGTGTGTGTGTGTGTATATATAATGGTAATGTAATCTGTATATTGTAGCAGGGGTTTATGTGCTTGAATTTTATCTGAAGTTAGGAATTTTATCTAGAGTTCTAGAACTTATCTGATGCTGCCTTTGATATAATGTGATCAAATTGATAGCTGCAGAAGGATGGTGAGGAAGATAGATAGATTTATTTTATTTTCTGAGTGAAAGTGGTATTCTGCTAGAAAGTGAATAATTTCCCTAAATAGTAGCTGGTACTACATAGAAAGCATTCAATAATTATTTGCTGAACTGGATTCTTTTTAAAGTTATAGGATTCCTGGGAAAGATCAATAAACCCACTTTGGCTTCTATTTCTAGAATACTGGTAGACTAGAAAATCTGGAAATCCTCTTGATACAAAACATCAGTAAATGCTAAAACAAACATTTTTAAAAATATTTCCTTTTTAAATTTTTTAAAATTTCAGCTTTATTGAGGTATATTGACATAAAATTGTAAGATATTTAAAGTGTACATCATAGTGAGTTGATTTATGTACACATTGTAAAAGGATTCCCCCATCTAGTTAAATTAAACATATCCAACATCTCACATACTTATCTTTATTTATTTTTATGAGAACATTTAAATTCTACTCTGTTAGCAAATTTCAATTATACAACACAGTGTTATCAACCATAGTCATTATTTAGATTACTTTTAATCTAAAGTGTATTAGATTATTTATCTCCATGTATTACTTTAGATTCTCAGACCTTATTCATCTTATAGCTGAAAGTTTATACCCTTTTTCCAAACTCCCTATTTCCCCTACCCCATAACCCCTAATAATGACTTTTCTACTCTCTAAAACAAACATTTGTTTTTAAAAAATAACTGAGTTTTCAAGAAAGTAAGGAAAATACCCAGGGCCCCAGTCTTTGTAAACCCAGACGCACACTAAGATATCCATGCCATAGTTGCTTGGGATGGGAGAACGGTGGAGGTGGTTGCTGCTTTTCATAACAAATAAGTTCAGATTTTACTGGCCATGCAGGGACAGAAAAAGTTACCAGGCTTATACAAAGCTGGAGGTCATAACTGAGTCAGAGAGAGAAAGAGAAGGAGACAGAGAAAGGGAGAGAGACAGAGAAATCCAGGATTATAAAAAAGAGAGATGTAAAAACAAAACAAAAAACTGCTATTGACAGGAGAAAAACTAAAGTACCTAGCCTGGGATGAAAAAAATTTCCCAAAGAATTTGTAACCAAAGACCACTTATTGTGTGCATTGGAATTTGAATTTTAATTATTTGTGGAATCTAACGTGAATTTATTACCTTTGTAATTGTATTTGATACATTAACATGAAAAGAGTTTTCAACTTGGTAGTAACTATGGGGCATTTGGCAGAAATGAATACCCTCTCTCTAAAGAAACACACCCTCAAACCTGGCCTTGTAGAATTCCTACAGATTAAGCCACAACAAAATGAGCTCTCAATAAAAATTACAAAACACAGGAAGGAAAAAAAGTCCAATAAGAGTCAACAACAGAAAAACAATAACTTCATGAATAAAATTGTCAGTAATCATGAAAACATTAAGGTGATGAAGACAAAAAAATTCTTGAGAAAAGCTGTTGTTGGGCAGATTTATAAAGAAACCAAATAAAATTCATGGCAGTTAAAAACATAATGATTGAAACTAAAAACTCAACAGATGAGTTAAATAGCAGAAGAAACCCAGCTAATACAAGAAATAGCAAACTGGATGATGTATAATGAAATTACACAGGATAAAGCACAGAGAGATAAAGAGATGGAAAATATAAAGGAGGCTAAGAGACACATTATATAACATAAAAAGGTCCAATATTTTATATATCTTTATAGAACTTCCAGAAGGAAGGAACAGAGCAAATGGAATCAAAGCAAACTCAAAAATATTACAGACAAAAATGCTTTAGAAGTGATGAAAAGCAACAATTCTCAGACTTAAGAAGCACAAGAAATCCCAAACAGGATAATCAAGATACTATGGGTTTGTAGTGAAATTGCAAAAGACCATAAGCAAAGGAAAACCTTAAATGCAGCCGGAGACAGATTACATACAAAAGAATGTCACTTAGCAGTCGCAGAAAGCATAGTCAGCAGAAAATACTTACCAATCTCAGATACCACATGCAAGTAAATTACAACTCAAGGATGAGTATTAAGTAAAGACACTCTATGACAAAGACTGAGAGAGTTTGCCTCCAATAGACCCATCACAAAACAACTTCTAAAGGACACTGAAATCAGAGGAAAGGAGTGAGATGAAATAGTAATGATGGGCAAAGAAATTTAATAAGCATAAGGGTAAACCCAGCAACCTTATAAAAACATATAAGGGGGCTTCCCTGGTGGCGCAGTGGTTAAGAGTCCGCCTGCTGATGCAGGGGACATGGGTTCGTGCCCCGGTCCGGGAGGATCCCACATGCCGCAGAGCGGCTGGGCCTGTGAGCCATGGCTACTGAGTCTGCACGTCTGGAGCCTGTGCTCCGCAACAGGAGAGGCCACAACAGTGAGAGGCCCGCGTACCGCAAAAAAAAAAAACAAACAAAAAAAACATATAAGGATGATGACACGTGGGAGTACAAAAAACAAGGGACAAAACTGCTGGAATATATTCATATTCTAAGACTGGAGAAAGTAATCAGAATTTAAATGTTCTAAATTCCATTAATTAGGAAGAAAATATAGCTATTAATTTACTTTAGGCTTTATTAAGGTAAATGCACATGTCAAAAATATTTAAGAGAAGCCACCGAAATAGTGGAAATAGAATGGATATCTTCTAACACATGAAAATGGGGACAAGGGGGTAGCTTTTAAAATTCAATAAATAAAGGCAGGAAAGGACAAAACAGAAGCACACAAAAGAGAATAAATAATATAAAATAAGATGAGAAAAATGAATCTAAGTATATCTAATAATAATAAATTTAACAAAATTCACTGCTTGGAAGACAAAGATTATCCCTAATAATGCTTTTGCTTTAAAGTTTTCCCCTCTGATATCAATATAGCTATCAAATTTCCTTTCAGTTGTGTTCATCTTGTTCAGTATTGTATTTTAGGTGGATTTTTAAAATTTGTCTGATAAAGAGGGTCACTACATTATAATTAAAGAAAACAATTCAAATAGTTTACTAAATATATATACTAATTCTAAATGAAAGTATCCAGTAGTATAGCTGCAAAGATACAAGGAAAAATTGACAGATCCCAATCATGATGAAAGATTATATCAGAACTCTCAATTGTTGATAAATCAGTGTGAGGAAATAAAAATCTTTCCTAGATTCCTCAATGCTCCTGTAAAAAGCTCTAGCCTCTGGAGACAGAAATCTATATGATAAAAAGGTAATGTTTTGTCTTCACTTCCTCTATAAACATTTTACTTTCCACATACTGTGGAGATTAGATCTGTAGCTTTCTGTCTAGTTAATTTCTCTGATCTAAAAGGATAATAAAACTTCTCTTTTCTCCCCAAGAAGGTCAAATGTGTATAATCTGGCCTAGTTCCCTAGGTCAAGCTCCCAAGATGTCAGGAAGATCCCTAATAATTTACATTCAAGGAGATATGTGTTGCAGGACCTGGGAGACATCTATAGATCATAAAAGCTAGAGACACTGGTGCTTATCTGGCCCTTGGAGAGATGTATTTACAAGGAGTCCTACCTCCCTCTTTTACTTACAAGGACCCTTGTGATTACGTTGGATCCACCCAGATAAACAAGGATAATATCACCATCTCAAGATCTTTAACTTGAGTCTGCAAAGACTTTTGCCATGTATTCACAGGTTCTGAGGATTGGGGTGGGGGTGGGGGGCGGGTAGCACGGGGGACTATTATTCTGCCTATCAAACTATGTAAGGAAATGATAAACATTTAATTTAAGAGAGCAGTTACCTTTTTTTTTTTTAAGATCTTTATTGGAGTATAATTGCTTTACAATGTTGTGTTCGTTTCTGCTGTATCACAAAGTGAGTCAGCTATACATATACATATATCCCCATATCTCCTCCCTCTTGCGTCTTCCTCCCACCCCCCCATCCCACCCCTCTAGGTGGTCATAAAGCACCGAGCTGGTTTCCCTGTGCTATGTGGCTGCTTCCCACTAGCTATCTATTTTACATTTGGTAGTGTATATATGTCCGTGCCACTCTCTCACTTGATCCCAGCTTACCCTTCCCCCTCCCTGTGTCCTCAAGTTCATTCTCTACATCTGTGTCTTTATTCCTGTCCTGCACCTATGTTCTTCAGAACCATTTTTTTTTTTAGATTCCATATATACATGTTGGCATGCAGTATTTGTTTTTCTCTTTCTGACTTACTCTGTATGACAGACTCTAGGTCCATCCACCTCACTACAAATAACTCAATTTCATTTCTTTTTATGGCTGAGAAATATTCCATCGTATATATGTGCCACATCTTCTTTATCCATTCTTCTGTCGATGGACACTTAGGTTACTTCCATGTCCTGGCTATCGTAAATAGAGCTGCAGTGAACATTGTGGTACATGACTCTTATTGAATTATGGTCTTCTCAGGGTATATGCCCAGTAGTGGGATTGCTAGGTCATATGGTAGTTCTATTTGTAGTTTTTTAAGGAACCTCCATACTGTTCTCCATAGTGGCTGTATCAATTTACATTCCCACCAACAGTGCAAGAGGGTTCCCTTTTCTCCACACCCTTTCCAGCATTTACGTGTTTGTAGATTTTTTGATGATGGCCATTCTGACCATTGTGAGGTGATACCTCATTGTAGTTTTGATTTGCATTTCTCTGATGATTAGTGATGTTGAGCATCCTTTCATGTGTTTGTTGGCAGTCTGTATATCTTCTTTGGAGAAATGTCTATTTAGGTCTTCTGCCCATTTTTGGATTGGGTTTTTTGTTTTTTTGATATGGAGCTGCATGAGTTGCTGCTGCTTGTATATTTTGGAGATTAATCCTTTGTCAGTTGCTTCGTTTGCAAATATTTTCTCCCATTCTGAGGGTTGTCTTTTTGTCTTGTTTATGGTTTCCTTTGTTGTGCAAAAGCTTTGAAGTTTCATTAAGTCCCATCTGTTTATTTTTGTTTTTGTTTCCATTGCTCTAGGAGGTGGGTCACGAAAGATCTTGGTGTGATTTATGTCATAGAGTGTTCTGCCTGTGTTTTCCTCTAAGAGTTTTATAGTGTCTGGCCTTACATTTAGGTCTTTAATCCATTTTGAGTTTATTTTTGTGTGTGTAAGAGAGCAGTTACTTCTGAGAGAGGGGGAAAAATGCAGTTAGAGAGGCTTTGATTGTATTTGTTAAGTTTTATTTCTTAAACTGAGTAGTGATTACACATGTTCATTACATTATATTTCTTTTCATGCCTAAAATATTTTATTTTAAAAACCTCACTTTTGAATAAAGTACCCAGGAATAAATTTAACTAAGGAGGTGGAAGACTAGTACACTGAAATTTCTTTCTTTACTGAAAGAAATTAAAGAAGACCTAAATAAATGGAAAAATATCCCAAGTTAATAGATTGGAAGACATAACAACAATAACAATAAAATAAATTTAATTAGACCTTGAAATTTGCCTATGAATAAACACCAAAAACAAACAAACAAACCCACAGGCTCAAAGAGTTTACAAGACTATTCTATCAAATATCCAAGGAATAGGTAATACTAACACGAATAATATTAAGATGTCAGTACTACCCAAAGTGATCTACAAATTCAGTATAATCCCTATCAAAATGCCAGTGGTCCTTTTTTTTTCCCCAGAAACACAGAAAAGCCAATCCTCAAATTCATATGGAATTGCAAGGGGCCCCAAGTAGCTAAAACAATTTTGAAAAAGAAAAGCAAATTTAAAGGAGACACACTTCCCAATTTTGAAACTTATTGCAAAGCTACAGTAATCAAAACTGCATTGTACTGGCATAAGGATAGGTAAATAGACTGTTGTAGTAGAATTAAGAGCATAAAAATAAACCAATACATCTATGGTCAATTGATTTTTGCAAGGATGCCAAGAACATTCAATGTGTCAGGAACAGTCTCTTCAACAAACAGTGCTGGGACAACTGGATATCAAAATGCAGAAGAATAAATTTTGGACCTCCTACCTCACATCATACACAAGATTTACTCAAAATGGATCAATAACCTAAATATAAGGCTAAAATCTATAAAACTCTTAGAAGAGAACATAGGGGTAAATCTCCATGACCTTGGGCTTGGCAATGGACTCTTAGATATGACAACAAAAGCATGAGCAATAAAGGAAAAAATAAGTTAGGATTCATCAAAGTTTAAAACTTCTGTGCATCAAATGACTTTATTAGAAAGTAAAAACTCTACCTATTGTCTGTATGTGCTGCAAAGGGAAAAAATGTGCCACAAATTGTCAGTCATTGAAATGGCCTAGAAGTACTGGAAAGGTATTATGGTCAATCAGATGGCCTGAAAAGTGTACCTGTACAGTTTTGCACATATACTATACTTGAGGAGGTATTATAATAGACAGGGTTTATGCCCAGGGGTAAAAGCAACCTAGAAAAGAGAAGTAGCAGCACAGAATGGCAGTAAAAGTGTAGGGCCAAATTTCTGAGACACTAAGCAATGTGAGAACAAGTGACTTGTGTAAGAGTTGGGTAAGAACAACTTGAAGTAAGAGGGGGCCAGAAAGCAAAGCCCTAAGGGTAGCAAACTGTAATAGAACTAATGAAGACATAAAGTCACTGAAGAGAGCACCTCTGAGTCTCCTCAACACACAAGGAAATGGACACGCCACTGCTCAGGGTGGATTGAGCCTTTATTCCAGAGTCACTGCTACTCCTTGGAAGGTTACTGTCTTAGTTTCCCAAGGCTGCTGTAACAAATTATCACAAACTCTGTGGCTTAAAACAACAGAAAAGGGTACAAGTCTGAAATCACAGTGTTGGCAGGGCCATGCTCCCTCTGAAGGCTCTAGAGGTGGCTCCCTCCTTGCCTCATTCTAGCTTCTGCTGTTTGCTGGCATTCCTTGGCATTCCTTGGCTCATAGCTACATCACTCCCATCTTTTTCACATGGCCTTCTTCCCTCCTGCGTGTTTCTGTGTATCTGGATCTCCCTCTCCTTTCTTTTATGAAGAAACCAGTCATTAGATTTAAGACCCACCCTAATCCAGCGTGATGTTTTCTTAGCTAATTACATCTATTTTCAAACAAGGTCACATTCTGAGGCTCTGGTTGGACATGAATTTTGGAGCGATACTACTCATTTCAATTACCTAACTTCCCTGAGTCCATTTCCATATCTGCAAAATGAGGGTCTTTGATGAGCAAATCTCCCATAGCCTCTTCCATACTGAAAATTTTATGATTACTGTTGTGATTCATGGCCAGATAGTTAAAACTAGACTTCTAATTGTATTGCCATTGTGTGATCTTTAATGTTAAGTTTAAAAGGTTGATTTTTCCCATATCATGTAATTAAATTACTTTTAAATGAGAAATCTAACAGAATATTAATTATAACCAAAAGAAAGTCCATTTCTAACTGGATTGTACCCATCATCCAGGTGCAAATTCTTGCATAAATGGAGACAGACTTTTATATGAAAGGCATTCCTGCATTCTTGTCTACCTAGTAGAAAAGCAAGGGGCTAATAGAAAAAGACCATATAATGCCATTTCCGATATGTGGTATTAATTTATTCACTAGTTCATTTAACACTTATTGTTAAGCACCTGCTCTATGACAATCATACCTCACTAATCCTATAGAACATTACCCAGAAATATTTAAGAGGCAGGTTTTCCACATCTCAGTGTGGAATAAATTTTTGTAAAGAATTTAAGTGCAATTACCATAAACTTACACTTTCTCCTAGGGAGTCATGCCATTGTTGTGCAATACATATTGAGAGTTCTAAAACATTCATATGCGTTTATACTTGGAAAAACGGAAAATAACTCCACAAGGAACAGGGGCTGTTGCCAACATGGAAACCTGGGAAGAACATCAGGGCAGGTGAGTGTGGATTTCTAATTCAATTCCATAGAAAATTATTGTGTGGTTATTCTATGCAAGGGATTCTAACAACAACAGCAAAAAAAACTGACAAGATGTGACAGAGAATAAAAAGCGAAGTTTTAAGAAAACTTAATACCATGAAACTATATATAAGTATCAAGTATGAGGCTATTCAGTCTTCCTATTTTATATGTATCAGTCAGTACCCACTATGTGCCAGGTGGAGTTGGGATCTTTAGGAGAAGAAAGAACATCTAGTGGTCGTGAAAACATAGTGAGGTGAGCTAGAGAAATGAAAGCCCATATCACAAGGGAATTGGAGGGATGTAACAAAGAAGACAAAATAGGAGAGAAGAACCTTGCACCCCTAGTAGGGGGAGAACAAAAGAAAAAGAATTCACAAGTTCAAGGAAGCCTGCTTTGCCCCTAAGAACTCAAAAAACAGGTGCTGGTGGTATATGATCCCAGCTAAGGAATATGGCAGCAGCTGGAAGAAGAGTCTACCTAGAGTCTGAGACCTTTCACACTTAATGCCCACTCCTCACTCCTCCTGACTCATGTGGTAATGAATGACACGTGCAAGAGACCAGGAATGGTTCTTGGGTCGGGGAGACTATGAAATGCTGACAGTAAGCTGAAGCACCAGGTGTACAACAGATATTTTCATTTTGACCTCAAATGATAGAACTAGGATCCCTGGGGGGAAATCAATCGCTGACAGATTTCAGCTTTATGTAAGGAAAGTCCTCTAGGCTAGTCCCTTCTAGCACAAAGACTCTATGGTTTTAGGATTTTATAATTCTCTGCTCTCCCAAGCAAGCAAGTTCCAGAAGAAAAGAATGTATAATGGTCATGGTGAGAATTAAATATATTCTCTAACCCTCTGTGGTGTTCGATTGGTATTGGAACACATATCAGCACATGTGTTCCACATAAGAGCAGGGAGAAGGATCAAGGAAGAGCTGAAGTGAAGTGGGCTGACTAGGAAGGCTGTCTGCTCACTGACTGTGATAGAACATTGAGTGTGTTACCGAGGAGATACTGACTTGGGTAGAGGAGCCTGTTGGAAAAGATGAACTTTAAGTTCCTCCTAGACAAAGATCCTATTATTCTAAGATTTTGTAATTCCTTGCTTTCCAAGACAAGCCAGCTCTTAAAAAAAAAAAAAAAAAAAAAAAAGAACTTCATGAGAATTAAATCTATTCTCTAGTAACACCAGCACTCCCTACTTATTTGTTAGGTTGCCTGGATAGTAATGCATTTCATGTGGCAGTTCTTGCTGTAAGCACAGTGGAAACCAAACAAAAATAAGTCCAGACACTATTGGCACTGGAGGGGGAAAATGTCACAGTATAAATCTTCTAAATCAGACACAATTTATGCATCACAGAATTATGCGACAGTGTGCACCATCAAATAACTGTAGCAAAGCCTCCTGAGCAACTGTATAGCACTCGGTTTACAAAATGCTGTTACGTGCATGCTGGCCAAGTCATTCTGCAAGGCCTGTATATTCAAGTTGCTTGGTAAAGCTGAAGAGGGATTCCCTTCAGGTCAAGATATCTGTATTTCTCGAGGTTTATGAAAGAGAAAAAGTAGAAATGAGAAAAACATGCCTGTGAAAGGCTGATTTCCACTAAGCTAAGTCAGGTACCACTCACTGGTACCTCTATCCAATGACTGAGTAGGTGAGTCTGTCAGTGAGTTCTAAACCAAGAGACCATACCTCAGAGCTGGAGAAATGGAAAAGGTCCTTTCTCTTGATGGAAATAAGATATAATACAAATTAAAGGTTCAGTTTTGGTCCATTACACATAATGTGCCAAAGCCTGTATCACAACCGTCAGGTAGGCCTGGTCCTCTGCCCAGGACTAAAAGAACAAGGGAGGGATGTGAAAACCCGAACCCATCATCTTTCTAAACCTATTACGTGGGACTAACACAGTAGGCCTCTGAGTGGAATGTGAGTAATAGCCACTCCCAGAGGAGGGTGTCCACTTAGGACGGCTACCCAGTGCAGATGTTGGAGCTTCACTGGGGGAGGCGGGCATCCAAGTGAGGCAGGGGTGAGGGGTGAGGGCATAGTGTCGGAGGTGGGGCACCAACAGCATGAGGAAGCTGGCCTGGCGCAGGGCTTAGAGCCCAAGTGCACAGGAAAGGGATCTAGTCAAGCAATGGGGACCCCAGGAGAGATAAGGCAGGTGGTCACCCTGGGGTGGGGGGGTGGGGGGGAGATGGAGCTTGGTGGTGTGAGAAGCACATCGAATCTTGAGATGAGGGACTGGCCTGTGTGGAATGTCAGAACCAGAGGAGTGTAAGGGGGTGGTACTTGCACAGGAAAGGTGGCCGTGACGGTAGGAGATCAGTACATATGGGGAAGAGGTGGATTGATCAAGTAAGTTAAAAGGCTAGGAAATTGGGAGCCGGGTTTCTCCCTCTAGGAGAAGGTAGTTATGAGTGTGGAAAGGAAGAAAACTAGAATGAGCCCTGTGGTGTTACACTGGAATTGGGTGTTGGTGGGAAGTCGTGGTTTTCGATTATACACAACTAGATAAATAGGGGAGGCTAGGAGCAGGAAAATCATCCCCTGAAGCTCATGCAGAGTGGACTCTTGAACCAAATCAAGGTTCTGTTAACAAGAAAGAGGGGAGGGATTGACTATTAAGCAGCATCTTGCCAGTCCACCACCCAACAGATCGTCAAAGTAGGGAGCAAACACCCTTGGCTTCAGGACGCTTTCACCACCTCTTTGATTTCCTGGGTCATACTCACTAACCTATAGTATTTCTAGGTTATTGCTAGACCAGGGGTCAGCAAACATTTTCTAAAAAGGGCCAAAAAGTAAATATTTTGACTTTGTGGGCCAAGAGGAAATGTCCTCAACTCACTGAACAACAAATCACCAAAAGATGAATGGTCTTTTTTATTTTACATCTGAAAATGTAAAAACTATTTTTAGTTAGAAATTCATACAAAAATAGGTGGTGGTGGGCAGGTTTGTCCCATAGGCCACAGTTTGCCACCCTTGCTGTAGACCATCCCCATCCTCAGCACTCCCAAGATGGGCCCAGCTTGGTGGCTCTTCTGGGACTTGACCTAAAAGAGCTGTGGCAAGATCCCTGGGGGCAAGCCAAATTCTTAACCCTATATGTTTCTTGTCACCCCTGTCCTGAGGGCAACCTGTGTCCTGAAACACTCATGTCATCAGAACAAATAGACCCAAATTTAGGGGCAAGAAATGAAAAATCCCCAAAGATCTTTTTTGGCAACACTGCTTTGCCTCAGAAGGGCCAGTTTTCACAATTCCCAGAGATTAAAAATAGAGTTCTGTTAGAATGTGAATATATTTAAACATTCACTAGTAATCGAGGTCATCATTAGGCAGCTTAGGCATAAGTGCTTTTTAAATGTCAGAGTAGTCCTCTTGGGTCCATTCCACCATTGACTGTCTACCAGTGGGATTGTTTAGTATTGGTTTAGTCATGTTTAGTATTGGTAGGCTCATTCACAAACATTATAGTTCACATCAGCTTTATCCCCATTATACAAATCACGAAACTGAAGATCTAAGAGATTAAATTACATGCTGTAGGTTACACAATGTCTCAGTCAGCTCAGGCTACTATAACAAAATACCATAGACTGAGTGGCTTGAACAACAGACATTTATTTCTCACAGTTCTGGAGGCTGGGAAGTCCAATATCAAAGTACTGGCAGATTTGGTTCTTGGTAAGGGCTTTTTTCCTGGCTTGTAGACAACTACCTTCTTGTTGTGTCCTCACATGGTAAAGAAAGGAAGCTCTGGTGTCTCTTTCTCTTCTTCTAAGGGCAGCAATCCCATTATGGGGGATAATTCTAAACCTAATTATCTCCCCAAGATCCTACTTCCTAACCATCTCATTGGGAGTTAATACTTCAATGTATGAATTTGGTAGGGGCACAAACATTCAGTCCATAACACACAGTTATCCAGAGCTCAGATTCATACTTTGACTTTCTACATTTAGGATTCATTTCCCTACACAATTTCCACTGAAACTTTACCCCATTCTAGAATGATATATTGTTCTCACCTGACTGCCACCTGCCTAGAACAGAGTGAGTCATAAAACACCTTTCAGCATAAATTTTAATCCTCACCATATAACCTCTATTTTGAATATTTTTCCGAAGCCTCATAGTTATTGGACATTTTCCAATAATAAACTACTTGACAGTATGAAAAGACTTACATCATTTTGCTGACAAATTGTCCTAACAGGTATTTGTGTCAAAATTCTGCAAACACCCATTTACTTGAAGAAGAAATTTGTTCGAAAGTAAACCTCAATTGTTTAATGAAATCATTCTCCTCATCCAAAATCAAAATGGAACTTTTACCAGTACAAGGTCAAGAGTTTTCTGTTCCCTGTTTAAACTAACCATTCCTTTTTGCACAACATCTAATGTCAAAAAATATAACAACACTTTCCCTTCCAAACAGAGGAAAATTTAACCATATCCCATTAGAAATAGAACTCCCAAGAATAGAACACTTAACAATTAATCTGCTTCCATGGCTAAATTGCATGTTCTATTTTAACTTAATCTTAAAAAAATTTAAATATTATTTCAATTCCTGGACCATTCATAGCAACTATCTTGTTCTGCTTACCCAAAGTAGGACATTCTAGAGAAGTTATTTTTGTTTTTAATGCAGTATTTCTGATGTATAAAATGGTAGATATTCTAAAAACTTAACTGTGAGCTTCTTCTCATGTATATAGAATCTTAAGGAAAAATAAATTAATGTGAGTTTTTCACTCTGTATCTTTCTTCTATTTCTCCCTAACTTAAACTTATTCTCAAAGGAGACATATGCTCTCTAGAAGACAGTATCCTAAAAGCAATTCTATATGATTCCCAAATGCCATTAAAAGTCAAAATATTGTTTTGGATATAATAAGTTCCATATGGGTCTGAACTATGGTTTGGTGGTTATAGCCTGACATTCACGAGTTAGATCCCAGGGACATATAGACCAATATTTCCACAAGTGTTACTTAAAATATTAAAAAATATTTGGTAGGAAAAAATAATTATGTGACCAAATAAGTTTGGGAAGTTCAGATCAAAGCAAAGTAAAATATTATGAAACATTTAAGCATCTAGAGGAAGAAAGAAATTAATAATAAGCACATATCCATTAATCACATTTAACAAATATTACCCTTTTAGAAACTAAAGTCAAGAACTTTTTTCTTTAGGACCTTCTTTTATCTCCAGAAAGACAGTGACGTTAACCACTTACTGTGAACCTCATTTTTGTTTTTTTAATGTAAATTCTCTATTCTCACAGCTTCCAAGATGCCACATGATCCTGGTTTTTCCCTGACTCTCCACCCTGGTTCTCTGCTCTCTCCATTTTTCTATTAGTCTAGGGAAACAATAGGATATATACATATGCGTGCACGCGCGCGCGCGCGCGCACACACACACACACACACACTATAAGGAATTGGCTCCCACAATTATGGAAGCTGAGAAGTCCAAGATCCGCAGTTGGCAAGCTGGCTATTCGGCCTTCAATGGCTTGGATGATACCCACTCACACTGGGGAGGGCCATCTGCTTTACTCAGTGTACTAATTCAAATGTTAATCTCATCCAAAAACATCCTCACAGACACACCCAGAAATAAGGATTAGCTAAATATCTGGGCACCCCATGGCCCATTCAAGTTGACACATAAAATTAACCATAACAGTCCCCAGTTGGCTTCCCTGCCTTTTCTTGAATCATGGGTATTTCCCAAGGCTCACCCTTTGGCACCAGCAAATTTTTAAAAATTCTCTCCCTCAAAGAGTTTGCTCACTCTTACGGCTTATATGATATTTTATTTATGACAACTACCTAATCAAAATTTTAATGCTAGACTTTCAGTAAGAAGGGAAAGAAGCTTGTGTGAATGTGGGAAGGGCATTTACATTTATTGTGCACTTCCTCTGTGCTAGGCGTTTCATTTTAATTCTTAGAAGACCCCTGTTATGTGTCCATTGTTATCCTAGTCTAAAGACAGAGGGACCTAACTCTACACCATTTTCCAGGATTAGGCTTTTTTTTACCTGGATTAGGCTTGCTACATAAAATACAGGATGCCCAATTAAATTTGAATTTACATAAACAACTAATAAATTTTTAGTATAAGTATATGCCACATATTGTACAGGACAAAGTTATACTACAAAGAAAATGAAAACTTTACCTGAAACTTAAATTTAATTGAGCATCCTGTATTTTTACTTGCTAACTCTGGCAACCCTCACCTGAATTGGGGTCCTCCATTGCTTGTTCTGGTCCCTTAGCTCTGTATACAGACTCTCAGTGTCTGCCTGACCACCCGTCCCTCACCACCTGCCTGTTGCCATGGTCACCACATGTAGACAGCTGCCATACCCCGATCCCTGTGTTCTACACACCTGCAGACTCTCACCAGATGGGAATTCTTCCATGCTCACTACCTGGCCTGGCTGTGGCTGTTTGGCCAAATCCTCTGAAGACCATTCTCTACCACAATCAGCTATGGAACAGTCTTCCCCTCACTCCACCCAGAACTAGCACCACCCTGGTGGTCGTGATCCTGGTTAAGTGTCCCACCAGCATATAAACCACGCCCACTTTCCATACAATACAAGGTCTTGTGGGAAGGGGGAAAATATGGATAGAAAACTGATTTTAAAAACACAAAAAAGCAAAGCCAGAGAGGCATCTTACAGCTCAGGGCAGCAGAATGAGCCCCAGAAAGGAAGAGTAGACAGGATTTTTGTTCAACATTTTTTCACCATTGATAAAACTGTAAGCATCATGTTTATCAAAGCAGTGAATTCCACAGGCTGTACGACATAGCTAACTCACTGAATATTGGAATTAGAACCAAAATCAACAAGATGAAATTGAACAGGAATAACAGGAACTGCTGTGTTTAGGTTGAGAATAGCAGTGACATAAGGTAAAACTGCTGGCCAGCAGTTCAGATAAAAAAGACCTCAGCATTTTTGTTCAACACAAGTTCGTTCAAGGATAGGCATTATGATGTAGTAGATGAAAAAACAAGACTTAGATTCAAACATACCCTATCTCAATTCCTGATTTCACCACTTAGGGAAAGAATGGGAGCTTATGGCAGACATCTGTGCTGGATTCCCATGCCAACCCTCCTAAGAGGTGACAGGCCCCGTAATGGGAGCCCTCTTAAGGCCACAGCAACTGACCACTAAAAAGCCTGCCTTGAGCGCCATGGTAAAAATCCCTGTGTCCAAGCTTGGTTCAGAAACTGTGGAGCCTCTTGCCTTCAAGGGACTGAATCAACTTAGGAAGCACAAGTGTGGTGGCCAGCACTGGACTTAGTGGGCTCAAGTCCAGTGCTCTTCTTGGGTACTTGAGCTCTAAGAGACCTTTAAGACTCTTGCACAACCAAGGAGCAGGGGCCAAGGGGGATTAGGATTACATTTCATGATTGAGATTGACTTTACTGGCTGCCAAATGGGTGGGGACATGTAGCAGATGGACCTGACATAGGGGAATAAATAAATATGACATTTATTTTCATCCAAATATTAGGGAGTATAATTCACACTCTACAAAGTTTAAAGGACTTGTTCAGTCAGACAGACTCAGACCAATCCCAACCATACCACTGCGATTTAACCTACTTTCCAAGCATCATTTCATTTATTTGCAAAAAAGAAAAAATAATGCCAAATTCACAAAGCTTTTAGGAGAATTACATGAGATAACTTGTGGTAAAAACCCTAACATATTTCTTAGTGTGGTATGGTTTCATTTTATACAAATATGAATTCTGTGGATTTAACATAGTGCAATAAAAAATATGAGACCCATTACATGGCAAAATTTGAAAAAAACGTGAATCCCATTTTATATTTTTATTCTTATGTGGAAAAACATCTTGAATGGGTATCATTTGCTAATCGCTAATTGGATGTGGAGAATAAAAATAAAAGGGGATGTTTAGGATGACCCTCACAGTTAAGATTTGGGTGACAAGTGATGATGCTGTTTACCAAGAAAGGCCAGGAATATGGAGGGGTGGGGAGAAGTCCCCCAAGGGCAGTAGGGAGGTGATGTTTTTAAGTTGGACAAGCTAGGGGTAGATTCTGTGGAACATTCAGGTAGAGGTGCTCAGCAGGTATTGCTGATAGTGGCCTGGGTGTCAGAAGAGAAAGCTGGCTGGAGATACATAGATTTGAAAGTCAGGAGTAAACAGCATATAACCTAAAGCATATATTTGAAATCACCCAGGGATTGAGGATGGAATGAGAAGATCAAAGAAGCAATGATGTAGCCTTTACAAATACTATCATATAAGAAGTGAATAGGAACACATTATCTCTAGAGGAATCTTAAAAGGAATGTTCAGAGAGGTGGACAGAAAACCAGGAGGGAGTGTTGTCACTGAGGCTGAGTTTAAAGAGAGATTTTTCTTCAGTTTTTTAATTGAAGTATAGTTTTTTTACAATGTTCTGTTAATTTCTGCTGTACAGCAAAGTGATTCACTTATACATATAAATACATTTTTAATATTCTTTTCCATTATGGTTTATCATAGGATATTGAATATAGTTCTCTGTCCTATACAATAGGACCATGTTGTTTATCCATTCTATATAAAATAGTTTACATGTGCTAACCCCAAACTCCCAGTCCATCCCTCCCACACCCTCCTGCCCCTTGGCAACCACAAGTCTGTTCTCTTTGTCCATGATTCTGTTTCTGTTTCATAGATAGGTTCATTTGTGTCATTTAGATTCCACATATAACTGATATCATATGGTGTTTGTCTTTCTCTTTCTGACTTCACTTAGTTGATAATCTCTAGTTGCATCCATGTTGCTGTAAATGGCATTATTTCATTCTTTTTTATGGCTGAGTTGTATTCCACTATATATATGTACCACATCTTCTTTATCCATTCATCTATCAATGGACATTTAGGTTGTTTCCATGTCTTGGCTATTGTGAATAGTGCTGCTATGAACACAGGGGTGCATGCATCTGTTTGAATTACAGTTTTGTCTGCATATATGCCTAGGAAGGACTGCTGGATCATATGGTAATTCTGTTTTTAGTTTTCTGGAGAACCTCCGTACTGTTCTCCATAGTGGCTGCACCATCTCACATTCCCACCAACAGTGTAGGAGGGTTCCCTTTTCTCCACACCCTCCCCAGCATTTGTTATTTGTAGACTTTTTAATGATGGCCATTGTGACTGGTGGTGGTACCTCATTGTAGTTTTGATTTGCATTTACAGAGAGATTTAATGCTAAAGAAGTTGTCATCCATGTCAGGTCACAGAAAGGTCAATAAAGTCATAACATTTTCATCAGCTGTTGAAGGTCAATGGAGAGTCTAGCTAGCACAACTTCAGTGGAAAAGTGGGAGCAAAGATGGGCTTCAGGAATGTCCAATTTAAAGGAGGTGATACTTGCACTGGATGCTGCCCTGATCAAATCACACTTGGAATATTTCTTCTAACTTTGGCACTGTTGAGTGTGAAGTACTGATTGGAGGAGACAGCCATTGCATAGGAGAAGAGAGGCAGGCAGGCATCAAGATTAGGTAGTGAAAGAGAAAAACAAATATCATGTATTAACGCTTATATGTGGAACCTAGAAAAATGGTACAGATGAACTGGTTTGCAGGGCAGAAATAGAGACACAAATGTAGACAACAAACGTATGGACAGCAGGGGGAAAGTGGCGGGGGGTTGGTGGTGGTGTGATGAATTGGGAGATTGGGATTGACATGTACACACTAATATGTATAAAATAGATAACTAATAAGAACCTGCTGTATAAAAAATAAATAAAATTAAAAAAAATTAAGTAGTGAAAATAGAAGATAAATTAGAAGGCTCAGGAAAAACCAAACTGATAAGCCATGTTGTATGGAAATTAGACAAAACGAAGGGGGCAGAGGCAGGAATATGGAGTGATGTATATTTTTTAAGCACAGAAGTAACAGCAGCCAGGAACACAGTGTGGATCAGACCCCATGGGGTTGAAGGTCTCAGCATGGTGCACATTCCACACCCTATGACTCCAGCAAAGGATGCCTTCATGATGCAAACAGCATTATGAGGAAATCCTCAAGCTCTAAATAAACCCATAACTGGTCAGAGCCTTAAATGACCTGGATATCTCTATCTGGGAGATAGAGCTTTCCATATAAAAGGATTAACTTGAACCTGGGTGCATGAGACCCACCCTGGGTGCTGTTACTCCCACTGATTCTCATCTGACTCAGTGTTGAGTAGTACGTCACATGAGTGAATATTCACATTGTCTAGTGTCGTTTTCTCTCACACTGCTACTTGAAGGGAAACCTCAGGACCAGGATAAGGAGGGAGCTGAGTATAAAAGCACAGAGCGATCCAGGCCACCTATTACCTGGAGAGCTCCCCTGTATTTAGAAAGTTGGGCCCATTCAGGGTGGGGAGAAAACATGGTCCATACCACTCTATGAGGGACCTACAAATAGAGAATTCTCAGAAAATGGCAACCAAGCCAGTAGCAGGAGTGGAGGAGGGAAGAGTTGAGACTAGAAACTGTGAGAGAAGAATAGACAGTTGACTGAACTGGGAATTTGTAACCACATAAGTACTAGAAAATAAAATCATAGCTATGTTTAATAATTGACAAATGTGTCCTTATTCCTTGTGGATGCAGCAGAAAGAACTAGGGACAAAGGGTGCTTGAGAAGCTGCTTTCTCTGCTTTGATATGAGAAACAACTTGCTAATTACATACCTACTCCTCCCCAAAAGGGAACAGAATGCGCCCCAAAGTCAACAGCCTCTCAAGCACAGAAAGCGTTAGACCAGAGGCTGGATACACATTACTATTACTGGAGATGCTTCATTTTCTTGGCCTCCTATTCCCGTCTGAAAGCACTTCAGCAACACTCCAGGGCTCTGTCTCCACCCCTCCCATCTCCCCAGGAGAAGAGGAGGGATGTCCCTGACTGGCGACTTTGGGAGAAATAACCAGGCCTACAGTTCAGCTCCCGGTCCAGTCTGCCCTGACTCAAAAGCAAATGCATGCATCGGGGCTTCCCTGGTGGCGCAGTGGTTGAGAGTCCGCCTGCCGATGCAGGGGACACGGGTTCGTGCCCCGGTCTGGGAAGATCCCACATGCCGCGGAGCGGTTGGGCCCGTGAGCCATGGCCGTTGGGCCTGCGCATCCGGAGCCTGTGCTCCGCAACGGGAGAGGCCACAACAGTGAGAGGCCCGCATACAGCAAAAAAAAAAAAAAAAAAAAAAAAGCAAATGCATGCATCCTGGCTTCCCCCGGCAGCCTGAGGGAAGGCTGCGGGCGTCCAGGCTGTGCAGTGACTGAGGGTGAGTCTGTCTGATCCAGGTGTAAAGTACTGGCAAGTCACCTTGGTCAATGCCTTAAGCCCTGGTTTCCCACCATCTGTATCAGATGATATTTAGCGCTCCAGCTGTCTACTTCCCAACTGTTTCCAAACTCAGACAAGGAAGAGGGGGTTATTATATTGTCCCTTAAGACTCTAAGAGTATCTGTGAGGAATACCGTCCTGGGGGAAATGTTAGACCATAGAACTCAGAAGTTGTTCGAAATGTAGGGTTCTGTGACTTAGCGACTTCTCAGATACTTCTACAATCTTCTAACGTAGTGTCCAGTTGACACTAAATTCAAATTCAATGAATCTAAAATTAAATTTCCCTTCCCCCCCACACCAGCTCACTGCCCCAACATTGCAGCACATCAAAAGTACACCTAGGGCTTCCCTGGTGGCACAGTGGTTGAGAGTTTGCCTGCCGATGCAGGGGACACGGGTTCGTGCCCCCGTCCGGGAAGATCCCACATGCCGCGGAGCGGCTGGGCCCGTGAGCCATGGCCGTTGAGCCTGCGCGTCCGGAGCCTGTGCTCCGCAACGGGAGAGGCCACAACAGCGAGAGGCCCGCGTACCGCAAAAAAAAAAAAAAAAAAAAAAAGTACAACTGGCCTCACATTCATTGAGATTTAAAAGGTTAAAGTTCCCAAATGGTAGGGAAGTTGAAAACATCCCTATCATGATTGCAAATCAATACTGACATAACCAAGTGGTGTTTGAAAATCTGTGATTGCCAAGATCTAGTGAGAGTATGGAGAAAAGAGAAGGGGCCAAGGTCAATATCCACAGGTGCTGTGAGGAAGCTGGGGGAGAGGGAAGAGCAAGAAACCTAACATGAGGACAAAGAATTCCCAGAGCAAACGACTAGGACGTGTCATGCTGTAGAACCACCCCCCTCCAAAAAAAGAGCATTTCAAAAAAGAAGCATAATCAAATGCTACTCAAAGAACAGGGAAGAAGTGAGCATAAGCTATTGGATTTGATTATTAAGAAATTCCTGGGAGGGGCTTCCCTGGTGGCGCAGTGGTTGAGAGTCCGCCTGCCAATGCAGGGGACACGGGTTCGTGCCCCGGTCCGGGAAGATCCCACATGCCGTGGAGCAGCTCACCCCATGAGCCATGGCCGCTGAGCCTGCGCATCCGGAGCCTGTGCTCTGCAGCGGGAGAGGCCACAACAGTGAGAGGCCCGCGTACCGCAAAAAAAAAAAAAAAAAAAAATTCCTGGGAATGAGACCAAGTTTGTGGCACTGGGGCTGAAAGGGGAAACATCATTTCCCATTCATTTATTCAACCAACATTTATTGAGCATCTAGGGGTTATGAATTCAAAGCATGTAAGCCACCGTCCCTGTCCTCAAGGCACTTACAGTCCAAGAGGAAAACAGAAAATAGCCAGTTATAACAGACAGTAAGAAATGCTTTAGGGGCTCTGGGAACACATATGAAGAGTAACTAACCAAGACTAGGGCAGAGGACAGAAGATGAAAGGTAGCCTTTCTGGAAAAGATGGCATCTGAGCTGTGCCTAGACAGGAGGGAGCCAGTCAAAGAAGAGAAGGGGACCCTATACAGAAAGGGCATAATGGCTGGAGAGAGTGTCTTACACTTGAGTAGTAGGCTAGGTAACTCAGTATGGCTAGAGCCAGAGAGTCCTGTGGAGAAATGGTGCAGAATGAAGCTGAAAGGTAATGAGGGGGACAGAAAGGGCTTTGTGGGCAATGATAGAGCCGATGGGGAGTCAAGGAGAGATTTTAAGCAGGAAAGTAACACGAATAAATGTGACTTTAGAAAGACATCTCTGGTGGGCAAATGAAGAATGAGTTGGAAGGTCAAGGTCAAGAATAGATGCTGGAAGACCCAACTAAGGGTTGGGTCTTTATACATAGATATAGATATAGATATAGATATCTAGATATATCTAGATATCTATATATATATCACATTTTCTTTTATCCATTCATCTGTCGATGGATACTCAGGTTGTTTCCATGTCTTGGCTAATTGTAAATAATGCTGCAGTGAACACGGGGCATCTTTTTGAGTTAGTGTTTTTGTTCCCTTCAGATAAATCCCCATAAGTGGAATTGCTGAATCATATGGTAGTTCTGTTTTTAATTTTTTGAGGAACTTCGATGTTTTTCATAGTGGCCGCAACAATTTACATCCCCACCTTTGCTTTTGTGGTTCCTTTTAGTAAAGGTGTTCATCTTTTACCCTGATATATTTTCTTCATAGCATTTAATTCTATATGACATGTCCTTGTGTATTTGTTTCCTTGTTTGCTATCTGATTCTTCACACTAAAATATAAGCCCCTTGAGAGCAAGGTATTTGTCTAATCCACCACTATTTCCCCAATACCTGCAACAAAGCCTTGTACATTGTAGGCGTTCAACATAGTTATTAAATAAATAAAATAAAATCTTTATTGAGCACCTGCTTGTGCCAACCTCCTAGGTGCTGAGGATAAAGAAATGTAAACAATCAATAAACAGAAACTTCAATTAAATAGATTTGGGAGACCAGAAAGGAGAGCTCTTACACCTGCAAGGATAGCAGAGCCCAACAGGAAGAACTCTTCTTTCCATGGCAAAGACTCAGGCAGGGAGAAGCCATGGGATCTTTGTTTACTTAGCCCTCCCAACTTCCTTTTCCTTCTTATAAAAGCGCTCTCCTTCCCTTGCCATTGGGGGACTTGCGCTGGACTCATAATGGTTACAGACCTCCAACTGCAATTCTCTTCCGCTCCTGAATAAACACATCTTTGCTGGAGAATTGCCTGACAGTATATTTGTTTTAGGTCAACAGAAGTAATCAAAACAGATGTAATTCCAAAACCCCCAAAGCATATAATTTAGTGGGAGAGACAGACAAAAAAAACAAGAACACTATTAAAAATAATAGTTATGTACAATGAGAAGTGCTATGAAGGAAAAGAATAGGCCTTAGAGCAAGGATTGATTTTAGATTGAGTAATCAGGAGAGGTCTTTCCAATGGGGAACATTCTGAGACGTAAACAGAGACCTAGTCAAACTAACAGCAGATGGAGAAGAGTTCCCTATGGGATATGAGCACGGGCAAAGCCCTCTGTAGGATTTTCTGCGTTCAGTTCTTACATTTTCCTCTACTGGGATGCTTGTTTTCATCCAAGGAAGGGATCCTAGAAGCTATCTAGCCCACCCTCATTTTACAGAAGAAACTACGAACACATACGTACTTTTTGCTGGGAATTTTCAAAGTCTTTAAACTGAGGGCAAGAGAACTTAGATGCCCTGTGGGAGGTCAGCAAGCTGACAGAACCAGCAGGGCTACGATTAGAATCCAGTCTTCCTGACTTTCTCTTCAGTGGCTTCCTGTCATTCAGCCATCTAAATTCAAAAAAAAAAAATTCTCACCAAATCCTCCCAGGTTGGGACATGCAATTGTGAGGGGCATGAGCCTGCTGTTTCCCCCTTTCCCTGGCAAAACAATAAAGCTATTCTTTTCTACTTCAAAAAAAAAAAAATAGTAACTTCTACTGAGAAATTAGGTGTGCTGGGCATTGTTCTAAGCACTTTGTGTGTATTAACTCATTTAATCCTCACAATAGCAAGTGCAGGAGATATTATTATTATCCTTTCATTACAAATGAGACAGCTTAGAAACAAAAAATTAAGCAAGATGCCCAAGGTCATGCAGCTAGTGGTGGAATCAGCTATCCAGACTCCAGAGCACACTCTCAATTTCCATGTAGCTGCCTCTTTCTGTGCTGTAGTTTTTCATCTTACAAATGATGTATCATTTTGCAAGGGTGGTTCCTGCTAAAATTAATGTAGCATCTTCTAATTTAAAAGTCATGAAAACTTTATATCAAAATCATTTGTAAACTTCTTAACTTAGGTAGTGTTACTGATTAGGGCTGAAGTGATGAAAGCCAGGTCTATGGGCACAGCAATCTTATACCCAAAATAAACTGATCCTAAAGCAATTTTTAGATGTTGGGCTTCATCTGCTTTTTCACCCACACCACAGATTGAGCCAACACACACATAGTTCTTTGATGGAGCAGTGTGGTTTTGGAAGCTCCCTTATCTGAAGTTCACGCAGTACATGCCTAAGAAACTTGGAACCACTCTGCTTTAGTGAATTGAGGTCAGACTGACCTCTGAGGTTATCAAAACATAAACTCAAAAAGTCATTGAGACCACTCTTTTGTTTTAGAATTCCAAGTAATTTAATCTAACAGGCCTGAACCATCTGGTTTCTCTCCTGCAACATGGTACAAGTTTTAACGTTTTTCCAGGGACTTTATTCCCCAAGTGAGATGAGTCATCAACACTATAAAATCTGAAGGTGATTTTACAAGTCTTTGCAAGTCCACACACTATTATCTTTCACAAACAAACAAAAAGTTACAGTTGTTTAAAATGAAAGACAGCCCTAAGATACTACTTATATTATTAAACTAATCAAGCACTTTTTCATTTTAGGACAACTGCATTACTTGACTAGATTATTTAGACTTTCCAAATTCATCAGCATAAGGGTTTTCTCTGTATTGCTTGTCAAACTACACACATACAAAAAAAAAAAAAACGTTGCATTTTCATGGAAAATGATCTTTGCCAAACTTCCCAAATAGCTCTGAGTTTGACTGATAGTGTATGAGCTCTACCATCTAACAAAGCAGCCTTTCGTAATGGGTAAATGTTACTAAGGAAACTGATTGTGAAACAGAACCTGACTTGTTTTCATGAGTTGATGCAACTGAACCTAAAAAGCAAGCCTACAGTTTTCCAAGTTAGGTTCAAATTGTATCACAATAATTGAAACTGATTGCTGTTTTCAATTATTCCTTCAAAACATTAGGCAGTCTAAATATACAAATCTCTATTTTGAAAACTAACACTTCCAAACACTTTAAAGTTTAGATCCAACTCACGTTACATTTTTATGTTTTGTTTCTTAAGTCCCTGAGAATTCATTGACCAGAGAAGTCACCAAATTAAATGCCATTTTAAAACTATGATTTAAAAAATTAATTCTGCAAATCTATTGCATTAATAAGCTTAATAAACCCAACTGTTTAAGACAGGAGTGTTAGAATCATTAATTTCCAATTTTATAATATTATATAAATTCACTCTTTTATTACCTATACATCTTAATGGATATTCTTGACAATTTATTTGATTGGGAAAAATTTGAGACTATCTCCAAAAATAATTCTGTGCTTTAGTGTCATGTCAAGATTGAGTAATTTTTAAAAGTTCCTCTTGTATTTTTTTAAGGGTAGTACAACTAAACAGATGTATTGAATATAATGGTTCTTTTTTTTAAACATCTTTATTGGAGTATAATTGCTTTACAATGGTGTGTTAGTTTCTGCTTTATAACAAAGTGTGTCAGCTATACATATACATACATCCCCAAATCTCCTCTCTCTTGCGTCTCCCTCCCACCCTCCCTATCCCACCCTTCTAGGTGGTCGCAAAGAACCCAGCTGATCTCCCTGTGCTGTGCAGCTGCTTCCCACTAGCTATCTATTTTGAATATAATGGTTCTTAATTATTGTTTTTTGTTTCACAATTATTTTACTCATATGTACACATATTATAAATGATTATTTTACATATATCAATATAATTACATATATATGTGTGCGTATATATTCTTATTCTATTTCTTTAGAATTCTCCAAGAGGAAAAACCAGAGTGATATAGAGGCTATAATTTTACCCAAGTAGTCAGTAAAACCAGATTCTGGTCTCAGTTTTGTAGTTGTCTGGCTTTGGGGATGTCATTTAATTTCTCAGATCCTCAGCTGTCCCTCCTGAAAAAGGTCATAGCTCAGCACAAAAATCTCTATGTTCTTTTCTAGATCATGCTGTGGTTTGAGCACTCTGGTAGACTCTATAAATCTGATCCCAAAAGGCCTCAATATCATTCCACAAAGAGGTGGGGGTGAGAATTAGGGTGGAAGGAGGGACAGGAAGGCTGATCATAACCCATGACATGACATCATAAAGAAACATTTAAAATGCAAAAACTGGCAATGATTTTCATTGTCCTGAGCAAAATCCCCAGTAATTCTACATGTTTCCCATATCCTGATATGAGATTTTTCCAAAGTGAATCCAAACGTCAATTAATTCAACATAAACTCGTCTCTGTAAGTTTAGAGTTTTGTCGGGGTGATGAGAATGCGGAAGTCTTAAAAATCAAGGGCCAAGAGGGTTGAAACTGCCCAAGGTCGTATTGCTAGTGAGTAGCTAAGGCAAGATATGAACCTAGTTCTCCTGAGCCCTATGCCTGGACTTTTAATCATATTATCAAACCAAAAGACTTCTTATGAGAAAGCATGCAAGTTCATAGCTCATCATAACTGTTGAAGTTTCCATGTACAAGTTTCTGTTAGGGCCCGGATCACATTATAAAGTGGTTTACTGGCTCTGGGTTCTGTGGTTCTTTATTAGTTGACATTTTTGTTTCTCTGAACTGGAAGACAGAAGAATATTAAACCAGAGTTCCTCTGCAGCAACTATGTAAAACATCTTCTTGTTTCTTATCTGTTGTAATTGCTATTTTGCTTTTTACTGAAACCGACATTTTTTTCTGACAAGGAGGAACGCCCTTTTAAATACTGTCTGATGACTGGCAGTTCAAATGCACCTTCAGTGAGGCTGATTGCCCAATTATCTCACCCAATCCCCCACTCAAAGTCCCCTCCTGCCCACAGCAATCTTGCAGTTAGACCTGGCCTAGTGACAAAGTTCTAACCTAAAGCACGTCACTGAAATTCTTGACTGTGGGGTCTTGGGGAAACTTTGGCTTTCCTAATAAACAAAGGTAGGGAACCATTTGCCTTCTACCACTGTGATTTTCCCCCTTCTCCTGGCCTGGTGAATGAATATGAGGCTGGAAGAGGAGTAGCCATATTGGAACCATGAGACAATAAGCAAGAGGATACTAAGGACTGTGGAGTGAAAAGACAGAAAATTTCCACTTTTATTGGCATTATGGAGAACCAGGCCTGGATTGCCTTCCTCTGGACTTTGTGTTATAGGAGAAAAATAAGCCCTTATTTCTTTAAGCCCCACTATCAGTCAGGTTTTCCTATATTGGTAGGTGAAGGCAGTATAAGCTGATACCTTAGAGAATTACTAGACCCAGAATATTGTGCATAAAATAGCTACTTTGAAGCACACCGAAGTGTCTGCATCCAATCAGCTTCTGAGACTAGGGACTTAAATGTTTTTATGCTCTCCTTAAGTCATCTGTATGGAGGCCCATAAAAAGAAAGGTGCTGTGTTCTTAAGACCTAAAGATCTTTCAGAACCTTACCCCTTTTCTCTTCTGTTTCAATCAGCCCTAGGATTATTTTTCAGTGACTGAAAGCTTACCTTTTATGTCTATTCATCAATAATTGTTTAGAGATTTGACTGTCACAAGCACAAGAAACAGCCTGAGGAAAACTTTGATGTTTTTATTCTAGATCTGCACCATCTTTCTTAACCTTGAATTGGAGCAGCACAGTATAATTTCTTAAATGACATATTCATTCACTTGATAAATATTTAAAAATATTCTGTATGCTTGTAAATCAGGGAATATAATATGAATAAGACATACTCCTAGACATCCAGGAATAATCTAGTATGTGTATACCACTGAGTGCCTTGACTAACAGGCAACAAAACCATGTTGAGAAACTGTGTTGTATTTGAAGTTCATTATGCAACTTTCTGTCGACTACTCCTCACTGACTCAAAACTGATATTAATAACGGCCTGATAATAGCTTTCATCACTACCCATGGCAGAAATTAGAGAAAAACATCTAATATAAATATTCTACATTATATAGGCAAAATGCCCTTAGAACAGAAGAGGAAGCAAAGATGGGCATGGTTGGTACATTTGAAAAGAGGGTAGAGAGATCAGGAGAACAGGATTGAGGAAAGGGGTCAGGAAGTAAGTTGAAGGAGTTCCTACCTGATGGCATGTATTTTCTCAGTGAAGAAAGATGGAAAGTGAAGGTGAAGGTCAGTGAAGTGGGGGATTTAGCATGAAAAACTGAAGAGTGGTCATAGTCTGCTCAGGGTACCATAACAAAATACCATAGATGAGGTGGCTTAAACAACAGAAGTGTATTTCTCATAGTTTTGGATGGTGGGAAGTCCGAGATCAAGATTGTGTCCAGTTTGGTTCCTGGTGGGAGTTCTCTCTTCTCTGCCTTCTTGCTGTGTACTCACATGGCGGAGAGAGAGCGCTGGTGTCTCTGCCTCTTCTTATACAGGCACCCACCCTATTGGATTAGGACCCCAACCTCATGATTTAACCCTAATCATCTCTTCACAGGCCCTATCTCCAAATACAGTCACATTGGAAGTTAGGGCTTCAGCACAGGAATGGGGAGGGGAGGACACAAACATTTAGTCCATAAATAAGAGCTGAAACAGTCTCTGTAAGCAATGGAAGGAAGAGACCCATAGAAGGATAGACAGGCATTGTTTGGAGCGACTGAAGTTAAATACCACTCAGGAAAACCATCAACAGTCTTCCACTTCCAGCCACGATAAGGTAATGGTATGAAACTATCCTTCCCATCATATATAACTAGAGAAATGGACAAAATATGTGAAACAACTGCTTTCAGATGTTGGACAACAGTCATCACAATATTCGGATCTGTGAAAGAAGGAAAATAAATGAGATGAGACTTATGATAGCCCAGGCTTTCTGCATGGAGACATTTTTTGGCTACTTGTGAGAGAAAGAGTGCCAGGCAGTCTCACTAAGCCAAGGAGATAGAACTCCAGTGGGATTCAAGGATGTTGAGGTTGCTGGAATTTATCGGCAAAGTACTGGAAAAGTGGGAGTTACACAGAAAAGATAGCTTGAGAAGTCTGCATAGGGATCCTTGCATCTTTGCATTTTAAACAATGTGTGTGCAGGGGACACTCCATGAGGCTGAACAAAAAAATGACTACTGGGGACAAAACATCTGTGGGGAATCTGTAAGCAGAACAACTACTATAGTTTGTACAGGATTGAAAATTTGCAAATTGAGACAAATCAGAGTACAGACATGCCACAGAACACTTGGGGCATTCAGTAAAGACCCAGGAAGGTCACATGATAGGAGTAAGGAAAAACTAGCCTAGAGTATAAGTTATTCTAGTCTTTCCTTAACAAAGCTTAAGTAAAAGCTGAGAAAAGATGAAGCTTAGGGCTTCCCTGGTGGCTCAGTGGTTAAGAGTCCACCTGCCGATGCAAGGGACACGGGTTCGTGCCCCGGTCCGGGAAGATCCCACATGCCGCAGAGCAGCTGGGCCCGTGAGCCATGACCGCTGAGCCTGCGCGTCCGGAGCCTGTGCTCCGCAATGAGAGAGGCCACAACAGTGAGAGGCCCGCGTACCACAAAAAAAAAAAAAAAAAGATGAATTTTATCTTCAAGTAAGTTAACTGACTACCAAAACCACTTCAACATTCTTAAAAATAACAACATAATATACTCAACAATGTAACTTACTAAACATCCAGCATATAATAAAAAAATTACTATATCTGTAAAGAAGGAAAATCTGACACAACACATAACCAAGAGAAAAATTTAGAATGTAAACACACAGAGAAATTACAGGGATAATAAAACTAGTAAACAAGTTCTTTAAAACAGCTGTTATAAAAATGCTCAAGGATTTCAAAGAAAAATGAGAGAGAAGTGGAGATTTTTTTTAATGAACCACATAAAACTTCTAGAGATGAATACAACATCTATAGTGAAAAAATTCACTGGAATGGCTTAATAGCAGATTAGACACTGACTTTTTTTTTTCCCTAAACAAACACTGTTTAATTATTTTGGAGGGAGGCAGTCAATAAAAACAAAAAAATCCCTACTATAAAACTAGGCAAATGCCACTAACGACCAATGATTTCCTTGCTGTACATTATGAGGAAGTTATCGTTTATTGTGCCCTTCCTCTCTGCATCTTTCTGAGATGTTTCTTAACTCAGAATTGACTCATGCATTTTTATCCCCTTTTAAGGTAGTTGAAGAAAAAGGAGGTTAACAAAAGCTAGTAAGAATTTTAAAATGTGCTGTTCATCTTACTTACAAAATTCAGCAGTATGTTGCAGGCTATCTATTATGCAAATGGTTGGTGCCCTTTTTTTGCCAGTTTTGGTGAGTAATTAAACAGAAGTTAATGGCTTTTTAAAGACAGTTGCATATTTACTGTGCTGAACTTGAAGACATAGCAATAAACACTATTCATAATGAAGCACAGAAAGAAAAAAAAAGGCTTAAAAAATGAACAGGAACTCAATGAAATGTGGGACAATATTAAGTTGTTTAATATATGTGTAATCATTCCAGAAAGAGGAAGAAGACAGAAAAATATTTGAAGAAATAATGGCTGAAAAATATAAACATGTATATCCAAGAGTTCAATGAATTCTAAGAAGGATAAACACAAAGAAAACTACAAGGCATATCAAAATCAGATTGCTAAAGATTCAGTAATAAAAAGAAAAATCTTCAAAGCAACCAGAAAGAAAAAGACACATACATACAAAGGAAGAAAAAAAATATTCCACTGATTCCTCATTTAAAATAATGCAATCCAGGAGACAATGGAATGACATCTTTTAAATAGAATGAATGAAATTTTTAAAAACCTGTCAGTCTAGAAGTCAATGTCTAGAGAAAATCTCTCTCAGAAACAGAGTAAAAATAAAGACTTTTTCAGAGAAATACAAGTTGAGAAAATTAAACACCAACAGACAGACCTGTGCTTCAAGAAATGTTAAAGGAGGTTCTTCATGCTGAAGGAAAATAGTTCCAGATGAAAACTCAAATCTAAACCAAAAGAAAGAAGACCAGAATCAACCTATCTGTGGAAAAATAGAAAATACTTTTTTCTGAGTTTTAAATTTCTTTAAAAGATAATGAACCCAGGGCTTCCCTGGTGGCTCAGTGGCTAAGAATCCACCTGCCAATGCAGGGAACACGGGTTCGAGTCCTGGTCCGGGAAGATCCCACAGGCCACGGAGCAACTAAGCCCGTGCGCCACAACTACTGAGCCTGCGCTCTAGAGCCCACAAGCCACAACTACTGAAGCCTGCTTGCCTAGAGCCCATGCTCCACAACAAGAGAAGCCACCACAATGAGAAGCCTGTGCACCGCAACAAAGAGTAGCCCCCGCTCTCCGCAACTAGAGAAAGCCCGCACACAGCAACGAAGACACAACCCAGACAAAAATAAAAAAAATAAAATAAATTTATATTAAAAAAAAAGATAATGAATCCCTTCCACTACCCTTTCGCTTTCTTCTTTCAATACAATTCAGTCCTAAAGCCATTAGATTGGTCCAAGCAAAGCAGGCATCCATGCCAGGGTAAGGGACGCAGAGGGGGCTCTTTTGGCCTAGAACAGGGCATCAGAACTAGGGTACATAAAGGGGAGCATCCACTCAGTGGAGCAGCCTTCCTTGCACAAAACAGGTGAGGAGGGTGTCCCCAAGGAGGAATGTCCCAGAGGAGACTATCAGAGCCCCAGTGGAAAAAGGAAGACAGATGAGGAAGCATGGCTCACTGTGGGATGCTGGAGCCCAAAGTAGATGGAGCCCAAGAAGAGGACATCTGCCCAGCACAGGCAGTCAGAGAACAAGCAGACTGAGAAGGGCCTTCGTCCACATAGAAGTATAATGTAAGATGTCGAAGTCTGCAAGGAACGAGGAGGAAGTCCCTAAGGAGGGGCAGCCACTGTGGGATGTCAGAACCTGAGCAGGACAAGGAGGGGGAACCAAGGAAGTGAAACCCTGTGTAACATACCAGGAGCTAAGTGGGATGTGGAGAGTGGCTCTACTGGGGGAGGAGGGGGGCATGTGGTGACAGAGCCTATTCAGTATAAGGTGGGCATCCCCAAAGAGGGGCAGCCCATGCATGGAGCGTCAGAGCCTGAGTAGGGTAAGGAGGGCACCTACATAGGAAGGTACTCAGTGCAGGACGTGTTAGCCCAAACAGTTAGAAAGGCAACTACGTAGGAGGAAAAGCAACTGGCATAGGATGTCAGAGCCCAAGCAGCGTGAGGAGGGCCTCTGCATGGCGAGGGATGTCAAAGCCTGAGCAGGATGAGGAAGGTAGCCACACAGGGAGGGAACAGTGGCAGCCACGTGTGTGACTGCTTACACACAGGGGGAGTGATCAAATAAGTAAATACATGAGGAATAATGAGAGCTGGGATTCTTACTGTTGGAGAAGGACATTGCAGATATGTAACAGGAGAAGACTAGTATGAGCCGTGTGGTGCTAAATTGGACCTGGAAGTATCCACATACAGTTTAGGTTTAGTTTAGGTTTTTTTTTTTTTTTTTTTGCGGTACGCAGGCCTCTCACTGTTGTGGCCTCTCCCCGTTGCGCTCCGGCCGTGCAGGCTCAACGGCCATGGCTCACGGGCCCAGCCGTTCAGCGGCATGTGGGATCTTCCCGGACCGGGGCACGAACCCATGTCCCCTGCATCAGCAGGCGGACTCTCAACCACTGCGCCACCAGGGAAGCCCTATTTTAGGTTTTTTAGGTATATAGAGGTACATAGATACGGGGGAAAATATGTATATGTGTGTTCCTACTTACAGTCTCTAGTTCTGTCTACTGAGAAGGCATGGGAGAAGTAACACTTCAATGGTGATGAACACAGATGGAGTTCAAATCTTGGTTCCTATGTGCAATTCTCCATTAAAAAGGATTCAAAATAAATAAATAAATAAAAGGATTCAAAGAGTCCTAGAGAAATGACCTATCCAGGGGGGAGCACGGCAAGTACAAGAGGAGCCTGGGACATCATGCTGTGCTATAAAGTAAGGAAGTGCTCAGAGGGTGATAGTTATACATCAAAGGGACAGAGAAGACAACCTGAAAGGACTCCCACTGAATCTGGAACAATTTGAGCACCAAAATAAACAGTGATAGTAATGGGTTATAACCCATTGAATAAAATAGAAAACCATGAGTCCATACTGATATAAATAAACTAAAAGTTTGATGAGGAATGGGTATATTTGTATAATTGTAAAGTACCTACCCACGAAATGCACATCCATTACAAAGGGGGCAACTGAATAGTGGAGAAGCCTAGCAGACACCACTTTCAACAAGCAGCCACCGTGAAATCACCAATCCTGGGCAAATCCAAATCCTGTGCCACTGATAGGATGCAGTGAGAAGAGCACGGCATGATGTCTGTGGTATTTCCAGCAAAAAGGCAGAACCCGAATCTATTCTTGAGGAAACATAAAACAAGCTCAAATTAAGAGATCTTCTACAGTAAACCTGGCCTGATCTTCATGTCAAGGGAATGAAAATTAAAGAAAGGCAGACTAAAGGAGAGGAAAGGCCATAATAATCAACTGTTCTGTGTGATTCTGGACTGCATCCTTTTACATTATTGGGACAACTGGGGATACCCAGATTAGGTCCGAGGATTTTGATGGCTGACTGTAAGAGGATGCCCTCGGTTTTTTTTTTTGTTTTTTTTTTTTGTTTTTTTTGCGGTACGCGGGCCTCTCACTGTTGTGGCCTCTCCCGTTGCAGAGCACAGGCTCCGGACGCGCAGGCTCAGCGGCCATGGCTCACGGGCCTAGCAGCTCCGCGGCACGTGGGATCCTCCTGGACCGGGGCACGAACCCGCGTCCCCTGCATCAGCAGGCGGACTCTCAACCACTGCGCCACCAGGGAAGCCCGATGCCCTTGTTTATAGTAAATACACCAATAATATTTAGGGGTGATAGGGCATCATGTCAGCAACTTACTCCCAACTAGTTCAGGAAAAAAAGTTCTTTGTGTTGTACTTGCAACTTTTCTGTTTGAGATTGTTAAAAATGAAAAATACATGCTGAATAAAATATAACTGACCGTTTAAAGCAAAAATAAATTCTAATGTAGGGTTTATAAATGCATAGAAATAAAATGCATCAATAATAGCATGAAGCACAGGAGGGGGGCAGTGAAAGCATACTCTTGTTAGGTTCTTACATCCCATGTAAAGGGATAAAAAATTATTCTAAGGCATAATGTGCAATAAATTAAAAATGCAGCTGCTTACAGTGTAAATAAAGAAACAGCAGTCAAAACGTAGGAGTTCAAAGACAAAAAGCAGCTGCATAAGTGTAGGAAGGAGTGTGATATGGCTTAGAAAAATAGCTAAGAATGACATATTAATATGACACAAAAAGAGAAACAATTAGGGAAACAGTAATAGACTCTGTTACTTAAAGCTTTAAAATTTATCTCATCAAAAGACTCCATGGGGGCTTCCCTGGTGGCGCAGTGCTTGAGAGTCCGTCTGCCGATGCAGGAGACACGGGTTCGTGCCCCGGTCCGGGAGGATCCCACATGCCGTGGGGCGGCTGGGCCCGTGAGCCATGGCCGCTGAGCCTGCGCGTCCAGAGCCTGTGCTTCGCCACGGGAGAGGCCACAACAGTGAGAGGCCCGCGTACCGCAAAAAAAAAAAAAAAAAAGACTCCATGGGCAAAATTGAAAGCAAGCATCAAGTGTAGGGGAAAAAATCTCAAATACATTCCAGGCAAAGGGTGAATATTACCAGTATATAAAGAGCTATTATGAACTGTTAGAAAATTATAAGAATTCCAATTTAAAAACAAGCAAGAGATGAGCAGACAATTTATAAAGAGGAAACAGTGGACAAAAATGTCCTCATCCTAACTCTATACCATACATAAAGTGCAAGATTAGATATAAATATAGGTATAGATATCTTGTTTCCCAAAATAACCTGAGGTCAAGTCTCTACATTTAGAAGGATGGATTTAATACATGGAATTTTATAATGTAAATCTGCCATCAACCAGAATAAGACGATATTTTACAACTATTCCACCATTTATCAGGTAGTCCCACAAAGTAGAAATTGCTTATTTATCAAAATAGGAAAGAATATAACCAGTAGTTGGAATTATGGCTTATATTTCAGCGATCAATTCAATGAGTTGTAAGCTATAGATACATGATTCTTGTTGTTATGAACTCATGATCTATGGAAGAAAGATGATAGGCATAAATATTTTAACTAACTGAAAGGTGCAATATGACAAGCCCCATTTATATTCTGGGGTGTAGGTATAATGTAAAGATTAAAAGATTAGGGGGCTTCCCTCATGGCACAGTGGTTGGGAGTCTGCCTGCCAATGCAGGGAACATGGGTTCGTGCCCCGGTCCGCGAAGATCCCACATGCCGTGGAGCGGCTGAGCCCGTGAGCCATGGCTACTGAGCCTGCACGTCTGGAGCCTGTGCTCCGCAAAGGGAGAGGCCACAGCAGTGAGAGACCCACATACCGAAAAACAAACAAACAAACAAACAAAAAAAGATTAAAAGATTAGGGATTAGAGATTAAAAGCTAAGCATTGGGTTATCTAAAATCTATTGTACCTTAAATGACAATATATGCTTGAAGGAGGAAGGAAGGCATTCCTTTCATTCTTATTTACTATAGCTTTAATTTCTCCATTTTTGATTGTTATAACAATTTACCATCCAAATTGATGACTTCCAAAAAATGAAATAGCCCAAAGCTAGTTGTAAAAAATATTTTTCTTCAAAATATGGCTTCCATCATTCATGCAAGGTTCATAAAACCACTCTTTAAACAAACATTGTGAAAATAACTAGTTAAGACATATGAATTCATACGAACCTGTAATACTGTTCTTTTGGGTAACTGTGAAACGTCAAATTCAGTATTCTCACCTACAAGAAAGACTTCAGACACATTTTGTTCAGGAGAAATGTATTCTTCTTTAGAATTTACTCTGAGTTTTAACTTGCTTCTCCATTTTTTTAATTGAAGTTCATGCTTTAACATCTGCCATGAAAATAATTTACAAATTCCATGGAACTCTTGTAAGGATTAAATGAGATGATACATGTAAAACACAATGCTTGATACAATCATAGCACCAAGTAAACATTATTTATTATCATCGTTGTCATTATATAAATTATCATTACATAGCATGTGTAATAATGTGTAGTCTCTGAATCACTATTATAGATCATTTCCACCAGTTGTCATACAACATTGGCATAGGCAGTCACCTTGAAGGTGTGGTCCAGCCTTCTCTTTTAGAGATGAGGAAGCTGAATCCCAGAGAGTCAAGGTTCTGGTAATGCCAGAACTGGTATGTGGGGCATGGAAGGGTGAGGGTTAGCATGGAGCTGTAGAAGGAGAGTTAGGGGAATTCCCCAGTGGTCTGCTGCTTAGGACTCTGTGCTCTCACTGCCTAGAGCCTGGGTTCAATCCCTGGTCAGGGAACTAAGATCCCACAAGCCACATGGTGTAGCCAAAGATGAAAAAAATAAATTAAAAATAAAAATAAATAAATATTTTAAAAACGAGAGAGAGTCAGAAGGAAAGAATTTGGAGAATTGCCTAATCTATCATTACAGGAAGTCCCCATTTTAACTTTCAATACATGCCTTAAAACTGCATAATCAAGAAAACACCCAAAGGGTAAATAAGTGTTGTACCCATACAAACACACACACACACACACACACACAATTTTGGTGTAATATATGGATATATTAGAGCCTAAGGAAGAGCATACATTGGAGAGCTAGCACATACAAGTGTTCCCTGCCTCTCCTCCCAGCAGACACCCGCGATCCTCACTCCACCCTAGTGAATACTGGCCTAGTAATATTGTTAGACCAAGATATCACATAGCTAAAAGAAAATATTTTCTCTAACTATTTAATACATATCTATATTGAGGATATTATTATCATATATATTAATATATATCAACGACTACAAAACATTATGCTCAGTGTATGGGGATGATTAAGAGAACAATACGGCCTGCTCTCAGGGATGTTCAGTTTAAGGGGATGGAAAAGGGGCAGGCTGGTCATGCACAGTTACCTTTTCACCATTAGACAATCAATGACCAGGCTAGGGGCCAGGTCAAAACATTAGCTTAGTACAAAAAGTGGTGGAAAACACAGAACGACCAGACTAAAACAGTGGTACCCAAAGTACAACCATTTAACTGGCAACGTTGAAAATGTAGTCCACAAAAGGCAGGTGCTAGAGGACATCCGGTAAGAACACCAGTTCAATACCAGGGGATGATAAACTTTTAGAGAGCAAGAATGATCAGTGCTTTATGCGTCTCAGTCTCCTCCGCAGACTCTAGCACTGTTTCAAGCATTATGTGAGTAATAAATCTTTTCTTACTCTCTTGGTACATACGTAGTATCGTCAGTGTCAATATCTGAAACAATCTGGGGTGAGAGGCACTGATCTTCCCCTCCACAGGGCAACCATAAAACAGGGGGGTTAATTTCTTCCTATTTTTCTCTTTCCTATTTATCCCAACTTTGTATTTCAAAGAATATTAATAAAACGTTACCTACTAAATAATGTAACTACAAAAAATTCCAGCATGTTTCTATGTCTGTTCCTACTAGTTACTATGAATATTCTAAAACAACATTAAATGATAATATACTGTACTGATAGCTAAAGCAAACTAGAGATACTTTTAAGTTTGGAGGAGTTTGCTTGGATCCTCTGTTTTGATTGATTTAATTCCTAATGGGTGTCCCAGTTAAGAATGATCCTTTAAATTTAGCAATTTAGTAGTTTAAAAAATAATTTAGTATTAAGATTATAATTTATTAAATTGAATGTTGAAAAAGAATAAATAGCAATTTAATCTTATCTAGAAAAGAATAAATTTAGTCTTTATCATTTATTTCTCTGTTATAATCATATCAAACAGTTTCTCTTCCACTTTAGACATCTATATGCACCTAAACACTTGCTTAAACAAAAAATCTTGGTGTCTTTATCAATAAATTTAAACAAAATGTTAAAAAGATTTTTCCTTGATGTTCATAGTTCAAATGAAACAACAAAATTTTTTAGGAAATATTTTGGGTAGCTGAGGTGACATTTAAATTACTAAGTTAAAAGAACAAGGACCCCATTAAAAGTATATAATATTCAGGACTTTAGTGTTTTCCACACAGCATTATTATCTGAGGCAACATCAATGTAACAGCAAAATTCAGTTTCTAAAAAAATTGTTTCCAATATGCCATGCCAGCTCATCGTCTCTCTTTTTATACTTATGTCTTGCTTTATCCCTCCATTTAGTTAGGATAATTATCAGCTTGTAGCAGTAACACATCTGTTGTACCCGCAGTAGTGTATCTGAAGAAAGTGCATTAGATTACTGTATATAGTTAAAGCTGCTCTAAAAAAACAAAGTGTTTAAGACTCTATCATGTTTATAATATGAACCAATGTTGCATCTGATAGTTTTTTATTTTAATTACATATGAAATTACTTTTGACAGCAGTAGATAGTACTCCTGAGACTTTATTAACCTGTAAACATCACCTTTGCCCTTATAAATTAAGATATAATAGATGCAATAAAATGTCAAGATATATATCATTTCTTTTTTAACAAATCTGTTCTTTATAAAACCAGAACTTCCAAATTTATTCATAGAAATACAATCAAGAGGTAGTATTCTGATTTAGTTAAATACCCTATGATTAAATAGATTGTTCCATATATATATATATATATATATTTTTTTTTTTTTTTCCTAACCAGGGGTCCAAAGCTTAAACATAGGAGCCAGGCTGGGAAGGAGGATGATTAAGGCAGGCCCTGGGGACACCACTCTTAGATAATTGTTTCCTCTCAGAAATAGAGACCCACTACCCTTATGTTAAAACCATCAGAGGGTCCACTCTGAGATACCAACAGGAGCCAATCAACAGGAAATGATTCTCTGATTTGCAGCAGCCATAAACAAATCAGTATCTAGTGAGCTGGATAAAATCTCTATTCTTGCTCCTAAGAGCACATACATGCGCTGTCCACTCATTACAACTATCAAGGGTTTAAGTAAAACTTAAACTTATTTTTCTTTAAGTTTTCTTAGGTATTCATTAAATGAAATATCTATAAAGAATGAAGAGCTCTCTACAAAAAATAGTCAGTTTTGATATCTATCTATCTATCTATATGTATACCAGCTCTCTGTTATGTAAAAAAGTTAATAGTAGATCCCTATTTATATTGAAACTTGTATATATATATATCACACAAATACATATAGAATTTTATTTTAAATATGCCTGTTTTCTATTACGCTAAAACCCTTTGAGACATATCTCATTAAATATTTTAAATTAGTGGCTTTATATTTCATGACCATCCTCTAGACATAAAAATAATAAAAAATTCTTTAGTACAAATTATGTTTAACTGTTACGTTTGTTGAAACTTTGGATACATGAAAACAAAAAACCAATTGTTACTATGTAAGGATTTACCTTTAAGTCGTTCTTTTCGACCTTTCACATAAGAGTGCCAGTGATGAAATACACATTTTTTAAGTCTGAAATTGTCATATTCTATTGCTTTTTCCATTTTTTCAGCCAGAAATGTTCATCTTCATTTGTAGGAGGTATTGCTATCTCTCTCCATGTTCTGTAAGGAGAAAATACAGAAACATAATATTTTGATGTTATGGCAATACATTAGTAAATAAATTGAGAGAGAGAAGAAGAAATACACTGGGCTTCCTTTACCTCCTCAAAAACCACAGCATGAAAGAAATTGTTATTTTTATTGTTTTATTTATAGCCAGTCCTTGCATTTCCTTTAAGCTTGCACTTCCCTTGTCTACATTTCTAAAGCCCAGAAAGCTCTGAAATCCAAAAGTTTTTTTTTTTTTCATAACCTATTTAAGGGCAAAGCTAGACCTGACCTAAACTAATTTTGCAACAAAACCTCTCTGAATCTGACACATAGCTGTTCATAGTCTTTCTTCATTTTACTTAGTAAGAATATGCATATATGTTTTACTGTTGAAATACTAATATGTTCAGATATGTTTGGTTCCAACGTGCCATCCCAGACACCACTGAACATGGTATACAGTACACAGTATGTGCAGAGATTTCCTTTCTAAAAATTTTTCTTAGAAAGGGAATCTAGATTCCAAAACATGTTGTCTCCAAGGGCTTCAGATAAGTGGATTGTGGACCTATACTTTCAATTTTGAAGTTCTATTAAAAAAAAAAAGTGACACCTCAAAGAAGTAAAGAACATCTTTTAAGTAAAAACCAATTAAATATAAGAGAAATATATAATACAAAATTGTGGAAACAAGATTAAATAGGTAGGGACTTCTGTGGTGGCACAGTGGTTAAGAATCCGCCTGCCAATGCAGGGGGACACGGGTTCGAGCCCTGGTCCAGGAAGATCCTACATGCCGTGGAGCAACTAAGCCCATGCGCCACAACTACTGAGCCCATGCACCCTAGAGCCCCTGCTCCACAACAAGAGAAGCCACCGCAATGAGAAGCACGTGCACCACAACGAAGAGTAGCCCCCGCTCGCTGCAACTAGAGAAAGCCCACCAGCAGCAATGAAGACCCAATGCAGCCAAAAATAAACACATTAATTAATTAATTTTAAAAAAAGATTAAACAGGTAAAATCAGCACAACTGGCCAAAAGTGATGTTCTTCACATGGAGAATGTCAAGAATAAGAACACAAAGAGGAAGAAATAGTGTATAAAAATCATGTTCTTACTAAAAGTGGGTCTTCAGTAAACGTCCAGTATAAAAAGTACATGCTTTTATCATTAATTCTGGAGTCACCTAAAATAAAGAAATGAAATAACAAGCATTAGAAATAAATGGAATGCACAGGCTACCTCTGGAAGATGTACAAGAGAATGAGAGCGATGGTTGCATTTGGGAAGTAGAATAAGGCAGTAGGGAGACAGGAACAGACTAGAAGAACTACATACCATGTATATATTCTGGAATTTTATTGTGTATGCCTATTACCCATTTTTTTAAGTTAAAATCACAGCTTAAAAATTTCCCATTATATTGCACTTACTTTAAAGCATTTTCAGATAAGTACTATGACATTATTATTATCAAGTATATTGATAGGAAATATTGATAGTTGTGGGTTGGCTGGTCACTATTAAGCTGAATGATTTTGCCTTCTCAAGGGTAGAAAATGAGGGAGGGATAAATTGGGAGATTGGGATTGACATATACACACTACTATATATAAAATAGATAACTAATAAGGACCTACTGTACAGCACAGGGAACTCTACTCAATACTCTGTAATGGCCTATATGGGAAAAGAATCTAAAAAAGAGCAGATATATGTATATGTATAACTAATCCACTTTGCTGTACACCTGAAACTAATACAACATTGTAAATCAACTATACTCCAATAAAAATTTTTAAATAAAAATAAAAATAAATAAATAAAATTAGGGGATGAGCCCAAACTCAAAAAAAAAAAAAAAGAGTAGAAAATGAAATTCTCTGTTTAAAAAAATACAAGAATGCCTCACTTGCCAAGCAGGAATAGGAAAACTATATAAATTAAAAGTCTAAACTGTGGAATATGCTGAAAGAGATGCAGATATCACCTGCAATTATTCACAATAACACACATTAAGGTGGGAATGGCTCACTGAGGATTGCTGAAATCGTCTGTACTTTCTGTACATTCTTTAAAGAGTAAAGATAGTATTATATTAACAGTAGGTTAACATAATATAGGTATCTTTACTCCACCTCAATTGGACATCAAAGCTCTTAGGAAGGCAACAGCAGCAGCACTAAGCCTCCACCTTCAGATGGCTTCACAGGTTTGGGACAGAGACACTTGGATTTCTTGAATTCACACAGGACAGCTTTGAGATTCCCAGAAACAACTGGTTGGAACTTTAAGGAGAAACCAACCTCCTGTGTTACGAAGATAGGGGCTAGAAGCAGTGAAACTTGGGATACTACTATCAACACTGTTACTATCCCAGAATGGTGAGACCTGGGGAAATTTTGTAATAAATGAAAAGCTAATGAAACACCATTTACAAATCATTAATGCTAACTTACAAACAGATAGCGAATTTATGGCTCTTTAATGTCAGTAGTAATTGGTCCCATTACTTTTCTTTTCTTTTTTTTTTTTTTTTTTTTTGGCTGTGATGGTCTTCATTGCTGAGCATTTTCTCTAGTTGCGGAGAGCGGGAGCTACTCTTTGTTGCAGTGTGTGGGCTTCTCATTGCGGTGGCTTCTCTTGTTGCGGAGCACAGGCTCTAGGTGCGTGAACTCAGTAGTTGTGGCTCGCGGGCTCTAGAGCGCAGGCTCAGTAGTTGTGGCACATGGGCTTAGTTGCTCAACAGCATGTGGGATCTTCCTGGACCAGGGATCAAACCCGTGTCCCCTGTATTGGCAGGTGGATTCTTAACCACTGTGCCACCAGGGAAATCCCCCCATTAATTTTTAACTTTGTAAGATACTCATTTTATTATATATGAGAAAATGGATATATTTAAATAATACCTATAGAAAAAAGGTTTTACTTCTATAATACTTGATGTACCTAGTATAGTATAAGTTAATCATTAACTTCAGATTATAATTTTTGGTTTCTGGCATATTATAACATAATTTTTCTTCTGGTGGGCAATTCCTCTTTTTGCTCAGTTAATCCTTGAAACAAGAAATTATATATTAATTGTCTTAACATATCTTACCATATTTTAAAGCACCATGCCTTTGTTTCATTCGTGAGCTTTATTAATATCGCATATAGTATCATTCTAGAATAATGCTAGCAAAATAGTATGGAGTTTGCTATAGATTGAATGTTTGTGTTCCCCAAAATTCATCTGCTGAAACCTAATCCCCAGTGTGATGGTATTTGGAGGTGGGACCTTTTGGAGGTGATTAGGTCATGAGGGTGGAGCTCTCATGAATGAGATTAGTGCCTTTAAAAAAGAGACCCCCAGATGGGCTTCCCTGGTGGCTCAGTGGTTAAGAATCTGCCTGCCAATTCAGCGGACGTGGGTTCGAGCCCTGGTCTGGGAAGATCCCACATGCCGTGGAGCAATTAAGCTCATGTGCCACTGCTACTGAGCCTGCGTTCTAGAGCCTGTGCACCACAGCTACTGAGCCCACGCGCCACAACTACTGAAGCCCACGTGCCTAGAACCCATGTTCTGCAACAAGAGAAGCCACGGAAATGAGAAGCCCACGCACCGCAATGAAGAGTAGCCCCTGCCCGCCGCAACTAGAGAAAGCCCACATGCAGCAACGAAGACCCAACGCAGCCAAAAATAAAATAAATAAATAAACCAAAAGAGACCCCAGAGAGTTCCGTCTCCCCTTCTGCCGTGTAAGACTATAGCAAGAAGATGGCAGTTTATGAACTAGGAAGCAGGCTCTCAAGACATCAAATCTGCCAGCACCTTGATCTTGGACTTCCCAGCCTCCAGAACTGTGAGAAATAAATTTCTCTTGTTTGTAACCACCCAGTCTATGATATTTTCATTATAGCATCCTGAGCAGACTAAGAGTTTGTAAATATGTGTTGAATGCATTAATTTAAATCCCTCCCAACTCTGAATTGTTTATTTTTCATAGGCTATAAAAGCTAATAGTAATAACAACAATAGTAAAAAGAAACCATGTCTTTAATGCAGAGGTGAGCACAGTCTAACATACAGTACCATGGCCTGACATAAGTATTGGATTTTTCATGCTGAGTAGTTTTCTTATTTTTTGACCTTCTGCAAATTATTGACAGACCATTTAATGCTCAAGGAGTTTTTGTGCATGGAGGGAAACACTCACTGCTATTTGTATTTTAGAGCTCTGTTTAATAAACACATAGTTAATTCAGTACAACTTGGAAAAATCAATTTTTCTTAAACATGTAAATGTTTATTGCAAATTTCATTAGGTAAAGTCCCTGAAACAACTTAAACTAAATTAAAAACTTACAAAGACGTTCCTTAGAACTCTCAAATGCCGTACACAGCAGACATACATACATAAATGCTATATCATTAACTATTATTACTTATTTTATATTTAAACTTATCCTAAAGTAAACAATATGAATCTAATTTGTATCTTCACTATTTCTATACTGCATTATTTTTATTCCTTCCAGATTACAGTAACACTTATTTTGATTCCTCCTCAGGAAACAATAATCTACCCAATCTCAAAAGACTACTTTGCAAACCAGCAAGGATATAGGATGTGGTTGTCTTGTTTAGGGCACAAGATCTGTCTGCTTCTCCCAAATTATTAAAACCCCAGCCCCTGGGTTCATGAAGTTAAGTTTCCTTTTCATAGTTAAGCTTTGGTTGTTATATCAGTAAGACTTTTTAAGTCCACATCTTTCATTTAGATTTTAGAGTTTGTTACTCAGTGCTCTCTCTGATAGCATCATTTTAAAAGTCGTATAAGGGAGTGATCTCTAGGACATACTGAGTGAGAAAAGCAAGAAGCAGAAGGCTATATGTAGTCTGCTACTTCTGTGTAGGAAGTCAAGGGGGAGGGGAATACATGTATTTGCTCATATTTTTTCAAAAAAAAAACAATGGAGAGATAAACTAAACGGTACTAAAATTGGTTACCTAGAGAAAAGGATGGAATAGAGTAGATAAAGAGGCAGGAAAGAGAGCAATACTTCTCTGCGAACTCCTCATTTATTGTTTTGATTTTTGCTCTCATGTAATGTTACAAGTAATTGAAAAAGCATAATTATATCAAAGAAAAAAAAGATGACCATCGACACACAAAAAAGTATTATTTTAATGAAAACACTGGGTAAGATATATATATCTTAAAAATCAAAAAGAATTGCATAATTTTCTTAAACTGCTTTCCATAGTTCTTTGGTTAGTGGTCTTGTGGTATTGTTATTTCAAAACCATCATATGGGTGTTGTAGGATGAAACTAATAAGCACTTAGTTAATGTCAGGCAGACCATGGGTGCCTCCTGCTGCGATGCATTAGAAGGAACCCAACATCTCCTCTTCATTATTCTTGTCATCAGAGAAAAAGAAGGAAAAAAGAGCCTGAATATCGAGTTTGTAGATCTAACTGCAAACTTGCAGGAAATACAAGAAACAGAACAAATGAAAGGATTCTAGAGGAAATGAGAATGTGGGACATTTTACATGACAGATGATCTGTTTTCTTCAATAAATAAGTGGCGTGGGAAAAAAGAAGAAAGGAGAACTATTGCAGATGACAAGAGACATTAGATACATAACAACCAAGTGTAATATGCGGACCCTGTATGGATTTCAACTTAACAGAGCCATATGTGAAAAGGCATTTTTGAGGCAATTTGGAAAACCCAAATATGGACTGAATATGGAGTCTATATGTATCTGAATGTAATCATCACTAGATGATATTCAGGAATTATTACTCATTTCATTACATTTCATAGACAATTACCCTGTGCTATGTTCTCTAAAAACACCATTTGTTGTTAAAGATGCACACTGAAGTATTTACTGGTAAAGTAATACAATTCCTGGGATTTACTTTCTAATACTCCAGCAAAAAGGGGGAGGGGAAGATAATTAACAAGATGGGCAAAATGTTGATTATTGTTTAAGCTGAATGAAGGGGGCTCATTATACATTCTCTCTACTTCTGAGTCATATTTAAATTCTTCTGTAATCAAAAGATGTTTTTAATGTTACAGATGCCTTTTCTTCTTGTAATTAGTAGGCCCATCTGGAGATTTCTTTTCCTAAGAAATGAGAATCAAGTCTTTGAATTTAGTTTCCTCCTTACAATGGTTGATTCTTTAATCTTGGAATACACAGTTAAACTGTCTTTCTGTCTACTGTCATGAGAGTAGTTTCTCTCTTTTTGTTTTTTTTTGTAACTGTTTGGCTTACAGTTTCTTGTATTCAATCTTCTCTGTTTGCACAAATAGAAACAAATACATATTTATAAATAGACATGTCCTTGCTGTGGAGGACTTCATAGCGTGAGCCCATAAAAATGACTGCACGCTGAAACCATGCGAAGCAATCTTAATAATCCATGGGGAAAATTACAATTGTTTGTGATCTGTAAAATATTTTATCAAACCATTAAAAACTCTCTGACTGGCAGTTATAACTATAGGAAAGAAAAATGGGGGGTGGGGAGCAAAGCTAATGTTTATTTAGTATACTGTAATTTAAAATATTAGAAACATTGAGGATTAAAGTGTTTTACGTCTTTGTGGGGAAAAAAAAAAACCTTCATTTTTCTCTGAGGGTGAAAGAGAAATGAATTATCTATCCAGCCTAGGTTAAGCCCTCTAAGCAATCCTAGGCACCTAGAGATTTACAATTTGCAAAGTCATATCTAGTTTCTGTTTTTTCTAACTTATGAAGTGGGCAGCCTTTCTATGCCTTGATGAATTGTCATACTCCTTTCTAAATCTGGATCAGCTTCCAATATTTTGTGCTTTTAATGTCATGAAATATCTCTATGAATTCCTTTTCAAATAAAACTTTAGATTTGAAGTAGCTACAGTGTCTCTTAGAATTCTGTGCAAACTTTTAAAGATTCTCTATAGGCTTCTAGCTAGACATTGGACACAATCTGATAGTTTTTTAAGGTCATTTTCAAAATATTGACAATATTTACCCCTCTAGATCAGTGGTTTTTAATAATTTTAGTATCTTATAGCAATGGTTTTCAAGTGTTTTTCATGTGACATTATACTCAGTGCAGTACTATTCTAGAGGATAAGGGGTGAGGAGGGGAGGACCAAGAATCCCATGCCCTGGGGCTTCTCTCCCCAGCTCCTGAGGTTGCCCCCAAACACCTCCAAGAACACAGTTTGCAGATATCTGCACTCCATAGTGGATCAAAATTCTGTGGTTGATAAAGTCGTTAAGACACCCACACACCATGATGCAGATCAACTATGATCAAACATAAGGGTTCTTCCCAGTGTATTGGTGCCTCTGAATCATCCCAGGCTTGGCAGAAATATCCCATCCCTCTATTTCTGTCTCTCTGTCGTAGATCACTGATTAGGATCTGGTGTTACTCTCCACCCATCCTTCTAAATGATGCTTCAGGTTGTTCCTGGCTCTCAGCACCCACCGTGACCTTGGCTTTGATTCTACTTTGCAGTGCCTGATGTCACCAGCAACTAGCCCTGCCTGTGCTCACTGAGACACCAGCCTGGGATCTAGAGGTATGACACATGGTCCCACACACATCTAATTCGTGTTGCCCTTTCTCTCCGCACATGCCTTTTGCTATTTTAGCTTCTCTCAGGTGCACAGTCTTTGTTCTGAAAGTCTCCATATTCTGAATTACTTCCTTCCCCTCTTTACAGGATCAAAACCAGTTGTTGGAGCTGGTTGTTCCTTTCATTAACTTGGTCTGGTTTTTAAGTTAGGTCTCATTAATGTTTCGGCCATATCTTTGCGAGCATAATTCCCAGGCAGATAGCAGAGAGAATGGAGGGGGCGTGGAATACAGAGGAAGTAGATTAGAACGGAAAGAAAATATCCTCCTTTAAAAAGCTTTCCATAATGCTATTTTTGTCATTATAAAGATACAAGAGAGGAGGAGAAGGAGAAAGGGGGAGATTTAGTAGAGAGATTTTGTCAGAAAGAGAAAGAATAACTGCCTGTCCAAACGCTTCTTGGAAATTTGGGGAGGTTTCTATGAGTGTGGCTTTGTGCATATGTGTGTAGGGGAGTGGGGTGGGATGTTTGTATATGTGTATGTGATGTTCTTTCATGTTTCTGAGTGGCCCCAATTTCAAAAACAGTGTGACCTCACACCTCTCATGAAATCTAAAATCTTTTTGAGAGCTTCCATCCAAACTTAAGATGTATAGTGTAGAGTGTTTGGTTAATAATACTTACCAGATGATCATCCAGTCCAAAAAGTTGTTCCACGTAAGTTTCCAACAGTCTCCGAATTTTGGGTTTCATTGATGGATCAATGCACGTATCCCTTTAATAAAATCATAAAATGCAGTCAAAAATTAATTTCATTTCATGGTAATTAGTTCCATAATTAGTGATTTTAATGGGTGGAGGGGAAGGGAAGGGAAGGAAAAATACTTCCTCTTGGGAGAGGCATGTCAGAATCACCTGGAGGGCTTTTTCAAACTACTCCCCCTCAGGATCCTGCTGTGCTCCCCAAGAAGGCATAACCTCCCTGTCCTCATCCTCAACTTGAAATAAACTGCCCTATGAGCACACGTTGATGAGAGTGTGCTATGTTTCTAACTTAAGAACCAGTGGAGAAATTGTTCCTATTGAAGTTTGGGGGACTAAAAAGCCTGTGGAGGGGGACTCCCCTGGTGGCACAGTGGTTAAGAATCCGCCTGCCAATGCAGGGGTCACGGGTTAGATCCCTGGTCCAGGAAGATCACACATGCCGTGGAGCAGCTAAGCCCACAACTACAGAAAGCCCGGGTGCAGCAACGAAGACCCAACACAACCAAAAATAAATAAATAAATAAATTTATATATATATATAAAAAAATAATAGACTGAAAACTACTTGGGGTAACAATGTCCTAGCTCAATAAACAATCATGATGGTCATGAAGAACCTAGGGGTAAAACAGGAATAAAGACACAGACCTACTTGAGAATGGACTTGAGGATATGGGGAGGGGGAAGGGTAAGCTGTGACAAAGCGAAAGAGAGGCATGGACATATATACACTACCAAACGTAAGGTAGATAGATAGTGGGAAGCAGCCGCAGAGCACAGGGAGATCAGCTCGGTGCTTTGTGACCGCCTGGAGGGGTGGGATGGGGAGGGTGGGAGGGAGGGAGATGCATGAGGGAAGGGATGTGGGAACAGATGTATATGTATGACTGATTCACTTTGTTGTAAAGCAGAAACTAATAAAAAAAACAATCATGATGATTATATGTATATATAAAAGCCTACGGAGGGATTCTTGGACAATCTTAAGATTGGAAACATTTATTAGCAAGACCTTTTTTTGATAGTATACAATGAGTGTTTTACCTTCAAAATAAAATATCTCCCTACCATAAATCAAAACAATACTTACCAGAGAAGACTTTCAAGACCATTTTCCATTACAGCAGTGATCATTTCCTCTAAATACCTCAGGGGATCCTCAGGACATGTAACAAGTAGACCACAGAACAGAGCCTGGGAAAATGAAATGGAATCAGTGTTTCTGGATTTGCATGTTCTTACTAAGCAAGAGACTTTCTGTCAGACAAGGTCCAATAATGTGACAGTTTTTAAACTAAACGTGCTTTATAGATACCCCTCTGTATTTATTCAATGTTACCAAATAACCAGAGCAACATGCAGTTTACCTTTACTCCTAAAAATCTTCCATTGTAAATGGCGAGTTGTTGCACAGTGTTTTGCATTATGTGAGGAGTACTTTACAGTCCAATTGGAGAAATAGTTGTGATTACCTTAGATCAATTTTTAAATTGATTTTACCATTTTTAAATATGAGGAACTCCTTTTTTATTGAAGTATAGTTGATTTACAATGTTGTGTTAGTTTCTGTTGTACAGAAAAGTGATTCAGATATAGATATAGATATATTCTTTTTCATTATGGTTTATTATAGGATATTGAATATAATTCCCTGTGCTATACATTAGGACCTTGTGGTTTATCTTTTTTATATATAGTAGTTTGTATCTGCTAATCCCAAACTCCTAATTTATCTTTTCCCCCTCCTCCTTTTCCCTTTGGTAACCATAAGTTTGTTTTCTGTGTCTGTGAGTCTGTTTCTGTTTTGTAAATAAGTTCATTTGTATCATATTTTAGATTCCACATATAAGTGATATCATATGGTATTTGTCTTTCTCTTTCTGGCTTACTTCACTTAGTATAATGATCTCTAGGTCCATCATGTTGCTGCAAATGGCATTATTTCATTCTTTTCTTATGGCTGAGTTGTTTTCCATTATATATATATAATGGAAATTGAATCAGTGATTTTAATGGGTGGAGGGAAAGGACCCTCCACATATATATATATATATATATATATATATATATGTTCCGCACACAGCAACGAAGACCCAATGCAGCCAAAAATAAGTAAATAAAATAAAATAAATTTTAAAAATGTATTGGCGAGTCATATATTGAATACCTCTCCATCTGAGATAGAGAAAAAGATTTACAGCACACATCCCACAGAAACCACCTGGAGTGCTTAGACATTTCTCTTTGCCTCTTTGGTTCACTGGTGGGTCTCCTGGTACAGGTGTGGGGATGTGTATGTGTGTATAGTGGGTGAGGCACTCTCTTTGGCCCTCCCTCCACATAGGGCCTCCTCTTGCTGGCTTTTTTCCTACTCCTCTCTCTCATGAACAAAATAATTCCACCTCTGAGTCATGCAGAGTTCTTCCCACCTACCTCCATGAGCCAAGTGTCAACAGATCCAGGCCTGGGGGTCCTGGGTTTTAGACTCTCAGCAGTTCTCATAGTGTTCCTCCACATAAGAGGATAATTCTCCTGACTGAACCTGCACAACACATTTTCCCATTTGCAGTAGCTCCATGTCCCCCCCCCACCTTAGTGTGCAGCCTGCGGGCTGGGAACCTAGCCCCTAGGGCTATTGCCAAAGGGTAAGACCTCGATGTCTCTCCCTTCCCAGCTCTGCCTGTGATGTAGCCCCACCCCAGCTGCTTACAGTGAGCACTCAGCCATCTGCAGACTAATTTCCTTCTCCCCCAAACCTAAAGAATATAGTGATACAGGAGATCAGTGTTCTCACCAAAGTTGTCAAGCTGGATTTGAATAGTCTTCTATTACCTAAGGCCTGAAGTTGTCTATTCCCTGGAGGCTAGACTTCAGACAGCTCCCTAAATAGCCCTGATGAAAAGCCCATCTGCTTTCTAGCCCTTCTGTGCCTCGATCACTAGAGTACTGAGTTTCTCCACATCCTCCCCTTCATCCTAGTCTGGTACCCAGAGGACATCTGCAGCAGAACAACCTGGGGAGTGAATTGGTCTCAGAGGATGAGGTCTAGGAACCTGCATTTTGATCGGCTCCCCAGTTGATTCCTATCATGCTGAAGCCTTACTGGAATTCAGCTTTAAAGTAAATTATTGAGAAAATTGGGATCTGATAAATGAGTATGAGAAGTTGCTTATTTCTTTATATTTCCAAGCTCCACAGATCAGAAAACTACTTTTCCTGAAAAGTTATCCCGCAGAAATCAAATCAAGTTGAAAGGATAAGTCTATGGAATGCTAATAAAGTCATATGGAACTAGCATAGTTCAAATGTTCAGTTCTTGCATAAGAAATCTCACTGTTCATAGTTTCCCACTGGGCAAAATAAAATATCCTGAGGTTTCACATCTTAATGTGTGAACAGTGCATAGCTCCATGCAAATAGGAAAGCATAGTTCGTGAATCAATAGATTTTTTTTTCTGCTATAAACCATTATTAGCTTGGTCTTTATAAGGAGAGACAAAATATGCAAACATGCCCGCAAAAGGAATGTTTGACTCTCAAAAACAATGAGTAGGGCTTTATTATTGGTAGCCTTCTTAGTAAAAACTTACATGGTCAAGGACAAAAGAAAGACCATGACTTCCTTGGCTTTCTCAGTCTTGTAAATTCACAAAACAATTGTGCAATCCTCCAGTGTCTTTCACTCTGCCTCCCTGATCTCAGTCCAGAATATTTCTCAAATATTCTGAAAAATGTCTGGGTGCTGAGGACAAAGAAGGGTTTATCCAAGACGGTTGCTTCTACTCCTTTCCAGTAACCATCTTACAAGAAGCAAGACAGTGCAGTGAATGGAGGCCTCTGGGTTTAACTCCTGGATCTGTAATTTTCTGGTACGTAACCTCTGACAAGCTACTTCTCTTGTGCTTCTGTTTCCTTAACCATACACGGGATAATAAAGGTATATATGTCATAGGGCTATCATGATAATTAAATGAATTAATATACGTAAAGTACTTTGAATTGTTTTCTAGCACAAATAAGTACTCAATAGATAATAATGAGAGCAAGCCATCATCTTTTTTTTTTTTTTTTTTTTTTGCGGTACACGGGCCTCTCACTGTTGTGGCCTCTCCCGTTGCGGAGCACAGGCTCCAGACGCTCAGGCTCAGCGGCCATGGCTCACGGGCCCAGCTGCTCTGCGGCATGTGGGATCTTCCCGGACCGGGGCACGAACCCGTGTCGCCTGCATCGGCAGGCGGACTCTCAACCACTGCGCCCCCAGGGAAGCCCCATCATCATTTTTTAAATGATTCCACTGCTAATTATCACTTCCATTACAGGAAAAGACTTGGACAAAGAGAAAAGAAATTTTAAAATATTCCCTTGTACCATTCAAAGGCCCGTGTAATGACAGAGAAAGAGAGACTTTATACCAAGTCTATTGGAAGAGATTAAGACCAATGCATTTGGTCTTGGTTAGGAGAGAGAAATGGTTAGGAGAGAGAAGTTAATAGAACAATAGTTTAAATATAAATAGCAAGGTAAGAACTGTATATTAGAACTATGGGTAGATATAAGACACTTGAGAGAGCAAGTCTTGTTTATCTTTTTAGATACTCAGATAAACATAGGAAAAATGCTAAGGGCCTAAATAGCAATATAGAAGATAACTGCTTCATGAGGGCAGAGATAAAAGTGATTACCAAATGCTTGTGGGGTCCTCAGCAGTTGGAGAAACTTTCAACTGATAAGGAGAGGGCAGGAGTCTTCCTCTTGGCAAGAACAGAGCCTCAGGGGCACAGACCAGTTGGGCTGGAATGGAGGATAAATGTAAAAGAGAAGCAGACAAAGTCACTCTGTGACGACGTCAGAATTCCATACCGGGACCCAGGGCTGGATCCTCCTCTAGACACGATAGGCCATTTGTGATCAAACCCCTGCAAGATCAATCACATGGCCAAGGTCACAGATGGCCATACAACAGAGAGTCGCAGCTCAGTGTGTTTCCAAGGTCCCTCTAGGGTTGACCTTGGCTTTTAGAGGGTATATTCTTGCTTCTGGATTTCACAGATGAGGCAAAGAAGGGCCAAGTGATTCACAGAGCCAGCATGTTCTTAAACTACAAACCTAGGACTCCCCTCTGGCCCATACCATGCACTCAAACAAAATTGTGTGCGTGGGGCTTCCCTGGTGGTGCGGTGGTTGGGAGTCTGCCTGCCGATGCAGGGGACATGGGTTCGAGCCCTGGTCTGGGAGGATCCCACATGTGGAGCGGCTGGGCCCATGGGCCACAGCTACTGAGCCTGCGCGTCTGGAGCCTGTGCTCCGCAACAAGAGAGGCTGCGATAGTGAGAGGCCCACGCACCACGATGAAGAGTGGCCCCCACTTGCCGCAACTAGAGAAAGCCCTCGCACAGAAACGAAGACCCAGCACAGCCAAAAATAAATAAATAAATTAATTAATTTAAAAAAAAATTGTGTGCGTGTGTATCTTCCTCCAGAACTCGAGAGGTTTTTTTTCACGTTATCTATTCCAAAATATTTTATTCATATGCCAACCCCCAAACACATTCTTCTTTCAAGTAGACGGTAATCAACATATAGTTTACACCTTGTTTTTTTCCCAAATGAGATTGCTTTTATTTTAATTTTTTTTTTTTTGCGGGTACATGGCTCACGGGCCCAGCCGCTCCATGGCATGTGGGACCTTCCCGGACCGGGGCACAAACCCGCGTCCCCTGCATCGGCAGGCGAACTCTCAACCACTGCGCCACCAGGGAAGCCCGAGATTGCTTTTAAAATTGCAATGTCAGCACCACATAGTAACAGAAACCCCTTTACTTAGGAAGAGGCTTAAGTTTCTAAACATTGTCCAAAGTCCCTTCAACCTCCCTACCCTCCAACCCCTAAAACAAGTCCAAAGTGACATCTCAGAAATGCTCACCATCCCCATCTGTAGTAGAGACGGTGCTGGCATGCTGTAGTTCTAGGTGTCTTAATTTTTTTCTATGGAAGTTAGTAAGTTAAAAATTTGTAAATAAAGGGGGTTCTGTGTCTTGTCAACATTTAAATAGAGGGTGCCAAATTTTTATTTTAGAAACTCTATAACTAAAAAGATATTGAAGATTATCGAAAAGGATCAACTGGATTTAGCCATTAAGGAGGGACCCCAGGGACAGGAAGATGCCCCCAAGGCCAGAACTTGAGGGGTTTTAAGGCAGACTGGACAGGAGAGGAGACGAGATCTTTATGAGGTGCGAGCAAGACAATAAAAGCAGGATCCTAATACCTGTGGGATTGTGCCTGGCCCAGCAGGGAGGTGGTCACCAGCCATGTAATCCCTAGATGAGTAGGTGAATTTTTACTGGAGAAATAATAAGCCTTTGGGGTTGTCATATGCCTTTGGGTTGTTTACGTGTACCATGGGTTTGCCTCTGGAACTGCGTCTATGAAATGGCTGGCTGGGCTAAGGGAACACAGCAAACATAACTGCCCTCAGGGGAAGCCACAACCTTCTAGTCCCAGGGTCCAGCAAAATGAGTTAGTGTGACCAGTTCCTTCTCATCTACATAAGCTTGTGGTCTCTTGCTCATATATGTAGTAATTCCTGATTCTTGCATCTCTGGCAAGTATTTGCAGCTATTAGTCTCTAAAAAAAACTTCTGATAGTAGAGTCTATGTGATTTAGAAATAAATACTTTTTTTTAATACAGATTGGAAACAATCATGAAAGAAACACAAAGCATAAAAACTGCATAAGAATTTTTTAAAACATGTATTTATTTATTAATTTCTAAAAATAGAAAACCTTGCATAAAGATCATGGTTTGTAACTTAAATATGCCCTCTGCTGGGCAGATCTAGTTTTGCAAACTCCTTTAATCTTTCCTATTTGTTAAACCGAAACCTGAGCTAACACTTTCTCACTCGCAGATGCAATCTTTATATGTAGGGACTAAAGAGTTTTGTAGACATTTTACCCTTAACATCTTGCCCATCTTTGGTCCCTATGGGGCAGGCCTTGTTTGTAGACAGTGTGCTGACTTCTGCCTAGTATGTAGAAAATTGAGAGAGAAACAGATTTCTAAATACTTCTGATAACCTACTGTTTGATATTCTACCAATAGGGCTTCATTGTATGGACTCCTAGCTTAGTGATAGCTTTTAAAATACAAATGTCTTTTGGAAGGAATATCTCCAAGGAAAGCGATTCCAACAGTGGTGGGATGAGTATTTCAGAGTTCTCAGAGAGAGAAACAATGAATATAGTGAGAGTGAAGAATTAGAAGGATTAGAAGGCAATATTCAGTTTCCCCACAATTGTATCGAGGCACAGGCTCTCAGTGTCTACATGTAGATAGTTTTTTAAAAAACTTTGAATTTCTGAAATATACTTTTGCCAAATCTTAGAATAATATATAGAAAGTAAATATTTTATTGCCCAAATTCCCAAGTCTTTGATCATTTAGTTCACTTTTTTTTTTCAAATCTAAAATTAAAGTTTAAAACAATACTTGACTCCAAGGTCTAAAAAAAGGTCTCTATGTTTATATCTGTTGTATAAATAATACACCTAGGTTGCATGGCACTGTGCTAGGTGCTGATGGTCTATGAGGTCTACTCACTTGCTGCAACATGGAGGACATGAACCATGAAGGAAGAGATTATTTCCTGTGATTGATCACAGTGGTTTCAAATTTTGTTTTTTAAATCAGAAAAAAAAAATCTTAAAAAAACTCCCAAACTCATGAGAATCGCCAAATATAATCTAGATACTTTCTTAACCTCTAGAGCATCCCCCATAGGAGTCCTTAGAACCCTGGGATTCTGCTAAAAAAGCAAAAAAAAACTTTGGAAATCTATCAGTATGCAATTACTCACACACAGGCATACCTGAAAGCAGAGTGAGAAGATTTTATGAAAGTGCCATCGTAAGCAGGAAAAGAGGCTGACCCATCTAGGAAAGAGGGTGTCCAGGAGATCTCAGCTGGCACAGCAGCCAGAGGAAAAGGGCTCTCATCCCAGGGAGACCAGACACAGGCCTGCAAACTGGCCAGCCAGCTGGTTTCCTAGGATGAGAAACCAGCACTTGCCAGCAATGAGTGTTTTTATGCTTCTTATGCTTTCTTTGTATGTTTTTTTTCTAATTCTCCATCAATAAATTTCACTTGATAATAGTATGGGAAAGCAAAAAAGGAGGCACTTTTCCCTACACATAAGCCTGTTTTTATTATTTTGTTTAAATATATTTTCTGATTATAAATATAGTATATGTTCTATGTAATTTGGAAAGTTGAAAAAAAATACAAAGAAATAAAAAGCAACCATCATCCTGACAACCAGAAATAGCCTCTAATAAAAATTTTAATTTCAGTCTTTCCTCAATACATATATTTTTACAAAATTAAAATTAGGATCATACTACATATAGTTTTTTTTTAAATACATTTATTTATTTTATTTTTGGCTGCGTTGGGTCTTTGCTGCTGCGTGCGGGCTTTCTCTAGTTGTGGTGAGCGGGGGCTACTCTTCATCGCAGTGCATGGGCTTCTCATTGCTGTGGCTTCTCTTTGTTGCGGAGCATGGGCTCTAGGCATGCCAGCTTCAGTAGTTGCAGCATGCAGGCTCAGTAGTTGTGGCTCGTGGGCTCTAGAGCACAGGCTCAGTAGTTGTGGCGCACGGGCTTAGTTGCTCCACAGCATGTAGGATCTTCCTGGACGAGGGCTCGAACCCGTGTCCCCTGCTTTGGCAGGAGGATTCTTAACCACTCTGCCACCAGGGAAGTACCTATATATACCTTCTTTTAGTCCTGGCTAGTTATTACATTGCGAACATTTTTCCATGCCACCAAAAATTCTTCAAAACATCACGTATTGAGGTTGGTTGATAACCTATTGCATAAAATTATACCATAAAAGTTTAAAATTTATAAATGGTTGGGCATTTAGGTGTTTTTAACTTTTTCCCATTATTAAAAATTATATGATATACATATTATCACTACTAATGATGAAATGTACATATCTTCACCTCTATTTCCTTAGAAATAGAATATAGAATCAAAATGTATATTTTGAAGATCTTCATACATTTCTCAAAATTGCTTTTCTAAAAAGATATTATCAGTTTATACTTTCATTGATAGCCAGTGGGAGTGTCCCATTCACCTTGCCAACACTGAGAATTAAAACATTTTTATATTTGTTGATTTGATGAAAATAATTCATTTTCATCTACATTTCGTTTTTTTCAGTACAGTTAAATTAGTTTTCTTACATTTACTAGCTGCTATAGACTGAACCGTGTCCCTGCAAAATTCATATATTGAGGGGCTTCCTTGGTGGCGCAGTGGTTAAGAATCCACCTGCCAATGCAGGGGACACAGGTTCAAGCCCTGGTCCGGGAAGATCCCACATGCCACGGAGCAACTGAGCCCGTGCGCCACTACTACTGAGCCTGCGCTCTAGAGCCCGCGAGCCACAACTACTTAGCCCATGAGTCACAACTACTGAAGCCCGCACACCTAGAGCCCATGTTCCACAAGAGAAGCCACCACAATGAGAAGCCCACACCCTGCAACAAAGAGTAGCCACCGCTCGCTGCAACTAGAGAAAGCCCGCATGCAGCAATGAAGACCAAATGCAGCCAAAAATAACTAAATAAATTTATTTTTTAAAATTCATATTTTGAAACTCTATTCCCCAGTGTGATGGTATTTGGAGATAGGGCCTTTGGGAGATGATTAGGTTTAGATGAGGTCCTGAGGGGAGGATCCTCACGATGGGATTAGCGCCCTCATATAAAGAGACACCAGACAGCTTGCTCTCTTTCTTTCTCTGCCAAGTGAGGACACAGTGAGAAGGCAGCCATCTGCAAGCTAGGAAGGGAGCCATCAACAGAACTCAGCCATGCTGGCACCCTGATCTTAGACTTGCAGCCTCCAGAACTGAGAAAATAAATTTTTGTTATTTAAGCCACCCAGTCTATGGTATTTTATTATAGCAGTCCAAGCCAACCAAGATACTAGCCATCTATGATTTTCTATACATTCGATATGTCATTTTTGGGGACAGGCTTTATTTAGATAAGGATGCAAGATATAACAGTAACCAAAGAGAGAATCTCAAAAGGATGGTAAAATTGAGAAAGATAGCAGGGCCACTTGTTGAATCTCTACTTATGTCCCCCGAAGTCTCCCCTGGAGTCTTTCTCAGCTAAGGGTTTAAAGGGTTTTGTGGTTTGAGACAAGCCATGGCAGCAGTTAGTCCATGACTTACTCTCTGTCTTAGTCCATTTGGACTCCTATAACAGAACACCATAGACTGGGGGACTAATAAACAACAGAAACGTATTTCTCACAGTTCTAGAGACTGGGAAGTCCAAGATCAAAGTGCAGGAAGATTCTGTGTCTGGTGAGCACCACTTCCTGGTTCATAGATGGCCATCTTCTGACAGTGCCCTTACATGATGAAAGGAGCAATGGAGCTCTCTGGACTCTTCACTGTAAGTATTCTAACCCCATCCATGATGGCTCCACCCTCATGACCTAATCACCTCCCAAAGGCCCCACCTCCTGATACCATCACATTGGAGATTGGGGTTTTGTTTTTGGTTTTGGTTTTGTTTTGCGGTACACGGGCCTCTCATTGTTGTGGCCTCTCCCATTGCGGAGCACAGGCTCCGGATGCGCAGGCTCAGCGGCCATGGGTCACGGGCCCAGCCGCTCCGCGGCATGTGGGATCTTCCCGGACCGGGGCACGAACTTGTGTCCCCTGCATCGGCAGGCGGACTCTCAACCGCTGCGCCACCAGGGAAGCCCTGGAGATTGTTTTTTTTTTTTTTTTTTTTTTTTTTTTTGCGGTACGCGGACCTCTCACTGTTGCGGCCTCTCCCGTTGCGGAGCACAGCCTCCGGACGCGCAGGCTCAGCGGCCATGGCTCACGGGCCCAGCCGCTCTGCGGCATGTGGGATCTTCCCGGACCGGGGCACAAACCCGTGTCCCGTGCATCGGCAGGCGGACTCTCAACCACTGCGCCACCAGGGAAGCCCAGAGATTGGGTTTTAACATATGAATTTTGGGGAGACATAAACGTTCAGTCTATAGCATGTTCATATCACTTTGTTCATTTTTCACAATATGAAACTAATCACTGTGATTCCTGAAGATTTGAAAATAGGTATCAATTTATTTCGGTGCATGTGAGAACAACTGTCCCATGTGTGACTCTGATTGCAGGTGACCAACCTGACTAGACAGCCTCTCCACCCTCCCTGTGCCACTCAGACTCTTCCTGAAGTTCCAGAAGCTTGGTGCCTGTGAAAGCAACAACCTTCTCAAAGACACAATGATCATATCTGGGTCAAAGGTAATTTTCTCTGGCTTATTAAATATATTAATGCATTCTAGACCTGCACTAATATGGCAGCTACTAATTTCATGTGGCTGTTGAGCACTTCAAATGTGGCTAGTCCAAATTGAGATGTGCTGCAAGTGTAAACTACACACTCAATTTTGAAGACTTAATATGATTTTATATTGAGTCCATGTTGAAATGATTATAGCCTGGATAGATTGGTTTGTAGAAAATCTATTGTTAAAATTAACTTCGCCTATTTCTTTTCACTTCTTCAGTGTGTCTGTAGGACACCCAAAGGGATAATGCACAGAACACTCAGGAGAAAGTGTGAGCTAGAGACAGCTTCAGAGTCATAGCTGCAAATGGTTGAAGCTGTTTTCTACTAGCACATGGTAGATTCCTGGTAAATGCCTGCTGATGAAATGGTCAAATGTACCCTTCTTAGCTGACCACTCTTGTCATCCCTTCCAAGAAAAAAAGGCTGGCTGGTGTCCAGAGCCTAATCTGTTGTTAAAAGAAAAAAAAAAAAAAAACCTTACTTGAATTGAACATAAAATCCAGCAGATTTTAAGCTGGTGTGCAAACCTCTAGAAGTCCACAAAGGCTTTCCAAGGGATGTGTGAGAGTGAATACTATAAAGGACTCCATTTCCAGGTCCTCACCTTTCCCATGTATTCCTTCCAGAACCTGATTTGCCTCAGGACACATTTTGTGATTTTCTTTTCCCGTTCTTCCCATTCACAATTGCTTTCTCCCACTCTAGAAACTAAAGGCCTGTCTCTCATCCATCTGGAATCTCACTACACAGAAAACTGAGGCAGAGAGATTTAGAAACTTGCTCAAAGTCACACAATTAGTAATTGGCAAAGCCAAGAATCAAACCTAGGCAATCTCGTAATAATAGATAATCCTCTTGTATTGCTTTACACACTTTAGGGTTCAAGTAATAAGCCTCAACTAAACATGGAGTTTATTGGCTCCTACACTAGAAATTCTAAAGGTAGATCATGCTTTGGATGAATTTAACCCAGTGACTTACTGATGTCACTAGAGGCCTGATTTCTTTCCATTTCCTGACTCTACCTTCCTCAGAATCCACTCACCCTAAAACCATCTTTCCTTGTGGACACAGGAGAATTGGCAATCGCTCCCAGGGCTACATGCTTCCCCACAAACATCCAGAGATCCATCCAGATCCATCTCTGTCCCAGCATTCCAACCAAGCAACCTGATCTAAACTGGTTTCGGTCACATCTTGCCCCGTCCCACGATCCTCACCACCACCTGTCATAGTCACAAACGTTGTGGCCAGGGAACTTGAATGTGCTGGTTGTCATAAGCCAATCAGGGTCCAATCCCAGAGATAGGGATAGTCAGTTTCCCTGAAGCATATGGGCTATACGGGGAAGAGGTAGTTTATGGAATAAGAGTGTAAGAAATATTAGGAAGAGGGAAGTAGATGTTGTGTAGGCAACTTGTTAATGTCCAGTATACATCTGCTCCTGGGGAACACAGAAAAGAAAGAAGAAGGGATATTTATAGAAGGGTTGAGACCCACTTACTGGGTGATAGTGTTGTAATCCACATCTTATTCGTTCAGATAATACTTTGAGATCCAACTTGATCCCAGATGCCCCTTGAATGAACAAGCCAGGTATATAGCTGATTGTATTTCCTTAAATGGCCATAACAATATATCCCATCCCATGAGCTCTTTTTGCAATGTGACTTTGATACACTTCCCATCAAGAAGTGGGGTATATGTTCCCTCCTCTTGAATCTAGGTGAAAATAATGTTATGTTGACTTCCGAGCCTAGGTCATAAATGGTGATATAACTTCTACCTAGTTCTCTATGGGGACACCTGCTCTTAGAACTCAGCCACCATACCGTGAGGAAGTCCAAGCAGCCCATGGAGAGGCCCAAGCTCTCCCTAAAAAACCTTGCAAGAATTTCAGATTTTTGAGCAAACTAAATCAGTCATGTTGTTTTAGGCCATGAAGTTTTGCAGTTGTGTTACACAGAAATGAATAATTGATACAGCAAGCTAACAGAAAATGACTACACAGCCAAATCAAGCCTGTCATTTCATCCATCCCTAGCTACATACATTATGAGAAAAAACACCCAGCCATGACTATCATTTATTTTAACTTTTTATTATGGAAAACCTCAAACGTATATAAAGTAAACAATAGTATAATGAACCCCTATGTGCCCATCACCCAGTTTCAACAATTATCACCATTCTGTGATCTTTGTATTATCTACATATTCACCCATTTTTCCACCTGTTCTCAATTATAATTTTTTTAGGTAAAGTTTACATGAATTCAACACAAATCCTAGCTGTATAATTCTGACAATGGATACACCTACACCTCAGTCATTTTCCAACTCCCCAGAAAGTCCCCTGTGTAGCGTTCCACTTAAGCCTTCTGTATCAGTCAGCGTCCAGTCAGGAGACAGAAATCACACCAGTAAGTTGAGTAAAGAACATTTATTCTATTCTAATAACTAAATTCTAATAATTTAATTCAAAGTTATTCATTTTAACAGACAATGGTTTTAAATTAATAATAACTAACATGTTAAAGAAAACAGGAAATGATAGACAAAATGGATGAAAAGATGCAGAATGTTAATTGGTATGTATAAAAAAATCAAATGGACATTCTAGAACTGAAAAATATGCCATCTGAAATTAAGAACTCATTTGATTCATTTGATGTATTTAACAGTAGACGAGACTCAGCATAAAACAGAATCTGTAAACGTGAAGACAATCAATGAAAAATATCCAAACTTAAGCACAGAAAAGAGAATGGGGAAAAAAACAGAATAGAGCAAAAGAGGCATAGACATGTAGGACTAAATTAAAAAAAAAACCCTAACATATTTATGATTGGAGTCCCAGAGGGAGAAGAGAGAATTAGGTAGAAGCAGAATTTGAAAATGACCAAGAATTTTCTAAAACAGATGAAAAATATCAATCAACAGATTCAGTAAGCCCAGTGAATCAAGCAGGATTGAAAAAAAAAATCAGCCTCTATTCAAAAGTTGGCAGGGAAATGATATCCTAAGTAGACAGCCAGGTTTTATTCAGGACAGGTAGGTGGAATTCAGAAGAGGTTAAATATACATAGAAATCTGTGTTGAAAGATGATGTATTCCAAAACTTGCAGAAGATGGGTTTTAGAAGAGTGCTAGGCATGGAAAATTGGGTCAGGCGAATACATGTACAGGGATATGAGACACAATGGGATTCAGCCTGATAGTCTCTTAGGGGAAGCAGGTAACCAGGTTAAGGTGGGTGTCTGAGGCTCTCTCGCACCTGCTGGTAACGTGGTAGCAGAGGTGAGTGAAGGACTCCTCGGAAGACTATCGTCTTAGGCAATGGGGAGCACTTCTAAGGGCCTCTTTTCTCTAGGGGCAAAACAGTATGGTAGGCTGGTGAGGAAGAGGAGCTCCCATCCAGAGGAGGAACCAAGGATGCCTCTTGCAGCCATGTAGTGTTATGGCAAGTGGAGAGCAAGGCAAGGAGAGGTTCCTACTTTCCTGATGTTCCCTGACCCTCACCTTGAGTCCATTTGTGCTGCCTGCTCCATGGCCAACTTGGACTGAGTCATCACTCAGAATGGCTTTAGCCTGAACCTTAAATAGCCTTCTGTATCTGCAGGTTCTTCATTCGTGGATTCAACCAAATGTGGATCCAAAATGTTTGGGGAAGAATTCTATTGTTTCAAAAAGCAAAAGAGTTCACTATGTGCCGGCAACTATTTACATAGCATTTACATTGGATTAGGTCCTATAAGTGATCTAGAGATGATTTATTTAGAGGTGACTTATACAGTGGCATGTATGTATGCAAATACTATGCCATTTTATATAAGGTCCTTGAGCATGCACAGATTTTAGTATCCACGGCGGGTCCTGGAACCAACCCTGAGGATACTGAGGGACAACTGTATTAGGTCCTTTGAGGAGGCTCTTTCTCCCCAGGATAGTTTCACCCCTCCAGGCCTACTTGCATTCATATGATAGTACAAAAATGGTTTCAAAGAGGGAAAATTGATGATCCACAGATTTTTCAGGTTCTCCCCTTGGAAACTAAGTCCATTGCCTTTTTATAAGTTTGGAATTTTGCACTATGAAGTCATGTGTTAATACATCTGACCAAGAAAAAGGTCTAAGGAAACAAAAAGATGAAGATACTGAGAGAGAACTATACAAACATTCCACTTTCTGACCCCCATCTCCTATTTTCCAGCTCCCTCACTCGATTACTCCTTCTACCCCTCTTCATTCTCCTCTTACAAACTTCTGCTTTCTACCCACATATCAGTATTATGTCTTGTTCTCATTCCCTCCCAGTCCTTAGAGTCCTTGGCCCATCACTTCAGGCACTCTCAAAAGCTTAGCTCCCTCACTATTGCCCTTCCATTATATATGTCTGGCAAACTCCTATCCTGGATGAAGTCAACTCTTATTTGTGTACCTGCATCTGATTTACTGAGTGCTGCTTGAGAAAATCATATAACTGGGAAGATGAGTCCCATGCTTTCTACACATTTTCAAATATAATTGTACAGAGGTAAAACATGAATGAAACTCATCATAAAAAAATTAAAACAATACAGACGTATATGGAGTAAAAGATGAGAGTTCTCTCCTAAAACCATTCCCCAAAACATTGCTGTTAAGTTTGCCATATGTTCTATGCATGTATTATTGTCTTAAATATAGATATATATATGCATGTACATATATATACATATAAACACACATATATGCACATATACATACATATATGAAATCAGATAGGTAGCTAGATTGTAGTAGACACTTTGTTAAGCAGTTTGCAGTTTTTTCTTTTCTTTTTAAAATTTAATATGTCACGGAGAGCCCTTCTTCTCAAAAGGTACTGGTGTATTTTATTCTACATAATATCCCATTCCCTTACTTACACTTAGGTAATAACCATTTTCACTATGAACAATGTTATAATGAATAGACTTGTACATCCTTCTGGCTACATGTGCAAATATGTCTCTAAAGTGGATCCTCAGAAGTGGAAATGCTTGGTCAAAGGGTGTTCATATTTAACATTTTAATACATATTTCTAAATTACCGTCCAAAAAGGAGGAGCTATACCGAATTGCCCTCCCACCTGCGTAGGAGAGTTACTACCCCACGCTGGGCTCTCAACACTGCCTGGCTCTCCTTCTCTTTCCTTCCCTAGACTTCTAACTCTCCCTCCTTCTCCGCATAGCTTAACTACTCAAAACCTCTTCTGCACCCTCCATCCCCACCCAAACATACTCATTCTTGGCAAATATTTCACCTAATATGAGCAGAGAAAATGGAAGTCACCAGAAGAGAACTTTGTTGACTTCCTGTCCCCAAACCTACAAAACCTATCCACCCCTTGTCCTCCTTCCCTCCTGTTACAAGGCGGGTGGATGAGGACAGTCCTTCCTCCCGTGTTTAAGTCCTGGTTGTGTCGTCCTTCCCTTCACAAAGGGCTAACTACCTTCCATCTAAAGGTCTCAGCTTCCACTCCTCAGCCAACTTAAATCTATTTTCTGCCTTCATCGCTCTACTGAAAACCCAAACTCACCTTGGGTCAAATCCACTACACCTTTTCAGGTCCTTATCTTAGGTGACACTATTGCCCACTCTCTTCATAAAGCCACACTCTCCTGCTTTTCCTTCTCTGTCTCCACAGCACTTCATTTTCACTCCTCTAGTCTTCAGGCTCCTCTTTCCAAAACTTAAAAGTTGGAGTTTGGGGTTTCTGTCCTGAGGCCCTTTGTTCCTTCTCTCTGGGACATGTCACCCATTCCCCCCTTTCAGCCACTGTCACCCCTCTGTCTTCAACTCTCTGATCTGTATGTTCAGCCCAGACCGCCGACCTGCCCAAATCTGACTTCATCCTTTTCTTTCTCGCTCCTCTGAACCTCCACTCCCTCTCTCCACCAAACCCCAGTCCCTCGTCTGGCAAATCTCCTCCAATTCCTTTCTCTTCTAATTCCGGCGCCACTTGGCTCCAGTACCTCGCAGACCTGAGGAATGTAGTTCTCCTTGAAGTAGTTCCTCAGCCTGGGGCTGGCAAGGCGCAGCGAGGCCATGACCAGAGGCCCTGCTGAAACTCTGCGCTTCCAGCCTGCTCTTCACGCCCCGCGCAGCAGGAGCCGCGCCTGGCTAGGGGCTAGCGCGTCTCGGCGTTGCCCCGGCAACCACGCTGCGTGGAAGGGAGGGGCTAGGCGCTGCGTTACCCCGAGCGCCCACCTTGGGGCCGCGGATTGCCGGGAGGGAGGTGAACCTTGGGCCGGCCTGGGGGAGGCCCCTGGTGTGTGCTCTTGGGGCGTTCAGTCCTTGCAGCTCTTCACCGAGTCTCGCTCTCCTTCACCCGCGCCCCGCCCAGACTCGAGGAAGCCGCCGGGAGGCGTCCGGGCCGACAGGGCGGTTTCCGAGAGGCGGAGCTCAGTCTCCCATTTCCTTTCTCCGTCGGCTAGAACCCGGACGGCGACAGCACCCTCTGGCTTCGGACCATCCTGCGCCAGGCCCAGCGCTGCGCGTGGCCCCAGCGGCAGCATGGGCGGCGCCCGGTATGTGGGCTGGGTGGCGGCGGGCCTGGTCCTAGCGGCCGGCGTCTGCTACTGCTTCTACAGGCTGACGCGGGGCCGGCGGCGAGGCGGCCCCGGGCTACGGCTTCGCCCCTCGCCGTCTGCAGGTGAGACCACGGGGTGCCTGGCAGGTGGGTGGGGACTGGGACTGTGGCTTTCCCAGAGTGGGGGTTGAAGACGCCACAGGTGCTCGTGGCTTTCCAGTGCTGGGAGTAAATAAGGAGCCCAGCCAGGGAGGGAGGCTGATGAGAAGGGCAAAGTCGGGAAGCCCAGGTGCAAAAGACGGGTCTTCCACTTGACTGGGTGAGTGTAGGGTTCACAGCTGGTTCCCTGCCTCCATTTCTTTGTTCAAAATTCCGGGATGAAAAATTGCCCAGACTTTCTTGTCTGAGTCTGACGTCACAGCGGAGGACTGTTTCTCAAAAGCGTGTTGATTGCCTCTCAACGTTAAAGCTTGCTCCCGGCCTTTGTGTTACCAGGGGGATTCTGGGGCGATAGATGAAATTCTGCGTGCAGTTAGCCTGGAAGAAGGGACGCCAGAGGGGGCAGTTCTGAGGGCAGGTACTTTGAAGTCGCCGTGGTCTATATATACATGCAAAGTATGCGAGAGGTCCTGGAGATACAGATATAGCTATGTGTATCAAATTAGAACAATTGTCTACATGGAGGACACCCTCCTGGCGGACAAGTGCATGGTTAGGTTTTGGTCCAAAAATTGATTGCTGCATTCAGGATTCTAACAACTTGTTGAATGTTTTGGCGGGTATTTCAGGTCATGGAAGCTGTTACAGAAATAATTAAAAATAAAATCTCCTGCCAACCAAGAAATTCCTCTCTACAAATGTAGGAAAGAAGTAAATAGCTTTATTAGAGAATAAGCATTAAACCAGATTGCTACGCCCATCACGGGCAATCTGCTAATGGGATTGCAAAGACAGAATTCTCACCCCCTTTATGTATCCAGCCAGATGTAACCTATAACTTATTTCATATTAAGTACATGCCTCAAGATAAACAGTAATTTGTCCTTAAGAGGACTTGACAGAACCCTTTGCTGCACATAGTTCATTCTAAATTCACAGGTAGTTGGGGTAGTATTTGTGTTAGCTAATAGCCGTTATGTAGAAGAAAAATAAGACTTCTCAGTATCTGTGATAACCGCGTAGTTACAACACAGAGCCAAGAACCGAGCTCTGACTCACACAGAGACAAGGAGATGGGGACTCCATCTTCCTTGATGTTTACACTTCAGATGACACCAAAGCCGCTAAGAAAGATTTTTCTTGGGTTTTAAACCGGCAAGAGGCTTACTTAGCTTTTAAAAAGATGTATATTTATATCAAAGGGACAAAGGATTTACAATTACTAGTTTGCTCAAGGAAATGTTCTCAGAAAAGGGAGTGGGTGAAAGGTTTCTTTCCCTTTTGTCACAAGGGGAAAAAAATTCATTTTAAAAAAGATTTGGACTTACCCTTACTTCCAGAGACTACTTAGTTGTCTTTGTGTCAGAGATATTTCTGTATAAGTAGTCAGGTGACCTGAAGTCAGATACCTTCTCGCTTATACTTACTCAACATGATGAACACTGACAAAGTCTTACTACCCCCCGCAAAATCACGAGTACCTTGGCCAGGCAGCTTACAAAATACGTTGCTCACAGCCCCTTCCTGAAGCTACACTTTTTTCTTTGAAGAAGACTCGAGAAATACCCATTTTGTCAGCATCACCCTTATGTTTTGGGGGGTGATTTTTTTTTTTTTTTTTTTTTTTTGCGGTACGCGGGCCTCTCACTGCCGTGGCCTCTCCCGTTGCGGAGCACAGGCTCCGGACGCGCAGGCTCAGCGGCCATGGCTCACGGGCCCAGCCGCTCCGCGGCATGTGGGATCTTCCCGGACCGGGGCACGAACCCGTGTCCCCTGCATCGGCAGGCGTACTCTCAACCACTGCGCCACCAGGGAAGCCCCTCTTTTTTTTTTTTTAATTGAGATAAACACTGTATTAGCTTTAGGTGTACAACATAATGGTTTGATATTTGTATGTATTGCAAAATGATCACCATAGTAAGTTTAGTTGACATCCATCACCACAAATTTTCTTGTGATGAGAACTTTGAAGGTCTACTCTCTTAGCAACTTTCAAGTGTACAATACAGTATTGTTAACTGTAGTCACCAAGCTGTACTTTACACTCCTAGTACTCATTGCCCTTGTAACTGGAAGTTTGTACCCTTTGACCCAGATCTTCCCATTTCCTTCAGCCCCCAGCCCCTGGCAACCACCATGACACTCTTTCTATGAGTTGAGTTTTTTAGATTCCACATAAAAGTGAGATCATTGTGTATTTGTCTTTCATTGTCTGACTTATTTCTCTAGATATGATGCCCTCAGGATCCATCCATGTTGTCACAAATGGCAGGATTTTCTTCTTTTTTATGGCTGAATAACATTCCATTGTGTGTGTGTGTGTGTGTGTGTGTGTTATCACATTTTATTTATACATTCATCCGTCGATTGACACTTAGGTTGTTTCCATGTCTTGGCTATTGTAAATAATGCTGCAGTGAACATGGTGGTGCAAATATCTTTACAAGGTGGTGATTTCATGGAATCACGAAGTGGAATTGCTAGCTCATGTGGTAGTTCTATGTTTTTAGAATTTTTTAAAAGTTTTTTTTGATGTGGACCATTTTAAAAGTCTTTATTGAATTGTTACAATATTGCTTCTGTTTTCTGTTTTGGTTTTTTTGGCCACAAGGCCTGTGGGATCTTAGCTCCCTCACCAGGGATTGAACCTGCACCCCCTGCATTGGAAGGTGAAGTCTTAAATCACTAGACCGCCGGGAAGTCCCTGGTAGTTCTATTTTTAATTTTTTGAGGAACCTCCATATTTTCCATAGTGATTGGAAATTTACATCCTCACCAACAGTGCACAAGGGTTCCCTATTCTCTACATCCTAACCAACACTTGTTATCTATTGTCTTTTTTTTTTTTTTTTGCGTTACGCGGGCCTCTCACTGTTGTGGCCTCTCCCCCTTGCGGAGCACAGGCTCCGGACGCACAGGCCCAGCGGCCATAGCTCACGGGCCCAGCCGCTCCGCGGCATATGGGATCTTCCCAGACCGGGGCACGAACCCGTATCCCCTGCATCGACAGGCGGACTCTCAACCACTGCGCCACCAGGGAAGCCCCTATCTATTGTCTTTTTGAGGCTAGCCATGCTAACAGGTGTGAGGTGATAGCTAATTGTGGTTTTGGTTTGCATTTCCCTGAAGATTAGTGATGTTGAGCCCCTTTTCATGTACTTGTTGGCCATTTGAATGTCTTTGGGGAAAGGTCCATTCAGAGCCTCTGCCCATTTTATAATTAGATTGTGTCTTTTTTTTTTTTTCCTATTGAGTTGCTTGAGGTTTTTACTATATTTTAGATAGTAACCATTTATCAGATATAGGATGTACAAGTACTTTCTCCCATTTCATGGGTTGCCTTTTTATTTTGTTGGTGGCTTCCTTTGCTGTACAGAAGATTTTTTCATGTAGTTCCACTTGTTTATTTTGCTTTTGTTGCTTTTGCTTTGGTCAAATCCAAAAAATCATGTCAAGACCCATGTCAAGGAGCTTACCATTTATTTTTTTTTTAGGAGTTTTAGGTTTCAGGTCTTGTTTTTTCTTTTAAGAATTTATTTATTTATTTATTGGCTGCTTTTGGGTCTTCGTTGCTGCACATGGGCTTTTCTCTAGTTGCGCCAAGTGGGGGCTTCTCTTTGTTGTCGTGCGTGGGCTTCTCACTGCAGTGGCTTCTCATTGTGGAGCATGGGCTCTAGGCGCAGGGGCTTCACTAGTTGTGGCCCGCGGGCTCTAGAGCGCAGGCTTAGTAGTTGTGGTGCACGGGCTTAGTTGCTCCGTGGCATGTGGGATCTTCCCGGACCAGGGCTCGAACCCGTGTCCCCTGCATTGGCAGTCAGATTCTTAACCACTGAGCCACCAGGGAAGCCTCTAGGTTTCAGGTCTTATATTTAAGACTTTAATCCTTTATGAGTTGATTTTTGTGTATTGTGTGAGATAGTGGTTCGGTTTCCTTCTTTTTTGTGTGAATTTTATTTTATTTTTTATACAGCAGGTTCTTATTAGGTACCTATTTTATACATATTAGTGTATATATGTCAATCCCAATCTCCCAATTCATCCCACCACCACCCACTGCTTTCCCCCCTTGGTGTCCATACATTTGTTCTCTACATCTTTGTCTTTATTTCTGCCTTGCAGACTGGTTCATCTGTAGAAAAATGGTACAGATGAACTGGTTTGATTCTTTGGCTTGTAGCTGTCCAGTTTTTCCAACATCATTTATTGATGAGACTCTTCTTTCCCCATTGTATAGTCCTGGCTCCTTTGTCATAAATTAATTGACCATATATGTGTGGGTTTATTTCTGGGCTCTCTGTTCTATTCCACTCATCTATGTGTCTGTTTTTGTGCCGATACCATACTGTTTTGATTACTATAATATAGTTTGAAATCAGGAAGCATGTGAGTTTCTGTTGTGGATTTTTGGTTTGCAGTTACCATCCATGAGGTTTTTTTTTTTTTTGCGGTATGTGGGCCTCTCTCACTGTTGCGGCCTCTCCCATTGCGGAGCACAGGCTCCGGACGCGCAGGCTCAGTGGCCATGGCTCACGGGCCTGGCCGCTCCACGGCATGCGGGATCCTCCCAGACCGGGGCATGAACCCGCATCCCCTGTATCGGCAGGCGGACTCCCAACCACTGCACTACCAGGGAAGCCCCCATGAGGTTTTGATATAGCAGTATATATATATATAAACAAGATAGTTTTGATAGTTTTGAGTTGCTGGTCTCTTAATCTCAAATACATTTCCAGTGTCCTGCATTTCTACTCTCCTCACAGTTGATGTTTTTGATATTTGTGTGTGGATGATTTCCTAACTTTACTGTATGTTTGCCTTTACCAGTGAGCTTTACCCCTTCATAATTTTCTTGTTTTTAGTTTTGGGCTTTTCTTTTTCACCTAGAGAAGTTCCTTTAGCATTTGTTGTAAAGCTGGTTTGGTGATGCTGAATTCCCTTAACTTTTGCTTGTCTGTAAAGCTTTTTGATTTCTCTGTCAAATCCGAACGAGAGCCTTGCTGGGTAGAGTATTCTTTTTTTAAAAAAAAATATTTTATTATTATTTTGTTGTTGTTTTGTTTTGTTTCGTTTTTCACACACACACACACACACACACTGTATTTTATTTTCACAAGAGATAAATAGACTGACACCAAGCATTGTAAATGGATGACCACAACAAAAGCAACAATGGTTGCAATTACCAAACACGAAACACACTCATACTATGTCATAATATTGACATTCAGTCCAGTAATCCTCCACTGTAACAGCTCCGTTACTTTGCAGTGAAAATTGATTGGTATATTTTTTGCCTCTGAGTCCTTGTGGGATTTTTTTTTTTATTCAAACAGAAAGTCACCAAAATTATAATCATCCTCATCAGTTCCCTCAGTCCCGTGTAATTAATTTTTTTTTATTTTGATCTTTTGTTAGCACTTTTATGAGTTCATCAGTTTTCCACTAAAGTTCTGAAAATGCTTATTCATTCAGTTCAGCAGTATAGTCAGTTACCAGAAACCTGTATTTGTCAGAGTCTTTTCCATGAATTCCTTGAAGATGAAACCCTTTTATAGGAACATATTAGCAAAAGCATCAGAGTACACCCAGAACTGTCTGTAAATGACAAAAGACTTAAAAGTGACCACGGTTAAAGATTTGATGAAAGTTCATAATAATGCAGTTGACAAAGAAATTTAGTTCTTTCTGAGATATACATTTTAAAGTAATAACTAGAATTATGACTTATAATACCAGAACATGTAAGATTTTTAGAAATTTCATGTAATGTCTGAAACATTTATATTAACATATTTCCATACAAATAACCCAAAGAAAGTTTAGTATTAGTTGTTTGTTTGTTTTTTTATGCTGCAGGTTCTTATTAGTCATCGATTTTATACACATCAGTGTATACATGTCAAACCCAATTGCGCAATTCAGCACACCACCGTCCCCACCCCCCCAACGACTTTCCCCCCTTGGTGTCCACACGTCTGTTCTCTAAATCTGTGTCTCAACTTCTGCCCTGCAAACTGGCTCATCCGTACCACTTTTCTAGGTTCCACATACGTGTGTTAATATACGATATTTGTTTTTCTCTTTCTGACTTACTTCACTCTGTATGACAGTCGCTAGATCCGTCCGCGTCTCAACAAATGACTCAGTTTCGTTCCTGTATATGGCTGAGTTATATTCCGTTGTATATATGTGCCACAGCTTCTTTATCCATTTGTCTGTCGATGGGCATTTAGGTTGCTTCCATGACCTGGCTATTGTAAATAGTGCTGCAATGAACATTGGGGTGCATGTGTCTTTTTGGATTATGGTTTGCTCTGGGTATATGCCCAGTTGTGGGATTGCTGGATCATATGGTAATTCTACTTTTAGTTTTTTAAGGAACCTCCATACTGTTCTCCGTAGTGGCTGTATCAATTTACATTCCCACCAACAGTGCAAGAGGGTTCCCTTTTCTCCGCACCCTCTCCAGCATTTGTTGTTTGTAGATTTTCTGATGATGCCCATTCTAACTGGTGTGAGGTGGTACCTCATTGTAGTTTTGATTTGCATTTCTCTAATGATTAGTGATGTTGAGCAGCTTTTCATATGCTTCTTAGCCATCTGTATGTATTCTTTGGAGAAATGTCTATTTAGGTCTTCTGCCCATTTTTGGATTGGGTTGTTTGTTTCTTTAATATTGAGCTGCATGAGCTGTTTATATATTTTGGAGATTAATCCTTTGTCTATTGATTCGTTTGCAAATATTTTCTCCCATTCTGAGGGCTGTCTTTTCGTCTTGTTTATGGTTTCCTTTGCTGTGCAAAAGCTTTGAAGTTTCATTAGGTCCCATTTGTTTATTTTTGTTTTTATTTCCATTACTCTAGGAGGTGGATCAAAAAAGATCTTGCTGTGATTTATGTCAAAGAGTGTTCTTCCTATGTTTTCCTCTAAGAGTTTTATAGTGTCTGATCTTACATTTAGGTCTCGAATCCATTTTGAGTTTATTTTTGTGTATGGTGTTAGGGACTGTTCTAATTTCATTCTTCTACATGTAGCTGTCCAGTTTTTCTGGCACCACTTACTGAAGAGACTGTCTTTTCTCCATTGTATATCTTTGCCTCCTTTGTCATAGATTAGTGGACCATAGGTGTGTGGGTTTATCTCTGGGCTTTCTATCTTGTTCCATTGATCTGTGTTTCTGTTTTTGTGCCAGTACCATATTGTCTTGATTACTGTAGCTTTGTAGTATAGTCTGAAGGCAGGGAGTCTGATTCTTCCAGCTCCGTTTTTTTCCCCTGAAGACTGCTTTGGCTATTCGGGGTCTTTTGTGTCTCCATACAAATTTTAAGATGATTTGTTCTAGTTCCGTAAAAAATGCCATTGGTAATTTGATAGGGATTGCATTGAATCTGTAGATTGCTTTGGGTAGTAGAGTCATTTTCACAATATTGATTCTTCCAATTCAAAAACATGGTATATCTCTCCATCTATTTGTATCATCTTTAATTTCTTTCATCAGTGTCTTATAGTTTACTGCATACAGGTCTTTTGTCTCCCTAGGTAGGTTTATTCCTAGATATTTTATTCTTTTTGTTGCAATGGTAAATGGGAGTGTTTCCATAATTTCTCTTTCAGATTTTTCATCATTAGTGTATAGGAATGCAAGAGATTTCTGTGCATTAATTTTGTATCCTGAAACCTTACCAAATTCACTGATTAGCTCTAGTAGTTTTCTGGTGGCATTTTTAGGATTCTCCATGTATAGTATCGTGTCATCAGCAAACAGTGACAGTTTTACTTCTTCTTTTCCAATTTGTATTCCTTTTATTTCTTTTTCTTCTCTGATTGCCATGGCTAGGACTTCCAAAACTATGTTGAATAATAGTGGTGAGAGTGGACATCCTTGTCTCATTCCTGATCTTAGAGGAAATGCTTTCAGTTTTTCACCATTGAGAATGATTTTTGATGTGGGTTTGTCATATATGGCCTTTATTATGTTGAGGTAGATTCCCTCTATGCCCACTTTCTGGAGAGTTTTTATCATAAATGGGTGTTGAATTTTGTCAAAAGCTTTTTCTGCATCTATTGAGATGATCATATGGTTTTTCTTCTTCAATTTGTTAATGTGGTGTATCACATTGATTGATTTGCGTATATTGAAGAATCCTTGCATCCCTGGGATAAATCCCACTTGATCATGGTGTATGATCCTTTTAATGTGTTGTTGGATTCTGTTTGCTAGCATTTTGTTGAGGAGTTTTGCATCTATATTCATGGGTGATACTGGTCTGTAATTTTCTTTTTTTGTAGTATCTTTGTCTGGTTTTGGTATCAGGGTGATGGTGGCCTTATAGAATGAGTTTGGGAGTGTTCCTTCTTCTGCGATTTTTTGGAAGAGTTTGAAAAGGATGGGTGTTAGCTCTTCTCTAAATGTTTGGTAGAATTCACCTGTGAAGCCATCTGGTCCTGGACTTTTGTTTGTTGGAAGGTTTTAAATCATAGTTTCAATTTCATTACTTGTGATTGGTTTGTTCATATTTTCTGTTTCTTCCTGGTTCAGTCTTGGAAGGTTATACCTTTCTAAGAATTTGTCCATTTCTTCCAGGTTGTCCATTTTATTGGCATAGAGTTGCTTGTAGTAGTCTCTTAGGATGCTTTGTATTTCTGTGGTGTCTGTTGTAACTTCTTTTTCACTTTTCCTTTTTGCCTAGAGAAGTTCCTTTAGCATTTGTTGTAACGCGGGTTTGGTGATGCTGGATTCCTTAACTTTTGCTTGTCTGTAAAGCTTTTTGCTTTCTCTGTCAAATCTGAACGAAAGCCTTGCTGGGTAGAGTATTCTTGGTTGTAGGTTTTTCCTTTCATCATTTGAAATACATTGTGCCACTCCCTTCTGGCCTGCAGAGTTTCTGCTGAAAAATCAGCTGATAACCTTATGGGGATTCCCTTGTATGTTATTTGTTGCTTTTCTCTTACTGCTCTTCATGTTTTCTCTTTGTCTTTAATTTTTGTCAGTTTGATTAATATGTGTCTCAGCCTGTTCCTCCTTGGGTTTATCCTATATGGGACTCTTTGAGCTTCCTGGACTTGAGTGTTTCCCTTCCCATGTTAGGGAAATTTTCAGTTACTATCTCTTCAAATATTTTCTCAGGCCCTTTCTCTCTTCTCTTTCTGGGACCCCTATAACGTGAATGTTGGTGCCTTTAATGTCGTTCCAGAAGTCTCTTAGACTGTCCTCGTTTCTTTTGTTTTTTCTTTGTCCTGTTCTGCAGCACTGATTTCCACCAGTCTGTCTTCCAGCTCACTTATTCATTCTTTTGAGCCATTTATTCTGCTACTGATTCCTTCTAGTGTATTTTTCATTTCAGTTATTGTATTGTTCATCTCTGTTCTTTAAATCTTCTAACTCTTTATTTAACATTTCTTGTATCTTCTCAGTGTGTGCCTCCATTGTTTTTCCGAGATCTTGAATCATCTTTACTATCATTGTTCTGAATTCTTTTTCAGGCAGATTGCCTATCTCCACTTCAATTAGTTGTTCTTCTGGGGTTTTATCTTGTTCCTTCGTCTGGAAGATATTTCTCTGCCATTTCATTTTTTTCTAACTTTCTGGGTTTGTGGGCTCTGTTCTGCAGGCTGCAGTATTGTAGTTCTTCTTGCTTCTGATGTCTGCCCTCTGGTGGGTGAGGTTGGTCCGGGAGCTTGTGCAGGCTTCCTCGTGGGAGGGACTCATGTCTGCCCACTGGTGAGTGGAGCTGAGTCTTGTCCTTCTGGTGGACAGTGCCATGTCAAGTGGCATGTCTAGAAGTGGCTCTGGGCTCACGACAACTTTAGGCAGCCTGTCTGCTGATGGGTGGGGCTGTGTTCCCACCCTGTGGGTTGTTTGGCCTGAGGCATCCCAGCACTGGAGTCTGCAGGCTGTTGGGTGGGGCCAGGTCTCAGTGCCAAAATGGTGACCTCCAGGAGAGCTCACACTGAGGAATATTTCCTAGGGGCCTCTGCCACCAGTGACCTTGTCCCTTTATTGGGCCACAACCAACCCCCACCTCCCCAGGAGTCTTTCTAAGATCCGCAGGTAGGTCTGGTCCAGGCCTCTGTGGATTCACTGCTTTACCCTGGGTCCCAGTGTACATGAAACCTTGTGTGCACCCTCTAAGAGTGGAGTCTCTGTTTCCCCCAGTCCTGTGGAGTCCTGCACTAAAGCCTCACTGACCCTCAAAGCCAAGTGCTCTGAAGTCTCCTACTCCCAATTCCAGACCCTCAGGCTGGGGAGCCTCATGTGGGGCTCAGAACCCTAATTCCTGTGGGAGAACCTCTGTGATATAATTATTTTTCAGTTTGTGGGTCACCCACTTGGCAGGTATGGGATTTGATTATATCACGGAAGCACCCCTCCTACTGTCTTATTGTGGCTTCTTCTTTGTTTTTCGGTGCAGAATACCTTTTTTGGTAGGTTCAAGTCTTTTTTTTTTTTTTTTTTTCTGTATGCGGGCCTCTCACTGTTGTGGCCTCTCCCGTTGCGGAGCACAGGCTCCAGATGCGCAGGCTCAGCAGCCATGGCTCATGGACCCAGCCGCTCTGTGGCATGTGGGATCTTCCCGTACCAGGGCACAAACCCGTGTCCCCTGCATCGGCAGGTGGACTCTCAACCACTTCCCTGGCGCCACCAGGGAAGCCCAGTTCAAGTCTTTTTTTTGTCGACTTGAACAAAAAACGTGGTTATTCGGCAGTTAGTTGTGTTTTTGGTGTTTTTGTAAGAGAAGGTGAGCTCAAGTCCTTCTACTCTACCATCTTGTCTCCCATCACCTCTACAAGAATTGTTAAAATGACTATTTTATTTTTATTTTTTTTACAACTTTATCGGAGTATAATTGCTTTACAATGGTGTGTTAGTTTCTGCTTTATAACAAAGTGAATCAGTTATACATATACATCTGTTCCCAAATCCCTTCCCTCTTGCGTCTCCCTCCCTCCCACCCTCCCTACCCCACCCCTCTAGGTGGTCACAAAGCACCGAGCTGATCTCCCTGTGCTAGGCGGCTGCTTCCCACTAGCTATCTATTTTACGTTTGGTAGTGTATGTATGTCCATGCCTCTCTCTCACTTCGTCCCAGCTTACCCTTCCCCCCCCGTATCCTCAACTCCATTCTCTAGTAGGTCTGTGTCTTTATTCCTTTCTTACCCCTAGGTTCTTCATGACACTTTTTTTTCTTAAATTCCATATATATGTGTTAGCATACGGTATTTGTCTTTCTCTTTCTGACTTACTTCACTCTGTACGACAGACTCTAGGTCCATCCACCTCATTACAAATAGCTCAGTTTCATTTCTTTCTATGGCTGAGTAATATTCCATTATATATATGTACCACATCTTCTTTATCCATTCATCCGATGATGGACACTTAGGTTGTTTCCATCTCCAGGCTATTGTAAATAGAGCTGCAATGAACATTTTGGTACATGTCTCTTTTTGAATTATGGTTTTCTCAGGGTATATGCCCAGTACTGGGATTGCTGGGTCATATGGTAGTTCTATTTGTAGTTTTGTTTTTTTTTTTTTTTTTGTGGTACGCGGGCCTCTCACTGTTGTGGCCTCTCCCGTTGCGGCACACAGGCTCCGGACGCACAGGCTCAGCGGCCATGGCTCATGGGCCCAGCCGCTCCGCGGCATGTGGGATCTTCCCAGACCGGGGCACGAACCCGTGTCCCCTGCATCGGCAGGCGGACTCTCAACCACTGCGCCACCAGGGAAGCCCTATTTGTAGTTTTTTAAGGAACCTCCATACTGTTCTCCATAGTGGCTGTACCAATTCACATTTCCACCAGCAGTGCAACAGTGTTCCCTTTTCTCCACACCCTCTCCAGCATTTATTGTTTCTAGATTTTTTGATGATGGCCATTCTGACTGGTGTGAGATGATATCTCATTGTAGTTTTGATTTGCATTTCTCTAATGATTAATGATGTTGAGCATTCTTTCATGTGTTTGTTGGCAGTCTGTGTATCTTCTTTGGAGAAATGTCTATTTAGGTCTTCTGCCCATTTTTGGATTGGGTTGTTTGTTTTTTTGTTATTGAGCTGCATGAGCTGCTTATAAATTTTGGAGATTAATCCTTTGTCAGTTGCTTCATTTGCAAATATTTTCTCCCATTCTGAGGGTTGTCTTTTTGTCTTGTTTATGGTTTCCTGTGCTGTGCAAAAGCTTTGAAGTTTCATTAGGTCCCATGTGTTTATTTTTGTCTTTATTTCCATTTCTCTAGGAGGTGGGTCAAAAAAGATCTTGTTGGGATTTATGTCATACAGTGTTCTGCCTATGTTTTCCTCTAAGAGTTTGATAGTTTCTGGCCTTATATTTAGGTCTTTAATCTATTTTGAGCTTATTTTTGTGTATGGTGTTAGGGAGTGTTCTAATTTCATTCTTTTACATGTAGTTGTCCAGTTTTCCCAGCACCACTTATTGAAGAGGCTGTCCTTTCTCCACTGTACATTCCTGCCTCCTTCATCAAAGATAAGGTGACCATATGTGCATGGGTTTATCTCTGGGCTTTCTATTCTGTTCCATTGATCTATCTCTCTGTTTTTGTGCCAGTACCATACTGTCTTTATTACTGTAGCTTTATAGTATAGTCTGAAGTCAGGGAGCCTGATTCCTCCAGCTCCGTTTTTCATTCTCAAGATTGCTTTGGCTTTTCGGGGTCTTTTGTGTTTCCATACGAATTGTGAATTTTTTGTTCTAGTTCTGTGAAAAATGCCAGTGGTAGTTTGATAGGGATTGCATTGAATCTGTAGATTGCTTTGGGTAGTAGAGTCATTTTCACAATATTGATTCTTCCAATCCAGGAACATGATATATCTCTCCATCTATTTGTATCATCTTTAATTTCTTTCATCAGTGTCTTATAATTTTCTGCATAGAGGTCTTTTGTCTCCTTAGGTAGGTTTATTCGTAGATATTTTATTCTTTTTGTTGCAATGGTAAATGGGCGTGTTTTCTTGATTTCACTTTCAGATTTTTCATCACTGGTGTACAGGAATGCCAGAGATTTCTGTGCATTAATTTTGTATACTGCTGCTTTACGAAATTCATTGACTAGCTCTAGTAGTTTTCTGGTAGCATCTTTAGGATTCTCTATGTATAGTATCATGTCATCTGCAAACAGTGACAGCTTTACTTCTTCTTTTCCGATTTGGATTCCTTTTATTTCCTTTTCTTCTCTGATTGCTGTGGCTAAAACTTCCAAAACTATGTTGAATAAGAGTGGTGAGAGTGGGCAGCCTTGTCTTGTTCCTGATCTTAGTGGAAATGCTTTCAGTTTTTCACCATTGAGGACGATGTTGGCTGTGGGTTTGTCATATATGGCCTTTATTATGTTGAGGAAAGTTCCCTCTATGCCTACTTTCTGCAGGCTTTTTATCATAAATGGGTGTTGAATTTTGTCAAAAGCTTTCTCTGCATCTATTGAGATGATCATATGGTTTTTCTTCTTCAATTTGTTAATATGGTGTATCACATTGATTGATTTGCGTATATTGAAGAATCCTTGCATTCCTGGAATAAACCCCACTTGATCATGGTGTATGATCCTTTTAATGTGCTGTTGGATTCTGTTTGCTAGTATTTTGTTGAGGATTTTTGCATCTATGTTCATCAGTGATATTGGCCTGTAGTTTTCTTTCTTTGTGACATCCTTGTCTGGTTTTGGTATCAAGGTGATGGTGGCCTCCTAGAATGAGTTTGGGAGTGTTCCTCCCTCTGCTATATTTTGGAAGAGTTTGAGAAGGATAGGTGTTAGCTCTTCTCTAAATGCTTGTTAGAATTCGCCTGTGAAGCCATCTGGTCCTGGGCTTTTGTTTGTTGGAAGATTTTTTATCACAGTTTCAATTTCAGTGCTTGTGATTGGTCCGTTCATATTTTCTATTTCTTCCTGATTCAGTGTTGGCAGGTTGTGCATTTCTAAGAATTTGTCCATTTCTTCCAGGTTGTCCATTTTATTGGCATAGAGTTGCTTGTAGTAATCTCTCATGCTCTTTTGTATTTCTGCAGTGTCAGTTGTTACTTCTCCTTTTTCATTTCTAATTCTATTGATTTGAGTCTTCTCCCTTGTTTTCTTGATGAGTCTGGCTAATGGTTTATCAATTTTGTTTATCTTCTCAAAGAAACAGCTTTTAGTTTTATTGATCTTTGCTATCGTTTCCTTCATTTCTTTTTCATTTATTTCTGATCTGATTTTTATGATTTCTTTCCTTCTGCTAACTTTGGGAGTTTTTTGTTCTTCTTTCTCTAATTGCTTTAGGTGCAAGGTCAGGTCGTTTACTTGAGATGTTTCCTGTTTCTTAAGGTGGGATTGTATTGCTATAAACCTCCCTCTTAGAACTGCTTTTGCTGCATCTCATAGGTTTTGGGTCATCGTGTCTCCATTGTCATTTGTTTCTAGGTATTTTTTTATTTCGTCTTTGATTTCTTCAGTGATCACTTTGTTATTAAGTAGTGTATTGTTTAGCCTCCATGTGTTTGTATTTTTTACAGCTCTTTTCCTGTAATTGATATCTAGTCTCATAGCATTGTGGTCGGAAAAGATACTTGATTAAATTTCAATTTTCTTAAATTTACCAAGGCTTGATTTGTGACCCAAGATATGATCTATCCTGGAGAATGTTCCATGAGCACTTGAGAAAAATGTGTATTCTGTTGTTTGGGGATGGAATGTCCTATAAATATCAATTAAGTCCATCTTGTTTAATGTATCATTTAAAGCTTGTGTTTCCTTATTTATTTTCATTTTGGATGATCTGTCCATTGGTGAAAGTGGGGTGTTGAAGTCCCCTACTATTAGTGTGTTACTGTCAATTTCCCCTTTTATGGCTGTTAGTATTTGCCTTATGTATTGAGGTGCTCCTATGTTGGGTGCATAAATGTTTACAATTGTTATATCTTCTTCTTGGATCGATCCCTTGATCATTATGTAGTGTCCTTCTCTGTCTCTTCTAATAGTCTTTATTTTAAAGTCTATTTTGTCTGATATGAGAATTGCTACTCCAGCTTTCTTTCGATTTCCATTTGCATGGAATATCTTTTTCCATCCCCTTACTTTCAGTCCGTATGTGTCTCTAGGTCTGAAGTGGGTCTCTTGTAGACAGCATATATATGGGTCTTGTTTTTGTATCCATTCAGCCAATCTGTGTCTTTTGGTGGGAGCATTTAGTCCATTTACATTTAAGGTAATTATCGATATGTATGTTCCTATTCCCATTTTCTTAATTGTTTTGGGTTTGTTATTGTAGGTCTTTTCCTTCATTGTGTTTCTTGCCTAGAGAAGTTCCTTTAGCATTTGTTGTAAAGCTGGTTTGGTGGTGCTGAACTCTCTCAGCTTTTGCTTGTCTGTAAACGTTTTAATTTCTCCATCAAATCTGAATGAGATCCTTGCTGGGTAGAATAATCTTGGTTGCAGGTTTTTCTCCTTCATCACTTTAAATATGTCCTGCCAGTCCCTTCTGGCTTGTAGAGTTTCTGCTGAAAGATCAGCTGTTAACCTTATGGGGATTCCCTTGTGTGTTAGTTGTTGTTTTTCCCTTGCTGCTTTTAATATGTTTTCTTTATATTTAATTTTTGACAGTTTGATTAATATGTGTCTTGGCGTATTTCTCCTTGGATTCATTCTGTATGGGACTCTCTGTGCCTCCTGGACTTGATTAACTATTTCCTTTCCCATATTAGGGAAGTTTTCAACTATAATCTCTTCAGATATTTTCTCAGTCCCTTTCTTTTTCTCTTCTTCTTATGGAACCCCTATAATTCGAATGTTGGTGCGTTTAATGTTGTCCCAGAGGTCTCTGAGACTGTCCTCTGTTCTTCTCATTCTTTTTTCTTTATTTTGCTCTGCATCAGTTATTTCCACTATTTTATCTTCCAGGTCACTTATCCATTCTTCTGCCTCAGTTATTCTGCTATTGATCCCATCTAGAGTATTTTTCATTTCATTTATTGGATTTTTAATCGATGCTTGATTCATCTTTAGTTCTTCTAGGTCCTTGTTAACTGTTTCTTGCATTTTGTCTATTCTATTTCCAAGATTTTGGATCATCTTTACTATCATTATTCTGAATTCTTTTTCAGGTAGACTGCCTATTTCCTCTTTATTTGTTAGGTCTGGTGGGTGTTTATCTTGCTCCTTCACCTGCTGTGTGTTTTTCCGTCTTCTCATTTTGCTTATCTTACTGTGTTTGGGGGTCTCCTTTTTGCAGGATGCAGGTTCGTAGTTCCCGTTGTTTTTGGTGTCTGTCCCCAGTGGCTAAGGTTGTTTCAGTGGGTTGTGTAGGCTTCCTGGTGGAGGGGACTAGTGCCTGTGTTCTGGTGGATGAGGCTGGATCTTGTCTTTCTGGTGGACAGGTCCACGTCTGGTGGTGTGTTTTGGGGTGCCTGTGGCCTTATTATGTTTTTAGGCAGCCTCTCTGTTAATGGGTGGGTTTGTGTTCCTGCCTTGCTAGTTGCTTGGCGTAGGGTGACCAGCACTGTAGTTTGCTGGTCGTTGACTGAAGCTGGGTGCTGGTGTTGAGATGGAGATCTCTGGGAGATTTTCGCTGCTTGATATTATGTGGAGCTGGGAGGTCTCTTGTGGACCCGTGTCCTGAAGTTGGCTCTCCCTCCTCAGAGGCACAGCACTGACTCCTGGCTGCAGCACCAAGAGCCTTTCATCCACATGGCTGAGGATAAAAGGGAGAAAAATTAGAAAGAATTAATAGAAGAAAGAAAGAAAGAAAGAGAGGGAGGGAGGGTGGAAGGAAGGAAGGAGGAAAGAAGGAAAGAAAGGGAGGGAGGGAGGAAGGAGGGAAGGTAGGAAAAAAGAAAGAGAAGATAAAGTAAAATAGAATAAAAGTATGATAAAATACAATAAAGTTATTAAAATAAAAAATAATTGTTTAAAAAAATTAAGAAAAAATCAGACGGCTAGAACCCTGGGACAAATGGTGGAAGCAAAGCTATACAGACAAAATCTCACACGGAAGCATACACATACACATTCACAAAAAGAGGAAAAGGGGAAAAAATGAAAAATCTTGCTCTCAGAGCCCACCTCCTCAATTTGGGATGATTCGTTGTCTAAAGGAGGGAAGGAAGGAAAGAAAGAAAGAAAGAATATAAAGTAAAATAAAATAAAGATAAAATAAAATAATTTAAAAAAATAATTATTAAGAAAAAAAATTAAAAAACAAAACAAACAAACAAAACGGACGGATAGAACCCTAGGACAAATGGTGGAAGCATAGCTGTACAGACAAAATCTCCCGCAGAAGCATACACATACACACTCACAAAAACAGGAAAAGGGGAAAAAATCATAAATCTTGTTCTCAAAGTCCACCTCCTCAATTTGGGATGATTCGTTGTCTATTCATGTATTCCACAGATGCGGGGTACATCAAGTTGATGTGGAGCTTTAATCCGCTGCTTCTGAGGCTGCTGGGAGAGATTCCCCTTTCTCTTCTTTGTTCTCACAGCTCCTGGGTCTCAGCTTTGGAATTGGCCCCGCCTCTGCGTGTAGGTCGCCGGAGGGCGTCTGTTCTTCGCTCAGACAGGACAGGGTTAAAGGAGCAGCCGCTTAGGGGACTCTGGCTCACTCAGGCCGGGGGGTGGGGGGGAGGGGCACGGAGGCGGGGCGAGCCTGCGATGGCAGAGGCCGGCGTGACGTTGCACCAGCCCGAGGTGCTCCGTGCGCTCTCCCGGGGAAGCCGTCCCTGGGTCCCGGGACCCCGGCAGTGGCGGGCTGCCCAGGCTCCCCGGAAAGGGGTCGTGGACAGTGACCTGCGCTTCCACACAGGCCTCTTGGCGGCAGCAGCAGCAGCCCCAGCGTCCCACGCCCGTCTCTGGGGTCCGCGCTTTTAGCTGCGGCTCGCGCCCGTCTCTGGAGCTCCTTTAAGCAGCGCTCTTAATCCCCTCTCCTCGCGCACCAGCAAACAAAGAGGGAAGAAAAAGTCTCTTGCCTCTTGGGCAGGTCCAGACTTTTTCCCGGACTCCCTCCCGGCCAGCCGTGGCGCATTAACCCCTTCAGGCTGTGTTCACGCCGCCAGTCCCAGTCCTCTCCCTGCGCTCTGACCGAAGCCCGAGCCTCAGCTCCCAGCCCCGCCGGCCCCAGCGGCCGAGCAGACAAGCCTCTGGGGCTGGTGAGTGCTGCACCGATCCTCTGTGCGGGAATCTCTCCGCTTTGCCCTCCGCACCCCTGTTCCTGTGCTCTCCTCCGCTACTCCAAAGCTTCCCCCCTCCGCCACCCCCGTCTCCGCCCGCGAAGGGGCTTCTAGTGTGTGGAAACCGTTCCTCCTTCACGGCTCCCTCCCACTGGTGCAGGTCCCGTCCCTATTCCTTTGTCTCTGTTTTTTCTTTTTTATTTTGCCCTACCCAGGTACGTGGGGAGTTTCTTGCCTTTTGGGGGGTCTGAGGTCTTCTGCCAGTGTTCAGTAGGTGTTCTGTAGGAGTTGTTCCATGTGTAGATGTATTTCTGGTGTATCTGTGGGGAGGAAGGTGCTCTCCGCATCTTACTCTTTCGCCATCTTCCAAAGAGCTTACTTTTAACTTACTTTTACTTTTAACCACATTGCACTTCCTTCCTTCAAGTGAAAAGTGTATGATTTAACAATTTTCCCTGTCAATTTTTATTTGGCTATTTATAAATTATGTATCTATAAAACTTTTTAATGGCCTTGTGGGAAAATGTATAAGGGAGTTATAGGATTTTGAAATGTTTTGGAAGTATGAATGAGTTAAATTTATCCTGTTTTTGTCATGTGTATATGTATAAAATTACACAACTTCAGGGCTGTACAGGAAGTTTTGGAACCAGTTATAGTGTTTGACCAACCTTATTTTACATGTGAGAAGACTGAGACCCAAAAGAGGTTAAGTGGTTGTCTGTAGCTTTGTATTTTCATTTCTCTGGTCTCTGCTACTAACTCCTTTGTGACATTAGGCAAATCCTCAAATGATCCTGGTCTCAGTTTCCTAGTGTGTAAAGTAAGAGGTTTGGATGAACCCCCCAAAAATCTTTCCATTCTAAAAATCTGTGTTTTTGTCATTGTTTCACTTACCTTTTCAAGTATTCTTTGGGTGAAATTCTTTTATAAGGTGTTAATGAGGCAGGTAGTGGATTCAGGCGTAAAAGCATGGTAACGAGGTTCTGATTATAAGACATGGGAGTGAGAATCTGCTGGCTTTTTGGCTTTTAGATTTTCCTAATGATTGATTTCTTGTTTGGCTTCTTCAGGACATCATATCACTTATTGGCTCCCATAATCTAAACTTGTCTGTTTACCTCATATTTGTCTGTGTTTCCTCTTTAAGTAATATACTCAATTATTTTAATAAAGTGTACATATTTACTGTAAAAAAATCAGAAAGTACTCATGAGCACAGGGGTAGAAAATAAGTCATTCATAATCCCAGCATCCAAAGATAACTTTTAATAATTTGAGAGACATTTTTAAAAACAAAAAGCACAGCTGTGACATCATACAGCACCTCTTGTTATAAACTGCCCCCTCAGCCCCACCCTGGGCAATGTACGGTGGACACTTGCACTGTCTGACCTATTCTCATAGTTTAATTTGGAGAGAATCATGTTCTATGTTTATAACACAATTATATCATTATACAAATGGTTTCTGTTTTTCCTGTGGTGATTTCTATAAAGAGGATTTTTTTTTTAAAGGTTAGAGCTATAAATTTCAAATGTTCCTGAGCAGATACAGCATTTGACTACTTGACCTATTCCTCAGAACAACAGCTTTTGTCATCACCCCCAGGTGGACTGCTGTTCTTGCGTCTCGGTCATCATGCCTTGCTCATATAAACCAAACAAAAGCTCCCCAGTAGCAGCATGATTGGGCCACTCCCATAGCTTTTGCTCCAGCCTGAGGCACTCTTAAAACTGTGATCAGAACAGTTCTCCCTAATGCAAATTCTGTTTCTTAATAATCTATGTCTGTAGGGAAGTGTTCCACTGGATGGGTGTACCTGATTTTTAGAAAGGAGAAATAGAAAATGCTGTTGGCATGCAATGCCTTACTAAAAAAGAAATGCTGTTGGCGTGCAGTGCCTTACTAAAAGAGAAAAGTAACCATTGGCTAATTTCTTAACTTCTATAAGCCTCAGTATTCTGTCTGTAAATTGAGAATTATAATAGTATCTTCCAAGGGTCACTTGAAGATTAAATGAGATAAGGCATTTGAAGTGCTTAAAATTGTGCCTGGTATCGGAATATGCATTCAGTATTGTTCCTAAAAGAAATTTGTCTCATTGATTTTAAATGAACTTTAAATGACTTTATTCTTATGCAGAAGACTTAACCAATGACTCATATGATGATATCCTAAATGCTGAACAACTTCAGAAACTCCTTTACCTGCTTGAGTCTACTGAGGATCCTGTCATTATCGAAAGAGCTTTGGTCACTCTGGGTAACAATGCAGCCTTTTCAGTCAACCAAGTGAGTACCCTAGTCTCTGCAAACACGTTCCTCCTATTCTCACACACCAGCACTAATTGTGACCCTGTTAAGTTACTTAACCTCCCAGAGAGCCTCAGTTTTTTCATCTATATAGTATGGCTGTGGATACCTACATAATAACGTTTGTGTACTTCTGAAAAGCACAGCCTAATAGTAATACGATTAGTAATAGGATTCTAGATCAAGATCCCTATGAAGTTGGTCACTGGCATCACATTTGTAATAAGTGTATCTAATCAACACTTAGCATTGCATGACCTTTTTAATTATTTAAAGTTCAGCAGTGCTGCAGTAGAGCAACAAAAGCATCTGACATTTAAGTACATGCTTTACATTGTGCACAGGGCTTATGAGGATGGTTCTGATGCAGGTGCTCCCTAGACCACACGCTGACAACCACGGACCAATGTAAATGGCCTCTGTTTCCTCCCCCCACTACCCATGGAGAAAAGTAAAACAGTTTTTGTCATTATTTTCAGCTAATGCCCTTTCTTAACATTGTCATGCATGCACAGTTTTGAATTTATACTTCATTTTAGTCCGTATTTATCCATCATGTCAAGGTTTACTCTAAAGCTCTAGAGATTTATAGGGAGATACAAGGAATATTTGTCTGTTACTCACATTTCAGTTGTAAATGACAGAACCCAACTTAAATTATTTCAAACCAAAAAGGGAAAATATTGAGCTCAGTTAACTTGGACGTCCAAGGGTATCATTGGTTTCAGGCACAAGTGTGAATATAGTTCAAGGTTACAGAAAGCATTATCAGACCTTCTCTTTCTCTGTCTTTTGGCTGCTTACCCCTGCTTCTTTTTGTGTTTTGATCTCTGTCTCTCTGGCCACAAAGAGGTTTTCTTCACAGGGATGGAAAGAAAGCCACTGGCCTCTCAAGCCTTCATCATTGTAGCTCATGATCTGAAAGGTGGAGTTGCTCTGCTTGGATAAGTGCCAACCCTTTTGACTGATTGTTGGGCCAAAGCACCCTGGACCATGATTAGCAAGGCCTGGCTCACATGTGCATCCTGCAGCCAAAAACAACAGGGATGGGTGTAAACACAATTGACCAGCAGTCCCACCAGGGACTATATAGGATAGAGGAGGTGCTGTGTCTGCCCCATTAGAAAGAGGGGTGCCAGGCAGACAAAAACAACAGATGGTGACTAGCTTATTAGCATGTCTGTATTGGGGTTATTTATGATGCCATAGTTTTATATTCCTCTGAAACAAACTGTAGTCAGAGTGAGTGGGTCAGAAGCCACTGGTGAACAAGTACTTTCTTCAGTAATGGGAGTTGGTGTCCCTCGTCATCTATTATAGTGCCTTCATCTGCTTTAACAGTACAGTTTTTTGTTGTTGTTGTTTTTAAAAGGGCTGTTTTCTAGTAACCACACATTCTTTGGAAGAACCTGGAATTGCAGAGGGAAAACTTCTTTCTCTCTTTTTCTGATAGAACGGCATGTTTTGGCCTGACAGGAATCATTTTCAGCTTATTTTTCTTGTAAGAAATGAAAGTTTATGTCTCTTTCAATGTTGGGACAAAGGCACATAGTATTTAGTGTTGCAATTGATTGTGAGAAATCTCCAGATTATTTTTCCTCTGAAAATTTGGGCACCATTTCCAAACTGTGTGGAACTTTAATACTTCAAGATGTTAATAAGTTTTCTTCCTCTCCCCAACTGAAAAATGATCTTCTTTATGGATAAAGTTTATAGAAGTACTATATTCAATACTCCCCTCTCAGAGATTCCAATGCACACGAACATAGGATTGCATCAAAATAAAGAGACAGGTTTAGTCTTGTTATACCCAGAGTTTCTCAAAGTTACTTATCCATGAAAGCTCCCTTTTTTTTAATGGAGCATCTACTAAAATCTTGAGGGATTAGTGTTCCAAAGTATTCATTTTAGCAAAACACTACTATAGTGTTCTAAATCTTAATGCATTTCCAAATTGGCCTGTAATAGAGATATAACTTATTTCAAAGTAAAATAATTTTGTTTGTAAATTGCTTTGAGATCATCGTAGTAGCTCTTGTAGTAGATATAAATCTTCATTGTATATCTCCATGCTATAGTTTAAATATTACATATATTAATAATTTATTTTCAATTGGTTTCTTTACCTGTAAAATTTGGGTCGTAAACTTTTTAAAAAAATAGGAATTAGAGGTTGTATATGGTAACAGTATTTCCAAAGAGTCATTAGTTTTTATTTGTATTTGTAGATGCAAAGAATATAATGAAGGGGGCTGCATATTGAAGTCATGGTCCTGTTTTTTCCCTCTTAGGTCATGATTCGTGAATTGGGTGGTATTCCAATCATTGGAAGCAAAATCAACAATCCCAACCAGAGTATTAAAGAGAAAGCTTTAAATGCACTGAATAACCTGAGTGTGAATGTTGAAAATCAAATAAAGATAAAGGTAAGTTATCTGAAATCACAAAAGGTAAGGATTTCTGTAAATGAAAGAGAAAAATAACAAAAAGGTAAGTAATGAAATTTTAGTAGGCCATACTTTATAACTTTATAGCCAAGAATTATTTTTTTTCCAGCTTTATTGAGATATAATTGACATAAATATTGTGTAAGTTTAAGGTATACAACATGATGATTTGATACACATACATATTGCAAAATGATTACTGCTACTGTATAGCATTGGCAAACACCTCCGTCACCTCATAATTACCTGTGCATGCATGTGTGTGTGGTGAGAACATTTGAGATCTACTGTCTTAGCAACGTGCAAGTATACAATGTAGTATTGTTAACCAGTCACCTTGCTGTACATTTGATTCCACAACTTATTCACCTGATAACTTGAAGTTTGTCTGCTTTGATCACATCTCCCCATTTCCTTCACCTGAACATTCTCCTCTCTGTTTCTGTGAGTTTGGCTTTTTCAGATCCCACATGTAAATAAGATCATTCATTGTTTGTCTTTGTCAGACTTATTTCACTTAACATAATGCCCTCAAGGTCCGTCCATTTTTCACAAATAGCAGGATTTCCTTCTTTTTTATAGTGAATAATATTCCATTGTATATACACACCACATTTCCTTTATCCATTTGTCCATTGATTGACACTTAGGTTATTTCTATGTCTTGGCTATTGTGACTAACGCTGCAGTGAACATGGGGGTGCAGGTGTCGCTTTGAGATAGTGATTTTGTTTTCTTTGGCTATATACCCAGAAGTGGGATTACTGGATCATATGGTAATTCTATTTTTAATTTTTTGAAGAATATCCATACTGGTTTCCATAGTGGCTGCACCAACCACCAACAGTACACAAGGGTTCCTTTTTCTCCACATCCTTGCCAGCACTTGTTACTTCTTGTCTTTTTGATAACCACTCTACTGGGTGTGAGGTGATATTTCACTGTGGTTTTGATTTGCGTTTCCCTGATGATTAGTGATGTTGAACGTCTTTTCGTGAACCTATTGACCATTTGTATGTCTTTGGAAACATGTCTATTCAGGCCCTCTGCTCATTTTTATGGAGACTAAGTCAGAGGAAGGAGGGACCTGAACCAGCCAATAAGAAGTGCAGTGGACTTTTGAATTTGGGGTTCAGTTTAATCCAAATGTGGTAAAGGAACCAGGCCAAAGTCAGATAACATCAGCAGGAAGACACAATAAATGAGGAAATTATGTTAATTCAACATTTATTGAGCTCCTGCTCTGTGTTACAGAGTTTAGAAATGAACATGATTAGCTCTTGTTTTAAGAAAGCTAGAAGGAGGGATAAGGCAAGTCCACAAATAGTTGTAATTCAAGGCAGAACATGATGAAATACTTTAAGGAAAAATACAAGTAAAATATCGTTGAATACACAGAAAGGAGAGATTTCATTCAGAAGTTTCTGTAAAAGCTAGAGCCCAGGATGGCTCTTAAGACTGTCTAAGCTTTCTACGGGCAGAGTTGGGGAAGGAGGGAATCACAAGAGAAAGGAACAAGGTGAGGTGGGCACGGCTCCAGGAATAACTGAGCTGGCCCATTTCTTGCTAGAACTGAAGTGGAGAAAAGATTCAGAGCTAATAAGGATGTAAATGCTCAGCACATTTTAGGAAATGCTTTGAAAGACATGAGCATCCTGTGAAAATACATGATTTATAATGATTCTAAGGAAATGCCATTTTTTTTTAAAGGATGGATGTATAATGAAATGGTGACCGAGGACAGCCAGATTGATGTGTAAATATCATTTAGATCTTGAAACCAGATTAAAAATTTAATCTCTCTTTGCTTTACTGCCATTAGGTAACATGAATACATTTGGATATTTTTAAAAGTTAATACTGGCTTATGGGACGGTTGGTAATTCCTTGGCATTTTTTTTTTTGGCGGTAGGCGGGCCTCTCACTGTTGTGGCCTCTCCCATTGCAGAGCACAGCCTCCGGATGCGCAGGCTCAGCGGCCATGGCTCACGGGCCCAGCCACTCCGCGGCACGTGGGATCTTCCCGGACCGGGGCACGAACCCGCGTCCCCTGCACCGGCAGGCGGACTCTCAACCACTGTGCCACGAGGGAAGTCCATTAGCATTTTATGTTAGGGAATTTTTCTTACCAATTAGAATGTTTGGTGGAGTTCGGACTTAGGTGAATACCAATTATTTGTGAGACATAATTTTTCCAAGCTGGAGAGATCATGGCCAAACATAGAAAATAGAGTTTCAGAAAAATTTCCATCACCCTGGGTTTAGTTTAGATCTGTCACGTGTGAAATAGGAGTACTACTGGCATTGCATTACTTTTTGCCAGTGGCGGTTTACAAATTACGAAGGAGTAGTTCATATACATATACCTTGGTAAATAAGAACCTTGGGCCAAATAGAGTTTGCCTCTGGTTACTTTTTTTTTTTTTTTTAATTTATTTATGGCTGTGTTGGGTCTTAGTTGCTGCGTGCAGGCTTTTCTCTAGTTGTGGTGAGCGGGGGCTACTCTTCGTTGCTGTGCGCAGGCTTCTCATTGTCGAGGCTTCTCTTGTTGTGGAGCATGGGCTCTAGGTGCGCGGGCTTCAACAGTTGTGGTATGTGGGCTCAGTAGTTGTGATGCGTGGGCTCTAGAGCGCAGGCTCAGTAGTTGAGGCGCACGGGTTTAGTTGCTCCACGGCATGTGGGATCTTCCTGGACGAGGGCTTGAACCCGTGTCCCTTGCATTGGCAGGCGGATTCTTAACCACTGCGCCACCAGGGAAGCCCTCTGCTTACTTTTGAAGAAAAGAACTCTAAAGAAAAGTTCTATTTGACTTTGTGTCCCCCCCCATTCTTTACTTCTAACATGATATCGCCCCTACATCCTACTGTTCAGGTACTTAACCATGGTACACAATGGCCCTACAGGTCTCCCTCCTCATCCTAGTGTGCCCAGACACAGAAAGGCAGACTGGGTTGGGAGGTCCCCCACTGGTGTTGGGAGCATGGTCTCTGGGGTTGGACACTGCTCCACCAGCTCGTTACATTGGGCAGGGGGTCCAAGCTCCTGGAAGAGTTTAAAGTCAGTAAAATGGCCATACTAACACTGCCTCATTAGAGTTGTCTCAGGGCTGAAGTGACGTATATCTGTAAAATGCTCTGTGCCTCTCATTAACAAGGGCAGCTTAAAAGAAAAAGTCACCCAAGTTTGAGGGCTGGATACAAATGCCATCTTTCCTAAGGAGCAAGTCTCATCCTGAACAATCACCCTGTTCTGCTGTGCAGAAAAGTTACAGTTCAATAGAAAAATTCTGGAGATCCTAAGACGCTCACTTTTTCCCTGCCTTCAGGTGTACGTCAGTCAAGTCTGTGAGGATGTCTTCTCCGGCCCCCTGAACTCCGCTGTGCAGCTGGCCGGACTGAGGTTGTTAACAAACATGACAGTGACCAATGACCACCAGCACATGCTTAGCAGTTACATTACAGACCTGTTCCACTTGTTGCTCACGGGAAATGGAAGCACCAAGGTATGAAGGAAGTGGTTGGTCATTACTTGCAGTACAAACAGCTGTTGCATCCAGTTTATTAAGATTGGAATTCAGTTTTCAAGTGACCCGTCTTAAGTTGATACTCCTCAAAAAAGAAAGTTCAAAGTTTACTAAAAACCCTTACATGAGCGCAAGAAAGTATATTATTTTTATACCCTAATATTGAATTTCAAAGTTAACTTGTGAAAATAATCTGTTGTTTCACTTATCAATAGATGGGTATTCATTTGGTTCTCTGAAAATCAGTTTACCTTTTACTGAAGTGAAGTAGCTAGCTTCACCCGCACCAGATACAGGACCATTGTGATTAAAAGAAGTCTTTGAGTGACAGTGCTGGGTAATTGAATTTTTTGCTTACCTCAGGGTTAACAGAACTTTTTTTTTTGATTCGACCATTATGTGTGTAAAATCTTTCCGAAACTTCTAAGTTTCAGTAATGCATGTCTCAGTGCTCCACTTTGACCTGTTATGTATCAATAGATGTAGGAGGCAACAGAGTTGGAGCTGAATTAACTGGGACATCCTGTGAAAACTGCTTGAGTAAACCCCTCATATTGGTGTGCATTCTTATCAAGCACCATTTTTCAAGAAATACCATAAAAACAGAAGGTAGAGTAATCAAAGGTTCTAATTAGTTGAGTCAGTTGTTCATCAGTGTTTTACTGTATCGGTCTGTGTTCTCTGGCACAGTTGAAAAAAATGCATGAGCATTTTAGAAGGACTAAATGTGAAGCCAAACTCCAGATAATCAACTTCACTGAAGTTACTTCTGAGGTTATCAAATTGTGATTACAGCAGAGCCTTACTATAGTCCTTTAAAAATTTGTTCTGAGATGTTTTTATATGGGCTTTCCACATTTCAGGTAGCCAAACTTACTTAGATCTGGTCCAAGAGATACCCGAAGGCATTCAAAATTAAATGTAATAATCATATTAGCAATATTGTAGGAATAATGCTCCATCCATAGGCAATTTCCAAATGCACACACCCGTCAACACCCCTCTCTCCAGGGGAGCAAGGTAACTTCCAGCCCTTGACCCCCATAGAAACTGCATTCTCTCTACCCCATGGCATTGGGGCTGTTGGAAACTCTTCTATTTCTCTCTGCAGCTACTTTGCCCAGAACCTCAGAGGCACGTTGTGTTCAGAGCCAAGCACCTCTGGCCTTGGGGCTGTATATATCTGTCTCAGAGATGGTTTATATTTTATGACATTTTGAAAGTGACTCACACCACAATACTATGTTCATTTTTGGTTTGGTTTGTTTTTCCACTACATTGCCTAGCAGGTATTTCTGGGATAGAAAATTTGCTTTTTTCGTCTGTCTGGGAGGCTAACCACCAATTGTTTCTCCATTAAACAATGACTTTAGGGACTTCCCTGGCAGTCCAGTGGTTAAAACTTCGCCTTCCAATGCAGGGGGTGCGGGTTCGATCCCTGGTCCGGGCCGCTTGGCCAAAAATCCAAAACATAAAACAGATGCAATATTGTAACAAATTCAGTAAAGACTTAAAAAATGGTCCACATCAGAAAAGTCTTTTTAAAAAAATGAGTTTAAAGTTGCAACTTAACTTTCGGATAATAATCCATTTGTAAGTGGAAAAATGTATCCATTTTAGATATTTTCTTAGTAAAAAACCACCAACATGAATTTAAAAAATATTTTTAATAAGTGATCTCACTCTACTATAATAATCTCTTGGGTTCAACAGTGTTTCATAACTAAATACGAATAGTAGAAGGTGAATTTAAATAAACCTTGTGTTTGCTACATCTGCCGTGAGAACAAAAGAAAGTAATGGCTTAAAAGAAATGTTCTAGAGCCACCACAAGATGGCATGTGTGACACAAGAAAAAGTTAGGACTGACCGTGGTTTCAAAACAAAATACATATACGTTAACTGTTTAATCTGTAGTTGTACTCTAACTTTATATATAGTTTTTCTCACCTTTAACACACGAGATGTAAACCCGGGTCACGAGTCTAAAAGCAGGCAGCTGATTTCTATCTTTCTATCTTCATACTTTTTATTTTATATTGGAGTATTGTTGATTTACAATGTTGTGTTAGTTTCAGGTGTACAGCAAAGTGATTCAGGTATACATATACATATTACTTTTCAAATTCTTTTCCCATTTAGATAATAAATACAAAATATTGAGTAGAGTTACCCGTGCTATAGAGTAAGTCCTTCATGGTTATCTATTTTAAATAGTGTTTATATGTTAAACCAAAACTCCTAATTTATCCCTCCCAACACTATTCCCCGGTGGTCACCCTCAGTTTGTTTTTGAAGACTGTGAGTCTGTTTCTGTTTTGTAAATTAGTTCATTTGTATCATTTTTTTTAGATTCCACATACAAGCGATATCATATGATGTTTATCTTTCTCTGTCTGATTGACTTCACTTAGTATGATCATATCCAGGTCCATTCACGTTGCTACAGATGGCATTATTACATTTTTTTAAGGCTGAGTAATATTTCCTTATATATGTACCACATCTTCTTTATCCATCCACCTGTCGATGGACATTTTAGCTGCTTCCATGTCTGGGCTAGTGTAAATAGCCCTGCAAGGAAGGTTGGGGTGTATGTGTCTTTTTGAATTATGGTTTTCTCCAGATATACGCCTACTCCATAGTGGCAGTCACCAATTAACATTCCCACTGACAGTGTAGGAGGGTTCCCTTTTCTCCATGCCCTCTCCAGTGTTTATTGTTTGTAGATTTTTGGATGATGACCATTCTGACTGGTACCCCTTGACACCCCCTCGTGCTTTTTTTTTTCTTTCTATTGGAGTATAATTGCTTTACAATATTGTGTTAGTTTCTGCTGTACAATGAAGTGAATCAGCTATATGTATACCTATATCCCCTCCCTTTTGGTCCTCCCTCCCATCCGCCCATCCCACCCCCCATCCCACCCACCTAGGTCATGTCAGAGCACCGAGGTTAATAACTTCCTGTGTTTTATAGCAGGTACCTGCTAGCTCTCTGTTTTATGCGTGGTGGTGTATATATGTCAGTACTGATCTCCCAGTTCATCCCTCCCTCCGCTTCCCCCACCCCGTGTCCACATGTCCTTTCTCTACGTCTGCATCTCTATTCCTGCCCTGCAAATAGGTTAATGTGTACCATTTTTCTAGATTCCATGTATATGCGTTAATATATAGCGCCTGTTACCAATTTACATTCCCACCGATAGAGTAAGAGGGTTCCTTTTTCTCCATGTGCTCTCCGGTGTTTATTGTTTGTAGATTTAAAGATGATGGCCATTCTGACTGATGGGACATGATGCCTCATTTTATTTTCATTTGCATTTCTCTAGAAATAAGTGATGGTGAGCATCTTTTTTGTTCCTCTTGGCCACATGTATGTCTTCTTTGGAGAAATGTTTATTTAGGTCTTCTCATTGTTTGATTGGGCTATTTTTTTATATTGAGCTTCATGAGCTCTTTGTATATTTTGGAAATTAACCCGTTGGTCACATCATTTGCAAATATCTTCTCCCATCCTGTAGGTTGTCTCATCATTTTTATGGTTTCTTTTGCTGTGCAGAACCCTCCTGCACTCTGAAATTTATCATGAACATGTATTAATTTTATTTAAGTTTTAAATGATAAAAACAGTAAAAGTAGGGAAAGTCATATCTTTCTACTTAAATTAATATGTACAGTGTGATCAAAGGAATGTGTATTAGGATATATATATGAGAAAATACCAAACTTAATGTCATTTCTAGTCATGGAAATGTGAATTTCCTTTTCCTTTCTGCTTTTCTGTAGTTAAAAATAATGTTCTATAGTAAACACATAATGCCTTTGTAATTCAAAAAAGGTTTATATAATAATATCTGGGTCTCTTCCAGGGAGCAATGGAGGGCACATTTGTCACTTTTTCCTGATTTCAGTCTGCTCTCCCTGCTCCTCACGTTCTGCAATTTCAAGTACCTTGTAGAAAGTATACTTTTACATGACTTGCATTTTTTTTTTTTTTTTGGCTGCGTTGGGTCTTCGTTGCTGCGCGCGGGCTTTCTCTAGTTGTGGCGAACCGGGGTTACTCTTCATTGCGGTGCGTGGGCTTCTTATCACGGTGGCTCCTCTTGTTGCAGAGCGCGGGCTCTAGAGCGCTGGCTCAGTAGTTGTGGTGCACGGGCTTAATTGCCCCGCTGCATGTGGGATCGTCCCGGACCAGGGCTCGAACCCTTGTCCCCTGCATTGGCAGGTGGATTCTTTTTTTTTTGAATTTTATCTTTTTATACAGCAAGTTCTTATCAGTTATCTATTTTATACATGTTAGTGTATACATGTCAATCCCAATCTCCCAGTTCATACCACCACCACCATCCCCACCGCCACTTTCCCCCTTTCGTGTCCACACGTTTGTCCTCTGCATCTGTGTGGCAGGCGGATTCTTAACCACTGCACCACCAGTGAAGCGCCACGACTCGCATTTTTAAAGGAAGAATTCCATTTGAATGTTTTCATTACTGACTTTTCAGTTATAAGTGATAAGAGTTCTGATATTTTGGCTAGTCAGCTATAAGGTAACATTTGTTTGCTTATTATTTATGTCACTGCGTAGTTAAATGATTGTAGGTTTTCACATAGAAAAGATAAGCTCCAAGAATCATAGAAACCTAGTATAAAGCACCATATTGTTAGTCTTCATAACCAAACTATCCGCACATTTTCATACTTGAAGTAGAAAGAAACAGCTTTGAGAGATTCCTTTTTTTGTTCTAAAGATCATATTTCACTTAACAGTAATCGTGATAAAGATTATTTATGTAACACATGCTAAACTTACTCTGTGTTAGGTATTTGTGCGCCAGGGGTGGGTAGCTAAGATGTTCATTATTTTCTCCCTGTCTCCCTATCAGTATAATTGGAAAACTAAGGTTTTAAATAAGAGGAATTGAGAAAGCTTCGTGGAATGGAGAAAATTTGAGTCAGACATTGAATAGGCAGGACTTTAAAATGTGGACTTGGTTGGGGGACGGCCTGCCAGGGAGAGAAAACCCACGCTTGCTAGTCTGAAATAAACCAGTGTTCTTATTTCAGGTTCAAGTTTTAAAACTGCTTTTGAATTTGTCGGAAAATCCAGCCATGACAGATGGACTCCTTGGTGCCAAAGTAAGTTCAGTAGCTTACATATTTGTTTTGTCCGTACAAATATATAGATTTGGACAGACAGATCTGGAAGGAAAGGACTTACCTCAAATATTAACAGGGCTTATCTCTGAGGAGCAATATTAGAGGTGGGGTTTTTTTTTTTTTGGTTCTTTTTGCTGATGTGAATTTCCTAAAATTTCTGTAATGAACGTATTTTACTTTTTTTATTTATTTATTTTTTTTTTTTTTGCGGTACGCGGGCCTCTCACTGTTGTGGCCTCTCCCGTTGCGGAGCACAGGCTCCAGACGCACAGGCTCAGCGGCCATGGCTCATGGGCCCAGCTGCTCTGCGGCATGTGGGATCTTCCCGTTCCGGGGCACGAACCCGTGTCCCCTGCATCGGCAGGCGGACTCTCAACCACTGCGCCACCAGGGAAGCCCCGTATTTTACTTTTAAAAATCATTTTGAAAAGCTCTCCCTAGCAATAATGAATTATAATTTTTCTGTCTCTGTCCAATTTGGGGTACTTGTGTATCATCACATCTTATATATTTGACCTGCTTATGTTCAGTGTATCTTAGTATCCACTGAAACACTAGTACTTCTGGAGGTCGCAGTATGTGCCTGATGCTGGGCTGAGTGCCAAGATACACCAGTGAGTCCAGCATTACATGGTGCTTGTCCTCATGAGCTTACAGTCTAGGAGAGGAGACAAAAATATGTAAGAAAGGAGCAGTTAAAAGCTGTGGCATTTTGGGCTTCCCTGGTGGCGCAGTGGTTGAGAGTCTGCCTGCTGATGCAGGGGACACGGGTTCGTGCCCCGGTCCGGGAGGATCCCACATGCCGCGGAGCGGCTGGGCCCGTGAGCCATGGCTGCTGAGCCTGTGCGTCCAGAGCCTGTGCTCCGCAACGGGAGAGGCCACAGCGGTGAGAGGCCCGCGTACCACACACACACACACACAAAAAAAAGCTGTGGTATTTTGAAGGAAGCATAGGTAGTGCTGTGGTAGAATGGACCTCAAGTCCTATAGGAAAGGGACCCTGTCATATTCATCTGCTCAGCTCTATGCCCTGCACACTGTGTGTGCAGTTAGTGTTTGGTGAATTAATGAGTTTCCATGATGACTGTATATGATGGATCTTAAAGAGGAAATGGGTGTTCTTCCGAATGACTACATTCTAGGATTCCAAGGAAATAGTATTTTTTAGCTAAAACACAAAACCTCTTTTTTCCATTAGTATATGATGTAGGAGTGCCTAAGATTTTACACATTTATGTTATGCAGTCTTAGGGATAGTTTTCTATGACAAGATTTCTTAAATGCATTCACTACAGCTTTAAAATGTGAACATACACATGGAAAATGTTTTCGTATATTTTTAGTTCTCATTGTTTCCTACTGCAGGTGGATTCATCATTCCTTTCCCTTTATGATGGCCATGTAGCAAAGGAGATTCTTCTTCGAGTTCTCACACTGTTGCAGAATATAACGACCTGCCTCGAAAAGGACGGCCATCTAGTTATTCAGCCAACTTTCACTGAAGGTTCACTGTTTTACCTGTTATATGGAGAAGAATGTGCCCAGAAAATGAGAGCTTTAGTTTATCACCATGATGCAGATGTGAAGGAAAAGGTAACAATGATACCAAAATTCTAACTGGTTGGTCATATTTTTCCAAAGAGTAATGCAGTCTAGAAATAATACACATAAACTTCTCATTTTTCACCTTCCTTACAAAGGGATTCTTTCAACTGCTGAATTTAAACAAACAGTAAATATCACCTTTCATCATTAACACAGCTACAACTTGCCCTGGTCTCGGATCATTTTATTGATACCAAAAGAATATAAGAGCTTGTTCTGAAACCATTTTCTTTGTTTTTATTTTGCTTTTTGCTAAGCTACTTCAGTTATTTCCTCTACACGGAGTGACAGTGACCTTTTTATGTGTAAGCTACCCTTCCACTGTTGGCAGTGATTTGCAGTTAGTTATTCATCTGGGACAGCAGCAGTATGTTTCATAAGCGCCCTAGGAAGGACCCTGTTCTTTTAGTAGTGATGAGATCGATCCCATACTCCCAAGGCCACCTGCCACTCTTTCAGGTCTGTTCTAATCATTAGAATCTATTCTAGTCCATGAAAACTGTAAACTGTTAGAAATGTTTCCTAGTACTCACCCACTCCCATTCGGTTTGATGTGTATAACATACTGGTATCAATCAAAATCCATCCAAAGGCCAAGGCAACGGGTTAAATCAGTTATATAGTCTTTAAAGAGAATGAAGCAAGTCAATGTGCTGATGTGGAAAGACATCCATGAAATATGGTTGTTTTTCAAAATACATGTTGTAGAAAAATATGACCCCATTTGTGGTTTTTTTAAATCAAAAAAATTATGCTTTATATATGGACAGAACACTTCTATCATTCATATAAAGGCATTTTGGTATATATATCTAGAATGAAAGCCAGACTCCTGAGAATACAATTAGGGAGTAAGGAAATGACTTTTCTATGTACACCTTCTTCTAGTGTTTGAATTTCTTACTCTGGGCATAAATTTCATAATTAAAAAAAATAAATTAGAAAAACGTCACAGGATTATTTTCTCCCCTTAATTGAAAGAAGTTTTATTCATTAATTTTCACCCATATTTTACATGATGAAAATGACAAGATATGAAAAATTCTCAGCAGTTATTTTTAATAGTATTTTTATCCCATAAGCTACTCTAACAATTTATTGATATATTTGAATTCAGCCAGGTTTCCCCCCCCCAGGTTTTTTAATATTCAAGTTCATAACCACCACCATGCTTAATTATTAAGTAAATCAATTTGTAAGCAGAAGCTTTCCTACTCATGTATTTAAGGCAAAGCTTTAAGAGAAGAGTACTTTAAATTTCATTTGTAAATGCATAGATTTTCCATAGGAAGTCACGAATCCTCAAACAGAAAAATGTGCTTTCTAAGGGTTATCCTGATACAGAAATGAAACTTGGGAGACATATTTTTACAATAGAAATATGATGAAAACATGAAAATTCTAAATTAGCTACAGCAGTAATAATGTACATTATGAAGGCTAAGGATCATTTATCAAGTGATGCAAACATAAGTATTAACTCCCTGAAAGGCACATTTCTTTATAACAATTTTGCTTAATCTTCCTCCTTGTTTAATGAAAATATATATTCAAAATGTACACACATTAAAACGAAGATTTGATTTCAATGTGCGGTAACAGCATTGGATTCTAAAACACCCTCTCTTCTTTTCCTCTATTATTAGTTTGAACAAATAACATTTCCTGGAGATCAGAGCATTGAGTTTGAAATGTCAAAATGCTAGAGAAAAGGGGGGAGTCATCCAGAAAAAATTCCACAGGGAAAGTGCACAGTTCGATCTTTACCTATGTAGGTCATGGCACATCTTACCTTTTTTAGGTGGGCTTTCTCCTAATTGATGGTCCCACCCTCTTGGGCAGTGAGTTTCAAAGTGTTCTTCAGTTATCACGGGAGAAAGGGATTTCAATAAAATCTTACATGTTGGTATGGATGCTGGCTAATCAAAGAGGAAAATGAAATTGACTTAGAGGATGAGACAAACGAAAAGGTATGACATGTATTAGACAGAATGGAGGGAACAGAGTGGATTACTCCTATTTTTCAAAATTTGTTTTTGCTTTGTACATAAAACCCTTCAAAATGTAGATAGGAGAGATGAAGCTCAGTGTACTTCCTAATGAACAGAATGCGAATGGTCATAAAAATTACAGCTTGGAGGAAGCCTAGAAAATGAAGCAGGCTCAATTAAGTGGAACTTAGAACATAATTTAAAGTGCTTGGAGACCCCTCAGTTAAACAGTACATGGGAATACAAAATTAATATTAAGGCCACTCAAGGAGAAGAAATAATTAAGCAAGATGTGCTTGGCTTGCTTCATAGAGCAGAGGTAAGAGATGAATTTTCCATCTGGTGTGCAACAGCGAGGAAGGTGACCACAGAACTCTGGCTAGCGTTAGGGCGACCCATGCCAAAGCTAATCCACCATAAGCCAAACATCTCGATTCCCATCTGTTTGCTAAATGTTCCTTTGGAGTGAAAAAGTGTTTTTTTTTTCTTTCCTGAAGGTTTATTTTATGGGGAAATTTTTTGTGCTTTAGTGCCCACGAATCATATACATTTACCTACATTACATATACATTTCCCCTTGACAGAGTTGCATCTTTGTATATAAAAATGCTAAATTTTGATAAATATTATTTACATTTATCTTGGCTATTATTCTCCAAATTTACAAAATGTGGGAGACAAAGTTGTTAGTCCTCAATGTTTAGTGTCCTTATATGCTTGAATATATATGATCAAAAGCATTAGCCTATTTTCCACTTTCAAATCTACTGTATCTGTATTAGGCAGTGATATCTTAAGATATCATTTTCTCCCTTATATTTTCAAACTGTTTTTTAAAAAAAAAGACTTATTCTTCACAGTTTTTGGAGGTAGGTGAAAATCATCCCCTTGTTGCACATGAGGACACTGAGGCACACTGAGCTTAGGTGACTTGTTTTAGGGCACACAGAAAATCCAAGGTGGAAGCAGGATTAAAATTCAGATTAAGTGGCTAACGTGCATATATATGTGAAAATAAATTACAGGGCACTACCTGGGTAGCATTTGGTGTAGGAAACCTATTTTGATTATTTGTATGAATAAAGTTCATTTCACTGAGGCTGGATTGGGAAGACAGAACGGGCCTCGAATCAGCTCTCTCATTTAGGAAGGTTCAGAGTAACGGAGTGCGTGTAGAGCCTGTCTAGGACTAAGACTCAGGGCAGTGGGCTCCCAGAATCACGGTCTTTTTTTTCAACCACTAATATTCCACACTGGCTTAATAAAAGTAGAACCGTGCTTAAGGATCGTGTAATATAAAAATATAAGAGAATCATGTAAAACAGAAAATATTTATAAAGCTCACTGACATACTGGGGTTTGAGCTAAGAAACCAGAAAAAATAATGAGTATACATATAGAGAGAGAAGATGGAATATGGAAAGAATAAAATTTAACTCAAAGTATATGGTCTATTAACATTTAAGATCTGCATTTATCTTTGTAAATTATTTCCTGGCAGCTATATTTGTGCTGAGCAGGTCTGACGTTTAGATTAAAAACAGAACATTTCACAAATCCTGTTCTCATAACCACACTCCCCCTCCTCGGCCCAGCTCAGAGGGCTTTTGATTTGGGGATTGTAGATATGCCACAGAGTATATTATTCCTTTCTTAAAAAAAAAAGGTAACTTAGCCCAAACTCCTATGTTTTTATGTTGAAAAAAATAAATCTCTTAACATTTGGCATATAACCACGTGGGGAATCAATGTCATCATTTGCTCTAACATGACTGTAAGAAATATGTTTCTATGTGCAGGCCTGTGAGAAAATCTGACAGCCTTGACTTACCATGCAGAAGGCCCCTAAGAATAGAAGAACAGAAATGAGTTTTTAAAATCAGTTTTTCATAATCTCAAAACTCTACCACTAAAGTAGAATGCTTTAGTAAAAAAAATTCCATTGCAATGTTTATGTCACTGAGACACGACTTAAAATCCACATTAGCCTTCATTATTTAAATGACCCACCTCTGAAATCTTCTCTGTTTATAAGAACTGGCAATCATGTTAGTAAGCAGGTTACAACATAGAACACAAACCTGCAGAAGTTGTTTCCAAATGTAAAAAATCGTAATATTCATGAATTTCTTAGTCATTTTAGATTTACATCAGATGATGCCTTTTTCATTAAAAGCCCCTGTGCTCATATTTACTCAAAGTTGTCATCATCAGTGTTAAGGTATCTTGACTCTCCATGCTTCAAGACAAAAAACTCTTCAGTCTTAAGTCCGTATCTTTCTAGAGCCTCACTCAGTTTCACTGGAGGTTCTAAGTAATGCTGGCAAAGGGCAGAGAGAAACAAAAATGGAAAAAGATGAAGCATACATATATTTGGGGGGATATGTCAAACAAGAGTTCAAAGTAAAATAACCAACACAGCCTACTTAAAGTAATGCTCTTCCTTTTCACTGAAGCATTAGCAAATGAGTCAATCACACTTTCTAATATAGAATCATTAAGCCAATAGAAATGTCATATTTATCAATCTGTTAACACCATGCATGTCAAATTTGGCCAACTTAGATTGAGCATTATTAGACTGCATGAACTCTGATCACTATTTCCCTACATGAAATCCCAGTCTAAATGGAATCAATGCTAAAGAATTAAGTGTTACCAATATTTGGGGAGAACATAGACACTTAGATTATAAGGAAGAGTATGTGTGTATAAGCAAACGCTAGAGAAAATACTTATGGCTGCAGAAGGGTTGTCATCCCCAAACCCCAACCAAATACCGATTCTGTAGTCTATGGATTGAACAGGGGCCTGAGGAAAAGAGATGTAACAGATGGAGTTACCGTTTGTTTCCTCACCTTTTCATAACTCAAAAAAAAAAAAATAAAGACAGCACACTGTTGAAGAATGTTTCAGCATACTCAAATGTTTACCAAATAAATTGAAACCACTTGAATATGTGTTCTAGTTAAAGAAAGCAAAAGGTATAAAAGCAATCATTTCATCAGTTGTTTCTCTTTCGAGCTAAATCTTTACAGTGTACAGTAGCTATTTTTACAGCAAATAAAGGAAGAAAACGGGTATTACACAAAGGGTTTTTTCCCCAATTTCAATTAGAAAAGCTATAAAATGTTAAAATTAAAGCAGAAATAAAAATCAGACACTCTCTGCTCTGATCGCCGGTGGTAAGTCGGCTTCTACCCTCCATGCAGCAGTGGCTGGTGAGCACCCAGAGAGCGGCCAGGTCCGTGAACTAAATAAAAACCCTTGCCTTCCTAGAGCTTTCATCCCAATACAGAGACAGATAAGAAATAAAGAAAACAGTATCTGAGTGGGTGACATGTTCTGGGGAGAACACAGTTGGTAAGTGTCGGGGGTGGAGGTTTAATTTTAAATACAACCGTCTAAGAAGTCCTCTCGGAGACGGCAACCTTTGAACAAAGACCTGAGGGAGCAGCCTGCACCAGGCTTTGCGGGCAGCTGTGAGGGCTGCGGCTTTGACTGGGAGTGTGATGGAAAGCTGCAGGTCCTTCTGGCACAGGAGTGTCACAGTCTGACCTAAGGGGTACGGTCGCTGCCCTCTGCAGCGTTGAGAACAGACTGTAAGGGGCAGCATGGCATCAGTGACGGGGGTAAGAGGTACTCAAAGTCTAAATACAATCTAAAGGATGAGCTCACTGCAAGTGGGGAAAAGCTGGAGGGAGGATATGAGAGAAAGAGAGTACAGGGTTTGGCCTGAGGAACTGGAAGGAAGGTGTTGCCATTTACTGAGATTAGGAGAAATGAACTTGAGGGAAGATCAGGAAGTTTGGTTTTAGACTGAAGTTTTGGGTACCTGATGGGCATCCAAGTGGAGACGTCAAGTAGGCAGCTGGACACATAAACATGGATTGTAGGGGGAAACCTGGGCTAGAGAGGTACAGTGGATAGATGGTGTTTAAAGCCATAAGACTCATGAGATGCCCAAGGGAGTAACCAACTAGAGAAGAAATGGGGCCCCTGGACTGAGTCCCAAGGCAATCACTGCGGACGAGGAACTAGCAGCAGAGAGTAGGAAGGGCCAGCCAGTGATGTACTAGGAAAACCAGGCATGTTTTCTGTGGCTTCAGATGTACAGATTGCTAACAGTTACTGGCCACACGTGGGTCTTTTCTCCCCGCCTGTTCACTTCTAGGCTTATGGCTATGTTTCGAGGGTCAGGGATGCCTTCCCACTGACTACGGAGTAACTGAGGTTACCTGTGCATTAGTTACCCGGTATTCCTAGAGAGAGCCACTTATTAGTGGGTTAGTTGACAACAGGAATCTACTTTTACTCTTTTTTATGCATATAGGAGATTGCTAATATATCCCCCATGAAATTTAACTATAAATAATAGCCTAAGTCAAGAAGCTTCCCTTGCAAAATTGTTTTTAAGAGATTTCAAAATGACGAAATTCTTTCCCAATGAAAAATAACTGTTCTGTTAAATATTTTCTCCCCTGTGCTCTCTCTTACAAGTCTTGGCCAACAATGCACTTACACAACTGCCCTACACTAATAATGTCTTTCCTAAACTGTAACTTTAGTTATAAGCTATAATTTAGTATGCATTTTGATGTTGCAGTATCTTTCTGAGTTTCTCCATAGGTCAATTCGTGGCTGCTTCAACCATCTAGAAGGGAGCTCTAGAAGTAGGCAAGAAGGCCTCTGGGTGACTGATAGCTAGCTCTTAGTGCAAGCACATTAATCCTGCAGGGAAGGTAAAAAGGCCTAATAGCCATGGGACCAAACAATATGTATAAAGCAAGATAGTAGGTTAGAGACATATATACCATGGAATATTACTCAGCCATAAAAAGGAACAAAACTGAGTCATCTGTAGTGATGTGGATGGCCCTGGAGTCCGTCATACAGAGTAAAGTAAGTCACAAAGAAAAACAGATACCGTGTATTAACGCATATTTATGGAAACTAGAAAAATGGTACTGATGACCCTAGTGGCGGGGCAGGGCTAAAGACGCAGACGTAGAGAACGGACTTGTGGACACAGTGGGGGAAGGGGAGGGTGGGACGAATTGAGAGAAGCATTGACATATATACACTACCATGTGTAAAACAGACAGCTAGTGGGAAGCAGCCGCATAGCACAGGGAGATCAGCTCAGTGCTTTGTGACCACCTAGGGGGGTGTGATGGGGAGGGGATATAGGTATGCGTATACCTGTGCAGCAGAAACTAACACAACATTGTAAAGCAATTTTAATCCAATAAAGATGTGGGAAAAGAAAAAGAGTAAGTGGTGAAAGCAGAAGCTTCCAGCAGTGTGGACCCATTAAGGGCCAGGCAACCCGCCCCAGACAGCTCATACATTCCCTTTCAAAGGGGTCACTGCTTTATGATCTACTGCAACAGAAGAGACTCAAAGACCCTGGTCATTTAAGAAGTTAACATATATTATGTAGTGCCTACAGTTTGTTTCTACCAAAACTAGTCAGTTAAGTTTAAGTGCTTAAATACACCATTTAGGAAATTCACTCATCATTCCTTAGATAAATCAGGTGTTGCCTTACATACAGTTTTAAAGTGTTGCCAAGTCAATAACATCCTTAAGCTGCTTATATTATAGTAAGCAGTTATTACACCTATTTACATGCAAATCATTTAAAAGTGTTTGCAAAGCATAGGCTAAACATCCTCCCCCAAAATTCCATGTACTTTATAATTTCTTTAGCAAACTCGTAGTTCTCAATTTATGCAACTAATGTCAAAAAGACTAAATAAGAGTGTATTTTATATTTCATTAAGAAATAAAGGTGAAGTTTAGATTTAAAACAGGAGTAATTCTGGAAGGCTGAATAACACAATAACTCTTGAAGACTGAAGTTTCCTCTCCTCTCCTCATCTTCCCATCTCAGTCAAGAACACAGCCACCTTCCCAGTTACTCAAGTTAAAAATTTAGGAGTCATCCTTGATTCTTCTCTTTGCAAGGTTTAATAAAATACTATTACTTCATCTAAGTTGCTGAAATATGTTATATATGGAACATAAACATGCATGTATCTAAATTTACCTATATACATATGGAACACACATACACACACACGGAGTAAGACACTGCCTCTAAATAATAGTGGTAACCCAATGGAAACCAGTATCAAACTTCCCCCTTCTCCAAATACACAGACACAGAAACACACACACTCATCATATTCTCCTTCACCCTTCCCACGCCCGTGGACATTCATTTATTGATTCCAATCTGTCCCTCAACAGTGTGGCTCAGGGCCACAGCATTGCGGAATGGGAATTCTGACTACGGGGGAGTCGGCAGGGGGCAGGCAGTGTATTAGTTCTGGAATAAGATGCAACTAGGGAGAGAGCGGGCCAGAAATAGGACAGAGAGGGAGTGCTTAAAACAGCAGGAAAGCACAGGGCTCCTGCAGAGAGGCCCCCGGAATGGGGAAGATGCCACACAGAGCAAAACAGAAGAAGCCAAGTTCAGTCATCTGTTTCTAAATTTTGCTTAGGGCAGGCCCTGGATCGAGGAAAGGAGAGAATGCTTTTTGCTAAGCTTCTGTTTGATGCCACAACCCTGGCCAGTAGCAGAGTTCCAGGGTTCAGCCACCTTAAGGAAAAATAAGCTCTTTACTAGTCTAGGAATAAAACCGCCATTTATCCCAATGCCTGGCACACGGCAGACACCAAGTCAGTGTTTACTGGATGAATAACATACCTCTGGAAACTTCCAAGCTGCCCAGCCTCACCTCCCCCATTGCCCCCCTGTCATCCATACTCTGGCTGAATGGAGTCCTCACTGTTCCCCATGCTGGCTGCCTCCAGTCCCACCCTTCCCTCCCCTTGAAACGCCTTCCTCCTTTTGCCTTTTCACAGCCAAGTTCAAATGTCAACTCTTCCACGAAGCTCTCCCTGATCCTCGCAATTAGTAACAGTCCCTGACTCTGAGACCACTTTATCTGTCCCACTTTACAGCACTCTGAGTAATTATGTGCATGTCTTGTATCTTCTGCCAGAACAAAAGCCTCCCCTGAGGAGGATGACATGATGGTTCACTTTTCTGTTTACTAAGGCTACACACATTTTCGGTTGTATGAACACATGCTTCATTAACTACAGAAATAAGCCAAAAGAACAACATGCAATGAGGATTTTTTTCCACTGTATATAAATATTGTTTTACTAATTTATATGATTTACCACCCTAATTCACTTGATGACCATGCAGGTTCTGATTCTACTTTGGTTTCTGAACACACTGCAGGGTACAGTGATCGATCCTATCATTGGTCAGACACGTAACGAGTTCTTGTTACCACAGTCACACTCACCTCATTCGCTAAGGCAAAAGTTCCCCAGTGAATTGCCACAGATCTCTTCGTCTGCACATCAATGTGAATCTTTACAGCCTCTTCTGGGTCTACATGCTGGTATTTCATAAACCACCTGATAAAACACAATAATTTATTAAATCTGGGCTTTTAAGTATACAATAAATTCTAATTACTGCTTCATGTAATCAACCTTTAACATTCTACACAGGAATAAATCACAGTAGGCAAAACCATCTCACTTCAGTCCACTTTTCTGCTGGAAAAAAAAATCTTTCTTGTACAAACTGCTATACAGTAGATAAGTCTCAAGCAAAACTTCCCTTTGAATAGTAGGATTTTGTTTCACATGTATTTTTATTTTACTGATGATTTATTCTGAAGATATCTTATTACTTTAAAAAGCAGATATTTTGCAATCCTGGTATGAATAAAAGAAATGGAATAATGGGTAAAGCACTAGAAATCAAAACTCCAGTTGCAAATAACCTTGCTGAAACAATTGTTTTTTAACGTGCTAAAGTGAAAAGGAAACGAAAATTAGTGTATAATTTGTAAGATCAGGAGCAAAAAAAATCCAGTTACTATTCAAGGATTTTATTTAAATACCATACAACTGACGAGTGAGGCGCTTGGTTTGGCAAGAAGAAAGGCCCCATCAGGGGAACTAAACAGAGAGAGTTTAGCAACGTGAAAGGCTGCCCCATGCCTGGGAAGAGACAGCTCTGGAGGCAGGGGGCCTGGGCGTGAATCCCAGCTCTGCCAATTCCTGGGAATGCCTTTGGAGCTGCTTCAGTTTCTCCAGCTGCCACTTCCTGGTCTGTGAAATAGAAACGATGCCCACTTCACAAGGGTATTGTGAGGATTAAACAAGACAAAATGTATTCAAAGCATGAAGTACAGCAGCTACTTCATAGAATTCTTCCAAAAGAGTAGGGAGTTGACAAAGCCAGCACTTTCAGGAGAAAGAATTATTTCTGATACAAAAGTAGAATGTACTACATACAGGCAAATCCTTTGCTTGCCCAGCCAGCAGTTTATTTATTTATTTTTATAAATTTATTTTATTTATTTTTGGCTGTGCTGGGTCTTTGTTGCTGCGCACCGGCTTTCTCTAGTTGCATCGAGCAGGGGCTGCTCTTCGTTGAAGTGCGCGGGCTTCTCATTGTGGTGGCTTCTTGTTGCAGAGTGCGAGCTCTAGGCGCGTGGACTTCAGTAGTTGCGGCATGCAGGCTTCAGTAGTTGTGGCTCGCGGGCTCTAGAGCACAGGCTCAGTAGTTGTGGCGCATGAGCTTAGTTGCTCCGCGGCATGTGGGATCTTCCTGGACCAGGGCTCGAACCCGTGTCCCCTGCATTGGCAGGCGGATCCTTAACCACTGTGCCACCAGGGAAGCCGTCCAGCCAGCAGTTTAGAAGAGGAAAAACAACAGTTTCTTCACATTATATATATCCTGGGTCTGCTACTGGCAATGAACACTGCAGTGAAGATGAAGGGATCTGGATTCAGCAGAGGGGCTGCCGCACTTTGTAGAACACGTCATGGAAAAGTTCATCCATCTGCACAGCACAAGGGTTGTTATTTACTGTTAGGAGTTGCCGGGCCTGATGGGAGTCCCAAAACAAAGCCACTGTGTTCTCAACAAGAGATTAGAGAAGCATTTGTTCTGCTTTATCTCCTGACACTTAGAATTCAGGCCAAGATGAAAACAGTTTTGGCTGTTTCTCTCTATTGATTTTTTTTTTTTTTTTTTTTTTTGCGGTACACGGGCCTCTCACTGTTGTGGCCTCTCCCGTTGCGGAGCACAGGCTCCGGACGCGCAGGCTCAGCGGCCATGGCTCACGGGCCCAGCCGCTCCGCGGCATGTGGGATCTTCCCAGACCGGGGCACGAACCCGTGTCCCCTGCATCGGCAGGCGGACTCTCAACCACTGCGCCACCAGGGAAGCCCTCTATTGATTTTTTAAGAACTCCTACTTCAAATCAAAGGGATAGACATATTCCTTTTCATGTCTGAAATAAATTTAAAGTGTTTACTCTGGTATACAAATTAAAATAAAAAGTTAAAATCCTAACCGACTTGGATAGAATGCCCGATGACAGGAGATCCCAAAAGTAAGGGTGAAAACATTCTAAGCAGATTATTAAAAATCGTTTTGGGTGTGATCATCTTACATTTATAGACTACTCTGAAGTTTTGTTGATAACAACATTTCTAAAACTTTAGTACTGGGGCTTCCCTGGTGGTCCAGTGGTTAAGACTCCAGGCTTCCAATGCACGGAGCATGGGTTCGATCCCCGGTCAGTGAACTAAGATCCCATGTGCCGTGCAGCACGGCCAAAAAATAATAAAATAAAAATAAAACTTTAGAACTGACTGGAGCACTGGAATACAGAGTAGAGGCTACTACAATTTAATTCTTTAGAGCAAATACTGTCCTCCCCATCCTTCTCCCATCTTAGTGACAAGACAGCTGCAGTGCAAGCAGCAAGGGGGAATTATGTGAGTGCATTTGCAGACTTCGGCTGTACACATTTTATCATCACCTGTATATGACAAGTCTGTATATTTCTACATGTGAAAATTTTATTTTCACAATTTCACAAAATTTTATTTTCACAGTATATTAGATTTCACAATCTAATATACTAAGAACATATATTGAATAAGGATCAATACCATATAAAATTGATTTGTAAACAGGTCGACTGATGTTTTAAGAGGTTTCATTAGAATTCAGAATTAGAATTATGTGGAAAAGTGAAATTCAAGCACTACTATTGGCTTATAATAATTTTTTAGTAAGGTAAAAATATCTAGTCCCTTAAATGAAGAAACTAGAAAAAAGGGAGAAATAAGCATTAATATACTTAGCAATGAAATGGTTTTGGTGAGCTTAAAAAGTTAATGAAAAGTACGTATAATAATCTGATGGAAACCAGTGATCAGATTTGCTCAATTCATCTATGTATCAGTGTTGTTTGTAGGATCGCCTAAATGAAATGCCATCCTACATACCATTCTGTATGAGTCTGTGCGTGCACTTCAGAAAATAAAACATTTTTTAAATTAGCCCCTACTTTGTTACTTTTAGTATTCATTTTCTCTTAACTTGTACATATCAACCAGAGTTGACTGAAATCTAACTGAATTCTTGGAAATCACTTCTTTTTTCCTTCAATAGGCAGTATTAAGGAAAACAGAGGCAGCGGATGGGTCTCCTGGGTCTCAAACGCTCGTGTGACCTTTATCTGCTCTGTGCTCTGAAGACAGGCAGTCAGTACAGCGAGGTTGCAAGGCAAGTGGTCAGTAGTGCAGCAATGTCTTTAGCAGACTAACCTCAGTGCTGCCTGCAGTAAGACGGTCACAAGGGACTGATGCTATAGGCCAAGCCCTTTTTCTCCACTAAACACAGGACAGGGCGTGGGTGCATTCCACTCACGGAGAAAGAAAGACCGGGAGTCAGGTTTGAGTACTGGCTGACAGGTTTAGCTTTAGCCAGAACAGGACACGGACTTCGGGCTATAGGCAGAGTAACTCTGTAAACTGTCGTCCTTTTTTCTTGGTATTATAATTTCAGTAACTACGATAATTATTCAACTGATATGACTGTAATGAAAGCATTTTAAAATTCAAAGAAAAATCTTAACTGACTCTGGCCCACCAACCCCCCACCCAATGTATAACAAAGTCCACCATTAAAACCACAGATTACTCGGAGTCCAGTTAATTTATCATGTAGCAGGAATGCTTGCTTTAGACATCTACATACCTCGGTTCATACGCTCCAATGGGAATAGCTGCAAGGTCAAAAGGTCCAAATCTTTTTCCTATCTCTTCAAAAGCAGAGCAATAACCAGTGTCTCCTGCGAAAAAAAATCGGTTCCAAGGCCCCAAGACAGACCAGCTGCCCCAGAGAACCCTGTTGTCATCCGTCAGAGTCCTTTTACACCAGTGCTGGGAAGGTGTGAACACAAACGTCACCTTATCGTGGCCGGGGACGCAGTTCTCCTCCCACCAGTCCAGCTCGATCACATTCTCACAGCCACATTTCTGCATCCAGTCCAGGAGCCCCAGAGGCACAAACCACCTCAGCTCGTTACCAAATCGCTCGTTCAGAGCAGTGACGGAACTGTAGTCCAGGTGGTCGTAGTGGTTGTGGCTGATGAGGACCGCGTCTATCTGGGGCAGTTCACCGACGGTGCAAGGGGGACGCCGGAACCGCCTGGGACCCACGTGCTGCGATGGGGAGGCCCGGGCGCTAAAGACGGGATCCGTGAGCAAGATGAGCTCATCCATTTCCACCATCACTGTCGCGTGTCCCAGCCACGTGACCCTTAAGCCAGCTTCCCTCACTCCAGCTTCTTCAGGGTCATCGATAAAATACGGCTTAAGCACTGGGAGTTCTTTATCAAGCTCCTACATATATGAAGAAAGAAAGAAAAGCAGCTATTGAAAAAAAAAAAGGTATTATATGCCATCATAAATACATTTTTGGCCTAAATTATAGAGAGAAGGGTTATTTGGGGAGAACTGAAGTCATTCGATAAATGTGTTATTTTTGCTTTTCTCTTGAAAGTGCATACTTCTTTCTGAATCTGACTCAATAATCACTATATAGTGATGTAAGATGTTACTCCCAAATGCAACCAACAAAGGGAAAATTAAACTTAAAACTTTGAGTACTGCTGACTTTACGAAAGATTTTTCAAGGCTCTCTTCTGTAAGTGCCAGAAGTAGACCAACCGAGATGCAGTCCCTTTGCTACTGCTGTTTACTCAGCTGGTGCATTCGCTGCTGAAAACTGCCTCAGGAGGTCAGCCCCTAGAAATAGTAAAGAAAACTTCTGACCACATATGTGTAGATTGTGGATCTCACATGAACCTGACTTCCTGAGTACACAGAATTCAGAGCAGAGTACTGTGATGACTGCTGGGAAAGTCATGGGCCTAGATGGTTCTCATCGCTTACCTCTGAGGTTTTCTACCACTGATCAAACCAAAGCGCAACACGGTCCCTGCCCATGAGCAGATGATCGCTTTTGGGGGCAAACAGGTGTGAAACAATAACTACAACATAATGTGTTAAGTATTATTCCTTTGTTTATTCTTCATTTTATCCTTGGATTAAGCTGGACCAACAAGAAGCTGTGTTCTAGCATCACAGTCCTGGCTTTTATAAAACTTTCATAAACTGTGCTTTGGTGTTAGGCCATACAGCTGCATGGAGGTGTCTTCCTTGTGAAACTTGCCGGGCATGTACCGTGGGGCTGGCTGTCTTGATGACTGGGTACCGGCCCACACCGACCCCACCTTCCCACACACCCCAGAAACACTGCTCTGGGTTCCCTGTAACAGGAAAAGCTCTTCTGCAGAGCAACTGGCTTTATTCCTTTGACTACCATTGGGAAAACTGACAATCCTGCTTTGACTTTTGCTTTGACAGGAAGTTCAGGGTAAAAGCTGAAGACTCCTCCAGCCCATATGCAGAAGGGAACAGGGCAGGGCACATCGCAGGGAACAATGGAACAGATTTCTATGCTAACCTCTTTCTTGGCTTTATTTTTCTACCCGAATCGTCCATTTGCTCTTGTACGTTTATCCATCTGGTTTTTTTACTGCTACATGTCCTTTTATAAGTTGCTGCAAATCAGTTTTGAAAAGACATGGTATTGACTAATTAAATAAAATACAAGGCATGCTGTAGCCCAGTAAGAAGGAATGAGGAGCCCAGCTGCGGAAGGCATTACAGACACAGTAACTTGTGTGCGTTCCTGAAGGATGGTGAGAAGTTCCTGATGCAGAGGAAAGGGGGAAGGGCATTTCAGGTGGAGAAAATGCCGGAGCACAGGCACAGAGCCACGCAGGAATGTGGCGCTCGGGGGCAGAAGACAAGCTGAAATCTGTAAAGGATCAGGACCCAGTAAAAGCCTGGAATCCCATGCTTCACCCAGACAGTGAGGAAGCATCGATAAGAAAAAAAAGAAAAAAAAAGACATGACCCCATTCATGTTTAGAGAAACCACTTTTCAAGTTTAAATGACAACCTGGGGTGTGTCACAATAGCTGCCAGGAGAGACAAAGAGCTGGACGAAGGAGACAGCAAAGGGCAGAGAGAGAGGGCAGATAGGGGAGATGCAGGTGAAGGGAAACTGAGAGGTCACTGAGCCGGTCCAAACAGGAAATGGGCCCAGAAGGTGGAGAATGACAAGATAGCTCTTAGCCAGCCTAAGCCTTAGTTTCCTCATCTGAAAAATGGGTATAATAATTGCACCTACATGTCATTACTGGGGGCTGAATTAGGAGAGGCTGGCACAGAGTAAGCCCTCTGCAAGTACTGCAAAAGAAGAAGGAAGCACGCCCCAACCCCGACAAGCAATCAGGCACCACCCCTATCGATCCCTTACATATTTACTTGTTTCCTTACTCATAGTTAAGAGTTAAGGTCCGAGTTAAGATCCTAAGTAACATCTAGGCATGTTCAAGTCCTCCTGATGGCTCACCCATCTTCCTTCAACTCATTCCACACACTAGAGCCACTCAAACACTTTTCTTATGGCGTAACTCTCTCCCCTGCTGAAAAATCGTCACTGGTTCTGTACTGCTTGGCAAAGCACGTCTCACCTCCTTAGCCCAGTGGTAAGCCTGTGGGTGGACTGCCGCTCCTCCTTTCCAGCTGTTTCACTCAGTTCCTGCACACGGCTCTGTGTTCCCCCCAACACTGGAACTGCACCTCGCTCCCAGCCTGAGCTTGGGAGCCCGGCATGACACTGACCCTCTTTCTTCTCTCTCTCATCCCTTCGAGACCTTAATCACATCGCACGCCCGTCACGGAGCCATCCCTGAGTCCACAGCCGGCAGTGGTCTCTCCCTCTCCACTCCCATGCCACCCTTTGCACACCGTCTCTGGATGTTCTGCTCGTTACCCTGGTTCACTGCACACAGGATGCAGCCCACGTCTTATTCAACTTGGAGTCATTCACAGTGCCTGCTTCAACGACTGATACACAGCCTGCACGATAAAATTTGTTGAATGGATGAGTGAATGAATTTTTCAACTCGGTTCTCAAAGCTGGTAGTTAGGGTTGGTGAACAAATGCCATACGGTGTGCTGATCAAGAATTATGGAAGAAAGGAGAGGGAATGAGTATCAATTGAGTCCCTAGCATGTGTTAGGCTTCATACGAGGCACACGATGATGATGCAGCATTATCTAATGTATCAAGTACTTTCGTATAACACAAAATACATGCATGGAGTGCTTACCGTGTGCTAGAAACTGTGCTAACTGCTTCATAAAATTTTTTTCATTTAATACCAGAATGCTGGAGGTAGGTGTTATTAACTCTCCCCATTTTACAGACAAAAAAACGGAGAAGTTACAGCATTCACACGAGGGCACGCCGCCTGCCTCCACACATTCTGCCTCACGCCACTAGACTTACTCCCAAGTATTCTCATTTAATACATATTTTTTAAAAACACAAGTACAGGCATACCTTGTTTTATTGCGCTTCACAGATACTGCGGTGTTTTTTTGTTTTGTTTTGTTTGTTTTTTTACAAATTGAAGGTTTGTGGCAACCTTGCATTGTCAGATGATGGTTAGCATTTTTTAGCAATAAAGTATTTTAAATTAACTACAGTATATGCAAACATAACTTTCATACACTGAGAAACCAAAAAATTGGTATGACTGGCTTTCTTGCAGTGGTCTGGAACTGAACCCGCAATATCTCCAGGGTGAGTCCGTAACAGCCTGGCAATCAGGTCGGGGAGAATCAGAGGTGGATTACTGTGGACACAAGGACACTTTTAGAGATGACAGATATGTTCATTTTCTTGATCATGGTGATCATTTTGCAGGTTTATACAGATATCCAAACTTGCCAGGTTTTACTTTTTGAATATGTGGAGCTTCTATTATGTTAATAAAACTATAAAAAATTTAAGTAGCATCATGTTTAAACAGTGCATCAAAACATCTGAAACAAAACTCCCTGAAAATTGTTGCATTTTCTTTTTGCTCTAAGTTTAAAAGTCATTTTAAAGTTTAATATCTGGCATTATCCACTGACAACTGAGAGGAAACGAAACCTTGAGCACCTCTGGCAGCCTCAACTTGTTCTCCAAACGCAGTACTAACAGGTAAAGTGTGGAAAGAAGCCCATCACAAAGGATCATACACTGTGCGCTCCTATTTATATGAAGTTTCCAGAATAAACAAATCCATAGAGACAGAAAATACGTTAGTGATTTCCAGGGGCTGGAGAACTGGGGGGTGATGACTAAGGACACAGGGTTTCTTTTTGGGATAATAAAAATGTATTAGATGTAGTGACGGTTGTACAACTCTGAATGTACTGAAAAACTGCCAAATTGTACACTTTAACCAGGTCAATTGTATAATACGGGAATTATATCTCAACAAAGCTGTTTTTTAAAAAAGGTAAACGTCTGACAAGAGATCTGAATTAAGCAGTCACACTTTTCTTCAAGGTCCTTTCCTCATGCTATATTGTTTCTAAGCCCAGCCATCGCAAAAGAGTAGCTTATTTTAAAGAATTTGATCTCTAACACTACTGGCCCAGAAACTCAAAGAAATAGTGTCTACAATTGAGATTCCAAAAAGAAAAGTTTTTTACTTTTTATCCTAATCAGAGTTTGAAAAAGTATGTAGAGTGGGGAAATTCTTTTTTATTTAAAGAAATCAAGCACCCACTTGGCATTTTTCTTTACTAGATCCAGATTTTTCTTGGCTGGTCCTCCTTTTTTAAAGCTACAAGTGGGAAAATCCCTAAGCCTGTTATTAACCTGTACTCTAGTTAATGTTTCAGTTTTCTTGGGGAAAGGGAAAAATCCCAACATTTATTCAACCACTACTCTGCCAGATGCTTTAAGTACATTGTCATCTAACTCTGTGAAGCAGATGTTACTGCCATTTCACAGAAAACCAGACCAAGGCAGAGGGTCACTAAGACACTTGCCAAGGTCATACAACAAGTAAGTGTCCAATCAGGAGTGGAATCAAGGTCTTCTGACTCTCAAGACCCTCTCTCTTCATTAAACCATAACTCTTTCCATGGCATAGATAATGTTAACTTCCAAACAATGAAACCCACATTCTTGTTAATATACTTATTAAGTGTATGTGTTTGTGTACATGAATGAGAAAGATTCGACAAAAATCTGTTCAAACCATACTTTCTAAAAAAAAAAAATCACTTTTAAAGAGGACTTGAGTTAATCCTTTTCTTCCAACTGAAAGTATTTTTGTACTGTTTTAGGAAACTTTTAATATCTGTACTTTGCAACTCATATTTAAGATTTAAATAAAAAATATTTGTTTTTCATATTTATTTTGATGATATATGTGAACAGTGAATAGAGATTGATTTTACCAAAATACCACCGATTCAATTAAATATGCATGCTAATGTTTCATATTTTTGCCATACTATCCGTATTAGGAGTACAAGATCCATCAAAATGGCTTAATATTTTTAAACTCCTCCTTGATTATAAAAGAAAATGTGCCTTATAAAATATTTGGAAAATATAAAGAAGAGTAGCCATCCATTATATTCATGTGCAGAGATTGTAACCACTGTTAAACATTATGCTATTTTTTTTTTTTTTTTTTTTTGGCTGTGTTGGGTCTCCATTTCTGTGTGAGGGCTTTCTCTAGTTGTGGCAAGCGGGGGCCACTCCTCATCGCGGTGCGTGGACCTCTCACTATCGCGGCCTCTCTTGCTGCGGAGCACAGGCTCCAGACGCGCAGGCTCAGTAGTTGTGGCTCACGGGCCTAGTTGCTCCACGGCATGTGGGATCCTCCCAGACCAGGGCCTGAACCCGTGTCCCCTGCACTAGCAGGCAGACTCTCAACCACTGTGCCACCAGGGGAGCCCCATTATGCTATTTTTATGCACAGTTCTATTTTTATGCATGGTTAAGATCATAGGATATTCATATTTTCTACTCTTTTTTTAAATTTCATATTATGATATTTTCACCCATCACATAAAAAAGTGAAACACATACTGATTTAAAAATGAAACAAATTCTTGAGGAAACCTGTCAGAAAGCAAAACAAAAAAATAAAAAGAAATGAAATACAGGGGAAATAAAGTTACAGAGGGTTAATCTAGGAGATCCAAAATATAATCAGTAGTTGTTTTACAATGAAAAGATGGAGGGAAGGAAATTTTCAAGGAAATAGACAAGAAAATTTCCTAGAACTGAAGGCAACAGATTTTTACATCTAAAGGGCCCACCAGGCATCGAGCATGATAAATAAAGAACCACACGTCATGAAACTTCAGAACATTGATGCCAAAGAGATGATCCTCAGAGTTTCCACAGAGGAAATCAAGGTCCCACACAAAGGATCAAGAAATGGCACTGAACTGCTCTAAAGCAATACTAAAAAGAAGGTCATGGAGGTAATGCTTTCAAATTCTGAGAGAAAACTGTTTGCAAACTAAAATTCCATTACCCACACCATCAATCAATAATGAGAATAAACTCAGCCATAAAAAACGAAATAATGCCATGTGCAGCATCATGGATGCAACCAGAGATTATCATACTAAGTGAAGCAAGTCAGAAAGAGAAACACAAATACCATATGATATCCCTTATATGTGGAATCTAAAATATGGCACAAATGAACCTATCTACAAAACAGAAAAAGACTCACATATATAGAGAACAGACCTGTGGTTACCAAAGGGTAGGCGGGTAGGGGAGCCAAGGACTGGGAGTGTGGGATTAGCAGATGCAAACTATTATATACAGGATGGATAAACAACAAGGTCCTACCGTAGAGCGCAGGGAACTATATTCAGTATCATATGCTAAATCATAATGGAAAATAATATAAAAAAAGAATGTCTCTGTGTATAAATGAGTCACTGCTGTACAGCAGAGATTGGCACAGCATTGTAAACCAACTATACTTTAATTTAAAATAGAGTGAGAATAAAGACATTTTAGACAAGCAAGATCCCAAAAAACTGACGTCCCATGTACCCCCTTCTCAGGAAGCTCATTAAGAGTGCGCTCCACCAAAAGGAGAAAATATCCAAGATGGGGAACAGGTGGGATGCAGGAAACAGGGCCACAGTGAGGAGGGAAAGGGGCCCGGGAGGACGGTGAGGGAGAGCCCGGAAGGAAGCCACAGAGAGCCTGGAGGGCATCAGCCCAGATTAGAGCCTGGTGCTGAAAACCTCCTGAAGGTCTCCCCCTCGGTAAAATGGTCCTGAGAAGCCATGGGAAAGAGGGAAACGATTAGTCATAAACACACAGAAAGTTCAACAGATGAAAAAAGAGGGATCATTAACCTCAGAGGGAAAAGTATGTAAGACAGGAGACATGGCCACACTACATTACTTGGTTCATCAATGAAAAATACTGACATAGTCACAATAATGTAAATAGTAAGGGGAAAGCTCAAGTAGAAGCAGGGGCGAGATGGGGAGGGGTACAGAGTGGGTTACATCTGACAGTAATGTGAAGGCCCACAGAAAAACAAACACTGCGTGATTCCACATATCTGAGGGATCTAAAATAGTCAAACTCATAGAATCAAGGAGTGGAATGGTGGTTGCCAGGGGCTGGGGGGGAGAGGAATGTGGGGAGTTACTATCAGTGGGCACACAGCTTCAGTTCAGCAAGATGGGGAGGCTCCAGGGATCTGCTGTACAACACGGTCCCTGCAGGCAACAATAATGCATTGTACACTGACAAGTTTAAGACGGTAGACAGACCCCATGTTAAGTGTTCATACCACAATAAAAAGAAAAGACATATGAAGACAAACTCCAAAGGAAATAAAGGGGCCTGGGTGGCAGAGGCTGGTTAGGGGACTGGTATTTGTCTTATAAGCCTGTCAGTACTATGATTTTTTTTTAAAAACCTGTATACATGCATTTTTTTCCCCTCGATAAAAATAAAAAAGCAACCTGCTGGCCTACTACAGTACAAATATAAAATAATTGGTACGTATCATTTTTCCACAGGGCATCCTATTCTTCAATATCATACACCTAAAGAATGCATGAGATTTTCAAAGTACTTGCATGTGTCACATGAATCTCAAAACAATCCTCGTCACCGAAACTCTCTTATCCTAACTTCATAGATCCCTCCTCCCCACCCCCCCAAAAAAAGAGTTCCTTGAGGGACTGTGACAGGATTCCTGAGCCTGAGCCTGGTTCCCAGACTCCTGGTGAACCAGGCCATACTGTGCAGCCTCAGTCCCGTGTCTCTCTCCTACTCCAATATGACTGTCCCTCTCACTTCTACAGCAGTAACTGATAAGGACGGCCTCCTTCCACTAATGAAACTCGGAGGTGCCTGCCTCTCTCCCTCTTTGAAGTTCTCCAACCTCCTTTCTCCTAACTATTGGAGACTATCATCAACACTAACAATCAGAGAAGGTCACTGAGCCACTGCAAGAGCACAAAGCACATGAACAACTTGAAGCCTGTGAGCGGGCCCACTGCTCCAATGACCCAGAAAAGGCAAATATCCGGAACGAAGTCCTGTTTTCTAACCAGGCAATGCAATTGTGTAGCTCTGCTAATAGCACATTTTCACGTTGTTTAGAGCTGTTCTATTAGTTATTTTATACTTTAATCACGTTTTTTCTAGAACACTTTCATATTCATATACCTAAACATAACATACTATAATGATGTAAATTCCATTATATATAGTCATCATAACCCTATATATGTCATATTACCCTCTTCTTCCAAAACAATAATTTGAAGATCTGTATTATTAAACTCTAGCGTCCCAATATCTAATTAAAATAATTTCGAGAAATCTGATTAAATTCTGAACTGGCCCAACGATCTGAAGTAAGTATTCTTTACATAGTCTTTAAATTTTTTTAAATGAATAACTCTATCACACTTAGCAGTTCATAAAAATTAATAATCTGGGCAACTTAAAGGGATGAAGTATGGACTTATAGTTATCTACGAAAATAACAGAAGTCAACATGCATTTAATCTAGTTCTAGGCTTTTATTGGAAACAAGGGGAAACAAGATGTAGGTAAATGATAAGAAAGAAGATAAAAATTGGATTAAGGGGACTTCCCTGGTGGTGTAGTGGTTAAGAATCCGCCTGCCAATGCAGGGGACACGGGTTTTAGCCCTGGTATGGGAAGATCCCACATGCCGTGGAGCAGCTAAGCCCGTGCACCACAACTACTGAGCCTGAGCTCTAGAGCCCTCGAGCCACAACTACTGAGCCCGCGTGCCACAACTACTGAAGCCCGAGTGCCTAGAGCCCGTGCTCCGCAGCAAGAGAAGCCACAGCAATGAGAAGCTGCACATTGAAATGAAGAGTAGCCCCCGCTCGCCACAACTAGAGAAAGCCGGCGTGCAGCAACGAAGACCCAACACAGCCAAAAATAAATTTTAAAAAAAAATTGGATTAAGACAAATGAGTCTTCTCTCTTACATGATGCCGCATCTGTTTAAATGCGTTCATATTGAGCCTTCTTTTTGACATTTTCTAAAAAAACTGCCTTAAAAAAAAAGCTTACACTTCATTAAAGAATGCAGTTCTCACCCTTTTCTGCCTTATTCCTCAAAGCACTAATCATCTTCCTTTTCTGCCTTATTATTCCTTTTTCTTCCTTTTCTGCCTTATTATGCCTCAAAGCACTAATCATCTTTCAATATTCTACATCATTTACTTGACTATTGTCTCTCTTCCAATAAACCTAACTTCCAAGGAGGCCAGGTTTCCTTTCTGCCTTGTTCATGGCTGTATCTCTTGCACCTACAACAGTGGAGTTTAAGAACCACTCATAAGCCACAATCACCCTGATACCAAAACCAGAAAAAGATACCACAAAATAGAAAATTACAGGCCAATATCACTGAAAAACATAGTTGCAAAAATCCTCAACAAAATACTATCAAACTGAATCTAACAATCCATTAAAAACTTCACTCAATATGATCAAGTGGTATTTATCCCAGGGATGCAAGGATCTTCAGTATCTCAAATCAATCACTGTGATACACCACATAAACAAACTGAAGAATAAAAACCATATGATCATCTGAATAGATGCAGGAAACGTTTGACAAAATTCAACACCCATTTATGATAAAAACTCTCCAAAAAGTGGTCATAGAGGGAACCTACCTAAACATAATAAAGGCCATATATGACAAACGCACAGCTAATATCATTCTCAACAGTAAAAGCTGAAAGCATTTCCCTCAAGATCAGGAAAAAGACAAGGATGTCAACTCTTGCCACTTTTATTCAACATAGTTTTGGAAGTCCTAACAATGGCAATCAGAAAAGAAAAAGAAATGAATCCAAACTGGAAAAGAAGTACAACTTCCACTGTTTGCAGATGACATGATATCATACATAGAAAATCCTAAAGATGCTACCAGAAAACTACTAGAGCTCATCTATGAATTCAGTAAACTGCAGGATACAAAATTAATACACAGAAATTTCTTGCATTACTAACACTAAAAATGAAAGATCAGAAAGACAAATTAAAGAAACGATCACATTTACCATCGCATCAAAAAGAATAAACTACCTAGGAATAAACCAACCTAAAGAGGCTAAAGACCTGTACTCTAAAAACTATAAGACGTTGATGAAAGAAATCAAAAATGACACAAACAGATGGAAAAATATACCATGTGGTTGGATTAGAACCATCAGTAGTGTCAAAATCACTATAATACCACAGGCAATCTACAGATTCAATACAATCGCAATCAAATTGCCAATGGCATTTTTCACAGAACTTGAACAAAAATTTTTTTAAATTTGTATGGAAACAAAAAAGACGGAGGATACAAAAACCAATCCTTAGAAAGAAAAACAGAGATGGATGAATCAGACTCCCTGACTTCAGACTATACTACAAAGTTACAGTCATCAAAAAAGTATGGTACTAGCACAAAAACAGAAAAATAGAAAAGAAGAGAAAAACCAGAAGTGAACTCAAGCACCAATTAATCTACCAAAGGAGGCAAGACTATACATACAATGGAAAAAAGACAGTCACTTCAATAAGTGGTGCTGGGAAAACTGGAAAACTCTGTGTAAAAGAGTAAAACAAGAACATTCTCTAACACCATACATAAAAAAGAACTCAAGGGGCTTCCCTGGTGGCACAGTGGTTGAGAGTCCGCCTGCCGATGCAGGGGACACGGGTTCGTGCCCCGGTCCGGGAGGATCCCACATGCCGTGGAGCAGCTGGGCCCGTGAGCCATGGCCGCTGAGCCTGCGCATCCGGAGCCTGTGTTCCGCAACAGGAGAGGCCACAATAGTGAGAGGCCCGCGTACCGAAAAAAAAAAAAAAAAAAAAAAAAAGAACTCAAAATAGATTAAAGACCTAAATGTGAGAACAGGCACTATAAAATTCTTAGACATAAACATAGCCAGAATTGTTTGACAAAAATCGGAGCAGTATCTTTCCGGATCCACCTCCTAGAGTAATGAAAATAAACACAAAATAAAAAGGGGGATATAATAAAAGTTAAAAGCTTTTGAATAGCAAAGTAAATCATGAACAAAAAGACAATCCACAGAATGGAAGAAAATATTTGCAAATGAAGTATGAACAAAAGGATTAATCTCCAAAATATACAAAGAGCTCATGAGGCTCTAAATCAAACAAATAACCCAGTCAAAAACAGGGGAAGAAGATCTAAATTTGACAATCTCCAAAGAACACATAGAGATGAACAAAAATCACATGAAAAGATGCCAAAATCCCTAATTATTACAGACATGAAAATCAAAACTACAACAAGGTATCACATACTACCAGGCAAAATGACCATCATCCAAGGTCAATAAACAATACACGCTGAAGAGAGCGTGGAGAAAAGGAAATCCTCCTAGGCTGTTTATGCAAATGTAGCCCAGTAACAGCCACTATGGAGAACAATATAGAGGTTCCATAAAATATTAAATTTGAGGGACCACATGATCCAGCAATCCCACTACTAGGTGTATATCTGGAAAAAACATATTTGAAAAGACACATACACTCCAAAATTCATTGTACCACTATTTAAGATAGCAACGAAATGAAAGCAACCAAAATATCCATTGACAGAGGACTGGATAAAAAAGATGTGGAACATAAAAAGGTTATTACTCACCCATAAAGAGAATGAAATAATGCCATCTGCAGCAACATGGATGGACCTGAAGGTGACAATACTAAGTGAAATAAGCCAGACAGAGAAAGACAAATAGCATATGATATCACCTACAGGTGAGATCTAAAAATTGATACAAATAACCAAATTTACAAAACGGAAACAGACTCGCGGACTTAGAACTAACGAACATATGGTTACCAAAGGGGAAAGGTGGGGCTGGAGGGATACCTTAGGAGGTTGGGATTAACACCTGCATACTAATATCCATAAAATAGATCTACTAATATCCATCAAAGATCTACTGTCTAACACAGGGAACGCTACTCAACAATCTGAAAGAACTTATATAGGAAGGGTCCGAAAAAGAGTACATGTGTGTCTCTGTTTACCTGAATCAAGCTGCTTAAAGATAAAACAAACACAACACTGTAAAGCCACTATACTCCAATATAAACTAAATGTTAAATCAGAAAACAAAAACGAAATGCCCACAACATTCTCCTCGGGCCTTGGGACCCAGGCAGCTTCGCATCCCTGGAGCCCGAGCAGCCTTGGTTTCCAAAGGCTGGATGGCATGGGGGTGAGGGAGCTGGGAAGGATGTGCCAGCTAATGAGCTCTCCTTGGACCTGCAGTGCCTGATCCCTTCGGGATGGACCACAATCTCCAGATCCACGATGGACCTCTGACAGCAAGGCCAAGCCTAGTGCCGCCAAAGGATGGTGGACCCTCTGGGCCGGAGGAGCTCTGAAAAGTCACCTGGTCCCCACGTCTCCTGGTGCTGGGGTTCCCACCTCCAGCCTCCTTCCGCAGAGTCACCCCACCTACAGATGCCAGCACCCTCAGCACAGCGCTTTGGCAGGGATTGGGATTTGTCCCAGGGGGAAAGGGAAGGGGGTGGAAGTATTGAGACACAAGTCCTTGAGTGTCTGTTCTGGCATATTCCACTCATTTAAAACCCAGCAGCAGGACTTTGCCTAAGCCTCTCATTGCCCGAGTAACCAGAGTTGGGCAACCAGAAATGCTGCTGCCTTGTTTCCTGGAATGACGACTTTAAAACCAGTGCTTATGGGCACTTCACATTCACAAGGCCTGTGAACAATGAACAATGCCCTCTAGAAATGTGGTAGGTGATCGAAAGAAAATTCAAAACAGAGCCGGCTTTCAATAAGCCCATTTCAGGAAGTAAATTTTACTCACAAGGTTTTTTCTTGTTTTTTTTTGTTTTTTAAAGCACATAAAAAGATGCTTAACATCACTCATTATCATAGCACATCAAAACTACAAGGAGGTATTACCCTGTACCAGTTACAGTGGACATGATTAAAAAGTCAACAAATAGCAAATCCTCGAGAGTGCGTACAGAAAAGGAATGCTCCTATGCTGTTGGTGGGAACATAAACTGGTAACAACCACTATGCAGATCAGTATGAAGCTTCCTTAAAAAACTAAAATAAATCTACCATATGATCCAGCAATCCCACTCCTGGGCATATATCCAGAGAAAACCGTACTTTGGAAAGACACATGCACCCCAACGTTCATTGCAGGGCTATTTTCAATAGCCAAGTTGTGAAAGCCACCAAATTGTCCACCAGCAGACGAATGCATAAAGAAGATGGGGTACATATATACAAGGGAATATTAGCCATAAAAAAGAATGAAACAACACCATTTGCAGCAACTGGCTGGACCTGGCAATGATCACATCAAGTGAAGTAGCCAGACACAGAAAGACAAATGTCACCTGATATAGCTTGAATAGAGTCTAAGGTGAAAATGATACAAATGAACTTATTTGCAAAACAGAAACATACAGACTTTGAACGCCAACTTATGGTTGCCGGGGGTGGGTGGAAACATGGCTGGTAGGGATAAATTAGGAGTTCACAATTAACATATACCCACTAGTATATAAAATAGATAATCAACAAGGACCTTCTGTTTAGCACAGGGAACTGTACTCGATATTTAGGTAATACCCTAAATGGGAAAAGAATTTGAAAAAGAATAGATACATGTGTATGTACAACTGAATCACTTAGCTGCACATCGGAAACTAACACCACACTGTATATCAACTATACTCCAATATAAAATAAAAATTAAAATAAAAAGCAAAGAAAAACAAAGAACTCCTGCCTTTAAAAAAAGAAAGCTTACACTTCATTAAAGAATTCAGCTCCCACCCCCCAACTTCCTTTTCTGCCTCATTATTCCTCAAAGCACCAATCATCTTTCAGTATCCCACGTCATTTTCTTATCTGTTTATTGTCTCTCTTCCATTAAACCGAAGGCCCAAGGAGGCCGGGCTGTCTTTCTGCTTTTTTTTTTTTTGCGGTACGCAGGCCTCTCACTGTTGTGGCCTCTCCCGCCGCGGAGCACAGGCTCCGGATGCGCAGGCTCAGCGGCCATGGCTCACGGGCCCAGCCGCTCCGCGGCATGTGGGATCCTCCCGGACCGGGGCACGAACCCGTGTCCCCTGCATCGGTAGGCGGACTCTCAACCACTGTGCCACCAGGGAAGCCCTTGTCTTTCTGCTTTTTCATGGCTCTCTCTCTAGCACCTAGAATAGTGGAGTTTAAGAACAACTGGCCTGGTGAGTTCTCAGAAATTGAACCCAGTTTCTTCAATATCTCCAAATCATCAGAGTTCAGAGATGTATTTCCACCTTCATGTGGTCACTCACTTTCTTGTTTGAAATGAAAGAAAACTAAAGACACCATTACTACTTCTGTATCTTTAGAAACTGTGGCCCAAAAACCAGGAAGGAATTTTTACCGAACAGGTAACCTACCCATCTTGGCCTCCTGCCCTAAACCCTTCTACTCACCGCTTGACTCCCTGTTTCCCTTCATACCAGGTTCTCCAGAAGACACAAAATTTTCTTGTTCCTCCCATCCACAAAGTCGAAACATACATTAAGGTTTTATCTATTAATATCCTGACTCATTCTTAAAGAGTGCTGGGAAAATATTATTCACGTTACTCAATTCTGTTAACTAGGATTAATACTACGAACATTCCTTAGCATCAAAGTGACAATATGCGTTTTTGGGTTTTTTTTTTTTTTTTTTTTTGCTGTATGCGGGCCTCTCACTGTTGTGGCCTCTCCCGTTGCGGAGCACAGGCTCCGGACACGCAGGCTCAGCGGCCATGGCTCACGGGCCCAGCCGCTCCGCGGCATGTGGGATCCTCCCGGACCGGGGCACGAACCCGTGTCCCCTGCATCGTCAGGTGGACTCTCAACCACTGCGCCACCAGGGAAGCCCTTTTGGGGGGTTTTAAATCTCATATCCTTTCAAGAAAAATGGACACACTTACTAAGGTAAACGCTCTGACACTACCGCCACCGACCCCCTCCCCAGCCTCCTGCCTTACTGCAGATCAACGCTTCAGGGATACCTCCACTCTTTTCATCCCATCCACTTCCAGTGTCTAGTTCCTTATCTCTCAGTTCCCCACAAGGCGTGGCAGGACAGGGGTTGTTGGAAAAGAGAGGCCAAGCGGGGTAGGAGGTGTAGCGGGGCAAGAAACTAAGAAGGGAGAAAAAAGTGGTACTGCCATTGGGAGCCACCGACTCCCTGCTGAAGTGAAATCTCACTCATCTCATAAACCACAGGCCAAAGGTTAATAGTCCCATCCTAAGTATAACTAGCATATTGAAAGCCCAGTAACCTATTCCCAATTTTTAAAGGAGTGGAAGGTTACCTGACGATTTCTTTTATAACTTTAGCAGCTTTTTCCAAGGATGAAGAGCCAAGCGCTCCAGGCTTAACCCTTATAATTCATATTCCAAAACACAGGTTACTACTTTCTGGAACATGCCATGCACTTGCTCACCTCTGTGACCTTCCTCATGCCCATCATCCACCTGGAAAACCACTACCAAATAGTTTTTATCTTTCTAGGCCCAGCTCAAATATCATCTCCTCTGTAAAGCCATTTCCAATCCCACCAGTCAGAATTAATTGCGTCCTTTCCTATATTTTTAAGGCATCTGTTCCTACTTCTAGTTGCCAGCAGATCAGAGCTGGTTATTCACACATGTACTTTGCTGCTCAACTATGAACTTGAAGGCACCTTATTCATGTCATCTCCCCAGAGGGCTCAATTAGCTAACTGGAGTGTCATAGTACAATTCACAGCAACGTTAAGTAATGCATATATTAAGAGCAAATACACAGCACTCAAAAAGCCAAATGCTACCTCTTTGGAGCATGGAACGCTGCTGTGATCTTTTTCCATCATCAGCCATCTGAGAACATTTGGAATAGAGGGATTTTTCCATGTCGGCCAAGGGTTAACAAATCTCCCATCCTTTCCTTTCTTTGATTTAGTTACATCTTCTTCTAGTCTGTAATCCAGTTTGAAACTCTTCCTGGAAAACCTAGAAGAATCACTTCCTCCAGAATTCCGTGAATTTTGGCGCTTTCTTACTGCTTCTTTAGGATATTGGCAACTTGTCCTCAGGGACTGGTTGCTCTCATTTTCATCCATGTCCTTTCGTGAAGAGCTAAAAAAAAGGCGGAGGAGGAATATACTGAGTTTAACATACAGACATTAAAACATACACATAGTATTATTTCTTAACCAATAAAAATTTCTTCAAACTTATAACAATGTTTCTATTAGGCTCAAACTTTCTTCCTGCAAAATACAATTTTAGAATTGTATTGCTAAATAGAAAAGGTGTTTGCTTTACTTATTACTGCCAAACCTTTAAAAAATTCCTTATGTGGGGCTTCCCTGGTGGCACAGTGGTTGAGAGTCTGCCTGCCGATGCAGGGGACACGGGTTTGTGCCCCGGTCCGGGAGGATCCCACCTGCCGCAGAGCGGCTGGGCCCGTGAGCCATGGCCGCTGAGCCTGCGCTCCGCAACGGGAGAGGCCACAGCAGTGAGAGGCCCACGTACCGCCAAAAAAAAAAAAATTCCTTATGTGCTATAATTCAAAACAAATCTACTCTACCAGCCAGCATTTAAACATATGAAAATTTTCCATTTCAATGACATTCTGTAGAAAAAAGCACCTTCATGAATCTGTAATACTTTCATACCTTCATTTTAAAGTATTATTGTTAATAACATAACATAAATAAGAAGGATCATCTTAGTTCCTCCAAGATACTTCAGTAATTCAGATGACTTACATAGAACCCCATTAGGCCTAGTTATTTTTACTTTGTAGACAATCTGTTACTAATGCCCCCCAAAAAGTACAATGAGTCCAAATCCCCAGAAAGGAGATACACATTAGTTGAGAAACATTTCAATAATGTATTTAAGTGGTTAACAGTACAAATTTGAATTAACTCAGATGTGGAACTGTGCATGTAACCTAGCTCTGTGACCTTAGGCAAGTGTCCTATCCTCTCTGTGCCTTGATTTCTTCATCTGTAAAGTGGAGATAATAATACTACCTGCCTCCAAAGGGTTATTGAGAGGACTGAAAAAGCAAATGCAAGTAAAGCACTTAGAACACGTATGTAACACGTATATAGCACATGTAACATACATGTATGCACATGGTCACGTGCATCACATACATCAGCTCAACGAACGTGAGGGGCTGCTGCTTCCCCTTTCTGTACTGCTCCTACGCCCACTTACACCACGTAACTCAAGGCGCTGAAATCCTTGCTTTTGAACGATACAGGATTCCAGACACGTGAAAGTGAGACACAGTGCAGTAAGAATAGACATTCTTCTTCCATGAATTTCATCTCTTTCCTATTCTGTTAAACAAACGTTTGCTTTCTGTTTAGTCTAAGTGTACTGTGTATACACAATACACAATACTCTTTATAACCCCAAGAAAAATAAGCACAATAACAGAGAAACAAGTATTATTTTTTGACTACAGTGCTGTTTAAATAGAAATATTACCCAGGAAGAGAGGGAAATAACTCAAACCCCAGGATGAGGTACACATACATGTACACTCAACCAGAACTTTTTCTCCCCCAAACTTTCTGGAGTAAATAGTCTATGATCTGGAGAAAAACAGGTGTTAAGAAACCACAGCTCACAAAAGCTGAAGCACCCGCTGCTGCTGAGGCACAGCTGGTAGTGGGACAGCCTGACAACTAAGGCAGTCTAACCAGTTTTATGTCTTGGGCAAATGACGTCACCTTTCTAGTCCTCAACCTCAATTGTCTCATCTGGAAAATACCTACTTACCTCAAGTGGGGCTTCAGAGGATCCAAGGACATAATAATGTACGTAAAACGCTTGCCACTCAGCCAAGGGCTAATTCTTTTTCCTTAAACCATCTAAATTCTTTAAATTCTATTAGAAAGCAATGGATCTGGGAGAGTTATCTCAGTTCCTCTTATAAAATGGCTTTACCTGGGTCATAATTACATTCAGGCCGAGGCCTTTACAAAGGGCAGAAACAAAGGCCAGCCATTTAAAATTTACTTCACTGAACAGATGAAAATACACAGCTTTAGAGAGTTTAAGTCACTTCTGGACAAGATAATGTCCGACGGCAGAGCTGACCTCACACTGCCCCGTGTGATGGTAAACACTTTGTGAGATTGTTTGCATTTGTTACACACAGACATAAATATTCACATACATATAAACACACATATGTAATAATTCTACCAAATATATATAAAGTATTGGCTCATCGTTATAAACAATCAAGAAATAAGGGGGAAAAAAGGAAAGGGCACTCTGATTCAAAACCACACAAAAAAGTCAATGCAGGGTTTTCAGACAACATCTAGTTGTCTAGTGTACCTGGGACATAAGCAAGAGAAGCTTGTGAGAGTCGAGGTGGTAAAGGTGTAAAGGACGGGATGAAAAGGATGGGACTGGACTGCGGGCCTGGGCTGTGACATTAAGGGGGTTTGGCTACACTCAGGCAACGGGGAAATACTAAAGGTACTTAATTAAAAAGGGCATATGTGGGGAAGACAACTCTGGTCACAGGATAAAAACAAAAAGGGAGGGGACTTCCCTGGTGGCTCAGTGGTTAAAAACCCACCTGCCAATGCAGGGGACACAGGTTCGGGCCCTGGGTGGGGAAGATCCCACATGCCGGGGAGCAACTAAGCCTGTGCGTCACAACTACTGAGCCTATGCTCTAGAGCCCGCGAGCCACAACTACTGAAGCCCAGGTACCTAGAGCCCGAGCTCTGCAACGAGAATCCACTGCAGTGAGAAGGCCGCACACTGCAATGAAGAGTAGCCCCCCTTTGCTGCCACCAGAGAAAGCCCGCATGCAGCAACAAAGACCCAACGCAGCCAAAAATTAGTAAATAAAGATTAAAAAAATTAAAAACAAAAACAAAAACAAAAAGGGAATGGCTAAAAACTGGAGCCAGGGACATAAATTAGTAGGAAACAGAAGAAACCCAGAACATCCACTAATAGCGAGGCCGTATGCTACGTGTTTTATATGGTGCATTTAAATTAATGTTCCCAGCAAAATTTCAAGGTAGGTATTATGATCTCATTTTTTAAATGAAAAACTAAGAGGTACATAGCAGCCCAGTCAAAAGATGATGAGGCAAAGACTTCCCTGGTGGTCCAGTGGCTAAGACTCTGCACTCCCAATGCGGAGGGCCCGGGTTCGACCTCACATGCTGCAAGTAAGAGTTCACATGCCACAGCTAAAGATCCCGCACGCCGCAGCTAAAGATCCTGCATGCCGCAACGAAGATCGCATGTTCCGCAACTAAGACCCAGTACAGCCAAATAAATAAGTAAATAAAATATTTTTTTAAAAAAAGATGAGGAGGCAGTGACAGTGAGAAGGGAAAGAATAATTCCAAGAGACAATAAAGCAGCTGAATCCCTAAGAACTGAGAGTCTCTGGATGGCGGCAAACTTTGGCCACTTTGCAGGGCAGGTTGGGGAGGGGGTCAAAGTGGGAGGAGCACCACTAGCCCAGTAAGGGAATTGGGGGAAAGTAAGTGCATATTCGGAGCGTGGAGGAGAAGGCAGATCTCTGCCCCAGCGAGTCTGAGGCGGGGTTTGAGACCACAGGGAAGGAAGGGTCCAAGAGGAAGTGGGCACTGACACCCAGCACAAATGGATGACTCTGGGATCCAGGTTGCTCTGGGGGGTGATGAAAGTGGGACAGCAGAGAGGTTTCCAGGGGCCTGGAGATTGAAAGGACAGTGAAAAATGGGTTTGGTGACTCTTTTCTATCTGGAAGATAAACGTTTTTTAAAGTTGTCTATTCACACGGTCCCCATTTTCTTAACTCCCACTAACTCAGGCTTCCACCCTGGTCAATCCTTGGAAGCAGGTCTGGACCAAAAGCAATCCTTTCTTACATACCCCAGCCGCAACACACACAAAATCCAGACTTCAGGAGTGAGCTTTTTACAGGCAAATCTGATTAAAGAAAAAAAAGGCGGGGGGGGGGGGGCGGGAAACCTCCAGAGGATGGCCTTTACTCTCAGAATGAGGGCAAAGGTAAGATGGCCCATGAGGGTGTGTATTTCTAGACCCGCCCACACTCTCCTCAGTTCCAAACACAGGCCCTTCATCTATTTCTTCAAATGCATCATGCTCCCGCCTCAGGGCCACCTTGCCATCACAGGGCTTTTGCACACGATTTTTTAAAATATCCTTGAGGTGGGAGGAGGGAGTAGCATATGGACGTCGGTACTCACAGGATTATGTATGACCACAAACTGTGTTCAAAACAACACAAAATGCTGGCACTATGGTGCAGCATTTCACACTATGCACTCTAAGTGTGAGATGATGGGAAGGAACCAGAAAGACATAACCTGAACTGCGACAACCTGGACTCATTCTTTTGGAGGAAAAGTACTAGAACTCCGGCTGGTGAATGCGCAACAATGATGGGCTCTGTCAACAGGTGGTCCCATGACCAAGGGAGCATCAGCTCGTGGAGACGTACCAAGCCTGCCTGAGGGCTGGGTCATGAGAAGGCTCCGCATCAAACATCACTCTTCTGGTCACTCCGTAGTGGATACAGCAACAATCTCACAAAGGTCATCCTTAAATACCAAAGATAAAATGACAGGAAAACTAGAACTAAGGAAGACTGGATCCTGCTACGTTAACTAGCTTTCAGCTTTGCCGATTCAGAAAACATACCTAGCTTTACATATCAAGGCTGGAGTTTCCTTATTTAAATGTAGCAGATTTCCCTACTATATCTTGTTATATATCCGTCTCCAAGGTTAACAACGTTAAATGAAAACTCTGCCTTGACTTCAGGCCAACACTAAGCGCGAGGGGAGGGATATACTCATGAGTCCATGTACACCATCAACAACCTGTGCTTCAAAAGGGAGGTTCAGGGGCTTCCCTGGTGGCGCAGTGGTTGGGAGTCCGCCTGCCGATGCGGGGGACGCGGGTTCGTGCCCCGGTCCGGGAGGATCCCACATGCCGCGGAGCGGCTGGGCCCGTGAGCCATGGCTGCTGAGCCTGCGCGTCCGGAGCCTGAACTCCGCAATGGGAGAGGCCACAACAGTGAGAGGCCCACATACAGGAAAAAAAAAAAAAAAAAAAAAAGGGAGGTTCAAAACTTGATGAAGATCTTTACGTTATACTGATGTTCATCCAATTTAAGACACCATGAATTTGTAAGGCAGTTATTTTATGTGCCACTAAGAAAGTTAAAATGTTATCAACTATAATTATGTCATGCACTGTATGATTCATCCTGATATGGGTGGTATTAAAACCAGAATAAAATGTCTGTCTTAAAACTGATGAAATACACCATTTTATAGTGTGCTCCTAGGTACTATGTATTAAGTTTCTGTTTGCTTTGCTTTCCTTTAGCTTTTTAGCAAAACTGGTTGTTAAGTCAATAAACTGAGTTAAAAATGAAATTCACGGAAAAACAAAGCAGTATTTTCTTTGCTGATGCATGTCGTGTACATGACTCCCACAGGACATTCTCTATTATCCAGTGTACTTCCCATGCTTGGGACATATCTGCCCGCCCATCAGTCGCCTAAATGCCTGGGGGGTTAACACCCTTCTCAAGGGAAATCTGTACTGCATGCAAAGGGAGGGGAGGACAGTTTACTTTTAACCTGCAAAGCCCTGTGCAGACATTTCAATGAACTGAAATAGTTCCATTAGCTATGTTATCTAGCAGTGTATTAAAGGACGCTTTTCTTCACTAAAGGTAGGAGAGCAAGTATAAAATCGTGAATTCATAGGCAGGAGACAAGATGGCGGAGCAGAAGGATTTGAGCTCATCTCCCCTCATGAAAACACCAAAATCACAGCGAACTGCTGAACCACCATTGACAAAAAAAGACTCGAACCTACAAAAAAAGATATTCTACACCCAAAGACAAAGAAGAAGCCACAACAAGACGGTAGGAGGGGTACTTTCACAGTATAATCAAATCCCATACCCGCCAGGTGGGCAACCCACAAACTGGAAAATTACTATATCACAGAGGGTCTTCAACAGAAGACAGAGCTCTGAGACCCATGTCAGGCTCCCAAGCCTGGGGGTCTGGCATTGGCAGGAGGAGCCCCCAGAACATTTGGCTTTGAAGGCCAGTGGGGCTTGAGTGCAGGAGCCACACAGTCCCGGGGGAAACAGAGACACTACTCTTCGAGGGTGCACACATGGTTTCATGTGCACTGGGACCCAGGGCAAAGCAGTGACTCCATAGAAGCCTCGGCTAGACCTACCTGAGGGTCTTGGAGGGTCTCCTGGGGAGACGGGGTCAGCTGTGGCTCACTGTGAGGGCAAGGACACTGGTGACAGAGGCCCCAGGAAATATTCATCAGCGTGAGCTCCCGTGGAGGTTTTGGCACGGAGACCTGGCCCCAGCAACAGCCTGCAGGCTCCTGCGCTGGGACGCCTCAGGCCAAACAACCAATAGGGTGGGAACACAGCCCCACCCATCAGCAGACACCTGCTTAAAGTCATCCTGACCCCACAGCCGCCTATAAGCACACCCCTTGACACGGCCCTGCCCCCCAGAGGGACAAGACCCAGCTCCACCCACCAGCAGGCAGGCACCAGTCTCTCCCACCAGGAAGCCTGCACAAGCCCCTGGACCAACTTCACCCACCAGAGGGCAGACACCAGAAGCAAGAAGAACTACAATCCAGATCATCCAGACAGAAAATCAATAAGGAAACAGAGGGCTTAAATGACACATTCGACCAATGTACTTAATTGATACTTATAGAACATTCCATCCAAATGCAGCAGAATACACTTTTTTTTTTTTTTTTTTTTTTGCGGTACGCGGGCCCCTCACCACTGCGGCCTCTCCCACTGCGGAGCACAGGCTCCGGACGCACAGGCCCAGCGGCCATGACCCATGGGCCCAGCCGCTCCGCGGCACGCAGAATCCTCCCGGACCGGGGCACGAACCCGCACCCCCTGCATCGGCAGGCGGACTCTCAACCACTGCGCCACCAGGGAAGCCCAGAATACACATTCTTGAGTGCACATGGAACATTCTCCAGGATTGATCCCATGCTGGGCCACAAAGTGAGCCTCAGTAAATCTGAGAAAATTGAAATCATATCAAGCATCTTCTCTGACCACAATGCTATGAGATTAGAAACTAATCACAAAGAAAGAAAACTGTAAAAAAAAACACGTGGAGGCTAAACAATACATTACTAAACAACCAATGGATCACTGAGGAAATCAAAAAATACCTAGAGACAAATGACAGTGAAAACATGATGATTCAAAACCTATGTGACATAGCAAAAGCAGTTCTAAGAGGGAAGTTATAGCAATACAGTCTTACCTCAGGAAACAAGAAAAATCTCAAATAACCTAACCTTACATCTAAAGCAACTAGAGAAAGAAGAATAAACAAAACCCAAAGTTAGTAGAAGGAAAGAAATCATAAAGATCAGAGCAGAAATAAATAAAATAGAGACAAAGAAAAGAACAGAAAAGATAAAGGACTTTGAAGCTGGTTCTTTGAAAAGATAAACAAAATAGATAAACCTTTAGCCAGACTCATCAAGAAAAAAAGGGAGAGGGCTCAAATCAATAAAATTAGAAATGAAAAAGGAGGAACTTCCCTGGTGGTCCAGTGGTTAAGATGCCGTGCTCCCAATGCAGGGGGCACGGGTTCAATCCCTGGTCGGGGAACTAAGATCCCACATGCTGCATGGTGCAGCCAAAAAAGAAAAAGAAAGAAAAAAAACCAAAAAAGAAGTGAAAAAGGAGAAGTTACAATGGACACTACAGAAATACAAAGGATCATAAGAGACTACTGCAAGCAACTATATGCCAATAAAATGGACAACCTAGGGACTTCCCTCGTGGCACAGTGGTTAGGAATACGCCTGCCAATGCAGGGCACACGGGCTCGAGCCCTGGTCCGGGAAGATCCCACATGCCAGACAGCAACTAAGCCCGATGCCACAACTACTGAAGTCCAGGCACCTAGAGCCCATGCTCTGCAGCGGGAGAGGCCACTGCAATGGGAAGCATGCGCACCTCAACTAGAGAAAGCCCACGTGCAGCAGCGAAGGCCCAACGCAGCCAAAAAAAAAAAAAAGGACAACCTAGAAGAAATGGACAAATTCTTAGAAACATACAATTTTCCAAGACTGAACCAGGAAGAAATAGAAAATATGACCAGACCTATCACAAGTACTGAAATTGAAACTGTGATTTAAAATTTCCAACAAGCAAAAGTCCAAGACCAGATGGCTTCACAGGCGAAGTCTATCAAACATTTACAGAAGAGCTAACACCTATCCTTCTCAAACTATTCCCAAAAATCACAGTGGAAGGAACACTCCCAAGCTCATTCTATGAGGACACCATTACCCTGATACCGAAACCAGACCAAGATACCACACAAAAAAGAAAATTACAGGCCAATATCACTGATTAGCATAGACACAAAAATCTTCAACAAAATACTAGCAGACAGAATCCAACAATACATTTAAAGGATCATACACCATGATCAAGTGGGATTCATCCCAGGGAGGCAAGGATTTTTCAGTATCAACAAAGCAATCAGTACAATACACCACATTAACAAACTGAAGAATAAAAACCATATGATCATCTCAAAAGATGCAGAAAAAGCATCTGACAAAATTCAACACCCATTTATGATAGGGGCTTCCCTGGTGGCGCAGTGGTTGAGAGTCCACCTGCCGATGCAGGGGACACGGGTTCGTGCCCCAGTCCGGGAAGATCCCACATGCTGCGGAGCGGCTGGGCCCGTGAGCCATGGCCGCTGAGCCTGCGCGTCCGGAGCCTGTGCTCCGCAACGAGAGAGGCCACAGCAGTGAGAGGCCTGCGTACTGAAAAAAAAAAAAAAAAAATGAACAGGAGCTTAAATCCTAATCACTCTTCACTGAGACAGAATTAATTGTTTGAGAGAATCTGCTGGGAATAAAATTACAGGAGAAGCAAAAGTAACCAAAGGACAATGAGACCAAATTCAACAAAGGGCATTCTCACTAAGTCTACTAATTATGGAGATAAAAATTGAAAAATCTTAGGGAATACTTCAGTAGTTGAATTCTATGGTGGTAAAGTGGTGACAAAGTGGTAGAGACCAGAAGATGCCTACCATAAAATCTAGTCCCCCTTTTCTCCTCAGTAACAGAATGTCAGTTTTACTTAGGGTAGCTATGCACCAGTTAATGACTACATTTCCACACCTTCCAGCTAGGGATGGCTGATGCGATCGAAGCAGAAGTCTTATATGGGAAAGGGAGGCATTCTGGATTCTTCCTGTGTCCTGCTGCCTGGAGCCATCTTGAGCCATGAGTATCATGGCCACTTCTAGGAATGGCATCGAGAACTAGGACTTCAGACAGAGGCCACGTACCAAGGCTGGACCCTGCAACTCTGGACTTCCCCAAACTAATCCTAACTGATACAATGACCATAACTTGGAAGTTTAGGGAAGCTATAAAAACACACAAGGTAACTATCCAAAAATAGAGCCTTCCTAATCCAAACATGGGTACACACAGCAGCACCCATGACTGCTATAGGTGTATCGTTTATTGAGCACTTATATGGGTCAGACATTTTATACACATTCATTATCTCACTTAATCCTCACAGCATTCCCTCCAGGTAGACAGATATTATCCTCACATCACAGGCGACATACCAGAGGTTCACCGAGGTTAGTAGTTTACCTGAAGTCAAAAAGCTGGTAACAGTCGGACCTGGAAATCCAACCCAAGTTGATCAGACTCCAAAATCCACGCTCTTTCCACTAATCATGTTGAATATGCAAGGAAAATCCAATAAATTTATCTTAAACAGATACCTAGGTTCTAAAGTTAGTTGCATACAGCCAACAGTATGGTCTTACTGACAAGGCTAGCCTTTCTTGCTTTCAACAATGTCTTTTTTCTCCAATGTCTTTTTTCTCCCCTTTCAAAGTAAAAAGCACTTAGTAGACATTCAATAAATACCAGTTCCCTTATTTTTCTTTTTATAAATGTATTTATTTATTTATTATTTTTTTTTTGGCTGTGCTGGGTCTTCGTTGTGGCGAGCGGGGGCTACTCTTCATTGTGGTGAGCGGGCTTCTCATCGCAGTGGCTTCTCTCGTTGCAGAGCACGGGCTGTAGGCGCGTGGGCTTCAGTAGTTGTGGATCGTGGGCTTCTAGAGTCAGGCACAGTAGTTGTGGCGCACAGGCTTAACTGCTCTGTGGCATGTGGGATCTTCCCAGACCAGGGCTCGAACCTGTGTCCCCTGCATTGGCAGGTGGATTCTTAACCACTGCGCCACGAGGGAAGTCCTATAATTGCCCTTTTAATATTACACGGCGATTTCAAATGACGTAACTATCCTATTTAACTGCTAAATTATTTTCGTTTAAAATCACACAGAAAAGAATAATAAATTAGTCCTATATTTCAGTCATATAAACAGAAAATATACATGGGGTCTTGAAGATATTTCCCTTGCCTTGAAAAGATGCCTTTGAGTTCATCCAGCATATTAACCACCTGGCATTTTATCCTTCCAGCTGTAAGAATTTTTAATCAAGTCCAATGAAGAGACACTTTCAGGTAAGAGGATCAACACCTCGGGGCTTTCCCAGTTTTAGCACTGAAAGTCCTGTATCCTGGGAATGCCCTCAGTCCTGGGAAAACCTGAAAGACTGATCACTCTGCAGCCGCAGGGTACCATATATATGCATAGTAATGCCTTCAACAAAATGTATTAAAATGTGGGCAGTGTATACTAAACTGGAGATGAGCTTTATCATAAAGTATGATTTTAAGATATTTGGGCAGCTAAGCAAAAAGAAATTATAAAGCTCTACATATCATGCTCAACCGAGAGAATGTTGCCGAGAACATCAGACGTTTATGTCAAATTCCTCTGTGATCATATTCGATACACGCTCCGGCATTCACATTCACCCAGTTAAAACATGGGCTCCGGGGCTTCCCTGGTGGCGCAGTGGTTGAGAGTCCACCTGCCGATGCAGGGGACACGGGTTCGTGCCCCGGTCTGGGAGGATCCCACATGCCGCGGAGCGGCTGGGCCCGTGAGCCATGGCCGCTGAACCTGCGCGTCCGGAGCCTGTGCTCCGCAACGGGAGAGGCCACAACAGTGAGAGGCCCGTGTACCGCAAAAAAAAACCAAAAAACATGGGCTCCGAAAGGCACGCATACATTTACACACGATGGACAGTTCGTCTACATGTAAAATTGAGACACTATATAAGGAAAGAATAAGAAAGGAATGGACTTTCAAGTAACAACTTTAAAGTACGAACGGTCCCCGACTTACAATGGTCCAACTTATGATTTTTTGACTTTACAATGGTGCAAAAGCGATACGCATTCAGTAGAAACACTACTTCGAACTGTGAATTTCCATCTTTTCCTGGGCTAGTAATATGTGGACCAAAAGATACTCTCTTCCCTTGCTGGGCAGAGGCAGCAAGTCGCAGCTCCTAGTGGGTGACTGGGGTCGCTGGCTAGCAATCACCAGGGTAAACAACCCATACACTTACAACCATTCTGTTTTTCACTTTTACTATATTATTCAGTAAAGTACATGGGATATACAACACTCTCCTGTAAAATAGGCTTTGTGTCAGACTGTGGACTAATGTAAGTGTTCAGAGCATGCTTAAAGTAGGCTAAGCTATGATGTCCGATAGATTCGATGTATTAAATGCATTTTCCAATTATGATATTTTCAACTTCAGTCACGTTTATGAAGATGTAACCCCATCGTAAGTCAGGAAGATCTGTACCTCATCTCTGTGAAATGGTGGAAAAGTCTAATTTGACGTTTCACTTTTGTGGCATCATGAGAGGCTAAAAACTCTTGCAAGAGTAGAAATATGAGAGACTTCCCGAGTGGCACGGTAGTTAACAATCTGCCTGCCAGTGCAGGGGACACAGGTTCGAGCCCTCGTCCGGGAAGATCCCACATGCAGCAGAGCAACTAAGCCCGTGTCCCACAACTACTGAGCCTGTGCTCTAGAGCCCGCGAGCCACAACTACTGAAACCAGCGCGCCCTAGAGCCCGTGCTCCGCAACGAGAAGCCACCGCAATGAGAAGCCCACGCACCACAACGAAGAGTAGCCCCCGCTCGCCGCAACTAGAGAAAGCCTGTGCACAGCAGCAAAGACCCAACGCAGCCAAAAAAAAAAAAAAAAAAAAGTAGAAACAGGAAATCTGTAAGTTAAGGGGTTGGACCAGCCACATACGAAGGTCCTTTCTAACTTGAACACTCCATGACTCAAGTCAACATTCTGTGACCCCTTTCTTTTACAGGAGACGCAAGTCAGGGCAGAGAGGTACATGGCACTCCAAGGGTCCAGCTCTGTCTGGTGATGGAGCCTGGACTGCTGATTAGCCAGATTCTCACCTGAATTATGCCTAGCAACACTTAGAACCAACAGAGCATGTGGTCAGCAAGGGGAGATAAATGATACCTTTCACCTCATGGTGGGTATTTCACTTGCTTTAGCTCATAAACAGATACACTGGCCTCAAGTTTAAAAAAGAACTTCGAGCTCAGAACTTCTTTAAACTATCATTACTTACTTCAATCACAGAACAGCACAATACAGATAGTAGTACTTTGCACGAACTCTCTAAACAAGCCAAAGGAATGAACACAGTAACTTGAAAAGAAATCAAACATCTCTGTAGTTTGAAGGACCTTCAAAATACAGAAAACAACGTTCAGAACAAATGATTGCGGTCGTCCAGTTTTCCTAGCAACAGGATCTTCTGTAAGCAAATCAAGTGTCTGCCCGTTTTAAGGGGTGCCGGAACAATGAGGAAGCTTGGCTTTTCTACATTCTGGCCATTTCATTCTTATAACTGAGAGAGATCACAGAGGAGCACGGACGTCTACAGGCATCTTGTACTGTCCCTTAAATCTGGGAAGGCCCTCCAATTAAATACACAGGAAAATCTGCTGCCCCCGGGGGGAAAGGTGAATTGTTCTAGGTAGTAGGCGTATACTGAGTGGATTTTCAATCATTTCTGAATTTATGCTGATCCATCTAGATGCCAGCCCTGTGCCCCCATAGCCAATGGTAGTTACCATTCACAACCAACAGGTTTAGGGCTGCAACTTATGGCTGTGATGCTGACCAAAGTTTGCTGATCCCAGCCACTCTTACCTTGGCTTCAGTTGGTACCCCCCCTTTCTAATAAGCAGCAGCTGTGTATACGCGTATGGGGCCAAAGGCCAGGGCTGTTGTGCTAAGGAACCCCGAGTAAATTACTAAAATCTCCCAGGCTCTCAGTTTCCTGTTTCCCTCATCGGTGGAAGGGCATTAATAATCTCACATATTGTACGTCTCTAAAACCAAAGTAAATATAAATACATACAAGAATACTTGAAAGAGCTTTGTAAATTATAAAGTTATAATACATTATTTAACCAGCTGAGTTGGCAAAAGACAATCTCTGACATAACAAGACTGCCCCTGGGGATGTATGAGTTCACACATAATCTGTCACAAAAGTCTGTTAATAAAACATTTACTTTGTTATAAGGTAGAAACTAACAAACCATTGTAAAGCAATTATACTCCAATAAAAATGTTAAAAAAAATAAAGTATTAAAAAAATTTAAATACACAATAAATGGTTATTAAATTCAAAAGACAAGTCAAGGAAAGCAGTATAGATATAGATAGGTAGAATTTTTCGGTATTCTAGCAGTTAGAATAGCACATTACTAGACTCTCATGCTGGAAATCACATGGGTGATGTTTTTAATGCCAGTTTTACATATGCCCTCACAGGCCTTCAGGATAAAGGTGCTCGTTAACCATTAATTATGTGCTCAATCCATTTCCCTAGTAATACTTCAACGAAAACATTTTTTACTTGTATGCATTTCAATCTAAAATGCCCAGATCAACACAGTCCTTCAGCTACAGCCATATTCTAATTTACAAAAAAAGAGCAGAATGGAATGGAAAAACCCACTATATCTGTTAGGTAGTTAGACATTAGCAGCAAGGAGGTGACAGTGGCGAAAAGAGGGGACTAGTGGAATTACACCCCGACCATCTGACGACCCTCCCCTGACTCCACTCAGAAAGGGGGAAACTATGGTCGTGTGGCGAGCAATTTATCCTGATAAAGAGGGAGCACAGTAACACAAGGGGACTTGCCCAGGCTGTGCGTGCCCAGACTAGACAGGCGTATAACCTAGAGTAAACCAAACTCATTACACCATCATTACAATAAAATCTGCAGGTGGTTTTGCCGCCCCCCTTGGGCTTTTCTTAGCGAATCAAGGGTAAGCGCATGCGCAATAAGGAACTTGTTACCTAGCTCGGGACTGTCAATCAAATAATGACCCCCTGTCACTCACCCACGATTGCGCCCCGCCTCCTCGCAGAGCGCTCCTTATAAACACCCTTAAATTAAGCCTGCACAGGAGCTCCAGGCTTCACTTCGCAGAAACAGCCCGCTCTCCCTCTGAGAGTATATACCTATGCTTATAGGCTGGTTTCACTTCGCAGAAACAGCCCGCTCTCCCTCTGAGAGTGTAACTATGCTTTAATAAAACTCTGATTTGTGCTTAAGCCCTAAGTGGTAGTCTGCAATCCTTTGCATGCTATCACAAGGACCGAGATTGCTGGTCCGGGTCTTCCGCTGACCTCCTCGGTTGAAGCTATTTTGACACTACCCACGCCAACCCGGTAACATAACTACAGCTATCTACCACTACAATGAAAAAGCAGAATGAAACAACAAAATTAAAGGCAAATAGTACTTTGTCAAACACGGACAACATGTTCTTAAAAATTTCCCCAATTTCCTAAGCCCACTAATACTCAAAGTAACATAATACCCTTTTCATACGGGATGACTGTATCATCTAAAGCATAACCAAAACCAAAACCCGATGACGGAATGCTTATATTAAGATATCAGTCAGTTATAACTGACTAATTTAAAAATTAAATTTTGCAATATGAAATCTGTACAATATAATTTGAAATTGTGAAGGAAAATAAGAGTATGAGAAATACACTATTTTCATCCCTTGGAGACATGAAATTCTTGCAGCAGGAAAGCCAGCAGAGTGTAATGAAATAAAATCTGAAAATTGCGACAATATCTTCAGTTAACTTAAAACAGTTTGAATTGAAATCAATATCTCTCTTACATTTTAAACAGGCCCTAAATTTCTTCTCCAGCAGATCTAAATTTTCTTGCAACAAAATCAGACTACTGTGGGAAATAGGTAATCTTTTTAAAGATTACATAACTTCTTTCTAAATGATATCGACGTCTGCGGCTAAATCAAAACCAGTGAAACTGAAAATAGAAATGGAACTGCTAGATATGCATTCTTAACAAAGATGGAAATTATTTCTTAATTTCCAGAGAGCTGTATCTCAGGAATGACTTTCTCAATAACTTAATCAGAATGATCAAATAGCAAACACTTGGTGCTAATTAGCCAAAGTAAACCAGGTGAGTCATATTACAACATATATAGAACAACTGCAATAAAGACAAGGCCGAAAACCTAGCTACTTTTTGAAGGTTAACTTTTCTCATACTCAGTATTTTCCAGGTTCAACTGAGATGTGATGCATCTCAGACTCAGGAGCCTGTATCAGCGTATTTATCTCAACTACCAGGATTACAGCTGAAAAATAAAAAAACTATCTGAATACCTGGTCTGAAAAGCCTGCGATAATATTCAATTTGAGAAACAAACGACCACCGAAAAGAAAACTCAAGAAAGCGCCGGCTTCCACCACCTCGCCGCACCTTGCTCCAATCTTTCTTCATTTCTATTCCATGGTTAGTTTTCAAGATAAAAGGGGAGAAACCTGGTGGAACGGATTTTTAGAAATAAATACTACAGGTGAAGCAGAAATAAATTGCTCCAAGGAAGTTGTCCACCCACTCATTTACATACAACCAAAAAATACACCCACATGTATTCCAATCGGTGAAGATGCAACCTCGTGATTTGCAGAGGAGATTGGATTTATAACAAATCCCAGAGACGGCTACTCTCCCAAGCGAAAAAAATCATGTGGCTCTTCATCCAGGCAGCCTCAGAGATGCGGGCTCCGCACCTCGTGAGGTGCGGAATTTCAAACGAATCCCTGCCACTCACAAGTGCAGCATCTCCGGGATGAGGCAGGGATCCACCCACATTCCGCTCTACCCCCGGAAGAGTCCAAGCAGCCCCAAGCTGGGGAGTGTGGACCGTTCCACCCAGAGACCGAGAGAAAGCAGGCGGAGCCGGGCGAAGGAAAGGCGCTGGGGAGGGGGGTGGGGGAGGCAGGGAGGCAGGGAGGCGGGCACGGAGCGCGGGCTCACCTGGCGCGATGGTCGGTCAGGCGCGCGCGCCGCCGCCGCCTCTGCTGCTGCTCTTCGGCTATGGGCCACAGCGCCCCGGGACACAGCGCCCCAGCGCAGCGGAAGGGGCGACGGTGGCCAGCGCCCGGGTTCCTCCGCCCCCGGCCCCGCCGCGCCGGCTCCGCCGAGGGCGTTAACAGCTGGAGGCAGCGCCTCAGCGCTCTCCGCTTCACCATCCTGGGGGCGAGCCGGCGCCGCATCCGAGGCCCACCGGGCGCCCCCACGCCGCGCGGAGCCCTGGCCGAGCTAGATTCCGCTCCACGTTGCCCGGTCACTCACTCATTGTGTGCTTCGAATCTGGCAGCCCCGCCAGCGTCAGCCCCGCGCCGGCCGCCGCTCAGGCCTTTACCAAAATGGCCGCCCCCCCTCCCGCCCCCAGGCCCCGGCGCCGAGGCCTTGTTGGTTACAGGAGGCGCCGCGGCACTTTTGCCCTTCCTGGCCGGGCCCATGCTTCTCTCGCACTCTGCGCAAGCCCTTCTGACACCAAACTTGCTTTCCTGTCCTAGACCTAGAAGCTAACTTTCAGATCGCGTGAACACCTTCTAGAACACCCGCCCTAATTGCTAAAATTAAATGGGATCTTGGTGGCCTCTCGTAGCCTGCGCGATCGTAGTAGACCAGCACCTGGTAGCAGGATACTTACAACCTATGGTGCCACGAGCCCCGTAGCGAAGAAACGAAACTGTAATTTGAAGTGTGTACAGTAGGTATTGAATATTCACGGCAAGCATTTCCTTGTCACGGTCTGTGCTCATTAACTATTAAAAAGATGTCACAGCTTCCTGGTATACACAGTTCTCAACTAAATTTGCTTTAAAAAAAAAAAACTCTCAGGATGATGACAACGGAGCACCAAATTATGATTCCCAGCTTTTCCCAGGTTTTCCTTTTTGAACTGCAGGATGAAATTTACCGTTTCAATAAGTAATTTAAGTATAGACAGATGGAAATAGAATTCAACAATGGGTGGTTGGGCAAAGAGATTCCTCTATAAGAGTCCTCGGGGGTGTGTCCACGGGCCAGAAAGAAATGCCCTCTGGGACTAAGAATGCAGATACGACTGGTGGAAGATGCAAACCAAATGCAAACGACTGGTGGGAAATGCAAACCAAACTATTTTGCCATTTGAAAGTGACCGTGCCAGTGAAATAGCGTAGTAATGTAAAGAAGATTATGCCAGGTGTGGACTTTTACCCCCACAGGGTAGCTTGCAGCTGTTGCTGAAACTTATTCGCTGAAGTGTGACTAAGAGCTGCTTGCTTGTGGGCTGGGCTGAGACGGCACTCACTCAGTGGTACCTGAGGTGCAACAGGAAAAAAAAAAAAAAAAAGACAAAGCGCTACAAACCCAAACTGTAAATTGAAGCTACTGTTAGGTAAGGAGGTCTTCACAATGCTCTTGGCTAAGGAACTTTAAAAAGAGGCCCTCTGTTCCCCTCACTCCAATTCTTTATGATGATTTTCAAACCTACAGAAAATAGAGATGCCTTTTTGTTACACCGTTTGAATAAACTGCAGACAACAAAATCAATCACCCCTAAATATTTCAGCCTGCCTCTTCTAAAGAAAGGACATTCGCCTCAATCACAATACCATTAGCACACCTAAGGAAACAATTCCCTGATACCATTTAATGTTCAGTCCAGTTTCAAGTTTGTGTGATTGTCCCAAGAATGTCTTTTATAGCCTTTTTATTTTCTGAACTAGGCTTATTAACTGCCTAGGCTCATGCATGGCATTCGCTTATTATGTTGTTTAAGAAGCAATTTGAAACGTTCGCTTGATAACTCTTGCCTACAAACTTACAGATAAATGGAGACAAATGTTTACAGCTTGTTTTTCACTGAGACCAGGTGCTTTTGATAAGCACATTTATGTAGACCAGGAAAGTCTAGGAGGAATGAATAGTAACCTTTTAGTACAACACAGAGATAATTGAAGCTGTATTAATTAATGTTTATGCTTTCTAAACATAAACTTTTATGTAGTTTACTACATAAACTTTATGGATTGTGTTGTAATTTCTACTTGACTTCCAAAGCTTTATTTTTCTAGACAATGAAAAGCTGTTTAGTAAAACAATTTCTATCACCCCAGGTAAAACCTCTAGCTTGCCCTGCTTCACAGTACAGAGCAGAATGAACGCTGTGCCTCTCACTCATGGTTTAATTTTAGATCCTGACCTGCTGAACTGGGTTTTATTTGTCCTTCCTTCTTATGCCACCCCTAGGAAGTCAGGCATGCAGCAAATAACTGTTTGTCTTTTAAGCTGTCACTGTTAAAACAACAGGCCTAAAATGGAGTCACTTATGCTAAGCTCCACATCACCAAATGGAGACTTAGAATGTCAGCCTCTCCCAGAATAGGAATCTTAAACCGGTCAATCAGGAATCACCTGGTCAGCACTAGTTAATCGGCCTGATAGACACGTGCCATCCCCTAAAGGAAAGTGACCTGTCACAACCAATCCACTTTCTGCTGTTATAACTTCCTGGTCCACTCCCTTCTGCTTGTAAAGGTCTTTCATTTTGTACAACTCCTTGGAGCTTCTTTCTATCTGCTAAATGAGACGCTGCCCAATTCATGTATCATTGAAAAAAGCCTATAAGATCTTTAAAATTTACTCAGTTGAATTTGTTTTAACATTACTTCATTTTTAAATGTTAATTAATGCTGTAAAGAAGATGGGCAAATTTACACAGTTCCATTAAAGTGGCCAAGGTAACGTTTCTGGAGACTAGTATTAAATGAGCTTATTTTATTTAATATATTTTTTAAAGATTTTTTCGATGTGGACCATTTTTTAAAGTCTTAATTGAATTTGTTACAACATTCCTCCTGTTTTATGTTTTGGGTTTTTCTTTTTTTTTTTTTTTGGCTCTGAGACATGTGGGATCCCAGCTCCCCAATCAGGCATCGAACCCACAATCCCTGCACTGGAAGGTGAAATTCCAACCACTGGACTGCCAGGGAAGTCCCAAATGAGCTTATTTTAAATACTTCACAAAATGTTAGTTAAATTACTTCTGGGAAACCAGATGTAAACCAATGTTAGCACAACAGCTCATCTGTAAAGCGAGTTCTGCAATCAGTACGGTCCTTTCTTCTCCCAGCTCCAGGCCTAAAGGCACAGGGGACTAGAGCACAGTGTGACTACTTACTAGAGGGCTTTAATTCAATGTGTATTTATAGCAGCACCTGTGGAATTCAGTTAACTACTGAGTTCACCTCCAGTTAAATCCAAATTTATCTGCATGATCATTAACAATCTATAGATAACTCGGAAAAGCAATAAGGCAGCTAACTTCTACATCAATGCTCTGCCATTAACTACGTCTTCGACCTTGGAAAATACCCGTCCCGCCTCACCAGGCCCCCACTCCTACCCTCCAAAATGACTGAAGTTTCCGTGGCCACTTGCAGTTGTAACATTTGGTGACTCTATAAAAAGGATTTGGGGGGAAAATATGTGAAGACAGCGTGCCGATTACAGGGGGAGTTGGATTACATTAGGCCAATGGTCAGCAAAATTTGACCTGAGGGCCAAATCTCGCCTGCCCCCTGGTTTGTTTTGTTTTTGATTCAAACTATTTTTTTTTTTCAGAATATCAAGTCCTCAACATGTATATTATAGTGATACTTTTTCACTTCTTGTATTGGGGTAAAAAACACATAACATAAAAATGGTTAAGGTGGTAAATTTTAAATGTACAGTTCGGTAGCATTAAGTATATTCACATTGTTGGGAAACAGATCTCCAGAACTTTTTCATCTTGCAAATCTAAAACTCTATACCCATTAAACAATACCCATTCTTCCCCTACCCCCAGGCCTTGGTAACCACCATTCTACTTTCTGTTTATGTGGATTTGACTATTTAAATACCTCATCCAAATGGAATTATCCAGTATTTGTTTTTTTTGTGACTGACTTATTTCTCTTAGCGTCATCTTCTCAAGGTTCATCCATGTTGTATTGCAGCACGTGACAAGATTTTCTTCCTTTCTTTAAGGCTGAATAATATTCCATTTGCCACATTTTATTGATCCATTCATCCATCAATGGACATTTGGGTTGCTTCCACCTCTCAGCTACTGTGAATGGTGCTGCTATGAACATGCGTGTGCAAATCTCTCTTCAAGACCCTGCCTCCCATTTTTCCAAACAGATACCCAGAGGTGGGATTGCTAGATCATATGGCAATCCTATTTTCTGAGGAACCTCAATACTGCTTTATTGATCTGAAACAAATAGACTGCCAGATATTTCTCCAGCAAAGATGGACTTGGTATCAGCAGAGAACTGCAGTTCAGGGTCTGCAACCATGGTGAGCCATGTGCAAGTCTCCGTATAGCAAGGGAAGGAGCACACTTTTATAGAGGAGAGAAGGAAGTTGGGAGGGCTCAGTAAACAAGGAGTCCATGACTTCTCATTGGCTGAATGCTTGTCAGGAAAGTAGAAGAGTCTTTCTTCTTCCTGTTGGGCTCTACCATCATCGCAGGGTGTGAGAGCTCTCCCTTCTGGTCTCCCAACTCTATTGAATGGAGGTTTCCGTTTATTAAATTTTTAATACTTTCCATAGTGGCTACATCAGTTTACAATTCCACCAATCGTGCACAAGTGTTTCAATGTCTCCATATCCTCATCAACACTTGTCATTTTCTGTTTTCTAGATATTAGCTATCCTAATGGGTATGAGGTGATATCTCATTGTGATTTTGATTTGTATTTCTCTGATGATTAGGAATCTTGAACATCTTTTTGTATACTTGTTGGCCATTTATATATCATCTTTAGAGAAATGTCTATTGAAGTCCTTTGCCCATTTTTTTTTAAATTTATTTATTTATTTTTGCTGTGTTGGGTCTTCGTTTCTGGGCGAGGGCTTTCTCTAGTTGTGGCAAGTGGGGGCCACTCTTCATCGCGGTGTGCGGGCCTCTCACTATTGCGGCCTCTCTTGTTGCGGAGCACAGGCTCCAGATGCGCAGGCTCAGTAGTTGTGGCTCGCGGGCCCAGTTGCTCCGCGGCATGTGGGATCTTCCCATACCAGGGCTCGAACCCGTGTCCCCTGCATTAGCAGGCAGATTCTCAATCACTGCGCCACCAGGGAAGCCCCCATTTTTAAATTGAGTTGTTTTTTTGTTGTTGAGCTATATGATTCTTTATATATTCTGGATATTAACCCCTTATCAGATATATGATTTGCAAGTATTTTCTTCCATTCCATCGGTTGCCTTTTCACTCCATTAGCTGTGTCCTTGATGCACTAAAGTTTGTTTGGAATAGACCCATTTGTCTATTTTTACTTTTGTTTCCTGTGCTTTTACTGTCATATCTAAGAAATCATTGCCAAGTCAAATGTCATGTTTTTCTTCTGTTTTCTTCAGTAGTTTTATAGTTTTAGGTTGCCACCTGTTTTTGTGTGGCCTGTGAGCTAAGAATGACTTTTTTACAGTTTTACATGGTTGGGGGAAAAAAATCAAAATCAAAAATAATATTTTGTGATAACTGAAAATTACATAAGGTTCAAATTTCAGGGTTCATAAAAAAGTTTTATTGACATAAAGCCACATGAACTCATTTACATATCACCTGACTACTTCTGCACTAGCGGGGGCAGGGCTGAGTTGTTGCAACAGAGACATATGACCCACAAAGCCTAAAATATTTACTATCTGACCTTTTACCAAAAAATTTGCTGACCTCTGTGTTAGGCTATTTTTAATCATGAAACTTTAGATGCATTTAAAAAGGAAAAGTGAAAGAGGAAACCGAAGTCACCAATACATATGTATTTTGTGATTAAGAAAAATTATTAGATTTCCAGGGTTTTTTTGAACTTTTATATTTGAGTTTATTCTTCATTTAACTTTTAAAACACCAGTTTTAACTTTAAAAACACTGCTTGTGTTGAATATAGACTTCAATTTTTAATCCTTATTAGACTGTCAGGAGGAATCCACTGACAAATTAACCAGAAGAATATGGGAAGACCTGCTGTGGTTTTCTTCAATGAGCGAGGAGCCCTCCTACACCTAAGTGGTTCAAAGAATGTGATTTGAGGGACGTCTTCTTCTGGGCACACCGACTGTGAAATATCACTCATTCTTTGTTCTTGTGCTTTTTTGCTAATGTTATTTTGGGTTTCCATGCAGCTGAATTACACAGTTACAACACAAGATTGGAATTTAGAATATAGAATCAAACATTTTCCAAATCTAAACATCAAAAACTGACTGTTAATGTTGAAGGCATTACACCTTATTTATCCTCTTCACCCTAGCTAACTAAATATTCTATCTTATGAAGGCTGGGCCCTAAGATAGACACTTTCCCTAATGACTTGTTGGATTAATTGAACTTCTTTTTACGTTCAGTTTGCTGCCCAAAGAAACTTGACTTGCTTCCTTCACATTATGATGATGCTTTCATTGCACTGCTTTGTGCAATGTGTGGGGTACCTCTGATTTAGGCATTGCTATTCATAGCAGTGAGTGTAGCTCTGGCCAGACCTACCACTAGCATATACAGAGCCCAAGGCAAGAGTATTAACAAGGGACATAGTCTACATAACTAATGATTTAAAAGTCATAAATCAAGCTGACACTTGGTTAAGTAAAACATATTCGCTCCTCCTACCTTGACAAAATACACCTTCATAAAGACAAGGAAGCCCAGGTTCTTTGGAGTTCTCAGCCTCCCCAGAGTTCTCCACCAGACCCTGGCCACCCGTCTGGGAGAGCTAGCCTTTGGTCCGTGATATCAGCTCCAGAGCTTTGCTCTGTACCGTGATGGCCTGGAGCTTACCCATATGAACCCTTCCCTGTATCTAAGTTCCTTCCATTCCCCAAAGAGCCACCCCTTGGCCACCCATGGGCCTTGGGATGCACACAGCAGTGTGCTGCCTGACCTCAGGAGGATGGACATGGAGAAGAGGTTTGTGCAGGCCCTGGAAGCAAGCTTGGGAGCATTTTGGCAGGACTCCAAATTCCTGGGTACCTGGAGAGCATTTAGACAGGTCCCCGTGGCACACCCGAGGAGAGGTGCAGCCAAAGGAGGCCAGAGTGGGCTCTCAAGCACAGGGCTTTTTACCTGGGTCTGAGGGTAAAAGACTCAGAACAGTCTTCAGCATGTCCAGAAATGTACACACAGCCAATCCAGAATCAAAAACTGTGAACTTCCCGCATCTCTAAAAAAGTTTACTCAGCTAGTCACGTGGCTCTGCCATCAGTGATTTTCAGGAGTCCCTTAACCCTTTTTAAATTGCCAACCACATTTCCAGCACAATGTTAATTCAACTTGCATGGCATTTATTATGGGCAGGGAGAGAAAAGACTTCTTCTTGCCTTCTTCCCCCCAGACCCCTCTGGTATCTGACTGTCCAGAGGCTGAGCAACTAATGAGGGTTACTTGTCCCAGTCTTTCCCATCTACCCCTAAATTCCCAAGTCTCCAGCCACAAAGAGGTGTGTGTCATCTGCTTCCAATTCAAGAACAAAGAATACTGTTCTCTGTGGTAAACTGAAGAATCCTCTCTTCCCCAGAAAATATTCACCTCCTAAGCCCCAGAATCTGTGAATGTTACCTATGTGGCAAAAGAGACGTACACATGTCATCAGGGATCTTAAGATGGGGAGATTAGCCTGGATCATCCAGGTGGGCCCTAAATGTAATCACAAGGGTCCTTAGAAGAGGGAGCGTAGAAGGTCAAAGAGAGAAGTCAAAGCACTTCCCTGGTGGTGCAGTGGTTAAGAATCTGCCTGCCAATGCAGGGGACACGGGTTCGATCCCTGGTCTGGGAAGATCCCACATGCCGCGGAGCAACTAAGCCTGTGCGCCACAACTACTGAGCCTGTGCTCTAGAGCCCGCGAGCCATAACTACTGAGCCCACGCGCTACAACTAGTGAAGCCCACGTGCCTAGAGTCTGGGAAGAGCCCACATGCCATGGAGCAACTAAGCCCATGCGCCACAACTACTGAGCCTTTGTGCCACAACTACTGAAGCCCGCGCACCCAGAGCCCGTGCTCCACAACAAGAGAAGCCACCACAATGATTAGAAGCCTGCACACTGCAGCGAAGAGTAGGCCCCTGTTTGCCTCAACTAGAGAAAGCCTACGCACAACAACAAAGACCCAACGCAGCCAAAAATAAATAATTAATTTAAAAAAAAAGGAAAAAAGAAGGCAATGTGGCAACAGCAGCAGGGATTGGTGTGATGCAGTCACGGCCAAGGAAGGTGGGCAGCCTCTGGAAGAAACCAGCCTTGCTGACACACTGAGTTTTTCCCAGTGAAAATGATTGTGGCTTTTGGCCTCCAGAACCGTAAGAAAATATATAAATGTGTATAAATCACCAAATTTAAGGTACTTTGTTACAGTAGCAATGGAAAACAAACACATTCTCCTTTAAGCAGTCTTTGAAGCGTGGTAACTATATATATATATATATATATATATATATATATATAAAATATTTGTCCATTAGCATAACATTCACGAGTAGACACATAGGTCTAAACTCTATACTGTGACTTCCTGGTTGAGCTCTGAGAGACCCAATTTCCAGGTTTTAGAGGATCAAATTTCCAGGTTGGTGCTAGGAGTCATGGTTGGAAGATTCAGAGAAACGAGCAGAAGTCCTAGTGTTGGGAGGCATTGGTAGGGAAGCAAAATTTACCAAACCAAAATGTGTCTCTTGGCGTGAGGAAGGAACAGAAAACTCGGGAAGTTTCTCTTTGCAACTCTCACTTAACTGCCTAAAAGAATCTAGATAGAGGGCCTATTCCAGGAAAGAGAACTATCATGAGAGGTATCTATAGCATAATATGAACTAGGTGTGGTAGACAAGGGAGGAATCTAGCAAAGTCTATTAAAATTCCCCTTTGTGTCCCATTGTTGGTTTGGCCCAGTAAACATTTATCGATACTAAACATTTGCTCTCTTCATTCTTCCTATGAATTTACTTCTTTACTTTTGAAGTCCCAGACCCCTACTCCCTTCTCCTTGGTCCAGGATGACATATATACCTCATTTTACTTGGTTCCTTGGAATTTCCTGTGTTTATGTGGATTCCCTGTTATGTTCATAATTAAATTTCTTTTTTTTCTCTCCTGTTCATCTGTCTTATGTCATTTTAATTATTCAACCAGCCAAAAGAACTAAAATGGGAAGTGGGAAATGTTTTCCCCTCCCGATAGATTGCTTCTGGTCCTGCCATGAACATGTCATTAAGCTCCCTGAGCCTCTGGGGGGTTGACCTGCACGATCACTAAGATCCCTTCCAATTCTAAAATTCGGAGCTGTAGCAAAACATGGTTTCCCTTTGAACTTCACATTCACATGTTACTGCTGTTACAATTGCTCTCCAGCCAACCTTTCCAGCCTCCCTGTCCACCACGAAGCCTGCATGTCAACCACACACACATCCGAGCTTTTGCACACATTGCTTCTTCTGCTTAAAATTATCTTCCCTGGGACTTCCCTGGTGGTGCAGTGCTTAAGAATCCGCCTGCCAATACAGGGGACATGGGTTCGATCCCTGGTCCGGGAAGATCCCACATGCCACGGAGCAACTAAGCCCGTGTGCCACAACTACCGAGCCTGCGTGGCACAACTACTGAAGCCCGCTTGCCTAGAGTCCGTGCTCTGCAACAAGAGAAGTCACCACAATGAGAAGCATGTGCACTGCAACAAAGACCCAACATAGCCAAAAATAAATTAAATAAAATAAATAAATTTATTTAAAAAAATAAAAAGAATTTATCTTCCCTGGCTTCATCCCTGAGCACTCAGGCTCATCCCTCAACCACTCAAATCAAGAATCACCACCTTTGAGGAGCTCTCCCACCTTCTCAAAGCAGAATGGTCATCTCTGCCTTGGTGCTGTCAGAGAACTATTAAGGCAGGTAGCAAATTATAGTATGACTATTTGTTTCCATTTGTTTCCCAAACCAGAATGTGGGCTACTCATATGGAGACACTCTGCCTGATCCATATGTATACCTCTAGCACCTACTCCTGTGCTTGGCACACAGCAGATACTCCTATTGTGTCTGTGGACTGAATAAATGAATGATGATTCCCTGAATTCTGCAGAGCCTACTTGGGACTGGGCAGGAGTGGGATGTGGGGAGGGATGGAAAGGAAATACAAGAGGACAGGAAATTTATGTTTCTGCAAGACTTCCAGAGCCTTGGAGAAAAAGCTGAGTCTGATGTGTGCAATGATTTAATTCAAGGCTGTCCTCAGATACTCATTGTACATGCAATCTAGCATCTCTCTTGACCTTGCTTCAAAGTCCGTTTTTAAGTGGAGTTATCAGTATAAGCTACCTTGCACAACAATCTGCTGATTAGAAGCTCTTAACTGGGGCGGATGGCAGGCAGCCATGTATGATTTGTCAGCTTTGCATCCTTGTGTGCCCCTAGGCAGAGGCTACAACTTTAGAATTTTATGGTAGCTAGTTAACACCTCTGGCCTTATAGACCATTCTGAGTAACAACTCATAAAACCGTCTACATTCAGTGTTCTTTCTTAAGCATAAGAAATACCCTCCCCCTACTCCTTGAGTGATCTGGATATGTCTTACCATTTTCTTGATACAAAGTACAAAGGACAAACGTACTCAGAAAACCTCCTTAAAGTGGAAATGAGGTTATCATTTCCACACACCTTAGAAAACCCATGAAGTCTTTTCACAATATAGAGACTGATGATAATTTACAATGTGTCTTTGATCATGCATCTCTCTTTATGATGTAGTCATCTCCGTACGTTCCTTTGCTGTTTCATTCCATATATTTGTGTCATTTTAGAATTTTACATTTGAGATTCAGCTTATTATTTAAAGGCACCACTTACTGTACCTTTTTCATGTACCAGACACTATGCTAAGGGCTTTACAAATCTTATTTAATTCTCATAACAAACTCAGGCACTAAGCATTTTTATAGAGGACAAAGCTGAGATTTTTAGAGGCTAATTAACTTTCCCGAGGGCACAAAGCTAGTAGGATGTGGATGCAAGACCCAGGCCTGTGTCTGTTGGAGAGCTCCTCTTCTCTCTGTTTCAATTCTTCTTAAAAAAAATAGTTAATTGATAATAGTATATTAGTTTCAGGTGTACAGCATAGTGATTCAGTATTTTTACAGATTGTACTCCATTAAAAGTTATTAGAAAACAATGGCTATAATTTCCTGTGTTATATATATAAGATATATCCTTGTTACTTACCTACTTTATACATAGTAGTTTTATCAATCCCCTATCTTGCTCCTCCTCCCTCCCCTCTCCCCACTGGTAACTCCTAGTTTGTTTTCTGTCTGTGAGTCTGTTTCTGTTTTGCTATATACATTCATTTGTTTTGTTTGTAGATTCCACATATAAGTGATATCCTATAGTATTTGCCTTTCTGTCTGACTTATTTTGCCAACAGGATATTCTCTAGGTCCACCCACATTGCTACAAATGGGAGAATTTTATTCCTTTTTTATGGCCGAGTAGTATTTCATTGTATGTGTATATACAGACACACAATGTGTGTGTGTGTGTATATATATATATATGCCACATCTTCTTTATCCATTCATCTCTTGATGGACACTTGGATTGCTTCTATATCTTGGCTATTGTAAACAGTGCTGTTATGAACACTGAGGTGCCTGTATCTCTTCAAATTAGTGTTTTCATTTTTCCAGATATATACCCAGGAATGGACTTGCTGGGTCATATGGTAGTTCTATTTTTTAGTTTTTTGAGGAAACGCCAAACTGTCTTCCATAGTGGCCGCACCAATCTATATTCCCACCAACAGTGTACAAGGGTTTCCTTTTCTCCACATCTTCACCAACATTTGTTATTTGTGGTCTTTTTGATGATAGCCATTCTGACAGATGTAAGGTGATATCTCATTGTAGATTTGATTTGCATTTCTCTAATAATTAGTGATATTGAGCATCTTTTCATGTGCCTGTTAGCCATCTGTATGTTTTCTTTGGAAAAATGTCTATTCAGGTCTTCTGCCCATTTCTTTTTTTTTTTTTTTTTGCGGTATGTGGGCCTCTCACTGTTGTGGCCTCTCCCGTTGCGGAGCACAGGCTCCGGACGCGCAGGCTCAGCGGCCATGGCTCACGGGCCCAGCCGCTCCGCGGCATGTGGGATCTTCCCAGACCGGGGCACGAACCCGTTTCCCCTGCATCGGCAGGCGGACTCTTAACCACTGCGCCACCAGGGAAGCCCCTGCCCATTTCTTGATTGGGTTGTTTGTATTTTTGATATTGAGTTGTATGAACTGTTTATGTATTTTGGATATTAACCCCTTATTGGTCGTATCATTTGCAAATATTTTCTCCCACTCCAAAGTTTGTCTTTTCGTTTTATCGATGGTTTCCTTTGCTGTGCAAAAGCTTTTCAGTTTAATTAGGTCCCATTTGTTTCTTTTGGCTTTTATTTCTTTTGTCTTAGGAGACAGATCCAAAAAAGTATTGCTATGATTTATGTGAGAGAGTCTTCAGCCTATGTTCTCTTCTAGGAGTTTTATGGTTTCAGGTCTTACACTGAGGTATTTAATCCATTTAGAGTTTATTTCTGTATATGGTGAGAGGAAATGTTCTAATCTCACTGTTTTACATGTAGTTGTCCAGTTTCCCAGAACCACTTATTGAAAAGACTGTCTTTTCTCCATAGTATATTCTGGCCACCTTTTTCATAGATTAATTGACCATAGGCATAGGAGTTTATTTCTGGGCTCTATTCTGTTCCATTGATCCATGTGTCTGGTTTTGTGCCAGTACCATGCTGTTTTGATTACAATGGCTCTGTAGTAGTCTGAGGCCAGGCAGCATGATTCCCCCAGCTCTGTTCTTTTTTTTCAAAATTGCTTTGGCAATTCTGGGTCTTTTGTGGTTCCATATGAATTTTAGGATTATTCGTCCTAGTTCTGTGAAAAATGTCACAGGTATTTTGATAGGAATTGACTTAAATCTGTAGATTGCTTTGGGTAGTATGGTCATTTTAACAATTTTGATTCTTCCAGTACAAAAGCATGGGACATCTTTTTACTTCTTTGTATCATGTTTACTTTCCTTCATTAGTGTTTTATAGTTTTCAGGGTAAAGGTCTTTCACCCCCTTGGCTAAATTTATTCCTAGGTATTTTACTCTTTTTGATGTGATTTTAAACAGGATTTTTAAAAAACTTTTTCTGATAGTTCATTATCAGGGCAGGTGGGGCCCACATAGACTCTCAGCAGTGTGTGAGCTATGGTCGAGCAATTGCCATCAGAGATTTGGGCTGCTTCTGATGCACGGCTTGAGTTAGCACTAACGAGAGCCACCACTGCCCCACCTAGGCTCTGCCCTGGGTCCGGGTCACATCCGTGTCCCATGATCAAGTCTTCTCCCTGGTTGTGGCCACCCCAGATCCAGTGCTGTGCTGTGGCTTGGAGTGAGCAGGTCACAGAAACCTGGGGGCCATTAGAGCAGACTTCTCTCCACCTGCCTCGAGGGCAAGCCAGCATGCGCGCTCCTCATGGGTGGAGTCGAGGCTTCCCACAGACCATCTGTTAGTCTCGGCAGTCCTCCAACCAGCCAAAGGGGCTCATCTCCCCTTTGTAGGACCCCAGGACCAGTGCATCCAATCTGCGGCTCTCACCACTCACACCCCAGGGCAGGTGTCTGCCTGTGCAATCTCCCTTTTCTTCTGAGTCCCCTCCCAGGGGCATGGATCCTGACACAATTGCTTTTCTTTCCTTCCTACCCGATTACGTGTGGATCTTCTTACAGCCTTGGTTGTACGGGGGTCCTTCTGTTTCTAGTTAGTTTTCAGTGAGAACTGTTCCACACGTAGATGTATTTTTGACTTGTTCGTGGAGGGAGGTGAAATCCACGCCCTCTTCTCCTCCATCTTCATGGATCTCCTCTTTGTTTTAGTTCTTGAAGTCAGAGAGAGCAAAGCTAGAGCCCTAAGGACTGCCTAAATGGATCCAGGCCGGAAATGAAATATAGGTTTATGATGTACATGTAAATGAACATTGAGGGGGACATTAGGGGAAATTACAATGCTTTGTAGAAATTCAGATTAACCTACAGCCCCTGTCATGTTCTGTGCCATCATTAAGGTGAAACTTTGACTGTGGATTAGGTCTTATTTATTCCTTTAAAAAATAAAATAAAAACAAGATCTGTATTATATCCTACAACTTAGTTCTTCTGTGGAAGGATAAGGACTTCTGAGAGGATGTCCAACACAACTGTAGTGAGCTTAGGATTCATGGAATGTCCCGATCTGCAAGGACAGTCTGAGATCCACTCTTGGGTTGGTCTACAGGAAGCTACCCAACTCTCAAGGAGCAAGAATCATAGACTTCAGTGGTTTCCCAGATGTCTATGGATAAGAACAGCTGATTGCATTAAGATCACTGGGAAAGTATGTTTCAAATACAAACAGATAGGCCTCACCCAGGAGAGGTTTTGGTAATAACAACTAACACTAACAGTGTTTAGTATGTCCCGCACACTGTTTTAAGCATTTTACAAGCATTTACTCATTTAACTTGCTTAACAATGCTGTGAGGTAAATACTATTATTGTCATCACCATCTATCAATAATGAAACTGAGGCACAGAGAGGTTAAGGAACTTGCCCAAGGTCACCTAGCCATTCAAGGGCTCAGCCAGACTTGAACATAAGCTGTCTGGCTCCAGATCTGCACTTTTAACCTCTATGCTATATTCTCCATAATCTATATGTTAAAGAGCTGTCCAGGTGATTCTGATGTGCATCAAGCTTGGAAATCCTGACAAACCTTGATGATATCTGAATCTCCTTCTCTTACAACCCTGTCCCCAGCAGTCTCTCAGCTAGGGTTGAAAGCCAACCACCTCAGGACAGCCTATTTTTGAATTTCCAGTCAGTAGCTATAGCAACCTCTACTTCATGGAGACTAAGACATATCCTGGGAAGCAGCATATAGGATGGAGAGAGTGTGAAGATAAGGTGGTGTACTGTACTGGCTCATACGGCTTGGAAGAGCTGTTTGTGTGCATCTCTTCCCAGCACTGTGTTTAATGGCGTTATGTTGGTAGCTTGAAGTCCACCCTGATGGGAGAATTTACACCACCGAAGTCAGCAAGGCTTCTTTATCCCTCAAAGAGCCAATAGTTAAACATTTACCAGCACACCACTGGATTTATGGCCTAATCCCAGCTCAACCACCTATTGGCTACATCACTTCAGGCACATTGTTTAAAACTTTCCAAGCTTCATTTTTCTCATTTGTAAATATGGGAGGAATGACAACTATGGAAATCAAAGGAGGTAAGAAATGTGGAAGCGGGCTTCCCTGGTGGCACAGTGGTTGAGAGCCCGCCTGCCAATGCAGGGGTCACGGGTTCGTGCCCCGGTCCGGGAGGATCCCACATGCCGCGGAGCGGCTGGGCCCGTGAGCCATGGCCGCTGAGCCTGCGCGTCCGGAGCCTGTGCTCCGCAACGGGAGAAGCCACAACAGTGAGAGGCCCGCGTACCGCAAAAAATAAAAAATAAAAAAAAAAAGAAATGTGGAAGCATTGGCACAGTTTTGAAAAGATGAATAAAGAATAGGCGCTTTACAAATAATGTTCCTTTTTCTTCCCATTTCCCAATTGCTCCCCAACAGTGAAAGACATCTGTCAAATTCCTCCATGTCTTCTCTTTCCCAAGCTAAAATTTCTTTCAATTGTTACTCACTTTTCAGTGTTTCCAGATCCTTTTTCATATTGGGATACCACAGACAGAGATCCCAGCTCTAGCTCCCTTTGGGAAGTGTTCTGGCTATTTCTCTGAGTCCCCAAAGAGCACCTGTGCTCTCAGTCTGATCAGCTGCCTTTCCTGGTCCAGCTCGCTCTGCTTGCGGCCCCTCTGCCTGCAGCTTGGCTGCCTGCGCCAGCCATTCTGTCGCTTTCAGTACCATTAGTGGTGCACCAGAGCTCAAGAAAATCACATTTCTGTGGCAAAGGGGGAAGACCACTCCTATTCCCATAGGATTTGGTTGATTATCTTTCATAAGTACCAAGGATGTGCTGCTTAGACCCCAAAGGCCCCAAAGTCTTGAAGATTTTATGAAACTGCTGTTTAGTTGTTTTACTCCCAATCCCTCTCCATAGGAATCAGGTATGAATTTGAAGGGGAGGGATTGCCTGAATCAGGAGCTACATTCAAGGGACAAAACTTAAGCCCACACCACTCCTTGCAACACTTAAGGCTTTGCAACTGGGCCAAGGTTAGCTGTCGGACTCTTTCTTTTGGTTCTGTTCTCTCAAGAGGTTCATTTGTCCATCAACCAGCCAGACAAACCCATGCCAATCTGACTTCCAGTGGTGAGCTCACATAGACTCAGCTTGGGGGCTCCTACAGAATTCCTCATAAAGCATGTACCCAGAGCTGAATACCATATTCCAGGCAGTGTGGATATGCAGCATAGAGAGGGAAGATCCCTTCTCCAGGGTGAAACACTACAGTTTTATAAAAGTTGCCTAAGATGGAATTACTTTTTAAAAAATCATCACACTGTTATTACCTGCTCTATAAAAAATAAAATTAAAAAATCATCACACTGTTTTTAATATCAACTGAACTTGCAGTTTGCAAAAAGATTGTTTTTAGGTTGCAGCTTACTTACATCTTCCACTAATCTCCTATTTGTATGGTTGATTCTTTGAACATAAATGGAGAGCTTTTAAGTTTATACCTATGAAATCTTAATGTATTGCATTAGGCCCATCACCCCAGCCTACTGAGCCTATCATCTTAGGTTACAGTTTGGTCTCTGTCAAATATCCTTTCATGTGGCAAAAACGTGACTAGGGTGATAGGTTTTTACTGAAAGATATAAGAAAAAGGCCTCTTGGACAACCAGACAAATGTTGATCATTTACGACACAGCAGTAACTCTCCTGGCTCAAAACATCTTCGGTAACCCGAGCAATCCAAATGCTAGTGACACTGTTTTGGAGGCCCCAGATCTGTCTTTGTTTCTCTCTCTCTGCTTTTTTATTCACTTTGCTTCTACTGCCCCCTTTGCTGCTGCTGATTTCTACTGCCTTTCCCCTATATCTTGGATTCAAAATGCCCTTAAAGTGAATCTGATGGGGTCTGATAGTCACCACACAATCTGTGGGGCAGATTTCTTATGAGGACCACTCACAGGCCACTGCTCTGTTGTGACTAGCTTAACAGAGGATTTTCGCTAGAATAGCAATTATTAGTCCACTCAGATGTGGCCGACACAATGAAGTCACTTGACAAAAATGTGTTCATTCAACAGATGTTAATTGGTCACTTATTGTGTGCCAACTGTTGTCATAGTGGCTGGTGGTATACACCAAGTCCCTGCTCTCAGGAAGCACTCATAAAAAGAAAGACAGTAATTTGACAAAAATTTAGTGGTAAGTGCCATTATATATATACATAGAAGAGGTAATGAGAGAGACTGGGCTGGGGGAAGGGATTAGAGAGAGTTGACAGGGAAGACCTCTTTGAAACGATAAAATTTAAGCTAAGACTTAAATGATGAGCAGTTACTCTTGTCAAAAATCTCTGTAAGCGTATTCTCACACATTCCAGAGAAGTCTAGCAAAGGTCTGAGTATGGGAATGAGGCTGGTGTCCAGGGACAGAAAGAAGGCCAGTGTGGTAGAACTATGGGGCGTAAGGGGAAGAGAGGCAGAAGATAAAATTGGAAAGGCAGGCAGAGGCCAGATCATTTAGGAGCCACTTAGGAGTTTTAAATACAGAATGTGTGTTGTGGGTGGGAAGCATGATCTGGTTTAAACAAGATGAGAATTTGGCACCATCAGAAGGTACCGCCTGGAGGTATCTTATTCAAGGTGTCCGGCCCTGGCAGGCACTTAGCATTTCATACGTTGTTCAGTCCACTCATCCAGAAATTCCTGTTCCTCCATCTTTCTGTCACTTATGACTTTAAAAAAAAATAAATTTAGGGGCTTCCCTGGTGGCGCAGTTGTTCAGAGTCTGCCTGCCGATGCAGGGGACACGGGTTCGTGCCCCAGTCCGGGAAGATCCCACATGCTGTGGAGCAGCTGGGCCCGTGAGCCATGGCCGTTGAGCCTGCGCGTCCGGAGCCTGTGCTCCGCAATGGGAGAGGCCACAACAGTGAGAGGCCCACATACCGCAAAAAAAATAAATAAATAAATAAATTTATTTATTTATTTTTGGCTGTGTTGGGTCTTCATTGCTGCGTGCGGGCTTCCTCTAGTTGCGGCGAGCGGGGGCTACACTCCTCGTTGCGGTGCGCGGGCTTCTCACTGCAGTGGCTTCTCTTGTTGTGGAGCATGGGCTCTAGGTGCGTGGGCTTCAGTAGTTGTGGCACATGGGCTCAGTAGTTGTGGCTCACGGGCTTAGTTGCTCTGTGGCGTGTGGGATCTTCCTGGACCAGGGCTCAAACCCGCGTCCCCTGCATTGGCAGGCGGATTCTTAACCACTGTGCCACCAGGGAAGTCCCCGCTTATGACTTTATAAGCGTGCTTTTCAATGTTCTCATCCAGGTTATGATATGAACATTGCTTAAGAGAGAGCATCTGAAGGTCGCAGCCATCAATGATAATGGAAAAATCCGAAACCAAGGTCCAGATCCCAGTACAGGAGAGTCAGCTGAATGACCAAGGGGATCGCTCAACTTTCCTCCCCATGCTCTCCCCCACCCCACTGAAAGAGTGAAAACCTGTCTGGAACTAAAAGATTAAAAAAAATCAGCTCAAACTGAAAAAGAAAAAAAGGTGGTAGGGGGGAAAAAGCAGCCCTGCTGCTGGGAGGATGAACACAGAGCCAGCTGCAGAGTTAACAGGAAGCACTGCTCCCCGCCAGTCCTATGGCAGCTGTAAAACGCCACATCCCTCCTCTTTGAATGGCTGCTTCTTTCCTTCCAAGGATGTCCCAACCCACATTATTTCCACATCTTACTGGGGATTCCTAATTGCTAAATAGCCGTCCATTCATGGCAGCGCCCACCCCCTGGTTTACTTCTTCTCTTAAACTCACAGCAGAAACAGCATCCAATACAGAGCTGTTCCTTGCTTCCCTTACACCCCCCCTCAGAATCCTTCGGAAGGAACCTAAGACTTACAGAATGCTTCCCTCCTCCCTCTCTTTAGGGCTCTCCCTCACCGCGCGGGGTCAGTAAACCTGGTTTTGTGGGACCACAGGTTTGTGCCTGGGGATCTTAATACCCTGATCACTCTGACCCCTCCCTGCTTCCTTTCCCCTAGTGACTCTGAAATATGGTCCTGGTGAGGTAGTCATTCAATTTTTAAACCGAGATACTAGAATTTGAAATTATAAATGATAAAGATGCACTCACCTCTCATCTGTGTGCTATTTGATTAGTGGAGTAGGCAGTGATATTGCTAGTTCTGCTACAGAAGAGTGGGTAGGGGACTGTGTCTCGACGTGCTCTCAGAAGCCCATGTCCTCCAATCCCACCAGGATTCCTGTTCCTATTGGCAATTTCCTTCAACATACACTCTTTTAAAAACTACTCTAGGGCTTCCCTGGTGGCGCAGTGGTTGAGAGTCCGCCTGCCGATGCAGGGGACACGGGTTCGTGCCCCGGTCTGGGAGGATCCCACATGCCGCGGAGCGGCTGGGCCCGTGAGCCATGGCCGCTGAGCCTGAGTGTCTGGAGCCTGTGCTCCGCAACGGGAGAGGCCACAATAGTGAGAGGCCCGCGTACCGCAAAAAAAAAAAAAAAAAAAAAAAAGAAACAGAATAACATTTCGAATAGAGAGGTTAATCATAAACTCAGCATGGGAACTTGATTTAAGGGGGACTCAGTTTCCTATATATGTATGTATTTATCTATATACATGTGCATACATATAGCATATGTTTTCCCAAAGAAATTTCCATTTATTTGCTGCAAATAAGTAAGTCATTTTATTTGTCATTCCCCTCATTTTATTTTCAAGGTAGAGAAAGGATTTCATGAATTATTCAAACTGTCTTTTTATGGCTGAGAAAGATCCTGCTATCTTAAAAGCAGCCTGATTTGAGACAATTAAAAACAGGCCTACTTTTTGTGTGACTTTTAAAGTTCTTGGTAGCTAATGTCTAGAAGCAAAAACTGTGTGTAGACATTGCAGCCTGATCCTTCCAGAAGGAAAATCCTAAATCACCAATTTCAAAAGCCTTAGCTTTGCTAATAAGGAACATTGAAATCTGCAGCCATTATGTTTTACTTTAAGCAGATTTCCTTACAATTCAAAAGTACAAAGAATCAATCTCAATGCCCTGAAGGCTCTTCAGGCTACTGCTCAGCTATTAATCATGGGAGAAAAAAAAAAAGCTATTTTCAACTTAATTGGTTGGAAGAAAACCTACAGATATAAAAAATGCAATTTACGGCCCACTAATGAACAGCTATTTAAGAAATGCTCACATTGAAAACATTATTTATATATATTATAAGAAGTGTATAAAGCAGAATACTGCTTAATTCACATAAAATCTTTCTGGTCTTATTTGCTTGCTCTGTTTTTTCAGTTCCTATCTGCTGCTTCAATGAGTGAAAAGAACCTCTAGGCAGAAGCCATTGAAATACTCTTTAAACTCTGTGAGTATTTTCATTATATATTGCTGGCTGAATCATAAACGCTGATGCTGGCAAAGTAGTCACAGTAGAACAAAGGGGATTTTTAGGTGCTTCATCTTCTCAATACCGCTTTATTACTATCGTCATAAAGCTTTGGACAATCAGTTACAGTTTGACCGCCTGTTTAGCCAGCTTTTGTTATATTTTGTTATAGCTCAAAAATCAGTTGAGAAACTCTCTCTCAAGGCTTAGAATGATAGAATTTCAGATTCAGAAGAGATCCTAAATCAGTGAAGCTCCTATCAGAAAACAGAATTCCATGCGAAGGGTTTAACTGAAGATATTTAATGGCAAGTTGATTTATAGGGATGTGGGCAAGGTTAAGGGATCCAAAAAGGGATGAGGAACTGAGGCGGGAGATAGATGGGCCCCAGGCTGAGCAGCTGGAGTTTGTCCCCTGAGGGCAGATACACCAAGATGAAGAGGAAGAGACGCTAAGCCCTGCCCAGATAAGAGACCACATATTTCTCATTCTCGTGGTCAAGGAGACATTCCCGACTACACATGCGCAGAAAGGCTCCTCAGAGGTCAAAAGGGAGGGGGCATCACCTCATAGGAAGGGATGTCAACCTACCCATAGATCTCTTTACTAGAATCCATCTTGGCTAAGAGATGTGCGCGCGCACACACACACGCACACACGCACACACACACACACGGAAGGATCCTGAGATAAACCAAATACTGACTCAGAACCAGGCAAAGCAAGATGATTGGCCAAAGGAAACCTGGAAGAAATGCCCCATAAAAGTGATTCAAACTACCACGAGGGCACGACTCTCTCTCTGAGCCTGCCCGTGTGTGCCCATTCCTCCTAATAAACACTTTACTTGTTTCACTACTTTCCGCCTTTGTGGGAACTCATTTCTACAAAGCCAAGGGGCCAGGGGCCTTGTCACTGGGCCCTGGTGGTCTAGTGGCTAAGACTCAGCACCCTCACTGCCGCAACCTGACTTCAGTCTCTGGCTGGGAACCGAAATCCTGCTTCAAGCCGCTGCAGGCCAAGCCACCCAAGATCAGAACCACCCAGGACTAACAGTGGGGTTGTTACTACCTTGACCGAAAAGGGCAAGGGCGGAAGACAGTGTCGTGAGTGCTGGGAGAGTTAGAACTGTGGAGGGAGGGGCCTGCAGCACTACCCAGAGGAAGACACAAGCGCTGCTGGGACTGACATGCTGGGGCAGGGGAGCAGCAGGAGGAAGGACCTCCATCTCCCGCTCTCCATCCCCGGCAGTGCCTCCTACTGGATGAACCCCAAGGGAAGCCAAAGGCGGGGAGCCTAGATGACGATGTCTGTAAGGCTCAGCTCCCGCTTGGGTACAGAGATCAGGGTAGAGAGCGACAGAATGGATGAAGGGGAGGAGAAGAGAATAACCCAGCAAACCCCTTAGAGGCCCGCAGGTCTAGTGATCCCCAGACATGTGCCGGCAGCAAAGCATGTGGAGATGAGCTTAGCCCTCACACAATAACTTGCGTCTAGCTAACTTTAACTGCACGCCCACCACATGCCAAGCCCTGCTAAAAGCAGGTAAATTTGGAGATGCCTAAAGCATCTCCACATTCAATTCAACAGAATCCTATATAATTGTATATTTACTATTACAATGTAAAATTGTACATTAAAAGACCGTTTAAAAATTCAAGACCTTTATGCAGTGCTATAGAATGATCTGAGATATGTTGTTTTAAAACACAGGAGCACAAGGTTGTATGTAATATGCTGCCATGTATATTTTCAAAAGGGAGAAAAAAGAATATAGAGTATAAATACGTATGTTTGCTTGTACAGTTGAACAACACAGGTTACTACACGACAATCAAAGATGCTGTGAGGGGTGGCAGGGAGTGCAGAAGACTGACTCTAGGTTATACTGGGGTTGTCAACTGCATGGAGGGTCGACGCCCCAACCCGGGTGTTGTTCAAGGGTCAACTGACTGTACTAGTCAGTCTCTCAAAGGAGTCATGAGGAAGTCGTAATGTCGATTGTCTCTATGGAAAGGAAATGGGTGGCCAAAAGAGAGGGTAAAAAGGCATATTGTTTACTTTCTTGAGCTTTCTGAATTTTAAACCATGTGAATATATTATCAATTTAAAAAAATAATGAAAAGTAAAACATTTTTAAGTTAACATAAAAAGGTAACTGCACAGGGCATATGGCACCCACAGGACGGATCTATAGGCTGGTCTGGGGGTGGGGATGGGGTCAGGCCAGGCCTCCTAGAGAACGTGATGCCTGAACTGAACACTGAAAGAAGGCAGAGACTGGCAGGAGGCGCTGAAGCAGCTGAGGTGGTTTAAGCAGGAGCACAGAGGAAACGTGGGAGAAGCTGTGCATGACTGAGCCAAAAGCTGCAGTGGCAAGTGACAGCAAGGGGGGCAGGAGAGCTGGCAGGGCCAGACCGTGGGAGCCTTGTGGACCCTGCTCTGAAGTTTGGAATTCATCCTGAAAACGAAGAGTCATTGCACCAACTTACACTCCCACCAACAATGCAGGAGGGTTCCCTTTTCTCCACACCCTCTCCAGCATTTATTGTTTGTAGACTTTTTAATGATGGCCATTCTGACCGGTGTGAGGCGATACCTCATTGTAGTTTTGATTTGCATTTCTCTAACAATGAGTGATGTTGAGCATCTTTTCGTGTGCCTACTGGCCAGCTGAATGTCTTCTTTGGAGAAATGTCTATTAAGGTCTTCTGCCCGTTTTTGGATTGGGTTGTTCGTTTTTTTGATATTGAGATGCATGAGCTGTTTGTATATTTTGGAGATTAATCCCTTGTCGGTCCCATCACTTGCAAATATTTTCTCCCATTCCATAACTTGACTTTTCTTTTTTTTTGTGGTACGCAGGCCTCTCACTGTTGTGGCCTCTCCCGTTGCGGAGCACAGGCTCCGGACGCGCAGGCTCAGCAGCCATGGCTCATGGGCCCAGCCGCTCCATGGCATGTGGGATCCTCCTGGACCGGGGCACGAACCCGTGTCCCCTGCATCGGTAGGCGGACTCTCAACCACTGTGCCACCAGAGAAGCCCTGTCTTTTCATTTTGTTTGTTGTTTCCTTTGCTGTGCAAAAGCTTGTAAGTTTGATTAGGTCCCATTTGTTTTTTTTTTTTTTTTTTTTTTTTGGCGGTACGCAGGCCTCTCACTGTTGTGGCCTCTCCCGTTGCGGAGCACAGGCTCCGGACCCGCAGGCTCAGTGGCCATGGCTCACGGGCCCAGCCGCTCCGCGGCATGTGGGATCTTCCCGGACGGGGGCACGAACCCGTGTCCCCTGCATCAGCAGGCAGACTCTCAACCACTGCGCCACCAGGGAAGCCCCCATTTGTTTTTTAAGTTAGTGCAGCCACTATGGAAAACAGTATGGAGGTTTCTCAGAAAACTAAAAATATAATTACCATATGATCCAGCAATCCCACTCCTGGGCATACACCTGGACAAAACTGTAATTCAAAAAGATACACGCACTCCTATGTTGATAGCAGTACTATTCACAATAGCCAAAACATGGAAACAACCTAAATGTCCATCGACAGATGGATAAAGAAGATGGGGTACATATCTACAATGGAATATTACTCAGCCATAAAAAAGAACGAAATAATGCCATTTGCAGCAACATGGATGGACCTAGAGATGATCATACTAAGTGAAGTCAGAGAGACAAAGATACCCTATGATATCCATATTTAGATATGGAATCTAAAACATGGCACAAATGAACCTATCTACAAAACAGAAACAGACTCACAGACATAGAAATCAGACTTGTGGTTGCCAAGGGGGAGGCAGGGATGGAGAGGGATGGACTGAGAGTTTGGGGTTGCAAACTATTACATTTAGAATGGATAAACAACAAGGTCCTACTGTATAGCATAGGGAACTATATCCAATCTCCTGTGATTAACCATAGTGGAAAAGAATGTAAAAAAAAAAAGAATGTATACATGTGTACACCTGAGTCGCATCGCTGTACAGCAGAGATTGGCACAGCACTGTAAATCAACTCTACTTCAATAAACAAAAAAAGAGTCATTGTAAACTCTGGGGTTAAGGATGGCTTTGAGGGAGGTGAAACTGCAGATACAGAAGCTATTGTTCCAGTCCTTGAAACACGGGTACACTTTATTCCATCAGGTGACCCTAGAACAACTAGGCCAGCAAGAAATCCAGAAACAAAATCATCTTGAATTACAAAGACGATGTGGCATATATATACAATGTACTATTACTCAGCCACAAAAAAGAATGAAATATGGCCATTTGCAGCAATATGGATGGACCTAGAGAATATCACACTAAGGGAAGTGAGTCAGATAAAGATAATCACTTACATATGATATCACTTATATGTGGAATCTAAAAAGTAACACAAATGAATCTGTATACAAAAGAGAAACAGACTCACAGACATAGAAAACAAACTTATGGTTACCAAAGGGGAAAGGGATGGGGAAGGGATAATTAGGAGTTTAGGATTAACAGACACACACTGCTATATATAAAGCAGATGAACAACAAGGATTTACTATATAGGACAGGGACCTATATTCAATATCTTGTAATAACCTATAATGGAAAAGAATCTGAAATATATATACATAACTGAATCACTTTGCTGTACACCTGAAACCAACACAATACTGTAAATCAACTGTACTTTAATTTTAAAAAATCATCTCCAATCAATTTCCCTTTTTAGTCATGGTGAGATCAATGTTTAACACTTTATAGGTGTTCAATACAGTATCACATATTGACTAATGGTAGTTTATAAGACTAACAGTATTTTAAGATTTATATCTAGTTTTGACATTAACTCAAAGTTCACGTATTTAAACTTTTGCTTATATTTGGTCCAAGATAATTTAGTAAGTTAGTAGGTTGAGAGAGAAGGAAAACCTAGGAGGAGGAAAGCATGGGTTTTAGAGCCAGAAAGCCCTAGATTAGGTTCCCAGCTCAGACTTTGATTCATTTTGTGCCTTGGCAAGTGGCCTAATCCCCTTGAACCTCAGTTTTCTCATCTCTCTAATGTGAATAAAGAAACACCACCACTTGCCATTCTATTTTCTCCCCCCCACCCTCCTCCTCATGAGGCAAGAATGTTAATTAATGAAGCCTAGTTTTCTAAGTGCTTCCACTTAGAAACACATAAAGGAGCAGCACAGAACTTCCAAGGCCTGGTCTAAGGTACAATGTATGCATTACCTCCACTGCCAGCTACACTCATCTTGAAGACAGACACCACAGACATTCATTCATCTATTCAACAACTTATGAGCTCCTCCATGGTACTGGACGTGGTGCTGTTGGGGATGGAGAGGTGGGTGAAACAGGCATGGTCCCCACCCTCACAGAGATCATGGCTAACAGGGAAGCAGGTGAAATTAATCAACCCACAAACAAATATAAAATCGCTACTTGTGAAAAGTGCAGGGAAGGAAAAGAGGATGTACGTGAGACAGTTACGAATGTCATTTCTATTGCGAGCATCTTGGGGCAAGTTCTCTAGAAGTAGAGCCTGAAGTGGGGACACTTGTGCAAGTGATTCATTCAGAGAGTGCTCTCTGGAGAGGCCTCTAAGGGACTGACAGCCGCAGAGTGAGGACGGGGGGAGAATCTGGGTAAAGACGGTTTCAGGAGAACTCTAGCCTCAGCCTGATCCTACCAGGAGCTCTGAAGCTTCCCTTCAGGACCAAATTTGTCTCAGAGGCAAGAGGATTGAGCTGTTTTACCCCCATATCACTTAATAATTGGTTAAGGCCGCCCTCTTCGGGGAGAATAACCTCCTAGGCATCTTTCAGCCAGGCAGTTCCCATCAGCCAAAGGCAATTCTCTATAGAAAGGTGCAGGTGTGAGCAGTTAGCAGCAGCCACACCTGTAGGGGCTAAGGAACGTTCACTACCTGGGTACAGGTGATGATGCGGGGCTTCAATAGCATCTGCTACAGAGCGTCTGGGGAGGCTTCTCTAAAGAAGTGAGTTTTGAGCTAAGACTTGAAGGATGAGTGAGAATTAGCCAAAAAAGTGTATTCCAGCCTCAAGAGATGACATGTGCCTAATGAAAAACAAAAAGATCAGCAGGGCTGGAGAATTGTGCTGTAGAGGAAAGTGGATCAAGATTACTTTGGGGAGAACCCGAGTCATTTTGGATTTTATCCTAAGAACAATGAAAAACCATTGAAAGGCTTTAAGTGGGGAAGAGACATAGTCCTCCCCCCCCAGTGTTTTCATAGCTCCTTGGACTGGTCAGGAAAGAGTGAGAAGAGGGAAAGGGAAGTTGTTGGGAAACTAGATAGGAGGCTGGTTTCTACTCATCTGGGCTATGAGGGATGGTGGTTTCGACTAGGGTGGAATGGGGACTGAAAGGAAAAAATGGACTCAGGATATATTTTGAACGTAGAACCAACAGAATTTGGTAATGAATTGTCTGCAATGGGGAAAGTTTTATATCTCGATGGAGGATCAAAATAAGAATTTATAGTTATACTATTTCCCCTCTTTTGTCTATAGTATGCAAAACACAGGCTCAGAGCCTGGTGTTAAGGGGTGTTTTTTCCCCTGCCTTCCCCTGTTAGCTGATAGGGCATACTGAAAGAGACTGACAATAAAGCAAGGTAACGAAATAGCCACTCTGCAACAGCTAACCAAACATCTAGGGATTAAATTGTGTATGAGCTTTCTACAGCAGCACAAGTTGACACATATTTAGGGGCGTATAACAACACCTATCTATGACCTCACAGGGTCCATGGGTTACGAGGCCGAGCATGGCTTACCTGTGTTCTCTGCTCCAGGGTCTCACAAGACTACAATCTTGCCAGTCAGAGCTGGGGTCTCATCTGGGGCTTGGGGTCCTCTTCCAAGTACACACGGTTGTTGGAAGAATTCATTTCCTTGCGGCTGTAGAACTGCCGACATCTTACTCCTTCAAGACCAGCAGAGGAATGGCTTGCCGCTATACCCTTTTAAAGGGCTCACCTGATAAGGTGAAGTCCCCCCAGGGCTAATTAACTTAAACTCACCTGATTAGGTGCTTTAATTCCATCTGAAAAAATCCCTTCACCTTTTCCATATAATGTAACCTAATTACAGGAATGAGATTCCACAGGGAGGGGATTATATAAGGGCATGGGTCACTGGGGGTCATCTTAGAATTCTGCCCACTGCACGCTGAAACTAAAAAGACATCAATAAAAAAGAGTTTGATGCCAGTTTATGGATTTGGTAGGAATTTAAAAAAATACCTTTATCATTAAATTCTACTTCAGGAGTAGCAATCTCTATACACATTTGGTGAAATCAGCCAGGGTTAAGAAGAGAGGGATGCACACAGGAGATCCAGGTAGATAGATAACCAACTGATGTGACTAGCTTCTCTCCCTGGAAATCTAAAGTACTGAATTGGCAGATCATCATTCCTATAGTTTCTGAATTGCCTATTCTTTTCTCAGATATGAGATAACTGAGCAAATGTTGAAAACAAGTTCAATTCTTACTTCTATAAGAATCTTACACCCATGTCTGAAGAATAGCATCTTGTGACTCAGGTGATTTCATACTCTTGCAAATTTGTTTTGAGACCTTTATAGAAGCTTTCCACACATTAAATTAGATCCTAGACTTTGTCTTCTTCATCCCCTCTCTACCAAGCCTGTTGGAGTCTTCTCGTGAAGATTTAGCAAGTTTAAGTCTACCCTAAAGGTAACCACTGGAGTCACTTAGAGCAGAATATTTGTCTAGAAGGCACTGTAGGTCTTCACTACAGGAAAGGCAGTCTCTAGGAAGGTTTGTGGAGTGAATAGAGCCCAGGGGCAGAAACTTTCGGTACATATCAATCCAGTGGGAGTCAAGGAGCACTGAGTGGATAATCGATGGAGAAGAACAAGATGAAGAGGCAATTCATGATTTAAGAGTCCCAGAAAGACCACTGGGTGTGCAAAGATCATCGCACTTTGGGGTCATCTAGACCAGGAGGAAATGAAGGTGAGGAAGACAGAAAGTCAAATTTTGCTAGCATCATAAATGCTGGACTTAGTCTCCTATAGAAGAGACATGGTGGCCTGAATGGAGGTAAGTGGGAGTTCAGATTGTTCAGAAATTACTTTTCTTCTACTATACTTGATCACAATTGATTCCTAGCTAATAAACACAAACCAGAAGTTTGAGGAATGTGACGTTGTCTGTATAAAGTGCCCAACGTTTTCCTTTGCCTCTGCCCTCAAGGATAAACCAGGTAACCTATAATATTATACACACAGGCATTCACTCAAACTCAGAAGCATTCAAAACATAGAAAGTGCATAAGAAGGACTTTGACAATAGTTATGTGGGGGCCATGAGCTACATTCCCAGGGATTGATTGTGGCCTCTGTTCCCATGGTGATTATACATTCAACTCTGGACTTCCTTCCCACTCAGTGTAACCTCCATTAAGAAGCAAGAAACAAAAGGAAATAAGGCCAAAGCACTTCAATGAGTTCAGACTGGGCACAAAGACTGCCAGCGCCACAGCCAGACTCAGGGAGCTGCTCAAACTGCCACGTTACACATCGCATAGCACACCAATCGCTCCTTCCTCATTAGGCGGCCATTGTAGAAAAGGTTGGATCAGGAAAGCTTTAGGAAACATGCAAAGATTTTTTGCTCCAGTTCATTTGCAGTTCCCTTTATTACCTTATTAGTTATGCCCAGATGAACAATTCTAAATTTCCTTTCCTATGTCAATTTGTAAGAACCTCTGTGACTAATACATCTCTGTGTGTGTGCGTTTGAGTGTGTGACTGTGATAACCCTTTTATGGGTTATGCTTTTGATATCAAGTCTAAAAATTTTTCACCTAGCCCTACATCCCAAAGATTTTATGTTGTGTGTTTTTCTAAAATTTTATAGTTTTATGTTTAAGTCTATGATTCATTTTGAGTTAATTTTTGTATCAGGTGTGAGGTTTAGGCTGAGGTTCATTGAGCGGCAGGGGGCAGGGGACTCTAGGAATATCCAATTTCTCCAGTACCATTTGTGGGAAAAGGTATCCTTCAACCATTGCCTTACTTTTGCATCTTTGCCAAAAATTAGTTGGGCAGATGCGTGTGGGCCTATTTCTGGTTTGAGATAATCACAAAAGATGCAGATGAAAATGACGAAGCTTCAAGAGCCTAGAGAGATGCTAATAAATGTGGAAGACAGATAAAGTATTGTAATTCAGCATAAAGATAACTGTTATCCCCAGTAAAGAATCCACTGAGTGGAATGTCAGATGATGTAAAAAGAGAATTTTCCTAAATGAAGGAAGAAGTGAATCTGCAGATTGAAAGAATATATCATGTTCCCTGAAATTATGACAAAAATCACTGAACACTCGGGAATTCCCTTGCAGCCCGGTGGTTAGGACTCCGTGCTTTCACTGCGGAGGTCTCAGGTTCAATCCTTGGTCAGGGGAACTAAGATCCCGCAAGCCGTGTGGCATGCCCACCACCCACCAAAAAAATCACTGAACACAAAGCTACACAATATTAATATATATCCTTAGTTAAGTTATTAGACTTCAAGAATAAAATAATTTTTTAGGTTTTCAAACAGACAAAGCAAGCCATATTTAAAAGTGGTAAAAAAAAGATATGGTTAGCCTCAGACTTCTCCAAAGCAACATTCAATTCAAGAAAATAATAGTGCTATGGGTTTTTTTTGTTTTTTTGCGGTACGCGGGCCTCTCACTGCTGTGGCCTCTCCCATTGCAGAGCACAGGCTCAGGACACGCAGGCTCAACGGCCATGGCTCACGGGCCTAGCCGCTCCGTGGCATGTGGGATCTTCCCAGACCAGGGCACGAACCCGTGTCCCCTGCATCGGCAGGCGGACTCTCAACCGCTGCGCCACCAGGGAAGCCCTGTTCTTCATTTTTGAAGGATCATTTTACTAGATATAGAATTCTTGACTGACAGTCTTTTCCTTTCAGGACTTCGAATATGTTATCTCAGTACCTTTTGTCCTCCATGGTTTCTGATGAAAAATGAGCTATTAACCTTATTGGATCAAGTGTATGTGACAAATTGCTTTTCTCTTGCTGCTTTTAAGATTTTCTCTTTCTGTAGTTTTATTATTATGATGTCTTGGTGTGGATCTCTTTGAGTTTATTCTACTTGGAATTTGTTCAGATGTTTAGACATGGAGATTTGTGTTTTTCATCAAATTTGGGTGTTTTGGATCATTATCTCTTTAAAGATTCTTTCTCTCCCTAGCTCTCTGTCCTTTCCTTCTGGAACTCCCATTATGTGTATGTTGGGATGCTTGAAGGTATCCCAAAGGATTCTGAGGCTCTGTTCATTTTCCTTCATTCTTTTTTCTTTTAAACCCACAGACTGTTAATCTCAGTTGATTTATTGTCACATTTTCTGGTTCTTTCTTCTACCTGTTCATATCTGCTGTTGAGCCCTTTTAGTGAATTTTTCACTTCATTTATTGTACTTTTTTTTTTTTTTTTTTTTTTTTTTTTTTTGCGGTACGTGGGCCTTTCACTGTTGTGGCCTCTCCCTTTGTGGAGCACAGGCTCCAGATGTGCAGGCTCAGCGGCCATGTCTCATGGGCCTAGCCGCTCTGTGGCATGTGGGATCCTCCCGGACCGGGGCACGAACCCGTGTCCCCTGCATCGGCAGGCGGACTCTCAACCACTGTGCCACCAGGGAAGCCCCTATTGTACTTTTTAATTCCAGGATTTTGATCTAAAAATAATTACTATCTCTTTATTGATATCTTGTATTTGATGAGACATAATTCTCATACCTTCCTTTAGTTTTTTAGACATTGTTTCCTTTAGTTTTGTGAACATTTTAAAAACAGCTTATTTTAAAAAGTTTTTGTCTTTTAAGTCCAATGTCTTGGCTTCCTCAAGAACATTTTCTATTGATTTTTTTTCCTGTGCATGACCATATTTTCTTAGTTCTTTGAATGTCTTGTAATTTTTTTGTTAAGAACTGGACATTTAAAATAATATAATATGTCAATTCTGAATATCAGATTCCACCCCCTCCCAGACTTTGTTGTTGCTGTTTGCTTTTGTTTGTTTAGTGACTTTTCTAAGTAAATTCCTTAAAGTCATGTGTTACCACTGAAGTCTCTGCTCAACTAGCTTAATGTCAGCTAATGATTATACAGATACTTCGATAAATGCCTAGAACCAATGAACTTCTCAGTTGTTTTTGAGGAGCTCTGTGTATGGTATACCTTCAACACTTAGCCAGACAGTTGACAACTGTGCCTTAGCCTTCACTTCCTGCTTTCACAGACCCTCAAAGTCAGTGCCATGGGAGGGTTTAGGGCCTTCTCCGGTCTTTCCTGGGCATGTGTACAGCCCTGGGTATGCACACAGCCCTATACATGTGCATGGCCTTCCAGATTCCCAGGAATATATCTGGGCTTCTCAAAGTCTCTATAGGTATACCTCAGATATATTACAGGTTCCGTTCCAGACCACCACAATAAAGTGAATATTATTGCAATAAAGTGAATCGCATGAATTCTTCAGTTTCTCACTGCATATAAAAGTTACATTTATACTATACTATAGTCTATTGAGTGGGCAGTAGAATTATGTCTAATAAAACAATATACAGACCTTAATTTAAAAGTTATCTCTTGCTAAAAATTGGTACCCATCATGTTGCCCTTAGTAACATTCAAGATCACTGACATCACAGATCATCATAACAAATAAAATAATAATGAAAAAAGTTTGGAATATTGTCAGAATTACCAAAATGTGACACAGAGACACAGAGTGAGCAAATGCTGTTGGGAAAATGGTTCTAATAGGGTTGCCACAAAACTTCAATTTGTAAAAGACAGAATATCTGTGAAGCACAAAAAAGCAAAGCGCAATAAAACGAGGTATCCTGTATAGACAGCTCAGGCCCTAGCTTTTCCTTTTAAGCTTCCTGGTTTGCCTATTGTTTGCTCTTACTGTTATTTACTACCTCCAGGCAGCCACCCAAAGTTAGATAACTGCCTCCAAATCTTTTTGACAAACATCCCCAGAAAAAGCCTTTTTGCTTTGAGTCAGGTCAAATAAAGGCAAACTTGCAAGTGAGATCATCCAGGGAAGCATGAGACAGGTCAAATAATTTCAATTCTCTGGATTTGAGGCCTTGAAGGAACTCCAGCCCAATTTTGCCCCCTCTGGTGGCTGCCAGGCTGCTGATTTTCATCTTGGTTGTGGGATCCTGGTTTTCAAGGCTACCATGGAGTTAGGAGGAAGGGGTTAAGGATAGAGTTAAACACTATAAGTTTAAACACTATAAAGCACTATAAAGCTCCCTTTGCTTATTGCAATTTAGGTGTTTTTATTGGTGTGGGGGAAGAGCTCCCCAGATTACTTCAAGACTTGTTTAACTTCCAGAGTTTTGAAAATGTTGATTCTGGCCATTTTTATTTTGGCCACGCCACATGGTACGTGGGATCTTCATTCCCTGACCAGGGATGGAACCCATGCCCCTTGCAGTGGAAGCATGGAGTCTTAACCACTGGAACGCCAGGGAAGTCCCAGATTCTGGCCATTTTTTTTTTAATTTTTTTAATTTTTATTTTTTGCGGTATACGGGCCTCTCACTGTTGTGGCCTCTCCCGTTGCAGAGCACAGGCTCCGGACACACAGGCCCAGGGGCCATGGCTCACGGGCCCAGCTGCTCCGCGGCATGTGGGATCTTCCCAGACCGGGTCACGAACCCGTGTCCCCTGCATCGGCAGGCGGACTCTCAACCACTGCGCCACCAGGGAAGCCCCCTGGCCATTTTTAAAACCAGTTTTCTCATTTATTTTATGAAAAGCAGGGAGGATTTTCAGAGGTTTTATTCTGTCATTTTCTCTGACGTCTTAAACTAAGTTTGAATTAAGATGTGCTAAAATTTCCCAGGTGCTTCCTGCGATTATACCTAAATATTTTTGTATATATGTATGATGTTTGTATTTTTTTATTAATGTTAAAACACATGTGTTTTAGAAACATGAAGGGATAACCTTGGTTGTCCTTATTATATAATAGGTCCTGTGGGCTGAACCTGTGGTTCATAGCAGAAGGGAGATGTGGAGAGAGATGACTCTGGAAAGATAAGTAGGAGTCAGCTCATGGAGGGACCTATCTTCCATACTAAGGAGGCTTCACTCAATCCTGACCAAGGGAAATTACTGGGGGGTTCTTCATAATGGTACTATCATACTAAAAGTTGCATTCTAAAAAGATCCCTTGGGCTTCCCTGGTGGCGCAGTGGTTGGGAGTCCACCTGCCGATGCAGGGGACACGGGTTCGTGCCCCGGTCCGGGAAGATCCCACATGCCGCGGGGCGGCTGGGCCCGTGAGCCATGGCCGCTAAGCCTGCGCGTCCGGAGCCTGTGCTCCGCAACGGGAGAGGCCACAGCAGTGAGAGGCCCGCGTACTGCTAAAAAAAGAAAAGATCCCTTGGGCCAAAAACTATAGATTCAAGTAGATTCAAGTAGATTCAAAAGGCAGGAAAGGGGTGTATCAATTGGATGTTGCGAGTGGGGGAAAAGGGAGGAGCTGAGGATGAACCTGGGTTTCTGGTTTGGGTGTCTCTGCTGAACAGAGGTAACATTGGCTGTTTTGCATTGAATGTACAGGAATAGACTCCTGGGCAAGACAGTGAAGCGCATTTTGGACAAGTTGATATTGAGGGTCCAATGGGATACTCAAGTGTAGTTGTCTAGTCACTGAGTGGTTAAGGGGGCCTGGAGCTCAAGAGAGGCCTGGTTGGGTAGACAGGAAAGGCCTCAGGTGAAAGTGGAAACCATCAGGGAAAGTGTGCGGTAGAAGAGGCCCAGGCCCAGGTCCAGAACCCTGGGGAACAGCAACTTTCAGGGCAAAATGGTGTGGTGCTGAAGTGCAAAGGCTTTGGAGCCCCACAGCCTGTTATTAGTGTCCTGACCTCAGGGAAGTTATTTACCCCAGTTTCTGCACCTGTAAAATGAGCATACTGAATAGCACAGTTAGAACAGTGCTTGCGATGTTTCGTTTCACTGACATCTGTGGATAAAGAGCTGCCCAAGGAGGTGAAGAAGAAGGAACTAGAAGGAGGAGGAGGAGCTCTGAAGGTGCAATGAGGAAAGACAGCTTCACAGAGGTTTACCTTGTCGAATTCAGCCAAGAGGACTGTACCAGAAGGTCTATAAAGTGTCCATCTTTCAGCAGTTAGTGGCTTCCCCAAGAGCAATTTCTATGGAATGGAATGAGCGCGACTGTAAAGTGTTGAAAAGTGAGTAGCGGTCAACACTGATACTTTCTTGCCTCCCCTCACCGCGCCTCTCTCTCTCCCACTAGAGGCTTCCTTTAAGGACAGTGAGTTATGGATCATAGTCCCCTTTTTCCAATCAATTTCGGCCACCAATGGGATAATACGTTGTACCAGGTTACCTTTCATTCTTCTACTTTTGTGCCTTGCACGTCGTAGGCGATTGAAGTGACTGCTTATACAGGGGCTTCTACAGACTCCTTAATTCGCGTTATTAGACGGCTCGCACCACGTCCAGGTCCATTCCTTCCACGACTGCTTAGAGGAGTGTCATTCCCATCACGGTCACTTGGTGGGGCCCGCCCTCCCGTCTGGGACCTCAGGTCACGACCCCGGAAGCACATCCTTCGCACAGGCCCGAGGGAAGATGATGATGGCGGCGGCGGCGGCGGCCCGAGCGGTGGTGTTTCCCGCGGTGCGGCGGAGGCTCTGCGGTTTCACCGAGAGGCTCCTGGCCGGAGGTGCTGCCGGACGGGTGAGCTTCCCTCCACTTGTTTGGGTGCCGCCGGGACCAGACTAGGCCGGGCCTCTCCCGCAGAACTCCGCGCGGCGAGCCTGAGTCTCGGGCGCCCGGCCGGGTCTCGGGCGCCCGGCCGGGCCGCGGGCGTCGGATCCACATCCCCGCCCCGCAACGGCGGGTCGGGCCTTCCCAGCCGGGAGCCGTGGGGCATCAGGCGGCCGGGGACGCTTATCTCCCGCCGGCGCTGGGCTGGCTTTGGTCCCCCGCAGCGCGTGACCCGCCAGTGACGTGGGGCATGACCCTGGCTTACCGGCCCCCTGCCCTAGTCACTTGGGAGTCATTATAAAGAGTGCGTGGTGATCACTAAAATCGCAGTGGTTGCCATTGGGGGAAATTAAAAAGTGAGGACCCCACCCCGCCCGCCCCGAGTTCTGTGTTTTCTTAAAAGCGAGCGTCATCATCAGCTCTGCTTGCTGTGAACCAAGGGGTAGCTAAAGGAAAAGTGTGTCTGTATATGTATATTCCTCGTGCGAGACTAGCTTTGTCTAGAGGAAAAGAAAAGCTGGGGACAGGCGAATAGTCCGTAGCCAACAAGTCAGTCAGCCAGAGTGTATCGTGAGCACCTGCGCTTCTTCCTGCCTTCTCGTTTTCTGCCTTTTTCAAGACTTTGCTTTTCTTAAACGGTGGACACCTTAAGCATGTCTCCGTTGTGTATAGGTATTTTTATATTCTTCGCTCCCTTTCTTGGTTCCCCCACTCACCCATCCCTGCTTGTGCCCTCTATGGTGAATATTAAACATTTCTAGGAGAAGTATTGAAATAAAAGTAGTTTCTTTCAGGATAATTATACTAACTGTTCATTTGCCTTAAGGAAAGGGCATATGTAGACATGTTGCTGGCTTTAGGAAAGTGGTTGGTTGAGGAATGGTCTCAACATAGGCCAGCCAAGGGGTGGGTCTCAGTGGAATAAAAGTTAAGGAGGAAGGAGTACTTTATAGAGTCTCTTTGGGATAGATTTGGTTTTCTAATCAACATTTCATATTAGAACAGTGATAGGTTTTGCTTCTTCCCTCCACCCCCAACCAGTCACTATATTTTGGAGGAAACAGATTGAGAAGTACACAGGCTGCTACACAAGTTGTTCTGAATGTCCCTGAAACGCGCGTAACCTGTTTGGAGAATGGACTCAGAGTGGCCTCTGAAGACTCTGGGCTCTCAACATGCACAGTAAGTGATTTAGTTTGACCCCTCATCAGGCGAGAGAGCAAACTGTTGATTTTAATTTAAGCTTTTCAGTTGGTTGGCAGGTGGTTGAAAGTAGCAGCAATTATTTTGCCTTGACAAGTGACTGTCACTTGTGAATCTCTTCCTGTGATACTTCCATACCACACAAGTGTCTGCATCTGGTTCTTGTAGCCTGTTGTGTCATGTAGTGTTGATAATAATGAGAGAGATATATTTGCTGGACTACTCTGTGCCAAATGTTTTTACATATATTATTTGATCTTTAAAATAGTTCCTTGTAGCAGGGATCATCATCCATTTTACAGTTGAAAAACGAGATCAGAGAAGTTAAGTGGTTTTGTCCAGGGTCACACAGCTAATACATGACAGAACCAGAATTCGAACCTCGATTTTCTGACAGTCTCTGATGTTCTTTATACTATACTTGTTAATTGACTGTAGTAACACATTGGGCTAAGAATCTGGGTCCTCAGTAAAGCCGGCAAATAGGTATTTGTGGCACCCAGCAGTAGCCTGATGACCAAAATTTTTAAATCTCATAGTTCATAGGGCTGTACTGTCAATCCAGTCAAGAAGACTTTAATGTTAAGGCTGGAAAACATTAGTCAGAAAAAAGAAGAAGACTGCCCCCTACCCCTATCCCATCCCCTCAAAAGAGAGAAGACGATGTCTTATTTAATTCTTACTTGATTGCATTAAGGTTGGGCTCTGGATTGATGCTGGAAGTAGATATGAAAATGAGAAGAATAATGGAACAGCTCACTTTCTGGAGCATATGGCTTTCAAGGCAAGTTGTAAGACTTTTTTTTAATGCATTTTCTTCAAGAGGCAGTAAACACAAAATCTCATTCTCAGGTAAGGAGAACTATAATAGAATAGCATGTTTTACTTTTATTTTTAAAATCTTTTTTTCAGGATAATTACCTGAAATAATTACTGATAATTGCTCTGTAGAGCGAAACAAGGATTTTCTCTTGGGATGTAAGGGTCATCTGAAAGTATGCCACTATTTCTGAAGCCTGATGTACTTTAGAAACCAAATTTGGTCCTTAGATAGGCTTATGTCCTCATATTCATTGTCTGAAGTGTTTAGAACAGATGAGGGATAAAGGAAGAGGTCATATTTTTTTTTTCTTCTTTTATTTCAGGGCACCAAAAAGAGATCCCAGTTAGATCTGGAACTTGAGATTGAAAACATGGGTGCTCATCTCAATGCCTATACCTCCAGAGAGCAGACTGTATATTATGCCAAAGCATTCTCTAAAGATTTGCCAAGAGGTATTGTTATTATTTATACTGCAGATGTGTAATTTCCACAGGAATTCAGAAATAATTTAGTGCTGTTTACATGTTTGTTGAGAAAGAAAATGAAAAAAATGAACCAAACTTTGGGTGAGGGGGCACCTGTTTTTATTTTTTCCTCCAAATATGAGAAACGATAAAAATACTTGTAGGCTGCAGGACTTGTGCAAACCAGGCCCTAACACTTGATTCACATATTACTTCCTCCAGAGCCATACCTGTGTAGTGAACCATTTTTAATTGTTTTATTATTTGTTTACTTTTACTGCCTACTTTTTGTTTTTTCTCTATCCTGTTATCTGAATATTTTATTTCTACAAGTCAGAACAGATTTTCTATCTACTGACTGCTGGGCTTTGTTTTTTTTTGCGGTACGCAGGCCTCTCACTGTTGTGGCCTCTCCCGTTGCGAAGCACAGGCTCTGGACGCACAGGCCCAGCGGCCATGGCTCACAGGCCCAGCCGCTCTGCGGCATGTGGGATCTTCCCGGACCGGGGCACGAGCTCGCGTCCCCTGCATCAGCAGGCGGACTCTCAACCACTGCGCCACCAGGGAAGCCCTGGGCTTTGTTTTTGAACAAAACTTGCTTGCTTCTTTATTGCATTTGCACATTCTGGTTCCTCATCCTGGAGTGCACTTCTTTCTTACTGTCCTTTCCATTAATTTTTTTCAAAATTCAATTTATTTAAGCTAAAAAAAAAAAACAACCAATACAGATCACTGATCCCCCACCCCCCGCCCCAGCAATGATCAGTCTGTTCTCTGTATCTATGAGCTTGGGTGTTTTTTTGTTTTCGACTTTTTTTCCCCACATATAAGAGAGATCATATGATATTTGTTATTTCTCTGACTTTTTCGCTTAGCATAATGCCATTGAAGTTCATCCATGCCATTGCAAATGGCAAGATTTCATTCTTTTTTATGGTTGAGTAATAATACTCCTCTCTTTGTATGTGTGTATTTGTGTATCACAACTTCTTTATCCATTCATTCATTGATGAACACCTAGGTTGTTTCCATATCTTGGCTGTTGTACATAACGCAGTGAACACAGAGGTAGGTCTTTTCAAGTTAGTGTTTTTGTTTTCTTTGGATAAATATGCAGAAGTGGAATTGCTGGATTGTATGGTAGTTCTATTTTTAATTTTTTAAAGAAATGCCATATTGTTTTCTATCGTAGCTGCACCAGTTTACATTCCCACCAACAGTGTACAAGGGTTTCCTTTTCTCCACATCCTTGCTAACCCTTGTCTCTAGTCTTTTTGATAGTAGCCATTCTAACAGTTATGGGGTGATATCTCACTGTCGTTTTGATTTGCACTTTCCTGATGATTAATGATGTTGAGAATCTTTTCATGTACTCGTTGGCCATCTGTGTGTCTTCTTTGGAAAAATGTTTATTTAGATCTTCTGCCCATCTTTTAATCTGATTGTTTGTTTTCTTTCTGTTGGTTTCTATGAGTTCTTCATATATTTTGGATATTCGCTCCTTATCAGATATATGATTTGCAAATATCGTCTTCCATTCAGGAGGTTGCATTTTCATTTTGTTGATGTGCAGAAGCTTTTTAGTTTGTTGTAGTTGTACTTGTTTGTTTTTGCTTTTGATGTCAGGTTCAAAAAATCATCACCAAGACTTACGTCAAGGAGCTGACTACTTCCTCAGATTTCTTCTAGCAGTTTTATGGTTTCAGGCCTTCTGTTCAAGCCTTCAATTAATTTTGAGTTAATTTTTGTGTATAATAGGTATCCAGTTTCATTCTTTTCCATGTGGCCGATTTTCCCAACACCATTTATTGAAGAGACTATCCTTCCTTTGTTGTATATTTTTGGATCTTTGTTGTAAATTAATTGATCATATATGCTTGGGTTTATTCTGGGCTCTCTGTTGTGTTCCACTGATTCAGTACCTGGTTTTATGTACCATACTGTTTTGATTACTATTCTTTGTAATGTTTGAAATCAGGGAGCATGATGCTTTCAGCTTTGTTCTTCTTTCTCAAGATTGCTTTGGCTATTTGGGGTCTTTTGTGGTTCCATACAAATTTTAGGATTGTTCATTATATTTCTGTGAAAAATGCCATTGGAATTTTTTTTTTTTTTTTTTTTTTTTGTGGTACGCGGGCCTCTCACTGCTGTGGCCTCTCCCGTTGTGGAGCACAGGCTCCGGACGCGCAGGCCCAGCGGCCATGGCTCACGGGCCCAGGCGCTCCGCGGCATGTGGGATCTTCCCGGACCGGGGCACGAACCCGCGTCCCCTGCATCGGCAGGAGGACTCTCAACCACTGCGCCACCAGGGAAGCCCCACCATTGGAATTTTGATAGGGATTGCACTGAGTCTGTATATTGCTTTTGGTAGCTTGGACATTTTAAGAACATTAATTCTTCTGATCCATGAGCATGGACTATCTTTCCATTTCCTGTGTTGTCTTCAGTTTATTTCATTGATGTCTTGTAGTTTTCCTCGATTAAATTTATTCCTAAGTATTTTATTCCTTTTGATGCAATTGTAAATGGGATTACTTCTTATTTTCTTTTTCTTATAGTTCATTATTAGTGTATAGGAACACAACAGATTTTTGCTTATTGACTTTGTATCCTGCAACTTCACTGAATTCGTTCATTAGTCCTAACAGTTTTTTTGATGGAGTCTTTGATGTTTTTTATATGTAATATGTCGTCTGCAAAGAGTGATAGTTTTACTTCTTCCTTTCCAATTTGGATGCCTTTGATTTATTTTTCTTGCCTAATTGCTCTGACTAGGAGCAATTTTTTTTATTCCTTTTTTGTTACAAAAACTCTGAAGCAGAATAAGCAAGTGTTCACTTAAACGATTATTGATGATTGTTTTCATAGCAATAAAATAAAATATTTTATTTTTATTTTGTAGAAGTAAAATAATTATTCTGACAGCATAGATACTTTTTTTGTAGTTACCATGTTGTAGAGTGTTTTGGATATCTTAAGGGAAAGTTATTACACAAAACATTTTCCCAATGGGAGAATTAACCAAAAAGTGTAGCAGTTTTAGTGCTAATTGGTGAGACTATTAATCTTTAAGGTCCTTGTATAGTTGTAGCTAATTTCATTACTTTGAAATTTTGGATTCCTAATAGGCTTTCATTAATAATGTTTGAATGCCACTTTACACAAGTACCTTTGTACATATGTAATTTGTGTATATATCATCTCATTTGATCAGCATAGTAATCAGATAAGTGTCTCCACTGTGCAGTTGTGGAAATTGAGGCCCAGCCCAGACTGTGACTTTCCCCGGATCACATAACTTAGTAGCTTACTGTGGACTCAAATGCGTGTCTTCTCACTCAGATTCACTGTGTCAGGTTGCTTTGTCAAAACAACAACAAAACAAAACACCTACCACCTGCAAATAAATAAAGTAAAATTTTCATAACATGGTAGCCTAACTTGTGCATTAAAACCAATGAAAATGAAAACAGTGGAGGGTGTGTTGGTTTGAACTGCAAAAAACATTGGTTAGATTCTTAATGATTTCCCTAGAAACAGTTTTTGCCCCAGGACTAGTTAGGCACTACGAACAGAGGGCTGGGCCAGGCTACTTGAAGGGACCGTTGATTCTAGCCTGTTTCTCTCCTTTATTTACACAGAGAACAGCAAAGAAAGCAAAAAAGAGGACTAGAGAAAGGAAGAGAGAATTTAGAAGACCTTTTTTTTTTCTTCCTGGCTTCTGGCTGGGAAGGACAGAGTCCCTGCCAGTGGGAGTGGAAATGGGAAAGAGAGGCGCTCTTTGAGGAATCCAAAATGGAAGTGCTCTCTGAGGCAGATCCCACTTTGGGAATTTGCTTGAGGCTTTTATACTCTCAGTTGGGTGAAACCTGGTGTGTGAGGTAATAATTAGATGTTTAGACAAGTGGTCTTCAAACTTTTATCATGATCCATTCTTATCAGTAGGAGACTTGAACATATATCCTCAATATAGGTATATGTATAAATTAAGTACATGTACTGCTGTACTAACATATACAGTATTACATATACATTAGAGAGAGAGAAGATTCTGAGTAAAACATAAATATTGGGAAATATGAATCCCCACTTTAGAAGGTACCAGTCTAGACTACTACTTCCACATAAAGGAGGGTCTTCACACAGGATCCCTTGTCCTCCCACCTGTCTTTGGGCTCTTCCTTACCCACCTGGGCCTTTATTTCTCTTGTCTGGATAAGGTTTTTTGTTTGTTTTTGTTTTTAAATTTTATTGGAGCATAGTTGATTTACAACATTGTATTAGACAGAGAGATGGTTTTACAGAAAATTTTTTCTTTTTGCCCAGGATCTCGGTCCCAGCCTATTCTAGCAGTCTGTTTTGTCATGTTCGGTAGTCTGTAGAGGTAATTAATTACAGGAGGTCCTTGGTATTTGAACGTTATTGCTTCTGAGACAAGTCACCTTAAAGTGAACTTAAAACAAGGAACAGAAATTTACAGCAGAGTAACAAAATGAAACTGAAGTTTATAAATTTGTTTTATATTGACTAAAATTTAGATTGTGATTGCAACTATATACTAATTCTTCAAGGATAGTTTAGGTTTTCCTTTTTTGGAGAAGTATGTACTTTTTCTGATAAAATTGCTTAATAGCATGATATATCCTTTAGTTCATTTGTGGCTTTTTGCAAATTAGGGTCATTTTTGTATAAATACTTGAGGGTTTTATCAGTTTTTCCAATGGTCACTTTTAATCCTTTGATAGTCATGTTATCTCTTTTGGGGTACCTATCGTCTTTGTCAAATGTTAACTGCTCCAGCTCTGTTGGATCATCATTTATCAGTGACTTTACTAATTAATGGTCAGAATCTAACCAGCATTGACCAGAATCTAACCAGCATTGACCATTAACTGCAGTTAAGTGGGGAAAGATATTTGAGAGGACACTAATTCTGTAAGTGGTTCATTGGGGGTATATATTAGATTACGATGGTTCTTGGCTTCTTAATATAGTAGCCTCGTTGCTGTGGGATCTTGGGTAGTAGATATTTGGGTGATGTCGGCTCTCTGTGTGTACCTGTGTGCTCTGGATAGATAATTTTCTCCTTACCATTGTCACAGAGAACAATATACAGTTATATGCAGATTTCCATGACCGTTTTGAAGTAGTTGTAGGCAGTCATTACAAGTGTTGTGGGGACTTCTGGCAAATTTAGTTTTCCTCAAGTTCATCTGTACCACAGGGGATTGCATTTCTCATTTTAATTTAGTCCTTTTAGGTATATCAAATTATAGAAACATTTATTTCTTCCCAGTTTAATCATTTAGTCAATATTGAGTGATGGTCACTATCATGGCTTCTGATGCTAATTTAATAGATTTTAAATAGCGAAAATTTAAGATTTTAATGTTTCTTCTTGTGTTTTATTTTCAATAAGCTGTAGAAATTCTTGCTGATATAATACAAAACAGCACATTGGGAGAAGCAGAGATCGAACGTGAACGTGGAGTAATCCTTAGAGAGATGCAGGAAGTTGAAACCAATTTACAAGAAGTTGTTTTTGATTATCTTCATGCCGCAGCTTATCAAAATACTGCACTTGGACGGACAATTTTGGGACCAACTGAAAATATCAAGTAGGTATAATTTTCAGATTTTTTTTTTTTGAGAAAAAATTTGAATTGTGAAAATTAAGATTCACAAACATTCAAAAAGTATGTTTCAAAAAGTAATTTTTTACCCCCAATAATCTGAATGAAATTGTACTTAAGCTACACTTTAGCCCCACCTGTAGCTACTTCTGGAATAAACAAGTGATGGTATTAAATCTTTTTTTTTTTTGATATATAAATGTTGAAATTCTTTGATACTTGTTGCATATATCCTATTTCTGACTTCATTTAACTTAGAATACCTTTAAGGTCCAATTTAATTTCAGGTATATTATGTGAGGATCTGTGCTTTTAAATTTCCTTTTAATATTGCTTTTCTTACTCCATTTACAGATCTATAAATCGTAAGGACTTAGTGGATTATATAACCACACATTATAAGGGGCCAAGAATAGTACTTGCTGCTGCTGGAGGTTAGTTTAAATTTCTGTGACTGTTTTAAACACAGAGTGATGTGCTTATCAGTTTGATGCTATTGGGAGATGTCTTTAGAGTTTTTATTTAGAGAGCAGATTGTTAAATGTGCTGGGTAAGGGCAGTGTGGAGCCCTGGAACCACACTTTCCCTCTGTCTTCTCTTTAGTAGAGTTTTTCTTTTTTTTTCTTTATTTATTTTTGGCTGTGTTGGGTCTTCGTTGCTGCACGTGGGCTTCCTCTCGTTGTGGCGAGCGGGGCCACCCTTCGTTGCAATGTACGGGCTTCTCATTGCGGTGGCTTCTCGTTGCGGAGCATGGGCTCTCGGCACGCGGGCTCAGTAGTTGTGGCTCGCGGGCTCCAGAGCGCCGGCTCAGTAGTTGTAGCGCACGGGCTTAGTTGCTCTGCAGCATATGGGATCTTCCTGGACCAGGGCGCGAACCCGTGTCCCCTGCATTGGCAGGCAGATTCTTAACCACTGGCCACCAGGGAAGCCCGGTAGAGTTTTTCAATGGGAAAACTTAGTGACCCTCCAATATATAAGTGTGCACACATAATGGAATTTACTTGTAAGAAAAGGGCAAATGAGTGAACTGGGAGATAATGAGACTTGGAAGATGGTGTTCTACGGTTTGGGAATCTCTTGAGATTTAAAATTACTTCTTGAGAACCAGCTTCATCCTTGGTCAGGCATGGTATGAGTATGTTATGTTGTTTATTCATTCTTTGACTTGTTCGTTCTTTCAGTAAGATCTGGTAGTTACTGAGAAGGGGAAGTATATCGGGGATTAGGAGAATATTTAATGGGAATCTGAACATGCAAGTGGCATCAGGACGAGGCTTCCTTGTGAGAACATGTTTGAAGCCAGTGAATGAAAGAAAATTCACATTAGATTTTGCTAGACTTCCTGGTAGTCTGAATTTAGGCAAATTGTACATTTTATTGGTTTCCAGTTTTGTGTTCTCTTTCTCTTTTTAGGACAAAGTGAAGATACATGGAATGTTCTTTTGTGTAAATTTAATTTTTCTCTCTTTAGAAATGACAATAAATTAAAATCCTAGTTGCCCTGGATAGACTTTAGGCTCATTACTTGGGAATAATGGAGAAGATGAAAATGAGGGTTAAATATCTTAAAACATGTTACCTTTTTGTGGCAGATAAGTGTGCTCTGAAGTTATCTTGAGTTAGTAACATTGTTTCTAAAATGGCTGGGGTTCAACTGGGGTTCAACAATTGAATCTGCCTTGGAAAGGGGAACACTATTGGTTGGATGGGGCCTCAGCAGCTAAGCTGTCTGGGATGTCTCTGCCATTGTTGGTGGCATATGGATGCAGTGGGTTTTATCACAGTTCATTGGTTCATTTTGACATCACCAGAGTTGGGATATCTTACAATTAATTAATGGCCTATCCTAGATTAATTAGCATTTTGCCTTATTGGTACATAAGTGATGATGTTTCTTATCAACAGTGGCATCTTAACCTCAGTGGAATAGGCCAGACCTAGCTTGATTTAAAAAAAATAAAATTTACCGGCTCCCTGCCTTTTGGATAGAGGTAAGCAGAGGTGGTGCTGGGGCAGGAGCTGAATATCTGGAACATCCAACCAGGAGGGCTATAGGTGAAGGTAGTAAAACAGTGGAAGTGGTTGTTAAGTGCTGAGAACTGTGTGCATGTTTGTGGTTCTACACTCTCTGCTTGTCATCCTTGTATCACCAGGGTCTTCCTACTGTTTTGTCACCCTCTGGATTGATACCTAAGGCGGCTCTCCTACATAGTGATTGTGAAAACGTGTGTAATCATTCACTGTCTTGTTTTATACCAGAGATTTGTTTGGAAAGTATGGGTGTTAAGTAGTGCTTTTATGTTCTAATGGAATGTTTCATTAAAAAAAAATCTTGTGATGATATTTTTTAAGGCACTTACCCATGTTTAAATTTGTCTTGTAAGTTTAGGAATCTTTCACTGACTGAATCTGTTTGGATCCCAAGTTTGGAAAATAAGGGATATAGAATCTAAGTAACTGTTAAGTTTTGGATGGCAAGTAGTGAGTGTTTGAATAGCTATGAATTTATTCAGAAATTTATGAGGTTATTTTTTGTTCCTGTATTTTGATAGCAGAGCTCAGAGAATGAAGCATGTCTTGTATCCAGCTTTCTTTAAATGATACAGTTATTCTTTTCTACTTTAAAAAATTTATTGAAAAGTGACTTTTCCTTGCTAGTTTGCATTCTAGGACTTTTAATTATTTCATATAACATGATTCTGTATGGAAAATGGTATTTTCAAGCTATCTTATTATCCTTATCTGTGAATCCATTGGTATGCTATGAAAACTGATTGTTCTTCAGAATGAGAAAGCTGTGCAGCCCTAAGCCTTACAACCAGGGAAATCGTGTGCTCTGTGAGCTTGCTCTTAAAAAGGCTTTTAGTCAGAGCCAGCAGTCCGTGTGTAACCTGTACCACATTATACCACCTTGAGCTTATTGTAAACAGAAGTCTTGGCAGTTCGTTGTGTGCTTTACGTTGCACTGCTACTGGATATATAACGCATTTTCCTTCCATTTAGGAGTTTCCCATGATGCACTGCTCGAGTTAGCACAGTCTCATTTTGGTGACCCTTTGTCCACACACACAGGGGAAACACCAGCCGTGCCTCCCTGCAGATTCACAGGAAGTGAGGTAGGGCAAGCCCCCTAAGCTAGTGTAAACCCTTGGGGTTCCTTGTGTTGTATGTATGAACGTATGTAGCAAATGTGCCTGTTTCTAACAGTAAAATGGAAGAAGCCAAAGGAGTCCAGCCGAGGATGGACTCAGTTGTTTATATTCTTTCCTGTGCCATATATTTAACCACCTATTTTTCTTTCCTAAAGAAGTAAGGTTTTAAGGAAAACGTAATTTGGTCTTCTTGTGCTTTTTCTTTGATACTATGCCCATTTTCCTATTGTAGGGCATAAAAGTAATCTTTTATTTTAAAAACACCCCAAAATTTGACTTTTAATCAGGTTTATTCTCGGCTAGGTTCTGCCCACAGTACATTTCTGGGGGGGTAGCTGTTAAAGCCAGAACTTGTAGAGAACCTGCTACGTGTCAGCTGTATCTTTAAGCCTCATTAGAAGCTTAGTTTGCCACATTAGGGATGATGCTCATATAGTTGTATCTGGAAAGAAGCCTTATGTTGGCAGTTGCATAACACTGTAGCATTGGCAGTACAAAAATAAGCCTGTTATGTCAAGATTAGCTTCAATTTAGAGAGTCAGAAAAATTCAGACTGACAGAAGATTATTTCTACCAGTGAAATAATGCATCGCTTTTTGACCAGGTAATTATCTGGTGGCTGTGTCTGGACTATTTCAATTGGAGATCTTTCGGTGAAATTCTTCTAGACTAGACTATACAGTGTAAAGAGGCCTAGTTGTTTAAAAAACAAAGGAGTGTCATGGTGAGCATTTTAACTGTGCAATTAATGGAGCTGGTGAGTTTGTTTCTTGTTAAGCATGTTATATAGTGGTAATCTTAACTAGAGCTTTGTATCCTTTATCCTAACTAGATTCGAGTGAGGGATGACAAGATGCCTTTGGCACATCTTGCAATAGCTGTTGAAGCTGTTGGTTGGGCACATCCAGATACAATCTGTCTCATGGTTGCAAACACACTGATTGGCAACTGGGATCGCTCTTTCGGAGGAGGAATGGTAAGGGATTTTAAAAGTAAATTTCCGTAGTAAGTGAGAAGATGAAACTGTACTATGAATTCTGACTCAAAATATAAACTGATCCTGGATTGCATCCTGGGCCAGAAAAAAACAAATTTTTTTTTGCCATATTGGCAAATTTTGAATAAGGATAGAAGGATTTGTTAATAGTAATATATCAGTGTTAATATCCTAATTTTAATAATTGTACTGAGGTTAATATCCTTGTTTTCCAGAAGTGCACATTAAAAAGAATTCAGGGGTAAAAAGGATATCTGCACTGTACTCTCAAACAATTGAAAAATATGCTAAAGAGAATGATAAAGCAAAAAAAAAAATGGTAAAGTAACAGGTGTTAAGGAATTTGGATAAAGGAAATTCTTTGTACTATTTATGTTACTAGTCTGTAGTCTGAAATTACTTCAAAATACAAAGTGTATATATTTATACTCAAAGATTTTGAGAAAATACATGGCATACAAGTGTCTTAGGCTTCACATGCAATATAATTTCAATTTTTTAAGCAAACAGCCCAAAGCTCTACAAATTGGGCTGATAATAGCTAATTATTTTTATTTTAAATTTTTGTTGTTGTTGGCAAAGCATATTGGCATGGGTTATTCAATTTTTTGGTTGATACGGTTATAAATGATTATTAAACAAAGCTGGAACACAGAATTAGAAGTCATAACCATATCTCACATCAATCACTGCTAGAAGTGGAATGCTGGGCTGGATTGACCAAGGGACCCTGTAAACATGCCTGAACTACAACCTGTGAGGTCAACCCATTTTTAATTTTAGGGACAGCTTTGGCCTGATTGGATTTTTCCCTTTTTTTAATTTTAATTTTTATTTTATATTGGAGTATAGTTGATTTACAATGTTGTGTTAGTTTCATGTGTACAGCTAAGTGATTCAGTTATATATACACATACATATCCATTCTTTTTCAGGTTCTTTTCCCATTTAGGTTATTACAGAATATTGAATAGAGTTCCCTGTGCTATACCGTAGGTTCCTTGTTGATTATCTTATACACAGTAGTGTGTATATGTTAATCCCAAACTCCCAATTTATCCCTCCCCCAACCACGTTTCCCCTTTGGTAACCATGAGTTTGTTTTCAAAGTCTGTGAGTCTGTTTCTGTTTTGTAAATAAGTTCATTTGTATCTTTTTTTTTTTTAGATTCCACATGTAAGTGATATCACTGACTTCACTTAGTATGATAATCTCTAGGTCCATCAAAATATATTATTTTAGAAGTGGGTGCAGCTACTAAATTAATTATAAGGATTCACTGCTTTAACATTATGAATTTCTCTGGGGATGATGCATTGGGCTGGTGAGATTACTATAATTCTTAGTTTCAGTGAATTTTAGCTTTATTATTCAGATACTGCTGGATAAAACTGAGAAACTCGGCCTTTTAAGGCAGTCACGATTTTCACATCTCATTTTTCTTTCTGGTAATTTGGACACGTATACCTACAGTTCTCTTGGACAGTTTTTTTCCCTTACAGAATTTATCTAGTAAGCTGGCCCAGCTCACCTGTCATGGCAACCTCTGCCATAGCTTCCAGTCTTTCAACACTTCCTACACAGATACAGGATTATGGGGCATCTATATGGTTTGTGAACCAGCCACTGTTGCAGACATGCTACATGTTGTTCAGAAAGAATGGTGAGAAAAAATTTAAATCATCCTTAGAATTCCCACTTTAGACTAGTTTCTTTTTACACTGTTGATGCTGATTAATTTTTTAGCTTAGAATTCCCGCTTTAGACTAGTTTCTTTTTACACTGTTGATGCTGATTAATTTTTTATGGTGATGTTATTAGCATTTTATTAAGAGAACAAGACTTAAGTAGTAGCAGTTACTGCCATGTTTTTAAAGATCACAGATGTTTCTTTTAAGTCTCATGTGAAGCTGATCTATACTATAGAAAATTCTTAATCATTAAGAAGCAGATTACTTCAGAAAGATCTTAAAAGTTAAAAATGTTTAAATGCCAACTAGAATTCTAGGAAATATTTCTAAAAGTTATCTGGCTTGGAAAGGCTGTTATGAAAATGAACCTGAAGTTGCCATTGCTAAAAGAAAAATGTAGTGTTTTAGTCAAAACTAGTACCTTGAGACAGGCAGAAGGGCCCAAAGCTTCTTGGAAAACTTTTATTTAGCTCTGGTCCCTTTCCTCCACCATTCTTAAATGGCTTACATCTATCTAAGTCTAGTTGGAGTGTAATCATTAATTATTAGGTTTAAGTTAGACTCAACTGGATTCTTTTGAGAAACCAATGACCCACTGACCTATCTATCCCCTAGCAAGTCAGATCCTATCAGATGAGGATTCATGAATTTTCAAAATGACTGTAGCATTTCTCAAAATGCGGTCAGCCTATTTTTATATTGTATTGAATCTCTGCTAACCATATCATTTTTGAGAAATTAACACTACCAGGAAAATAATCAGTATTATTTTAACTTCTGCTTAACTGTTGGGATCATTAGTAATTTCAACTTTTTACTAAATTGAAATCATAATCACTTGTACATTTGTGGTGTAATTCATAGGAATATGGCATCCTTTCTAGGAATATGGCATCCTTTCTTTCTTTAGGTCATTAACTCATGAAACGCATAACATTTTCAAACTACTTTGACATTTGATTTTTCCAAATGGTTTTTAGGATGCGACTCTGTACAAGTGTCACTGAAAGTGAAGTTGCACGAGCCAAGAATCTTCTGAAAACAAACATGTTGCTGCAACTTGATGGTAAAAGAATTAAAGACATAAGTCCTATTTTCACATGGTTGACTTAGGTTCCAGTACTTAGTTTTCCCTTTTCTTTAAAACAGGTTCCACTCCCATCTGTGAAGATATTGGTAGGCAAATGTTATGCTATAATCGAAGAATTCCCATCCCTGAGCTTGAAGCAAGAATTGATGTAAGTAGTCCTTAGATACTATTGGGTCTTGTGTAAAATGATGCTTGTTACAACACCTGGAGATATGCATCATAAATCTTGCTTTAGCTCAAAAACAGGTATAGAATGTCTTCACTACTACAAAAAGGTCTGAATGCTTGTGTCTTCAATTTTTCAGGCTGTAAATGCTGAGATAATTCGAGAAGTGTGTACCAAATATATTTATGATAAGAGCCCAGCTGTTGCTGCCGTTGGTAAGCCTGGCTCCTTTTCTCCTATGCAGAAAGTTGGCTAAGGACTTTCCTTCTATTTAGTTGTAACTGTCTTTTCTTTTAATCTTTAGGTCCTATTGAGCAGCTACCAGATTTTAACCAGATTTGCAGTAACATGTGCTGGCTTCATGATTAAAATGCTCCTAATAAACATATTTTGAACATATATATATATTTATAAAACCGAGACCTGCAAGTCCTAAAGAAAAAAAAAAAATGAACATCTATACTGGTAAATATGAATGAAATAACTATCTCAGATTTTGAAAGAATACCACCACAATGAATGGTAGATCTCTGAGCTCTGAGAAATTATACTGGAACAACACACTCTAAGTGTAGTTTTAAGAATAAAATTTTGTACAGTATTTTCAGTTTTATTATAAAAATGCACACACAACAAAGATTGTCATAAGTCATTTCTTGCCTCTACTTGCGTTCAGCACTTGCTCTTGAGCAGCTTTCTTTGCTTTTACCATTTCGACAAGTTCCTAGGAAGGGAGAAAGATGTTACTTACACCAAGAAGTTGTCAGAATTTGCAGACATTTCTAGTGTTTGGTATAAGTATGTAAAACATCCAGACTGGGGTAAATCTATACTGAAAAGGTTGATCTTTTTTAGTAATGGCCAGAGCTAGAAAGTTTCTAAGGTTGGTTATTTCTAATATTGGCCCCACGACTACTGTGGTATTGAATAAGCACAAAAACATAACTTAAATGATTGATAATGGAATCTATACACTAAAGATCTACAACCTTATATCGTTTCATGCAGTCCTTCTTTGTCCTGCCAGGCACTGCTTCTGCTATTTTTTCCCATCTTTCAGGTGTATTTACTGGGTACGTTTTCAAAGCTTGTTCCAAAAGCTTCTGTTCTTCTGTTGTCCAAGGGGTGAAATCTGTGCTTGGACCTGTTTAAGAAAAAATTTTGTTTGGAAAATTTTATCCTAATTGATAGAAAACTGTCCTGGAACACCTTCCCAGATGAGTCTTTTGGTTCACATCTTGGTAAGTGCCCATTTGAATCTGTGATGTGCAATCTTGAACAGACCAAATTAGACGCACATATATACCTCTAGGTATTAATTAGGGAAAAAGCTTTGGATAGCTCACATCCCAGAAAAATATGAGGCTTTAAAGCACAATATGCTTTGTATTTCTGGTCTATCACAATCTAATCATATATTCACCAGACTTAAAAAAAAATCAGATTTAACATACACAGTTGGACTGTTGGGTTCGAAACCACAATCAAGTCATTTAAGATTTCTGATAAATCTAGTTCCTTATATCATAGGGAAAAGAGCTGCCTCCTACTTAAAAACTTAGCTCGATGAGAGCCTGGAAACCATTCTCGTTTTACACTGGAAGAAACAAGTTTAACAAAGCTAAGCCAAGCTCCCATGGTTTCAATGCTGTAGAGCCAAGGTGAGATTAGATTCCATTTCCAGTGTGGCACTGTCATCACGTCCACTAAAAGCTTGTGGAGCCTACACTGTGCATCTCTACTAAACCAGACCTTTATGTTTGATAGAACACCTCATACATGTATCAGAAACAAATATATTCCTTCCTAAGGATGTAAGAAGTACACATCCCACTTCTGTAGGAAAATGAAAATGTGAAAATGGTTAAAAAGCTGATTTGGTTATTCTAAGTTAATGGATTACTGACAGCTTAGTTATTTCAGATCATGCAGTGAAAACACAGTGGCACCTATCCTACCAGTAGTGAGACTACCTCTTGAAATTGTATCCTGTGAGATCAGGTACAAAGTAAAGCCTAGAAATCTAAGTTATTTCCCAATTAAAAACACACTCACAGACACAGTGAACAAGTTGAATAACAACACACCTTGGAACAAGGCAGAGAACTTGTATTTGAAGACAGATTAAAGACTGAAGCTTTTTTTGAAATCAGCTTTTAAATTCCAGGAACCCCTTAGTGGAATTTCCTTTTATTAGTCTGAAGCCCCATTTAACACCATAGATTTAATTCATTTCCTCTCTCTTGGAAAAAAGATGGAACTGACATATAATTATTATCTGCTGCTTATTATCTGCTGTTATGATCCAGGGACTTCCCAATACCAAAATGAATGAAACATGTAAAATTCCTATAAGAAATCACTATTCCAAAAAATGTGGCCAGCTTGCTGTTTACTGGAGCAGTTGAAGAGACAGGGACCTGCCCATTAAATCCATAAAAAGAGGTAAAGGAGTCAGGCCCAAGTACCATATCACTCCTGCCTTCACAGGGTCACCCATCTGCCAGAAAGCACAACCATCAGTGTCTGCCTCCAGCACGGAAACTAGTCCCACAAGAAAGGGCTGAGAATAACGCAGTGATATCTGAATGTGTCTGATTTTTGTGGACAGCGTAAGGGGCAAGAGAATTACCTCCTTTAGATGTGCCTTCCAAGTGTTCTGAAATTTCTACTTTGTTACTTATCTTTCTGAAAAGAGCCAAAATAATGCCCAGCCTAGACAAAAGTCACCTGATTTTGCAAATGCAACTTGCAAACGCAGAATGATTTTTTCCTCTTTATAGGACATTAAGTCTCTCCTGATATTTTCAAATTGAAATTTTGGGATAATGAACCAGACCAAGAATACAGGAAAAGTGGGACTGTTAAGACAGGGACAGGTCCTCATGAAGAGGCAAGGCTGTCAGTTAATCCCAAAACACACATTTGGCACTCACTGTGATCTGGAACGCATATCCAAGATTAGCTTAGTTTAGGGAGAAAAGGAGTGGTGGCTCACAAATGCATGGAGTGAAAGAGAACTTTTCAAAGTTTCGTCAGCAACTCACAGTAGGAAAAAATTGTCACATCCCAGACACCTATACACATGAACAAAAGTTTCACAAATACCCACTTATGCAATAGGTGTAATGCTCTTGATATTTTCTATTCATGACCCATTAAACTGATTTCATGACCCACTTCTGAGTCATAATTTGCATTTGAAACATACTGGTCCAGAGTAATCAGATTAACTAGAACACCCAAGACATGTCATCACAACGGATTGTGTCTGTACATAACGAGTTCTGAGCCACATAAATTGCGGGCACGCTGCCCCTTTATTCCTGTCTTCCCTTAAAAACAAGGACCTTTCCTTACATACAGTGTATTTTTCAAAATCAGGAAATCAACCTTGATAAAAAATTATCTAGTCTACAGACCTTATTCAAATTTCAGTTGTCCCAATATCCTTTAACACTGATTGTAAAATCTTGTGAACAAAACAAACACAACCCCTTCCCTCACGGCATATGAAATGGAAGAACTGTAATTCTCAATGGTGCTGAAGTAAATCTGTCCTGAAAACATCTGCTTTATACCTTTCAGTCTGCTAAATGCTTTCTATTCCAGTCATTCTGAATGTAGACCGTAGATCTTGTATACTCTCACACAGATACATGGTTAGCATTTTCTACTCATAGAAAAATAAAATTTCATTACCTTCGAATCGTTCTGAAGGTGTTGCATTGTCTGCTTGACACACCACACCATGTTCTTTTTTAAACTTATCAAAAGCCTTTCTGTTTATGTCATCTTTTTGATGAGGGTCTGAAAAGGGGAAAAAACTTTAATACAGATCATCTCATTTAGTCTTTCATTAAATTGCATAGATTATTTTTAAAATATGTATTCAAGGTGGCAAAAAAATTGATTTGGCAAAACTAACTCACCAAGTTTTTGAAGACTCTTTGCTTTGCCAATAACATCTTTGGCGGTTCTCTTGACTCCAGAAGAAGAATGTATGTTCATGTAATTAGCAATCACTTCCCATCTAGAGCAACCAATACAAAAATAACGAAAAACCCCAAACAAAACCCAGAATGATCCCACGTTTTTAATGCAGAAGGGTTAGCTATAACATCTAAAGAATTAGCTCTAAATTGGTGGTCTAATTATTACTACTGCCTGGACTATGGTTTTTGCTTTTCGTATGTTTAAATCAACTGTGTATAATCTTGGTTTCAAGTTTGTACAAAACCTTACTGATTCTGTGTAAAAATCAACAGAAATAGAAGCACACATTTGTGTATACTGCCATTTGGACACATACTTAAGGAGACAGATCATTCTGAAAAGAGAACCTTAGTTTCCTCATATACAGAATAAGGGAGGCTGGATCTCTAAGGTTTCTTTGCGTTCTCAGCTCAGACTCTGCAGTGAGCTCCAGTTTGAGGTTAGAAGCAACAAAGAAGGATTAAGACTGAAAGAGAAACCATGGAGCACAAAACCTAGTGCCTCGTATAAACCAGAATGGAATAAGCCAACATGAGAGTCAAGGTTTATGTCTTATGATCCTTAATTTCCTGAGAAATTGATGAAGCATCCTGCTGTATGTATGGATATATATATGTGTGTTGGTATAAGCTGCTAAGACTAGCAGGTTCAAAATGCACTCTGCTTTTCACACTTTGCACAGAACTTAGTGTCTAGATCCAAGCACATCTCTGGAAGTTTGCTGTAACGTGCTGCTGTTTGGATGTCGACGTTATCCCTAGGCTCCAGTATGTGTTGAAGAGAAGTTTCATTAGAACCAGTACCTTGAGTTTGTTCCAGCAGGGAAGAGATTCACAGCTTTAATTAGTAATTGCAGATCATCTTCTGACCAGTGTTTACTGCCGTTTCCACCTGCGCCAGTTGATTTCTCTGCATTCTTAGATGCTTGTCGCATACGAGCCTCAGCTTCCTCTTTCTCTTTTCTAATTTGCTCATTTATTTCTTCTATCTACACAAATATCATAGGTAAGTCAGGGACTTAAAGCATCTTACTACTCTACACTCCCTTGCCGGCTTGTGGTTCTCGACCCCCAGCATCATCCAGGCAAGGACCCTACACTCCCCCAGGCCTACCCCAAAACCACAATCAGCCTTTTCACTCTGGCTTCCAGGCTGCATATCTCTGCTTGAGGAACAAGAACCAGCCTTGGCCTGACCTACCCTGTATTCCTATCATATCTCTATTTGCCTTGGACACTACTTGTCAAGTCTACAGTCATTGGGTTATTCACCCACAAGGCCATTTCAAAGCTCATACCCACTCTTTCGCAGATAATGTCATTTACTCTCTCCAAAAAGGTAAAAGCACAGCAAAGTGGCCTTTGGTTTATCTTGAAGTTCTACCTTTTACACTGTCACTTCCGGTGTACCTTCAAACACGCACAAGAGGAAAAAATCTTTACTTGATGTTGTTGCTCTGTCGGGTGCTACCTTGGAGTCATCTCTGACTCATTTCCCCACTTCAATCCCTTAGAACCCGTCGCCAAGTCCCAAGACTTCAGTGATTCCCGTTATCACTCACAGTCCAAGTCCTTCCAGTGAGATTCTTACACTAGTCACTTACACTCATCCAATGCCTCTTGTCTACAAATGCCAGGTTAGTAGCACAATGTTAACCCTGTGCTACTCAAAGATCTGTGGTCATGGAAACCGGTCATCTTGGTATTCAAAACCTGCGCAATTTGGCTCCACTCGTCTTTTTTTTTTTTTTTTTTGCGGTACGCGGGCCTCTCACTGCTGTGGCCTCTCCCGTTGCGGGGCACAGGCTCCGGACGCGCAGGCTCAGCGGCCATGGCTCACGGGCCCAGCCGCTCCACGGCATGTGGGATCCTCCCGGACCGGGCCAGGAACCCGTGTCCCCTGCACCGGCAGGCGGACTCCCAACCACTGTGCCACCAGGGAAGCCCCTCTACTCTTCTTAACCAACTTAATCTCCCGCTTCTTCTTCCCCTAACTTTCTACTCCTACCTGTATTTTACGCTGCTCCCCTGACCTTCATTTAACACTGTCGTCCTTCAAAACTGGCTCAAACCCTTCACTAAGCCTCCCTGACCACTCCAACCTGGTGTTGGTACTTCCTCTCTAACCTACAGCGTTTACTGGGGGCCCTCCATCTTTTGGTCCTTAGGCCTTTTCTCTTTAGCATAACTGTCCCTGAACTCCTTTGTGGCAGCAATAGCATTAGGCTTTTCTCCAAATCACCTAGGCACGGGCCTATATATGGTAGGTTCTAACACTTGTTGCACTGAATTGAATTTCTGGGCCTGTTTCTTCATCTGTAAAATAAAAGGTGTAGACTAGACAATAAAACTCTCTTGGTTCTAAATTTATTATCCAACAAAAATGCTCAAGGAATAGTCAACACAATGATTTTTTTCTAACAGTGATTCTGAAAAATCTACGATTAATGTGCTAGATAACCCCAAATCAAACAGCTATATATGGTAACAACTATACACACTTAGATCCGATTTACGTCAACCCAAAGAGAAATGAGACATTCTTTGCCCCTATAGTAACTTACATGTTAGGTGGGGAAACACTGAGGTGAGAACAACACTAAGGCAGAATTAAGTGCTAAACACAGGTAGAAGTGAGGCGTTCTTCCATTACCTGCTTTTCCAGAGCAGCTTTTCCTACTTCTTTTGTAGACGACATGAGTGTTTCATTCAAGCACTGTAAACTTAAAGGAAAAAAGGGGATGAAACTTTATCCTAAGCCCCAAAGAAGACTTCAACAGCAGCTCTACAGTTATACCTCGCTAGTTCAAGCCGATCGCAAAGTTTTTCCACTTCCTCCATCATTTTAACACGTTCTGCCTCATTGTCAGAAAAGTGATTCCAGGTCTAGAAGTATGAACACAAACATTTTCATCATCTCTACTGGCACTTAAGAGTACATCCATAAACACAACTACCAAGCATGAAGTCCTTGAGAGGTTCTTAAGTTGACTGTATGGCCTCTTGGCCACCGACAAGCACATTCCCCGGGCACCATGCGAGGCCTTCCCTGACCAGCCAGCAATAAGGAGGCGTCACTAAATGGATGGAGGCGCAAAACAGAAGCAAGGTGATGGTGCAGGAGGCCTCTGGATGATATAAAACAATGATTCCTCACAGAACCACTGAAGAATCAAGAAATGCTATATAATGACAAGTTAAAATCCCTTCGTTAGGCTGCCTGTTCTGTTTAGTGTGTGCCAAACTGTAAAAAAGACAGTGTGTTAAGAAACAGGAAGTTCAGCAAAACCTGATATAACTAGAGATTATGCTTAGAATGGAATATCGTGATGTGCCTGGGTGAACAAGAATTGGAAAGTGTCGGTACTTCTCGTGCTTTAAGCTGCTGCTGACCCATCTCTCACTCCTCACTTTTCCTTGCTTCCTTAATCCATGCAATCTGGTGCTAAGGTTCCAATGCTTCTTTTACTGTGACACTTCCCTCGGCCTCCAAAAGCCTTACTGATTTTCTTCCTACCTGCTTGGGTCACTCCTTCTCAGGCTCCACTTCCTCCGTCAGTGCCTTAAGTACTGGTGTTTGCCAGTGTCCTGTCTCTACCCTCCTTGCTCTACACTCTCTCCCCTGGGGGATCTCCACTACTTGCCACTGAGATGTAGACGACTCTGTGACGATCCCACTCAACTCCAGACTAGTACATCAAAGTCAAGTTACCTACTGAGCATCTTCATCTGAGTATCTCAATGCACTCAACATGCCCTAAACTGAAATCATTCTTCCCTAGCCTTTTCCTCTTCCTTTGTTTTCTATTTCACTGAATAATGCCATCACCCATCCAGTATTCCACGCGAGAAACCAGGACATGTATTAACCCTTACGCCTCTTCCACCTCCAACATATAATCAATACCCAACAGGCAACAGCCAGTCTTACCTCCTAAATGTTGGTTCATTTAATCTACCTTCTTCTATTCCCACCATCTCTTCTAGGTCAAGGCCCATGCTCTCACCTGGATTATGCAAAAGACTCAATTTGTCTCTGCCTCTAGTGTTCTCTCAGCATCCTGAGCATAAGGGACTCAGGATCAGCGTCACGTTTAAGCTAGCAAGATACATAATGCTCTTCCTTCCTCTGGCTCATTAAACCTCACTTTTCTGGATCTCTACTCTCTCTCAGTGCTCCCTGATCTCTTTCATCTCTAATCCCATACACACACTGCTTCACCTGGCTGAATCCCACTAGATCCAGAAAGCCTTCCTTGACCACCTGTTCGGTACCTTCTTGTCCTAGTACCCATCTTCAAGTGTTTCACTGGCCTGTTTTCTTGTCATTCTCTATCGTTAACCAGCAGATTCTTGAAGGCAAAGACGGTGTCATCATAGAATCAACATCAATTATAACCGCTTGACACATAGTTAAGTGCTCATCAGATATTTGATGAATGAATAAATGAACTCATGCTGGAAAGGAGCTATAATAAGTTACCAAAGGCCAGAACTTTAACCCTCATTTAGGCACCATCTCTAAGAACTATTCAAGTTTTCTGTTTTCTAACTGACCTTTTCAAGTTGTTGATTCAGTTCTCATTATGCCAAATCTAACAAGTGCTACATGTGAATGATCTCATTTTATCTTCACAACTCTATTTCTAGGTATTATTTCAGTTACTGTATAGGTGAGGAAACTGAGACATAAATGGGTTGAGGGAACCTCCTGAGGACCACAGCCAGGACATGGGAAGTGGAAAATTACTTCAAATCTGAGTCCATGCTCTCAACTACTATGATATACTGCATTCTTCTCAGTATAATTTTCTAGGTGAAATCTGAGGAAAATCTTTCATTTTTTCTATTTAGATTTTCCTCTTACTTATCAAAAGCTTAAAGAGACATCCTGTGCTTGTATTTTTTTTTTTTTTTTTTGCGGTACGCGGGCCTCTCACTGCTGTTGCCTCTCCCGTTGCGGAGCACAGGCTCCGGACGTGCAGGCCCAGCGGCCATGGCTCACGGGCCCAGCCGCTCCACGGCATGTGGGATCTTCCCTGACCGGGGCACGAACCCATGTCCCCTGCATCGGCAGGCAGACTCTCAACCACTGCGCCACCAGGGAAGCCCCTGTGCTTGTATTTTTATTAAATGTCTTTCAAAGCCTGCTAATGGGGCAGGTTAATTTCAATTTTATTAACTGAAGATTTAGGATGGCATATATTAGAATACATATACTAGTGTCTAGAGCCTCTGGACAGTACATGAAAAAGTCTTCTATACACAGTAAACATACTTGCTGAATTTAACTACAATGGTGTAGTATACTGTGCAGCAATCTCTACTATAGCTTGGAATTTCATTAATTTATTCATTCGATGCTACTTGATATGGAACAACACTGGTCTCTAACTTTACCAGTTTAAAAAGTAAGACCATCTCTTGGACAAAACTATCTTTGAAAACTTTTGGGGTTTTTTAGTCAATATTTTTTAGTAAAAACTGTACCTGAACACAAACTACCAGTACTCAACTGAATGATATCCCTTTATTTAGATAAAAATGAAAGCTTTTAGATCCTTAAAAACAACCCAAGTTTAACTTCTTAAAGAACTTTTTCTTTGATAAAAATTAATTATACACCATTAAGGAAGTAACCAGTCAAAACCAATTTGTGGCACATTTTCAGAACAAACGATCCGATTTCTCCAACCAGGGGAAGGCGGAGAGATGGTGATGGTAGGGGACCTGCAACAGACACAACCAGGAGACACACAGCGGAAATCTTTGATCTTCTTTAGATAAAAAGACATTGAGATAATCAAGGAGATGTGAATATGGAACAAATATTAGAATAATAACTTTTTTTTTAGGTTTGAAAATGGCAAGATGGTTATGTTAAAAAAAACAAAAACAAAAACACAACCAACCCTATCAGGGTTGCATACTGAATATGCATGTGTGAAATTTTTAAAAAGTGAATTTAAAAACATTTATATTCTGAGATAAAATGTGTATAGTAGTTTATATTTCCATAGTATAGAAATATTTTTAAGCTTAATCAGCAATTTGCTTTACTTGTATGTAGTGCTTGTTCAATCAGTCTGACGTACCTTGCATGAGTTTCGAAGTTTTTGTCTTTCCTTCTTAATGGCTTTTTTCTGGATATCTTTTTCCTTCTTTGCCAATAACGCTTGTTGTCTAACTTCCTCTTCTTCTTTTTCCTTTGCTAACCGAGCAGCTTCTAATTCAGCTTGTCTTTGCTTTAATAATGGAAAATAAAATCATTTAATAAGAAAATTAGAATTCCAAAATGCTCTATAATCTTATTCAAAAAATACAATTTTGAATAACTTAAATTACACAAAGGTAAACATCAACTTATCAAAGACTGAAGGAAAAGCAGATGGTAAAGTTCTATAAAAATTTATTAGAAATGTAAAAAGGACGTATTAGAAGTGAGTGTAGTATTAAGAAATTTATATGACATTATGTTTTTGCTCAATAAGAATTTGCTGGTAAGGAAGATCGTTCTATCAACTGTGCCAAATGTCACAATTCTTTCATAGTAGCACCTAATTCTCTACTGCTAGATTACAGTATTTAAAAATAGATCTGAAGATTGAAGATTTTATGAATATTTAAAATCCAACTTTGTCAAATGTCATCTTACTTTCTCTTTAGCTTCGTGCTCCTTCCGTTTTGCCTCTGCTTTTGCTTTCTTTTCTGCTTCTTTCTTGGCTTTTTCTTCTTCCTTAAATTTTTTTATCCTTGGATCACAGCTATATGCATTATCTACCAGAAAAAAAGTTAATCTTTTGAATTTCTAACATTTAATTACAGAACTTTAAAAAAACCATCAATTATCCTTACCAACTAATGTTCTTATTCTGTTCATTTCTTCTTTTTTCCTTTGGGCCCTTGTTGCTCTGTTCTGCTTTTCAATCCACCTCCTTTCGTCACGACTATAAAATAGGAAATATTGGAAATAAACTAGTGCTTATGGATGGTATGATAGGAAAATGTAATACTTTATAATTTAGCTACAATGCAAATAATGTCTTGAAAGGTTAAAATGCTATGTCATTATTAACATTAAAGGGTAATAGTACTTACTATTATTTTTGGTTAATTTTTTGGGAACATTCATGTCAAAAGAATTTCCCTACACATATAGGGAAAATGAAAAGAAAACTGGTTAAGCAACCAGAAGAAAAAGAATTTGCTGACTTGAGCTTTATTGACAATTACATTCCTTGGCAATTTCTTAAGCTTCATAACCAACTATTGATCTGGCACTATCAAGCTTAATTTGTGAGATAGGATCTCAAAATATCAAAAAAACTCATTTAAAACGGATACACAAAGAGAAAATGCAAAAGAAAATACATGTGGTATATTTTTACATCATCACAAATACCAAAGAACTAAACAAATATCTTCCTTTATTAATGATTTACATACATACCATTCTGCTTTTTCTTTTTCTTCTTCATCTAAATAAGAGAATTCTCTCCAAGAATCAAAATTATACCTAATATAAACAGAAATAAAATAAAATCAAGCCAAAACAAATGAAAAAAAAATCTTCCTTTTAAAATTAAGTTAGGTGCATATAATTTTAAGTAACTTTAATGATAAGTGGATGAGTTCGTTTTAATAGATCCCTATCCCTCCCCTCTCTTTTGATACTGAACTAGCACTACACAAGTCTTTTTCTTCTTCTTTTTAAAATGACATTGTATTTGGTATGAAAGTCTAAAATACTCATCACCCCTAAAAAAAAATCCCAGCTCCCTGCTATCTCTTCTGAATATTAGGTTTCTCTCTTGCCTGGGACTTCATCAAGTTTTCCCTGCCTTCACCTCCACTAGTCTGTCAAGTTTTAAGGGAACCTAGTCGTGATTACTTTATCTGGTTTGTAGAGCTAAATTTTGTCATTTTTGTCTTACAGTGATTTTGTATTTTCATATTTAACAGATACTTAATGAGAAAATACAGCACACATAATATAAAAATGGAAAATGAATACTGTGTATTAAAAATTAATGAATTAGTTATAGAGACAACATCATCTTCATCATATATTCAAGTACTTAAAGAAACAGCTAAATGAAAAATTATTTTTTAATGATTCAAATAACTCCTTATTTTTCATTTTTTACTGCTACAGTGTGCTTGATATCTAGAAATCTGATAAATAGAAAACAGATTGAAAAAATAATCATAAAAGCCTAAATATTACATAGGAGATAATAAAGCATTCTGTGAAAACCTTTTTTTTTTTTTTTTTTTTTTTTTAGCGGTACGCGGGCCTCTCACTGCTGTGGCCTCTCCCGCTGCGGAGCACAGGCTCCGGACGTGCAGGCTCAGCGGCCATGGCTCACGGGCCCAGCCGCTCCGCGGCATGTGGGATCCTCCCGGACCGGGGCACGAACCCGTGTCCCCTGCACTGGCAGGCGGACTCTCAACCACTGCGCCACCAGGGAAGCCCTGTGAAAACCTTTTTGATTTCTAAACACAGTGCTTTTGTTCAGTGAAGGTTCTGCAATTTTCCCACCCCTCAATTAATTTACAGAAGTCAGTCGAGCACTTATTGAATACTTACCTTCTTAAAAAATGAAAGCATGGGAGAAACAGTGTATTCACTCACCAGAAAGAATAAAATGCATCTACATCTCCAAATGATGAATTCATATCACCAAGTTTAGGGACATTTTTTTTATTGGACCATCTGAAATATTGAAAAAAAGAAAAACTCAAAACATTTTGTACAAAAAGTTCAACAAGCTGATTTATTAAAAACAACAGTTTTTACTAGTCCCCTACAATATCCCTCCCCTATGTCCTCCCTGACTAAGAGATGGAACTGGGAAGTCAGCAGTGCAGTGCTGAAAAATGCAGATGCAGTAAAAGGGAGGGCAAGGGGAGAGGGGGTGTGAGGGGGAGAAACCAATGGAACAGTGTTCTAACCCTCAGGTAATCTTCAGTTCTGTAAATTACAGGGGGGTAGCAGCTGCCAAGCTGGCCAGGAAAAACAGGCTCTAACCCCACTTTTCAAGCTCACTTAGTCCTGCCCCTAAACAGGCAGTACGGAAGCGACCGGTAGGCCTTGCATTTAAAAAAATGTGAATACTCACAAATGGAATAGATTTCCACCCTCTCATTGCCACCACTTTCCCCCTAAGAGTCAGACTTGTAGGTTCAGCACTTCACCCACCATCTCTAAAAGGACCCTGAGTTTGCTACTGACCCATGTTTTTCCACTCTGTGAAACCATCCCACAAAAAATATAATACACTATATATATATATATATATAAATTTTTTTTAAACCACCTTCAGCACTGTTACAAAACAAATGTGAGGAGAAAGGGTGGAGGAAATAATTAGTCTGCATCAAACCGCTAATCAAAGTGCTTCTCAAGCTTAGCTGCCCATTAGAATCACCCGGAAGCATTAAAAAAACCTACAGGCATTCCAAACCAATTAAATTAAAATTACAGTTTCTCCAGGTGGAACCCAGGCAGTGGGAACTGTTCAAGCTCTCCAACTGATTCCAATACGCAACTAAGATGCACTCTCAGGAAACCTTCCAATGCAGATGGACCAAAAAATGTAGATTATTGGTTCACACTACTTAAAAACTGATTTTAATGAAATAAATTACATATGCTTTAATCTTAAATATAAATCATCTTTTGTCAGAGAACCTTATGATAATCAGACGCTCAAAAATAGAACAAAAGCTTTCCTAAATGATAATGGGCCAAATGCAGCAGTGTACCCATTAACAAAGGGGAAGGAAAGAATGGGAAATTACTGTCACTTAAGTATCAGCATCACACTACATAAAGTCAAGCATCGTTCCCCCAAAGGAAATTTAAAAGAAAAACATCCCATGAGGTGTAATTTCACCAAGGAAAGGAAGAACTTCCATTTAGAGAGCAAAATAAATTAGTATAGTAAGTTCACCAGAGGCGCTCAATATTGTAGAGGATGAGGAGGACAAACACAAAACTATTACTAGCTATTACTAGAGGAAAAAACCAGAAACTTGGAACTACAAGAAGCCAACCAACAGAGCATCATAGTACAACCAACCTCTGCATTCAGTTCAATTAAAGCTCATTTTTCTAAAAAAAAAAAAAAGCCAGCCAATAGAGCATATGATCACAAGGGGATGCCTTAACGCACCTGGAATTCCTTTCAAACACTGGGGAAAACACTTCAAAGAAATTGTCCTTTGCTTCACTTTTAGAAGGAACTGAGTTATCAAAAGTAGGATCTACACTGTTAAATGCTCGTCTTTTCACTGGATCAGATAACATTTCATAAGCTGAGGAAAAAAATCATAAGGTCACATCACCACAATGCTACATTTTTTTCTTAAAAAAAGTTATTTTTCATATTTAAAAATTTTGTGTGCTTGTGGGGAAGGGAGGATTTAGGTCATAGCTCCAGCACAACTGAACTTAAGAACTTCTTTAAGTACCTCTTCTGGAAGGCAAAGGACAAAACAAACACTCAACCGCTTTTTTTTAAAAAATAATCCTGATGTTTATTTATCAAATTTCACCAGTGGAGTCATCGACCGGCTTTTAAAATAAGGGCAGTTTCATTATAATAGCATACTTGGCAAACCATATAAGTACAGAAACACTCAACCCTTAGGAAAGCATGACTGAGAAAACAGAAATAGCTAGAAGACTAACTGTTAGATCCCAAGGGTGTGAAAGATCAAAGGATCTTTGACATCCTGAGCACTATGTACGAGTGGGCCAACAAAGAATACGTTTGAAAGGTGTGTATACAATTTTTTAAAAATTAGCATCAAACTGTAAAATTACATTTAAGGAAATATTTAGGTATGTGGCTGCCTCTATTAATTCGCTTAATGAGGATATGGCTATTTAAATAGCCATTGATGGCTGGGGGGCATCCCCTTAGTAGGATAGAATCAACTTCTTCATTTAAATCAGCAAAACATCTGAGGAACGGCTTAGCCCCGCAAAGTGTCTGAAATGGGAAAAGATCTTAGTATTCTCATCATTACACATAACCGGTATATGAATCAACTCTAGGATGCGCTTCTCCAAAGAACCACCTGGGGAGTCTTGTTAAAATGCAGACTCCAATTCAGGAGGTCTGGGGCAGGGCCTGAGATGCTGCAGTTCTGACAAGCTACCAGCGTTGCTGATGCTACTGGGTAGGAGAGCCTCACTTTGTGCGGTGAGGCTCTGGGGGAGATTACCAGAAGTAACCAGATGTTAACTAAAGGTGTTTGTAAATGTTACGGTATAAATGAAGTACAACGCATAGGACACCTAGTCCCAGCAATTAATACATAATCTTCACTAACAGGAATTTCTGACTCTAAAGCGATTTCTTACCTTTAGTTATGCAAGTGAAGTAGTCATTATCTCCTTCTTTTATTGGTTCACCAGCTGCTTTCCGTTTGTCTGGGTGATGTTTTAAAACCATTGCTTTATCTACAAAATAAGTCAGATTTAGATAATTTGTCCTTTTAGGCATCAAAGCTAAAAATAAAGATGAGCTAAAAAGAGCCATTTCTAATAGCACAGTATTGGTTTAAAAAATATTTTCTCCTACAGTAAAATATATGCTTATTAAACAGAAATTACAGAGAAACTGAAATAATTATTTTAAGAACTGGCCAAAGTGCCAGCACCCAAAGACAAGTGCCGTTCATATTTTGGTGTATTTCCACACAGACTTCTTCCTCCTTAAGCATATGCTTTCAAAAATGTAGCTATAATCATTTTATATATACCAATTTAAGTTGTGATTTTTTTCAGCTTAACATTACAGCAGCTCCATTTTCCACACTGTTGCAAACTCTCCAAAATTTTTAATGACTACTTAATACAGTATTTCAAGTAGATTTATCATAACTTATGTAACTGTTTCTCTACTGCTGGATATTTAGATTGTTTCCAATTCTTCACTACTGTAAGTTAGTCAATTTGAATCATTTTGTAGAGAAGTATTTTTCCATATTTAGGACTCTTTCTTCTTAGGATATACTCAGAGAAGTGAATTAGTGACTGAAAATGTAGGAACAAGTCCCGTTCTAAAAGTCATACCACTGCACACCCCTATGGGAACATCCTTTTCACCACAACCTCAACACTGGACCCAATTATTTAAAACATGATTATCACTGGTGCTCAACAAATTTTTTGTTGTTCTTTATTTCTACCCTTCATCCTTCATTTATGGAGGGAAGAGAGTCTGTCTCAGTTTTTTCTTCTTAGTTTGTGTGAGTCACTTTACAATGACTAATGGCTGGCTGTTAACATCTACTGAGCATTTAATATTGTGCCAGCATTTTTTTTTTTTTTTTTGCCGTACGCGGGCCTCCCACCGCTGTGGCCTCTCCCGTTGCGGAGCACAGGCTCCGGACGCGCAGGCTCAGCGGCCATGGCTCACGGGCCCAGCCGCTCCGCGGCATGTGGGATCTTCCCGGACCGGGGCACGAACCCGTGTCCCCTGCATCGGCAGGCGGACTCTCAACCACTGCACCACCAGGGAAGCCAGCCAGCACTATTTTTATCAGTTGATCTTCTCAGTAACCTGCTGAGGAAAGTACTATTAGTTTCTCCCTTTTACAGATGAGGAAAATGAGGCACAGAGAGGTGAAATAACCATTAAGCCTCTATGCAACCTGTCCAAAGTCCTGGCCAAGTTGGGCTCCGACCCAAGCAGCCTGACTCCTAAGCCTGTGCTTGTGTGCTGCCTGTCCTAGTCCGTCCTGTTTGATGCTAATGCTTTCCACAACTGCTGTGATTATTCTTGTTTTCAAAAAACATTCAGTTTTTTAATTTCTATTTACTGATCATTTCCTTTATAATTTTATTCCAGTACTTATAAAGGTAGAAGGTCCTTCATTCTGCAAAAGTTTGAGACATATGTTTCTATTTTAATATTTTCTACGGTCGGAATTGAAAAGCTTAGTTTTTTTTCAAAGTCCTAATACCATTTAATAATCCTCCCTTCTCTACTAATTTGTGATGCCTCCTTTATCACAGTAAATTTTCCCAGGGTCTGTTTCTGGTTACCTATTCCTGTCCCAGGATTATCTTTAAAATGACTATAGCTTTCTAATTTGATGGTAACTTCCAAAAACTGTGTATTATTTTTGTGTATTTTTCTTGCATCTGGCTACCTGACTCAGCTCTTTCAGTTTTTAGGTAGATCCTATATTACCTACAAATAATATATTTCTTTCTTTCTTTCTAATAGTTCTCTCTCCTTTAATATCATTAATTCACTGACCCAAACTCCCAAATAGCATAAAAGTAATGGGCAGGTAAGTTTCCCCCATGGGCTTTTATGGGAATATCACTAATGTCACACAGTTAAAAGTTTGTTGGCAGTGAGTCTGAAATACTTATCTAAGTAGGGGATTAACTGCATTTCTTTTCAAAGTTGTATTTACCAAAAAGGAGTGGATATTAAATTATACTATATGTACTTTCACATTCTTCTTAGGACATCATACTGACATATTTCCTAAGAGAAATCTTGTTCATGGGCATTATTCTTTTAATATACTGTTGAATTCAATTTGCTATTTTTTTAATTAATTAATTTTGTTTTATTTATTTATATTTTTGGCTGTGTTGGGTCTTCATTGCTGCACATGGGCTTTTCTCTGGTTGTGGCGAGCAGTGCGCGGGCTTCTCATTGCGGTGGCTTCTCTTGCTGTGGAGCACGGGCTCTAGGCACGCGGGTTCAGTAGTTGTGGCTCGTGGGTTCTACAGCGCAGGCTCAGTAGTTGTGCTGCACGGGCTTAGTTGCTCTGCGGCATGTGGGATCTTCCCAGGCCAGGGACTGAACCCGTGTCCCCTGCGTTGGCAGGAGGATTCTTAACCACTGCGCCACCAGGGAAGCCCTAATTTGCTATTATTTTAACTGGGTGCTTTTTTTTTTGGTATTATATTCATGGGTGATATTTGTAGTTTTTTTAAAAAAGCTCTCTTTGCCAGGTTTTAAAAATTAATTAGAGTCGTTTTAGGTTCACAGAAACATTAAGAGGATGGTTAAGAGATCCATATACCCTCTGCGCCCATACATGCACAGCCTTCCCTCCCTGCCCCTCCTCCTCAACATCCCCCACAAGAGCAGTACACTTGCTACAATTTTGTTTTCATCTAGCTTTTTTTTTTTTTTTTTTTTTTAAATTTGGCTGCACCATGTGCCTTGTGGGATCTTAGTTCCCCGACCAGGGAGGGAACCCAGGCCCCAGCAGTGAAAGCGCTGAGTCCTAACCACTGGACCACCAGGGAATTCCCGCTGTTTGTTAACAATTGATGAACCTACACTGACCCATCATAATCACCCAAAGGCCACAGCTTTCACTCTTGGTGGTATACATTCTGTGGGTTTGGATAAATGTATAATGACATGTATGCATCATAATATATAAAGTAGTTTCACTGCCCTAAAAATCCTCTGTGTTCTACCTGTTCATCCCTCCTCGACGCCCCCAACCCCTGGCAACCATGAACTTTTTAGTGTCTCCATAATTCTGCCTTTCAATGCCAGGTTTTCATACTAGGATGACATTAATGTCACAAAATGAATTGTTCCAAAAACAGTTTACATTCAGCATGAGAATGTTCAATTCCTTAAGCATTTGAAAAAAAATTCATCTAAGAAATCACCTAGGCCTAAAACATTTTTTAGGAGATAATTCTTGGTAACTCTTTACATTTCTTCAATTCCAAAAAAGCCAATTTTATCAAATTTTCAAATTCACTGCATTTAATAGTGGTCTCAGTTAAAAATATCTTCTGTAATTGTTTTCATCCTTTCTGTATTTCACGATTGTTTTTTCTTCTCACAAATCCACTGGAAGATATTGTTTTATCTAGTTTTTCCCTCTACCCTCCTTAGTACTATTCTTTTAAACATTCTAATTGAACGCCCATTTTATTTTTTCCCTCCTTCGAAAAAGGTAACATAGGACTTCCCTGGCAGTCCAGTGGTTCAAGCTCCACGCTTCCACCGCAGGGGGCCCGGGTTCGATTCCTGGTTGGGGAACTAAGATCCCACATGCCACTCAGCGTGGCCAAAAACAAACAAACAAACAAAAAACGTAACACAATAGCTGAAGGCAATGAACTTATTGATGGTACAGATCTAGCTGCCATCCCATATGTTTTGACAGGCAATGATCTTACTTTCATGAAAAGAATCTATTAATATAATTTTTATTTCTGTCTAGGTGCAAAAGAGTATATTTAATTTCCCAAGTGATTTTTTTTGGTTTGTTTAATCAGATCTATTTTATTAAATTGAGAGAAAATTTACACAGAATAAATGTTCAGATTTTAAGTATTCGGTTCAGTAAGTTGTGACAACTGTATACACTCGCTTAACTACCACCCAAAAGAAAATACAGACTATTTCCAGCACTCAGAGTTCCCTTGAACCCCTTTTCCAGTCAACTCCTACCCCCTACCATCTGGGGCAACCTCTTTCTGATTTCTGTCACCACAGATTATGTTCGCTTGTTCTTGAAGTTCATGTAAATGGAATCATACAGTATGTCTTTGTATCTGACATAATGTTTCCAGATTCACCACCTTGTGTATATTAGTAATTTTTTGAAAACTGCTGAGTACTATTCTATTGTATACAGCAGTTTGCTTATCCATCATCCTGTTGGTGAACATCTGGGTGGTTTCCAGTTTTTGGATATCGTGAATAAGGCTGCTATGAATATTTTTGTACAAATCTTTTTATGGGCATATTTAGTTGTTTCTACATATACTGCGAGGGTTCAGAAACTGACAAATACACTTTTGGTTTTTTTTGAGCTCCAAGATTTTTCTTATAGTCAAGTGTATTATCAGTTTCTCCACTAACACTCAAGAGAAGACATTTTCACCTTCTAGCTGGTTTGAGCAGGAAAGGAATTTATTTAAAGGTTATTAGGCGGCTCACAGGAACTGAGCGTCTGACCATCAGGCTTGGAAGCTAAGCAGCCAGGAACAATAATCACAGCATGCCAGACAGTTCAGAGGTGTGATGACCGCACCACTGTTGGGCACGGCAGGACGGAGCACAGGCTCCTCCCACGGCCAGTGCTTGGGGAAAGCCATAGCTCCTCAAGGCGCTGCTCTTCCACCCCTGCTGTCAAAACAGATGCTGTTCAGCTCGGCCTAACTCACATCGGTTCTCCTTTGAGACGCTGAGGAGTAAAACCTAAGTCACATGCCTACAAACATTCTCAATCTCAAGTCGTATCTTTTTATAATAAATCAGGCAACTTTTCTTCTTTATTTGCAATTACTGTCTCTGTTACATTCATTCTGACCTCTTCTTTGGGGAAATCTGACATCTCTTTATTCTTTCCTTCTGAGTCTTGCGAACATTCCTCAAGGCTGTCCTCTGCTTTACTTTGTTTTCTAATTGTACGTCAGCCTTTCGAATTCTAAATGCTGCTCTCCTGTTTCTAGTTTCCAGGCAATTCTACTTTTTTCTCGCTAGTCTCTTTCTGCAGTGCCTGTGCTGCTCCCCCCGCCCCCAAGGCAGTGTCTTCATATCTCACTGACAACGTGGAGCAATTAAGTTTTCTTTTGAACCTGATTATAAAGTCTGAGACAGGTGATGTCTCAGCGTTTTGTTGGATAGTCTCCTCTTATGCTACAGTGTTTTTTTCTTCATTGACTTTTCCACCCAATCACCTCTAGTCATTCATGTACAGTAGGGCATCCTGAGATTCTCCTATATTCTGTCCCAGGGGTGGGGTTGGGAGAGGCAAAAGATGTCACCCAATATTAAAAATAAGGCAATGGAGGCCGAAGAACAGCTGTTGTATATATTTACTGATATTTCAAAGACCTACCTCTCCACCCTTCCCCACCAAAGATAGTTTCTGGGGTGTTTTGAAGGTACATTAGCAAATGGACTTTTATTGTACATTCATACTTCTATTATTATAAAAAGTCTCTATGATTTTTTAAAATATTATAGTTGATTTACAATACTGTGTTAGTTTCAGGTGTACAGCAAAGTGATTCAGTTATATATATATATATATTTTTTCCTGATTCTCTTCCATTACAGATTATTACAAAAAGTCTCTGATTTCAAATTTTTAAGAGGCATAATATGAAAGTTTTCAGTTTAAAACATGGTAAGTATTTTAAGCTAAAATGATTAAATTTAGAAAATTCAAATCAAAGATATTACTTCCATGTAAAGAATAGCAAACCTACATGCATCATTTGCCAGTGTGGCAATTTTTCTTCAAGAAAAAAATTGAAATACCACTGTTAGTACTCAAGTACTTTCTCTTAGCCCATCATTCAACTTTTCTAGTATATTCTTTTCAGATAATGCAGAAAAGGAAAAAAAGACCACTTACTTTATTCACACGTAATTGAATTCCTAATTTTCATGACAGCAATTCAAAATATCAATACACTAAACAAAATTAAAACTTTTTACAAACTATTATGTATAAAATAAGCTGTAAGGATATATTGTACAACACGGAATACAACCAATATTTTATAGTAACTATAAACGGAGTATAACCTTTAAAAATTGTGAATCGCTATATTGTACACCTGGAACTTATATGATATTGTACATCAACTATACTTCAATTTTAAAAATAAATAAATTAAATAAATAAAATGTAAAACCGCCCCCACCAGCCTCCTTTATGTGTCTATTTGTGATAGGATTCAAGAACTAGAAGGATCTCAAATGTCATCAGTCTTACATTATTATTAGGTTTGTCTGTGCTAATGATTATAAATTTGAAAACAATAACTTTGTATTTTTACTTCTGGACAAGATTTCAGAGAGCAGTAAGTAGCAACTGTCTATTTTACAGTGATAGAGGAAAGAGAACAACAGTCTGCTTCTGAATAAATACTGAGAATATTCAGCAAGGTGGCAGAGAGTGAATTGTAAACCCACATATCGTTAATAATCTGTACAGTCAGGGTGCAAAACTTCTGGCAACAGAATATTCAAAAATTAATCTCAGGGCTTCCCTGGTGGCGCAGTGGTTGAGAGTCCACCTGACGATGCAGGGGATGCGGGTCCGTGCCCCGGTCTGGGAAGATCCCACATGCCGTGGAGCGGCTGGGCCCGTGAGCCATGGCCGCTGAGCCTGCGCGTCCGGAGCCTGTGCTCCGCAACGGGAGAGGCCACAACAGTGAGAGGCCCGCGTACCGCAAAAAAAAAAAAAAAAAATTAATCTCTATTATCCCAATAAAACAAACGGACTTAACAGAAGCAAATGGATGTTTCTTTTACAATTATTATACATTTTTTATCTTTAGAGAAAGAAACAATTCCTTCACCTTAAAACACCAACTGCTTTCCTAGCTCTCAATCACTTGTGGTTCTTTCACAAATTATATGTGTCAAGGAATATTTGGTATCTGTATGCTATTCTTTCATATAGTAAGACTTTGCAAATACTTTTCCAGGGCAAATGAATTTTCCTGGCATTCATGTATACTGCAACGACTATTCATACACACTAACATATGCTTAATCTAAAATCATGCCAGCTTTTAAAGAAATCCAATAACAGGTCTAAAATAACCTCATAAATTCCTTCACCTTGTTAAAAAAGTATTTCCTGTGACTTTCCTAAATACAAGCATTAATGAGAAAATTTTGAGTTTATCTACTATACTTAGGCTCAACTAGCATTTTTCAGTGTGAAGTAGGTCTCATTCAGTCATCTTCCTCCAAGTGCAAGACTTTCTCTGTCCCTGATTCCCTCCTCCTTTTCCATATGGCCACAATCTTACCTCCTCTGACCTGAATATCCACTCTCTAGAGTAGAGGGCAGAACACTGTCCTAAGACAAAACAGGAAACTCATCACCTTCACCTCTTTCATGAAACTTCACTCATCAGGTGAACTGAATGGTGTGTAAGGAATTACGTCCACAGGACTGCAAAGGACAGGACAGTTTGACAGTTCAGAGCACTAAGGGGATGGTGTTTCATAAGGCCTATAAAGACTGGGTTGCCAACAATTCCTGCCCCCATCCCCCTGCCCCAATTTTTAACCTTGTCATTGAAAAGAACAATGATATATACACTACCAAACGTAAGGTAGATAGATAGTGGGAAGCAGCGCATAGCACAGGGAGATCAGCTCGGTGCTTTGTGACCGCCTGGAGGGGTGGGATAGGGAGGGTGGGAGGGAGGGAGACGCAAGAGGGAAGGGATGTGGGAACAGATGTATATGTATGACTGATTCACTTTGTTATAAAGCAGAAACTAATAAAAAAAAAAAGAAAAGAACAATGAAACATCAGATAACTTTCTTCCGCATAAGAGACAGGGTGGGGGGCTTCCCTGGTGGCACAGTGGTTGAGAGTCCGCCTGCCAATGCAGGGGACACGGGTTCGTGCCCCGGTCCGGGAGGATCCCACATGCCGGAGAGCGGCTGGGTCCGTGAGCCATGGCCGCTGGGCCTGCGCTCCGCAACGGGAGAGGCCACAGCGGTGAGAGGCCCGCGTACCACCAAAAAAAAAAAAAAAAAGAGACAGGGTGGTATCAACAAAGATGTGACCTAAGATCACAAAAGAATATTGAAAAATCTAAGTAACAAGGCAACTTCCACTAAGTACAGCTGGCCATACTTCCAAGGGGAGGTGAAATATTATTTTTTAAAAGCTTGCTATTGGAAGTGTTCTTTATCCTGTCACAAACACACACACACTCACCCTGATTTCTTGTTCCTAATGAGAAAGTCCATTCATGAGACTGCATTTTTCTGGTTTTGAAGGTAAGAGACTGTGGTTACACATCGTTATACCATAGAACACATGTTAAATCTAGAGTTATGGTTATAGACTGTGATCTTGCATATCTTTTCAAGAGGATAACATTTCCTATACCAGATATTTGATTACTTCAAAATAACTAAGTACTTACGAGCTGCTTTAATCTGTCTCTGTGTAGCTTTGTATCTTACATGGCCGAGTCCAAGTACTGCATAATGATCTTGGTTCTGATAAAGACACAAAATGGGAGTCAAGTTTGAAATGAAGCCATATATCCTATTCCTTGTGTTGGTACCCTAAAACAGTTTCCCAAAGTGAGACTCTCATAACAGAAATCTAGTGAGATGTTCCATATAAAATGGGTTCTGGGACTTCCCTGGTGGTGCAGTGGTTAAGAATCCGCCTGCCAGTGCAGGAGACATGGGTTCCAGCCCTGGTCCGAGGAGATCCCACATGCTGTGGAGCAACTAAGCCTGTGCGCCACAACTACTGAGCCTGTGCTCTAGAGCCCATGAGCCACAACTACTGAAGCCCACACACCTATAGCCCGTGCTCCTCAAGAAAAGCCACCGCAATGAGAAGTCCATGCACCGCAATGAAGAGTAGCCTCAGCTCGCTGCAACTAGAGGAAGCCCATGCGCAGCAACGAAGACCCAATGCAACCAAAAAGTAAGTAAATAAATGAATAAAAATTAAAAAAAAAAACAAAAAACGGGTTCTGAGGTCATGGAAGTTTGGGAAATGTGGAGCATTGTATATAGCCTTCTTAATCATTTGTATGCACAGAAGACAAACAAAGGCTCTGAGAAGTCCTGCAATTAAAACAAGAACAAAAACGAAAACAAGCAGACGGAAACCTATATAGCCCAGCATTTTCCAAAACTTGACCAAAGAACTCTTGGTCTTGTATTTCTCTTAATACATATTAATATGCTATGGTCATCCTTAAATCAAGGTACAGCCAGAAGATTTCAGAACTGAGGGGAGCATATTACAGTAGTCCCAGTAGGTTGGGCCAGTGGCAATGACAGGACAGGAGCCGTGGAGCAAAGAAGGCTGGATGGAAATTTTGAGAAACTGGGGATGAGGCTTCTCTGGATAGGAAGCACCTGCTTTCATTTCTGCTTTGGTTAACATCCTTGCAAATCTAGAGACTGAGGTAGCACCTGAGTGAAGGCTCCTTACCCAAAGGGTGTATCTAGTATTGGAGAATGAGTGGGGAGAAAGAGGGCTTGAGGGCATAACACACAGGAGAAAAAAGTCAAATAGGGTTGATTGGTTTTCCTTTAAATTCAGGATTGCAAACTCCCTAAGGAGGTGCTCCTTTATTATGCCTGGCACTCACACTTTGTTCCAGTTGGTTTGCTTTTCCACTCCCTAAGACTATTATTACATACTTCAGTCCTCTAGCCTTTCCTTAAACCTCACAGACCCTGCTCCACCCTCTCATCAATGGCCTTGCCTCCTGCTTAATGAAAAACTTTAAATTATCCTACTCAAATTCCAGCATCTTTCTGCCATCTTACCTGCACCCGTGCATCTTTCCCTTTCCCTCACCATTGAGAAAGCCCATCCTACCAAGACAAATTACTCCACTCCTCCTGAATACCACCTTCTCTAGGTCTCTCAAATGCTAGCATCTTTCAATTGTCCTCTGAATTTCAACTGGATTATTTTCATCATTGTAAGAAGCAGCTCTGTTATCTCTCATCTTTAAGACCCTCCCATGACGCCACTTCCACTTCTTTGCTGCCCATCAGAATTACACTTCTTGAAAAAGCCACCCACAGAACATTTCTACCCGCCCCCCCCCGCCCCCCAGCATTCGTTTTCAAACCACTCCAATCTAGCTCTGCTCGGTCCATCCTCACCCCCGGGGCTATGAAGCTGCTCTCGTCAGTATCAATTTCCAGCTGTCAAACACAAGATGACCCAGCTGCCTTCACTTTACTTCAACTCTCAGTGGCAGCACAGCTGACTCTTCTCTTGAAACGTTATCTTCCTTTAGTTTCTGTGAATCCACTCTGTTTTCCTCCCGTCTTCCAGTAGCGTTTTTCAGCCATTTTGACTGGCTTCTCGAAGCCCCGCAAAGCTCAGTCCTCGGGTTTCTTTCTCTCTATATACTTTGGTCCAAGGTGACGTGACCAATGCCAGGGCTAGAAGACGGTAGGTGCCCTGTAAATGCTCACAACTCCGCAGTTCACCCTAGCGTGGACTCCTGAGCTCCAGATGCAGAGACACGACGCTCCCCACAAACTACCTTTCCCTGCAACCCTGTGCTGGTGACTGACACCACAGTCTAGCAGGTGACTCAAGCTGGGATGATCACGGGTCTTCCCAATATGTTCCCTTCTCTTGGGCGGCACAGCCCAGGTCTCCAAGACCTGTCAAGTCTACCTCCCCAAAAAGCAAATCTGTCCCTTTGTCCTCAAAATTTGGCTACAAATTTAGTTCAAGCATCAAGCACTCATTCGCAGGCTTGGATTACGGCACTAGCCCCATAACAGCAAACTGTTCCCTTCCCCTCTGGTCCTGCCCTCCCTTTTCAAGCAAGTTTCTGTACTACCAGGAGAATTACTTTTCTAAAATTAGCTCAGAAACTTTTGATGACATCTTACTGCCCCCAAAATAAAATATAAAGCCCTTCCTTGGCATGGCATGAAAAGGACACAACAGAGTGTCATCTCGACTCTGTTTTCAGTCTAATTTCTCTTTGCCACCCCTCAAAACGCTACTCTACCCTTCACCAGTCCCTGAAGAGGCAGTGCATATTCTTTTACTCCTTTGTGTCTTTGCGTATCTATTCCTTCTGCCCGTAACACCTTTTTTCCCTTCTTGTTTCATAAACTGTCACTTAACCTTTTAAGACCAACTCAGACATGGCTTTTTCTGGATTTCTCCAGCAGAGATAGTATCCTAGGGCTACTGCTATCCCACTCAGGGCTTAACAATAAACAGGTGCTCAATCATGATTATTTTGTTGAAGCATCTTAAAACATGGTTTAATAATGGAAAACTGCCATCTGACCGAACAAGATTCAGATATTAAGTACCTTCCAGTCTTTGGGATCAAGTGTTTTCAGCATGGGAAACTCTTCTAACTGCAATTCTTCATCTTCTGACTCCTCTGATAATTCTTTCTTATCCTCCAGTTCCTGAAAAGAGGCAGAAGCATTTCTGTTTCTCCTCTTAACAAAAGCTTCAAACCATCTTCCCACAGGTTCAACTTGACAGAGTGTTGAGGCTGTGATTGAAAGCGTTAAGAGAGGCTTCAATGTATTGCATGGAATAAATCTGTTCCAAGGCAATAAATAAGATCAAAACAGTGACACCATCAGAATATAATTTTAAAACCATCAGCTGAGAAAATAACTGCAGTAATCCAGTTAACATGAGGGCTAGCAATAAATAATCATTTCCTAGTATTTACAGAGAGAGATTCAATCAACCTCTTCCAGCTATCTGACAAAACAAGACATTGAGCAATGTCAACAATAAACCAATACCTTCCTGGGGATATGAAAGGAAGATGAGGAAAAGGGAGAGATGTTGCAATCTGCTTTCTTTTTAGACTTGTAATAAAGCAGTAAATAATTATAAACTGTCAAGAGCCAGCCTCATCAAAAAAATCTAAAAATAACTCAAAATATCTTAATTATTAATACCTGAATTTAGATAGCTTTCAAAAATTTTAGGAATTCACTAGCAATGATTTTTTCTGAAAGACAATTTTCAAGCAGCCACAGGAATTTACTAATGAAACCGTGCTTTAGTGGAACACCTTTGAATCTGAAATTAGAAGCTCTGGATTTCAGTGCAGGTCTGACAATTAGTAGCTATATGAAATGAGTCAACGATGGCTTCAACTGTAAAATGGGAATAATACCTATCTTATCTGGTTCCTTGGAAGGATTGAATGACAAACGATAAAAGCACTTTGAAAGTCACAAAGTGTTAAATAAATGTAAGTCTTTATCATTATTTCTGGGAAGTGGGGTAAGTCATTATATATGTGTACATTAACAATTCAAAAAAGGTAGTTTGGGTCAGGAAAAAAGTGAACATCTTAATTTTAATTTCATATTTCAAATGAAAGCAAAAAGCTTTACTGTCTGGTAAAAATTCAGAGTTAAGGGCTTCCCTGGTGGCACAGTGGTTGAGAGTCCGCCTGCAGATGCAGGGGACACGGGTTCGTGCCCCGGTCCGGGAAGATCCCACATACCACGGAGCAGCTAGGCCCATGAGCCATGGCCGCTGAGCCTGCGCGTCCGGAGCCTGTGCTCCGCAACGGGAGAGGCCACAACAGTGAGAGGCCCGCGTACAACAACAACAAAAAACTCAGATTTAAGTCTTCCCTTGTACCTAAGGGCCACAATTTTGTAAAAATAGCTGACTTTTCATGTTTTGTGTTCGTAAATTAAGATTTCTTCTACCATTCACAGGAGAGCATTCAAAAACACTATATTCAAGAAGTACTACCTGTGTAGTGTGGGTGTGGCTTTCAAGAACATGACCTTTCAAGCCTTTCCCTCTACTTGTGAGATTACACAGAAACTTCTGTAAGCAGGAACACAACACGTCCCGTGAGATACGTCCAAAATCACATACAACAAGCGTCTGTATACGTGGCTATGGTAATCAATGAAATCACTGAAATTAGAGACTCTTTAAGTTTACAATACCATGACTGTCCTGGGCTATAAATCTAAGAACCTACAGCAGCAGGACAAATTTCACCCCCGCCCCTTTTTTTAAAAAAAATTGAAGATAGTTGATTTCCACAGAACAAGCTTCACTTAATGACTGCCTTTAAAAGTCTGTGTACACGGGTCTTAGCACCAGCATACACAGTGGTGTTTTCATACTGAATATGAGGAGCACCGTCTGAGTCGGGACATTTAAAAAACGAAGCCGGAGCAAACGTAAAAGGGGAGAGAGGTGTTTAACTGAGCGCCAGCTGCAAGGCTGTGTAGGGCCCCCGGCACGTGGGGTGCTCGCTGTGGGCAATCTCCTGCCGTAGGCAAGATTCTTATGAGAACCTTCTTAGGGTACTGGAGGGTTCGGTCCCGAACTCCTCCGCCCAATCCATGAGTCAGCAGCCGCGAGACAAGGAAGAAACTGCGGGGGCAGAAGGAAGACGCCCCCCTTCCTCCCTCCTTCCAGTCTGGGGAAGGACTTCTGTATAGCAGGGAGCAAAAAGACACCTGTCACGGCCCCACACTCTATAAGCTAGCTGCCAGGGGCAAGGGTAGAGAGGTTTCGGGGTCGCCAAGGTGGAGGACCGAGGCAGGGGCTGCTGAGGCTAGACTGAGCAGGGGTTTGAGTGGGCACGTACCAGAGGTCAGAGCATGGGTGATGGCGGTGCCCCGGCCGTCCGCAGCGCTTGGCAGGAGCAGCATGATGGCGCCGGAGCCAGCCCCGCGGGCGCAGTAGTTCCCGTCCCAGGCGCAGGGCTCTTAGAGTCCCGCCAGCTCTACCTCCCGTTCCGAGCCTCGCGCCTTGGTTCTACGATGTCCAGGAACCGGCGCATGGAGACGACCAACAACTACTTCCGGGATGAATCTTCCGTGGTGCGTAGGCCAATCCCACCCCCGCCAACGTATGCGGCTGTCTAGGTCCTACTGACTCAGATCCGGGTGGGGACCAAGATTCACGAATGGAAGGTTCCTACGTTTATCAGTTCCCCGGTAAAAAGGATTATTTGCCTCGTCCAGGTGGAATAGGGAATACGTAGGACATGATTTTCTCTAGCAGCTCTCACTATATTCTTTTCCTTTTTAAGTTAATGACTACTTTATTAATTTGAATTGAACCGTTGATTTTAGTTATAGCTGTACTTGTATAAATAGAAAGTGAGATGTGTATGAATTGTATGTATTGTATGTATTGACAATAACTGTCTATACATTCGTAGAGAATTCTGTACATAAACCTGTAATGTGTTTGTGTTTACCTAAATAATAATAGGAGCTAACGTTTGTGCTATTACTAATTTACCTGGGCTATCGCATTTAATACCCATATCCTTTGCAGAAGAAACCCCTCTGTAGTATTAGATTCTAATCCAAGGCCAGCAATCATTTTACCCTGCTCTAGCAGCATGAAGTTTTCTTTCAAGATATTCCCAATTACAGGACTCCACTGTTTAATGTTTAATTGTTTAATAAAATTAATTATACTTCTGCTGTATGATTCCTTCTAGGACTGAGGTCAAATGCAAGAATTAGCAAAAAGAAATCAGTGGGTGGAAATTCACAGACTCCACCTCCCATCCCCCACCCCATACACAGTTATCTGGAATAGGTTGTGCAAAAGAGAAGAATTGATGTGCCACTCTTCTGCAAAGAGAACCAGAAATTAGTAAATTATTATCTAGGAATTACATTTTCACTGTTAAATACATTGAATTTGCCTGTGTATCTGCTGCATGACAAAATTGTTACTTCAAAACTGACATTTCAAAAACTAAGCTAATTATCCCACCCTAAAACTCTTCCTGACCTGTAGCCACTGTTAAAACAAGCTCTAAGGCTCAAGGTAACCTGACTCCACTTTCTTAATAATTTTTTCTCACACTTATCCCAATTATTCTCACCATAACCTCTAAGAGCATGAAGGTTATTTTTTTTAATTGTGGTAAAATACACATAAAATTCTCATCGTAACCACTTGAAACTGTGCAGTTCAGTAGTGCTAAGTACATTCACTCTGTTGTGCAACCAATATCCAGAACTCTTTTCATCTTGCAAAACTGAAACTCTTACATGCGTTAAACACCTCCCCGTTTCCACCGCCCCTCAGTCCCTAGCAACCATCGTTCAACTTTCTACCTCTGTGAATTTGACTACTATAGGCACCTCATATAAGTGGAATCATACACTATTTGTCTTCTTGTCACTGACTTATTCCCTTAGCATAATGTCCTCACAATTGCAGTATGTGCCAGAATTCTTCTTTTTAATATTCCATTGTATGTACATTTTATTTATCCATTCATCTGTTGACTGGGTTGCTTCCACCTTTCGGCTATAGTGAATAATGTTGCTATGAACATGGAGGTACAAATTTCTCTTTGAGACCCTGCTTTCAATTCTTGTGTGTATATACCCAGAACTGGAATTGCTGGGTTATTTGATCATTCTATTTTTAATTTTTTGAGGTACTGCCATACTGTTTTCCACAGTGGTTGCACCATTCTACATTTCCACCAGCAGTACACAAGGTTTCCATTTTCTCCACGTCCTCACCAACACTTTTTTTTTTTTGATAATAGCCATTCTAACAAGTATGAGGTGGTATTTCATGGTTTTGATGTGCATTTCCCCAGGGCCTAGTGAAGCTGAGTGTCTTTCCATGTGCTTCTTGACCATTTGTATAACTTCTTGTGAGAGATGTCCATTCAAGTACATTGTCCAGTTAAAAAATTGGGCTGTGTTTTGTTATTGAGTTTTAGTTCTTTCTTTCTTGGCGGCTCCACAGGCTTGTGGGAACTTAGCTCCCCATCCAGGGACTGAACCTGGGCCCCTGCAGTGAAAGCTCTGAGTTCTAAACTCTGGACCGCCAGGGAATTCCCGAGTTTTAGTTTTTATATATTCTGGATATTAGCCCCTTATAAGATATATGATTTACAAATATTTTATCTCATTCTGTAGGTTGCCTTTTCACTGCTGACTGGGTACAGAAAGGTTAGGCTTTCTTTTTTTTTTTCCCCATTTCTAACTTCTACAATTGTCTAACTGCTCTCTTCCATTCCTCATCTCCCGAATTCATTTCTTTCAAAACCTGCTCTCTTCTCTGGCTCTCCTGTATCTGAAGACGGTACCGCTCTTTGGCCGCAGTGTCAAACATGGAAACCGTTTACCTCCTCATCCCTTGTTAATGTCAAATTAGTGAACAACTTCTATTTACCTTCACTCTATGTATAAATCTAGTCACTACTCATTACGTATCGAATAAGCCAGGTACTTTACAAACATTGCTATTTAATGCATCCAAAATGCTGTGAGGTCAAGGGGGAAATTAAAGCACAGGGATTAAAGAAGTTACCCAAGAGTACAAAGTTTAAATGACTAAAGCAGGATTTACACTCAGCGACCTGGGCCTGAGTTGATCTTGCACTCTGTTGCTCAGGGAACTCGCCACGGTGAGGGGCTAAGGGAGAACGACGTTCCCTCTTAACAGCGAAACCTTCTCACTCCCCTCCGCTGCTCTCCCTCCGCAGCGCGTGTCCTCCGTGGCGTTCTTCCGCCCGTTTCTGGGGCAAAAGGGCCCGCGGAGCCGGCTTTACTTCCGGTGAGGAAGGGAAAGGCGGGGGCGCCACCGGAAGCGAGGAAGGTGCTGTGTAATCAACCAGCAAGCTGAGGTCCTTGGATCTCCTAAAATGCCGGATTACCTCGGTGCAGATCAGCGGAAAACCAAAGAAGAGGAGAAGGAAGACAAGCCCATCCGAGGTCAGTTGACGTAGGCAGGAGCTCCGGGCCGGGGCAGGACCAGTCTTGGCCCGGGGTCCGGGATGGGCGGGGAGGGGTGTTGATTCCTGCTCGGCGCTCTGTCGCTTTTGTGCCGCTAGTGATTTGAGTCTGGTGCGGCAGCCGGGTTGACCGGCCTGTCCTCTCCGTCTCCCTCTACCAGCCCCGCGTCCTGTGTTCATCTCTCGCTGATCGAAATTTTTATTCACATTCAGCTCTCAGGTCTTGAAGGAGTCACGCGCCCCGCTTGGCCTTGCAGGCCTTGAAAAGTTCCCCGCCTGGCGGTGCTTTGTCGCCTGGACCCTCTTTGCTGCCTTTCCTCCCCCTCAAGTGACAGCTTGCTCTTATCACTGTATAGCCAGGATCCTGAGACATAATTTTCTTTTTTAAAAAACATTCCTTTGACTAGATAATTCATTCACATGATTCAAAACACGAAAGGAAAAGATAAATGGAAAAGTGTCTCATCCTTGACCCCGGCCACCTCTTATCCACGGAGGCAACTGATGTTGCCGTTTTGCCTCATCTTTCTAGGCATTTTATGTGTACATTCAAGCAAGTTTGTTTGTATATTCTTTTTTCTTTACATAAATGTAACATGCTGTACATTTAAAAATCTTAATGATATATGTTCATATCATTATGTAGAGTCAGTGTGGTCTGTATAGTATCCCAAATGATTGGGTGTTCAGTAATAATCACTATTGATGGACACTGTAGACCAATGAATAACCTTGTTAATATAACTCTTTACTACATGCACAGACACAAGCTGTAGGGTAAATTTTAGAAATGAAGTTGTAATTTTTATAGACACTGCTGGGTTACTCTCCTTAGAGACTATACCACTTGACCCTTTCCCCGCAGCACGTTCGTTCATGATTTCTTCCCAGTAGCCCCTTTTGTAAAAGCCTCATCTTTATGCTGTTTTCTTTTGTTCCTTATAGGCTATTTTAAAACATTCTTATGGTGGATTTTTGTTGTCTTTCCTTCCTAAACAACTTCAGCCTCTCCTAGCACCCTCTCCTTAATATCCACCCACCCCTCAGAGAAGGAGCATTTCCTCTCCACTTTCATCTCACTCTTTTCCCTTGAAAGAGGTACTCAGTCACCTAGTGTAAAATTTAGTCACAGAGATGTAACATTTCATCTGGGTATTTCTCTGGGTAAGTTATAATTCTATAAACATATTAACAAATTTATCCCTTGGATACACTTATGACTAATGTGTGTAGCATTTTTCTGTGCTTCTTCATCCATGTCTTACTTGATCTTTAGAGCAACACTGAGGCTAACATTTTTCCAGGCGAGAAGACTGATGCTCAGAGAACTTAAATGGTTTTTCCATGGTTACTTAGCAAATGCATGATCTTGCTAGGACTAGTGCTCAGGTCGTTTTGAACCTCAAAGTCTGTTCTTTGGGCTCCGTGTTCTTGTTATGTCATATCACTTTGAAGCTATGTTATGTACTTTTTAAAATCTGCCTTCACCCAGTTAGATAAAAGTTCCTTGAGTCCAGGAACTATTTGATGGTTGTGTTTATATCATTACAACTTTTCACAGTTTTTCTCACTCAGTGCAATCTGAATTGAACAGAAAAGAATTGTAAGCTCTAGTTTCTTTTGTTTGAATTCATGTATTATCTCTTTTCTTTTAGCTCTGGATGAGGGGGATATTGCCTTGCTGAAAACTTATGTAAGTCCTTTCAATGTCTACAAAATATAGATGTTTTGTGTTGAAATAAGGACTCTTGTTGGTATTGGCCTTCCAGAATAGTTGGACGAGACTGTCCAGCTGTTTAATCTTCACTGATAAAAAGTTATCTACCTACAGTTTCTATTTAGAATAGATCAGAGAGTAAATACTCAGTGTGTCTAAGCTTATACATTATCTCTGTACTATTTGTAATTAAAGTGCGGTACTATATTGAAAGATATTTGAAATAATTTACTATATTTAGAAATATTTATTATATTTAAAATGTATGAAAATGAATTAGATCTGAAATGGTAAGTTTTAATGCATAGAAATAGACTTGAATTTTAGATAATTTTAGGCATGATTTTCATTTGTTACCTTGCATAACGGTGTGTTGCCTGTTTAGGGGAATATATTGGTTCAGGAATAGTTCTGAAAATGATAGATTCCCTCTCTCTACCTCATTTCACAAGCTTTAGGACAATAATAGCTATTACAAGTGTAACTGTTAAAAGTTTTTGTTTATAGTTGAATACATTGTCGGTATCGATATTCTAATTAAACTGACCTTTATCTCCTAGGGTCAGAGCACTTACTCTAGGCAAATCAAACAGGTTGAAGATGACATTCAACAACTTCTCAAGAAAATTAATGAGCTCACGGGTATGTATAGTTTTTATTTCTGTCTCTCCTCTTTATGGGTAATGGTTTGATTGTATCAAAGGAGCTGAAATACCAATGTCACTCTTCCATGAATCACAGATTTAAGAAAACTATTATCCTTCCTATCTGTTAAGAAATTGGATCTCATTTAATAATCTCTTTTCATTACCTTTTACAAGAAAGTTTAATGCTTAAGCAATTAAGAAACATCATCCTTTAAGCAAGTATTGTTTCTGTTGGTCAAAGCCAAGTTCAGTTGACTATAATAAACAAGTCAAAATTTCTTATTGAATAAAAATATGATCTCAAATGGTACTGCTTGAAGTAAGCAGGCTATGGCCTAGTAGTCGGAAACTTTTCTTTTTGGGAACTTGAGTGGTGAAGTTTTATATTGATAGTATTTGACTTGCACAAAAAAAAGTCAAATATGGCATCGCATCACATTTTTGGCCTGTGACTACTTTAGGGCCATGGTTTTCAACTGGGGTCATCCCCCTAGGACATTCGGCAGCATCTAGACTCATTGTTGATTCTCCCAACTTAAGGGGGAGGTGGTGCTAGTGACTAGTGGCTAGAGGCCGGGGACGCTCCTAACCATCCTGGAATGCACAGGATGCCCCCCACAGCAAATTATTCAGTCCAGGATGGTAGCGGTGCTGGGGTGAGAAAGCTTGCGTTACAGTCCAGTGAATTTTGTAATCTTTCTTTACGTAGGTATTAAAGAGTCTGACACTGGCCTGGCCCCACCAGCACTCTGGGATTTGGCTGCCGATAAGCAGACACTCCAGAGTGAACAGCCTTTGCAGGTTGCAAGGTATGCATAGTGCTCTGTGGAAATTTATTTTTATCTGTACTTTCAGGTACTTTTTCAAGCCTTGGGTATAATGTAATAGTTCGTAAAGAATTTTTATGCCATATTCCAAGTAAATGCAGCTTTCTCCAGAAGTATCTGGGGTTAAAACTTTATACTTTAGACAGTTATTTAAGAAATAGGTGAAGACATAATCATGTAAAAGATTCAAATGATACAGGAAGATACAGAGCAAACTATGAAACCCTTCTTTCCCATCTAACTACTGAAAATCCTTTGGTCCTCTTAATCGTCCAGTGCGTCTTCACGTATATATTTACATACAAAGAAACATCCTGTTTTCTTTTTAGATATAACTACATATTTTAGAAATCTTTCATTGTCTTTGTTATAGATGTACTTTTTATTTTTTTATTTTTTTATTTTTTATTTTTGGCTGCGCTGGGTCTTCATTGCTGTGCGCAGGCTTTCTCTAGTTGTGGTGAGTGGGGGCTACTCTTCATTGCGGCGCGTGGGCTTCTCACTGCAGTTGCTTCTCTTGTTGTGGAGCACGGCCTCTAGGCGTACGGGCTTCAGTAGTTGCAGCACACGGGCTTCAGTAGTTGTGGCTCGTGGGCTTTAGAGCGCAGGCTCAGTAGTTGTGGCACATGGGGTTAGTTGCTCCTCAGCATGTGGGATCTTCCCGGACCAGGGCTTAAACCCATGTCCCCTGCATTGGCAGGTGGATTCTTAACCACTGTGCCACCAGGGAAGCCCAAATGTACCTTTTTTATTTCTTGTTTCTCTTGTTTTTTAAAAATTACATAATATTCTATAGGTGTTGGGTTGTTTGCAATTTCTGTTATGATACCATTGCTGGACTGAATACGCATGTTAAATATTTCTCTACGTATGTGCATACATTTCTATAGTATAGCTTACTATAAGTGGAATTATGGGGACAGAGGCATTTACCATTTTGAAAATGTGTGAAAACAAAAGTGGTTTGGCCAGTCTACACTCTTTTTTTTTTTCTTTTTTTATTAGTTTCTGCTTTATAACAAAGTGAATCAGTCATACATATACATCTGTTCCCACATCCCTTCCCTCTTGCGTCTCCCTCCCTCCCACCCTCCATATCCCACCCCTCCAGGCGGTCACAAAGCACCGAGCTGATCTCCGAGCTGATCTCCCTGTGCTATGCGGCTGCTTCCCACTGTCTATCTACCTTACGTTTGGTAGTGTATATATGTCCATGCCTCTCTTTCGCTTCAGTCTACACTCTTACCCAAAGGTTTTGAGGGAAATGCCTATTTGCCTGATCAATGTAAGATATGTGATTATTGATTTTTACACTTTTGCCATTTGAGCAAAAAAATTTAAAAAAAAACAATTCACTTTAATTTGTATCATGCTGATCAGTAGTATGATAGCTACTTCTTATACTTATTAAACATTTGTATTTTTTGACCATTCATGTTTTGTTCCATTGGATTGTTTCTTGTTAATTTTTAGGAATGCTTCATATATTGTACATATTAATCTTTTCTTAAATATGTTACAAATATTTTTTCTCAGTCTCTCACTTGACTTTTTTTTTTATTTTTTATTTTTTATAAATTTATTTATTTTATTTATTTTTGGCTGCATTGAGTCTTCATTGCTGCATGCGGGCTTTCTCTAGTTGTGGCAAGTGAGGACTACTCCTTGTTGCGGTGCTCGGGCTTCTCATTGGGGTGGCCTCTCTTGTTGCAGAGTGCGGGCTCAGTAGTTGTGGCACACGGGCTTAGTTGCTCCGCAGCATGTGGGATCTTCCTGGACCAGGGCTCAAACCCGTGTCCCCTGCATTGGCAGGAGGATCTTTTAACCACTGAGCCACCAGGGAAGCCCTCTCACTTGACTTTTAACTTCTCAGTACTTTTTGTTGTACTGTTTTAACTTTTTAGGAGGTAAATAAAATATATTAGCTTTTTCATTATACCTTTTGGGTTTTCATGTTGCTTAGAAAGGCTAGCGCAGTCCAAGATTATAAACATGTTCTCCTGTGTTTTATTCTAATTACTGAAAGTGTTGTTTTAATTCTGCCTCTTTACTACAGTCACAGGTTATTTTTCTTTCGTCTTATCCTCCTTTCCTTTTTGTCTTTCCATGCTTTCATTTATTTGCTTTTTAGTTTTATCATGGTTTCAAAGAGTTAAATAGTTCTATAACAAAAGTTTTTCCTAATTCCTCTTCACTAGAGACACCTATTTTCAAAATTTTTAGGTGGTTATTTTGGTTCCTGCCTTTCTATCTCTAATGGATAGTGTCAAGTTTTGTATATTGTAGATCACTTCTTGATTTTTTAGTTTCAGGTGGTGTTTATTGGCTTTCCCACCATGAAAGATGAGGATTTTGTTTTGCTTTGTTTCCTCTACCTTCATCCCAGAGACATGCGCTTCTCATCCTTACGGCCTCCTAATGTAATTATATTAAAATTTTGGTTAGATCCATATTTAGTGTTTTCATAATTATGGCTAAGTAAACCCTGTTCGCAAAGAGCCGTTAGTAAACTGTGATTACTTTTCCTTTTTTCTGCCACTTTTTGTTTTCCTTGCCCTAACTGTCCCGTTTTTTCATTTGCCTTGTTGTCTATGTATATTACTAACTCAACCCCCCGCCCCCCGGGTTTTCCCGATCATCTCAGTTATTCTTCAGATGCCTTAGGTCCATCAGGTTTTCTCATGTGTACCTCAGGGGCATCAGCTGCATCAGGTATTCTCTCAGGTTCATCTTCCTGAGCAGGCCTTTCCCAGCACTTTCTGACCTGCTTCAGTTTGGACTGGTTGCCTGAACGCCTGCTGAATCACGAGCATCCTGTGACTTCTTACCCTGGAGGTTCCCTTTGACTCTCTCCTGTTGCTCGTGTATCACGAGTTTCTCTTTCTGATTTATTTACACCCTCATTAGGTGGCCTGTATTCTCTGGTAGCTTCCTGAAAGGGTCATTTGGGAGGTACCATCTGAGACCACATATGTCTGGAAGTATCTTGGCTGATAGAAAATTCTTCTTCAGAATTTTGCAGGCATTGTTACATTGTCCTCTGCCTGCCGGTGTTGTTAGTCTGAAGCCATTGCGATTCCCAGTCCTGTGTATGTGACCTGTTCTTCCTCTGAACGTTGTAGGGTCTTCCCTCGTTCTCAGTGTTCTGAGATTCCATGGCTTCGTGCCTTGGTGTTGGTGTGTTTTCAGCTGTGGCGCTGCGCTCTCGTGTCCTTCAGTGTGCACATTTTCTTGAAGCTATTTACTTGTAAATAGTTTCTTTGCATTTTCTTGGTCCTCTGTTCTGGACTACCGTTACGGGGATATTGGACCTCCTGGAAATGCTACTCTTTCTCTCCTGCTTTTCTTTGTTTTTGTTCTCCCTTTTTGTTAGATTTTCTTAACTTTGAGTCTGTGTATTGATGTTTTTCCCTCTCACGTAGGTTTTTGATTTCCAAGAGCTTTTCTTCCTTCCAGTGTGTATGTCGTGTTGTCCTGTTCTCGTATCATGGTCGTCATACACTGACACATCTAAGGACGTTAAGGGTAACTGGAAGGTGTCTGTTGCCTCTAAGATGCTTTTTTCCTCTTTGCTTGCTTGGTGTCTGTCTTTTATGTTCGACGTCTGGTAATCTTACTTTGTGCTTTTGTTTAGTGGGAGACCAAAAAGCTGATAGAAGCTCTAGATTCAATAGTGAGGCATGTCCATCTCAGGCTTCACTGTAGCTTATACGGTGGAGTGTTTAGTTGGGGAGCCTTCAGGGTCATTATCTTTAGATCTTTTCACTTGGATGGTCACTTTTCCCAGAGAAGTTGTCTTCAGTCTCATGTTGTCTCCAATCTCCAATATTTGGGAAGAACAGTGGAGATAGAGGGCTAGGGAATGTCAGTGGCAGGTTCACTTATGTTTAATCACCCTTCCCCTCTCACCTCCACACTCTCATTTTCAGTGAAGTTACCACCACCCTACCCCTTGCCCCAGCATTTCTTGACGCTTTGTTTTACTCTCGAGAATATTTTCATCACCTCCAAAAGAAACCCCGTACCTATTAACTGTCCCTATTCCCTTCCCTCACTGGCCCCTGGCAACCACTCACCTACTTCCTGTCTCTATGGATTTGCCTCTCCTGGACATTTCATATAAATGTTATCATACAAGGCATGACCTTTTTCTGGCTTCTTTAGCTTAGCATAGTGTTTTAAGCTTCATTCATGTTGTAGCTTGTATCAGAACATCTTTTTTTTTAATAGCCAAATTATATTCCAGTCTACTTTCTCTCTTTGTTGATACTCTCTGGTGAGACATTGTTCTCATACCTCCCATTAATTCTTTAGACACGGTTTCCTTTGGTTTTTAAAAAAATATTTATGACACTGCTGAAAGTCTTTGTTTAGTAAGACCAATATCTAGGCTTTCTCAAGGACAGTTTCTATGGACTTTTTCCCCTATGTATGGGCCATATTTTATTTCTTTTTGTGTCTCATAATTTTTTGATAGAAACTGGACATTTTAATTAATGTCAGTTCTGGAACTCAGATTTCCCCTTTCCCCAGGGTTTGTTACTGTTGCTGTTCCTTGCTGTTTTTCCTTTGAAGTTTTTTGGTCAGCCTCTTGTTAGCCCCAACTGGTAAATGCCACCTCAGACAGTTGACGTTAAACAATTGCCACCGATTGTTTCCAGTAAATGTCCTGTGGGCAGGGGGTGTGTAGACAGTGAGCTCTGAGTCCGGTCAAATAAAAGCAAGTCCTGAGAATGGAGCTTTCCAGCTAGCTGCCAGACAGGTCAAATAGTTCTCTGGGGTTGGGCTTTTGGGGAGCTCCAGTTCTTTGTCCCTGCCTTCCCCCAGGAAGGCTGCTTGTTTTCACATCTACCATGGCTGTGAGGCTGTTGGCTTTCAAGTCTTGTGTAGAGCTGGGGAGAGGGCTATGGGATGAAGGTGAATTTAAACGCAGAATGCTCGCTGTTCTTACCAGGATTCAGCCCTTTTCTTTTTTTTTGAATAAACATTCTTTGGATTGTTACAAACCCATAGTTTGAGTTCTGAAAAATGTTGATTTTGAATGTTTTTGCCAGTGTTCTCTTTGCTTTCAAGGATGAGCAGGTTTTCAAAGGTCCTTATTTAACGTTCTGCAAGTTGAGGTCCCTGTATATATACTTTTTCAGCTGAGAATTAAAAAAATCCCTATCTGTGCAACAGTGTTGGCAGGGTCTGTCAGATAAAGTAGTGATAGATACTTTCTATATATAAAATTCTACTTCCCTGGTGGACCTTTTCCAATAACAGAAAATGGAGTCCTGTCCACAATTTATGCTGCAAGGACAAAGAATTCTTTACCTTACTCTTAGCTCTACCTATATGCACACGCCAGAGACTATTTTGTATTTCCCTGTATTTGTTGCTACAGCTTATGATATAAGCTCTTTCCAATATGAGTTCTGTTTTTTGTTTTTGGGTTTCTTCTGTAGGGAGGTAGTATAGAAAATAGGCAGTAGACTACCTTCTACTGTGATGTATGTGGGGTTTCAGATTCGCCTTCACCACAACCCACAGGAAAGGAATATATTTAAGTTAAAAACAGCAACAGTAATAATGGATTTGAAGTATAAACTCAGGAAAGAATGAACATATTTATTACTTGACGTAAGACAAGATGACTGTCTTTTTATGGGAAAAATAAAAAGGAGAATACCTGAAGATATAGAGCAGTATTACTAATAAAGCCATATAGTTATGAAAATCAAGAAAGAACTTTTTTTTGTAGTTGAGCATTTTTTTTAATTTTATTTTTTTATACAGCAGGTTCTTATTAGTTATCTATTTTATACATATTACTGTATATATGTCAATCCCAATCTCCCAATTCATCACACCACCATCCCGCCTCCCCGCCACTTTCCCCCCTTGGTAAAGAGAACTTCTTAATGATGAAATATTTGGGTTTAATTTTCCAGGGGAATGTATCTTTTGAAATTTTTATGGCTTGGCTAAAGTTGAGCAGACCCTTGGGATTGCGCATATTCCGTAGAGAAGGATCCTTAACGGTGGCCCAGTTTCTGCAGTTCTAGTTTACACCTGCTTATTAGTGTACTGCATACCCAGGGGAGAATCTAGTTACTTGAATTCATTATTAGTGGTTCAGGTTCCTTACTCTAATCAAGCCTTTTGCCATGTTAGATGCACAAAGATAATCAATGCTGATTCGGAGGACCCGAAGTACATTATCAATGTGAAGCAGTTTGCCAAGTTTGTGGTGGACCTCAGTGATCAGGTTGCACCTACTGACATTGAAGAAGGGATGAGAGTCGGGTAAGATTTCTATTTGCCGTAAATACTCGTCTTTCACTGAAGATGCCATGTCACGTTCACACCCTTGGCTTGCTTTTGAATGGGTGAACCGGCTGCCATGGAATACCGGGGTAACCTAGGAGAGGGCTGCACTTGGACAGCCTTGCTGCTGCTGCATCTGTTTCCTGACCTCCCCACCCCCACTTGGCCTTTTATGGCCTCAAATGTCATGATCAAACTAAGTATAGAATTGTAGAATTGAGTTTGCCAGTCTGTTTAAGGTAATACGGTGTAGGTGGAGGAAACACTTGCTCTAGGATGGTTATGAGGATTAAGTGAGTTAATGTAAATAATGTATATAGAACACATGATAATTCACTCAGTAAATTTTTTGAATGTATTGGTGAGGCTCTTTTTTACCTCCTTAGCGTGGACAGAAATAAGTATCAGATTCACATTCCACTGCCTCCTAAGATTGACCCAACAGTTACCATGATGCAGGTAAGAAACCACGAGGGAAAAGGAGTGGCATGACTAATTGCATCCATCTCAAAAAAACGTTGAAACTTTTAACTAATAAAATACTAATACGTGGGTATGTTTTGAAGAGTTGCCAAAATTTTTAAAACAATTTTTCAGATGAGAAAGTCTTTATCGGTCTTTATTTTAGTAGTTTGTCTCTCACTTAGTGTCATAACAAGTAATATAGCAAGTGGGTCTGGGACACTGGGCAGTGTATTCCATTTTTATTAAAATTCTTACTTGCTATAAATCTGATTTTTCTTTTAGGGTATTGGGTCTGCTGTACTGGATAGAACAACTGGATTAGTATGCAAAAGTGTGTGGCTCTATGTTGTACATTTTCATCCCTCTCTTAGGTGGAGGAAAAACCTGATGTTACATACAGTGATGTGGGTGGCTGTAAGGAACAGATTGAGAAACTTCGAGAAGTAGTTGAAACCCCACTACTTCATGTAAGTGGTCGAGTCTGTTGCCTTTTAAATTTCTTTGTACAAAGATGTGAGAGCCTTTTGTGTACTGTGCACTAAAATTATGCCTATATATTAGTTTTAAAATTTTATGTTTTCCTAAATGAAAATTTTCGATGGGGTGGAGGGTAAAGGTGTGGAGAACCGGTAAAAGTTCCAGAAGAGAAAGTAAAAGGATGGAGTCGTCAAGCCTATTCAAACACAGAAGAGTCTGCTACTTATAGAGTGACAAGGGAGGGTGAGGCGTAACCTTTAGCGTAGGTTATTGTAGAAGAAACAATGTGTTTTAATGCTATCAAGAAGAAATGGGCTTTAATTGAATCAAATTAAGCCTGGGGGGATAATGGACAAAACTAGAGCATTAAATATGAGATCATACTTTTGTGCTTTACACTGTCGTTTTTTAAAATTAGGGGAAAAAATGTTTTGTTAACCCTGGATAATAGAAATACCTTTAAAAGCCATTCAGCCTTGTGTATTAATATGAGTCTAGTTTAGATCTTATGTCTTATTCATAAGTAAAATTCTTATTTAGATCAAGTATATAAATTGTGGACTGAATAACTTTGGTTTAAATATATTGATGTAGAAGTAGTCTTGTTTTTATTATAGAGAATTGATAAGTGTCAAAATCGTGTCTCCATCACAGCCAGAGAGGTTTGTTAACCTTGGCATTGAGCCTCCTAAGGGTGTGCTGCTCTTTGGTCCACCGGGTACAGGCAAGACACTCTGTGCTCGGGCAGTTGCTAATAGGACTGATGCTTGCTTCATTCGAGTTATTGGATCTGAACTTGTACAGAAGTACGTCGGTGAGGTAAAGTAAATTGATAATAATCAAAGAATATGTAGCTCTGTGAAAGATTTATAAAGCATAGATGAAATTAAAATGGGAATTCCACATTGAAGATTGAGACTTGAAATGTTTTGATTGATGGATTGTAATTAGTAGGTCAGAAGCCCAGAAGCCACCAGCATTCCCGTGTGGTCATTTGGAAGTAAACTGCTTAACTTTTTTAATCAGTATGCTCCCTACTCAGAAGGGTGACATTTTCTACAGATTCGGTTTGTAAGATCAATAACCCAGTAATGCCCAGTGAATGCATTCGAAAGTGTATTCACTTCAGGGGCAGTGTTTTATGTTATTCTGAGAAAGAGAACAGAGATTGTCTATGTGTATGTGCGTGGGTGTATGTACACACATGTATGTACACACACACACATTTTTTTCATTAGAGAGTAAGTCTAGGGCTGAATATATTATATCTGAAACATTAATGATTAGTATGTTTACAATGAGAATTAGAAAAAGGATCTGCATGAGCTGAGATATACTTTTATTCCCTTATCAAAACCTACAAATCAAATTCATTGATCAGAAATGCCAAGTGATGGATCAAATGCTTTTATTTCCTCAAGTTTTATTGATTGAAATGGTGCCTTTATTTTATTTAATCGTGTTAATTTGACCTCTTCAGGTCTTAAAGTTATTGGCTATTTAATAGGTACAGAATCAAGAAATTACTTAATATTGTTTTAAAGCTAGTAAGATTAATTTGATGGAATAGGTAACAAACTTCAGTCTTTCTGAAAAAGCTTTAGGTAATAATGGTTGAGAATAACTGTTAGGAATATTAAAAAGTTTGAAGTATAACTTATTATATTTTTAAAAAATTTTAAAACCGACTCTGAATGAACACTTGTTTTCATCAGGGGGCTCGAATGGTTCGGGAGCTCTTTGAAATGGCCAGAACAAAGAAAGCCTGCCTTATCTTCTTTGATGAAATTGATGCTATTGGAGGTATGAATGGTATCTCAGAGAACTTTACAGCTGGGTTTCGTGAGAATTCTGTAGTAGTATGTGTAAAGTTCCCCTGATACATTAATCTTGTACAGAATTTTAATTCCAACTCTTTTATGAGCTTTAGCACATCAGAGTCACGGATCTAATAAACTTTAGGGCCACACCATAAAGGAAAGAAGCAGCGTTATATAGCATTGGTATTTCTCAAAGTCTTTATCTTTGAACTTTCCCAGTTTCTTTCCTAGGGCACATATTTTCACTTTAGCAACTCCTAACTTGGGATACAGCTTCACTTAATCGGATCAGAAAGCACTGGGGCATAATTTAATTGGTGGTAGTTTTTCATAAAGTGTACATAAAATAACATAATTGGCTTCATAGATTTGATGAAATACAGTATTAGCTGTGCAATCTAGACAAGTTATTTTAACTACCTCTGAGCGCCAGTTTGCTCCTTTTATAAAAGAAATGATAATTCCAGCCTTGTTTATTTCATGGGTTTTTGAGAGGTTTGAAGTCAGTCATAAATGTGATTGACTTGGAAAACTCTATACTGTTCTATAGGCCTTGGCTATTGTTACAGTCTATAAGAGTAATAGTTCCTGTTAGCTGCAGAAGTGTTGTATTACCAGACAGTTGTTATTTAATGAACTCAGTGACAAAAAAATTTCTTAAAAAATATAGCGGATGCTGTAACACTGTTTGGGGACTGTGGTTAGGATACCTAAAGTCTTGCTTTTAGACTGGATGGATGTTGTGGGCTTTGGACATTCTGTAGGTAATGTTCGAGGGCCATAATTTGACCACAGTCTGTAGATGCGGTGTTGTGACCCTGAAGTCATTTTTGTAGTATCATTGGAATAAGCCTTATGATGTCAGGATGCTCTGAAACTGTGGCTTCCAAAATGGATTTTGTATAAAACAGTATTAGGGTGAAGGAAGAAAATACTGGTACTTTTCTTCATATTTAATTTTAATCTCATTTTTTAAATTTCTATTTTTTATTTTATAACGTATGTAATGCATTAATACAACAGTATGTATTTATACAATTTTAAAATGAAAAAATGTATATGGAGGCCTCTTCTTGTGCTATTTTGGTTGAAATGAAGAGTATTGACATTAACCTAGAGTATTCTAATATATCCAAATCAGTGTGATAGTAAGCTGTTACAGTTCTACTGTATTATGGATTTAGCCATATTTTTAAGGACAGTTTTGAGAAATTTAGAAGAGTATGGCATTTTCTTACATATACTCAAATGCCATTATAGTGCTAAACTTTGCATGTATTCTTTTGCCTAGTCCAGGTGTATACTGTGTTGAATGGAGGAGTTCTTGAGTGACTTAAACCAAAATCCTTAAAGAGGATTTAAAAAAGTACTTTAAAGGAACCTATGTTAAATCAACCTATGATGAGTCCTTTTCTCGTTAGTTTTGTGTAAATCAGGCTGTTCTTACAGGATTTGCTTAAAACTGAGAAGTTCCCTTGGGCTGGAGGGTGTGATCTGAACTGAGATTTACTGAGCAGAGTGCTGCTCTGAGTAGGTGTGAAGAGTGTCTTTCCTCCTGTCTTCTCAGGGGCTCGTTTTGACGATGGTGCTGGGGGTGACAATGAAGTGCAGAGGACCATGTTGGAACTGATCAATCAGCTGGATGGGTTTGATCCTCGAGGCAACATTAAAGTTCTGATGGCCACAAACAGACCTGACACTCTGGACCCAGCGCTGATGAGGCCCGGGAGACTGGACAGGAAGATTGAGTTTAGCTTACCTGATCTAGAGGTGGGAACATCATTTCACTGTAGAAAAGGGATTCTTGAAATTTTTTCTTCCTGTGCTGTTTTCCATTTTAATATTTGTCAATTCCCCTATTTTTAGGGTCGGACTCACATTTTTAAGATTCATGCCCGTTCAATGAGCGTTGAAAGAGATATCAGATTTGAATTGTTAGCGCGACTATGTCCAAATAGCACTGGTAGGTAGAAAGGTCTTGCTACTATTTGCTGATCTGTCTATTTGGGCTGCTTTAATTAAGCCTGTTATTTTCTTTTTGTTTGAAAGGTGCTGAGATCAGAAGCGTCTGCACAGAAGCTGGTATGTTTGCCATCCGAGCACGGCGAAAAATTGCTACTGAGAAGGATTTCTTGGAAGCTGTAAATAAGGTCATCAAGTCCTATGCCAAATTCAGTGCTACTCCGCGCTACATGACATACAACTGAGCCGTGGAGGTGTTCGTGAAAACACTTTTCTTTGGAATCCTAACCTTATACAGACTTCTTAATAACCATGTCACACACAAAATAAATGGTTTTCAAAATTGTATGCTTTTTTTTCAGATGTCTTTTCTCTGTGGTACAATAAAGGGTGATATCTAATGCCGTTAAGCAGAAAAGCTGTTTTTTGACTTGCTACCATTTTTAAAGGTTCCAAATTGTGAAGTGCTTGCTTTGACCACATATGTTCTAAGGCATATGCTGGTTGAGTGCTGTACATATATTATCTTATTTTATCTTCCCATCTGCCCAGTGACGTGGATTTAACAGATGCAGGATTTTCCTACCTCGTTTCCTTGTAGCAGAGCTGGGATTCAAGTCCAAGTTTGACAGCTCCATCCCCGATGTCCCGTCCATTATGCTCTTCTGCCCTCATCACAACGGCCCATCCAGGCACATGATCACATGTGTTTCGACAGGTTTTTTCCTACAACGTTGAATAAAGCAGCTTTGGCTAAACTATGTTTAAAGTGTAGGCAGCATCTGATGTAATGTGTTTTGCTTTGCCATTTGAGTTGATTTCAAATTAATCAAGAAGGATTGCTGATTTTAATGACTAGCGAAGTAGTAAAGCAAATAATCTCATTTAGAAAATCCGAAATTGGCTTTATACAGAAAAGTACTTATTTTCATTTTATAAATTAATGGTTTAAAATTTCAGTAAAGCTCCCGTTAGACTTCTGGTCTATAGTGAGGTATTTCTAAAATAAAAGGTTTTATTAGAATCTTAAACAAAGCTCTTTAAAACTATTTCTTGTGCAGCCACCACCAAATTTCCTCCCCTCTTCCACCACAATTACCCCCTTCCAGGCCCCTGCTAAACACTGAGACCCAAACACAATAAAGAATATTTTTATTGTAGTTCAGCATTCACAAGTAATGCAAAATAGTGAGAGATGGATACATTTTAATTCACAAAAGAAAAAGTTGACAACATAGAAAATGCTGTGTTGCACTGAAATATTTAAAATATGAAAGTTTTAAAGCAGAATAAAGCCGTTCATTCATAAAATCCAACCAACATCCTTTCTCTTCTCATTTTTGTGAACTTGATGAGAAAATTTTTTTCTAATCCTGCCCTAGTCTTTCATGAGGTATGAAAGCGAACCATTTCCAGGTTATGCTGATAAGTGAATGACTAAAGATGTCTGTTTTTGTGCTGTTCTGATCAATGTATAAGCATTTAGAACACAGTCCTTCAAGTCTTACCACTTGTTCACATTGCCACATACATCAGATGCACCAATGTGAGACAACTCAAGTTGGTCATATGGGGCTCACTCAGGCCTAACGTGTCACAGGCTGTGAATAATCTTGACATCTCAGTTTCATGATGAAAATCTAACCGGCTACACATCAAATCAACGCACAATGAATTATCTGAAAAATCTGGGTGTTTCTACCCAGGCATATGTATGCAGATAGCATCAACACTATCTAGATTAGCATGTCTGTACCCCATTTAAAAAGAAAAAATACACATTCACTGGTAACTCCCTCCACCTAAAATATGTATGTGTGTGTGCATAAACACATGTATATGTGTGTACAGACATACATGTTTACACATATTAGCGTGCTGATAAATCAATACAAAGGGTTTATGACTTCAGAAAAATACTGTAGCGATCCTTTTAAAAAAACTTTTAAAAAACATTTTAAAAATGTGATTAGATTTATAAAATTTAATTTTCACAAAGCTCAGGTTCATCTGTTACATAAAGCTGAAATGCTATACACCAGTACAATGAAAAACCTGGTAAGCCTTTTTTAAAGGCAAAGTGGGTTTTTGAGATGCTCAAACTTGTTTAAATCCAAGTCAGTAAGCAGGCAGGTTACCTGGTGCAGTCCTGGCTTTTGAACGTTTTGCTGCTGGGATTTGAGGGGTTTCAAAACCACTGCACACATTTTGGTTAGCTATATGTTTGGAGAATTAGAGAACACTTTTATCAGTCCTCAAACCAACTTTTATCAGCACTCAATCCATGTTATCAACAACCTACACCACTGAATCCTAAAAGCATTGCTGAAAAAAAGGACCAACAGCATTTTTGCACTCACTAAAAAAGCATACAGGCTCACACCAAGGAACTTGTGTTTGATTTTAGAATTTGAATTAATTAAAGGGGCAGATGTGATAAAGTCATCTTCACCACATACCCTTCCTTCCCTCAGCCCCACACAAGGGTACCCCCTCGCCCCCCACTCCCCAAACAGGACAACATACCCACCCACTCTGGGGCAGATTCTCTGGGTTTGCTACCCTCTCCACACACTGGAGGGCAGTCTCATTTTCTCAACATGTACCTTTGGAGGCAGGCACCTCCTTTTTCTGTGAAACAGGTAAGGATACAGGATCAAACCACGTGGATATTTTAGATGTTACCTGAAAACTACAAAATGCTTCTCCCAGAGCCTGCAGAGGATTCATACCCTTCACTGTTTCTCTGAGTCCCACTGCAGATGAGATTGGCATTGGGATCCCACTCTCAGCTGCCATATGATTGTACAGTCAGCGTCTATGACCTGAATGAGGAGTTTCCCGGGCCCTGGTTCAAAACTGTTTGCAAACATATTCCATCCAGTCATGAGACAGAGAACAACCATGGTCATGTTGCACAGGATTTGAGAAAGACCACATCACTATATGGGACCTTCCTGGAAATAGGGCTTTCCCATATTCCCATAAAATAAGGCTAGTCTAGTCCCTATATCCATCAGTGTGGATTATGCCCTTTTTGATAGGGCAGTAAGAATCTGAATTTGAACCAGGGCTGAAAAACATAGAAAGGTATATACTAGCAGCTTTTAAGGTCCAGAAAGAAGGAGGTAGAGACAAAACTTGATTGTAAGTAAAAGAATTCAGGAAATTTCCCACTGTAGGAAATAACTCTAAGTAAAACATTCCAAAATATGTACATATAGATAGAATACATTTTGAAATACATTCTTATGATATCAGAGGCATGCCAAAACAAAAACATATTACCCCTCAGTAAGACTTAAACGCTTTTTATGTACATGGTAGAATTCTATTCAAAATAGGTTAAAAATTAAAGGACAGAAAAGTTAAATACAAATTTGTAAGCTACAGACAAGTATTTTTTTTGTATACTGCTTTCAATCTATCAGTAACCAGGACTTGAATATCTGCTGTGTGTAAAGCATTTATTGAAGACTGGTGCTAAAGATTATGCAATAAAATATTTTATAATATTGTTTAAAATCCTTAAGTTCTACTTTCATGGCTGAAATGATACAAGCCCTTTTATAAAAGTTTCTAGTATAAGCTGAGGTCCTATAACTACATGCTCTTTCAGAAGGCAGTCTGTATCAGAATGCAGATGTATCTGATGATTGCAAAGGAAATAACTGACTGCAAATCTAATTTCACTCTAGATCTAGATAAAGTATTGATTAGAAAGGGGCGGGGGTCTACTCTGAACTACATTAGTAAAGTCACTGAGAAACCTGATAAGACTTAAAGCAAACAAGCCATAGGGTTTGGTTTGGACTAGACCCATGCTAACCTACTTCTTTCCTGATGCACTTTTCCCCTGGAAGTGTTTTCTTCGTGAAAACTAAAACAAGGAGCCAAAAAGGAAACACGTAAAACAAAAACAAAAACAACTATTAGCAGGAAATCTTAGCAGATGAGGCTTTAGGCAGGTTGGCTAATACTTGTGCTGTGATTTGGAGTGAGCAGGTGGTTAGAATTACAGGAGCAGGAACTTCTGATGACAAACTGGCTTAAAGGTCTCCCCACTCCTTTTGAACAACTGTAGAGAAAATGCTTCAAACAGCATTTTACTCACTCATCGGCTTAAAACTGAGTTTGACGAAGAATTAACTAACTCTATGGACTTAGAAGGAAGGTATTAAATTATACCCAGGAGTTTTCTAAAATATGTGGTAAATCACTTTTAGCAACAACAACAAAACTTCTAGGGCCTCCTACTGGCCACAGGTGTGACAATTTGAACACCAAAAAGAATAACTATAATGCACTGAAAACTACATTAAATGCATTAAAACTACAACAATTCATGAGTGTATAATTATACGAAAAAGGAAAAATTTAAAAGAACCTAATTCATCACCATCTATTAAACCAACTCCTTACTTTGAAGTTGATAACTAAATGGAAAAAAAAAATTTAACCTGCCCTTCCAGTAAGAACTATATTTAAGGATGACTAAATAATTCAAGTTGAGGGAAAGCTGTAGTTTACACAGAAACACCAACTGATAAATGCAGAAGAAATGAAAGAATTGGAAAAGAAAATTCACACACCTTAATAAAATTGATGCTTTAGGCAAGGATTAACACTAGACGTTAAAACCCCTGGGTGAACGGCTAATGGAGAACTGGGCATTCATTCAATGCCAAAGGAACACCATACAGCTAACTCACTAGTCACAAAGGAGAAAATGTAATTGGGGGATTGGTTGTCATGTTAATCCCAGTGATTTATTTTAGCATCATTAATGGTAGGTCAACTAGCTATTACTTGTTTTCTGTTGTGATGCGATTTGAAGCATGTGTTCATCTATGATATATTCTAGCAAGAAATGTTTTATTCAAATTCATGACGCCTTTAGTTAGACATAACTTCTAGATCATAGGTAGTTCAGGAAATAAAGGGACAAAGTAAATAACACCTTGAAAAAGCGAGTGGACACGCTCACAAGATGGGATTCTACAGGACAACGGCCCCAACTCCCTTTAACAAGTCAAGGTCATCAAAAAAGGGACAGTGCTAGATTAAGACACAGTTATGGGACTTAGAGGGACATGACCATTTGTCGTGTAAGGTCACAGGATAAATACTAGTTTGGATAAACCAACTACAACTGTGGAGACAATTGGGGAAGTCTGAATATGGTCTGAGGTAAACATGTTCTAGAATGAGAAAGCAGAGATGGATGACTGAAAAAGAACAGGTCACACACAGAACACTATGCAGAGTATGATCTTATTTTGATTAAAAGATGTAAATATATATGGATAGAAAAAGATCTGGAAGGACATGCATTAAGGTGTTAGCAATAATCTTTGCTGGTAATGTAATGTTTTTCTTATTTTTGCTTGTCTATATTTTCTAATTTTCTGCAATGTACTTACATTGCTTCTGTAACAATAAATGGTTATTTTAAAAGAAGAACTTCTAGAAAACTGTGGGTTTGCCTCCTCTGTGAGATAACTGATTACAGAAAGTCTGTAGATCAACAAGTACAAAAGCAAAGAACTACTACCCACCTGGTGACAGGGTATCTGATTTGTGGATAAAGTACTTAAATAAATACCTTAAGTTCACAAAGATAATACTAAGAGTAACAGAAATGTCACTACACAATAAATGCAGGCAAGAGGCTAATAATATCTTTGAAATAGTCAATTAAAAAAATACAAGTAAGATACATCTTGCTATGCGTCATTCACCCTCCAAATCAAGCCTTGTATTTACTAGTATTTACCTACTACTAGTATTTACCCTTAGGAAAAAAACATTTAGTGTCTACTATTTAAAGTGTGTAGGTTAGTAATTTCACGAGAAGCTCATACCCCATTGCAGGCTGAGCTCCTCGTCTAAGCTTCCGGAGTGGCGTTGGGCTCAGAGTCCTCCTGCGGAGGAACAGCCGTGGCCTCCTGTTCGGCAAGCGCCTCTCGAACTTGGCTGCCTAAGACTGCGTCGTGAATGCTGTGGAACAGCAGCTCCAGTAAGGCAGGATTTTCAAAGAATTGATTTCGAGTGAGGTCACTCACGACTTGTGCTATAAAAGAAGAAGGGAAAATTAGCCCAGGGACCTCCCTGGTGGTCCAGTGGTAAAGAATCCACCTGCCAATACAGGGGACGTGGTTCAATCCCTGGTCGGGGAACTAAGATCCCACATGCCGCGGGGCAACTAAGCCCGCCCACCAGAACTACTGAGCTGGCGCGCCTCAGCTAGAGAGCCTGCGTGCCACAAACTACAGAGCCCACGTGCCCTGGAGCCTGCACGCCACAACTAGAGAGAAAACCTGCATGCCACAACTAGAGAGAAGCCTGCGCGCTGCAATGAAAGATCCTGCATGCCTCAACAAAGATCCCGCAACTAAGACCTGATGCAGCCAAGAATAAATAAAATAAATCAGTAAATAATAAATAAAAAGAAGAAAATTAGCCCACACTCTGGGTGTCAGTCTTAAACATTAAAAAACGTAACACTTTCATATAGTTTAAATATTAAAATGATATAATAAAAATTATTTTTTACTATACATGGTGTTATTCTATGGTGTAAATGTGCCCTAGTTTATTTAACTGGTCCCTTTTGTTTGACAATTACTTATTTTCTAGTGTTTTGTTCTTAGAGACAGTACTATGATCATTAACCATGTACATGTGTTATTTTGAATGTGTGTAGCATACTGTTGGATTTGCTGGGTTAAAGGTAAATGCATTGTAATTTTGAAAGAAAATGCCTGTCTGCCCTCCACAGAGGCTGCTCCAGTTTGCACTCCCACCAGCAATGTCTGAGGGTTCCTGTCGTCCCACAGTGAGCCTACAGAGCCTGCTGTCAAACATTTTCGATTTTTGCCATTTTGGTAGGTGAAAAGTGATGCCTTTATGTGAATTTCATTTTCAAGCACTGTTTTAGCCAAAATTTATATTAAAACAAAAAGAGCAGGCACTGTCTGGAAAAACCTAAATGATTTTATATAACTATGTTTATAGCAGCCATTACATAAATAATTACTAAAAAATATACCAGCCCTGAACAATGGTTTATTAGCTCCTTTCCTCCAACTCCAGTGCAGGAGGCCTACCACCAAGTAACCCAGGGATGTGAGTGCTGTAAGTGGCAAATTTCAAAGCTAGCTTTAGAGTTTCAGAAGAATAATTTTCATTTTCACCTAAAACTAAAATTAAGGGAAAATACTTCCAAATGCAGTTATTTAAAAAACAGAAACAAAACCAAAAGGTTAAACCTTCTCCCATTCTACAAGTGTACTCACCGCTGCATCCTGCTAAATACACATAAATGCCGACATCTCCATATTCTTTTACAATCTGTAATAACGTTGAAATAAAGTTTAATTTCTCTTGACTCTGTGAGGTGCAAGTTTCTTTCTATCAATACGTATTTAGTGATGTAAGATGCTCTGGTTCATTCACTTGAGCTACTCCACTTCAATAATTATGCATTTTGAACTAATCATTTAAAAATCTGTATTTTGTTTGATTTTTATATCAACAGTGATAATTTGGAACATCAAAGAATTCTTGTCAAATTTTATTCAAGTGTACTAAAGGTATTATGGTAATGGTTTTTAAAAGAATCTTCTCGAAGAGATATATACTGTAATATTTATAGATGACGAGTGGGATGTGCTTCAAAATAAGAGAAGGGGAAAATGGGTGTGGGGATAAATGAAACAAAATTGACCATGAACTGATGATAATAGTTGAATCTGAGTGATAGTTACATGGGGGTTCATTACACTCTGCTCTTTATTTTGTATATTTTCGATATATTCCACAATCAAAAGTTGAAAAACAAAAACAACAACAAACTTTTGAGAGTTGAAAAAGGACCCTAGTTCAATTCTCTGATTTTACTGATGGTGACACTGGGCACAGAGATATTAAAAGACGTGTTGAAGATGATGCTTACCCCTGCCAGAGTTTTTACACCAACGGAATCGATAAAATTGACTTGCGTAAAATCCAGAATGATGGTGTGGACGTTATCCCCTGGCGGCATAAATCTTTGCAGTTCCTCAGGAAGTGTGCTCTTGGTGACTATTGGGGGATATTTTATTTCATTCTCCTCTTCCTCAGGCTTGGTGCCATCTTCTCCATCTACTTCTGCATCCTATGTTAAAAATCAAACCAAACCAGAGTGCTATGAACAACTCATATTTCGGTTCTGAGAAAGATTTATGAGGGAAAACTTAGTCCTCATATGCTCAAGTTTCTGACTATACCAGACCGTTTCCAAAATATCTGCTATATCCTAGCCCTGTAATATGACAAAAAAGGATATGTACACAATATTTAGTGTTAGCTGTTTCTTTTTTTCTTCCTCCTCTTCCTCTTTTTCTTTTGTCCAATGAAATCCACTCTCTTTAGTCATCATATACATTTTCCCCTAACTTCTAAAATAGTCCCATTAACTTCAACATGACAGACCACAGTTATATAAGCCCAAACAGCAAAAACCATTCTGAGGTTTTTTTTTTTTTTTTACTATCAGCTGAATGAATCTCTGACAAAGTAATAGTGGTAACATTTATTAAGATACTGTGTGATTTCTATTTTTTAAAACCATGTTTTCCTGGGCTCCTATCACTACTTATTTCAGAAGCATTCTCATAACTGACCTTACCATGTATCTTTAATATACAAAGGATACTTAGCTTGTTTCTAACCTTTCCTACTTTAGGGACTTTATGCTGTGTTAAAACTTCAATCATGAATAAAGGTGGGGGGCACTGCAGATCAAGTGACAAGGGAAAGTTACAATGAAGGGATCACTCACCACTTTGACGACGGTTGCATTGGCCATGTTGGCATTTCCAACTTCCTTAGCATACTTCTTCATGGCCTTTCTTCTTGCTCCCATTATGAAGGCTGGGTTCACTCCAGTCTTTACAGAAGGGCAATAGATGCAAAAATCACTTCTTGGCTCCCAGGAACCCACCCAAAGCAATTAATCTTCAAATCTCTCCATCTGACTGTTTTCTACGCCCAATCATCACCATAACCCTTGCTCTACCTTTCCCTCAGATGCCCTGAACTGGGTTATCCCTCATTAAAAGAACAGTAGTAACTTTTCTTATTCTTGGTCTTGAAGCTAAATACTAAAGAGAATTTTAAAGGAGTATTTTTCAAACTTAGGTCTCTCAGAGACTCTGTGGGTTGACTGGAAGGTTTTCCTCCTTGCTGGATAGTGTGGGGTGGAGTCCTAATCACGATCAAAGGAACCCAAGAATAAGAAATTTAAAATTAGTTTTTCGCTTTTTTAAAAAAAATTTTTTTGAAAAGGTAATACATGCATATGATAAAAGAGAATGAATAGCGGTGTTGGTTACACAACAATGCGAACGTACTTAATTCCAGCCACTGACGTGTACAGTTCTAAATGGTTAAAATGATAAATTTTAAGTTATGTAAAGAAAAATAAAACAAAAAAGATAAATTTTAAGTTATGTATATTATACCACAATTTAAAAAACAGAGGCGGAGAAAAACAAATAGTGTAAAAGGTAGACCAAGACATTTAAGTGACCTCCCAGGCCTATCAGTCCTCAGATTCCCTCCTCAGAAATAATCACCCTTAGTTTCTTGTGACTCACCTTTCTTTTTAATGCACTGCTGTATAAGTCACTATTTGCATAATAAATTGGGGCATTTATTTGGAATATTTTTATTCCAGGAACTTCTTTCACCTGAGAAATAAAATGTTAGTGAATTTAATATATGGAAATATTTCAGAATTGAAACAGCAATTGCCTCCCTCTTCTAACTTGAAAATTAATACAGAAGTTGCTAAGGGCCCTCTGACAGTGTTTAAATAAAATAATGTCACTCTAGCTGACCTACTCATGCTCTGGAGGAATGCATGCTGAGCAGAACGCTTTTAAAAATGCACATATTTTCATTTCTTTTAAAAGTCTTTCTTTGTTTCATTTTTACCATAAAGTACAAAGAAGAAACTGAAATATGTTAAAAAAAAAAAAAAAAAAAAGAGAAGTGGGTAGGAAAGTCGAAGCTGCCACTCAGACTGTGACAAGCAGCCAAATAAAATGAACAGAGTCTGATATTGGTTGAGTCACAGAACGTAGGCAGGAGTGAAAATGGACCCGAGTGAAACAGAGTGAAAATTTTATCAAGAAGCCTCATGGAACTCTAGAGTGCAGCTGGAAACAAGTAACCCAGCACATAATTCTTTAGGAAGGGGGAAGAAATAGAATCCTAACACCAGTTTGATTTCTTAATATCTTATAGTGAGTTTGAGAATTTCTTCCCAAGCATAAAACAAAACAAACAGATAAAACTAGTTTAAGAAGACTTTGTAAAAGATGATTCCACATAAGAACATTCAAAGTCAAGAATATTTTAAGCCATAATTTTAACGATTAAAAATGAAGCAGGCGGGCTTCCCTGGTGGCACAGTGGTTGAGAGTCCGCCTGCCGATGCAGGGGACACGGGTTCGTGCCCCGGTCTGGGAAGATCCCACATGCCGCGGAGCGGCTGGGCCCGTGAGCCATGGCCGCTGAGTCTGCGCGTCCGGAGCCTGTGCTCCCCAACGGGAGAGGCCACAACAGTGAGAGGCCCACGTACCACCAAAAAAAAAAAAAAAAAAGCAGCAGGGCTTCCCTGGTGGTGCAGTGGTTAAGAATCCGCCTGCCGATGCAGGGGACACGGGTTGGAGCCCCGGTCCAGGAAGATCCCACATGCCGCAGAGCAACTAAGCCTGTGCGCCACAACTACTGAGGCTGCGCTCTAGAGCTCGTGAGCCACAACTACTGAAGTCCGTGCGCCTAGAGCCCGTGCTCCGCGACGAGAAGCCACCACAGTGAGAAGCCCGTGCACTGCAACGAAGACCCAACGTGGCCAAAAATAAATAAAATATAATAGATAAATTTATGTATAAAAAAAATGAAGCAGGAGAATTCCATAGCCCCACCACCTACATTTTACACTGCTAATACTAGTATTTTACCACCAGTTTAAATTCATCAGAAGGAAATCATGCCCATACAGACCACCGTGGCAAGCAGTCTCAGTATTTTGTAAACATATACTTTAAGTCCAAGAATGTATGTTTATCCTCATTAAAAAAAGAGGAAAAATAAATATTAGGAGGTTGTGTAACTGATGTGTAGTATAAACTGTAAAACTGAATCCAGACAGTAAACTGAAGTTCAGGCTTTTCACTTTGACCACCACACCTGCCTGCTCTCCACCCCACTCTTTGTCCTAAGTAAAAATAATATCTAGTTGGCCAGTCACATCACATGCTTACAACCATTTAAAATGATAGAAAAAGGTCCTACCTCCTCATACGCGTCTATGTCAATGTACACATCAGTGTCAGGAAGCTGCCCAAGGACTATGTAGCTCGGACTGAAGACAGAGAAGGAGCGTGTTAAAATACCAATGTGCTGATGTGCAGGACTTGACGGAAACACGAGGTTCTGCACCTTGGATTTGCTAGTGACTTCAGGGATACTTGATCCTTTTATGGTGCCTTTTCAGAAGGGCTCCACATATGTTCACATTCCCAGTGCCATCCCAAGCCTAACACACCCCACATACATCCCCAAGACGTATGCAATATACACACACAACACATACACCTCACAACACACATACCCCCCCCCACAGCACATACGTACACTACGTACATACCCACTACATAACACTACACACATCCTGTATCCTGTATAGCACACACACAACCTGATCAAGACAAAAGACTCAGGCATCTAAAGATGGGGGCAAAAATGAATTGTGCCAGGGACATGTGTGACTCGATCTCATGTTACTGGGTAGACAGAATTATCTTCCTGTTTTAATTCTAAAGCAGGAGAGGGGATTTTCATTTTGTCTCTAATAAGAGTCTCTGACTCATGGAGCAGTGGGCGGGGGGTTAGTCAACAGAAGGTGTGGGGGGAAAAATCTCAAATCAGCATAGAAAGTTTTCTGAAGTCTGGTGTGAATAGATTTTAAACATTATTTTTTAAAAGCACAAATTCCGAATACTTTTTATAGGACAGTCTGGCTCAAATTAGATACTGAAATGATGACAGGTACTACTTCTTAAGCACCTGATATTACCTTATTGTAGCCCATGAAAAACCCTAGTGGGCTTATTTCTGCCATCATGTGGAAGGGAAATCGAAGTCCAGTGGGGTTAGGTGAACAGTTGTTCAAGGTCAGAGAGCTTGGCAGAGCCAGAATATGGCTCAAGGTCTTGTACAGACATTCCATGGTCTCATTACTATGCTCTGGTGTTCTCAGCGCGTATGTGCAAGTGCTTTGTGAGTTAGAATCTATAGCAGAAATGTCAGGGGTCTTTCGAGGTGGATTCCTTCAACAAGCATTCAGGGAACACACACTATATGCTGGTACTGGGCTCTAGGAGCCTCGCGTACACAACCAAGGTGCTCACAGTCTAGTGACGTCTGTGGACAAATATAACACCAACAACTGATACTGGAGATGAGAGGCAAGGTTCTCAGTTGAGTTCCCAATTATGAGAAAACCTTCCATACGAGACTCGAAATGTTGTCCACATGTTGCAATCTAGTGCCAGCGGACGGAGGTGAGCGAGGGGTGGACACAGGGACCACACAAGTACACAAGTAACTGGGAGACATGTGAGGTGCTGGAGGACCACAGTGCTGCTGTGGGCGCACAGGGGAGTTGGGATCTCTCTGGCTTGGTGAGCGGGGTCTAAACTTACATGGATTTCAACAGGCAGATGAGGAAAAGACCTTCCTGACCAGCTGGAGTGTGCTGGAATCCCACTTCCTCGGGTCTAAATACTCCTTGTTTCTTCCCTAGTCACCCCAGGAGCAAGAAAGTCTCTCTTTATGAACTCTGATGGGGTTTTATTTGGCCATGTCTTATGCTTATTATCACTTGTACCTTGCTTACACTTAACCGAAGCAATTACAACTGTGTATTCCAATTTCTTGAAGACGGATTATAAAATGCTGATTAAGAGTTAGCCTCTGGATTCACAAAAACTCACATTTGAATCATTGCCTACCACTTGCTGTGTGATCCAAGTTACTCAATCGATCTAGGCCTCAGTTTCCCCATCTGTGAAACGGGGATGCTAACAGTCACTGGGCAGGAAGGATGAATGACATAAAGCGTGGATCTTTGCACACAGCCAGGCACATAACTAACTACAATAATTTAGTGCCACCATTACTTCATTATCATGATTAGCGTCATCATTATCATTATGTATCTGTCATCCTTAGGAGAGTGCAGCCTTTGTGAAGGGAAGGACCATGTTTTATTTACTGCAATATCCCTAGAGTCTAGTATCTCCCTGGGAACCTAGTAGTCCCCCCAAAAAACTGTCCAAGTAAGATTATAAGATTATAATTATTTTAACATGTTTTGCCCCCGCTTGGGGGCAAAAACTGAATTTCCGTCACATTTATAGCATCACCCACAACGCCTGCACGGAGGAGGCATGAGGAACTATTTGTTGATGAACTGATTGTCCCTTAACCATGTGTGGGCTTTGAGGGAATCTGGGTGTTTGGAAGACAAGCAAAGCCAGTGAAGCACTAGCCCTCTCTGGACAGCATGCCCTAATTACAGAGAAAGAAGCAGCTGAAAATAAACACGTAGCCTTGGTACTGGCTCCCCACACTCTAACCTACAAACACGCAGCACAGTCACCAACAGGGACAGAACATTAAAAATGAACTTTAGTTAATTATTTGGGGGAGAAAAAGCAGTAGTGCATTTAAAAAACAACCTGCCTAACTTTAAATTTTATGATAAGAAATCATAAACTATTATTTGGGTAAAAAAACACCAAAAAGTGAAAAAAAAATCTCCAATTCTATACCATGGCTTGTTAAAGGATATCGATATTTTTAAACCATGATGTTCACTAAAGCTCTGAGATAAAGAACTCTTGCATGTACTAATAACACTCATATAAAAACGGAGGGAAGGGCTTCCCTGGTGGCGCAGTGGCTGAGAGTCCGCCTGCCGATGCAGGGGACACGGGTTCGTGCCCCGGTCTGGGAAGATCCCACATGCTGCGGAGCGGCTGGGCCCGTGAGCCATGGCCGCTGAGCCTGCGCGTCCGGAGCGTGTGCTCCGCAAAGGGAGAGGCCACAACAGTGAGAGGCCTGCGTACCGCAAGAAAAAACAATAAAACAAACAAACAAAAAAAATGGGGGAGAGGGTGAACTTCTTTTACATAAAAGTGGGTGACAGGGTAGAGTTTGTTATTAAAAACAGTGTAATTTTTGAGTTTAGATCCCACATGTTGTTTACATTTCCCTCTATGTCGTTTCTGAGGAGGAAAATGCTCATTTCCTACTCTGTAGAGTGGGGAGCATCCCATCATTTCCATCTAGCGGCCCTTCAATATACCACAGTCAAAACTTTAAGAACTATCGTGTGATTTGCAACTACAGGCAAAATCAGACTAACCTCATTTTCATTCCTCCCGTGTTAAATTTGTTGCGTGCATAGGATGTGTCAGGCACTGTGCCAGGCTCTTCATGTGCATTATTCTCACTTGAACCTTACTGTGACTCTTTGAGGCAGCAAGTACTGGTCTCATTTTATAGAGGCAGAGACGGAGGCTCCAAGAGGTCACGTAAAATCACAGAGCTTATATAGAGTGTGCAGCCAGGACTTGAACCTAAGGTTGTCTCTGACTCCAAAGTCAGGCTATTTGAAAACATAATGTTTCTTTTTTTTTTCTTTATAGTGACTTATTTATTTATCACGAGCAGAGTATTTTTTTAAAGTTATTTTATACCTTCCCCATTGGGCTCAGCTTCGTACTAGGAGAAGAGATGACAGGCGATACTATTTCAGGGTGGAGGAAGGAACAGCTGAAGCCCCACATATGATAACTTGGTGTCAGCGTCTGCTCCATGTTACCAAAACCTATGTCAGCACCCGGTGCCAAAGCAGACTGCAAGAACACACAGTTCATTTACCCTCACAAGAGGGTAAATAAGCCAGGGTGCCACAGGGGCCAGATTGGCAGGAACCATGAGACAAATGAGGCTCTTTTAAGAAAACCACTGATGGAATTATAAACTGTGATAGGGTAGAGCATCTGGCACGATCACATTGAGTTTTTCATTTGGCATTTTGTTTATTTAGTCAACAAGCCCCATGAGTCCTCAGGTCCCTTTCACGCTGACCAGAAGTAACCAAAGAGCTTACTTTGACCAGATCGAGCTGTGATCTACGTTTAAACTCACTGTTGCAGTCTCAGGCAGGACGCACACCCATGCCGTCTGTGCACTCACCTCTGTGTTCTGTAAATCACAGTCATCAGTGCGATGATCACAGCAGTAATCAAGCCATAGTCCAATCCCAGGAACAAGGAGGAAACAAAGGTGGTAAGCCAGATGGTCTAAACAGAAGACAGAGAGCTTCAGGGAGAACCATGTGAAAAATCTCCTAAAAGTTACACAGACACACACACACACACACACAGACACACACACACACACACACACAGAGTACCTAGCCTTGTTGCCTAACTGGATACTGCATATAATAACTGGCCACAGTAACTTATCTTTCTCACATTTTTATCAGCAACAGTACATTTGTTGCTATGGCATATTCACCTAGCAATCACCTTTGTTACTTACCAGCTCTATCTTGCTGGTTCTCCAGAAAAAGGGGAGATCTGAGAATTGCATAAACATTCCTTTCAGGTTGACGATCACAATGGCCGACAGCACAGCCTGAAACACAGCACATTGATGCATGCCTCTCCTCTTATGTCCAGAGACCCCCTTTGCTGGCCCCTCACTGTCCTGCGGCTGCCCTCCCACTGTCCTTTCCCCACTCCCTTCCTACAGGGCAGTGATGGTACATGTGGAGACAAGAACACCTGGATGTTCAGGACTTGGTTAGCTAAAATGGGACTTGAAAACCAGGCTTATAACCTAGTAGCAAACCTGCACGGTGGTCAAGAGGTTCAGAATTAAATGGTACTCAAGGACTTATCTCACCCATGGTCTTCCTGCGTTATGATTTTCTCTGTACTATAGCATTCCTGAGCTCTACTAGATTTAAATGTTCCAGTAACTAAATGTTTTATGAGTGTAGGCCATCTCAACTTTTTAATGGGAGTATAAGGTCATAGCAGATCAAAGAGGGAAGGACCTTGGAGATTAGCCAAACCAAAACCTCCACTTTGCAGATAAAGAAACTGAGAATCAAAGATGCTGAGATGGCTTTCCCTAGGTCCCAGTTGCTGGCAGATTGTGGAACAGGATATTGATCCTAGCCTTGGCCCTTTCTCATACCACCTCACCAGGGTTAGAGTAAAAACCCATGAGACAGCCACAAAAATATAAACAAATAAAATAGCAAAATCTCTATACATGAGAAAACCTCACACCAAGTCCAAGCTACATACCTGGGGTAATGATTCAAAGAGGAATCCAGTGGCTAATATGACCAGCAGAATCATTAATGAGGCCAAACAACCTGCAAGCTGAATGAGAGAAGACACGTGGAAGGGGCTTTTAGGAGACCTGAGTAAGAGGTGGGGCCTAGGTTGGTCTTAGTCTTTTGATAATCACTGTGGGAAGATATGGCTTCACATAAGTCATCCATACCATTACATAAACCTGTAACTCGTTCCCACTCTCTTTCTGAGGTTTTGGTTCCTCATATAGCCTTTAAACAGGAGCTGAAATATTTAAATACCCTGAATGAAATGCCCGTGCCAGGGGTGGGGGAAAGGAGATGTATGGTGCTGACCCAAGACTCACAGGGGTCAGAAGAGTTCAGGTAAGACTCTGCCATCCAAAGTGGTAGCCACTAGCCACATGTGGCTATTTAAATTTTAAAAAGTAAAATGAAATAAAATTAAAAATTCGGGTCTTGGTTGCACGAGCTACATTTCAAGTGCTCAAGAGCTACATGTGGCTAGCGGCTGCCACACTGGACAGTACAAATATCAAACATTTCCATCACAGCAGAAAGGTCTATCGGATGGTGCTGGCATCCTGCCCATACTCACTCTCAGGCTTTCATGACAACATCCTATGTCTGAACTTTGAGGTTTACTGGTAGCAGGGAGTGTTGTTTAATTTTTCGATTTGACTGGCGAATATACCCCTTTTCTGCAGATTCAGTTCCTTGTGATTTGCTTCAACCAATCATGCCTTTCTCTGATTCATACACAGCTCACTGGAGCATGGATCTTCAGGCAGAATACAATCAACAGATTAAAGTTTATCACCCAAATCACCAGACCTTGGAGGCCAGTTGCATACGCACCTGTGTCTTCCCTCCAGTTCCCTCCTGAACAAGGCTTCGAGACAAGGAGCATGAAATTGCAAAAGTCTGGAAGAGTGAGCCAGTGGAATTGCACAGTCCCAGGGCAATGAGCTCCTTTTCCACACGGAAGCAAAGCACAAAAGAGATCAGTTATTCTTCAGGAAGCCAGGCATGATGGCCCATTTAATGCACATTTTCAGCAGTACAGGCTCTCTCTTCATTCTCTTTCCAGATACAAGGATTTGTTTAACATGAGTTCAAAACAGGAATTAATGCATAATTTACGGTGGGAGAGAAACACCTTGAATTTTTATTGTGTTGGAGATAAATGCTGCGCTCACCACCTAGCCCCCTCTTTCCCAAACACACTCTCTACACGGATAATGCTTTTGTTTTTAAAGAAAACTGCAGCAAAACGGACAAAATACTTTTGTTGTTTAAGAGAAAGTTACTGGTGAACAGGACTACTGGCATCTTTTAAATGCCCGGGCTCTTGCTTGTCAAGGAGCCCATGCCAGTGTCCTCTTGGGACCAGTGAGTGAGTCCTGATCTCAGGGCAACTTCCGGTTTTCCTAGATGGATGACTGTGTCTCGTATGAATATGGAGCGTCTAGTCTCCTCTTAGAAATACACAGTGTGAATTTCTAAGATAAACGCACACTGGGTATTTATCTTAGAAATAAATAATGGCTCATGGTATTCAGATTAAATACTTTATCTGTAGCTATCTTATAAAAGGCGGTGGCAAAGAATGTATTGTGGAGTTTAAGTGATGAATCATAAACTCAAAGTTCAGTGAACAAAGAGAAGGCTTTCTTGTGGAGTAAAAATGGTTCTGGAAAAACGTTAGATTCTCAGGCTGTGAGCTTTAAAAATAAGGATAGCGCCTAGAGGAGTATGGTGAACTGTAAACCTCAGAGTGGAGATTGCACCTACTAATGAGGTGAGGTAGGTGTAGGTCTGTACCTCAGGGTTCTGATGAGTTAAGGCACACAAACCACGAAAAAATTGTAGTGTTGAATAAATACATGCTTCAAATACATCCATCACCAAAGTAATTTTTTTTTCTACCAAGATGGAGAAATCCAGTTTATTTGTCTCCTATAGTAGAGCAAGATGATTGTGCCACCAGGAAACATCCGCAGGAAATTAATGATTTTTACCTGATTGCCATCAACCTGGTAGCCATGCTTATTTGCCAAGGTCTTGGCCATTGAGATGGTCACTGAAAATCCAACGATGGCTATGGCAATGGCATCCACGTACACAAGGTGGAAGAGGCTGGTGTCCGGATTGGCCGGAGGTAGCAGCCTGAAAGGTGAAGCTGACTTTAACCTGGGCATTGTGACCACTGGGAAAAACCATGCAGCTAGAGGGGAGCATTGTAGGGGGGCATTATCTGCAGATGAGGTGATCAACACCTGGGAACCTGTTTGGCAAAAAGCAGGGCCCTCTTTGACACACAAGTTCTTTCCAGGCCCCAACCCCAGAGTGCCGGCTTTCTACCTGAATGGGTTATCAGCAGAGATCAAATGCCGTTTTATTTAGAAAAGGAGTAACCTCACACCTCACGGCAGCCTGTATGGCAGGTGTAAGTAAGACTCAGAGCAGGAAGAGGAGAGGGTCAGCGAAGCGCTCAGATGCCACAAGACATTCGAACCAAAAACTGAGGTGAGGAGGGAGGTGGACAGGGCCTGTCATATCAGAGAATTACTGCTGTCCGGGCAACACTAGGTACTCAGTGCTCTCCCCTGCTGTTTGATGTCAGGACCCTGCTTCTCCCCTGGATCCCTTTAGGTGAGTGTCTGACATGGGAAATGAGCAGCAGCAGATTATTCTCCTTGGGTTACCTCTGGGAATCTTAGGAATCTGGAGGGGCCAAAAGTGTGGCTCCTGGAGCTCCCCAATGGGGGACCTAATTTTTGTGGTCCATTCTTATAGTTTGGAACCTTTGTCCTAAAAGAACAGAACAGGTGTTCCCCAGAATGGTATGGGGGAAGGGGCAAGAGAGGTTTTCGAAGGCACGTGCTCCAATGCAGGGCACTGGGCTAAATAATAATATCAGTTAATTGATGTACAATATTATTACTGTTACAGTCATTCATTAGGTGCTTCCTCTTGTGCCAGGTTCTGTGTTTATCTCCAGCAGCACTGTGAGCTAGGTACCATTATAATCCCCATTTTACAGATGAGGAAAATGAGGCACAGTGAGGCCAAGTAACGTGTCCAAGGTCAAACAGCTCATCTATTAAGTACAACAAAAACCACGAAGAACACATCTCTCCACACTATTTCTCATACTGTGTCATATCACAGTGACAAAGGGGCTGTCTCGGGTTCTGAGGTAAGGGAAAGGGAAGGGAGCAAAGGAACCTAACACATGTTAAGCCTAGATTGTGTGCTACATGCTTGATATGTGTCATCTCATTTGCCCTCACAACAATCCTTTTAGAGGGGTGCCATTCTTACCCCAATTTATATGTGAAAAAATGGATGCTTGCAGATGTTAAGTAATCTGCTGAAGATGGAGCAGGGAATCAGACGCAGGGGGTCTGACTACAGAACTCACTGTCTTTTCCTTGATTTGCTTTGACCAACAGAATGTGGTGGGAGTGATGTTGTATGAGTGCTGTAAGCAGCCTGGCAGCTTCTGCTTTTCGGTCCTGTTGCCCTGAGCTGACACATAAAGAACCTGGCTACCCTGCTGGAGACCCGTATGGAGAGAAGATGCCAGCCAGCCCTCAGCTGTTCCAGCCACTGCAGCTGAGCTGTCAGACATGTGAGCGAGGCCTTCTTGGATCCTCCAGCCCTGGTCACCCCTTCAGAGTCTGCAGCTGCCTGAGAGACCCCAAGGGAGACAACCACTCAGCTGAGCCCCACCTACAGTGACAAACTGCGAGCAGATGAACGGACATTGTTATAAGCCACTGTTCTTCGGCGGTGGGACTCACAGATCACTGAAGCAGTATGACTGTTACAGACAGGAAGTTAGGGAGGCACGACTGGTTGCCTGCCTGGTTTTGGGCAAAGTTCCAGAAAGATAAGGTTTCTGGGAAGCCAAGTTTCAAAAAGGTAAAATGTTCTTAGTTTTTAAAAACATGTTTAGCTCTCCTAGAGCCTGCGTGCCACAACTACTGAAGCCCGTGCTCTGCAACAAGAGAAGCCACTGCAACGAGTAGCCCGTGCACTGCAATGCAGAGCAGTCCCCGCTCGCCGCCAACTAGAGAAAGCCTGTGTGCAGCAACGAAGACCCAACACAGCCAAAAATAGATAAATAAAATAAATAAATTTATTTAAAAAAAAGTTTAGCTCTCACACATAGAGGGAAAGCACCATATTTGGGTATGATGCAATAGGGAGAGGAAGGTATTAGGTGGGGATGATGGTGGCATGTGAACTTTTAAAAGGAGAAATCTAAGCGTGAGAATTCACATGTAGATTATTTGTGATTAGCTGTTGAATAGGGTTATCTACTGGATCCAAAGACACATGTTTATCACATGACGAATTACGTCAGTGAGCCAGGTGTGAGGTAGTGGAAAGATCACACAACTGGGTATCAGAAGATTGAGTTCTGGGTCCAGGCTGGGACATACCAAACTGCACTCGTGTCTCTCAAATGTCGCCTTCCTTGATACCCTACCTAAAACAGCAACGCCAGCCCCGCCTATCTCTTACCTGGCTGCCCTTGTCTTCGTAGCATGTCTCACTATCGATGTATTGTCTATCTCTCCTAGTAGAATATAAGTTCCATGAGACCAAAGGCTTTTTTGCTTGCATGTTCACTTTTGTTTTAAACTGCTGTGTCCCTGGCACATAATAGGCACTCAATAAACATATGCTGAATAAATGGGAGTAAATGAACTTTCTTCTCTGTTAAATGAAGATAATATATATCAACAGAGTAATTGTGAGCATCAACGGACATGGCGGGTATAAGAGTACTTAAAAGATGATAAGTGCGAATAGAAAAACAAGGGTTATCCCTGTGTTACACCTTTACACTGAATCACAAGTAACACGTTTCTGACAGCAGTTCGCTGAGTTGAAGGCAGGCTTCTGAACTTTGGCTTAAGGAGCAACTCCTGCTGCCTGTGCTTCCCTGGAGATTCTTAGGTGGTTCCAGGGGCAAGGCCTGATGGAATATACCGGGTCCTGTCAACGTCCAGCATCTGGGCAAATGTCTGACTCTTCTTTTGGAAAGAGAGAACAGAGTGGCAAGGAAGAGACAGTACCAGGGACGGAAAGACAGCGACCCGCAGAGAGGCACAGAGACAGCCAGAGGGTCAGAGAGGGGCAGGGGGAGACCAGGAGAGGCTCGCAGTCACGCTCACTCCTTCAAATATACAAGTAATAGTAACATTTTAAAAATGTAGACTTTGGTGAAAGAAAAACAGAGGAAGCAAAGAAGTAATATATGATTTACAACTAGAAACCTGGTTGAAATGATGAGCCACAGAACTTTCAAGGAACATGTCTTGAACGTGCACTGTGCATGCCAAATGCTACACCGGCCGCTTCAGACACATTGTCTCCTGTAACTCTCACAACCGCTCTTGAGATAGTCATTCATTGCCATGCTTACCTAGCAGGGGAGGAAACTGAGGCTTTGAGAGGATAAGTGACTTGCCCAAGGTCACAAAGCTACGAAGTGGCAGGCTAGATTTAGGTCGTTGTTTTGCTTTTAGCTCCAAAGCTACCCAGGAAGAGATCTAAAAAACCGATAAATGCTAAACAGGAAACAGAACAAAACGAAAAACCACATGCCATAGTTGGTAGGACTGTAGAATGGTGCCACCACTTTGGAAAACATTATGGAGGCTCCTCAAAAAGTTTAAGCAGACTATCATATGATCCAGCAATCCCACTTCTATATGTATGTCCAGAAAAACTGAAAGCACGGCCTTGAAGACACACTTGCACACCCATGCTCACAGCAGGATTATTCACAATAGCTAAGAGGTGGAAGCAACCCAAACGTCCATCGACAGATGAATGCATAAACAAAATGTGGTGTATACATAAGGTGGAATTTTATTCTGCCTTAAAGAGGAAGGAAATCCTGTCACATGCTACAACATGGATGAACCTTGGTATTATGCTAAATGAAATAAGCCAGTCACAAAGAAAGCAAGTAGTGTATGATTCCACTTACGAGTACTAGAGTAATCGGATTCATAGAGATAGAAAGTAGGCGCTGGAGGGAAAGGAGAATGGAGAGTTATTGTTTAACGGTATAGTTTCAGATTTGCAAGATGAAAAAGTTCTGGAGATCTGTTTCACAACAGTGTGAATATACTTAACACTACTGGACTGTACACTTATGAATGGTTAAAATGGTTAAGTTTCATGTTATTTTTTTTTAACCACAATAAACCAACCCCCCCCAACACACAGCCAAAAAAACCAAACTCAAAACCCCCAAACCCTCAGCTATTTGATATGTAGGGAAAAAAAAAAGATTGTTCATTGCAATACTAAAGCAGGAGTTAGAAGCAATAATAGATCCCTTGATTACTCAAGTCACACGGTTACTTGAAACTATTTTCCTACCCCAGAGGAAGTGTCCCAACGACATCCACATTGTACGATTCATGCAGGTTAAACCCAGCTGAAATGCCAGTTCCCATAACCACCTGAAACAGACACAAAACCAAACGTACCTTTAGAAATGAACATTCAAACACCACAAAAATAAGCTTCAAAGAACTTGTTAGCCAAGCCAAATCTATTCTCACTTTCTCGGTTTTTTAAAAAAAGAATTATAGTTAGCTTCCAGCAATTCTAACTTCTCCTAATGACCCTTCTCCGCAAAATTAAAATGGACGCTACAGTCTCCTGTGGCCTGGAATTCTTTTCTCTTTACTTTGTTCTGTTCCATCCTGAGGCATTTGGCTAGTTGGCTACAAAGAAGCCGTAAAACCTTTCAGGAGTTGGTTTTGCCTTTGGGGCAGGTAAAATGAGGCTCTGGCCAAGGTGGCACAAATAGAGGACATGAAATGTGTGTTGGGAGGGCGGTACAGTGACAGGGTATCATTATAACATGTAGGTTTGGATCTACTGCACAATCTTCCTATGGACTCTTGTTTCCAGGACAGCAGCACCAAGGTGGTTAGAGGCCTCCACCAGCACCCCATGGCTATCTTCTCCCATGTCTGTTGCCGAGTCAGGGTCAGGGTGAAACCGCCCATCGCAGAGTGTCCTTGTACGTAAGGTTGCCTGGATTGTCGGGGCACAGATTCAGTCTGTGTGTAAAGTACAAGCCCTAGTGAGCTACAAGGAGAGGAAAAATAACAGAAGGAGAGACAGCGACTTTCTTCATCCCAAAGAACCACTGCTTGTGGAACTTTCGGAGTGGCTTAGCCAGGAGGGAAGGCATACGGCTGGCCAGGGACGGGAGCCAGGCCCCTGCCGGAGGGGGCTGCTGCAGGGAACCAAGAAGAAGGTGGGCTCATTATCAGACACAGCGGCCCGAGAGACCGAGGGCGTGGCTGCTTCTGGCCGCCACGATGAAATGCCCCTTCTCTGTTGGTTTCAATGTCTGTCACCCTTAATTGCATCTGTTGTGCGTCGCAAACTGGGGGAGTGCCCAGAAAATTCAAATCCACAGGACACACATGGCTCAAGTTCCTGGAGCATCAACTTTATGCAGCGATAAATAAATTGAAACCAAAGCTTTCCTACCAACACAAACAGATGCATTGTGAAACAGAATGCAGAACCCCAAACAATTTTATGATAAGAAAGGAACTGTATGTTTAAAGAGAGTCATGAAGATTCTGTCCCAAATTTTCCAGTATGGCTTCCCTCTCCCTTGCTCTGAGGAGCATACAGATAAGACGTTAAAAAAAAACCCAAGGGTTTCCCTGGTGGCGCAGTGGTTGAGAGTCCGCCTGCCGATGCAGGGGACACGGGTTCGTGCCCCGGGCCGGGAAGATCCCACATGCTGAGGAGCGGCTGGGCCCGTGAGCCATGGCTGCTGGGCCTGTGCGTCCGGAGCCTGTGCTCCGCAACGGGAGAGGCCACAGCGGTGAGAGGCCCGCGTAACGCAAAAACAAAACAAAACAAAACAAAACAAAAACCCCAAAAACAAAAAACAGGTTCAACCATAATTATAATGATAGAATTCTGGAGAACCATTGCCCTGGAAAACATGAAGGAAACTTTAAAGGGAATCTGCAAAGTGGACAAAAGTAGGATCTGAAGCCAGGAAAGTCAGTCTCCATCATTTACTTCATGATTAGGGCATGCCTTTCTCCACTGCCATGCGAAGGAGCTGAGAACCTCTTGCTGTTCTCCAAGAGGAAACAGGAACTCTGGGCCCAGCCCCAATGAGGGAACAGGCCTTAAAACAGTGAGAGACAGTCCTATTCAGGTATAGACAAGACGAAAGCAAGGAAAAGGGTCAAAGGGCCTGGCTTCTTTGTGAGCTATACGAGCCAGTGGTTTTTGTGGCTGGAACTTTTTGCTAGATTTGGATCAGACACCTATACTTTTTATTTCTTCTCCTTGTGGCTCCCAAACTATACACCAGACGCAAGAGGGAAGAGATATGGGAACATATGTATAGGTATAACTGATTCACTTTGTTATAAAGCAGAAACTAACACACCATTGTAAAGCAATTATCCTCCAATAAAGATGTTAAAAAAACAAAAAACAACAACAAAAAAACTATACACCGAAGTGCTCCAGGCTCCCAAGGAGAACTCACCAGGACACTGTGGGACATGAGTTTGAAGGAAAACAGTGACACCTGTCAGACACCATGCAAACTTCTAGTTTGAGGTAGTTCACAGTTTCGATATTAGTTCTTACTACATTCCTTTCAGTCACACCACATGTTTGCAAAGCTGGGCATTCAGTGGTCACTGTGATAAAGAAGCAGGTACCATGCAAAAATCAAAGTGAACAGGAAATGATGGTAGTGGGGTCCATCTGATTCCCAGGTTTGAGGGATTGTGAAGTGCCCACCAGCAGCCATATGCATTCATTAATAAATTACTGTGGTGATTTAAGAATGTCATAAAATATATTTTATTTCAATTTATGTGCATTATTTTTACAAACAGTTCTTAAGTTGTTAAACATAAATACGTATGAAGTTGTCTGGACCCTACTACTTAGTAAATGGAACTATTAGTTAGGTATTTCTTTTGGCCTAGGAGTGCCAGGAACCAAGAAAGTTTGGGAACCTTTGTCATTTGCTCTTTTCAGAATGGAAAGAGCTTAATTTTTTCAGGTTATTAAAGTTTATATGTTCATTATAAAACAATTAGACAATAAAAACTTTGAAAAAGAAAAATCTCCATAATGTCATTCAAAGAAAATTTACATTCACATTTTTATGGACAGACTTCAGCTATATTTTAAAAACGATCCATGACTCTGCTTTAATGCTTTTCTTATTTTGTCAGTGTATTTGTAAAAGTTCCCCTTGACAAATTCCAACCTTCTCTTGGAAGAAGTGAGAGAAAAGAGGTTGAATTTCCTCCTCCGGGTCCACTTCTAAACCCCGCACAGAAACAGGTAGGTGTATGCTGCTGGAAGTTGACTTACCGCAAAGAACTCTAAAGGGATGGGCGCTGGCAATTTCTCTTTAAATCTCTCATTAAACTCCTTGCCACCCAGCAGCAAACCAAAGACCATCAGCCCAACGCCTAGGGAACACACGTTGAGGTTTTTAACATTCTGCAACACAGCAACTGTACTCTGCAACACAGTGAACGCCGGATGTTACATCAAGCAAGAGCCCCTGAAGAGACAGAGACAGTCTAGTGCTCTAATTCACACCAGCCAGCCCGTTAGTGGACATTTCTAGCTAAAGGTTCTCAGGCTGAAGTCTCTCTCTCTGCAGCTTTCACCAATTAGGAGTCATTTTTACCCAGTCATACAACTTGGTAGTTGTAATCCTTACCTGACAATCTTATATTACAGTGTTCTTTGCTACGCTAACATCTCAATGTAGAATTGTAAAATTCAGAAAAGTAACCCTGAAGCTGAGTCCTGAGCATTAGGAAAGGATTAGGGGTAATATCAGCAAAAAACATCCAAAGGTAAATACATACAAAAGCTTTTAGGAGCTGAAAGAGGGAGAGAAATCACTGTTAGCAGATGAAAGACGAATCAGGTGAGCTTTGAAGGGACGAGAGTGGCTGAAGCTTGGAAAGAAGCCCAGGAAAGTTAGAGAAGAAAGCCGCTTACTTTTCTCCTAAGGCTGCAGTCTCGGCACCCCAAATGCAGTCAGTACTTATCTGGACCCTGGGAAAGTAGGTTACCACCGAGCCCAGGCTACACACTTTTCCAATCAATGCCTAGGAGCATTCTCTAGTATACTTGTCTGTTCTATTTCCTTTGTGGCAAGGCATTTTGAGAAATCTCAGAGTAAGAAGCATGTTACCAGCTATTACGGGAAACAAAGAATTTAGTAATTTAGGGAATGCTCCCACAGTTGGACTCCATTCTAATCACTGAAGGACTCAATTTAACTGTTACTTCCTCAAAGCGACTTTCCTAGACACCTAATCTAAACGTCTCCCTATTCAACTTTCAGAGCAGCCTGATTTTTTCTTCATAGCACTTAACACAACTTGTACTTAATTACGTATTTATGTGATTAGCAGTTGACTACTTGTCTTCCCACTGGACTGTAAACGCACTGCTCTGCCTAACACAGTGTCTGACACATCAATACCTCCGAAGGCTATAGATCTCTCATTCCAAGGATAGCTTTAGCAGCATCTCAGTTCTGGTATGTAGTACTTACACTGTCATTTGGTTTTAATTATTTCGTAACTTCCTCTTTATCCATGGGTTATTTAAAAATATGTTTTTGGTTTCCAAATGTATGGGGGGTTTAAAGCTATATTTAGTTATTGATTGCTAACTGACTGCACCATGTGAAACAACACTGCATTTTTAGACTTTGTGATCAGTTTTACATGACCACTCTCAACGTGATCAGTTATTACCACTGTTACCTACGTGCTTGCAAATAATTTATATTTTCTCTGAGTTGGGCAGAAGGATCTATGTATACTTTATTAGATTAAACTGGTTAATTGTGATAGTTAAATCCTTTACAGACTTATTTTTTTGCCTGCTTGAGTAAGCAGTTCTTGAGAGAGATCTATTGTCCCATAATGACTTTAAATTATTTGTTAGTTCCCAAAGATAATCTAATTTGGTCTTAAGAAAAAAGCTGTTTCCTTAGCTAACTAGAGTCAAGGTGAAATAACCAAATAAAGACCTAACCAGGGACTTCCCTGGTGGTCCAGTGGTTAAGACTCCACGCTCCCAATGCAGGGGGCCCGGGTTGGATCCCTGGTCGGGGAACTAGATCCTGCATGCCGCAACTAAGACCCAGCACAGCCGAATAAATAAATAAATATTAAAAAAAGACCTAACCAAAAAATTCCTTGTGAGGTAGATAGTATCATATATTAAAGAAATGAGACTTTAAGGTTTAATTTTCCTTGTAGTGTTCTCCTCAGAAAAGCCTTAGAATAACTAAATCTTCTCCATTTTATTGAAATTCTTGGAAATAAGAAAAGTGAGCCTTGAAGGTAAAAGAGATACAGAAGAGAATGGGGAAAAATAAAGAAGGGAAAACAAGTACCAGTAAGTCGGGAAGTTGCTTACTTACATACACCACTGAAAAGATCCCACTGTACCGCTTTGTTTTAACTCCAAACAGGTATTTTAACATGGAGGTGAAGACATGCACAGCTGCCGCAGTGGTAAACCCACGGACCAGGGGCTCCGTGAGATATATGGCCACAAATCCGAACCTACAGACACCTAGGCAAAACTTTTTTTTTTTTTTAATGACAAAGAAACAAATAAATCACATGATAGGTCAGGAAGTTAAAACCAACAGAAAACATTAAAAAGTTCTTTCTGGACCACTTTCTAACACTACAGACTTGCACCTGCAGCAAGTAAGTAGCTAATAAATCAATCACTGGTTATGCAGAAAACAGTGGAAGGTGTGGAAGGGCCTGGAGCCCCACGGAGCAGTGGGCACCCCCGTACTCTCTCTGTCCCTCAGAAGTGGGGGTAGGCTTAGTCATGTCACTTCCTGTTCCCTCCAGGCCCTCTTCCCATTACTAACCCATCCCGCTTCAAGCTAGTCTTGCTTTTGGAATCTCTAAAGTATCCAACTGAAGCTAGCTAGTTCCTATTCAGTATCAATTTAAGTAAGGCATGCAGTGGGACTGGCGTTCCTGAGCTATGAACCCTGGGCTCTGGAGTTTTGCTGGCTGACCCTGTCCACCATGTAGACCAGCCAAGTGTGCTCAACAGATATTTATTAAATGAGCAAATGAGAGCCCATTTCCACATCTGTGAGTCTTACCTGAATGATTCCTGTAAGTAAGGTCACAGACATGGCGACTTTCACTCTCAAAGCATCTCTGGCCTCCGTACCGTTGGTTGCGTTTACTCCTCCTGGAATGACTATATCATCTGGTACTAATCGAACAGCCACGCCGCCTATCATCAGGCTAATAACTGCAAACGGACCTGAAATAAGGAAGCATTCATCAGGGAAATTATGTTCAGTGTGTCTGATGTGGTTGTTTCCAGCACCCCAGGAGACACAGGTGAGGTCAATAAATCCTCCTTGAAATAACACTGCACTGTGACAAAATCTTCGATCCCACACACTCTTCTAGAACCCCGACATTTCCCCATGAAGAGGTGGTCTAATTCCTCTCTCCTTGAATCTGGGTGGACTTGTGACATGCTAGTGATCAAAAGAATGCAGCAGAAGTGATACTGCGTGACTGCTGAGGCCAGGTAACAAAAGGTGGTGCAGCTTCCACCCGAGAGCTGTACTGCTCGCTTGTGATGCAGCCCGACAAGCAAGAAAGCCCAGGTCAGGACCACGTGGAGAGAGGGTGAGGGCGGGAGGTAAGAAGAGATGGAGGGGGAAGTCCAGCCTTCCTGTAGCTGCTCTGGCTCTAGCTCCCGCCTGACCCTTAACTACTTGAGAGACGCGGAGCCTAAACTGCCCAGATGAGCCCATCCCAAATCCTGACCCACAGGAACTGTGAGAGATAATCACATGGTGGTTGTTTTTAGCTGCTAAACTTGGGGGGGTATGTGTTACCCAGCAACGGACAGCTGAGACCTTGTGTGTGCTGGCTGGTGGCAGCCTCAGGCAGCATCAACACTATTATGAAATCCATATAAATCTGATCCTGAATACACTAAAGAGAAACCAAGTACAATTCAGTGCCTAAAATAAGATGAAAATGCATTATATGCCTAGTAATTAGGAACTTGCAGTATCACTAATAAAACAGAGGAAAAATAAACAGATGCAGGCAAATTGTATTATGAACTCAAGCACTTATTTCACAGATTTCAACAATTGCTCTTTTTACACAAGAAAATTGTCTTTTTCTATTACGCCCAGATTTTAAGAAAGCTGTTAGTTCTAGAAATCTTGAGGGGGAGTGTATTCTTTAAAAGCACCTATTGGGTATACAGTAACTAAAGTTGTTACTAAGCAGATGTCCTAATAACAAACATGCTGTTTCTTTGGCACACTGCAAAGCTTGGAAATCCAAAAGGAAAGGTACTAAAATATCAACTATAAGGTTTACCTATGGATATGTGTCTGGAGGTTCCAAAAAAACAATACATGATAACGGGGTAAAATGAAGAGTACAGGCCAAACACCGGAGGCACAGCTGCCAACATTGCAAAGGCTAAACCTGTGGGATTAAAAACCAAACAGAAATGGGGAGCTCATTAGAAAACAGAGGGCTATGTGTGTTTTTCTCTTGGTTCTTTATCTATGATGAACAAGTGAAAATCATGTTAATTTAAGCAGATGTGTTTGAACATGCCCACCCTTCCATCCCACTCTTACATGGAATCCTATATTTGTGTTCAGAGAGTCCAGGCTGAGACAGTTTTCCTTGTTATCTCCTCTTTGCCAGGGGTGGATTTTTTTCTGCTTTATTCTTTCCCAAATTACATAACGGCAGGAAGTCTTACTTGACTGGTGCAGTTGTAATCTGATGTTGATGCCCAAATGCCAGCTGTTTCTCCAATGGGGTGTTTTCAGGGTTCTCTGGAGACCCGTTTTCAGTGAGCAACTCTCATTGTACTATTCCCTGGCCGATGCAATGCCACCCCCCCACCGACCTAGGCCCCTTACAGTTTCCAGTTCTTACACCTCCTCCAGGTTCTTTCTGCTGGCAGCTGCTCATCCTGTAGGCAGACTTCTTGGGCAGGTACCTTTCAAATGAGCCAAGCCTGGTTACCTCCCAGGGCGCCCAGTTATCTGATGCTTTACCCCAGGAAACTGTGCAAGTGCAGGCCATGCCCACAGGAAGGGTCCTCTTCATTTTGCCGTCATAGGCAGTTCACACCCTTTCACCTGTAGATTTATTTTTCTTGCAAGAATTAGGCAATAGTGCCCACAAACTCCAGGGGACACGCGTCCAGTGCTCCAAGTGATTCTCTTGCAGTCCTTCCTTCCTTCCTTAACTTTAAGTGGAGGGGAAATGCATAGGGCTTTTCACCTTTCTCTCAAAAATTCTCTTTCCAAATCTAATATCAGTCTTCTTGTCCCCTTACATCCTGTTGGACTGATGCACTATAAACGATTCACTCATCGTTTTGCATGGATGGCCTGGAATCCCTCTTTAGAGCGTGTAAGCAATAAACACCCTTTGTTCTCAGCTTTGGGCCCTCACCAAGTATCTGGAATAACTACAAAGTTCATGTAATGCATTGTCATGTTGTGGATAAGAACATTTTAGCAAAAGAAGAGTTGGGAAAGCATCCCTATTTCATATGTAATAATATGGTAACTTTAATGTTGCATTAAAATTTTTTTTTTATTTCTAGCAAAGAAACGCATGTCCATAGTATAAAAAGCCAAGCAGTACTAGGGAGGCTGGGAGGAAAAGCCAACACTCTTCTGCCTTGCTCTAGGTTCCAATCCCCAGAAGCACTCACTTCTAACTCTTTCAGCTGTTTTTCTACCATTTACCTCCGTTTTTCTAAATCAGCACTTCCTACATCAGAGGATTCTGCCCACCCCCAGGGGACATCTGGCAGTGTCTGGAGACATGCTTTACTACCGAGCCTGGGGGTGGGCCTGCTGCTGCATCTGGTGGGTAGAAGCCAGGGATGCTGCTACTCATCCTGCAATGCACAGGATGGCCCCCCCCCCCCCAACCAATGTACATGGTACGGGCTGAGAAACCCGTTCTACATAACCTGTTCACGTTGTTACTTCTTGGTTTATCGTTGTAGATATAAACTGTTGACCTTCTGTAATGCCTATTTTTTCAGATTCCTCTAGGTTATGTGACTTTTTTTTCCTTTCTACAGAGTTTTGGGATCTTCTATTTATTCCTGGTATTCTGATATTTTACAATGGTGTGTCTTAAGTTAATTTTTCATTAATTCTGATGGGTACCTGATGGTTGCTCTCAGTCTGAAAACTCACGTATTTCAATTCTGAGGATATTCTTTGTCACTATAGCTCTTTTCTCTGGGGACAGGGGACCATCTGCCTTGTGCTGTAAGTTCTTGCAGGCTCTTTGGAGCTGAACAGGGCAAGGAAGAGCCTTTGTGAGCTCACAGTTCAACGGGTAGATGTTTACATAATGTCTACAGGTCCAAAAAACTTTGTGGAATGGCACGTCAGTGAAAACCCAACTAGGCCAAATTCTGAGGACTTCTTTGCCGTATCCGTTTACATGCGTTCACTGCAGCCATTTCCGGTGGCTCTGTCAGTCCGACTTGACTGAATGTCAGTCTAGCTCCTATTTCCCACTCCAGATGCCCAGCCTCTGTCTGCTCCTCCCCCTGCCCTCACCTCTGCCTTTAAATACATCCCTTTCTCTATCCTTGGGGTGCGGGTGCCAAAATTGTTGTGGAGAATGGTCCTAAACCTGATTTAAGGATTTTGTTTAACCGATTTAATAGATTTGATAACTCAGTCACTTGGAAAATTAAAAACTCAGCTAACTGACCACTGGGGAAAATAATTTTTTTTTTTTTACAAATTGATTGTTCAGTAATTAGTTTTGGGGCAACTGGAGAAGGGAATAGATTTTCTGCCAGCTTACCTAGAGGCTGTTCAAGCCATTGTCACCTTTTGGCCACACTGAGTCACTGTCACCTCTAATTGGTCTCCCTACATTCATCCTGGGGACCTCTCGCCAGCCAAGTCCATTCCCCACACGACAGTCTCAGTGGTCTCTTACTAGAAATACCCAACTGAAAACAGCACGCTGACAGCTTTCATTGCGCTCAGAACGAAATCCAAAGGGGCCCGTCAAGGCTGTGCACACCTGCCACTGCTCGCCTTGCCGGCCGCCGGCCCCTCACTCCCCGCACTCCTAGCACCCTGCCTCTCTCATGATTCTCTAAACACCCGAGTCTCGTCCTGCTAAATGCCTCCACACATGCCATCACTCCGTCCTGAAGTGCACTTCTTCGCATTCTTTACCTCCCTGCTGCTCGTCCTTCAGGTCTCACTTCAACTCAACGTCACCTTCCTAAAGGGGTTTTTGTGACTTACCTGCTTAAATTAGGTCCCCCTAGTGTCACCACGTCAGAGTGCCCTGTATCCTCCTTCACAGTGTTTACCATCATTTGCGATTAAAAACTGATGCGTGCTGTTATGTGCTTCGTGTTTCTCTCCCTGATTGGAGAGTTAGTTCCCTGAAGGTGGGGACGGCCAGGCAGATACTTGACGAATGTGTGTGAACAGATGAACAATCAATGAGTGTTTTCTTAAGTACTTATATCACATATAAAATCACACAAAGGCACAAGAATTCAGTATATCATGGCCCCTTGTAAGAAGAATATGGACTTATAAGTCAAGAACCTGAACAAGGACAACCCCTGAATGAAACAGAACATTGTAAATCAACTATACTTCAATAAAATTTAAAAAGCAACAAAGAAACAAAACAAAAAAAAGGACAACGTCAACAACATGCTCACGGAACGACTGATTAACTTAGCGAGAGGAAGGCCAGGCCCAGCCGGCTCCTAAAGGTGCTGGTCTGTAAAACAGTATTACCACATTCTACAGCTAATATCTCCGGGGCTTTGAAAAGGTCATTTAAGAGGGTTATTTCTGGAGAATTCCTTTAAACAGGTGAAGGTTACTAGAACGATAATGATAAGAACTATGAATTTCCAATCCCGATGAAATTAAACAGAAAAATGGTCAAGCAACGGTTTGAGGAGATGGTAGCAAAGGACGGAAAGGAAGAAATATATTCTACTGACCTTGAGGAAGCTGCAGCACACCTGTGCTTATGCCCGAGACTAAGTCACCCAACACATACTCCTTGAATCTGTATGCAGGCAACCACTTGGTTATGGGGAGGAACATGTAAATGATATTTCGTATTTTCTTAGGAGTACATCTGGAGGACACAGAAATAGATAAAATGAGGACCATTTCTGTAGAATTCACACCAAGGCCTTTTCCCTTTCTCATATCCTGGAGCAGTTAAGGAAGAACTCAAAACTGGGGCCGAGGATGACTCTTCTACACTGCAGAGGTCAGAGACAAGAAGACCTGCTTATTGTTATTAGTATTTTTTAAAAATAGGAACATCTGAGTTGGCTCCACTCTAACGCTCTACAACCGACCATGAAAAAAAAAAATTAGCTTCAAAATAGTTGAGATATCCCAGAAGCTATTATTTCAACAGGTGAAACCCTTAATGTGCTTCCTGTGTTGGTGTAAAGTGAAGTAGGGGAATTAGTTACTGATTGAGTTAACTTTTGGATGTGGAACCAATGACCAGCATCTACCCACTTAGTTTTCCCTTTCCTTGTAAAATGAAGGACATTTACACAGGTATTCTGAGCTTTATGAATATGTGTTCAGTGCTTTAGGGTCTCTGATTAGGTAAAGTCAGAACACCATTTGTCACGGGAGCACTGTAGCTAAGTCTATGTCCGGTTGTCTTGGTTAGGTGAACACCATGCTGAAGAAACCAAGGCTTTGCATTCAATCCCTGGATGGTTTAATTAACCTTGATACACAGACTGTATTCTGGCCCTCAGCCAGTCCTTTTGCCAGTCTATGCCTGTAGTCAAAGACATCAGTGAGAAGAGTATGGACAGATGGGTTCCATCGCTGCTATGACAACCTCAAGTCCTCCTGGTGATGAGGAAGCAACTTACCCCATTTAAAAGGATAAAGCATTACTGCAGCCTGCATGGCATTCTATACAGCGCCTTCCGTGGTGAGGAGTATCTGGTAATTAGATGCAGGAAGATACGGGAAGCAAAATGTGAGGCAACTACGGCAAGAGCAGTGAATTTGAGTGAAAGAAACCAGATTTCATAGCAGTCTCCTGGTTTAGAAAAGTGAGATATTAACAACAGCTGCATTTATATAGTGCTTGCCATGTGCCTTGCACTTTGCATATATTAACAGGTTTTAACCCCAGGAACTCGATGATGTAAGCACTAATTACTATTCCCATTTTACAAAGCAGGAAACTCAAGTGCACAGCTGGTGGGCGGTTGGGACTAGGATCAAAACTCAGAGAGTCTGACTCTAGTGCATATACCTTCCACCTCTTGTGATGTCACACCTACAGCACAGGGTCACTGTGAAGCTTATATGAACCAGCACAGAAGCTGTGGTCTCAAGGGTTCAGAAGGCGGCAATCAGATGGTTTGCAAAATCAGGTGTGTAATCAGGTACACGTCAGGCACATATGTATTACACAGCCATGTTGCTGGCCTGGGAATGGTTAAGTGTCCTAAGACACTGAGTGTCCTTGATAGCTTAGGTTGGGGACTTAAATGCATAGATTCAGGGTGTTGCCACATGGAGTAGAAGTCAAGTGGGAAAAAGAGGGGTTGGAACATTCCTGAGAGACAAATGGAAGAGGTGGATATTATGTAGGTGGGTGGAGAATTGGAAAGTGGGTTGTTTTTATAAACCTTTATACAGACATAAAGCATAGAAGGAATTTAATAAATATGGTGAAATATGTAATGAAGCTTGTGTTCCATCAAATATCTACCACTGAATGAACTGTGTGGACAGCTCTGCAAATCATGAGGGCTCACCATTTGTTTTTTCCTCCACATTGCCAGATTCTCTTTATACATTTGACCTTGCTTCTCTCATACCTGAATGGCAGATTAAAGGAAATAGGTTGAAACAACATACGTGAATGCCTGTTTCAGCTTATCCCCGATGGAATCCGGAATCTTGTCCTTCTTGTGCAGTCTTTCCTGGAGGACCGGATGACTAAAGATAGGTCTTTCCACATAGTACCGCTGGGTTGCTGCAAGGATTTCAGTTTCTTCAACATGATCCATAGTACTCTGAAATTATTCATCAATAGCAGGAGACGAGCATTTCCTGAGTTTCACTAAGGGAGAAAATAAAACTCTATGTCAGATGCCCAAATCCTACTGATGACTGTTCCGATGCATCTCTTCTTGGCGGTATGATTGCAAGTTATTCTGAGGACCTCTTCATCTTTGGACACCCAGAGCACCTAACCTAGTGATCTGGACAGAGTAGGCACTAATAAATGAAAGGAAAGCAAAGTCAGTAAAAAACATGTTGTCTCTCCCAGGGCAACGAGGGGGTAGTGTGCGTACTTTAAACAAAGGATCGTGTTAACTTCAGTGGCTAAATACTGCAGCAAGTTGACTCCAAGTCAATATTAAGGGAACAGGGAATCAGGCTGACCCTAACCATTTACACATCAAAGAAAAAGAAAAAGGAGCAGGATCAGTGCTTAAATTGACCCTAAGTTTCTTGAAGGTACATTAGCCTCCTTTCCAATTCTGTATTCACATTTGGTTACTCCTTATTCTAGGGTTCAGAGCTGAGGCTTGTCTCCACAAGAGCTACAAGTTGAAAACATCAGTGCAATGTTATAATCATTTTGAAGTTTATTGTGTTGTCATGTGTAAGACTCTGTATTTTTATCTATCTATCTATCTACCTACCTACCTACCTATGTACATAATGAATACTACTCATATGAGTAAAAGAAATGATTAAGGAATAAAAACCCAGTATGTTTCTGCACATGGGAATGTGTACAAGGATGTTAATTGCAGCTTTATGACAGTGAAAAGTTGGAAAAAACCCAAATGTCTACCTATATGCAATAAAACATAAATTTTTTATAGTCATAAATTGAACGCTATGCAGTAATTTAAAAAATGAACGAAATCTGTATGTCATCATCAATAAATCTCAAAAACTTAATTTTCAATAAAAATGCAAGGCACAGGTGGGTCCTTCAAGGATGCAATTATTTAAACAAGGTTTAAAAACCTCACCAAGCAATAATGTAGGTTGTTTGTGTACACACATATATGTAGCGAATGTACAAAAGCAAGCATGTCAATGATAAACACTAAGACCATGATGGTGTTACCTCTGGAGAGACGGGGAACGAGACTCGGAAGAGACAGGGAGCTTCAACTAACCGAATCTGCAATGTTCAGTTTGTAGAAAAAGAACTGGCACAAAAAGAGCAAAATGTTAACATTTGACTAAGTCATGTGGTAAGTAAACTAGTGTTTCATACACGACTCTGTCTGTAAATTTGAATGATATATTTTATAAGAAAAATTAAGTGCACAACAACAACTGAAGCCATCAGTCCTAACTGAAGGAAGTTAAAGGCAGAGGAGTTGGGGGTTAGCGTGGGTTAATGGTTAGGGGCCTGTGTGGTGACTGAGAGAAGGTGGGGGATTATCGATGCTGGTCAATCCAATTCCCTTATGGTGAAAGCTTAACATTCACATTGAAATCACGTTCGTGTTTTCAACCAGGAAACATCACGCAAAATAAATGCCTAAGTCCAAGGAGGCTGAAAATTTTAAAGTCTAGAATAAAAGGGAATTCTAGCAGCAAATGCAACTAAGTATCAGGACGGATGATATGAAAAGATAAGCCTGGAGAAAGAGGATTCTGCAGCAGAATCTGACAAAGTAAGATTGTACATCTTTTGTTTTAGAGTTAGCAAGGCTGGTTGGCTCCTCATCTAACTTTTTATTTATTATTCCAGGAACTCATCATAATATCCAAGAATGACAGGGCCAAGGTATGCGGGCGGGGTCTGAAACGCAGCAACACCACCACTCTGCCTTCCCCTGCCCCCAGCTCCTCCAGAACGTCACGCAACAGCATCACAGAACCAGGTGCGATTCAGGCAACCTCCCGCGCTGCTTTAAGCCTCTGTGCCCATGCCCAGAGTTCCACTCACTCTGACAAGAAACCATTTCTTTCCCCTCACTCTCCTTCCATTTTCTCCACACCCCAATCACTGCATCTTTCAAAAGCCAGGTTTTGTCCTTTGCTTTCCTGAGTCTCCTCTCACCTGTAATCCCCCAGGATGTCAGTGTATACTTGCTGCTTCGTATAATTTTCTATTTCTTCCCACTATATAATTATTGGTCTCCTCTTCTAGCTTGCAAATTCCTTGAGGCAATACCATACCCTGAATTCCCAGGACCCCGTTCAGTCCTTGTCTCACTGGTGAACGTACGCAGCCTCTGGACGGGTGCATCACGTTGTTGAGAGTGTATGCCACGCCTCCTCTCTGTTACTTCGTATTACAGAAGATTAAGTCTGCTCTGACATTTTAATTTCATTATTTATGCTTCTGGACACCTCCTCCTTGGTTGTCTTCTGTCCTGCTTTAGAAAGGTCACTTCTTTCTTGATATAGCCACTCAAGGGGAAAAAGACCAGGTAGATCTGAGGGAGGTTTAATAAGAATCCCTGTTGCCAAAACCTACTTTTACCACTGATTTTACTGTTACTCCACATGAATCTGCCCAGTTGTCGCTGGGATGAATTGTGATGACCACGTCTAGGGATGTGTTATCGTAGAAGGCAGCAGTGACCAAAGCTGCCCTCTCGCCACCTGGGGAAGGTTCCAAAGGACTGGAGTCTGGCCTCACTCTGAACCTCCTGAATTAGGGTCCCATAGGTGGGGCCTGGACCGTGGGCACTTACTCTGAGTAGGTGTGGGCACACATCCCTGTACCTGAGTGGCAACCTTCTTTCAAGTTTTCAGAGTAACATGACAGGTTAGGCTGAAGGGTATCAGAAGAAATAAAATATTTCTAAAATATTCGAGATCCTTCTCTTTATTCTCAAAAGCGCTTTGGCCACCCCCCACAGGAATGCCTCACTTACACCCATTACCAGGAAGGCCATTCATCATCCCCTCATTTCTCCTCCTCACAGAACCTGGAAATGATTTCTACCTCGTTAAGCAGGGCAATTCTATGTAAGTTTTAAATTCCTCCAGCAAGATTCAGATGCTCAGCTAGGTAGGAATTTAACATATTTAGAAATACTGGCTTTCAACTCTGCCTAAACACGGAATCTCCTCAGGTGCTTTTGAAAAACAGCAATGCCTGGGCTCTACACCAGACCAATTAGCACAGACCCTCCGAGCAGGGCCTCTGGGAGGTGTGGCCCAGGCATCGTATTTTAGTGCATTCTAAGATGATTCCAATGAGCAGATAAAGTTAAAAATCACTGTTTTATAACCTAAGAGAGAGAAATACATATGAAAAAGACATAGGAAAATCACAAAGAAACACCTGAAAACAAAAACCAATTATAGGCTTTTCCAAAATTAATAATGAATCAGTGACATGATTAAAGCCAGATGAGTTTTTTTAAAAGTAAACTTTATAAAATAACATATGCTATGCTATAATACAATACATATAATATGCTATAATGTAATAATATGCTTACTGAAAAATACATGAAATAAGTTTTGAAGAGGAATATGAAATATAAGGACATGATTTACCAGTAAAAAATGTTTCTTTGCATTTGCCATTTTCATTCAGGGCACTGGTTCTCAGCCCTGGCTGCACACTGGAATCACCTGACGCTACTGCCAGGGATTCTGATTTAATTGGTCTGGGAGGCAGGCAGGGATTGAGAGTTTAAAAGCTCTCCAAGTGATTCAAATGCACAGCCAAGGTTCAAAACCACTGACTTAGGGGTTGGCAGTATACACACTCACATTTACCTACCCGACCAACCAAACAAAAAGAAGAAAACTGAATAGGGTGTAAATAAATTGTGTGCAATGCATTATATTACTGTCTTTGCTTATGTGTATCTTTGAAATATTTAATAAAAACTTAGAAAAGAGAGAATTATCTAGCTTAGGTTTCTCCAGCAAAGTCTTATTTCTATTTGTATATTCTCATAACAAAAGGGAGTTGTGTGTAGGTGGGCAGTGCAACATCCACTACACTTCATGCAAAGGCTGAATAAAACTGAAGTCTTAGTTGTTACAAACATTCCATTCAAGGTTTAAATTAGGATCAAATATTAAAGGAATTTAGACCCCAAGACATGAGATGGACTTAGGAAAGCCTTAGGGTATGCACTCTCTGCAGTGTTGCCAAATAAAATACAGGATGTCCGATTAAATTTGAATGTCAGATAAGCAACAAATAGTTGGTTAGTGTAAGTATGTTCCAAATATTGCATGGGGCATACTTATATGAAAAATTTATTGTTTATCCCAACTTTAACTGAGTATCATATTTTTCTTTGCTAAACCTTGCAACAATAACTCTCTGTAGGTCAGGAAGAGACAGAGAAAAGACGGGATTCTCAAATTTTTGAGGTTTTAGGACCCTGGCTACAATCTATGTCCTCCTTGAGATACCTGGCAGTTCAAAGATGTCTCAACTGGGAAAGAAAAGGACTGCTGAGAAGAGTAAAGGAGAAGAAGATGTTATAATGAAAGGCTGTCCTATTGGGGAACTTTTTATGCTCATCACAATGATTAAATAATTAAAGCCTTGAAGGCTATCAATAACCACCTTATCAGAAGAAGAGAGGCAAAGTAACCAAGGGACCAACGCAGGAGATCAAATGACCAGACGCTTATCTGACAGATAATGAGCTTCCAGTGTGCTGATTGCAATTATAAATCACCAAGTTGTAAGACTAAGTACATGAACCCTCACATGAGAAAAGTCACCTCTCAGATGGCCCAAAGGGACAAGTCTTCTGGCAGGCCCTCCAACGAAAATACTAATAACAGAAAAGCAAATTGATCTAGACATTCAAGCCCTGCTTTCCACAGCTATGAAAGAAGGGATTTAAAAACAGTTTAGAACATCTTTCAACATAGATTTCTAGATCTGAAAGTAATCTTGGAAATCATACAATTTAACTCCCTCACTTTGTGAGAAAAGGAGCTCATCTTCACTCACTTGACTTATCCAAAAATATTCTCAGAATGCAAACCTTGTTTCCTATTCAAAGTAGTCATCAAATATAAAAGGCTCAGATATTTATAAATAAAAAAGTAAAACTACATTTTTATTTATAACAGCAGCAACATTTTAAATTGCTTGACAGTTATGAAGATTCACTATGCTTTTGTGGAAGATGCTCCAAACTGGAGGTTGGGGGTGGGGTCTGGCCCTAGTCCTGCCTCTCAATCATCTGAGCTATTCTATACTGTTATGACAGGATCAACTAGACTGGGAGTCCCCATACTTGGAAGCACATTGGAATCACATGGAGAGCGTCAAAAACCACAGATTTCCAGGCCCTCTAGAAATTCTGATTTAGTAATTCTGGAGTCTCTATTTTTCAAAGCTCACAGAGTAAGATTATAGTCCAGAAAAGAATTACAGTCCAGAAATAATTTTTCTTTCACCTATGACATTACCAGCCTTTCCCTGAAAGCAATTTGAAAAAGCTGCTTCCTCTTTTCTACACTTCTGGGACTTTCAGCATAACCAAGATAAATGCCCTGCTTTTCCTTATTAACAATCATTGATTAATTAAAGAGGCCCAATATGTAGAAAGAGCCAAAGGCCATGCAAAATCCATGCAAACTGGTCCTGAATGTAGACTGTAAGCTCCGTGAGGGGAGGGCCTTTGTCTGAACACCTAGCACACAGTGGCATGCAGCTTGTTGACTGAATGCTCCCGGAGTGTTTTTGAGTGTTGGGGGCCAAGGCTGCTGGAGGATGTAGCCTGGGGCTCTTCCCATCCCTTCCCTCTTCTTTTATAATTATCCACCTCCCCTGAGGAGGAGGCCACCTACCTCCTCAGCCAAAGGATTCTTAGATTAGTATCCAGAGAAGCAACACCATATGGTAGGCTTTGGGTTTGGAGACTGTGTTTGTAGATTGGAACTGGCACTTAATAGGTGTTCTTTGCAAGCCTTCATTTGCTTATCTATAAGTGGAAGTTCAGAGCATAGGCTGTGAAATCACACAGATCTAAGTTCCAGTCCTGGTACTGCCCTCTTGCTAGGACATCTAGCAAGTTACCTGACCTCTCTAAATAGGGTGACCATAAGTCCTGGCTTATGCTTGCTGTCCCAGAGTAATTCTTACTTCCAGAATGTCCTGGATTGGAAAATAAATTATATGTTTCCTTCCGATTCTTCAGCTATACCACTCAGATAAAACCTCGTTATATATCTGTGAAAATAAATTAGAAAATGTTTCTAAAGTACTTACATGGGGTCTGGCACACAGTAAGTGCTCAATAAGTGTGACCATTATTATTACTGCCGTGGAGAGGGTACCTAATTTCCTTCAACCTCGGGTTGCTCATTTGTAAGTGGGGATAATGATTTTCCTTTGTTTTCATTTAATTGTCTTTTTGAATCACTGACATATTCACAAGGCTCAAAAATTCATGTGTAGAAAGAATTAAAGTGAAGTTACACTGCCATTCTGTGGCTGGGAGGCAATCATGGTGTCAGTTTCCTTCCTGTGTGTCTTTCCAGAGATATTTTCTACATAAGCAGATATGAGTCTATGGTCTTCTTCTTATAAACGGTATCATGACTTAACACCATTATACACCTTGCTTTTTTCACTTACGATATCTTGGTGATCTTTCCATATCAGTACAAAAGTTTCCTCATTCTTGTGTTTTTTTAAACAGCTGCATACTGTGCTGTTACGTGGATGTTCCTCAATTTGCTTGGCCAGTTCTAGTAGTGCTACATTGAGGCTTAATGTAAGAATTATGAAGCGCTTAGAATAAGGCACTCAATATTTATTATTTATAATTACTATTACCTTTTAGACGAACCGCACATTTATTTCCTTTCACCTGCTCCATTTCTCGAGGCCTTGGGTCTCCATTTATTCATTGGTTCAATACAAACTTACTTAGTCCCTACTTATACGTTTGGTTGAAACATGCAAGTTGACTGTGCTTACAGATGAATAAACTATGGTTCATGCCCTCAGGGAACTTGTCATCTAATGTCTTTGCAGCAATCTGTATCCTTTTAAGGATGTCTTACAGGTGGCTAGGGGCATATGAAATAATGGAACATACAGGGGAACACAGGAGGTTCTGGGGATGGGAGCAAGAGATCGCTGGTGAGGAAATACAACACTTAGGAAATCAGATCAAGGGGCTTTGATATAAAAATCATGTTACTTTTTTCCTTCTTATTATAAAAATAATATATAAGCACTGTGAAAATTTGGAAATTTTCCATTTTTCTCATGCATAAATGATACATAGTAAATGTATATTGCAAATACATATGTTTGTATGTATATGTAATGTATATTCACATGGCTGAAATAGTCTTAATAGTTTTGCATTAAAATTTTTTTTACCTAATGTTATATCATAAACATTTTGCCATGTCAATAAACAACTTCAGGGACTTCCCTGGTGGCGCAGTGGTTGAGAATTCACCTGCCAATGCAGGGGACACAGGTTCGATCCCTGGTCTGGGAAGATCCCACATGCCGTGGAGCAACTAAGCCCCTGCGCCACAACTACTGAAGCCCATGTGCCTAGACCCTGTGCTCCGCAATGAGAAGCCACCGCAATGAGAAACCCGTACACCGCAACAAAGAGTAGCTCTCACTTGCCTCAACTAAAGAAAGCCCGCGCACAGCAACAAGGACCCAATGCACCAAAAAATAAAGAATAAAATTAAAAAAAATAAACAACTTCAGAAGATATTTTTTAATGATTGTATAATATTTTCTAATATATATGTACCATGATTTCGTTAACCACCTTCCTTATTATTAGACACTTAGGCTACTTCTAATTTTCTGCTATCACAAGGGAGATTTTGTTTTTCGATCTGAGTTTATGTGTGTAATGGTAATAAAATATAGTTCATATTTAAACAACGTTAATGCTCATTTTAAGTAGTGGATAACTTACAAAGTGAGTACATAAAAACTTCAAACTGACTTAAAAAATATTATGAATGATTGACATTTATGTGAGTTTGTCTATACACAATAATTAGTCATTATAGTATCACATTTGTTGAGACTCTGCCATTGAAGAATCACAGTATCTACGTAAGGGAGGAATTACCCACATTTTTCAGAGTGATAACAGCTGGGCTTGGAACTTAGGTCTGTTCACTGTAGAAACCATGCTCTTCTGCTATGCTGCCCCATTAACTGTGCAGCAGATTAATCACGTCAAAATGTTTATCCACTTGTATCAAAATTATATTAATTATAGGCACATGTTGTCACTTGTGATGTGTTGCTTAGGAAGCATGGTGGTCTTAACCAAACTAGAAGCAAGATGAGAGGTCAAGGAAGGTTTAGGAGAGGATACTGCATTGGAAGTAGCTCCTGAGGGATAGAAGGCAAAAAGCGAGGGTGTGAGACTGCACACAGAAGTGAAAGGTAAAAATTAATAGGACCTATTCACAGAATACCAAAAGCACTGGTAACAACTTCGTTTTAGGTAGTTACAGGAAATGAAACTGGAGAGGTCGAATAGGATGAGGTCTTACAGGACCATAAAAGGCAGGCTACACGTTCAAATTTGAAGCCATATGCTCTAGCTATTTGAATGTATTCCCATCCTCCTTTGTCCTTATACAGAACTACTGATTAAAACCACCATACCAGGGACTTCCCTGATGGCACAGTGGTTAAGAATCCACCTGCCAATGCAGGGGACATGGGTTCGAGCCCTGGTCTGGGAAGATTCCACATGCTGCGAAGCAACTAAGCCCGTGTGCTACAACTACTGAGTCTTCCTTCTAGAGCCTGCGGGCCACAACTACTGAGCCCGCGCGCCTAGAGCCTGTGCTCCACGACAAGAGAAGCCACCGCAATGAGAAGCCTGCGCACGGCAACAAAGAGTAGCCTCCGCTCTCCACAACTACAGAATGCCTGCCTGTGGGCAGCAAGGAAGACGTGACGCAGCCAAAAATAAATAAATAAATAAATTTATAAAAACCACCATACCATGGAAAAATTATTCAGTTCCACTAAAGATATTGAATCCCTTCCAGCACTAATTTTCTGTGACTCCTTAAGTTGATAAATTGCAAGATTTATTTTCCAACTAGGAACACATGAAAGATCATTAATAGTCAGAAGATATGCCTCCAGAATCTTCTTTGGGACAAAAAGCTCAGTAATTCATATTGGTGCTTAAGTTTGAATGACAGATATTTTAATAAGAAAGAGTTCTCTAGTTTAAGTGAAAATGAAAGAACTACTGGTTTACCAGTCATTTCTTTTTCTAAAATAATAACTTTAGTCAAAATAATACAGACATGGGCTTCCCTGGTGGTGCAGTGGTTGAGAGTCCGCCTGCCGATGCAGGGGACACGGGTTCGTGCCCCGGTCTGGGAGGATCCCACATGCCACGGAGCGGCTGGGCCCGTGAGCCATGGCCGCTGAGCCTGCGCCTCAGGAGCCTGTGCTCCACAGCGGGAGAGGCCACAACAGTGAGAGGCCCGCGTACCACACACACACACACAAAATAAATAATAATAATAATAATGATACAGACATGATAAAAAATACAAGTGTTATGGAAGGGCTAATCACAAAAATAAACAGTTTTCCATCCCTCTTTCCCCCAACTCCAGCTGTATTCACTGAAGCGACCATTTTCTTAAAACCAGTTTTTGTTTTTAGTTCTTCTTGTGGGCTTATTTTTAACTCTAAATCAGCATTTTCAAAAAGAGTGCTATTAGTATTTTGGGTGGGACTTGTGTGGAACTGTGCTGTGCATTTTGCATTTTCATCTCCGATACTAAATAAATGCTAGTAGTGCCCTCCAGCCACTATGATACATTTCCAAATCTCCTCTAGGATTGAGAACTACTGCTCTAAGTAATATAATTATATGGCTATCTTTTTTTTTAACATCTTTATTGGAGTATAATTACTTTACAATGGTGTGTTAGTTTCTCCTGTATAACAAAGTGAGTCAGCTATACATATACATATATCCCCTCCCTCTTGCGTCACTCTCCCTATCCCACCCCTCTAGGTGGTCACAAAGCACCGAGCTGATCTCCCTGTGCTATGCGGCTGCTTCCCACTAGCTACCTGTTTTACATTTGGTAGTGTATATATGTCCATGCCGCTCTCTTACTTTGTCCCAGCTTACCCTTCCCCCTCCCCGTGTCCTCAAGTCCATTCTCTACATCTGTGTCTTTATTCCTGTCCTGCCCCTAGGTTCTTCAGAACCTTTTTTTTTTAAGATTCCACATACGTGTTAGCATACGGTATTTTTCTCTTTCTGACTTACTTCACTCTGTATGACAGACTCTAGGTGCATCCACCTCACTACAAATAATTCAATTTCGTTTCTTTTCATGGCTGAGTCTATCTTTTGATTTATCGAAATTAGACATTATTTATGAATGCTTACCATGAAAAATGAATATTTAAGTCTCCACACTCCCTGCAATTTTTTGCTAGATTGAATTACTTAAAAAAATATTATTTATTTTTGGCTACACTGGGTCTTCGTGGCTCTGCATGCAGGCTTTCTCTAGTTGTGGTGAGCAGGGGCTACTCTTTGTTGTGGTGCGCGGGCTTCTCATTGCGGTGGCTTCTCTTGTTGCGGAGCACCAGCTCTAAGTGCGTGGGCTTCAGTACTTGTGGCACGCAGGCTCAGTAGTTGTGGTACACGGCTTAGTTGCTCCATGGCATGTGGGATCTTCCCGGACCAGGGATCAAAGCCGGGTCCCCTGCATTGTCAGGGGGATTCTTAACCACTGCACCACCAGGGAAGTCCCTGTATTACCTTTTAATTTGTTTACCTATATAACCAATATAGGCTAAGTCATTCTCTCTATTCTTTCCTTCTGGAATTTCTATTAGACATTCGTTGGAGCGTCTCATTATACCACTGTGTCTTTTAACCTCTGACATTTTCCATCTTTTAACCTCAATGGGTTGATTCTAGGCAATTTTCTCAGATTTGGCTTCCAGGTCACTAATCTACCTTTGGCTCTAATATGTTATTTAGTTAGTACATTAATTTAAAAAAAAAGCCTATATTTTTCGTTTATCTTCTTTTTGAAATATGTTTTGTGCACTGTTTTTTCCTTTATTCTTTTTACCCCTTTAATAATTTTTAACACACTTATGATTTTTTTCACATATTTCTATTATTTTCAATTCTTTGGGATCTGATTCTTCTATTTGTTTTGTTTGCTGAAATTCCCTTATGGTGGTTTGTACGTTTTTAAAATTGTGAGCTCATATTAAATGGGAGGGAGGTGAGAAGAGGTTCCCTGTCTCCTTGGGCCTGAGGTCACGTCTTCCTTCCAGATTTAAATGGCATGATCCCATCCCCACACCCCAGGATCTGTATCCCCCAGAGAAACTGCTATGGTTGTGCTGAGTATAAGCTTGCACTTAGTGCTCTTTCAAACCATTTCCTGCATTCTTCTGGCAGTCTTTATTTTAAAGTTAACTACTTATTTAAACATGTCATTGTGTTTTATTCTTTATTTTTGTATGTTTGTACTAAAGGGAGGTCTGTACGACTCAGTTTAGTTCTCCAGGTTGCTAGATGTCCTGTTATTATAACTGTGAATACAGTTCATTACTGGTTCTATCTGTTGAACAGAAATTACTTAGTTCTTCTTAAAGTCATTCTTCTTGGAGTTTACTGACTACTTGTTTTAATTTGTATCAATTTCTTTCTAAGCCTGGTACAAAGCTGCCAGTCCAGGATTGCATTTGGGGAGTAACACTCTTATTTCACATGTTCCTCCTAAATGTCTTCATTTTACTCTCATTCTTAATAATTTTACTGGCAATAGAATTTTAAGTTCAAAATCATTTTCCCTCATAACTCTGAAGGCATTGCTCCACTGTAGTTTAGTATCCAGTTCAATGACGAGAAGCTTTATTTACATCAATCTTGAGTGACTTTATTTTCTCTTTCAGAAAGTTTTAGGAACCTCTCTGTATCCTTGACTCTGAAATTTTATAATGATTATATCTCTACATAGATATTTTTCCATTCATTTGATGGATCATTTTTTTTTCTTTTTTTTGAGGTACGTGGGCCTCTCACTGTAGTGACCTCTCCCGTTGCGGAGCACAGGCTCCAGATGCGCAGGCCCAGCGGCCATGGCTCACCGGCCCAGCCGCTCCGCGGCACGTGGGATCTTCCCGGACCGGGGCACGAACTCGTGTCCCCTGCATCGGCAGGCGGACTCTCAACCACTGCGCCACCAGGGAAGCCCTGATGGATCATTTTTATCTCATGCTTTTCCTCAACTACAGGAAATCTTTTCCTAGTATTTTTTCGTCAGCTTCTTCCCTTCCATTTTGTTTTCTCTTTCTAGAGCCCCAATAGGCTGAAATTGGACTTAATGGACTGTTTCTCTATGTTTCTTATCTTTTCTAGCATATATATTCTCCATCTCTTTGACATTTCATCGTACATTCCAGGAGATTTCTTAAACTTTATCAGCTGCTCCAATAAACTAATTTTTATTGTAGTAATTACGCTTAAAATTGTCAAGATCCTTTTTTGCCTGTTTTTTGATTATACTTTTTCTTTATAGAATTATGTTTTTGTTGTATGGAAACAATATCTTTGTAATCACTGAGGGTACTCACATTTTTTTAAGCTATTTTATTTCTTTTTTTTTGATAGTCCTTAGATTTTTATTTTATTTTTTTAATTGAAGTATAGCTGATTTACAATGCTGTGTAGCTTGACTTCAGGATGAGGAGGCAAGGGCTGGCCTTCAGGCTAGGGGCACCTCTCTTTTCAAATGCCAGAAACAGAAAGGGTTTACTCTACAAGGCCAAACTCACATCAGAAGCATTGGTTCACCTTAACTAATGCAGACTTGCCACCAGCCCCTCTGCTTTCAGGCCCCCCTGCTCATGCCTGCTGTCTGTCCTTGCTGACTTCATGCTCAGAGCTTCTTTCTAGAGGGTCACTCTCCCTCCCCTGGTGGTCCTTCCTGATCCTGGTCGTGATCCAAATCTTGGTTCTGTTTCATCAGCAACTTGCCTCCAAACATTTCGCTATCCCATTCTCGTCAGAGTTCTTCCTACTATGTGTATCATGTTACAGCCATTTAAAAAGAGTTATAGGACACAGGGAAGGCAAATGCCTGTGCTTACTCTGTCATCTTTCATCTTTAACTTATTATTTTTTTTCATTTCGCAAATTGGGCGATTGTGTGCTAAATTTTACACAGTAAACGTATTTTCAATATAAAGTATATACAGATGTATGGAGAAAAATGTGAAAGCATTTACCACAAAATGGTAAACAGAGGTTATGTTTGGAATTGTGGGTAATTTTATTTTCTTCTTGCCTGTACTTTCTAGGATTTCCACAGTAGATCCTATTATTTTCATAGCAAACATAATAAAAGTAAGTTTTAAGTGCTGATAATAGGAGTGAAAGGTACTTTCTGTTATACTTTCAGAGGAGGAGTCTGCAAACATAGGCGACCCTGACATTTGAGAGGAAAGGTGAGATTTATGTTCAGAGACCTCTGAGAATTCCAGATTTGAGAATACCGCTAATTGAGAGATGGATGGATCCAAGCTGCCAGGTTTATGTTTTTGTTACATGCTTCACATACAACCCGAGGAGGCAGGTAATAATTTCTCCACTGCCAGTGAAGCATTATCAGGCCCTTTCAGATTTCTTCTCCATTGATAACTGAAACCAAAACCACTACTGCAGGAATCACACACCAATACCACCTACAGCAGCCAGGTAGGTAATGACAATGATTGAAGTGAACCAGGTGAGTCTGTGCCAATCTCAAGAGCACAGGCCAAGTCCGAAGTGGTCACTGCTAGTCGGCTCTCACTGAATGCTGGCTTCCATTTTAAACTTTCTTCATATTGAGGTTCGACTGACATATAGTGAACTGCACAGATCAGTGTATGGTTTAATGTGTTTTATCATGCATTTCAGACTACTATGCACAGAACCTTTTCATCATCCAGAATTTCTCCTAGTGGCCCTACCTAGTCAATCCCTGCCACACCCCCATGACAGGGAGCCTCAGTTCCAATTTCCATCATCATAGATTAGTTTTGCTTATTCTAGAACTTCATATAAATAGAACATTCAATTTTCAAAGAGAACTTGAAACTGTATTTTAATGAAAACTTTCTTAATTTTTAAATGTTGGAAACCAACACAAATTTTTATAAAACAATGTGCGGACCCAACAAATCACACAGGCTAAATTCTATTCACTAGCAATGCAACCACTTTGTGTCTGGACTACAGTATAAACCAAGGATAGGGCTTCCCTGGTGGCGCAGTGGTTGAGAGTCCACCTGCCGATGCAGGGGACACGGGTTCGTGCCCCGGTCTGGGAAGATCCCACATGCCGCGGAGCGGCTGGGTCCGTGAGCCATGGCTGCTGAGCCTGCGCGTCCGGAGCCTGTGCTCCGCAAAGGGAGAGGCCACAACAGTGAGACGTCCGCGTACCGCAAAAAAAAAAAACCAAGGATATACATTGTATAAGTTTATTAATTTCTCTCATGATTGTTGGTTTTGGTACTGACAATTTTTGTTTCTTATTGACTAGTGGCACATTCTTTAAAAAGGAAGGGCAAGGGGGCTTCCCTGGTGGCGCAGTGGTTGGGGGTCTGCCTGCCGATGCAGGGGACACGGGTTCGTGCCCCGGTCCGGGAGGATCCCACATGCCACGGAGCGGCTGGGCCCGTGAGCCATGGCCGCTGGGCCTGCGCGTCCGGAGCCTGTGCTCCGCAACGGGAGAGGCCACAACAGTGAGAGGCCCGTGTACCCCACCCCCCCACACACACACAAAAAAAGGAAGGGCAAGCCTCATCTTCAGGGCATCAAGAAAGCAAAGATGGGAAGACTGAACCCCACTCAAGAGCCTTGGGGATAAAGAAACCACAAGGGGAAATATCGGTATCGCCTGATTTGATGGTTGACATCCAGAGGGTGTAACAAAGAAGAAACAGAGATCACAGGGCTTCCGTTGTTTCGGCTAACCAGTAAGAAGCCGCATCTTCATTGCACCGTAGAAGTATCCCATGGAAAAGGCCCTGCAGGATCTTCCCGACCCTCCCAGACTCCAGCACACAGCCGCCCCTTTCTTTGCTGATTTCATCTCCTTCCACTTCCCCCCTCATCGCTCTGCTCCAGCCCCTCGGACCTCCCTGCTGTTTTGTGTATGTGCCAGGCCTACACCTAACCTCAGGGCCACTGTATTGGCTAGAAAGCTCCACTCCCAGAAAGTTACATAACCTACTCTTTTCTTTTCTTTTTTTTGATCATCTTCGGGTCTAGTCTCAGGGTCGCCTTCTCAGGCCAACTTATTTTAAATATTGCCCAACCAACTCCTCCACTGCCTTCCTCCCAGGTTTCTTTTTCTCCACAGCACGTATCACCATCTAACTCACAATGTATTTTACTTCTTTATTTTTTGTCTCCCCTCCTCCCTTCGCAAAAATGAGAGCTACAGGAGGACAGGTGCAAAGCAGAAATTCATTAGACATTTGTTGAATGGGTAAGTGAATCAAGGAAGGAAGGAAGAAACAAAATACCCTGTTAGCTTTGGAGACTGTTGTTAAAAGTGTTCAAGAAAACAGGGACCAGTTAAGAAGATGTTATCATTTCTAATTACCTTGAGGAAGTAAAGATTAAAAAGCAAAGTAATGATAATCCTAAGAACCAGACCAACCCTGATTATACTTACTAGCTTCAAAAATTAGATTTGTGGGAGGACAACCGCTTATATATAAACACATAATTGGGTGTTTGAGTTTAGCAAGAATTAAGTTTTGCATTAGATTTAAAGTTATGATGATAAAACCATCCTTTTCTAGTATTTATTCCTATCTTAATTCATTTTAAGATGTAAAGAATAAACTGTGAAATAACAAAACAGCCTGTGCCCAATACCGCTAAATCTTTGGGAACAATGATCAGCAATAAACATAAAAAACAAATCCAATCTTAGAATTTTTTCTGAGCGCAGCCAGCTCTAGGAGGATGGAGAGTGCGGGGCTGGGCTGAATCTGTGCTCCTCCATCAGATTTTTGACACCAGGTAAGGGCAGCTCCGAGACACAAAAGTAAAGTGCCCCAGAGCCAGTAGCTTTCCACTCCAGAAGAAAATATTCCCCAACCTAAGACATTATTTAGGATTAAGTCAGGCTCTGGGATTGGTCAAGGCTGAATTAGACCAAGCATGTCCAGGCTGCCAATTCACCCATGAAGATACCACTCCACGCACTGTGTATGGAAGATGCAGGGAACACGGAGGGATCATGGGCCACAAGCCCACGTCCACCAACACACAGCCGGTGGGATCCAATTTGCCTAACGTTTAGAAAACTTGAGAATCAATGTGTAGCGGCTCTAAGACCAATAGCAGAGAGACAAGAAATTAAGTGTAGCTCCTTGCAATCCATGAGCCTCCCGAGCCTTGTTTTACGTTTCCATCTTTTGTCAGCTCAGGTCCACTCCCTTTACTGACCTGACAATCACACATGCCCGGTTTTGTTTCTTCTCCTGTAAGTGGTTCGGGACACGAAGGGCAGCGGGAGGAAAAAAAGGGTAGGGTGAGGAGAAATAAATGTCACGGATTACACTTTAATAACTCCTATCTCTAAACTGAAGAATGATTTTCAAAGTGTGAACATGTACAGAATTTACAATGTAATGGCAACAAGATTAGGCCCCAACAACTGATGAAAGTAAACAATGTGCTCCTATCTCAGTTCTGGTAACTCGATAGTCTGCAACTACTTGAGAAGGTGTGAGGATCATTGTTTTATCTCAGTTTGGACACAGGAGCTCACATTTCAGCCACGATCGATGCGATCATCCTTATCCCTTGCTGACACCTTCTCCCCAACCCCAGAAAGTCACAGGTCACCTCTAGGAGAAACTGTCAATAGGCTAGTAAACACTGGCATGGATACCGAGAGAAGAGAGAGAATCGTCTCTGGGGACCTTCAGGAACAGCTAATCATTTTAGATGGGCAGAGTTACACCTAATTCAGTCCATCAAAACGAACGAGGTGCAGAGAACTCGCAAAGCATTGTGGGAATATTGAAATGACGGGAAGGCACAGCATCTTCCCTGAATAAACTTAAATTGCTTGATTTGGACGGCTTCTTAGAAAGGCGTCTTTAGGCTTGGTTACCATGGAGTGGACGTAATGCTGGGCCAAGCTACGCATGAAAGCAGATTTTACTGCTTTTAGGTTACACAACCTTAGAATCAGTTCTTAGCGTTTATTTAACCCAGTGATTCTCAATCTTGGCTGGACATTAGTGCTTCCTGAGGGGGTGGGGGGACTTTTAAAAAACAGACATGTCTGGGCCTGCCCCAGACCAATTAAATCAGAATCTCTGACCCAGTGTATACACATTTTTTAAATAAACTCTCCAGTTCCATCAAATGCATGGAACTACACAGTAGTTGAGAACCACTGATCCCATGACACACACTTTATACATAGAAAAATTAAGGTCCAAATAATTTAATTGATTTGTTACTTAATCAAGATCACATACCTAGTTAAGGAGAGAACTTGGATTAAAACCATGATCTCCATTAATTTGGTGATCCAGTTAATGTCTATCAATGACACTCGAGGGTTGTGACCAGTTACCTAGTTGTCAGTCAAAGATAAGATAAGTTAAAACTGGTTCATATCTAAGGATCAGTTAGGTTGGTCCTGATCCAAGTTAAAAGGAGACAGTAAGCCGTGATGGTTCTGGCATTCTCTTTCTTACCATTTTCTTCCAAATAGTGCTACGTGATATAGGCTTCTGGAAATATTAAGGAATCTTGTAGTGCACGTAAAATTCATCACTGCCTATGACCCACTCTTCCATTTTACTAGTTCCAGGGGCCTCTACTTACCCAGATCCAACGTGCAGCACACAGAGCAGGGGGCAGGGTCCCCAGATGGGAGGTCTAGTGCAGCTCAGTGAAATCTTGATCTGTGAGGCTGAGAGCTGGAGACGGGAGAGCTTGCTCCTTGGCCCTGGGGATAGAAGAAGGAAAGTTAATCCACTGGTTACTGTTTCTTTTTAAAGGAAGTTACGTCCAGAATATTCTTAATGCTGTGCGCTCATTCCTAATACGAACCAACTCTCTCCAAGACACAACCACTGCTATCACAGTGGTTCACGTTGAGTATGGTAATTATATAATATATCTATCTCCTTCCCAAAGGTGAACTACTAGTATGTGTTGTGTGAGAGTGAGCAAGTTCAAATTCTGAACTCAACCATTCCCATATTAGAAAAGTTGGCACGTGATAAACTGTTCTGAATGAGGCATCAGTGCCAAGAGAAAAATCATCTCAGGAACACTTTCCTTGAGAAGAACAAGAAAAATTGAAAAACGAGATTCATGATGTTCAAGATAAAAGCTGATTTTGAGCAACTAAAACATTAATAGGACTAATTTGTCTTCAGTCTTTTACAACTAATACAATTATTACTTCCCATTCACAGAACACTTACTCAAAAGGCCAGGTATTTATTCCATTTGAAGTAAATTAAAATATACCTATAGTCTGTAGATTTACCCATATCCTTGCTTCATTTCCATTTTCTTCCATCTACCCACCTTCTGACTTATTTACTGCTCCTGTTCTTTTTTTGTTTTTTTTTTAATAAATGTATTTATTTATTTATTATTTTTGGCTGTGCTGGGTCTTTGTTGCTGTGCACGGGCTTCTCACTGCGGTGGCTTCTCTTGGTGCACAGCACGGGCTCTAGGTGCACAGGCTCCAGTAGTTGTGGCTCGTGGGCTCTAGAGCACAGGCTCAGTAGTTGTGGCTCGTGGGCTCTAGAGCACAGGCTCAGTAGTTGTGGCTCACGGGCTTAGTTGCTCCGTGGCATGTGGGACCTTCCCGGACCAGGGCTCGAACCTGTGTCCCCTGCATTGGCAGGCAGATTCTTAACCACTGCCCCTGTTCTGAAGCAAGATACCATGAATCCTCCAAAAGATACACAACATTCTAAATGAGTGTGCATTTTTTCTAGGGATAAAGTCCCTAGCTTTGGCCAGATTTTTAAAAAGGCCTGTCCTCTCCCCAAAAGTCCCCTAGAATACAACTGTTTTCAAGGGTAAAATTGGGACGCTGAGGATGATGTTGATGGTTTCTGATATCTACAGTTAAAGGTTTTATGAAGTTGGCCTCTGGAACTATCTTTCAAAAGAAGGCTTGAAAGATTTCATGAAACTGGATCTATCTTCCAAAAGAATGGACTTAGATACAACAGTTTGGAAAGCACCAGAAATTAAATTTATTCATGCTGACTCTGTCTTCTTTTGTGCAAGATTTCACTAGTTTGAGACCAAAGGAAAGGAAAATCATCATCTAATTTTTCTTGTTGATTTTGATTGACTTCATTAACTTAATGGTAATGCAAACGCTAAGGAAAACGTACTTACTTTCTTAAGTTGTATTACTTAGAAAACCTTTTACTTTGGAATTACTAAAATGCAGACCACCTGCAATGGCAGGATAAAATTGCCAAACGATTAAGTTATCAGGGGCTACACGTGGCATTTAGCATGAAGAGAAGCCCAACTGTTTTTGATTTCAAATTGAACAGGCAGTGCACACCTGCACCTACACCTTACAAATCAGTCCACTGTTGTTGTTGTTGTTGTTGTTTTAATTACAAAGTTCCACCATCTTCCATTCTTCTGCAGCTCTTAGCAAAGCACCTCATACAGGAAAGGTGCTCAAATTCTTGTTGGATTGAGTCAATTCTTTTGGTATCACTCATAAATTAATGAGGAACGTGTAACTCTGTATAGTTTCAGAGTAGTTAAAGAGAAAAAAAAAAAAAAGAAAGAAATGCTACGTAACAGAATTGGGGCTTTCGGTGTTACTTAACAGGCTAGAATGCTTTCCAGCAGTGCACTTAAGATATCAGCCATAGCAACCTTACCTAGGAATTCTTCCCCCTGTTTCTTTCTAATGCAAATTGGCTTGAATTTCTCTCTCCTGCCTCCCGTCCCCTGCCTGAAAGTCTTCAGAAACAAAGAAACACTACAGAAATAATTAGAAGGGTTGCCTGGCAAAAACCTATTTCAAATTTCACTTCAGAAAGGCTTATGCATCCTATTGCATGCTCCAAATTCCTCTCCATTTCCAAGCTCACCTTAAATGATACATTTATATAACACTAGAGATTGTTCCCAGTTCTCAAATAAGAAAAAGATGAAGCCGGGCTTCCCAGGTGGCGCAGTGGTTGAGAGTCCGCCTGCCGACACGGGTTCGTGCCCCGGTCCGGGAAGATCCCACATGCCGCGGAGCGGCTGGGCCCGTGAGCCATGGCCGCTGAGCCTGCGCGTCCGGAGCCTGTGCTCCGCAACGGAGAGGCCACGGCAGTGAGAGGCCCGCGTACCGCGAAAAAAAAAAAAGAAGAAAGAAAAACATGAATCTCAGTCCAGCCTCCACCCCGAAATTGCCATTTTTGTTGTAAGTTTCCATTCAGGTTTTGAAAGTTTTAGACTCCACATTGATACACAGTCCTCATCACGGGGAGGAAAAGAATCTCCCCACCTGCCTCACAGCCTGTCTGACCGCTGCTTTGGGGTTTCTATCCTGCTTCCTCGTGGGTCTGGCCCAGAGTGCGCCCCAGCGAGGCAGTCAATGCAAGCGAACTGATTTCCTGATCAACTGTTTTACAAGTCAGGGCTTTCAGAGGCCATCATATCAGGGCGGCTATGACGGTAGAGCGCCCACTGCTTAGGCCGGAGACTTGTCTTAGGCGGGAGGCCACCACTACCAAATTCTAGGGCAGGAAGGCTCTCAGCAAGCCCTCCGCTCAGGGAGAGGCCGGAGACCCGAGGTTCAAACGTCCCCCGGGCGCCGGGAGGAGGCGGGGGGCGGCCCAGTCTCCGAACCACACCTGGGGGAACCAGAGCCGTCCAAGCGACGAGCGCACCCCGGCTCCCGGCTTGGCTGGGGGCGGCGCCGGGCTGCAGGGAGAAGACGAAGGGCAGAGCCGGGCTGGGGTACACGCGGCCTGAGGCTGCGCACAGCAGGGCAGGGCGGAGGGTTCTGGGCGCCTGAGAAGCTACGAAAACAAAACTGTAAAGACCAGAGGGTTGCGTTAGAACCACAGGGACGCACACGTCCAGGGAAGACGCAAACGTCGGGTAAAGAAGCTGTGCGGCCGCGGCCTCGGGGGTGGGGGGCGGGTTGGCAAAGGCAGGCGCTCCTTCAGACTTTATCCTGTCAGGGGTGAGAGACGGCCAAGGCGTGGGCACGCCAAATGTTGAATTCGTTTTAGGAAAGGGGTTTTCGGAGAGGTAGAGAGCCCGAAACACAGAGAGGGGCTAAAGACGCCGGGAGAGGCGACGACGCAGCAAGCCCCGTGGGCCCCCGCGGACCAGGCGGGGGGCGCTCCGCGCGCGCCGCGGCCGCTCCCGCCCCGGCCGCTCCCGCCCCGGCCCCGGCCCCGGCCCCGGCCCGCGCGCACTCACCGGCCGGCGCTGCCCGGCGCTGCCCTGGGCGGAGCCGCCGCCCCGCCGCGCTCCGGAGCCGCTGCCGCCTCGACGCCGCGCCACTGCTCCCTAGACCGGCAGTGGAGGCGCGGCGCCCAGCGCGACCCGTAACCCGAGCCCGCCCCGCCCCCCGCCGCGCCTCGCCGCGCGACCCCTGCGACCCAGAGCCTCCTCTCGAACTTCTAAGGTGGAAGGAAAGCCACACCCCCGCGCGTCCAGCCCCTCAGTGCTGCGCGAGCCACACCCACCCTCGTCTCCCGCGGCCCGCGGACTCCTCAAGATGGGATTCGTGCAGCAAACACAATAGACAAGCGAGAGTATTCAAGCGGGAAACATTGCTTCCTGTCATTTCTCTTTTTAATGAAAATACCCTAACAGATATTTCAAAATACACTCATTATGGAGACTCACACTGACACAGGAACAATGACAATACTGAATTGACAGTGCAGCTGTTTTGTTTTTTAAAGCTTTGACGAATTGCCTCGGATGAACACTACGTGCAAACGTGCGCGACAGATTCTTTCCCAGGCATTCGAGTTAGAATTTACAAATCAGCTTTTGTTTTTTTATTAAGTAATGCAACATAATATGCAGTTTAGGAGAAAGGAATATAAATGGAGGGGAAATGGAGACTGGAACGAAGGAAGTGATAAAAGAAGAAGCAAAGAGGGAAGGGAAGAGCCTGTTTTGTTTTTAGCACCTAGGATAAAAGAGAGCACCGTGGCCAGAGTGCTCGAATCCGAGAAGGTGAGGGGTAGAAATGATTTCAATATAAAAACTTTCCTCTGGCTTTGTCTTAGCAAGGATTATGGTTGGTTCATTAGGGTCATTTTTTTTTCTTTCTGCTTTTGTGCATTTCCAGAGTGCATACTTTCGTGACACATATGACGAGCTAGCTATTTGGGAGCGGGTCTTAAAGCTGAAAAGCGCACCTGGAGACCCAGTGCCTTCTGAGCAGAGGCCGGGTATCACCCTCGCAGCACGCGACGGGAGAGCTGGAAATTTCCTCTCTACTCCACAGGAGGGCACTCTCTTCAAGGGCGCCACACCAGCCTGAGAGTCCTGTGATGAAGTTACTGCTATCTCGGCCTGTGTGTGAAACCAATTTTGCTTTTCTTCAGGCTTTGATCATCTCTGAATAAATCCTAACAGAGTGAGATACTGAGAAGGAATGGGATTCCTGTGACATGACTTTCTGTTGTCGTCCATTTGACACTGGTCTTTGCCATTTTAGGAGATTACCTTGTCACCCACAGGTCCTGCAGCCCAGTACTTAAACTACAATGTACTTGGGAATCACCTGGGATTCTTGTTAAAAATGCAGATTCTCATTCAGTCGGTCTGGGTTGGGCCTGAGATATGCACTTCTAACAAGCTCCTAGGTGGGGCTGGTGGGCCGAATGGAGGACCAAATATTGAGTAGCAACACTGTAGATAGTTGGATTATAAACTATTTTTGGAAGTAGTGCTCAGGTACCTAATATAATAACAATTGTAATAGTAATACTGAGTAACACTTATTCAGTGCTTGGCACACGTGCTTGGCATTGTTCTAAGCACCTTACCTGTATTAACTTATATCACAACTTTGTGAGTTAGTGCTATTGTTTCTAGTTTGGAGATGAGTTTACTTTCAGTTTGGTGGCTTGATTTAATTTTGGAACTTGTAGATTAACATTGACCTCCAAAGTGAAAGCTATACAAAGGTTAATAGTCAGAGAAATGTCTTCCCTCCTTTGTTCCACTCATGCCACCCAATCCCCCCCCGGAGTAACCAGCTTCATGATTTTCTGTCTTATTCTTCCTGGTTTCTCTCCATAATGCTAAGCAGGTATAGCTATGTGTTCTGTTTTCTCTTCTTTCTTAAAGAGTGACTGTAAATGCTCTTTTGTGCTTAGCTTTTTTCACGTCCCAATATCTATGGAAATCACTCCATATCACTTCACGGAGATTATCCTCATTCTTTTTTACAGCTATATAATACTCCATTGTGTATACGTACCACACTGTGTTCAAACACTCATGTATGTTTGGATATTCATGTAGTTTCCAACATTTTATAGTTATAAATATTTTATTATAGTTAGGAAATTTAGAGGAAGACCAAATAATCAACTTCGTATCACCTAAAATATGAACATGAAAGAAATTACATTAAAATTAGGAATGCCTGGGTTTCTTCAGTGTTTAAGGGAGTTGTTTAGTTTTTGTTATGGTGATTGCAGAGGTGGTGAAAAGTGCCTGACTTATCATAGTATGTCTGGTTTCCATGGATAGTAACATTAAGGGATTCTTATAATAATTTTGCTGTAAGTTAGTCTACTGTCTCTAGATTTACTGAGGCAATATTTCTTACAGTTTCTGTGCCTTTTTATTATTCACATGTATATCCATATATTATTCAACCAGTATTCTCTCCATAAAAGTCATGTTTCCAGACTTAAATTTTCTTTCTCTGCTGTATTGACATGGTTTCTGGACACTGGAACCAGGGGCTGGAATAAGGTAATAAGGCCACTGGAGAGAGGCAGACTTTCCCATTGTCATTGCATGGTCTTCCGTGTCTATAAAGACAGCATCCATTTCCATCCATGTTGGGTTTAAAAAATACTGTAAAAATTCATTTATAATAAGCACCCAAAGGACTAAATAGAAGATACAGTTATGATGACAAGCCCCTCTCACCTCTGAACTGGAATTCTTTCAGTAACAGCTATTTTTTTTCTTTGCCTTCTGCACAATAAATAAACACATAGTCACTTTTTGTATTTACTACTATATTTTGTATGTGAAGCAGTTTGTAGTTTCTCTAGAGAAGTATGAATCCTTAGCAACATTCTTATCAGTCAACTTAAAATTATTCCTCAGCTGTTGTCCCAAATCTACCTGTTAATTCCAGTCTCCCAGCTTCTTTCCTTAACTCCGACCCCTCTCCACACTTTGGTCAGAGTGGACTTATCCCGGCGCCTCCTGGGTAAAGCGGAATTTTGTTAGTTTGAGAAAGTGCTCCCCTTCCCTCCCTCCTAAGGCCCCCAGCAACCCTGGACCCTGACATCTCTCCAGGCTGCTCCCCGGCGCCCCTCCTCAAATACAAATGAGCTTTCACTCCCGCAAGGAGCCAAGCTGTTTCCCGCCTTTGCATTTTTGCACATGCTGCTCTATTGCTAGAATATATTTCCCCATTGAATCTGCCTGACAAAGCCTATTTATTCTTTTCTTTTTTTGGCCTTGTCATGCAGCTTGCGGGATATTGAACCCAGGCCCCCAGCAATGTGAGTGACGAGTCCTAACCACTGGACCACCAGGGAATTCCCTATTCTTTTTTTTTTGCTATAATATTTAGATCCTCACATGAGAACAGAAATATGACAAACCCATTTGTATGCACACAACTCATTCAAGTCTTAACATTATATTATCTTTTGACTTTTAAAAAAGAAATAAAATATTTTAGATACAATGTCTTCCACATCCCCCACACTGATCTTATTTCCTCACGCGAAGTAACTATCATCATGCATTTGTATGTATCACTCCCATACATGCTTTTATAGTTTTGCAACGTATGCATGTATTCATAAGCAATATACAGTATTTGTCTGCAAGTTTTAATATTTGATAAATGGCATGATACTACATTTATAATTTTGCAACTTTTGTTGTTATCGTTAATAGGTATACTCTAAGTTTATCCATTTCCACCACCAAACAATGTTCTATTATGCAAATAAATCACAATTTATCCATCCTCTTGTTGATGTACGCTTGGATTGCTTCCCATTATTTGCAAGTACAAATAATGCTGCTGTGAACATTCTTGCACAAATCTCTTTGTGTATACATGTGAGAGTTTTACTATGGTAAATACCCAGAAGTAGCTTCGTCATGCTGTATACACAAATACAATTTTTACTGATATTGTAACCTATTCAATGTTACTGATACTATACTACTCTCTACAAAGATTTGTATTAACCGTATTTTCTTATTTGCAGTATTGTTGATGTCCTAGCATCTGGGGTCTTGCTGACATATACAATTTGCTGTCAAAAATATCAACTGGAAAACATTAAAATGAATGGGTACATGTTTTAAGTGATCCCCTCTAATTATTTCTTTAACCTTGGAACATAAGGAAGAGAGTGCTAGTGACAACCTCAGTGTGGGGCATTTTTAAAGTAATATATGTGTTATTTCTTAGGTAAAAGGTAAAATACGTGTGATATTGAATATATTTAAATTAGATATGAGTGTAGTTTACATTACAATGTACAGTGAAGAAGAGACAACAATGTAGAAACCACGGAAACTCGGCCATACAGATACTTTTTATCGGTTACTAAACTTTGTTTCCTTTAGCAAGATAAGTCAGTTGAGCCAACAATACTTGAATTCCTACTTTAACTATGTTTTCAAATTAAATAAACCAATAGATGTGAGTCCCAACTTACGGTTTTAAAATTTCGAGGAGATGAATTGGTGGGGAGTTCAAATCCTGTTCTGACGGCGAGACACATGGATGGGAGCACTGAAAATATCTCAGCCGTAGTCAGGGGGTAGTTCTATGGCGCATATAAGTTACTTGGAAAGATGAGGCTTTGGGAAAAATTCAACCCCTCGTACCAATGAAAAAAATGAAACAAAAATACCACCAAATGGTGAGCCAGCAGCAGACAATTTGTGAACGAAGAATCAACAATTAAGATACAATATTTAGAAACATTTATGGGCCACATATGCACTGAATTATACAATATGTCATATATTAGGTAGAAAAAAGAAGGCCTTGTATCTCCAAGGCAATGATTTACAATGGATTTGATACCAGACTCAAAATAAAATTTAACTAAACTTCTCAGTGAGATCATCCCTTATCGTTTCAATGAGAAATCCAATGATATCCAATCTCATTGGAGATCATCCAATGAGAAATACTACTGACATTCAGCCCTTTATTACCTGGGTATATTTTTTTAGCCCTCTGGAAAGCCAACAAATTCAACAATATCAACATATTTATTTTTTTGTAGATGTTAAAAACAAGCAGGGAAAATGTCTCAATCAGCATTTTTATCCTCAACACTTAGCACAGTGCCTGTCAAATAGCAAGCACTCAGTAGATATTTGCTGAATGAATGCATGAGTACTTATTATGAGCCAGGCATTATGTCAGCAGCTAACAAAATTTTCAGGAGTTAAATAGTTTTCAAAATTCTCTACTGGCTTTTCTTAGTGTAATTACAGAGTGAAAAATAGAAAAAACCTGAGTAAGAGAAAAATGGCTACATTGAGAGTGTGACTTCATAACTGCTATTATCAATGATGAAACAAAATTAAAAAACCGTAAATATATTTGACACTGTTCTCTCCAAACCTGACCAGGTTTATAAATCCTACAGAAAATTTAATTAACAGTAAATAAAGACAAATGAACTTCAAATGGCTTTTGAACATAATTTTTATTTAAGCATGGTCTTTTGGCATGGTTCACCCTAGAGTGCAACCTTTTCGTTACGTTAATAGAGAGTTCAGGGCTACAGGGCCATTATAATGTTGCTGGTGTTGGTACAACTTCATTAGAAAGGTATGAATATGACCCGCAGGAAAAACAATCCACAAAGAGAACACAATGAAAACATCCACTGTTTTACAAATCACTCTGTTACCACAGACACAAAATGGCAGTTACTGTTAGTAAATCAGCCACAGAACACTTTAAAAGAATCTTTAGACAAGGAAATGGGAATTCCTTTGTGGGAGATAGGGTCTTCATCCACAATTTTTAAGTAGAAAATATTTCAAGGTCAGGCATCTTTCTTATCCACAAAACAACGCTAAGCCAACATACATTTCAAGGGGTATATTAAAGGAGATACAATATCTTTACAACTATCTTCTTGAGTAGGTATTTCAATGAATTTTCTGCAGGATATAAGTAGCCTGAAATTCAGCAGCAAAATATTGCGACATAAGTAAATACAGTGTCAATGTGTTGTTATATTGTAGAAGAGAATACATAAAGGACAAACAATGATAATTTAATCATATAAAACATGATACATAGCTGAAATACAGTCCACTTAAATAGCTTTGTGACCAAGAATGTTAAATACTGTACTAAATGCCATTTTAAACATAAAATCTCTTAAACTTTTGTGCTTAAACTTTTTTTTCTGTTAAACTATTTCTTATTTTCAATACTGCCACTGTAACTGATATTACCACAGATCACAATTTGCACAGACACATCAACATGAAGACATTTACTTATGAGAAAATAAGTCACTTGTCATTAGTTCACAGTGTGGGAAAGTGGTGTATACTCAGTCTGGAGAAGGGCTTTCAGTTAATCACCAAGTCCTTCACAGAAATTTCCTGATATCAGATGCAGTACAAGATTTAAAAGAACGGAAAACAACACATCACAAGTTGGAAGGAAAAATAAACTTTTTGATTCCTCATGGGTATCGTCTAAGTGACCTTCGTCTTCTGTTGTAGAAGTGCCTGAGCCCATGTTGTCGTGAAAAATTCATCATGTAATTTTGTTTGCGAGTGCTGTTAAAATCAGAAAGGACAGAGGCAGGGGAGGGAAAGGAGAAAGAGCATGTAAGTCCCATCATTGAAAGCACAATCTAGAACCTTAGTCTAGGTCCTAAGTTACCCTGATACTTATTTGAAATTTTTCAGGGTTAATAGGTCATGCTGACATTACCACCCCAGGATAGAAGAACTAAAGGTTGACACCTGAATTCACTGCCTTTGGCCTTGAAGAAATTCCCTTCTTTTCATGAGCGAGGCCCGAACCAGAAAAAATGGTAAATTCTCTTGATTCATTGCAAAACTGGACCGAAACTTTTTGGATTTTTAATTTTATTCTTGAACTCTTTCTGAAAACATTTACTTGGATGGAGTTCATTTGAGACAAAGTGCGGGCTGTACCCATTACCTTATTTAAATACATCTTTAACAAGTAGAAAGCATAATCTGATTCTTTCAGCAAACATTTTCATTTAAAGCTTAAAAAGCAAAAACAAAGGGAAAACAAACTTGTTATCTGAATCAGCTTGAGCTTCCTATTTTATGCAGTCTCAGGGGCAAAATAAGGAAGCAAGTTTTTTTCTCAGAAGGTCGGATTCCACTGCCTTCCTCAAACAATAAGCAGCTTGGGTCATATTCTATACACATGGCCTTATGAAGGAGACACCCCACTGAAAAAAGATCACAAAATACTAAGAAAGTGTAATTCAATGTATAGATGTCAATGTATGTGTATATATTCCCTCCATGTATGTACATACACGTTCATGCATACATACTCTACGTGAAGCTGATAAAAATACTGAAAATGGATTTTAGGAGCCTGTAGGAATATGCACGATACTGGTAGAGACAGCTGTTAAAGTTTTGGTGTCAAAATGTAATTTAAAAAGGATCATTATCCATAAGGTCACTGACAAGAATCAGACTCCTTTCACACGTGGACTGGAGTGACAACATGTCTCTATGTAGCATTGAAGTGTGGTTTTTAAGTGTGCGCCTCTTAGTATTGTCCACATTCACTGAGTCTCTTGAATACTGTCTGGCCCTAAAGCCTTTTCCTCCTTAATTTTATGGGAACATAAAATGGGTATGGAGCAGGATAATGTCATGTGAAGTGCTATCACCATGAAGGTCAGTCAATATGACATGAACTTGAGTCACGGTAAAGAGGTGGGAATGGATAATTTTGCACTGAGCAGTGTATTCTTCTGAGTTATTAATGATCAACAGCCCAGGCAAGGTGTAAGATGATACTGTTTTACCTAGGATATTATACTAACACTTGTAACATACAGAAACCTTTAAAATAGGATTTTCTAGATGTTTGATCATGAGAAAAGAAAATTTATAATAAAATCTCTCAAAGGAAAATGCATAAAGCGAACTTCATCAGATATGTTTAATCAAAAAGCAATAGTATCTGTGCTGAAAACTTGATCAAAAGAAGACATCACATTGATATATATTTTGCAAAATAAAGTGCTAATAACTTTTCACCCTGGATTTCTATACTATCAAAATGCTAGAAACTATAGAATGGAAACAAAATATACTCTGAAGACACTGTAGAGAAAAAGAAAAAAATCAGGTTTCGTCTTCAGGTAGCTTGACTATCCTCCTTGCTCCCCTGTGTCAACCAAGTTGACCTGTTTCAATGTCATAGTTGAAGAAGGAAATGAATGCATCCATTATTCATTAGCTGCTATAAGTACTAGTTGCTGCCTACGTAAAGTCTAGTTACAAAAAACGGACAACGACCTCATGTATTGAACTAATCAAGTGTCAGGAGAAAGAAACCTCTCACCTCTTTAGTCACAGAAGATTGGGACTGGCACTAGCTGTCTTCCTGCCAGCATCCTAGGATAACCTGTGGCCCTTTCCCTGAATTTCCCTGAGCTATTACGGTGGCCCCCTAAGCTAGCCTCCACATTCTCTCCCCTTATGAAAGAAACACCACTGAAAAGATACTATGAAATACTAAGAAAGTATCACCGAATGTGTAATTGTATGTATGTGTGTGTGTGCATCTTCCCACGCATACATACAATGAATTTTGCACACCAGTTTCAGTAAACTTTCCCTCAAATGCTGGCTTTATCTTGTTAAAAAAAAAAAACAACAAAACCATTCATAATCCTTGTAAGTCAACTTTGCCAGCTATTTCAAGTCCTCCACATGTTTCACTTACTCTGTTTTTCAAGTCCTTTCATCCGCTACACCTCACACAGACACCTCTATTCAGACTCACCTTGAGCCCCATCCATCTGCCTTATTGGACAATCCCCAACACAGCTTCCTAAAATTCCTACTCATTTTCAAGTATCACATTTTCTTTCTTGCTTACCCCCTGCAGTAGGGATTTCCGCCCCCTCCTGTGAACCCCCATAGTGCTCAGTTTCTGCTTTGCATGGAGATGATTTGTGTTCACCTCTTGGCTCCCCACTGACTAAACTGCGGTGGGTGTCGTGGATGTGCCCCACTCCCTCCAGCCCCACATCAGAGCGCTGAGCCTCCTGCCTGACCCCTGGGGGGTCAAGGCATGTTTGTTGAACTTATGGTGACTTACTGATTGGATTCCTGTTGTAAATCATTACTCTTTAACTATAAGGAATAATTGCAAAGTTAAAGCAATGAAAATATTCCGTTGAAAACACATTTAAAGATATAAGGTACTCAAAGAGAATTTAAAATAGTTAAAATATCTTACACGGTAAAAAGATAAACTCAGAACACTCAAGATATTTAGTTACCTTAATGTGACCGAGATGGACATGAAAGTGACCTCCATATCCGGGAACAAAGGAACATTTAATTTGAACAAAAGTTGATGTGCATGTTTAATGGCTTTAAAGCCACTTCTCCATATAACTATTTACTTATTATGGACTGATTTAAATTCTTCATTTTTGTATGTGAGAAAATAAATATTAACAGGTTGCAGATCTTTTAATACCTTGATAATCGATCAGTCCAGCTTGGAAGCTGACCTCTACTTTAGGAGGCATTTTGATTCACTGGATACCCTTTAATTTTGAATACATTTTCGTATCAGTAGCATATCTTTGGATCTCTGCGAATGTTGATATGCACTCAGCATTTGCTATAGATGTCTAGTGTTTTGTAGTCACATTAGAAATGGCCACATTTTCAAAGCACACTTGAAACTAACTAGTAATTTTGTTATGTAAAGCATAAATATCTCTGGAGACAGTTAAGTTGGAATCTAACAAAGCAGATTTTTCCAGTTCATAACCTTTTGAAAATCAAGCACCATGGGAAGCTATACCAAAGTGCTGCCTGCTTCGAGGGCCATTTAATAAACTGACATGGTTATTAAACTTGTTGTGGCTTCTAAAATGTCTTAAGTTATAGGATTGGGCATTAGGGGAATTTTAAACAAGTTTAAAGATCTCATGCTTATTATCTTTTTTTGTGAAGCAGATCTGAGAGCCTATTTTTGTTTTTGATACATGTAGATGTATAGTTATAGATAAACCTATAACCAAAATAATTAAGGGGTGGTGGAATTTTAAGGATTTAGTTCTTCACTGTGATTATAGGGGAAAGTATTTTTATTATAATTCCAGTGAAATCAGGTAATATTCATCCCAAGGCATATCAACTACAGTACTTATTAATTTGCTTTGATTCTGAATAGAACTAGGTCCATTTATAAACTCCCATTATGAGTTAAGTCATTGAAGGAAGGGAGAATGATGACTTCTTGGAAATGCTAACTTAAATTTCCATTATCACTGAGGGAATTTGGGGACTTTAGACAGCATGTGGAATAATAAAATGCTTCCCTGTTTCTGCATAGGAAATACGGATATTGCAAGTTTTTTCAAGGACTAGTGACTGTGTTCTCTCGAACTGCTCTTCTGCACTGGAGCCACTATCTTAGGTTATTATTATGAAAAAAGTTGACTGATTTTTAATTGATTCTAAAGGAAATGGGGAAGATAGAGACTTGGTAGAAGTAATTTGAACTCACAGAAATTTAGGTATTTTTTCTGTTCAGTAATTTATTTTTCATCAAAACAAAATGATACAATAAATAATATTTTATATCAATGCAAAAATAAGAATCCAGTGACTGCCATTATCTTTCAGAGAAATATTGATGAGAGTAGAATGGGAAGCTGCCACTGAAACTAATCAATGAAACTGCCCTGCATAGAAGAAAAAAAAGTACATTTTACTTTCAAGGCCATGTGTTTTCAGGAGGGCTACATGTAGGTAAGTGTGGGCTCATACATCTCACAAATGTAGAAGGTTTCATTCTTTTCCCTGCTGAATGGGGATAGGAATAATATCTGATATTGTGTGCCTTGGGGAATTGTAAGGATTAAATGAAAGCTTCTAGTAGAATATGCATTTGTTTAATAAATGATAAACATTTTACCTTCTTCCCTAAGTTTAAAGTATCTCCATCAGAGGACCAATGTAAATATATATTAAAGAAGGCCAATCTTACCTAAGGATTCCTTCTTTCCTAAGTTTTAAAGTTTCTCTATTAGAGAGCAAATGTAAATATATATTTAAAAAGGCCAATCTTACCTAAGGATAGCATCTAGAACTCACAAATATTATGAATAAACCCATTCCCTTTTGCCTGTTCATTTATTAACTTAGAATAGAATTAAGAAGTCTAGGCATCCTCACTCATCTCCAGCACAAGAGATCTTTTGAAAGACACTCCATTTAATCAAAGCCCCTAGCTCTTTTCCACACATTTCTATTTTCACTTTCCCCTCATAACAAACTTATAAACTGTTAACGTTTCAAGAGCACCTAACAAAATCCCAGGCACAGAGTCAAACATTCAAATGAAGGAATGCTGATTGGTACTCTGGCCTGTACTCTTGTGCCCCATATTGTATACATCAGAAAATTACCACAATTTGGCTGAACTCCGAGTTTACATGATATAGGTTTCAAGTGTTCCAGTATATTTCAGTATCACATATAACTTTGTTTTCACAGGGTTTTTTTTCAGTTGCAAAGGTCTTCTACAAAACTTCTCAGTTAACGTAGGTAACAGTGACGAAACTATTAGTAAACAGTTCCCCGGAATTAGTAAGAGGACTTACCTTACTCTAGTGGAAAACCAATGACAGCAAATAATGAAATATAACACAAGTTAAAAAATGCCTTTCAACACATGCAGCACTGTGATTAGTCATAAAAGTCTGATCAGGTTTAGATGCGATATAGGATTTTTCATCTCTTTTGAAAATAAAAATTAAAGAAGTTATTTCTTATTCTCCTATACCTAATATATACATGTATTTAACTTTTCTATGTAATGCAACATGCAATATTTGCTCATAACCGTATGTCAAGGTACATGTAGCTATAGTACTACATTTGGCATAAATGTTGCATATAAAGTATAAATATGAAAGTAATCGTTTAATAACTACCATTAATTTTATTATTTGATTTTTCAATTATTTACATTTTAGACCATACTTATTCCTGAATATATTAAGGAATGGGCTCTTAAAAATACGTAAGTCCTCTATATCAAACAACACAATCAAATTTAATAAAGGATAAATATGCTTTGCAACAAATGTAATCTGCTGTTCTCCATGAATCATTTGTGCCAAAACTATGACAGTATCTTGATAATGAATACATGAGGGAATAGCCATGAGGGAACTCGTATTATAAAATCTGATAAGTGCCTTTAAGACCATAGTTAGCAGCATATTCGTTTCCAATTCTCAGCAAATGTGGTAATAATTCACTTTTTCGTACATCGATTCACAAAGGCTGACTCTTTACTGAGCCATTTGCTTTCAAGGGACACATGCAAAAATTGGCCCGCTTCCTTGTACACATGACAGGTTGTGACTTAGACACGTACACAGGAAATGTGATGTGTGAATGAAATGCAGAGGCGGGTGAGGGAGATTCTTAGGGCAGAAGGGTGAGTGCCCAGCAATAAGACAAAGGATTCCCTTTTATCCTAAGAAGAACCCCACCAGCATGGATCTTGTAAGGGATCTGCCCAAATGTATTCAAAAACATTTACTGAAAAACAAATGGTCTACGCTAGCCAATGAATCCAGAGACATTAGGTTTCTGATGCTTGATTGTCAATGACTGTGTTAAGCTGCATCACTCAGACTTTACGGATGAGGACTTCTTGTGAGCTAGTGAGGCTGGAAAAACGCGATCTGTCAATTCAGTTCATCTGTCCTGTGGCAGATTAGCAAAGGCTTATCGTCATGAAGTGCTTCCCATGTGCAGGTTTTATTGAAAAACGTCATCAGAGTGGGGAGAGTACACTCTCAAACAAGCATAAGGCATAAGTGACTTCGCTTGTTAAATGCTAAAACTGTGGTTTTTATCTTTACGGTCTGGGGCTTATTCTGTATATCCATATTTATGAAACTCAAATCCTTCTGGATGGAGTATCTTAGAATTAAACCATTAAATTAAAACTATATTCTCTATCTTGCTCATTTAGGAGGCACTCCTAAACCCTGAAATATTTTCAAAAGTGCTACATTTTTTTCTCATCAAACTCACATATCTTCTTGGTTAATATGGGCAATACTGGGGTTAGACTCAAGATACCACGCGTGACCAGTTTTTCTTTCTAGGAGTTTTTAGCATGTGTTCTTAGTGCACATGCACAAAAGCTAAACTATGGTAATAAAGCTAGATTAGGGCCAATCTTTACTCAGAAAAGAAAATATGTTCTAAAAATGTATACCCCCAACCACTGGTTGCAAAAAACATATTAGTTGCCCTATCTGCGGCATTCAATTAGGCAGGGCTTGTATCTCTTGAGATATGCACCTCAGCCTCCTGTGCCCTCCACACTTAAGGAGTTAACATTATTATTATTATTTTTTTTTGCGGTATGCGGGCCTCTCACCGTTGTGGCCTCTCCCGTTGTGGAGCACAGGCTCCAGACGCGCAGGCTCAGCGGCCATGGCTCACGGGCCCAGCCGCTCCGCGGCATGTGGGATCTTCCCAGACCGGGGCACGAACCCGTGTCCCCTGCATCGGCAGGCGGACTCTCAACCACTGCGCCACCAGGGAAGCCCAGGAGTTAACATTATTAGTTCCTATAACTAAGTGTTATTATACAAAAGTATAGTTAGTTAGGAGGATATTTTGAATTTAATAGGGCTTTATGGGAGTATTCCACCTCTCCATTTCTAAATATACATCTACTGCAGCAAAGTTATAATTAGTAATATTTGTGAATTGTGACATGAACCTTGGCTGGCTTCTTTGTGCTTTACTTGGTTGCAAGACACTTGGAAAAATGATTATATTTTATTTTTCTGAATTATCTGGAACTTCATTTTTAAGCTCATCAAATAAATGAATTAAAGTAACTGTTTTGTAGAGCTACTAAGGGCATATTAACTAGCAAATGCCTTAAAACTTTTTGTGACTCTTCTGAAAATAAGCAGTTTGAAAGAATACAGTGGCATAGAAATATTAAATCCTAAGACAAGAGCAAAACATCAAAAACATGGTTCTGAAAATATAATTTCTTTGTACCGTATTTTTAAAACAACTCATTGATTGAACTCAGCTTTATGAAGTATTTCTTCTTTCCAAAAAAGAAGGAAAACAAAGTGACTCCTTTAGTTTTAACAAATTTTAACATATTATATATATACACACACATATTTATATAAATATATAAAATTTTATGGTAACACGTGTAAAGCTATAATTTAAAATTATTCACCAAAAGAAGACTGAATAAAACTCAAGTCATGCAAGACTCTGCATGTGTGGCAATGCTGTTTTCTCATTTGAAATGTTTTAGTGCCCTGAGACTTTGAAACAATCATGCAGAATAAGAGCAGACAGGTGCCTACGTGCTAAACTCTTCGAAGTCTTAACATTCTGGAGATGGCATAAAAGTGAAGTCTTTATAAATACAGATGATTGCTCCAGAAAAATACCAGAAATGCTAGGTTTCTGGGATCTTATATAGTCTGACCTTGATTCTTGTAATAATATCATGGCTCTGGTTACTGCTTATAAAACTTAATACCAACAGCAGGTATACCAGAAGGTTCCCTGGGGCGCTGTGTGGTGAGAACCTCTGAAGCAGCAGGTCAACTCTGTTCTGCCCCCAAATTGTCAAGGGGTTATTTTATACCACGGAGTATATTTGTGCTTCTGACCCCACCTACTCTTTAATCTTAGTACATGGGAGGGAACTGTGGTGATAATATGCCTTGGAAATCCAAACTGCATAACTGCAATTGCTTGGTTGTATGGGGGGATACGAAATATCCTTTCAAACCCATGACATGTTAACAGTTGTTGTATCTACCCAAGGTCAGTATTAGCATCCTGCCTTCTACTGAGGACTGTCAAGCTTTGAACTTTCCATAAACGTTGGTAATGTTTTGTCAGGCACAGGAAGCCCCATTAAGGTAAACTGTCTTGGCAAGAGACTTGAAAGATAAAAACTGGTTATTGACTCTAAATTTGATTCTCAACCAGTTTATTAGAATGAACTGAGGTGCTTTTACAAAAGACCGATGCTCAGGTCTCACTGAAGATCAATTTAAATCAAGTAATCCGTAGGTATGGGCATGGACATTGGGACACTCATTGATGCTTCCAAAAGCTCCTAAGTGATTCTGATGTTCAATCAGACTGAGAAGCGCTGCTCTGAAAGGAAAGTAGCCAGAGCATAATGGCTAGAGGGTTGGCTTTTGGTCTGTCTGGATATCTCTCTCTCTGAACTTACCATACATCATTCGTTTTAGAGCCCAGGTTAGTCTATTCTCCTGGAATAATGCAGTCTGAGGAAATCAAAATCTAAGTAAAACATCAGCCTCATAATATAGATTCAAGTGAGTCTGGACTGTTACTTTAAACTTCAACTCTATCTTATGGAGGCAGAGCCCAGCAAGTTGTCCAAAGCAGCAGAGCGCACAGTGGGAGCTTGTGTAGGAACCGGGTTGCTCTTGGATTTGGGGATTGATATGGATGCCATGCAAGCAGGTGCCTCAGTGAAAACTAAGACGAGGGCTAACTCAAGACTGAAAAATTCAGCTCATGGCTATGATTGAAAGAAAACAAATCTGGTAGGTTTCCTACCAATTAATCACTTAAATTTGCTTTCAAAATGACTGAAATCAGCCAAGGGACTGATTTCGTTTCCGATTTGGTAAACAGAATGAACATGTGAACCTATCTACCGAGAAGATTCGCCTCTCCTTGCCAACCACTTGGAGCCATCAGTCCGAACCCGTCGAGACATAAGCATTCCAGTTCTACAGGAACTAGATTGTTAGAGAAAAAGCAAGTCATCTCACTGTGGAACAGTCAACCCAGTTAGGTGAGAGCGCTGACAACTTTATTCTATGGGAGAAACCATGGGGGAACACTCTTGACTTCTTAGGCGCTGGGATTGGTCACGAGGAATCTGAAACCATAAATTCTTTCTTCTAGTTTTGACCATGTCATTAAATGAAAGAATGCCCCAGGCATCTGTTGCTAGGACAGGTGTTTGTAATTGGGCACATGTCCTAGTGATACTCTGTACACAGACCAGTACAGATCCTTTTTCTTTTCAGGATGTCATTCCATTTTATAAGGCAACTCAGATCTGGTAGTAGGCATTGTTTCCCATTTACCTGGAGACTTCTGTTCGATCCAATTTAATTAATATTGTCAAACCCTTAAATAAACCTTTGCTTATTGAAGTTTTCTAAGGTGTCTTAAATTATATTTGGGGCTTTGTTATTTCACTGTTGACTAGAGCTGTAGTTTGCAATTGTGGAAGAGTATAAGCCAAAGTGGTCCCATGGGGGTTTCTCATCAGGGACAGTTCTTACTGAATTAAGGGGCATGCCATATCAAAGGAATTTCAAACCTTTCTGAAATGGACATGAGATGCTATGTATCAGATACTCACAGGACGACCTCCACATGGTCCAAAGCCCATTGATCATGACCTGTTCCATTGTGGCGTGGCTGCCACCAGCGCAATAAAACTCCTTTCATCCGTGCCTCCCTGGGTCACAGATAGAAGGACAAAGAGATTAAACACTAGAACACAGAGAACTTTCTGGTAGGTGACTTCCAGACTTCAACTACAATAGTCTAATCTTAATCAACATAACTTTGGGTATGGAATTTAGATTTGCTCAGGTCATAGTATTCTCCTAAGCAGCATCAAGTTTTATTGGCTACTCAAGGATTTGCAATCCTTCTACATCTCTCTCCCTTCTTCCCCTTGCTCCACTAGTACCTGGAAGAGTCACATCTTTAGTCAACAAATGTGACGTGCCTTCTATGTGATGGACACTGTACTAGACGCTGGGGTACCATGCCAGGCAAAACTGACTAAGCTGCCTATCCTCAGCAAATTTTTAAACCAGTGTACCCAGCAGAAGATGAAAAATGTTGTTTCCTAAACGACTAGAAACACTGGTTACTGGGAGGGAAATATGCACAATGCACCCTTGTATTTAATTGTTTTTCTCTCTTCCCTCTTGACCTTATCCTGGCTTCCAGTTGTGCCTGTTGTCCTAATAGAAAACGGTAACACAACTCGGGAGATCTGGATTAGTCTTGGTTCTGCCACCACCTACTTTTGCGGCGTTGGTTCAGTAACTTCACCAAACACTGTTAATTGTTAGGATCATGTGTGACACCATGCTTTTGCTCTCTGACCGCTTACAGGGGAACGTTGTAGGACACCCTCTGAGCCTGCGTGAAGTCCTTCGGCTGGTGCTGCGCGATGACGTGCCAGGTGATCCCGTTGTTGACACTGTACTGCAGCAGCACGGCCTTGTCCACGGCGTGGGGGCCACTCAGGTCGCTGTTGCAGCTGTCTGTCTGCGATGTACTCCCAATTTGCAAAACAAACATGATTTTGCTGAACAAACACAGGGGAAACCACATGTAAACAAACGTCAGGAAGTATTCAAGGAGTTATACGTTCTATTTTTTATCTTTCTCATTCCTAAAGTCCATAATTTTCATGTTCATAATATAGTAAAAGTAGAAGCATCCAGTCTTATGACTAAGTCACATAAATAACAAAATTTATTGAACTTATCTTTTACATCATACATATGAAAAATAAGCCCAGAAGGCTGGTGTTCTACACAGTGAAAATTTTGACTTTCAAAGATCTTTTTTCTTCTTATGATGTTAGAAATCTTGTTAGAGCATTTCTCCTGAAACACCTTCTGTTCTCTGCAAAGTGATATGGGCCAAATAGGCAGCTGAGGACAGAAAATAAAACCACAGTATTTATGCTACATGCTTTTTACAAATAGCTTCAAGCTGAACAGAATCTGGACAAGGATAAATCATCATGTGTATTTTAGGAAAGGATGTCTGGAGATCAGAGCAGAGGGAAAACTGAGTTAGACACACAGGCTCTGGACAATATCTGCTATCGTGTTTGACGTGTCCTCTTGTTTTTCACAGGCATCCTTGCCCTCAGAAGATAGTTTTTAAACATAGGAAATCTATCCTCATAAGATTCCTAGTGATTAACAGGTGGTCAAATAAAGAGCCTGACTTAAACTGGTAAATGCATTAATTAATTTAAAGCAAAGTTACTTGCATGACATGGTGTGCAATCATTAACTAAGTGGCTAGTTGTAGCTATATATGGGGTCAAGGAAGACATCAGGTTGATCTAGATTATGTACATCTTTTTGGTAGGAAAAAAATTGGGGATGGGTGGACACAGCAATTTCTGGCGTCTATGGTTAGTTATATGGTTACTCTACAGGAATTAATTTTTTAATATTTTTATTATTTATCATACTGAAGGCCCCCCAACCCACCTTTCTGCCTCTGAAAATACATTACTAATATTAAGCTTCAAGTAAACATCTACATTCCCACTAACCCAACATTTAATTCTCAAAAATACTCATGCACTTTTCAGCATTCAGTGAGTAGTCTAGTATCTTGCAACCTTTATAAAGCCTTGGAATCTCTTCTTGAGTTACACAGACAATAAGCTGTCTTTGCTCTGGCTAAGGTGGTAGAGCTGGGAAGGGCAGGTGGGGAAGGAACCCTCTCGGGTCTCCTTTTCTCTGTCCTCTCTATTCTGCATTGCCGTGCAGCTCATAAAGCACGTGAACTTGTAAAGTTCCCATCCAGCCAGCCATCGGTCCTCCACTTCCTTTTATAGCTACATATGCTAAATACAGGAATATGTATGTGTGCATTACTACGCATCTTCTTCACATTCACATTTATATTTACATGCTTGCATATGGTCCATATTAAATTATCTATATAGATTATTCATAACCAATTATTTATTTTTGTCAACTTTATTGAGATACAATTGGCCTCTAACATTGTGCAAGTTCACGGTGTTCAACATGTTGATGTGATACACTTATCCATTTCTTATATTGGGCCATTTCTCCAGGCTTATGCCTATGTTACCAACACTCAGCCAGTGTGTGTGAAGAGATACAAGGTAATTCTACACTAAATTTAAGCAAAGCATAATTCTGAGTTGTGAAAACATATAATGCTTTTTCATACCAAATTCAGATGATATTTAGGTTTCCACTGCTTAGTGCCACCTGTGCCATAAAGTTCATGATCATTGCTAACAGCAGACAATGAGGCGCTTCTGACTGATTCTACGTCTGGACTACAACCTGGGAGTTGTATTACCTTGCTCGAGTGAGATCCAGAGGTTTGGTGGCAGCTTGCCTTATTTGACAGCCGTTAAAATAGAGTGAGTCTCCATGGGCATAGGGTGCCAGCTGCCCACAGCCACTTCCTATCACTCCACCTTGAATAGTCTCCCAGTTTGCCTCAGTGACTCTTGCGGACTCAAAATTATCTTTAATATAACTGGGAAGATCATGACTGAAAACAGAGCAATCATCTCCTAGAGGGAAAGGAATAGTTGCAAAAATCAGCTGGAACAAGCAGAATCATCCAAGATTAAGAACGAGCATTCAATTTCAGATTTAATCCAATCAACTTCAGATTTATTGTAAGAATGACAAAATACCAAGCAGATATAGACTCCCAGAAATGCATGTTTCTCTTTTATTTCAGTTGACTTGTGTTGCTGAAAAATACCATTATCTTTGAGTCAATGTTTACTAAAATATGTAGGTGCTAATGTGCTTATTTCTTGTGTAAGCCCATTGTTAAAAAACTACAGCATCTGGTTGGGCCTGTATGTTTACCAATGACGTGTCTCCAGAGGGTGATCTCACCCTGGCATTAGAGACAACCTAATTTCTTGTCCCCTAGCGTGATTTTGTAGCAGAAAATAAGTCATGTTCTTGTTCTCCTTCTAGTTCTTATATTTGATGATGCTTGAGAGCAGAGTCTATATTTTATTCATTGTTGGATCCCAGCACCTAGCACAACATTGAGCACATATAAATGTTGGATCCCAGCACCTAGCACAATACTGAGCACATATAAAATATTCCATCATCAAGCTGGGATAAATACATGAATAAAAAACTGGAAGTGTCTCTGAGAGACCACAGAGCTAAAATATGGGCATTTAAGGAAGGTGCTACTTTAGCTTATGTGTATGTCTTCGCATTTCTCCTTCACTGGAACAGAACAACTCTTCTCAATGTCTACAATAGTTCAAAATCAAAAGGTCATAGCTCTGTTGGATCAGGGAAGAGGGCAAATTCCAGACACCTAGGACTCCTTGTGAGACAGCTGATTTGCTCATTTGCCTAAAGTTCAAATTCTCCAGCTAATATACAAACAGACCCAGTTGGTCTCAGTGGTAATGAGATCAGGGGAAAAAGAGGGCAGCTAAGTAATTTCTAACCTCAGAGATGTGCAGCAGTCTGCATTTACCATACTCATTTCACTTGGAGGCAAGGAAGTAGCATCCACCAAGAAATCTAGATGGATTCTACTCAGTGCAAATCTATGGGCTCTTCCACTGTACCCTTGGGGAAGCTGTATAGTTTGGTTCTCTTTGGGTAACTCTCTCAGCTCTGAGAGACAGCAAGGCTGACTGGAAAGGACAACTTGAGTTCTGGTCTTCTTACTGACATGTCCTTGCTATGTGACCTTAGGCAAGTCACTTAACCTCCCTGAGCCTCAGTTTCTTTACCTGTAAAGTGGGAATAATGATATTAACCATAGCTAATTTATGGGGAATACCATAAATACTAAATGACTCTGCTGAATGTATTGGTGGATACTGTGTAAATGGTAAGGGATAAGGCAGTGTAAGGATTCACTCAAAAAAGATTTACTGTGCATTGCTATTAGGCTCCGAGGGTATAAGGGTAATTAGATAGAGTGAACTTTGTAACATAGAGGCTGAAACCTATGAGAAACATTGCATCAAAAGAAAGTAGGGCTGCAGGCCTTCAAACAGGCCGACAGAGCAATCTCCTGGGATGTTAGGAGTTGACTGAATACTCTGCCCCAAATACACAGTTAGCCTCTAGAAATTCAAGCAGTAGAAGTATATTTTTTTGAGTCATGAAGGTTTTTTCGTATGTGACAGAGTGACCTGGGAAACAGAACATCTTGAATTGTCGGCTCCATCTTGGGAGGACAGTGGCTGCTCCCTGGACCGGGAAAGGTCCAGTATCTAGGGACAGGCAGCCAGGCCAGGCAGGAGAGAGGTCCAGAGTGGAAATCAAGTGTGAAAGGTAGGGGTTGGAGCAGGGAGTTACACGGAAGTTGGAGAATGTGAGGTACTATAGAATAGCCTGGGAGGATAAAATCTGTGTTTTTAAAAATTCAACGAACAGAGCATAAAATGACCCTTGGTAATTCATTCCAAAGGTAAATAACTGTGATCAAAGAGTGTATCAGCTATCTCACATCCCTCAGGCCAGAGTTTCTATCCCTTTCCTAGCAGCCTTTGCACACACGTTGAGATGAGGGGAGCTCCATGGCCTCCTGTGTCAAGATCGACAAAATGGGATTCTGACCTTGGAAACTTTCATCGCAGATGCAGATGGCGCCGGTGGTGCAGTATCCGTGCCCACTGCAGAGCTTGGGACAAGCCTCTCCGATGTACACGTGGTCAATTGCCCAGCTTTGCTTCTCCGTTTCTTCGCCCTTCTGGATCCAGCGAAACTGTGTTGCACTGAAAGTCCCACAGAGAGCAGAAGGGATTCAGGAGGCTGTTATTTTCCATGGCTATGTCCAGCATCCAGCCTCTGGGAATGGGGGCTATTTCTAAGGAAAGGGCTTCCCAAACTTCTCCCCGAAGCATCCAAAGGGTGGAGGTGAGTAAATGTGTACCCCTCCCATTCTAGGAGTCTATACCCCAAAAGCCCTGAAATTTTTATGTGAATTTCCTATTCTGTTCCATAATAGACCTGTCTGTTTTTCCTGTAGTGGTGTATCATGTTCAAATCTTTGAGGAAAATAAATGCTGCTCTAGGAAGACTGTGCTCCATTATATTTATCCTGCAGCTTTGCGTAACCCAACCAGCCTGGCCTAACCCAGAGGGCACTGATTCTGGGAGAAACAGCACAACCTTTGGGGGCACAGAACACTGGGGCAGATACGGTGCCAAGTCCAAGTCTCTGGGCATTTGTGACTCTGGGCCTGTGATTGAGTTTGGTGTGTGCTGTGGTATTTAATCAAAAGAAAATTTGACGTGTGTGAATCATTTACAAACAAGATCCTATTTCTTCTTGGGACATGCAATTGCCATTTAGGGGCATGGGTTGGTGAGAGGAGGGGGAGATGAGGGGAAAGGGTACTAGGGCTGCAACTAAAAGTCTAGCCTCATTGTATCAGGTGCTCTTGCCTCATTGTATGTGCTCTGCAGAGACTGGCAGATGATTCCACAAAGTTTACCTTAGTGTGCAACCTACCTGGAGGAGACATGGTCAGGCAGCTGGATGGTGATTCTCTTCCAGCTGGAGCTGTTGACAGCGTTGTAGATGGTGGCTTCATGGAACTGGAAGGGGGAGCAGCCAATGCTGTTTGAAGAGGAAGGAAGGCACTGGGTCTGAACGAGCTGCCAGGAATCGGACCTGCAGAGACCAAAAAGGCTGCATTAGAAGCTCTTCAGAGAAGTACATGACCTGTCTAATGTCAAGGGAATGCTTTAGGGTTGGGTTAAATTAAGACATTTTTATATAACTTTCCTATTTCCTATATATATTTATAATTACAGATAATAACAAGAAAAATTGAAAACTATCTCGTATGAGATAGATCCTAACTCTTTACAGGCACATTAATATATTCACAGATGACAGAATAAAATGATGGCAGGATCAGTGGCATTCTAGTGACTTCCTCCCACTGATATTGTTACAAGAACTACACCTGGAGTCGACTGACAAAGGTCTCTATCTACCCAAACTTTCTCACTATAATTCATTTTTCAAAGTGGTGGTGAGAGGCAGGCCTGCCAGCACCAACAAGGCAACCTTCCTCTGTCAGACTGATGCTCAGTACTGCTATTATGCTTTAGGAGGTGTGACTCTAGCTAAAGCATGTTCAGACCTTTCATTGTTCTATATTTTTATTAGGGTTGGTTGAGAACACGCAACGTGAATAAAAGAGGGTTCTACTTTGAGGACAAACGTAGTGTCTTCCTTAACTTACAATGTAAAGTTTGTTGGCTGCAGCGTAATATAACATTGATTTTTCTTAGTTTGAAGGAAAAATTTGAAAATAAGATACGTGTGTGAATTTTATACAAATGAAATTTTTACATGTATACACAGGAACTGCCACTTTTAATACATAAGAATGCTCCCCTGTAAGCAGCTGCCTTAAAAGTAGACAAACATTTGAATTGTATATTCACGTTTGGAGGAAATGTAAAACAGTAGTTCACAAACCTTGCGTCCTTAGTGTACTCCAACATTACGGAATGAAGGTCACCACAAGAAGTAGCTTCACAGCCCACCACAATCTAAAACAAGCAAACGATTGATATATGTCAGGCTAGATTAAATAATACCTCTCATTAATTAGAAATCCCATCTCTGTTCATTATGACTCTGAAAAGTAATCAAGAAGTATTCAGAGAAGCTTTTACAGAGCAGCCTGCCAGGACACCAAGAATACATTCTTTTGAGCTTTGTTAAAGTCATGCCATTTTGCAAGGAGATGAGAATTAAGGTTAAAAAAATACTATTTCTATTTACTTAATTAGTATAACATATTAATCATAAATTTGGGGAAGATAAATTGGTCAAAAGGAAAGCAGTATTTGGAGAATTAAAGGAAAGAAACAAAGTATCATTGGTTCAAAACATGTTCATTGATAGCCTATCTTCATTGATGCTACCATTAAATTTTTATTTGTAATTAAAAATAGCAATTTTTAACTACTTAATATTTATTCCTAGTCTTTTTCCATTTCCATGTGAATAAAAGCATTCCATATTATGTGCAATTAAATGCTTGAATCATCAATAATGCATAAATGCTAGAAAAATTTGGTGATTCAAATTTAAGTTCTAATCATCTACTCAATCAATAAGTCCTATGTCAGTGCTGATACTAGGGAAGGTTAATGCTAAAAACTTTAGACTATACGCTTATTCATAAAACAACCCTGGTTTCAGAGGTAGAATAGAAAGTATATTCCAATAGTGGAAATGGAAACCAGAACACATACAAATAAAATGCTGTGGTGCTTCACAGGAAGGAGAGATTGAATCTTATTAAGTGGGTTAGAAAATAGTGCATCAGAAGTGGGAGATCTAAATTATTCCAGCTACAAAAAGAAAAGATAATTACGTGACGTGTACAGGTGCTAATTATCACTATTGTGGCAATCATATTACAATATATAAATGTATCAAATCAACATGTTGTATACCCTAAATTTACACAATGCTATATGTCAAATATATTTCAATTAAAAAAAAGAAAAGAATTCATCAGGTAGAGCGTATGTGAACTGTCCCTGAAGAATGGGAAGAGTCTGAGAGGTAGAGCCAGGAGAAAGACATTTGGGTGGGAAAGCACTGTGGCAAGTCTGGAGTGCAGCGTATGGTGTGTTTTGGTCTAGGTGTAGAGTATGTGGAATATTGGTGGAGGAGGTTGGAAAGATTGGTTGAGTTTGACAGACCATGAGTTGTAGTCAGAGGTGTTTGATCTTAATTTGGTAGGCAGTGGGGAGTCGTGAAGGGTTAATGAGCAGTGGAATGATGGGCTCAAAGCTGTGCTTTGTACGGATCAATCTGACTGTGCTGTTGAAGACGGGTGGGAGTGGAGAGAGATTAGAAAGGAAAGGACTACTCAGTGGCCTACTCATTTAATTAGGGCCAGAATAAAGGTGGTAATAGTGCAAATAGAGGAGATGGGATGGGTGCCAGGAACACTGGGAGTTAGAATTAAAAGGATGTAGTAACTGATTAGATGTGAAAAGTGCAAAGTCAAAGACTAAATTACAATTTAGAGCCAGTGAATAGGTGACAGGCAGTGCCATCAAGAGAAATAGGAAAATCAGAAAGAGAAGTTGGCATGGGGCAGGAAGATATGAAGTTCACTGTTAGACAGCTGAGTTGAAGTGCCAGTAAGACAGAGGTGTAGAAATGTACACAGGCTATTAAAAGTACTGAATTGACTGCTGATGAGCCAGTCAAGGTTGGATATGCAGATCTGGGAGTTGCTCTTAAAGATGGGATATTTGAAGCCAGAGGATGAATGAAGCTTCCAAAGGTGAGAATGTCTGTGAAGAGAGAAGAAAGCCAGGGAGAAGCACTAAGAAATGCTGATATTTACCAGGTTGAGGGAAGAAGAGGAACCAAAAAGGAGACAGACGTGGACATCAAGAAGGTAAGAGGAGAAGCAGCAGAGAACCCAGAGGCCAATAGCAAAGAGAATTTCACGAGCTGGAGAAGACAAGGACAAGAGTGCCAAATAGTACAAAGAAAAGGAAAAACGAGGAATGGGTGAAAGCTGTTGGATATGGTGTTTAGAAAGTCTATGGTGACTTTATGTTTTTATTTTTTAAACTTTTTCTTTTATATATGGGTGTAGCCGATTGACAATGTTGTGACAGTTTCAGGCACACAGCAAAGCGACTCAGCCACACATATACAGGTAACCATTCTATGGTGACTGTAAAAATGCAGATTTAGTGACACTTTAATCATTAAATTTCTGGGGACAAGCTTTTGGTTTTTTTTAAGAAACAAATTGACTTGGCTAGAGAAGAAAATTTCAGTCTCTTCAGTTCTGGGTTGATAGAGGCAGCAAAAGAGGAGGTCCCAACCAACTTAATCAAAAAATGCTCTGATGTGAGCCTGGTAGAGGGAAAGCCTTAAAGGACGTGGCTTGGAATTAGGGGTGGTATAACACTGGACATGACCTTGAGCATCCTTCATGTCACTAAATTAAAGACAGTACTGAGGGAGTGGTAGCATTTGGGGGGCTTGCCTCACGCTCCAGTCTCTGAAGGAGAGTTTAATACAGAGCTGAGGAAACCAGAAAATTTGTTTTTTTTTTTTTTTTGCAACATATCTCTAGGAATTTTTCATCTTGCAAAACTGAAACCCTATACATAGTAAGTCCTCATTTTCCCCTTCTCCCAGCTGTGAATACATTTTTATTATATTGATAAGGATTCTTACTATTGTGATCGTAGCACATCTTTTTTTTTTTTTTTTTTTTTTTTTTGTGGTACGCAGGCCTCTCACTGCCGTGGCCTCTCCTGTTACGGAGCACAGGCTCCGGATGTGCAGGTTCAGCGGCCATGGCTCATGGGCCCAGCCGCTCCACGGCATGTAGGATCTTCCCAGACCGGGGCATGAACCCGCGTTCCCTGCAACGGCAGGTGGACTCCCAACCACTGCGCCACCAGGGAAGCCCTGTAGCACATCTTTTTAAATAAGGGTATTAGAACTGATTTGTCTCTTTAAAATGATCTAGTAATAAACTGCATTTCTGTAATGCCCCTTTTTAGTGTGTTCTGCAGTGAGAAAGACATTAACTGATATTACTTTATCTTTCTAATTGTCTATTAATTACCTCCTATGCCTTCCCTTCCATTCTTCTATATGAATAAAATATGCAATTATAAGAAGTGAGAGTCCTTTTCAAATCTTTGAGGATTTGGTAAGTTCCAACTGGGCTAATGTACAGGTTCGTTTTTGGAAGTCAGAGACAAAAGGAAAATGGAAAGACATAATAAAAAAGGATAGCTAAAGAAGCAAAGTGGCTTGATGTATGAAATAGGCATAAAGAGAAAGTGGTAGAGAAATGGAGGAGAGAGACAGACAGAAAGGGACAGAGACAAAGAAACTAATAAGCAGATGTGCCTATTTGAGCTTTTTATTTCCAAGTTTGGAAAAATGAACTCAGGATTACAAATCTGAGATACAATACAGTTACATTTCTTGCTATGTCCCAGTATACTTAGATTTTAACCTGTGTTCAAATAATCCTACAAGATAAAGGTCTTTGTGAAAGATAACTTCTTTTATTGATAAAGTCTCTTTTAATGAATGAAATCAATCATTTCCTTGGAGTTGTTCAAGTAAGTATTCTCTCTATACCCCCTCCCCCAAATGTAATGCCAGACTCTGGAAGAGCCGCTTCCCCTTACTTTAAACTGCATCATGTATCCTGGCTGTATAATGAGTTCTCTGGAGGAGAGTGCATTGTGAGTCTTGTCCTTCTTTTTATTTGGCCAGTAGAGGTGGAAGGATGGATTGCCACAGAATCCTGCTGTCCTCACTGCATTAGGGTAAAAACTCCAGTTTTCTTCATGGGAAGTGCCTTCTGTTAAGGTAAATTGGAAGCAATATGGCATGTTATTCTCTTGAATTAATTGGTTTAGTGTTGAACTACTTGAATGTCTATGCTCTAGCTCTTTGCTTACTCTTTAAGATTGACTTTTATTTTATTTAATTGGTATAATATATAAATCTAAGATGAGAAATCACATCTAGAAAAGATTATTAAATGCTAGAACAATGATTACTCAACTTTTAATTGCTAGACTGGTAACTTTCACCACTGCAGAATTTTTCCTGGTATACTTTCAAACCAATACAATGTGTATCTTTGCACAGAAATTCCTAAAGAAATGGAAATTATTTTGGGCTACTGAAATTTCAAATTATACTTAGAGCGAGACATTTTGTCTTTAATGAGATTTATTAAAGTCTTAATTGACATTTCAACATAAATTCTTAGTTGACATTTCAACAAGCAGCCAACCTTGAAGATGTATAAACTATTGGGCAAAATAATAGCTAACATTCGTTGATCAGTAAATATGTGCTAGGAACTCATCTAAAGGCTTTTCATATAGTAACTCATGTGAAGACATAAGCAGACAAAAGACTCACAGGAAAGATTTTTCAATGTCTTGTTTCTTACCATCATCAAAAGTGTCGACCAGTTGACTGGGATTGATTTCTGCTCCGCCAATCAAAATGTTGTCTAGTGCCCACTGAGCACGCTCTACCCCAGAGACCACAAGTCCATTGCTGATCACAAAAGGCTGCCACCAGCGAAGTCGAGTTGTGTTGGTGAGGGCATCCTCGGGAAGAAGGATGTAGTCGTGTCTGACAGAAATGTATTTTTGATAATCCATCTCATGGAGCAAAGTCCAAGTAATTCCTATAAAGGAAATACACCAAAAAAGTAACATATCTGGACAAAACAGCACAAACCACCAGTATACTGCAGTTACCATAAATTTCCCAAAGAAATCTTCAGCCAGATAATGAGAACTGATTTCACTGACTTTAATGTAAGTGTTCCCCACTTACACATATTGTTTCAAAATGAGGCTGATGATATAAGGGGAAGGAGGGTATTTAGAAATACTTGGCCACAAATAGAAACACTTAAGTAAAAATTATATACTTTCTGCTTCTAAAATTTTGTTCTCGATTCCTATATGCATTATTTCTCATAAATAATGAGGAACACCCATGTTTTGCATGTTTCTGGACAAGAACTCCTAGTATTTTTAAATATAGCTATTATAATTCTATGCAATTTGTGATTTGTTGCACAAATATGAAGCTTCTGTCATCAACTGATAAAGAGAGCAGGTGGAATGTTTACATTACTTAAGAAAACACTTTGAATATCCTAAAATACTTTAGGGTCATCTATCTATCTGCCAGTTATTAAGAATGATACCTATCTGCTAAAGCTGATTTTCTAAAGACCTCATGGTACTACTGGCCTGGTTTCAGCTACTTCAAAATAATGAAACAGAATCTTCTTAAAAGTGGGACAGGCTCACGAATTGACTATCTTTTTTCACAACTAATGACGTTTTCTTGTAGCTCTTCTATAGCATTTATTACATGCTTGTTCACACAAAAGCTTTTTAAAACACTTTAAAATGTTTTTAAAATTATCTTTTACTTGGAAGACCAAGCAAAAATTTATTTCTTAATTGTATCATTTATAATCAAGCTTCAGCTAAGCATGGTGATTATTTTCTTTATTCATAAAGTTTGGAGTTTATTTTTTTTAATGTGATTTCTCTCTTGTCCTTTTTGGGGTAGATTTTGTATAACACAGAAGTCACACGTATATAGAACGTGTAATGCAACTAAGGTCTGTAGCTTTCTCTTTGTGGCTTTCACTATTTGCACTGCCAGGTCAGCAAAGTTTTGCAGGGACTTTGCTGAGGGGCACTGGATGGAATGTGGCAATCTGCTCCAGGGCGTGGCTTTCACCCCCAAAACGTGCCTCCATCGGTAGAGTAGTCCAACAGCACGCCTTCCTTCCGGCAGATGGGCCGATGGCAGGAGGTCATGTTATTCTCACTACCGATGCGCCCCCAGTATTGCAGGAATCTGAACGCAAGCACATATTATCCGTCAGAACAGTTAATTAGAACAAATCGTCTACTCAAGTCCTGGATAACAGCTTCTTCCACACGCATTCTGGTTCGGGGGCCAATATGCTAAGTTGTGACAAAAATAACAAAAAATTGACTTACTTTGCCCCTCTGAGATCTAAATCTTGGGTAATAGCTTGTCTCACTGTGGATCCCCCAAAATAGAGTGCAGTGTCCTCTGCAAGAATCCCACACTCAGTACAAGTACTTCCACCTTCCAAGGACATCCATAAATCAGGCTTGATTTCTTCACTGTCAAAGCGTTCCTTCAGGAAAGTCTGGAAAAGATTAAGTGGCATGTGTTTAAAAATAACAATTTTAAAGAATAATTACAGAATAGTTAAGACAATACAGAATTACATCTTGGACTTGAAAAAAATTAGAGCTGATTTCAAATGCTTTTCCAAAAGATACTAAAAGAAACCCAGCAGGATACATCCACAGTATTCTTTTCCATCATATATTGAAACTCATTTAAACTGCTTAAATAGTGTTTAATAATTGGAATTTAAAATCTAGAATCTTAAAATAAGACAATTGTAAAGTTGAGTATAGTAATACTCCCACTGGTAAAATGTTACTTAAGCATGTACTCTCAAAATATACTTATTTATTTATATATTATATAAAAATACTTTTGTACTTTATTTTGATTCTATGAAACATGAACAAAAATTGAAAATTTAAAGGAGTAAGATAAAATAAAACAGATGGTTTAGCACTTTTCCCCCCAATATTCCCTGATTGATTGTCTTGTTCTCCCTGGGAGTACGTGCCCTCCACCTCGGAGATTGATTTAGGAATCCAGAACCCTTAAACCTAATGCATATTTTTAAAGTTTCCATACAAAGGATTTATTTACTGGGGGCCCCAAAGAATGTGGTTATAAATTATTAGTCTCACTCTTAAGTTGGTTCTTGATGCACGGTCCGCAATGCGAGTACATGCTTCCTTCAGGGGCTTTAACATTACCTTCAGAGTGTGAGTCAAGTAGCAGTTTGGCCCAGAGTATCCCGGATCACAGATGCACTGTTCCTTTAAGCAGTCCCCATGGCCTCTGCAGTTGTCCAAGCATTCAGGGCCCAGGTAGAAATTGTCAATTGCCCACTGCGTATCCGAGTGCTTCTGATAGAACCTAAACCTTACTGGACTATTGGCAACACAAGAGCAAAGGAGTGAAGAACAAAAGTTAACTTTACTCAGGTCCAGTTTCCTGCGCGTCTATTCAGTAGTCAAGAGAAAAAACATTTAAATCATGCTGACAAGATGAAATGGGTTAATAAAAGATGTCTTCAGAGTACCACTATCTTTCTAGAAATGGAAGTTTAAAGCCAGTTCAATTTACATTTTCAAATACGTGAGTAAACTTGTAAAAACCCCACCAAAACCACAGTGGAATCTCTATTTCAAGCAAAAGGAACATTTAAAAATGCAAATCCGTAACTATCATAAATCAGGGAGCTTATGAACTGGAGTCCAGTGGCTGCGACACAATTTCTATTCATTAATCGTATTCCTGAAATTGTACAGAAGGTGAATCAATCCTTTGACAGAGCCTTGTCAGCATACACACGGCCCTCAGGTGGCTGGGAAACAGCAACTTCTGAATTCCCCAAAGATAAAGAATATTCTCAGAGTAACTGTGCTAATTAGAAAACAATTTTGAAAGGGTTATATATTAAAGGAAAATTTCCCTGAGATTTCAATTTCATCATTGCTCTTCTCTGTCTTCTGGGGAACATACAAGCCTCATAATTAACCTGATATTAAAAGATGCCACCCTATTTTGGTGGAAAGAGTTCACAGTGCATGAGGGAACATTCTGGGACGATGTGAATGTTCTGTATCTTGTTTCATGTGGTGGTTACACGGGTTATACAATGGGAAGAACTCACGGTGAGGAACAATTAAAATGTGTTCATTTTACTGAATGTAAATTATACCTCATTATAAAAAACAGAGTAAAGATAGGAGGGGGAAATGAGGTTGTGGTGGCTCCCCAGCATCCATTTCAGCCCAGATGAGTCACATGAGATAATCACTGTAATATAATGCCCCTCACTATTGACGGAGTCATGAACGGGCATTTTTTTTTTTTTTTTTTTTGGCGATATGCGGGCCTCTCACTGCTGCGGCCTCTCCCGTTGCGGAGCACAGGCTCCAGATGCGCAGGCTCAGCGGCCATGGCTCATGGGCCCAGCCACTAAGCGGCATGTGGGATCCTCCCGGACCAGGGCACGAACCGTGTCCCCTGCATCGGCAGGCAGACTCTCAACCTCTGAGCCACCAGGGAAGCCCCGAGGAACGGGCATTCTTGAACTAATTTGTACCAATGGGATGCAAGGAGGCACTTGCTCCAGCTCTGTTAGAAAGAAAAGCGACTCTCTCTCTCTCCCATTGGACACAGGTAAGGATGCACTGTGCTCCAGCTTTCTGGAAGTCATCTATGTTCACGAGGGGAACCAGCCTGAAGACTGAGTGTGACATCCATGTGTGGACAGTGGAGCGAAGAGTAAGAGTAAGAGAGTAAGAAATAACAATGTCCTTGAAGACACTGTTGAGCTTGTCAATCAACCAATCCTAGAGTCCACTTATCTTTGGGTTTTTTTCATTATAGATATGATACATTTCATCTTCAATTGAGCCACATTTAATTTTAATTTGAATGGAGTTTTCTGTTACCTGCAGCTGAAAGTATCCTGATTGTTTTCTAGCACGTTAATTGACTAAGCCCTTTAGATATGTAGCAGAAAACTGAGTGGTCATGTAATAAATGATCTCTAAGGGACTTTTTTTTTTTTTTTTTTTTTGCCATGTGTAAGCACCTTATTCAAAGGCTCTATAGGTTCTGGTCCTATATCCTAACTCTGTTTCACAAGAAGGTTCTTCATTTAGCCAGAAACTGTGATTCATATGGTAGAAGTATACCTGTCATCTTCTTTAATGTATCTTTTCCCCTAATTTTATAGTTAAAGGGAAATTTTTTTTTTTTTTTTTTTTGCAGTACCCGGGCCTCTCACTGCTGTGGCCTCTCCCGTTGCGGAGCACAGGCTCCGGACGCACAGCCTCAGCAGCCATGGCTCACGGGCCCAGCCGCTCCGCGGCATGTGGGATCTTCCCGGACCGGGGCACGAACCCGTGTCCCCTGCATCGGCAGGCGGACTCCCAACTACTGCGCCACCAGGGAAGCCCGAAGGGAAATTTTAAAAAATATATATATTTATTTATTTATTTGGCTGCATGGGGTCTTAGTTGCAGCATGTGGCATCTTTGGAAATTTTTTGTAATTGCCTAAATTAACTTATCCACATACTTTTCAGAAAACAGGTTAATCATCTTGACTCACTACTGCTCCAGGCTAATTACTTTTCACTGCAGGTGCAGAACATAATGCTTTGATAAGAAAAAAATGAAACCTACCTACAAACTACATTTGTACAAATAGCATGAAGAGTTAGGATTTGTACAAATAGCATGATGAGTTAGGTTTTGTTCTTGGCTCTAACATGGATGGACAAGGCAGTAATGTGCAAAGTGTATGATGTACAGTGGACCACAATTTACAAGGTCCATAAGGTAGCATACATGTTTTCAACTGGCTCCAAGGCCATCACCATTTTCAGACACTGAGGTATGGAAAATGGAAGGGCCTGTCAAGGCCTATCTTGACAAGTCTGAGGATTACAATTTGAGGTCTCCTTAAATTAACTCATCATGGAGGTCACCAGTTAGAGAACCTTTAGAGTTAGGGAGGAAGAGAGCATTTTATCCACAATTACACAATACTTTCAGGCTGACCACAGTGTCCCTAAACCTATTTCTAGTGCTTAGAACTAGGCTTTATTTTAATTTTCTACTTACTTTCCAACTAAACTTTCAGGAAGTAGGTAGGTGATCCTTTTCCATCCTTTAGTTGGAAAGAATACAGATGGTTGAGAAACACTTCCAGAGCATTTTGGGTCTGCAGGTAAGCACTGAGGGACCAGATAATTCCAGCTCACACCAAAGTCAGTAGAGTACTGCACGTGAATTTGATTCTGGGTGACTTTTTCAGATACTTTACATCCAACAGAGATCTAACAAATGGAAATGCAAGGTTATTAAGATATTAAAACCATATTACAGTTTCTGCTCTAAAGACTTGGTAGCCAGAAAGTTGCTGATCACTTGACAGACAACCACACCTGTCCTGTATTTTCAGGTTCATTATTTGCTCTGCTGATAGACGGCGGAGTTGACATGGTTGCCCAAGGTGACAAATTATAGAAAGTGTCACATATATTGTGCAGGGAGTTTGGCGAGAGGCTGAAATCTGTGCTTCTGCCATGGCTGGCTGATTGCCTTGGTAGGCCTGGGCCTACTCTTACAAATTGTTGTTTGTTGTGCTAATGGTCTGGCACTTCTGTTTGGCAGAATGCTCGACCAAGAAGGATTACTAACAGCTTTACCAAGTTTACTGTTTTGTTATACAATTTATGACTCTCAATAAATCACTTTCAACTACAAGTAAGATGCAATGAAGTAATTACAGAAGGTACTTTCAACCCTAACCCTTTGTTGATGGAGATAGTCATAATGCAACATTTGTTGCTAATACAGTGGGATTGAGGTAGACAGAATAAATTGATTGAAATAAAATCTTGGCCAAAATTGATGTTGGCATTAATGCTAATCATGCCTTTGTTTTCTATAATTTTCTTTCTCCAGAAACACTGAAATGCTTTTGTAAAGAAAGTAGGTATAAAAAAAGAAGTAGGTATAACTGCAATAGCTTTAATCTTCTCTTAAAGGAAAAAAATTGCCTAAATCATATAATGATTTAAACTCAGGGAATTGAAATCAGTATCCTACATTTTATTTATCAATATTTTGCTCTATCAGTATTTAATCCCAGACAGAAACACATTTACTCTTATGTAAGTTTCATCTTGAAATAGTTCAAAAATAAAATACTTTAAATCATTAAGTTATATATAGTTGGGATGTATTGATATATTATCTTAATATTAAATTTCATTTTGCAAAGTATGTATTAAGTCAATAAAATACTGTATGATCGTTGTCTCCACAATTTTTTTCATTTTTATATTGCTGGTGTATGGCTATTTATGTAATTGAGGTCATCACATTTTCACCTTGAATTGCATGATCCAGCCTTCAGTGGGGGTCAGGTCATGGGTCACTGCATACACTTCTCTTCCATCGTGACTACCACAAATCATGACACCATCAGGGGAGTCACAGAATCTTTCTACTGTACAATCATCATGGAATAGCCAGTGCTCATTTACTTAAAAAAAGAAAAACAAAAATTTTATGACAGATTTATGACAAAAATACTTTGAAACAAATTTTCACTTTAGGCAAGATCTAGAATTATTTTAAGTAGAAATCTCTCTTATTACATACCATCCATAGACAAAACACTAATGTAAGCACATAGTTTTAGGAACATGGATACTGAGAGATTGAGATATATCAAGTATCCAATACTAGCTAAGTCTACATTTAGAAAGAAAGAGTGTATTGTTTGTGTTACAGATGAAAAGCAAAGGAAAATATATACCCATTTCTTTTTTCTGACAGGTGTTTAACTTTTTAGGCAGAATCTAAAGAAGGAGGAAGATTTTTAGTAACATGATAGCCAAGTGAGTTAGTTATTTCTACTCAAATTTTGGTAGTACCTTCTGGGCAATTAAAAAAATTGTAATAGTAAAACTCATAGAACCAGAGAGTAGAATAGTGGAAGGGGAAAATGGGGACTTGTCACTCAAAGGGCACAAAGTTTTAGTAATGCAAGGCTGAATAAGCTCAGGAGATCTACTGTACAACATGGGGCCTACAGTTAACAATTCTGCATTTCATACTTAAAAATTTGCTAAGAGAGATCTTAATGTTAAGTGCTCTTACCATAACAGAAAAATCAATATTAAAAAAGAGGGGGGCAGGAGGAAACTTTTGGAGGTGATTGATAAATTATGGCCTTTATTGTGGTGACGGTTTCATGGGTGAACACTTATCTCCAAACTCATCAAATTGTATACATTAAATATCTAAAGCTTTTTGTACATCAATTACACCTCAATAAAGTGATTTTTTAAAAAAAGCTTCTAGGAGTCTAAGGAAAATTTAAGCAGCAAGGTTATGATCTGATCAGTGCCGAATAATCCTATTGTCCCTCTCTCTCAAACACACACACACACACACACACACACACACACGTGCATGTGTGCACACATTTGTGTCTGTCACAATTTCCTTTCCCTTTTGGAAGAGGTTTTTTTTTTTTTAATACATTTATTTATTTTTGGCTGTGTTGGGTCTTCACTGCTGGGCGTGGGCTTTCTCTAGTTGCGGCAAGTGGGGGCTACTCTCCGTTCCGGTGCCCGGGCCTCTCATTGCAGTGGCTTCCCCTGCTGCGAAGCACAGGCTCTAGGCACGCGGGCTGCAGCAGTTGTGGCACGCGGGCTCAGCAGCCGTGGCGCACAGGCTTAGTTGCTCCGCGGCATGCGAGATCCTACCGGACCAGGGCACGAACCCTTGTCCCCTGCATGGGCAGGCGGATTCCCAACCACTGTGCCACCAAGGAAGCCTGGAAGAGGTGTTTTAACATAATGATTTTATCCCAGAAAGGTCAGATGTTAAACATATCTGGAAATTTCATCTAATTCCCGATACACTTTGATTTCATAGGTCCAACGTTTCTCTGGCAGTTTCCTGGTTAGCTCCAGCATTCACAGTGAAGATGAATGGGTGCAACTGGAGGCTTGGGTTACTGTGCAAATCACAGAGTTGGCTGGCCTCAGAAGAGTCAGAGAAGAGACCAAACAATTTAATTGACACTGAGCCTTCACTAGTGTTGTGTCTTTTTGATTTTGTCTGAGCATAACATATGTCTGTAGAACAAGCAGTTTATCTCCAGGACTCAAATGGCTACCACAATGCCATTATCTGTTGTTTTCATTCCATGGGATTTGGAGCTACATTTAGTCCTACAGCACAGATACAGGACTCAAGAATCAAAAAGCACAGAAATTTGAATTCCAATAAGAATACCCTGAGTTTATTCTGGGGTACATATTTTATTTTATGCTAGAACTCTGCAATCCTGATGAAAAAGGGCTTACATTAATCAGCTAACACCAACCTCTTCCACAATATCATAAACTACGTATATAAGTAGATATTACACTTTCTAGGAGCACTGTCTTTGCAAGACAAGCAGGAGCTTAATTGTACAACACGAATTAGTCTAAAGTAAAAATCACTATTTTAGGAACTGGAAAAATACATATTTGCTTTTATTCATACAGAAGTTGTACTAAAATTATTCTCTGATCATAAACTCACTTATGTAAACCACTACATAGGGAAAAATAAATAAGTACTTTAGCAAAGTTCTGAATCAGATCTATGTAAGTATGTATCTAGAAATGTATGTATCTATGTATCTAGAAATGAAAAATTTTAAAAAGAAAATTACCCTGTTAATAAAATTATTGAATGCTATTTATTAAAACAAACTTGCTGGCTTGACCGAAAGAAAAGATTTAGTTACAATGTAAACCAGGAAGGTTGAGAGAAGCAAAAGGGTGACACCCTTTTCACTGTTTCTGTACCACTTGAAAATCTGTAAAAGGTTCCACATTCCACTTTTTGGAAAAGACCCAAATGGATTTTCATTTAGCATCAGTGAAAAATTTACCTGAAGTTTTGTCTTCCATAAACATGTCGAAAGCAATTCTTCCCACAGGGCCAGCGTCCGAGGGTGAACGCTCGTGCTGGGGCACTGGGGCGCTGCTGAAGGTGTCCAGCATGACGGTCCTCTGGTCCGCAGACCCTGAGATGAGGACGTTGTCAATGGCCCAGTCGTTCTGGTCCAGGCCGTCGTGTCTCGGCTGCCACCAGCGGAAACGAGTAGCAATCTCTTTAGCGTCAGAGGGGAGAAGGATATTCACGAATCTGAAGAAAATGATGGTTGGGGTGGGGGGGAAAGTCTTGTCAAATATCTCATGCGAGGAAGGGATGTGCAACCAGAGATAAGATATTACATGTCACAGGGAGGATGAGGAGAGGACGTTAGCTAAAATCGTTTTTAAACACCACGATAAACTGTCTTAATTTTACGAAGTCTCACAAATCACTAAATTGGGGAAACAGAATGTGAACAAATTCAAGCATCCTGCAACTACCCCCTTGCTCTAACTGTCCCTGGGCAGGACTAAGAGGGACCCTACAGTTTTCTGCTTGCCTAGAGACCCTCCAGATCGGTATGCATAGGGTATATGCACTTTGGTAGACATAAACCAATACTGACTTTTTTTCTGCCACTCAGGGGTTGGTTTCATCTGTTTCCTTCTCCTGCCACCTTGATTTTATTCCACTCCCATGTGTACCAGAAACTTGCTTGGAATTTGGACACTTAATTGTGGCAGGACATTTGGGTTCTCAGCCTGAGAGTACCAGGATATATGTAATTACTTCATCAGTTGCCTGGTTTGACATCCACTTTATGCTTTATTGAAAACATTATACTTAGAAATGCTGAGTGAGAACCATGGGCTAACAAGCGGAGCAGGCTGTCCCTGACTCAATCACCAAAGACAGACATGGAAACACATGGCTCCACCCTCCAACATGAATCTTTACCAGCTACAAATAAGGTCGGAAATACCCCTTAATCACAATGATGCATTAAAACCCCAGGAAGATATCAAACCCCTTCGAAATGATATTCACAACTCATAAAGTCTGTTGGGGAATATAATTTCCTGAGGTTTACTCTCCTATAAAGTCTCATCTTTTTATCCATGCTAATCTACCTCCCTTTACATTCCAGGGCTGCCTCTGCGTGTTAGCACTGTAGTTCATCCTGGGAAGACCCCTTAAGCTGAGGGCTTCAATATGACCCCTGGGTTTTCGTCTTTCACATGGAAGAGGTTTTGTTATTTTAGTTTTGCCTACATACTATCTCCTAGTTGATTTTATGTTCCCTTCTCCTTCTCTCTTTGATGTCTTCCTTGAAGTATAATGACCAGAAGAGCAGGAAGTATTCCAGATGAGGGGCAACCAAAATCCATTCAAGGCTAGGATGTTATTAGTTGGATTTCCAGTACTTGGATTTTAAATACTTTTTTAAAAATATTTATTTATTTATTTTATTTATTTGGCTGCTCTGGGTCTTAGTCACGGCATGCAGGATCTTTAGTTGCGGCATGTGGACTCTTAGTTGTGGCATGTGGGATCTAGTTCCCTGACCAGGGATTGAACCTGGGCCCCCTGCATTGGGAGTGCAGAGTCTTAGCCACTGGACCACCAGCGAAGTCCCTTAAATACTTTTTTTGATTATGTCCATCATTTTGTGCACCCTTTGGGCCATGATAACTCAGTGGATCTTGGTCTTAGGGAAGGGAAGTGTAGATTGTGAATCCCAGACCCTCAGCTGTGTAGTAACTGGCAGTTTGGAGACCATGAGTCTTTAGGTAAATAATCTTTTCCACAGTTCATTTCCCCATACATCTCAGTTTTGAAGCTCACCTGTGCCCCTCCCTTCCCTCTTTTTTTGTATGCTCACCTTGTAAGATCTTTCTATAATTTTTTTCCTTTGAATTGGCATGTGTAATTAACATTTTAAAAAGTATTAAATAACATCAGAAATCTATCCGTTCCTGGAGGGACACACAATCACACTTCTTTATCCAGAGCAACAATCTTTTATCTTCATTTCTCTTTCCTGATAAATCCTTGACCACATTTTAAAAACCTCTGGAGTGGAAATTTATCCAAGGCTGCCGGAAAGTGTAAATAAATTATGACCACTGTTCCTACCTTGGTGAATTTGTTTCTCCTTCAGAGAACTAAAGTGGATTAGACAGTTATGCTTTTACCCTACAGAAACATAACTTCCTTCTCCCTGTATATAATGCTGTTAAAGTGTTCAGGAACTCATATGTGAGAGTCATTATAACTTTCTCCATAAACAGTTTACTTGCCTTGCCTACTATCTCCTACTAATAGGTGAGCACATTTTTTTGCACTATGACACTGTGTACCACTTAGTTTCTATCTGGAATCCTTTACTGGTGTCCAACTTTAATGCAAGTGCAGTATTTAAAACTTTTGCTTATGGCAGAACTTTTGCTTATGTCCAGACTGCCTTGCATCTGGGTGTGTCTCTGTGACTAAGTTCTGGCTATTAGAATGTGAAAGGAAGTGTGGACAACTGTTAGGAAGTGTCCTTAAAGAGAGCCAGCACACTGCTCTTGCCCCATCCTCCTGCCTGCAGGCTGGAATGGGGGTCCTCTCAGACCAAAGCGTTGAGTGTGGCGGAAGTACCAGTTAGAAGGAACCTGGGTCTCTGGTCCTGGTGGAGCCGCTGTAGCAGCTCTGGGTTACTTCCTTCTGGATCTAACTTACATAAGAGAGGGAAAAAAACACCTTTTACGTTATTTTAGGTTTTCTGTAATTCACAGCTGAACATATCCTTGACCGATCCGTTGAATTTAAATGATCATTTACAAGGCTCTTGATTGTTTTTATTTTACGTAATTTTTAGCTTGTACCTGGTTTGCCATGCACTGAGATTATCTACGTTTCTCCTTTTATTTCTTCTGTTTCTTGACTGGGCTGCGGTCAGCCCTCCCCTCCCCGCTGCTCTGCTCGCCTCCAACCTTCTCTCCTTCTCTCTTTCTCTCCTATACCACCTTCCTCTTCCCCATGCTCCTCCTCCTACTTTAATAAATATACTCTTTTCCTTTGTAACAACCTTGGGACTTTTCTAATCAGCCGCAATTGTTTTTTGCCCTTCAAGAGTATATTCTTTTTTTTTTTTTTTTTTTTTTTATTTTTAAATTTATTTATTTATTTTTGGCTGTGTTGGGTCTTCGTTTCTGTGCGAGGGCTTTCTCCAGTTGTGGCAAGCGGGGGCCACTCTTCATCGCGGTGTGCAGGCCTCTCACTGTCGCGGCCTCTCTTGTTGTGGAGCACAGGCTCCAGACACGCAGGCTCAGTAGTTGTGGCTCATGGGCCCAGTTGCTCCGCGGCATGTGGGATCCTCCCAGACCAGGGCTCGAACCCGTGTCCCCTGCATTGGCAGGCAGACTCTCAACCACCGCGCCACCAGGGAAGCCCCCAAGAGTATATTCTTAAAAATGACCCATACATTGTGTTTCTTCAGGGTTTTTCAATAAGGAATTTAAAAATAGACTCTAGGCTTCTTAAGGATATTTACATTTTGTGTTTATTTTCTAGCCCCCAATTCTCTAAAATGGAGTGAACACTATATAAACAAACGAATAAATTACTTTTCTGTTTCCACTTTCCCAAAATGCTGTTGAAATTAATTATCATATATTCATTAATTTATATGAGTTTTTACAGTGGGTCTATTCATTATTGGCATTGTGATTATATATTTTATTTTATTTGCGGATTCACAAACTAGTTTTTTTTTTAAATAAAAACCCCAAACCAGCTGTTTATGTAGCTCAGAAACCTCGTCTTCGTGTTGGTCTCAGAGGCATCCTCTACTGGTGAGTGTGGTCCAGGTCCCCTGTGGTCCCTGTGATGGATTGCTGGCAGGTCTTACTAAGCATCTTTGCTCAACAAACTAGTTATAAGAGATAAAATAGAATACAAACCCAGGTTTACTGTACTGGTCATAGAAGATTTCCATTAGCAGGTTCCAGGTAACGCCTCCATTGACAGAATACTCCAAGAGGACACCTTGGTTACGGTTGTTTGGTGCGATCAGGCATCCATACATGAAGTAAAATTGGATAAACTCAGAATTAGTGAGGTTTAGATCCACTGTGACCAAAAGCCGACTGCAACCCTAAGGAAAAGAAGCAGAATGCAACAACACGGTGATAAGGAATCATCATTACAGGTTCTAGGTATTCTCTGGCTTCCATCCTTTCTTTTGCAATACAAGTCACACAGTATTGCAATAATGATTTTCTTATCTCTCCTATTATACTAACTCCTACTATGGCCTTTAGCACACAGTAGGTACACAGTAAACATATGCTGAACTTTGAAATTTCAGTATTAGAATTTACTTACAAAGGGCAATGTAGTCTAAAGAGATTCTCTTCTATTTTCTTCTAAGCAATAGGAGGGCTGAAATTAAGTAACTATTCTATATTTTTATTAAATTATTTCTAGCTATTTATAGGTATCCTTTAGATTTTTAAAAAGGTATCAGCTATTAACAAAATAGTACACTGAGATGACTATTTTAATATGAAATTTAAAAATGATGTCCAAAAATGTAATACAACTTAATTATAATTAGCAATATTAGTTGTAAGCTTTTTAAACTTTTATAGTTGATTTTAATGTTTTCTATATTAATTCATTAACAGAGTCATTTCTTAGTTGAAACTATGAAGAAAACTAGGCCTCTTAGAGTTCCATCTAAGCTAGGAGGAGTACTGTGAACACTGCATTCTTTTTTTTTTTTTTAACATCTTTATTGGAGTATAAATGCTTTACAATGGTGTGTTAGTTTCTACTTTATAACAAAGTGAATCAGTTATACATATACATATGTTCCCATATCTCTTCCCTCTTGCGTCTCCCTCCCTCCCACCCTCCCTAACCCACCCCTCTAGGTGGTCACTAAGCACCGAGCTGATCTCCCTGTGCTATGCGGCTGCTTCCCACTAGCTATCTATTTTACTTTTGGTAGTGTATATATGTCCATGCCACTCTCTCACTCCGTCCCAGCTTACCCTTCCCCCTCCCCGTATCCTCAAGTCCATTCTCTAGTAGGTCTGTGTCTTTATTCCCATCTTGCCCCTAGGTTCTTCATGAACTTTTTTTTTTTTCCTTAGATTCCATATATATGTGTGAGCATACGGTATTTGTTTTTCTCTTTCTGACTTACTTCACTCTGTATGACAGACTCTAGGTCTATCCACCTCATTACAAATAACTCAATTTCGTTTCTTTTTATGGCTGAGTAATATTCCATTGTATATATGTGCCACATCTTCTTTATCCATTCATCTGCTGATGGACACTTAGGTTGCTTCCATGTCCTGGCTATTGTAAATAGACCTGCAATGAACATTTTGGTACATGACTTTTTTTGAATTCTGGTTTTCTCAGGGTATATGCCCAGTACTGGGATTGCTGGGCCATATGGTAGTTCTATTTGTAGTTTTTTAAGGAACCTCCATACTGTTCTCCATAGTGGCTGTACCAATTCACATTCCCACCAGCAGTGCAAGAGGGTTCCCTTTTCTCCACATCCTCTCCAGCATTTACTGTTTCTAGATTTCTTGATGATGGCCATTCTGACCGGTGTGAGATGATATCTCACTGTAGTTTTGATTTGCATTTCTCTAATGATTAATGATGCTGAGCATTCTTTCATGAAACACTACGTTCTTAATCACTGTTGATGATTATAAAAATCCAACATAATGTATGTCTTCTTGCTCCTCTTGGGCTACAATACTAGTATATTTCATTGGCACAAACGTAAACTCTAAGGTAGGACGTGGTAGGGCAGTAACGAACTGATAGTGAATTTGTAATTTTTAAAAATTAAATTGCCTGTAAAGGGTATTTAATTATAGTACTGGAGAAAGTCTACTTTTAAACAAGTCACCTTTGGCAGCAGTGCATAATGACTATGAAATTTCTCAAAGCAATTTTCTAACGTTGCTGCTATCATTCATAAAGTAATCTGCTAAAACTACACGTTTAGTCATTACTAACCATTACTCTTTCTTGGATAATTTACATGAGGGAGTAATTATTGTTAATAAATTCCGGAAACTGAAGCTCACTTTCCAGATTTTTGGCTCCCTAAATCCCAAATCCGCTGCAAGCTCAGGAATTTTCGGTGGAAGACCCTCACACATTGTGCAGGCTCTCTCTATCCCAGGGTGGAAGTCCATTGAAGTCCTTTGTAAATGTGCACTGACACATGCCTGTGCTGACACTACGCTGCGTAATTAAACTGTCGCAGCTAATCTGTGATAGGAAAGTGTTGAAAATAATTAGCATTTTCTGATTTGTAGAAAGTTGTGACTTCACATCAGGGTTGTGCATTTAGAGTGTCGAACTCTGCATCCTGATTGGCAAATTAAACGTCAAAAGAGACTTGACTTCTTGGGGGGGAACTCAGAGGATGCAGAAATGAATAAACAGCAGCCAAACACTAACCCCACTGAAATGCAGAGCCATTCCCGAAGCCACAGCTCCACACACAGTACTTAATTTCCCGCCATTCACAGTCAGCCAGTTCTGGTTGGATGGGGCCCGATTGAAGTTGTCTTTGAGTTGGGTTGGAAGGGAGGTCTGGGGCTCATCACAGTACAGGCCACCCCACTGCTCGTCACAGCTGGGAGTGGAGAAAGAGAAAAGAAAAGTCAACATCAAACAAAGCCCCTGCAAGTGTTCTCTCAAATTAGCGAAGCCAACTCCTTTTCCTAGTCCAAGATGATGAAAGGTTATCTTCACAGAGCTTGCTGGAATTCACCTGCTCTCCTTAACAGTGCTTTAGGTTAGAAATAAGCTGTGAATTAACTGCCTCTATGCTTTCCTAAAGTAGTGACTTGGGCTTACAGGTGGAGAGAGAAGCAATTTGAAAGAATTTACTAAAGCCCTGTCCCTGCATGACACAGCTCTGGATGGCTGATAAGTAATTGCAGCTACCAAAGTAAACTGGTTGGTCCTAATAATTTATGAAACTGGTCTTTTTTTTCTGTGTGTGTGGTACGCGGGCTTCTCACTGTTGTGGCCTCTCCCGTTGCGGAGCACATGCTCCGGACGCGCAGGCTCAGCGGCCATGGCTCACGGGCCTAGCCGCTCCGCGGCATGTGGGATCTTCCTGGACTGGGGCACGAACCCGTGTCCCCTGCACCGGCAGGAGGACTCTCAACCACTGCGCCACCAGGGAAGCCCGAAACTGGTCTTTTTAATAGAGGCTTTGAGCCAACCAGGAATCCAAGAGGCCATGTTCCAAACAGCAGAGGGTACTTTGGATAGCATCTGCCATCTCTGACCACAGAAGGGAATTCCCTGTTCAGTGTTGGAGGAAATATGAATATAGGACTGGGAGGCTCCGGGATCTCAGAGGTCATGCTGGATATGGGCTAGAATCATTAATCAAAGGAAAGACTCCCCAGGTGTACAGGGATTAGTGGAGAAGGAACTGAATTCTCTGTCAGCATTTTCATTCATAGTACCCCATCGAACAGCAGAGTCTTTGAAAATAAAGCCCAGAGCCCCGTAGTACACAACACACACACACACACACACACACACACTCTCTCTCTCTCTCTCTCACTCACTCACTCACTCTCTCTCTCTCTCTCTTTATTTAGATCCTTCCAAAGATACTAAGGCTCTCTGAGTAAAATTGTAGGTCTCTCCATCAAATACACCTGGCAAATTGATCAGGCATTTATATACTTCCTTATGCATATACCACAGGAATACCACTGAAACCACAAGTAAGGCATATCACTACATACATTCAGACCTAAGTGAGAAAAATACTTAGGATGTATTAGTTTCAGTCAGAACATATTGAACTCCTGAACTTCTTCTAATGTCTTTTTCAAGGCTCATATCACAGAAACATAGAAGAAAATAAAACAAGTCAATTATAACTCAGCCTTCTCCCTACAAGATAGCTATTGTTCAGTTCCTAATCGCTAAGCAAGAACAAAGACAGCCATAAACTCCATAGTTAGCTCAAGGTCAGATTTCAGGAAAAATGTATCAATATAACCTAAAGCAGCTTGGAAGTGATTAAAAAAACAGTTTCAGAAAAATCTCCTGGCCGGAAGGTGAGTCAGGAACTTTCTGTAAAAGGAAGAAAAAAACCCTACTTACACACAGTTTCCTTGGGTGCACCTTCCATGGCCACTGCACATATCTGTGCAGCCATCCCCGATATAGACATTATCTATTGCCCACGTCTGCTGCTTGTCAAAAGGAGCTGGTTGATGCCAACGGAAACGAGTGGCTTGGGACCTTTGAAGAAAAAGAGAATTATAATGAAGGATGTGGTGGACAAGAGAACATGTTCTGGTATGTTTGAACAAGTGCATGGAGGAGTGTACACAAATGCACGTACGTCCTCACTTGTGTTCCGAAAAATGTACTCATTATGGCCAACTCTTCGCCAAACTTTGATTAAGAAAACCAAACCAAACTGAACTGCAATAGCTTGAGAATATACTGTGTTGGCTGAAAAGTTCATTCGTTTTTTTCCGTGAGATCGCTCTACTACCGCTTAGTTGTCTTTAACGTCATTCGAAACAATTTTGTTAGATTGTATTGGGACAGCTGTCGTATCAGCGTGGCAGAAGGTTGTGGAACAAAACGGTGAATACGTTGTTCAATAAAGTTCTTGGCGAAAATGAAAAAATGTGTCTTTTATTTTTACTTAAAAGCTGAAGGAAATTTGGGGCCAACCCAATATTTTAGGCCAATGAGCGTTCTGAGCCTTGTGAAAACAGACTAAAACAGATACTAAAATGAATGCTAAAATCAGTAGCCTCATGGGACCAGTGAGCCCTAAATTTTGTGTGGAAATCATTGTGGAGGGACAACAGGGCTGCTGCCAAGTTGTATTTGCATTTTAGGAAATGATGTTTGTCCTTGAGCAGCCATAACCCCTCTGCATTTGAGATGGGGAGAGGATTTCAACTCCTATGTGCTCCCTAAGGCCAGACACTTTTGTACAGGAGGCACACTGCTCAGCAATTATGAGGAATTCTCACAGTGAGAGCCTTAGGAAGACTGGGGGTGTATATCAGAAGGATCAGTGAAACCCTAGATAAGATAATTGGACAGAGAAGAGAGAGGATAGTAAGACCAGACTTATATTGATTTAAATGCAATGTAAATAAAACCCAAACAGGGATTCTCCCATTCTGGAGAATATATATTTGCTCATTTGCACAGCTTGGGGGAGAGTCTTGTTCATAAGGACAAATAAACTTATGTGTTTAGGGACACTAGATGGCAGTAAAATCCAAACAATGCCTGAGGCTCAAGTGAGCTTGAACATTCAAAGACCTTGGAGGAAATAATTAGCCAAAGCAACTCTTGTTTTATGGATTTATATACTTTTCTCATTAAGACATATGCTAACCACTTGACTGAAAGATACCTGTTTTAGGCAGGGCCAAAGACCAAATAACAGCAAGGATTTAAAATTTTCCAACTGAACACATTTATAGTAAGTTTAGAAAATAGAAAAGAAACAACAAAACTCAAATCTTCACTCTGAAAATAAATCGTTCAGTTTGATATCTGTTTGCTGAGCATCTATGCACTCATTTCTCCATAACCTGTCTTGCTCGCCAGCTCCCATCTGTTCGTCTCAGCAGAGAAACATCTACCTAATACCCTCCTGTCACTTGCTATTGCATTTAACTTCAATCCCAAGCTCCTCCTTGGCCCACAAGGCTCTGCCGGAGCTGAGCCCTCTCCTCTGGTCCCTCAGCCTCCCTTCTGGAGCCCGGCTCCTCCTCTCAGCTCCTGAAGCTCCTCCAACTCTTCCTTGCCTTCTGCTGGCATGTTTTTCCTTTCTGCCCGGTTAACCTCTGTGTGTCCTTCAGGTCTCAGAGGGAATGTTAGGTCCTCATAGAGAAATATTCTTTCAGATCCCTTTAAAAACTACATTTCTTCCATAGCAAATGGTTCTTTTCCTTTCATAGTATTTATCACAACTGTAGTCATATATTTGTTTGCATATGTATTTCTTAAATGTCTGTCTCTTCCTCAGAAAAGCTGTAAGGGAGCAGGGTGAATCTCTTTTTGTTTAACATTATACACTCAGTGTACAGCACCTAGCACTTAGTAGGTGCTCTAAGGTGCAGGGAGCGGGGATTCTCAGAGTAAGTAATATGAAGATGCCCCTGCTGTGGCTGTGTAACTCAGTGCTCTGATCATCAGTTAATTTTTATAATTTTTAAAGACTAAGTTTATTAATAGCTATGCCTGGTACATGCAGCAACATCTTATAAAAAAAATAGAGGAATATCGTATTTTCCATAGCACATCATTACTTGGATTTTAATAACAAGTCAACACTTAACATACTTATTCTGTCTTTTAGATTATATGTTTCTGAAGGGCAGGAAATATCTCTGTATTCCTTCAAGGAATATTGTTTTATATCTTCAGTGTGCATAGATAGTGGGCAAGTAATAAGATTTCCTTGTTCCCCTAATATTTTATATATGCTCCATTACCTTTAAATTTTTTTAAAATTGAAGTATAGTTGATATACAATGTTTCACGTGTATGCAAAGTGATTCAGTTTATATACATATATTCAGTTATATATATATGTATATTGGGTTGGCCAAAAAATTCGTTTGGGCTTTTCTGTAACATCTTATATGTTCTTTTTCATATTCTTTTCCATTATAGTTTATTATAAGATATTGACTACAGTCTCCTGTGCTATACAGTAGGTACTTTTTTTTTTTTTGCGGTACGCGGGCCTCTCACTGTTGTGGCCTCTCCTGTTGCGGAGCACAGGCTCCGCATGTGCAGGCTCAGCGGCCATGGCTCACAGGCCCAGCCACTCTGCGGCATGTGGGATCTTCCCAGACTGGGGTACGAACCCGTGTTCCTTGCATCGGCAGGTGGACTCTCAACCACTGCACCACCAGGGAAGCCCCGGTAGGTACTTTTAAAAATCTATTTTATACATAGTAGTGTGTATCTGCTACTCCCAAATTCCTAATTTATCTCTCCCCCCTCCCTTTCCCTTTGATAACCATAAATTTGTTTTCTATGTCTGTGAGTTTATTTCTCTTTTGTAAATAAGTTCATTTGTATCATTTTTTAAGATTCCACATATAAGCGATTCCATATGATATTTGTCTTTCTCTTTCTGACATATTTCACTTAGTATGATAACCTTCTGGTCCATCCATGTTGCTGCAAATGGCATTATTTCATTCTTCTTTATGGCTGAGTAATATCCCATTGTATATATATATATCTCACATCTTCTTCATCTATTCATCTGTCAATGAGCACTTAGGTTGCTTCCATGCCTTGGATATTGTAATAGTGCTGTTATGAACATTAGGGTGCACGTATCTTTTTGAATGAGAGTTTTCGTCTTTTCCAGATGTATGCCCAGGAGTGGGATTGCTGGATCACATGGTAGCTCTGTTTTTAGTTTTTTAAGGAAACTCCATACTGTTCTCCATAGTGGCTGCACCAATTTATATTCTGACCAACAGAGTAGGAAGGTTCCCTTTTCTCCACATCCTCTCCAGCATTTATTATTTGTAGACTTTTTGATGATGGCCATTCTGACAAATCCATCACCTTTTATTAAAGCTCTTATCACGTTTTATTTATAAACTATTCATGCATAGTTTCCTCTGTTGGATTATTCTCCTTAATTACCATTTTACTGTTGGTGACTCCTACAGATGGGGCTTCATAAACCTTTACTGAAAGAATGTTTAATTGGCAGCAATAAAGGTGGCCAGAAAGAATCAAATAGGAGACGTCTTGAGAGTGGTCGGGCAGGGGCTGGGGGTCAGTGGTGGAGAGGGCAGTGATTTGATGATTGTTAAAGGCGGGGGAGATCTTCCTAGGAGCGGAGGATGGCGGAGCTGCCTAGCATGTGGTGGCCCTGCTCACCAGAAAGACAAGATCCAGCCCCACCCACTAGAACAAAGGCACCAGTCCCCTACAACAGGAAGCCTACACAAGCCACTGAACCAGCCTCACCCACTGGGGGCAGACACCAAAAACAATGGGAACTATGAACCTGCAGCCTGTGAAAAGGAGACCCCAAACACAGTAAGTTATACAAAATAAGAAGACAGAGAAATGTGCAGCAGATGAAGGAGCAAGGTAAAAACCCACCAGACCAAACAAATGAAGAGGAAATAGGCAGTCTACCGGAAAAAGAATTCAGAGTAATGATAGTAAAGATGATCAAAAATCTTGGAAACAGAATGGAGAAAATACAAGACACATTTAACAAGGACCTAGAAGAACTAAAGAGCAAACAAACAATGATGAACAACACAATAAATGAAATTAAAAATGAAATCAGTAGCAGAATAACTGAGGCAGAAGAACGGAGAAGTGACCTGGAAGATAAAATAGTGGAAATAACTACCGCAGAGCAGAATAAAGAAAAAGGAATGAAAAGAATTGAGGACAGTCTCAGAGACCTCTGGGACAACACTAAATGCACCAACATATTCAAATTATAGGGGTCCCAGAAGAAGAAGAGAAAAAGAAAGTGTCTGAGAAAATATTTTAAGACATTGTAGTTGAAAACTTCCGTAACATGGGAATGGAAATAGTCAAGCAAGTCCAGGAAACGTAGGGAGTCCCATACAGGAAAATCCAAGGAGAAACATGCCAAGACACATATTAATCAAACTATCAAAAATTAAATACAAAGAAAAAATATTAAAAGCAGCAAGGGAAAAGCAACAAATAACATATACGGGAATCCCCAGAACGTTAACAGCTAATCTTTCAGCAGAAAGTCTGCAAGCCAGAAAGGAGTGGCATGACATATTTAAAGAGATGAAAGGGAAAAACCTACAAACAAGATTACCCTACCCAGTCAGGATCTCATTCAGACTTGATGGAGAAATTAAAACCTTTACAGACAAGCAAAAGTTAAGAGACTTTAGCACCATCAAGCCAGCTTTACAACAAATGCTAAAGGAACTTCTGTAGGCAGGAAAGACAAGAGAAGGAAAAGACCTACAAAAACAAACCCAAAACAATTAAGAAAATGGTAACAGGAACATACATGTCAATAATTACCTTAAATGCAAATGGATTAAATGCTCCAACCAAAAGACACAGACTGGCTGAATGGATACAAAAACAAGACCTGTATATATGCTGTCTACAAGAGACTAACTTAAGACTTAGGGACACATACAGGCTGAAAGTGAGGGGATGGAAAAGGATATTCCATGCAAATAGAAATCAAAAGAAATCTGGAGTAGCAATTCTCATATCAGACAAAATAGACTTTAAAATAAAGACTATTACAAGAGACAAAGAAGGACACTACATAATGATCAAGGGATCAATCCAAGAAGAAGATATAACAATTGTAAATATTTATGCACCCAACATAGGAGCACCTCAATACATAAGGCAAATGCTAACAGCCATAAAAGGGGAAATTGACAGTAACATAATCATAGTAGGGGACTTCAACGCCCTACTATCACCAATGGACAGATCATGAAAATAAATAAGGAAACACAAGCTTTAAATGATACACTAAACAAGATGGACTTAACTGATATTTATAGGACATTCCATCCCAAAACAACAGAATAAACTTTCTTCTTAAGTGCTCATGGAACATTCTCCAGGATAGATCATATCTTGGGTCACAAATCAAGCCTTAGTAAATTTAAGAAAATTGAAATCGTATCAAGTATGTTTTCTGACCATAACACTATGAGAGTAGATATCAATTACAGGAAAAAAACTAAAAAATACAAACACACGGAGGTAAACAATATGCTACTAAATAACCAAGAGATCACTGAAGAAATCAAAGAGGAAATCAAAAAATACCTAGAAACAAATGACAATGAAAACATGACGACCCAAAACCTATGGCATGCAGCAAAAGCAGTTCTAAGAGGGAAGTTTATAGCAATACAATCCTACCTCAAGAAACAAGAAAAATCTCAAATAAACAACCTAACCTTACACCTAAAGCAATTAGAGAAACAAACAAACAAAAAACCCCAAAGTCAGCAGAAGGAAAGAAAGCATAAGGATCAGATCAGAAATAAATGAAAAAGAAATGAAGGAAACAATAGCAAAGGTCAATAAAACTAAAAGCTGGTTCTTTGAGAAGATAAACAAAATTAATAAAACTATAAGCTAGACTCCTCAAGAAAAAAAAGGGAGAAGACTCAAATCAACAGAAATAGAAATGAAAAAGGAGAAGTAACAACTGATACTGCAGAAATACAAAGGATCATAAGAGATTACTACAAGCAACTATATGCCAATAAAATGGAAGAAATGGACAGATTCTTAGAAAAGCACAACCTTCCAAGACTGAACCAGGAAGAAATAGAAAATATGAACACACCAATCATAAGTAATGAAGTTGAAACTGTGATTAAAAATCTTCCAACAAACAAGAGCCCAGGACCAGCTGGTTCTACAGGTGAATGTGATCAAATATTTAGAGAAGAGATAACACCTATCTTTCTCAAACTCTTCCAAAATACAGCAGAGGGAGGAACACTCCCAAACTCATTCTACAAGGCCACCATCACCCTGATACCAACACCAGACAAAGATGTCACAAAAAAAGAAAACTACAGGCCAATATCACTGATGAACATAGATGTAAAAATCCTCAACAAAATACTAGCAAACAGAATCCAGCAGCACTTTTAAAGGATCATACACCATGACATGTGGGGTTTATCCCAGGAATGCAAGGATTCTTCAATATACAAATCAATCAGTGTGATAAACCATATAAACAAACTGAAGGATAAAAACCATATGATCATCTCAATGCAGATGCAGAAAAAGCTTTCAACAAAATTCAACACCCATTTATGATAAAAACTCTGCAGAATGTAGGCATAGAGGGAATCTACCTCAACACAATACAGGTCATATATGACAAACCCCCAGCCAACATCATTCTCATTGGTGAAAAACTGAAACCATTTCCACTAAGATCAGGAACAAGACAAGGTTGCCCACTCTCACCGCTATTATTCAACATAGTTTTGGAAGTTTTAGTCACAGCAATCAGAGAAGAAAAAGAAATACACCATTGTAAAGCAATTACACTCCAATAAAGATGTTAAAAAAATAAAATAAAAAAACAAACAAGCAAAAAAACATGGTTCACACCCCCCCCCCCAAAAAGGCATACAAATCAGAAAAGAAGAAGTAAAACTGTCACTGCTTGCAGATGACATGATACTATACATAGAAATCCTAAAGATGCTACCAGAAAACTACTAGAGCTAATCAATGGATTTGGTAAAGTTTCAGGATACAAAATTAATGCACAGAAGTCTCTTGCATTCTTATACACTAATGATGAAAAATCTGAAAGAGAAATGGGGGAAACACTCCCATTTACCATTGCAACAAAAAGAATAAAATACCTAGGAATAAACCTACCAAAGGAGACAAAAGACCTGTATGTAGAAAACTGTAAGAAAGTGATGAAAGAAATTAAAGACGATACAAACAGATGGAGAGATATACCATGTTCTTGGATCGGAAGAATCAACATTGTGAAAATGAGTATACTACCCAAAACAATCTACAGATTCAATGCAATCCCTATCAAACAGCAATGGCATTTTTCATAGAACTAGAACAAAAAAATTTCACAATTTGTATGGAAACACAAAAGACCCCAAATAGCCAAAGTGATCTTGAGAAAGAAAAGTGGAGCTGGAGGAATCAGGCTGAGTTCAGGCTATACTACAAAGCTACAGTAATCAAGACAGTATGGTACTGGCACAAAAACAGAAATATAGGATAAAACAAAAACAAAAACAGGAAAAAAAGCCCAGAGATAAACCTATGCACATATGGTCACCTTACTTTAGATAAAGGAGGCGAGAATATATAATGGAGAAAAGACAGCGTCTTCAATAAGTGGTGCTGGGAAAACTGGACAGCTACATGCAAAAGAATGAAATTAGAACACTCCCTAACACCCTACACAAAAATAAACTCAAACTGGAATAAAGACCTAAATGTAAGGCCAGACACTATAAAACTCTTAGAGGAAAACATAGGCAGAACACTCTATGACATAAATCACAGCAAGATTCTTTTTGACCCACCTCCTTGAGAAACTGAAATAAAGACAAAAATAAATTAATGGTACCTAATGAAACTTTAAGTACTTTTTAAAGTGCTTTTGCACAGCAAAGGAAGCCATAAACAAGATGAAAAGACAACCCTCAGAATGGGAGAGAATATTTGCAAATGAAGCAACTGACAAAGGATTAATCTCTAAAATATACAAGCAGCTCATGCAGCTCAGTATCAAAAAAACAACCCAATCCAAAAATGGGCAGAAGACCTAAATAGACATTCTCCAAAGAAGATATACAGATTGCCAACAAACACATTAAAGAATGCTCAACATCACTAATCATTAGAGAAATGCAAATCAAAACTACAGTGAGGTATCACCTCACACCAGTCAAAATGGCCATCACCAAAAATTCTACAAACAATAAATGCTGGAGAGGGTGTGGAGAAAATGGAACCCTCTTGCACTGCTGGTGGGAATGTAAATTGATACAGCCACTATGGTGAACAGTATGGAAGTTCCTTAAAAAATTAAAAATAGAACTACCATATGACCCAGCAATCCTACTACTGGGCATATACCCTGAGAAATCCCTAATTCAGAAAGAGACATGTACCACAATGTTCATTGCAGCTCTATTTACAATAGCCGGGACATGGCAGCAACCTAAGTGTCCACTGACAGACGAATGGATAAAGAAGATGTGGCACATATATACAATGGAATGTTAGCCATAAAAAGAAATGAAATTGAGTTATTTGTAGTGAGGTGGATGGACCTAGAGTCTGTCATACAGAGTGAAGTAAGTCAGAAAGAGGAAAACAAATACCATATGCTAACACATATATACGGAATCAAAAAAAATGGCTCTCACGAACCTAGGGGTAGGACAGGAATAAAGACACAGATGTAGAGTATGGACTTGAGGACACGGGGAGGGGGAAGGGTAAGCTGGGACAAAGTGAGAGAGTGGCATGGACATATATACACTACCAAATGTAAAATAGATAGCTAGTGGGAAGTAGCTGCATAGCACAGGGACATCAGCTCGGTGCTTTGGGACCACCTAGAGGGGTGGGATAGGGAGGGTGGGAGGGAGACGCAAGAGGGAGGGTATATGGAGATATATGTATATGTACAGCTGATTCACTTTGTTATACAGCAGAAGCTAACACAACATTGTAAAGCAATTATATTCCAATAAAGATGTTGAAAAAAAGACATTATATAACACAGAAGCTGGTGATTCAGTGTGAATTTTCTGTCATTTATCAGCATTTTAACTTTGGAATGTGTTTTTCTTTCTCTCCTTTTGTTAATTAAATAAATGGCTGAAAAAAAAAGAACTTGTAATTCCCTTGACTATTTCTCCATGATTAACCCAATAAATATTATGTTTAGTTATTTGGTTTTCTTAGAATAAAGCCTTTTCTTTGCAGTTTCAGTAGTTGGGAATATCATTGAAAAATATCCTCCTACTCTAAATTTGTTTACGTGCCAAAAGGTACAGACTCCTCCAACCCCATTCCATCACTCCAGTCCTTCCACAATCTTTTTGCCCCTTCCTGAGCTTATCACCATTCCTTTAAACTTCCTGCACACATTGAATGGCTTCTGTGGTGTGGTTAAAACCACCTGGCTTCCACAGTGTAGTAGTTAATCTTTAAAGACAGTGGTATCAGCCAGGTCATTAGGGCCAGTAGAAGAGAATGGATCATTTTCAAACTGTGACTTTAAATAGCCAAGTCACACCTGAGCCTTCCAGTGGCAGCTCCCACACCCCACCTTTCTTGGTGGATTTGGGTTACCTGCCCTTCCACTGCCTCACCCTGGTTCTCAGGTGACATTTCAAGAACGATGCCACTTGAGTCACCTTTTATTTTTAGGTCTGGGGTTAGTAAAGGAGGAGAAGGAGGCATATTCAGAGTAGGGGCTATGAAATTGATTTTGGCATCTTCCTATTTTTTTCAGCCTTTCTCAAGAACGCCTGGCATCCTCCCTTTCTATTTCTTTTCGGACCATATCTCTTAGGCAAGCAATAAAGATGTAGTACTAATACAGTGGTTAAGCCCATGGGCTCTGGCACCAGACAAGCTGTATTTATTTCCAGTATCTCACTGAAACTGTTCTTGTGAAGGTCACTGACTATCTCCCTATTGAAAAGTAAAGTTATTGTGAAACTTTCTTCTTCTTGACTCTATGTAGCATTTGTCACTGATTTGATCTCTCCCTGCTTGATATTCTATTCTCAGTTGGCTTTTGGACACCACGTTATTCTGATTCTCCTACCTCCTTGACTGCATCCTCCTGGTTCCTCTGATAGCTGTTTCTACTCATTCTGCTATTAAATTTAGGGATCCTTTCTTTTTAAATGTTCTCCTCTGGAGAGCTGCTGCAGTTTTACAGCATTGCCCATGACCTCTAATGTTCATGCCTTCAAGGTTTATTATCTTCCCCTGGGCTCCAGTCTTCATAGCTCTGTCAAAAGGATATTTCCATCACATTTAATTCAGCATCTTTTGATTAAATCTGCCATACTGTCCCTCCTGCAATCAGCTTCAGCTCATTCCTCTCTTCTTCTCACCACTTTCTCAGGCTTCAAACTTTAAAGTCGTCTTTTGATGTGTGCAAGGGAGAAGAAGTCAGTGGCTGAGTTTTATCAATTCTTTCTCTGAAATGTCCTATAATATCTACTTCATCCCCCCTCATGTTAGCTGTAGCCCAGACCCTTGTTACCATGTTCAGTCATTATCACAATGCCTTTGTCTTTCTCCTACTTCAGTCTCTCTTTTCTCCCAATTTTTTTTTTCTTGGAAGAATAGTCTCAGCTCAAAACTCACCATAGTTCATTTTCCCTACAAGTCTAAACCCCTTTGCCTTGCTTCAATGCTTACTATAAATTACCCCAACTCTGCTAACAAACAACTTCCCATAACTGCCAGCTATGAGCTCCCTCTTTAATCAGCAACCTCTGTGCTTCTCCAAGGCTCACATGCCCTGTTCACATTGTTCCCTTCATTTAGGATGTTCTTTTCCTTACCCACCTAAGTCCTAGCCATCCTTTGAGGCCAGGGCCCATCTCTTCCCAAATCCCTAACTCTGGCATTCAACACTGTCTCCCATCTCTCAATACCTACAGCATTTCCAGCCCATTCCTCAGTAAAGCTCTAAATTTTACTCAGCATGTATTATTTTTAAGTTGTTTATTTTCCCATAATCAGATTGTAACCTCCTCCAGGGCAGAAACTTAAGATAGCGTCCTACCATTACTACGGGCTCACTCTTGCTAAGTTAACTGAGGCTGACTTCTTAGTCTGACTGAAGTCTGGTGAGACACCTGAGCTGTGGTTAACAAATGTGAGTATGTAGTTAACTCATAAAAGTAAAAACGACTTACATTTCAGTAAATGTTTACAATGTCCCAAACACTTCCAGGCACATTGATTAGTTTTTTTTTTTTTTTTTTTTTTTGCGCTACATGGGCCTCTCACTGTTGTGGCCTCTCCCGTTGCGGAGCACAGGCTCTGGACGCGCAGGCTCAGCGGCCATGGCTCACGGGCCCAGCCACTCCGCGGCATGTGGGATCTTCCCGGACCGGGGCACGAACCCGTGTGCCCTGCATTGGCAGGCAGACTCTCAACCACTGCGCCACCAGGGAAGCCCTGATTAGCTTTTTATATGGTAAAAAATATCTTCATTTTTCAGATAAGGAAACTTAAGCTTAGGGACGTGAAATGACTTGCTTAGAAGCTCACAGGGCTGAAAAGTGGGAGCCCTCCACTAAACTGCAATGCTTTCTGGTCTTTCTCTTTTCTTTCTTTCTTCCTTTCTTTCTTTCATGAAGATCTAACTTCACCAGTGTAAATGGGGAGGATTAGAGACTATGATTCTATCTACCCCAATTTATTTAGGTTTCAACAGAGCAATGTCTGGAGCACAGTGTGATGTATCTTGTGTTTAGTCTCACTGTTGCTTTCCTGATGAAAAGCACCAGCATCCGTTCAGTTTTGCAACTCAGAGACCAGGGAGTCCTCTTCAACACTGCCGTGTCCTTCACTGTCCCACATGCATTTCGTCATTAAGCTCAATTTCATTGCCTCCATTTCTCTTGAACTTCTTCACTTCTCTTCATGTCTGCCACATCTTAGTCTAAGTTACCAGCAGTCACTGTCTCTTTAAGGGCCTCCTTACATCTACTCTTATCCTCCCCAATTTGTTCTCCAGTTAGAATAAGCTTTTCTGAATGCAAATCTGATCATGTCTCCCCATCCCCAAGCATTTTAGCAGGCTTCCAGCATCCACATAACAAACCCCTAAATCATTTTTTAAAATTAATTAATTATTTTTTGGCTGTGTTGGGTCTTCATTGCTACACATGGGCTTTTTCTAGTTGTGGCGAGCGGGGTCTACTCTTTGTTGTGGTGCGCGGGCTTCTCATTGCGGTGGCTTCTCTTGTTGAGGAGCACGGGCTCTAGGTGCGCGGGCTTCCTTTGTTTGTGCCTCACGGGCTCTAGAGAGCAGGCTCAGTAGTTGTGGCGCACAGGTTTAGCTGCTCCACGGCATGTGGGATCTTCCTGGGCTCGAAACTATGTCCCCTGCATTGGCAGGTGGCTTCTTAACCACTGCACCACCAGGGAAGTCCAACAAATCCCTAAATCTTTAGTACGACCGACTCCCCACGGTCTGACACCATCTTACACCTCACTCCACTTTCTCTCTTGGTGTCTGATCCATTCTATCAGCATCTCAAATATGCCTGCTTCCTCCTACTACAGGGTGTTATCTTTACCTGGAACACTCTTCCCCTTACTCTTCTCCTAGTTAACTCGTATCCTTCCTTCACATCACACTACAGTTATTTTCTCAAGAAAGTGTTCCTTGACCTTCTCGACCAAGACAAATCTCTCTATGATGTATAATCTCTTAGCACCATGCAAGTATCCTCCATCACTTATCAGAGTTGCATTTCATATTTACTTCTCTGATTACTAGTGATTTCTGGTTCATACCTCTTTCTCGCACTAGACTAAAATTTCCTTGAGGCGGGGCTAAGTTCAGCCTCTCACACGGACCTAGGTAATAATGAAATACTTAAAAAGTACTTGTTTAATGAATGGCTTAATGCATGAATAATCACTACTGATGACTACTAGTCATTTCAGTTTGGTTAATGGTTTGATGTCAATTTGTGGACACCCAACCTCGGTTGACTGTTTCCACCACTGTGCCAACAATACTGGGAGCCTAGCTCTGTGGTCACATGATAAGTGAGTGGACAAAGTACAATTGGCACATTGTCACAGTGCCTCCTAATTCCTCTTTAGCACATGGCTTTAAGTTGTCAGCATCAGGTTTGTTCATAGTGAAGAACTACAAACTAAAATCCTCAATCTGTCCTGGCAGATGACATAAACACTGATGTCCCAGGATTTTGCAGATGTTAAGGCGGTAAGTTCAACTCAGAATAAGGAAGCACCGCATTTAAAAAGCAACTGGATGAAAGAGCAGATATAGTATAGATCAGCTATCTTCAGTTTGAGACAAAGTGCTCTGAGTCTGGCACATTGTTCTAATGATCTTTGGCACATGGCAAAGCACAGTTAGAAGGGGGTCTGGCTTGGGTTCCAGCCATGCTCATTTCTTTCTGAATTACCCAAAGGGCCTTGTTATAAAGCAGTGTTGCCTTTAAGACCATTGTACAACATGAACTTTGAGGGTAATATAATAAACTGCATATTTTCAATATGATTATAAGATGAAATGCATGCTCCTCAGATTTTTCAAATATCATTCGAAAGGGTCAACATTTTTATGGGTATGTGTAAGAGACAAAAGATAGATTAAAAGATGAGGATTAATTATTTTTCTTGAGTAAAAGACTCAAGGGCATAATGACGAGCTGGAGCATATATTAGAATGTCGTTTGTTTGAACATGCTACCAAGTTGCTGGGTAATAATTCACAGAATTCATAATGACTTAAAAGACTACCACCTTAATAGAGTTTTTTTTTTCTATTTTACTTATTAAGATCGCCTTAATAATTCATGCATGGCAATACCTTTAACGAGCAACAAAATCTCACGTATCTCATTTAAACTTGGCAACTCTGCTGACAGTTGATATAGTCTTGCACCCCTGAGCCAGCAATTGTACAGGAGCCCTAGGCTGTTAGTAAGTGAACCCACCCCATTTATGATAATCCCAGGAAAAGTTAAGCCCTAGATGAATGGCTGAATTTTACGATCATTTGCTAGGAAGATTTATTCATTCTTCATTTGTGGGGAGGTGAGAGAACAATAATGAGCCCAAACTATAACTCCTGTTCCACAGACTGCATTGCTGGCTTTGCTTCTTTCTTAACGGCAGCAACTGATTACCATTTTCTACTTAGATGGTGAAAAAGATGGTGAAAAGAGAGAGAGGCATGTAACACTATCCCACTAGGCAAGGTGAGTTCTCTGCTTTACTCAAGCAGGAGCGCAAATACACAGATAGTTTAGACTTAACTTCTCTACCAGCATCTACCAGGCAGTTTTATTAAGACACTGTCATTTCTTAAAGACACAATGAAGGAGCATTTACAATTGTTTTTCACATAAAAGAACGTTCCAGGTGATAATTCTCAAGATACTGTTCAAAATACAATTTCAAAAGCAGACAGTAATTTTAACACACATTTATATGCTACATCTGTTTATATGATACCACTCACTGCTATATTTACAGTAGTCTGACTGACAGAAAATAGACTCCATTTAAATCCATTAAGACTTGTTCTTGGCATAGTGACTTAAGTTGGAGAAGCTCAGTGAGCTGGCCACTGTTTCCTTTCATATGCCATTTAAAAAAATATCAGAGTTAAAAGTCAGAAAAGGCCTGGATTTAGGGAAAACACAGAACAATGTCACCACAAAAACTGGTTTCTGTTTTACGTATTAAGGTCGCTTTAATAATTCATGCATGGCAATATCATCAACAAGTAACAAAATCTCATGTAACTCATTTAAACTTACTGTGCTGAAATTGGACATGCCAAATTATATCACATTCGGGTTCACTACATGCAGAAACATCCATACCTGGTGTAAGGTGGGAGAGGTAGAGTAATTCTGGTCCATTTGTTGAAAGTATCTGATACCAGGATCCGCTGTAGGTGATAGCGATTGCATTCAACATTGGTAGGCAGACAGTCCCTTACCAATGGGTGCCATGACAATCCAAGGTCTACTGAGTATTCCAACTCAATAGCTGAAACAGGATGCATTATTCTGGTTAGAAATACATATCTGCAGATCCAGGAACCATAATTACTTATGTTTTCATATGTTTTGATTCCAATCAAATATCATTTGATTTTCCCCAAATGTATTTCCTGGTTTTATTTTTTTCCTCTGTATATTACTAGTGATTATTTTTAACTTTCCATATTAAAATAATTTTTCTGTTAAGGGGATATGATCAAGTGAAACATAAAGTAACTTTTCCTGAATCACTTCTTATATTGTGAAATTTTCAGAACAATTCTAACAAATCTATTGCTTCACATGCAGTTAAAGCAATAATAATAATAGTTATAATTTATATATATTTATTATTTAATCTCATAGTTATAGGATATATATTGTATAAATACATTATATAAATTAGATATAATTTATGTATTATAATAACTATATTTGGTCTGTTTATTTAAAGGTTAACATACAAATACAGAATGTAGTAACCATATGTTATAATGACTACTTTTTAAATAGTTAAAAATATTGAGCAGCCTTCTCAAAATTTAAGCATTCTATAGAGATCCTGACCAACTTATGCCAAACTTTCTCTGGTACAGGTGAAACTCCTAAGAAAGTGACAAATCTCTTTTGCTTATATATCCTGCTTTGTTGTGTTATGGAATATACTGGGAAATCAGACAAGCATAAAGAGGGAGCTGAAGGCCATGTAGTTTGTGCCAAAGCAGGCAGTCAGGCTGTGGGTCTTATGGAAAGAGATTTCTTTCTTCCCTTTCTCTTCTTCCAAAACATTCAACCTATACGCTATGTTTTATATTTCTCTCTCTGGTCCCTTCTTAAGACTTTATAAACTACTTCAGCCCATACCTCCTACTGAAACTGCCTAAGACCATGATACTCAGTCTTGGCTGCACACTGAAATCGCCTGGGTACCTTTAGAAACTACTGATGCCAAAGTCCCACCTGCAGAGATTGGGATTTCACTCTTCTGGGGCAGGCCAATGTGTTGGGAGCTTTTAAGTTCCCCAGGGGATTCTCCCATGCAGCCAGCGTGGGACCACTCAACTGGTCCTGGTAGCCTAAGGTTCCTGGTGGCCTTTTCTAGTTAAATACAATGGCCTGTCTCAGTCTTCATTGTTCTTGCCCTCCCTACAGCCTTGGACATTATTGATGACTCCCTGGTTCTTGAAACTTTGCTTTCTTTTGGAGGACATTATTCTGTATCTCCTGTCTTATTTCCCTCTGACTTCTGTGCTAACTAGCCCAGCTATGGGCATCTTTCCAGACTCCATTTCTGGCCTTCTATTCTACACCTATCTTCCTTGGGCTTCAACTGTTATCTCTGTGCCCAAATCTCCCAATTTTACATCTCAAAATTGATTTTATTCATTCAGAAAATATTTATTCAGCCTGGCATTGTCCTGGATGCTGGCAGACCGTGATGCACAGTAGAGACAAAGTTCCTGCTTTCTACACTGCAAGCCCTCTGCACTAAAGGATACCACCACTTGAAACTGTTTTCACCAAACTAGAGAAAGACTCATCATTTTCCCTCATAAATAAACACCTCTTCTTAACTACCAAATGTTATCAGTGACAATGCTTTTGCACTAGTTTTCTGGGTTCAAAATTTAGAAATTATTTTAGAAATTTTACTCCTTTCTTCTTTACCCTCTATGTTCAACATGTCACCTAGTTTTGAGGTTTGCTGCTTCTTTCCTTTTGGTTTGCAGTGTCTCATACTAGTTTTATCCATGCCCTTTCTCTTCATGCCATGTAACTCAGGTTTTCATCACTTCCTACAGAGACAACCACTGACACTTTTTTGTTGGGATTCTTCTCTACCCACCTTCATTGGCTCCTGGGCTAATCTCCCTAAAACCCACCATGCCACTCCCCTGCACTTGTGCCCTCTTTTTGTTTATTTTGCGGTATGTGGGCCTCTCACTGTTGTGGCCTCTCCCATTGCGGAGCACAGGCTCCGGACGCGCAGTCTCAGTGGCCATGGCTCACGGGCCCAGCTGCTCCGCCGCATGTGGGATCTTCCTGGACTGGGGCACGAACCCGTGTCCCCTGCGTCGGCAGGCGGACTCTCATCCACTGTGCCACCAGAGAAGCCCTGTGCCCTCTTATTCATAACCTTGTCTAGCACAAATTCCTGTGCCTGCCTTTTAATGCCCTTCTTAATTTGCTGCCAACTCTTCTTGGCCACTTTCCTCTTTCATTTTTTTATTCAGTTCCATCTTTTCAAGAGGTTTACCCATCCTACAGAAGAAAGCACATGTGACTGGGCTTATGAAGGCAGAGTTTCAGTCCTGGTTCTGCTGCACGCTGACCATGTCATAACTCACCTCCCTGGTCTCTAGCTGACTTCCTATGCTAACGAGGGAATGGGTGTCTAGGACCCTAAAGTCCCTATCTGTTTTCAAAATTAGCACTCTACTCTCCTCCGTTAGATGCAAATATTGTCTGTTCCGGCTGGTCTGCTCATGGTTTACCCATGGACCAGGAGAATCCCCACTTTATGCTGCCAGCCCAGCCTGGGGTGTCCTCTCTTCCCCATTCACCCTTCAAATTCACTCCAACCATCAAGGCCCACCTGAGACTTAGCTTCTTTGTGAAATCTTCCCAAACTTCTTGGACTGGCCATCCATTGGTTATCTCTTCCTCGGCTGAACTCTCATTACATTTTGCATTAGTACCACTCCATACAGCACTGGATTTAGTCATTTATTGGACTCACTTTCTGAAGTATCCCCTCAACTAGACTGTACCTAGTGAAGACAGGCTGTGTACCTTATACTTTTCCAAGTTCCACCTTTACTGACTAGTTTAGTGTTGACTGATTGAGTCTAAAGTAGACAGAGTTCTTCTGGGCTTCCTTCTTAGATCTGCCCATTAAATTCAGAAATATGAAAAATCTGGATTTTGCAGGACCTTGGAAGTAACCAAGTTCTCCAGATTTTGGACCCCAAGAATCTAAAACATTCTAGTGTGAACATTCTAGTTTGGATCTCTTGGAAGAATAGTGATACAGGGTGGTGAAAGACCAGAAGGTCCCCAGAATCCTGACAGATCTGCAAATTCCAGTGAAGCGTCCAAGTATGCAGAGATGTCAGTTTTTAGAGCTCCTAAGATAGGCTCGTGTGTGTGTGTGTGTGTGTGTGTGTGCGCGCGCACGCGCACGCTCGCGTGTAAGGTATGCATAACCTAGAAGATGCAAACTGGTCACAATCACAGTGGTTTAGAATATGCTATGACCCACAGTGGCAGAAAGTATCAGACAAAATAGGAACAACAAAATTTCATGATTCCTGGGAGGTGGAAAGGAGACAATAACTGGACTAATCTAAAGCCCTATGAATTAAAACCCATGTAAATACAAATGTATGTGTAAATCCTATTGCTTATTCTGACATTCTCTATATGACGAGAACCCTTTATTCTGTAAATATGATACTTAAAGAAATCTGGATTTATAAAGAGAGATAAATTGGGGGCTATTGTTTATAAAAAAAGAAGTCTTCATGGACATATGCTTAAAAATAAGCTCACATTCTGAGGCTTTAAAAAATAAACGTCTAAAACTCCATTTACACACAGCATTTTCAAGAATGCAGTTATGTTTTGAGTGAAAGCACACCTGTGTTTTACTTACAGACTTCCTGGAGGCGTAGTATAGTCCTTTGACAGAGGCAGCCTTGGATGCCCATTTACACTTCTCTGTCCCTCTACCGGGAAAGGGAATACTTACCATAACAAGAGTCTGTGACCGAGCAGGAGGCGGCAAAATCTATCTGTAAGAATGAATCCTCATTCACAGCAATGTCTGTGGTGACCACATAACGGGTGCTGGCCTTTTCGATGAAGACTAGGGCATCACCAGTAGAGCCACACACAGGCATCTTGGTGCCTCCGGGGTGAAGCAGCCATTTCCTACTGTCCAGAGTTGTGAAATCATCCTCCAAGACTGTATTACCAGAGATATTTCCCCCAATAAGAATCTGAAATATATTTTTTTAAAAAAAACAACTTTTCAATTTGTTTTCGAGATCGGAGAAAGTTCATTTCTTTTGGTTTGTTTGTTTGTTTTTATCTGTCAGATTGCTCAGAACTGGCATGATACAGCAAAGCATAATGTTAGAGGGCCTTTCAGAATGCTCCTGTTTATGTGGTCTGCTTGCCCACCTGGCAAAAAGCTACGGAAACAAATCGAAAGGCTGACAAAACCATTCACAGCCTTCATGGGCCAAACTGTGCCTTGGGAAACTACACGTACCCAAGCTGGGAACGCAATGTTTGGCTTACATTATTTTCCATGTAAAATTTCTATTTAAGGACAGTTGTACCCTAAGGCATTTCAGTTCCAATTCTTTGCATGGATTCTACCATTTGTTAACAGGTTCTTTGAGTTCTATTTGATATGCATATTATTATGTATGAAGATCCTTTAGAACTGCCCATAAGGATGTTAGAGAGATTTACTTATTTTTTCTTTAAAGGCTACGAAAGGGCTTCCCTGGTGGCGCAGTGGTGGAGAGTCCGCCTGCCGATGCAGGGGACATGGGTTCGTGCCCCGGTCTGGGAAGATCCCACGTGCCGTGGAGCGGCTGGGCCCGTGAGCCGTGGCCGCTGAGCCTGCGCGTCCGGAGCCTGTGCTCCGCAACGGGAGAGGCCACAGCAGTGAGAGGCCCGTGTACCGCAAAAAAAAAAAATAATAAAGGCTACGAAAGAGGATTGGGCAACTACTACATGTGGCACCAATGCTAATTTGCACATTTTCCTTTTCAGAGAATTTATAGCCTTGTATCACGCTGGATAAGGTCCCTCTATCCATATGGCAGAATCCTCTATGAGCAGAACCTGGGCCTTCTGTTGCGTCGTTTGTTTTTATAGGTTCAGGCAGTTGAAGGAATAGAAAAGGAAAGGAACCTAAATGCCACATCTAATCTAGCCGTGTGCCCTTGGGTAGGTCACCCAACTGTGGGTACTGGGCTTCCTCTACTGAGCGAGGGGTTGGACTCACCGCTTTCTAAAGCCATATTTAGCTCAAGTGACAACATTGTAACAGTTAATCCTGAAGGGACTGACCTGGTCGATTACCCAGGGACTGTAGAAGTGCCCATTTTCAGATGGTTGCCACCAGCGGAGACGTGTAGAAGCAGAACGGGCTTTCAAAGGTATCTCCAGGGCTATGTACCTGCCCACGTTGCTGGAGTTGCTGAAAAGGAACTCTTGAAGGAGACTCCACGAGAGGCCACCATTGAGAGAATATTGTAGAAGCACAGGTTGGCTCCTGGGGTCTGGAACACCTTTACCACATCCCAGTCTCATGAAGAACTGCACAAATCTGATACGAGTAAAATCTACTGTAGACTTTTACTTGAGTGAAAATTCACACCACTGACAAAAGACAAGTGCACAGGATCATAGGGGGAATGTACAGCTTTAATGAATATCATGATTTAACGAACGTCCGAAGCAACTGTTTCAAAGCCTGACTTCCCTTTTTAATGTGAAAGGGAGTTAATAAAATGTTAAGTCTGAAAAAGGCTACTCTGTACCCATATTTATATTTAGTACCCCTCCAGAGGGGAGAGTCTGAGGGAAGTGAGCATTCACTGCACCCTCTTGCTCTTCTGTAAGAAGATGGGAGGGGTCCAAAGGCTGTCCAAGTTTGGGAGTGTGTATTGCTATCTATTCAAGATAAATTCGTATCCTTGTCCTTAGTATCTGAAACTGAAAGAATGTAATCAATGTAGTTTATGCCGTTTATTGGCAAAATCATCCATTCCCTGGTTTTACCAGTAGTTTTCCAGATCTCATATTGTTGGTTTTGTGAGACACATTGAAATTCACCAGTTGTAGCACCTCTCTGTGAAAGGCCAGGCATCTTTTGAAAGAGGTGTGTCAAACCTGGGCCTCTTTTCTGTCTTTTGTGCCGGGGGCAGGAGAGCATGAGAGTGGGGTGGTGGTGGTGGTGGGCTGTGCCAGGCTCTGACTGTTGCTGGGTCTGGGATGGATGATACTGGCCATCGAGAACTGTGGCAGTGAGCCAGTGGCAGTCTTCCCAGCTGGCAGGGAGGTGGACAGAGTGGCAGCAACCAGCTGGGGTGCCAGTGAAAACCAGCTCACATGTTACCTTTGGCAGGCGAGCTGCTGGTGCCTGGTCTGGCCGCTGTGCTAGCTGGTGATGCAGAATGAATTTCATATGCAACCCAACACACATACCCAATTATGGATGCATGTCAAACATAGGAAATATATTGGGGCTTACAATAAAAGTTAGCAGTTCCATATATAAAATCATGCACTCTTCATGGGTTCCTCCCCTCCCCCATCTCCACTAACTGGGCATTCACTTACCTCATAACCCTGAGAAAATTGGGATTTTATATGGAGGTCAATATATGCAAATCTTACACAGCATGCTACTGAGATGAGATAAATAATGGAGCTTTTAACATTGGATTAATGACAAAAATACATGGTTAGTGCCTTGTGAAGTTAATATCTATAAAAACAATAATCATTTACAGAGAAACACTTTTAGCACATTGTCTACTTGTATTGGGAAAATGTTTATATTAATTTATAGATAAACCATGTTAGAATTATTTGGAAAAATCTAATAATTTCTAAATTAGAGAACTCAGCTGCCAATGATAAATCTTAAATAAAGAGAAACAAACTACATGTATTAAAATAGGATGGAGATAAATAAAATCTTGCTTTCTATAACGGTAAAATTATTATCTCATAGATAGAGTTGTATTTTCTATGAAGCACGATCAAATTTATAATTCAATAAATGAAAGACTTAGGAGGAAGAAGAGGATAAATATGTCACAGTGTATGTTAAGATACTCTGAAATGTTTCAAAAGATGAAACATGATTTCTTTGTTCACTGGCAAAAGTAGGTCAGGGTTCCATTTTATACATTTTAAACTGTATTTTCTATTTTACTGGCTAAGTTTTTGGCTCATCAAATGATCAAGGGATACACATCTTGACAGGACATAATCCTCTGAGCCAGTTTAAAATGTTTGTTTCTGAGTGACTGTGCTCAATTTAGAAAATGAGTGCTTTGAATGTATGAGCAAATCATTGGAAAGAAATGCTTATAAACAATAAGGCTACACTTTAGATGTTCTTAAATTGCTAGTGGATATAAAATTAACTGAATAATTTGTGGATGTATTGTATTTCAATTAAGCTTTCTCCTAAGAATGGTAAATAACTTCTACATAGTCCAAGTGCTAATGAAAAGTAGTCTGTAGAAGGTGGATAAAGAAGATGTAACATTACTTTCTTGAAGTTAAAGTGAGTTAAACGTTGTCATTTCCTGGTCAGCCACCATGTAGAAGACCAGGTATAAACCTCTGTCCATTTAGCTGCGTTTCATTTCTGATCCAGTTATTGTTCAAATCTCTCTCAGTTTTAGAATGGAAATTATATAAATTGTGTCTTAATGGAGTCTTTGACAAGAGAGAAGCTCAGCATTTACAATGGAAGGCCTTGTCCTCGAGATCTCTGTTTCTTTCAGATTTGATTATGTTCTGCTACTTTATATTACAAGGTGGCTCTTCAACAGCATTTAAAAATGATTACCTAGCATGTGATAAATCCAGATCTCGTGTCATCAACATGCGTAAGCCATCTTCATTGAAAAAGAGGTTGTTTCCACTGGAAAGGATTCCACACTTCCGAGATGGCTTTCCACCACTCATTAATAAGAATCTATCAGATTCTAGCTGACCTGAAAAAAGTGGAAAATGTGGTTTACCTATGACCCCAAATACAGTCATATTATTTTTTTAAAGGAATATAGTAAGTGCTTTGTGCAGTTTTAAAATATGAAGTCATGAATATTGAAGCCATATATTTGGGGGATAAGAAGTCTCTTCAACAGTTTAGCTTGTTTGAACTGTTTCACGTTGGCTGTATGATTTAAGGGTCCACGTGACAGAGGGAGGAGGCTTTTCCTGAGTATCTACGGTCCAGCCAAATTGTTCCCTCCTTCTGTTCCTCTGCACTGCGAAAAAAGACACTGGCTAGTCAGAGTGGTTCAGCCCAAAATTAAAAAAGGGTAATGAGATCTGTCCCCTGGCCTCTTCACTGTGTCCTTGCTACTGAGAGGACAGTATCAGGCCAGTGTTATATAATATTTAAAAAACCACAATTTTAATGGGAGAAATTTCAGTATAATTTAATATTTCCTATTAAATAATGTCTTTCAAAACCAGCTTGCCAATCTCTTTAGATATTCACCTTAGATCTAATTTACTTTTTTGATTGTGGTAAAATGCATATAACATAAATTTTGCCATTTTTGCTATTTTAAAGTTAATGATTCAATGGCTTTCAGTACATTCACAATGTTGTAAAACCACGTTGTGTTGTGCTAACTAGCTCCAGAATTTTTTCATCACCATAAAGAAAACCTTGTACCCATTAAGCAGTTACTGCCCATTTCACCCTCACCCAGCCCCTGGCAACCACTAATCTCCTTTCTGTCTCTATGGATTTGCCTATTTTGAGTGTTTCATAAAAATGGAATCATGGCATGTGGCCTTTTGTGTCTGACTTCTTTCTCTTAGTATAATGTTTTCAAGGTTCATCTATATTATAGTATGTATCAGTATTTCATTCCTTTTTTATGGCTGAATAATATTCCATAGTATTGATATACCTAAACCTAATTCTAAAATATATCTTAAAACCATAGATATATTATAAAAAATTTACAGACAACTTGGGAAAAAGAAAAAATTTTTTAATCCTACTCTCCTAACAGAGATAGCTATTACATTTATTTAAGACTTTCTCTTGTGAGAATGTTTTTCCAGTATTATCAGAAAGCATATCCAATGGATATACAATTAACTATGAATAATTTCAATCATTAGAGCACGTACATTTTTCTACTTTGTCACATATCTTCATACATAATGACATTAGATTCTAGGTATAACTGAGGTGCATAAAGTGACAAAAGGCTGCATAATGAGTTGGTGATAAAGCAATGACAAGAATTTATATTTCTGGAAACTTGCTCCTCCTACCCAAGATTAACCCTCTATAGACATTTTCCAAAATTATCATTGATCAGAAATTACATGTGATAGAAAAAAAGGGCTAAACTAGCCTTAGTTCTTCTCAATTATGGTCTTGTTCACTCTCACTGACCATTGTTTCAAGAATGGAACCCTATGAAATTCAGAACTAAATGAAGGCTTGGGTGGTCCCAAACGTAATGATAAATAATGAAATATCAGAGTAGAACTTAATGATTACTTCTACATTACAAATTGTGCTTAATGTATAAGTTCTTTCACAAAGCTACATAGATTTTATATGAAGAAATTACCTTCAAAATCATCCTTGAGAAAATCAGGGTTTTTGGTGCTTATTTTACAGGTTGGACCTGAGTAGCCAGGATCACATATACACTTGGTTCCATTGATACAACTCCCGTGTCCGTTACACATCTCTTCACATTGGGGACCGATATAAACATTATCAATGGCCCATGTCACTGGCTGAGAGCCAGCAGGATAAAATCCTTGGTACCATCTGAAACGCACAGATCTGGAAAAGAGATACAAGCCCTTCAAAGTCTAATCAACACATTAATCTAAGTAAGCACATCTGATCAATGAGCAGGGGCAGTTACTACCTCTGCACCACACTCAAGAAGTACAAAACATGATTCAACATTTCAGGACCATAAACTCCATTCCTCAAACTCCAGGATTTTGCCAATAAAGTTCCTGCTTTCTATAAGCCCTTTCCAATCCTATCACTATGTCAAAATTCCACTTAAGCTTCCACCTTTTTCAATATTGACTTTTCTTGGTAATGATTTTTCCATTAAATACTGTCTATGTTCTACATAACTAATCTTTTTTTAATGGAGGTAAAATTCACAAAGTATAAAAGTAATAATTAACCATTTAAAGTGTACAATTTGGTGGTGTTTAGTACCTCCACAGTGTTAGCCAGCTCTCACCTCTATCAAGTTCTAAGACACTTTCATCACCCCAAAGGAAACCCTGTGCCCATTAAGTATTCTCCCCTACACCCAGCCCCTGGCAACCACTAATCTGCTTCCTGTCTCTGTGGATTTACCTATTCTGGATATTCCATATAAATGGAATCATATGCTATATGAGCTTTAATGTCTGGTTTTAGTCAGTTATCCTAATGTTTTCAGGGTTTATCCATGTTGTAGCAAGTATAAGAATTTCATCCTTTTTTATGACTGAATAATATTCAATTGTATGGCGATATCAACTTTATTTATCCATTCGTCAGTTGATGGACATTTGTTTTGTTTCCACCTTTTGGCTATTGTGAATAGTGCTTCTGTGAATATTCGTGTACAAGTATTTCTTTGAATACCTGTTTTCAATTTCTTTTTTTTGTAGAATCATAGTGAATTTGCTGGATCATATGGTAAATAACTCATCCTTTAATTTCTCTCTCTTCCATAATTTTGATGGAATTTCCATTATTATAGTTATCACAGCTGGAGGTATTTAGAAGCACACCTATTTGCCTCATTGGTTAGAGCTCCTAGAGGCCAATGCTCATACCTCTTTCTTTTTTACACCCTTTTACGGTGCCCAGTACAGTGTTTCACACATAGCAGATGCTCAATTAATGTTTCTTGAATGTCATTTGTTATGGAAAGCCTTAAAAGCCAAACTAGGGTGTTTTGGATTTTATCCTATTGGCCACAGAAAGTCCCAAAAGATTATTTTAAAGAGAGGAGTGACAAAGTCAGATTTATTTTTAGTTCAATGTCTCTTATTTCTTAATTTCTTTTTAAATGAAACACAGTTTTCCTTTTTACCTGAAAGATGATTGTCCTATCATGTTGCTGACGATAAGTTAGCTCCTTAGAAATAATCTACATATTTAGGTAGCAGGTCAGAAATAGTTGAGTATATTTTATTATGTACAAAACTCAGTTCAAAGAAAATAGACTTTATTTCAGAGGAGCTAGATATAGAGATGGCATGTGCACTCATATTTGTACCCTGTGAATCTATCCAATCTTCAATTATATAGAAACCAAATTCAGAGTAGTTCTTTTTATTTGAGAAACAGAAATTAGAAGTCAGTATTAGAAGCATTTACTAGACTTCTAAAGTTTAGCAGATAGTAAAGCAGATGGAGTCAAGTTCCCACATATAATTTTAACCCTAATTTCATTGTTTATATCAAGACTCCAACTATGTTAAGCTGCCCCCAAAATGCCAGTTCATAATTAACTTTTATTTTCTAATACTTGTCAGAGTTTAGTCTTGACAAGAAGCACTTCCTACCTTTTGAACTTTCGGTCTGCTGAGCTGAGGGAAACGGCTGGAGTTTTCCTTTGAACAAAGCCTACGTCGATTTTGTTTGAACTTCTTATTTATTCAAATGTTGTGAATACAAGTGAACCACCTTGGTTGGATATTTATTATTGTTCACCTGCCTTGACATAGAAACTGCAGGCACTATGATAAATGGACTGACGGGTCTGGTTTCACTGTGGTTCCCAGTCTGCTGAAATCTTATTTTGAAAATTTCTCACTGCCACCCTCCCTGGTGAATGTCAGCATCTGTTCTCCCAAGCCAGTGGTATTCAAAAGAATCTGTTTTCTTAATGTAAACTTAAAATTTCAAGCACACAGCAGTGTTTTCATTAAATAGGGGTTTTGGGTGACTCATTATGAAATTGCATAAAGCAAAAGCAATTAGCAAGTTTTAAAGACAAAAAGACTCTAAATGAAAAAGACACAAGGGTGATGTGAATAAAATTCGATGGAAGCTCAATTCTTATACTTCAAATGTGAATTGACTATATGTAAAGGCAAGAAACAGCCATTTCTGCACCTGAAACATTTAGTATAGTTTTTTGGTACCTAGTGTCCTGTGAGTGCACAGAAAAAGGCAATTTAAACACGGGTAATATATTGTTTTTAGCATGTAGCACTTGTGCCATTATTATGTACCATGCTGAATACAAACCAAGGAATGGTTCACTGAGTTGGAGAAAATTTAACTTTTGCCTTCCAGCAATTCATGCCTGTGTGGGTCTTAAGAAGAGTGCTAATTGTTTTCCTGAAACAAGGACTACACAACACTTCTAAGGCAAATTCTTCTCTTTGCAGAAGCAGTTGAAGGCAGTTTGAAAGGTAGGTTTACACCACTGTGAGAGTGGGCATGCCTCCTTAACAGATTTACTTTCCTTTCATAGAAATGAAAATCACATGGAATGTAAATAACATGATGGTTTAAGTGCTGTACCTTTATAATTAGAGGAGGTATATTTTAAACTGACTCCCAATATACCAGTCAGTGAAAATACAGATGTCTGCATTTCTCTCGTTCAAGTTACATCTCCGTGCCTTAAGTGAAGGCACAGCCTGGTGGACAAAGCCAACTGGTAATGATGCAGGCTCCATGATCCTGGAGCACGGTCCTGGGGTGGGTAGCTTCAGTTAGTACCTCTGGTTGGCAGTGACTGTATATCATACGCCTTTAAATCGGATTATTTTCATGTGGGAACTTGCGGAAGCAAGTCTCAGTTGTGAAGACAATCTAAAATCATGGCCTTCACCCTATCTTTAGGGTTGTTTTCTATTTAATCTAATTCTTAGCTGAGCAACTGGAAGAAATTAGTGGTCCACTAAAAAGGAAACCTGGAGCTTTTCACAGTACCATAATGATCATGGGTATTGGTCAAAGGAGCCGAAGTGATTGTTCATCCAGCCATTTTCCCCTGACTGCACTGCCCATAAGCACAGATTTTTGGCATTTATGTTTCTGTTGCAACGCTTGGCCTTCTGGCTGTAGCTGACTTGCTCAGATTTTCTTTTCTAGAAATGTAGAATTAAGAGTTCCAGAAAATGAGAGCTGGAGTTTGCTGACTGATGTTAAGATAGCACGATAAAAAGGAGGATCACGAACTCCTTTTGCTGATGTCCCCAAACCTCCTGAGTGAAGTCCATGCTCTTCCCCAGTATTTTTCTTTTAAGTTCTTCCACTTTTTCGGTAAGCCTCTTTATATTTCTCGCAACATATGATCTTAAATAACACAACTGATTTTGGATAAAAAGTTTTTCCTCAGCTATTTCCCCCTGCTCAATTCTGCTATAGACAAGTTCACACCCCACCCCCGAACACCCCAATAGCAGCTTTCCAGTTGTGCTGGCTGAGTCTACAGCTCTATTTATTCCTGGTCTTCAGAGATTCTCCTTGCCTCCTCAGCCGTCACTTCTAAAGAATCTTGAGGAGAAGGGATTCCCTGGTGGTGCAGTGGTTGGGGGTCCGCCTGCCGATGCAGGGGACACGGGTTCATGCCCCGGGCCCAGAGGATCCTACGTGCCGCGGAGCGGCTGGGCCCGTGAGCCATGGCCGCTGAGCCTGCGCGTCCGGAGCCTGTGCTCCGCAACGGGAGAGGCCACAACAGTGAGAGGCCCGCGTACCGCAAAAAAAGAAAAAAAAAAAATTTGCTAATGATATGATGAGGAGTGAATGGATTTATGTTCAAAGAGAATGAAAACTTTTGAAGATTCACTTTCACCCTTTTGGAAAAGTACTAGGTGTTAGTAGTTTTGCTTTAAGACTCAAGACTTCTAATTATGCTGAGTTTCACATCAGGAATGTAAATCTACCTCTATTTGAAAGTATGATATTAGTACTTCCTTCTTTTTTTGGCATACCCTTAAGGGTTGTTTTTTTTTTTTTTTTTTTTTTTTGCGGTGACGCACAGGCTCAGTGGCCATGGCTCACGGGCCCAGCCGCTCCGCGGCATGTGGGATCTTCCCGGACCAGGACACGAACCCGTGTCCCCTGCATCGGCAGGCGGACTCTCAACCACTGCACCACCAGGGAAGCCCCTACCCTTAAGTTTTTATTCTGAGAGTAAAGACAAATTCTGAGGCAGACTGCTTTGCTGACTTCCTCTCTTTGTTCACTTATACTGTTAGTTTTATTTTTTTGAACTATACTTTTCATTCCTATTGGAATTGAAGTCCTTTATCTCCAAACAGCTTTTCAACCGAAGAGTCAAATATATGTAACAAGAATGTTGAGAAAGGTTGAAAAAGTAGAAATGCCTGGGGAAAGAGCGCTAACAAATTTTTTTTTTATGAGACACCTGGAATATTCTGTGGGCTTCCATCCTCCATATGTGCCCTCTCCTTGCACGAAAGACTTAGGCAGATGTTCGAAAGTAAAAATTCTAACTGCATTTATATTGTGCGGTAGGGGGCAGAAGGGAGACAGGTTATAACACTAGGGGAAAACCATATTTCTGTTGCTTCCTAACTGATCTAATAAAGACCCATGGGGATATGAACCCCAGGAGGGGGTGCTGCCCAGGGTGTGCTCCTTTAAATCTATCTTCAAACTATGAATTAGTAGTATGTCAGTGCAGTTCGTATGTTTTAAACATCCACTGATCTACTTTCAGTGGAGAACTGAGGAAGAAATGTAAAGTGAAAATTTCCCTGATAAAGTGGCAAGGCAACCATGACATCACAGAGAAAACTGTGAAATGAGAAGAACATGGTGCAAAGCAGCAGGTCCTTACCCGCAAAGGTGCAGCTTCCCAAAGTGCACAACCTCCCTCCTCCAGCCCTGGGTGGTCCCCGCGTAGTAGGTGCTGCTTGGGTGGTGCTCCGTGGAGCACAAAGAGCTGACATGGCTGCTGCTGTGGTAGCAGAGGGGGAGCAGCAGGTGCCAGGTCGCCCCAAAGTCCCTGGAAAATTCCAGTCTGACCGGATCAGCAGAGGAGCTATCAGTTGAGCATCCAACATTGATCTTGGTGAAGAAGAAAAAATGAAACAAATTACCTCAGAGCAACCAGCCTTGAAATGATTCACCACTTCATGATTTTCTCGAGAGTCCATTTTCCTGGGAACTGTCTTGCTGAAATACTTAACACCATGAAATTCTGTTTTGCCTGAGTAATACTGCATATTACTTTTAAATAATACTTTTTCATAAAGAACCTCAAAGGGCCTCATGAAAAATTTACTTTCCCTCATTTTATAAAAAGCTAGGAAGTGAATAAGGCAGAGGTTGGCAGGGAATTCCATATTTTACCTTTAGCCCACTTTCACTGCCAAGCCAAGCAAATCGTAATGAAAAGACTGCTTCCCTAATTCTAACCGTTAGCTTTTTTTCAGACTGCTGGAGGGAAAGAAGACCTTCTACTTTCCTTCTTGTGATACCTTCAAATAATCCCCAAAGTTCTGCACATAGAGAATCTTCAGTATGTTTTCAGTCTTAGAACAAAATACAATTATTGTGCCCGGAGCTGGAAACAACCTAAGTGTCCATCATCGGATGAATGGATAAAGAAGATGTGGCACATATATACAATGGAATATTACTCACCCATAAAAAGAAACGAAACTGAGCTATTTGTAATGAGGTGGATAGACCTAGAGTCTGTCATACAGAGTGAAGTTAGTCAGAAAGAGAAAGACAAATACCGTATGCTAACACATATATACGGAATTAAAAAAAAAAAATGTCATGAAGAACCTAGGGGCAAAACGGGAATGAAGACGCAGACCTACTTGAGAATGGACTTGAGGATATGGGGAGGGGGAAGGGTGGGCTGTGACAAGGCGAAAGAGAGGCATGGACGTGTATACACTACCAAACGTAAGGTAGATAGATAGTGGGAAGCAGCCGCAGAGCACAGGGAGATCAGCTCGGTGCTTTGTGACCGCCTGGAGGGGTGGGATGGGGAGGGTGGGAGGGAGGGAGATGCATGAGGGAAGGGATGTGGGAACAGATGTATATGTATGACTGGTTCACATTGTTATAAAGCAGAAACTAATAAAAAAAATAAATAAATAAACTTAAAAAAAAATGGATAACCAGTGGACCTACTATATAGCACAGGGGACTCTGCTCAATGTTATGTGGCAGCCTGGATGGGAGGGGAGTTTGGGGGAGAATGGGTACATGCATATGTATAGCCGAGTCCCTTTGCTGTGCATCTGAAACTATCACAACATTGTTAATCGGCTATACTCCAATATAAAATAAAAAGTAAAAAAAAAAAAAAAAAAATACAATTATTGTCACTATTTCCCTGGCATAGGGAGAATATTCTCAGAAAGACCTTTTTAACTATTAGGGAAATAACCACCCCATTCCTTTTTCACACTTTCAAGTGAATTAAACTAAAACTTAAATAAAGTAGGTGATCCTTCCTATGAAAAACTTTTCCCACTTCCAACTGGGGTCAACATTTTCTTGCTGTCAGACCAACCAGATATATTTATACAATATTTGTTGTTGTTGAACTTACTCCTCTTACCTTCTCATGAGTAAACTATTGACATTTGATAAACTTTTCAGCTATAGGCATTTTTCTCTACCTAGATTCTTCTGATAACAGAACTCTTGAAAAGGCCACAGGGATTACTTTTTATTAACATTTAAAGCATAAGTGTTAGAAAACATAACAGAAGGTTATATAAGTAACTTAAAATAAAATCAGAAAATATAACAGAAAGCTTACAATAGATAGAGAATAATTTCTCCACTGAGGCATCATTTGGTCTCTGACTTTAAGATGAAAGAAACAACTCTAATTTAGAGGATGCAGACAGTTAATCTAGAGCAAATATTCAAGATTTTTGTTGATGAAATTAGGCACTGTCCAATGGTTGGTATAGATTTCAGCTATGAAACAAGTATCTTCAAAAGTTAATGGGGCCCTCCCGGAAGGCCTCGGGGCACAGCGGTCCCACCCCCTGTGCCCAGAATGGAGCCCGCGTTTCCGCAGAGCTGGAACTCCTGGCTCGGGGTCTCTTCCCTCCGCCGTCACTGAACTGCCCCGGAGCCTGAGGGGAGGGCGGCCTCACTGAGGCTGCCGGCTCTGGAGGGGCCCCAGCAGCCGAAGCCGCAACAGTCCTGGGGACCACGGGCCGGATCACTCATCCTGGGTTAAGCCAGCTGCCATGTCATGAGGACACTCAAGCAGCCCTAAGGAGAGATCCATGTGGCAAGGAACTGAGGCCTGCTACCTACAACCACGTGAGACATGAAAAAATGTTCAACATCAAGAATTATTAGGGACATGCAAATTTAAACTACAAAAAGGTATCACCTCACACTAGCCTGAATTGCCATCAGAAGAAAATGTTTGCAAACAATAAATGCTGAATGGGTTTCCGAGAATGGGTACCCTCCTATGCTGTTGCTGGGATGTAAACTGGTAACAGCCACTAATCAGAACAGAATGAAGTTGCCTTTAAAAGGTAACAATTGAGCTACCATATGATCCTGCCGAACCATTAATGGGCCTATAACCCAAGAAGACCAGAATTCAGAAAGACACAGGCACCCAAACGTGCACTGCAGCGATATTTACAATAGCCAGACATGGATGCAACCAAAATGTCCATCTACAGATGAATGGACAAAGAAGAAGTGGTCCATGTACACAATGGAATATTAGCCATAGAAAAGATGAAACAATGCCATTTGCAGCACCACAGATGAGCCTAGAGATAATCATGCTACGTAAAGTAAGTCAGAAAAAGAAAGACAAATATCCGATGATATCATTTACTAGTGTTATCTAAAAATTGATACCCATGAACATATTTCCACAGAGAAAGGCCCATACAGACTTAGAAAAAGATGAAAGGAATGGAAAAATTAGGATGTTGGGGTTAACATGCATTTAATAATTCATATAAAATATATAATCAAGAAGGACCTACTGGATGCCAAGGGAGGTCTACTCAATGCTCTGTTAATGACCAACATGGGAAAGAGTCTAAACCTGATTAGATATATGTATACGTATGAATGAACCCGATTCTGTACACCTAGAACAAACACAACATTGTAATCAAATTTATTCCGATAAGAAATAAAAATTAAATTAAACAAAAAAAAGAAAAAAAAAAAGTTAATGGGAATTCCCTGGCAGTCCAGTGGTTAGGACTCCCTGCTACCACTGCAGGGGGCATGGGTTCTATCCCTGGTTGGGGAACTAAGATCCCTCATGCCATGTGGCATGGCCAAAAAAAAAAGTTAATACTATAGAACCCTAGCACAACGTACCTTTGGTTCTGCTGATTTTATCTAAGCTTTTGAAATATATAAACGTTTTTCTTTTATACATTATTAGTTTGCTGTCTTGAAAAATATAAGGAGTCCGTGAATATTAATGAAATACCCAGAAATTATAAGAAACAGTATAGTATTATTTTATCTATAAAATTCATGACACCATGATAAATATTATATAAATGTGCTGGCATGGTATAGTTACATTGACCTGGATCCTAAGTAATATATAAAAATTGTGACTATAATAATACTAGAATAGTATGGTCCTTTTCATTTTTATAATGTTTGAAATAATCTATTTTGACAATTTCCCATTGTAGTAGGTGAGGAGATTATGTCATAAATAAAGGACCAAAATTCAGAAATAAACCTTAGTAGGACAATTGGTTCTGCTAGTAAAAGTGAATGATGATGTAAAATCTCTTTTGTCCTTGCACAAAAATGGAAAGTCATCATGCATGAAATCATCTGAGATTTTCCTCCTCTTTCCTAGCTTTTGTTCAAGATAAAATTTAAAGCATTTCTAATAGGACAAAATCAAGTACCTCAAATTGTATGATGGTATTCTCATTCACATTCAGGTCACGAGTGGTAATGGAATGCTCACCAACTTCATTTGAAACAAACACCATAGCTGAATCTTCCTCGCTGTTATACAAGAAAACAACAAGGAATCCATTTAGGCAAAAGATCATTGTGACCTGTATAGAGCAGGGGTTTTATTTTTACCTTCTCAGTTAAGTACTTACGGTGCTCCTTTGGAAGAATATGGGCAATAAAGGCCAATGTTACCACCAGGGTAGAAAAACCAATTGTCTTCTCTGGGCCCAAAGTCAAAAGTATCTAGAAGCATCACAGGGTTGTTTAAATTATTTCCATCGATGATGAAGTCATCAACAATCCAGATTTCTTCTTTCTTACCTAAGGCATTTTTGGATAAAGCAAGTTTTTTCAATGGTGAAAATCAGACGGACATTTTTGCTCATTGGAAGAAAGTAAAGGACAGAAGGAACTCAGTAACAACCAGTTAAACAGATGCCTTCTAGACACAGCAGCACAAACTAGGTAACAGTGTGTTTACACTGATTAAAGTGTGAAAAAATGAAGTTTCAGTGCTATTAAATTGACATTGCATGGAGCAGCTGCACTAATTTCAGAAGGCTGGTAAGAGTCTGCTGTCCTTTCCATCACAGCGGTGCTACGGACCCTCCACCACAAGAGTGGGCTTTGAGTTATGCTTTCACGGTTTAGGGGACTCTGTAAGATACCAGAATCTGTGAGGATGGGTGGTCAGCCTGTGGATTTAGTACTGAGTTACACTAACTAGTCTATTCATGGAGTTAACTCAGGACTTTTTAGAGTCAACCCATGACTTAGAGTCATGCTTCCTTCAGGCTGAAGGATCATGGCCATTGTAACACTGGCTTGATGCACAATTTTATTTAGGTGCTAAAAACTACATGGAAGAAAATATTCTGTGTTATATAATACTTTATTTTCCCCTTAAAGCGTTTCAAAACTTGTATGTTTAGTTGAAGATATGTGGGAACATTAGAAAACTAGGAAAATCACTCCCTAGGCTGTCAGAGAATTTGACTCAGCGACTTAGGCAGAGTGTTTAAGGAAGATATTAGATGAGAAGGGTGAGCTCAGTGCTTTTGTAAAGCATTGCTTGGATTGAACTGGAAACAAGGTGATAAGACCATACCAAGCAGAAACAAGATTCCTGAAGGATGCTTTTTCACTGATTCCTACTTTTAGTAGAATTCTTACAAAATATAAAAAAGGATCTGTAAATAGGAGCCTGTAGAAACAACCTGATGATTTAAATGAAGCCACATGTGCCTCTCCCTCTCTAATCCTATCACTGTTCTAATCCTAGTAGCTTTCTTCCCTTTTCTTATTTTGGAAGCAGTTGGTGAAAACAATGAAAAACAACTGGTGAGCATTCAAACATAACATGAAGACAACTATCCTCTGGACTGTGAAACTGGTTGCATTTCTTTTTTGGACTTTTCCTCAGTGATTATACAAGATTATTTTTTCTGTTCACAGTAAATTAAAATTATTTTTTGACTTACTAGTTATAAAGGAAATATTCATGTTAAATTTTAGAGATGGAAATATATTTTTCTTATCCATTTCTGTGTTACCTCTGCAAAGAATCTGCTTAATATGATGTCTCTGTGCTTACTTAGGCCATTAAATGCATTATTTGGTAGAGTCTGGTCCTTTATAATCAGTAGTTAGTAGAATTACAGGAAGCAATAAAACATTACAAATTTGTAAAATCGTTTTCTGTAACCACCATTTGAAAATACTGTTAAATTATACATTCACGTTAGCTTATCACTGAGGCAAGTGTCTGTGATAAGAATACTTTATCTCAGGCACTATCTGCTTTTTTTTTTTTTTTTGCGGTACGCGGGTCTCTCACTGCTGTGGCCTCTGCTGTTGCGGAGCACAGGCTCCGGATGCACAGGCTCAGCGGCCATGGCTCACGGGCCCAGCCGCTCCACGGCACGTGGGATCTTCCCGGACCGGGGCACGAACCTGTGTCCCCTGCATCGGCAGGTGGACTCTCAACCACTGCGCCACCAGGGAAGCCCTGGCACTATCTGCTTTGTGTCAGTCCCTCTCACTTTGTCGTGGCTTTTGCTGTAATGTTGTTCTATCTCACTAATGAAGTGCCATACTCAGAAGAACTATGGGGACTTCCCTGGTGGTCCAGTGGTAAAGAATCCACCTTCCAATGCAGGGGACACGGGTTTGATCCCTGGTCGGGGAACTAGGTTCCCACATGCCTCAGGGCAGCTAAGCCCATGTGCCACGACTACCGAGCTCGCGTGCCTCAACTAGAGATCCCACGTGCTGCAAACTACAGAGCCCATGTGCTCTGGAACCTGCGTGCCACGACTAGAGAGAGAAAACCTGCACGCCACAACTAGAGCAATGAAAGATCCCACATACTGCAACTAAGACCCGACGCAGCCAAAAAAAAAAACCCCAAAAAACAAAAACACATACATATTAAAAAAAAGAATTATGTATTCCTAAATGAATTCAGTAAAAAATGTAGTTACAACTGATGAGTACCTAATGGTAGAGCTGGATTAAATTTTAAAAACCTTAGCTCTGTGACAGGATTTAGCTGTATTTACATCAAGAGAACTTACGAGTCAAGCCTGAAGATAATACATAGTCAAGTATGAAGATAAAGATATATAAAGCTAAATATTCCTTGAAACTCCTCAAAAGCGAAGCATGTAAAAGGTGCTGTGGACAGCGAAGCCACTCAGCTGACAAACCCTTCCTCCACACCTTAGGAGCAAGCATGCTAACGTGCAGCAGTCAGTTTTGATCATAGGAGAACATGTGCATTTTTACCATTGTTATAAGGTTGCCAGAGTCTGAATCTTGTAGCGTTGGTTTGGGCAGTGTATGATAAGGGAACATTAATGAAAAGTATGTTGGTCATTTGAGGAAAGTAAAATTCATCCATCAGGTGCCAGGTGATTCCCCCATTGGCGGAGAATTGTAATAGAATAGAGTGGGACCTCTCTGGGGTACCTAGAAAGAAGGTAACAGAGGCATGAACACATCATTATGAAAAGGGGGAAATGGTATGATCTTAGACGATTTTTTTGGCATCGATGCATAAGCTGACTTATATTCACATAGACACCTTAGAGTCCAAATGCTTCCGAGGCAACTTAAAGTGATGATGGGTTGGGATTTCTGTATAAATATATCTCAAAACACACACCAAATGTTGCATTTTCACACAATAGTATCTCCCTCTTTTTCTTAGATATGAACACATATCTTTCTGCATTTCATTTAGGAAATATTACATCAAAATTTTTTGATTCTATAGGCATCACAGTTCTACAAAGGGCCAAACATTTAAATCTCAGAATACACGGAAAATCTACTTGAGAATTTATTATATCCAAATGGCATTATTTGTCAAGAAAATCAGTTAGTTAATATGAAAGGTCAGAACGACAGAGTTGACTTTTGGGGTTCACTGTTCACATCTGTGAAAGAAAATCCCAAGTTTCCATAAGTTAAATGTTTTAAATTTAAATTTCTTACAGCTAGAAAGAAGTGGTGGAAAAAAGACTCAGGGACATGATAATAGATTTAACTACCACAGGACTGGTATGATTACTACATCTGTATGAAATTATTATAAAACAAGTAGTTATCTTACCCTTATATTAAAAGGAATATATATTATAGAACATTTGTGAACACTATGTACTCAAATTTATGTTAGCTCTCCCATATAACAAAATTTATAGGCCTCAAATCTGTTACTTCTCTGTGGAGGAGGAATTACACATGGGGAAATTTGCTTGAAGGGAAATAGTGAATTCATGCTCATAGAAATGGCTTACCTTTTGCTATAAATCGAAGTGAAAACTGGACATACATTGTATTGGTACAGTCTAGATCTCTTGAAATGAGCATCCTTAGTCCTTCCTGTAAACAAAAACACATATGTTAGGCAATCTTATTTCATTTGCAGAATTATTTTCCTTTGATTTTATACATCTGACTTACATTAGCTAAATGATACATAATGATCAAGAAGCAATACTTGGTCCAGTTTGGAAGGAAAAATTGATCATTTCCCCTTTCAATGGCTTTCATTCCCTATGCCTAAGTAACAATATTTCATTGTCTCAACTCCAAGTCACACTTTGCTGTGACTTATAGAAAGCAGTGCAAGAATGATAGCATTACACGTCTACAGGCCTTTTTAAAAAACAGCCTCCTTTGATCACAGCATGTTGTGAGGGGAATAACGAGGAAACAGACGGAAAATGTGCCAAGTGCTCCTGCTGGAAGCTGGGAGCTAATAGGTAACTTTTTCAGGGTTCCAAAGAGTCTTAGGAACTTACTCATTTGCGTGCTGTGACGGCCCTGGGAAGCTCTCATTCAGGCTGACACAACACCCTCCAGTTGGTCAAGTTAAATAAGGCATAACTAAGCAAGTCCCCAAGCCCGGGCTGGAACCATTCATGCAGAGAAGCCAAGGAAGGCGGAAAGTGATCATCTTGGCTTTAGTAATTTTTTCTGCTAATTAACTATTTCTGGTTGCCTGGGATTGACAGCTCCATAGCTTGTTTTCTCCATGTGTACACAGGGTTGCGGTGACAGCCAGTAAAACAGAACTTCACTATGCAGATGTCCTAGGTACAAACAGGCCTTTCAGTTTCTCAGGTCTGACTCTGAATCAAGTGGCTCTTTGGTGGTGTGGGGCTGTGTGATACTGAGTGGACACTGTCTATCGATTTCTTAATTATCAACTAACAAATACCGAATGGAATCTTAGGTAGAGAAAGCAAATTCTTCCTCTTCTTCTTAACATTTATTATAGAGTACATTCTTCAATAGCTGAAAAATTTTAAATAGGACTAATTTTGTAATAGTAACCATATATGGAGTGCCTACAACAGGCTGGGTTCTAAAAGAACCACTTTACTCCTTTAAAAAGCACCTATCACTCCTAAGGGAAATATATTATTATCTTCCTGCTGCAGATAAGGAAACAAAATCTGAGAGGGACAGTAACTTGCTCAAGATTGCAAAAGTGATGACAGCAGGATTTGAACCTAGATATGTCAGATTCTGAAACTTATCCTCCACCCTTTAAGATATCATTATTTTGTTTATTAAATTATGTTTTGGTTTGGGGAGAGATATCCAGCTAATGTTAAATTTAGAATTTGAGAGTTATTTGATATGATAATAAAAAAGCAACTGCATTTATACCCATCCTTGAACTTCACAAAGCATAGATTCAAGCTTCCTGGATTAAAGGCTGCTGTGTAAAAGCCTTATATTTCCAGTCTTATTTTTCTTTTATCATAATAACTCACTGCCCTGCTCAGTCCCTGATGCTTGATCACTGCATGTCTTTATGTCCTTACCCTCTGCCTCATACACTTACAAACATAAGACCTTGGATGTTTTAACAGCTTGGTGCCACGTAGAGGTTAAGCTTATGGGGAAAGGTCACTTCTTCATCTTATCAATACAGTGAAAAAGCTTTGAGGTGGGTAGTTAATAGATCCAGTTCATAAATATCGCTTGACAATGTCAAGATAAAGGAATATGATTACCCTTCCCCCTTGATTATGGAATGTGAGTATAAAATTGTTCCCATGGGTCAATATAAGTCAGCCATAAAAGAACCCATTTTATAGTGTATCTTGTAGGAGCAATTTTTTAAAAATTTATTTATTGAATTTATTTTTGGCTGCATCGGGTCTTAGTTGCGGCACACGGGGTCTTTGTTGAGGCAGGTGGGATCTTTCATTGTGGTGCGCTGGCTTCTCTCTATTTGTGGTGTGCGGGTTTTCTCTTCTCTAGTTGTGGTGCGCAGGCTCCAGGGTATGTGGGCTCTGTAGTTGTGGTGCGTGGGTTCTAGTTGAGGTGCGCGAGCTCAGTAGCTGTGGCCTGTGGGCTTAGTTGCCCTGCAGCATGTGGGATCTTAGTTCGCCGACCAGGGATCGAACCTGTGTCTCCTGCATTATAAGGCAGATTCTTTACCACTGGACCAAGGGAAGTCCCTTGTAGGAGCAATTTTGTTGAAAGTTGGCATGATCTGTAATTATGAAAGTATCTTTCTTTCATATTTTAAATTTTGTTTATAGTTAAGCACTTGATATTGATAATTGCCCAGTGGAACTGCCATGCCCAGCTTCTGCATATATTCTAGTTCATACAGATGTTCCTTTTCTCATCCTCTTCCAGATTCAGTAATCCATTGTGCTAAATGTGAAGCTATTTTAATAGTGGATAGCACTCCTGAATCTATAAACATTAAAAAGAGCCTATCATTTCCTTTTTCACAAAAGAATGCCTTTCTAGGTCAAACTACAACCTACTGAATGGCACACGCTGAGCCCTCTCTGCATCTTGCAGAGCTGATAGATAATATGTCCAGCACATATAATGCTTGGCTGCCCTTGCATTTGGATGGCTAAAGGGAACATATAAAAGACTATATGTCTTCCTTGTTTATAGGATCTAGAGACCAGTTTAATTCTACTGCTTAAAATTTTATCACGTAAAGATATTTGAATCACAGGACTTTATCTTTTTTGGTCTTGTCAACTGCTTCAAATAGATAGTGGTAAAGAGAGCTAAAGCCTCAGACAAGACTTAAAAACATACACACAAAAAACCAGCAGTTTCCACCCCGAAATGTCCTGCCTCAATTTTTTTGGCCCCTTATAGCACCCAGGGACTTATAAATCTCTCTGACCTTTAAAGTGTTTTTTCTATCTCATCCAAAACTTGAGAAGAATTCTGGATTCAAACAAGGATGATAGCCAGCATCTATTAGATACAATTGAAAAAGTTCCAGGGTGTCTAATTTTCTAACTGTTAGGTGTTAATTATTAAGGATGTACAGAAACCCATGCAGGTTTTTGTTAAAGATTTCATTTGCACACCTAGATTAGCCGATTTCCCCAGCCGAGTGAGACAGGATGTAGCATGTATTCACATATGAAGATGTGCCGGCTCAGCACTGTTTCACACAATCGCTCAACAACCCTCTAACCAACATCTAGGTTGAAATACAAAAAATACACTAATGATGTTTGAGGATGTTATTTAACTTGGCTTAAATGTTTGGTTTTCTTAAAGTCACCAAATGGTTGTACTGGTAGGAGGAAAAGAAAGAAAGTGAAAGGAAAAAGCAAAGACCTTCCGTAAAATCAATTAAAAAATATTCTAAGTTAGATACTTAATTACACATAAAATGCTACATTCTAGAAGTCAAGATTCTAGAAGCAGTATATATATAATTTTTACATGTATAATTCCAGCAGAGAGTAAAGAAGGTCTGATTACCAAAGCAAAGGAAAAATTTTATGCCTAAGTGATCATAAAAAGTGACGGCAATGAATATAAGAGGAAACATTTGTTGTTGTTGTTGTTGACACGAACATATTCATGTTCCTTATGGAACCTTTTTTACTGAAATATAAATTACATAAAGGAAAGTATCAAATCATGATGGAATTATCACAAAGGAACACAGCTATGTAGTTTCTATACAACTCAGGAAACAGAACATTACCAGCAGTCCAGATGGCCCCTAATCCTCTCTTCCAATTTATACCTCATTTTCTTCTGCCCAAACCACCACTATCCTGACTTCTAAAACCATGATATGTCCTAGAAGACAATAACTATATATAAAATAATACATCATCTGGACAGTAATGCATATGTGTGGAGCAGAGAGTGAAGTAGGGAATTCAGTGGTAGTGAAGAAGAATCTTATCTGACCCCTTTAAAAATGAGCGATGTTCCAGATTTGATGGTTTCACCGTTCAGATTCCCCCTCTCTGCACCATATACTTCAGGCCAAAGGTCGGGATGTAAGTTCCCGTTGAAATCATCTTTAAGAATCGAGGGCAGAGGAACGACAGGAACACAGTAGGTTCCACCAAATCCCCGGTCACACCTAAGAAAAAAATGAGTGGAGAAAAGGCATTATTTGTCGTGAGATCAAGAAGCCATCTTTATCTCTGCATTACAAAGGAAGAAACTGTCAGTTTTATTAACTTACACACAGCGTCCAGCATCACAAATCCCTCGTCCTGAGCACATCCAAGGGCACCCCGAGGCCAGCACAACGTTATCAATAGCCCAGGAGTCAGCCCCCATGGTGTAGTTGGCTTGGATCCATCTGAACCGGGTCCTGGGAGAGCTAAACAAAAACAAACAAACAAAAGGAAATGACCAAAAAAAAAAACAAAACAAAATAAACCACACTTGGTTTGAATGGTAACCTTCAAAGCACAAAAACATTTATTTTAATTCTTTCCCTTTAAAGTGCCCTCTCTGGGTTCCAGGTCCCTCTTTATTTGAGACACTTTGTTTTCATACCAAGTAATGGATGTTGTTTACTCTTGACCCACAAACAGGAGAGTAGAAAACATACTTTAAAAATATTTCACCATTTCTTTCACACAAGAGCCTCTGAACACATGTGAGATGGGAGAGTTACTTTGAACTATCAATTTATTCTGTGTTTGAACTACATGCAGAACCTTAGTTTTTGCTTTCAGGCTTTTACTACTTTTCAGTACTGGGAAAGAGACTGAGGAGGATAAACATGAGTATAAGTTGGAATCTTACAAAGGTCTTGCCATGAGGTCTCTGTTCTACTGTTCCCTAAATGGTTTCTGAGGTAGGAAATGGAAGCCCTATCCAACTTCTGCCTCTATTTTGGTTCCTGAGGGTCTGGCTCCCTTAAAGGTGAGGGCTAGAATGATGTGATGTACTCCCATGTTTTTTATATATTTGCAATCTGTTATTTGGAATATACCGTCAGAAGACCACTTTATCCAGAAATATGTGCAGCCTTACCAAACAGCAGTCTCTCAGTTAGGAACAGATTGCACAGTAGAAATCTGTTAGTTATTTGGAAAGTAGAACACAGTTGACTTGAAGTGGAATTTCAACAGTAAAATCTCAAGTGCTATAGTTTCCCCTACACAAGTTCTCCTTCAGTGCAACACAGCTGCCAGCATGGTGGCTCTGAAACAGAAATCTAGTCACATCAACACTCAGCTTAACACCCTTGAAATGGTTCCCCAACACATGCAATGTCAAGGCCAAACTGCTAATAAATACACGGCCCCTTCATCGTCTGCCCTCTTCCCTTGCCTCATCTTCCCCTATTGCCTCACAATTATATTCTGATAGCATGGAATCCTTGCATTTCCCCATAAACTCATGTTTCTTCTGGCCTCTGGGATTCTATTTCGGTTTACAACAGCACATATCCCCCTGCCCCGCAACGAGCCCTTTTCACTCAGACAAGCTCTACTCACTCATTTAGACTCAGCTCAGGCATCAGCTCCTCCAGAAATCTCCCTCCAATCTCCCCAAACTGAGTTAGGTAGTATCTCCCTGTGTTTCAATAATATCATTGGGTTTTGCTTCTGTTATCATTTTATAACGTAACTGTTTAGATACCTGTTACCCTAAATAATATATTTGGATCCTGGCATCAACTTATTCATTTTGTGTCGGAGATCTAAAACATAATAGATATTCAATAAATGTTTGTTGAATAAAAATAAAGTGAATAAATGAGCTACAAGTTAGCACTCTTTAAAGCTCTGGGGTCCACAGGAAACTATTTTGGGTTATATACTAAAACGCTTTGATTTCCTGTATTTTTTTTTTCTGTCACTTGTTTGTGCCTCTCTGAATCCAAATTGAACCAGGAAAATGGAAACCACTGTAAATATTTAACACAGAGGGAATTTAACACAAGGAATTGGATGCACAGTTCATGGCAGAGCATGGGGGCAGTGAGGAAACCAGAGTTTAACAAAGTCAGGAAGCACTACAAGTCCAAAGATGGAGGGACACAAGAGGAGATGAGGTTAGTGCACAGGGGCCAGTGTCACATGGAAGGACGTCTCGGGGGAGCTGGAGCTGCTGAAGTTGGCCAAGATGCACTTGAGATAGAAAGGGAGGGGAAGGAACACCCTGGTTTAACTTTATTTCCACCCTCCAATTTCTTGCCAGTATCTGCTACTCTCTCAATCTATCAGGAAGCCAGCAAACACATGCAGCTGGCAAATGCAGCTTACAGAGGCCAATCTGCCTACAATTCAGAGCAGAGCAGTGGGAGGGAGATACAGGGATGTGCGGGGAGCAGCCCCAGGATGGTACAATCTCTACCACCCACCATAGTACACACTGGTTCCTAGAAAGATCCCCAAACTATGCAAATGCCTAAACCACAAAAGTGGGAGCCTGCTGTAAGCCCTAATATAACACCTGAATGCGATCTGAAATACTGTGGAGGGGAAGAAAGATGTAAACGGATACGAGCATCCCAAAAGAACGAACCTTTTACTCTTATTCCGGTACTGAGATTAAAAAAAACCCCAAACAACTAAGGATACTCTTCCACATGTGATGATTTCACAAACTGCTTCATGTGGATAAGTATCAGTCTGGTTATTGGGTAGATATTTGTTTTTACAACAGTTTAAAAACTGAATCTGGTGGGCAGCCTTCACGTTGCTGAAGAACAGAAAAGTTCAGCCTTGGCAAACTCTCGGAACTCTTAACCACATTTAAAAATTGTTACCCAAGCACCTTGAACTTTTCTTCCCCCCCCCCCCCGCCGGTATACTCCATGCATGATTAGCATGAAAGAGGAATAGAATTGCCAAGCGGCATCATATTTCCCAATTAGGTGACAGAAAACTGAAGTTCTGACATGTAGCCAAATGACAATTCTCACATGGTGGAGAGTGGAAGGTAGACAGTGATCCGCTTCCAATTCTGGAATCTCTCGGAGGTGTAAATGGAACTTTCTGTGTAATGCAGACAGCCAATGGTTGGAGGAACACACTCTTCGGTGACAAGATGCCAGTCCCTGCCATTGTTCAGAGAATACTGGAGCTGTACACCGTGGGAGTCACTAAAGGGCTTGCTACAGCCCATGCTCATTTCAAACTGCAAGAAAGTTGATGCTGACACATGAAAGTCCCAGGTCTCAGCGTAACGAGGTTTTCCTACAAAAAAGGAAAAGTTTAATGGCAGCACATAATCGTGCTCTTATTTGGTGTTTCTGCTCATCATGCTTTCAGTGGCAAACAAAAATCATGTCTTATCTATAGTGTCTCACATGTGCTTTGGCTTTTCATCTCATGTTGACTATTTTTATCTAGTTAGCATAGACTCAGAAATATGGAAGGCTGCTAACTTGAAAAGCTTTACCACCTTGAGACAGGCTAATAGAGAGTCTGCAAATTGTAATTCTGCAAATTATGAGACATGGGAATGTTTTCAGATAGGTACTTTTGCCCCACTTTTAAGAAACCTTAGTCATATTATGCATGCCATGAAAGACAGTTCCTGCAAAAACTGTTATTGGGCTCAACAAGTTACATTAAAGGACGACACCGGTCTTTACTTCCAAGATCCCCCCCTCAGTACAGGCAGTTATGTACACAGTTTTGCATTAGAGAATCTGCTCTTGGGTTTTAGGTAATTTAATCCTCCAGTTAATTAAATATTCTCCCTTTATCTGGTGAAAATGTATACCTATGTTTTCAGTGAATATCAGAGCAGTATCCATAGAGAGACAGTCCGTATTGACTTGACCTCCTTGGATTCGATACCAGTTGGCTTGCAAATCCAAAGAGCCATCAAATTTGTCTTGAAACCCAGCTTGAGAGCTGTCATTCATTCCTATAAGGACATCATCCAAGGCCCACTGGGCTGAATGCTTCCCTGAAATCAGATGAATAAAGGCAGTTAGGGAAGGTTCATTATATAGCAATATGAATATCTTTATGACTGTGGTTTTCAATCAAATTATCTAGAAATTGACAGCAAGTTAAGAAACACACGGTACAATGTGGCTTTAACTGGATGATCTAAATGCTACCGGGAAACTTGGGGTGAGCAGTAACTTGCCATGTTGGGGTTGCCACCATCGAAAAGCTGTGGCAGGCGTCTTTGCCTCTCGTGGAAGGTCGATGGAAATGATCTGTGGTTCCAGAAATGACATGAAGTCCAGCTCTCGAAGCAAATGCCAGAGTATCCCATTGTCATTTGAATATTGAACAACAAGGCCTGAGTTAAAAGACATAAATCCAGTTACTTAGACAGCTCTCCTAGAGGCAAAAAAGGCAAGGAACAGTATTATTTGAAATGGCAAGACTGCAGGAGAAACTTCAGATTGCATCTCGTAGGATGAGGGCACATTCATCTAACTTCCAAGCAATGAATTAGTAGACCTGAAGGCTCATCAATTTCTTGACAGTTTCTATGCACTGACTCCTAGGAAGTGGACGGGGAAAACACATAAGCTCTTTTAAAGACCACTCAGTTTTGTATGAGTGAAGAGTAGGTTGGTAAGGGGGACATAAAAATCCACTCCAGATTACATATTTGAATTTTAGATTCTGTCCTGAACTTTACAAAGTCTCATATCATTATTATATACTCAGAAAAAATATCTCAATCTCCCAGTACAAAATCAAGAAGTGCTCTTTGCCACCAATGTACCAGATGGGAAGCACAGCCCAATCTGAAATTCTATTAAAGCAGAATAGAATTTTTACTGGCACTTCACCCTTTGTCAGACCTTGGTCACTGAAGACTGAATAAAGACAAATTATTAAATAGCAAAGCAGAGGAACTCACTCCCATCCGATGGTTCTACCTTCCTTTCTCTACCTTTCTACCTTTCTAGTTCTACCTTTCTTTCTCTGTGTCACCTTTCCCCTTCACTTATCCCTTCTACCCCGCCTCCCTCTGCCTGTCACCAGGTGTGATTTAGGGAAATGCACATTAAAGTTTAAGATACTTCGTGTGCTATTCCTGCTACCTATCCCAGAAAAAGTTTTCTTTTAAAAGAGGACACAGGGAAAGGGTAATGTTGAATGCAAAGGAAAAAACTGCTAATGATGAAATGGCAGGAATCAACAGGATATATATATGATCATTAGCAATTAATAAAAAAGTATATTTTACTTGATAGGGGGCCAGAGGGCTTTCTTGGCATCTATCTAATTGCTATTCTATTCCTAAGACCGGCACTGCATATTCATAATTATGACTGGGGATATTGAAGTGCTTTCTGAGTATTCACAGAAAGTATGTTCAATAAAGTTGTATTGGTTATATTAATTTTATTATGTCCTAACCTTTTTGTAATTGTAAGAATTCATGGTTCTTGCAATAACTTTTTAGTTTCCTCATTATTGACTACCCAGAACATCTCAATCCCTCTGTCACGTAGCATAGCAAAGAGTTTACTAAAATTAAGTTTCAAGAAATATTATGATAAAATATAGAACTAAAAGAAAGCCTTTTAAGGTTAATTGATATTACATGGAATTATTGTCGCCACATCTGACAAGGGGTGATGCCAGAAATAATAATGACTAACATGCAAAAAAATTGGAAATCTCAGGAGAATTAATCCTACCATATTTAAAATAGAAGAAATCATCGTGTTTGATGAGAGGATAAAAACAGCTCAAAGAATAGGAACTCTCTGGGGAGGCAGTATGCTGTGTATGCGTGCAGACATGCGCACTTGGAGCTTCAGTGGGTGGAGGTGAGACCCATGTGTTGGAGAAGGGAGAGAACCACACCAAAGTTCATGAAGAAGACTGAAGCTAGGCTCTTTCTCATTTTTATTCTAGTCAAGGTGAGGAGCATCTGAGAAAACTCCAGTCTCCAACCCTCGATGTTTTCTCAAAATATAGTTTTTCTTGTGGATATTAATTTGTTTGATAGGGTTTATATTTAATAACATAGGAGAGAGAGAGAGGGAGAGAAAATGAATAATTTAGATAGTTATCTGGGTGACCTATTCAGAAAGCAGATACAGTACCAGAAATGAAGCATCACAAGACTAAAATCTCACTGGTGGTCCTTTAGCACCTTCTACTCAAAGTATGGTCCAAGGACCAGTGCCTGCATCACCTGGGAAGTGGCTCTACCTGTGGTGTTTCTACATGTCCACAAATTCTTTGACACTCCTCCCATCAAAAAGTGAAGCTTAATTCTCCTCTTTTTGAGTGTGGCTGGACTCAGTAACTTGCTTCTAATAGAATATCGTAGAAGCGACAATGTGTGGCTTCTGAGAGTAGGCCATAAAAGGCGCTTGCACTTCCTTCCCTGCTCTCTCATGGTTGTCTTGCTCTGAAGAAAGTCAGCTGACAGGTAGTAAGGACACTCAAGCAGCCTATGGCTGGGTCCACTGAAAGAAACTGAGGCCTCTTGTCAATAGCCATGTAAGTGAGCATCTTGGAAAGAGATCCTCCAGCCCTGGCTGAGTCTTCAGATGACTGCACCGTCTTGGCTTTTATCTTGTATGCAGTCTCATGAGAGGTCTGGAGCCAGATCCACCCAGCAAAGCTGCTCTTGAATTCCTGACTCACAGAAACTAGAAGATAACAGATGTTGCTTTAGGCCACTCAGTTTTGGAATAATTTGTTACGCAGCATACCACCCAAGTCCTACTGAATCAGAATCTGCATTTGAAAGCCTCCTAAAGGATTCAGATGTACACAAGAATATGAGAAACACAGCTCAAGAGGTCCATACTCCATTTGGTTTCTGCTTGCTGCCTTTCTCCTCATTAACTTTTTCAGGAGTGCCACTTATACCTTCAGGCAGCCACAAGATCTACAGAGATGAGGGCCCCAATTCTGCAGGACAATTAAGTGCCTGGCAGATAAGTATGAAAGAATGGAGAAATGCAAGACAGGGAAACAGCAATATCCATATTTTATATCAATCACTGAGCCTCTTTAGCTGTGTCATCTAAACACTGTCCATCTGAATAAACCAATCCATTTTAGCTCATCTACTGAGTGTTTAAGGAACATAAAACATTTCCCCTTTTAAATTACAATTCCATCTACAATCTTCCCAGTCTTATTGAAAATAGCCTAATTTTGATTTTAATTCCAAATATGTAAATTGAGGCTTCAGCTTGAGTATGTAAAAAATTGTTACTTTCATCACTAGAAGAGATTTGTTCAAGGATTTAGGCAGATTTACATTTTAACAACCAGTTTTCAATAAAAGACTGAGAAATGCCTGTGGGATGTAAATTACACAGGCAGCAGTGAGTTCAAGAAAATGGCTCAGAGTCGTTGAGAAAAAGTTGTGTTCTTAAAGGACTCCTAAGGGAATAAGCCCAACAGGGCAGACAAGAGCATCTGTAATCAGAGGTTAAGTATAAAGCAGAGCTTCAGGTCAGTAAGTGGCTGCTTCCCACTGTACTCTGGCCAGAGTTGGTCTTTTTTTCTCATATACAAAGAGGGGTACAGATTTGTCATGTTCAGAAGAGTCATGCACATATGCACATGCACACAGTTGCTACCCTGGGCCAACCACAGACTATTTCTACATAATAATTTTATTACAAGGGTTAAGGACAACATTAAATGCTCTGCCTCTCCAATCAGTAAGCAATGTCTTGGGACAGGACCCCATCTACCTCTGCATCCCTCAAAGCTCCTGTCTCTGTGTGGGCGGAGAACGTGCCCTAGAAATACTCCTTTGCTTTGAACTACATATTGTTTCTGCAGGGTGATCCTGTAAAAACTTAAATCAGGTTACGTCGCTACCTGACCTAAAAGCCTCCAATTGGTTTCCCCGACAGTGGATTTCCGACCCCACCTCCCTACCACGGCCAGCAAGGTCCTGCCTGACTGGGCCCCTGCCCCTCACCCCCAAGCACTCCTCGAGCTTCACGTGCCCCAGGCCACCTGGCTTTCTTTCTGTTCCTCCAATACCACAACTCTTTTTCACCTCGTGGCCTTTGCTGTTTCTTCTGACTGGAAAACTTCCCCCTGAGTGCCTCCTGTGCTGGCTCCTTTTCACCCTTTAGATTTCAATTGAAATGTCACTTCCTCAGTGAGGCCCCTCCCAGACCATTCTATCGAAATCTGCATCTCCTCCTGCATAAGTTTACTTTCCATCTCATCAGCTTATTTATTTCTGTCTAGCTCATCAATCTAACATCTTGCTTATTTCTTTTCTTTACTGTTGATTTTCTGACTCCTCTGACTAGAATGTAAGTTCCCTTAAGGGCAGGGCTTCTCTCTGCTATGCTCATTATTGCCCCACTAGTTCTTCCCATTCTGGCATGTGGTAGTCTGCATTTCTTGTCCCCTTTACCACACACTCTCTTTCCTTCTGCCACATGGCTGGCAACATCCAGAAGCTCCCCAGCAGCTGTTTCATGATCCTGGGTGCTGGAATGAGGACCTCAGATGACCCATGAGGAAGATGCAGCACAAAGGAGAAATCCTTTTTGTTTTAACCCACAGAGGTTGAGAGGGTTGTTATTGCAGCATAACCTAGCTCATCATGACTGATGCATCCGTCTTTCAGTGACACTGTATCGGTGCCCCCTAGAACTGTGTCTAGCTTAGAGCAGATTCTTAATAAATGTTTTTCAAGAGATTAGGAAATGCAACATAGTCTATATAAGTTTCTAGACTGCTGCTTCAGTAAACAGATTATCTGGATAATTCCTAGACTAAAGTACTGAGATACTTAGAAAAAGTCATGGAAGCTTTCAGTTACTGATGATATGGCCAAGGACATTTAGAATTGATGAACAGAGCTATTGGTAGCTCTATTGACTAACAGGTACTATAGTGTTTAAGCCAATATGTTTTACATAGTCATGCCTGAGAGAATAACAAATTTAGAAGCTGCAAAATTCTTCACATGCTATTCACGAGATCAATGTTTGGAGGAAGACCTATCTGAGAAGCTCATGGATTTTGTACCAGGAACCAACTCATATGCGGGGTCCCTTAAGGAATCCCGTCATATCTGTAGAGCAACTGAAGGCCACCTATGTATGTTTCAAGCCTTATGAATTTCTTTCAGCACTGAATCACGGAGGCGGAAGATGGTATGGATGCCTAGAGAGAGTAGAGTTCTGGGCAAGGAGAGAGGCAGTGTGCATGATGGTTAAGGCATAGGCTCTAGAGCCAGCATGAGTGGTTTGACTCCCTGCTCACCTACATACTGACTGAATGATCTTGGGTAAGTTACTTGACCTCTCTGTGCCTCAGCTTCTACATGTGTAAAATAGGACAGATAATAGTACCTATGGCAAAGAGGTACGGTGAGGATTAAATGCATTAACAGATAGAACACTTGGTACAGTGCCTTGCATATAGTAGGTACCCAGTAAAAGTTCATGTTTATTATTACAAGAACTGCTCCTTCCACCAAAGGATTCCAGTACCCTCAGGATGCTTACGGGCGGGAAGCAGAGTATGATCTGCATTCAGGAATACCCTATGCAAACAAGTTCCTAGACCTACACCGTGCTGAATGTCAAAGTCTCTGCAATTTTGTTTCCTCCCGTGTAAAGTTATAAAGGAACAGGTTTCCCTGTTTACAGGCTTAAGGATCTGGATGAGGAATCTTAGAGACCAAGGCTCTATGTAGTTACCCACTCATTGATGGAGAAGAGAAGAGAAGGAATGATTTAAGGTAGTGTATCAGTTTACAAAATCCCGGCCAAACTTTGGGAGGAGAAAGAACTAATTTGCTAGTAGTAACTGTAATTTCTATGGAAATATAGCAGCTTACCTTCATTTCTAGCTCTTGGTTTGATGCAGGTAATCCCTGAAGTTTTGCTTCCAATTTGTATATAAAACTGAACGAGTCTGGGGGAAAAAATCCCAAAACACTTCAGTTTACTTACAAATAGATGAGCTCAGAAGATTTAGCCCTTTGTATTTTGACACATTAAAAAGTAAAACTCCTATAATTCTTAGGTACTACTTTTAAATTCGAAGGGCATATGACAAACAGAAACTACAAAGATTATATAGTAAGTTAATTCTGTAACCATTTGAAAACGTTAATTAACATGACCGTTAATTTTATTCTGGAATAATTACTGAAACAAAAGGAAACAGTTTAATTCCACTTCATTGTGACAGTCTGATATGATTTAGTGAAATCACTGAAATGGGAATTCCTTTAAATTGAGATGATACTATCCTTGGAAACTCAGGAGGAAAAATCTAACATTAAAAAGTTGAATGCTGGGACCTCCCGGTGGCGCAGTGGTTAAGAATCTGCCTGCCAATGCAGGGTACACGGGTTCAATCCCTGGTCCAGGAAGATCCCACATGCTGCGGAGCAACTAAGCCCGTGTGCCACAACTACTGAGCCTATGCTCTATAGCCCGCGAGCCACAAGTACTGAGCCTGTGTGCCACAACTACTGAAGCCCGCGCGACCTAGAGCCCGGGTGCCGCAAATACTGAGCCCACGCGCCGCAACTACTGAAGCCCGCGTGCTCTAGGGCCCATGTGCCACAGCTACTGAGCCTGCGTGCTGCTACTACTGAAGCCCGTGTGCATAGAGCCCGTGTTCCGCAACAAGAGAAGCCACCACAGTGAGAAGCCCGCGCACCGCAACGAAGAGTAGCCCCTGCTCGCCACAACTAGAGAAAGCCCGCACGTAGCAACGAAGACCCAATGTAGCCAACAATAACAAAAAAAATTGTTAAAAAAAAAAAAGTTGAATGCTGTATTTGTTTAGGGCCAGATAGTTACCTGTATTACTGATTTAGACTCAGATGGTTTAATTTTTCACAACTGACACTCAGTGTGATGTAAACCATGCCTCAGTCCACAGTAAACCAACCTACATGGCAGGCACACCTCTGTGAGAAGGACTCAGAAGGAAGGGAAAGAGATTGGAGGCAGAAAAACTATGACACAGAACCCCGGATTTTAGTGAGAAGAAGGTCTAAAAGTTTCAAACATTTATTTAGTTTCCTTTCTTCCAATTCTAAAATAGTTTGATTAAAAATAAAAACACACAGTTTTATTTTAGGTGTGCTACTATTTCATTTGCCCTTAAAACTAAGCAGTTATTTATTTTACCAGTAGGTGTCAGTGTAGGTATTTTAAATTTCTGGAACAGTTTTTCAATAAGTGAATACAAATAAACTTAGATAAATGGGGGTCATGACATTTTTGGACACAGAATTTAAAGTTGAAAAAAATTCTTTGTTTCTCCTGGAATATATTAAAATTAACACCAAATAGTCTTCATAATAACACAGAACTTTAGAAAACCAAGCTGACATACATTAGACACACAGGCCTTGGTGATGACTGTATGCTGATTAATGAATTGGAGTATAAGTTTTGCAGAAACTGCCTATTTTATTATAAAGTTATGCTTTATTTTTATATATCAGAATCTATATAGAGAAACATTACTATGTAAACCCTCAATAACAGAACAGAGTGTTGTAGGTTAGAACACGTGGCACGGTAAGTACTATGTTCATGGAGAAGTATACCAATTCACTATTCACCTGATATTCCTGGTGTCCAGAGGGATGGTCCTTGCTTCTCTTTTTCCGGGGCCACTGAAGTACAGAGACTTGCCATCGTTAAGTGTTCCACAGCCTGTTCCAATGTGGCCTCCGGTTATCTTGTACCACAACGGGCTGAGCTTCCCCTCAAATCTGTCGAACATCTCACTGTGGTTAGGGACAACAGACACACAGGTTCCTTGTGTGGCTTCCGAGAAAAGAAATACACAGGAGAGAGGTTTTGTTAAAATCCTGAGACATTGGAAGGTACATTCAGTGCATGGGCAAAAGAAGCATTGCCACAGGTGTTAGGGGAAAGAAACCACATCAAAATGTGAATCTCCCAATCATCTGCCTGAAATACAGCCATCACTTCTAACATCAAAAACACTATTCTGCTCCTATAATTTTAAATTTTTAAACAGAGAGACATGAGGAACCACACATTTCCATGATTCTTGTTACTCAGAGGATCTGTGTAAACTGAGAAATAGATTTTGTCCACCACAAAATGGGTTCATTTGTTCTTTGTATTAGTGGATCAATAAGGGGGGTTAATCCCAGATTTACAAGAAACACCCTGAAACCACGAGTGACAGCACTCTCTGCAGAAGGCCTGCACCAACATCTGTTTGTCTTTGGTCATGCACCAGATGAAGAGCAGAGCGCCGAAAGGCTGGGAAGGATCCTTTGAAGTTCCCTCCAGGAAAAACTCTCTAAAAAGATTGCGGAGCTTATAATATTGTCTCCGATTTTACTCTTTAATCTCAGCTTCCTTTTCAGTTTGCTTGTAGCAACATCCAAGGGTGACTGTGGTCAGAAAATACTTCTCGTGTAAAGTGCTCTTTTGGCAGTCTTGGGTTTATCATTTCATAAGTTGATTTTTACTTTAAATGTATACAATTACAGTTTGTATCAAAGCAATGTAAAGAGCACAGGCAGCCAAGTGGTGAAGAGCTCCGCTGCCAGGGTTGGCAGCCTAGCTCCAGCAACTCCTAGCTTTGTGACCTTGGGAGAGTTACTATACCTCTCTGTGTCTCAGTTTCCTCAAGCGTAAACAGGGACAATAACAGTACTACACTATAGGGTTATTTATTGCTACAATTAAATGAGGTGAAATAAAAACACCTACTACAGTGCCTGGGATGAAGTACGGACTCAAGCGACATTAATTAGTTTTACTATTACTAATAAATAAATATACTTTAGGAATGAAATTTGTGTTGTCATGTGTTTCCTTCTTAGGCAGTTCAAAACTACAAAACATCTCTGCACCTCATTTGCCTGGGTTACAAATTCTTACAATTAGGACTTAAAGAAGAATAAACTCAGAATCTATCTCCTTGGAAGAAGTAACATGAAATATAGTAACTAGAGACGAATATTTTACAAACAAATCATCAGACATGTCTGCAGCCTTACCAGTGTACCCCAGGTCACAGAAACACACCCCCGAAACGCAGTCCCCATGGCCACTGCAGTAACTGGGACAAGGCTCTGATATGTACACGCCATCCAAACCAAAGGGAGGCACATTCTTCTGTGAGCTGCTCTCCTGGATCCATCGGAATCTGGTCTTACTGTTGGGAAAAACAGCACAGCTGTTTCTTGTACCAGTATCTCATACCAAAGCACTGAAATACAGAACATTTCAGAAAGACTCAAGAGAGATTTAATATTTCTTTGGAAGTCACATTCACTTGATTGGTCACTTAACCTTCATAAGGTGTCTCTCTCAGATCTTTCTCAAAACTTCTTGATTTTTTCTTCAGCATAAATGTTTCAATATCAGGAAGATCAGATAAAGAAGATTCTGATGGCCAGAAACATAGGTTTTTGCTTGTACGTTTTAAGAAGCTATTTGGTAATCTTTGAAACCATCAAACAGAATGTTCTTTGTTAGGACAAATAAGAGGACTCTGGCTATTTGCCATTCTCAAGATTCTGGGAGGAAAGAGTCAAGTTCGTACTGACAGCTCTATTCCCACCTGTTGCCTTCCTTGCCCTCTTCTTCTTACCTTCAAATCTCCAAGATGCTCATTCTATAAACTCTTAGCAACCAGCTGGGCTGCCAATGGACACTGGTAACTGCCAACAAACAAAAGAGGGACCTGGTCCCAGTGCTTCAAAACCCTGGAACACCAGTGGCCTGGGCTACTGCCCAGTCCTATTTTCCCCACAACAGTTGTGAGGTTGCCAGACTAAAACTTGTCCCAGTTGCTTTCTAATCTTGCCAATCCCTTCAACACATCTCTTTTCTTTTCAAATATATGGAAATCCACACACATCTATAATTTCATACCAAGAAAACACCTCTTCCTTCTCAGTTCCATTAACACTAAAGAGGGAAGATGGATTAGGTTATCTGGATACCAGTTAATTTTGCTGCCAATATTTATAGACTTTTGAGTGAATTCAGTCTCTTAGTAGAATAAAGAATAAAGAATCTTAAAGATTAATGAAGATTGTCAAAGGTAACTGTAGACAAAGGTTCCTTTTCCCCTCTATTATTGTGAAAATAATACAGCAGTATCAGAATGCATTTCTTTCTGGCTCTCCAAATAGCTTTGGTAATTTGGCAACACTGAATCATATCCCTGGCTTTTTTTCATTACTTTAAGTTACCTACTTTTAGCAAATTTGCGAATGTAACCAACAACGTTGTTTACCAGGTTTAACTTAATGCAAGTCTTAACACATTCTTCATTGTGTCAAGAGGAAGGTGAACACATCTTTTATTTACTTTGGAAATAATTCAAAATATGTTGGTCTTATTATTATTATTATTTTTTGTGGTACGCGGGCCTCTCACTGTTGTGGCCTCTCCCGTTGCGGAGCACAGGCTCAGCGGCCATGGCTCACGGGCCCAGCTGCTCCGCGGCATGTGGGATCTTCCCGGACCGGGGCACGAACCCGTGTCCCCTGCATCGGCAGGCGGACTCTCAACCACTGCGCCACCAGGGAAGCCCCTGGTCTTATTTTTTAAGGCAAAAGACAATTGAATTGAAGATTAGAAAAACAGAGCAAAACCAAAAAAACAGAAAGGAAAAGAAAAAATCATGGGCTTTGGGAAAATTCCTCCCAATAAAGTTGTAACATTATTTAGCCTGTGAAGATATTTTTCCTTTCAAAGGAAATCAATGGAATTGATGAACAGCATCTTTTGCCAATTGCTCGTAAGAAAATGGTAAGCCCTCTATGCCCCTTCCAAAAGATAAGCTGCATATCTACGATAAAAGAGGAAAACATACCAATTCCCTGATAGACGTCTTCTTTAATTAGAAGTCATACTTGTCTTTTCTTTTATGTTTCTATAATATCAATAGAACCCAGAGAAACATGGATCTATGATTTCCGCCACATGGAAAGTGAAAAAAGAGGTAAGAATAATGTCTTTTCTTCACCTAGGCTCTCTCACCTGGGCGAGATGAGGGCATCTCTCTATCAACTGTTCTGTTTCATGGAAGAAGCCAGTTCAGACTGAGCCCCAGAAGCATTCAGAAAGTTGAAGAATCCCAACTGTAGGTAGAATTCTAGAAACTTTGGTAATTCGATAGGGAGTGAAGGGTAAGTAAAGCTCTTTGACCCATCTCTGATTCTTGGGGTCCTGCAGTTTTCATTATAAAAATAAAATAATCAAGGTCTGGTCTGGCCAGAGAGATGAGGCACCCTTGTTTGTAGATTCTAAGGCTGCTATAGACCCAAGAAACAGAGTAGGCTGTTAGATACTTGAGAAGGCAAAAGACTTCAGGAGCTCAGTATTAAGGCATCCATATTTAAATAAATTTTAAAAAAAGCAAAATGACTAATCATTTGATGAATAGGGTGTCCAGGACATGTTGAATTAGCAACCAGCTGGGCTGCCAGCTGAGAGTCCTAGCTGGAAGCCCATATTTCAGAGTGAAAGGGCAAGAGATGGCGCCTCTTTTCCTTCTTTTAATTTTTGTTAGTTGGCTTTTAGTTGGAAGGTACAAATCAAAGCAACAAAGATTTCACTGCTCATGACATAAGCAAGCGTTGCTTTATCTCCATTTCTCCAAGTTATGCCTGGTTCCTGATGCCTACTGCTTTTCTGTTCTCTTAGGAGCACAACCTTGGAAATGAGCACAAGTAATTTAGCAACCTTAGGGCTGCTTGAAGAAGAGGAAGAACTAGTAAGGAATTTACAGAAAAACATAATCATAGACCATCGGAGGAAGGGAAGAAATAAGTAGGCCAAAGTTAACTAATAGCATGTCTAGATTCCACATAGTTAATCTTTTTTTTTAATAGAGGAGATGTAGCTTTAAAATGATTAATATTATTAATGAGTGTGCACATGTGTACATGTGCTATTCATATCTTTTCAAGGAGACACAGCAGAATGCAGAACAATGATTTCTTGCTGAGCAGCACTGAATTTATTTTGGAAAACATATTTTAGAAAGGGAGGTGTCTTCAATTAGCTAATCACCTGTTGCGGGTCCTTATTCTTCATTCAACCAGCATTTACAAGTGCCTATAACATGCCAGGCGGTGCCAGGGCTGGGCACATGATGGGGAGCAGAATTCCTGCATGGTTCCTACCTTTACGATGCCCACAGTCGAATGAGAAGACACATTTAATCAAACCCCTGCACAAAGAAATGTAAACGTGCAACTCTGATAACTATCACCATTAAGAAGGGCATAGAGGGCTTCCCTGGTGGCGCAGTGATTGAGAGTCCGCCTGCCGATGCAGGGGACACGGGTTCGTGCCCTGTTCCGGGAAGATCCCACATGCCGCAGAGCGGCTGGGCCCGTGAGCCATGGCCACTAAGCCTGCGCGTCTGGAGCCTGTGCTCCGCAACAGGAGAGGCCACAACAGTGAGAGGCCCGCGCATGGCAAAAAAAAAAAAAAAAAAGAAGGACATAGAGCCAGGAGAGCATGAGTCTTAGAGGTCTTTGACCTGACAGTCAGGAAGCTCTGGGAAGGTGTTATAGGACGTGATGATTGAGGAAAAGACAGAATTTAATCTTATGTAATTTAACTAGAAATAAACCACAGTACAATTCGACTATTCATATCGTTGAACAAAACTTCCCCTTTGCCCTGCATGTTCTAGATAAGGAAGAAATAAAAGGTAAGACTCTCTCTCTCTTTATTCTCTTCCCCAACTGCCACCTTTGTTCAAAGGATGCCTGAGTGACCAGAAGAACCAGTTTCTACCCCTCCCCCTTCCACCACCACACTTCAGAGGGGTGTTGCATCTGCCTCTCAAACCAGGAAGGTGCATGTGCACCTGCTTGTCCTGTGATAGGTGGTGGTGGAGGAGACATTCTGCAGCATAGTAAGCAACAGGGTTTCTAGTCCTTTCCAGAGACGTCGACTTCTTGCATTCTGCGCAGGGAACCTAGAGCAGGCTCAGGGGCATGCTGTGTGGTTGGGGAGACAGTCAGGAGGCATGTACCAGCACATATTTACCACCACCAGTGTCTCTCCTCTGTAGGCAAGAACCAAGAGACTTAACCTGAGCACAAACTGCTCCTTTGAGAAAATCAGCTTCGAAGTATTTGTCAAAGAGCAATGTTCTAGTAACTATTACAAGCATGTTGCCTTGTGGCAAAATAGGTCCAAACTTTAACAATTTTCACACTTAGAATTCTCAGCTTTCCAACACTGCATTTGGAGATATCTGAGTTTAACATATTGCAGAAGAAACAACAACAGCTCATTTACTTGGGTTGAAGTAGAAACATATTTACTGTTCTGTAGCAGAGAGCTCTCCATCACAAATGCCATCCACCAGCAAGCTGGATGGTATTCAAATGAGCCACGAAGCCAGATCCTAATGAACAAGATTTCTTCTTCCAAAAGCTGAGGTCCAAGAAAATATTGATAAATTGGGAGCCTCAAGATTTTGGCTCACTTTGTGATGTTAAGGACAACCTTTTTTTATTTCTCAGATGTGGCTTTACCAACTGGGTGTTTCCACTCAGCATCAAACAAACTGCAGTTTCAGATTCAACTCTGTATTATCTGGCTTTGGGGTATTGCACCAGAGGTGTGCTCCTTGACTCCTGATTCTATTGGCTACTTTCACAGTGATGTCTTCCAGCATCCTGGTACCCTAGTCATTGCATCAAAGATGCAGCCCTTGATGCACTCCAGCTTCATGGCATGTTGCACTTGTCTATTTGGAAGAGATGCGGTTGGGCCACAGTTTCAGAAAAGCATGGGGAAGAGGCAGGCAGGGGTGGAGGAGATAATTACAAGGGCTGTACTGTTACATGCCTAGCTTGAAATGGGCAGAAAGCAGGATGAAAGGGCTATGTAGCTGCAAACACAGATATGTTCTTATGGACAGAGGTCTCAGAGGATGAAGCCTAGAGGGTAGAACCAACAGCTGAGAAGAACAACAGATTAGGGAGCCACTCGTAGGGAGCAGAATTATCTCAATCAAGAAAACTTCCTTATCCTGGACATTGCTCGTGGAGGAGGGAACCCTAGTAACAACAATCTTGCTAGCTTTCAGAATTCCTATGAGCCAGTGGTTGCTATGTGCTTCCCATTCTTTTCTCTCTTTTTGAGTTGGGGTGTCTGTTGTGTTTATCTTGTCATTGTCTCACTGTTGTACGTTGGGTAATGGCTGGGGTGGATAACTTGTTTCTTTAGGTCATAGATCAATGGGTCAAGAGAAGCCATATCCAGGGAACTCCGACTTGATAGAAGTCATGAAATCAGTGACTTAGTACCTGATGCTGTGATGAGATGAGTGTTTGGGGGTTTTGGGAGGAAAGTGAGTACATCTGCCTGGGGGAGACATGTGAGTCATTAGGGCTAGGACAAACTATGGTAGGTTGTTACAATAATGCCCCCCAATGGATCATACTAAATCTTCTTCTACAAGACTTCCCTGCACTTCTTATCAGAAAGGGGAGTCTGTTTTCTCACCCTCTGAATCTGGACTGGTCTTGTGACTTGCTTTGACCACTAGGATGTGGCAAAGAAGACAGGGTCTTGCAGCTTCTACTTTTCTTCTCTTGGAACCACCTAACTGTGGAAACTGTTATGAATACTGGGATGGATACTGGGATGAAGACCACTATAGAGAGAAAAGTCCTACTAATCCCAGACGCTAATCAACCTACCAATTGAATGCAGCTACATTATAAACCTTAGGAGAGACCAGCAGAAGAAATACCCAGCCAATTCCATAAAACCATGAGAAATAATAAACCACTGTTGTCTTAAGCCACTAAGTTTTGGAGAGGGATGTTGCATAGCCATAGGTAACTGTACAAATATTATCCTAGGCTCTACTGAGGAATATAAAAATGGAATAAAGATGATTTTTAAAAAGTAATGCATCTATGCATTCCTGATCTTTTTGCCTTCCACTGGTTAAGAGATGACATGGTCTGGAATAGCTGCCTTGGATCCAGAGATAGAAGTTGCGTGTTCAGAATGGCAGAGACACCCTGTAAACTCTGAAGTCCTCACCTGTGGACCATTATGCAAGAAAGAATGGATTTCTAACTTGTTTAAGTCTTGTTAAGCATTTGTATTTGTTTCTCTGTTATAGTAGCTGGGTCTGTATCCTAACTAAAGCAGAATGCAAGTCAAATTATTAAATTTCACTAAAGAAGGTCAACTCATCAACTCTGCCACATACACATCAAACCATCTGAGTCCCTCTTTGATACATAACAAAGTACACTGGCATGTAAAGACAAAAAAATTACTTATATGTTGACTTGGATCCACTGACTGATAAACCTTTTCTTGGAACAGCTGGCATTTAAACATTAAGTTCCAAAGTTTAGTAGATTACCACACAAACTTATACATCCTGACCATACAAGTTTCTTACCCATTTGGGAAGTCTGTGTACCAAAGTCTATGGTGTAATTTTTGGAGGTATGCACATCTAAGTATTGAGGGAGGCAGATGAACACAAGCAGCATATCCAGCTAGATGCAAATTTGGTGATCAATTAGGTGAAAGATTACAGACAGAATGGTCTCTACAAACATTAGAAGTAAGCCAATCCTATAGATTTTCTAGCTTTTATCACTGTATCAGTCAGGATGAGATAGGTTGCCAGAGTAACATGCAGCCCTTAATCTCAGCGGCTTAACCCAACAAAAGTTTATTTCTTGCTTATGCTATAATGTCCAGTATAGGTTGTAAGAAAGTCTGTTGATTGTAGACACTCAAGGACCCAGACTGACGTAAGCTTCATCTCAAAAGAGGCTTTCATGAAGCAGAGAAGATAGCAAAATGCACATGAACTCTTAAAGTCATATGTTTAATTTCCACTCACATTTCATTAGACAATGCCAAACTTTATTTTTTTATATAAATTTATTCATTTATTTATCTATTTATTTGTTTATTTTTGGCTGCGTTGGGTCTTCGTTGCTGTGCGTGGGCTTTTTCTCTGGTTGCGGCGAGCGGGGGCTACTCTTCATTGCGATGCATGGGCTTCTCATCGCGGTGGCTTCCCTTGTTGTAGAGTACGGGCTCTAGGCGCACAGGCTTCAGTAGCTGCGGCACGCAGGCTCAGTAGTTGTGGATCGTGGGCTTAGTTGCTCCATGGCATGTGGGATCTTCCCAGACCAGGGCTCAAACTCGTGTCCCCTGCATTGGCAGGCGGATTCTTTACCACTGTGCCACCAAGGAAGTCCTGGCAATGCCAAACTTTAAAGGGTGTGGGGAAAGTATAACCCTACCATATTCCAGGAAGGAAGTAAGCTGGAAATATTGATGAATGGCACTAATGAGTATCTCAACCATATATTAATTTACATCACCAGCAGTGCCAGTAGTCTTATTATACCATCTCAGCTCTGCACAGAAATGCTTTGACTGAGTCACAATTGAATGTTATGGTCTAGGATTCAATTAAGAAGTGTCTACTTGAAGAATGCTTCATCTTTTGAAAAATTATAGAGTTAAAACACTGATTTTCATGTTACCTACTCTATCTGACACAAAGATACATATACGTACTATAAAGGTATTCTAGAATACTGAGTGTAGAAAAAAGTAATTTTTATTTTTTTAACAGAATATATGTATTTTCTTTCTTTTTACCCAAAAATGAGAATCAAATGACCCTATCCCCTGACCTCCCACACTATGTCTTAGCTGCCAGGAAGCTAAGAGTTAAATTTGTTGCCCTATTACTGAAACTAATTTGCTTCAAGTTCTTGATCCATTTATCTCATTCTTCTGTCAATTGATTTTAAATCTTTTTATCTATTGTTATAATTATTTATCTCAATGGTCATTTAAAGGGATCTTTTATATTGTAAGATATCTCAAATTGTCTATTTAAGGAGGCATTACATTATCAAAAATCTCTATATAGTGAAAGTCTGATACGATAATGCCTTATAACTCCCTAAGCTTTTAAACATCTTTTGTTCAGGGCTGTAATCCAGTGCCCAGAACAGAACTTGGCACAGGTAGGTGGCTCAATAAATATTTGTTGAATGAATGAATGGAGGAGTGAGTGAGTGAACTTTTTCACAAGTATGAGCGTCATTTCCTCAAGAGTCCTTACAGCTAGAGTTTATGAATTCTCTTAGGTTATTGAGATAAATGAGATGAGGATACTGAGATAAATATATGCTCCTCAGAAATGGCAACTATGGCACATAATAAGAATGGTCACTTTACCTGGATGCAAGAGACCTTGGAATAACAATGGTGATTCTCGTCCATTCTTCAAAGTCCCCTGTGTGATACAGGGTGGGCTCACTCAGTTCTCTGGAGTTTCCTTCACATCCTTTGCCTGCAGAAGCTGGGTAACAGCCTTCTTTTACCAGAAACCAGGACATCCCAGCATCGTGAGAGTACTGAAGAAGTACTGGGGCAGTGCTGCTGAATTGATTGGCACACCCAATGTTTAGCTGTTAAAAGGAAAGACAGAATTATACATGGTTTTGGTTTCAAGTCATCATTTAACAAATTAGGTGCTACAGCCATCAGGGCTCTTTCTACTGAGTTTGCACTAAATTTACAATGATAAGACACGGGCAGCTCAATTCCAATCAAGATCCTTTCAAAGGTTCTGGAAATCTCTGTGTAGGCAAGCAATAGGTGATTTTCAATAGAAAGCGGGACCAGTTGCCCATTTTGTGGATTTCTTGAGATTATAGAAGGGAAGAGAGAAGCACAGATGTGACTGAAGTCTTGGACAAAAGATAAGAAGCCAAGAAACTGCTTTTTTTTGCTTTCCCAGACAGAGGGTATAAACAGAGGGAAGCAGATGATAAAGAGCTGTCCTCTTCAGAACATGAAGGTTACTGAAGCTGTCCTCTGCTTTCAGTGGAACAAGCATTTTTACTCTGGTTTCTTACAAAAGCTCAGTAAGAAATCATTCTCATCTTAGATGAAAGAGCTAAATCCTTGTCACAGCATCAAATGAGCAACATAATCCAGAAATAAAACTATTACTCTTCTGTGTACTTGTGTAGATGATTGTCATCACAGGATTAACAATATTCAAAAAAAATTGTAAAAACATGCAACCTAAATCCCAATGTCCTAGCACAACCATTTTTATTCTTCTGTTTTCTCTTCTAAACTTTATAAAGAAGAATATCAATACCTAGAAGTAGTATTACTGAATCAAAATGCAGAAACACTTTGAATTTCCTATTTATATGTGTTCATTTTTAATCACTTGGGTTCAAATGAATCAGTTTTACACAGCACTCAATATTATTATAATTTTAGACAGTTTCTTTCTAAATTAATAAATATATAAATGATTGTATTACTGTTTTAGTATATATATATTTATTTATTTTATTTCATTTCATTTTATTTTATTTTTTTTGCGGTACACAGGCCTCTCACTGTTGTGGCCTCTCCCGTTGCGGAGCACAGGCTCTGGACGCGCAGGCTCAGTAGTTGTGGCTCACGGGCCTAGCCGCTCCGTGGCATGTGGGATCTTCCCGGACCGGGGCACGAACCCGTGTCCCCTGCATTGGCAGGCAGACTCTCAACCACTGCGCCACCAGGGAAGCCCCTAGTTTATATTTTTTGATAATTGTAAATGTCAAACTCTTTTCCTGGTATTTAATTACATGCTATCTTATATAAATGATCTATTCATATCTTATTTCATTTGTTGGTTGGTGCCACCATAGAATTTTATTGTATAAGACTTTATAACTAAGAATAGTCAAATTTTATAGAAAAAAACTGAAGAACTCAAAAGAACATAATCATGACCAAAAAATAAAGGACGAAGGAAAGGTAGGCCCATAGGCAAATAACATTGGGTCAGAGTTCAAGGGCCAACCAGCTCATCTTTGTGACTATCAGGTAGCTTGAGCCAGTCTTTCAAAAAAAGGAAGACTCCATATTTTCCTTAATTCCATGCTCAGAGCTAGAAAGTGTCTCTCAGAAGGATTGAAAAATGTGGGTAATGGCAATTTTATTGTGATTCATTTCTCCAAGTTTACATAGTTAAACGTCAAGAAAATAAAGACTTGACCCTCTCAGATGCATGATTACCTTTTGTAACACAAACCCTTTTATTATATTACCGGTTAGTAAGCACAGCCTTCGGTTGGCATGTGGTGAGACCATTCACACTGGGCACACAGAGTTAGCTTTCTGTCTTAGACTTATTATCACTGCCACTGTTTCTAAAGTAAGCATGTCGATGGAACTTTCAGTTCTGTGACATCTTTGTGATTTTTTTTTTTTTAAATTGACCTGCCTCTTAACTGTTGATGTCTTCTAGAATGCAGTTCTTGGCTTTCTTATCTTTTTACTCCATACGTGCTTCCTCATCTCATTCACAATCACAATTTCAGATTCCGTCTGAATCCCTATGACTCCCAGATATGGTCTCTCTCAGGTTCTCTGCACAAGGTACAGAACTACTTCCTGTGCATCTGCCCTTCAGCAATCCACAGGCATCCCTAAATCTATATTTGCAATTTCAGTGACTGGAGCCAGAAATGTGGGAGTCATTCTAGCATCCATTCTATCACCCAATAGGTCACCCAAACCTGTAGACTACACACCTTTAACATCTTTCAGACCCATCCATTTCTCTTATAATCCCAGGCTAGGCCTTAATCGAGCCTCCTCATTTCTTACTTGGATGACTGCTCTAGCATCCTCATTTCACTCAACATATGCCCAGCAATCTGAGTACTTCTCTCTGCCTCCTGTGCTATCCCACAGGTCCAAGTTCCCATCAACTATTATTGGGATCACCGCAATAGTTGCCAGCCAGTCTTTCTATCTCTGCCCTTGACTCTGCCAGTGTACTCGCAACACAGTCACCGGAGTGATTCTTTAAACGCCTGAGTCAGGGTATGTCACTCTTCTGCTAGCCATTTTATTTAGAGCAGAAGTCAAAGTCTGACCTCATTTTTTTCTACCTGTCTCCCCTTCCTCACTTTGCTCTAGTCACAGTGGCATCCTTCTGGTTTCTTGGACTCTTCCAAGCACACTCCTACTTCAAGGCTTTTGTCCTTTTCGTTCTCTGTGCCTGGAGTGTTCTTTCCCAGAGAGCTGCATGACGCCCTCCTTCACTTTTCACAGGTCTCAGATTAAAAGTTATTTTATTAGTGAGGCTAATTTGACAACCTTTTACAAAATAGTAATTATCCTCCACCACCCTAGTCAAACTCTCTATTCCTAGTTATTCTCATAGCCTAGAACTGAGCCCGGAACATAGTAGATGCTTTACAAATATTTGCTGAATAAATGAATGAATGTACATTGATTCCAGTTTCCCCTCCTGTTAAGTCAACAGAATGATCTTTCTAAAACACAGGTCTGGTTTTTACATTCAATGGATTAAACATCTTCCATGACTCATCGCTTTTGGGTTAATATCCAAGTGACTTAGAGTATCATAGAAAACCCATTAGGACAAACCTTATCTCTTATTTCTGTGGCAAATACTCCAAACTCCTTAAATTTCTGACATTTCCATTCTCACTTGCACTTTCATGTATTTTCACATATTTGCACATTCTGTTCCCTCTAACTAGAATCTCCCCACCCCCTCCACTTTTCAGCTGGCTAAGTCTCTGTATTTCCAGAAACTACCAATTTCAACTCATCCATCCATCTATCCATCCATCCATCCATTTATTCAACTAACAGATAATTTTGGAGCACCTGCCATATGCCAGGAACTATGTCAGGTACTCCTATAGGATCAGAGCCTCTCTACCACAGCACTTCAGCGACTGTATCGCACCTGTTCACTTTTCTGGCTCACTTGCTAGTTTGTGAGCTCCTTAAAGGCTTGGGCTATATTTCTCATCTCTATATTCCTAGAGCTTAGTGTTGACACATGGCAGGCAGTCACAAAAACTTTACCAGCACCGTGCCTTTTGTAAAAATAACACCAAGTTCTTATTACAGATCCCAAATATACATTAATTATCAATCCCCAAATCACTCATATTACATACCTATTATCAACTGATAGCCACAAATCAACAGTTTTCTGCTGGTGTGATTTGAGAATTGAGACTTTTCTTAGGCATTATGCATTGTTGCTGGTTGTTTAAGTACTTGAAACATTTAATAATGTTTTCTCTATTTAGATTTCTAAACTTCAGAATACCACCTTGCAGAGTTCAACACCTACACTATCATGATTTTGTGACTAATTAATTAGAAAACGTGCAAGATGAGAAAGAGCATATTATTCTGGCAGTGTATTTGCTATTGCTGTTATTTTGTTCCCATTTTAGGCAGTACCAACAAATTAATATAGAGTCATATACTGTTATTAGTGTTCTTTCCATGGCAATTTAGCATCAAACTCTAAACAGAGAAGGACAACATTTCACTAATCATCTCATTTATGACTGACATGTTTATAGACCTCTGGAAATTATATTTGAAGAGCTTCCTATAAACATCTGATCTCTTTAATAATTCCATTTGTAACTTATTTAGCATCTGCATCCTGCTAGTATGTAAGGACCATGTAGTTGTGCTGGCTCATTGAAACTGCATTACTTTCGACCCCAGAATTCACCAATGGGATTTTATTATAAACACAATGAAATTTTGATTAGGGTTCTGAAAAAGGCGCTTGTCAAAGTAAATACTTGTTATACATATTGACATGTTATCACAGCACAGAAAACAAGCAGCTTTTAAGAGAACAATGAAAATTAAAGTAAAAATTTACTCAATCAAAGGAAGAGAAATTGTTTGAGAACCCCATAGTAAAAACATAAAATTACTCATGAGTCCAAAAAGCACTAGTAAGCTGAAAAGGAGAGCTTATCCATTACCATTCAGAAGCATGGGATTTATTAAGTCACAATCAGATTGAAATCCTCAAAGTCATCTTTCTTTTTAATTCTGGTAGAGTTCCATGAGCCCTTAAAGAAATACAATGACATAGCCACAACTCCTGGGGCTCATTAAAAACTGACAAGCTGTTTTCCTTATGGGTAGAGCTAAGAAGCTTTGTCATTCTAAGATTGTTGGCAACTTTGTTCAGATGAGTCCCTACTTTACTAGAATATGAATATTTTGTGTTCTTTGTGAATTTCATTTATAAATCTGGAAGAGGGTTGCTCCTTAACCTGCAAGAAGTTTGTGCATCAATACCTTAAACTGCAGCACATATCCAGGCTTCAGCGTCAAATCTCGAGTTACTGCAAATCGATCCCCATCTGATTTTCCAAACACCATGGCTGATGGCGTGGCAGAGCAGAAGGTTTCATTTTTAACCATTCCTTCGTTAGCCAACATCAACCACACACTCATTTGATTCATAGGGTAATCAAAAGCCGGCTTCTCATAAAAGTTCTAATAGGAACAACAACACAAACAACACAGAAAGGCAATTTGGTAGCTTTGAAAACAAGAAAGGAATTTTCGGTTCATGGCATGCAGGGCCATGTACTATTTGTATTTCTAGGAAAATACAGCAGACTCTCTAAATTAACTTTTTTTTTTTTAAGCTGCCATGAACTTTTTCTCCTGATTATTTAACAACTGGATATATTTTGCCACTGTGTATCTAATCATTTCATAAACACACTAATAATCATAATTAATGACTTGGCCAAACTTTCTAGTCTTGTTTTTTGTTTTGTTTTGTTTTGTTTTTTTAACATCTAAATAATCTATGAACTAGTAGCATAGAGAGGTAAAAAAGTTAAGTGCAAACACAGAAAACTAAATTACATGTTCAAGTGTCAAGCACCAAATCCTTCGGGGAGTGAGTAGTTATTTGATCCCATCCTCTTTTACCATTCTATGTCTTCTTGGAGTTCAGACCTAATGAGAAGTACCTGGGGTAAAGTTGGGTTGACAACTGGGATGATTTGTTTTTGCTTCTCGGACAGAATGATGATGTCATCGACTGCCCACTGGTCATAGTCCTCCCCTGAGAACACAGGCTGCCACCAGCGGAAACTGGTGCAAGGGGTCTTGGCAGCAGCTGGCAGCTCCAGATAGACAAATCTGCATAAAAGCAAATCATTTAGCGTTGGGAAAGGAAAAGCTGTGTTTTTCTTAGCAGCTGTTAAAATAACATGAGTAGCAACAAGAGAAAGTTATGTTTTGTTTGATCTCTTGGTATTTTTGTAAAGTTTCTAAGTTTAGACAGATCAGACAAGAGGTTTAAAGTTGTAAGCAAGTTTAGTCCTGATCCTGGTTTTTCCATTTGGAATTGTATCTTTTGGAGGCAAATATTTCAACTGAGTTTGATTCATTGAACGTCTTTTGACTACTATGACAATGGCCATAATTTTTTAAAGAAATCCTTAGAAAAAGCTGTTCCTTTGTATGTTATTGCATTAAAATAGCATTAAAATTTTTTCAAGGCAGTTCTTACTTATTGGGGGAAAACATAAATAAGCATTAAAAATGAAACATAAATCACCCATAAGCTACCACAGGGGGTTGGCCTCTGTTAACAATTTGATGTATATCATTAAAGTATGTGATCTTTTACATAGGTGAGATATATGTATAATTCGGTATCTTACAGTTTGAAACTTAACATTATATCATAAGCACATTCTCATGTCAGTAAAATCAGTTCTTAAGATCATTTTACCGTTTATATAATTTTTCATCACACAGACGTGCTAGTATTTATTTCACTTTTCCTTATTATAAATAATTCTATGATGAAAAATCTTTATGCATAAAGCTTTATGTATACCTCAGTTTATTTATTTAGGGAAGATTCTTAGAAATGGAATTACCAGGTCAAATAAACTGGTCATGTTTAAGGCTCTGGATTTTTCCAAATTCCTTTCTGGGAGGGTCATGATGGTTTGCAGGATGACATGAGAGTGCCTGTCTTGCTGCTCCATGTGGAGAGAGCACTTGGTGTTATCATTAAAAAATGACCATTTGACTGTTGAAAAGTGGTATCTTTTTTATTGCAACAGAGGTTGGATATTAATCATATTTTATTAAACATATGTCTTCCCTGTTGTGTAACATCTACTCACTCCTTTTACCCATTTTTCTATTGGGATCTTAGAGTTTTTCTTGATAATTTGTATAAGCTCTTTACAGGAACACTGATCCTCTATTTCTCATATTTGTTGCATATGTTTTCTCAGTTTGCTTTCTTTCTTTTCATGTTTTTTCTGTTTTCCTTGAAATGTATGTGTTACATGTGTATGTAGTTTTACATCTGTATGTAGTATATTTCTGTGTAAGCAGTCCTTTTCTTTGTTAATTCTTGCGTTGAACTTATGTTTAGAAAGTTCAGGTCTTTTTCCAAGATCAGATAGCAACCTAAGTGTTTAAATCTTTAACCAGTCTTTAACAGTTTTTGCTGATGTAAGGTGATAATCTAAATAGATATATTTTCCCAAGAGCCTACCCATTTTTTTCTAACACCATTTGATTGAATAACCATTTCTTTATCACTGATAGTTGATGTGTCTTTTTTTCATATATAAGTTTGTACAGATATCTGAGTCAATTTCTGGGTCATCTATTTGGCTTGATTGTTCTATCCATGAACCGGTATCATTCCACTCTAATACTGTAGCTTATACAATATGTTTTAATATTGTGCAGGGCATCCCTCTATATTTTGTCAAAAGTTTAAACTATTTTTGCCAGTTTATATTTCCAGATATAAAGCTCCCCCCCAAAAAAAATACCACTAAGATTTTGATTGGAATAGCATTAAATGCAAATTAAGAGATTTCTTCATATCACAATGTTCAGTTTTCCTATCCAGGGATGCTGTATTATTTTCCATTTATTTGTTTTCTTTTATATCTCTGAAGGAAGTTTTGAAGTTTTATTATTTCCTTTACAGAGATTCTCAGTATTGTTTCTTAAACTTATATTTATTTATGTATTTGCCATCATGGGGTCTTCTGATTTCTTCCAACTCAGAATTTCTTAACTATTTTAGTGTCATAGAACTCTTTGAGAATGTGATGAAATAGTTAGCCGCTAAAGAAAAACTCCCTTAAATAAAAATGGAATATCTCTGGAATTTGAAAAAGCTAGTGAATTTTTGTTTGTCTATATAGTACTCTAGTTGCTTTACTGAATTCTCAGTAATTTCCAGATTGACAATGCTATTACTTGGAAAAAATAATTTGAATAGTTTCAAACTGTTGTTTAAACCAGTTTGGCCCCAATTATCAATTCCCATATCAATACTGTATGGGGGGAATCTCACCAGGCTCCATCTCCCACCCACCATCCCTGACTCTCTCCCTGGATGTTATGACTCTTGTTAGACCTAGTTGCCTCTTCTCTGTTTCCACCTCTCCCCCTGTGTGCCTTAGAAGAAATGCTTTTGGTTGGTCTGTCTGCATATCTAATTGTGTTATATTATGGAGAGTTATGTCACCTTGAAATAACTCAATGTTTTAAAACAACAAACTTATGAACCTTCAATCTACAAAATAGCTCTATTGTAAGTATTATATCTAAAATATATTTAATTTGTAAGAATTGGATCTACATATTTTTCAATAATTTTTTTCCAATAAAATAAGGTTCAGTTGTAAAATGCAAAACAGGGATATTAGTATGGTAAGGCTTCATAATAATCAAGGAGATAATTATTATTATCGCACTGGAAGGAGACTGGGGCTGGTTACCTGGGTTTGCTGAAGTCTGAGAAGTACATCTCTGCCAGCAGATGCCACTGGATGCCCCCATTGTTGCTGTACTGGAGGAGGATGCCCTCCTCTCTGCTGTCGGGCTTGTTGCACGCAGCACTCTCTCCACCGATCTGCATGTAGAATTGGACAAAGTCCACCCAGGAAGTATCCAGATCCCAGCTCACCAACCGTCTTTTTCCAGCCTTTCGGAAGAACAGAAAAATCACAGATTGAATTATCTGGGAGCAATTAGTTGTTTCCGTGTCAAATTCATATGAGCATCCTAGCACTATGTGGAGATGATCTTATTCTCATTTATTGTTGAGAGGAGCAGGTTATGCCGTTCAACTGCTCCTGGATCCATTCTATTAGTCTCTACATCGCTGACTGCCAGATTCGGTTATGGGATCCTTGAGAACTGCTAATTCCACCAAAGGGTACTCAAAAGCAAAATTCATTTTAATGAAAACACTCCCAGCATTTGCTTTGGAGATTTCCTCCAGGCAGAGTCATGGAGAAGAAAGACCACATACATACTTTGAAATCAGTTGGAGCTGGGTTTGAATCTCAGCCCATGATTCATGCTGTTCACTAGCTGTGTGACCTTTCTGAGCTTTTATTTTCCTCAAAGTTATAACATGGGTAATAATACCTTCCTTACAGGGTGTTGTGACAACTAGATGAAATAATATTGTTACATAACTTGCCTAGCACACGGCATCTCTTCCTGAGGGGACAATCTCTCAATAGATATGCCCCGGCCCTCCTCCTCCCTGGGAATTGAGGTAAAACAGGCAAGACAGAAACTTCTTGACAAAAAGAGAGTACTGAAGTCTCTTGGGCTCCCAGTCAGTCTATTTCTTGGAAATAGAGAGGGTGGGAGGGATCATTAAATAAGTTTTTGCAACCATTAAATGGTCTCTTTGTGTCTTAAAAATGTTAAAAACTTCCTCAAATCCAGCAACTTGCTTCTTTTGCTTAGTGCATCCCCTGCCTCTCACAGTTCTGTTGTGAGGTATTAGATACAAATCGACAAGGTTTGTCATCATTTCTGTTGTCTGTAAACGGTTTCATGCTAACAGGATTGAAAAAAAAGTTGCTGATAAGATTCTTTCACCCAAACTGATTCTGCCAAAGCTAATCCATGGACTGCACTGAGTGGTCTTAGAGAGTTTCCGAGGAGTTCAATTAAAATTTGGGAAGAAAACCTGAGACAGAATACACAGTATAGAGAAAAGCACCCCTCACACTTATAATTTAAACCCTACTCTAATCCACTAAGTTAATTAAGAAAGGGTTTCAGTTATTAGAAGTCACAGGGGAAATACTTGGGGATAATTATAGGAGTACACTGTTACTGATAAATCTAAAGCCAATTAAGAGATTCCAAAATAGACAAGGGTGCCAGCAAAAAGGGAACTGAGGTTAGTCCTGAGACAGAGACTCATTTTTTGGAACTCTCAATTTTATGTATGTATTAGAAGAAATCTTAAAATATGCATTTTCAACGTGTTAAATGTGCTTTTCATTTTTCTTGCTGTTGATTTGAAACAGTGTTAAGTGGAAACACCTCAGAGATTATTATAATCTGACCTAGAATTTTCGTGCCTCAGGATCAGTACAGGAAGAATGAATTTGAGAAGAACCTAGCTGGTTAATTCCCACCCAGCAAACTTCTATGAAAACCCTGGCATGTGGAAAAGAGCCAGAAGGATAAAGATCTAAGGGGAGGAGAATGATAAAAATCCAATTATCACAATTAAATGGTTGGAATGATTGGTCAATTGTGAAATTCACAGAACAGTGTTGTTCTTCCAGGAGACTACGGTGTTGCTCTATAGAGATTTTGAGAGTGTTTTGTGCGGTATTTTTAAATGGTGAAAAATATCATACAAATGCTTGGTTTGGCACTGAAGATGTTTTTTCCTAGAGAGTAGTACAAGTCATTTTCTTTTGTTTGGTGACCTGAAATGCTGAACATTATTTTAAAGGGGGAAAAGAGAGAAAAAGGAAATGGCTCAGGGCAAACTATTTTGTCAGAATTTAGAATTAGATGTTAACACACGGTTTGCAGTTTTTCTACTATACTATGATCAATGTATTTATGTATATGTGTAGATATATATAAACATGTAATATGCATATACGTGTGTTGGAGTAATAGATTAAGGACCTCCTCATTCCTAGAGTGTGGAAAATACCCTCCAATTTCCCCCAACATTCTAGGTTAAAATGTCTTCAGTGTTTAGATAAAATAATACAGAATTTAAAGGTAATGTCTACAGAATCTAGAGCCTTTATAACAAAACCTCTAAAATGCTTTATAAAAACTTTACCTTTTGACTTCCATTAAAATCTTCTTTAATCAAAATGCCAGTAGAAAAAAAGTCTACTATATTTATTTGAAAATAACCATTTCTTTACAACTTTCTGTTGTTTTCCAATTTTCTTTCATTCATTCATTGATTTCTTTCTTCAGCAAATAATTACCAGTTGCCAGTTATACCAAGCTCAATACCACGTGTTATAAAAACAAACTTGAAAGGAGAGTTCACAGATACGTGCAGGGAGAGTAATGACAACTTAGGGCTGCAGACCAAGTTCTATCCCTTGTTAAATCCCATTTGGTCATATGATTAATTATCAATGCTCCAATCTATTCAGTCTCAAGGGTATTTATTGATATGTAAATGCCTAACACAAGGCATGCATTTCTGAGTTGAACATCTTATCTAGAAGTTTGGCTCAGTCAGTAAGACTGTGCATTTTGCTGGGTACTGTGAGAATAAAAATAAAAATATGATCTATATATGTAAGGAACACAATGAGAGGGGCAGTCAAAGAAAGGAAAGATCAGTGTACTCTGCCCTAGTCCCAGAAAGCCCCATGGAAGTGAAACCGAGCAGGACCCTGTGGGGCTTCTGGGTACAAAAGCCTTTCCGTGTCCCCCACTCCTTGTTTGTAGGGAATAGACTCCAGCCTCTATGACCTTCCCTGAGTCCTAAAGGGCAGATTCAAACACTTGTCAACCGGAAGGGAGGGTATGCAGAGAAACAATAATGCAGAAACAATAATGCAGCCTTAGGGCAGGGTTGTGGTTCTGCCTCAAGGGATACACATTAACAATATCTTTTGAGCTCTTTATAGAACTAAAACCCAACAAGTGGCAGATGTCAGCATTCTTCATACCAGAGAAGACCACCTGAGGCCAGATTAAAGGAACCAGAGAAGCCTATCAAGAGATCACCTGAGATGAGATTAAAAGAGTGCAGGCCCTGCCCACACCCTGATCTTATCAGCAACCCCACCCTTGAACTATTGCTATAAAACTCCTCACCAAATCCTCCTGGGCTGGGAAACAGTTTTTCAGGGCAGGAGCCCACTGTGTCCCCCTTTGCCTGTCAAAGCAATAAAGCTATTTTTTTCTACTTCACCCAAAATTCTGTCTCTGAGATTCAATTTGGCACCAGTATGCAGAGGCCAAGCTTTCGATGTCAGAAGCAGCAGGATTTGGGCAAAACACTGCAAGGTTTATATGGATGTGAGAGGCCGTGGAAGGCATAACGGAAAGCAGTGGAGGCTGAGCAAAATCTGGGATGATGAGGAGAGCTTCCTGTTTGGAGCAGAGGACGCATGTTTGGAAAAAGAAAATAAGTTCTGTAGTTAGGGCAGCAGTATTGGAGACTGTCCTGAACACTGGTGATGGAAGAGTGACAGGACAGAAGCATGATTTTAGAGAAATTAATCTAGGGTGGTTTGCAAAGGTCTAAGGAACCCTTCCTTTGGGTTATTACCCCTTCTTTACTTCAATTATGCTGGCTGGTGGCAGGTGCCAAACTGTGTATCCCACCTCTCTGCCAAAGGAGTGAGTACATAACTCTGGCCATGTGAATCATATTACGCCATTCCCCGGACACGTGACTGGCCAGTCAGAAACCTTTCCCACATTTTCCTATGGAGTTGCTTATAGAGCTCTGTGGCCATGGTTTCACTCTCACGACAGCTGACCTGAAAATAGAGCCTCCTCTTAAGAAGAGAGTTCTGTGGGCATCTGAGTTTCCAGCTCCATGTATCTGAGTCAGGTTTCATCTAAGCCCTCCCTGTTTTGATTCAAGAACCAAATTTCCTTCTTTTTTGCTTAAGCTAGTTTCTCTCACTTAGAATTCAAAACAGATCTGACTGATACAAGAGAAAAAAATAAAAATATGATCCTTAGATATTTTGACAAAAATTTAGGGAGAAAGCTGGTTTCCGAGAGGAAGAGAATGATTTTATTTTTGAAATGCTGATTTTGTTAGTGGTAGGGCGTACACATGGAAATATTCAATGATACCAGTTTGAAATTTACTTTCATAAAATGTAATTATGATAGCTAACACTTATAAGGCTATTTCTGTATGCCCAACACTATCCTTTATTCTTTACCTGCATTAACTCACCCCCAACATCCTACTTTACAGTCGAGAAAACTGTGACACAGAAAGGTGTTATAACTCTGCAAGGTGAACCAATTAATTAGTTTTGGAGCCCAGGTATAAAGCCAGGTAGCTTGACTCCAGACATAATCTTGAATTAAGTGTTAGAAATATTGATATGTAACCTTTATATGTTTAAAGTATCTGTGTGTATGCACACATGTTTACTGGGTGTTTGGGTAAATAATGGTTAAGGATTCATAATCTTTTAAAATTGATGGTTATGGGAGACACAATCTTTTCATTTCTGCACAATTATACAGTGTACCCAGATCTATGCAATGAATATTGGTCACTTATTGACTATTATCTCTAAGAATAATGACATGGGGATCTTAGATGTCAATGAATAAGAAATATCATTATTTCTTATTTCCATCCCTGATTTTCTGTCATTTTCCATCTTGTTTACTTTGTTATTTACATTTTCTTGTTTACATTTTCTATCTTGTTTACATTTTCTATCTGATTCTTTGTTCTGCACAAAAGCTGTACCTATTTTTGCATTTGCATACATTAACTTGTTTTGGATTTCTGCCCAAACAGGTTCTGCAACACATCAGCCCTATGGTATAACACCCACCTTTGTGTACTTGCTATATGATGTGGAATGGGACATTTTCAGTTGTCCTAGAATTGGTGGCTATAGTCCCTGCTGGAAATAAGTGGTGCTGGTCACCGCACATTCTAAAGAGAGCTGCCAATAATTAGGGTTGAACACATTGCTCAGGTTGGAGAGCTGGACCTGCTCCCCTCTGCAGTCCTTTCGAAAACTATATGAAGAGATGAATTGGAGGAGGCAGGAAGAAAAGAATGTCCTGTCTGGACTGTGGCAAGGGAGGAGAGAAAGGTGGTTCTCTCAGCCGCATCCCTCACCAAGCAACACGGGTTAGGAGTGTTCCAAGAGAATCAGCCTTGGGGATTCTGGCTGGCACCTCAGTCCCTAGTTGGTATGTACTGACCTGTCTGCTTCCACTGGGAAAGCTGAACCCTGCAAGAAAACCTTCTACTCAAGAGTCCCTGTTATGGGGTGCCCCCAAATTCATATGTTGAAAGGCTAACCCTTAAAGGGATGGTATTAGGAGGTGGGGCCTTTGGAAGGTAATTAAATTATGGAGGTGGAGTCCTCGTGATGGGATTAGTGCCCTTATAAGAAGAGACAGGAGAAGGCCTGCTTTCTCCCTCTCTGCTCTCTCTCTCTCCACCATGTGAGGATACAATGCACAGACGGTCGTCCTGCAAATGTGGGAGCAGGCCCTCACTAGACATTGGATCTGCTAGTGCCTTGATCTTGGACTTTCCAGCTTTCAGAACTGTGAGAAAAAAACATTTGCTGTTGAAGCCACCCACTCTATGGTATTTTGTTATAGTAGCCCAAGTTGACCAGGATGGTCCCACATCAGCCGATGCCACCAGCAGCCAACAAACTGAGCTGAAATAGGACCCGAGATGCCTGCTCTTGATGTGGAGCTGGTCAGTACCCTGGGAATGGCTTTGCACACCCCTACCCTCACCTTTATTCCTCCTTCCTCCAATCATATCCTTGGGATTAATGGATTGACAAATTTAATAAACATTTCTAGAAATGTTTTCTACATGTTAGGTACTGTTCCACATGATTTACAAGTACTAACTCATTTAACCTGCATAATAACCTGAATGAGGTAGATACTCTTTTACAAACGAGGAAGCCAAGTCACAAAGAGGTTAAGGTATTTGTTCCAAGTCACACAGCTAGGAAGTGGCAGAATCAGACTGAAACAGGCAGTCTGGCTCCAGAGTTGCTGTTGTTAACTTCTAAACTCCACCACCTCCACCACCACTCACGTCCTCACCCCCAGGCCCACGTGCTCACACACCCTCCAAAGCCTGGTATGAGAAGGGGCCAAGACCCTGCCCCACTCAAAGCCCCCCAAGACACAAGCCTGGCTGGCACTGGAGGAAAGGAAAGCAATGAGCTTTAAACCAGGTCCAAGAAGGGCAGGAATTTTAAACCGGCCTATCTGGATCTGTACTAAGCAAAGACAAGCATAAAACTATGAGTTTCCCAAATGGAGTTAAGGCATAGAAATTTGACAAAGTCCAGTCAAAAGCAGGGAATGTAGGGAAAAATAAAACTGCATCATATTTGTACCTTCTGAGTTCAGACGGCTCCCACATCAGTCACATATTGAAATAGCCGCTGTCCTGATCACTTACTCCCGGCTCTTAGTCCTACCTTGCTGAAATACAGAGATGATCCAGAAGAGATGACTCCACACCCTTCTTCTGGTTTTACAATTTCTCCCCCAATAACTTCTTGCCAGTCAGACTCCCAAGTATTTGGGTTCTCAAAGTCCGACATGATCGTAGAAGGAAGGTCAGCTTCTGGGTGGCACTCGGTGCCTTGGTAACCCTGGTCACACCTACGAGAGAGGAGGGCCGAGTGAACACGTGATGGACTCCTGTGTGAATGCCACAGCCATCTGACCTGCAACATTTCCTACATCTCACTTTTGTTCGGGTATTAGCATCTGTACTAGACTTTTCTCTACAGTGTAATCTTTGAATATGGTGGTAGCAACCTTCAGTTTTTCACAAGGGGGAAAAAAGGGATAGAATCCATTCTTAAAACAAATAGTGCTGTAACCGTAGAGATGAGGCATCAAGTAGTAATGAAGAAGGATACAGGCGTGTGTGCACCTGTGTGATGGGGGGAGGGGAAGGATCGTGAGATCTTCCCGTAGGCTTAAAAAGTCACATATAAATGTTGGTCTGCTCACCCAACATTTAATTGTGGCCGTGTTTTATAGTTCCTCTTTCTGATTAGATTATGTCTCTTTTAGAGTCTTTAAGTATTCAAGTGTGCTCCTATCTCATCCTCATTAGGGATAGTCACCATCTCCCACTGTACACAACCTTGAGCTTCGGGCGAAGTGCTGTAGGAAAGCGTGTAGCAGCTGTTTGACGAGGGCTTTAAGACTATCAAGGGGAGGAAGGGGGAAGCAATATCAAGGCTCTGTTAACTAACAAAGAGGACTTTGGGGCTAATTGATAAACTCTGAAATTGAAACCCAGGAGGTTACATTTTAAGGTGTACAATCTATGGCTTTATACTTATTGAAATGCAACAATATCTTTTACGTCTAGAATAAAGACAGAAAGGAGGACTGTTTCCTTTGGCGATCTCATTATTTATCAGGTGATCCCTATAACTGATGACAGCTGCTGTGGTACGGCTATCAACACACATCCGGAAAAGCAGAGTCAACCAGGCCTCCTGACGCACGTACCTGCACACGCCGTGGTCGCAGGAGCCGTGCCCACTGCACATGTTTGGGCACTGCTGCCCAATGTAAATGCTGTCTAATGCCCACTCGTCTTGGGCTGTGTAATAGCTCTGACTCCAGCGGAAGCGGGTGGCGCTGGACCTAGAAACAAGGCACAGTAACAAAACAGTATTTTAACTGACACGGGATCGTATAGACAAAGAACGTCGGAGCTCAAAATCCTTCAGAGAACGAACTCTCTGGAACTTGAATTTAGCTGCTAATCATCCACCATGAAGGAAAGCCTATTTTGTATATACCTCAATCTTAATTTATTTGAGACTAAATTTAATTAATTAATTTGTATTTTAAAGAAAAACACAATATCAGATTATTGTTGTTGTTGCACAGGGATTTGATGCTCGGAAAAGAAAGGAAGTAAGACGATATTTTTTAAAAATAAAAATTTATAAGAAACTCTCTTTCACAGATGAAAATGTGCAGTGTTTAACTTAGAGTAATGCAGTTTCTTAAAATAAACATATCAGTAGTTATTGGAAGACTTCCAGTTAGCTCTCAATTTAAAACAAAAGTTTTGTTTGGAGGTATTGTTTTGGGGTTGAGGGGATGGGCTACAATGTACTACTATTTTACAAGTAAGAACATCTGGGTGCTAAATGCTGCTTCTTATTTCTGAAACATTAACTTGCTTAGGTTTCACGGACAAGCTGATGTTAAGTGGAGATAAAAACTTTAAACAGTCCATTACACATAGAGAAACACTTGGGACCCTGATTCATCTAAACTACATATAAAGTCTAAAGAAGAGGATGTTTTGAGAGCAGTGCCAGGAAGGTTTTCATTCACTGAATACCATAAAAAAGTTCTTTTAAAATCACATCATACTTTTCACCTCTAGGAACTTTCAGGGATCCATGATTAGTTCTTTCTGGTCAAAGCACACACACAAAAAAGAAAACAAAAAGAATTTGCAGAATTAATGTGCATGCTCAGTTCCATTAATTAAACCCTCCCCAAGTACACTATCTACAGATACACTTGATCTTAATGGCTCTGAATGATCCATTAAAGTCTACTACATCAATTACCCACATATTGAATACTCCCTAAATACATAACAGGCTGTCAAAATCCAGACTAAGCCTTTACTGTTTATTTTACTAACGATCTGTGGCTAATAGGTTGCATTTTTATTCCTAGTAGGATGATTCCAGGATTCACTGAGGTGCATCCAGTAGACACAGGTTAGCGAGATATCAGTGCTCTTCACGGTACATACAATGAGAGAGATGCACCTCTTCTATGGTAATAGTTTATATTTGTAATCTAACAGTCATCACAATTTTCACAGTCCCATTAAGAAATGCTTTTTAGAAAAGCCTACTATAAAAGTAGGTACATTATCTTAGAGCCCCACAGAAAACAAATAAATTAAGATGCATGCACCACTGTCATTTAAAGGAGAGATGACTATATTTCTTTTAAGATTGATTACAATCTGAGTCAAGTCTAGGGTCACAGGTATCTAGACTGTGAACTCCTTTGGGGACAGGGATATGTTTTTGTCTCAGTAGTTTGCACAGGAACAGAATAAATTAAGTGTACAAAAATAGTCTGCTAAAAAATGAGCCGATGAGTGGATGGACAAGGCCAGGAAAGGGCAGTCTGTTTCTGACTTCTGCAGCTAACAGTGTGAAGAAAGTGCTAGGAGTCAGGCAACCATGCCCCAGGACGCGGGCTCTGCAATTTATCAGCTGTGTGATCTTTAGTGGGAAATTTAAGCCTTCAGGGGCTTCTAGTTCCTCACCTCTCAAATGAATAGATGGGGCAATCTGATTTCTAAGATCCCTTCCAGCTCAAAAATTTAATGATTGCTCTGGTGGTTTGTTGACCAAGGCGATAGTTTATTTTCTTTAGAGTCACATGCTTACATGAAACCCATGGCATACATTATTTTGAAGTTTTGATGTTTCAAACATTAAAATGGGGTTGGAAGGTTTCAGAACCTGACCTAGATTTCTCAGTTTATTTATGCTTCTAAACAGTCACATGTAAACACTCTCCAAATTCTTTTTCTAAGTAAATTAATCCTTACATGTACCTATGAACTCTTGAAAAGATATTTCCTTGAGATAAAAAGCTTAAAAAGTGAATTATTCCATTTAAAGTGACAATCCACAGTTTCACGTGCTGATGTTAATTAACAGAAAAGAAAGCAAAAGAGGTTGAATATTGGCTTCATTTTTAGTGAGAAAAAAAAATGAGTTGTGTGAGCAATCTCCAGCTGGTCATATGTGAGAACACAAGGTGTGATCTCACTGATTTGCAGCTGCATCACTGCTAAATATCGCCCTCAATACAAATATTTAATTTGCCAATTTTCTCTTTTTCTCTCTCCCTTCCTCTTTCTCCCTGCCTCTGTCTCTTTCTCAAAACTAAGTATTCTTAGGAGGAAAATCTTGTGTACTTTGGATTGAGTCTGGAAATAGCACTACTGTTGTATGGATCATGAAATGAAGTTGACCTACATTTAAAATTCAAACTATGGATTCTCAAAGGCAACAAAACTTGACAGTCTTTTCTTGATTTGATTTTTTTCCTCTTATAAACTTCTAGACTGAAATAAAACACCATTGAGTTATCTCTCGATAGTTAGGTAACTGAGGAATCAAGGTAAATGAAGCCTGGCTAAATTGTATTTTCTACCTTCAGAGTGACTGTAATTACATTTACCCAAATATTCTGAAACTCATTCAGTCATTAGGTGTTGATTTGTTCATGAAGTCAGCAACTGACAGCTGTTTGGGTCTCTTTAGGCCCTGTTCTTATGTAAATGTCTTTCACAAAACAAAAATTAATTTTCATTGGGTAACAAATGTTCAGTTCATATACAAAATAATTTCTCTGAGCAGGTGTATACATGTTCAATATTCCACTCTAAGTTGTCCTATCTAGCATTATCTTCTAAAGTTAACAGATCTTTGACAGTGCAGACCACATTTGCTTGTCTACGTTCAATTTATAGTTGCATACGCTTGACAATCAAAACAGCAGAAGAGAGATTCACCAAAAGGAATATTGCTTCCCACTAAACTGTACTTCCTTACCCAATGCTTGGGAAAAACATGCAATTTGAAAAAGTTTGAAATGCATATAATAAAGTTATCAAGAATGCCAAAGAGAATAAATGTACTTTATCTTTATAGCAGAGCTTTAAAGCATTACAGATCTAAAAACAATGATAATAACCAGTTGAACACTATTTTTTTGAAATACTATAGCAATAATGTTTAGCTTACGTATTAGTCAGTAGAAATGTTAAAATAAATATCCTATCGGGTGGTTGTTTTTAAGAAATATGTTTACTTTCTTTACCCAGGGCTTTGAAGGAAATCTGGAAAAGCAGAATTCAATTATTTACCTACATGTACTTAAAGGCAAATTATCAGAGGAATGATCTAGTAGATTTTTTTTTCAGTTTGTAAAAAGAGATGGTTTGTAATAAAACATCTCTTTAGTTCATCAAGGCACACTGAATTGAAATTTATTTAATTTCCCAACATTTAATGAGCACCCCTACAACATGACAGGCTCTGTGTTAAAACTAGAGTTTAAGGATCAATATATTTCCTCTCAAGTGCTGAATAAACATTGACAAGAACCAGACCTTTTCTTACTATACTAAAACTTTCAACCCAGTGGTACTATCTTTTAAGCTAAGAAAATAATAATGCTACATACAATCTCAGTGTAAAATAACATGCAAAGGCCTTTTCGATAAAGGACGATACTTTTTGGATATTGCCTAAACTATATTAATTAAGAATAATAATTTAAAACATTTCTGGGAACAAAAGGACATCTCTAAAATACACTATAAGTATTATCTTGTCATCATAATTTTGAAATTGTACCCCACATGTCAATGAATAAAAATCAGTCTTTTTTAAAATAATGAGGGTAATATACTTAATGGCAAAATAATGGGGGCAAATTAAATAAAAGCAGCTCAGTAGCTTTGCACCAAGTATGACCAGTATTTCAATTGTTTGATGTGTCACTTTTTATAATCTTGATAGATACGCTTGGAATATCATTGAAATTAAATAAAAATCTTGATTATATTCCCAGCAGTAGATATAAAAAAGTAGGATGTTAGAAAAAGTAGCAACTTGTTATACAAAGCATTAATATAGTATCTAGGAAATGGCTCACAGTTGGATATAAAAAAATCTGTGGAAATCAAATTTCAAGCATTTTGTTCCAACCGACATAATGATGAATCCTTAAAAATAATCAAGGAGGCATTCTTCTATAATGTAGTAATTCAATCTTCAACTAAAGGAGGTATAATAATAATTCTAGGTAGTTATCTAACCAATTGTTTTTTTGTACAGCCTAACTTACATAGAATAGTCTGAGAAGGGTTGATTTAGTAATTTTCTTTACAAAAGGGGTCCTGGAAGGCAGATACCACAGAAAAATATAATTTTTGTCTCTTTTATGCTTTTTCTGCTACACAAATCACAGAATCTTAGAATTCCAGAACTGCCAGGGACCTTTTAAGATTGTCTAATTCAACCTCTTCATCATACACATAAGGAGTCACGTTTGAAGAGGCTGTGAATGGCTAAAGCATGTAGTCAATCAGTAGAGATATACTGAGAACTCAGCCCTTCTAATTTCTAGTCAAAGGTTGTTTCCTGGGCAAGCTCATCCTATCCCAGGGTTTAAATAGGACTCATAGTATTTAACTTTTTAACCCAAACCTCTTTTCTGAGCTCCAGATTCATAAGTCCAATTGGCTTCTTGACATTTCTGCTTGAGTAGATAAGTATCTCAAACTTCACATTACAAAACCTAAGAAGCACTATGTCTCTTAATTCTCTGCCCTAAATCCACTCCTCCAATCTCTCCCATCTCAGTCAGTGGTATTACCGTCCAACAATGTTCCCAGGCCCAGACTTTAGAAACTGCTTTTGATTCTTCCATTTCTACTTCAGCCCCCATCTGGTCCATCAACAAGCCCTATTTGATTAAAATACATTTCACAAAAGATGTCTCTTTCCACGTTGTTACTATCATACTCCAAGCCACCTAAACATCTAATGCCTGGACCTCCCCCCTCCCCCCTCCCCCCTGGAACTGGTCTCCCTGTCTTCACTCTTTATCCTACAATCTATTCCTCACACAGGCCTCAGAGTGATCAGTCTAACATGAAACAATGTAATATTTGGGGAAAATGTGCTTTTCTCTTTCATATTATCGAATGTTTAACTTTCTCCCTAGTTACTGAGGCTTCTGCTTCCTGGGGGATGATTTCCATTGTTACTGAAAGAATGTGAATAGAGAAAAAGTGTATATTAAGTTTTTAAAAGAAAAAGAAGGGCTTTGAACCAAGAAAACAGCCTTGCAATCCAAACTGTCTTGACATAAGAGTCTTTAGATTCCTGTATCATTCTCTTTTATATGTCAAACCCAAAGGAACTGGCTCATTGAATTTTCCCATAAACAGAAAAGTTGAGGCAAAAGGGAGATGAGAAAAAGCCAGGACAGTTTGGAAACCAAACTTTCATTGGCTCCATTTTTCATATATCCTAGGTATAAAAGAAAGATCTTTTGATGCTGAAAAAAAAGAATGCATCTTGCCACCTTGTGCTTAATTCTTCTTCATATTCATCATGCTAAAAGAGAAAGAAAAGTTAAAGTGACAGCCATATCTGAAGATGTCATCTCTCACCAAGTTTTCTGGGGAAGAAGCACTATGACTCTTCTCCAATGTGTGAACTCACTGGCATGGTAAATACTTGCTGATGTAAATTCCTGACAACTCGGCATACTTGGAAGGCATTCCTAAAAGAGAATCATACAAAAATTCAGCTCAGCTTCTATTTCCTCCAGGGCAATATGTTTACTCTCTCAACGCAAGGGAAAAAGACCTTGGAGAAATCTAATGTTACAATCTTAACCATTTGCAACATGAATGCAATCTATAATTTGTCCTTCTGTGAAGCTAAAATATTTGGGAAATAATTTAAATGAGATCCCACAGTGGAATTAAATGTCTTCCAATTCTCACATGGAAAAACAGAAAATGGATTAGGATCCATTTTTTGGTCTGTTAGCATAACATTGGCATTTGGTAAAATTATCCTATTCACTACGTATTTATGCATTTATTGCAATATCAGAACACCAGTATGTATATTTAAAGAAGTACATTTTATTCCAAGAAACTGGAATTATGTATTTCTTTTTTATTTTTTAAAACAAGAGATACCATATTCTTAATATGATCTATCTGCAGGTGAAGAGACTTAGAAAAGAACAGATGAAGACATGCTATAGGGAAAGAAGAAAGAGACATTTATTGAAAAAGAGAGCTAGAGAAAATAATGTTGAAAACACCATCCCAGTATATCTAGTCCTGAAGTTATTCCCATTTTTAAAAAATTTCAATTGCCCTTTAGTATCTGATAATGCAGAATGTGGCATCCTTGTAATCCACTGCTGACTTGATGTCAATTCTGTTACAAATAACATTGTTCCTTTTCAACCAAAACTAAACTTTTAGAATTGCAATTCTTTGCTTCCTGTGTTAAAATGTGAAGGCTACCTATCACAAACTTTAGAAAAAAATAGACTTACCTCTTGTACAAGGTGCCAGGTGAGGCCATGGTTGGTTGAATACTCTAGTTTCACCTGGTTGTCCATGTGTGGAGTGTATTTCTGGCCACAGCCCATCACCAAGCTGAACTGAATCATGTAGGATGCTCCTATCTGCATTGATTGTGTTTCCACATAGCGCATACTTGAGGCAAGTTTAGAATCTCCTGTAAAACTGAAAGACAGAGGTGGAAATCAGAAAATTAAAAACAGCAATATATTAGGGAAAAATTAAGCTCTTCGTTTCATATCATACATCAAAATAGTTTCATTTTACCTATTTAAACCTTGCCAAGCTCTAGAATGGATTTTAGTTAACCTAAGAAAGGCAATTTGAGGGCTTCCCTGGTGGCACAGTGGCTAAGAATCCGCCTGCCAATGTAGGACACATGGTTCGAGCCCTGGTTGGGGAAGACCCCACATGCCGTGGAGCAACTAAGCCCGTGCGCCACAACTACTTAGCCTGCCCTCTAGAGCCCACGAGCCACAACTACTGAGCCCACGCACGCCTAGAGCCCGTGCTCCGCAACAAGAGAAGCTGCTGCAATGAGAAGCCCACACACCACGACGAAGAGTAGCCCCGGCAACTAGAGGAAGCCTGTGTGCAGCAATGAAGACCCAATGCAGCCAAAAATAAATAAATAAATTTATTAAAAAAAAACTTTAAAAAGGCAATTTAAAACAATCTGCCTATCAAGGAAGCAATATTTTCTTTTAAGTTAATACCTACAGTTGTCAAATATATTTGAAAATGGGTACTCACTCATATACTGGTCATGAGTATAAACCCTTTGACTCATTTCTTGGAACCTATCCTAAGGAAATAGTCCTAAATTCAAAAATAATTTTATAAAATATGATGAATACTGCAGGCTTACTCACAGTAGTAACTGGCAACCATTTAAATGTCAAACTATAGGGAAAATGGAATGCTTTAGTAAATTGGTATAGTCACGACAGATTGTCCATATTTCAAATATTTATGAAGGTTATATAATCAAATTAACATGTATGTGAAAAAGTAAGTTTAAAAAAAATCCACAAAATGATGAATGAAGGAAATTCACCAGAATGTTTGCAGGGGCTGTGTTTGATGGTAGGAAATAGGACAATTTAAAACCTCATTTTTCTTATTTTCCAGATAGTCTTTAATGCTCAGCCATTAAATACTGAAAACATGATAATGTAGCTCTAATAGTTGCACCTCAACTTAAAAATTCCCATGTTTTACTCGTCTCAATTGAGTACTACGTGATTATAAATTGCTTGAAGGCAGGCACAATTACTTTTTCAGAGAAAAGTGCTGAAGGAATTTATAACCTACCAGAGGAGATTAAAATATGGACATGTTTCACTGTAGTTAATATGGGTCAATGTAAATATTCCCAGGGCCAACCACACTGGGGTTTGTCTGCCACAGTACTTGGTACTGCCATTCTGAAGCAGGTCAAGTACCACTGTTCAACGGTAAGGGGGCTTAGCTGGCATAGACAAAGGAGATAATGCAATACTCCATGCAATCTTTGAGGCATTTAATATTTTTTCTTAATTCCCCTTTGCTGAATCAGCAAAATAAGAAGTTATTACTCTGACTTGCTTCTTGCAGAGTTTGAGATGTTATTTTTTATTTATTTATTTATTTTTTGCAGTACACGGGCCTCTCACTGTTGTGGCCTCTCCCGTTGCGGGGCACAGGCTCCGGATGCGCAGGCTCAGCGGCCATGGCTCACAGGCCCAGCCGCTCCACGGCACGTGGGATCTTCCCGGACCGGGGCACAAACCCGTGTCCCCTGCATCGGCAGGTGGACTCTCTACCACTGCGCCACCAGGGAAGCCCTAAGATGTTATTTAAAGATGGAATTTTGTCCATATGGAGAATCATCATGGGTTTGGGCTCAAGGTTATAAAATTTAAGAAGCTTTTTCCACACAATGACTAATTACTATTTAACTAAATTTTAAACACTTGAACAACAAATAGGGTAATAAAATGTAAGAGCCCCAATCTCTGCTTTAGTGTACTATTCATAAATGAAGGGAAAAGTCTTATTTAGTACTGCTAGGCTTACAAATCCAGTGCTACAACTTGTTTGTTGCTATTATAAAGATGCCTACCAGTTGCTGAGTTAGGCCTATATCCTAAGACAGTGCTAAGCACAATACCCATATTATAATACATCCTTACAATAACTCTATGAAGTAGAAACAATTACCTCTAGTTAACAAATAAGGAAATGGGGACAGTAAATGGTAGAGACTCGATGAGAAATCAGCTTTGCCTTACTCCAAAACCTCTCAACCAACACACCATCTCTTTGTCCTTCTATTACTCTAAGATGGAGAAGAAAACACTGTAGTTTTGAATAATTTTCATTTATACTTAATTTAAAAATCATTAACTTTCTGTTACTATGCAATGATGTTCCGATGTTAGAGATGTCAAACCATGATTGCTGCTATGTGTTAGGGCATACAGGATGTGATCTAGAAAATATGAAGCTGTAGGATACAGTTTTTAGCAATATTACAAAATAAATCAACATAGAGCAAAAATAATAGTAAGCTATATAGGCACAAACTCGTCTATATAAATTCCAGAGTCTTTAAAACAGGCAAAAAAATCCCAAATGCTTCTCCCTGTGAGAAATGAATGCTGCTTTTTGCTTCAAGGGTTATATGCTTTTTACTACCCTTTATGAGAAAGGCAATCAGAGGCAGCCGACTAGGGTTCATTTAACTTTCTACTTTAAAGGCACATATTCCTTGGGCATCTGGTAAAAAACCACAGAGTGCATGGAAGCACATGGGCTGAATGGTCTACAGGCCACACAGAGGCACTAAAACTTTCTCACTCGTGTCATGTACATTGTCTCTCTACCCCAGCATTTCTGAAATAATTTAAGATTATTTTCACAATCAGCTCCTTTTAAATTCCTCCCTTCTGAGATGGTTTAGTGTCCTGGCAATTCTACATAGATTCAGAAAGAAGTTCTATGTTTTGTAAATAGTGCCTGCACCCAAATTTTGCATAGTAACAAATTAACCATGAACTTGGTTGGAGAGAGGAAGCATTCAGACCTGAGAAGTGTGTGCTCTGTGAGCTACCCTGATGATAACGGCTTTTAAAGGTGCCAAGACACCAAGAAAGAAACAAGACAAAAAGTATATAAAAGGACAAGTTAAGAGGCTAAATGAGGAAAGTTAAACAGTGACAATAAGATTCTTATTTAGCATGAATATTTGTTCCACTGGTAGCTGTGGGCAGATATTGTTGGGTAGGCTGATCAGCTGCCATCCACAGCCCCTCTCTTCCCCAGTCACCTTGTAGTGACTGGTCTGGGGGGTGTCCACGTCCATCATAAGTCTCACCAATGAGACGTAAGTGAAAGATGCTAGGTGGGTATACTCACTCAGCTTTAATATAAGTTTTTAAAAAAGAGACAGATGGAGTTGGCTGGCATCTCTTTGGCCTGCTGCTCCTACTGTTTTCCTTCCTCCCTAACAGGGCAGCAGTCAGCCTAGGAACAAATATTCAGTTGGAGCTCTTTGCTGAGATGGTGGAGTAAAAGGATGAAGAGAACATGGGTCCCTGATGGCCTTGTTAAGCTGCTTACCAGCCTGGATTGCCAGTCCTAGGATTGCTTGTCACAAACGACAAATAAGCCTCTTCACTTTTGCTTATGCCACGGTCAGTCTTTTCTGGTTGTTTTTGTTACAACCTAGAGCTGAATGCATTTCTTTTTTTTTTTTTTTTTTGCGGTACGCGGGCCTCTCACTGTTGTGGCCTCTCCCGTTGAGGAGCACAGGCTCCGGACGCGCAGGCTCAGCGGCCATGGCTCATGGGCCTAGCCGCTCCACGGCATGTGGGATCTTCCCAGACCGGGGCACGAACCCGTGTCCCCTGCATCGGCAGGCAGACTCTCAACCACTGCGCCACCAGGGAGGCCCTAAATGTATTTCTGATACACCTGCCATACTTCATGGTATTGCAGGATACCTCTCCTGATGTCTTAATCTGAAGCAAAATAACCCAAGAAGATCACAGATGTCTGTGCCTTAAAATCTTTTTCTTTTTTTTTGTGCCTTTAAATCTTAACCATTCATAGAACAAGTTCACTTGATTGTTTATGATTTATTCAAGACTGGCTGAAAGCCAAGTGATATTAGGTCTGACTTTTTCCTCCTGAATATTCTGATGTTTATACACAGATGGAATTTTAGGGGAGAGAACTTGAAAGACTGCAATCCTTTAATTTACAAAACTGCTCCTCTTTGCTGCTTGTCTAAGTCAAGATACATTTATAAAGGCAAAACTGAAACTGAACTTCTCTGCTGCAATCATAGAAACAGAAAAAAATAGTCCACATCAGCATTTTGGGGAGAAATTCCAGAGACAGAATGTCTTGGGAATCGGAGGCTCAGTTCTACTCATGTTGAGTGCCTCAAAAATAAAGGAACAGGGGCTTTCCTGGTGGCGCGGTGGTTGAGAGTCCGCCTGCCGATGCCAGGGACACGGGTTCGTGCCCCAGTCCGGGAAGATCCCACATGCCACGGAGTGGCTGGGCCCGTGAGCCATGGTCGCTGAGCCTGCGCGTCCGGAGCCTCTGCTCCGCAACGGGAGAGGCCACAACAGTGAGAGGCCTGCGTACCGCAAAAATAAATAAATAAATAAATAAAGGAACAATAAATAAAAGTCCTGCATCTAATTACAAGATTTAATGAGAAAATAGGGATAACACTTTCCATTAGGACAAGCTTACCTCCCTGTGCCTTTTCATTTCCACCCCTTAGAAGGCTAGTAGGCTTTCTGTTATGACACTGGTAAGTGGACGACACCATAATGTAACTCAAGCCTCCTTAGTCGTATCTTAGTCCAGAGTATAGGTCCTTTGCCTCCCCCTTCCTTGCTGAATCTCCGGTACTGCTAAGGATCTATTTTCCTGACCAGGCTGGAAGCCTCTCTGCAGGGAGAGGTCACATCTTGTTCATCTCTACATCCCTCACAGCACTCAGAGCCTCGTGCACCTCAAGAAGCACCTGGTGTTAGTGCACGACATCGTGGTTTTCTAGCAGCTGGATTATTTCATTTGACCTCTGAGTCAAGACCATTTGGGAGATATCAGGGATCCTCAACACTGTATTACAGAGAAAGAAAACCGGGGGGTTGAGCTGTTGGCCTCCAGGGTCACACAGTTACTAAAAAGCTAGAAACCAGGTCTTCTGACTTCTACTTTGATGTCCTTTCCACTATGTCACGCCTATCAAAGGCATGTAAAGAATGTTAAATAAAATGAGCACATGAGTGAGGTGTCTCGATGGGAGAGAAGGCAAGTTTTCCAAAACCACAGTTACTTAAAGGCTGTAATGAACACAGACAAGGTTTTGAGGTTATCCTCACTTAAAGAAATTGCTCCTTCTGTGTTTCCCTAGAGCCTCATTCCCATCTCCAGAAAAAAGGCTCTTTTATATGAAAGGCAGATACATCTAACTAAACTGAACAGGAGAATACTCAGGCCACCAAGTTCTTTAAAAGCAAATTCATGTAAAACAGCCAAATGACCTAGCGACTGAGCCATTTTTGACAACTGATCCATCTCTTTCAGAACAGCTTGGTAAGTAAACGATGTGGCTGTAGTGTCACTACCCGTGGGCCACAAGAGAAGACAACGCACCAATATTTACATTTCTTAGAAATCTAAGCAGTATTCTATCATTTTCAAGAGCCCCACGGAATAGAACAGCTCTGCAGAACTCATTTTCAGAGAAGCAGAAGACCAACACAAAGCTGTTTTCAGTCTGATACTATTCGGAAGTTATATTAATTTGCAGAAGGACATGTGAATGAATTTAAGCCTCTCCATCATCCTTTTTTGGGGGGGGTTGTTCTTGTAATCATCAAAAAATGTTTACTAGAGTTGACAGAAAAACTTGCTGATACTGTGGAATTAAAGGTGGTATTTAAACTCATTTGTTATTTCTATAATATTATGTCTCAAAACAGAAATAACCATGATTTTAGTGGATTATATAAGTTTTACACTTATTGGAAAAAAAAATCTGACATTATAGAAGCATTTTTTTAAAAACTAAAAATTCACAATTCTACCTAGAGATGACCACTGCTAACATTTTAGTGTAAGTACTTCCAGACTTTCTTATGTTTACACACACACAAATACACACACATACTCATTTTTCTTTCTTTTAAAAAAATTATAGAATTGTAATCGTCCTGTTTTCTTTCTACAAACTGTTTCATTGCCGTCTTTCCAGATCGAAAAATATGGTAAGACACTGTCATTTTTAATGAATAAAGCCAATCTCCAATTATGGAAATCTTTGGAGGTTGTTTCCATTTTTCACTGTTATAAACAATGCTTCTATAATATGCATGCTTGTATATTTTTGTGTACTTGTCCAATTATTTTCTTAGGATAAATTCCTAGAAGCAGACTTACTTGGTCAAAGCAAAATTTAAAAGTTAGCACTTATGGCTAAGTTGCCCTTCAAAAAGGTTGTACAAAGTTACAATTACCAAAAATATTAACGACGGACGGAGCTGCTGATTCTCACCACATATCAACACTGAACATGCACAGTATTTTTCATTTCAGCTACTCTATGCAGTCTTTTAATCTACATTTATTTGATTACTAGAGAAGTTAACATGCTGTTTATGTTAACTATTCATTGCCTATTTGTAGTTTTTGGGGGTTGCCTTTTCATGTACTTTGCCCATTTTTACAGTTGGCATTTATCTTTTCCTTACTTATTTGTACACATTCTTCACAAATTTGGGATAAATAGTCTGTCATATACATTGCAAATAGCCCCTTGCTCCCAATTTCTTGTCATGTTTTGTTTAGAGGGAGGTCACCCCCCTGTCCACAAAAACAAATTTAAAAATTTCAAGTGCTGGAATATGTGACCTTAATGGGCCCTGCTTTTGGTGTCATGCTTTATTGGTATCTATTAAGTCAGCCTCAGAGCCTAGTTCATAATCATTTTTTGCAAATGTCTAATGGACACATGAAAGGGATTTGTATTTTTTATTTGTAGGGTACAATTTTTTTTCTTTATCGATTAAACCACCCTTGTTATTTACCTCTCATACATTTCTCTAGGTCCTCACCTATTTTTTGTTTGCTTCATCCATCAAGGACTCAAACAAAATATTAACATCACATTCTGGATTACGGTTGTTGTAATTTTCCCCCTGTGATTCTAATGGGTTTTGCATTATGCTCACCATTCTGGGGTATTCAGGGTGTGGAGGCCCCTGACTTTTCATATTCCTGTGGACATCTATCCCTCATAGCATCGCCTGTGTTACTGGTCTCTAGTCCCAGCTTCAGCCTTGAAGAGTTTAGTGGGGCCAGGTGCAACGGTCCACCCAACATTTTTTTTTTTTAACATCTTTATTGGAGTATAATTATTTAAAATGTTGTGTTAGTTTCTGCTGTATAACAAAGAAAATCAGCTGTATGTATACATATATCTGCATATCCCCTCCCTCTTGCATCTCCCTCCCACCCTCCGTATCCCACCCCTCTAGGTGGACACAAAGCACTGAGCTGACCTCCCTGAGCTATGCAGCTACTTCCCACTAGCTATCTATTTTACGTTTGGTAGTGTATATATGTCCATGCCACTCTCTCACTTGATGCCAGCTTACCCTTCCCCCTCCCCGTGTCCTCAAGTCCATTCTCTATGCCTGCATCTTTATTCCTGTCCTGCCCTGAGGTTAATCAGAACCTTTTTTTTTTTTTTTTACATTCCATATATATGTGTTGGCATATGGTATTTGTTTTTCTCTTTCTGACTTACTTCACTCTGCATGACAGTCTCTAGGTCCATCCACCTCACTACAAATAACTCAATTTCGTTTCTTTTTATGGCTAACATTCCGTTGTATATATGTGCCGCATCTTCTTTATCCATTCATCTGTCGATGGACACTTAGGTTGCTTCCATGTCCTGGCTATTGTAAATAGAGCTGCAATGAACATTTTGGTACATGACTCTTTTTGAATTATGGTTTTCTCAGGGTATATGCCCAGTAGTGGGATTGTTGGGTCGTATGGTAGTTCTAAGGAACCTCCATACTATTCTCCATAGTGGCTGTATCAATTTACATTCCCACCAACAGTGCAAGAGGGTTCCATTTTCTCCACACCCTCTCCAGCATTTATTGTTTGTAGATTTTTTGGTGATGGCCAGTCTGACTGGTGTGAGGTGATACCTCATGATAGTTCTGATTTGCATTTCTCTAAGGATTAGTGATGTAGAGCATCCTTTCATGTGTTTGTTGGCAATCTGTATATCTTCTTTGGAGAAATGTCTATTTAGGTCTTTTGCCCATTTTTGGATTGGGTTGTTTTTTTGATACTGAGCTGCATGAGCTGCTTGTAAATTTTGGAGATTAATCCTTTGTCAGTTGCTTCATTTGCAAATATTTTCTCCCATTCTGAGGGTTGTCTTTTCATCTTGTTTATGGTTTCCTTTGCTGTGCAAAAGCTTTTAAGTTTCATTAGGTCCCATTTGTTTATTTTTGTTTTTATTTCCATTTCTCTAGGAGGTGGGTCCAAAAGGATCTTGCTGTGATTTATGTCATAGAGTGTTCTGCCTATGTTTTCCTCTAAGAGTTTGATAGTGTCTGGCCTTACATTTAGGTCTTTAATCCATTTTGAGTTTATTTCTTTGTATGGTGTTAGGGAGTGCTCTAATTTCATTCTTTTACATGTAGCTGTCTAGTTTTCCCAGCACCACTTATTGAACAGGCTGTCTTTTCTCCATTGTACATTCTTGCCCCCTTTATCAAAAATAAGGGGACCATATGTTCATGGGTTTATCTCTGGGCTTTCTGTCCTGTTCCATTGATCTATATTTCTGTTTTTGTGCCAGTACCATACTGCCTTCATTACTATAGCTTTGCAGTATAGTCTGAAGTCCGGGAGCCTGATTCCTCCAGCTCCGTTTTTCGTTCTCAAGATTGCTTTGGCTATTTGGGGTATTTTGGGATTCTATACAAATTGTGAAATTTTTTTATTCTAGTTCTGTGAAAAATGCCATTGGTAGTTTGATAGGGATTGCATCGAATCTGTAGATTACTTTGGGTAGTATAGTCATTTTCACATTGTTGACTCTTCCAATCCAAGAACATGGTATATCTCTCCATCTGTTTGTATCATCTTTAATTTCTTTCATCAGTGTCTTATAGTTTTCTGCATACAGGTCTTTTGTCTCCTTAGGTAGGTTTATTCCTAGGTGTTTTATTCTTTTTGTTGCAATGGTAAATGGGAGTGTTTCCTTAATTTCTCTTTCAGATTTTTCATCATTAGTGTATAGGAATGCAAGAGATTTCTGTGCATTAATTTTGTATTCTGCTACTTTACAAAACTCATTGATTAGTTCTAGTAGTTTTTTGGTAGCATCTTTAGGATTCTCTATGTATAGTATCAAGTCATCTGCAAACAGTGACAGCTTAACTTCTTTCCCGATTTGTATTCATTTCTTTTTCTTATCTGACTGCTGTGGCTAAAACTTCCAAAACTATGTTGAATAATCATGGTGAGAGTGGACAACCTTGTCTTATTCCTGATCTTAGAGGAAATGGTTTCACCATTGAGAATGATGTCGGCTGTGGGTTTGTCATATTTGGCCTTTATTATGTTGAGGTAAGTTCCCTCTATACTTACTTTCTGGAGGGTTTTTATCATAAATGGGTGTTGAATTTTGTCGAAAGCTTTTTCTGCATCTATTGAGATGATAATATGGTTTTTCTCCTTCAATTTGTATATGGTTTATTACACTGATTGATTTGTGGATATTGAAGAATCCTTGCATTCCTGGAATAAACCCCACTTGATCATGGTGTATGATCTTTTTAATGCGCTGTTGGATTCTGTTTGCTAGTATTTTGTTGAGGATTTTTGCATCTATGTTCATCAGTGATATTGGCCTGTAGTTTTCTTTCTTTGTGACATCTTTGTCTGGTTTTGGTATCAGGGTGATGGTGGCCTCGTAGAATGAGTTTGGGAGTGTTCCTCCCTCTGCTGTATTTTAGAAGAGTTTGAGAAGGATAGGTGTTAGCTCTTCTCTAAATGTTTGATAGAATTCACCTGTGAAGCCATCTGGTCCTGGGCTTTTGTTTGTTGGAAGATTTTTAATTAGTCTCAATTTCAGTGCTTGTGATTGGTCTGTTTATATTTTCTATTTCTTCGTGATTCAGTCTTGGAAGTTTGTGCTTTTCTAAGAATTTGTCCATTTCTTCCAGGTTGTCCAATTTATTGGCATATAGTTGCTGTAGTAATCTCTCATGATCCTTTGTATTTCTGCAGTGTCAGTTGTTACTCCTTTTTCATGTCTAATTCTATTGATTTGAGGGTTCTCCAAGACTCAAGAAAAATCTTGATGAGTCTGGCTAATGGTTTATCAATTTTGTTTATCTTCTCAAAGAAGCAGCTTTTAGTTTTATTGATCTTTGCTATCATTTCCTTCATTTCTTTTTCATTTATTTCTGATCTGATGCTTATGATTGCTTTCCTTCTTCTAACTTTGGGGTTTTTGTTCTTCTTTCTCTAACTGCTTAGGTGTAAGGTTAGGTTGTTTATTTGAGATGTTTCTTGTTTCTTGAGGTAGGATTGTATTGCTATAAACTTCCCTCTTAGAACTGCTTTTGCTGCCTCCCATAGGTTTTGGGTCTTCGTGTTTTCTTGTCATTTGTTTCTAGGTATTGTTTGATTTCCTCTTTGATATCTTCAGTGATCTCTTGCTTATTTAGCAGCATATTGTTTAGCCTCCATGTGTTTGTATTTTTTACAGACTTTTTCCTGTAATTAATATCTAGTCTCATAGCATTGTCATCAGAAAAGATACTTGATACAATTTCAAGTTTCTCAAATTTACCAAGGTTTGATATGTGACCCAATATATGATCTATCCTGGAGAATGTTTCATGAGCACTTAAGAAGAAAGTGTATTCTGTTGTTTTGGGATGGAATGTCTTATAAATATCAATTAAGTCCATCTTGTTTAATGTATCATTTAAAGCTTGTGTTTCCTTATTTATTTTCATTTTGGATGATCTGTCCATTGGTGAAAGTGGGGTGTTAAAGGCCCCTACTATTATTGTGTTACTGTCAATTTTCCCTTTTATGGCTGTTAGCATTTGCCTTATGTATTGAGGTGCTCCTATACTGGGTGCCTAAATATTTACAATTGTTCTATCTTCTTCTTGGATTGATCCCATGATCATTATGCAGTGTCCTTCTTTGTCTCTTGTAATAGTTTTTATTTTAAAGTCTATTTTGTCTGATATGAGAATTGCTACTCCAGCTTTCTTTTGATTTCCATTTGCATGGTATATCTTTTTGCATCTCCTCACTTTCAGTCTGTATGTGTCCCTAGGTCTGAAGTGGGTCTCTTGTAGACAGCATATATACAGGTCTTGTTTTTGTATCCATTCAGCCAATCTATGTCTTTTGGTGGGAACATTTAATCCATTTACATTGAAGTTACTTATTGATATGTATGTTCCTATTACCATTTTCACTGTTTTGGGTTTGTCATGGTAGGTCTTTTCTTTCTCTTGTCTTTCCTGCCTACAGAAGTTCCTTTAGCATTTGTTGTAAAGCTGGTTTGCTGGTGCTGAATTCTCTTAACTTTTGTTTGTCTGTAAAGGTTTTAATTTCTCCATCAAGTCTAAATGAGATCCTTGCTAGTTAGAGTAATCTTGGTTGTAGGTTTTTCCCTTTCATCACTATAAATATGTCCTGCCACTCCCTTCTGGCTTGCAGAGTTTCTTCTGAAAGACCAGCTGTTAACCTTATGGGGATTCCCTTGTATGTTATTTGTTGCTTTTCCCTTGCTGCTTTTAATATTTTGTTTGTATTCAATTTTTGATAGTTTGATTAGTATGTGTCTTGGTGTGTTTCTCCTTGGATTTTCCTGTATAGGACTCTCTACACTTCCTGGACTTGCTTGACTATTTCTATTCCCATGTTAGGGAAGTTTTCAACTATAATCTCTTCAAATATTTTCTCAGACACTTTCTTTTTCTCTTCTTCTTCTTGGACCCCTATAATTTGAATATGTTGGTGCATTTAGTGTTGTCCCAGAGGTCTCTGAGACTGTCCTCAATTCTTTTCATTCTTTTTTCTTTATTCTGCTCTGCAGTAGTTATTTCCACTATTTTATCTTCCAGGTCACTTATCCGTTCTTCTGCCTCAGTTATTCTGCTACTGATTTCATTTTTAATTTCATTTATTGTGTTGTTCATCATTGTTTGTTTGCTCTTTAGTTCTTCTAGGTCCTTGTTAAATGTTTCTTGTATTTTCTCCATTCTATTTACAAGATTTTGGATCATCTTTACTATCATTTCTCTGAATTCTTTTTCAGGTAGACTGCCTATTTCCTCTTCATTTGTTTGGTCTCGTGGGGTTTTAACTTGCCTCTTCATCTGCTGTGTGTTTCTCTGTCTTCTCATTTGCTTAACTTACTGTGTTTGGAGTCTCCTTTTCCCAGGTTGCATGTTCGTAGTTCCCGTTGTTTTTGGTGTCTGCCCCCAGTGGATAAGGCCATTTCAGTGGCTTGTGTAGGCTTCCTGGTGGAGGGGACTGGTGCCTGTATTGTGGTGGGTGAGGCTGGATCTTGCCTTTCTCGTGGGCAGGGTCGTGTCTGGTGGTGTGTTTTGGGGTGTCTGTGAGCTTAGTATGATTTTAGGCAGCCTCTCTGCTAATGGGTGAGGTTGTATTCCTGTCTTGCCAGTTGTTTGGCATGGGGTGTCCAGCACTGGAGCTTGCTGGCTGTTGGGTGGAGCTGGGTCTCTGGGAGAGCTTTTGCCAATTGATATTACGTGGGGCCTGGAGGTCTCTGGTCGTCCAATGTCCTGAACTTGGCTCTCCCACCTCAGAGGCTCAGGCCTGACACCCAGCTGGAGCACCAAGACCCTGTCAGCCACACGGCTCTTGATGTCTGTTTTCCTTCCTGCTACTTTCCTTCTCCCCCTCGCTTAGAATCCTTGGGCAGCCATCCTGTCACGGAGTCACCTGAGGGCTGGGTGTTGGGTCTGAGTCATGCGGGGCACTGGGTGCTCCCCTTCTCTCCTCCAGAGCGCAGCGTCAGTGGTCTCGAGTGGCATCTGAGGCCCAGGTTATGGATTCCACCCAGATTTACATCTGGGCCCCCCATGCAACTTTCACTCCACTCTCATCAACAAACTTTCCTCCCACACCCCACTTCTTCCAGAAGCTCATTCAAGTTTCAAATTCCAAAAATGGTTCAGCATGTTCTCTGTTACATTGCCTCGATCACTTCAATGAGGAGCTTAGAGAAAGAGTATGTAAAACATGTGGGGTTAACATATTGTATTCATATGACAGTCTGATTTATTAATTTTCCCCTTGTTTTCCTGACTACATTCTTTCCACCAGTTTCTCAACTGGAGTAATTCTCCATATAAGAAATTTCTAGATACAAATTTATTTTATGACAATCTTTTTTTTTTAAAATAAATTTATTTATTTAAGTTTGGCTCTGTTGGGTCTTTGTTGCTACGCACAGGCTTCCTCTAGCTGCGGTAAGCAGGGTCTACTTTCGTTGCGGTGCGTGGGCTTCTCACTGCAGTGGCTTCTCTTGTTGAGGAGCATGGGCTCTAGGCATGCGGGCTTCACTAGTTGTGGCTTGTGGGCTCAGTAGTTGTGGCTCATGGGCTCTAGAACACAGGCTCAGTAGTTGTGGCACACAGGCTTAGTTGCTCCACTGTATGTGGGATCTTCCCAGACCAGGGCTCATACTTGTGTCCCCTTCATTGGCAGGCAGATTCTTAACCACTGTGCCACCAGGGAAGTCTCTGATAATCTTTTATACTTACTTCAATCTATAGCTTTGAACAAATTTGAAATTTCTACATATAATGCATTTTGTCATGTATTTACTCAATACTTCTTTTAAAAAATCCTTATGGATTTCTAAGTGACTAAACCACTCTATTTATCTTGTTAGGCTGAATTGGCAATAGAAGATATTTTGGAATACATGTGCTTTTCAGCATGTATTTCAGGCTCCTTTTATACTTCTGTTCCTAGCATCTGCTTTATTTTGCTTATTGTTACCATTCCTACTTAAAGTACATAGTTTATATTCTTTAGCTTCTTCAGTGTCATTTCCATTTTCTCAGTTTGGAAATTTACACATGGTTCTTCAAGTTAGGACTAACATTTTACTTTAAGCTATATGATGCTTAAATTGAGCGGCTTGGTTGCTGTTTCTTCAGCTTTTACAGAAAGCAGCCTCTTGGCAAACAAAACTCAGGAAAAATTGGAGACTTAGTAGCAGTTTTGTCTCAAGGACCAGATAACTTTCTGTGTGGGAGATAGAATAGGGGGGAATATGTCACCTAGGTTAGACATTCAGGCTGTTGTACACAGTGGCTGTTACCACAGTACTCTCTTTGTAACCAGGTTGCACGCACCTACATGGGTGCTACGTGAGATTGGAGGGTGACTCACCTTTGTTGGGAGTCCGGAGGTCCATCTGCACCCCAGTCACCCACCTTTGTCTCCTGTGAAACTAGCTCAACTCTCCCAAACCCTACATGCCAGCAGCTAATTCCAATAACTTTAAAAAAAAATCTAGTTTTAACATTTATAGAAATTTTAAAAGTTTACAGAAATTTGTTGGTGAGGTAATGCTTTCAAAGATTTCTGTCGAGTCTCAGCTGAATCTTCTTTTTGTCCACCTCACAGCAGTTTTAGGAAATGTTCAGCAGCTGGAAGTAAACTGCGGCAGAAAAAGAGAAATGTCTGCCACAGTCATTTCCCTTAAAAGTCAGAGGGGGAGTCAGCATGAAGCACAGCCTGGGCTTCGGCCCCCAAAGAGAAGCAGAGAGAGAGAGGGAGACCGAGGGCCAGAAAGGGGACAGACTATCAGAGAGCGGGGAGATCAAGGACCCAGGGGAAAATAGCTCCTCTCAACTCTCGTAATGCCTGCCAGTCTCTTGCCAGGAACCTGTGGGTGTGTGAGTAGTGAAGTTGTCAGGGACCCAACAAGACTTTCCTCCTCTTCTGGCGGGAGGAGAGGAATCAGAGAAGCTTTAGCTGTTTCCAGCCTCTGTTAATAACTTCACCTCATCTCAGATCTTTGGCTATCCAGAACCTCCTTCCTCCTGTTATTCTTACATTGCATCCATACTAAGTCCAGAACCAATTTGGTTGAAGTGAACTTACCCAATCCATATTTACACTGCTTATGATTAGGGCTTGCCTTTTCAACTCAATCCTGTTGTCTCTGTCATCCCTTTCCTGTTTCCTCTTGCACCTCACTTCCTTTCAGGAAGGAACACACTGGCCCATGTAGTTAGGCCTGAGAGCCCTGAATGAAAATGTTTAGCTTGGAGGGAAGAGGTGAGGCAAGAGAGAAAGATACATGAGGAATCTTTGAAATTCTCTCTTTCTTTATCCTTCCAACTATGTGCAGCCATATAGCATGTACTAACTTAGTTAGTACTGAAGCAGGACCATTTTAAGACTTTCATAGGACTCACACTTTTAATTTTGGAAACTCCATCACACATCATGGCAAACATATCAAAATGCACCCATATCTCACATTACATATGTATTTTTGTTGCAAAAATCTTCAAGTGGATTTTATAATTTTGCCTTTAAATTTTATTTTGGCTACTGGTAATGCATGGAATATACATTTGCCTATGATTTCTCAACATACTCAGGAATCTGACCAAAAAATTATTTCTAATAGCATCAAATTTCATGAATATTTAAATTAAGCAATTAATGGGTTTGGCATATGTTGTGTTTTGTAGATATTTAATTTACATTTATTAATTTTAGTTTTGCAATTTTCTTATCATATTTTTGAAACAATATTCATTTTCCAAGCCTCTGGACTTCTTCCAGTTCTCTGGAAAACTTGGAGGCCTGGCACTGAGACTAATGAAAGAACTTCCTAGGAAGAGGCATAGGCAATGCAAAGGTGCTGGGAGAAGAAACAGCTTGGCTTGTTGGGGCAGAGTAGGAAGAACGATGTGGTTGGGCAGGATTGAGTGAAAGGCAGGTAGGCAGGAGAGGCTGACCAGGTCAGGCCACCCAAGGCCTACCACGAAGCTTTGTGAACCACTGTCCGTAGAAAGTAACTACCTCAGCCTATTACATTTCTTTTTCAATGAGCCAGACATACCTTGAATCTAGATCATTGAAAGGCAGATTTCTGTTATTAATTTGTTTAGTGGTACGTTCTCCTACTTCTGAAATCTTACTTAGCCACTTAGTCCAAAGGGAGATTTTTAGGAAAATCTAACTTTGGAGAAATAAATGACTCAAAAGTCAATCGTTTGGACATGAATCTGGGAACATGGCCATTTTATTCATTCCTTTGGCAGGTCCTAAGCCTTTGTTCTCCAATATATATTTTCAAGTGGTCCATCAGCCTGTTCCTTGCAACATTGTAAGCATATGTGGATGACACTACTGGCCGCTGAGCTGAGCTCCTTCTACTATTACCCTTACCATCTATGCTCACACAGCAGTTACAATTATATTAAAAATATGATTACATCACTCCCTTGCTTCAAATTATTTACTGGATTCCCGTAACACTTAAAATAAAATCCAGAGTCTCTCTGTTGCTCTATAAGGCCCTAACATAATCTATCAATAGTTCCTTGCTTGCCTCAGGACCTTTGCTCTTGCTGCTTCTGCCTGTAATGATTTCCTTGCACACTTTCACATCAGTGTTTCTTTCTCATTATTCTGGTCTCTACACTCTCAGGAGTGTTTCCCTAAACATCTTACCTAAAATAGTCTCACTCTCCACTTACGTCATCTAACATTCCATTCCTTTATCCTCACAGCAATTACCACTATCTGGAATATTATTACAAATTTGTTTACTTGCTCACTTTTGATTTTCTCCTCTAGAAAATAAGCTCCACAAACAAAGGGCTTTTCTCTCTTCACCTTTAGTACCAAGTGCTATACCTTCAGGACAAACAGCACTTGTAGTGCAATCAATAAACAGTTGAATGTATAAATTAGCCTATCAACTAATGAAAAATTTCATGTAATGAAACTCTTAGGATGAAAAAGCCTAATAAATAGGATTTATTTTAGAAAGTCATTTATAAATTTATTTGGGGGTATATTCAATTATATTACCAATTTTATAGAGGCACTGATTCCCCTGGGTACTGAAAATACTTTCTTCATAGCTGTTGAAAATAATAGTGACTTTTCAGTTTGTCACTCAATGTATTTACCTTATCTATTTGCTAAGCTTCCTAATCACTTACTGAGAAATGGTAGTTGAAGTGGCTCTTGGGAGCCAGTTCACCCCAACTGACTTTCTTCAGCAGCACAATTTGAGTTGATTTATTATTCTTTCTAATAGTTTTTGTAAAAAATTATCCCAAGAATACTCTAGGCTTACTAATAAACAATTTAAGCTGACAAAATTTCTATGTAAATTATGGGTTGATGTTCAATGAAAGAAAAATCCTAAAGACATTTACTTGGCTATCATTTTTATTCTATAAGCAAATTCATTTTATAAAGGGATAGTTATAAATTTGTTTCTCTTGTGACCTAAGGGATGAAGGCTGTCCGAAGTTTCAACAGGGCACTAATCCAACCTCTCCTTTGTCAATGTTTACCAATGACACATTCCTTGTATTAGTATCAGGCAACCTCCTTCACTATTTTTATGAGACCAGTCCAAAGGAATAAAGATCTGTATGTAGCAAAGACTCTTGACCCTTAACCCCTGCAAATACATATTCCTATTTTTAAAAATAAACCAAAAGGTAGCAGAAGAAAAGGTAGATCTCATTAAAAAGTGTTTCACCCACTGCTTGCTAAATGTGTATTAGATCTGCCTGTGGGTTTGACAGTCCCCACAAATGCATGTCAGGTTTGTGCAAGCATGAGCTCTGAAGGGATTTTTCTAGGTCAGTTAGGAAATCTTTTTGTGTTATCCATTACTACACATGACTGTTGATTCTTAAAATCTGGAAGTACCTTAACAACTACTTTATAGCTCCTCTTGTACAGCTTAAAACACATTCCACTCATTGTTCAGTTCTGCTATATTATTATATGACTATTATATAATGCTAAATTATTGATTTTCTTTAATTGGTAATAGAGCCACAGTACTATTTCCTACCTTTTATTGCAAGTGAATTGTGTTTAATTTGTATTATGAGATAAACAGGCTTTTAGGATCCTTTTAGTCTGAGATTTTCCCCTAGGCAACTCTTGCTTCTCATAAAATATACAAATTCTTTTTTGTTGTACATGTTTATAGATGCACCATGAGATATGAACATACATTTATTGAATCCAGTTTTATTGAGATATAATTGCCATATGCCATTGTATTAGGTATACAACACAACGATCTGATATATGTATATGCTGGAAAATGATCACTGCAATAAGTTTAGCTAACATTTATCACCTCACATAGTTACAAAATTTTTTTCTTGTGGTGAGAACTTTTAAGATCTACTCTCTTAGCAACTTTCAAATATAAAATACAGTATTGTTAATTACAGTCATAATGCTGTACATTACATCCCCAGAACTTATTAATCTTGTAAGTGAAAAGTTTGTGTCTTTTGACTCACTTCACCCATTTTGCCCATCTTCCACCCCTCATCTCTGGCAACCACCAATCTCTCTCTGCATCTATGAGTTTGTATTTTTTCAAGGTCCATTCATGTTGTCACAAATGGTAGAATTTCCTTCTTTTTTATGGATGAAAATACTCCATTGTATGTATCACACTGTCTTTATCATACATTCACACATCGATGGACACTCTTGCTATCTCCGTGTCTTGGCTATTGTAAATAATGCTGCCACAAACATGGGGGGGAGGAACAAATATATTTTCAAGATAGTGGTTTCATTTCTTTCAGATATATATGCAGAAGCAGAATTGCTGGATCGTATTTTTAATTTTTTGAGGAACCTCCATAAAGTTTTCCATAATGGCTGCACCAATTTACATTCCCACCAACAGTGCACAAGGATCCCCTTTCGCCACATCCTCGCCAATACTTGTTATTTCTTGTTTTTTTGATAATAGCCACTCTAACATGTGTGAGGTGATATCTCATTGTGGTTTTGATTTGCATTTCCCTGATGATTAGTGATGGTGAGCATCTTTCCATGTACCTGTTGGTCATCTGTACGTCTTCTTTGGTAAAATGTCTCTTTAGATCCTTTGCCCTTTTTTTTTTTTTTTTTTTTTTTTGTGGTACGCGGGCCTCTCACTGTTGTGGCCTCTCCCATTGCGGAGCACAGGCTCCGGACACGCAGGCTCAGTGGCCATGGCTCACGGGCCTAGCCGCTCTGTGGCATGTGGGATCTTCCTGGACCGGGGCATGAATCCGTGTCCCCTGCATCGGCAGGCGGACTCTCAACCATTGTGCCACCAGGGAAGCCCCCATTAAAAAAAATTAATAATAATTAATTAATTTTTGGCCGTGTTGGGTCTTCGTTTCTGTGCAAGGGCTTTCTCTAGTTGCGGCAAGTGGGGGCCACTCTTCATTGCGGTGCGTGGGCCTCTCACTATTGCAGCCTCTCTTGCTGTGGAGCACAGGCTCCAGGTGCACAGGCTCAGTAGTTGTGGCTTACGGGCCTAGTTGCTCCACGGTATGTGGGATCTTCCCAGACCAGGGCTCGAACCCGTGTCCCCTGCATTGGCAGGCAGATTCTCAACCACTGCGCCACCAGGGAAGCCCTGCCCATTTTTAAAATTAGATTGTTTAGGGTTTTTTTTGGCTAGTGAGTTGTTTGAGTTCTTTATATATTTTAGATATTAACACCTTATCAGATACAGGATTTGTAAATATTTTCTCCCACTCTGTAGGTTCCCTTTCCATTTTGTTGACAGTTTTCTTTGCTGTGCATAAGCTTTTTAGTTTAATGTAGTCCCACTTGTGATTTTTTGCTTTCATGACCTTTGCTTTTGGTGTCAAATGCAAAAAAATAACTGCCAAGACCGATGTAAAGGAGCTTACTGCCTATGTTTTCTTCTAAGAGTTTTATGGCTTCAGGTCTTATGTTCAAGTCTTTGATCCATTTTGAGTTAATTTTTGTGTATGGTTTTGTGTAGTCCAATTTTTTTCTTGTGTTTGGCTGTTCAGTTTTCCAAACACCATTTATTGAAGAGAGTCCTTTCCCTATTGTATATTCTTGGTTCTTTTGTCAAAAATTAATTGATCATATATGGATTGGTTTATTTATGGGCTCTCTTTTCTGTTCTCTATTGATCAACATGTCTGTTTTTATGCCAATACCATACTGTTTTGATTACTATAGCTTTGTAATATAGTTTGAAACCAGGGAGTATTATGCTTCCTGCTTTATTCTTCTTTCTCAAGATTGTGTTGCCTATTTGAGGGTCTTTTGTGGTTTTTATACAACTATTTGGATTGTTTCTTCTATTTTTGTGAAAAATGCCACTGGAATTTTGATAGGGATTGCACTGAATCTGTAGATTACTTTGGGTAGTATGGACATTATACCAATATTAATCATCCCAATCCATGAGCACTGATTATATTTCCATTTTTCTGTGACTTCTTCAATTTTTTTCATCCACGTCTTACTGTCTTCAGTGTACAGATCTTTCACTTCCTTGGTCAAATTTATTGCTAGGCATTTTATTCTTTCTGATGCAACTGTAAATGGAATTGTTTTTTTAATTTTTCTTTCTGGTAGTTCATTGTTAACATATAGAAATGCTATTGATTTTTTCTGTATTGATTTTGTATCCTGCAACTTTGCTGAACCTGTTTACTAGTTCTAGCAGTTTCCGTGGAGTCTTTAGTTTTTCTATCTATAATGATATAATATCACATCATCTGCAAATAAAGACTGTTTTACTTCCTCCTTTCTATTTTAGAGACTTTTGTCTTTCTTGCCTAATTGCTCTGGCTAGGACTTTCAGGACTATGTTGAATAAAAGTGGTGAGAGTGGGCATCCTTGGCTTGTTCCTGATCTTAGAGCAAATGCATTAAGCCTTTCATCATTGAGTGGGCTTGTCATAGATGGCCTTAATTATGTTGAGGTATGTTCCCTTTATATGTACTATATTAAGAGTTTATATCATAAATAGATTTTGAAGTTTGTCAAATGCTTTTTCTGCCTCTATTGAGATGATCATATAATTTTTATCTTTTATTTTTTTAAATTTATTTATTTTTCTACAGCAGGTTCTTATTAGTTATCTATTTTATACATATTAGTGTATATATGTCATTCCCCATTTCCCATTTCGTCCAACCACCACCAATGCCCCCGCCACTTTCCCCCCTTTGTGTACATATGTTTGTTCTCTATGTCTGTGTCTCTATTTCTGCCCTGCAAACCACTTCATCTGTACCATTTTTCTAGGTTCCACATATATGCGTTAATATATGATATTTGTTTTTCTCTTCCTGACTTACTTCACTCTGTATGACAGTCTCTAGATCCATCCACATCTCTAAAATGACCCAATTTTGTTCCTTTTTATGGCTGAGTAATATTCCATTGTATATATGTACCACATCTTCTTTATCCATTCATCTGTGGATGGGCATTTAGGTTGCTTCTGTAACCTGGCTATTGAAAATAGTGCTGCAATGAACTTTGGGGCGCATGTGTCTTTTTGAATTATGGTTTTCTCTGGGTATATACCCATAGTGGGATTGCTGGATCATATGGTAATTCTATTTTTAGTTTTTTAAGGAACTTCCATACTGTTCTCCATAGTGGCTGTATCAATTTACATTCCCACCAACAGTGCAAGAAGGTTTCCTTTTCTCCACACCCTCTCCAGCATTTGTTGTTTGTAGATTTTCTGATGATGCCCATTCTAACTGGTGTGAGGTGATACCTCATTGTAGTTTTGATTTGCATTTCTCTAATAATTAGTGATGTTGAGCAGCTTTCCATGTGCTTCTTGGCCATCTGTATGTATTCTTTGGAGAGATGTCTATTTAGGTCCTCTGCTCATTTTTTGATTGGGTTGTTTGTTTTTCTAATATTGAGCTGAATGAGCTGTTTGTATATTTTGGAGATTAATCCTTTGTTTGTTGATTCATTTGCAAATAGTTTCTCCCATTCTGAGGGTTGTCTTTTTGTCTTGTTTGTAGTTTCCTTTGCTTTTCAAAAGCTTTTAAGTTTCATTAGGTCCCATTTGTTTATTTTTGGTTTTATTTCCATTACTCTAGGAGGTGGATCAAAAAAGATCTTGCTGTGATTTATGTCAAAGAGTGTTCTTCCTATGTTTTCCTCTAAGAGTTTTATAGTGTCTGATCTTACATTTAGGTCTCGAATCCATTTTGAGTTTATTTTTGTGTATGGTGTTAGGGACTGTTCTAATTTCATTCTTCTACATGTAGCTGTCCAGTTTTCCTGGCACCACTTACTGAAGAGACTGTCTTTTCTCCATTGTATATCTTTGCCTCCTTTGTCATAGATTAGTTGACCATAGGTGCATGGGTTTATCTCTGGGCTTTCTATCTTGTTCCATTGATCTATATTTCTGTTTTTGTGCCAGTACCATATTGTCTTGATTCCTGTAGCTTTGTAGTATAGTCTGAAGTCAGGGAGTCTGATTCCTCCACCTCCGTTTTTTTCCCTCAAGCCTGCTTTGGCTATTCAGGGTCTTTTGTGTCTCCACACAAATTTTATGATTTTATGTTCTAGTTTTTTAAAAAATGCCACTGGTAATTTGATAGGGATTGCATTGAATCTGTAGATTGCTTTGGGTAGTATAGTCATTTTCACAATATTGATTCTTCCAATATAAGAACACAGTATATGTCTCCATCTGTTTGTGTCATCTTTGATTTCTTTCATCAGTGTCTTATACTTTTCTGAGTAGAGGTCTTTTGTCTCCCTTGGTAGGTTTAATCCTAGGTATTTTATTCTTTTTGTTGCAGTGGTAAATGGGAGTGTTTCCTTCATTTCTCTTTCAGATTTTTCATCATTAGTGTATAGGAATGCAAGAGATTTCTGTGCATTAATTTTGTATCCTGTAACTTTACCAAATTCATTGATTAGCTCTAGTAGTTTTCTGGTGGCATCTTTACGATTCTCTATGTATAGTATCATGTCATCTGCAAACAGTGATAGTTTTACTTTTTTTCCATTTGTATTCATTTTATTTCTTTTTCTTCCCTGATTGCCATGGTAAGGACTTCCAAAACTATGTTGAATAATAGTGGCGAGAGTGGACATCCTTCTCTTGTTCCTGATCTTAGGGGAAATGCTTTCAGTTTTTCACCATCGAGAATGATGTTTGCTGTGGGTTTGTCATATATGGCCTTTATTATGTTGAGGTAGGTTCCCTCTATGCTCACTTTCTGGAGTTTTTATCATAAATGGGTGTTGAATTTTGTCAAAAGCTTTTTCTGCATCTATTGAGATGATCATATGGTTTTTATTCTTCAATTTGTTAATATGGTGTGTCACATTGATTGATTTGCATATATTGAAGAATCCTTTCATCCCTGCAAATAATCCCACTTGATCAGGGTGTATGATCCTTTTAATGTGTTGTTGGACTCTGTTTGTTAGTATTTTGTTGAGGATTTTTGCATCTATATTCATCAGAGATATTGGTCCGTATTTTTCTTTTTTCTAGTATCTTTGTCTGGTTTTGGTATCAGGGTGATGATGGTCTCACAGAATGAGTTTGGGAGTGTTCCTTCCTCTGCAATATTTTGGAAGAGTTTGAGAAGGACGGGTGCTAGCTCTTCTCTAAATGTTTGATAGAATTCACCTGTGAAGCCATCTGATCCTGGACTTTTGTTTGTTGGAAGATTTTTAATCACAGTTTCAATTTTACTACTTGTGATTGGTCTGTTCATATATTCTAGTTCTTCCTGGTTCAGTCTTGGAGGGGTATACCTTTCTAAGAATTTGTCCATTTCTTCCAGGTTGTCTATTTTACTGGCATAGAGTTGCTTGTAGTAGTCTCTTAGGATGCTTCGCATTTCTGCGGTGTCCATTGAAACTTCTTTTCATTTCTAATTTTATTGATTCCTCTCCATCTTTTTCTTGATGAGTCTGACTAAAGGTTTACCAATTTTGTTTATCTTCTCAAAGAAGCAGCATTTAGTTTTATTGATCTTTGCTACTGTTTTGTTTGTTTCTATTTCATTTATTTCTGCTCTGATGTTCATGATTTCTTTCCTTCTACTAACTTTGGTTTTGTTTGTTCTTCTTTCTCTAGTTCCTTTAGGTGTAATGTTAGATTGCTTATTTGAGATGTTTCTTGTTTCTTGAGGTAGGCTTGTATTGCCATAAACTTCCCTGTTAGAACTGCTTTTGCTGCATCCCGTAGGTTTTGGATCATCGTGTTTTCATTGTCATTTGTCTCTAGGTATTTTCTGATTTCCTCTTTGATTTCCTCAGTGATCTCTTGGTTATTTAGTAACGTACTGTGTGTAGCATCCATGTGTTTGTGGTTTTGGTTTTTTTTTAGTTTTTTTCCCTGTAATTGATTTCTAATCTCATAGCATTGTGGTTGGAAAAGATGCTTGATATGATTTCAGTTTTCTTAAATTTACTGAGGCTTGATTTGTGACCCAAGAGGTGATCTATCCTGGAGAATGTTCCATGTGCACTTGAGAAGAAAGTGTAATCTGCTGTTTTTGGATGGAATGTCCTATAAATATCAATTAAATCTATCTGGACTATTGTGTCATTTAAAGCTTGTGTTTCCTTACTAATTTCTGTTTGGATGATCTGTCTATTGGGTTAAGTGAGGTGTTAAAGTTCCCCACTATTATTGTGTTACTGTCGATTTCTTCTTTTATAACTGTGAGCAGTTGCTTTATGTACTGAGGTACTCCTATGTTGGGTGCATATATATTTATATCTGTTATATCTTTTTCTTGGATTGATCCTTTGATCATTATGCAGTTTCCTTCCTTGTCCCTTGTAACATTCTTTATTATAAAGTCTATTTTATCTGATATGAGTATTGCTACTCCAGCTTTCTTTTGATTTCCATTTGCATGGAATATCTTTTTCCATCCCCTAACTTTCAGTCTGTATGTGCCCCTAGGTCTGAAGTGGGTCTCTTGTAGACAGCATATATATGGGTCTTGTTTTTGTATCCATTCAGTGAGCCTGTGTCTTTTGGTTGGAGCATTTAATCCATTCATGTTTAAGGTAATTATCAGTATGTATGTTCCTATTACCATTTTCTTAATTGTTATGGGTTTGTTTTTGTAGGTCCTTTTCTTCTCTTGTGTTTCCCACTTAGAGAAGTTCCTTTAGCATTTGTTGTAGAGCTGGTTTGGTGGTGCTGAATTCTCTTAGCTTTTGCTTGTCTGTAAAGCTTTTGATTTCTCCATTGAATCTGAATCAGATCCTTGCCGGGTAGAGGAATCTTGGTTGTAGGTTCTTCCCTTTCATCACTTTAAATATGTCATGCCCTCCCTTCTGGCTTGTAGAGTTTCTGCTGAGAAATCAGCTGTTAACGTTATGGGAGTTCCCTTGTATGTTATTTATCATTTTTCCCTTGCTGGTTTCAATAATTTTTCTGCCTTTTGTTTTTGCCAAATTGATTACTATGTGTCTTGGCGTGTTTCTCCTTGGGTTTATCCTGTATGGGAATCTCTGTGTTTCCTGGACTTGGGTGGCTATTTCCTTTCCCATGTCAGGCAAGTTTTTGACAATAATCTCTTCAAATATTTTCTCTGGTCCTTTCTCTCTCTCTTCTCCTTCTGGGACCCCTGTAATGCGAATATTGTTGTGTTTAAGTGGTCTCTTAGGCTGTCTTCATTTCTTTTCATTCTTTTTTCTTTATTCTGTTCCACAGCAGTGAATTCCACCATTCTGTCTTCCAGGTCACTTATCCGTTCTTCTGCCTCAGTTATTCTGCTATTGATTCCTTCTAGTGTAGTTTTCATTTCAGTTATTGTATTGTTCATCTCTGTTTGTTTGTTCTTTAATTCTTCTAGGTCTTTGTTAAACATTTCTTGCATCTCCTCGATCTTTGCCTTCATTCTTTTTCCGAGGTCCTGGATCATCTTCACTATCATTATTCTGAATTCCTTTTCTGGAAGGTTGCATACCTCCACTTCATTTAGTTGTTTTTCTGGGGTTTTATCTTGTTCCTTCATCTGGTACATAGCCCTCTGCCTTTTCATCTTGTCTATCTTTCTGTGAATGTGGGCTTTGATCCACAGGCTGCAGGACTGTAGTTCTTCTTGCTTCTGCTGTCTGCCCTCTGGTGGATGAGGCTATCTAAGAGGCTTGTGCAAGTTTCCTGTTGGGAGGGAATGGTGGTGGGTAGAGCTGGCTGTTTCTCTGGTAGGCAGAGCTCAGTAAAACTTTAATTCACTTGTCTGGTGATGGGTGGGGCTGGGTTCCCTCCCTGTTGGTTGCTTTGCCTGAGGCGACCCAACACTGGAGCCCTACCTGGGCTATTTCGTGGGGCTAATGGTGGACTCTGGGAGGGCTCATGCCAAGAAGTACTTCCCAGAGCTTCTGCTGCCTGTGTCCTTGTCCTCATGGTGAGACACAGCCACCCCCTGCCTCTGCAGGAGACCCTCCAACACTAGCAGGTAGGTCTGGTTCAGTCTCCTTTGGGGTCACTGCTCCTTCCCTTGGGTCCTCATGTGTACAGTACTTTGTGTGTGCCCTCGGAAGAGTGCAGTCTCTGTTTCCCCCAGTCTGGTGAAAGTCCTGCAATCAAATCCCACTAGCCTTCAAAGTCTGATTCTCTAGGGATTCTTCCTCCTGTTGCTGGACCCCCAGGTTGGGAAGCCTGACATGGGGCTCAGAACCTTCACACCAGTGGGTGGACTTCTGTGGTATAAGTGTTCTCCAGTTTGTGAGTCACCCACCTAGCAGCTACGGGATTTGATTTTATTGTGATTGCACCCTCTCCTACCATTTCATTGTGGGTTCTCCTTTGTCTTTGGATGTGGGGTATCTTTTTTGGTAAATTCCAGTGTCTTCCTGTCGATGACTGTTCAGTTAGTTGTGATTCTGGTGTTCTTGCATGAGGGAGTGAGCACACGTCCTTCTACTCGGCCATCTTGAACCAATCTTTCTCTATCTTTCATTTTATTAATGTGGTGTCTCACTTGACTGATTTTCACATGTGGAATCACCCTTGTATCCCAGGAATAAATCCCACTTGATCATGGTACATATTCTTTTAATGTGTTGTTGAATTAGATTTGCTAGTATTTTGCTGAGGATTTTTGTTATCTATGTTCATCAGGAATCTTGGTCTGTAATTTTCTTTTCTCATGACACCCTTGCTTAGTTTTGGTGTCAGAGTAATGCTGGCCTTGTAAAATGGGTTTGGAAGTATTCCTCTCTCTTCTATACTTTTTGGAGGAGTTTGAGACGAACTGGTATTAAATCTTAGAATGTCTAGTAAAATTCACCAGTGAAGCCCTCTGATCATAGGCTTTTGTTTTCTGTGAGGTTTTTGATTACTAATTCAATCTCATTACTAGTAATCAGTCTGTTCAGATTTCCAATTTCTTTATGATGCAGTCTTGGTAGGTCGTATATTTCTAGGAATTTATCCATTTCTTCTAGGTTGTCCAATTTGTTGGCATATAATTGTTCATAGTATCCTCTTATGATCCTTTATTTTTCTGTGGTATCAGTTGTAATTCTCCTTTTTCATCTCTGATTTTATTTATTTGAGTCTTCTGTTTTTTTCTTGGTATGTCTAGCTAAAAGTTCGTCTATTTTGTTTAGTTTTTAAAAAAACCAGTTCTTACATTCACTGATCTTTTCAATTATCTTTTTTTTTTTTTTTTGCGGTACGCGGGCCTCTCACTGTTGTGGCCTCTCCCGTTGCGGAGCACAGGCTCCGGATGCACAGGCTCAGCGGCCATGGCTCACGGGCCCAGCCACTCCGCGGCATATGGGATCCTCCCGGACCGGGGCACAAACCCGTATCCCCTGCATCGGCAGGCGGACTCTCAACCACTGCGCCACCAGGGAGGCCCTCAATTATCTTTTAAGTCTCTATTTCATTTATTTCCACTCTGATATTTGTTATTTCCTTCCTTCTATTAACTTTGGAATTATTTTGCCCTTCTTTATCTAGTTCCTTGAAGTGTAAAGCTAGGTTTCTTAATGTAGGTATTTATTACTATGAACTTCTCTCTTAGAACTGCTTTGGCTCCATCTCATATGTTTTTTTTTTTTTTTTTTTTTTTTTTGCCACTCTGCGTGGCTTGCTGGATCTCAGTTCCCCGACCAGGAATTAAACCTGCGCCCTCGACAGTGAAAGCACAGAGTCCTAACCATTGGACTACCAGGGAATTCCCATCCCATATACTTTGTTATGTTGTATTTCCATTTTCATTTGTCTCAAGATATTCTTTGATTTCTTGACCTGTTTGGTTGTTCAGTATCACATTGTTTAATCTCCACGTTTGTGGATTTTCTAGTTTTCTTCTAATCGATTTCTAGTTTCATACCATTGTGGTTAGAAAAGTTGCTTGATGTGATTTCAGTCTTCTTAAATTTGTTAAGACTTGTTTTGCGGCTTAACATATGATATATCCTGGAGAATGATCCATGTGCACTTGAGAAGAATATGTATTCTGTTGCTTTTGGATGTAATGTTTTATAAATGTCTGTTAAGTCCATCTGGTCTAACTTGTCTTTTAAGTTCAGTGTTTTCTTATTGATATTCTGTATGATTCCATTATTGAAAGTAGGGTACTGAGTCCATTCCGATTACTGTATTGCTGTTGATTTCTCCCTTCAGGTCTGTTAACATTTGCTTTGTATATTTAGGTGCTCTTATGTTGGGGTGCATAAATATTTACAAATGTTATATTGTCTTGTTGGACAGACACTTTTATCATTATGTAATGCCCTTCTTTATCTCTTATTACAATCTTTGTCTTAAAGTCTATTTTGTCTGATACAGGTATAGCTACTCCTACTTTCTTCTGGCTTTTGTATGTATGGAATATCTTTTCCCATCCCTTTACTTTGAGTTTGTGTGTGGTCTTAAAGCTGAAGTGAGACTCTTGGAGGCAGCATACAGTTGGGTCTTATTTGTTTATCCATTCAGCCACTCTATGACTTTTGATTGGAGAATTCAGTCCATTTATATTTAAAGTAATTTTTGATCAGTGTGGACTTACTATTGCCATTTTGTTCATTGTTTTCTGGCTGTTTTGTGATTCCTTTTTTCCTTTCTTCTCTAACTCTTTTCCTTTGTGATCTGATGATCTTCCGCAGTGGTATGCTTAGATTCCCTTCTCTTTATCTTTTGTGTATCTACTCTGGGTTTTTACTTTGTGGATACCATGAGGTTTATATAAAACATCTTACATTTGTAACAGTCTACTTTAAATTGATAACAACTTAAGTCAAATGCACACTAAAGCTCTACATTTTTACCCCCTCCACCGTGTTTCATGTTTTAGGCGTCATAATTTACATCTTTTTTATCTTGTCTATCTGTTAACAAATTATTACAGTTACAGCTATTTTTTTTTTACTATTTTTGTCTTTTAACCTTCATACTAGATTTATAAGTCATTTACTCACTACTACTACATGAGAGTATTTTGAATTTAACTATGTATTTACCTTTAGCAGTGAGATTTACACTTTTATATCTGTCCCTGTTACTAACTAGAGCCCTTCTGTTTCAGCTTGAAGACTGTCCTTTATCACATTTCTTGTGAAGCCCGTCTAGTGGTGCTGAACTCCTTTAGCCTTTGCTTGTCTGGAAAACTCCTTATCTCTGCTACTAAAACGAACTGCCAATTCTAATATGCTATGATGACCATACCCTCATAGTTTTACACATTTTGAAACCAAAACTCTAGATAATATGACAGCAATGTCCTTTCCACCTGTATGCTTAGCTAGTCTACTAGATACGACAGAAGAATGTAAATGTCCCTTGGTATTATCACTAATAGTATTAGTCAAATAATCTTTAATAAATCTCAATTAAAATAATTCCCTTAGTGATCTTAAAATACATGGAAGAGGCTTTAAAGACTATTTTTAGAACATAAAGCAGACAGAGGTTCTGATTTCGGATACTATGTATGGAAGAAAGGAAAGTACTACAAATAATTAAAGGCAATTCATTTCCCCATGGAAAAATGTGCTCTAAGATGACATATTGTAAAGTGATTTATAGCATATTGACTGTAGTTCTTCTAATGAAAAAACAATTGTCCAAGTTTTCCCTGGAGAACACTCTCAGTAACAACAATCCATGCTCATGGAAAGCCATGAGTTAGAAAATGAGAACCAAATGAACTCTCAGCTGGCAAAAGCCAACAATAATTAATTTAACACCAGTCATTTGTAGAGAACATGTATACATTTCAAAATTTCCCTTGAGAAGAACAGGTCATTGAACGGCAGAGGCCACATATTTGAATATGTTCAAAGAATTTTTACTTAATAAGATAACAAGCTCCAAAGGTTTTACTTTAAAAAAAAAAACTTGTTTTTAGGACTAGGTAGTTATCATAAATAGTTTGGTCAATATCATCATTTGAATTTCAATATTGTAATAAGTATTTCTGAAAAACATCACTAAAGTGAGTTCACATTGAACTTGGAACTTGGACAATATATTCTTAAACAGCAGCAGAGAGAAAACGGTGTCATTAAATGGGGCTTTATTCTGATTCATTGGCTAAGAAAATGGGAACAGTTTGAAATCTTCTATGTTGTTTCATTTTAATGAGCAGAGAGCATTTTTCATGTCCTTATTAAAGCGGCTAATGTGTTTCTCTAGTCTCATTATCACCACCAGAGTACACTCTCTGTTGTTTCATAACCAAGACAACTCCTTTTCGTTTCAGAGAAGTCAAATTTGATTGCTCACACGTGGTTGTTAATAAAACTCCTGTGGCGCTGCTCAAGGTGTCCATGGGGATTGTACAATTATTTATATTTTCTTATGGTTTTCTATAATTATTGTGATTGTACTTTCACAGAGTAAATGTATCTCAACCAATTAAAGCAGTGGTGGGTTAAGAATATTCATCAGACTTGTGTGAAAGGATATTGTTCTTAGGGTTTTGCAAAGCACAGAAATTAAACTGCTGTTATCATGTATTCAACCCAAGTGTTAAAATTAAAATGCTCAGCAACTTTGGAGTTTATCTGAGCAGATGTTAACTATTTACGAAAAAATAAACATTACACAGGACTTGCATTCATGATATGATTCTTTGTTGTATTCAAAGTGCTGGAAAGAAAAACTGCTACACAAACTTGGAGGATAGTTTATGGTATATGACCAATTTGGATTATTGTTAATTCAGGTCAATTTAAAATTGCAGAATCATAAAATTCCAAGAAATCTCATTTTGCTTTACATCTTTGTTCTTATTTGCTTCACCCCTTTATTTTCTTTGAAGACTCCAGGACTAAGAACAGCATGCATAAAAACAAGCATCTGAGGCTATCAACTAGAAAACACACAATATAACCTTTCATATTTTGTCATAGAGAAATTTCATTCTATCTAGTTTGACAGTGCTTGCAGCAAAGTGATCAGCTGTACTTCCATGACATCAGCTGTCATTTTGATGCTAGAATTTTAGCCTGCTGTGTGTGAGATGTGACTGTCCATGCACAATTCCCATCAAAGGTAATTTTATGTGCAATGGTGTGTAAAATTTACCTCTAATTATGATAAGGTCACTGATGGGTCATTTATGATATGCTCTCAGGAGACAATTGCAGTGAATAGCTTTTGGCAAGATTCATCTGGAGAAATTAAACTGGTCTGACCATGACTCAATAGAAAGTAAAAGACTCTTAGAAAATTATTCCTCAATCATGTTTAAAGTTCTAAAGGAACCCAAAGAGGGGCAGTTTGCACAGTGGGGAAGGTTGTGAGTTTTGAAATTATACAGACCTGAGACTTAACCTAGGATCTCTATGCCTAGAAAGTTCTATCTGATCTGGCTTCTGCATATCTCTTGGCTTCTATTTCTGACATTTGCTCCCTCGTTACCTGGGCTCCAGCACCATTGGCCTCCTTCCTGGTTTTTGAACATGTCATGCTCACTCATGCTTTGGCAGTCTTTGTACCACAGAGTTTCCTGTAGTTGTATGCTCTTCCTTCAGATCTTCATGTGCCTGGAACTTCCTGCTCTTTTACTTTCCAATTAGTAGAATGTGTTGTATCCACTCTCTGAACTACCCAAACACAGTCTCCTCCTCTCTATCTAAAGTTGCCACCTCCTAACTAGGTAATTGCTATTGTGTCATCCTACTGATGTTCTTGAAGTACTAATCATAGTCTTAAGTTATTTATTTACTGCTTAATGTATAATTCAGTTTGCATATGATGATAGGGAGGAAAAAAATCTAAGAATGAAAGGTGTCTTGACTAGGAAATCCCACACTCTTGAAACCCCACTGACATTAACTATACAAGTCACTGGTCCAATATTGCTTGATAAAATGGACTAAAAATATTATCTTTGGGTTGGAGAAACTTCTTGGACTTTATGTAAGACAGCATGAAAATAAAACATGTGATGAGAAATTTTATTAAAATAGTCATTAGAGTGATTTCACTTTTCACTATGATCATGATGGACCTCCATGAAGGGAGAATATGTTAGTCACTTTAGTTGTTAACACTTCTTGAAGAGGGTTTTTATATGTAATGGTGGGAAAATGAAAATTTGAGATGGATAAATATAGTGAAATTTTATATTTATTTAAATCTATCAGTGTTTTGTTTTTAGTCTTCTTTCCCAAGATAACTTACTTATAGACATAACAGTGACTTTTCAAATGGTTCATGTTCAGCTAATATTTGTCAACAAATGACTAAGTGCTGGATGGACTGGAAGATCATCTTTGGGTTTCAATCCTTAATGCAAATTGTAACAATAACAATAAGAACAAAGATGAAATCCTTACCAAAGGGTCCAGTCGTGGCCACAGTATGGCTGAACATTTCCAAGGTAGAATCCCAGAGATTGAGTGACCTCCACAAGATTGGTAAAGTCAAGACTAATGCTGTTGAAAAGTACAGATGTCATGATAATCTCATCAATAGCCCATACATCCTCTCCCTGGGAAGAATGATATGGTTGCCACCATCTGAACTGAATTCCAAACTGTCTTGCATCATCTGGTAATTCTACAGAGATTATTCTAAAGGAGAAAATAAAAGTAAAAATTCAAATTACTTTGATTATCTTAAAATACAAACATTTATAGCAGGATCTTTTCTTCCTACAGTATAATATTTGAAAAAAATAATTCTCCCACTATGACAAACATTCTTGAGATTTCCAATTTCCTGTCTGACTCCAACAAAGTCTTCTCAACCCATCTAAAACTGTGACTTTGCTTGCACTCAGCTGCTCTCAGAAAAGCTAACTCAATAAAACATAGTTGTCAATGTGGCAGGATTTGCCTAAGTCTGGTAAAGGATCTTGGGCAGCTTGTTACACACATTATAGTTTTGGGCTGGTTGGAACCATGGCACTTCCTCATTCCCATGAGTTCAGCATAGTGTGCGAGGTCACTTGCTGTGTCATGGTGGCTACGACAGTAAACCTGTATCTGACAAATGGGGAAGAAAATTAAGAATAATATCTAATTTCCAGGAGCAATCATTGTACACAGCAGCAGGAACTATATATTAATTGCCACTGCAATGACATCTGCTTGAAAGCTCCATAAATCATAGTACCATACTGCTCAAATCCGTACACAAGGTGCGATGTGAAACAAATGGCAAATGGAACATTTATCTCCATCAGTGTACAATTATACACCAGGAGAGGTGTTTGCAGTAAACGTACACTGAAGGGACTGAACCTTCTTCCTAGTGAGCAAAGAAAAACTCCCTAAGACAGGTGACTAGCTGGATAACTTAGAAATAAATTATTTAAAAACTTCAATGTCTAAGGCTGGATTTACTGAGAAATTAGATTGATTTTCATATTTGTATTATGTTCATCTTTAGTTATTACACAAAGAAACATTAACTCACATCTTGAAAATGTAATTTTTTGCATACTGAAAGTTATTAAAAATAATATCTATTTTTACTTTAAATAATCTGCATATGAAAATATGGGGTGGAATAATATGATTATCACCATTGATTATATAAACAGTAAAAAATTGGTAGGACTTTTTGTAATGTGAGAAAACATACTTTTTAAATGATGAGAAATCAATGTTCAAATACAGAAATATAAATTAAAAAACATTTCTTAAACTAAAAAGACATAGCTATAACAGGTTTATGATTTTTTAAGTACTTTCCATGATCTGCTGAATTTTTTAACCAATGTGAGTTTATTAAAAGAAAAGTACTTATTAAATACTTAATTATATTATTTCAGTAATTTTCACTTTAATTTTCTAAATATTTATTTATTTATTAAATAATTAAATAATATTTATGTTAACATATCAAATATAGAATAAAATAAACTATATTCAAACTGGCTCAACAATGAAAACACACATTAATTTAATAATTTAATTTGATTAGCATTATGTTATTAGAAAATTATAATTTTCTTTTAATATTAATAATTTTAAAAGCAGTTACTGGTCTCTCTGATGAAAATAAATATAATATTAAAAATTAACAAATGAGAAGTAGAATTTTTCGGGCAACTTTAAAGGAAAATAAAGTGCATATGTGTGTGAGAACAGTAACTGAAGTGACTAATATTTTCCCCAGCAGAGATGTGAAGACTGTTACTCTGTAGTCAGACTCTTGGGTTAAAGTATGCACTTTGTCACCTCATGGTTGGTAACTTTGCAGCTGCAGGGAAGGTATTTAACTTCTATGTGCCTTAGCATCTTCATCTGTGAAACTGGGATAATAATATCTTTATGGCAAAGTCAGAGACTTTTTTCTATTTTTCACTATTGTATCTTAGCACCTAGAATAGTGTCTGGCATATAAAAAGAATAACTTCTTGCTGCATAGATGAAGTACATATTATCAGTATACCCTGACAGAGATTCAAACACAGGCATAAGGAAATTAAAGATTTTCTTTTAGGTTAAGCAGCTTTTAACTGACAATGCCAGGCTATGGACCTAGGGAACATGGCTCTAAAGTCTGCATCCTTTACCTCTATGTTATATCTTGGAGTGGGGTGGAAGTCTCTGCTTTACCACTCTATGCATAGTACAGTGTCTGGTTAGAATGGCTATGGAGCCATTTGATCAGAATATTCCTAGATGAGAACCCAGGGACTTAGGTCAACTTTCTGTCTCAAACTTCCTTTTTTGGATAGGTACTAAGCTCATGGATTTCCTGTAGTCACATTCAATAATCAAGACAAAAATAAAATATAATTAAACTTCATAATAATTTTAGAATAAGAAACCAAGCCCTATAATTAAGAAAAATCTAGAATAATTTGTCTCACCAAAAATATATAGTTTTATATTAATAAGAATGCCAATTAGTTCACAAGGCAGTCTAGTCAGTTAGAATTAAAAGATTAACTTAGATATATTTACGGACTTTAACTTTTATAAATATCAAGCAGATAGAGTTCTTTCACTTACTGAGTGAATTATAGGTAAGGAAATTATTAGAAATCAGCTAGGAATAACAGTAGTTAGCCAACTATCATATCTAATTTATGGATCACACTTCATTTTCGAACAACCATGGCAGAAAGGAACAATATGGAGTTCACAGCAATTACAGACAGCAATTTATACTGAAGAAAACACAGCAAATGGCTAAAGGCATCAATAATTAACTGTCTCATGGAGAGTTTACATGGTTTGTACTATTTCTCATATAAAACATAATTTAGTGCCTAGAATATATCAAATTCTACTTCTGCTATGTCACCTTTTATTAATATTTATAAGAAGGAGGGGGAAGGTTCTCTTGGACAGAGGCAATATATATAAAATGAAAGTGTTCTTGGTTCCACTACTACGTTCTCCTTTTAAAATAATCTCCCCTCTGATCTTAATCCTTCAAGCTGTGCACATACCTAATGCTGAAAAGCCACCTTGGTTCTGCTTAGAAGAAAAATGTTGCTGTCAAATGGCAGACAAGATTAAACATACCTTTGCAATAGTACATTAAATGTATAATTTATTTTCATATCAACAAAGATTAATTAAATTTCATGCTACAAATTGATTACTGAATTTTGAAGCTGTCCATCCTTGTTAGAAAAAATTGTGTTTTGGGCCAATTTAACTTAGGACAATGATATTTTCTTCATGCTTTCATCATTTTTATTATCATCTTGATTTTTGCTTAATTTTCTTTTAATGCTTATTATGGAGATCTATGAAATGTTTCTTTAGGATTCATATGTCTCTACTGAGTGAGAAAGTTGAGTTTAGTCTTACATTTACCCTTATAGGGAAAAGACTCAACACATCTGGTGCATTCTCTTAAATTTTACAACATATAGTATTTACCACTCATAATAGTTGTTAACTATTATCTCTGTTACATGCTACTCATCTTCTGATGAAAATAGAAGTTCTCATCTATTTGCAAATACTTAAATGAAGGGATAGCTCGAGGCAGAATTTTAAAATATATAAACTCTATCATCATTGCCCCTGTCCTTTTGCCATGGTGCCAATGCACACTTCAGTGCCCAAAGTCCTCACTCTTTTTCACATCTTTCCATGATCAACATGTATGTACTTCCAGGAAGGTAAACTGTATTAGCTCTTTATATCTGAAAGTGAATGTAAGTCACAGTGATACCTCCTCTAGTGCTATTTTAACTTTCCCATCCTTCTCTTCTCCTGCTATTTTAAAGGAATTTCAGTGAGCAAGTCAATAAGTGTTCTAGAAAAGGAGAGGACTCTTTGGACTCTTCCGAAATCATATCACAAATGGTGATTACCACTCTCCCAAACTGAAGGATGGCCCTACTTCAAGTAAAACTTAAATCTCACAATTGTGACTATATATTATGAAATATATAAGCCAAAGAAAAATAGAAGTGGCCTGAAGAAAGGGCTTTAAATACAGCCTCCACTCCATCTTTGCCAGGGACTCTATACATTCTAGAAAAACTTCTTTATACTCATTACTTAATTATATTACATGCAAATTTAAAAAACATATTGGTCATCAGATTTTATGAGTTATTATCTCATATAATTTATTATAATATATTATCACATATTGCTAAAAATATTTATCAACAGCATTTATAATTTAGTACCATATTAAAATCGTACCTAATAGTTTGCACTATAGTTGAATAAGGAAAGTAGTGTTAGTTATTTTTCTCTTTCCTAGGTATCAAAATATTTCCCTTAGATGCACATTTCAGAATATGAGAATAAATTTCTTCAAATTACCAGAAGTCAGTAGGGCAAATGAATTACAAGAATGCAGCTTTCTAGCTTTTCATTGCAAGAGGCATCAATCTTTGTCCTCACCATCTCTCAATGCAAAAGCATCTGGACTCTTACACCACTTGAATGATGATTTCCCCAGGAAGGAGATATCACCCTTACCATTTTTTCTAAGTGTTTTCCAACATACCTGGGCTCATGATAGTTGAGATATGAATAATGCTCCAAGAGTTTCCAAGTTATCCCATTATCATAAGAATAATGCAATAGAACACCTTCACCAGGCTGGTCAGGGGCTTTGCATGTGCTCAGAACAGACTTGCTCCCCAGTCTCAACGTGAACTGGAGAAACCTAGAAATGAATTGTCTATAATTAGTGTACATAAACATTTGAAACCATAATATTCATTTTGGCTTTTAAAGAATTTTGAACAAATTTAAATAAACTACTCAAAAGCTGTAGGTTTCCACTCATCCCTCTTCTATAAAATGTAAGTAATTTCACTGTGAGATGTATGAATATATGTAGAAGATCAGGTCACTGCATGTGTTTTGTAGACAGATATATCTATACAAATATAATGGTATGTTTATACATATTTGTATACTACATACTTGTGTACATACAGTTAAAACGCCAATCATTCTTTTGCTGCATTATTTATTAAGCACTGGGGGAAGGAAAGATGTAGAGTAAATCTAATCAGCCTCTGCAAGCTGTCAAATAAATAAAACTACATAAATAATTAACTAGCCCTTGGCTTAAGAACAGTTCTGATGCTAACAGTTCATATTTTAAAAAATCTAGTCAGTCGTTAGTATCTTAACGTCATGAGTGAGCCTTTTAATTTGTTAAAAACTAGGGCAAATTAACTCTATATAAACTATAAGCTTCCTCTCATCCTGGTTGAAAATCAGAAGATATATATTAGTAAACAAGAAAAAAATTGAAAATTAATAGATCTGAATTCAATTGTTATCTTGTTTCTGTATGTATTCCACCCTGCTTTAACTCACCTGGATTGTGAGCTGTCAAGGAAAGATGTAACTAGCTGACGCCTCCCATCTTTGTTGAAAACCAGGGCCTTACCACTGGCTAAGACACCACAGCCAAAGCTGACTTCAGCACCACGGATAGAGTAAAAGTTATGGTAAGAGGAGAGCCTGGAACTGCCAAAGCTTTCAGAAATAAACATTGGGAATGTCTGGGATGCCATCTCACAAGCTGGGCCAGAAAATCCAGGGTCACACCTGAAAAAGAAACCATGATATTAAATCTTAAACTGTTGGCCCTTTCAGGGATTCCTTTATCTACTTTGGGGATGAGGAAGTCCAGAGGCCAGGACTGGATTGAATGGTAACCAAGGCTCATTCGTTTTTGGAGAATACTGAATGTGAAGACTTGATATGGGAGAAGTAATTGTAAATATCCCAGAAGAATACAGCCTTTGCACAGTCCTGCTGTAAAAAAAAGCTTATGATTAAAACAATAATTCAGCACTCACCTTCAACCAATGCCAGTAATTTACCTGCAAATGCATCTATGCTTGTGCACATTTCCAATTTAAAATCTTTGTAAAAGGTATATTATATGTATGTAATTTTATTCACAATGATGTTCATTAAATTTGTAAAAGAAACAACATAAATAAAATACTTCTATAAGATATCTAGAATAAATTTCCTTTAAGAACAAATGTAAAAATACACACTCTGTTTTTGACAGTAATTACTGGAAATATTTGGAAAAGATTGGAAACTAGATTGGCATTATAAGGGGAATGTATACACCCTTGACCTAGATAGATGTCCTTAGCAGAACTGTGTTGTCTCTCAGTGGAATTCCACATTAGCGGTTCTTCAAGAAACACACACACACACACACACAAACACACACACACCAGCCTGCCTGCTGCCATGTAAGGATGTGCCGTATTTATTTTAGCTGACTAGAATATATATGGAGCTCCCTGAGTCATCTATCAGTGAGAAAACTCATCACAGAGGACTTAACAATTGAATATCAGAAACTTTCTATATTTTAAGGAGTTTGCTCATCAGGAATTAGTTTCAAATTCTTTATTTTTATTGCACTATTTCTTTCTCACTATATTTACTATGTTTCCCATTATAAAATTAAATTGGTGTCTTTTTGGGTGGGTGGCAGGGCTCTCATCTAAGCATTCAAAACTTTCTAAAATTTGAAGCAAGGCTTTTATTTTTATTTATTTATTTTTAATTTTTTATTGAAGTACAGTTGATTTATAATGTGTTAGTTTCTGGTATACAGCAAAGTGATTCAGTTATACATACATATATTCTTTTTCATATTCTTTTCCATTATGGTTTATTACAAGATATTGAATATAGTTCTCTGTGTTATACAGTAGGTCCTAGTTGTTTATCTATTATATATATAGTAGTGTGTATCTGCTAATTCCAAACTCCTAATTTATCCTTCTACCACCCCTTTCCCCCTTTGGTAACCATAAGTTTGTTTTCTATGTCTGTGAGTCTGTGAAACAAGCCTTTTATAAAGCAAGTGGACCGATGAAGTGATATTATGGCACAACTCATAAGGTTACTTCTTTAGCACTAGTGCAGAAACTGGGATCTATGCTGGCCTCACAGAGGGTCCATGGAGTGTGTGAATGTCCTGAAATCAAATGCCAAATTTTATGTGTACTGGATATTCTTGGGGGGGTTTATAGTTACCATCATTTTATCAAAAAGGTTGCATCCTAGAATGCCAAGAACTACTGTAGCATGAAGTTGAGGTTGTCTTGGCGTTAGGGATGGGAGTGGGAAAGAAAACCAATATTTACAGAGCAGGTAAATAAGCCTCAAACAGTTCACTTCTTTCACATGTTACCTCCTTGACTTAGGCCAACTCTGAAGAGCCAAACAGTTTCTAAAAAGGATAAAAAGTCAGCTAAAGAGGACACATTTTAACATTCGAAAACAATATAGTTTATCATGGCCACAAATTGGAATTAATGTCCCCCAATAACACTATCTATTGCCAGAGTGCTTTTCAGGGCAAATGAGTATCTGTGTATTAAATGTGTCTTCTTCAGCCTACTGACTGGGGGAAACTGGTGATCATTTAAAGAAGACTCACACTGGAGTCAGTTCCCATTTTGAAAGTATACTTTTAAACAAAAGTTACATAATTGGGATAAAATGCTGGTAAGGATTTCACTCATATACATTTATAATACTTTTGTAGCCTTTGTTTTGCAGCAAAATAGTAGGCTGGCACACACAGGGGATTTCAGGAATGACCAGAGGCTCTTCTGACTCCAAATATGTCCCCTACTGGTTCATCTACCCACCCTTAAATGTGGCATTATGGTCACCCTGCATGTCAGGGGAAAAGGCTCCATTGTTAAGACACATGGATAACACTTGTGTAGGAAGGTTTCTAGTACTCTCTGTCCTTCTCACTAGCATCTCTAACAGAAATGAGCTTAACAGGATAATAAGTTGTCAGTTTAGAAAATCAGGCCCGGGGATTGTACACAGGCAAGAAAGTGTTAGAAAGCAGGAAAGATGGAATCCTGTTGGCAAACAATGGTAGTGACTAAGGGAGCAAAATGGGGAGAAAAAGAGCTGCAGAGGCCCAAATTCAAGGATCTGTTTAAAGGAAATAAGTGGTATTGAATATGAATTACGTTTCTGTGGAATTCTGCTCAAAATTGAAAGGTGTATATTGCTGGAAAAAGAGGTAGTGGCCAAACATTTAGCCCAGTCACAAATGAACAAAGCCAATGAATATTACATCAAACTTTGTCACAAATAGGGGAAAAACTAAAGTTCCAACTGGTGACAATATTTTGCAAAACCTCAGCAGGAAGAAAAGGCCATTATTATTCAGGATAATGTATAGTATCAAAAAAAATGCCCAGAAGGCATAAAACTGCCATTCAGATTTCTGTTGCATCCATCGTGGGTGAAACAGATGGTTGCCTAACAAAAGCATTTAATGCTAACAGAGATATTGTACACAAAATAATGAAGTGCAAAGTATAACTGTTATAATTATAGATAGGTATTTTAGAAATAGCACTTTCTATTTTCATTAATAAAAGCAGCTGTCATTTTAGATAATTTGTTTTCAAAACTTTTCAGAACAACTTCAGGAATTACAAAAATGTCTGGCTTCTCTGTGTTAATTTTATTTGAAATGCACTAAACAAGAGAATGATCTGGTTATGGATAATGAATGAAGATAAACTTGAGGCAAACACCAGCTGATGTTTCATAGATCTAACAAGTCAGTGTTTCTGGGCAGGAGCTGGTGGTTTTATTAAAAAGGGCAGAGATGCTTATTCTATTTTGAGATACAAGTGGGAACTTTTCAATTCTTTACGTACATTTCCATTATAAACATTTCCATTGCACAGAGTGATATCTCTGTTAACTAAATTCATTGAAATACACTTAGAAAGTTAACCTGAGGCTCAAGATGGCAGAGTGAGAGGACGTGGGGCTCACCTCCCCCCACCCACAAACACATCAAAAATATACCAATATGTGGAACAATTCTCATGGAAAACTAACGGGAAACCGGCAGAAGAACTCCTATACAGCCAAGGCTGCAAAGAAAGATGGCCATGTAACCAGGCAGGGTGGGAAAAAAAGGCATCAGTTTGGGACCTGTACCTCTGGGAGGGGTCTAAGAGGAAAGGAAGGACTGCATGGTTGGACCCTCACCCTGGGAAGTGAGCCACAGATTGGGCGTCCCAGTCCTGGGGTCCTACATGGAGGAGACAAGCCCCCTTGGCTGCTGGGAGAACAGCTGGGACAGAGAGAAGGGCTGGAGAAGCCTAGACTCCACGCGCAAGGAACGCACGGGTGCTGGCTTGCCAACAGACAGTGCAGAGCGAGCTCTGGACCAGTGGCTGCTACCTCGCCGTGCTCCCCAATCCAGGCTAGGTGAACAGTCCGGTCCTGCTCACTCTGCAACATGGCTTGGCATGGGATCTAGGGCAACCAGGACCTGGGAAAAGACTCCATCTAAGGACGCAGAAATGGCCTGGGGTGTGGTCTCGGTAGGGCAGCGGCCATTGTTGCTTCTTACTAAACAGCGCTTCTGAGGCAGCCCAGACCTCCGGTGACAACACAGCTCCTCCAGCCCCCACCATCAACACACTGTGATCCCCATTCCCAGCTGAACAAATGCTCCAACCCTGCCCACTCCACATCACAGCTTGGCATTGGATCTAGAGCTGCCAGGTCCTGGGAGAAAACTTGATATAGGGGCACAGGAGCAGCCTGGGGGGCCTGGGGTTTGGGAGGGGCAGTGCAGCTTACTCTGGCAGCACCATGAAAGCAGCACAGACCCCTGATGGCAGTGCAGCTGCTGAAGCCCCTGTGACTGGCTCCCAGCCAAGCAAATGCTCCAGCCCTGCCCACTCCATGCCACAGCTTGGTGCTCGATTTGGGGAAGACGGGTCCTGGGAGAAAACTCGATCTAGGGACAAAGAGGAGGCTTGGGGGCTTGGGGTGTGGTCCATGTGGGGCGGCGGCGGCCACTGTTGCGCTTACACCCCCCAGAAGCAACCCAGACCTCTGATGGCGGCTCAGCCGCTTCAATTCCTGCAACCACAAGCACCGACCCCCAGTCCCAGCTGAGCAAACTCTCTGGCTCCGCTCACTCCATGCCACAACCTTGCACTAGATCTAGGAAATGACAACAGGCAAAGGATGCAAACTTGGGTTGCATCTGAGCAGAGCTGCAGATACCTACACAAGCAGCACATCAGACTTCTGTAAGGGCAGTAGCCTCACTTACTTCAGCACTCTCCTCCACTGGGGCAAAGGCCCCAGTGCCAGGAGAAGGCATAACGCACACTTAAAGGGAACAGAGCCAGCTGGGGCCCAACCCTCAGGTCTTCCCCTCCAGCAATTGTAGAGCAGACCCCACCCCTGACATGGCTCCAACACTCATGGAGCAGAGAGGAAGTCCCGCCTCACACCTTGCACTGGCTCTAGCTCCTCCAGCATCAACCACACCCCCTATCAAGGTGATAGTGGCCAGCAGACCCTGAGGAAAGATGTGGCTGGCATCCTCGTCCAATCCAGTCCTCACACCAAAGACACTGGGCCCATGCAGTCTACATGGGGATGCTCTCACATAAAAACACCCCCTTAGGCTTCCCTGGTGGTGCAGTGGTTAAGAATCCACCTGCCAATGCAGGGGACACAGGTTCGAGCCCTGGTCTAGGACAATCCCACATGTCGCGGAGCAACTAAGCCCGTGAACTACAACTACTGAGCCTGTACACCACAACTACTGAAACCTGCACACCTAGAGCCTGTGCTCCACAAGAAGAGAAGCCACCGCAATGAGAAGCCCACGCACCGCAATGAAGAGTGGCCCCCACTCACCACAATTAGAGAAAGCCCAGGCAGAGCAATGAAGACCCAGTGCAGCCAAACAAAAAACCTTCAAGGCCACAATAGATAACTGTTTTACCTAAATTCATAAAGACAGATAAAGTTAAGTAAAATGAAAAGGCAGAGTAACTACTCCCAATAGAAAGAGCAAGAGAAAACCCCTGAAAAAAATAATGGAACAGAGATAATTAGTCTACCAGACACAGATTCAAAAATTTGGTAATAGGGACTTCCCTGGCAGTCCAGTGGTTAAGACTCTGCGCTTCCTTGTGACCGCCTGGAGGGGTGGGATAGGGAGGGTGGGAGGGAGATGCAAAAGGGAGGGGATATGGGAACATATGTATATGTATAACTGATTAAATTTGTTATAAAGCAAAAAAAAAAAAAAAAGACTCTGCGCTTCCAATGCAGAGGGCATGGATTCGATCCCTGGTCAGGGAACTAAGATCCAACGTGCCATGTGGTACAGCCAAAAAAAATTTATAAAAGACGAGAAAATTCTTAAAAGTCAAATCACAACTCTCACGTTGTATATTTTTTAAAAAAGTTGGTAATATAAATGCTAACTGAATTAAGAAAGACTATCAATATAAATGCAGATCATCTTAACAAGGAACTAGAAACTATAGAGATGACCCAATCAAAAACAGATAATTCAATTTCTGAGATAAAAAACACTGTAGAAGCAATGAATAGCTAAATAAATAATACAGAATAATGCATAAATGGTCTGGAAGATAGAATAATGGAAATTAATCAGAACAGCAGACAGAAAAACAAATGAAAAAAATGAAAGCAACATATGAGATCTATGGGATAATATAAAACATGCCAACATATGCATAATGGGTTCCAGAAGGAGAAGAGAGAGAAGGGGATTAAAAACGTATTTGGAGAAATTACGGCTGAAAACTTCCCCACCCTAAAGAAGGAAACATTCAGGTGCAGGAAGCACAGAGGGTCCCAAACAAGATGAACCCAAAGAGACCCACACTAAGACATATAATAAAAATGGCAAAAGTTGAAGATAGAGAATTCTAAAGGCAGCAAGAGAAAAACAGTCATACACAAGGGAAACCCTATAAGGCTATCGGTTGATTTCTCTGCAGAAACTTTTCAGGCCAGAAGGGAGTGGCATGGTATATTCAAAGTCCTGAAAGGGAGAATCTGCAACCTAGGATACTCTACCCAGCAAGATTATCATTTTAAACAGAAGGAGAGACAAAGAACTTCTCAGAGAAGCAAAAACTAAAAGAATTCAGCAATACTAAACCTACCCTAAAATAAATATTGAAGGGTCTCCTCTAAATGGTAAAAGAAGCAAGAACCTATAGCAAAGGGAAAATCCCAATAGGAAAGGAAAATATATAGTGAGGACTGAAGATCACTTAAATAAGCCAGTATGTAGATTAAAAAACAGAAAAATTATAAAAGCAACCATAACTACAATAAACAGTATAGGGATAAGCATGAAGATGTAAAAAATGACAGCCAAAACACAAAATGTGGGTGAGGAGAGTAAAAAATGTAGGTTTTTTAGAATGTATTTGAACTTAAATTATCAGTTTTATCAGTTTAAAGCAAGTAGATATAATTATGGGTCAACATATATGAAGCCACAAATAAAACATATAAAAGAGATACACAAAAATCAAAAAGAAAGAAATTCAAGCATACTACAAAAGAAAATCATCAAGCTACAATAGGAAAAACAAAAAGACAAAGAAATGAACAAAGAAGAACTATAAAAACAACTGGAAAACAGGAAATAAAATGGCAATAAGTACATACCTGTCAATAATTTTGGAGAGGATGTGGAGAAAAGGGAACTCTTGTACACCTTTGGTGGGAATGTAAATTGGTGCAGCTACTTGGAAAAGAGTATGGAGGTTCCTTAAAAAACTAAAAACAGAACTACCATATGATCCAACAATTCCACTGCTGGGTATATATCCGGAAAAAACAAAAACTCTAATTCAAAAAGATACGTGCACCCCAATGTTCATAGCAGTACTATTTATAATAGCCAAGATATAGAAGCAACCCAAGTGCCCATTAACAGATGATTTACCTTAGAGGATGTGGTATATGTAATATATAAAATGGAATATTACTCAGACATAAAGAAGAATGAAATGCTGCCATTTGCAGCAATGTGGATGGACCTAGAGAATATTATGCTTTTTGAAATAAGTCAGAAAGAGAAAAACAAATATTATATGATATCACTTATATGTGGAATCTAAAAAATAATACAAATTAATGTATATAGCAAAACAGAAACAGATTCACAGACACAGAAAACAAACTTTTTATGGTTTGGAAGGGGAGAGGGAGAGGAGAGAGACAAATTAGGGGTAGGGGATTAACAGATACAAACTACTATATATAAAATAGATAAGCAACAAAGATTTACTGTATAGCACAGGGAACTATATAACCTATAAAGAAATATAACCTGCAAAAATACTAAATCACTATGATGTACACCTGAAACTAACACAATATTGTAAAGCAAGCATACTTCAATTAAATAACAAAGTTAACCCGACACTCTAATCTCAGTGGTGACCAATGTCTTGCCTCATACATATAATTTCTAAATGATCAGGTTCAAAGCACTTTTATGATTTTTCCATTAATTAATTATTTAACTGGCTAATTAATTAATGACTCTTTTCTGTTTGGAGGACAAGAAGAGAGACTAGATGACCCATTGTTGAAAACTTATCTGTATAAAAAAGACTGTGGTTTCAGTAATTCTCAGGATATCTTATAATTAAATATTATAGGTGAATGACATAATGACTATCCATTCTTGCTATAAATAAATATAATGCAATGCTCTGATGGTGACTGGATATTAAGCTATTTATGTGTAATTTCATACTTCATATTCAACATCATTATTATATAAAATTCTTTATATATCATTTTGAAGACTCAAAAGATTTTCAAAAGTAAGCAAGATTTGAAGTTACATTTAGAGATGAATTTTCTTATCAAATCTGTTAATTTGGCCCACTCCAGTTTCCTTGAACATTGGGTCTGTGGGTCATTATTGATTTTTATAATTCATTTACAAAGCATGCCAGGAATTAAAATATGACTCATGAACACCAGAACAAGTTTATGGGGAAATACCATACTAAAGAAACTAAAGTTGGAAAAGGCAGCCATCAAACTATGAAGAATTCAAATTTGTTCATAAATTTACATATTTACATTTACATTCACAAATTTACATTTGTTCACAATTTAGCCTAAGAGAAAATTTATTTATTAAGCAACTTCCACTTACAAAATACATTTAATATTCTATTACACTTAAATTCCATTTGGAGTATGCTACTTTTAGTCTTGCAAAGACCTTAAAAGCCTAAAAAGGAAATTAAAACAAACTAATATGACCCATGGTTTCAGTATATAAAGCACATATCAAAAAAGAGAAGTATAGATATTACTCAGAACTGCTTACTTGCAACCATGTCGAGTGCACTGTCCTCTGCCAGAACAGAATTTGAGACACGATGGACCAACATAAACTGCAGGGCAAAAGAGAGCATGTGAAAGATGGCAAAATCACTGGAAAGACAACTAAGAACGCCATCAGCATGTGAAACAATTTTGTGAAGCAATACCCATGAAATCTCGTTCCTTGTATGTATGTTGTGCACAGGAATCCAGATGACATATAGAGTGCTGCGTGACAAGGTAAGTGCTTAGTTACAAATCTGCCAGAACTCTTTTAACTTAAATAATCCTTTCAAGATTTTAATCATTCATAGCAGAGAAAGTAGGGCCATATGACTTGGGTTCCTTAATGGAATCTCTTCAGCTAACATGATTTCAGGCAGAATATTAGTGCTTCTGTTTTGAACTCTCCACAAAGTTTATATTCTTCAGGTGGAAATAAAGAATTTAGAAAGGATCAATCTGATATATCAAAAAATAAATAGATTATAATTTAATTTAAAAAACTATAATTTCATGTTCATCTGAGGAAAATCTATACCACTGCAGATGATTGTTATATGTATTTCTAAACATTAATTCATCCTTCCTGAAGTGGGGAGTTAAAATCTGTGGTTGAGCATAAAGTCTTCTCTACAATGCAGACCTTTTTTTAAATGGTGGGCTGGACAGATAATGATATTACAAACCTAAATTCTAACCTTGGGAATGCTGAGAAAAGGGCCCCTGACTGTCGAATGGTAGGTTCTGAGATACTCAGACTCAAATACATGTAAAGATATTAAACCTTTTGATAATCAGTACAATCAGTAACGCACCAAATAGTGTGAAAGTGGGACAAACCAATGAGGAATTAGAGACGCAATAGTTACCAAGACCTCACGTATTCAATTTCAGGCACAAACAAACTTACTATTCATTATCATTTTCTCCTCTGTCTTGTAATCACATCAAAAGAGTTAAGCAATTTTATTTTTTAAAAAAACTTTCCTGTGGTCTATGCTTCTACAAGCATTTAATCCCTGGAAGTCAATTAACAGGTGCAGCTGTTAGGGAAATGAGAGCTAATGAGATGCAAAGCAGGCCAGTGAAAAAACTCTTTCTCAAGGAAACTGTTGGTTTAGGAAGAGATTAGATAGCAGGCTCAGTTGTTCAAAAGGTATTGGTTTTAGGTGTCAAAAAACCCTGGATTCAAATTTTGGCTTCACCTGGGAAACTGTGGATAAGTGATTTATCCTGTCTAAGCCTCGGTGTCCCTATCCTTTAAAGTGGGATAATATTCCTTGAGGAAAGAATAAATTAAATGTTTCATGCCTGGAACCTGGCACCATATGGTTATGAGCATCATCTCATACTGGAGTCAAGTATCCTTTGCCACCTTCCTGCCCCACCTGCTTTGATGGCTCCACTGGACACTGAGTGCTGAGGAATCAGAAAGGGGCTTCATCCTTCTTTAACATGGAAGATTGTATGGATTGTTTTCCCAGCGCTCTTGATTTTATGGCTGCTGTAGGATTTGCTCTAAGTCCTGTAAGCGGTTCATTGCATTCTGCGAGGCTGCCCTATAGTGTACCAATGTCATACATCAAAGAGTCCCCATCATTAAAAAAAACTCAACAGTAGAATAAGACTTTCCAAGTCAATGAAAAAATTGGAAATAAGAATTTTGTTGTCATCTTTCCCTGCTAATGATGAAGTCATTAGGACTTGCAGTTTGAGTAAATTTACAGGCTCTGTTTTTCTAAGAGTGTGGAAAAGACAGTTTTCTTCACTATTATCATTGATGCAATCAAGTTTAAAAAATTAAAAAGTGGTAATAAACATATTGGGCTCTAGGATCTTCCATTTTGCTAAGAATTTCAGGATAATTTCCAATATTGATCTGTTTTTTTCTGTTTGTTTTCTTTGATATGATTCTGAAATTCCATAGTGAAATGAAGGAGACTTCAAGGGTTCTTTGGCAAGTTGACACACATTTCCCTTGGGAAGGAGTGACAGTGTGTCCTCCTCTTGCCTTTCGAAGAAACCAGAGAGCAGGTTCTGCTTCTGAGAAAGCCTCATGTATAGAATAATATCAGAATTTAAGAGATTCTGCCTCTAGTTCTGCATTCGACCCACACTCCTAACCATGCCTATTCCATGTATTTTTATCTTTTCTCATTCTACTCAAAGCTTGATGTTGGGAACTCAGGATGTTATAGCAAACACTTTCTGACTTAGAATCATGTTGTACTAGCCTTCTTTAGGAAATTTAGATATTCTTTTCACAGGCTTATATGACTTCATTTGTGCTCTTAGTTTCCTTATATGCTTTATTTCATTACTGATTTTCCAATTTCTTTTATGATTATTTAAAGTAATCTAAGTTCATTATAGGACCATTGAAAAGTATGACAGCAGGAAAATGTCATCCATATCCCATAATCCAGAGGCACATACTCATTCCCTAGAGCTAATTAACAGGTGTAGTAATTCAAATACTATGCAAAATAGTCTACCAATGGAGAAATTCCATTTTAACAAATTCATCCTTAGACATTTTTGCAAATACACTATGTTTGTGTCCATATGTTTATATCCATACAGCTCATATGGTCTTTGAAGTCTGGGTCTTTTATTGGTCTTCTTTGAATACAGATTGTTTAAAAAATTTACATTGGCTCATCAGCAAATTATCTTGCCTGAGTTACTCCTGAGTTTCAAGAATGTAAAACTTATTGAATTATGTATCGATTTTTAAATTTTCAAAAATAACAAAAATATTATTAAGAGATGGAAAATCAGCATGAAACAACAGTGTAGGCTTTTCCTTCATAAAACGGACACAAGTCAGTGGCTATACTACTACATTTGCTTAAGTATTGATATTTTGTCCTTCCTTCCTTCCCTCCACTTCATTGTAGTATAACTCTTTAGTCAGATTTATATACTCTCTGAAAATAGGGAATCTATGAATCTGCCTGCAATGAGAATTATTAAAAGAGTTGGCTATTAATTAAAAAATATAAGAAATTTACGGTCATGCACTCCAATAGATTAAATATTATCTTTTCTCAAGTGTACTTGTCATAAGTGATATTGGCTTTAATGTAATGCAACAACATTGTTTATCAACAATTCACTTAAAAATTAAAGATAACATAGGATATTTTATGTATTTCTGAATTTTCCTTTTATACTGTTTTCTGAAAAAGAGGTAAAAGTTTCACTTCAGAAGTTTCATTTTAGAGATGATGTTTCCTGATGTGTGGTGTCTGCATCTACAGGAGAAGCATTCCAGATGTTGTGGTAGCTACTAAGAGAAGAATGGGTCTTATTTTAATACATGCAGGATGGTATGTATGTTAATTTTGTAGAAAACATTCAGGGAAAATCTTAGGATATCCCTTGTCATCAACTGCAAGTCTGAGTTTCATGACTTTATGCATTTTAAAATAATGTATGTTGAAACATTCTAGCCTCTAATATTGCTGACTCCGCTGTCTTTTTTTCTGATTGTGCATCCCTGGGCTTCTAACAGAATGCAAAGGAGAAAGGGAAGAAAGGGTATTTAATGAATCGCGAGACCATGACTTAGAAGGGTGATTAAGTCTGTGCTGATGAACAGAAGCACAGGAAGATGCTACATTAATGGCATGTGATTATGACAGACATAAACTAACCATTATCAATTGCCCACATGTTTCCAAGGATTGGTCCCGTTTGTCTCCAGCAAATTCTGGTATCCCGGGTTAGTGCTGCGTTAGGAAGGGGAATCGTTATTCGGTTCCACCTGCAAGAAATTTAGCACAAAAGAGCTTCTTAGCACAAAACAGCTTCACATCCATGTTCACATCTTTTGAATCTATTTTACGTGCTTTTGATGTTCTAGTCTCTGTATGCTTGAGATAGCACTTAAGTTTGGCAATGAACTCTTTAAATTCACCTGTGGAGTTTGTTGATCTAATTATCTAGTGCTTATCCTGTGAAGTGGCAAGTATTTTACATAGTCATCTTTAATTCTCTTAACAGTCCTTAAGGGGGTCAATCATTGTCGTTAATTTAGAGTAAATAGCATTACACAAGTATCAATAGCCAGCAGAACCAGGATTTGAGCCCAGGTTCAATTCCAAAGCTTGACTTTCTTCCACTTGTCTACGTTGCATCTTTTCTTAAGTAAGTATTTTGGCAATAAGCCCTTTGGCAGTAACTATAGGGTCACTTAAATTTATGTAATCCAAAATATAAAAGCCAAATACCTAAAGAATGAATGACTCTACAAATTGTGATCTTGCATCAGATTTACCAAAGTTACTGTCTGTTTTAAAAATGAGATCATTACTAAATCAGCTGAAAAAGAGAAGGCAGCTTCCTTACCTGTTATGCCCAAAACACTAATCTCAGGCTTACTCATCGACTATGAGTCTGCAACATGGATTCAGATCTCTTGCTACGTTAGAATGCACTCACCCACTGTAGTTTTCCGAGGAGTAGATCGTGCTGTGGGGAAGGTGCGGTCCAGCACAGATCTCAGGCAAACATTCAGTGTGGAGCAGGGACCAGGAACGCCCATGGTTGGTAGAAAACTCTAAGCTGACACTGATAACACCAGACCAAGCACAACAAAAAAGGGGCAAAGAAAACAAATATAATAAAATGACTCACCTCTGGCGAGGTACATTACACATCTGTAGAACTACTGTAAAAATTAAGAGGCTGTTTCCAAAGTGATTGTTTTCCCCTCTACTGAAGTCTGACCAGCTTTCAAAGGGCAAGCAGTTAAATTACTGCTATAGAAACAAAATATGTTTTAAAGACAGCAAATGAGAACTTGAGTTTGTGCTCCTGAATCTGATAGATGGCAAGGCAATTACCATGTCTCACACTGCCGCTTCATCCTGTGAATGACAGACTGACAAAATCCTTAGGAAGGACAAGGGCGACACTTCAGCAAGTGAAACCGAGAAGTCATAGCTCTTGAAGTGCTAATTGATTTCCGTGCCTATTATTACGGGGTCACTAACCAACTGGGGTCAAGCTTTTCTTTGGTTGTTTTTTCTGCTCTCTCAGCAATCTGTGGGAATGGATGACTGCCACAGCTCCTCCAAACACCTCTGATACCTAAAACCAAGCTCTTAGAATAAAGCCATTGCTAATCAAAATCTATCTAATCATACTCTACATATTAATTGCAGAACTTTTTTCTGCAATTTTGAGGGAAAGTGTGTATTTTGTTAATGGATATTTTATTAAAAATTCAGTTGAAAACCTACTGAGAAGTTGCTCTGATTTAACAGCCAAGTCCATGTGTTCATTGTTAATTTGTCCACAGGCGCACAGAATGCGGCTTCCTACCTGTTCCCAGGTTGCTGTGTTCCACATCCCAGATTAATGGAAAACTGTATCATGTGAGACATTGTAGAAGGGAGAACAGGTAAGACGTGGAAAAAATCTATGGCCCAGACATTCCTATTATGTCCTTGATGGTTCTTTTGTTTGAGACAAAATCTGGTAGCAGGAGTCTGAAGTTCAGGATTGATGACTACAGAAACCAAAGATGGAACCTTCAAAACAAAGGAAACCAAAATCACTCATAACCTTCCCTACGGGAGTCTGTGAATTCTCCTAAATTCAATCTTGCAATTACTATGTACATAACTGCCATTGATTAAGCACCAAGCAATATTCTGTATATTCCATTTGTTATTTCATGTAGAAGATGCTGTCCTCATGGGGCACTCATTTTAGTCACTCAGAATTCCTCCTTTGCAGACACCTGGAACTCCCTGTGTGTGACTGATCAGGCCCTCTCTACCTGAAGATAAACTGGTTTAAGGTCTTTAAAAGCTATCAAAGCATATGTATCCATTTTATCTACCTTAGCACAAGATAAAAGCAACTTGACATTTACATTTCATCATCAGTCTTTTTTTAAAGTGTATATATATAATATGAATTCTTTGCCAAACTAGGTATTCTGAAAATAGGACTCTAAGCAGAAACAGCCAGAACAAAGAGTTAATCCTCGATAACTGACATATTGATTTGGTCTGAGGCATGCAGCTGACCAGAGCAGGTGTAACCCTACCTAGTCACAGCTGCAAGTGGTCCATTATGAAATCCCAAATGGTATAACTTGGGTGACCGTAGCATGTGGAGTGTACTGGATACTTTCTTTGGTTGTTCCCTATTCTAGCCTTGATGTTTATCTCCTGTCTTCCTAACTGAAGCTATGAGATGCTAGAGGCTGGCTGTGTTCAAGCTTTTTAAAGTCCCGAAGGTGCCATCAACGTGGAGGGAAGGCTGACTAATAATGAATGTGTGAGTGTACTCTCAGCACAAATACATCTACTATTAGAAAAGGATAATTTTATACCTTATGATAAGCGTCACATAATTTTGAAGATGTTTGCAAATAACCAGAGCCAACATCTGTCCTAAATCCAAAGGGCAAATCTCTGGCTCCAAAAAGACTCAATCTCTGGCTCAAATTATCAAAGAAAAAAGCAAAGGCAATAACAATCTGTACTTTTACAATGTCTTCTGCCTAGGAAACCTCAAATGCTAAATTAATACTCACTATGCCTGATGCCAAGTCTGTGAAGCTGCAGAGTTAGAGCCAGTTTTAGGGCTTTCTTAGGGACAAGAATAATTGTCAGAGTATTGGGCTCCTCCTTATTGTCTCTAATGGGCTGTAATTCACTCTTCCTGATGAAACCTCACTTTTTGTTTATATCAGGAAAAAAAACTGAACGCTAAAATAACGTCCATGTCACTGTTTTAAAGAAATGTGGCAACTTTCTGGGCTGCCAGAAGAGAGATTTATCCTCTAACACGGCATCTAGCATGGTCTTCATGGTTTTGACCTGGACTGGGGTGGGGCCATCTGACACACAGATTGGCATGGGTACCTTGTATGAGGAATAGGAAAGGGTATCCAGTGTAATGTGCTCTTTTCTTCCTTCAGTCTTTGCATACAGGATGATATCATTTTCATGAGACTCTCCAGGGTCACAAATCCCTCCTGCACAAAAAATTTTAAGTATTAGTACCAACTTGCATCCATTAACCAGTAAAACATAGTATTAAATTTCAGGATAAAAAATAATTATGAAACCCAGATGCCACTTAAGAATGACCCTAAACAAAGGTAACCAGACCCAAAGAAAACATTTATGAAGATAGTTCAGATAGGCCATGCTAAAGATCAAAGACTTGACATTTGTGAAGGCCAAAGTAACTATTTACTTAATGACATTACTCAAATAAGAGTCTGCAACAAACTGTGACTACCTGTCCATATTTTAACTCTCATTAAAGAAGTGTGCTCTGCTTTTTAATAAACCATTACTTCCTTATATTTGAGGTCTTTATGGCCGAAGTTCAGAACCTATTGATTATGGTTTGAAAAAAAATTGTGGTGACTCACTGAATCAAGGACTTCCGAAGCAGTATGTTACTTAAACTGTTGTATGTAGTATCTTTAATATTTTAGCACATATTAGGTATTTGTATTTTTTTTTTTAGTACTTAGGAAAAAAAATTTTTTTAACATCTTTATTGGGGTATTTGTATTTTAGATGCAGTTCATTTTACATTTTTACTTTTGGTACTTCATTTGATTCATGGAAGGTATATAGAGTAGTTTACTCCTTATCACACTACTTTATAGTCATATGAAATGATATAAAGTTAGAACTGAGAGGTAGTTAAGATCATCCTGATGATGCAACTGAATAACAGAGCAAGTATATGAAACTGAAGATAATTTAACCAGTTGGTGGAAGAGCCAGGAGTTGATGTTATGTCTTAGCCTTTGACCCTCTATTCTACCGCATTCGGCCAATAATCCTTATTACTGCTGGCTTCTATCAATTGTCTGCTTAACCTGGATTTTAAAGGATTACATGTCTAACCAGAAACCTCTCCCCACCCACCATTATCCTTCGTAACAGCACCAAACATAATAGCAGGAGTGGCGATATGTACATGGATTTCCTGGCAAATATTCTACTCCTAAGGTCCAAAATTTATAATATTAACTTTTTATTATTATCTTTCAAAAAAACCCTCTTCCAGTTCTTAAATCAACCACCACCAATGTTAATTTTTATCTACTGGCAATTTTTGTTGCTAATACTCTACGGTGACAAAAAAGCAACCTCAAAAACTCTAGAATAAAGTTACCCTTTAAGAGTTAACCTAGTAAAATCAATAAATAATGCCTCAGACTCACCATCTGTATAAAAAAATAAAGTGTCAATTATTGCAAGTGTCTGGCTTAAACTCGATCTGGGTAACTGGGGTCTGATCCTGGGAAGAAACTACTGAAATGTGATGTTAAGTAAGAAAGCTAGAACCTGACCAGTACAAGAAAGACCATGATAACAGAAGTAACTTGGATGGTGGTATTTGTGAAATCTGGCATGTTACATCTGTCAGACATATGTAACTTGGCATATAATAAATATTTATTGAGTTAAGTAATCTGAACTGAGAATAGAGAAGCCAGATATAGGGATAATGTAGACCTCATCCTAAAAGATGTTTATTGTTCAACGGCAGCAACTTGTCGAGAAAAATCTCATGATTTTGACAACTGATATCATATTTTTAGCATTTCATTACACACTTTAAGATTATAGTAAATAGAGCAAGTAAAGCCATGCAAAATGACAGTCTGGTACGGGGGGAGAGGTGGGGGAAAGACCTCCATGAAAATTAAATTCTCTTTTTTAAAATGTAACTTTTAAGAATTGGCTATTGAGCCCATATGAAAGACTTACCAAAACAGAACAAAAAAAGGTGAAAGGTCACAGGCAGTGTGGGTTTAAAGCACCACATCCAGAGACATACGAACTGAACCATCAATTCTCTCTAATTTCATTAAAATTTGTTCCCTGTAAATCCTCTCTGCTCTCTCAAGAACAGTTCGTGAACTGCACCTGAGTTTCAGAGAGAACAGAAACCCACATGGGAGGCTCATCCAGCCCAGAATGACAGAAGAAGAAAGTCCAAAAGGAGCCAAGACTTTAAAATGATGACAGACTTTATCTGAAAGATCCCTCTTGGGGCAATTTATCAGTTCTGTGAAGTTTCAGTGACGGCAGCTCCTACAGAAAGACACGGATTCTTCTTCAGCTTCATGCACTTTGACGTATTGTGGAAAGGTATGACTCAAAGGGCGTTTTGTACAGCAATTAAGGTACAGAAAATTTCAATAGAAACTAGATGGACAGTTAGTTTTAAAGTATTTTAAATCCTGTTTTAAGTAGATTTAAGACACTTATTTATATTAAGAAAGTGACTTTTTTTTACTGACTATGTGCGGGACATTGGGCCTAAAGGGGAGATAAGCCCTACCTCAAAAAGTTTGTAATTTAGCAAGTAACTAATACATATGTCTAATATACATGAAAGAATGATGATTAGCAGTAAACTGTGTTGTGTTGCCATAACTGCAGTCAAAATTCAGAGAAAAGAGATACAAGTGTAGGCTAAAAGGGCTGGGTATATAGGAGATGCTAAGTAAATATCTGTTGAAGGAATAATAAAGAAAACAAACCAAAAACCCCAAATGAATGATGTATATTATGTTACTTTTGTCATGTTCACTGCATTCTGGCTCTAAGAACAGTGCTGGATACTAGTCCTCAAATAATTTGTGTTGTATAAATGAAAATGTGTGAATGAAGGAAATAGAACTTGAACCAAACTTTGAAAGTTGAGCAAATTTTCCAGAAATGGTAGTCACAGCAGATTGATAAGAACCAAAGGATGAAACCAGGAAGGACACGTAGGCAGTGTCTAAGAAGAAAGGAGTGTGATCTGGTCTAGGTTAACAATCAGTCACTGATTTTCCTAAGGCACCATACTTAGTGAGGGGTTACTTATAAACTGTCTATCATATCTTAAACCTCTTCCCATATTGTTTTCTTTTCTATCAGCTACCAAAGTTTTGAAGTCTTTTCTGTAGAATCCAGTCTTATCCTACCTTATCCTACTGTCATCCTGTCCTAGCCTAGCCTAGCCTAGCCTAGCCTAGCCTAGCCTAGCCTAAAAACACCTTTGCTGGATTCTGCTTTCTCCTCAAGGTCAGACCCCATTTCTTTCCTTGTTTACTGGTGAACTTCCTGAAAGAGCAGTTCTCAGTCAGTGCCATGTCTCCATTTCTTTTAACTCTATGCTCTTTGGCTTCCCAGGCACCACACCATGGGGAGTCACGGGTGGGCTCTCAGCCCTGTCCTGGTTGACCTCTGACAGATTCTGTCTCTGTGGCCTTTCTATACTGCTGATCAACCCCCTGTCATCCCACCCCTGAACCACTCTCTTCCTTTCCCTCTTTAGCATAGAACCATGCCCTCCTCCTGCATTTCCTTATGCCCTTTCTCAGAATCCTTTGTCTACTCCTTTTCCTTCTACCTATACTTAGGTGAGGGTTCTCCTTAAGGCGTTTTCATGTCCTTTGCTTACTCTGTCTCCTGCTTGGGAGAACACAGCAACTTTAGTGGCTCCGGTTATCACCTGTAGGCTGACAACTTTCAAATCCGATTCAGGCCCTGAGTAGAATTTCTGCCTTCATGTGGCCTTTCAGAACCCTCAACCTCAACAAATCTAATATCAAAATCCTCCACTGCACACCTGCTCTTTATTGTGATCATACTTATTTTTGACATTTCCTATTTTGGGAAATGGCACCATTCTTCCAAACACCCAGGAGAGAAATGTGTCCTCTCAAGACTGTTCTCATAGTCCCTAGTCAGTTGGGTGTGAACTTCAGTTGGTTCCTTCTCCAGTTATTCTATCTTTGTCCCCTCCTGCACATTATTGCCACCATCATTGCCCTAATTCCTTTGTTGCTTGGACCAGTGCAATAGCTTCTCTAACTTAGGGTTGCCAGCTAAAATACATTGCATGACCAATACTTATACAAAAAATTATTTGCTGTTTATCTGAAATTTAAATTTAAATAAGTCCCCCCCACCACTCACTAAATCTGTCAACCCTATCCTACCTGGTCTTCTATCCTCTAATTTCTGATTATTTCAGTCTTTCCTTCACACTATGCCAGAATTATCTTTCTAAAACAAAGATGAGAATATATTATAGAACTGACAGAAATCATCTGACGGTTCCATGTTGCCTAGAGTAGGAGAATCCAAATTCCTCAGTATGATGTTAAAGAAAGTCACTCACTACTCTGGCTTCAGTTCACTTTTCTAGTTCCAGTTTATGTCTTTCCTTTCAACTATACTGGGAAAATCACCCAGCCCCAAACATGTCATATACTTTTATACTTGTGTTTTTTCTCAAAACGCTGGCTTAGCTTGAACCTTCAAGGCCAGTTCAAATACCATCTCCTTCGTGAAACTTTACCCTAATCCCTCCACTACAACACCCAGAGCTTCCTCTGCGCTTCCATAACATTTTCATTCCATTACAGCCCAACTGCAATCTCTTTTATAGTTAAGTGTTACTTGTGGGCAAGGGCTCTTAAGTAATTTTTATACATAAAAAACCGAAGATATATTGAGTCTTAAGTATTTATTAGACACCATTTTGAAGGCTTTGCATGTATTAACTCATTGATCAGCAACTCTGCGATGGAGGTGTCCTTATTTCCCCCAGTTGTAGTCTCTATATATGCTAGCTCGGTGCTCTACAGTCAATAGGAATTAATTAATGTTTTTAATCGAATGGAGATGCTTTTATTTGGGATGAGGTACTTTGGGTCTATTCAAGTGAATGTTTTCCTCAGAGTCAATATAATTTTAATTGATTCATTAATAATCTGCTTTGCTCTAGAAAGAATTAAAGATGACTGAATCTCTTATATAGAGATGACAATCTCTTATATAAAGGCATCGAACGGTTTGATTTACCGTAATTTACTACTAAAAAATGAAGAATTCAAATATATTTTGTGAAAAATGAAAAAAAGGGAAAATACTTAAACTAGACAGGCATATTAAATGTTTATTACAATTTGCCAGGGGGTGAGGGCAGTTCTTAAAGTTTCCCAAGGAATCACTCTTAATAAAATGAGAGCCAGTTTGAATTCTAATTATTTAAAGGAATTGAGGTCTGGGTCTTTAAATATACAACTCATTTCAGAGTTAAGGTGAGGATATCCTTATGGCAGGAAGGTTACATTATTATATTTTATATCCACAACTTCCCTGTTACCAAACAGATCATTATTGAAAATAAGGTAGCATCACATAGGCAATGTATTTGAGAGCATGATACAATCCGAAGTTTGCTTTGCCACTCTGAGCTGTAGGAGGTGAGGAATGTGAGAGAAATAATAGGCACTGCAGAAGCCTAGACTTGGAAGGTCTGTTTGTCCTGATGAATTGACATCTTTGCTAGTAAGGTCAAAGGTGGACAATGTTTATTTCCTGTTTCACTTCCAGGTGTTGCCTGTGCTTTTCCAGTCATTTAACAAAAAAAGGCATGTGACAACTACTCACATTTCTGGAATGACATCCAGTGAAAGAGTATGTAACTGTGGCTCTTGCTGACGAAAATGATAAATTTCAGAGGACACCCATTTCAACCCCCTAATTCCTCCTTGGGTATTTTTCTAAACTTTTAACTATTTATTTGCTCTGCAGTCATTTGAAGAAAAATAACATCTTATAAGCACTTTTTTCCTTTACGTGTTTGCCAACATATTAGAAAGTAGAGAATAGTATTAAAGCATTAAAAAGTATAAGAAATCTGTTTCTTTCTTAGCTTCCCACAACGAAAGAGTTATGCAATGATGAGATATCCATGAAAACAAATGATTCGCCTTGATGATTGTATTTTGGGGAGGCTAGAGGCTTTGGACAAAGGAGTTACTTTGTTCTTAGCTTCTCTCTCATTGTCTTTTCAGCTATGACCATTGTAGGAAAGGTGGAAGGAAGTTCTAAAGGCATTTTGTCTTTAGGCCTAGTCATGCAAGAACAAGACTAGCTCTTGAACAGGATGGTTCCAGCAAGGCTGGTGTGAGGCAGGTGTGAGCACCACAGACTTTTGCTCAACCAGTAGAACTCATAGTTCATGAGTTTTAATTTTATATTGTAGACAACAAACAATCTTACTTCCTCAGGAATAGGTGCTCATCTAGAATTTGCCCTAGGTCAATAAAATTTGTTCAAAATGTACCTACCCATAACAAAGTAAAACCTCAGGTTCCCGTAACCAGTTGTGTCCAGGTAAGGAGTGCATATTTTCCTCTCTCCATCTTTGAGGAAGACCATTGATAAACCTGATTCTATTGTTCCACATTCTGTACCAATGACAGCTCCCAAGATGTCCCACCTTTAAAAAATGACAATCACTAAGAGTTAAAATAGTAAATCAAAACTTTATAGAGTATAACATTTTATTTTTAATGAGGAACATATACTTAGTAATGAATAATTCTGAAATAAAGATGTGGTACTACAGGGACTTCTGGTGGTGTTGTGGTTGAGAATCCGCCTGCCAATGCAGGGGACATGGGTTCGATCCCCGGTCCAGGAAGATCCCACATGCTGCAGAGCAACTAACCCTGTGCACCGCGACTACTGAGCCTGCGCTCTAGAGCTCACGAGCCACAACTACTGAGCCCGTGTGCCACAACTACTGAAGCCTGTATGCCTAGAGCCCATGCTCTGCAACAAGAGAAGCCACCGCAATGGGAGGCCCATGCACTGCAACGAAGAATTGCCCTCGCTTCCCGCAACTAGAGAAAGCCTGAGCATCAATGAAGACCCAATGCAGCAAAAAATTTAAAAATTAAAAAAAATAAGATGCGGTACTACAGATGTTGGGTAATGAACAAAGTTTAAAACACATTCCATTCACAATTACAGTTTTTCTGTAGAGGATAAGTTTAATCAATACTATGTATAGTGTGTCTACTACATGATAGACTTTATTCTCAAAGCACTTAACAGTTGAGGTGGGGAATCAAATTTGAACTAAGGAAAAAGGAAATCATAAAAGATAGTGTCATAATATCATAAATACTTGTATGCTGTTTTGCACATTAAAAATAGTTATAGGATGAAAAGTCATACAAACTGGCAAGAATCTAGCAAGTTTTCAAAAAGGGGACGGGATTTAAACTGTCAAATAGGTATTTGAATATTTGTCAATAGGTATTTGAAATAGGTATTGAATATTTCAATATTGAATATTGAAAATTCAAGTAGGAAAATAAAAATATCTAATATATAAAAACTCTTATATCTCCTTGGTATTTATCTCTGCTCATGTCTAATTTGGCCACCGCTTTTCACACAACTAACTTGCTTACAGACAGAGGAAACTGGGACACACAGAGGTAAGTGGCTTGCCTAAGGCCAACTGCCTGTTTGGTTTTAAATTGAGATCTTCTGTTTCTTAGTTCACTGTTATTTTAGTAGTTACAGTTCTAAAGAGGACACTGTGCCAGGACAATTACGTTGAACCGGTTGAGACCAAGATGTTTAGGAAATGCTTAACTTTTTGTCTTTTAAAAGATTATTATCGGGCTTCCCTGGTGGCGCAGTGGTTGAGAGTCTGCCTGCCGATGCAGGGGACACGGGTTCGTGCCCCGGTCCGGGAAGATCCCACATGCCGCGGAGCGGCTGGGCCCGTGAGCCATGGCCACTGAGCCTGCGCGTCCGGAGCCTGTGCTCCGCAACGGGAGAGGCCACAACAGTGAGAGGCCCGCGTACCACAAAAAAAAAAAAAAAAAAAAAATTATTATCAATCATTCAAGGAGAAGCAGCTCTTTTACTTTTTCTTCTTTCAAAAAACTCTCCTTGTGTTACAGTCTTTCAGATTTATCATTTCTTTTCTTTTTTCTTTAATTGGAGTAAAATTGCTTTACCATGTTGTGTTCGTTTCTGCTGTAAAATGAAGTGAATCAGCTATTCAAGGAGAAGCAGCTCTTAATAGTACTGGACGACTGTAAATACCAGGAACCTCTCTCGACTCATACAAGAAAATTTCACACTGGTTCATTGGTCTTTCACTTGCTCCATTTATCCCAATAAAGCCACTCAGCCTACTGCTCCATAAAGCAAGTTAAGGTTATAAATGATGCATATGATGACTCCTTTTATGCATCCATCTGCTTTAGGGTATTTTTAAAATGAAAAATTAAATTGGAAAAGATCACATTGTCATGGACTGAAAGAACGTTTTATTCAAGTGAGAAATGAGCTTAGTAGTCTTTTTCTCTTATTAGTTGTAAACGATTAACTCTTTTAGATTAATCTAAAGAAATTATTTTCATTGACTTCTACCACAGAGAGGGCTATATGAGATATGATCCAGGCTATACATTTTTTTAAATCTTTATTTTAAAGTCCAACATATTCAATTTTACTCCAGTCTTCATTTATCCCCCTGTAACTACTGGAAGATAACAAAAGTGAGGTTATTTTCTTTAGAAACCCAAATATTTAAAATCAAAGGAAATGGAAAGTTTAGTTGGCTCTGAAGAGAAAAAAGCAGAGAGGAATCTGAAAATCATTTTGTTGAAGTCTCATTGCTTTAAATAAATTATCTTGCATTTATTAAAAATTCAGTAGGAGCTTCTTGTAGCACAAGCTCATTCTTCGTGAATTTGTATAAACACTGGCTCGAGCTTAGTTGGAGGCAAAGTATCCTTGAGGGGATCCCAGAGCTGCATCAACTACTGAGGGACCTCAGAGAAGCCCTTCCACCTGCCTGGACTTCAGAATTCCTCTCTGTAAGGTTGTAAAGTTGTGGTCTTTTCCAATTACAAAAGTGTCATGGTCTCTGACTCTCTCTTAATATAATAATTACATGAAGTAAAATTATAGCACAACCAAATCTTTGAGGCCAGCGGTGGTATTTAAAGAGCTCTATAGTTTTGGCAATATCTTGGATGGCACCACAATTTCCCTGAAAAGGAGTGTTACTTTTCTATGGTTTAAATTATGTTTTCTCCAAGGACATGTGGTTCTTTGTGAACTGTATCTGAAGGAATGTCTGCTAGAGGGGAAAACTCTCTGCAACATAGCAATTTATATTTATCTTTGATGGTTAATTCTAAAAAAAGATCCTTTACATTATTTATTATAAATACATTGGTATCTATTATTTATAATAGAGTGGGGCGAAGTTGGAACACACACAGAAAGTTTAATAATCAATAAAATGCCCTAAGGCATCTTTGTTCCTTAGAGGTAGAAAGGTCACAATAATATTTAATTTATATTTTAAAGTATGTTCTTCTACTTTCTGTGTCAAAAAGAGAGTTCTTTTTGTAAGCAAACATAATTTAAAGAAGTTTCTTAGCTGGAAAGCTGATGATACTCCCTATCAGCTGCTTTGGAATGCTTTGAGAATAAAATTAATTATGTTTTAATTAGCTTATACTTTAATAGTTTTAAGAATGATATGAGAGTATATGTATAACCGATTCACTTTGCTGTACACCTGAAACTAACACAACATTGTAAATCAACTACACTCCAATAAAAATTTTTAAAAAAGGATGATATGAGAGAGTAAAACTTAAATGTTCTCACCAAAAAACCCCCCAAACAAACAAACAAACAAAAACAGATAAATATGTGAGGTGACGGATATGTTAACTAGATGGAGGGACTCCTTTTACAATGTGTATGTATATCAAATCACCACAATGTACACTTTAAATATCTTACAACTTTATATGTCAATTGTATCTCAATAAAGCTGAAATTAAGAATATTTTCTTCACAAGCTTAAAAAAAGAATGATGCATATACTTTGAAGGGCAATCTGACAGTAACTATCAAAATGAAATTATATACATACATATATATGTATATGTACACATACATGTCTGATTCTCTAATTTTCTTTTAGGAATTTCTCTTTCAGAAATACTTTAACAAGTATACAAAAATTTTATCATAATATTCTTTGTCTATCAATAGAGGTTTAGTTAGATAAACTGGCATAGTGCCTTTCTGAAATAATGATATATATTTACTGGCAGAAGAGACATTCATAATATATTGTTAAGTTTTAAAAAAAACAAGTTGTGGGACTTCCTGGTGGCACAGTGGTTAAGAATCCACCTGCCAATGCAGGGGACACAGGTCCCAGCCCTGGTCTGCGAAGATCCCACATGCCGTGGAGCAACTAAGCCCGTGCACCACAACTACTGAGCCTGCACGCCACAACTACTGAAACCCGCAGCCTAGAGCCTGGGCTCCACAGCAAGAGAAGCCACCACAATGAGAAGCCCGTGCACTGCAACAAAGAGTAGCCCCCGCTCGCCACAACTAGAGAAAGCCCGCGTACAGCAACGAAGATACAACGCAGTCAAAAATAAATAAATTTATAAAAAAATAAAATAAAATAAAAAATCAAGTTGAGTATAGTAAGGAAAATGTGACTCTAGTGGTTTTTTTGTATAGCCAGCAAAATTTCTGAATGATATATGCCAGAATATATGCCTACATTTCAACAGCGTGGAGTGGGATTAGTATTGGAGGACTTTTAATTTTCACTTTACACATTTTTTTTTTTGCAAAAGGAAAATCATTTTCAGAAAAAAGAAAAGTATTCAATTTATAATTCAGAATGAAAACTTAAATGATCTCATCATAGGTTGATGAACTTACTAAGAATATGAACATAGGCAATAGAGGTCTTACATTTTAATCGCTATTTTTCCTACAAATATTGTCATAAAAGGCTCTAAAGGGTAGTGGAACCTTTCACATTATCTATGAAAATTTATTGGTTTATTTATTTATTTATTTTTTGTGGTACGCGGGCTTCTCACTGTTGTGGCCTCTCCCGTTGCGGAGCACAGGCTCCGGACGCGCAGGCTCAACGGCCATGGCTCACGGGCCTAGCCACTCCACGGCATGTGGGATCTTCCCGGACCGGGGCACGAACCCATGTCCAGTGCATTGACAGGCGGACTCTCAACCACTGCACCACCAGGGAAGCCAAAATGTTTTTATTATATTTCCCAGAATATATTAAACCACCTAAAGTTGGTGACTTTTGGTTTGAACTACGATATAGAATGGAGCCTCGCTATAAGATCCTGCATTTACCAAATTCGTAAGGTTTTTTATCTACTAGATATTCTCTGAGGTTGAATAAGTTCATTACACCCATAAGGTCTCTATTTGGGATGAATTCTCTGATATTTAATATGGGATGTGCCATAGGAAAAGACCCTCCACATTCCTTTATATTCATGAGGTTTATCTCTAGCATGAGTCCTGTGAAGTCATTTTGACTAAAGGCTTCTCCACCTTCATTGCATTTCCAGGTTTTTCCTTCAGCATGACAGCTTAGGTGAAGGTAAAGGATAAGCTCTATTTGAAGGCTTTCCTACATGCACTGCATTTCAAAAATTCTTTTCTTCAATCGCTTCCCCTATATTTCACTCAAATTCAATTTTGCCTTAGGTTTTTATTACATGCATTGTATTTATTTACACTCTTGCTGGAATAACATTAATAAAGAATATTGGCTTCAGAATGGTAGAAAGCACGTAGCTTTCTCACCAATAAGACAGAAATATGACCTAGACTGAGGATGTTTAGAGAAAATGATGTACTGCCTGGCATATTACAGTTTCAATAAATGTTAGTTTCCTTTTCTCCCCCTTTAAAATGTAGTACTATTTTTTTTTTTTTTTTGCGGTACGCGGGCCTCTCACTGTTGTGGCCTCTCCCGTTGCGGAGCACAGGCTCCGGATGCGCAGGCCCATCGGCCATGGCTCACGGGCCCAGCCGCTCCATGGCATGTGGGATTCTCCCAGACCGGGGCACGAACTCGTGTCCCCTGCATCGGCAGGCGGACTCTCAAACCACTGCACCACCAGGGAAGCCCTGTAGTACTATTTTTGTTTTAAAATAAGTGAAAGTGGCAATTCAAATGAACTTCTAAATTATAATGAGTATTTTTATTTTTTTCACACTAGATTAGCAGAGCAGCAATCTTAGACAAAGTTGTAGTACAATATGCAAAGGGTAATTGCTTAAACAATTTAAGCAAGGGGATACTTAGCTGAAAGAAAAACTGTATTTTCTATCCGTGGGTTTTTTGTACAGTTTAAGATTTTGGCTACAAATCTATTGGGGTGCTTAAATTTATTACTTATGTGATCTAAATGGTCAAGTGGGTTTTACTTTAATAATAACGAACATGCCTGTAAAAAAAAAAAGACCCACTTAATACAGTGTTAACTCAGCCTGTCAGTCTATGTTAAATTCACTTACCCTGAATTATAAGCTTAAATAAAATGCCAGAGGTAACATAATTCTTCTGGGTAGGATAGAGGGAAGAACTGTAGAAAATAGCAAGAAGATGCTCAAACTGTTCTGAAGAATTCTATGTAATTTTAAAGCCAATTTTTAATAAAAGCATCAACTGACATTGAAGGGGCTATAATGGAGATTGTTCTTGTTGGTCCATACGCAGTTTTGGTTTTCAAGGTATATGTAACATTCTTTGGAACTATCCCCTCAGAACAAGGAAGCCAATATAAATTTGTTTTATTGAGTTTATATTGCTTTTTTCTTGGTTTTATTCCAGTGGATAGCATTGAAATTTAAGAAAGACATTTTGAGTCAGTTTCAGGACTGACCCTCTTTTCTAAGCAATGCCATTAAAAAACATAACTAATACTTGTATTCTGGCCTCTTTATAGTAAATCACCTATCAGAGAGTAAGTCATGGCTGACCTGAGGAAAACATTACCTGTGCTCAAATTTTTTTCTATAATCTTAGATGAGCTGTTTTAAAATATATTTCTTGAAAGAGCTTCTTCAGAACAAATTTATAAAGCAGTTAATAGGGTGTGATGGTAGCAGAGCAGGATTGTTAGGACTGGAGGTTGGAGAGAACTGGAAATAGTCAGGTCAGCAGTCCAGAGACTAATCTCTCTGACCATTTGATAAGTCCTGTTTGCCCTCTGGCATCTTTTCTATGTCTTGCTGGTATGTGGGAGAATTCTGGGTATTCCATCTATTTGTCTTCTAGTATGATAGCAATATTCTCATTATTGGAAAATTGGAAAATAGAAAGAGTAGAAGAAAAAAATCACCCATAACCATACTACCCCAGAGACAAGAACAATTTATATTTTACTCTATTTATTTCTAATATTTTATATGTATATTTCCAAGCGGTCATGATAATATTATAAGATGGTTTTGTATTTTGCCCTTTTTCATTTACATTAGTAATATACACATTTTCCAGGTTACTATTAACTCTTTATAAATGTGTCACATAATATTTTATTACATATATGCCAAACTAGTCATTATGTCGTTGTCATGTTTCAAAATACAAAGCTAAATAATTATACTACTTAGCATACTTTATGGGGCTGAGGAATTAAATTCTCAATTTCCTAATGCTCCTGAATATGTTCTAGATAACCCTGAGCTATGTTTTGTGAGGTGTCAGAGTTCTGCTTTTCCTTCTTATAAACTCCTACATATTCAGGACTGCCTTGTGGTCAGTGTGGAGCAGGTGAACTACTGAGGAAAGACTACAGAAAATGAAACATGCTGAAGAAGTGGGCATCTGAACATTTCAGTGCCAGCAGCCTCCTCTAAAGCCTTCTACAGAAAAATCCTATCACGGGCGAGTGTTATGCCAAGCTGTGAGGAATTAAATCACTTTGGGAGGATTCAGATTTCACTCTCTTATTTCTGTGACTTCAGTAAAGAGCGTCCTCTCTTGAAGAGGGAGTGAGTTGCTGTATTCTGGTTGCTCACATGGACAGCTGGTTTGGAGAGGGGAAGGGGTTATTAACCAACTCAAGAATGGCAGTGCCAAGAGCAAAGACGTACACATGCTGCAAATTAAAGAAGGGTTTAAATTTTCTATGAAGGAATTCCAGAACAATTTTAGCATACTTAATCATATGAACTTATTTTATTAATATCTGAAAATTTACTGTCTATGTTTCAAAACAGAAAAACAATCTGTGTAAATAGAAAGCAATTTTAGAACCCACATCAGAAGCAAACCAGAACAAGCAAGGAGTCTTTTAACAGCTTGCAACAAGTTTACTCTGATCCACTTTAGCACTTCCATGGTTTTAAAATATATCCAATTATCATTTTAACTAATACTGTCTTTTTTAAAATGACATTTCATTGGTTTATTTAGAGAATCCAATGTAGGTTTCATTGGACTATTCAACTTTGTGTTTCTTTTCATATCTTATTAGTTACTATGAATATAATTTTTCTTTGAGTACCACTTTGGTCAAATCCCATTACCTATAGTAAGCATAGTTGGACTAACAACCAATTTTTAAGTCTTTTGATTGCTTATTATATGTCATGCATTGTGCAAAGTGTTCTTCATATACAGTTCCATAGGAAATTGAGTCATTTGTGGTGATGTGGGTGGACATAGAGGCTGTCATACAGAGTGAAGTAAGTCAGAAAGAAAAAAACAAACACCGTATATTAATGCATGTATATGGAATCTAGAAAAATGGTACTGATGGACCTAGTGGCAAGGCAGGAATAGTGACACAGATGTAGAGAACAGACTCGTGGACACAGTGGGGTAAGGGGAGGGTGGGACGAATTGAGAGAGTAGCACTGACATATATACACTACTATGTGTAAAATAGATAGTTAGTGGGAAGCTGCTGTATAGCACAGCGAGATCAGCTCGGTGCTTTGTGACCACCTAGAGGGGCGAGAGGGGGAGGGTGGAAGGGAGGCCCAAGAGGGAGGGGATATAGGTATACATATAGCTGATTCACTGTGTTGTACAGCAGAAACTAACACAACATTGTAAAGCAATTATAATCTAATAAAGATGTAAAAAAAAAGCCACACACACAAAAATACTCCTTTTTAGCCCTTTTAATGCTTAAATCTGAATTCTACTTTATCTGATTTGAATATCTGATATTAATATGCCTCCTTGCTTCTTTTGCTGCATTTATCTGGTATATTAGTTTCTCTTCTTTGACTTTCAACTTCTTGTGTTGTTCTAGTTTGAGGCTCTCATAAATAGCAAACGTATAGCTGATTTTTAAAAGCCTACTGTGAAAATCTCACTTAATAAATGAATATATCTCACTCAAATTTATTGTGTACTGATATGTTCAGATTGTACTGATATGTTCCTGCCAAATTGTTTTCTGTTTTCTATTTACCCTGTTTTTTATTGTTTACTTTTTGTCACTTTCCTGGCATTTGTTGGACTAAGTCCTCTTTGTTTTATGTTAACCTAATGCTTTAGAAGTTATGTAGCCTATAAATGGCTAATTTCTTTTTTTTGAATTTTTGTATTTTATTTATTTATTTATACAGCAGGTTCTTATTAGTTATCCATTTTATACATGTTAGTGTATATATGTTAATCCCAATCTCCCAATGCATGACACCAACACTTTCCCCCCCTTGGTGTCCATATGTTTGTTCTCTACATCTGTGTCTCTATTTCTCCCCTGCAAACTGGTTCATCTGTACCATTTTTCTAGGTTCCATATATATGCATTAAAATACGATATTTGTTTTTCTCTTTCTGACTTACTTCACTCTGTATGACAGTCTCTAGATCCATCCACGTCTCTACAAATGACCCAATATCATTCCTTTTTATGGCTGAGTAATATTGCATTGTATATATGTACCACATTTTCTTTATCCATTCATCTGTCAATGGGCATTTAGGTTGCTTCCATGACCTGGCTATTGTAAATAGTGCTGCAATGAATGATCTGGCTATTTGGGGTCTTTTGTGTCTCCATACAAATTTTAAGATTTTTTTTGTTTTAGTTCTGTGAAAAATGCCATTGGTAATTTGATAGGGATTGCATTGAACCTGTTGATTGCTCTGGGTAGTATAGTCATTTTCACAATGTTGATTCTTCCAATCCAAGAACATGGTATATCTCTCCAACTGTTTGTATCATCTTTAATTTCTTTCATCAGTGTCTTATAGTTTTCTGCATACAGGTCTTTTATCTCCCTTGGTAGGTTTATTCCTAGGTATTTTATTCTTTTGTTGCAATGGTAAATGGAAGTGTTTCCTTCATTTCTCTTTCAGATTTTTCATCTTTAGTGTATAGGAATGCAAGAGATTTCTATGCATTAATTTTGTATCCTGCTACTTTACCAAATTCATTGCTTAGCTCTAGTAGTTTTCTGGTGGCATTTTTAGGATTCTCTATGTATAGTATCATGTCATCTGCAAACAGTGACAGTTTTACTTCTTCTTTTCCAATATGTATTCCTTTTATTTCTTTGTCTTCTCTGATTGTCGTGGCTAGGACCTCCAAAACTATGTGGAATAATAGTGGCGAGAGTGGACATCCTTGTCTTGTTCCTGACCTTAGAGGAAATGCTTTCAGTTTTTCACCATTGAGAATGATGTTGGCTGTGGGTTTGTCATATATGGCCTTTATTATGTTTACCTATCGTAAATAGGTGTTGAATTTTGTCAAAAGCTTTTTCTGCATCTATTGAGATGATCATATGGTTTTTCTCCTTTAATTTATTAATATGGTGTATCACATTGATTGATTTGCATATATTGAAGAATCCTTGCATCCCTGGGATAAATCCCACTTGATCATGGTGTATGATCCTTTTAATGTGTTGTTGGATTCTGTTTGCTAGTATCCTGTTGAGGATTTCTGCATCTATATTCATCAGTGATAGGGGTCTGTAATTTTCTTTTTTTGTAGCATCTTTGTCTGGTTTTGGTATCAGGGCGATGGTGGCCTCATAGAATGAGTTTGGGAGTGTTCCTTCCTCTGCAATTTTTTTGGAAGAGTTTGAGAAGGGTGGGTGTTAGCTCTTCTCTAAATGTTTGATAGAAATCACCTATGAAACCATCTGGTCCTGGACTTGTTTGTTGGAAGATTTTTAATCACAGTTTCAATTTCATTACTTGTGATTGGTCTGTTCATATTTTCTGTTCCTTCTTGTTTCAGTCTTGTAAGGGTATACCTTACTAAGGATTTGTCCATATCTTCCACGTTGTCCATTTTATTGGCATAGAGTTCCTTGTAGTAGTCTCTTAGAATGCTTTGTATTTCTATGGTGTCTGTTGTAACTTCTCCTTTTTCGTTTCTAATTTTATTGATTTGAGTCCCCTCCCTCTTTTTCTTGATGAGTCTGGCTAATGGTTTATCAATTTTGTTTATCTTCTCAAAGAACCAGCTTTTAGTTTTATTGATCTCTGCTACTGTTTTCTTTGCTTCTATTTCATTTATTTCTGCTCTGATGTTCATGATTTCTTTCCTTCTACTAACTTTGGGTTTTGTTTGTTCTTCTTTCTCTAGTTCCTTTAGGTGTAACGTTAGATTGTTTATTTGAGATGTTTCTTGTTTCTTAAGGTAGGCTTGTATTGCTATAAACTTCCCTCTTAGAACTGCTTTTGCTGCATCCCATAGGTTTTGGATTGTCGTGTTTTCGTTGTAATTTGTCTCTAGGTATTTTTTGATTTCCTCTTGGATTTTTCAGTGATCTCTTGGTTATTTAGTAACGTATTGTTTAGCCTCCATGTGTTTGTGTTTTTTACGTTTTTTCCCTGTAATTGATTTTTAATCTCATAGCATTGTGGTCATAAAAGATGCTTGATATGATTTCAATTTTCTTAAATTTACTGAGGCTTGATTTGTGACCCAAGATGTGATCTATCCTGGAGAATGTTCCATATGCACTGAGAAGAAAGTGTAATCTGCTGTTTTCGGATGGAATGTCCTACAAATATCAGTTAAATCTATCTGGTCTATTGTGTCATTTAAAGCTTGTGTTTCCTTATTAGTTTTCTGTCTGGATGATTTGTCCATTGGTGTAAGTGAGGTGTTGAAGTCTCCCACCTTTATTGTGTTACTATTTCCTTTTATAGCTGTTCATATTTGCCTTATGTATTGAGGTGCTCCTATGTCGGGTGCATGTATATTTATAATTGTTATATCTTCCTCTTGGATTGATTCCTTGATCAATATATAGTGTCCTTCCTTGTCTCTTGTAACATTCCTTTTTTTAAAGTCTATTTTATCTTCTATGAGTATTGCTACTCCAGCTTTCTTTTGATTTGCATTTGCATGAAATATCTTTTTCCATCCCCTCAGTTTAAGTCTGTATGCAACCCTAGGTGTGAAGTGGGTCTCTTGTGGACAGCATATATATATATATATATATATAGTCTTGTTTTTGTATCCATTCAGCAAGCCTGTGTCTTTGGGTAGGAGCATTTAACCCATTCACATTTAAGGTAATTATCGATATGTATGTTCCTATTACTATTTTCTTAATTGTTGTGGGTTTGTTTTTGTAGGTCCTTTTCTTCTCTTGTGTCTCCCTCTTAGAGAAGCTCCTTTAGCATTTGATGTAGAGCTGGTTTGGTGGTGTTGAACTTTGTTAGCTTTTTCTTGTCTGTAAAGCTTTTGATTTCTCTGTCAAATCTGAATGAGATCCTTACCCGGTAGAGTAATCTTGTTTGTAGGTTCTTCCCTTTCATCATTTTAAATATATCGTGCCACTCCCTTCTGGCTTGTAGAGTTTCTGCTGGGAAATCAGCTGTTAACCTTATGGGAGTTTCCTTGTATGTTATTTGTCATTTTTCCCTTGTTGCTTTCAGTAACTTTTCTTTGTTTTTAATTTTGTCAGTTTGATTACTATGTGTCTCAGTGTGTTTCCCCTTGGGTTTATCCTGCCTGGGACTCTCTGCACTTCCTGGACTTGGGTGGCTATTTCCTTTCCCATGTTAGGGAAGTTTTTGACTATTATCTCTTCAAATATTTTCTCTAGTCCTTTCTCTCTCTCTTCTCCTTCTGGGACCCCTGTAATGCGAATGTTGTTGCGTTTAATGTTGTCCCAGATGTCTCTCAGGCTGTCTTCATTTCTTTTCTTTCTTTTTTCTTTATTCTGTTCCATGGCAGTGAATTCCACCATTCTGTCTTCCAGGTCACTTATCCATTCTTCTGCCTCAGTTATTCTGCTATTGATTCCTTCTAGTGTAGTTTTCATTTCAGTTATTGTATTGTTCATCTCTGTTTGTTTGTTCTTTAATTTTTCTAGGTGTTTGTTCAACATTTCTTGCATCTTCTCGATCTTTGCCTTCATTCTTTTTCCGAGGTCCTGGATCATCTTCACTATCATTACTCTGAATTCTTTTTCTGGAAGGTTTCCTATCTCCACTTCATTTATTTGTTTTTCTGGGGTTTTGTCTTGTTCCATCATCTGGTACATAGCCCTCTGCCTTTTCATCTTGTCTATCTTTCTGTGAATGTGGTTTTTGTTCCACAGGCTGCAGGAATGTAGTTCTTCTTGCTTCTGCTGTCTGCCCTCTGGTCTAATCTATTTTCTTTAGCACACATATTTACCCTTAAAGTTTTCTATTAACATTAAGAGTTACCCAAGATCTATATCCTCACTCCAAGCAAGTTAAGAACTTTGGCAGTATTTTAATTCCTTTTTCTCGTCTTGTCAGTCTCCCTCTGTACCTCTCATATTGAGGTCATCTGGGCTTTAATTCCAATTTTTTATTAAAAATTTTCAATAATCAATACTTTTTTCAGTCTGAACTACAAGCTTTACTTTTTTCCTTGCTCACTCCTCTTTCTTGAATCTATCATATTCCTCTTGGATTAATTTCCAGGTATACATCTTCTAGTAATTCTTTCAGAAAGCATTCAGGAGTAGTAAACTTTCTGAACCCTGTGTGTCTGAAAATTTTTATTTTTCCCCAATACTTGAATGATATTTGACTGGAGGAGAAAGTTATGTTCCAAATAATTTTCTCTCAGAACATTAAGATAACTGCCTCATTTTATAAAATTATGCTTAGTGTTACTAAGGAAAGTATTATACAGTGAATCTCATCTAGAAGCTTTTAGCATTTCATCTTTTATCTGCATTCTAAAGTTTCTCCCTGATGGTCTAGGACTGGATATTTTTCCATCCACCTTGCTAAACATTTTCATTCATAGGAACTATGTCTTTTTCTTTCTTCTTCTTTTTCAAGTCTTGGGAACTTGTCTTCAATTATATTTTTGAATATTTCATTCCACATATTCCCTCTGACCCTTCCTCCTTTTGGAATTCCTATTATTTCTAATGTTAGAAGTGCCAATCTCCCCCCTACACTTTACATTTCTTTTTCTTACATTCAATAACCCTAAGTTTTGGAAAGATTTCAAGACTCAAATTTCCAGCTCATTAATTTGTTCTTCAGCTATACTTATGCTCATATTCAGAGGGAAAAAATCCATTAAATTTGTTTCAACAATCATATATTTTCATTTCTCACATCTCTATTTTTTCCTCACAAAATCTGTTTTAATTTTACAAATGCAGTATTGTCTCTTATCTCTCTGAGGGTATCAATTATACTTTTTATAAAATCTCCATTTGTTTATTCTGCTACTTCTATTTTCTCAGCTCTTAGTTCTCTAGTTTGATGAATTTTTTTTAATGGAGTGGATTTTCCTCAGATTTGATGATTCTAGATCATTTGCTTAGATTTGTATCTGCTATTCTTCCTTAGTTTTGGTGTAAAAATGCCCACCAATGGGAGCAGATGTGCCCTTGGGTGGGGGGTACCATAGGGGTCCTTGAGGTTTTCAGTTTCCTGGCATTGCCCTGCTTCTCCATTCCAAGTGTCTGCATTCATTGCTTGTTCCTAGGGGCAGACATGCCTGCACAGAAGTGTGTGTAGTCAAAGACTCACCTACTTAGCAATCCTGACAGCAGGACCCCAGAGACCCATCTGATTCCTGTGTCCAATACCTAGGACCCTTTTGTAGTGTGGCATTCAATATATGTTTTGGGTTATAGTTTCCTCCTTCCATCAGATCCTTTTCTTCTCTCTCTTTCTCTTTTTTTTTTTTTTTTTTTTTTGTGTGTGTGTGTAACACTTCATAATTCCTGACTCAATTAGGGCACACTCTGTTGTCATTATAGATTCATTTGCTTGTTTTCTGTAGTTTCCAAGGATTTGGGGCAGGTGGAGAAGACTAGAGCATGCTGTGTTGATTCAATAGTTTAATATTCAATTATACAGCCATAAAAAATAATGAGATAATGCCATTTGCAGCAACATGGATGGACCTAGAGATTATTACACTAAGTGAAGTAAGTCATAGACAAATGTCATATGATATAACTTATATGTGGAACCTAAAAAAATGATACAAATGAACTTATTTACAAAACAGAAATAGACTCACAGACATAGAAAACAAACTTACGGTTACCAAAGGGGAAAGGTGGGGAGGGAGAAATTAGGAGTTTGGGATTAGCAGTTACAATATACTATATATAGAGACTGCCCTGGCAGTCCAGTGGTTGAGACTTTGCCTGCCAGTGCAGGGAGTGTGGGTTCAATCCCTAGTCGGGGAGCTAAGATCCCACATGCCTTGTGGCCAAAAAACCAAACCATAAAACAGAAACAATATTGTAACAAATTAAATAAAGACTTTAAAAATGGTCCACGTCAAAAAAATCTTTTAAAAATACTATATATAGAATAGATAAACAATAAGGTCCTACTGTATAGCAGAGGGAACTATATTCAATATCTTGTAATAACCTATAATGGAAAAGAATCTGGAAAGAGAAAAAGAAAAAAAAAAGGATCTGAAAAAAGAATATATATATACATATATATATGTATAACTGAATCACTTTGCTGTACACCTGAACCTAATACAACATTGTAAATCAACTACACTTCAAAAAAATAGTTTAATATTTGTTACATGTGTGGAGCTTCTCTAACACGAATACTTTGGTGACAGCAAAAAAACAGATATTTTTTAAAGTTATCTGAATAGTTAAAAACATACAATGTTTTCATTTGGGATGAAAGACAAGTATACAAATTCCATATTCTAGTAATGTGTTTTTCTACAAAGCCCCCTCCCACCCAAAGACAGCCTCAGATGGGTGAGATATGGTAGTTGCTAACTAAGTGATGTGTTTGTGAGGTTAAGCCAAAGTTCAGAAAGGCTCACATAAATTAACAGTGTATCTGTTTAAGTTTCTCTCTTGCTGAAGTAACAGATGTGTCTTTAGGAAAAAGAAAAGAAACTTTAAAATCCCACTTAAAATAAACCTATCAACATACAGCTTTATGATGTAAAAGGCAAACAGCTTTTGCATCCTTGCGATCTGAGATCAAATAATTTGACTCAAATGGAAAGAAAACAGGAATATTTGGAAAGTGGTTTCCAAAAAAGTCATAATGACACTGGCTTTTTTTTCTTGCCATTCATATGAAATGTTTTGAAGCTATTATTAGAGAGGACTGCATATTCTTTTTTCTCTCTCATAATTCTTATGGGAGAAAAATATAGTTAAACGAGATGAAAATATTATATCTGTATTAATAATTTAATTTTTCTGTCTTAAAAGAAAGTGACCTCAAAGCTACAATCCAATCAATTTAATTGGTTACTCTTGAATAGAGTGGGGATTTACCACCTATGTTTTATGTCTATTTTAGCAGGTGAGCTTATGATGATAAATTCTGTGGGTGGTGATGGCTGAGGGGAGGAATGAGACAAATATTCAGTAAATCTGGCTGATAAAACACAACAAGAATTTCACTACCAAGTTCCTAATCTGTGTTTCTTTGTCAGCTCATACCCTAGGTAAAAATGCTTCACGTTAATTTGATTGTGACAGGATTTTTTCCCTGGAGCTTTGATTATAAATTATTGTAACAGCGTTCTTTCTCAGATCAATAAAGCATCGTTTGGGAGTGGGTGGATGTGGAGAGGGGGCACACACACACACATTCACATACAACGCTATGGATTAAAGCAGCATTTTACCATCCTCCCCAAACAGAGAAAATACTGGATAGTCTCATTATCCTTTTATACCTTTTTTAATAATATAATGCCAATGTGGATAAATGGTTCACCAGATGAGAGCATAAATGAGGTAGTTCTGAGTGGGGGCGGTGTGGTCTGATATTCTAGGGGAAAAGCTACAAATAAACCTAAGGTGTGGTTGCTAGAATAATTAAGCTGCTTTTAGAATTAAGGTGAATTAATTGTGTTCTAATTAGAGTGGCACAGGTGCTTTTGTCGAGCACATTATTCTACGTTATTGGAACAGAAATCTGCTGACAATGTCACAGCCCGAAAGTATCAGCCTCTTATCTGTGACCAAAACCTGATATATCTCAGTACTGAGAAGTGGCCAAAGAAACCACCTGAGTCACTGAGAGAATGGAATTTGCTCTGATGTTCCTCTGTATCTGTGTTGAATTTAGCTCTTTTTTTAAGCATAAATACTTTTAGTTCATTTTGTTTGTTTTGGGAGATGAATATTTTGGTTTAGCCACAAATTCTCACATCAGTAGTGCTCTGAGATAGCAGAATGTCTGATCTGTTCATTGGAATATATTTTTTGCCAGCAATTTTTCTGGATTAGTACATTAATTTCCTAAAATGTGCTTGGTTTCTTCTAATATCAAATCTATTCCTTTCTAAGCTTAATTCATAAAGGGTTTTTTTGTGTGTTTGTACTAAGTCTCCACTAATGTTAGCAGCAGAGAGCTGTATGGACCATTAATCCATCCAGTAAGCATTCTTTTGTTCTTTTATAGATGCTTTTTGATAATACAACAAGCTAAAATAAAGAAGAGGGCATTCTAGGAGAGGGAATATGTGGATATGAAGGCCATAGGTAAAAATAAATTGTATCTCTTCCCAAAATAATAAGAGGACATTAGGACTTCGAGGAAAGAGATAGCTTGGTAACTAGCTAGCCAGCTAGCTACATAAATAACAGGAAAGGGTTTACACATGTATCAGAATGGTACCACTGGAGACTTGTGTTTCTCTCTCTGCTTTAGTGGGATGGAGACTGGGTATCTGGACAACACTGTGGCATCATTTGTGTCCCTAGAGGATGTAGGTGTCACAAGAAAATGACCTACAACTGCTGCATAGGTGGTATTAGCTTGGAGAGGTGAAGAAGTGGAGGTCACGAGTCTCTGGTGCTTCAAAATTTGGGACCCTCTCAAAGGCAGTTAAGCTCCATCATCAGGAAAGGGATTTGAATTGGTCTTTTATACCAGGAGTCAGAAAGAAAGAACTGATACGGTGATGTAAAGCCGGTGATGGATCTTTTATCTCTAGAAGGTAGGTAAAGAAGACTTGGCATGCATTGTCAAAGTTCTAGACCCCATCAAAGCCCACGGGTCTGTGAGGGGAGTGGAATGAGCCCTATGTAGTATAAGGGTTACAAAGGAAAGCAGCCAGATTCCTGGGGAGATCCTGGACACAAGAAAGAGGAACAATGGTTGCTGGTCCCTCAAGGAGACACCACAGCCACACTGGACATGGGACTTCAAGGGTGACAGGAACCTTGAAAGAGAAGGACTCTGTGGACTGAAGGGCTTGAGCATCACTGCTAGGCTTGGAAAGGTCAATAGTACACCCTGGAGGGGGTGGGGTCCCTCAAAGCGTCAATCTCCTTCAGAGGCTTCCCACAGCTGGACCTCCCTGAGGTGGGGGAGAGCAGGGCTGGGTCAGCTGCTGTAGAAATCTAGCTTTCAACAGTGAGAGACCCTGATGTGGCAGCAGAATGTCAAGCAGCAGTAGTAGTGGCTTAGGCTGCTGGTCAGATTTTCCTCTTATTGGGTCCAAATGCATAGGAAGTGGGGAACCCAAGAGGTCATCAATAGTGGCCTTCTCGCCCCTCAGACACTTAGAATCCCATCCAATTTTGATTGAATTTGTTGAGATCAGAGGGATGTGACTAACTCAAATGTTGTGTTCTGGGAAAGTTCCTCGTAGTTAAGCATTAAATTATTGCTATTTCATATCCATCATGAAATTACACTTTATGTTAATTTCACTCATCTTCATCATAGTCTTAGAAAACATACACTAAACAGCAGTAAGGACCTGGTGTTATGATTACAAGTGTATACTGAAAAAAAAAAAAAAAGCCAGGTGCAAACCAGAGAATTTCTAGAATTTCCTTCCAATTCATACTACCTTATGAATTTTGTTTCTCTGAACCTATTTTTTTCAACTTGAATTTCTGAAAGTGCTACTCAATTAATAGGAAATATCTTAGGGCCACTGGACCCAGAAGAAGGCACATAGCTCAGAATGGCCAGAAAATACTACCACCAAACCATCCTCATTGTTTCAACCTCAACCCCATATTCTTTCTTTAAAAATCTCTCAGGGACTTCCCTGGTGGTCCAGTGGTTAAGAATCCCCCTTCCAATGCAGGGGACGCAGGTTTGATCCCTGGTCAGGGAACTAAGATCCCACATGCTGCAGGGCAACTAAGCCCACACGCCACAACTAGAGAGCCTGCACGCTACAACTAGAGAGCCCATGTGCCACAACTACAGAGCCCATGCACTCTGGAGCCTGCACACCACAACTAAGAGAAGCCCACACACCTCACCTAAGACCCGACACAGCCAAAAATAAAAAAATTAAAAAATATTTTTTAAAAAATCTCTCAAAGATTAAATTTTACCCCCTAAAACAATTTTTACAGATCACAGCCACACTCCACTGAAAATCAGGTAACAGCATCTATAAATCTCAGACCCCAGGAAGACAACTGAAAGTCTCAATATAAAAGTGGTGGGAAGATTTTATATTCTATACTCATTGAAAAATAAAACACATTTTCCCAGTAAAAGCTGAATAAACAAAGATGATATATAAGTGATTCAACTGAAGTTAAAAGGTATTTGCAATCACAAAAATTAGTATGCATAAAAATAGTTGATTACTTAATAAAGAATGTTTAACATAAGTGTACCCCTTTTGGCTTGTCTATGATAAGGATCACCAGTATTAAGTATATTTTTGCTATTTAACAATATGCATTTAAAATATTTCCAGTGGAATAAATGTAAGTGCTATACACGGCATGGGAGATAACAATTACTTACCCTGTAGGCTGGCTCTCAAATTCTTCTGACCACTGCTCTTGAATATCCTCTGTAGAAAGATCTACATCCCGGGTGGTGGCAAAATTGAACTCACTGCCTTCATTTCCATGGAAATAAATGGAGTTCCCATCTGACTGACAGCTATGCTGTAGATAAAAAGAGAGCATGGGGTATCTGTTGAATTGGTTTTGTAGCTATATCTGTTTTACTCACGTATAATTAGAGTTTTTAGAAAACTCATTATGTTATTCCCTCTATGGTGGACTCTGAGATCAAAAGAAATTGTTACCTCTTTTTTTTTTTGGCCTTGTTTAATTCAATTACAGTTTCTTTCTAGCTTATTAAGTTATCACAAAAAAAGGAGTCAAGAGGCCATTTGAGCTTTGCCACTTCAGCCTTCAGTACGAAACAAGGATATTTTAATTGGAATAATTTCCCATCTTTACCACAGTCCTTGTTGTGGGAATTAAGTGTGATAATGACTTGTCATATATTTTCAATACTGTGGTTACAGGCTAAATCACATTGACCTTTTCAATATTCCATATATTTCTGGCTTGCCATTCAAGCCTTTCACAATTTGTCTATAAATGGGATATGAACTGAATAGCTTGCTAATCAAAACATGGAATACAGAAAAGGTCAAAGTAATCCCTGATATGATCGTATATTCTCAGCCAGCTTTTGAGTAAAAGTGTCTGACCAGACCTAGGAAGTGCATGATGTCCCCAGTGAGAAGCTCGTAAACAACAAACTTTGTTATTCTCCAAAAGAACACCAGGCTTACAAAGAATAAAGAAAAATAATTTTTTGTGATGCGTTTTTTTTTAACCTACAGTTTTTCAGCTTAAAGTGAATAGTCAAAGGCAAGATCCAACTCTGGAGCTGAGTAAACTGAGTATTTAGTTTTAAAAAATATGATAAGTTTTTGCATTAATCATTTTTTGGTAATGTCACACATAGAGAAATGCTAATAAATGAAAGACCAAACATTCTTTTAAGTTTTATATACTCTTAAAATACGAATGAAGAAAAATAACTGGACAGAGAGTATCAGTTGGGCCCAGTGACTGTAAGTTCTGCAGGGCAGGGACCATGTCCCTGTATTCCAGGTTTTAGCACGGTGCTTGGCATATGGTAGGAATTCAAAAATATTTGTTGAGTAATTCAATAAATGAATAAATGAGTGATATGGTTATGCCTTTCAGGTAACTAATCTGTTACGGAGAACTCATGATGTAGTAAGCATTAAGGAAGGTACTGGAGGGAAGGGGTTTATAAGAGTATAATAATATCTAACCTTTGCTCTAAAAAATTACAGTCTAGTTGATATTTATCAAAGGCAGCATATGGAAAGCTAATGAGTGAAGGAAGGTAGGAATCACTGTGTCCAGGGCTGGTCTAGATGAGCAGGCTTCATGTATGAGCAGGTCTTCAATTGGCTTTAAAGGAGTGAGAAAAATCCAAGTTGGATGACAAATATGAATAAATTACATAGGTGATAAGTAGGCATAATTTTGAGAATTAGACTGGAGCCTGACTATAAAGAATCTTAAATGGTAATCTAAGAGATCTCTACAATATGCCATCAGCAGCGATGTTCTAAAATAGAGCAGTGATGTGTGCAAAGAAATGTTTTATGACTATTAAACTAATTATGGCAGGTAAAATCAATGGGGAGGGAAATCAGACTTCTATACTGAAAGAGTAAAAAAGCTTCCAGAAGCTTCCAGAAGTTCAAGAGAATTGGAGCATATGATCTTGGAGGAGTCATTTCACAGCACTAAGATATAAGGCATATACCCACTGGGCCTGCCATCAGCTTAGATAATACTGTAGTGTGTGGCAGGCTTCACCTGCCTGAGGCTCTTCTTCACACCACAATGAGTACAGCTTATTCACAGATGTTAAGTCGAGCTCATTATATATGATCCTTAACCCACATACATTGATCAAAACTAGGATTCAGTTTATTTAGACAATAGATTTTAGAAGTTTCACTACAAAAAGAAAAGTTGTAACTATGTGAAGTGATGGATATGTTAACTAACATTATTGTGGTAATTATTCTGCATTAAATACATCTATCAAAAAACCCCAAAAAACAGGGCTTCCCTGGTGGTGCAGTGGTTGAGAGTCCGCCTGCCAATGCAGGAGACATGGGTTCGTGCCCTGGTCTGGGAAGATCCCACATGCCGCGGAGCGGCTGGGCCCGTGAGCCATGGCCGCTGAGCCTGCGCGTCTGGAGCCTGTGTTCCGCAACGGGAGAGGCCACAACAGTGAGAGGCCCGCGTACCGCAAAAAACAAAAAACAAAAAACAAAAAACAAAAAACAAAAAACAAAACAGTAAATAGAAACTGTCAATCAATGACAAACCCAAGGATCCTCTACTACAATGCACTCTGTAAAGATAATGAATGCTAACTAGAATGACAAAGATTACTTTCCTAATAATAAATCCACCGAGCTCTAAATAGTGGTTTTCACAGTTATCTTCCCATTCTGGAATCCTGAACAACTATGGGCTGTATTTATTTAGAATTAATATAAGGAGTCTGACACTGATGCAAATGAGATTAGGTCACTGTCCAAGGAAAGGGCATATATGAAATATATATACATGTGAAAACAGAATAATTTATATTACAATTTAAAAGGATATATTTGTGTAATGAAAAGGGTGACTTGCTTAACATAAAATCTTGGTCATTTTTGGCTAAACATCAATTTAATTATTTCCACTTTGATTCTGTTTACCTCAGAATTGTTTGTTAATATTTTAAGACTCTGTGTTATACATAACTATGCTTTGCTACTCTTCCAAGATTTATATTATTAACATATTTGATGCATATTTTAATTTAGTTGAGATAGAAAATTTATGTAAAGAAACACATCATTATGAAACTGAATACCATACTGTTAAACTCACTTCACAAAATTAAAATGAGTTGGTGTTTTAGAAAAATTGAAGTTTTTTTTTAAGATTTATTTATTATTTATTTATTTTTGGCTGCATTGGGTCTTAGTTGTGACACACAGGATCGTCGTTGCGGTACGTGGGCTTCTCTCTAGTTGTGGCATGCATTTTTTCCCTTCTCCAGTTGTGGAACGCAGGCTCCAGGGTGCATGGGCTCTGTAGTTTGTGGCACTTGGGCTCTCTAGTTGAGGCGTGCGGGCTCAGTAGTGTGGTGCATGGTCTTAGTTGCCCCGCGGCATGTGGGATCTTAGTTCCCCAACCAGGGATCGAACCTGCGTCCCCTGCATTGGAAGGCAGATTCTTTACCACTGGACCACCAGGGAAGTCCCTGAAGTATATTTTAAAGCATCTTTTTGTTAGTTATTTGGCTGTTACCAAATACATTTGGTAGTTTAGTAGAGCATTTGTAATTATACAACTATTAAAAACTGGCTCAAAAATATATTTTTTATATTTAATATTGTATCTATATGAAATGATGGATGTTCACTAAACACTGTGTTAATCATTTCATGTATGTTAGTCAAATCATTATGCTGTACACCTTAAACTTCTACGGTGTTGTATATCAATTATATCTCAATAAAACTGGAAGAAAAAAATTAGCTATCAATATACCTTTCTGTCATTATAACTGCTAGCGCCAGCGTATGAAATACAAGTAATATTTACCATAACAAGTATGAAGAAATCAACCTGAAAAAAATGAACACTCACTTTGAGTTTTAACCAGTTTTCATAATTGCAGAATCTAAAAACTAGTAGGATCTGTCTTTGCCAAGTTTCCACGAAGGACAGCATGGTATAGTTTTTTACATAGTTTATTTTTATAGGGAAGGAGCTGTTCTTCACCAATTGGCAGTAAAAGGACAACACTCGAAGTCTAAATTCAAACAAACAGGGCAGTGGTTTATAACAGTCAGTGCCGGACTTGCACTGAAACAGCTTAACCCTGTCTGTCGAGTTTAGGGGAAGATTCATAGTCCACTCTATTCTCTCTTCCCGAATGGGCCCAATGCCCTTTTGGGTGTGGAGGGGGAAAAGTATTGCTCTTTGAATGTTTTCTTCGTCATAGTCTTAGTACATCAACACATTGCTAAAGAAAGTTTGTGACAGACCCAAAGTGCACAGCCACAGCTCGGCGTGAAGTGAATCAACTCCCCCTGTCTCTCAGCAGGATGGGGCTGCCAATTTCTGGGCAGCAGGGCCAGGAGATGCACTGAATGCACACACTACAGTGGATGGCTTGCTCCACTCCCCACCATGCTAAGGAGATCAGGACATAATTTCTGCCTCAGCCACTATGAGCAGAACACATGTTTTCAAGGTTTGGAGTAAGGGTCATATAAGCCAGCTGGGTACTATTGGGACTATAAAATAGGGGAGAGTCTGTGCAAAACTGGTGAATTACTGAGCCATTTGAGCAGGAATGGGCCTACCGAGAAGTTGATTATGTATAATCCTTATATTTAGGAATCCTGGGAAAGATAGGGGGCCAGTCAGGGTTCTCATTCTGAGCATTCCTACATCAATTACAAGGCTAGTTAGAGTTTTACATTAATTCGACTTTAGAACTGGTCACAGGGGGCTCAGTGTCTTAGCATTGTTTCCAGATGCTCTCCAAACTAAGAATTTATGCCTGACTACATTCAGATTGAGATAGAGCCCCTGTGCCTCTGCTTGTTTGAGATTGCCTCTCTGCCTCTGAATGGAAATCCACCACCTGTGTGGGTAGGGGTGCTTGAACTTTCCCCTAGAACCCAATTCAATTAATTCAGCACTTACATGAGCTGAGGTGATTAAGGTTAGAAAAAAACCCAAAATACTGGAAACCAAAAACATTCTTGACAAGGAATGGAAACTCAGTTACTGTCCATCCTCAAGGAGTTTGGGGATTGGAATCAGAAGGCATGTTCCGATGCATTTTCTCTACTGAATGGCTACATGGTTTCGCACAACTCATTTAACCCATCTAGGCCTGTTTCTCAGGCTGTGGAATGGGACCAATAATATCTATTTCCTAGAGACACTGTTAGAAGCACAAATTATATTATATGTGGAAGTGTTTTTTTTTAAATCTCTAAGTGGTATAAAATAATTGTTATTTTATATCTAAATATGCACTTTTCCAAAAATTTCTAAATATGTACTATTATATTCCCTTTGTAGTATATACCCTTGGCAGTAGGTTATAGAGAAATAGAATATTTAAATCTATTTTAAATTGTTTCTCATTAGACTAGTCACTAAAATTCTTCAGATCAACTTAAAACCTTTAGTAAAATGTAAAAGAATATGTTGTACAATACAATATGGTAAAATACTACAAACATTCATTCATTTTCAGGGCGTACTGAGCCATCAATTAGAACTTTAAAAGTTCTCCAAATTTTGGCAGATTACCAAACATTTTCCTTAGGAAAACTTAATAATGCAAGATGTCTGTCGCCATTTTTCTTACAGATGAAATGTATAAAATCTATGTATTTATGTTAAAGATCCAAACAAAATGTGAACTGAAAGTATGAAAAGAATTTCAGAAAATTGCTCTCAGTGATTTTAATACCCAGCTGTTTTTGTTCAGCATCTATTCAAACTCATGTCATTTGTGAGACAATTAAAATCTAAACAACTTTGTAAGACAGTTAAATGTTTAACTCTGTGAGATACATGAGCTTTAATATGATAAGAATACTTTGGAATTCAGGGCTACTTTATTTTGAGTATGCTAAAAATATAGCAGGTTTTCTTGAGTAAATGATTACAAATAACATGTGACCTCCTGAGTCTTAGCTTTTTTTTTTTACTGTTGAATTGGAGACAGTTTTAATAACTGAAACGTCCAGCATAAATGAGGGTACAAGAAAACAAGACTCTATTGGTTAGGATATAAATTGACAGGATTATTTTGGTTGAATAATTTGGCAGTATCTATTTTAAAATTTTAGTGTTTCATGCAACCTTACCCAGAAATTCCACTTCTAGGTATCTATGCTACAGACAAAAATAGCATGAGTGCTTGAAAATATATGTACAAGGCTGTTTACCACAGCATTTCTTGTTTTAGGAAAAAAAGAGGACAAATTTCCATAAATAAGGAATACTTAAATGAATTATAGTAGAGCCACATGGTGAAATACTACACAGCCATGAAAAAGAACAAAATTGATCTGGAAGGTGGATGAGCTGCTATCTTAAGTGGAAAACACAATTAACAGAACATATTATCATGTAAGTCTTAGCTTTTGACTGACTTATGGTGAGTATATATCAGGTAATTAAGAATTTATTTTTGGTAAAATAAAGGTATAAATTCTGCAGATGGCTCTATATATTTGTTTCTATCCCTAGCCTTCCTAATTACATTAATGATGATGTTAATTATCATTATTTTTACTTCATTATTTTAGCATTGACCAATGACAGTTTTTAAAATCACTTAAATATCATCCTTATTTGTTTCCATCTGTCAATCAAAAATATTTTTCTACTTTGCTGTTAAGTGGGTTTCCTTTACTTGAAAAGCAGGACACACTGTAACTGACAAGAATTTGCCATTCAGAAAAGCATCAACAGGAAACATCAGTGAAAATTCCTCAATATAACAAGTCTTTGGCCACAATTCAGGATAGCATTTTTCTAAGGCTGCTCCCTGTACGCTGCTGGAAATGTTAATGACTTCACCTCTGTACTTGTAAAAGTACTTACAATTGCCTTCACCATAGTTTAATTAGGTTTTCATCAAAGATGAACACTGAGGCACCTCTTAATATTATCTCCCTGGGGTCTAATGGCCCTGATGATTCTTTCAGACATCTGTAGCCTTACAATTTAGTTTTGACGATATCCTTTTAGTTGGAATGAGTATATTGGGCATTTGGGCAATGCCAGCTTGCAGAGAGCTGGTGGCAGATGGAATGAAATCTGCCTGGTATGCCTTCCCCTCCACATGAGCAGAGAGCCATCCATTTCCTCCATTAAGGAGTTGTCACTCAGCCCACCCAGCTGGAAGACCATTTTTGATAGCCAAGCTGGCTGGTGGCAGACAATTCAGATACAAAGCACACTTTAAAAGGATCTAAAACATCATTTGTAGGAAAATTGAAAATGCACGGCTTCCACCACAGCCAATTTTTCAATGACTGTAATATTTTAAGTGATTATTTTTGCCACTTCAGATTGCTCCTTAGAGAGGAGAGGTTTTTAAATTAAAATCTAGGCAACGCATAACAGTTGAGATATGAGGAGCAGAGGAAAGAGAAATAAGATGAATAAAATTAATTAAAATGGCATTGTTGGCAGAGCCATAAATTAGCCACTGGTTGGAAATAAAATATATTGGTATAGGAGTTTCTGGATTAAACTGGTATGTATGACTGAGTGACTAGAAATGGACTGACCTACAGCCTACAAATCATTGTGTTTCCTAAGCCTTTCACCATGCTATAGCTATTATCATAGAGAAATATATATATATTTCCTACAACCTGGTTCAATGGTCTTTAATGGTACAGACTTTCATGCTTATAAAAAAAATAGGAAGAGAATGATTTCTCTCATGAGGTGAAATGAATTTCTGTCATTTTCCACACATTCAATTTCTAGGTAATTTAATGCCAGTTAAAAAACTGAAAACTTGGCTATAAACACAGTCCAGGTGCAGGAGGGCTGAAGTGCATTTTCTCTAGTCAACACAATAGATTCAACCACAGTGAGCAAATTTTAGGGAGCTTAAAAAGTGTTTCTTTCTCATTATTTTATGGGTTCATTAAGCATTTGAACCACCTTGTACTACGATTCATAAAGATTCAATTCATGGTATATTTTGTAACAAGTGTGTAATTATTTGGCAATAGTTATGACAACTCTAAAATGGCAATAGTGACAGATTTGAATTGGAGTAATGAGAGGAAGAATAACAATGTAAAATTCCATAGGGCAGTTGTTAATCTTGTCTGTAGGGATCAACTTAACTTTCACAGCATCTGAAGTTTTCAGACTGGGCTCCTCAAATTAAGGCCAAAAATGCCAGGCACAATGTGGGAGGCTGCAAGATACTGAGGAACAAAAGGGCTGGGGCTTTATAATACAACGTAGTTGGCTTTGAAAATCAAAGCTGTTTGATCTTGGAGAAGCCACTTAACCTCTCTGAGCCTCTATATTTTCATCTGTGAAATGGGGCAATTGTGAGGATTAGATGAGATAGTGTTAAGTAACATGCTTATTCTAAAGACTGATGAATCTTAGGAAATCAGTAAATGCTAATTCCCTTCCTTCTTTCGTCCCCTATCTTCATTCATTTATTTAAAAAAACTTTACCTTAATGAGTGCCGCTATACAAATAATTGGGCTATGTGCTGTGCTAAGTACAAAGATGATGGGTAATGTTACTATGTTTTGGATGTTCAGACAGAATAAAATAAATTTCACATTGAATAATGTATTAACTTAATTAGTGATTAAATGTGTCAGCTTCAGACCATAAACAAACAAGAAAAGGGTGCATAGTCAAGGAGGCTCTGGGGATTTGTTTGAATGGTTATTTTTAGCAGAATTTATTGAAATTATTTGTTTCTGTGTTACTGCCACTCTTGTCATGGTGATTTGGCTCAATTCCATGTTTCACTAATGCTATTCCACATTAATTACTGTACAAATAGGCCGCATTGGGGGGAAATTGTGAAAAGCACACTACTTACGTTTAACCCTTCATCCCCAAAGTACTCTTATTAGCTTAAAATATATTCTGGCTCATTCTACAATATCATGTAACCACCTCTTGGGGGAAACATGACAATAAGAGCAATGCAATCCAAAGTGAAGAACATCCCAAGCAAAGGGAATTTACAGAGACAGCATGCAATTAACCAAGCTGGAATCTGGCCAGAAAATCATAGGTAACATTCCGATTCTTAATGGAAAAAGACGTGGGAACATGGTCTCGCCACAAGTCTTACTGAGCTCAGGTTTATCCTCATTAGAAAGCCGGTACTCAAATCCCTCAAGTTACAGACCAGATAGTTTCCAGTACAGCGATTTGCAAAGCACATTTCTGGAAAGCATATCTGATTTCTTCCTGTTTGTCCTTACATTCTAAAAAGGAAAATCACTGAATGGATTTTTGAAACCTTTTTCTGGGTTGCCCAATTCATGGAAGACAAGTTAGGCATTATAGTAGGCAGATACTGCTCTGCCAGGGGATTATATTCCCAAAGAGCACATTTAAAAATAAATTCTGCTTTGAATGTGATCATCCCTTTCACCATTTGTCTTTGACTTTCTTCACTAGCCTCGACTTGTGTTAAGACTACATTTTCAGACAAATAAATATACATTTTTTTCATAATTTGGATATTATAACCTTTATTCTCCATTAATGATTCCACAGTTTGTGGCAATAGTATTAGACAGGTGACAGCAGAATTCCAGAATGAAAGCTCCAATTTTTATTCAGGACTGGAGATCTGCCTAGTGTTCACTGGGACAAGGAATTTGGCAAATGCATAATGTACAAGAGCTATAAGAAAATTAATAGACTCTCTTGCTCTGACTTAATTCTTCTCCTTAGTGGGTTGTTGATTCACCTGATGGCTGTTGTCTTCATTAGGGCCTTTTGGTGTTTGTTCAACTAGGAAAATTGATACTATCATTGGATATTTATCAACAGTAAATGGAGGAGAGAGGAAGCAGTCTAACTGGAAGTAGAAATACTTCTAAATTCTGTATACTTAGTTACTCCCAACCCTTGGCACACATCTGCAAAATTTAATAATTTACTTTTTAAGAAAATTTCTTTTAAATACATTTGAGCGCAGCCTATTCTAAAGGACAAACCTTCACAACAGAATCTGTGACATTTAGTACTGATCTACTTCTCAACACAAGTTGACATAAAAGTGTAAAAGGAGTAATCTGGAATTCTTTGCTATCCATACAATGAACTAGGGTAATAAACAGAAAAAGATTGGCAGGTGCAGGCACAGCAATCAGAGTGGGAAGATTCCTTAAAAATAAAAAATACGAGGAATGGCACATATCTCCTAGTGATCTGCACTTAATCTGTGGGTCAATTCCAGAGTTGACAGAAGCCAGTGATTTATACCTTTGCAAGCTGAGGGTAACCAGGCTAGCTGAGCAGATATAAACATTTATTAACAGTGAGTGAGCCAAGTGTGCTCTCTTTCTCTCTCTCTCTCACACACATACAGATATCAAGGAGTTGTGGATGATTTCTGCTTTCAAAATACAAATTGTGGCTGCCACCAAAGATGGGGGTGAACAAACAAACAAAATGAAGCAGCTGCTTGACCAATATTTACCTCCATGGCATATTGATCCATCTGGAAATTCTGCTTCATTGGGTACTATTGAAAGATGAAGAAAACAGAAAAAAACAAAAAAGAAAAAATCTGCTCATAGCTCTGTCCAAATCATTTGCTCCTGGGTTCTCCTCTGAGTACTTTCCTGACCTTTGCAGCTCTTCTCTCTAAGGGTGAGTTACAGAAAGCAGGTAGCTGTAGCAGCTCCAGGCTGACCCTTTAAAATCTTACATGTAGTGTTTTTCTTTGAACTTGAAATTAAGGACGTTTTCAGATTGCAGGATGTGTTTTTGAGGAGTTGGGAAGAGATGACTTTGATGGATTTGTCCAGATGTTTCAAGAATGACTAAGGACAATTAAGCACTAAGTACTCAGGGCCTTCACAGACATGCAATGTTCCCCTACTACAGATATAAAACTTGGAGGATAAGGCCTTCCTCATAGTGCTGGCACCTACAGATGATTCATGAAATGTCACCATTACTACTTCTGCTGCTGCTACTACTACTTATAATTATGGTTGTTATTATTATTATTTATTATCCAGTATCCACGCTACTCAGTGGAGGTGGATATGAGAATCCTACCCAAGGTGAAACATTGATTCTTGATTCAATATGTCTTAAATGGAAGGGGCTAAAACATTCATTTCCCTTAAACCTTGATGACAAAACCAAGACCATTTGCAAACAGTTGGAGCACCAGAAGTTACCCTGAGATTAATCATTCCCCCATTTCAGGCAGGAAGAACGTGCCTCCCACTATTAAATGTGGCAAAACACCCACAGCCATCTGATAGAGAGCCGTGCTGTCAGGGGATGGCAGCTGTGGCAGCAACAGCCAATTCTAGCAACTGCAAATGATGGACTAACAGAGTATATTCCGTATCTTTAGAATAGACACAACTGACACAAATAATTCTTGATTAGTTTAGAAATTGTATACAAAAGTCATTTTAAAAAAGGATGCAATATTCTGTAAAAGAAGGAAATACCATCGTAACTAATAATTAAGGCAGATGTTTCACTATCAAGTGGGTTCAGGCTCCTTGCCTTGCTGAGTCCACAATGGACTTGCTGTGGAGATTGCTAATGAGGCTGGTGCTCTGGCTAGCTTTCTGACTTGCCGTACTAGATTTATTGGCATTCAGACCCCCACCTATTTGGTTGTGAACAGAGGCCTGCTTAGGGATTCATGGGAAATAAAAAAATTATGATGGTAATTAGAAGCACGATAAGAATGTGGTGCCCCTTTTCTTCCACATGGGCAGGTTCTCTGGAAAAACACTGGAAGCTGAGTCAGGCAAGGCCATGACCTTGTAAAGAGAATGGAGGAGAAACACAGACGGCTGTCTAGGAAGAACATATTAATTCTGTAACCTCTTACAGTCCTCTTCAGCTTACCAATACAAATAAAAAAGTGCAACAAACATAAGGTCGGGTTCTACATTAAAAGTCGATACTGTTAGCCATCTACTTCATATTAATTACTAAAGAGCCAACAGATGGTAATGGCCTTCTACCAGCCCAGGGCAGATTTAAACTGGTGACCTATAATTGCAGTTCTCCAGATCACATAACTCCTTAAGTTAATTACTCCATTTGGTCTTCTATCGTTCTGGCCTACTTGAGATACACAAGGACAGGCTCAGATGAAATGAATTAAATAGTACCAAAGAAATTGAAAAAACCATCTGAAGAAGATAAGGAGGAATATGTACTATGAATGTCAGTGACTCATTTTTATATTTCCTATTTGACCTGCCACCCTCAAACATTATTTTCAACATCAACTGGACAGTTTACATACTCACTACTCTCTATTACCTTATTTTATGAATGGTAGCACTTAAAAAATCACTTGTTGCTAATAAAGAAAACTACTATTAATATTATAATTACATGAATGTCATTTCAACTTAATTCCAGTGGAAACTATTTCTTATTTTGATTGCCAAAGTTACACCTACTGGCAACACTTGTGTCCAACCTAATCAATTTACTGCATTTGATTTTGATATTATTTAAATGATATAAGGATGACATAATTTGTGAGTTTTGTATTTTTTCTATCATATCTCCCCCCATTGTAGCTACCAGCTCAATCCTTTGCCTTTTACATATTTTTCTCCATATTCACTTCCCTGTAGAGTTTATTTGTTCTCAAAGTTGTCAATGAAGAGGACACATACTTATTAGCCCTTTATATATGCCAGGCACTGCTCTAAGGGTTTTACATGTATCTTCTTATTTAATTATCACAACATGAGATGGATACTACTACTATCCCTGTTACAGGTGAGGACACCAAGGAACCAAGAGGTTAAATAACTTGCCCAAAACCACATGGCTAATAAACTGTGAAACCAAGATTTGAACCCAGTTAAGCCCATTTTCTTAACAGTTGTGCTATATCCAGTCCCATTCACAATATTTTTAGCTGCCTGCATGTCATCGCTGAATATAAAATTTATTTTCTTTCCCCACAAACTAGATCTTGATATTTTTTTCAGCTTTTCATTCATTCAATTAGCACAATGTATCATGTACCAACACTGGAGATTCCAAAATGGTAGAAACAGTTCCTGAGCTTACGAAGCTAACACGCTGACCAGGGAGACAGAAACAAAACTACAAAGCAATGTTGTAAACACTCTCATAGATGTATATTTACGGCATAACAGAATGTTGAAATGGAACTAGTTTAGTGTTGGATTTGGTTAAGGTGCCAAGAAAATAGGTAGCAACTGCTCCACTTTCCAAAGAGAGGTGATGGACCAATTATAAGGACTTAGCAAAAGAGGCGGTAAAACGGCTTAGCCACTTACTCAAATTGAGGGCACACAAGCCTGAAGCTGAAGTATGTAGGCAGCCGGAAAGCAGAGACATGATTCCTTTAGAGAGGGTTGTTAGTGAACTGTGGGTCACACCCATGCCCTTGTCAGGGGAGGAGGGTACCTTCCCCTTGCCTCAAGCCTGGTGCTCAGGACTTTAAGAACACCCCTTGGAAGGGATGCTCTAAAGGCTTAGACTAGTGCCTGGGGCTGCCTGGCAGGTAGCTGGGTAACAAGAGGGCTGCACTTCAAAGTAATTAACTTCTCTTCTTCCAATGATGGATTCAAGGTGAATGTTTACCATAGACTAGAATCAGGCCCATGCACACAAGAGGCAGTCTGGTTTGTCTAAGATCATGCCCCCAAGGTCTTCCTGGAGGGGCAAGGAGCCCTTAGCAGAAAGAGGCTGAGGTCATGGGTCAGAGGCCCAGTGGCTAGGAGTGGAAGTAGACATGACCTGAGAGATGCATTGGGGAGCTACAGGTGAGAAATTCCCAGTTCTGGTGAAAAGTAGGGGCATTTCCAAAGAGCTTTTTGGTAGAACCAAGAGAAAGCCAGCTTCGATCACTTGCCAGACCAAGGGATCAATAATTCCAGCTTACAGCGTCTGCCTCTTGATTCTTCTCCTGCCTCCTGACCCAGCCCTGGATGGTTCAGAGGCTAAAACTCATGGCGGTTAGCGAGGAGGGAGAAGGAGCTGACCTCTATCTCTGTCCCTACTCAGCAGACCTAAGCTGGAGGAGAGGAGAAGCTATGGGCGAAGCTTGGAGTTTGCATTATTACGGTGAACTGTGTGGTATTTGTTATGGAACGGAGGCTGGGGACTAAAGTGCTTGATTGCTTTTTTGGTCTAACAGTAGTCTTGGGACCTGCCTTAGGTTTGTGCAAAAAGGATAGAGATTAAAAAAGCTGTCTGAGTGAAAGTGAATGGTCACTAGTGAGGAAGAAAGAATGTTTTTTTGTAGCCAGTCTCCAACCTCAAGTCCTGCTTATTCAATCTCATGGTTATAGCAGCACAGAGAGGAGCCAGATGTTAACTATGCAAAACTTCACCCAGACAATGACATCTGAACTGGGCCCTGAAAGACGCTGGGGGATGACTAGGCATAGAAAAAAGAAAGGTGGAAAAGCATGTCTGAAGGGGTGGGAGTGTGAAATTCTGTGTTGTGTTTGTGAGGCTGGTGCACAGGGAAGCAGGAGATGAGGATGAAAAGTTAGGCTGGGCCGAGATTGGAAATCGCCTTGAATTATATGTTAGGGAGTTTGGCTTGTCTCCTCTAGGCCTACACAGGAAGCCATCAATGGTCTTGAGTATGGAGGGTGCATGACGTCATTTCTTTTAAGGAATGACCGTGTCACTTTTTGTCAGTGGCATCCCTTTGTATGATCCTTGGCTCCAACATCCTCGTCACAGGAAGTCTGCTACCATAAGACTGTTGATTTCCCTTTCTTTAGTGTCCCCCTGTTCTCACTCTATTTCACCTTCCCTATAGGTTACTGCAAATGCCTCCTACCTCCATATGGAAAATATTTTAATACTCCTTTCTCCTTAAGTTCACTTTAGGTCAGCAGTGGTGGACCAGTAACTATGATTGTGAAAATAATATCAGCTGTTGTAGTGTGGAAGAAAAGGAAGCAACCAGTGCTTGGCCTGAACTTACTAAATTCTGATGTATCAAAATCTGTCACCAGAGAAAGGAATATGTAGTACAAATGGAATAAAGCTGGAGCAAGATCAAGAAATACGAGAAAAACAAGAAGCTTTCAGCCTATAGCCGGAGTGATGGTGAAGAAAATAGGCAGATAAATTAACAAATAGATGATGGGAAGAAACACAGGACCAATAGGGGGCATGTCAGTTTATATTTACTACTTGTAAGAGCAAAGATACGTGGAGCTGAGAGCAAGAGTTCTGAAGTCGGATTCCTGTATTTGAACCCTGGCTCTGCCACTGGAAAAGGGGCATTCTGGACAAGTTACTCAACACCCCCATGTCCACTTTCCACATCTGTAAAATGGGGCTAATAGAGCACATTTTTATAGGTTTATAAAGATCAACTATATGAGATTATATATAATCTCACACACACATCTGGAATAGCAAGTCCCTAGAATAATAAGTGAACGATAAAAAGTAGCTGTTCGGACTTCCCAGGTGGCACAGAATCTGCCTGCCAATGCAGGGGACACAGGTTCGATCCCTGGTCTGGGAAGATCCCACATGCCGGGGAGCAACTGAGCCCCTGTGCCACAACTACTGAGCCTGCTCTCTAGAGCCCGCGAGCCACAACTACTGAAACCCACACACCTAGAGCCCGTGCTTCACAACAAGAGAAGCCACTGCAATGAGAAGTCTGCGCATCACAATGAAGAGTAGCCCCCGCTCGCCGCAACTAGAGAAAGCCCGCGTGCAGCAATGAAGACCCAACGCAGCCAAATAAATAAATGAGGAAATCGTTCACGTTCAGAGCAATTAAAAAAAAAAGTAGCTATTATTATTATTATTATTTTTTGCGGTACGCAGGCCTCTCACTGCTGTGGCCTCTCCCGTCGCGGAGCACAGGCTCCGGATGCGCAGGCTCAGCAGCCATGGCTCACGGGCCCAGCCGCTCCGCGGCATGTGGGATCTTCCCGGACCGGGGCACAAACCCGTGTTCCCTGCATCGGCAGGCGGACTCTCAACCACTGTGCCACCAGGGAAGCCCAGCTATTATTATTTAACCAAAGGGTATCCTATCTGTGCTTGGACACTTTTCCTTGAATAAACTCTACTTTGTAATGATGCACACTTTCTTGATTGCTGTTAGACTTGATCTTCGATTTAGTTAAGATGTAAACATCTTGGAGAGTTTTAATGAATATAGAAAAGATAATGTATAGGTTGAACAAACAAACACCCTCAAAACTAAAAAGTCCAAAATAAAGCAATGTTCAAAACATGTCCTATGACCAATGGGAACATCGAGATATGCCTTCTAATTGGTTGTATTCAGTTTTCATCTCAAAGGCCACCCAGTAAAGGAACAATATTTGGTGGAGAAATTGCATACAATTTAAATGAACAATTTTTATTTCTAGAACTCCAGATCACTTGGCAAAAGCAATTTTTTCATGCTTAGATGTTTGAGCCAAAAAGCAAAAGGTTGGTCATGCAAATGAGTTAAAATGACAAACTCTTAGATTTTATCATTGCACTTATTTGAAATTTTAAAAAGAAATATCAGAGGGACTTCCCTGGTGGCCCAGTGGTTAAGAATCCACCTTCCAATGCAGGGGACGTGGGTTCGATCCCTGGTCGGGGAACTAAGATCCCACATGCCGTGGGCCAACTAAGCCTGCACACCACAACTACTGAGCCTGCACGCTCTAGAGCCCGTGTGCCACAACTAGAGAGTCCGTAAGCCACAACTACTGAGCCCACACGCCACAACTAGAGAGAAACCTGCGCATTGCAACGAAGAGCCCTCCTGCCACAACGAAAGATCCTTCATGCCGCAACTACGACCTGATGAAGCCAAATAAATGAATTAATTTTTAAAAAAAAGAAACATCAGAGAAAAGTTTCTACCTGATAGCCAAAGACCCTGGTACTACAATGACTTTTTTCTTAGTAGGCCTAAGTAACTAGGCAAGTCTCAAACGTGTGATTAGTAAGCTTATGAGTAAGATGAGAGACCACAAAGCAAAAGTATACTCCACACAAAGTTGTAATTTAAGTAACCATTACTATGAAGCAAAACCACACTTCATGCATTTTTATCATGGGTGGTACCAAAGTACAGTGCATTAAGGCACCAAAAAGCTAATTAGATTAGTATAATGAGTACAAAACATATAATTAGTATAATATATACAAAACAAGGCACAAAAAGTACATTTATATAATAAAGGGAACTGAGACCAAATAATCACCAATGATTATCACGGGAAAAGGATGTGAATCCCAGGCCCTGAGGTCTCCATGTGTTTCCTGGGTTTCTTCTTGCCAATGCTGAACAGTGACAACAGAAATCCTTCTCTTAATCAAGTAGTAGTGGGATATGACATGGGATATCCTTACAAAGGTTCTTTTCCATACCCATATGAAAGGCATCCATGGACTCTCTTTAAAGGAACCAAAGTTTTAGAGTCTTTGTCAAAACAAATTTCTATAAGGTTTCCTGGGTGTTTTCTCATGCTGAGCAAAGATGATGCCTGTTCCTAATGCTAGTCAACTGGTGTAATTTCATCAACTTAAAACAAAACACCTAGAGTTTGATTTGTTAAGCAACAAGTTATTGTGTCAGGGGAGTTTCCTGAAAAGGTGAAGGTTTTCTAAATAATCTGGAACCATTTTGAACCATGTTTCTAGAATTCAAATAAATTATTAGAAGGAGATGAGCATCTTAGATCTTTATATTTTGCTTGGGACTCCTCCTGTGACCTCACCCCCATGCAGCACAGGATTTTTTTTGTACCAGTGAGTCACATTTTAAAAAATTCTCCAATCTGCATCTGTACTTTATTTGTATATACTGGAAACTTGAGAGAGCCCAGTTGAGGGTCTAATGGTATTTTTAAATATTGCCTAGACACAATTTCTTACTCTACACACTCTCTGGACAGACAAGCTCATGATTTCAATTTTCATTCAAAAGGTTGATAATTGCCAATTTTGGATCTTCCTCTGAGTTCCTGATCCATACATCTAACCTCCCACCAGATGCTTCTTCTTGCCTGCCCCCAGGATTATCAAAATCAACATGTCCAAGGTGAATTCAGCTCCTGTAATCCTGTTCCTCTTCCTGTTTCCTGTTTCAACAAATGGCATTGTTGTTGAAACAATGATGCCCAAACCTTGCCCTTGACATCTCCCACTCCATCATCATCTCAGTCAGTCCCCAATCTTCTCCATTTCCTCCTAAAAATCCCTGAATCCATCCATATTTTCCCATCATCTCTCCCCTACTTCTGGTCAATGTGATCGCCCATCGGACTACTGTTTGCAGCCTTCTATTTGGTTTTCCTGTATGCACTCTCTCCCTTCCATTCTCTCCTCCATCCTCGAAGGGATATTTCAAAACTCAGATCTAATTATCTGACTCTTATTCAGAGTACTTCAGTGACTCCCTATCAACTTCAGGATAAAGTTCAAACCCTACAGCAGCTTTCAAGAGCCTTAAGGTTTCATCACTGGCCATATCTTCAGACTTTATCACAAGTCTCAACTCAAAATCTATTAGACAAGTATTTGGAACATTGTCCAAGGCCTCTGCTTTGTGCTATCACCTTCCAGCCTTTATGTATGTGATTTATGATTCTAGAAACACTATTTCTCCCTCCTGGCCAATTTGAAATTAGCTTTCATTCTCTGCTTGTATCCCTATTCTCTTGGATAGTCTTCCTAATCCCTCAAGTCTGGATTTGGTACTGTATGTTGTATTTCCACAGCACTCTAAACTTTCCCAGCAAATCAACAATGATGCCATTTTGCACATGCATGTTGACATGTCTAACTCCCCCACTAAACTGACAGCCAATGAAGGGAAGAGACATATCTGCCTTTTTGTGTTTATATTCTCTAGGTTCAGCCCAGTACATGGCACCATGGATTCTCATAAATACTTGTTAAAGGGATGAATAAATGAATGATTTTCCATGCTTACAAGGGAGGGTAAAGTAATATTACCTATTCTTTTAAGAGTGGCTTTAGTAAAACTGTCATCTTTGTACAATTTGGTTTACTGAGCTTTAGGTTTGAGAGGAGAGGAGAAGGAACAAAAGAGAGATCAAACCTTTACTGTAGCTCCTGGGAAGAAAAGCCAGTTGCCCGTGTCTATTGGATCCAGATTATCTTCTAAAACAACTTGTCTGTGAGCTGAGTTGATGACCAGGACGTTATCTAAAGCCCAGCAGGCTTCATATACTTCACCTACTCGGACATTTTCCTGCTTCCACTGAAACTGGACGTTCTCCCCTTTGGCGTCTTCAGGAAGGTAGAGGATATGGATGATTGTGCTGACATTGGAAGGGGCTCTGGAGAGACGAGAATTGGTGTCACAATAAAGTTCAACAGTGTCCACTTTGCTTTTCTTATAGATCCTCTTTGTTTCTTTATTAAGACTGTGGTTTTCTTATCTTAAAAATATTGTACTCATTACAGATTAAATACTTACAATCCCATACCCCTTAAATCTTTTAATACATGCTGATTATTAAGATGTTCGTATTGAGTGATGAAAGTTTAAATATTAACTGTCTTAATGAGCTTTATGTTTAACACAAGGCAGGCAGTAAGCATATTCAGGCAAGCCAGTAAAGGGATAATTGAAGAGAAAATGGTACACAATTGCCATGGCTCCTGTAAAAAATCAAAGTGTATCCAGCACAGTTTTTTGTGAATGGTAGACACTCAATCTAAAACCATATACTTGGGACTTCCCTGGTGGTCCAGTAGTTAAGACTCTGTGCCTCCATTGCAGGGGGCACACGTTCAATCCCTGGTCGGTGAACTAAGATCCCGCATGCCGCGAGGCCAAAATAAATAAATAAAATAAATAAAAGCGCTTTAAAAAATAAATAAAAATAAAACCATATATTTTTTGATACTGAGAAGAAAAAAAGAAAAACTATAAAATTATCTTAATTTTAATTCTTACTTTGAAATTTTGCATCTATTAGAGATCATTGTATGCTATATGTTTCATAATCAGTCTTTATGTAATAGTTATTTTATTTCCAGTAACCAGATACATTTTTGTTTTGAAAATGTCAGATTTGCCATGAGAATTAAATGCCCTCATTTAGAATTCTTTAGAATTCCATGCAGACCAGTCTTTAAAAACATGATATAATTTAACATGATTTTTATATTACATCTGTTACATCTAGGTCCTTTTCTATATAATATTTTTATTAAACATTTTATTCTACCAAAGTAGAAATCTGCTACAGTAAAAATGATGGCTTTAGCCAAGATTAAAAGTAGTACTAAAATACAAACCAGTAGTACCCAGGGCTTACTATAAATTAGCTTTGAAAGGACTAGAGAAAAGCCATATTTTTCACTCACCAATGAAGCACATAGAAATCCGTAGAACTGTCTGTGTAGGTTATGAATGGTGTACCTTACCTTTGGGGGTAATCAATTCCCCTTTCCTTTAAAATATTTAATGATGACTATGTTTTTAACTTCAAAAGGAATTTAAACTAATGAAGATACTACATTTTAGTTTTAGGAAGTGATTGAAAATATGTCCACTCTGATCATTAATGGTAAATTTGCATTAAATGAGTATGATAGTTTGGTGCCTGGACTAAAATTGAAAGTCTCATTTAGTGAAAAATAAATGGAATCAGCTGAGTGTGATCTTTATATCTTGTAATTAAATGTGTACACTCACTATCTGTCATATCAAAACCATGTAGCTGAGCATTCAGCAAGAAACGGCACTACAATTTATCTAAACTATGGTGTATAACTATTAGAGAAAAAATGGAGGCATGAGTAAAACTTCCAATACTTATGCTGCTTTGCTTAAAGCCATTTATATAAATCAGTATTTAATATGAATGCATTTTCATAATAACTACTAGAAATTAGAAGGAAGAGCAAAATGCTCTGTTATAAAATTGGCAACTGGCACAGAATGTCAGAGCTTGGCTTGTACCAGGTGTCTATAAATAATATCTTATCCTGCCACAGAGGGAGACAATCTATTAAAATCCATGAGTTAGAATCATTTTTCTCAGTTTTTGGTTAGACTAGAGCTTGAACGTGTGAGACTTTTATTTTTATTTGAAATACTACTAGAAACTTTGGACAGATTGGTTTAATATTAAAGACTAAGAACCTAATATTTATTCTTCTCCCTGAAATAAATCACAATTCTTTCAATATGGAAAAATGGTAAGGAAAATAGCGTGAGAAAAAAGAAAACTGTCACAGAACTGATGGAAAATGTTCTACGTGAGTCATGCTAATTTAAGAACTAAACTGATCAGAATAACCACTTAATAAAATTTCAAGGTATTTTTTCCTTTAAATACCTCACCATATCTGAAATTAAGCACCCATTTTGAATTTTATTTTATGATTTAAACTACACAGAAATAGTTAACATAGTTTGAGTTTTGCTAAATTTAATCAAATATTTTCAACCTGAATGAGCTTCTCCCTCTTTAAGCATCAACCTAATTTTCTTTTTTCGAAGGGATTTTTTTTAAATAAAGAAAATGTAATAAATGATTACAAGTTGCATCACAATTATGATAATAGAATTTTAGAACTGGCCTTAGGGAAGTTAGAAGGAAAATGACAGAACTAGAGATTAGATCCAAAAGGCTATTAACTCATTATCATCACAGACTGGAAGGAATTTAGGTGGTAATCTGATATATTCCTAGGCCTATAAACCAGGCCACAGCCAGGCCACCTAAAGAGATGGGTGGTGATGTTATTTTGTGGAGAATTCCATCAGAAACGTTACTATCTTAAATGTACTTTTACCCAAAATAAATAGTTTGTTATAGCTACTACTGACAGTGGTAAGTATTGAATGGAAAATGACACTTTTAACAATACCTTGTTCAAACAGAGCAGGTAATAATATGTGCATCAATGTAATTCAGCATAATTAACAACCAGAGTACTTTTAACCATGAGGAATAAAGCCAGTGGTAGAATGAAGGTAAACAGGGAAGCAGAAATCCACCTACATCAAAATTTATGAAGATACTTTAAATGATAACAAACCTAATTTTCTCAAGCTGAATCCAGTCCACAGTATTATTCTTGGCATATGACACAATGATGCAAGGGTCTGAATAACTAAAGCGACATGAACCTGAACCTGTAAATAGCAATAACAATAAATTTCAAAGTTAATACAGTGTAATTACATATTATCTTTCCTGATAAATATGCTAGATAATTTTCTAACCACTTAGATAGTTATCTGATCATTTCCCCATTCTTCTAATTATGATAAAATTTCTTGTAATCTGTTCTGATAAACATTATTTGATAAATAATTTTAAGAGTTGAAAAAAGGTAAATTTCAGGTCTCTTTAGAAATACATGGACTTCTAAATTAAATTACAATATAAGCATTCAGTTCTATGCCAAGAAATATCCAAATATTATAGAATGATTAATATGGATCTTACAAGTTAATATCAATAATGATTTCATTTAATGGCATGTAAGTCATTCAGTTGTATGAAGAATAAAAATAGCATTCTTCCATGTGTGTGTTATTTAAATGAGGAGGCAGTATATGAGAAACTAAAATACTGTAAAGTAAATTCAAGTACTAAATGAATGAGAGCTATTAGAGATATGATTGATATTATTCTACTACAGCCCAACATTAAAGATTTAAAAGAGAGACATTATGTCCCATTGTGGATATCCGGTCATTGTTTTTCACTATTATTCTCAATACTGGAGATATGACTACCAAAGAAAGTTTTAAAACTCTGATAAGAATTTGTTTTTACATGTTCAATGAATACATACAAGAAAGCACAATTTGACTGTAATATCAAAGATCTTCATAGATTCCGAAACCAGCCATGAAACATAAGCCAGGAGTTTATTGTAACTCAATAGCAGGGTTTTTTATACTATATTAAAAACAAATGAACCAAAATAAAAAGAAATAGCGCAATTTATTTTTAACTTTCATCCATCTGCTAGAGGAGCCTTGGTTTCAGCAAATGGCATCTGTTGACGGTTTTTACATTTGTAGTACTCAGGAGTTCCAAGCTTTAATCAAACTCATTTATTTTATTTCAGTGGTGTTTAGTACAACACCAGTTAGTGTGCAATTGCCAAAGCTGGCAGTGTGCTAAAAAGGCCAAACAGCAGTTTTCCTAGATTTACTCGCACAGCTAAAATGTAGATGAAAAAGCATGAGAGAAGGCTACTGAAAGGAAAGTTACACAGCAACCCTGAGCTCAAACAGAAACCTACTTTATGCCATTTTGATCATTGCTAAGTTCCACCTTTCTTAAGCAGCTGCTTAAAATAAATATCAAACTGTGGCACCGGAAATGGAAACAGCCAGGATTATGTGAGACAAACTTCAACACAAAGAAATATGAGGTCTGGCAGACAATCTGTTTTTTCAAAAGACAGTTCAAACTAGCCTAAAGAATGTAAATGGTATTTATGTGCTTTCTTCGTGTTTTATACACTATAAGTACTTAAAAGCAAATGTATAAGGTGAATCCCAAAAAAGGAAAGGATAGAACAAATGATAACCAAAAAATGTTCCTTACAGAAGCAATTCAGTGGAAATTATTTACAAATTGAAAAAAGAGAAGGAAAGCTGATAAACATGAAAATAAAAATGTGTCTAAATATGACCCTGATGACCAATATGACCCCTTTCCTGTCTATTTTCTTATGTTACCATCTCAGTGTTGCGAGAATAAGTTTACTATGCACCCATAAAACAAAAAAGGCACCTGGCCGGTGACTCACTTTTCCTTAGTCATTAAACTCTTTTTTTTTTTTTTTTTTTTTTTTTTGCTGTACGCGGGCCTCTCACTGCTGGGGCCTCTCCCGTTGCGGAGCACAGGCTCCGGACACGCAGGCTCAGCGGCCATGGCTCACAGGCCCAGCCGCTCCGCGGCATGTGGGATCCTCCCAGACCGGGGCCCGAACCCGTGTCCCCTGCATCGGCAGGCGGACTCGCAACCACTGCACCACCAGGGAAGCCCCATTAAACTCTTTTGTACCTAAACTATTAATATCTTCTGAACTCATCTCCTCCTCACTATTGTCAATGGACTCTCAGTAGCTCTTGCCAAAACTTTTTAATAGTGATTAGCTGGTCTCCCTGTCTTCAGCCTTACATGTCCTCACCCAGCCCCACTCTTGCCAGTGCTCTTCCTACAAGTGAACTGAATTGTTACCTCCCTGCTTATAATCCTTCAACAATTTTTCAGTCCCTTCAGGAGAAAGCAGTACTTCTACCCCAGTGAGCTAAAGGCGCACAGTTTCTAGAGACCAAATGTGTACCCTGGAAACAGAACTAGCCCAGGGTTCCCATGTGAAAAGATAGCTCAAAAGCCACAGGGACTCCCAACAAAGGAGTGGATAACTAGAAGACCAGGACTGAGGTGTGCGGTACGAATGGACAGCCAGAGGAGAGGTACTGCCCATGCCAAGGGAACTTCCCCTCCCGGAAGAAGCTCCACCCAAGAGAACCAGTCGGCTTTGGATAGCTGCCTCCCTCTGGGACCACTTCCCATCAAACTACCATCCCAAATGGTGCCAAGCCAGTGAATAAATGATTCTCCATGCCCACTCCTAATACAGTTGTTCCACATAGACTGGGTGAATTTCTTCTTCACATAAGCCCTTCTGAATTGCAGCCCCACTGTCACATAGCCTTCTGTCCACAGAATAAGATTTCCCCTTGCCCAGGTTGACAACGGTTGCTTGATTCTGTCTGTGATAAAGGGAGGAAAGAGTTAACTTATGTCCACGTGCCCAGGTGCCTAACGCCACCCCCAACTCCCTGCTCCCAGATCTGGTGGTGCAGAGCTATCACATACCTCAAAGCACCTCGGATGCAGTGACGAGACAATAATAAGCAGGTGCCACCTACAACAGGTACTTCTTTCTTTCCCCTCTTAAATCGAAGATCTTTAATTGCCAAAGCTGATATTTAAAACCAGAAAGGAAAGACAAACCTAAGTGAAAAATGCAAAATATCCTCTCACTTGCAGATCCATTTTCTCTCCTTCAGATCACTTCCAATGTAATTGTAATCCTTCACTCTAAAGTAGTAATTTTGCAAGGATTTAAACAATTGCTAAAGGAGGGAAGATAATTTAGAACCATGTTTATAAAAGTATGGCCTGAGAACCATGATGAACTTAACCAGGTCTAAAAATTCAAACTCTTTCTTTGGTTCTTACCGACAAATGAGGAAATTCCATATATTTTCATTTTTACCCACATCAAGGATACAAGTAGCCTACAAAGTGATTAAGGGTTCCTAAAGTTTGATACTCGTAGATAAAACTGATGAACTTCTAGAACTTACTGAGGACCCCCATCTAACAGTCTAGGATATCTGGCTCCAGTGTAGAGCTACAAACACCAGGATTACTGCAATATCCCCAGTTTGGGGGAGGACAGGATATTTTGTGTTAAAGGTATCTCATGAATGTTGTTTCCAGTTGGTCTTGGTTGTCAATTCTTGATTTTAAATTGACAAATAAATTGATAAATGATAAAGATAAACCTACATTAATTTACTGTAACTGTCATTTATATTATTATTGATTATTTAGTCAACCCCACAGTACATAGTGATGGATACTTTTTCCAGCAGCATTTCTGGCCTATTATTGGTTTACAGTTTGTCCTATGGCTGAAGACATACATGCATTGCAATATAACTACAAGCCATCTCTACTCCTCTGCTAAAGCAGATATCTACATAATGCCTTGAAACTATCTTGCAACAAAACCACCTTTCACTGAATTTGTGCTATTGAATTTGTGCCTATGAATTTATGCTATTTTAATAACTTGCTTTTTAATAACTTGCTCTGCATTATCAAATTATGTATAAAAATACTGGGTTATTTTTTAAATTTTTGGATTTTTTTTTTTTTTTTTTTTTTTTTTTTTTTTTCTTTTTGCGGTATGCGGGCCTCTCACTGTTGTGGCCTCTCCCGTTGCGGAGCACAGGCTCCGGACGCGCAGGCCCAGCGGCCATGGCTCATGGGCCCAGCCGCTCCGCGGCATATGGGATCCTCCCAGACCGGGGCACGAACCCGTATCCCCTGCATCGGCAGGCGGACTCTCAACCACTGCGCCACCAGGGAGGCCCAATTTTTGGAATTTTAACATACAATCATATGTCTAAGTTCATTCTTATTAGGTTAACAATGCACCATGTATAGTTAAGAAAAACAGAGACCCAGACAGTAATGCCCTCATCTTTTCAACCACTGCACCAGTGTTTTCTGCCTTCCTCCTGTTATAGTGGATGAAGTGTTTCTGTTCTTCCCAATGGTGAACCTTCTCATGTGGTCTAGATCCCATCTTCTCTTGTTCTTTAAGATTTCCCCTCTTTCTCTTGTATCACCAATTTCTCCCAGTGAGTTTCCTGGATCATTCCTATTGTCATACAAACATCACAGAAACATACAAAGCATCTCCCATCTTAAAAAAGTTTTGTTTGATGTCACACCCCTAACTTCTGTTCCTTCCAATCCTATTTTCGTTTCCCTTTATAGCAAGACTTCTCAGAAGGGCTGTCCAGTGATTGCCTCCACTTCGTCACATCCTCCGATTCCCTTTCCCTTCCACCCTGAAACTGCTCTTGGTTAGGTGGCTGGGGAGTCTGTGTTGCCAAATCAACAGATCATTTCCTCATATTCAGGTTACTGGACTTCTCAGCAGGATTTGTCACAGTGCATCCCTCCTTTTTTCTTGGATACTTTCTTCTATCTTCTACCACCTTCTTGATTTTTCTCCTGCTTCACTGACTGCCGCCTCTCAGTCTCCTTTGTTGCCCTTTTCTTTCTTGATCTCAAATTGTTTTGGTAGCTTTCTCTTCTCTTATCTACATTGCCTCCTTTTACTTTGAAGCTTTAAATAATATCTATAACAGATAATACCCAGAATTATATTTTCCATGAGATCAACACTTATAGATCCAACTGCTACTCACCATCTCAATGGACAACTCAGACTCTTTTTCTTTTTTTTACAACTTTATTGCAGTATAATTGCTTCACAATGGTGTATTAGTTTCTGCTTTATAACAAAGTGAATCAGTTATACATATACATCTGTTCCCATATCCCTTCCCTCTTGCGTCTCCCTCCCTCCCACCCTCCCTACCCCACCCCTCCAGGCGGTCACAAAGCACCGAGCTGATCTCCCTGTGCTATGCGGCTGCTTCCCACTAGCTATCTACGTTTGGTAGTGTATATATGTCCATGCCTCTCTCTCGCTTTCTCACAGCTTACCCTTCCCCCTCCCCATATCCTCAAGTCCATTCTCAAGTAGGTCTGTGTCTTTATTCCTGTTTTACCCCTAGGTTCTTCATGACATGTTTTTTCTTAAATTCCATATATATGTGTTAGCATACGGTATTTGTCTTTCTCTTTCTGACTTACTTCACTCTGTATGACAGACTCTAGGTCTATCCATCTCATTACAAATAGCTCAATTTCATTTCTTTTTATGGCTGAGCAATATTCCATTGTATATATGTGCCATATCTTCTTTATCCATTCATCCGATGATGGACACTTAGGTTGTTTCCAGCTCCGGGCTATTGTGAATAGAGCTGCAATGAACATTTTGGTACATGTCTCTTTTTGAATTCTGGTTTTCTCAGGGTATATGCCCAGTAGTGGGATTGCTGGATCATATGGTAGTTCTATTTTTAGTTTTTTAAGGAACCTCCATACTGTCCTCCATAGTGGCTGTACCAATTCACATTCCCACCAGCAGTGCAAGAGTGTTCCCTTTTCTCCACACCCTCTCCAGCATTTATTGTTTCTAGATTTTGACAACTCAGACTCTTTAAGTCAAAATTAGAATTATTGGCTTTCCACCCCCCAAATATCTAGGATACCCTTTTCATTTCAAATGACACCACCCCAGATGCTCAAACAAAGCACTAGGTGTCACCTTTGGTTCCTCCCTTTGCTTCATTGCCCACTTCCAACCCATCAGCCTGGGAGTTCTGACTCCAAAATATTGTTCAGCTTCTATTCCTCTCTACTGCTACCACCTTAGTCAAGTCAGGGTCATGTCTCGGTGGTTTTCTTACTCCCTTTTTTATCCTCCTGTAATCCATTCTCCACACAGCAGTAAGAGGCCTTTCAAAAACAGAGGAATCTTTTAAATTGTTTTAGCGATCATGCCATTCACTCCTGGCTTAACACCCTCTCAAGGCTTCTCAGCCCACTAGGAATAAAAGGTTGAGCTCCCTCCGTGACTTAGAGCTTCCCTTGTACCACTCTTCTCGTTTACTGTGCTCCAGACACTCCATCTCAGGGCTTCCATGCCCCTTCTCTCTGCCTACAACTACACTGATTATGTCAATTTCCTCATACTCTATTCTCTCCTCATTCCATTCATATCTTTCCCCACAGACCACCCCTTGGCTGGGTCCATCTTCTCTCTTGGGGTTCTGTGCAAACATCACCTGCTCAAAGAAGCCTTCCCTGTGTATTCAATCTAAAGAACTCCACCCCCCAGTGTCCAATCATCCTCCATCTTATCACTCCATCTTAAGTTATTCATAGTACTTATCACTATCTAAATTTACCTTGTTTATTTACTTGTTTACTTGCTCATTGCCCATCTCCTGTTAGAAAGCTCCATTGAAGGAGGAACCGTGTCTGTCTTGTTTACTACTTGTGTCCTTGGTACCCAGAATAGTGCCTGGTGCACGACAGAAGCTCAATAAACTCTGGCTGGATCACAAATAAGTTTGCTGTAATTTGCTTATTTTAATTTCTCCATGTCTTTGTTTTTACTGTGTTATATTTATACTAGAAAGGGGAACTATAACCGTAGATCGATGGGACTTAAGGACTTTCGATTTGCCTGAATTGGGTCAAAGTGAAAAGGCATCTGAGAGCCGTGCTGTAGAATATCTGGACTGTATGTATCCTTACCACAGATTAACTTTGGTACTGTTATATAGTCAACAGGGCAATAATTCCCCCATGTTAATTAGAAACTGCCCTTAGATGACTTAGATGGTTACATAATCCAGTCTGCTTTTAGAATAAAAATATCAGAGACAGATTACATGAGTAATTATGGTACATTTTTTATCAGCTAGATAAAGTAATGTGAGGAATAATGATAGCCAGATGAATTATTTTACTTATTAGTAAAGTCATATTATAATGGCCCAGCATAATTAAAAATAAGCAATTTGCAAAGTCATACAAAGTACTCAAAAGCCACATAGAATATCGTCCCCAAGGCACATGTTCTGACCTCTCCATCAGGAATCATTTTCTACTGCATTAAAAAAAAAAGAAAGTTTCTCAAATGTAATGTCTTCTTAATAGTAAGACATTATCTTGTCCTATCAAGTTGATTTATTTTGTGTCTGTTTGAATATTTAACTAGATTAACACACTGTTCTAAGGGAGAAACCCCACTTTTACGTCTAGGAAGAAACCTAATAAAATTGTAACCTTATAGAAAAATGTTACTCTAAATTGTAATGTTATAAAATCTTTGATGATAGGTACATCTTATCATCATATAACCTTATCATCACATAGCCTTAAATAGATCTTATTTAATTTTTCTCATATGAAGGAATTCTATATGGTAATAAATTCAATGCTTGTTAGTATTACTGATAATTCTATATAATTTTTTAAACTTCAGTTTTTAGAGTGAAATTCCCTCTGATATAAGTTATCTTCCAGAGAGAAAGTATGTGTAGGGGTTAGGAGAGTGAATGGTGGGGGCAGGCTGCCAGGTTTGCAATCTGGGCTCTGACACTTTTTAGCTGTATGACCTTGGACAAGTCACTTATCTTTTCTGTGTCTAGTTTCTACATTGGTCAAATGTGAATAATAATAGCAATCACTTCACAGAACTGTTGTGAAGATTAAGGCATTAACGCATTAAAAGTGCCTAGAAAACAAATCTTGGTCCACGTTAAGAGGTTTCAGGTATGATTCGGTATTTTTGTTTCATTTCATAAATTCATTTATCCCAGAAAAAGGAGGAAACATTTGTTTATGGGCTAAATATTAAGTTGAATTACTGCTCATCAAAGAACTTATGGCACATTTTTCCCCCCATCAATTCTTTCGTTTGGGGCTATTTTCCAGCTCTTTAATGGAAACGCTGTAAGTTCAACCTGGAGATGAAAACTGAGACCCAAATGAGTAATCTACCTGTTTGTTAGCATCACTGTAAATGTGTTAGAGGGGAAGAAAGTTGTCTACTTGATAAGAAAAAGAAGGCCCTTTGAGATCAGTATAATGAAATATACTTTATAAGGTCTTTACAATTGCTGGAGTGGAAATTTGATTTTGCAGTTCCTAGCATCCAAAGAAAACAGAAAATCTGATCAAAGTTTTAGTAGTATCCACATAGAAAAGAAAATTCTAGTAACTCAAGAGAACAATTAAGGTTTCTATGAGCAGAGAGGTACTACTCTGTGCATGTCCACTTTATAGATAAGGGCACGGAGGCAAAGAGAGGTTAAGTGATTTACTCTAGACCCAAATGGGATTCAGAATTGGGTAGACCAGAACCCATGCCTTCAACTACTTCACTATACTCCTTCTGGTGCATAAAGCACACTTTTAAAAAAACAGACAAACAGTGCTTCATTTTCACATGGTCAGAACATGTTGGGACAGGCTTTTGTGCTTCTACTCAGGCTCCTGACTTGAGCCAGATGGTCCTTTTTTGGGTAAAACCTAAAGGACTGAACCACCTCTAGCCTCAATATCAGGTTTACTTGGGCATCACTTTCTCTGCAGGTTCCCTGCCCATTCCCCTCCTTTCCCTGCCCCCATAGCCGGTCACCCAAATCTGCAGACCCTCCTCCTGCAAATTTATTGAATCTATGCCTTTATTTTACCTTCACCACCACCTCCTGAGACCATCTCTCACCCAGATCAGTGTGATAACCTCCTATCTAGGCACTCAGAACAAACACAAAAGGTATTGTAAAGAACATTTTTTTGTCATTTGCTTTAAAAATCTATAGAAGGGCATTTAAAAGAGATTTTAAAGAATAGTCGTATTCCAAAGAAGTAAATCCTAACACCTCCCAACTCAGAAAATTTTAATTATGTGGAAAGCATTAACCTGATATATTACAATCAGGATTAAATTTAAGATAACAGTATAATCCACATTTGTATCCTAAATAACACATTCCATAATGTCTTGTAAATCTGTATCTGAAATAATCATTTTACTATAAGGAAACAATTAATATTTACAAATGTAAAACAGTGCCTAGTACTTCTTATTTAAAAATAAAGAAATAAGAAGAATGGTAAAGCTTATTTCTAAAAGGTTGCTTCCTTTTACTGTTAGAGAGACTCATCACGATGATTCTAAGAAATTTTTTTTTGTAATCTCAGTTTGATCTTTGAACCACCTATTCAATTTAAAATTGCAACTAGGGCTTCCCTGGTGGCACAGTTGTTGAGAGTCCGCCTGCCGATGCAGGGGACGCGGGTTCATGCCCCAGTCTGGGAAGATCCCACATGCCGCGGAGCGGCTGGGCCCATGTGACATGGCCGCTGAGCCTGCGCGTCCGGAGCCTGTGCTCCACAACTGGAGAGGTTGCAACAGTGAGAGGCCCGCGTACAGCAAAATAAATAAATAAATAAATAAAATAAAATAAAATTGCAACTAAAATTGGTATCAACTTTTACCCCCAGTTCTATTTAAACAGTATCATCCCTAGTATAATTTAGAAAACAATAGATAAGTAACTTTCCACTTTTTTTACAGGGAGTCAGGCCAAGATGATCAGTCTAACAGTCAATCAATCAATCAGTGAGTCAACCAATTATTTAAAATATTTCTTATTTCTGAGGTACTCAGAAGCCTAGTTATTTTCTCGTGATTCAGTCCCACTTCTCTTGACTTTGGCTGTCATTCAGGAAAAACGAGGAAATGTATACACTTTGAATAGCCTTTCCCACTTAAGAAGTAAAATATCATTTAGAACTGACATTTACATAAGCTGTGTGGTGACCCGTTAGCAGTCCACATGCCTGTTATGTTGGCCGTTCCTTCTGCCGGGCTACGTCTCCGACACAATTCAAGCCTTTGATCAATGGTTACATCCTCAGTGGCTGCCCCCTGGCTGCCTCCAACAAAATGCTACTCCTCATTTGCTGACCCCTGATTAATTTTCTTCATTGCATTCATTATTCCCTGACATTCATTTGTTTGATATTCATCAGCATGTCAGCCCTATCAGAGCAAAGATTTTGATTTGTGAATCCTGTCTCCCCAGTGCCTTGAGAGCTACTTCACACAGAATAGGAGCTCAGTGAATAGTTGTTGAATGAACAAACGAATGAATGAATGAATGAAATTTAGGAAGCACTTTAAACTCTAGGAAGAAAGTCTTTTGGAAATGCAATAATACCATTATTATTATTGTTGTTGTTACTGGCTCTTTTGTAGCATTTCTTTTCAGCAGGATAAGGAAATGGAGGTGATTTATAGCCTCTGTCCACCAGCACAGAGACTGTCACTCTTCTGGGAAAGCTAGAGGGGCAGCACATTTGTTCTCCGATGCTGAGAATTGTTAGGGTAACAACACTGCACGGTTTGGCTGATGCTGCTTTTCTGTTCCTTTACTTAATATCTTTCTCTGATGGCACAACAGGCTACAAGTATAAATTAGCTACAAGTGGATGAATAAAGGTATCAAAGGCAACTACTGTGATATTTCTTGTGGGGCCCCCCTGAACTAAAACAGACAACATCATTACCATATTTTCAGACAAAATGTTTTCCTGGTTAACTCATAGTTCATTCTTGTCACCCAGTTCTAGGATTTAGGACTACAGTGGGAAGACATTTAAGAGATCATGAAGATGTACACTCTCACTTTACAAACAAGTTGTCAGGGGTCCACACAGGCTCCACCACTTCCCCAAGGTTACACGACAAGGCCACTTGGCAGAGAAAGGACGATATGGCCCGACTCCCAATCCAGTGCTCTTTTCCCTTCCCCATTTATATCAACAACAAAAGTTGTTTATCAACAAAAATGAGTCACAAAGACATGGAAATATTCTCAATGAAAAAATACATGGCTTAAAATATCTACATTGAAAAAAATTTTTTCTTATTTTGCATTAATGACTATTATTTACAGGGAATCAGAATACTAGGTGGAGCAGTGTATAGAAAGCTCCATGATTCCTACATATGACTACTGAGATAGGCAAAAGTAATAGAATATTAAATAAAGGGAAGGTGATAGGATGTGATTGGTCTTTGGAAGGGAAGTTGAGGCTTTCCCATGAAAGAAGTGTGAACATGACACTAAGTTTATTATAAGAATGTAAACACATCTTTATCAGTATAACATCTATAAATATAATGCTCAATTCTAACATGTTAGTGTAGACAGTGGACAGGGTAGACAGAAGTGGATTTACCATGAAGCTCATGACGCTTAAGCTGCAGGGCTCTGCACTTGGATGAGCACCTTCCAAGGCTCTGGGAGGAACTCTAGCAATGTGTTCACATGACCATGTTTTATAACATTTGCCACCGATTGAGACGGCTGCCTCCTTTCTTGACTACTGCCTTACCATGTTACCCTCATGCCAGGTGGCGTTGGAGTGGCCATGGCGGCTTTTGGGATCCAGTTAAGGGGAAGTTGAGTTGGAGGTATGTTATGTGTGTGTGATACAGTTACATAGTTATGCAGGTCACTTCTATTCCGTAGTGCAGTCATCCTCAGCGTAGAAAGAGCTTCTAGGAACATGCCTACCACCCACTGTGATGAAGTACCTATGTCATCATGACTCAAGAACAGTGGTAATAAACTGTTCAGTGAGTGACATCAATTCAGAGTTGCTAAGATTGGTCACTGTGCAAGAGAAGTCAAAATGCCCTGCAGTCTTGTAGTTCATACATGAAAGAAATTAAGACAAGAGATTTTTAAAATTTGCTAATGATCCTAAAAACGTACATGATATATCAGTAAGGAATTGTGAAGGTAAGATGTTAAATAAATGAAAAAAAGAAACTCTGATCCACCAAGCTAGAGGCAGAATTATTTTTCTAGTCTCTAAATAAAAATATTATAGAATTGTCATATGCAGAGGCAGTTTAAGAATATGCACTCAAAAGTTGTAAGAAAAGAGTATTTCAGGTAGTGAACAAAGACGTTATGTTATATTTTTGGATTTTGTGATACTTGTGGTATCGTCAACTTCTAAAGATTTGTAATTTGTTGTGATTTCTTTTCTCATTCTAAATAAATATTCAGATTTGTACCTAATTTTGAATGTGTAATTTTGTATTCTTTTCCTTAAAGACAACCTAGCCCTCAACCAAACTGTGTAAGGTTCAAACATGGACCCACAAAACCTAGATCCACCCCTGTACAGAGCATGCCCTGAAGCATGTTCCTGCACATTTCACGAATGTCTTAACTCACATGGGAGCACCAAGGTCCAGATTACATGGTTCACTTTCCACTTTGCTTAACATGGCACATTGAGTGACAAATGTATTGTAATGCAGGACAACAATAAAAAGAGAATGAGAAGATATGATTCTTGAAATTATTTTCCTTCTTTATTACTTCAGGCAGATCTGGCTCACTTAAAATATTCTTAAAAGGAAACTATCACATTACAACTAGATTAGGATGGATGAAATGACTTGTAAGTAATTGTTTGCTTACATAAGAAACATGCCATTCATTTTTGGACTGTGTTGGAGACTACCTGAGTGAACCTCAGGAGCTCAACAAAAGCCAGTGAGAACCTGTACCTTCCCGGACTTACTAAGTGGAGTGTTTCTGTGCAGTGCTGGCTGAGAGGCTCTTAAAGGGCTGTTAGAGTTTATAATGCCAAGAATACACAAGAACATGAACAAGTACCAATTATGTGCTAATCAATGAAGCCCATATTAAGCACACTGAAAACCTGTTCATTGTGCAGTAGCCCATTAACCATAATGTACACGCCCAGAGGAGACCCTAGGGAACTTCCTAGAGTCAGCAAATTTCCCAAAATTCACAAATAAACTTCTTCCTTTCTTCTCATCTCTCTTGGGCGGTTGCCATAAAAATAAACAACTTAAAAAATAGCTTGATTTAGTATAAAATCAAGACTACTTAAAAATAGATATATTAGTCATTAATTCTATTAAGAATTCAAGAGTTACTCCCTTTCTCAAAATAACAGTCATACAAGTCCAAAATCCCTTAAGGTAAGATAAGCTTCAGGATCCAAATTACTTACTTATTTACTTAATTTACAGATTTCAGAAAGGTAACATGGTAAATATACCATATGTTATGCAACATCCCCAGCAAGGTCCGAGGCAATACCCTATAATGAAACATATTAATATTTCTATAGTGAAATACATGAAGATTCACATAAGTAGTATAAATAAAGATTATAAATAGCCTTAAATCATTTCAAGTCAGGTCTGGCTGCCAAATGAATTCAGGTCATGGGAGGCTTTGCCATCACATAAATATTTTTTAAAAAAAGGTTTGTGGGTTTTCCGAGAGTTTTTGTATTGTAATATGGAATTAGAGATTAGGAATTGTGAGCCTGTGTCTCCAGTAGCCCTCTCTATTTCTTTATTTCTTTTTACTTTTATAGTAAAGGGATAAATCAATTGGTTTGAGTCTCCCAAGCCCAGGGTAGTTTTATTCTTATTTGGTTATGCCCTTCTTCACAAAGCCCCAGACTTTTCAAAGTAAATCAGAACAGAAACAATAGAAGAGCTATTGCCTCTTGGGGGTTCGGTAGTGGTTGCCGGGAGCAGGTTCTTTCCTCAAAGCTCTGCCTGAAAAACAAGCTGCCTTTTTAAATGTGGCACAGGGCCACAGAAGGAGAGAAGTGATCTCGCAGAATTTATAGATGGGGAAAAGCACTGCCAGAAATCATGCCTCTAGATAGTGGAGCGGGACCCATAAATACTGAAGGCTCGAGGAGTATCTGGACAGAGCCCTGTTGAGGATTCTTGCAACCCAAGTGCTTCTGCTGCCATTCCTCAAAACTCAGACCTCAGAGACAAGCAGGATGCCCAGAGCTGCATGTAAACAGCAGCATTTGATATAGAAAGATCATAAAGTGATGAAATCGATGTAATCAGGCTACTCAGAACTCCCTGCTAGGACTGGAGCAAATCTTAGCAGAATCAACACATCCTTTCATCTTTTCAAGGTAGATAAATGGAGGACAGGGCCATTAACTAGAGGTTGTAGTGAATGGAAAGAGAGAAAGAGATGAATGGGGAACTTTTAGAGAAGCTTTTAAAAGCCAGACACTGTCACTCCCAGGGGATATTACATGTTACTGTAGGCTAAGGCATTCAACAAAGGGACTTGCCTCATTCTATATAGTGAAAAATGTGATGAGCAACATGAAGATATTGGTATAATAAGCAGTTCTGGCAATTATCTATATTTTTTTTCCCCCAGAGAGATTTTTAAGGACAGTACTACTCACTATGGAGAAAAGGCTCATTGTATCCAAAAGCACTGAGAAACACAGTAAAAGCTTATTTGCCACCGGGCAATTCTTCTTCTTCTAAGTAATTCTGCCACAAGCAAGTCATGGACCATTATTATACAGATGATCAATATTTTGATAGTTTCACAAACTTCTGCTCAAATATTTCACTGGAGGCAGCTGTGCATGTTTATTTTCCAGTAACAACAATGATGTAGAACAATGATTATACTATACTTAGGTTTTTATTTCCTTCATTACCAAGCCGGCCAGAAAAATCCTAAGGGCGTTAGTTCTCTCAGCCCGTGACATCAAAACAACCTACCATAAGTAGAGCAAAATCTTTGTAATATGGCCAGTCTAGAAGTACTACCTAATGCACGGGACCTAAACTGCGACTGCCTGTTTTAAGCAGATAATGCTGTAATTTCCAGGATAACCAGTTTTATATATTTCTTAGTTTTCATGTTTGTTTTATTCCTCTCCTAGTAGAAAAACCTAAACTTGATAAGATTTTATGTACCTGTTCATACTATTTTGTAATGTGGCACATCTGTATAAATCTGTTTCATTAGTTTATAAATTTTGTAAAAACTGTAAGCAAGTTTGTCCTCTAGCTGTGAGTTAGCTTCTTGCCTGGTGTACCCTTTGAAGCCAGTTGTTTTGGTTACTTATTACCCTCATGTACCCCAGGTATCCACAGAGTACTTGGATGCTGTTCTTGGCTGAGCACCAGTCTCCCTGGCTCCTCTGAGGCATTCTAGTAGCTGCTGTCCCCACGTCTAACCCTGCCCACATATCCTGCCATGCAGCACTGCTTCAGGCTCTCATAAAATACAGGCTCAATTCGCCTGGCCTGTGCCTGCACAGAGACAGCCACTCATGCCTTGATGAAGTCCAGAGACCGTAGCCAAAGGGGAAGCAGTCTGATTTGTGGGTAAGAGGCAGGGAAGGAAAAAATGGTTACTGTATCAGATAATGCTTTGTGGCAGCCCAGGCAGGACTGCATCCTGGGGCTTCTCAGTCCCAAATGACAGGGATGGGAATTGTGAGTGAAAGGAGCCCACAGATATTACTTTAATTAAGAACAGTTCCATTCCGCACAAGAGGAAATTCTCGAATTACTCTTGGATCTGTCAAGAGCAAGTGAATTCAATTTTGGTAAAATATGATGACCGAAGTTGAGATAAATCAGTATTTTATTAATAGAAATTGTCGGTTTAGAGAAATCAACATGTCCAAAATCTACGGCTGCCCCAAAAGATCAATTAAGCAATTATTTGAATATGAAAATCCAGAATTTATGTCTATAAATCTGCTTTGCCCACCAAAAAATACCTTTGGGGGGAATTTAGCATATTTTTAAATGAAGAAACATATTTCAAGGATAGCGTTGTAAAAAGGACCATTATATGAAAGTAAAATTTCCATTTTAAGCATCTACTAAAAACTGATATTAAGGATTAAGAGAGGTCAAATAAAGTAACAGTAAAAAAATCCTCACAAATATTCTACATTTATGCCATACATATGCTAAAAACACGCTACCTTGAATGAAACTCAAAAAACCTCTCTCATAAAATATAGAAAAAGAGCCAGGTTTTAAAAGCAACTCTTCTTCCCCTTATGTTTTATATTTATTTTTAAAATGAGGTTACTAGTAATAATTTTTGTTTTGACTTACTTTATTAGCAAACAGGCTATTAGATCTGCAAGGCTTTCCTTCTGAATAAATGTGACAGTATGTGATTTATTGTACTTAATATTTTGCTCCTTAGTCACTTCCTTGGCTGAAATTCCCAAACCTCATTAGGTGACTTCTTTCAGTTTACGGCAGATGGACAATGACCACAGGATATAAAATGAACAGCTGTCCTCCTCCCCTTTGTACCTTTCTCCCTTTCATTCCTATTCTCCATTCCCTCACTTCCAAAATATTTGTATTTTTTCCTTTTTCCTGCCACTCCTATAAGAGAGAAAGTGACCAATTCCCTCCTGCGTTATGGAATGCCATGCCATTTCCAACCAATTTCAGGTGCCCAGCCCTTTGCAAGTTCCCTCCCAAGTCCACAACATGGAGGTTTCATCAGATCTTATGTTGAGAAAAACACAAGGAAGACAAATGCAAAATGTGTCAGGCTTTGCCAGGTTCCCTGCTGAGCAGCCCTCTGTTCCCTGGAGTGGAGGCCATAAACCAAGCCCTAGTGCTCAGGCCTGGCTCATTTTCTAGGAGGACTGATCCCTACCTTTGGCAGCAGGTGTTAAGTAACGTCCCTCTCCACCCCCCAGCAATCTGGAGACTCAGCATTACCATCCTTGTTGCAGTTCGGGCTTTGACCTTGGTCTCAAGGTCTTAGAATGGCCACTGCCTTATTTCCCTGAAGGGAGCCATTGCTCTAACCTTCCTTGTGATGCTGAGTCTCTGGGGCGGTACCACACCTGCTCTTGTCAGTCTCCCTCCCAAATGATAAAGTCCTGCCTTTGGATCTCCCTCTTTCCTGGACTTTCCAACAGGCTGCCCTCTCAACCTCCTCTGTGGTCTGCACCCCTCCGTTTCTTCTCCCACATGGACTTCCCCTCCCCAACCTCCACCTACTTGATAATAAACTCCTGGAAGGCTGGGCAGTTTCTTAGATTTTGCTTTCCCTAAAGTGGATGTATTCACATCCTAAAGATCTGTGATAAAAGAATCCTTGATCAAGAGTCCTTGATTGATAAGAAAGTGAAAACTGCTGGCTCAGACCAGGTTTTAATATTGCCCATGGATTTCATTCAGCACACTCCCTTGCCTCAGCAGTCAAGAAGGGTCTAGTATTGAGCACCAACGTGGAACCTCACTAAATCTCTTTCCCAACCTAAGAATAGAATTCAATTCAGTTCATATCTATTTAGTTCTAGTCATGAGTAAAATTCTGCCTTAAATACAAAGAGGGATCCTTGTACACTCCTTAGTCCTCACGGAACATTTAAGCTATAAAGGGTGAAAGTGGATGTGCATAAATGGCCAGAGTATAAATCAACACAGAGTGAAGTAGGCATCATAAGATAAATACAGAGGAAGTAGGGATTCAGAGATATGAGGGTGTGGCAATGAGATGAGTTTTCATGGAGGAAAGACCATTTAATCTATATCAATTTCTTCTCATCCTATTGTTCACTGTTTTATCCCTTCTACTAGAACAGCCTTCAATAAATATTAGTGAAACATATTTATGAATGAATTATTAATATTTATTTTTAAGCCTCATCAAGATGAGTGACAATGAAATAAATATTTCAAAAGAGAAAGGGTACAGTATCTTTCAAACTGTATTTTAATTCACGTAAAGACAACTCTTTAGTTATCAGTTTCAATAATACAAAGACATAATTAATCTCAACAATCTTTGCCAGAACCTTATACTTAGTAGCATCTTACAATATTTCAGAATATTCCCCTTTATTACGTAAGATAGGACTTAAGAACTTGGGGTGAGGTGGATTTGAAAAATGTATAAAGCTCATATAAACTGGTCTTTTAAATATACATTCCCTAAAAAGGTCAACTCCAGGATGAAGAAGGATAACCTGAATTAAAATCAGTTCCAAACTTTAATTATTAAATAGATAACCCAGAAGTGTTCCATATATAAATATTTCAATTTTTGTGTTAATATAGATTCCTGAAGATCTAAAAATCAAGTAATAAATCTTATTTTAATATCCTTTATATCCAAGAATCTTAAACTCAAAACATGTATTTAACCTTAAAAGCACATGTGTTAAGCTAATTTTACCATTAAAATTTTCTAAACTTCTGTTTTTATTTATGTATGTTTTGAGCTCAAGTCACCAGAGATTTTGTTAGCCTCATACTCAGAGATTCCCGTGTTTTCAAAAGAGTTTTTCACGGCTTCATAATAAATTCCCCAAGGTCTTACTTACTTACCAAGGAAAGTGACTCTTAAAAAAAAAAAGAGAGTCTGATTTAGAAATATATCTCAGGATATTCACAGAGGAAATAAGCAATAATTCCTACCAAGATATAAGAGGGCTCAATTTCTCCTCCTTCTGAATTAGCTGTTCCAAGAGTTGAGGGACAGTTTCTCTACCGAATCAAGTTCTAAGTAATTAAGATGTTTGTGAATCAGGCTTGAGGGAAAAACTTCCCTCATGCTAAATGCAATATAATACCTCTTATAAGTGGCATTTTATTCATTACATCTATTTGAGAAAAAGATCTCTTTTCTTTTACAAAGCAATCTTCCAATTCAGCAATGAATACCTCTAACTTTGTAATTTTCTAGTTTTTATTTTTCAAAATACAAAATGAGTAGCTCTCATTTATCTCAGAGACTCTGTAGCATGTACAGCACGAAGGAGAATAATTCAGGCCTAAGGACATTTTTATATCTTAATCTGTAAATATAAAACATTTATGATATAATGCCTTTCCTCTGTTTGAGGTGATTAAAAACAAACAAAAAAGCAGTGAAAAAAAACCAAAACAAAACTACACAGGACTTCCCTAGCGGTCCAGTGGTTAAGACTCCACGCTTCCAATGCAGGGGGCCTGGGTTCGATTCCTGGTCAGGGAACTAAGATCCCACATACCGCAACTAAGGCTGTGCACCACAACTACTGAGCCTGTGCACTCTAGAGCCCGTGCGCCGCAACTAGAGAAGCCCGCATACCTCAGCGAAGACCCAGTGCAGCCAAAACAAATAAATAAAAAACACACGCACACATACCCACAAAACCCAAAATCTTTAGGATATTTATAAGTAAAACCAAAGAAAAAAGATACTAACTCTATAAATTATGAACAAATAAAAGATTCTAGCTAGTTCAATAATAGCAAACTGATAAACACATGGATATGTATTTTCATCTACTGGCTTCACTAAAAGCATAGTTTATTGGTGATTCTCTGTTTCCTTCTGGGTCATCTTTTCCATTGATTGGGGTCCTCAGATCACCTCCCCCAAATTTCTTGGGGTGAAATGTCTGCATCATACCAATTTAGCACTTGGCTACATAATATTACAGATGTCTCTGTAATAGTTACTTGTCACTCAGGTAAGAAATATTTATGAGCATCTACTAATTTTGAGTCCCTAGGCTAGGGGCTGAGAATAGCATGATGGACAAGACAGAATTACCTCCCATAGCAAACCGTTCTTCACAATGTATGTTTTTAAATGCTTTACTTTCAATCCCCATTTAGCCAATGGATTCTATTAATCTGAAAAAAAGAGCTGGGCTAAATTGAACAAGCATATTACTTGGCAAGTTCTTGTTGAGTGAATCAATGCCGATTTACATTAAGGAAGGGACAAATCCATTCTTAACACAACTTATCTTTCTTAAGGAAGATCACACACACATTAAGAATTAATTTCATTGTATTTCTCTATTGCTCAAGAGAGAAAGAGGTCCTTTTTCTGACCTCTATTTCCTACTTAAAACTCCCAGCTGATGCAGATTAGCTCTTCAGATGGACACAGATACTGTGACATTGCTCACAGCCACCCCAGGCACTCCTCCTGCTCTAGGAGAGCACTCATGTTCCCATTTTAAGCCTTGCTTATGTCACTCTATCTCCTCAACTGGAAAAACTTTGTCCTTTCCACTGACTCATGCTGTTGACTTTCAGGGATTCTCCTCTCTAAGAAGCCTTCCTGAATTGCTGTACTCTGCAGGACCTAACACCGGGGGACCTGTACACACGTCCATCTATGTTTATAACAGTCTGGCCATTCTCTAGACGTTTCATGCTCCATATGCATCCAGAGCCTTCTACCACACCACTAAACACTGTAAAAATGTTGCTTTCTCACTTTTTTGTCTTTCCATAGTTAACGTGGGCTCAGAAAAGCCTAAGCAGACAACAAATAGTCAGTGAAATTTTGTTAGGTGAATAATGGATCCACAGCACTACCAGCACTTCCCTTGGACCAAGGACCCTGCCTGGGAAAACAGAGTTTGGAGGCATCTGTAAGATAGTGGTTGACGAGGGCATCTTCTCAAGTTTTTCTTCCTGTCCCAGAGGAAATCTAAAGGAAATGGGTAAATGCCCCTAAGCTTACAACCATAAATTCCACAACTTGAATCTAATGAATCAAGTGAGGATTGTAGCAGATCGATGCCTCAGCACAGAAATGGATATGAGATCTTTCACTGGAATGGAAAAATGAAAAGTTGTTCTAAGAATATCTTAGGACATCTTTCAAGATGATTTAGCTGTTGGTAACCTAGTACATTTCAACTTGCAGAACTGTGTTTTCAAGATGCTTTAACTTTAAAATTCATTGGGTTAAGATAGTCTGTATATTTATATATGTGTGTGTGTGTGTGTGTGTGTGTATTTAGAAAGAGCTGGGATAGCATTGGTGCTACACATTGGCATGACAGAGTTTATCTGAGACCCTCCTTAGTAATTCAAGACATTTCTATATGGACTATCTTGGATAATGCTTGTGATGAAATTAAAATGTTTATAAGAGCAATATAAAAATACCAAGGCAATAATTTATTCAATTGTGGTTATATAGCCATAATTATGAACATACTTATGATTGAGGCCATAAATAATGACAGAATCCCCTAGAAAATGGTCTATATTACATCTGAATCATCATGATATACAATGAACATTTAACATCCCAGAGGACTCCTTAAGGAGTGACTCTAAATCTGACTGACCATATTTAACCACACTATTTGAATAGATTTGGAAAGTGCCACAAGACACAAATAAATATAAATGTTCAACTGTCTATACACAGTGTTTTTTTTTAACACACTCAGTATAATTTTTGAAGAGAATATAAATTCAGTGGCTACTTGTCTGCGACTGCTACTTTGGGTATTGTGGGGCTTGTAAAGCTCAGGATGAATATACACAATTATGACGTTTCTGGAATTTGTGTACATGCCCCAGTCTAGTCCTCACACCATACATACAAACAGAAGAATACGACTCCAAGTACTCATCATGAGATACACAAAACCATTTCTGGAAAGTTCTGAACACTATGCCTATTTACCATACAATACCATACAGCTAATGGTTTGCCACTACAGTGTTTCTCAGCCACTTTAATACTTCTTAGTTCCCAAGAATTTTTATTCTCAAAAGGCAGTAAGCAAATTCCCCAATGAAGTCGCTAGGCAGTAAATTATAATTTCTTTAACTAAATATTTTGTTTCATTCCCAAACAATGACATGTTAAAATTTCACTTTTTATTCTAAACCTCCCACTCAGAAAAGATTTCTAAGTGTATTTTTTAGTTATAAACTTGACATAACTATCTATCCATCCAACCATCTTTTTGCAACTCTCTGATTCAGTTACTCTTCCAGTCTTCTAACCTGGGATTCAAATCCATGCTTTGTATAATACAAGCAACTCTCTGGCTCACTGAGCTGCAGCCCTCTGGCTTGTGGGGAAATCAAGGATTCTTGCTAAGTCACATTTTTGGGTCTAGTCTCAAGCCTTTGGGCATGGTGCTTGCTCTGGGTTTTGGGTCTCAGGCACCAAACCGTACATTCTCTGATAAACACCCCTACTTGGCCCTCTTTCATCAGCTCTACTGTTGATGGTAGGGTGCTACTGAAAGGTGAGGAAATAAAATCTATGCCAGCTCCACAGTATACTATTTACAAAAATAGATTTTTTTTTTCCTTTAAGGAAGGATAATTTAATTGGTGCTGGATCTCTGCTACCATGACTAAAATTTAAATATAGTAGAATTGTGAGGCATATATTTTAAAGAGGATTCTCTTGTGTTCTTTAATTGCATAAAGATATTATCTGAAATTAATATTCAAATAAATACTCAGAATACAGATAAATAAAAAATCTAGCTTATATTTTATATTAATAGCATAATGAATTTAAACACATTTGTTCTGGTTAAGAACCTCTAAGTTACACTAGCCCGTCATGCTAGAGTTTTAAAAATCTGTTTTTGTTGCACCACAACTTTTTAAAAATGAGCTTTTTTTTCTGATTATAGAAGTATTACATGCTCATTATAGAAAATTTAGGATACACTTGTTAATAGATCAAAATTTAGGATACACTTGTTAATAGATCAAAGAAAATCGTCTTAGCAAAAAACTCATTATTTTGTTTTTGCCAATGCTTTTCTTATGACCACATATGGACTTCTGAATAGTTTGTAAATTGTTATAGGTAATGCTATCAATGTTAGAAGAAGAGTCCAAACCGTAGTCAGGCAGGTTCACATTTTTACTTACAGAAGCTGAAAGGGGGCAACCTGAGGAAAAAGTGACAACTACAATACATGACTTGAAGAAAATTGTTCTTAGGTACAGTCAACCACAGTGGGCTGTGGGAGCACTGATTTGCAGTTAGAACTAGAAGGCTAGTGAGGGAAACAGTCTTTTTGCTAATGGGGGATGCCCAAAGATATGAGGGTGAAGACAGTGGAAAGTGGAGGATGCTTTCTCAGGGGCATGGCTGCTAGCAGTCCTCATGTCATGGGGAGAGGACAGGAGGTTTCCATGTTATGAGACCAAGACCAATAAACTAGCCCCCATCTAGAAAGCAACATCTTTCTTTACCTAGAACATTCCCTTTGGAAACTTGTGTTATTTATTAATATACACCTTTGAAAATTCAAATGGAAAATAATATAATAGACAGCAAAACTATAAACACTTGATCAAAAGATACCTGATTTTACTGAAAGCTTTGGGTAGAAATTTTTAGCTCTAATACAAAGGCACTTAAAAGAAATACTGCCAGATACAGTCATTTTAAAATTATCTGTGTCTGAATTAAACATAGATTATTTACATCAAGTATGAAGCCTTAATTGGTTTCTCTGAGCCACCAATAATTACCTTTTTCACTGCCATTCAGTAAGAATGCAGGAAATTTAACAGATTTCAATCTAAATCTGAGGAAACATTACTCATAAGGTAATTCTGTGTAATATAATAATCCAATACATTCAAAATCCACATGTAAATACCTTTAAGATGTTTCGGATTATTTGGATTATTTTTAAATACCACTGGCTGCCAGAGAGAAGTGAGAACAGGATGTAGTATTTACAATTTTTAAAATTTCACTTCAAAAATGTTTTAAATTATTTACTGCAGTGTTAAGACTTACTCTGCTCTAAATCTAAAAGTATTGGGCACCATAATCCTGCTTATACACTATGATTAAAACAAACACTTCCAAGTTAAATTGCTTAACTGCTAAAAAACTTACCAATGGAAAACTGGAGGACAGAAGCTGTTGTTGTATTAAGGCCTGAGGTAATCTAGAAAAAGGAATATAACAAAATAAGACAAGATAGAAAGAGAGGAGGAGAAAGAGCAGAAGAGTCAGGAGGAGGGAGAGTGTAAAGGATAGAAAGGAACCATAAACAGAGGTTATGTTTATCCAGTGGTTAGCCAACTTCTATCGACGTGTCAGAACACAGATGTATTTCTCTGTGAGATCCTCACTTAGGCACTGCTGGTACATTTCTCAGGGTCCTATCGAAAACCCTTTTATAGTATAATTTACCAGGCACGTAACGCAGTCCCCTCCACACACCCCACCACCTCCCCCCTGTCCTCCTCAACAGACCTGGGGCCCAAGAGAATACCATAAAAAGTGACCAAACAAAAACTGGGACCAAAATTAAGAGCAAATGAGAAGAGTAAGAACGTTTTGAAAAATAAATAGAATTACAACAGGTAGAAGGTGCAGGATATCTTTGGGGGATGATGAAAATGTGATAAAACTGATTGTGGTAATGGTTGCTTAATTTTGTGAATAAAGTAAAAACCTTGAACTGTATACTTTAAATGAATGAAGTGTAGAATATGAAGATTATTTCTCAATAAAACTGTTACTTCCCCCCAAAGTAATCAAATTATGGGCCTAGAAATACTCTTCCAACACATTTCTATTATTTTCCCTTAGTTTCATGAAGAAGCATGTCTAAATAGTTTTCCGCCCTTTAAAAAAAGGAATGGTACCTTATTTAATTTTAAATAAATTAAAATTAAAAAAAATTTTTTTATTAATTAATTCTTTTGTTCATTCATTCATTCTATGGAGTAGTGACTTTGACCCATACCAGCTTAAGTAAGATGGGAAATAAGGTTCTCATTTTCAATGACTCTCTTGTTGGGTTTCTGACCCCATAAGGTAAGGTATAGGATGCCTCCCATGACTGCACCTTATAAAACAAAAAGTGTATAACTGTGTTTTCAACATGGTAGAAGCAGTAGACTTCTTAAATGTCATAATAACATCCTTAGACTTGTCCCTGCACTGTGTTAGCCCCCATGTGATGGAGCCCACAATGCAGAAGAGTCAAGAGATAGCCAGTTCATGAATCGCCATGGGAATTCGTGGACAAACAGTGAGGAAGCATCTTGAAGTGCTAGAATTCAGCTGAGATGTGAATATCAAAAAGTTGAATTGCACTTCCCATTTCTACAACACAATTTGGAAACATGACTGAGCATGTGTTTTAAATATGTGGCTTTAAAGTTCATGAAGAAACAGAAAAGGTAATAGAGGGGAGGGCAAGACAGCCCATTTTGTAAGTTGTCTAGATATCAGTATAGGTATCAGCTCCTAATTGATTTTAACTATAGCAAAGATCACTGGTGTCAGGATGTCAGGTGAAATTCTCTATTTAAATCTCTCATTATCACAGAATATTTAAGAGAAAGCTGGCCCACCATGCTCGGAACTGTTTCCTACTTCCTTCCTCTCACCAGAGTCATTAGGGAAAAATGCACTAATAGAATTTTCTTTAAATAACAAAAATACTAGCTCCTTTTCAAGATTCCTTTAGAAAAGGTTAGCAGACATTTGGTGCTGTCCAAAATGCCCAAAAGACATTTGGTCCACTACAAAAAGTCCTTGATATTTGGTCCTGTCCAAAACCATTTGATGTGGACCAAACAAGCTCATGGATGTTTTGGATTGACCAAACTTCAAGGACCCTTTGGTGTGGACCAAATGTCTTATGAACCAAATGTCTCATGGATGTTTTAGACAGAACCAAATGTCCTGCGAGGTTAAAAGAAATCTGTTTTTTTTTCCCTCATAACTTTTAAAGTAAGTTCAACTACTTATCCTCATGGGTGTTCCACTTGGAAATTTTGATCTTAAAGTCCAAAGAGACACATGGAAATTTTTAAAATTTTTCACAAAATTGAACGAATGATCTTTTCCCCCTCTGATTTTATGTAACTGAGTAGATTCCCAGATGAGTTATGAAACACTCCTGAATATAAGTTATTTGAAACAATAGTATGGTATTATATAAGTTAAAAGCACCACGGCTATTGCTATTGCTAGTGCATTAAACAGACCAGAGAGTCTTTGATACTTATGCTGGGGGTGTAATAAATGATGCTTGTGTCACCTGGGTGATCAAGTTTCACAGCTGTGACGTCTGCTAGCAAACAGTAAATCACTTGAAATAGTGGCAAATTTCAATTACATGTGCTAACTGAGGGTGACCCTAGACTTCATTTAGTCATTGATTCCACATTTTTTTCTTCACCAGGGAAGCTAAGGACTGTTGACTCCCATTCTTTTACCTTAACCCATTTAGTTTATTAGTAAAATTGTCATCTACGAGAAAGAACAGGAAAGATGAAGAGAAAAAAAACAATGAAGCATTGCCTATAAAATCTATTCACCTATATTTACATTTGAGTATTATAAATTATTTATTATTCTTGAGTTCAAATATATGATTTCAGTCTGCAAAGTTATTAAGTCTTTACATGGGACATTCTGAAAACTAAAGGACCTCTTAAAGAGATTTTGATAAATATTATAGCGACTATGAATGTCTGAGAGAGAACTTTTCCCTACCAAATCTCACTGCTCTTAAATTATCAGATAAACTCCAAATTATAGAAAATTAATATGCTGACTAAATGAATCTGAATATTTCATTGCAGGCTGAGGCTGTTCATTCTACACTTCTTCCCTGCACATTTTTACTGGGTTTAATCCTGTTTTAGCCCAAACTCCTCCTTGTAACTAAAATGCATTTCCAAATATGAGAGAATAATTGAGCAAATATTTTATTTTTAAAAAATGAAGAGTAACATGACTACTTTTGTTTTAAGCTCTGAGAGAGCACATTTTCTCTTAAAGGAGTGGGTAAATGAGTTCCTCATTACCTTCATTTCAGACTAGCAAAATGAATCAAGTTAGGTGCCACCCCCTGAAATATGGAGACTTCCCTGAAGTAGTGAAACGTGTGAGGGCTGCACAGCAGAGCAGCAGTGGAAACAGAAATGCATGGTGTGCCCATGTGTAAGCGGGTACCGCCTCTCACTGGCTCTGGGTTTTATTGAAATGAAATAGCCATTTGACTAAATTCACAAAATGGAAATGCTCTTTTAGGCATTTTAAAAAATAAAGCATTAACCTACTAAGGTTCTTTACCTGTGGTCGGTGGTTCTTTGTTTCACAACTTCAGTAAGAACTGGATTTATGAAAAATTTTTAAGTATATTTTTTAAAAAAGTGATGTTTGGGGCTGATAACTTTCATCAGTTCTCACGCACAACTGTTTTAACTGGATTCAGTTTTGAAGTGCCGTGCAAATATTTGAATTTTAGTGGACAACAGCATGTTTACTGACCACTGAATTCATCACTTTTCTTTCGATTGATTTTTCTCCTGTAAACATAACTTGGGTACAATATATATTTCTGCTCCTGGGACACCAATACGGTATAAAAATTATTGGAAATTAGAAGTTGCTAGTGTGTAAAATGTAGATGTCACCCTTATTTTTGTTAATGTATCTTCATTCTATTACCTTTGAGTCTACAACATAATTCATCCTAGGAAAATACTTATGACGAAATATAAATCTGTGTATGTTTTTTCCTTTCTTGGATAAAGATAATTATTTTGAATATTTTCCTTTTTAGTTGAAAGGCTGATCTCACATTAATTATATAACACAATTCAGAACTAGCCCGCTGGGTGTATAAACTCTAATGCTAAATAAACTGGGATACAGTGAAACCTTCAGGATTAAATATATTACATGGGATAAAATAAACTAGATACTTCAGTTTCTATGCTACAGAAATATGAATTCTGGCATTATATTCATAGATATGTTTATTTCTTATTAATCAGAAACAAAAAAGAATTTACCAAGCATTTCCAGAAATATTACTGAATGGGTGAACATTCTAAAATAGGCATTTATTCTAAGCTTGATTAACTATGACAAAAATTTAATTTTGTTTTAAGGTTTATAGATAATTAATTCAGTCATGGTACATTATTTAAGATGTACTAACAAATCTATTTTTTCAAGAAGAACTTCACTACAGACTCATATCTGTCTGCAGGAATGTTATAATATCTTGTTAAGACTTGAATTATGAGCACCTATTATTTTAATTTGCATCCAATTAATTCTGTTTGTGTTATAATTTCAACTGAAAACTCTTCAATTTATCAGTGTTCTGAAGCTTGTATGTTTAATAAATTAAATATATCTGTTGCCATGAAAGGGGTATTCAAGCAGCATAAAATAAGAACCATGTTATAAAAGAACAATGTTATATAAGAACCATGTTATAAAAACTAATTGACTTTCACAATTTGATAACTAAATCTTATTTTAATTACCTAGCAAGGTTTTTTCCTCCTTTTTACTGTGGAAGCCAGTCTTTTGGCCACTTTTTAAATTAATGAATTGGAAACATAACGTGTGATGGAGGGGTGAAAAACACAACTTTGTTACTAAAAGCTCCATCATAAGGAGGATGTGGGAGAAAAAAGGAGAGGCATTGAAATTCAAGTCAAAAAGCAGAAAAGCAAAGCATAAGAGATGTTGCGAAAAGAAAATTAGATGCAAAGAAATTGAGCTAGAAGTACAACACAACAATTGCTTTTATATCCTTTTTCAAGAATGTGAAATGAAGGTAGTCTTGGTGCCAGAAAGAAGTACCAAGTGACAACAAAAGGCTCACTAGCCACATGCTGATGGCTAGTGATTTTATTGCTTTCAATTTAGAATGCTCATGTTTCATTTTACATATGATCCAAGGACTTACCTTTGGCAAGCAAAATCTAATCATCTAAATTAAAGTAACCTACTACTGAACAATTTGGCATAAACCAAAATTTTTTAAAAACTGGTTTATTCAGTGTGCTCTTTCATTTAAAAAAAATTCATTAAAGTTCCTAGGTGGTTAGGAAACAAAGTTTAAAAATAATGTGATAAAATTGCTCATCTAATATTTTTGGTTTGCAAGGAGAAAATAAGAAGTGTAAAAGTAAAGCTTTATACAAGAACTTATAAAGTCACAAATTATTTAGATATGATATATATATATATATATATGTGTCATGTATATCATATGTCATGCCTGTCATACCCGTATTTTTAAAAAGGCATATAATCACAAAGATGCACCATGTTTAATGAGATCCATTGATGCTGCCAATTTTATTACTGCATTCTTTATTTTTTACATTTGAAAATAAATTATAAAGTCACTGCTCCTAATTTTGAGATATTTGCAATAGGACTCATAAATAATACTGCAAATTTTCACCTGAACTGGAATTGCATAGGAAAACCTTTTGTTGGCAAAAAGTTCAGTAAAGACAATGTATTTGGAATAATGTACATAAATAGCACATACTTACCAATTCTCTTGGACCATATGGCTCACAGAAGGTGACAGCATTGCCATGCATAATTGCACCACACTGTTCTCCAGTCTCACAGTTGTTACATTCAACCCTGTGGGAACACAGAACACAACCTCAGGCTGTGAACTAAGTAGCACAATGTGGTTTATCACTCAGGTAAAGAAAGATGTAATAGTTGTTGTTATTCAGTTGAAATCAACATTTCGAGGAAAATAATGGTATTTTGTATTGTGACATGTTAAAGAAACATAAAAACAGAAAGATTTGAACTTCAATCCCAATTCTTTCAGTTACTCGCAATGGTGGGCAAGTTACTTAACCTCCCAAAGTTTCAGTTTTCTCATCTGTAAAATGAGGAAAATAATATTGATCTAAATATCACATAGTTATCATGAGGATTAAATGAGAGAGTGTATATAAAACAGAGTACAGAATCAATCTCACAGTAGGAACTTAATGGCCATTGGTATTATTATCAATCATTACATAATATACTATGCCCAATACAAGTATTTTGCTAATATGAAAGATAAGCAAAGTAATATACACTTATATAATGAACTAAAACCATATATCTCTGAAATCAAAAGGTGTTTTACAAATTTTAAACCTTTTTCTTTTGAGTTATGATTAATGTCAATGTTTAAAGTAACTGTCCTCAAATAGATTTGCATGTCTACGAAATATACTATGTAAAAAATAATGGAATCAGATTGTACTTAATCCACATAGTAATATGAAATAAACACAAATTCTAATTCAAGCAAATTTTGGAGACTGAGTTAATGTTAACCTTGTAAATAATTTAATTAGTTGCTTTATTACTATAAAGTGAAGTGGCTAATAAAACCTCAGAACAGAATCTCAAAAATAAATATATCCATGTCTTCATTATAAATTGACAATATGAATATTTTGGATTTGACTTTGCATATTTACAATGACATTGACAATGATTTGCATCATGATACTTCAACCTAGAATCATTACATGTACAAAGAAAGAATTATGTTTCCTCAGTCTGAACCTCAAAGCACATGAGAGCTGTATTTCATGCAGAAAGGACATTTTCAAAGACTTTCACATTCTAGGTGCCAAACATTATGCAAAGGGCACCATGCCCTTTGTTTTTGAAGATCATTGTATCAGGCCCTTTCAGCTGTTTGCTAATCTCAGAGAAAAAAGGGAGCAGGAAGCCCTATTCAAATAGGAAGAAGACAAAAGTGTGAAAAGATACCAGGTAGCCCATAAAGCCAAGAGGCAGAAGCACAATAAGTAAGTAAAAACGTGGCAAAAAAATAGAAGTATTTCCTATATATGTATTGCATGGAATAAATTATTCTAATCTTTTGAGCTGTGTTCCTATACAAAGGAGATCAACAATGTCAAGAAGCTTTGCTTTTTAAAGCATAAACAGAGAACAACTTCTGATATGGAATTTTAAAAGGTAGTATCTCAAATCTTAGTAGGAGATTTAAATCTTCTCTTGATTACTGTGAAGCAAGATTCTAATAAAATGTCCTTGACATTAGAAGAGGCATAGTAGTAGCTTCATAAAGGCAACAAATGTGTCTCTTGTTCACCATTTTATGCCTGGCATGTTGTATTCCATAAATATTTGTTGAATGAGTGAATAAATATAAGGCAACTTCATAAACAGAACTATTATTAGGGCCTGAGATCTAAAGCACTTCAAATAGAGCCTGGCATACTTCAAATAGAGCAAGCATGATGTAATCATTAGCATAAGTGTTAGCTATTATTATTATTATGGATTTCTACCATTGTCATCCAGAACAGGTATATTAGTTTTTTCCCCCACAGGGAACCTACTACATGAACTTCTTACTACTATTTTTCTGTTCTTAAAACTATACATTAGGGCTTCCCTGGTGGCGCAGTGGTTGAGAGTCTGCCTGCCAATGCAGGGGACACGGGTTCGTGCCCCGGTCTGGGAAGATCCCACATGCCGCGGAGCGGCTGGGCCCGTGAGCCATGGCTGCTGAGCCTGCGCGTCCGGAGCCTGTGCTTCGCAACGGGAGAGGCCACAACAATGAGAGGCCCACATACCGCAAAAAAACCCACAAAAAAACAAAAACAAAAAACTATACATTAATTTTTCCCAAGGAGTGTGATTATGATAAAAGTACAGAGAAGTAGCACTGAAATTATAGTGTGCTTCTTACTTATTGATAGATGAGGATTATTTGGCCTCCAAGGCATTGTGAAATGGCTCAAAAGAAATATAAGCTTTGATAGAGAGAAATTAAAAGATTGTTCAACCCTCACAATGACTATCTGCCATTTTCCTCCAGTGATTCTAAACTAAAAGCATCATTGTTGATGTGAAGTCCGAGGTCTGATATTTGAATTCTCATAGCAATCATTCTATCTATAAATATTGATCAGCACTCCCCAAATCAACTGTATATCAGAAAAACTGTATCTGTATAAATACATGTATTACAAGTCTCCATCACCTACAGTTTTTTTTTTTTTTTTTTTTGCGGTATGCGGGCCTCTCACTGTTGTGGCCTCTCCCGTTGCGGAGCACAGGCTCTGCACGCGCAGGCTCAGCGGCCATGGCTCACGGGCCCAGCCGCTCCGTGGCAGGTGGGATCTTCCTGGACCCGGGCACGAACCCACGTCCCCTGCATCGGCAGGCGGACTCTCAACCACTGCGCCACCAGGGAAGCCCTGTAATTTATTTTGAAAGCACATCCCTCTGGGTGGTCAAATCCAACCCACTCTTAGATGCCAATGGTGTTATTTATTCATTTATCATTCATTCATTCATTCTTACAATTAACAAGCATATGTTGAGAACCTACAGGCATTATGATGAGCTTTAGTGGTACAAAGACCAAAACAAAGAACAGTATTATTTTCTTCCAGGAGTTTACACTCCAGAAGGAATGGCAGGGAAACAAGCACACAATTAAAATACAGGGTGCCAATGCAATGATAGCTATTTACTGCATCCTATGATGTGCCAGATATTCTAAAGCCTATTTGAATCTCTCAACTTCTCTATAAGATAGTCATTAGTGTCCTCGTTTTACTAATAAGAAAACTGAGCTTCAAAGAAGTTAAGCATTTGCTCGAATCCTACAGCTGTGAAGTTGACAGACTGGCAGTCTGGACCCAGGACTTGCTAATTCCAACAGCCATCACGTTTTCCATCGCTCCTCACTCCTTAAAATAGGAGTTCGCGCTGGCTGTGATGGTACCTAACTTAGACTAAGGAAGTAAGGGAGAGCTCCCAAAGGAGGTGGTCCCAGAACTGGTCCTGAATGAGAAATAGGAGTTAATCAAAGAAGAAAGGTGATGGTGTCATAGGGCACAAGGAATGCAGAGATTATGATACAAGTAAAACTGCTACTTCAGTGTGTTAGTGTGCCTGGAACCACACTGGTACATGAAGAGGGTGGCAAAGGATGGGGCTGGAAAGTGGCAGCCAGTTCATGGAAGGTCTCATGCGCCATTTACCAAGTGATAGATACTGCACTAGGAACTCTACAAACAATGCCTCAATTAATTCCTATACCCCGCCTTTATTTTTGTCCACATTTAGAGGATGCTAAAACTGAGATTTAGAGTCATTAAATGATTGTCCAAGGTTACACAGATTGAAAATTATAGAACTGGGATTCAAACTCCTACTATTCTGTTTCCAATAGAACTGGGATTCAAACTCCCACTATTCTGTTTCCAAAGTCATGATACAATCCAACTTTTAGGAAAATTACTCTAACAAATAATGGATTAGCGGTAGAAAAGACTGGACTGTTGATATAACACAGGTAGGACACAACAGTGCCTTGAAATAAGGTGGAGATGAAGAAAAGAGTGCCACTTTTTAATAGAAACATAATACGATCCACATATGTAATTTTCAACTTTCTAATGGCTACATTAAAAATAAAAAAAGAAAGGTAAAATTAAGTTTAATAATATGTTTTATTTAACCCAGTATACTCAAATTATATTTTAACATATAATTATACAAAATTATTAATGATATAGTTTACATTCTTTTTTCATAAAAAGTCTTCAAATTTTGGGGTGTATTTACACTTACAGCACCTCTCAATTCAGACTAACCACAGTTCAGGTGATTAATAGCTGCATGTGACTAGTGGCTACCATACTGGACAGCTCAACTCTAGGGAATTACAGGGCTTGGAAACTGACTGCTTTTCTGGTTATGCTGACAACTGGAGATGACCAGCTGACAATGATTATATGTACTTGAACTTCAGGGAAAGGAGATTAGCACTGACAGGACAATTTAAGATATAGTTGAAATCATAGGAGTGCATATTATTGGGGGCCAGAGGGAGAGGGGAGGATATACTAAGTGAGGAAAGTAGAGGTCCAAGAATGGATCCCTGGGGAACAACTATATACTTAGTCTGGTTTCTGGAAAGCTCCAACCATCATCGTGACCCTTCAGTGTGTATCCATCTGAGGCTAGCCCTGCATACTTTTCCATGATTATTGGCAGTGGGTTCATTTCTGTTCATGTTCCTAACAATCCTAATATTTCTGTGCTGCCCATCAAGGTGACTTTTCTAACAGTGAGTCTATAACATGACCTTCCTAATATTTTTTCTACCATTAAAGTTAAGCATTGTACAACCACTTACATGAGTGCCATCGTCATAAAGGAAAAGAAAAATCACAAGTTCATGATGAACACAATGACTCTGATGGAGGCCAACTAGTACAAAGGGCAACTAGGAGTCATGGCTTCCCAGAAGGAAACAGTGATCCATTTCAGAAAAACAAGGTAAGTTTTAAAAACCTACAGATGTAAATAAGCATCCAAATTTCAAGAACAGGAATTCTTGGCTCATCCCAGAATCTAAAGCAATGCTTATGTGCTCTGAGTGTCTGAGTTCTTCCCTCCTGTCTTTCTCAGAAAGCCCCTGTGTCTAACAAGTTAACTTGGTTGGGTGGGGTTGGTACCTAACCCCAATGGGTGCTCCCTGTGAATAATACTAGTAGTCCAAAATTCTACTCTTCCCTTATGAGTTGTTCCTAAGAATAAGGGTTCAATTTGCTGGATAATGAGCAGTCCAATTTTCTTTAGGCTCGGAGCAAAAAAAAAAGTGCTATTTATTTCTAACATTTAAACTGTGGTCTCCCAACCGAATTTTCTCAAGAAAATGATGGGCTCTGTAAAGTTAGGTAACATATTCTTCAGAGATTGGTGGGAAGAAGAAGTTTTAAATAATCCCAGTTAAATAGACTTTTATTTTTCAATTTAAAAAGGAATGTGACCTCCCGGGCTAAGGATTAGAAATGAATTGCTTCTCTGCTTAAGAGTAAAAGTAATACCGAATATTTCTCTAATCTAAGAAAACTTGCCCCCTCTTTTTCTTTTTCTCAATATGAAAAATAGAACATAAGAATCTGACTAATGCCACAGCACATCATACGAATCGCCCAGCTCAAAATATAATCTGCCATGAACAGTATGATTAAAAGACAATTTAAGGGAAATGCTTGCTATCCCCGAAGACCAGGCAAAGCCTGAATATATTGAGCCCTCTCTGAACCTATTTATCACACGCTTAGGTACCACATGAATCTCACCTATTACTACAGTTCACAGATCATTGGTCGTTCGAGTTAGAGGGCATCTGAAGTATCACCGAGTCTCATCACCCCCTCATTTTACAAATGACAGAACAGGACTAGAGGCTAGATTCCCTGACTCCTTGTCTAATATTCTTCCTACTCCACTCTAATGCAGCCAAGAAGAGAATTCTACAAAACTCATGAGCATTTCAAAAACGTTTGTCATCATTTTTACTGTCAGAGTTTATCTGGAAGAGCTATAATGTCTTTTCCTAAAAGTTCTTTTTTTCATTTATAGGATAAGGGATTTTGCTTTGCTAATGAAAATGTACAAAAATAAGAGAAATGTCAATGGACTTCACAGAAAATGTTCAGAATGAATTCACTGGACTGAAGTACATAATCAAATTCAATATTCCTTTGGTTATGTACATCCTTACATAATTCATCCCTATTTTATATACACACTATTACAGTACCGTTTTTTCACTAACAAAAACATAAAGGAATCAGTAAGGATGAAGGCAGGTACTTGTTGACCAGCACGTCTAGGGTCCAACTGGAAACATAAAAGAAAAAGAAATGTTTTGAACCAAGATTTGTTTTTCACTCTAACAAGCTCCTTGGCAGTTTGAAACTTGTTATTTTGGTGTCAATTCTTTGTCTTTGTTTTTTATCAATTAGGTGGCTGTTTCTGTTTAGGAATTATATGCAATGTGCATTTGTGCTGTAGAGAGCACACTTCTGAAGGTATAATTCTGTTTTTAATCATGACTTTAAAATTAATAGGCTGGAAACCACGCCAAAGCCCCTGTTCAGGAGGCACAGAGGAAGCTGGAGTGAAATGTCCCTGGAGTGCCCTGCAGTCCCCATGTCCTGCAGTGACTCACACAGGACTTTCCGGACACAGGAAAGCGGAGGAGGATTAATGAGAAAATTGGGCTCCTTCGCACAACCATAGATTTATGAATGGTTGGTGGTGACATCATCCTGATAACAATAACTAAATAACTAAAATATTATCTTCTCAAGAGCAGTCTCATTACGCAGCTCATTCTTCTTTTTAGATCAGAGTGAAATCACTCAGCCTTTAGTCAGTCACTCTGCTGAAACAAGTTAATAACCTGGAAACTCAGTGACAATCAGTTATCATCAAATTCTCATTTGAGATACATGCCGTTTGTCCCCAAGACCGAGGACATCGTATTATCTATCCATAATTTATTGCCTCTGAAGGATTCAGTGCCTGGTATTCTATGAGTCGGAACTGTCTATTCACCAGCATTTCTGAACAGAGATATTAAAATAATTTTAATATTTGATCTGATTATAAAAAGTACATTAAAAATGAAAAGAGAAAAGAGAAATCTCTTATAATTTCCTGACCCAAAGATAACAAGTCTCTTCCTCCAGTTACAGCTCACAAGGCATGTGCTGACACCATCTGATGTGTGGGCTTGCATGACAAGGCCAGATCAGGGACTGGTGAATCCACCAAAGTAAATAGGACCCTGCCAGCCCTGTGGGAGCTGGGCAGTCAGCTGACTTCTGGAGATGACGGAGCTCCTTGTAATTTCCACTCAAACCTCAACAAGGAATCAACTATACTCCAATAAAAATTAAAAAAAAAAAACCTCAACAAGCAGAACACTCAACTTTTGACCATATTTTTTAGCAAAGAGACAATGTTTTATAGTAAAAAGGCATGACTATTGTGAAAGATCAAGCTTAAAAAAAAAACCCTTGTAAAATCCTCTTCTCTTTGTAAATGTGGAATATTTTTAGAAAAACAGCAAGGAAAGTTCACTCTATAAGACTGAGAATAATATCACTTTCAACGATGTCATGTCTTTTTTCTAAGGAGCTAACACTCTAAATGTGAAAATGACGAACTCCATTTATAGCTCATTCTTTCTCATTACTTCTCACTGAGGAAGGTAAGAGAACTCTTCTTATTTCACCAGGGAGTTTAAAATTTTGATCTATCCTTTGCTAACAGGTATAATGGCAAATATTATTTGGATTAAAAATAACCCTTCTATACCCTACTACTGCATGCAATATTCTGACCTCCTACTATGCTGAATTCCACTACATACTGCTTGAGGAAATATTTTCTCATTTGTTTCAAATGTACTTGACATTTAATTCCATTGAGTGAGTTCTTATTTCTGTCATATAAAACAGAGATTAAAGAAGGAAATAATAAGCCTCCAGATTCACACCTTATTTTATGAGTAGGACACCTCCTGGTTAACCTTTCTATTGTAGATGAAGTTTTCCCCAGAGCAATTACATCATGGTAAGAGGAAGGAGAGGGAGGAAGCAAGAGACAAAGGTTAGAGGAGAGTTTAATAATAAGAGAAAAAAGTTATTAACAAAAGAGAGGAGAGAGTGAGAGACAGTAGAAAAAGGTGAAGTCAAGAGGGAAAAGATGAGACAAAAAGTAGGAAAAGATGAACGTAAGATCCAAATATTGGACCATTAAACCCTAAAAATCAAATTATAATTCCACAACCCCAAATACAGTGATAGATTAGAAGTTCTGGCAAAGGTGTGTCATCCGATGAAATATTTAGTTTGCCAGACTTTTCTCACCTACTCAAGATCTCCCATAGCCACCTGGTCTTGAAAACGTGTAAGGTGTATGTTCCATGTTACATGGGTAAGCCTATTAGGTGATATGTCTTCCAAGTGATCATCATTACAAGAAAATCCCTTGGACATCCTTCAGCAGTGATGTGGAGCCTTTGATGCCCATGGTTCGTGCTCCCCTGCACTCAACACTGTCTTCCAAGTCTTACTGCCCATTGGCCTGGTGGACATTGAGCAAAGTGGATGCACTTTTATCCAGTTTTTTCCCAGTGACATTGTTCATCAGACTTATTAATACTTTGTTCTGATTACTTGGAAACTCCATTTACATTGTGGTTCTCATACTTGGCTACTAAATGGAGTCCCCTCTGCTGTAGTTCTCGATGGGGGCTCCAAGATACTAAGGAACTTTGAAGGAGTTTTACTCTTCACTTGACTTCTTCTCTTTTATGGGCTAATCTACTAATCACTGAATAAATAAAGCTCCAGCCAGAATAACTCACCCCCAAACTAAAATTTCAGTCTTTTTAGAGTCTTTGTTCAGATAATTATTTTTCTCAAAGCAAATAAACTTTAATAAGCCAAGTCACCAAACTTTTTGCTCCACTTCTGAATAATTTCTCCAATAAATTTGTATTTTCAAGAAAATATTACATGCAGCAGAGTCTGTGATCTCAACTTCTCTAGTCCTGTAGTATGATCTTTTACATATAAAAATGGAGATGTCCTAGTCTTTTCTTGATTCAAGCAACCCTATGCAATGCCAGTCACAGCTTTAGCTTCCTTAGCAGTAAATTGTGGGGCTTTCTGTATGATAAGCCAATTGACAGACGTCTTCATTTGCCATAGGATCTGAGACAACTTCATTTGTGTCTTTCTTCTTGATGTCTCATATCCCTGTCAGCATCACAACTTATTCATCTAAGATGCTTCTTCTGACGAGTGACTCTTGTTCTTCCCTGATCTCTGCTGAATAGGACATCTCTGCTATTATTATTGTGCTGGAGGGGAAACATCTGTTGTCTTCTAGTTGCTATTTGTCATCATGTTTTCTAACAGTCCCAACATTTCCCACTAGAACATCAGAGCCTAGTGATATTATAGCTCTGGATGCCTTCTGTGATCTTCAGAAAACAAGCATTAAAGGGATAATCTGTTAAGCAAAACAAAGATTCCTTCTAGATTTTGTAAGTGCTTAGAGAGTAAAGACACCTCTTAAGAAAACTTAAAATGTTTTTAAAAATTCATTCACTTTTTTTAGTTCCTTTAACTCTCTCTCTCCCTCTCTTTGAACTCTTCTTAACCCAAGTTATGAATCAGAAATGTCTCCTATTTCTTAAGTTTTCTCACTGTTTTTTTTATTACTGTTGAAATTTTTTAAAATTAGTTTATTTTATTTTTTTGGCTGTGTTGGGTCTTGGTTGCTGCGTGTGGGCTTTCTTGTGGGGCAAGAGGGGGCTACTCTTCATTGCGGTGGCTTCTCTTGTTGCAGAGTATGGGCTGTAAGCACGGGCTTCAGCAGTTGTGGTGCATGGGCTCAGTGGTTGTAGCTCTCGGGCTCTAGAGCAAGGCTTTGTAGTTGTGGCACATGGGCTTAGTTGCTCCGAGGCATGTGGGATCTTCCCGGACCAGGGTTCAAATCCGTGTCCCCTGCATTGGCAGGCGGATTCTTAACCACTGCACCACCAGGGAAGGCCCTGCAATCTTTTATTGAGGTAAATTTGTACACAGTGTAATATATGGATCTCAAGTTTTGACAAAGGTATACATCTATGTAACCCATGCTCCCTCAAGATTATATATAATGTATTAATCACCCCAGAAAGTTCCTCATGCCCCTTCCCAGTCAATTCCCCATCCCTGAAATAATCACTAACCTAATTTCTAGCACTTTAGATAATTTTGTCTATTATAGATTTCATATAAGTAAAATCATACAGTAAGAACTATTTTGGGTCTGCCCTTTTCCATTCAACATAATATTTTAAAAATCCAATCATGTTGTTTCAACTATCAATAATTCATTCCTTTTCATTGCTGAGTAGTAGGCTACTGAATGGATGTATCATTGTTTATCCATTCTCCTGTTTATGGGTACCTGGGATGTTCCCAGTTTTGGGCTAAGAGGTGTATTTCTTTTTAATAAAAAAATCAAGATTTCTCTCCATTCATATGGAATACTGGCAGTGTTTATATCATACTAAAATAGTTAATACATAAAAAGAAACTATGGGGACTTCCCTGACAGTCCAGTGGTTGGGATTTCGCCTTCCAATGCAAGGGGTGCAGGTTCAATCCCTGGTTGGGGAGCTAAGATCCCACATGCTTTGGGGCCAAAAAACCAAAACATGAAAAAAACAAAGGCAATATTATAACAAATTCAATAAAGATTTTTTAAAAACTATAAAAATGTAGCTGAGACACAAGTAGTAGATGCTTAAGTGAAATGTTGAGATAGAGCACATTTGTAGGTTCTTACTTTCCTTCTAAATTTAGTTATATGAGGTTTTTCTTCCTACCTTTTTTTCTTTTTGGTTGTGGGGCTGTCTCTATAGGAACAAGACCCTACTGATCCCCCTCCATCTTCAGGAGTGTAATCACACTGAGCACACTTGATAATGGAGAATTGTCAGTAGTGCTGATAAGTCGGTGTTGCTCCATCCACTCTCTCTCTCACCCCCTTGGGTTCAATGGTACATTTGAACAGAAGAAGTTACTATTGTGGTTCAGAGGTCTACCTGCATGCAGCCCAGCATCAGGGCAAAGTTAAAGTGGAGAAGCCTCACTCTCATCAAGCCTAAGGTGCCACTATATTCCCATGAAGGGGTTTTGCTGTTGTCTTCATTTGTAACTTTATTTCTCATCTTTCATTCATACAAAGCAATCAGAAGTGGCTTAGAGAATGGGAGATAAAAGGTCACTTCTCTGGCAGAGCCCCAAAGAGATCTGGGGTCAAAGAGCAGAAGGATCCTATACTCTACATCTCAGGGAGGCAAAAGGACCATAGCGGCATGAGAGCACATCAGAGCATCACAAAGACATCCACAGTCCAGGCCCAGGAGCAGCAGAAGTTTTCATGCCCTCAAGCAGGGCTCAAAACAGAGCAATTGCCATGAAGGAGTGGTTAGGACAGGTGTGAAGGCTACCTGTGTGGACCAGTCACCAAAAACTGGATGAGATAGGGAAGACTCAGTGAGCACCTGCAGGAACAGAGGACTGGGGGACCAGAGGTGCATCCCCACCCTACCCCTTGCTTTTGAACTAATAAGTTTTCTGAAACTTAGCTACAACACCAAAAAAATGGGAGAGGGCAAGCCAAAGTTGACTGAAATTAAAGTTTTCACCACTGGTAAAAGGGGGAGAGTGAAAAGAAATTAAGTTGGATTATAAAAAAAATAAAGTTTTATTTCTCTGATACCCAAGTTTGTAGACAGAATTCATAACTGTGACACCTGTGTAAGCCTAAACAATTTCTGGAAGGACTGGCAGAAACTGGTAACAATTCATGCCTCTAGAGGGAGGGAATATAGATCTAGTGTAGGAAGGTTTATTTTTATTATTTTTTAATACTATTGAAATTTTCACCAAGTATATTTAATTTTTAAATCAAATCTAATATTTAAACTAAGCAGAGAGACAGTACATTCAATATTGAGTTGGTGTAAAAAAGTTTCTTGGCTCTATTCCAACTGCCGTCATAAACTTGGAATAATAACTTGGTTGTTACGTTCATTCATAATAATAATAATATTGTTTTATGTTCCTTGTTTTTTGTGTACAGTCATTTGTACAGAAGATAAGAAATTTGCATATCAAAAGTTACATGAAATGAAGTGGAAAAAAAGTTGATTTCATTAGATGAAGTCAATGGAAGCAAATACGCTGTGCGTGATTAACTTTTAAACTGATCTCTCTCCCCATCACTGCACAGACGGGACTTTAGTTTCATAATTTCTCCCTTTGCTTGTCCTTAAAAATTACAAGTTAAATAATGCATATGATGCTTTTCAAATTCCATGGAAGAAATATGCTCATAAAAGCATGTTTTTCTCTTGTAGCAAATTATTGAGTGATTATTGAGTCTCGGGAATTTGTCCAAAAGCAGCACACCAGGCCTCATGCTTCTTTCTATCTGGTGGTGAGTGGTTGTGGCAAAGAGTTATAAGTTGTCAGCAAGGATTCTCCTTTTCAGTTGCCACAAAGCTGCCCAGTGGTTTCTAATTCCATGGGGTAAAAAAATCAAAGACAATATCATAAGGGACAAAATTCACATGTCAATATGTATACCAAGAGAGCAGAGATGTCAGCAGAGTGAAAACTGCCTCTGAGATTCCAAAACAACATAGGACTTTGTTACTTTATTGGAAAAATTTCACTGGAATATTTGATTGTATTTGTTTCTAACTTTAGGGAGCTTATGTCTATTTTAAGGGGGCTTAAGCATCTAATACCTTCATTTTCCCCTTCTCTCTGACTCTGCTATACTGTCATTAATATATATTCCATATATTATATAATACAGATATATTTAATTTGAAGTCTGTTTTTCATCCAAATACAATGAGGGAAGACTTGGGGACTCATTTACATAAATTGGCTGAAGAGTATTTTAATAATAATGATTTGGGGTCATATCTGGGCTTAGGGGAGGCATGTAGACCAATGTGCAGATATTCCACAGGAGGAAGAAAGAAAGGGAAAAAGGGAGGGAGAGAGGGAGGGAAGAAGACAGAAAGGCAGGGAAGGAGAGAGAGAGAGAAAGAGAGGCGGGGAGGGAACTGATTTGTACTGAGCAGCGTCAATACACCAGGCGAGGTGCCAGACCTTTTCAGGCTCATCAGACTTAAAAACAATGCTGTTTCATTAGGTCCCATTTGTTTATTTTTGTTTTTATTTCCATTTCTCTAGGAGGTGGGTCAAAAAGGATATTGCTGTGATTTATGTCATAGAGTGTTCTGCCTATGTTTTCCTCTAAGAGTTTGATAGTTTCTGGCCTTACATTTAGAAAATGAAGCAACTGACAAAGGATTAATCTCCAAAATTTATAAGCAGCTCATGCAGCTCAATAACAAAAAAAACAAACAAGCCAATCCAAAAATGGGCAGAAGACCTAAATAGACATTTCTCCAAGGAAGATATACAGCCTGTCAACAAACACATGAAAGAATGCTCAACATCATTAATCATTAGAGAAATGCAAATCAAAACTACAATGAGATATCATCTCACACCAGTCAGAATGGCCATCCTCAAAAACTCTAGAAACAATAAATGCTGGAAGAGGGTGTGGAGAAAAGGGAACACTCTTGCACTGCTGGTGGGAATGTGAATTGGTACAGCCACTATGGAGAACAGTATGGAGGTTCCTTAAAAAAGTACAAATAGAACTACCCAGCAATCCCACTACTGGGCATATACCCTGAGAAAACCATAATTTAAAAAGAGTCATGTACCAAAATGTTCATTGCAGCTCTATTTACAATAGCCCAGAGATGGAAACAACCGAAGTGTCCATCATCAGATGAATGGATAAAGAAGATGTGGCACATATATACAATGGAATATTACTCAGCCATAAAAAGAAACGAAATTGAGCTATTTGTAATGAGGTGGATAGACCTAGAGTCTGTCATACAGAGTGAAGTAAGTCAGAAAGAGAAAGACAAATACCGTATGCTAACACATATATATGGAATTTAAGAAAAAAATGTCATGAAGAATCTAGGGGTAAGACAGGAATAAAGACACAGACCTACTAGAGAATAGAATTGAGGATATGGGGAGGGGGAAGGGTAAGCTGTGACAAAGTGAGAGAGTGGCATGGACATGTATACACTACCAAACGTAAGGTAGATAGATAGTGGGAAGCAGCCGCATAGCACAGGGAGATCAGCTCTGTGCTCTGTGACCACCTAAAGGGGTGGGATAGAGAGGGTGGGAGGGAGGGAGACGCAAGAGGGAAGAGATATGGGAACATATGTATATGTATAACTGATTCACTTTGTTATAAAGCAGAAACTAACACACCATTGTAAAGCAATTATACTCCAATAAAGATGTAAAAACAAACAAACAAACAATGCTGTTACGACAGTATTTGGCTCACTTTTACTGACAAGGAAACGGAGTTCAGAGTGGTAAAGCAAGCTTTTTGCTTTTCTCAGATACCCAGCTGGCAAGTGGTTAGCTCAAGAGTCAAACCAGACCAGCCTGATCTCAAAACCCCTGCCACCTTTGTTCAACAAAGCCATCTCTCAAATGATGAGAGCTTCATGGTTTTTATTTGTTTGTTTTTTGTTTTGTTTTTTTAATCTTAAAGAGGCTAGATGAAGGAGATTGTGGGCAATAAGGGATAAAGTAAAATTACTCTGAAGCACATTTGATAGAAGACAGAGGTATGTGGCTTTTTAAAGTAAATAAAAGTTTTTTTAAACATTAGGAAAAACCATAGCTTAAGTAAAAGGGACATAAAATCCATAACTTCGGTCAAGAAAGCATCTATCAGATCAGTCATGAAAATGGGTGAAGCAAAATCAATCATGTTTTATTGATTTTAAAAACAGCAGAATTTGGACCACATAAAAGTCACATTTTGTATTTGTCAAGAAAACTCACTGAAGAAAATGAATTAGCTTGACAGAGATGAACTTGCCTTGAAAGAAACAAATCATCTGATAACATTTACACTAGTGGGATATAAAAAAGCCAAATGTGAGGAGAACTAGAGAATTTTTCTTGGGTAAAACTAGTGCTTAGAAAGTTCTTTTTTTTTTTGGCTTTTTCTTAAAAAAGATTTTCAATTTATTTTAGGAAATTTATATTTAGGATATGTTCAGAGGGAAGTGAAATTTTGTTGATAAATTATTTCTTTAAATGGCATATCAATTTTAAGACTTTATATCTCTGTCTAGTCTGATTTTTTTGTGTATTTACATTCTCTAGATCTATATTTCTTTCTAGAAAAGACATAAAAAGTTTCTCTGTCTATATTTAGGCACCAACACTCTCTAAATCTTTATGTCATCTTCAACTGTCAGGTCAAGGACCACTTTCTCCAAGAAACTCTCACCAGAGTCATCCCTCCTTTTTCAGAACTGCAGTATGCTATTTGTAATCCTCTATTACACTTAAGGATTTCTATCCTGGATTATAAACTTTTTAAAAATATGTTTTTAGTGTCTCCTCTACAGAATTATAAGCTATTTGAGAGAAGGAACCACATCCCTTTTTAATGTACTATATAAATAAAATAATTACTGCTTGATATTTGTTAAACAATGAAAATAAGGAAAAGCAAATGAATATCATACTCTGACATTTGAGGACGAAATGGTTTTATTCTCTTTCTAGTCTTGAGTATTGCTTGGATTTTGGTTGCAACTTGATTACATTAGAGTTTCTAATTTATCTTGAACTCTTAATCATGTACACAAAAACATTTAGCACCACAGAAAATCCACATTCATATATTCTCTCAAATTACGCAGACTATAGGTCTGGGTGGATAGACGCATTTCTTCAAAATCAGCAAAAATACAACAAACTGCCAACAAATTTGTGTATCCATTTATGTGTTCAACAAGTTTCTAATGAATGCATTTTGGTTCATTATTTCTTTACCCTCCAAAATCCCATGGAGTTGCCTCTAAACGGTCTTGGAAGGAAAGACTGGAGTATAAATGAGGTAACCCAATAACATAGAAGCTATTTGGAAGTATGACTCAAATCATCTGTCATTTTCAGATAAACCATTTCCCTTCTTTCGTTTGGCAAAATGCAATTATTAGACATAGTAAAGCATAATGTTTTCTATGTAAAGAACTTGTACAACTGAAAAACAATACTGATCACACCCATGGCTTTGAGGGGCACCTAGATTCAGTTCTTAAAGAAGTCAAGAAATAGACATTCTTCAGCTAGGTGCTTTGTGACCACCTAGAGGGGTGGGATAGGGAGGGTGGGAGGGAGACGCAAGAGGGAGGAGATATGGGGATATATGTATATGTATAGCTGATACACTTTGTTATAAAGCAGAAACTAACACACCATTGTAAAGCAATTACACTCCAATAAAGATGTTAAAAAAATAAAATAAAATAAAATCACCATGCTGAATTGGAAAAAAAAATATAAAAAAAGAAATAGACAATCTGCAGGTGACAGTAAGCCCAGTTCCCTAGTTGAGCAATTCTCACTGATACCTTAGAGCTAAAGAGCAATTTCGTTTTATGTAACTACCCCAAAGGAGCAGTCAGAATCATTTAAAAAAATTTTTTTGCATTATACAGACCAAAGTGAGGCATGTTCGTATAACTTACCATATGTTTGGATTCAATTCCTTTTGGTGATAGGAGTCAAAGTCATCTCGTAGGATAATACTGTCGCTATGAATTTCAGCTAAAAGAAGAACAAAAATTTAGAAAAGGATTATACTAAACAATAGATTTAGCTACACAAAAGAGTCAACATGCTGCATTTATGAGGAATAACCGTATTTTAAATTAAAACTGGATTTTAAATGAGCAGATGATTATATTTGCTTTGTCCCTAAACTACTAAGTGAAAGAGTAACTCTGTTGTTTAGAAGTCTGGAAACCAGAGCCCCCAAAAAGAACCCTACCAAGGTGTCACCAGGCTGCAGAGGTGGGAAGACCAAGGTCGGCACTAACCTACAAGGAGATGTCACTCAAGACTTGCCCCTCATAGCTCGACACACCCAGAACAAGGTCAGTGTCTAACTCATTTTAGAGCATTGAAGGGAACAGAACATTGTGACTATTTATCGTCAGCTAACATTGCTGGTATTTACTAACCCATTTCTTCTTCTCTTTCCTACTATCCCTCTTGCCCTGGCTTGCTTTCTCTCATTCCCTATATTCACTCATTTTTTATTTAATGTGTTTCAAATTGTTAACATTTTTCCCCCTTAGAGCTGCACAGGAGAAATTATCTACATGAATAAGTAAAACTCCCAAATAAAGTCATGTTAGAAGTCAGGAAGAATGCCAGGGAACCATCCATAGTCTTAAATATATTATCATTACACTTGAGATTGTATTAAATACTTATCTTTAAGCTACAGAAGAATTCGAGTCATGCCAAAAGCAAAGAATGTTTTCATAAACTGTAGAGTATGTGATATTTCCACTGAACAGAGGGTGGACAAGTAAAAACAATTTCATGACCAACTACAATGTAAGTAGGCTCATTTTTAAGGTTGTATGAGGAATGATAATTATTTCTACTCGAGTTGTAAAAAATGAATTTAGTGCTCAAAAACCTCCTCATCTGATTCCCATGGTTTGCTTGGGAAATTTGTTTCAGCTTATATAAATTCTCTGGGTCTGTATAAATTTGTTTGGACTAGTTTACACATGCTTTTTGGGAAAATTAAAATCATATGATCTGATTAATAAAACAACCAAAATTTTTTATTTTTTTCAAAAGTGACATTTTACCCTTTTTGGGGGGCTCACTTGAATATAATTCACTGAAATCACTGGGTAATTAAAATCACCTCCAAATATCAGGAAGCACACTTCTAAATTCTCTTTGCTACCTGCAGCCGTCCTCGCCCTCTGTATACCGGGTATGCCAGCAGGTAAGCACATAACGAAGACTGGGAAACCAGTGAATCAGCATGTATTGAGAGAAATGGCTGTTCACACTCGAAGCCTTAGGCCTGACAACAGGGAGGATATGGATTTACACTGGAGAGAACACTGTGATGTCTTCTGTGCGTGGGAGTGATTTAATGACTCCTCTGAGCAATTAGATGCGGTGCCTGAAATGCCTACAGGGTACCGCTCTCTCAAATACCGAACCTGGTCGAGGCTCAGCTGGGCCACTGCGGGTCACCAGCCTGCCTCGGCTGCTAGAAGGCATGCTTCTAAGTGCTTGCGTTCATCTGCCAAAGAAGAGGAGCCCCAAGCTGTAGCATTACATAAAAGTAGGGCTTCTCAAGGCAGATTTTCCAAAGAGAAAAATAAATTAATTGGGTTTATAGGTTGAAAGAGAAAGCCCAAGAGACAAATACTGACCCATCTGTAAGTCCCACAGTGAGAGACATCTGAAAAAGCTGGAGCCAGCTAGGATGACTTCTTTTCATTTTTATTAAATAGTGTGTGTAGGAAACTGCTTTTAAAATAAGTCTTCACTGTCACCTATGAGAAATTTAACTCTTAAAGATTATTTGCTTTCTAGAGGTATTTTTAAAAAGGCATGGGTAAGCCTCTATGGTTATTTGTTCATGTATTTATTTCTTTACAAACATTATTATATCATTGACTATATACTTTACAAATATGAATTCATTTAATCCTCATAACAACCATAGGAGGTAGGTACTATTATGACTTCCATTTTATAGATGGGGAAACTGAGGCACAGAGAGGTTAAATAACCTGCCCAATATCACGTTGCTAGCAAGTGGTGAAAGTGAGATAAATCCAGTTGGTTTGGCTTCAAATCTGTGCTATTAACCACTATACAACCCTGCCTCAAGAACTGTGGCCCACTAAGTACATGTGAATGAAAAGATCATGAGAAAAATGAGAGGTGGAAACTTTACATGGTGCCATTAAAAAAAGCATTTATTTAAACAACCTCATTTTAATTTTTGAAGAAATGGCCAAATTATTTCTCTTTTTACAACCCAATACTACTTTGAGCAGATATCTCAGACCTGAAAGGATCTCAACTCCTCCATACTCATAGCTCCTTGCCCATTGCCTCCATGCTCTACTGTTTATGATGGGTAGGGGCTGTGGGGAAATTTCAGCATTAGAACACTGTGTAAAAAGATCACACTCAACAGGATCCCAAGGATAAATGTACTAACAGGTTCAAAAGTCCCCCCATTAGCCCCAGCTGGGCAGCTGGATCACCTCATAAGGTGAGGTCCCGGGTTCAAGCATAATCTGGACCTGAGCCTGATTTCAGTGAATGATCAGCGAATCAGAGAGGGCAGAGAGTTTCCTCACCTCTGTATCACCTGCTCACATGGCAGAGGACTGAAACAAGTAGATCTAGTACTAAGGTCAGTGACATCGGGGTCTCAAACACTTACCTAGATGCGGGTGCATACTGGCCTCTGTTGGAGCTGGACCGAGAGAGAAAAAGGGAAAGATGATTGATTAGCAACAAGAGCAAAATCCATTAATAAACAACCACAAATACAGTTACAAAACTTAGTCATACTAAACAAATTAAATGGCTAGATAGAACCTTCTTAGAGGAGTAAGAAGAAAATGCCAACTAACACCCTAAAATAAGAGGGCCAACTCACTATTCATTATATTTAAAAGTCAAAGTGAAAAGTAGAACCCCTTACATACAGGGCAGTTATTTATTATGCAAGTTTAGTCAGGTATCCCTTGAAACACACAATATAAATGTGATGTGAGCACCCATTACATGCCATGGGCTGCTGTGGGTGTGAGGTATAGAGACAAAAAGCACCATCCTTGCCCTCAAAGAGCTTACCATCTGGTGGAGACAACTACAATATAGTGTAATAAGTGCTACAGGAGAGTGTTCAGAGGTCCTGGGGTGAAAAGGGGGAAAAGAGAGGGATACTAATTTGAGGCTGCCCAGGAGAAGAGGGTTGTTAGGAGAGGCTGCTGAGTTTTTGTGTTTTTTTTGCGGTACGCGGGCCTCTCACTGTTGTGGCCTCTCCTGTTGCGGAGCACAGGACCCGGACGCGCAGGCTCAGCAGCCATGGCTCACGGGCCCAGCCGCTCCACGGCATGTGGGATCCTCCCGGACCGGGGCACGAACCCGTGTCCCCTGCATCAGCAGATGGACTCTCAACCACTGCGCCACCAGGGAAGCCGTAGGAGAGGCTGCTGAGTTTTGAAAGACTAGCAGGAGGAAGATAGGTGGGGGTAAGGGAGGGGAGATGTGCTTCTTTCTGGAGTGAAAGTGAAATGGCATTGAGAGGTAAAAGAGAATGGCCTTTCACAAGAACCACAACAATTTCAGCATGACTAGAAGGAAGTTTAAGAGGAGGGGGTGGAAAAGTGAAGTTGGTAAGATTGGGAGGCCAAGATCATGGAATTGAATGTTAAGGAATTTGGATTTTACCATGGAAGCATGATGATCTCCTGAACTTTTATCAGCAAAGGAGTGCATGTTCAAATATGCATTTTACAAATGGGCACTCTGATAAGAGTTAGGAAATAAGGGACACTGGCCAATTAATACTTTGGTTATGTTTTTTTCTCAAAGGACTTCCAAATCTATGAAGAAATATTGCCAATTCACTATCTAAAAATTAGAACTCATGACAGATACTTTAAAATCTTTTACATTCATTAAAGAAGAACTTCAGCTGGATATTAAAAAAATTAGTTTCTATCATGATGGTCAGTGCTTCAGTTATGTTAGATGAAAAATCCAGAGTTAAGAGCATTTTAAAACTAGAGACTGATGTTTGTCTTACTGCTGCATACCAACATATTATATATATTGAAAATACTTGTGCTCAGTTGTATGAAGTAGATTCTGTGGAAAGTGTCATAGATACAGTTGTTAGAATACACATGCAAATGCTCTGAATCATTACTAGTTTACAGAAAACAAACAAACAAACAAAACCAGAAAAAGAATTTAATGATTTTGTGTTTTATGCTAAAGGTTATTGGTTATGAGGAGTTTTACAAAGATTCACTGAACTGTTAAATCTACGATTTTTTTGAAACAAAATGAATAATTGCCAATTATCCAATAACCAATGACAAAAACAAGGCACGTGATGCACATTCCCTCACTAATATCACACTACGTATGAGTGAACTGAACTTGAAGCCTCAAGGAAAGCAAGAGTTTACTTGCAAGGTAGTTGGAAAACTTAAGAGAATTCATGTTGAAATTGAAACCTCCAACACACAAATAAATAATGATTTTACATATTTTCCTAATATGATCAATATGCAGATTTTAATTGCAATTGACAATTTTCTAAATTGTCTGCAAAAAACTCCAAAAATATTTGAAGAATTTCTCATTGATAATGATAATTTTGCAGTTGTTTTTCAACTTATGTAATAACCCTGTGAATCCCATGTTAATAATACTAGGCTGACACAAGAGTAAATGAATTTACTTGGACAGACATAGTTTTCAAACTGACATGTTTTTGTACTAAAGTTAAATCAGCTCTTCTGAAAAAAGATGGACAAATAATTTTTTTATATTCGACTCAGTTATTGGAAGACCTTTAAGTAGATATGGAATACTTTGATACGTCAATCCAGTTTTCAAAGGTAAAACTTACAAAATCTTAATACAGGGCTCCCCTGGTGGTGCAGTGGTTAAGAATCCGCCTGCCAATGCAGGGTACATGGGTTCGAGCCCTGGTCTGGGAAGATCCCACATGCCGTGGAGCAACTAAGCCCGTGCACCACAACTACTGAGCCTGTGCTCTAGAGCCCGTGAGCCACAACTACAGAGCCCACTTGCCAAAATTACTGAAGCCCGCATGCCTAGAGGCCATGCTCTGCAACAAGAGAAGCCACCACAATAAGAAGCCCACACACCACAACCAAGAGAGCCCCTGCTCGCCGCAACTAGAGAAAGCCCTCGCGCAGCAGTTAAGACCCAACACAACCACAAATAAATAAATAAATTTATTTATTTATGTATTTATAAAAAGATCTTAATACAGACCAAGTATTCCAATACTTAAGATGTGCTGTAACAATACCATATATAAAATAGATCCTACTGTAGAGGATAAAACAAGGTCCTACTGTATAGCACAGAGAACTATAGTCAGTATCCTGTAATAACCTATAATGGAAAATAATCTGAAAAAGAGTGTGTATGTATATATATGTGTGTGTATATATATATGTGTGTGTATATATACGTGTGTGTGTGTGTGTGTATATATATATATATATATGTATATATATATATATATATATATGTATATATATATATATATATGTATATATACATATATATATATATATGTATATATATATGGAACTGAATCACTCTTGTACACCAGAAACTAATACAACATTGTAAATCAACTATACTTCCATTTAAAAATGTGCTTTAAGTGTAAAATACAGACCAGATTTCAGATAATTAATACAAAACTGTAAAATATCTCAATTTTATATTGATTATATTACATTGAAATACTTAGTATTTATGTATTCTGTGTGAATTAAACTGCATTATTAAATTTACCTTTTTTTTTGGTTTCGTTTTTTAAATGTGGCTTCTAGAATATTTAAAATTACACCTGTGGCTCACATTATACTTCTACTGGACAGTTCCAAGCAAGAGCTAGGAGGGAGATCTGTACTGTTCATCAATTAAGGAAGCATTATCACGCAGGAGGTGGTGAAGTCATGGAAGCAGACCAGCATGTCACTCAGAGAGAGCATAGGAAAAAAAAAAAAAGAGTGAAATGAAGAGGTAAATGTGCATTTCAGGGACTGGTAGAACAGGAGCTAGCAAAGGAGACCAAGAAGGAGCATTTCATTATGGATATAAAGAAAAGAGAGAGTTTTAAGAGAGAAGAGGGTTAAAGGAGAGGCCAAAATAATCCTAATAAAGCTGGTATCTACTGAGAACATCCTGTTACCAAGGCACAGTGTTAAGCAGGGTCTGTAGATGAACCCAGGGAATTTGGCCTCAGTGACAACTCTCTCAACTACTGTACAAACTACTTTTTCAAGAAGGTTCACTGCAAAGACAAGAAATGAGATTTTGTAGCACCTAACAAGGGACTTGGACTAAAGGGATGTTTTTTTGTTTGCTGTGTTTCTTAGGATATCATAGTATTTTACCATGTCCAATATTAACTACCTTACCAAAGGGGGTCTCTGTATTCATGGGATAAATTGTTAAGATGGGCAGGAAATAATACTGATATTTGTAAAATATGTAACTTGAAAAAAACTGGGAAATAAGTTAGTTAAATTAAGTATAAAATTTATGGCAGGGCTTCCCTGGTGGCACAGTGGTTGAGAGTCGGTCTGCCAATGCAGGGGACACGGGTTCGTGCCCCGGTCCGGGAAGATCCCACATACCGCGGAGTGGCTGGGCCCGTGAGCCATGGCCACTGAGCCTGCACGTCTGGAACCTGTGCTCCGCAACGGGAGAGGCCACAACAGTCAGAGGCCTGCGTACCGCAAAAAAAAAAAAAAAAAGGCAACCTTCTATGACTTCATTGGTATGAGTTAAAAAAAATTTATGGCAATTATCAGAAATATTTTCTAGCCAGTACAATGGGCAGATAAGTGTAACAAAATGTCTGCAAAGGCATCAATTAAATTACCTACTTGACTTTAAATGACTCTGGTGACTAAGGCCTGGATGCAATAAAGAGAATGTTATGTTTTAGTGTACTTTAATCTAGGGAGTCTACCCAAATTGATATCTCCCTTTCCGAAATTTTGGCACATGGCATCTTTCACTGAACCACCTCCAATCTAATCATCAGGGAGGGGCCATTTAGAAATGATCTCTGAATCAGAATCTCTGAGAATGGAAACTCAGAATTTGTATTTTTAAAAACCTCCTCAGCTGATTCTGATAAAAAGCCAGCTTCAAAAACCATTGTCTTAATCCCCATAAGGTTAACAGCTGATTTCTCAGCAGAAACTCTACAAGCCAGAAGGGAGTGGCAAGACATATTTAAAGTGACGAAAGGGAAAAACCTACAACCAAGATTATTCTACCCAGCAAGGATCTCATTCAGATTCAATGGAGAAATCAAAAGCTATACAGACAAGCAAAAACTATGAGAATTCAGCACCACCAAAACAGCTTTACAACAAATGCTAAAGGAACTTCTCTAAGCAGGACACAAAAGAGAAGAAAAAGACCCACAAAAACAAACCGAAATCAATTAAGAAAATGATAATAGGAACATACATATTGAAAATCACCTTGAATGCAAAGGGATTAAATACACCAACCGAAAGACACAGACTAGCTGAATGGATACAAAAACAAGACCCTTATATATGCTGTCTACAAGAGACCCATTTCAGACCTAGGGACACATACAGACTGAAGGTGAGGGGATGGAAAAAGATATTCCATGCAAATGGAAATAATAAGAAAGCTGGAGTGGCAATACTAATATCAGATAAAATAGACTTTAAAATAAAGACTGTTACAAGAGATAAGGAAGGACACTACATAATGATCAAGGGACTGATCCAAGAAGAAAACATAACAATTGTAAATATTTATGCACCCAACATAGAAGCACCTCAATACATAAAGCAAATGCTAACAGCCATAAAAGGAGAAATCGACAGTAACACAATAATAGTGGGGGACATTAACACCCCACTTACACCAATATTCAGATCATCCAGACAGAAAATAAATAAGGAAACACAAGCTTTAAATGACACAACAGACCAGATAGACTTAATTGATATTTTTAGGCCATTCCACCTGAAAGTGAAGAATACACTTTCTCCTCAAGTGCACATGGAACATTCTCCAGAATAGATCACATTTTGGGTCACAAATCAAACCTTGGAAAATTTAAGAAAACTGAAATCGTATCAAGCATCTTTTCTGACCACAACGCTATGAGATTAGATACCAATTACAGGGAAAAAACAGTAAAAATCACAAATACATGGAGGCTAAACAGTGTGCTGCAAAATAACCAAGAGATCACTGAAGAAATCAAAGAGGAAATCAAAAAATACCTAGAAACAAATGACAATGATAAAATGATGATCCGAAACCTATGGGATGCAGCAAAAGCAGTTCTAAGAGGAAACTTCATAGCAATTCAAGCTCACCTCAAGAAACAAGAAAAACCTCAAATAAACAATCTAAGGTTACACCTAAAGCAACTAGAAAAATAAGAACAAAGAAAACCCAAAATTAGTAGAAGGGAAGAAATCATAAAGATCAGAGCAGAAATAAATGAAATAGAAACAAAGAAAACAATAGCAAAGATCAATAAAACTAAAAGCTGGTTCTTTGATAAACCTTTAGCCAGACTCATCAAGAAAAAAAGGGAGAGGACACAAATCAATAGAATTAGACATGAAAAAGGAGAGATTACAACTGACACCGCAGAAATACAAAAAGATCGTAAGAGACTACTACAAGCAATTCTATGCCAATAAAATGGATAACCTCAAAGAAATGGAAAAATTCTTGGAAAAGCACAACCTTCCAAGATTGAATCAGGAAGAATTAGAAAATCAAACAGATCAATCACAGGTAATGAAATTGAAACTATAATTAAAAATCTTCCAACAAACAGCAGTCCAGAACCAGATGGCTTCACAGGGGAATTCTGTCAAACATTTAGAGAAGAGTTAACATCTATCCTTCTCAAACTCTTCCAAAATACTGAGGAGGGAGAAACACTCTCAAACTCGTTCTACAAGGCCACGATCAGATACCAAAAGCAGACAAAGACATCACACACACACACACAAAATTATAGACCAATATCACTGATGAATATAGACACAAAAATCTTCAACAAAATACTAGCAAACAGAATCCAACAACACATTAAAAGGATCATACACCATGATCAAGTGGGATTTATCCCAGGGATGCAAGGATTCTTCAATATATGCAAAACAATCAATATGATATACCATATTAACAAATTAAAGAATAAAAACCATATGATCATCTCAATAGATGCAGGAAAAAGGAAACACAAGCTTTAAATGACACAATAGACAGATAGACTTAATTGATATTTTTAGGCCATTCCACCTGAAAGTGAAGAATACACTTTCTTCTCAAGTGCACATGGAACATTCTCCAGAATAGACCACATAGAACTTTGAACAAAGTTCAACACCCATTTATGATAAAAAGTCTCCAGAAAGTGGGCATAGAGGGAGCCTACCTCAACATAATAAAAGCCATATACGACAAACCCACGGCAAACATCATTCTCAATGGTGAAAAACTGAAAGCATTTCCTTTAAGATCAGGAACAAGACAAGGATATCCACTCTCTCCACTATTACTTAACATAGTATTGGAAGTGCTAGCCACAGCAATCAGAGAAGAAAAAGAAATAAAAGGAATACAGATTGGAAAAGAAGAAGTAAAACTCTCACTGTTTGCCAATGACATCATACTTTACATAGAAAATCCTAAAGATGCCACCAGGAAAGTACTAGAGCTAACCAATGAATTTGGTAAGGCTGCAGGATACAAAATTAATGCACAGAAATCTCTTGCATTCTTATACTCTTAACAACGAAAGATCAGAAAGAAAAATTAAGGCAACAATCCCATTTACCACTGCAACAAAAAGAATCAAATACCTAGGAATAACCCTACATAAGGAGGCAAAAGACCTGAACTCAGAAAACTGTAAAACACTGATGAAAGAAATCAAAGATAATATAAACAGATGGAGAGATATACCATGCTCCTGGATTGGAAGAATCAATATTGTGAAAATGACTATACTACCCAAAGCAATCTACAGGTTCAATGTAATCCCTATCAAATTACCAATGGCATTTTTCACAGAACTAGAACAAGAAATATTACAATTTGTATGGAAACACAAGAGACCCCAAATAGCCAAAGCAATCTTGAGAAAGAAAAATGGAGCTAGAGGAATCGGGCTCCCTGACTTCAGACTATAGTACAAAGCTACAGTAATCAAGACAGTATGGTACTGGCACAAAAACAGAAATATAGATCAATGGAACAGGATAGAAAGCCCAGAGATAAACCCATGCACATATGGTCACCTTATCTTTGATAAAGGAGGCAAGAATATACAATGGAGAAAAGACAGCCTCTCCAATAAGTGGTGCTGGAAAAAATGGACAGCTACATGTAAAAGAATGAAATTAGAACACACCCTAATACCATACACAAAAATAAACTAAAAATGGATTAAATACCTAAATGTAAGGCCTGGCACTATAAAACTCTTAGTGGAAAACATAGGCAGAACACTCTCTTGACATAAATCACAACAAAGGATTTGACCCACCTCCTAGAGTAAGGGAAATAAAAACAAAAATAAACAAATGGGACCTAATGAAACTTAGTTTTATGCAGCAAGGGAACCCATAAACCAGATGAAAAGACAACCCTCAGAATGGGAGAGAATATTTGCAAATGAAACAACTGACAAAGGATTAATCTCCAAAATATACAAGCAAAACATGCAGCTCAATATCACAACAACAGACAATCTAGTCCAAATATGGGCAGAAGACCTAAATAGACATTTCAGCAAAGAAGACATACAGATGGCCAAGAGGCACATAAAAGATTCTCCACATCACTACTTTAAGAGAAACGCAAAACAAAACTACAATGAGGTGTCACCTCACACCGGTCAGAATGGCCATCATCAAAAAATCTACAAACAATATATGCTGGAGAGGGTGTGGAGAAAAGGGAACCCTCCTGTAGTGTTGGTGGGAATGTAAATTGATACAGTCACTATGGAGAACAGTATGGAGGTTTCTTAAAAAACTCAAAATAGAACTACCACATGACCCAGCAATCCCACTACTGGGCATATGCCCTGAAAAAACCATAATTCAAAAGGAGACATGTTCCACAATGTTCATTGCAGCACTATTGACAATAGCCAGGACATGGAAGTAACCTAAATGTCCATCAACAGATGACTGGATAAAGAAGATGTGGCACATATATATAATGGAATATTACTCAGCCATAAAAAGGAACAAAATTGAGTTATTTGTAGTGAGGTGGATGGACCTAGAGTTTGTCATACAGAGTGAAGTAAGTCAGAAAGAGAAAAACAAATACCGTATGCTAACACAACTATATGGAATTTAAAAAAGCAGTACGGATGAACCTAATGGCAGGGCAGGAATAAAGATGTAGACGTAGAGAACAGACTTGAGGGCACAGGGATGGGGGAAGGGGAAGCTGGGATGCAGTGAGAGCATAGCACTGATGTATATACACGACCAAATGTAAAGTGGATGGCTAGTGGGAAGTTGCTGCATAGTTTCTAAGAATGAGAAACAACAATAACGTTCCTAAAGAAGTAGGCTTTGGCTTTGGGGAAAATAGGATACAACACACCTGTAACAGAAGTAAAGGTTTCTTCCAGATGTCTCTGCATTGTGATAAGAAGACCAGGTCAGAGGATGACCACAGATAGACACAGGGGAGGATGCACTGGCAGTGAGGGCCCTGGTAGTTGTCAGAGGGGATTGAACTAGAGAGAGGGGAAGATAGCTTGGAGTGGTTCTGTACCCAGAGAGGTGACTGAGGGGAAGTTTCATAATATGGTCCTGATTTAGCTTCACTGGTGAGACCCATAAGACTATATATAAAGGCTCGACAGAACTTTACACTGTGAGGGCACTCACTTTTTATTCTAACACCGAGCTGTTAACAAATCTGGGTATTTCTAGATTCACAAAAACAATCAGTTGTACATCCTACATTATAGAAAAAATTCACTTCTGAGAAAAATACCAGGATTTCATTTTGGTTTACACAAACCATTGATTACTTATGAAATCATTTACCTTCCCATAAATGTTGGGGCAATTCAGATTAATATGAAGTTTCTACCAATAACTTGTAAACTCTCATAAACAATGCACTGGTTAGAGGTGAAACTTTCAGTGGTGTTTTAGAATTAAAGTACAATGATCATGGGATACCATATCTTGCAGTTGGATTTCACTGATCACTCCAAGGAGCTCCATGAGTATTGGCAATGGATAAACAAATCCAACTCATAATTTTGAATATCTATTTATTTTTACTAATCCTAGGCAAGATGACAACATCTATGTTAACAGATGACATAACATAAAGAGTAAATAGATTCATGTTTTAAAGAACTCTAGATCTCATTCAAAATATTAGCTCATCTTTGTAATCTTTACCCACAAAGTTAATGTCATTGAAATCCACAAAAATGTAAAAACTATGTCCTTTGTAAAGCTTGACAACTTCAAGTAACCGGACTAAACTGGAAATTGAAATTAAGTTGTATCCTGATAATTTAAGGAGTATGCCAATGTCATCAAAATGAATCAACTTAGTCAAAACCACAGATATAATATGAAATGCTAAACAGGCAAATTAAAATGAAGATTCTACTTTGCTTAAAAAAATAAAGTAAAAGCAAGCCAACAGAATGTAAGAATCATGATGGCAATCTCACTAAAGCCTCCATGTTTTTTAAAAGCATGTTTCCAGCAAAGCATTAGCAATGAAAGCATGGCATACTCTGACTTGGTTTTAGTTGAAAAAGCCAAACACCTTTAAAACTTTAAAATTATCAACACAAATTGGTAGCAATTTTCCCAGGAAAGCATTAAAACATGAGGATCTATGTGATTTCATTAGTCAAATATCTCCTGAAAGCAGGTAAACAAGAAAAAAAATGGGGAAACTTTTAATGTTTTAAGCAAATACAGTCCTTTCATACTAGATAGGTAATAAATGTTCTTAAGAGTCAAAATCACTCATAACTGTGCACTAACAATTTATTTTTCCAGATTCCTTTCAGTGTTTGTGATGGTGCCACTTAAAAGTTATTTGGGCGCAGTGGTTAAGAATCCACCTGCCAATGCAGGGGACACGGGTTCAATCCCTGGTCTGGGAAGATCACACATGCCGAGGAGCAACTAAGCCCATGTGCCACAAGTACTGAGCCTGCGCGCCACAACTACTGAAGCCCGCGCACCCTAGAGCCTGTGAGCCACAATTACTGAGCCCACGTGCTGCAACTATTGAAGCCCGTGTGCCTAGAGCCCGTGCTCCGCAACAAAGAGTAGCCCCCACTCGCTGCAACTAGAGAAAGCCCACACACAGCGATGAAGACCCAACGCAGCCAAAAAAAATTTTAATTAATTAATTAATTAATTAATTAATTATTAAAAAGTTATTTGTCCTCCAAATTCTGTAGTAGGACCTATCCAGGTTATTTGTTTTGGTAAAATACAAAGGTTTACATCAATAATGAATATGCTAGGTCTTTGCTTAGTCAAACATTTTCCTAGATGCTAGGGTATTATTAAGTGACCTGACTATTAGGTATATAATTTCACTAACGTTTCATGGGCTATGTAAAGAAGACAAGAATGGATCTTTTTAATTGATAAGCTAATACAGTTGAAAATAAAAGAAACCTAAATCATTATTTTCAGAAGATACTTTAAAATTTCTTTGAAAAAATATATTCCTTGGAGAGCTTCCCTTTTACTCAGCTGTGCTATTCTTGAAATGGTTTATTAATCTCCATGTGTTATAAGAAAAAGACTGGAATTGCCTTGAATGAATACAAGAACTCATACTAATGCAAATTTGATAACTATAATTATGCCAGGAATAGTGAATGTGAATGATTATTATGTGAAACAACTGTAAAGAGACCCCACTTACAAACAAGACAGTCAATTCACGTCATAGAGATTGAGGAGGTCTAACCTGAAAAAAAGTAAATTCGGTAGCAAAGTTTTCAAAGAAAAATATGCTTCCTGGTCTCTTTAAACAAGACTATTATTTATCTGTTTAAAATACAAGTACAAAAAGCATGTACTGACACTTCGTTGAGTAAATGAAAAAAAGCACTCAGCCCACATATGTTAACACACCTTTGTGCTGGTGCTGGTTCTAGAGTTGGCAAGAGCTGAAGTTACTAAGGAATATGTTTACTTTTTTGGAGGGTGAGATATATTTTTAAAAGCTCATTATTTTCCACTCACTGTAAATTAATCTGACCTTCACTACAATATGAAAATAACCAGCAATCAATCCCTTTCCAAATTTTTAAACACAACTAATGTTAAATATCTATTGTTTGGCACTAGATAGTTACTCTGTCAATACTGCCTTTCATTTACTAAATATATTTTCTCTATTATCTCCAATTATTTGGAGAATCTCACAGATGATAATTAATAATTTGTCCTTATGACACTAGCAACAGAGCACTTGCTGAACTTTGCAGATGGTCAAGTTCAATGGAAGATCAGAAAATTTCTGTAAACTTCAACAGGAAGCAATTGATTTCATTTGGATCTTAGAGCTCACAGCCATCCTTTTCTTAATTACATTCTAACAGGTTAAATCTTTGGGTGTTTTTAGAAAATATCACAAACATGGATCATTATATGGTTTCTCAATATTAAATTGAAGCAGAAATTCTTCCTATCATCAATTCAATTTGTCCAAGAGACAAATTACATGCTGAAAGTAAAGAAAAGCTTCATTTCTTAAAAAGCATCTCTGTGTTTATGCTCTTTCAAAGGTTGAGGTCACCAGCATCTCATGAGGTCACAGCAACCTAAAATAAGCAAAAGAATGGGGTTGCGTTTAACTCCTCCAAAGGCTGTTCTTTTGACAAAAGTGTTTTTCTTTGAAATGCCTTATTTTGGAGGAAACTTCTGAGTAATCTTGTGACTCCAAAATATATTTTGGCCAATTTGTTCAATAAATTATTCACTGCAAAGGATGGAGATTTCAATATGCTGGGCAGAAAAAGAAAGGAATGTCTGGAAACAAACTGAGGGAGTGGTTAATGAGCTTTGTGTTAATATTACTGACTATTTTTTTAAAAAGCCTTTGAGTCAGGCAAGCACTATATGGCTGATGATAGGCATTTCTTACAAATATAGGTATTATGTTATGGGAACTATAGCTCCTGAATCATTTTAGAATTCAAAGGCCCTAGGTAGTTTTGCCTCAGGTATCTCTTCATCTAATTTGAAATTCAAATGTATGAAACTTCCAAAGCTAAATATGACAAGTTAGACACAGTCTGTGAAGTTACCATTTAATGAGCTATGAACCTAGACTTTCATCTCCCCAGGAATAATTTCTTTATTACTCTTTGTATTTTATTGCAATAAAGTACCATTTGACCTTCAAGTATGATAATTAAGCTTCCAAAAATGTTATAAATTTAGAGTGAGAATACTTCTCCCTGAGTTCAGGAATATACTTATGATCAGTATAAAAGATTACTTAATATTTAAAGACAGCTAAATTATACACAGAACCAGCAATATTAGAAAGCATTTTTCTCTTCCCTTCCTCTCCTATATCCCATCTCAATTTGAATTGTGTCTCATAACAACTTATCATCACTCATATTCTAAAATATATGGAATAGGTGCAAAACTAAAATATAGTTTTATAACCTACAACTGGGGGAACAGAGAACTCTTTCAGGTAAGACTTAGTCTACTAGGAGCTGTCAATAGTGAGATCTTAAACACTAAAACTTGTGACTCATTGTCTTGCCATGCTCGTGCCTTCACCTTTTCTAGGGGAGATATTCATATATTTTTTCAAAACTTTGCCTATGTTATGAATAAAATCTTAAGTGAAAAATCAGAAGGTAAAACAATATATCATCTGAATTGTTTGTGAAGAGATGGAGATGATATATTCAAGATGAACTTGAAGAGATGAAGTTCATAGATGGGGCAGAGAAGAGGAAGTGCAGCTATAAATTGATCTGTAGCCTGAGCATATATGGCCTTTAAATAGCTTTCAGAGGTGGGAAGAAAAATCATTAGGATCATCATCATCACCAAATAATAATAATAACGACAACAGCAATATTCATACTACTACTAAGAAGAACAGGAACAAGAAGAAACCTTGTTGCTAATGTTAGCAGAAATTTGTTAGCGGTCTACCAATATCTATTCTCCCCTTCTTTTTTTCTCACTGGACTGTGGCCCCCAGTTAGAGGTATATTTCTCGGTATCCCCTGCAGCTCCTGAGACAAAGGAATCAAGTTCTGCCCATAGGGAGGTGAGCAGAAGTGACCTGGGTCACTTTCAGAGCTGGGTCATGCCCTTTAAAGGAAACAGGCATGATTCCTGGCCCTCTACCCTTCCTGCTACTAGGACACGGCCCCTAGATATGGAAGCTATGTGTTGTACACAGTAGAGCCACTCCACCAGCCCTGGACCATCTACCCCCAGACTGGTTTATGACTGAGAAATAAACACATTTCTAGCCATTTAAGCGACCTGCAGTTTGAGGCACATGCCAAAGAAGCTTAGTCTATATTCTAAGTAAAAGAGTTATTTCTTGTGGGCTGGGGAATGGGTCCCTATTGGGGAAGGGTATCCTCTCTTATCTCAGTCATAATCCTAAAGGCCAGAGTGTAATTTAGAGCTGATAAAACTGTGAGTTCCTGTGAGTAGAGACTTCAATTTCTGTATCTCTGCACCCCCATGCCTAGCACAATGTCTGGCACACAGCTGCTCCAAAAATGTTAGTTGATTGGTTAGTGATAACATCAGTAAGATATTATTGTTAAAACCATTGCTGCTAGAAAATTCTAATGTTCTAATGTTCTCCTCTGTTCCCTCCCCTCTTTGTTACTTGTACATATGTTATCGTCTTCATTTTACCTTTTCACTTTCCTTTATGTACTTAAGGATAAACTGTACAATTCGCCTTTTTCTAAAATAGATGTAAGGCAGCTAACAAAGAAAGGCAATCGAGCAAGACAATAACGTGGGAAAAGAGGATAACAAATCAGGGTTGGAAAAATATATCCAGTGGAGATAAATATGCAAGATGCATGCTCTGACATTTTAAGTTTGGCTCTGAAGCTCTAAAGTTACAGAAACTGAAGAGTTGAAAACATGAAAAGCACACATATTGCTCAGGAGAAGCGTGGCTATTTCAGATGCTGAGACTTAAGAGAAGCTTCTCCTGCGGTTTCTTACAAAGGGGACACTGAGCAGTGCAATGAACATCATTTAAAATAACATCCATCTAACTGTGAATTTTATAGGGCTATTCCTAATAAAGTCCATCAAAGCAAAGGGAGTGCATAATGTTTAAGTATGATTGTAAAAACAGTTACGAGGATATAGGAGGTGAAGGTTGTCTGGCAATTAAAGAAACAATATTGGGTTGGCCAAAAAGTACCTTCAGTTTTTAAGTAAAAATAAAAGACACATTTTTCATTTTCCCCAAGAACTTTATTGAACAACGTATTCACCATTTTGTTCCACTACCTTCTGTCATTTTTCAGGCAACTTCATAATTCCATCATCCCAAAACTTTTTATCTTTTTGAGCAAAGACCAGGTGCCTTTTACAGTCTTCCAGGGAATTGAAATTTTTTTCCATTAAGAGAATTTTGTAAAGACCGAAATAAATGGAAATCAGAAGGTGCAATGTCTAGTGACTACAGGGGATGAGTCAGAACTTCCCAGCCAAGCTGTAACAGTTTTTGCCTTGTCATCAAAGAAACATGCAGTCTCGTGTTATCCTGATGGAAGATTATGCATTTTCTGTTGACTAATTCTGGATGCTTTTTGTCGAATGTTGTTTTCATTTGGTCTAATTGGGAGCAGTACTTGTTGGAAATTAATCGTCTGGTTTTCCAGAAGGAGCTCATAATAGAGGACTCCCTTCCAATCCCACCATACACACAACATCACCTTCTTTGGATGATGACCAGCCTTTGGTGTGGCTGGTGGCGGTTCATTTCACTTGCCCCATGATCTCTCCCGTTCCACATTATTGTACAGTATCCACTTTTCATCGCCCATCACGATTTGTTTTAAAAATGGAACATATTCGTTACGTGTAAGTAGAGAATCGCAGGTAGAAATATGGTCAAGAAGGTGTTTTTCGCTTAACTTACGTGGAACCCAAACATCGAAGTGATGAACATAACCAAGCTGGTGCAAATGATTTTCAGTGCTTGATTTGGATATTTTGAGTATGTCAGCTATCTCCCACGTGGTATAAGGTTGATTGTTCTCAATTAATGTCTCAATTTGATCGCTATCAACTTCAACTGGTCTACCCAACCATGGAGCATTGTCCAGCAAGAAAATTACAGCACGAAACTTCGCAAACCACTTTTGACACGGTCAATCAGTCACAGCACCTTCTCCATACACTGCACAAATCTTTTTTTGTGTTTCAGTTGCATTTTTACCTTTCTTGAAATAATAAAGCATCATATGCTGAAAATGTTGTTTTCTTCCATCTTCAATATTAAAATGGCTACACAAAAATTCATCAATTTTGATGTCTTTTTTAAAATGCATGCTGGTATGACAGCTGCCACATACAGTCTAACAGAATTGTTTCGGATAAAGTTAAAGACAACTAAGTGCTACCAGAGCCATCTTACAGAAAAAAAAGAACGAACCTTTTGGCCAACCCAATAGTAATTAGACAATTTGTGATAGGTATACCTGCTCTATATGGTTCATCCATTCCTTCAACTAATAGTTGAGTACCTACTAAGTGCCAGACACTGCCAGATTCTGGGAATGTAAAAATGATCCAATATCTGCTTGATCAAGGGTTTCAAAGGGCAGGAGGAAATACATGTAGAAGTTAACACATGACAATGCAATAAGATAAACTGACTTCAATTTGTAATATAAGGTGGATTAGGGTTAAAAATACAAATGATGGAGGAGGAGATATTTGAACTGGATCTTTAAGGATGAGTGCAACTTCATCAGTAATATGGAGAAGCAGGTAATGTGGAGTGTATTCCAGGGAAAGAAACTGGCATATATATAAGCTACAGAGATAGGGGACAGGACAGCATGTTTGATGAAGTCAGTGCTTTTTACGGCTGAAGTAGAGAGCTTGGTATGAGGTGAGGGTGGGGAGTATGGAGAGAGCCTACATGCAATGAGGTTGGAGAGAGAGGCAGCGTCAGATCATGGAGGGCCTTGAAAGCAGGCTAACCTGGGCAAATGGAGGCAGTTATAGGGTTTGAGGCTGGGAGGAAAAAGAATGAGGTTTGTGTTGAAGAACATTTTGATAGATGTGTGGAAGGCTTGAACCAAACATATGGCTGTAGATGCAGAAATAAAAGAATTTGTTTAGGAGATATTGAGAAGATAAAATAAATTGGTCTTAGAGACACTGAGTAGACATGGAAGAAAGAAAGGAATGAGGAAAGAAATATTACCTAGATCTCTGTTTACTGACTGGGTCGAATATGTCAGTGACTATAACTGCAATGAAGGGGACCAGTCTGGGGGAAATGTCAAGTTCACTTTAGAATATATTGAGTTCAAGGTACCTAAAGAATCCAAATGTCAGTGCCCAGTAATAATAATGATAGCTAACACTTATAGAGTATTTGTGTGCTAGCCACAGTGCTATGCACATCATTATTGCACTTAATTCTCACAAGTTCACTAGGTTTCTTCTGGGCATAGAATATTGTGCCAGGCTCTTGGGAATGGTATGGGATGACCAGAAAAGTAGGTACAATTATTTTCCCTATTTTACAGTTAGGTAATTGAGACTTTGAAAGATTACATAGCTAGAAAGTATCAAATTAGAAACTGGAGACTTCCCTGGTGGCACAGTGGTTAAGAATCCACCTGCCAAGGCAGGGGACATGGGCTCGAGCCCTGGTCCGGGAAGATCCCACATGCCGCAGAGCAACTGGGCCTGTGCACCACAACTGCTGAGCCTGTGCTCTAGAGCCTGCGAGCCACAACTAGTGAAGCCTGTATGCCTGGAGCCCATGATCTGCAACAAAGAGAAGACACCGCAATGAGAAGCCCGCGCACCTCAACTAAAGAAAGCCCACGTGCAGCAACTAAGGCCCAATGCAGCCAAAAATAAATAAATTAATTTAAAAAATAAAAGAAATTGGAACCCAGGGGCATATAGCTCCAAACTCTATTCTCTCAACCACTTTGCATTACTGACTCAGTAAGCATGAAGCAAATGGACAGAGTTCAGGAGATGAAAATCAAAGGTGTGAGTGAGATCTCCAGGGACAATATAAAAAGTCTAAAAGAAGCTGCAGGACAGAATCACTGCCAATCCCAGATTGTATCCAGAGGAAGCTCAGGAACTCATTAAGGAAACTGAGAAGGAGTAGTGAAGTCAGGTAGGTGAGGACCAGAGTCCTTTGGATTGGTTGGCACCTACTGGGTTACTGATGACCTGAGGATGACTGGTTCCATAGATTACGGGCAGTAGAGGTCAGATGGTGGGGTTAGGAGTGAAGCCTGACAACACACAGGACTCTTTCAAGAAGCTGGAGTGTGAGGGAGAAGGATGGCCAGAGGAGTACTCACAGTCAAAGACAGCGTTCCTGCTCAGAGTTGCAGTGGCTTTGGCATGTTTAAACCCTGAGGAGGAGGGGATGGTGAAGAGGAAGAAGCTGACGATATGGGAAAGAGAGGGCGAAACTGTTGACCAAGGCCTCAGAGGAGATGGGGGGAATGCCATTCCACTGAGTTTATGTTTTTCCTGTAAATGTATTTTGGACTTTCTCTTCTAGGTTTGGACCAATATATAAACTATTTATGAACAGGATGTGAAACTGCCTTATATTGCCACACATTCCCATGCATCTGGTATAATGTTCCACATATACCCATAGGGGACACAGCATAATATGTGTTAATTAATATTAATGAATTCTAGCTCTTACAAACATGAGTATGAAAATCTGTACTAATTATTACATTAAACAATTGAATCTTCAAATGTAAAACTACGGTTGGATTAATTGGCTGCATGAAATAATATTTCACAAGAGCCAAAGTAAAGCTGTAATTTACGTGTGTTTACAACAGCTTTGCTCTCCCCCAAGTAATTATACAGATGCAAACCTAGGCTTTGTCCTCCAAAATGGGGGGGAATCCAGCAGATTACACACCACCTTGAGTAGAAAGTGTACTTCTATGGGTATCCAAAAGAAGTCAATGTCAAATTCTTCTCAGGCATAAATCTTGGTGTTTTGACTCTGGACTAGATAAAGCTGTCAAGGGGGAATGTATATAGCCCTGAGAACTGAAAAGAAGCCTGTTTATATCTGTGTTCAATCATCTTAGAATAAACAGCACCAGTCCAAAACACTATTCTTTAGGAAATTAAAAAAGTAGTCAGACCCACCTAGAGCCATTAGCAAGGAATTTTATTGTGGCCCTATGAGTCAGCTCTTCATCATTCCCCTTAATCTTGTCTGTTGTCAAGATCACTTAGGGACACTTTTTGCCAGCCACTGCCCCAGGAGGGCTTCAGTTCCTTCCCCTGTTGGGTAGTTTGTGAGACCCTGAAGCAAGACTGGGGGTTCCTGGATGATTTTACCAGAGCATCCTAATTCAGCTCTCTTTGTTTGTAAATTACAAAACACAGAATGTCAGGAACAGCAGTTGCAACTGCTACACTGAAATGTAAATGACAAAAGAGCCACAGGGAAACAGATGGGTTTTTTTTTTTTTTTTGGCTGCATTGGGTCTTCGTTGCTGTGCATGGGCTTTCTCCAGTTGTGGTGAGCCGGGGCTACTCTTCGTTGCGGTGCACGGGCTTCTCATTGTGGTGGCTTCTCTTGTTGTGGAGCACGGACTCTAGGCGTGCAGGCTTCAGTAGCTGTGGCACGTGGGCTCAGCAGTTGTGGCTCACGGGCTCTAGAGTACACGTTCAGTAGTTGTGGCACACGGGCTTAGCTGTTCCACGGCATGTGGAATCTTCTCGGACCAGGGATCGAACCCACGTCCCCTGCATTGGCAGGCAGATTCTTAACCACTGTGCCACCAGGGAAGTCCCAAAACAGATGTCTTTAGCTAGCAAAAGTTTTATCAATGGGCACATTCAAGTGAAACACATCATTCATTATTTTTCACTTCATCAGTTAAAGTGGATATGGTAAAACCCAATTTGACGCTTAGTCAGTTTTGACTTCTTTAGTCTGAATTAAGAAAAAATTTACCTTTCAGGATACTGGAAAGACATTTAGTAATACAAGTTACTAAGCATTCAAGGATAGCCAAGGGAAGTTCCTCGTAGATGTGACCTACAATTTATACAATATTTGGGTATAAAAGGTATTCTTTATTTTTCACCAGCTTTACTGAGATATAACTGAAAAATAAAAATTGTATATATTTAAGGTATTCAGGAGGATGCTTTGATGTATATACATATACATTGTGAAATAATTACCACTATCAAGCTAATTAACATATCCATCTCGTCACATTAAAAGGCATTCTTACTGGACAGCTACGTGTAAAAGAATGAAATTAGAACACTCCCTAACACCATACACAAAAATAAACTCAAAATGGTTTAAAGGCCTAAATGTAAAGCCAGACACTATAAAACCCTTAGAGGAAAACATAGGCAGAACACTCTATCACATAAATCACAGCAAGATCCTTTTTGACCCACCTCCTAGAGAAATGGAAATAAAAACAAAAATAAACAGATGGGACCTAATGAAACTTAAAAGCTTTTGCACAGCAAAGGAAACCATAAACAAGATGAAAAGACAACCCTCAGAATGGGAGAAAATATTTGCAAATGAAGCAACTCACAAAGGATTGATCTCCAAAATATACAAGCAGCTCATGCAGCTCAATAACAAAAACACAAGCCAATCCAAAAATGGGCAGAAGACCTAAATAGACATTTCTCCAAAGAAAACATACAGACGACCAAGAAGCACATGAAAAGCTGCTCAACATCACTAATTATTAGAGAAATGCAAATCAAAACTACAATGAGGTATCACCTCACACCAGTCAGAATGGCCATCATCAAAAAATCTACAAACAGTAAATGCTGGAGAGGGTGTGGTGAAAAGGGAACCCTCTTGCACTGTTGGTGGGAATGTAAATTGATACAGCCACTATGGAGAACAGTATGGAGGTTCCTTAAAAAACTACAAATAGAACTACCATATGGCCCAGCAATCCCACTACTCGGTATATACCCTGAGAAAACCAGAATTCAGAAAGAGTCATGTACCACAATGTTCACTGCAGCTCTATTTACAATAGCCAGGACATGGAAGCAACCTAAGTGTCCACTGACAGATGAATGGATAAAGAAGATGTGGCACATATATACAATGGAATATTACTCAGCCATAAAAAGAAACGAAATTGAGTTATTTGTAGTCGGGTGGATGGACCTAGAGACTGTCATACAGAGTGAAGTAAGTCAGAAAGAGAAAAACAAATACCGTATGCTAACACATATACATGGAATCTAAAAAAAAAAAAAAAAAAAAGGTTCTGAAGAACCTAGGGGCAGGACAGGAATAAAGACACAGACATAGAGCATGGACTTGAGGACACACGGAGGGGGAAGGGTAAGCTGGGACAAAGTGAGAGAGTGGCATGGACATATATACACCACCAAATGTAAAACAGATAGCTAGTGGGAAGCAGCCGCATAGCACAGGGAGATCAGCTCGGTGCTTTGTGACCACCTAGAGGGGTGGGATAGGGAGGGTGGGAGGGAGACGCAAGAGGGAGGAGATATGGGGATATATGTATACATATAGCTGATTCACTTTGTTATAAAGCAGAAACTAACACACCATTGTAAAGCAGTTATACTCCAATAAAGATGTTTAAAAAAAAAGCATTCTTAATGTGCTAAAGAAAAATTTAGGTAGGTTAAACACCTCATTCACTTTATGGACTTGCTTACTGAACTTTTTTTTTCCCTCCATCTCACAGTTTAAATAAACTTTCACCAATCCTTAATACAAAGGATTAAAGAATTTCTAAGGGTCTGGGTCTGAATGAAATAAATACACTATCCACCATGATTCAACGGCCCTTGGAGAACACAGTCACAATTTCTACCTCTCACTGAGGGTGATGAACAGCAGAAAAACTGCTAAGCCTGGCACAAGGCAGTCAAGGTTTACTGCTCCAACCTAAGCCTGACCCCTTTCCTCCTGACATAGAACATTTGCTTTTGGTTATATCCACTTCCATCAGTCCAACAACAGAGAATTCCAGCATGGTTTATAAATGGCATACACCCTTTGGAGGCACTATAGGGCACGATTACTGGTGGTCGGTAAGCCTGCCATCTGACCTTGCTAAATAATCGATGTGTGTGTTTGAAGAGGTTATGCCAAGCAGCTCACAGGCCAATGAGTATACGCCCCCTCCTGCCCGTGCCTCCACCGTGATCTGTGCACACTGCGGCACCAGCAGTGGCCACGCTCGATACACTCACATCTGCTTGACACTTGCCACCTTTGTCTTACAAGGGCTCAAAAGTGTGTGTTCTCTCCTGGGTATTCAGGGAATTAAGGCAGCAGTGGTGATCTTGTTTATTGAAGTTGTAATTCCTAAGGCTTTTTAATGTTGGATTTTTAAAATTTAAGCATCTATTTGGTAAAATGGAACCCACCTTGGGCTGTGAGTCCAGCCAGAGATTTGGATTCTAATCCTGTCACTTGTAAGTGGTGTACAGTTTTGCAAAGTTAACCTTCCTGGCTTCGTTGCTAATCTACACATAAGGCAACTACAGATCTAGGATCAAGGGCAAACATTCAAATATTATTCCTCATCCTCAGTCTATACATACCACATTCATTAACATTTTCAGCAGAAACTCTGTTTACATGATTCTGAGGAATATGGATTAGGTCTGCAGCTCTTTCTAGACTATTGGACAATAATAATTCTTGCAAAAGACTGACTTCTTCTAGTTCCTTTCAGGTTTTCAGTCAATTCTGAAATTGCCTCAGTCCTTTGCTTTGATCACCTCTAACAGTAGTTCACAAAACACTACCACAAAAAAAAAAAAAAAAAAAAGGTCATGAAGAACCTAGGGGCAGGATGGGAATAAAGATGCAGACCTACTAGAGAATGGACTTGAGGACATGGGAAGGGGGAAGGGTAAGCTGGGACAAAGTGAGAGAGTGACATGGACGTATATACACTACCAGATGTAAAATAGAGAGCTAGTGGGAAGCAGCCCTATAGCACAGGGAGATCAGCTCAGTGCTTTGTGACCACCTAGAGGGGTGGGTTAGGGAGGGTGGGAGGGAGGGAGACGCAAGAGGGAAGAGATATGGGGACATACGTATAAGTATAACTGATTCACCTTGTTATAAAGCAGAAACGAACACACCACTGTAAAGCAATGATACTCCAATAAAGATGTTAAAAAAAACAAAAACAAAAACAAAAAAACCCACTATCACATCTGTCTTTAAAATCACCTAATGACATTTTGGACAATCCCACAGATACCTTCTTGGTCTTTGCTATGTTACTTCCCACTGAGGCCTGCCTGACTTACCTGCCACCCTATTTAAAATTGCAAACTGCCTTTCCCCCCCTCTACTCAACTGTGTAATTTTACCCTGCCCTATTTTGAGGTCTTTTTTTTTCCCTACAGCACTTGCCACCTTCTAACATGGTATCACATTTACTCATTTATTATATCTCATATTAATTGTCTATCTTCTCCACTACAATGTAAGCTCCAGTAAAGCAGGGATCTTTGCTCTGTTCACTACCATATCCCAAGATCTAGCTTAGCCTGGCCCATGGCAGGCATTCAACAATCCTTTGTTGAGTACTGAATGTTAAATGAATTCACTTCTTTATTCTCTACTGCTGGTGAATGAACCTAAGCATCTTCCGCTTTCAAAACAATTGGGAGTATACAACCTGGCACCTGCCTACCCCACACCAGACTGGAGATGAGAAAACTCTGCCTCCTCGTCTGTACTACGTTGTCAGCAGAATTCAGCTGGATATGTGTTTATAATTACTTAGGACCTCAAGATTCAAGGTGAAGATACAAAATCCCCAAACCTGATTTATGTCCCAAGAGCATTCAGGGGACTCATTAGTGTTCAGATGGAAATCTGGGAATAGTTTTCTGATTTCTTAACGCAACGATTCATCATTTTTCAACCTGAGGTCAGTGTAGAGAACACTGCTTTGGTGACAGCCACACTGCCTCATGGTGTTCCGCAGCAAAAGTTCAGGGTTAAAGAAGACTTTTTCAGGAAAGACAGAGATTTTTCAAATGTATAATGTTTAAGGTGATATTCAGCAAATATCTAGAGAGTGTCTGTTTTATGCCAAGCATTGTTAGATGTTAAGAAAAACAAAAAATTAAGTCATGGTTGCTGGGCTCAAGAAGCCTCAAGTCGGGGTGATGGGGTGGGCATGAGTATTTAAACAAATAATTATGACAACATAGACCAATTACGTTAAGGGAGCCAGGCAAGACCTCACACAGGAGGAGACATGGGAGTTGTAATTCAGAATTTTCCTTCAGTTCTTAGAAGTGATTTATTCCACCTGCTTTAGCGGAGTTGTCCCTCCTTCTTCATAAGTATAACCTTATATTTGTTGTGTTTGGGGGAAACATATATTATAACCCAAATAATATAAGCTCACTGTAAAAAAAATTAGAAAATACAGATAAGTTCAAAGAAAAAAATTAAATATCCATAATCTCACCACACTGATCTACTTAGTCTTTTTATTTCCTCCTGGCTGACCTTGAATAAAATTTTGCTCCAGCAAGATGCCTTCTCTTATCATTTACTGAGCTTGTACTTTGTGCTAGGGATTCTGGAGAGTATGGTCACACAAAGCCTGGATCCAGACCTACTTCTCTATGATTCAAAAGTCCTCGTAAAGGTTAAATCCAAAAGGAAATGACTGCCTCTTAGCATCATTCTCCCCTCAGGCCTCAAGAAAGGAAAAGCAGCTCCTGACATCCAGGAGCTGGCCTGGCACTCACAGCTGGGCCTTGGTGCTCTTCCGGTGAATAGAAACAATTTCGCAGAACATCAGCTTCAGACAAAGCCACTCTGTGATCATGATGGGTCAAGACAGACAAAGGACCACTTTATAATCACATCTGAATGCAAGCACAACCAGAACACTGTCCAACTCACAATATACCATGCATCCTTCTCTCCTGGCTGATAGAAGTGACTGCTGCTTCTTTATCAGTTACAGCCTTAGCCTGGCTCTCTGCTCTGCCCTCCCTATGGATAAGATTTATTGAGATCCCCAACCATAGAATACCCACACGTGCTGATAGCATCCAATCCAGAGCAAAGCCCCACCTCCTTAAACCTGAGCCCAAATCACAAAATATAGGCCCAAATATCATAATGATTCCTTTTATAATTTCCACTTACTGACCCACACCATGGTTCCCAATGATGTGCCTTTTCCTATTCTGGAATGAGCACTAAACCCCATCTGTTCAACTCTACGTGTGTGCCTGATGGTCTTTGTCTACAAGGCAGTGAAAGTCTATAAATACTTTATGTGTGTGTGAGAGAGAGAGAGAGAGAATGAACCAATCTTTCCCTTGAACCTGCCTTCCACTCGGGCTGCCCTTTCTCTCCTTCCCTTTAATCCTAGATTTTTTTCAAAGCCTCAACTTTAAATACTTCTCAACGCACAACAATTTGTCTCCCCTTGACTGTCTGACTCCAAACCCTGGGCAAGAGCTTTCCAACCTGTAAGGCTTTAACATGCTCAGATGCTCATGTAGTCTGGCCTCTCGCGAAACCATCCTCACATATAAATTGCCAATGACCTGTTAACTGAAAAACCCTTTAGCATTTTTCTTGTTCTCCTCACCATTCTTTTGGAAGCCTCTGGCCCTTTTGAACGCCTCTTCCATGTTGAAATGTCCTCCCTAGTACCCCCATTTCTGAAGCTTGCCCCTTCTCCCAGAGTTCCCTCTTCCGTCCCTGCAATGGCTAGCATTCCACACTGGGCCCCTTCCTCCCTTCTCTGGGGAACTCCCTGGATGAGTACATTGCCTCCTCAGCATCTATATCCTGATGTCTCTCCAACCTGCCTCTCTACTCAGCAGGCTGCTGGAGAGCCCTGTGGGATGGAAAGCAGCTTCCTCAGGCCAACACGTTGAAATCAACCACTGTACTCCAACTACACGTTCATTCAATAACATTTATTGGGTGCACACTATGCACTGGACATCGTGGAAGGCTTTAGAGATTCAGTGATAAAGAGCACAGTCCCTACCCTCAAGGAGCTTATAGTGAACAGCAGACAAGGCACGTGCGTTAACGTTCTTATTACAACACACAATGAACAGTTATCAAATGAACGAATGCATGCTTAAGGAAGGGATTTCTTTGAAAGGCAATGTAATATGAATGCTAATACCATGGGCTACTGGCCAAACTGCCTGGGATCCAATCCCAGCTTGGTCAATTTCTAGCTGTGTGACCTTAAGTTATTCTCACTGTGCCTTTGTTTCCTCATCTGTCAAGTGCAGACGATAACAGTTCATTCTTCAGGGGCCTGCAGTAAAGATTAAACGAGTCCACGTTTGTGGAGTGCTTAGGGTGCAGTCGGGCACATAGTAGTGCTGACAGTGTTTCCATTTGCATTATTACTGTGCCTTCGGAGTGATGTCACCATGCACGAGAGTCGCCAAGACCAGATCGAGGAGGACTGTGAGGGGGATCAGAGACTTTTTTTTATCAGGTGGAGGTAATACCAAAGCAGGGTCTGAAAGCCTGAGCTAGACGAAGAAGATGAGAAGATGAAGACGGGTCGTCTGGGCAAAGAAGACAGGGAGGGTATAGAGTGCCAATAACACTGGTGATCGATGGACACGCATGCCAGGAATTTTAAGGAGAAAGGAAAGGATGACAAGAAATGAGGCAGGGAGGAAAACTGAAGCCAGGTTGTACAGGACTTTCCTCGGATAGCAGTAGGGATTCTACTCTGGAGATAAACTATTGCCTCCAATTGAGATATTGAAGGGTTGGAAGCAGGGAAATGGTAGAATCCTATTTCCATTTTAGCAGCTCTGTATAGAGCACAGAGGAACTGGGAGCAGGGAGACTAGGGAAGAGGCTAGTAAGCAATTCCCCAAGGAGGGGATGGGTCCTCATCTAAGGCGGGTCAGTAGCAATGGGAAGGATGAGAGAGATGGAATCTTCTCTCCTATTTTTTCTTAAACTGTGTCTGACCCTTCAGGACTTGATCCTCAGGATGTCTTTCCTAACCACCCCAGGCGAATCTAGCTACCTCTGTGATCCACTGACCTGCCATTTACAGTCCAGCCTTCAAGAACAGGAAATGGCTGTTTTTACTTTTATATCCATATTTAGCACTGTGCACTAGGACAGGGGCTTGCAGGTGCTGGATACATGTCTGCAGAATAAAATCCTTCACTGAATGTCTTTGAAGGAAGGGGATCAAGATTACATGCCATCTAAGACCTCGTTAGTATGTTTTCTGATTCTTTTACTTTTTTAATATGCTTAGATGCAAACTATTATATATAGGATGGATAAACAACAAAGTCCTATTGTATAGCACAGGGAACTGTATTCAATATCCTGGGATAAACCATAATGGAAAAGAATATAAAAAAGAATGTATATATATGTATAACTGAATCACTTTGCTGTACAGCAGAAATTAACACAACATAGTAAATCAACTATACTTCAATAAAAAAAATAGTTGATATGCTTAGCCAGCAATCATCTTGTAATAATAGTTATCCTCAAGCTCCACAAGCAAAATTTGTTTTGTTTAAATTCCTTAATTTAATTAAAATCAACAAACCTACCAAGTACGTTGTGACTGAAAGGCATTGTCCTGTAGCAGGTATATAGAGACTGTCATTTTACTCTCTTTAATACTTATATTAGATATTCCTCATCCAATGCATAGGATATTATTACATGTTAAATTTATGTTATTTTATTTGAGGAGATAATTAATGTTTTAATTAAAAGTGGAGAGGGCCAAAATAAATATATGTTTTATAGCACCAATTATTTCCCTTATTATTCCTGACAGCAGGAAGCAATCATTCCTGTTAGTATCCTTTCCACCCTATCTTGGATGGATTGATATAATTTCAATTGGTTAGGTGCTGTTGAAAAAGCTCAATGTTTTCCTCTGGTCCTGGGCTGAATAGAATTTTTAATAACATCCCAGTCTACCATCATGTAAATCATGGTCGTGTGTAACATTACTATTATGTAAGGCATTTTTTTCCCTCACTGGTTGAGAATTTTTTCCCACTGATTTTTCTTTGTTTTTTCTTTTCATTTCAAATGAACCCAATCCCAACAATTCATTTATAACAGAAGAGACTCAAAAATTCAAGGCTTAAAAGAAATCAGCTTTTAGGCAATGATAAATGTCAGTAAAATTAGACATGTCATTTCCTGACACTATGCAGTTTTCAGGATATTAACGTTCACTGCTATATGGTGTTCTATATTTTCAGTAATGCGAACATTTTTATAGTCTGGAAAAAGATTTACATTGTGGTAGATTTCTTGAGCCTACACAAAGGCTATCACATTTTTGCATTCTCAAAAGTCACAGAATACAAATCTGTTCAAATAAACTAAGAACACTGATAACATATGTGAAACTAGAATTAGAATGGGGTTTTCTGATTCAAGAGTTATTAGGTAAACAATCAGAAGTTTGCCAGTAATCGTCATCAAGTGTCTCATTACTTAGATAAAGCCATATTGGTGATACATATGACTATAAATAATAAATGGTACTTTCTTAAGCCTTTCAAAAACCCACATAATTTTCCTAATTTCTGTCTTAAACCCATTAGAGTCTCCTTAGCAGAGAGATAATTTCCTTTACATTCAATAATGTAATTCTTAAGTTAACAAGTTTCCCCCAAAATAGAACTCTGTAAACAAAAATTGATAATATGCCTATGATGATGGTGAAAATGGGATGACATTTTTTCATTGTGTGCATGTGCATACATTCACATATGTGCATCTATGAGACTTTGGCATGGGTGAGACTCTGGATGTGTATGAGGCAGTCACAAAGCTTAATGTGACTACTTAATGTACACTTAACATATGTAAAATTATGTTGCATCTGAAATTAATAGTGCACACAGTTGAAACAAGCATATAGATACTACATACACGATCATCTATAACACACTCAAATATTAAAAGCTATAAACAAATATTTTCAACAAAGTTAACATGAAATTTAAGTGGTAAATTATGCAGGTGTGTTTTTGTAAAATTCTAAAATTAGTAAGATTTATATTTCCAGGACAACTAAATATAACTCATTAGAAAAAAACACTGAAAAGAATATAAATTTTGTCTTGGTTTATTTCACTCACACTTAGTATCTTCAGAACTCTACAGATCTTCACCAATAAGTAGTAACTAAATAATTATTAGAGATATTAAGGGGTCAATAATTCCATTTTTAAAGTGCCATGATCAAGTAATAGTCATGAAATGCTTACTCAGTACATAGGACCTACCATGAATAATTTTGACACAACCAATACGAAGAAGTCAAAGATGATTCTTACCTCCTTGTTCACACAATTGCTGGGCTAAAGCATCTTTGAAGATAACCTGGCCTTTGTGTGTTGCTGTAGCCCTGGAAATGAACAGAAAAAGGTTAATACAAATCTTGTAATATGTTTGGTGATAACAATGTATTTTTTAAACTTTTTTAAAACCCCATTTTTAAATGTTATGTGGATATGATTTTTTTTTTTAAAAAGTGCCTCTGAACAGAGATAAAAATGAACAATAGAGTCAAGGCTTAAACCAAGACACCCGGGTTGAGAATTATCTTCTGATTGGTTTTACTTTGTAAAGATACTGTAACATTTGTGGGCTTATTCTGAAAACTGCAGATGTGAGCAAATCTTGGGTAGAAGAAAAAGTATGGAAAGGATGTTTATTAAAATTTATTCTTCAGGAGACCTTGATATAAAATGTTTTGTGGTGCAATAATGATATTAGCACTGGAGGAAGATGCTCTTAATGTACTTTTTTCTGAAATCAACAGTCACCATAACACCATAACAGATTTGAGATGGAGAATTACATTTTTAAAGTGTTTTTTTTTAAAGAGGCCTATTTGGAGCTTTCATAATTACAAAGTCTGTCATAATAAAATACACCTTTTCCCCACTGGGTCTAATTCACCACTTGAAGGAGATGTGCATCTTTTACCTCCTCTAATCAGAGCTGTGCACATGGACTGGTGAAAAAAATAACATCCTTGCAGCAGATGTGTTATTCAATGGTTATAATAGGAACTGTCTTATTAAAGGAAGAATTATTTATGCTTTATATTTGAAGTGTTTTTCCTTAAAAAAGATTCTTTTCTGGCACAAAAGGTATTATTTAAATGAATTTAAAACAGGAAATCATGCCTCTTTAAAAATTTTGATTTCAGAAAATAAGCCATACAAAATCTTTTTAATAACTAAAATATATTAACATTAAACCTCAAGTTTAGTTCTAGCCAAAACCAGCCTAGGACAAAAATAATCTGATTCAGCCATCACTTACTGAAGATGGATTATGTACAAGGCACTGGGCTAGGTCACAAAAGGCAACTTTTGGCCTCTGCATTTCCCCTCCATATGTGCACCCCTCAGTCAACATCTTGCCCTTTGTCCAGCCCAACAGGACCTCATGGTTGCCCACATCCCCACTCTGGTCTCCAGGTGGATGCACACTCCTCCTCCATGCTGTATACCTTTCTGATTTCTATCCCCCACTGCATTGTTACAAGGGTCAGTCCCCCAGGACTTGAGTCTCTGGAAGTAGTCTGATAGACTAAGCCATGATGAAGTGTTAATGGGTGACATTGCTCCAAGCTAACATATTTCAGCTATGAAACTGAAAATATTATACTTTAACACACACACACACACACACACACACACAATGACACAGTAGTGAGAGTTTTGAATGGTGGGAGGGAAATATAATTGAAGAGAAAAATCACTGGGCAGCCTTCAACTCACATTATATGTGAAGTTTATAAGGGTAATCAGCCCTTGTTGTTGCATATTAATCATTATTGAAATTACAGATAAACAGATGCTACCACTCTCCCTATATATTCACATATGTTTATAGGTTTTCCATTGCTTTTAGCAAGGTGAATATGAGAGGGGCTAAATTTAGGGCCAATCTAAGCCATAAACATGACCCACAGACTCATCAATTACAAGCTTTATTTCCAGAGAGAACATGGAAACTTGATTTACCTAAATACATTTCATTATTCAAATCTCAATCAAGACAAGAGCTTTTTTTTTTTTGCGGTATGTGGGCCTCTCACTGCCACGGCCTCTCCCGTCACGGAGCACAGGCTCTGGACGCGGAGGCTCAGCGTCCATGGCTCACGGGCCCAGCCGCTCCGCGGCATGTGGGATCTTCCCGGACTGGGGCACGAACCCGCGTTCCCTGCATCGGCAGGCGGACTCTCAACCACTGCGCCACCATGGAAGCCCAAGTCAAGAGCTTGTGAGCTCACATATACTTCTGATAGCGACACGGCAATCATAAATGTATAATTTTAATTTGACATTTACTTTGGAAGGGATATATTTTCTGAAACCACTAACCACCAAGAAAAGTCCTGCAACATACAATGTTTAAATAATTGTTCATTTTAGTTGTCTTCAGATTTTAAGTATATACTATTCCTACAGTAATATTTCTCGTTGATCCACAAACTTATTATCATTGTGCCAGTGTATGCTCCCATGAACACAAAAAACCCAAAGTATCCAAATAAAATTCATGTCACAGAGGTTTTGCTTTTTCCCTGGATATCAGAGATACTGATATATATCGGTCACTGCACAGCACCTTGTGAATAGTCCATACTGCTTCCCCTATTACTCAGTTTCTTCAGATTTAGAATTTCATTCATGCTCTTACTTCTTCTACTGTGGTTCAATGAGTGAATTTCTGAGAACTAGAGAATAACTGAAACTGAAGAAACTTTTATCATCTAGTCAAAATTTCTCTAGCAGTGGTACTCATTCTTCAAGCAAATATTACAGAACTCCTACATATGAACAGGGGAGCCCTGTTGGAAGTTGCTGGATTCCCTCTCCTCACCCAGCATGCTCCCTACCACCCACTCCCCAAAAGGTCCTGGTGCACTTCTCTGGAACACTTAGGAGTTTGAAGTGGAAGAGTTTGAAAACCGTTGAACTAGTCTAACTCTTTACAGTGTATGGATCAGGAAACAGAGGCTCAGGGAACACCTGCTGAAGGTCACACAGCCTGTTAATGGCAGATGGAACCTGATTCCAGGTCTTGATGCCAAGCCTTGGATTCTTCCCACCACATCAGCAGTTTTCAAAATGTGCTCCATAGTGGTACCCAGGGGTCTCCATGGGAGTCAGAGGGATGGGCAGCAGGGAATGCTTCAGGCACCATTAATTCAACCAGAGCACCTGGTTCTAATGCTTGTTCTAAGTATTTAATGTTGTTTGAAGGAAGGGCTCAGCAGTTCAAAACTGGATTGAGAAGCATACTATGTGCTCAGTGTCATTCTCTGAAGTCTTTTGCTTCTGAAAAATAAAAGTAGTAATAATAATAATAATGTGACTGGTAGAGGTATATATAAGGCATATATATATGTGTCATGTATATATATAAACCATGCATATATGGTTATTACTATTATAACACATATTACGAATTGAAATTGACCCCCTGCTAGGCACTGTTGTAAGGGCTCTACATAAATTAACTCAATTAATCTTGACAACAACCCTACTAGGTAGATACTATTACCCTCATTTTCCTGGGACATAGATCTATTGCTTGATTTGCCTAATGTCATGTAAGTGGTGCTAGGCCAGGATTCAAACCCAGGCAGTCTGAGTGCAGAGTCCTCACTTTTAACTGTTAACATTAAATTGCCATTGATCTGGTTCAAAGATGGGATGGTAGCTTGTGATGTCTTTTCAGAGGGAGAGCCTGCCCTCCAGGCCTGATCTTTAAATTCATGCTTCCTTGAGACTGTGCTCTCGACTCCAACTTTTCAGTACATTTCTCTTGATCGCTTCTCCTACAGTGTCTGAGTCCTTGGGCTTCTAGTCAGCTCACTGCAGTTCCCTTTCAACTCTACCACATTTCCTCTATCAGCCCCCACATCCCTTGCATCGCTCCTTTTCTCCACCAAATATAAGAGCGCTGGATGCTAACCTCATCAACATTGCTGCGAAAACCCTGGAAGGATACACACACACACACACACACACGTGTTGACAGATAATCATCATGTACATCACCTTCTTTACAAACCTTTAAATCCCTCAGATCACAGTTTAATATAAAAATGCCCAACCCTACAGTAAGTGCATGGTTAGTGATTTTAAGGGTCTGCTTATTAGCACCTTATCTTTGAGGGAAGAAAGAGCAGAAGCCCAGGTGACCACTAAGAACATAAGTACCATTGCTTTTAGCCATGAATGTGTCTGCTCTACATGCCCCAGGGTGTGACATGTCAATAATGGCTACTTTGAACACATTTAGAGCTAGAAATAATTCATGGTGGTTTACTTACAGAAGCACAGTACTTACTTCAAATATTCTACAGAAATATATATTTATATAAATATATATTTAAATATAATATGTAAATATATAGTTAAAATATAAACATATAAACATAAATATATACATTTAAATATAAATATAAAAATATATTTATGTATTCAAAAATTGCTAAAGTCACAGTAACTCAGAGTCAAAAGCCCCTAGAGGTCAGGTCCTCCAATTTTTAACCCATAATATATTTTTCTTTTGTTATAATAAGATACAGCTATGATATATGGTGGCAGGCCTTATTTGTTATCAGAATTATATTACACAATTTATAGCTCTCTTTTAGGAGGAGGTCTATCAAATTTGTGGTGCTAATAACTATGTTGGTACTACTGGTACTTAATTTTCCATAATTACCAGTAATTTTTCAGAAGAGTTCAGAAGCTATCCTCACTGTTCACTGTCCTGGGGAGTAGACCAAATTTCTTAAATAAGCTTCTAATAAGTACTTATCTTCTTGGGAGATGCATAGGTTTCTAGAGCAAGTTTGCCAACAAGAATCCCTATTACATAAGTAATTTTAAAAGTTAGGGGGGCTGTTATGATCTATCATTTGAAAAGCTCCATAGATTCTGCCAAATGAAGAAAGTTCATTATGATCACCATATTCAGAGCTTGCAATAGCCTGAATTTAAAAGAACACGCCATATTCTAGTTTTTACTGAACTCCTAGAGCAACTGTTTGCCCAAGCCATTTAACAATAAGTATGTATTTTAATGAGGCACAAAGCTGAAGCTCACAGTCCCTGGAATCAGAAAGACCAGTGCGTGACCACAGTGAGCTGCCGCTAACAAGCTATCTGTCTTCATATTTCTTTATTCACTTGAGGCTTCAGATTCTCTATATGAGGATAGGGTTAATAATAACAGTTATTATTTAAAGACAATAATATTCACTCTTCTGATACTTAAAGTCTCTCTACCTAAACAGATTTCAAGCTTCTGGAATAGTAGGAATAATTAAAATTATCTCCCACCAAGGCACCTGTCATAATGATTTGAACATATAAGGGAGTCAAAACTATATTTTTTCAGCTCACAATTTGCTTCTATTGTGCAATATTGCCATCCAGTTTCCAAAACAGGAGTAAAAAGGGGTTTAAATGTAGTTGCTACAATGCCTACCCAAGTGTACTGTTTCGTTACTTCATCAATCAATTTGCTCACAGATTAACCTAAAGAATCATTTTTAAACCTAGGACGATGTGCTTTACATCTCCAGTGGTGGGTTACTTTCCCACTTTTCTCCCTGATTTACCAGTGAGGTCTGATATGTTACTGTGTCTCGTCCATTGACAATTGTAAAGGCATTCATCTGTCAGCAACGTGACGTTAATCTAGTGTAATATCAGCGTGCCTGTGCCGACTACCCTCCAGGAAATGTCAACAAATATGTGGAACATGGGAAAAGAGAGAGGCAGTCCAAGTTTGGTCAATTTGATCTTCAAAGGAATCAATTCACTTACAAAGATTCCTGACCCCTTTTCATGAGCACATTACTGTACCTTCTAATTAGCTTGAGGATTTAGCTTGACCATTATTAAAACAAGAAAAAAATACCAAATTATTTAAAATATGTAAAAAGGAGTAATGAATAACTTCAGGGAGAAATTATTTTTATATTAAACTCTCAACTTAAACCACGTCAAGGCCATTGCAAGATGATAAAAAATTGTAGATGTTTTCGTAATGCTTTGCTTTTCAAAGCTTTACTGGGCTCTTTGTTTTTATAATTACATCTTTTATTCCTAAGTCATAGCGTTTTCCTTCTGTTAAATGTATAAATACTTTCTCTCCCTCCAAATACAAATTTCAGCCTTAATGTTTTTATGTGCTTATCCAATAATCACAAAGTTTCCATGTTCTTAAAAATCACCAAATATATGAATTTATGATATTTTCTGATCATGGTATAATTTTCATCAGTAAAACAAAGAACATATAAATAAAATAATTCAAATAGGGCTAGTAAGTTAATGGTTAATGGCAACCATAATGGTTAATCCCTTTCAAGAGGCTCAGCAGAGCTAACTACTCAAATTAAGATGTAGCATGTTGGGCTTCCCTGGTGGCGCAGTGGTTGGGAGTCCACCTACTGATGCAGGGGACGCGGGTTCGTGCCCCAGTCAGGGAAGATCCCACATGCCGCGGAGCGGCTGGGCCCATGAGCTATGGCCGCTGAGCCTGCGCGTCCGGAGCCTGTGCTCCGCAACGGGAGAGGCCACAACAGTGAGAGGCCCGCATACCGCAAAAAAAAAAGATGTAGCGTGTTTATCAAAATAAAACCAGCTAGTTCTATTACTTTGGGAGGTAACTTAACCTCTCCTGATTAATTTCCTGATTTGTTTAAAAAAATAGTAACAGATGATCTTCAAAGTTCCTATAAGTTCTAAACCTCTATGATTCCATGATTCAAGATTAAGTGAGCATATATGAGCACGTACACACACACAGACACACACACACACATGCTAGCTGCAGCCTCTATCGAGAGGAGTGCTTCCCAAAATCACGTGGCACAGGTCACAGGTAATGGTGTGCTACAGCAAGCTTGCATCGCCTCATGAGAGCTTGTTTTTTAAACAGTTATCTTTTTATTTTAATGTGCAATTTAATATATTTGTGTGTGTATAAATGGGTTTTGCATGTATATAATATAACTACTGCAGCTATATCCCGTAACTCATGGAAAAATATAAACTTTACCCTAGTCATTCAAGTCAAAAAAGTGAGTCACAGACTTAACCTCCTCATTCATCAGCAAATTCTGTCAATTTTATTTATTTACTCTCCAGTGTACCCTTTTTCTCCATCTCCACAGCCATGTTTTAATTCAGTACTTAATAATTTGTCATCTGATAAGCTGCAACACTCTCTTGATTGGACTCTCCCTCCAGATTCACCCCCATGCCAATGCAGCTTTCACATTGTGCCAGTTTTCTTTCTAAGATTGCTAGAAATCCTTCTGCAGCTCTCCAACACTTAAAGGAGTCTGTCAAATTCCTTAGAATGGCCTAAAAGGTTCTTCAGGTTCTGGTCCCTGCCTGTGTATCCAGCCTCACCTCCCACTGCACCCTGCAATTGAGCCACAGAGTGGTCTTCACGGGTTCTAGAATGCACGATTTATTTCATGCCCACCAAATTTTTTATGTCCTGTCCCCTGTGTGTCAAAGTCTCTTGCCAAAAATCTTTTATTCATACTCTAAAATTTATCCAGGAATCTCTTCCCCTTACAAAACCTTCTTAGATCTCTCAGGTAGCATTAGACACCTTCTCCAAGGATAGCACAGCCTATTTCCTTAGCTCTGACATAGAAGCTTCCTAATTTAAGGTGATCTGACTTGCAGCCCAGCCCTCTCTTTTCACAGTCATTCTTATCATAAATTGAAACAACATGGTAAGTAGCAAACTCGTATTCGTGACTGCCTAACAACCTCAACTAACACAAAATCAACGTTGATGCCTTCCAAATCCACCAAGACTAAGCCTCTACCATCCATAGTGAAAGGTTAATACTATGGAAAATTAATCAGATTAAAAAGGAATTGATTGCCTGAGTATATGATAAGATGCTATGAATCCACATATCTCTGAACCTGGCAAGAATTTGGTCAAAGGCATTGTCTGAAGGAGCTTTCAGTGCAACAAAGGATGCTTTTATCTATTCAAGGAGAGAAGTAGTTGGTCTATAGTCAGATTTCTGGGATGCAGCACTAGCACTGATATATAAGAATGAAATATTTTTCCAGAAAATTTAACAGGAAACCATTGAAAAGAAAGATTGTTGTATATAATAGGAGTTTAACTTCCATTAAAAAGTGAGCAAGGCAGGGCTTCCCTGCTGCAGAGCTGCTGGGCCCGTGAGCCATGGCCGCTGAGCCTGCATGTCCGGAGCCTGTGCTCCGCAGCGGGAGAGACCACAACAGTGAGAGGCCCGCGTACCGCAAAAAAAAAAAAAAAAAAAAAGTGAGCAAGGCATAACTAAAAAAGATTCCATGAATGATCTTCCTTATCCAACATTTATCATTCAAAGACTTTCAGAAGCATTCTGCATATTGAATCAATAATGGGAATTCTCCAAAGAGTGAATTGCAACTTTAAATGTAGTTTGAAGTTCCTTGGGAAAAAAAAAGAAAGGAAGGAAGGAAGGAGGGGGGGAAAGAAAAGAAAGAGATAGGAAAAGAAAAAGAAAGGAAAAACAAGAAAAGGGAAAAAGAAAAAGGGAAAAAAAGTCTGGGCTTACAAGAAAAAAGCCATTTTCTCTAAAACTAACATTAGATTTAGCCCAGGACAAAAAATTCTCCTAAAGGATATTTACAATATAGATTTTAGATGCTTTGCTTTTATACATAGTATTTTTCAAGGTATGCATTTGTATTTTATTTCTATACACAATTTTGATATTTTTAGTGTGTGAAAAGAGATTTCAGGAATGAAAACCCAACTGATAAACTTAGGAGTTTGAATTGAGATAGTCTGACATGAGACCAGGCCTAAAATCCTAACACCTTTCCTCCTTTTGATGACTTTTCCACAACAATTTTATGTTTCTGATATCTGGGAGCATCTTATTATACACATCAGAAGAAATTCATCAGCTTCCCAGAAGAGATGTGGGTTGTGACGTGACCACCGCTGCCTGCACATGTGGGAATTTGGAAAACATAGATGGTCTACATTCATCTGGCAGTTATGTTCATCTATGGTGTTGTATGCACTCAACCAAATGTAATTGAAACCCTGATTTTCACTTAAAGTATTTTCAATAACACTGCTATGTGATACTGCATTGAAATAAAGAATAATCATTTTGGTGAAAAAGCACTGATAGTTGCAGGATATATAACACTAAAGAGAAGCAAACATTTATCACTGGCAGAGTTTTATCCTTTGTTTGCTTTGTAAATCAACAGCAAAGTGGATTTAGGGAGGGAAGATAACCTCTGAGCAGACAAAACTATGTTTTGTTTTGTCAGTGTGCAAAAGGATTGCTCTCAACAACTATTAAAAGAAGCAGAGATGCCAAGCTTCTCAGGATTGATCACAGAATTCTAAAGTAAGGGAAGGCTGATAGGACTGATTCATGTAGCAAGAAGGATTATACCCAGGTGCCAAACATCTTCCAAAGCTCCCAACTCACATGCCACTTTTTAAAAACTGAATGGAGGAGTGCTGTACACCAAAATGAAGGACTTTTTATTGTCTAAATTCTAAATAGCTTGAGGTTAATCAAGAATTGTTCTGGTTTAGAAAACCACAAGTACAACAAGAAAAGACGTACAACTTTTGTTAATAAAAAGATCATGTTCTGTCTGCCTCCACTAAATAATTATTCACAAACCCTTAAGGATTATGAATTTGATGAGGTGCTAAGGTAACAGCCTGCTTTAGGTGCTCACATTTCTTAGTCTGGCCCCGTTGACATACGATAGGTGCTCAGCAAATATCTTTTGAGTTAATTTGAATTGTGTCTTCTACAGTAGGCTATGTGTACACTAGGCACAGGAATTTGTCTATTTATTTTCTTTATATTGTGTTCAGTGCTTGACATATGGTAGCCATGCAGTAAATTTTCATGGAATACATGAATGATTAGCTTGCATTATGATTACTATACAATGTTAAATGCTTTAATAAGTAACCATAAATTATTGCATAAGAAATACTTTGAGAAAGATGGTTAGGTGATAATAATAGATCGTCAAGATAAACTTTATTATAAGCAAGATTTATCCCAGAAATCAGTTAACAGCAAGAGCAATAAAAGTAAATAGGCTAATGTATTTGTTTTACTATTGCAACATGCTTTCATGATGTAACATCTTCCAGAGTATTCTTAAATCACTTGTAATCCAGAAATGCCTTCTAAAACTTCAAAACAAAAATGCTTTTCATACCACCTTTTAAAATCCCTAAAACTCATCAAAGAAAAGTGTTTGAGTGGCTTTGCTGCTTTAAACACCTTTTAACTAAGTAAGTCTGTGTCAACTTGCTTCAGAGGCATCCTTAGGCAATGCAAAGACTAAACTGGTAAAATAATAAACCAATTCTAAGAAAACCTTAGTAAAAATTATGCTATCCATTGGAGAGTGAATTAAGGAGTCTGTATATTTGTTGAAACATTCATGCTAAGTATTTAGGTCTCACCTCCGAGGGGACAGATAGAAAAAGTACTAGTTGCAGATACAGAAGAGGAGATTGTTCTAGGTCTGGCACCCATTATCTCCATGAATTAGGCTGTATCACTTAGCTTCTGTGTGTCTCATTTTTTTAACCTATGAAATAAACTGACTGGACTGGATAATTTCTAAAGTTCAAACAGTAGATCTGGAATCAGAAGATGTGGGTTGGCACCACAACTCAATGGTTTATGCTGACCCTAGACGAATGTTATTTTTTGAGAGAGGACTTAAAAACTTGCACTACTTCTTGTTCAGGGCTGTGGTGAAAATCAGAAGAAATCAACTCCATGAAAAGACTGTAAAAAATGTGAGGAATTATGATGATGAGGTTCTGTCATTTTGGAAAATATTGGCACAAAATTGAAAAAGAATTACGAAACATACAGCCCATAGGAAAAGTCACCCCATTATCCTCCAAAAAAAAAAGGGCTGTAAACTCTAAAATGTATTATGGCTGTGAGAAAGCTGATGAAAGCTCTAATGAAGCACAGGATTTCTAACCTAGTTAATTAATCATAATGAATTAGAACAATATTGGTGTATTGATATAATACTGATATTCTTGTAAAATCCTGCCAAATTACATACAATGGTTACTTTGGAGGAAACAAGTTATATAAGGCAAGCCTCTATCATAGGCAAGAGTATTTAGTATCTTTTTCTGTTCTAAAAATAATTTCTGTGTATTATGAAAATTTTAAAATACAGGAAAGTATTAATGTGAAAATAAAATTACTCATATTCATGCCTAGGAGAGATAATCACTATTAACATTTCAGTAAACTATATATACTCTTCCAGTTTTAAAAATTAGTTTATGGGGGCTTCCCTGGTGGTGCAGTGGTTGACGGTCTGCCTGCCGATGCAGGGGACACGGGTTTGTGCCCCGGTCCGGGAGGATCCCACATGCCGCGGAGCGGCTGGGCCCGTGAGCCACGGCCGCTGGGCCTGCGCATCCGGAGCCTGTGCTCCGCAATGGGAGAGGCCGCAACAGTGAGAGGCCATGAAAAAAAAAAAATTAGTTTATGAATATAAAGATTTTTAGAAAATTACTTGCCTAAAAAGTAGTTTTCTATTCCTTTATACTTAATATTTATTATAAATAGTTACTATATCATTAAATATTTTTAGAACAAGATGTTGATAGGCTAAATAATATTCCACTGTATGGCTATATCATAATTTATTTATTATACTATTGTTGGAATTTTGTTTCTGTTTTTTAATATTTTAAATAATAAAATAAATAACCTTTGATCACATCTTTTATTTTTACCTCCCATTTTACTGAGATATAATTGACATGTAACATTGTATAAGTTTAAGAATGTGAAAGGTATTAATTTGATACATTTATATATCGCAAAATGATTACCATTAGCGCATTAGCTAACACATCCATCCTGTCCATAATTATCATTTCTTTTTTATGGTGAGGACATTTAAGATCTACTCTCTTGGCAACATTCAAGTATATGATACAGTATTGTTAGCCATAATTGCCATGCTATACAAAGACCCCCAGAACTTGTTAATTTTGTAACTGGAAGTTTGTATACCTTGACAAATATTTCCCCATTTCCCCTACTCCCCAAACCCCTTGTAACCACCATTCTACTGTTTCTCTGAGTTTGACATTTTTAGATCTGGAATAGAAGATATGCAAGCATATCTTGCATTTTAAGATGGATTTCCAAGACTGGGAAAACTAAATTAAGGGCATAAACATGAAAGCCATAATTCCAAATAGCATTTAAGAAAAGGTACATGTCCCCATCAGCGTCCTAGAGAGCACCCATCCCACAATACCTCTGATGGCAATGAGCATTATCAGTCTATCAGTTTTCATTTCAAAGGTGTCACGTTACTTTTAATTTCCATCCCACTGATTATTAGTGAGGATACTTTGCATGTTTGTTGGTTACCTTTTTCAGCTTTGAGAATTATATATTCACGTCCTTGCCAATTTTGCTATGGGTTTTGTTTTGTTTTGTTTTGTTTAATTTTTTGGCCACTCCACATGGCACGTGGAATCTTAGTTCCCTGACCAGGGATCAAACCTGCACCACCTGCAATGGAAGCGTGGATTCTTACCCACTGGACTGCCAGGGAAGTCCCTTCTCTGGGTTTTAATGTTTTTCTAATTGATTTACAAGAGCTCTTAAACGTTAAGGCTATTAATTCCATGCTATATTTGTTGCCAATATTTTTTATGCAGTTTATAGTTAGTCTTTTACTGTCTTTATGGTTTTTTATTTTTAAAAGTTTAAAAATTTTGTGTAATCAAATCTTTCAACCTATTGCCATCTAATTTCTTCCAGTGTTTTCATGCTTAGAAGCTCTTTCCCATTCTAAACTCAGTTAAATAGATGCTTGCATCCATTTTCTTTTGGGAATTCTTTCTACTCATCTGGAGTTTATTTTAGTATACAGCCATTCAGTGGGGATTAAAATTTTTTTTCATTTATTTAAAAATGTCTTTGCATATTTTACTGAATAACCTTTGATCAACCTATTTATTATGGAACCTTTTCTATATTGTGTTTTCAGCATATATCAGAGTTATTTTCTGAAATATCTATATAGTTCCATTGATGTGAAAGCCTTTGACAATTTTCCACACTAAATAATTTCCACACTAAACTCAATTACATGGATAGACTAATCAGGGACTTAGGAATAATGTATTCTCATGATTTCTGACTTGATCAGAAATACACAATGCTTTTATTAGCCATAATTATAATCATGAAAAGGAAATGCACAGTGAAAATTTCAAATCCACAGATTATGCTTATTTCTAGTTGTTAAATATCAGTTGATTCAGATAATTATAGGGAATAATTCCTATGGCAGTCTGAGAATACAGACTTGTCAGTTGAGCATTTATGTGGGTGAAAAGGAATTAATTTGAGGAAAATTTAATAAATCTGAGTCTTATTCTCTAGAAATATTGTATCAGAGAGTGTCTAGAATTTAGACATAAGGTATAATATAGGGGGCTGAAAAGAGGAAGATGGAGAGAAACGTCTGGCATGAAGAATTGGACTGCCAACTATTTCCTTTACTTTATACACATTATCAAGAAACTGAAAACCAACAAGGCTAAAGAGAGGATCCTGAAAGCTTCCAGAGAAAGGAAATAAAAGAACTTTCAAAATAAGAGAAAAATTGCATCATTTTCATGCATTCAATTACAGCACTAGAAGCTTTCAAAATTTTCAGAGAATATTACTTTTAATCTGCAATTCTATTTCTAGCCAATCTGTCATCAAAAATAAGGAATCAAACATTGTACCTCCCATGTATACTTTCTCAGGAAGAAACAGAGAAAGTGCTCCAGAAAAAATGCAGAGTAAATTAAGAAAGAGAAAAAATCATTAATCCAGGAAAAATGAAAAGTTGTTCAAGAAAGAAAAAAAATTATAATATACCACTTGGTTCTGCAGTGAATAATATTTATATAATTATTGACTGAAACACTGATGACTGATTTTATGAACTATGTGATATATTTATACTGAGAGGATGTGGGGGATAAAGTTGTGTGTTTGGGGGGTAATGATGTAAAAGATGTATATCTTCACCTAGCACAATGTGAAGTAACTTGATTTAAGTATAATATTTTAAAATATAGATATGAATACCAGAAGGAGCAGCAAAAAATGATTACAATGACTTATTCTGGGAGCGCTACCAGGAGGAGTAGAGAAGAAAAGTCTTCCTTTTTATTATCAGCCTTTTCCTATTACATAATACTTAAAACTTTTTTTGTCAAAATAAAAGTTAATTTAAAAAGAAATTAGGGGCTTCCCTGGCAGCTCAGTGATTAAGAATCTGCCTGCCAATGCAGGGGATATGGGTTCAAGCCCTGGTCTGGGAAGATCCCACATGCCATGGAGCAACTAAGCTCATGCACCACAACTACTAAGCCTGCTCTCTAGAGCCCGCGAGCCACAACTACTGAGCCTGCGAACCACAACTACCGAAGCCCGCGTGCCTAGAGCCTGTGCTCCGCAACAAGAGAAGCCCCTGCGATGAGAAGCCCACGTGCAGCAACCAAGACCCAATGCAATCAAAAAAAAAAGAAAGAAAGAAAGGAATTAGTATCAAAGCAAGCAGAAGGAAGAAAATAATGATTAGAGCAAAAAATGAATGAAAAATAGAATAGAAAAACAAAAGAAAAAATCAATGAAACCAAAAGTTGGTTCACTGAAAAGAACAACAAAATTGACAAACCTTTAGCTATACTAATCAAGAAAAAGAGAGAGACAGAAAACAATTTACTAAAATCAATAATGAAAGAGGGGACACTACTATTGACTACAGAAATAAAAGAATTATAAGAAAACACTATGAATAATTAATATCAACAAACTAGATAACCAAGATGAAATGGCAAACTCCTAGAAAGACATAAAGTACTGAAACTGACACAAGAATAAATTGAAAATCTGAATAGACCTCTAACAAGTAAACAACTGAATTGGTAATCAAAACTTCCCACAAAGAAAATCCCAGGTCCAGATGGCTTCACTGGTGAATTCTATAAAATGTTTAAAGAATAATTAACACCAATCCTTCACAAACTCTTCCAAAAAATAGATGAGGAGGGAATACTTTTCAAAACATTCTTCAAGGCCAGTGTACCAAAACTAGACAAATACATCACAATAAATACAAACTACACAAATATTACTTATGAATATGGACACAAAAACTGTCAACAAAATACTAGCAGATTGGAATCCAGCAACATATTAAAAGGATTATATGCTAAGACCAAGCCAGATTTAACCCAGGAAGGCAAGGTTGGTTCAATATACACAAATCATTCAGTATAATACACCACATTAACAGAAAAAAGACCAAAAAATGCGTGATCATCTCAATAGATGCAGTAAGATAACCTGACAACTTCTAACATCTTTTGATGATAAAAATCATCCAACAGGGCTTCCCTGGTGGCGTAGTGGTTGAGAATCTGCCTGCTAATGCAGGGGACACAGGTTCGAGCCCTGGTCTGGGAGGATCCCACATGCCGTGGAGCAACTAGGCCCGTGAGCCACAACTATGGAGCCTGCGCGTCGGGAGCCTGTGCTCCGCAACAAGAGAGGCCGCGATAGTGAGAGGCCCACGCACCACGATGATGAGTGGACCCCACTTGCCACAACTAGAGAAAGCCCTCACACAGAAACGAAGACCCAACACAGCAAAAATAAATAAATTAATTAATAAACTCCTACCCCCAACATCTTCTTTAAAAAAAAAAATCATCCAACAAACTAGGAATACAAGGGAACATCTTCAACCTGATAAATGTCATCTGTGAAGACTAAGAGGTAATGTCATACTTATTGGAAAAAATGAAAGTCTGTCCTCTAAGATTATGAACAAGACAAGAATTCTGTTCTTACCACTTTTATTCAACACTGTAATGGAGGTTCTAGCCTGGATAATCAGGCAAGAAAACAAAATACAAGGGATCCAGATTGAAAAAGAAGAAGTAATGTCATTGTGAATGACATAATCTTGTGTACAGAAAATCCTAAGGAATCCACAAGGAAATTATTAGAATTAATAAATAAGTCCAGCAAGGTTGCAGAATAAAAGACCAATATACAAAAATAAGTTGTTTTTCTACTCATTCTTAATGAGTAACCTGAAAGTAAAATTAAAAAAACAATTCCATGTACAGGAGCATCAAAAACCCCAGAATACTTAGGAAGAAATTTAGCAAAGTAAGTGCAAGTCTTGCACATGACAAGATACAAAACATTGTTGTTAAAAACCAAAGAAGACCTAAATAAATGCAAAGAAATCCCATGGTCATTGATCAGAAGACTTAATATTGTTAAGATGGCAATAATAACCAAATGAATCTAAAGATTCAACACAATACCTATCACAATTCCAACGTGGTGTTTCCTAAAAATTTTGCAAGCGGATACTAAAATTCAAGCAGAAATGCAAAGAACTGGGAGAGTCAAAATAATCTTGATAAAAATAACAAAACTGGAGGACTTGTACTTCCTGATTTGAAAACTTACTATAACCTTACACTAATCAAGACAGTGTACTATTGCCATAAGAAGCAACATACGAATCAGTGGAATAGAACTGAGAGTCCAGAAATAAACTTTCACATTATGGTTAACTGATGTTTGACAAAGGAGCCAGGACAATTCAATGAGGGAAGAGGTCTTCTCAACAAATGGTGTTCAGTCAACTGGATATCGACTTGTAAGAGAATGAAGTTGGACCCCTACCTCACACCATATTAAAAAAATTAACTCAAAATGGAATAGAGACTTAAATGTAATAGCTAAAACTATAAAACTCTTAAAAGAAAGCATAGAGGTAAATCTTTCCTGACCTTATATTTGGCAATGCTTTTTAAAATACAACATGGAAAGTGCAAGCAAAATAAGAAAATAAATAAATTGGACTTCATCAAAATTAAAAATTTTGTGCAACAAAAGATACCATCAAGAAAGTAAAAAGACAACCTACAGAATGGGAGAAAATATTCACGAATCCTATATCTGATCAGAGATTTGTATCCAGTATATACACAGAACTCTTAAAATAGTAAAAAGTAAAAAAAATTTTTAAATGGGCAAAGGATTTGAATAAACATTTATCCAAAGAAGACATCCAAATAGCCAATAAGCACATGAAAAGATGCTCAATACCATTCTCCATTAGGGAAAAAAAAAAAAACCCAAATTGGGTTACCCTAGACCTACAATAGGATGGTTAAAATAAGAAAGACAGACAACAATATGTGTTAATGAAGATGTGGAGAAATTGAAACCTCATGTATGCTGGTGAGAATATAAAGTGCTGTAGCCATTTTGGAAAACAGTTTGTCATTTCCTCAAAATGTTAAATATTGATTTACTGGATGACACAGCAATTCCATTTGTAAATGTATACCCAGGAGAATCGAAAACATATGTTCACACAAAAATATGTACACAAATGTTCCTAGGAACATTATTCACAATAGGTCAAAGGGGAAACAACCCAAATGACCACCAACAGGTGGATGGCTAAATAAAACATGGTATATACATATGATAGAATATCATTGAGCCATAAATAGGGATAAGGTGCTGTTGCTATAACATGAACCTTTCAAGGGTGAACCCTGAAAATGTGGTAAGTTTAAAAAGCCAGCCACAAAAAGCTAGATGTTGTATGATTCTATTTATATGAAATATCCAGGATAGGCAGGCATATCCATAGAGACAGGAAGTAAATTAGTGGTTTCTAGGGGATGGGGAGATGGGGAATGACTGCTATGGATGCATGGTGTCTTTCTGGGGTGATGAAAAGGTTCTGAAATTTTTGATGATGATTGCACAACTCTGAGAATATACTAAAGCCACTTAATTGTATACTTTAAAGGGATGAATTTTATGGTATGTAAATTATATCTCAATGAAGCTCTTATTAAAAAATAAAATCGAAATATATTCTAGAAGGTAGACAAGCTAATAATAGATAGGCATATAATCATTATTAAGGACAATCATGAGCGTTTGGGGGTTACTTCTATTTTCTTGAGAATGATGTTTTAATGGACAAAAAGAAGTGTTTTGTTGCTTGAAACAACCAGAGAACAGAGGTAAATTAGTACTTTTTTTAATGCTGCCATCCTTCAATGCTTCATTAAAAAGAATACAATAGGTGGCGCAAGGCCTCAAACTGCAACCAAATTTCAATTAAACCACAGTTTAATTTCTGCATATTATATGCAACTTTGAGCCCAGGGAGAGAATAATTTTTCTCTTCCAAGGTATAAGTAGTACCTCTCTTACCTGCCTCAGTACACATTTAGATGAAAGAAAAACACATTAAATTATTGATGTAATGATTAGTTGAAAGTCCCCTTAATTGTCTAGCATACTTACAGCAAAGCCCTTTGGCCCGATTCAGGCAAAACTACAACTCTTACAAGTACATTCAAAAGCAGTCATGTGTACCATTTTAAAAAATGAATTATACTATTGAAGTAAGCACAATGAATGCTTAGGATGTTGTCTGGATGAAGGCTGATTTTTTTCTGTGCCCTTCTCACCTAGAAATACACTCCTTTAGGTCAATAAAGAACCATATTTGGACTGAATCTCCTAAGTGTTTCAAGTAAATTCCAGTACTGCTGGGTTGCTGGGTGGAGTGTCCAAGTGGGATTCCTGGTGATGTCAACAGTTCTGTTACTAGTGGGCCTGATTTTGGAATAGCACAAATTTCAGCACAAATCTAACAAGAACCATTTACTAGCCTAATCAGAAACAGTCAGTGGCCCCAGTGAGAAATATAAAATCACTGTCAAGTGTAAGACTCAGGCAGGTGCATTTTTAGGGCAAGCAAGGGGAACGGGAGATGGGAATGCACAGTAAGAATGGTAGTGGTCATCATGGGTAGGACAAATGAAATCTTGCTAGACAGATAATTTTTTTTTTATTTTAAGGGTGTTTAAAAGGCTGATTCTAAACCATCTAGATTACTGCTTTCAGAAATCGGAAGCATTAAAAATATACAGGGCTTCCCTGGTGGCGTAGTGGTTGAGAATCTGCCTGCCAATGCAGGGGACACGGGTTCGAGCCCTGGTCTGGGAAGATCCCACATGTTGCGGAGTAACTGGGCCCGTGAGCCACAGCTACTGAGCCTGCGCGTCTGGAGCCTGTGCTCCGCAAGAAGAGAGGCCGCGACAGTGAGAGGCCTGCGCACAGCGATGAAGAGTGGCCCCTGCTCGCCCCAACTAGAGAAAGCCCTCGCACAGAAATGAAGACCCAACACAGCCAAATAAATAAATAAAATTTAAAATATACAGATTACCAGGTCCCATCCAAAAATTAAAAAATAAAATAGATAACCAACAAGGACCTACTGTATAGCACAAGGAACTCTGCTTAATATTCTGTAATAACCTAAATGAGAGACGAATTTGAGAAAGAATAGATTCATGTAATATATGTATAACTGAATCACTCTGCTATACACCTGAAACTAACACAACATTGTAAATCAACTATACCACAATATAAAATTAAAATTTTCAAAAAAATTTATTCAGAATTTCTGGGCAGAGGGCTCAGGCACAGGTGATTCTACTTGTAGCCAGGCTTTAAAACTACTGGTCTGAACAGTCACACTGCTGTACATTTTTCCTTATGAGTCAGAAATGTTTCGCTCTCCCTCTTAGTAACATCTTGCACTGCGGTAACAGCCATCACTATCAGCAAATTATTTTATTCCGTCTTTCTCCAACCAAAGACCCTTTAGTAAGGATTAAAATGTATCCTGCTGATCCCGGCAGGACACTGCCCCTCATTTCCCCTCCATTTTTCAATGTCTTTGGTTTATGGGAATCACATGTATATTTCACTCACAACATTAGCCAGAAAGAGTAATTTTTCAGTGAAGAGGGATTCCCCTATTAACCTAAAACTGTATGAAATGCTGTATTTTTAGAGTTGTTTCCAGTATAGTCATTCACAAGCTGGTGTATAGGCAGGATTTCTCAATGTCAGTACTACTGACACTTGAGCTGGACAATTCTTTGCTGTAGGGGGCTGTTCTGTGCATGGTAGAATATTTAGTAGCATCCCTGGACTCTAACTACTAGATGCCAGGTATGACAAAAAAAAGTCTTCAGACATTGTCAAGTGTCCCCTGGGAGCACAGGCAAAATTGCCCCAGTTGAGAATCACTGGTGTATAGGTTTGTAAGAACTCAGCCCATATCAAAATTACAATATTCACACTGAACCTTCTGTTTACCACATTGAATATCATCCATTTTGACATTTATACAAAGAAAAATATTTCAGATTTGGCTTATGTCTAGGAGTTTAATTATATATAATATCCCCTAATGCCAAATAGAATTTTCTATTGAAGTCAATTTCTGTGGAACAGTCATAACTGGTTTCCTCCATTGCTCTGGGCAAAAGAGAAAAGTAAGATCCGACACACATTCTGCAGTAGATGTCTGTGTAAATGGTCTTTGCTGGCTCAAACTAAGTCTCAGTTCTAGGAAAATTGTTCTGTCTGACTCACATTTTCTGTGACTTTACTCTTTGATTAACACAGCCCTTGGGGTTGGGGAAGTTGAAGTGTGTAGTGTTTTTGTTTAAAAGCCCTTTCCTGGAATTGAACACAATGTTGTTAGAGAAAACCCAGTGTGGATAAAAGAGAGTTCATGAAAACGTAAGGCATAAACATTAAAGTTCAAAGTCAAGAACATACCACAAAGGCCAAGGATTCCCTAACAGAGCAAATGTAATTGAGTAAATTAATCAGAAAATCAGGTATTTTCCAGTGGAATTACATGAGTCAGCATATTTTTCCTCCCTTTGCTAGGAAGACATGAACAAATCATCTAATTTCAGGAACTTAAGCTAAAAGAAAGCCTTCACTGCAAACAAAGGCAGAGCCAGTATAGTCAAAAGTGAAAAGTAAGTCATGGAAAATGAATATATTAAAATTCCTCTGGAATTACAAGGCACTGCCCCCTGACTAATAGCACAAAAATGATGGCCCATCATAATTTTGCCCACTATTTGAATTACATTCTGGGTAAAGTGGCAACAAGAAAGACCATTTTGACACAGCTTGGGTTCTTATAATGTCATTCTCTGCCTTCCTGTGAATATTCATTTTTGTATAATGCTGAAGAAATCACATTTTCATTTTTCTATAGTTCATTATGGCTCATTGCTGTAGCAACTGCCACACCAGTCAATTTGTACAAATAATAGAACAAGCTTCCATTGTCTCTCATCTGACACAGCGCCAACTAGTCGGGCTACCTTTTCCAAAAGGGAAATCATGTTTTTAAACTCTTTATCTAATTTTAATGTCCCTGGAGTTATACACGGTAAATTCTTTTGGAACACTGAACTGAGCGTTATGTACTCAAGCACTTACCCCTTTAAATTAGGTCATATAAAGACTACTGATTTCCATGTTGCCATTATACAAAGCCCTATATGAGTATTTGAAAGCCCAAGTGAATTTGTTTTCCTTCTGATATTTTAAAACAGTGGCAATTTAGTGACCTTGGTTTTTCTAAATTATTCATCTCCCAGCACATCAATTAGTGTTTGCTTAATTCAGATTTCTGGAATCAATCACCCTTCCCTGAAGAGGAAAAAAATGGCTGTGTGCTTCTTTGTTTTGCAACTTTAATTCTCAGCTTGGTTTTTGTCTTTTAGCATCATTTATTGCAGTGAGAAGAATAGAATCAATCCTCTTACACTGGATACAAGTCATAGCATCCAAAATGTACAAAATAGAAACATTCAATGGTTAAATAAGCTAAGGGTCTGTAGAAAGCAAATGGGTACACAGCTATAGGGGCATCCTTACATACCTATATGATATGACCTGCATGCCTGAAATTCTTAAATAGAGATTTATTCCTTTGAATAGTAATTGATCTCTCTATAAGGTCCCTCTACTTTAAATGTTTTATATGGGGATTACTTTAGACTTATGGAAAAGTGGCCAACATAGTACAAAAGAGTTCCCATACACTCTTCTCTCAACTTCCCCTAAATGCTAACTCCTCACATAATCCCGGTACATTTGTCAATACTTAGAAATTAGCATTCAGATTTAACCAGTTGTTCTGATAATGTCCTCCTCCCACCCCATAAGAATCCAATCCAGGATACCACATCATATTTGGTAAGATCTCTTGTAAATATAAAAATTTCCAGGCAGTGTAATTTATTAAATTACTAACCAACTCTATTATGAACTCATTTATTATATAAATTTTCTTCTGGAGGGAAAAGATAAGGGCAGCATAAAAATCCTGGGCATGTGAGGATACATAAAGGAATTGTGAAAGGAAGGAAACGCTGCCAAGAAAGGAGGAAACAAATCAAAGCCAAAGCCATTCAATTTTGCCTGGGGCAGGCCCCGCGCAGCTATGTGTAATTATCGTCCTCGATTACTACATCTGACAAACTAATTTTCATTTGAGAGAAAACAACAAATCATTAATTATGGTAATAAGTCATGGATTAAAATCTTTGTGTGCGTGGGCCTCCCTGGTGGCGCAGTGGTTGAGAGTCCGCCTGCCGATGCAGGGGATACGGGTTCGTGCCCCGGTTTGGGAGGATCCCATGTGCCGCGGAGCGGCTGGGCCCGTGGGCCATGGCCGCTGGGCCTGCGCGTCCGGAGCCTGTGCTCCGCAGCGGGAGAGGCCACAACGGTGAGAGGCCCGCATACCGCAAAAAGAAAAAAAAAAAAAAAAATCTTTGTGTGCGGATTCTACATGCTCTGTGATTTGTGCCCTTGGTCAGCCACCATTCTGCTCCCTTAGCCTTTCCAGCTCTTCACTCCTGGGAGGCCTGTGTGAAGACATCTCTGATTGCCCAGCCCTGGACAGCACTGCTCACTGACTCTGCAGAACCAGTTCAGAAGGAACTCTGCTACTGGGCAGAGCAAACCCTCCCTGTGATGCCCTTAGTGGCTCCAGTCTTTGTTTTGACAGCTACTTGAAAGCAGAGATGTACTTTAAGAAGCAGCAAAGTGTTGTGATTAAGTGCCTGAGCTTTGGAGTCAAATTTGGGTTCAAATCTTAGCTACCACTCAATAGACTTAATCTTGGGCAAATTAAATAACCTCCCCATACCTAGATTTACTCATTTATAAAATAGGAGCAATAATAGAACCTAGCTATCTTTTGGGGGGGACGAAATGAGAAGATCCCCATGAGTATGTAGTCATCCCTGATACCCATAAGGTCTATTTCATCCCTGTTCTTAAAGCCAATCCTGGAGTTAGGCAGGACAAAGGACATTGTTTCAGAAGTGGGGTCTCAGGGAACAGCCCTGATTCTTGGGAACCCGTGTTGTCCTCTATATCTCCTTCACTGTCAGGCAGATCCGGGACCCCTTCCTCACAGGAACATCCCCCCTTCTCTCGCTTCCACACTGACTCAGTGGACTTCAGACTTCCACCTAGGCACATGCTCTAAGACCTCCTGGTTGTAACGCCAGACACTATTCCAGGCACCAGGGATAAAGCAATGAACAAAAGATGTTTTGTGCCCTCAAGAAGTTTACATCATAGTCTCCACAGCTAGAGTTCCAGATGCAAACCATCCTTTCTCTAGGTTCTCAGGGTTGGCTGCCCAGATTTGTCATTGGGCTCCAATTAAGGGAAACTCCAACGTTCGTGTCCCTTGGTCTGTGCTGTGCCCTGCCTGACGTAGAACTTCTGGCTAGTCTCTGCCATAGGGTCAGGGTCCTGAGCTTTGGTGTCAGACCTATCTCCTCCTTTCTACTTGCTTTCCACATGTCATGGGTTGCTGTGACCACCACACCTAGTACAGAGTTGCAGTTTATAAGAGCAATAAAAACATCCATGGGACTACAACCTTACTATTAATAATAAACAGTGTCAGAATTATCCACCTTAAGTAAATGGTTTATAGATTTAAATACTTTGTACCTCCAGGTTTCTTCAATCTTGAATGGGAAACACTTGGGGAATGGCATAGTTGATGATATTTCTACTTTTAAATCATGCATTGTCTATCAATAGTATCCATTTTAAATGAATATATCTGATTACATATAAAGCAACTATAATTAGAACTATGGCAAAGTTATATTGTTGAACAAATTGTGCCTCTGTGGGGAGAGACCACTGCTTCTGGAGTACATGCTGCTCTATCAATATTCCTTTATTACCTATCACATTTACAGCCTAAGGTCTGCTTTTAGTTCCTCTAACCACCTAACCATTTCCTACCTCAGGACATTGGCATGTGCTGTGCAATTACCTTTGGGGAATTCTGTTCCACAGGCTCAATCCTAGTCATCCCGGAGGTCTCACCTTTAACGCCTTCCTCAGAAGAGGCCTTCATTACCTCCCCGACTAAATCAAATTCCTTGTTATAGCTGCTCATTATAGCTTTCGCTTCTCCTTTGTGGCATCTGTCACAACTATAATTATTTTATCTGTGGGACGTATAGTAGAGTGGTCAAGAGAACTGAATGCCTGATTTAAATCTGATATCAGTACTTATTGGGGTAAATCACATGAATAAATGACAATTTCTCTGTGCCTCACCAATAACAGTACCTACCTTACAGAGTTGTGGTTAATTGTTAGCTACACTAATTATGATTTAATATAACAACAACAACGACCACAGTAATAATACAAGTTCTATGGCAGAGACCAATTTTGTTTGTTCACTCGTATACTTCTAGGGTTTGGCATAATCTATGGCACATAGTAGATGGTCAATAAACATCTGATGAGTTACTGAATGGATGAGAAACAAAATAAATAAAAATCAAGTTTCTTCTTGGTCAGGGTTTACTGTTTAGAGGGAAAAGTTGGTCATGCATGAAATTAAGTAAGAAAACAAAGGCAAGAGCAACATGAGAGATCAATAACTTTCACAAATTCAGGGAGAAAAAAAATAAAAGAAACAATTTATCCCACTCAAAATTTAGTCACAGGTTCTTGAAAAAATATTTAGAGAGAAAAAAGAAACAAAAATGATCATGTGAACAAAATTATCATTTTCAGTAAAAAAAAGTATAATGAGATATGATCAAATAAACAAGTAACATTAATATTTGCCTTATATGATGTTATGCATACATTCCTTAACACGTATATGAGGGTGTTCAAATATTAAGAGCACAGAGGAAGACTGCTAGTTAAAGGATTACTATTGTAAAATAAATCACAATCCTCTAATTGGTCTTTTTCTATAAACTTGGATTTTCACATATTGGATTTAGTCTTAGACCAAAGTTCACCAGAATTTAAATTAATTTAAATATGCAAGTGCTATAAAAGTCACATAAATTTAAGATACCCAAATGTAAAATTTTGAGAAGCATTTTGTTTAGTAGCAAAGGATAATATTAGCACTGTGCATTAAATCCCTAGGAAAATAAACTAAGCTTCTAAGTACCAACATAATTGCAAGTCTTCTTAGGAAATCAGAGTGCCAGTTCTATTTAAATGCTTGGATTAGCTTCAGGAATAGGTATATAACTACATCTGAAATATCCAAGCAGGGATTTTGAAAAAGTGTATACATATAAAGTGTAGATACAAGAATTCCTGCAATGCTTGTTTTACTGAACAAAAATAAAGCCTCCAAAGTAACCATGGTCACGATAAAGCTATTTTAGGAATGCTGGCACTTTTTAAAATGAAGTAAACCAACAGCATTTGTTTCACATGGTAATATATCCTATAATGAGTTATTTTCATATTTTTAATCAATATGTAGGAAGAACATTCCCAGGCCCACTTTCCAAGTGAGTTTAAATTTGGGTCAAAATGGAACCATCCACATAGATATATGAACACCAAAGTTTTGAGTCTCTCTTGTGGGTCAAAAAAAAGCTCACTTTTTTCCTAAAACCCTTTCCAGATTTATGATTATAGTACTAAAACACTCCATCTTCATTCCTACTCAAACTCACACTTATAAACACATTCCCAATTTCTGCTTTTTCACCTGCTATTTCACTAAAGGTATTTACCTTTTGTCCATACCAATGACTCACAATGATAATGATTAAAACACCTATTAATATATCTAGCACTTTTAAATACATCTTGCCGCGGAGCGGCTGGGCCCGTGAGCCATGGCCGCTGAGCCTGCGCGTCCGGAGCCTGTGCTCCACAAGGGGAGAGGCCACAGCAGTGAGAGGCCCGTGTACCGCAAAAAAAAAAAAAAAAAACATCTTAACTCTTTACTTATTCCATTCATTGCCTTCACTTAATGCCTCTTCATATGCTAGGTGTCTTTAATATACTTAGTGTTCTTTCCTCATATAATAAACTCTTATATGTTGAGGTGATTAACACTATGAGATAATAAAAGGCACCTGACAGGAGTGATGATAATTGAAAAATTATGAGAATAACTCCATGACTTTGCCTAGTGCTCCAATAGTTGATTCCAAAAATATTTATTCTTTAGCACCTTCTAGATGTAAGGCTTTATGCTACATTCTGTGGGGGATAGATACACAAACCTTGTTAAATTGCTTTGAGATTGCAGCTCGATATCCAGCTTCTAAGGCTAGAAGGAACTTAGAGACATGTACAATTTTACAGGAACTTCTGCAAATTATAATGGGTGAAGATCATTATGAGACTTGACGACAACTTTGACTCTTATCCAGGACGACAGGAAGATGCAAGATTATAGATCTTAGGATGCTGTCAGTTTTTTCTTCTGCTCCTCTCCTAGCAACAGATGCAGTTATGGGAAATGCTTTAGATATTGGGGTTCACTAGCTGTTTTAAAAGGTGGAACCTTTTATACAGGGGGAAAATTTCACCCCAAAATATCTCAAGGCTATGAAAACCATTGACAATCTGTGAGTTCTGTGTCTTGGGGGGAAACTGCACCCAAAAATATCTCAAGGCTATGAAAACCATTGAGAATCTTTGAGTTCTGTGTCTAAGATCTTCAAATGATGTGTAATCAGAAAGAAGCCCTCCATCACGTACTTAGCTTTACCTTCACTCCTGCCGAGGGAGACAGAGTCTATCACTCCCATTTATTTCCCCTTCTTGTACGGGAAAAAATTTCCTGCTGTTGGAATATTTTTAAAGTGTTCATGTCTTTATCTTTGAGACTTGTGTCTGTTTACTGACAGTCTTGCAAAACTTGATTCCGTTTGGGGGTTAAGAGAAAGGTTATTTCAAGGACATAAAAGAATAATTCTAAATTATGTCTAACTCAACCATCATGATTGATAATGGAGGAAAATATTAATGAGGCAAAATCTCAAATTTCATCAGAAGTTGCTAGACAGCTTTTCTATTTCAAATGGAATGTCACTAAATAGTCATCTGAAAAGAATCCCATAATTTATGCTCTGAATCCCTGACAAATTAGGGGTAATGCCTGACACACTATGCAGGTCACAGCCTGTCAGGTAAGCATTTCTTACTGTGTGGCAGCGACAATGTATATATTAGCTATGTAAATGTGAAATCTACACACAATTTCCAGGTTAGAATATATTTAAAGCATATGGTCATAGATAATGTGTAGTAATACCAACCCTGATTCTGCAATGTCTGGGCATCCATGAAGTACTTACAAGGAATAAGAGGCAAATCTTTTAGACAGATCTAATGAACTAATACATGACATCACTAAGAAATAATGTAGAAACTAGTGATAGGATATTTCTTGCTAACAAATGAAACTCCTAAATCTTAAATATTAGTTGCAAAAACAAGTTAGAAAACAGCATCCTAAGTTATTCAGTGCAGAGTGGCTTTGCATAACGCATTTTCTCTCCATTCTTTTATGAAAGTCACATCCAGCCAAGATAGTTTTAATTTGGGGGAGTGAACAAATGGTCATGGATGAAAGAGCAAGTGTTGCTGATCCAGAGGTCTAGCAGGGACTTGGCTTTCATGATAGAATTTAAGGTTGAGTAAAATAATACCTCAGGGTCAAGGAGTAATTCAAGGTCTAAGGAAAAAAAAACTAGACTCTGCTCTTGCTTTTGTAGCTAATAGTCTGGGCGAATGAATCTGGGCAAGTAGTATAACTTGTCCAAGCACCAGTCTTCATCTGTAAAATGGGAGCAATAGCTGGCCTGCCTATTTCACAGGTTGAGATGGGTATCAAATAAGGCAAACGATATGAAAGTGTTTTGTAAGCAGTAGAAGCCTCAATACATGTAGAAAAGTAAAATCTAAATCCCCAAGAATCAATGTTTTTTCCAACTCTAGATACATGAGTGTGCATAGCATGTGAATACATAAGTGTGGGCACACATGCATAAAAACAAACAAAAGGCATATGTGCTATCAACTTTCAAATTTGTAAAATAGTCATCAATATTTGAATGCTACCTCCATTTTCAATGTTCTACTCCTCTGGTCTAAGTATTTAAAACAATGTACCATGGTGTGTGTCAGAGGAAAGAGTGGGTCCACCCCCCAAATCCTTCTGAATATGCCATCTAACTTCCAGCAATTTGGATTTTTTTAACCATTTTTTAAAAATTTAAAGTATAGTTAATTTACAATGTTGTGTTAGTTTCAGGTATACAGCAAAGTGATTCAGATATATATGTGTGTGTGTGTGTGTGTATATATATATATACGTATATATATATATATATTTATTTATTTATTTATTTATTCTTTTTCACTACAGGTTATTACAAGATAAAGAATATAGTTCCCAGGGGCTTCCATGGTGGTGCAGTGGTTGAGAGTCCACCTGCCGATGCAGGGGACGCGGGTTCGTGCCCCGGTCCGGGAAGATCCCACATGCTGTGGAGTGGCTGGGCCCGTGAGCCATGGCCGCTGAGCCTGCGCGTCCGGAGCCTGTGCTCCGCAACGGAAGAGGCCACAGCGGTGGGAGGCCCGTGTACCGCAAAAAAAAAAAAAAAAAAAGAATAAGTTCCCTGTGCTATACAGTAGGTCCTTGTTGTTTATCTATTTTACATATAGTTGTGTGTATATGTTAATCCCAAACTCCTAATATATCTCCTCTCCCATCCCCTTTGGTAACCAAAGTTTGTTTTCTATGTCTGTGAGTCTATTTCTCTTCTGTAAATAAGTTCATTTGTATCATTTTTTAAGATTCCCTATATAAGTGATCATATGATAGTTGTCTTTCCCTGTCTGACTTCACTTAATATGATAATCTCTAGGTCTAACCTAAGGGTTTTTCTAGTAGCCATTGGTCTGATGATGGCTTAATCTTGGGGGTGTGAAGATTGTTCGCATTTTCCTAGGTCACAGGCTCTTTTAACTTATCAAAATGTGCTTTAATTGGTCACACAGCCACTTTTAAAATGAAGAATAAGCCAAAATGGTTGGTTTTTTACTTAAGGGACATGAGGATATGGTCACAGAGGTGTCTAGAAAAATGCTGGACAAACAAGGAGGAGCTGGAAGGGACATGGAATGTCTTCCCAAGTGTTTTTCTTATCAGATACTCCATGGGGATGAACACTGACTCACTATAGTTTATAAAACTTTTTATTTTTCAGCTCAAAAGAGAAAATATGTGGAAGAGAACATATGGATTCTGAGTTGCTGAATAAGGAAGAATCAAGAGTATATATCTTCAGGGAAATTTTACCCATCTTGAAAAAAATGCCCTATTATTGATAAAGAAAATATAGTATGTATTTTTAGAGAAATTTAAATAAAGTCATGCTAGTTTTTCGAATGAGGTCATAATACTACAGTATGTTTTAAAAAATAGAGAAAGAACCGAACATTTTGCTAACATCTGAGGTAAGTGCTAGATAACCAGTGTATCTATAGTTACTGAAGAGAAGGAAAAGGGGACTTCAGTTAAGTCCACTGGTTAAAGTAATAATCCTTGGTATCAAGAGAGAATAGAGCTCCCTGTAAGTACTTTCTTAACGACAGCCATAAAATATAATTTGCCTCTTTCACATTCTAAAAAAAGAAGAAAAACAAACAGTGATTGAGTAACCATCAAGAGAATCCTAAAAATAATCTCTTTTTTTTTAAAAACACAAAAATCAGTTTGTCTTTTTCTTGGCCTTAAAAATCAAGTACCACTGCAGCCAAAGCCTTAAGAGTCAGTATAATCTCGTCAGGATAGATTTAAGTCAGGAAAAGTGTCTCTTCCTTAGTACCCTAAGATCCATGCTCATCCATTCAGTTAATAAGTATTTCCTGGCATCTACTGTGTTACAGGCTCCAGCAAGTGCTAGAGATAGACAAACAGTAGGCAGCTTTCAAGTGAAAGACCTCACAGACTAATGGAGAGAGACACATGAAATGACAATTATAACGGAATGAGGTAAGTGCGAGGGCAGCACACAACAAGCACTTTTAATCTGAATGGGGACACTGAGAGGTGGTAGCTGAGCTTAGTTTTAAGTGGTAACTGAGAAGTCGTCAGGTTTTAAAGATGGTGGATTGAATGCAAACATCAACTTCCTCTCCTTCCTGAAACCTCGCTAAAATACAGTACAAGATTTTAGAAAAAGGCATATAAACCCAAAGAGCCAAAAAGACAGGAGAGGTGATAACAGAATGAAAATTTGGGAAACTGGAAAGCAACTAACCTAGCACACACTGAAACACTGAATCCGAAGCCAGCGTGGGGTAGGCTGAAAGAGACGCGGAAATTAGCAGCACTAGAGGCCTTCTGAAGTTAGAGACTCCTCGCTGAGGTCCTGTTGAAGAAGCTTCCTTTAAGAGCGCCTCTCCTCAGTTCTACATAGCTCAGTGACAGGCCCTCATCATACCAGCCAAAGACTGGAGGTTTACTCTACAGAAACCCTAGGCACCTTTGAGGCCAGAGCACCATGCTGCAAATAGGAATAAATAAGAGTTTACTACTAAGTGAGACCCCCAGCTTTTTTTCCCTTCTTGGCCCCCATAAAGCTGCAGACCAGGTGTATACCCTCCCTCAAGAGACTGGAATCCTTTTTGGAAACTCTGACTTGCCTGAAAGAAAAATCTAAAGATACTAAAATCTGAGACCCTCAGGGAATTAGCCAAGCCAGATAAACCTACAGTGAAGACAACTACCACCACCCTCTCCCACTACCACACCTACCCCTCCTCACTTCCCCCACAGAACTTCTGGGTGATTTTATAAGGTCCTTTAGCCAAAGATCACAGGACTTTTGAGGAAATTCTCCATTATGAAAGAGAGAGCAAACAAACAGGCAGAAAAAAAATAAAGAAAATAGATTACAGACTTCCGGGTAAGATGGCGGAAGAGTAAGACGCGGAGATCACCTTCCTCCCCACGGATACACCAGAAATACAGCTACACGTGGAACAGCTCCTACAGAACACCTACTGAATGCTGGCAGAAGACCCCAGACCTCCCAAAAGGCAAGAAACTCCCCACATACCTGGGTAGGGCAAAGCGGAGAGATTCCCGCACAGAGGATCGGTGCCGAGCGGCACTCACCCGCCCGAGAGGCTTGTCTGCTCGCCCGCCAGGGCGGGCGGCGCTGGAAGCTGAGGCTCGGGCTTCGGTCAGAGCGCAGGGAAAGGACTGGGGCTGGCGGCGAGAACTCAGCCTGAAGGGGGCTAATGTGCCACAGCTAGCCGGCAGGGAGTCAGGGAAACTCTGGAGCTGCCGAAGAGGCAAGAGACTTTTTCTTCCCTCTTGGTTTCCTGGTGCGTGAGGAGAGGGGATTAAGAGCGCTGCTTAAAGGGGCTCCACAGACGGGCGCGAGTCACGACTGAAAGCGCGGAGCCCAGTGACGGGCGTGGGACGCTGGGGCTGCTGCTGCCGCCGCCAAGAAGCCTGTGTGCAAGCGCAGGTCACTGTCCACACCGCCCTTCCGGGAGCCTGTGCAGCCCGCCACTGCCGGGGTCCCGGGATCCAGGGGCGGCTTCCCTGGGAGAACGCACGGCGCGCCTCGGGCTGGTGCAACGTCACGCCGAACTCTGCCGCTGCAGGCTCGCCCCGCACTCCGTGCCCCTCCCTCCCGCCCGGCCTGAGTGAGCCAGAGTCCCCGAAGAGGCTGCTCCTTTAACCCTGTCCTGTCTGAGCGAAGAACAGACGCCCTCCGGTGACCTACACGCAGAGGCGGGGCCAAATCCAAAGCTGAGACCCAGGAGCTGTGAGAACAAAGAAGAGAAAGGGAAACCTCTCCCAGCAGCCTCAGAAGCAGCGGATTAAAGCTCCACAATCAACTTGATGTACCCTGCATCTGTGGAATACATGAATAGACAACAAATCATCCCAAATTGAGGAGCCAGGAGTCAGTGCTGTGCCTCTGAGGTGGGAGAGCCAACTTCAGGACACTGGTCCACAAGAGACCTCCCAGCTCCACATAATATCAAGCGGCGAAAATCTTCCAGAGATCTCCATCTCAACACCAGCACCCAGCTTCACTCAACGACCAGCAAGCTACAGTGCTGGACACCCTATGCCAAACAACTAGCAAGACAGGAACACAACGCCACCCATTAGCAGAGAGGTGGCCTAAAATCATAAAAAGTCTGCAGACACCCCAAAACACACCACCAGACGTGGACCTGCCCACCAGAAAGACAAGATCCAGCTTCATCCATCACAACACAGGCACTAGTACCTTCCACCAGGAAGCCTACACAACCCACTAAACCAACCTTAGCCACTGGGGACAGACACCAAAAACAACGGGAACTACGAACCTGCAGCCTGCAAAAAGGAGACCCCAAACACAGTAACATAAGCAAAATGAGAAGACAGAAAAACACACAGCAGGAGAAGGAACAAGATAAAAACCCACCAGACCTAACAAATGAAGACGTAATAGGCAGTCTACCTGAAAAAGAATTCAGAATAATGATGGTAAAGATGATCCAAGATTCTATTTCCCAGATCCAAAATCTTGGAAATAGAATAGACAAAATGCAAGAAACAGTTATCAAGGACCTAGAAGAACTAAAGATGAATCAAGCATCGATTAAAAACACAATACATGGGGGCCTCCCTGGTGGCGCAGTGGTTGAGAGTCCGCCTGCGGATGCAGGGGATACGGGTTCGTGCCCCGGTCTGGGAGGATCCCATATGCCGCGGAGCGGCTGGGCCCGTGAGCCATGGCCGCTGGGCCTGCGCGTCCGGAGCCTGTGCTCCGCAACGGGAGAGGCCACGACAGTGAGAGGCCCGCATACCGCAAAAAAAAAAAAAAAAAAAAAAAAAAAACACAATACATGAAATAAAAAATACTCTAGATGGGATCAATAGCAGAATAACTGAGGCAGAAGAACGGATAAGTGAGGTGGAAGATAAAATAGTGGAAATAACTGCTGCAGAGCAAAATAAAGAAAAAAGAATGAAAAGAACAGAGGACAGTCTCAGAGACCTCTGGGACAACATTAAACGCACCAACATTCGAATTATAGGGGTTCCAGAAGAAGAAGAGAAAAAGAAAGGGACTGAGAAAATATTTGAAGAGATTATAGTTGAAAACTTCCCTAATATGGGAAAGGAAATAGTTAATCAAGTCCAGGAGGCACAGAGAGTCCCATACAGAATAAATCCAAGGAGAAATACGCCAAGACACATATTAATCAAACTGTCAAAAATTAAACACAAAGAAATCATATTAAAAGCAGCAAGGCAAAAACAACAAATAACACACAAGGGAATCCCCATCAGGATAACAGCTGATCTCTCAGCAGAAACTCTACAAGCCAGAAGGGAGTGGCAGGACATAATTAAAGTGATGAAGGAGAAAAACCTGCAACCAAGATTACTCTACCCAGCAAGGATCTCATTCAGATTTGATGGAGAAATTAAAACCTTTACAGACAAGCAAAAGCTGAGAGAGTTCAGCACCACCAAACCAGCTTTACAACAAATGCTAAAGGAACTTCTCTAGGCAAGAAACACAACAGAAGGAAAAGAACTACAATAACGAACCCAAAACAATTAAGAAAATGGGAATAGGAACATACATATCGATAATTACCTTAAATGTAAATGGACTAAATGCTCCCACCAAAAGACACAGATTGGCTGAATGGATACAAAAACAAGACCCATATATATGCTGTCTACAAGAGACCCACTTCAGACCTAGAGATGCATACAGACTGAAAGTAAGGGGATGGAAAAAGATATTCCATGCAAATGGAAACCAAAAGAAAGCTGGAGTAGCAATTCTCATATCAGACAAAATAGACTTTAAAATAAAGACTACTAGAAGAGACAGAGAAGGACACTACATAATGATCAAGGGATCGATCCAAGAAGAAGATATAACAATTGTAAATATTTATGCACCCAACATAGGAGCACCTCAATACATAAGGCAAATACTAACAGCCATAAAAGGAGAAATCGACAGTAACACAATCATAGTAGGGGACTTTAACACCCCACTTTCACCAATGGACAGATCTTCCAAAATGAAAATAAATAAGGAAACACAAGCTTTAAATGATACATTAAACAAGATGGACTTAATTGATATTTATAGGACATTCCATCCAAAAACAACAGAATACACATTTTTCTCAAGTGCTCATGGAACATTCTCCAGGATAGATCATATCTTGGGTCACAAATCAAGCCTTGGTAAATTTAAGAAAATTGAAATTGTATCAAGTATCTTTTCCGACCACAATGCTATGAGACTAGATATCAATTACAGGAAAAGAGCTGTAAAAAATACAAACACATGGAGGCTAAACAATACACTACTTAATAACGAAGTGATCACTGAAGAAATCAAAGAGGAAATTAAAAAATACCTAGAAACAAATGACAATGGAGACACGACGACCCAAAACCTATGGGATGCAGCAAAAGCAGTTCTAAGAGGGAAGTTTATAGCAATACAATCCCACCTTAAGAAACAGGAAACATCTCGAATAAACAACCTAACCTTGCACCTAAAGCAATTAGAGAAAGAAGAACAAAAACACCCCAAAGTTAGCAGAAGGAAAGAAATCATAAAAATCAGATCAGAAATAAATGAAAAAGAAATGAAGGAAACGATAGCAAAGATCAATAAAACTAAAAGCTGGTTCTTTGAGAAGATAAACAAAATTGATAAACCATTAGCCAGACTCATCAAGAAAAGAAGGGAGAAGACTCAAATCAATAGAATTAGAAATGAAAAAGGAGAAGTAACAACTGACACTGCAGAAATACAAAAGATCATGAGAGATTACTACAAGCAACTCTATGCCCATAAAATGGACAACCTGGAAGAGATGGACAAATTCTTAGAAATGCACAACCTGCCAAGACTGACTCAGGAAGAAATAGAAAATATGAACAGACCAATCACAAGCACTGAAATTGAAACTGTGATTAAAAATCTTCCATCAAACAAAAGCCCAGGACCAGATGGCTTCACAGGCGAATTCTATCAAACATTTAGAGAAGAGCTAACACCCATCCTTCTCAAACTCTTCCAAACAATATCAGAGGAAGGAACACTCCCAAACTCATTCTACGAGGCCACCATCACCTTGATACCAAAACCAGGCAAGGATGTCACAAAGAAAGAAAACTACAGGCCAATATCACTGATGAACATAGATGCAAAAATCCTCCACAAAATACTAGCAAACAGAATCCAACAGCACATTAAAAGGATCATACACCATGATCAAGTGGGGTTTATTCCAGGAATGCAAGGATTCTTCAATATACGCAAATCAATCAATGTGATACACCATATTCACAAGTTGAAGGAGAAAAACCATATGATCATCTCAATAGATGCAGAGAAAGCTTTCGACAAAATTCAACACCCATTTATGATAAAAACCCTGCAGAAAGTAGGCATAGAGGGAACTTTCCTCAACATCATAAAGGCCATATATGACAAACCCACAGCCAACATTGTCCTCAATGGTGAAAAACTGAAACCATTTCCACTAAGATCAGGAACAAGACAAGGCTGCCCACTCTCACCACTCTTATTCAACATAGTTTTGGAAGTTTTAGCCACAGCAATCAGAGAAGAAAAGGAAATAAAAGGAATCCAAATTGGAAAAGAAGAAGTAAAGCTGTCACTGTTTGCAGATGACATGATACTATACATAGAGAATCCTAAAGATGCTACCGAAAAACTACTAGAACTAATCAATGAATTTGGTAAAGTAGCAGGATACAAAATTAATGTACAGAAATCTCTGGCATTCCTGTACACTAATGATGAAAAATCTGAAAATGAAATCAAGAAAACACTCCCATTTACCATTGCAACAAAAAGAATAAAATATCTAGGAATAAACCTACCTAAGGAGACAAAAGACCTGTATGCAGAAAATTATAAGACACTGATGAAAGAAATTAAAGATGATACAAATAGATGGGAGAGATATACCATGCTCCTGGATTGGAAGAATCAATATTGTGAAAATGACTCTACTACCCAAAGCAATCTACAGATTCAATGCAATCCCTATCAAACTACCACTGGCATTTTTCACAGAACTAGAACAAAAAATTTCAAAATTTGTTTGGAAAAACAAAAGACCCCGAATAGCCAAAGCAATCTTGAGAACGAAAAACGGAGCTGGAGGAATCAGGCTCCCTGACTTCAGACTATACTACAAAGCTACAGTAATTAAGACAGTCTGGTACTGGCATAAAAACAGAAAGATAGATCAGTGGATCAGGATAGAAAGCCCAGAGATAAACCCACGCACATATGGCCAACTTATCTTTGATAAAGGAGGCAGGAATGTACAGTGGAGAAAGGACAGCCTCTTCAATAAGTGGTGCTGGGAAAACTGGACAGGGACATGTAAAAGTTTGAGATTAGATCATTCCCTAACACCATACACAAAAATAAGCTCAAAATGGATTAAAGACTTAAATGTAAGGCCAGAAACTATCAAACTCTTAGAGGAAAACATAGGTAGAACACTCTATGACATAAATCACAGCAAGATCCTTTTGGACCCACCTCCTAGAGAAATGGAAATAAAAACAAAGATAAACAAATGGGACCTAATGAAACTTCAAAGCTTTTGCACAGCAAAGGAAACCATAAACAAGACCAAAAGACAACCCTCAGAATGGGAGAAAATATTTGCAAATGAAGCAACTGACAAAGGATTAATCTCCGAAATTTATAAACAGCTCATGCAGCTCAATAGCAAAAAAACAAACAACCCAATCCAAAAATGGGCAGAAGACTTAAATAGGCATTTCTCCAAAGAAGATATACAGACTGCCAACAAACACATGAAAGAATGCTCAACATCATTAATCATTAGAGAAATGCAAATCAAAACTACAATGAGATATCATCTCACACCAGTCAGAATGGCCATCATCAAGAAATCTAGAAACAATAAATGCTGGAGAGGGTGTGGAAAAAAGGGAACACTCTTGCACTGCTGGTGGGAATGTGAATTGGTACAGCCACTATGGAGAACAGTATGGAGGTTCCTTAAAAAACTACAAATAGAACTACCATATGACCCAGCAATCCCACTACTAGGCATATACCCTGAGAAAACCATAATTCCAAAAGAGACATGTACCAAAATGTTCATTGCAGCTCTATTCACAATAGCCCGGAGATGGAAACAACCTAAGTGTCCATCATCGGATGAATGGATAAAGAAGATGTGGCACATATATACAATGGAATATTACTCAGCCATAAAAAGAAACGAAACTGAGCTATTTGTAATGAGGTGGATAGACCTAGAGTCTGTCATACAGAGTGAAGTAAGTCAGAAAGAGAAAGACAAATACCGTATGCTAACACATATATACGGAATTAAAAAAAAAAAAAAGTCATGAAGGACCTAGGGGCAAAACGGGAATAAAGACACAGACCTACTTGAGAATGGACTTGAGGATATGGGGAGGGAGAAGGGTAAGCTGTGACAAAGCGAAAGAGAGGCATGGACATATATACACTACCAAACGTAAGGTAGATAGATAGTGGGAAGCAGCCACAGAGCACAGGGAGATCAGCTCAGTGCTTTGTGACCGCCTGGAGGGGTGGGATGGGGAGGGTGGGAGGGAGGGAGATGCATGAGGGAAGGGATGTGGGAACAGATGTATATGTATGACTGATTCACTTTGTTATAAAGCAGAAACTAATTAAAAAAAAAAAAAAAGAAAATAGATTACACATACCCACAAAAGAAAAAATGGTGCAGTTAAAATATTTCTATAAAAAATGGAAAGATTCAAAAGGAAAAATGTATTAAAAATTTGAAATATTATAGCAGAGCTGAAAGGCCAATAAAAGATTTGGAAGATAAAGCTGAGGAACTCACTCAGAAGGTAGAGCAAAAAGACAAAAAAGATTGAAAATAAGAGCAAAAAGTAAAGAAAACTAGATGATCTGTCCAAAATGTCAAATGTCAGGTAGAGGCACACCAGAAAGACAGTAGAGAATATGGGGATGGGAATGGGACAAATCCTCAGTGACATAATTCAATAGAATTTCCTAGACCTGAAGAGCAAGAATTTGCAGACAGAAGAGCCCAGTGAGGTTCCAGTACAAATGAATAAAAATAGAACCATAACAATCTATATCATCATGAAATTCCACAAACCCTAGCAGTCACACAACTTTATAAAGAAAAACAATTTTTCAAGAAAGGGTCAAGATTCAGAATGGCCTTGGTCTTTTCAAGCTATACTGGGGGCTAGAAGGTACTGAAGTATTGCCTTTCAATTCTGAGGGAAATATTTCCAATTCAGAATTCTATACACAATCAACCTATCAATCAAGAGGTAGGATTAAGACATTTTCAGACCAACAAAATCTCAATACTTTGTTTTTTCCACTCAAGACATTACCAGAGGATGCTCTCTTCCAAACAGCAAAACAACAGTGACAAAAGTGGAGGAGGGCTTGCAGGGAGTATATCAAAAAAGAGGAATATGTAAAATAAAGGAAACCAGAGAAGCAAAGCAAGAGAGAGAAAAAAGAGGAGATCCCAGGGTACTGGCTGTGCAGCCAGCCTAGGGAGTGGCCAGTCTAGATTAGAACAGGCCAGAAGGCTCCAGGAGATTTCTTTGAGAAGTTTAAACTAATGGAAAACCTAATGGGTTTGATTGTGTTGAGAGAAGGTTTCACAACTAGGGAAGAAATAAATACTCAGAAAAGAAAGCAAATAAAAAAGCAAGGAAATTATTAATTCTGGGGAAAACAAAAACTTAAGCTGGAAGGGAAAAGAAATTACAGTACAGCATATGACTCAGCTGTGAACGGTCTTTACATAATCAATATTATAGACCATTACTATTGGTCCAACCAAAATCACAAAATAACAATCCAGTCTCCCAGTGTAGAGAGTCGAGAAATAATGCTTAAAATTGGAAAACCAAGAACTGGCAAAATAAGCATGCTATGTAGAGATATGGAGGAAAGTTCTAAGGAATCAGCTAAAAGAGGATCCCTGTTGTGACCTCAGACAGCAGAAACACACACGTCAGGGAATACGTGACATTAATGACTTCCCCGGTAAGCAAAAACACACTTGTAAAACAAGTCAGGTTTTCTCTTATGTATAGTAAAACCTACTCCTAAATGATACAAGTTCCGGTAGATACTGTTTACAGAAATTTGCTACTTTTAATAAATCCTTAATCTCACAGTTCATACAAGAAGGAACTACCTCGATTATCCTGCTGTTACCAATCCCCCTTCTTTAGTAATTTTCCCCTCTGAGGCACCCTATTCCCCAATTCTCCTGTGCCTACTTTCCTTCCCTTCTGCTGACATGCCCGAGGCCTCCTCTGCTCTCCTGGGTGCATTTACTCTGCCCTTTGCCCCAAGCGTTATGAAATCAATTACTTATTACACTACTAAGTAACAGTCATTTCCTCTCATTCTTTTGTCAGTCGGGCCTTGAAAGCAATAGCTCATCCATCTTCTTTTCAGAGCAAGGCCCAAATAAGTGGACCTTAAAATCATCACGACCTCAAGCTAGGTCTAATCAACTGGAACCAAAGGAAGGAGGGGAAGACATTTGTGTCAGTTTCTTGCATATGTTGGAATTATTTTCTTTGGCAGGAGCATATCATATTCTTTCTTTGTGACAGTCAGCAGAGCTGATTACAGGGCTCCATAGCGGGCCAGTGACGAGGCTCGACAACCTGGCAATCTCGCGATTATCCCAGCGCCCTGTCGCAGCACAGCGGGAGTCAGATTACCCTGCTCTTTGGGAGAAAAAAACCATGTCTTCTGCATGGATTACAGTGCACTCACAGTGTTTGATTCAAAGAATAAATATCGGGCATTGTAGCAAGGATAACAGCAATACCAGTAAAATTCTCCTGACACTATGAGAGTTCACTTTTGTCACCCTCTTTTTTTTTTTTTAGGAAACTGACATATCTTGATTTCTATTTTCTGTATAGTTTGCTTCCAAACAAGCAAGGGACTGACTTTCCTTGCAGTAAACAGTAATATTTTCCTTTTCTTGGGCTGGACTAACAAGGAAAGATAAACAGGCCTATCCTCCCATAGTTAGTTATTTTTTAAATTATTACTGAAAAGAAATTTTAAGGCTTAAAATAAAAAGTATTTTGACACAGCATGAATGTTCAATTATTCTATTTTTTTAAAAACTTGTGTAAAAAAAGACTAAAAAATAAATTGTAGTTATTAATTCACATTGAACTACTTAAAGAATATACAAGAATTACAAACTCAGAGCAACTGTTTTTTCATTATACTTCTCTTAGTGTTACTTTCTAAAACATATCCCACTGGTGGGGCAACAATAGAAACCAGTCATACCTAAATCAAAATAAACTGCATTTATCTGAAAAATGGCATAGTGTAGAGCAACCTATTATTTTTACCTGGTGCATAGAGTCATATGGAAAAGCCTGGGTTTAATCACAAGAAGTACTGTAAAATACATTTGTGACATCCTCTAACCTAACTCATGCCTACATGAGAGATTGGTACATCTTATGAATTAAACATAAGTCCTGATTTATGTTCAGTTATCCCTCATATCAAAAACTACAGTAGCAGAGCTCTGTCACTGTGAATTCATTTAATGATATTGATGAGACAGCCAGCACAGAGACTGAAAAGTAACCGCCAGGGCATAGCACGGCCCTATAAATCACTCCTGAAGAGTGGCTGAGCAATAAATAACAAGTCATTAATTCACTGTAAGTTATGCTAAGAAGCTCAAACTACATATGTGCCAGGCTGTAAATAAATGCCTCTGGTACAATATTCAGAACAGGCAATGTTTGGCATTAAAACAATTTTATAAGAGCAAAAATTCATTGAGCAGAATTAATTCACCGTGAATTTCCCTTAGCAGACATAACAAAGAATTAATAAAATAAAAAAAAGTCAACCCCAAAACTTCTTTCATCCAGAGTGAAACACATTTCAGGTATTAAAATCCAATGGAACTTTTTTTAGTGCCCCAAATTATGAATCTATCCCGTGAGTGATATAATGGTTCTGCCATAAAGCCCCTGAATGAGCTAATAGCATTTCTGTAAATAATAAACTGGTAAGAATGAGGCTAGTTATTCAAATGGTTTGCTTGTTGCCTCTAGAGGACCAGTAGAAAATAGGTAGCTCTTTACCACTTTGCTTTCTTAGGTGAATCAGAAAACGTTCGAGTTCAAGTGACTTTCACTAACCTCTTCCTCACCCACCAGATCCCACCTCGTGAGAGCTCTCCAGCTGCTCTTTCTCCCTAGCCCTCTAGAAACAGGCCCTCAAGCTGCCCAAGGGGACACCATCTGGCCGCACCCGGCCCTTCCGACCTTTGTGCAGACCCCAGGGCCACACAATTGTCTGTCCTGCCTCCTCTACTCAGACTCCTGCCTCTGCCACTTGGCTGCTAAAGAGTCTTTCAAACAAATTCATTTCCAGATTTATTCTTTCCAGGTAATGTGTGGGAACAGTTAGAACAGAAGCCTAACTGAAAGTGGTGGATCTAAAGATGAGAATCTCATGCACTACTGCAGACAGGTAAGGGACATATTTTGAAGGAAAAGAAGCCTTTTTTTTGTAGTTTGTAGCTGCCTAGCACTGGATTTTCTTGGGCTGTAAGATATTTGCATACATATAACAAAGACTAATCTTTCCTTTTTCTTATTGCTTTGTAATCTGTAATCAAGGAACTCTAAATGAGGTCTCATCAGCAAAGACTGTTAATCTGATCCTTTATGCAGAATCTGAATACAAGGGTCCTAGATACAGTAGCATTTTAACTATATTGCATTTCAAGCTGACATCTAATTTTCTGCATAAAATCACCTTAAGGCGATCTTTTATCACCATTGCATTCTAATTCTAACTTATCTAATATCAGTTTTTAAATGACTTCCTCTCTAGATACATCTGCTTGCATTTTTCAGCTTCAATATTGTTGTTGTTATTTCCTGACTATCTCTAACATTCTCTAGGGACCTTTTGAATTTTGTCTTCTCACTGGTATTTAGTTACAAACACTTATCCATTTAGCATCATCTGAGAATTTAATTAACTTGCCATTTTCTCTTGTTTCAGGTCAATAATGAGGATGTTAATATAGATGTGACATTAGTCTCCCTGGAAGGTCACTGGGAACCTGTTCTCTTGCTACACACAGAGCCAATTATCCTCTATGATCCTCTGACCAGTTGTTTTGTTTACTGTTATGTGGTAACATCCATATCCTTGTCAGTTTGAAGTAAAACTGCATGGGAACTGAGAAAAGATAATAGCCTACGGACAAGGCTTCATGTCTTTACGGTTACTGACACCCAGGAATATCAAGGAGGCATACACTGAATCTTTATGATTTTCCCTAAATGAATTAGGAAAATGCTAAATAGAAGTAACTTTGTCTCCAGATAAGGAAACTGAAGCAGAGATGCCAATGACATCAGAACTTTAACAAGTCAATCTGATTACTTTTGTCTTTACTTTTTTTTAAAGGGAGGATACATAGTATTTTTAAAAGCCAGTATATACATGTATACAAAATGCTCCATTATTTAGACAAAGTTGGAAAATTGGATTTTCCACATAAACAAAATTTCCAGATAAGCCCAGAAAACTGAAGCTTATGCCATGAGCATAGCAAGAATATCTGACACTTGGAATACTAGTAATGTATCAGGAAGAAGGTCTTTGAGGAAAGGAGGAAGATTGAAGATCTCCTTTTCCTGTATTTTTCTCATCTTTTTTTCTCTATTTTTCTACCAGTTTTGACTCCTTCAATGAATCAGAAGACCATGTCTTTTCTTGTATTTAAATTTTTTCTTTTCCCTTTTTTCTCCAAATAGTGGTTTACCTAAACACACAAAATAATACTTCTTAATCAATTTATTAACCATTACCATATAAGTAGACTCCAAACTGTAATATTTTAAAGTAAGAGATTTTTTTTTCTTGTTTGTTTGTTCTGCTTTTACATATAGTAATGATCAACTTTGTGTGGTCATTGGAAAAGCATCAGTTAAGGGCCCATATTAGCCCAGGCTAAACCTGAGTTGCAATCCTGCCTCTTACTAGCTATATAAACTAGCTGCGTAATGAGAAAGCTATTTAAGTACGCCAAGTCTCTGACTCCTCATCTGTAAAATGGGGATAATAATACTGCTTATTCCATAAGAGTGCTATGAAGATTAAATAAGAAGAATGAGGTGAAGAGCCTAGCATAGTGGATGGCACATAGAGAGACACCTAGGGAATCATGTATTCTTAAATAAAAATAAAGCTGCATAATTTGACAAAAGATTTTCTTCTGATTTGGAAGTTTATTCTGATTGATATTTAAACAAATGAAGATTAAATTCTATACATTTATGAGTTAGTGCTATATATTTAACAAATGACCTTACTGGAAATAATACAGTTACCTGAAACTGAGCCTGTCCCAGAAAATCCAGAATATAAATCACAGTCTATGTAGATTAATAAATCCAAATAAAATCTCCCCATTTTCATCAGTAATCAGGGATCAGTATTGGGTTTAAGTGTAACTCCTCACTGTCTTTGCTGCGTTGTTAATATGTGAAGGAAAGATGGAGAGTAGAAGGGTGGAGTTCAGCCTGCAATGCCCTCTGAGGGCCCAGAGGACCAATGAGCTGAAAGATCAGCATGGTGTGGTGAAGAGGGAAGGAAGCAGAAGCCTTGGGTCCTACTGCAGGCTGTCATCATCTAGCTTGGTGACACCGAATTAACCTCTCTGGGCCTCAGTTTCCTCACCTTTAAAATGAGAGTTTAGGTCTTTCTAGCTAGTCTTAGAACCTGAAGTTTTTCCATGCTAAGAAAACTCTCCTCTTATCAATAATACAACTTCTTGGCAATGTTTCTAAAAAGGCAGCTTTATCCAAGTTAACTTACACATCTTTAATTATCCAGAGGAATGGCCAGTTGAAAAGGCAATTAGGGATGGAGGAAAATGAGAAAGAAACATAAGCAATCTTTAAGATAATATAGAGATACGTTGGAATCTTTGTTGTCTCTTCCAGGGACTGCTGCCTGTGAGACCATCACTCTCTTCTCAAAGGCACTTGAGAGGCTTCCCAGAATGTGGAGGATCATGGAAACCACAAGAACTCTGTCTGAAGTTGGAGACAGAGTCCACGATTGCTTCTAGGGTCTACCTCTTGGAATAAAACTAATAACTCACATATCATCATTTTGTAATAACAGCTGAAATTCTATTTCCTCTTACATTTCTTTAATTTGTCTGCACATTGATAACAATTTTGTCATTCTTCTGCTCACTCATGTTTACAATATCATCCTGCAATTTATACACATGAAGTCAGCACTTCATTCCCTGGAAGAATCTAGCATACCCATAAACTTGAATATTTCACTGTGAATTCTCACTTCTAGGTGATTTATACGTCCGTGTATTGAGACCAAGGGTAGACAGACATCCAAAGCTGAAGGCCACGGTTCTAAATATGTGGCCAGGCCCTCTCTATTTGATGCAATGCCTTGTTTTTGATATAGCAATTGCAGAGATAAAGGTGAAAAAGGCATTACCCAGATGAAAAAGACATTATTTTACAGATTATTCTACATGGTTAAAGTGGTCAATATTAATCATGCTCACATTTGCGTTTGTATAATAAACTATGATCTCTAAGAATCAGTCTGTAGGATTTCCTTTGGGAAAAGCTCAAGGATATTTATATTAAGAATTTACTTTCTCAGTAAAGACTAATTAGAATATGGAAGAAGGGATAGACAATGACAATGCTATAAAATATACAATTAAGAAATAGAAAAATGTATGTGTCATCACTCATGACAATTTTAAAGGCTCTACTATGGGCCTATAACCATTAAATAATTAAGAATTTAGAAAGTGAATATTTATATAATATAATAAAGCCACTCTCATTTACTAGTGAAATTTACATTCTCTATGTTTTCCTTACACAAGAAAAAATGGGGATGTTACATTCAAATTATACAGATGAAATAAAGATATTTTAAAATATATAAACATCAGACTAAGTGGCTCAGTCACTACCAACAAGTTAGTTGTAAGGCTATGCATTCCAGGGAGCTTTGGGAAAGGGACTGAATATGTTGTTTTCAACTGAATTAGTTTGCTTTATAAAACAGACATTTAAAAGGCATTTAACAATGGAACAAAAAATATTGCAAAGTGAGAGACATGTTTTATTTATTTTTGAGACGATGTTTTCTTAATTAAAGTGATGACTAGATAGAACAATGATAAGGAAAGTGACATTTATCTTAATCTATCAATAACTGTCAAATATTATTCTATAGAACTACTACTGTAAAAGTTGAAAAGTTAACTACCATAAGTCTTTGTGATGCCAGCCTTAGTACAAAAATCATATGATGTTATTTTAATCAGGTTGACTTCATAGCTTAACTTTTCATTGTAATCAAGTTGACTTTACAGTTTAATATGAAAATAATATATTTTCATAATTAGTAGTGTGCAAAGAGCATTAACTATAAGGTTGTTCATCATAAAGCTGTTACAGTAGTGGACACTGGAAACATGCAAAATGTCCATAAATAAGGGATTGATTAAATACATTATAGTACAGCCATATAATAGAATACTATCCTGATAATATTGTAGATGGATGTTTATTAGGAAAACATTTACAGTGTAACGTTAGGTTTAAAACAAAGCTAGATTAGAAAATAGAATGTATGATAGAACCCTAATTTTATAAAAAATAAAATTGAACACATATATAAATCTGGAAAAATATATCCCAATATACTTAGTATTCTTATTTGTGAGGTAGTAGGAGCATGCATATGTGTGTGTGTGTGCATGTGTGTGCACACGCACACACGCATGCAGGGGCACAAGTGTCAAGGTGCATGTATGTGTGTATACAAACATAGGTATTCACCTAGCTGTAGTTTTAAATGTTTTCTTCACTACATGAGCATTGCTTTCACAATTATAGAATAAAATTATTTAAAAAACATTTAAAAAGAAGTAGTTTTTACTGTCAAGTTTAAGAAAAACAAAGCCTGTCTGCAGCATATATTTGTTTACTGTCATTCTTTTAAATTCTAAGTCCAAATCAAGGCATTTTGCATTCTCACTCAAACATAAAATACAGAAAGCCCCAAAAAATTAACTTGACATTTTTACAAAAAACAATGTCTGAAACAAACAATTGGAAGGAAAAAAGCATATATTCCAGCTATAACGCTTGGATTAAAAAATATATCTATTTTTTAAAGTCCGATTTGAAATTACCAAAGTGCAATATGGAGTTGAAATTACAGAATAAATACTCCTTGGGAGAAAACTCTGATTCCCTTTGATTTTCAAAGAGGTCATCTCATGCTCCAAGTGAGCTGTTGAGAAATCTCCCCTTGCTATTTATTTGTATGGGATACCTGATTGCACAACATACCTAAGATCCACTGCACAAAAATTTTAAAACCTATGTTTCAATGGCAAAATATAACATTTTAAAATCAGGAATTATTTCCTTTGCATTGATGATTTACTACAGTTATTTATATTCTCAGTTTCTTCTAATAGATTTCTATTTTCCTGTAAGTCCATAAATATTGCTTTAATTCCCTGTATCCAAGATCTATAAACAGAAGCAGACACTAAACCCATTCTATTTATAAATTCTGATGATATATAGATAACATAGATTCAATTGTTCATCTATAAGGTATACAATATAAAGATCCTTGTAAAACTATCCATTTCAACATATTTTTAAAAACTTCTCTACTGTGGCACTTATTATCAACGAGAAAGTCTGAAAAATATCAAATATTTTAATTTTTAGAGCTAAATGTCACCATTTAAAATGCCCTGAGATATATTTACTTAGATTCTTTATCAAAGTATAAAAATAGTAATAGCATTTAACTTTAACACCAAAAACTAATGAATGTCATGGTTGGTATAATATTTAAAAGACTTTATGTTTTCACCTAATATGATTCTACGTACATTTTTCTGTTCCATTTTTCCCTCCCCCATGCAAAATGATTGCATGCCAAATCCCTTAAATTCCTCTTTTGAAGTTTAAAATTAATTCCCATGGTTACTCTTCTATAATCTCCCATCTTTTTGAAAATGCAAAATATGCTCATACTTTTTGAGAAATCAGATGAAATCCAAAATATCCTATGAGTATGTATTATGCTTTTAAAATGAAAAACCACACACTCATTCTCTAAAAAACTGTTCATCAAGGAATCTAATTCTGTAATTAATACGAACAAGGTAACAATTTGCTTTATGTGTCCATTCATAATGTTAAATCAATGTTAAATTATAAAGAACTTCCATGGAAATACACAAGCACATACATTGATTCTAAATGAAATTCATTATAAGCAGCTCTATTACACTGAATGGCAAATGAATTCTTAGTAATGAGGCACTTGATGTGTTACCGAGAACTGGGATTGACAAGAAAACCACTTAGCTCACTTTCTAATAATATTATAGCAAGTTACTGATAAAGCACCTATATTTTTCAATTTGGAAGAAAAACTTTAAAGAGGATGATGTTTTACCTAACCTTTTTAATATAGTCTATTTCCTGTACAGAGTTTTCAAAGGTTTTGCTCTTTTATAAGCTCATCTTGCCCATATCATCAGAAGTCCATAAGAGCAGATGCTGGAATAATTAAAAACCTATCACTATAGACTCTTCCATCACATCACAGACTAGGAAAATGAATGCGGTTTATGGGTGCCCTTGTCTCACTTTATCCACCTCTTCATGGTTGAGGTGTAAGCTTTAATGTGCATCCTTGCACCTCTCCTCCATCAGGAAGCCTGTCTCTGGGGATCACTTGCAGAAAATAGGACACTGAGTCCATAATTAAAGTAATCTCTTTCCAGGCAGATGCTGCAGTTGGCTCTGTTATCACATATTACAAAAGCCATCTTGAGGGCTATAAAATGAGCAGCAAATAGCTTTGGAGATGAGAAACAGCAATTTTTCATCTAATTTTGATCCACAGACATGTAAGTACTGTGTTGCTACTTTTTGGTTTTGAGCCAAATAACTATTATGGTACTGAGATGAGCCAGGCAGTTACCAAAATTAAAGAATACTTTAGCTTTTATCCTCAAAGTGAGGAAAGCTCTTTTGTAACCATCTTTGCACTTAGTAAATAAGGATGCCATCTCATATCTGAGCTTTAATGCCTGCAAGCAGATTTAGAAGAAAGGCTTATGTAGCTTAGCTTTATAGCCATACTTTCAATATATTTGCTTAAGTTAAAACCAGGGGTTGATTAAGGGACCAACCATCTTAGCTCCTTTGCAACTACAATGTACATTTTTAATTAGAAGCATTTCTACTGTTTATCTTTCGTATAATATTTTAGGGCATTGCTCTTTGAAATACATGTCAGCCCAGATAACTAATATGTTCGTATTATTCATAATCCCTTCTATAAATACCAGGAGTGGAGAAAAATGGAGGAGATTTGACTAACACATTTTTGTTTCCAGCTTACGACTTGTCAGTGTGGGTAACCAAAACCTGATCTCAATAATGTGAGGTGCTAAATGGAGATGGAAATAATTTTGTTTAATATTTATTTCTCAGTGTTACACATGACAACTTCTCAATACGAACTGATTCAATTTTTAAAAAAGGTGATCTTCGAACTCCAGAAAATATGTGGTTTAAATATTTTTATTTCCTCAAACTTTTTTCTTTTAAAAAAATTTTTAACAGCAAAGTTTTATGTAGACTTGGGCCTTTCAAATTAAAATGTCATACCAGGGTATACGCCCAGTAGTGGGATTGCTAGGTCGTATGTTAGTTCTATTTTTAGTCATGTACCACAATGTTCATTGCAGCACTATTTACAATAGCCAGGACATGGAAGCAACCTAAGTGTCCATCGACAGATGAATGGATAAAGAAGATGTGGCACATATATACAATGGAATATTACTCAGCCATAAAAAGAAATGAAATTGAGTTATTCGTAGTGAGGTGGATGGACCTAGAGTCTGTCATACACAGTGAAGTAAGTCAGAAACAGAAAAACAAATACCGTATGTTAACACATATATATGGATTCTAAAAAAGAAAAAGAAAAATGGTTCTGAAGAACCTAGGGGCAGGACAGGAATAAAGATGCAGATGTAGAGAATGGACTTGAGGACATGAGGAGGGGAAAGGGTAGGCTGGGATGAAGTGAGAGAGTGGCATGGACATATATACACTACCAAATGTAAAATAGATAGCTAGTGGGAAGCAGCCACACAGCAAAGGGAGATCAGCTTGGTGCTTTGTGACCACCTAGAGGGGTGGGATAGGGAGGGTGGGAGGGAGGTGCAAGAGGGAGGGGATATGGGGATATATGTATATGTATAGCTGATTCACTTTGTTAATACAGCAGAAACTAACACAACATTATAAAGCAATTATACTCCAATAAAGATGTTAAAAAAAAAAAAGAAAAAAAAAGAAACTATGAAAATAAATAAATAAATAAAATGTCGTAACATAAAGCCACATGCCACCAGTGCATGCCTGGAAGTTTAAATAACACAGTATAAACCCTAATTTTCCAACATGATCTTCTGGTACCTTTGTGCATTAAGGCATTTTTTCATTCGTGTATTCATGCATTCACTCAACCATCCAACAAATAATTTTTAAAGAATTTTTTTGCTCAAATAATTTTATAATACTACTTGCAAGTGAAATATTAGAAAATATGTATTCAGTATTCTGCCACCTGAAAGCCAATTTTCAATTGTGCATGTTTATTTCAGCTCTGTGTATATGCATGTTATTTTGTTTTTAGGTAATTACTTTGTCCCTCGCATTATTAACTTTTGCTTGTTTTGTCTGATATTAATATAGTGACACCTGTAAATCAACTATACTTCAAAAACCAACTTTCTTTTGGTTAATATTTCCCTGGTATGTCCTTTTCCTTCTCTTTCCTTTAAATGCTTTCTTGCCATTATGTTTAGGTTTGTCTCTTGGAAGAAGTACATTGTTGGAATTTTGAAATTGCCTTCTGAAAGTCACAGCATTTTAGTTGGTGAATTTAATCTGTTTACATTTATTGTAAGTATATATGTATGTGTGTATATACACACATATATATATAATACCTACATGTTTATGTTATCTTATATTACATTTCACATTCCTATGCTTTTTATATTTGCCTTTTCCCCTTTCTTCTGGTGGATTAAGTTTTATTTAATCCTTTCCCCATCCCATCCCCTATTTTGGAAGTTACACACTTATTTCTGTTCTATACATTTATGTTTCTAACATTCATCCTTAACTAAGCCTACAGTCTTCTTCCAGAATAACTGGAGGACCTTAAAAAATGTTAATACTGATTTCCCTTATACACTGATGTTGCTTAGTATTTTGGTTATTCTTTGCCTTTAAATTCTATCCTAAAATAGTTATTGCTTTATATTATATATATATATATAAATTTATTTGTATATTCAGTGTTCATTTAGAATTTCTAACATGCTTACCAATGATTATTTATTATTGGGTCACACCATGATTTCATGCATCCTACACCTTCTGAGTTTTTCTTTTTACTAAAGCACACTCTTTTAAAACTTGCTTTAAAATGATCTCTGTGTAGTAAAAACAATTAAACCTTATTTCTTTGAAAATGTCTTTATTTTGTTTTCACACTTGACTGACAATTTATCAAGGTACAGAATTCTGGGAAGATAATTATTTTCCATCCTCACTTTGAAGATACTGTTCCACTGTCATCTGCTGTCTCTTGCTGCTGATGAGAAAACCACTGCCAGACTAAATTTACAGGTTATCTGTTTTTTCTTTTCAGTTGTCTTTGAGATTTTCTCTGTCTTTGACATTCTGAAGGTTCACTATGATCCATATCATTGCTAATTTATTTTATTTATCTTGATTAGATTAAAAAGTTTCATGTCTTCATTAATTCTAGAAAATTCTCCTCCGTGATCTCTTGAAATATGCTAGTCTTCATTCTTTCTATTTTCCCCTTCTAAAACTTCTATTAGATGCTAATTTCTTAACCTGGTGTTCTGTATCAGGTCAAAAATGTAAAATTAGACTCCTCCCAAGCTGAGAGTTTTTGTTTCCCATAAGTGACTTATTTTTACCAAAGGTTCCAGTCAAATGACAAGCTTCTTTGCTGTTTTCCCAGATAGAGTTGGATAATACTTTGAGGCTCTAGGCTTCATGTAATAGGCCCAGTTCCTGCTCCTTCTCCTCTCCCATCTCATGGCAATAGCTACAGGCCCCACTCTGGTTAAAACTCTAGACCTGGGACCTAAATCCAGGTTTAAAACACCCATAGGCCACCACAATGTGGGCTGCCACTTCCTGATCCAACTCTGATAGCTCCCTTTTTTTCCAGAATTGTGTGTTTTCTTTTTCTTTCAAACCAGTTTTTTAATATATTTTAAATGTTTACTCATTTCATCCAAAATTTCTATGTGATTTCAGTGGAAAGAGTTTTTGCCATGCCAGCTCAGGGTTCCACAATGCCAAAAGTCCTCTGCAAACATAATTTTAATGTGCCTGAAGTTGTAAAAATAACTTTTTTATGCTTTTGTCATTTAATATTCTAAGCATCTCCCAGGCTGCTATACTGTCTTCCATAATTACTATTTTAAAAGTGACATAGAGTGGTAATACAGAATGGTAGTTAAAAGGACATGTTTTGGATCAAAACAAACTTGTCTCTGAGCTCTTCAAGTTCTTCCTTCAGTAATGATTCTAGGAGAGGAGAGGAACTTAGTAGGCTGCCTGGTACACAGGTACTCACTAAATGGAAGTTGCTATTTTTACTACTACTATCACTATCATCATCATCTTCATCATATCAAATAGTATTCCAAATTTCATTATCACTCATTTTCCTATTAATGTTGATTAGCCTTCCAGACCAGTTAATTTTAAATATTAGGTACATGGTGGTAATTTTCATGGCATAAGGGCATATTTGAAAAGGCCCAGAACTTAAAACATTATGTCAGGGGATGGGGGGAGTGGGGGGTTGGCAAGGTCAGAGCAGGGGCTGAGGTCCAGGGGTGGGGGCAGGGAGAGCCCAGGGCAGCCAAAGAGTAGCTCTGAGGCCTGAGCTTTGTATGGGAAGGTAGCCAGAGGGAATCCTCACCTGTCACACTTCGCCTACTATTGCCCACAAAGTTAAGGACCACAGAAATTGCTGCACTGACAAACAAAATTAAAATGAACAGTTTGGTAACTAGCTTTCTACATATAACTGCCCTACTTGTCCAGGTTAGCAGTTATGATAATTCAAGTTCATAGGACAACTGCAAAATCTTAGCTTTACTTTACTCCTTCTGTATGTCCTTTGAAGTACATGGTTACATTCTGTAAATATTAAGATAACATTAGAGGAAAAAATAATTCATTGGATCCTCTAAATCAGTGCTGCACACTAGCACTTTCTTATTTTTTTATTACTTTTTTATTTTTTTTACATCTTTATTGGAGTATAATTGCTTTACAATGGTGTGTTAGTTTCTGCTTTATAACAAAGTGAATCAGTCATACATATACACATGTCTCCATATGTCTTCCCTCTTGCATCTCCCTCCCTCCCACCCTCCCTATCCCACCCCTCCAGGTGGTCACAAACCACCGAGCTGATCTCCCTGTGCTATGCGGCTGCTTCCCACCAGCCATCTATTTTACGTTTGGAAGTGTATATATGTCTATGCCACTCTCTCACTTTGTCACAGCTTACCCTTCCCCCACCCCATATCAAGTCCATTCTCTAGTAGGTCTGCGTCTTTATTCCCTTCTTGCCCCTAGGTTCTTCTGCCCAGTTTTTTTTCTTTTTTTTTAGATTCCATGTATATGTGTCAGCATACGGTATTTGTTTTTCTCTTTCTGACTTACTTCACTCTGTATGACAGTCTCTAGGTCCATGCACCTCACTACAAATAACTCAGTTTCGTTCCTTTTTATGGCTGAGTAATATTCCATTGTATATATGTACCACATCTTCTTTATCCACTCGTCTGTCGATGGGCATTTAGGTTGCTTCCATGATCTGGCTATTGTAAATAGTGCTGCAGTTAACATTGGGGTGCATGTGTCTTTTTGAATTGTGGTTTTCTCAGGGTATATGCCCAGTAGTGGGATTGCTGGGTCATATGGTAGTTCTATTTATAGTTTTTTAAGGAACCTCCATACTGTTCTCCATAGTGGCTGTACCAATTTACATTCCCACCAGCAGTGCAAGAGGGTTCCCTTTTCGCCACACCCTCCCCAGCATTTCCTGTGTGTAGATGGTTTGATGACGGCCATTCTGACCGGTGTGAGATGCTAGCACTTTCTATAATGATGGAAATGTGCTAGGTCTGTGCTGTCCAATACAATAGTCACTAGACACATGTGGCTAATGAGAACTTGAAATATGGCCAGTGCAAGTGAAGAACTGTATGTTTAGTTTTATTTGACTTTAATTAATTTAAATTTAAGTAGCCACATATAGTTACCATGTTAGAAAGTACAATTTTAAACAAATTTTAGAATATGTGTGTGTATGTATATGCACATATGTGTATGTATATACATATGTACGTATATACACATATAGCCACGTGTATATATATACACAAATATACATCTGTCTATAAATACACATACAATGTATATTCAAATAAGTCACAGAGGACAAGGCAAGTTCTTTAAAAAATTCTTATCTGGAAGAAGCAATCAAAATTTTATTTCATATTTGTAATAATGTCTTAATATTCAGAGATTTTACTAAAAGCAGAATTAAAATCTTTTTGCTGGTATGTATTATCCAAGTGACTAACTATATTGGCAAACTGTGGAGTTGTTGTTGCCATGAGAAAAGCTTATTTACCTGTTTCCCAGACATTTTTGTCATCACTACTTTTGACTGTGTAGGCAGTTGAAAGAAAAGGAAATAATATCACATTTGCGGTTTCTAAAACTGGTTCCATCAAATTCTACTAATAAAGAAAAAACTCAAATCTCTGCCCATATCTCATTTAGGAAATTTCTGTCAGATATTGAGAACTCCCAATAATTGTAATATGTAAAGCTTTTAGATTTACTGATTTCGATCTTTCTGCTTTCACAAGTGTTCCATGTGTTTTCAAGTAAGAAGTGCCAAGTGGAGTTGTAATCCCATCTAAACCACAAGGCCTTGTAATAAGAAGCATCTCATGGATTCCAAACCTCAGTCCATTTACTTAAGTACCCTCCACAAGTTATGACTCCATTACAGGAATGGAAGGGATGAAGGGAAGGACGGGTTTGCCACAGAGTTTTGTTTTGTTCTGTTTCTAGACTTAACATTAGGAGAAACTACTATGTCTATATAAAAAGAAAAGAAACATAAAAAAAAATCACTAACAACTACTGATATTTACTGTGGGATAGAATTCCATAGATGCAGGTCCATTTTGGGGCCCTAGTTAAAAATACTTGATTACTGAAGTAGACAATTTTCTCACTATAAAGCAGTTCTACTTCTCTGTTGGTCTTAAGATTTTGATGCAAAGAAAAGTGTCATAGTGAGATTCCAGTAGATTTCCCTAATAGAACCAGTGCTGTTTATACAGAGGCTTTTTACAAGAAGGAGACACAGGAAGGGAGAAAGGAGACAGGAAAAAATGAAGGGAATGGTTTTGCTTTTTGAATATCTGTAAATTTTTAAAAAATATGTTGTATAATTAATATAACAAAAATAATTTCTTTACACCTTCCTGGTGATTAATGGATATATTTTATCTCAACATTTTACCATACTCCCTAAAATTAAGGATTAAATCCCCAGGAAGCATCTTGACCTCATTTACCAAAATGTTGATAAATAAGAACACACATTAGTCCCTGAACTTAGATTATCTCCTTGTCCAAGCCTAACTGGCTATTTAACTTTGATGAAAAACAGGCCTATGGGGAAATGAGAACTATCAGGCTTCTAGCCACTCACTTTTAAGGGTAGATAATTTTTTTTTTTATCCTGTCATTCAAAGGTATGTTTTTGAGCAGCACTGAAATCATTTTCTCAAGTTGGGGAATGTCTGTTTAAAAAAAAAACTGGACCATCAGAAAAAATCAACACACTTGTGACTTAGGAGATAGATGAAATTCCTCCTTTGTAAAATAGCATAGCTGGTTTTATCAGTGTGGATATGATCATTTCAGCCTTACATGAGAAGTAATTTATTTTTGCAGTAAGCTATGCATAACCTACAAAGTAAAATAACATTTCTGTGTATCAACTGTTAGCATCCTTATCTATAGGTATGAATGCACTCCCCATAAATGCACCCATGGGGAAGTTCCTGATCTTATTTTAAATGTTTAAGTAACAAGGCAAATATCTCCAATGTTTTCTTCTGATTGATGGGAATAAATGGGCAACCACACTATCTTTCATGGGAATCCTCCAGAAAGACTAGAATGGCTCTCATCAAAAATTAAAGGCATCAGAGATATACTCAAGGCAGCAATTCAAATCTCTGCCTCAGTATTACTTTGAGCCTGTTCAGTGTTCAGAAAGTACCAATGTCTTCAATTCTCTAAAATGATTTTTTGTCTTCTTGTTTAGTGTACTTTTAAAGCCCCTCTAGGAGAATCTTCCTTTAAAATATCAAAAGTTCAAATATGGTCCACCTGTATACCTCTTTGCTGCCTTGAGTTCAATTCTTTGTTGTTGTTTCAGTATCTTAAATAGAACATTGCTTGCTTCATTCTGTTCTCGGTTGTGAAGGAGTTCACTTAAGGTTAAATCAGCATTAATTTAGGCACAAATCTGATCTTTTTTGTTCCATTTTTATTCTAATATTATGCTAGCATCTGTCTAATCAGTTTAACTTAAATCTAACAGTATTCAATTTTGCCTTTAATTCACACATTCTCTCCCTATATGCAATCCCCTTGTGACAAGGGATGGGTATAATCAGCACCCGAAGAATGAACCTACATCATACATATCAAGGTCAGGCCTATGTTTGACATATGAGTCTACTGTCTTCTCCACATTTCAGAAGTTTAGATCAGTGCCTTAGGATATTTGAATGAGTTAGATAATATTATAATATCTCATGTAGAGATAGATTTCAAAATGAGGATAGGAAACACATGTTGCCACGTTAAAAAGTTTGAGAGATTCTTGGAATTCAGAGATTCTTCCCTGGTGGCGCAGTGGTTGAGAGTCCGCCTGCCAATGTATGGGACACGGGTTCGTGCCCCGGTCTGGGAAGATCCCACATGCAGCAGAGCGGCTGGGCCCATGAGCCATGGCCACTGAGCCTGCGCGTCCGGAGCCTGTGCTCCGCAATGGGAGAGGCCACAATGGTGAGAGGCCCGTGTACCGCAAAAAAAAAAAAAAAAGTTTGAGAGATTCTGATACCCCATTAAAAACTCTAATTTTCATCATATCAATATCATGGGTATTTTATCCTATAAAATAGGTAAGTGATGATTTTAGAGGCAAATGTAGTAAAGTGGCAAAAATCACCTGCTTGAAACTGGACTGTCTTCTAAATCCAGGCTGTGTCAATCGCTATGTGAGTTATGTTAGGCGAGTTATATAACATCTCTGTACTTTGATTTACTCATCTGTAAACTGAGAAAATAACAGCACCTTCATAGAATTACTGTGAGAATAAAATGGGTTAAAAGATGTCAACTAAGAACAGTGACTCGTACGTTGTATATCTTCAAAAATATTAATGAATTTTGCAGTTGTTATTTTATAGCCTTTCCTTGTTAGTTTCTCACTAGCTTTTAGGGTTAGATGCCCTGGAGATTTCCTCCCTTCCTTTCTTCCCTCCATCCCTTGCCCCATCCCTACCTTTTCTCTCCTCCTCCTCATCCCCCCCACCCTCTTCTTCTCCTTCCTCTTCCCTCTTTTCTCTCTGTACCACCTCCTGACCCTTGGGAATTTTTTTTTTAACTTACCTCCAAAAACTTCAGATAATTAAGGTTAGTAATCATTAAAGACTAATCAAATACAAAAGTAAATACAAACTTACTGTCGTAAGATCTGCATACTAAGCAGATCTCTGGATGAACCTATCACTTAAAATGTAAATGTCATCAACTGGTGTCAAAAAACTAATGACAAAATAATTTCAGTTATTATTTGATCCATTTGATATATTTGTACCAGTACAACCAGCAACTTTATCCTCAGGCCATCCTCTTCTCTGTGTCTCTCACTTGATTATTTTTAATGAGAAAGGCAGTAAAAAGACAGTCCAGGGAAGACCTTCAAGATGGCAGAGGAGTAAAACGTGGAGATCACCTTCCTCCTCACAAATACATCAAAAAAACATCTACAGGTGGAACAACTCTTACAGAACACCTACTGAACACTGGCAGAAGACCTCAGACTTCTCAAAAGGCAAGAAACTCCCCACATACCTGGGCAGGGCAAAAGAAAAAAGAAAAAACAGAGACAAAAGAATAGGGACGGGACCTGCACCTCTGGGAGGGAGCTGTGAAGGAGGAAAACTTTCCACACAATAGGAAGCCCCTTCACTGCTGGAGACAGGGGATGGGTGGGAGGGAAGCTTCAGAGCCATGGAGGAGAGTGCAGCAACAGGGGTGCACAGGGCAAAGTGGAGAGATTCCCACACAGAGGATCAGTGCCACCAGCACTCACCAGCCCAAAGGCTTGTCTGCTCACCTGCCAGGGCAGGTGGGGGCTGGGGGCTGAGGCTCGGGCTTCGGAGGTCAGATCCCAGGGAGAAGACTGGGGTTGGCTGCGTGAACACAGCCTGAAGGGGGCTAGTGCACCACAGCTAGCTGAGAGGGAGTCTGGGAAAAAACCTGGACCTGCCTAAGAGGCAAGAGACCATTGTTTTGGGGTGTGCAAGGAGAGGGGATTCAGAGCACCACCTAAACAAGCTTCAGAGATGGGTGCAGCCGCGGCTATCAGCGTGGACACCAGACATGGGCATGAAATGCTAAGGCTGCTGCCGCAGCCACCAAGGGACCTGTGTGCAGGCACAGGTCACTATCCACACCTCCCTTCCCGGGAGCCTGTGCAGACTGCCACTGCCAGGGTCCTGTGATCCAGGGACAGCTTCCCCAAGAGAATGCACAGTGCGCCTCAGGCTGTTGCAACGTCACGCCAGCCTCTGCCACTGCAGGCTCACCCCGCATTCTGTACCCCTCCCTCCCCCAAGCCTGAGTGAGCCAGAGCCCCCTAATCACCTGCTCTTTTAACCCTGTCCTGTCTGGGCGGGGAAAAGACGCCCTCAGGTGACCTACACACAGAGGCGGGGACAAATCCAAAGCTGAACCCCAAGAGCTGTGCGAACAAAGAAGAGACAGGGAAATTTCTCCCAGCAGCCTCAGGAGCAGCGGAATAAACCTCCACAATCAACTTGATATACCCTGCATCTGTGGAATACCTGAATAGACAACAAATCATCCCAAAATTGAGTTGGTGGGCCTAGGGAGCAACTGTAGACTTGGGGTTTGCTTTCTGCATCTAATTTGTTTCTGCTTTTATGTTTATCTTAGTTTAGTATTTAGAGCTTATTATCATTGGTAGATTTGTTTATTGATTTGGTTGCTGGCTTCCTTTGTTTTTTTTTAATATATATATTTTTTTCTTTTCTTTTTCCTTTTTCACTTTTTGTGAGTGTGTATGTGTATGTTTCTTTGGGTGATTCTCTCTGTATAGCTTTGCTTTTACCATTTGTCCTAGGGTTCTGTCTGTCCATTCTTTTTTTTTTTTTTAAAGTATAGTTTTTAGTGCTTGTTATCATTGGTGGATTTGTTTTTCAGTTTGTTTGCCCTCTTCTTTCTCTCTTTTTTCTTTTCTTTTTTTTTCTTCAGTACGCGGGCCTCTCACTGTTGTGGCCTCTCCCGTTGCGGAGCACAGGCTCCGGACGCGCAGGCTCAGTGGCCATGGCTCACGGGCCCACCCGCTCTGCGGCATATGGGATCTTCCCGTACCAGGACCCGAACCCGTGTCCCTTGCATCGGCAGGTGGACTCTCAACCACTGCGCCACCAGGGAAGCCCTCTTTTTTCTTTTCTTTATTACTTTTTTATTTTTTTACATTAAATACTTTTTATTTCTTATTAGTTAATAACGTTATTTATTTATTTTATTTTTTCCTTTCTTTCTTTCTTTTACCCCACATATCTTCTGAGCTGTGTGTCTGACAGGGTATTGGTGCTCTGGCCGGGTGTCAGGCCTGAGCCTCTGAGGTGGGAGAGCCGAGTTCAGGACACTGGTCCAGCAGAGACTTCCCAGCCCCACATAATATCAAATGGCGAAAGCTCTCCCAGAGATCTCCATCTCAACGCTAAGACCCAGCTCCACTCAACGACCAGCAAACTACAGTGTTGGACACCCTATGCCAAGCAACTAGCAAGAGAGGAACACAATCCCACCCATGAGCACAGAGGTTGCCTAAAGTCATAATAAGTTCAGAGACACCCCAAAACATACCAGCAGATGCGGTCCTGCCAACCAGAAAGACAAGATCCAGCCTCACCCACCAGAACACAGGCACCACTCCTCTCCACCAGGAAGCCTACACAACACACTGAACTAACCTGACCAACTGGGGGCAGACACCAAAAACAATGGGAACTACGAACATGCAGCCTACAAAAAGGAGACTCCAAACACAGTAAGTTAAGCAAAATGAGAAGACAGAGAAATACACAGCAGATGAAGGAGCAAGGTAAATACCCACCAAACCAAACAAATGAAGAGGAAATATAGGCAGTTGACCTGAAAAAGAATTCAGAGTAATGATAGTAAAGTGATCCAAAATCTTGGAAATAGAATGGAGAAAATACAAGAAACGTTTAACAAGGACCTAGAAGAACTAATGAGCAAACAAACAATGATGAACAACACAATAAATGTAAGTTAAAATTCTCCAGAAGAAATCAGTAGCAGAATAACTGAGGCAGAAGAATGGATAAGTGACCTGGAAGATAAAATACTGGAAATAACTACTGCAGAGTAGAATAAAGACAAAAGAATGAAAAGACTTGAGGACAGTCTCAGAGACCTCCGGGACAACATTAAATGCAACAACATTCGAATTCTAGGGGTCCCAAAAGAAGAAGAGAAATAAAAAAGGGACTGAGAAAATATTTGAAGAGATTATAGTTGAAAACTTCCCTAACATTGGAAAGGAAATAGTCAGTCAAGTCCAGGAAGCACAGAGAGTCCCATGCAGGATAAATCCAAGGAGAAACAAGCCAAGACACATACTAATCAAACTATCAAAAATTAAATGCAAAGAAAAAATATTAAAAGCAGCAAGGGAAAAGTAACATAACATACAGGGGAATCCCCATAAGGTTAACAGCTGATCTTTCAGCAGAAACTCTGCAAGCCTGAAGGGAGTAGCAGGACATATTTAAAGTGATGAAAGGGAAAAAAATACAACCAAGATTACTCCCCAGCAAGGATCTCATTCAGATTTGACAGACAAATTAAAACCTTTATAGACAAGCAAAAGCTAAGAGAATTCAGCACCACCAAACCAGCTTTACAACAAATGCTAAAGGAACTTCTCTAGGCAGGAAATATGAGAGAAGGAAAAGACCTGTAAAAACAAACCCAAAACAATTAAGACAATGGTAATACGAAAATACATATCAATAACTACCTTAAATGTAAATGGATTAAATGCTCCAACCAGAAGACAGAGACTGGCTGAATGGATACAAAAACAAGACCCGTATAAATACTGTCTACAAGAGACCCACTTCAGACCTAGGGACACATACAGACTGAAAGTGAGGGGATGGAAAAAGATATTCCATGCAAATGAAAATCAAAAGATAACTGGAATAGCAATTCTCATATCAGACAAAATAGACTTTAAAATAAAGATTATTGCAAGAGACAAAGAGGGACACTACATAAAGATCAAGGGATCAATCCAAGAAGAAGATATAACAATTGTAAATATTTATGCACTCAACATAGGAGCACCTCAATACAAAAGGCAAATGCTAACAGCCATAAAAGGGGAAATCGACAGTAACACTATCATAGTAGGGGACTTTAACACCCAACTTTCACCAATGGACAGATCATCCAAAATGAAAATAAATAAGGAAACACAAGCTTTAAATGATACATTAAACAAGATGGACTTATTGATATTTATAGGAGATTCCACTCAAAAACAACAGAATACACTTTCTTCTCAAGTGTTCATGGAATGTACTCCAGGATAGATCATATCTTGGGTCACAAATCAAGCCTCGGTAAATTTAAGAAAATTGAAATCCTATCAAGTATTTTTTCCAACCACAACGTCAGGAGGCTAGATATCATTTACAAGGAAAAATATCTAAGAAATACAAACACATGGAGGCTAAACAATACACTACTAAATAACCAAGAGATAACTGAAGAAATTAAAGAGGAAATCAAAAAATACTTAGAAGCAAATGACAATGAAAACATGAAGACACAAAACCTACGGGATGCAGCAAAATCAGTTCTAAGATGGAAGTTTACAGCAATACAATCCTACCTCAAGAAACAAGAAACATCTCAAATAAACAAGCTAAACTTACAACTAAATCAATTAGAGAAACAAGAACAAAAAAACCCCAAAGTTACCAGAAGGAAAGAAATCATAAACATCAGAGCAGAAATAAATGAAATAGAAATGAAGGAAATGATACCAAAGATCAATAAAACTAAAAGCTGGTTCTTTGAGAAGTTAAACAAAATTGATAAACCATTAGCCAGACACATCAAGAAAAAAAAGAGAGAGGACTCAAATCAACAGAATTAGAAATAAAAAAGGAGAGGTGGGCTTCCCTGGTGGCGCAGTGGTTAAGAGTCTGCCTGCCGAAGCAGAGGACACAGGTTCATACCCTGGTCCGGGAAGATCCCATATGCCACGGAGCGGCTATGCCTGTGAGCCATGGCTGCTGAGCCTGAGCGTCTGTAGCCTGTGCTCTGCAATGGGAGAGGCCACAACAGTGAGAGGCCCACATACTGCAAAAAAAAAAAAAAAAGGAGAAGTAACGACTGACATTGCCAAAATACAAAGGATCATGAGAGATTACTAGAAGCAACTATATGCCAGTAAAATGGACAAACTGGAAGAAATGGAAAATTTCCATTTCCTTCCGAGACTGAACCAGGAAGAAATAGAAAATATGAACAGACCAATCACAAGCACTGAAATTGAAACTGTGATTAAAAATATTCCAACAAACAAAAGGCCAGGACCAGATGGCTCTACAGGTGAATGTGATCAAACATTTAGAGAATAGCTAACATCTATCCTTCTCAAACTCTTCCAAAATATAGCACAGGGAGGAACACTCCCAAACTCATTCTATGAGGCCACTATCTCCCTGATACCAAAACCAGACAAACAATCACAAAAAAAGAAAACGACAGGCCAATATCACTGATTAACACAGATGCAATAATCCTCAACAAAATACTAGCAAACAGAATGCAAGGATTCTTCAATATCTGCAAATCAATCAATAGGATACACCATATTAACCAACTGAAGGAGAAAAACCAGATGATCATCTCAATAGATGCAGAAACAGCTATTGACAAAATTCAACACCCATTTATGATAAAAACTCTCCAGAAAGTAGACACAGAGGGAACTTACCTCAACATAAAGAAGCCCATATATGACAAACCCACGGCCAACATTGTTCTCAATGGTGAAAAACTGAAACCATTTCCTCTAAGATCAGGAACAAGACAAGGTTGTCCACTCTCACCACTATTACTCAACATAGTTTTGGAAGTTTTAGCCACAGCAATCAGAGAAGAAAAAGGAATAAAAGGAATCCAAATCGGAAAAGAAGAAGTAAAACTGTCACTGTTTGCAGATGATATGATACTATAGATAGAGAATCCTGAAGATGCCACCAGAAAACTACTAGAGCTAATCAATGAATTTGGTAAAGTAGCAGGATACAAAATTAATGCACAGAAATCTCTTGCATTCCTATACACTAATGATGAAAAATCTGAAAGAGAAATGAAGGAAACACTCTCATTTACCACTGCAACAAAAAGAATAAAATACCTAGGAATAATCCTACCTAAGGATACAAAAGACCTGTATGCAGAAAACTATAAGACACTGATGAAAGAAATTCAAGATGATACAAAGAGATGGAGAGATATACCATGTTTTTGGATTAGAAGAATCAACATTGTGAAAATGACTATACTACCCAAAGCAATCTACAGATTCAATGCAATCCCGATCAAATTACCAATGGCATTTCTAACAGAACTAGAACAAAAAATTTCACAATTTGCATGGAAACACAAAAGACCCTGAATCACCAGCACAATATTGAAACAGAAAAATGGAGCTGGAGGAATCAGACTCCCTGACTTCAGACTATACTACAAAGCTACAGTAATCAAGACAATATGGTACTGGCACAAAAATAGAAATACATATCAATGGAACAGGATAGAAAGCCCAGAGATAAACCCATGCACCTATGGTCAACTAATCTATGACAAAGTAGGCAAGGATATACAATGGAGAAAAGACAGTCTCTTCAATAAGTGATGCTGGGAAAACTGCACAGCTCCATGTAAAAAATGAAATTAGAACAATCCCTAACACTGTACACAAAAATAAACTCAAAATGGATTAAAGACCTAGATGTAAGGCCAGATACTATCAAACTCTTAGAAGAAAACATAGGCAGAACACTCTATGACATAAATCACAGCAAGATCCTTTTTGACCCACCTCCGAGAGAAATGGAAATAAAAACAAAAATAAACACATGGGACTTAATGAAAGTGAAAAGCTTTTGCACAGCAAAGGAAACCATAAATAAGACAAAAAGACAACCCTCAGAATGGGAGAAAATATTTGCAAGCAAAGCAACTGACAAAGGATTAATTTCCAAAATACAGAAGCAGCTCATGCAGCTCCACATCAAAAAAAAAAAAAAAAAAAAAACAAACCCAATCCAAAAATGCGCAGAAGACCTAAATAGACATTTCTCCAAAGAAGATATACAGATTGCCAACAAACACATGAAAGGATGCTCAACATCACTAATTATTAGAGAAATGCAAATCAAACCTACAATGAGGTATCACCTCACACCAATCAGAATGGCCATCACCTAAAAATTGACAAACAATAAATGCTGCAGAGGGTGTGGAGTAAAGGGAACCCTCTTGCACTGTTGGTGGGAATGTAAATTGATACAGCCACTATGGAGAACAGTAGGGAGGTTCCTTTAAAAACTAAAAATAGAACTACCATACGACCCAGCAATCCCACTACTGGGCATATACCCTGAGAAAACCATAATTCAAAAAGAGACATGTACCACAATGTTCACTGCAGCACTATTTACAATAGCCAGGACATGGAAGCAACCTCAGTGTCCATCGACAGATGAATGGATAAAGATGATGTAGCACATATATACAATGGAATATTACTCAGCCATAAAAGGAAACGAAATTGAGTTTTTTGTAGTCGGGTGGATGGACCTAGAGACTGTCATACAGAGTGAAGTAAGTCAGAAACAGAAAAAAAAATACCGTATGCTAACACATATAGATGGAATCTAAAAAAAAAAATGGTTCTGAAGACCTAGGGGCAGGACAGGAATAAAGACGTAGATCTAGAGAATGGAGTTGAGGACACGGGGTGGGACAAGGCTAAGCTGGGACGAAGTGAGAGAGCGGCATGGACATATATACACTACGAAATGTAAAATGGATAGCTAGTGGGCAGCAACCGCATAGCACAGGGACATCAGCTCGGTGCTTTGTGACCACCTAGAGGGGTGGGATAGGGAGGGTGGGAGGGAGGGAGACGCAAGAGAGAAGAGATATGGGGATATATGTATATGTATAACTGATTCACTTTGTTATAAAGCAGAAACTAACACACCACTCACTGTAAAGCAAGTATACTCCAATAAAGATGTTTAAAAAAAAAAAAGAGTCCAAATGACTATGTGGCTAAGTGGTTTTCCAATAAAACCTGGCTTATTCAGACAGCATGCCACTTACTCTTCCCTGAGAAAGGCACACACAGCACATTATATAATTGTTTGGAATTTCATTTCAAATGTTCCATAGTTCTTACAATGAGGTGTTTTAAAAAAGGATTTAAATAGATAACTAGGTTTTTAAAATCACAGAGTTTGCACCATACACTGGCTATACCAATATGAGGTTGCAGAATTGGGTACAGTGTTGATTCAACTGTCAGCTCTAGAGAGACCACATACATGATAAATGATAAATATTAGTTGCTGGATTTCTTCAAATCCAAAACACCATCAATCATAATATTAAGAAGTAAGGGCTTTCTGGTGGTGCAGTGGATAAGAATCTGCCTGCCAGTGCAGGGGACATGGGTTTGATCCCTGGTCTGGGAAGATCCCACATGCCGCGGAGCAACTAAGCCCATGCGCCACCACTACTGAGCCTGTGCTCTAGAGCCCACGAGCCACAACTACTGAAGCCTGCGCGCCTAGAGCCCGTGCTCCACAACAAGAGAAACCACTGCAATGAGAAGCCTGCGCACTGAACGAAGAGTAGCCCCCGCTCTCCACAACTAGAGAGAGCCCGCGTGCAGCAACGAAGACCCAACACAGACAAAAATAAATAAATATATAAATTAAAAAAGTAAAATACATGCTGCAAATTATAATTGTAAGATGCCATCAAATGTAAGACGCAATTTTAGAGATACCAAAATGTAAAAGAAACTTCTGTATTTTAGAATCAATGAAATATGTCATTAGTTATTAAGAAATATTTACTGACTACACTCAATATTTTGTAATAACCTATAATGGAAAAGAATCTGAAAAGGAATATATATGTAATATGTATATATGTATGTATGTATATATATATTTGAACCACTGTGCTGTACACCTGAAACTAACACGATGTTGTAAATCAACTATACCTCAATAAATAAAATAAAATAAAAAATAAAGCAAGAAAAAGTATTTGTTGAGGACTTTCTATTGTCTATAGTTCAGTATTAAGAACTATTAGATATATAAAAATACCTAACACAGTCCCTGACCTTCGGGGATTTCAAACCCATTTAAAAAAGAAAACACACATGTGAAAAATTAAATAATGATATGAATTAACTAATGATATGAAAACGTCATACAAAACACACTACACTACTGGGCATATACCCTGAGAAAACCATAATTCAAAAAGAGACATGTACCAAAATGTTCATAGCAGCCTTATTTACAATAGCCCGGAGATGGAAACAACCTAAGTGTCCATCATCAGATGAATGGGTAAAGAAGATGTGGCACATATATACAATGGAATATTACTCAGCCATAAAAAGAAATGAAATTGAGCTATTTGTAATGAGGTGGATGGACCTAGAGTCTGTCATACAGAGTGAAGTAAGTCAGAAAGAGAAAGACAAATACTGTATGCTGACACATATATATGGAATTTAAGAAAAAAAAATGTCATGAAGAACATAGGGGTAAGACAGGAATAAAGACACAGACCTACTAGAGAATGGACTTGAGGATATGGGGAGGGGGAAGGGTAAGCTGTGACAAAGTGAAAGAGAGGCATGGACATATATACACTACCAAACGTAAGGTAGATAGCTAGTGGGAAGCAGCCGCATAGCATAGGGAGATCAGCTCGGTGCTTTGTGACCGCCTGGAGGGGTGGGATAGGGAGGGTGGGAGGGAGACGCAAAAGGGAGGGGATATGGGAACATATGTATATGTATAACTGATTAAATTTGTTATAAAGCAAAAAATAAAAAAAATTAAAAAAAAACACACTACAAAAGCATATAACTCTGGTTGAAGTTTAATTTCTACAAAGTAATTCTCTCTACCTTAAAAAGTAAAAGCTTTAATTTTGGAAGTTAGTTAGAAAAGAGAGAATCAGAGTATATTTATATTCAAATGCCATAGGTGGTTGTTTTATTTTATCTTTGTGAAATGTTTACATTAATGTTGAACATTAGCAATCTTCTTCAAGTACTACTGGGCACATACTAATTATAGATATTAACTCTTACATATACCTCTACTGAACACATAATAAATACTGTAGTAAGAAACAAAGGTAAGAAATTGCAAGACTTGAGTTCAGAAAATTTCAAATGAATTGTTCAGTGGTCCACGTCCAATCTTCAGTTTTCCTGTACTCTCTCACAAACTAATTAGGAAAAGAGATCAACAAAAACGTCTTGCCCACATAGGAAGCAGCTACTCTATGTAAGATTCAACATAGTCATGGCTTACAATAAACAGAGACTCAAACATTTATTAAGAATGCTAAAAAGTGCAAATTGCATCATCAAAATTTTATTATGAAATACAAGTGAGGGTGTGTAAACCCCTTTGTAATCAGTAAAAATTACTTCTAACCAAGCTGTATTTTTTTACCAACTGCTAATAAAATACTGTTTGGGGCTGACTTAAAATACCTACATTATGCTTGCCAAGTCACTTCTGATTATAATTTGGTTTCTAACATTACTGATACCATAAAGAGGATACCCTAGATGATAGATATTTTTTTTAAAAAACCTGGGAACTAAAAATATATATTTCTCCTCCTACCATAAATCAATACCAGAAAGACAATGTATTAAACTACAATGTTTCTCAGACTTCCCTGGTAAGAATCACCTGGAGTGTGAGTTTAAAAGATAGATCCCCAGACCCCCTCTTCTGGAGAACATGATTCTCTGGGACAGGGAATTTGTATTTTGGCAAATTCCCCAGCTAATTATTGTCAGAGAATGTGTGGGAAAAAACACTAAGGGAATACCTTTCCCGTACCTTGGTTATTTTTTAAAATAAATTAATTTATTAAAAAAGAAGCATTAACAGTTATAAAAGCACTGGGATTTTGAGTACTTAAAACCAGTTGATTTGGAGGAGTGCAAATCAGATATATCAAGTAAAAAAACCAATATTTGTCATTTTCAAGATCCATTTATCTTTTATAGTTAAGAAACTATATGACAAACCTTTTTAAGTATTTAGCAGTGTACTTCTCTGCTCTTTTTTTGTTTATTTATTTATTTATTTTCGTATTAGTCATCCATTCTATACACATCAGTGTATACATGTCAATCCCAATCTCCCAATTCATCACACCACGACCCCCAACCCCACCGCTTTCCCCCCTTGGTGTCCATACGTTTGTTATTTACATCTGTATCTCAATTTCTGCTCTGCAAACCGGATTACCTGTACCATTTTCTAGGTTCAACATATATGCATTAATACACGATATTTGTTTTTCTCTTTCTGACTTAATTCACTCTGTATGACACTCTCTAGATCCATCCACGTCACTACAAATGACCCAACTTCATTCCTTTTCATGGCTGAGTAATATTCCATTGTATATATGTACCACATCGTCTTTATCCATTTGTCTGTTGATGGGCATTTAGGTTGCTTCCATGACCGGGCTATTGTAAATAGTGCTGCAATGAACATTGGGGTGCATGTGTCTTTTTGAATTATGGTTTTCTCAGGGTATATGCCCAGTAGTGGGATTGCTGGGTCATATGGTAATTCTATTTTTAGTTCTTTAAGGAACCTCCATACTGTTCGCCATAGTGGCTGTATCAATTTACATTCCCACCGACAGTGCAAGAGGGTTCCCTTTTGTCCACACCCTCTCCAGCATTTGTTGTTTGTAGATTTTCTGATGATGCCCATTCTAACTGGTGTGAGGTGATACTTCATGGTAGTTTTGATTTGCATTTCTCTAATAATTAGTGATGTTGAGCAGCTTTTCATGTGCTTCTTGGCCATCTGTATGTCTTCTTTGGAGAAAGGTCTATTTAGGTCTTCTGCCCATTTTTGGATTGGGTTGTTTGTTTTTTTAATATTGAGCTGCATGTGCTGTTTATATATTTTGGAGATTAATCCTTCGCTCGATGATTCATTTGCAAATATTTTCTCCCATTCTGAGGGTTATCTTGTTGTCTTGTTTATGGTTTCCTTTGTTGTGCAAAAGCTTTGAAGTTTCATTAGGTCCCATTTGTTTATTTTTGTTTTTATTTCCATTACTCTAGGAGGTGGATCAAAAAATATCTTGCTGTGATTTATGTCAGAGTGTTCTTCCTATGTTTTCCTCTAAGAGTTTTACACTGCCCGGTCTTATATTTAGGTCTCTAATCCATTTTGTTTATTTTTCTGTATGGTGTTAGGGAGTGTTCTAATTTCATTCTTTTACAAGTAGCTATCCAGTTTTCACAGCACCAATTATTGAAAGACTGGCTTTTCTCCATTGTATATCCTTGCCTCCTTTGTCATAGATTAGTTGACCATAGGTGCGTGGGTTTATCTCTGGGCTTTCTATACTGTTCCATTGATCTATATTTCTGTTTTTGTGCCAGTACCATATTGTCTTGATGACTGTAGCTTTGTAGTATAGTCTGAAGTCAGGGAGTCTGATTCTTCCAGCTCCGTTTTTTTCCCTCAAGACTGCCTTGGCTATTCGGGGTCTTTTGAGTCTCCATACAAATTTTAAGATTCCTTGTTCTATTTCTGTGAAAAATGCCATTGGGAATTTGATAGGGATTGCACTGAATCTGTAGATTGCTTTGGGTAGTAGAGTCATTTCCACAATATTGATTCTTCCAATCCAAGAACATGGTATATCTCTCCATCTGTTGGTATCACCTTTAATTTCTTTCATCAGTGTCTTACAGTTTTCTGCATACAGGTTTTTGTACCCCTAGGTAGGTTTATTCCTAGGTATTTTATTCTTTTTGTTGCAATTGTAAATGGGAGTGTTTCCTTCATTTCTCTTTCAGATTTTTCATCCTTAGTGTATAGGAATGCAAGAGATTTCTGTGCATTAATTTTGTATCCTGCTACTTTACCAAATTCATTGATTAGCTCTAGTAGTTTTCTGGTGGCATCTTCAGGATTCTCTATCTATAGTATCATATCATCTGCAAACAGTGACAGTTTTACTACTTCTTTTCCAATTTGTATTCCTTTTATTTCTTTTTCTTCTCTGATTGCCGTGGCTAGGATTTCCAAGACTATGTTGAGTAACAGTGGTAAGAGTGGACATCCTCATCTTGTTCCTGATCTTAGAGGAAATGCTTTCAGTTTTTCACCATTGAGAACGATGTTTACTGTGGGTTTGTCATATATGGCCTTTATTATGTTGAAGTAGATTTCTTCTGTGCCCACTTCCTGGAGAGTTTTTATCATAAATGGGTGTTGAATTTTGTCAAAAGCTTTTTCTGCATCTATTGAGATGATCATATGGTTTTTATTCTTCAATTTGTTAATATGCTGTATCATATTGATTGATTTGTGTATATTGAAGAATCCTTGCAACCCTGGGATAAATCCCACTTGATCATGGTGTATGATCCTTTTAATGTGTTGTTGGACTCTGTTTGCTAGTATTTTGTTGATTTCTGCATCTATATTCATCAGTGATAGTGGTTTGTAGTTTTCTTTTTTGTAGTATCTTGGTCTGGTATTGGTATCAAGGTGATGGTGGCCTCATAGAATGAGTTTGGGAGTGTTTCTTCTGCAATTTTTTGGAAGAGTTTGAGAAGGATGGGTGTTAGCTCTTCTCTAAATGTTTGATAGAACTCACCTGTGAAGCCATCTGGTCCTGGACTTTTGTTTGTTGGAAGATTTTTAATCACAGTTTCAATTTCATTACTTGTGATTGGTCTGTTCATATATTCTATTTCTTAATGGTTCAGTCTTGGAAGGTTATATCTTTCTAAGAATTTGTCCACTTCTTCCAGGTTGTCCATTTTATTGGCATAGAGTTGCTTGTAGTAGTCTCTTAGGATGCTTTGTATTTCTGTGGTGTCTGTTGTAACTTCTCCTTTTTCATTTCTCATTTTATTGATTTGAGTCCTGGCCCTCTTTTTCTTGATGAGTCTGGCTAATGGTTTATCAATTTTGCTTATCTTCTCAAAGAACCAATTTTTAGTTTTATTGATCTTTGCTATTATTTTCTCTGTTTCTATTTCATTTATTTCTGCTCTGATCTTTATGATTTCTTTCTTTCTGCTGACTTTGGGTTTTCTTTGTTCTTCTTTCTCTAGTTCCTTTAGGTGTAACGTTAGATTGTTTATTTGAGATTTTTCTTGTTTCTTGAGGTAGGCTTGTATAGCTATGAACTTCCCTCTTAGAACTGCTTTTGCTGCATCCCATAGGTTTTGGATCATCGTGTTTTCACTGTCATTTGTCTCTAGGTATTTTTTTATTTCCTCTTTGATTTCTTCAGTGATCTCTTGGTTATTTAGTAACATATTGTTTAGCCTCCATGTGTTTGTGTTTTTTACGTTTCTTCCCCCTGTGATTCATTTCTAATCTCATAGCATCGTGGTCAGAAAAGATGCTTGATATGATTTCAATATTCTTAAATTTACTGAGGCTTGATTTGTGACCAAATATGTGATCTATCCTGGAGAATGTTCCTTGCACACTTGAGAAGAAAGTGTATTCTGCTGTTTTTGGATGGAATGTCCTATAAATATCAATTAAATCTATCTGGTCTATTGTGTCATTTAAAGCTTGTGTTTCCTTATTTATTTTCATTTTGGATGATCAGTCCATTGGTGTAAGTGAGGTGTTAAAGTCCCCTACTATTATTGTGTTATTGTCTATTTCCTCTTTTATAGCTGTTAGAGGTTGCCTTATGTATTGAAGTGCTCCTATGTTGGTTGCATATATATTTATAATTATTATATCTATATCTTCTTCTTGGTTTGATCCCTTGATCATTATGTAGTGTCCTTCTTTGTCTCTTATAACAGTCTTTATTTTAAAGTCTATTTTATCTGACATGAGTATTGCTACTCCAGCTTTCTTTTGATTTCCATTTGCACGGAATATCTTTTTCCATCCCTTCACTTTCAGTCTGTATGTGTCCCTAGGTCTGAAGTGGGTCTCTTGTAGGTAGCATATATATGGGTCTTGTTTTTGTATCCATTCAGCAAGCCTGTGTCTTTTGGTTGGAGCATTTAATCCATTCACGTTTAAGGTAATTATCGATATGTATGTTCCTACGACCATTTTCTTAATTGTTTTGGGTTTGTTTTTTTAGGTCCTTTTCTTCTCTTGTGTTTCTCAGTTAGAGAAGTTCCTTTAGCATTTGTTGTAGAGCTGGTTTGGTGGTGCTGAATTCTCTTATCTTTTGCTTGTCTATAAAGCTTTTGATTTCTCCATCGAATCTGAATGAGGTCTCTGCTGGGTAGAGTAATCTGGTTGTAGGTTCTTCCCTTTCATCACTTTAAGTATATCATGCCACTCCCTTCTGGCTTGTAGAGTTTCTGCTGAGAAATCAGCTGTTAACCTTATGGGAGTTCCCTTGTTTGTTATTTGTCGTTTGTCCCTTGCTGCTTTCAATAATGTTCTTTTTTCTTTAATTTTTGCCAATTTTATTACTATGTATCTTGGTGTGTTTCTCCTTGGGTTTACCCTGTGTGGGACTCTCTGCACTTCCTGGACTTGGGTGGCTATTTCCTTTCCCATGTTAGGGAAGTTTTCAACTATAATCTCTTCAAATATTTTCTCAGGTCCTTTCTCTCTCTCTTCTCCTTCTGGGACCCCTATAATGCGAATGTTGTTGCATTTAATGTTGTCCCAGAGGTCTCTTAGGCTGTCTTCATTTCTTTTCATTCTTTTTTCTTTATTCTGTTCTGTTCCACAGCAGTGAATTCCACCATTCTGTCTTCCAGGTCACTTATCCGTTCTTCTGCCTCAGTTATTTTGCTATGGATTCTTTCTACTGTAGTTTTCATTTCAGTTATTGTTTTGTTCATCTCTGTTTGTTTGTTCTTTAAATCTTCTAGATCTTTGTTAAACATTTCTTGCATCTCCTCGATATTTGCCTCCATTTTTTTCCCGAGGTCCTGGATCATCTTCACTATCATTATTCTGAATTCTTTTTCTGGAAGATTGCCTATCTCCCTTTCATTTAGTTGTTTTTCTGGGGTTTTATCTTCTTCCTTCATCTGGTACATAGCCCTCTGCCTTTTCATGTTGTCTATCTTTCTGTGAATGTGGTTTTTGTACCACAGGCTGCAGGATTGTAGTTCTTGCTTCTACTGTCTGCCCTCTGGTGGAGGAGACTATCTAAGAGACTTGTGCAAGTTTCCTGATGGGAGGGACTGGTGGTAGGTAGAGCTGGCTGTTGCTCTGGTGAGCAGAGCTCAGTAAAACTTTAATCCACTTGTCTCATTATGGGTGGGGCTGGGTTCCCTCCCTGTTGGTTGTTTGGCCTGAGGCGACCCAACACTGTAGCCTACCCGGGCTCTTTGGTGGGGCTAATGGTGGACTCTGGGGGGGGGGCTCACACCAAGAAGTACTTCCCAGAACTTCTGCTGCCAGTGTCCTTGTCCCTTGGTGAGCCACAGCTGCCCCCCACCTCTACAGGAGACCCTCCAACACTAGCAGGTAGGTCTGGTTCAGTCTCCCTTGGGGTCACTGCTCCTTCCCCTGGGTCCCGATTCGCACACTACTTTGCGCGTGCCCTCCAAGAGTGGAGTCTCTGTTTCTGCCGGTCTTGTCGAAGTCCTGCAATCAAATCCCGTTAGCCTTCAAAGTCTGATTCTCTAGGAATTCCTCCTCCCGTTGCCGGACCCCAGGTTGGGAAGCCTGATGTGTGGCTCAGAACCTTCACTCCAGTGGGTGGGCTTCTGTGGTATAAGTGTTCTCCCGTTTGTGAGTCACCCACCCAGCAGTTATGGGATTTGGTTTTATTGGGATTGCGCCCCTCCTACTGTCTCATTGCGGCTTCTTCTTTGTCTTTGCATGTGGGGTATCTTTTTCGGTGAGTTCCAGTGTCTTCCTGTCTATGACTATTCAGCAGTTAGTTGTGATTCCAGTGGTTTCGAAAGAGGGAGTGAGAGCATGTCCTTCTACTCCGCCATCTTGAACCAACGTCCAGTTCCTTGGTTATTTATCAGCATCTTCCAATTTTGTTTTTGGTTTGGGGAGTCCCTGATTTGAGGCTGATCACCTCTGAAGACTCTGGACTTCCTGCAAAGCTGAGGACTAGATCCAGGAGTCTGCATGCTCATAAAAACCCTTTTCAGGAAATTATTACTAACCTTATATAATGGGTGGGAAAATGAAGTCTCAGATTCACTTGGCCTATACCATGTATTTTGAGGGCACCCCCAAAACAATATCTACATTATTTATCAGAAGAGAATACAATTTGATATCCCAGCAACAGTGAGGCCATAAGCCATCAAATATCATTTTAAAACAGGTTAAATGAATAACTATATCTATTTGGACATAGGCAGTTCTGTATTGCTGGCATAGATTTAATTTGTGTTCTTTCAAAAAAGTAATTCTTGTTTAAATGAAGAAGTTATGCATGGCAAGAATTTAAATTCCCCTAACAAGTGCCAACATGAGTAAGATAAAGCATGCCGAAAGAGAGAGTCAGAGCTTACTATTAAACTAAAGAAAAAGACAACAGTGTACATCAGATACAGCTGGCTCTCCGTATCCCTGGATTTTGCTTCCATGGTGGGTTGAATCTCTGGATGAAGAAACCACAGATACAGAGGGTCTGCTGTACCATGCCGTTTCACATATGGGACTTGAGCATACATGGGAGGTCCTATAACCAATAACCCCCACCTTCCCAGGATACAGAATTCAAAGGGCATTTTCTGTGAATTCTATGTATAAGTCCTTGAACCAACTGTGGAGGAATCATGAATAAATAAGAATTTGTCCTTATCCAATCTAATCTAATAGAAAAGGCAAGAAATTAACTCAAATAAATATAGAGTAAAATATAGTCAGCATTATAATAGAGTTACAAGCAAAATGTGACAATACACATCACTTCTGTTGCTGATGTCTTAGAAGCTTTACAGAAGATTTTTTAAGAATGCCAGCTTGAAGGAAGAATAGGAATTTAACAATTGAATTTGAGAGAATAAAGCGTTCTAGGCTAAGGGAAAAGCATGGAGAAAGAGAGAAAGTCATGGAATGTATAGGGAATTGTGGGAAGTACTGCCAATTTGTGCCCATCAGGAGGTGCAGGCTATGGGAGACGAGAGAAGGTGATAAACAGCAAGATTTGGAAGAACCTTGAAACCAATGCCCAAGGGCTGGCCTTTAGAAGGAAGTCTTAGGATATCCAAGTTTTGAGCACTTGTGCCTTAGTAAGATTAAATAGACAACAATGTGGAAGATGGACTGGATGGGAAATAGGCTGGAGGTGAACAGACCAGTTAGGAAGCTACTGCAATCATCTTAGCAAGAGGTACTGGAAGGAAAGGGTTCAAGTGTGAAAAACTTTCTGAGGGAGAAAATGATGGGATTAAATGTCAACCACCTGGGTGGGATGAATCTCACGTTTGCAGCCTGAGTAACCCAGAGCAGTGGTCCCCAACCATCTTGGCACCAGGGACCGATTTCGTGGAGGACACGGCGGGGTGGGAGGAGATGGTTCAGGAGGTATGCAAGTGATGGGGAGTGATGGGGAACAGCAGAGAAAGCTTCGCTCCTCGCTCGCTGCTCACTTCCTGCTGTGCAGACTGGTTCTTAACAGGCCGCTATTGGTCTCCGGACTGTGGGGGGGGGGTTGGTGACCCCTGACCCAGAGGATAGGGAGAGAGTATATAATCAGTGATGTGATATAAACCCTTGACAGTCAACAGTGTATTATTAAGGGAGAAGAAAAGGTAGTGGTAAATTTTGGAGTATGCAGGTTTTATGGGATTTTGTTGTCTGAGTAGAAGGTTGGAATAGAACACTATTCAAGATGAATTCCAGCTCTGTTTCACCTGACTGCCCATAGAATAGCTGTTTCTGAATTGCCTTTGACCTTGTTCCATTGGCCTACTCATCCATTCAAGACATATTTAGTAAATGCTTACAGAGACTGTACTAGACAACTGGGGCAAATCAGTGAACAAAATAGAAATGCATTCTTGCCTTCAAGGAACTTGCATTTCAGCAGGAACGGTCACACAATAAATAACATAAATAATTAAATAAATGAAGTATATCATGTGTTAGAAGTGAACAAAGGGCTATGGGGGAAAAAGAGACGACTATGAAAGATGAGGAACAGAGATTGTAAGGCAAGGGTAGGGGAACAGTCTATATTGAGAGATGTCACAAGTCACAGACTTTGAACCGTAGTTCAGAGTTTATCTAAGGATGCTGTTGGGACATTGCTCACTACATTTATCTGTTTCCTCTTAATGAAAGCATAGGAGAGATTCAGTAGGTTTCTATAGAGTTCTGACTTCTTACCACCATGAATCAGCTAACTGATCACATTTTCCTCTTGGCACTAGTGGCTAGAAAGCTAAAAGCTAAATCTCTAATCTGTGGTCTTCTTCTAAACCATGTATGGAGACTCACAGCATTTTTTTGTACCTGTTTTCATCTTATTTTCTGAATATCATTTTCCTATTGCCTTGATTTCTTCACATACTTTTATCTTATTGTGTATTTTAATCAGCTAAAATCCAATTTAGATCTCCTGAGGTATAAATAAATATGCAAAAATAAACTGCTAAAATTACTTTTTTTTTTTTTTTACAGTTTTGGCCTCTTTTGACACCAAAATGAGAGGCTTTAATTAAGGTTAAATCTGTTAAAATAATACATTTAAATAGTGACTGTATATGTAACCTCATGAGAAGTATATTTGTAACCTAGCAGGACCCTATGGGGCCTTCCCAGGACAGACCACCCCATGTCCTACACCTGCCTCTTACTTGTAGAAAAACTTTAGCCTCCTAGGCCTTCCCTGAGTGCCAAAGCATAAATTTAATCAGAGAAGTAAGAAAATGTGGAAACAAAGGCAAACAGCCAAGCAAGACAAAATTATAATAGTTTAGTCATGGACCTTTAGTTCCTCCTCAAGGGCTATAGATAATATTCTGAGACATGTCCTCTGAGCTGCTGTGCAGATACTGAAACCCCCACCAGGTGGTTAACTGTATGCTGCCCACAAACATCTTGACCCCAGACCAGTTGGAACCAGAGGCTGATAATATCAACTCCTGATTACCTTGCCATCAACCAATCAGAAGAATGTCCATGAGCTGATCACATACCCCACAACCCTCTCCCTCACCCTGTCTTTAAAAAACCTTTCCCTGAAAGCCACTGGGATGTTCAGGTCTTTTGAGCACTAGCTGCCTGGACTCCTTGTTTGGTGCCCTGATATAAACACTGTACTTCCCTTCACTACAAGCTGGTGTCCATAGATTGGCTTTACTGTGTGCAGGCGAGTGGACCCAAGTTTGGTTTGGTAACACATTTGCCTTCTGTACCAGTCACAGACATTTTGGGTACTTACATGAAATTCACACAGCCTGTGCCAGCAGGTGGAGCAATCCAGACGAAGCTGAGGTTGGTTGTGGGCAGATGACTCACATGAGAGGCCACCACACTGCACATAAACTGGTTACCAAACTGGTGGTCAGACATGATCCCTGACAAACAGAAAGGAAGGAAAGTTGTTATAAAAACAATAAAACAAAGTCCTTATGATGGCATAATAATATTTTCTGGACATTTTTCTTTTATGTTAAGATTCAACATGCTGTTTGGCTTCCCCATAAGTTACGCAATTTTCCACTTCCTATTGTCAAAAGGAAATGAATTGTTTAAAACATTATTGTTAAGGAGCAATCTACTAAATTATTGCTATAGTATTTGCTTCATTTTGATTTTGTTGACTGGTCTTTGCCCATCAACAAAGACCACCAGGAACACAGTATAACAAGGTTGGATTTATTTGAAGTGTTTGCAGCAATGGAGACCAAATACTATTGGGAACTTGGAGGTATCTCAGTATGAGGATGTTAGGAGGAGCTTGTTAAAATATTTGGGCTTGTGTTAGGTTATTTTAGAGAGTAGGGTGATCAAGCTGGCCCAGGAATTTCCCGATTGTAGTACTGAAAGTCCTGCATCCTGGGGACCCCCTCAGTCTTGTTGGGGAGGTTCCAGGTAAAGATGGTTTTGCTTCTGGATTTGGTACTATCAGAAAGTGGGAGCAATTTTATCACTGAGTATCTTAATTTTTACCTATGAGACATGAGGAATGGAGTAGGGCTAAAGCTGAGATCGATAAAAAAGCAGCGGAGCGTTAATATGGAGAGGTGATGTTGGTCATTTTTGTGGTTTGCACCATGTTCTTGCTTTTGTCTGTGTTCAGGCATGATTACAAGGTGATCTTGTTTTTGCCTCAAACCACAACTGTCTCAGAGTGGATGACCTATGAAACTGCTCATGTTCAACACGAGAACATCATGGCCTAGCTGAATACCAAGTCAGCTCCCAGTTGAGCTATCAGGAGATGCTTTTTTTTTTTAATAAGGTGATTCTCTTATGTTTACCTCAGATATAAAATATTAATAGATAACTCAACACTAAGAAAATGAAAAACTTGATTTTTTAAAGTAGGCAAAAGATCTCACCAAAAAAGATATATAAATGGCAAATAAGCATACAAAAAGATGTTCAACATCATATGTCATTAGAGAATTGCAAATTAAAACAATGAAATGCCTCTACACACCTAATATTCAACCGAAGTCCAAAACACTGACAATTCCAAATGCTGGTAAGGATGTGAAACTACAGTAACTTATTCATTGCTGGTGAGAATGCAAAATGGTATAGCCATTTTGGAAGACAGCTCGGTGTTTTCTTACAAAAATCAACATATTCTTACCACATAATCCAGAAATCACACTCCTTGGTATTCACTCAAATAAACTGAAATTTTATATCCACTCAAAAACCTGCATATGGATGTATATAGCAGTTTTATTCATAACTGTCAAAACTTGGAAATAACCAAGATATCCTTTATTAAGTGAATGGATAAACTGGTACATCCAAACAATAGAATATTTTTCAGAGTTAAAAGGAAATGAGCTACCAAGCCATGAAAAGACATGAATAAATAAGTACATAGTACTAAATGAAAGAAGCCAATATGAAAGAATTACATGTTGTATGATTCCAACTATGTGACATTCTAGAAAAGGTAAAATTCTGGAGACAGTGGTTGCCGGGGTGAGGAGGGAAGGAGGGAGGTATGACTAGGCAGAGCATAGAGGATTTGTAGGTCAGTGAAACTATTCTTTATAATAGTGCAATGGTGAATACACAACACCAAGAACGAAACCTAATGTAAAGTATGGACTTTGAGTGACAATGATGTGTCAATGTAGGTTCATCTGCTGTAACAAAGGTATCACTGTGGTGCAGGATGCCTGGGAGGCTGGGGGGGGGTGGTATATGGAAAAACGTTTTACTCAATTTTGCTGTGACCTAAAACTGCTCTAAAAATAAAGTTTATTAATAAAAAAAAACATTGCCAGGAGTGGGCAGTTAAATAAAAAATTAACTTGTTGGCTTTGTGAACTTGGGCAAATGGCTTACTCTCTCTGAGATCCAGTTTCCCTGTCTTTAAAATGAAAACGCATGTCCACTCCATCCTAAAGTTATTGTGAGAATTAAATGACTCAATACATATGGCAGCATCTGGTACAGTACCCCTGTATTTGGATAGGTGCCCTGCTTACATGTCATCACAGCAGTTCACACATTGCTCCATCATACCCTGGACCATCTTTCCAGGGAGTCTATGAGGGACTAGGTCTTTAATCTTTATATTTGAAGCGACTATCACAATGTCTGGCACATCACAGATACTCAAGAAATATTTTCTAAATAAATACAAGAATAATTTAACTATAAAAATAAAAGACAATGTAAATTATACACATTACATCAACTAATGAAATAGAATCTTCTAGAATAGCAAGTTGTTCAGAATAGGTCATACTGGCTAAAGAAATAGAAGAACAAGTCTATATTTTGACAAATCCTAATGATGTTACTTTTCTCAAGTATATATATATATATATATATATATATATATATATATGGGTATTTTTAAAGCTGTATCTTGAGACAAAAGGATGAAAGTCATCAAGCCAGAGAAACCACAAGGTTAGAGAGGATGACAGACTCCAGACTCCCAAGGAAATCACAGAGTGCTGAAGGAGACTCAGCAGCCGTGACTCAGGAATTGCCACTTCCCTCTGGTCGGGCATAAAGCAGGGATCCAGTGTATGGGAAATGATACATATGCAGGAGTCAGCCTGGCCAAAAATGAAAGCAAAAGTTCCAGCTACAATCATGTGGGAATGGAAATGAATCAAACAAAATAACGTTTCAGGGTCACAGAGTCTTGGTAACAGAATTCATGTTCGAATATCTCCTCACTCCTCAAAGCTCCTCTTAGAAAGTGAGTCATGTCTAGACTGCATATTACTTGACAGAATTTTAAAAGGTAGCTATAGAGTTGCAATTGCCTCATGCCCTTCCCTGGGTAAATACCCTACAGGATGACATTCTTGCAATCCAACCGTCTAGCACAGCAGTTCTCCAACTTGGCTACACAGAAGCATCACCTAAACAGATTGAATAAATACTGGTTCCCAGACATTCTGAGTGAATCAGCAGAAAAAAACAGTATTTACAGAATCCCTGTGTTGCATCAAACATTGGGTTAGGCCCTATGGAGGTACACAGAAGAAATATAGAACATTGTCCCTACCTTGAAATGACTTCAGCTGGGACGAGAAAACTGGAATAAACTAACATTATAAATAGAACAACTAGAAAATAAGTAAGTGCTAACTGGGTGGTATTTGTGAAAAATACAAAAGAGGAGAGAGAGTGATTAATGTGGACAATTGTAATAATGACAACTAATGTTTATTGAGCACTTACTATGGCCTGACACTATTCTAAGCATTTCATGAATATTTACTTGTTTAAGGCTCTTAACAATCCTATGCAGTAGGAGCTGTTATTTTCTCTATTTTACCCATGAGGAAACTAATATGATGAAGACAAATACTTGCTTACAGTTATACAGCAAGGGCAGTATAGCCTGGATTCAAACAAGCATCCTTGCTGCACAGTCAGAAATGGCACTGTAGACAACAAGGTCCTACTGTATAGGGAACTATATTCAATATCTTATAGTAAACTATAATAGAAAAAGAAAAAAATGACTTTGTTGAAGAGGGAGATTGGAATTGAGTTTTGGGGGGAAAACTAAGATTTCCCATATTTGCTTTTATGTACACGAGGCAGGAGAGTATAAGCACGAGATCGTACCCTCAGCTCTGTCACCCGCTGCTGCATGACCTTGGTCAGGGTGCTCCCTCTCAAGCTTCAGTTCCAATATCTATAAACTGCTGGTCCATGATCTCTAAGACTCCTTTCAGTGCCTTAGCTCTCTGAGTACAATTTAAATGAACAGAAGAAAGATGGGAGGACAGCTCACAAAGGCAGACATAATGAGCAGAGGTATGCATACAAAATGAGAACGAGGAGGAGAGCAGTCAGCATCAGCTTCCAGTGTTCTGTGAAACACAATTTACTGCATGTGCCACAGCGATCTTCTTAATGGCTTTTGTGTCATGAAAGACATATGCCATCTAATATATGTGATTTGGAAACCTACTCTTGGATAACTTTAATTTGAATTTGATAATGAATTTAAATTTACGATGGTGCTTTCCCTTGCTGCATGCTGGATAATAGGATATATATATTGAGTTTTAATATTACTTGAAAAAGGGGAAATCAGATCTATGATAAAAGAATTTAATTACACTGTGTATCTCAGGGAGATATATACATATAAAATATATATGTGTGTAGTGTAGCTATAACAAAGATTTTATTTTCATTGTTGTGGCTATATGTAAACTTTCATACAAAAATTTTTTTCTGTGGAATTTCTTCCCCCAAAAAAGAAGCTATTCTTTTCCAAGAGAACTGGACTATGAGAGAAAGAAAGCACTTCAAGAAGTATGGCTCTCTTTGTCTAACTTTGGATGAAGAAGTAAAGGGTATCCTTCAATCTGTGAGGTTCTATGAGACCGATAACTGTCCTGATAGATTTTAAAGCATTTATGTTATAGATACATTTTCCTTTTGAATATTGTGTACACACATTTGAAAAATAGGAATATTGACAATCTAACTATAATTTCTGTATCAAGAAATAACCAAGGTAACTTTTTAATATAACTCTTCCTTTGACAAAGTATGAGTGTTTTAAATTCATTAAATTCTTCAAACCATTGGATAGCTAATTTAAAATTATCTAGCATCTGTCTTCTTAATCAAAGTTGTGGTTAAAGGATAGGAATCTATGCCAGAGTTTCCTTTATCCACATTATACTTCTGCAAGATTAGGCTCACGATGTCTTTAATTGTTCTAAAGTTGCTTCCATGATCCCTTTTAAGACAGTGATACTCATTTCTGTGCCTTCCGGGGTGTCATTTTCCTTGACAAGTCTTCAGTTATTTTAAGTTTGTGACTAAACCTTGTATGAACTCCATTTTCCCTCAGGAATACTCTTCTATGCTTTTAATGTGCATACCTTGAGTCTTCAGAACTTTAACTAGAATTTCTATGATTCCCCCATTTTGAAAATAAAATGTACACATCCTCATAAAAATGTAGGCTATTCGCTTCCAAGAAACACCCTGAAGATGTTATTACCAAAAATAACCAATGTACTAGGAAAATTACACATTCATGTTGGGTTTATTCTATATTTTATAGATTAAAGATGTGGATTATTCAAATCAGTTCAGTTTGTAATTTGCCATAGTTAGTGTTAAAGTGGGTAGAAGCATGTCCTGGTTTTTTCATGTGATTCAAGAACTAAGACATCTGTGGATGGGATATCACGAAATAAAGGGAAAGTACATTAAGATTATAGATTTTTGGTTTGTGATAAATGTAACCTTCATATATAAAAATTATGAAATCTTAAATATTTTATTGTTTCCAACACCTTCAGAACGTATGGCAGAGTATTTTGTCAGGAAGTTTATTAAATTCATTAACTTATGTCTGTATAAAATGTGTAAGAACAGACAAATATTTAAGATGATTTCTGTTTCCTTTTATTTTCATCATTTTTTCTTTGTTTCAAAGGGATATCTAAAGGCTTACATGAGTTAATAAAAAGTAGACTGCTCTGAAAATGTAGTCTGGAAAGTTACTGTTATATTTTAAGTGAAGAGAGAAAGTGAATTATGGAGTTCCTTTATGTCATTCTTTAATCTTTTCATTTGACTCAAATATGAATAACTGTTTACTTGCAGAATTTGACTTGTCTATTATTTGCCTTCTTTGCTAGGTCAATGTACACAAATATTTCAACAAAGCTAAACATGATTTTATATGCTGAAAAGTAGTCACCGAACTTCCCGAAAACATACTTATTGCAGCTTATCTGTGAAGTACCAGTCTGATGAAAATGGATATGAAAATAATAGCTTTCAAGTAGTGATACAAGTTAATGAAAAGTATGGGCACCCACACTCACACATATGCACTGGGTATATTTAACTTTTAAAGCATTGATTTGAAGGCATTTGGTTTCAAATTTAGGTCTAGAAGGAAAAAAGTACGAAAATCTTCTGGAATTGTATGTCTATGGGTATACGTTAGAAATGTATGAGGATCCATGCTATTCCCATACATCCTGTTGGTTATACACAAAGAGCTTATTCTAAGTCAACCTGATTCTTTCCTCACTCATGCAGTTACAAAGGTGAGAATTCTTGCTTTTGCCTTCCCTCTCCATCCCTCTTCAAGCACTACTGTTTATCAAATGCCCTCTCTGTGCCAGGTGTTTTCCCCATGTTATTACCTTACGACTATTATAGAGGCAATAGAGGGGAAAGGTTGAGAGCACAGACCCTGCAGGCAGTCTGCCTGGCTTCAGATCTTTGCTCCACTACCAAGGAATTGTGGAATTTTGGGCAGGTTACTGAAACACTGTTCCCACTTTCCCCTCCAGGAAAATGGAGATAATAATAGGGTGGCTCTGAAGATTAGATGAATATACGCACATAGTTAGCACTATATGTGTTAGCTGTTACTATCATTCCCACTTCAGAGATAAATGAGAATTATCAAGAACCGGTGGATTTAAGTGACTTTCCAACACTTAAACAAGTGTTCATAACAGAGCTAGTGAACAGCACTGGAACGCAGATCCGTCTTCTATCTTACACTGTCCACTGGATTCCTCCCTCCTTGTGTCCATAAGAGGCAGTACCTCAATTCCGGGACAGACCCCTGTGTAGATCCAACCTAAATCCAAATCCAGTGATGAAATGCAAACCATCTGAGAGTGAGCATGAAGAGGGCCCCTGCTCTAGAAACAAGTTCAGGTGCTGTCCTCCCCCCCATTCCAACCCTCTCTCTCCAAAGATGTTAATTTCTTATCAGACAGTTTTTGAATAACTTTTGTCCTCTTGCTAGACACATCCCTGAGTTAGGTACAGGTGTGAGTGAGACATCTTTAGGTCAAAAGTGCTCCCCTAAGGGGCGAAGCCATCCAGTTACACTTAGGTCTATGTGGCCGCTGAGTTTGACAGAGCACATCCTTTCCAAAGAGCTATGTAAAGTCTGCACTGTATTTAACTTAAAAATATGTTTAAATTTAAAAATGTAAACATATTTAATATGTTTCAAAGCATATCTCTGCTGCCTTTCCTCCTAACACTGCATACTCCACCTCCCCTCTTAAAAGTTGCTTGGTGGTAGATAATCGCTACACATTGTCTGCCCCCAGCCTTTCCAAACTAATTGCACCACGCTGGCTATGTGTCCAGACCTATACTCCCCTCCTTTTCACTGTTGCACTTGACTGAACATGGATTTCCCCACACTTGGTCCTCACTTCATATTGCATTCTTCTATATTCAAGTCTCATGAGCGTTGGTCTAGTAGGTGGAAACTAAGTTACATGCCTTCACCCTAGAAAGGAAGTATGAAAATTCTATTTGGGGATGCTGGTACTAACAATATGAGAAACTGTATAGAAATGGTGGCCAATCATAGATGGCTTATGTCTACTTCAGAGGGAAATTTCAAAGTCTATAAAGTTCTGGATTTCTTGATCCAAAAATAGCTAAAATAACTGATAGTCTTAAAAGACCACAGCTTTTAGGACTATTTCCATGAACCTATACATTGAGTTCTTTACCCTTGACCTTGAACAGGCTTTCTGTCACAGGAAAAGTACTGCTCATAGCAGTCAATCTATTTGATGGACAGTAGCAAGAGCTCCCCATACCCTTGCTGCACAGCCTAATAGATTTCCCCAAAAGTCACACAAGCAGAGAAGATGTGCCTCTGGTTTCTGACTCCAGAGGTGTAAATCTGGAATAAATGACAGAGTTCCTGCTAAAGGAGGAACATCAATGAGCCAGCATAATATTTATTATCTCAGCTAAAGTACACTACTTACCTGGTCTTAGAGTCACTCCAATCAATCATCAACTCTTTCTGATGTTACCTCAAAATTTTTTCAACTGTGTCCCCTCTTGCCTACCCTTCCCACCATGGCTTTATTTCAGGCTTTCATTATCTCTTTTTTTGACCAGTGCCAATAGCTCCCAAACTCATCTCTGTATTCAGTTTTGCCTCCTCAGGTTAATTCTCAGTACAGGTATCTTTCTAAAATGCAAATCTGATTTTATCATTCTACTGATTTAAATCCTTCAGTGCAATCCAAACTTGACAAAATTAGTCCTAAGTACTTCAACATGAAATTCTGTCCTCTATCTAACTGGGCTCATCTATCATGACCCTTACTCAAACTTCATACTCTATCAAAACCAAACTGAATATAGTTGTATGTACTTATCTCTGGCTTTGCTCCTGTTCCTTCTGCCTAGACCAGGGGTTAGCAAACTATGACCCACTGGTCAAATCTGGACTATGGCCTGTTTTTGTACAACCACTGAACTAAGAATAGTTTTACATTTTGAAAAGTTGTAAAAAAAAAATGAAAAATATGCAAAAGAGACCTACCGTTATAACCTGAAAAGCCTAAAATGCTAACTATCTGGCCATTTACAGAAAAAGTTTGCTGACCCTTGACCTAAGTGCCCTTTCTTCCTCTGGCTTGGCTAAACCATTACTTTTAACTTAATACACACAAGATCATAAACCATCTCCTCCACGAAATTTTCCTGTACAACTCCTCCTGTATCCAAGGATACTGTTAGGAACATTTGCATGTTCTCATAATACCCAGAGAACCGTTCTGTTATTGAAGTACTCATTGCATTACAGAGAGTTACCTGTCTTCCCCATTAGACAAGTTAGTTATATTATGAATTATTTTATCTCCAAAAATTTATCATATGCACATAATAAATGTTAATGGAATGAACTGTTGCTGCATAAAGGCATTGCAATTGACATCATATGGTATTACAGTAATTTAAATGACAGGAGCTCTCCGTGGTACTGGAGAGACTCTGCCTCCAGCTTCTTCCCATACAATGCCCAGAACCTTTTGTGTTTCTCAGTTACTTTCACCAGCCTCTATCATGACTTCATGACTTTTTCTGCTACTTTCTAGTCAACTTTCCATAGAATCCTAACTAACTCTTGTCCAACTCTCTCCTGCTCCAGTTAATTGTACATAGCTTTTTGGTCAGGGCATTTGGTGTGCACAGATAGCCATATACTCACACACAATTTCTAGCCTCTTTGCAGTTCAAGGGCCCATGTGAATAATTTTGACCAATGGGATATGAACAGAAGTGAAGTGTACTATTTCCTACTTGAAGCACAGAGCAGAGACTGTGAGTCCTCTAGCTTCCTTTATTCCCTTGCCTTGATGGCAATGGAAGCCACACACTGTGATAGTATAGCCACAATATGGAAATACCTTAGATTGCTGAGTCCCTGCATGGAGGACAACTACCCTGAAGAGTCTTCAACTCCTATCAGACTATTGAGTTAAGCTGCAACTTGGGGGTTAATTTGTTACCAAAGCAAAACTGAATTTCCCTGATTAATACATCCTTTTAATATAACTCTTATCACACTTCATTTAATTCTATTTCCTTTATTAAATTTTAAGTTTCTTGAGAAAAGTGGTTTGGTCTTACATTGATTTTGCACAGCATCAGTCAATAATTGTTTGCTAAATGAGCAGACTTCTAAGTCTGCTTTCCTCTTCTCCATAGTATTTCCTACTGTCAAAAAGAACCATAATCTGTTTACTTTACAGCAGTCAAAGGAAAACTTTGATGAATGTAAGCTGTATAGCAGTAGTCAAGAGAAAGGACTCTAGAACCAAACTGCCTGGGTTCACATCCCAGTTCTGCCATATACTAGCTATGTTCTTGTTAAATTATGTAAACCCCCTGTGCCTCAGTTTCATTACATGTGAAATATGGAAAACAAACAATATTACCCATCTCATCAGGTTACATAGTTAACGCATGTAAGTGTATAGAACAATACCTAGCCCATAATAAATACTACATAAATGTTGGCTTCTTCTACATCATTAAAACTTCTTCTTAGGGGCCCTAAATTTCTATCCATGTCCCTAGTAACTTACAGAACAAAGATATAATTTTCTGGTAAAGACATTTCATTCAGTAACTTCAGGCTTTGTTTTCTTACAGAATTAACTAATAAGTTAAAAAATATTAAATCATACAATATAAAAAAATTACAGTTTAAACATGTAAAACATTATAATTATGGCAAGCACTTTATCTATATACATCATAGTGGCAGTTTATGTGCTGTAAGAAAGCACCATCACTTAATGAATGAATTCTGATGATATATATTTCATCATGTTTTCAATTCATCTGATTCCAAATCAGATAAAATAAATATCAATAAATGTTTAAAGACAGACCACAAGGAAATTGTTTTCAAATATGATGTATACTACTTTCATCTAAATTTTGTTAAAATTCATACACCACTGAGGCAATAATGTGAATATTCTATCAGAAAAATGAGTGTTTCATATTCCTCAAGGCTAAATGACTGCAAAGTAGTCTTAGAGATTTAAAACTTCCTTTCATATTTAAAATATATTAGGAGGCGGCAGAGTCAAGATGGCAGCATGGGAAGATGCAGAATTCATGGTCTCCTCACAACTAGGGCACCTGCTGGACGCTGGTGGGGGACCGTGATGCCCAGGGAGATGGGAGGAACCCCCAAGTGAACCACTTGCGGGATCTTGGTTCACGAGCCGGGGGTCAGGCCAAAGCTCCTGCAGTGGGAGCTCTGAGTCTGAACCACTGGACTAACAGAGAACCTCAGACCCCACGGAATATTCATTGGAGTGAGGTCTCCTGGAGGACCTCATCTCGGGACCAAGACGAGCTCTACCCAACAGCCTACAAACTCCAGTGTTGGAAACCTCAGGCCAAACAACCAGTAAGAAAGGAACACAATCCCACCCATAAAAACAAAAAAACAAAAAAAACCAATGAGATGGCAAAAAAGTATCTCACAAATGAAGGAGAAAGGTAAAAACCTAGAAGACAAAATAAATGAAGAGGAAATAGGCAATCTACCTGAAAAAATTCAGAGTAATGATAGTAAAGATGATCCAAAATCTCAGAAATAGAATGCAGGCACAGATTGAGAAAATACAAGAAATGTTTAACAAAGATCTAGAAGAACTAAAGAACAAACAAACAGAGATGAACAATAACTGAAATGAAAAATACACTGGAAGGAAACAGTAACAGAATAACTGAGGCAGAAGAACGGATAAGTGAGCTGGAAGACAGAATGGTGGAAATAACTGCTGAGGAGCAGAATAAAGAAAAAAGAATGAAAAGAATTGAAGACAATCTCAGAGACCTCTGGGAAAACACTAAACACACCAACATTCGAATTATAGGAGTCCCAGAAGGAGAAGAGGAAAAGAAAGGGTCTGAGAAAATATCTGAAGAGATTATAGTGGAAAACTTCCCTAACAAGGGAATGTTCACCTTACATTCAAGGGAATGTAAGGCAAACGTATCAGGGGAGCATAACAGAAACCTGAAATCAGTAGAATGTGTTTCTGATTGGTCTGTTATGGAATTATGATCTACCCTGAAGATGCCAGATTTCTGCCAACAAAAGTTAAAGATTCCTTGAGGGCTTAACACAGTGGAAGACTCATGCACAGATATTGGTAATACAAAGCAAACTACTCTAGGGATCATAAAGAGTCTACATTATTTTGTGAGCCCAAAGGGATAGCAAATGCTCTGGGGACAGAATCAATAAACAATGACAGCAGCCTTTCAGCTTGGTTTTGAAAGGGGAGTATAATTCTGGAGGGGGGCTTGTTGCCAAAGGAACAGCATGCTCGAAGTGGAAAAGTGCTGGTCACACTGAGAGAACAAGGAGAAGTGGGAGTGGTTGGAATACAGTGCTGTGCACAGCAGGCGCAAGGCAGGGGAAGGGGAGGGCTGGAAAGGCAGTCAAGGCCAGAAAAGAAGGCCCTTGAATGCCTCACTTAAAAATTTGCACTGCTGCAGGCACAATGAAGAGGATTACTGGACTTTTGTATACGCAGAAGGAAATATTAAAATGGTAGTGGTGTGTAAAATGGATGGGTGCAAAGCAAACCAAAGAGCATCAAGGACAGTGCCTGGAAAATTACTGCAAGAGATCCAGCAAGGCATGAGAAGGGTTGGAATTCTGGTGTTAAGAGAAAGGTTTTTATCTGAATTCACTGCTTTATGCCTGGTATTAGTGTACTAGGGCTGCTGTAACAAAGTATCACAAGCTGGGTGGCTTAAAACGACAGGAATTTATTGTCTCACAGTTTGGGAGGCAAGAAGTCCAAAATCAAGGTGTCAGCAGGTTGGTTCTTTCTGAGGGCTGTCAGGGAACTTTTGTTGATGCCTTTTTCTTAGCTTCTGGTGGGTCCAGGAGTTCCTTGATCTATAGGTACATCATTCCAATCCTCCACTGTCACATGGCATTCTCCCTGTGCCTCTGTATCTTCTTACAAGAACACCAGTCATATTGGATTAGGAGCCCACCCTATTCCAGTATGACCTCATCTTTACTTAATTAATTATATGTGCAGTGATCTTACTTACAAATAAGGTCCCCTTCTGAGATACTGGGGATTAGGACTTCATAACACAACTCAAATAAATGAAGAGGATCATGAGGAACTGCAGTGCTCTCACTCAGAGAAATATGTTTGCGATTAGTGTTCTGTGACTCATGGTTAGGTATTGAGGCAATGCTTTATTAAGATGCTACCATACAAGAAAAACTCATTTTCTAAATATTGATTGATTTTACAATTTAGACTTGCCTAAAATGCAAAGTATAATAGAATGTAACATCACATAAAATAATGAGGGGTATTACTTAGAAGCGTGGGCAGCAGGAGGGGGAGAGATAATTTACATCAAAAGACAAATATATTGACAAAAAAGTCTAGAAAAAAGTTCTAGATTTGCAATTGGAAACTGCATGCAGGAGTCCACATGACTTTTTGAAATTAATATATAGCTTTACAGAGAGGTAACCCATTGTCATCCATAGAATTTTTTTTTAATATTGAAAATCACTGGCTAACATAAGCTCTAAAAGAACATATAAACAGTTACAGTATAATGATAATTAAACTTTTCATTAAAGACCTTCAGACAGGAAGAAGTCATTTGTACCTAGCAAAAGTTATTAGTAACAACTATCCTAAGTTTACTTACCAACACAATTAATTACACTACCCCCCCCAATACTGCCACCCCACCCAACATGTTATTGATGAGAGCCAAGCAGAGTTCCGGCTTACATGACAATAATATGATTCTTTATAAAGATGTCACAAGAGGTGACATCAAGATCTCTTTCTAAAGACTGGAAATACGACTAACTAAGCTATCATTGAATGTAGACTTCAGGAATTTTTTTTTTAAGCAATGAGAAGTTCTCTATGAAAGACTGAGACTGCATTTCATGAAAGAATGTGGTTGCAAAAAGCCCACCCACACTGTCCAGTTTTTAGAGGAAGTTTATTTGGCCTCTGTTAAGCAGACTGTTTTTTTCCTTTCCATGCAAATTACAGGGGTGTAATAGTCTCACCCGGGGGTATAGGGATTTACAAACACAATCCCAATTACAAGGAACAGGATTTGCCCACGTAAGGGCCTGCTCAGAGAGCTTCTAATTTGCAGTGTCCCCCCACCACCTCTGCCCGAGGCTAAGCATAATTCTGTCCACATATGGAGAGTGTGTGGATGCCTGTGACCAGTGCACCAGGTGGGAGGTTTGGAGCTTGCAGTCAGGGAGGCTGAGCAGATGATTTAGAGCTGACGTCTAAGAGCTCCACAGAGAACCTCCAAGCACTGCACTAAATGCCACCAATCAGACAAACACGGTGGTGGCAAATAGGCTTGGCATTAACAACAGAAATAAAATATGCTAATCAGTTGTTCTGCTCCAGGAAAACAGGTCACCAGGGAAGGGGTGGGAGGGAAGCCACATCTTTAAGGATCTGCAGAAGTTTTTGGTTAAATTTCCACATGTATCTCTAGTCATGACTTCACTAACATTTCTACCTCATTTACGACCTAGTAATGTTTTATGCAACTACCCTCTTCAGCAGTCTCTTTGGAAATCTTCAATTTCTATGGTACCCACAGCTACCATAGCTACCAGCAGCTACAGCAACTGTGGCATTTAAAATACATATATCATGTCTACTTCATTTTAAAATATTCTCTATAGGATGCAGTACAGTGTAACAGTTAAGAACAACAGGGTCAGCACTAGGCAAACTAGGTTCAAATCCTGCCTCTGCCGTTTAATAGCTGTGTGATCTTGGCCAACTTAAAATCTCTAGGCCTCCATTTCCTCACCTATAAAATGGTAATGTAATAATAACTAATTTTTAGAATTACTGAGAGAATTAAATGCGTTACTATAAGCATAGCTCTTGGAATGGTACCTGACACACAGTACTCAACAAACGTTAGCTACTGTAATTCAGTACACCGTCAGTTCACCTTTGACGTGATAATTGCATTCTTAAGTATAATACTATAAAATTTGAGTATTCAAGCCAAATACTTTGATGGCTTATAGTGGGGGCTAGGAGTTAGAAATATGCAGAAATAAGAGGTATTGGAAGCGTTGTGGTTTTTTGTAGTTGTAATTATATAGTTACAGAGCCTAAACATCACGAAAACATAAAGTATTTGATTATACTTAGACTATTCACAAAAGCCTTTCCTCTCTGACCTGAACCAGCACTGTCGTTAGTGTATCCCTTACTGGACATCTTTATTTCATCACCTTGATTACCCATTGCTTTATTACACAAACACAGAAACACTCCAACAATGTAGCAATGGTGCTCCCAAAGCTTTTATTCTTCATTATAGCAAATGTTGATGATGTGACTCAAATTTTATTTACTAATTAACTGATCCTATTATGTCCAACTGGCCTTAGAAATGATTACTAGCCCCCTAGGAAAAAAAATCCCTGCATGTTTTATTACACATAATGAAGACCTGAGCCCAGGCTTGCCAAATAAAATAGAAGACTGGTGATAAAAGGCCTCAATTCTATATTTTCAAGTCTTCACAACTGTGGGGCAGTCATTGAGATTGCAGCAAAAATCTGTGGTGCAGTCACTGAGATTGTAGCAAAAATTTGATCCTTTTAGCTTTAAAACTGAAGGGTAAAAAGAGGGGAGTGGATAGAGGGGAGGGGCAATAGAGGGGTAGGGAATTAAGAGGTATAAACTATTAGGTATAAAATAAGCTACAAGGATATATTTTACAACACAGGCAATGTAGCCAATATTTTATAATAACTATAAATGGAGAATTACCTTCACAAATTGTGAATCACTATATTATACACCTGTAAGTTATATAATATTGTACAGCAACTATACTTCAATTAAAAAAAAAAGCTGAAGGGTGGAAAAAAACTGCCCAGTTGAAAGGATAGAAAAAAGTAGAGAAGACTATAGAAATTATCAGATTAGTTTTAGTGAGAAAAAAATGCATGTTTTGTGCACCTTTTGAGTGTTTGCAAAAAACCCTGACACTAATGCTACTCAAAAATGGCCACTCCAATTTCACCATGATGATGCTCTGCACTTTTGGCACCTTTAAAGGTTTCATATTTAGTCTTACAAATACTGGATTATATATAATGTAAGTATAATGTTAATTGAATTTTTAACATGGAGCACAATGTATCCAATTTTATTTGATTTCCCCTTGTAAAATAACTTTATGGCAACTGAACTTTTTTTCACAAAACCTAGAGTCCTAATCTTGATTTTGTTTCTGTGTCAGATCTATAGCAAGCTTCCCAAAATTGAATAAATGGAGCACAGAACACAGTGACAGAGGTTTCAGGATTTGTCTGACTTGCTTTCAGCTCACTGAGAAAAGATTACAGAGCGAAGATAAGATATCCAATGTTAAGACACTGAGACCACTTCAATTTTTTTAAAATGTGCACAATGAGAACAATTAACATTCCTCAAATCCCCATGAACAAAATGTCAAAGCAATATAAGTAAACCATTAAGCTATATCCTCTAAAGGCATTAGTACACTTATTTTATTGGCTTTAAAGATGCAAGCCAAGCCATGATAAACTGAATTGGACATATGCTGTTCATTATATCATAACTATAAATGGAAATATTTATATTTCCCCAGATGTTTCTACCAACAGCAGAAGGTAATTAATTATGACAAGACTAAAAAAGAATAAGAACAGGGCCTCCCTGGTGGCGCAGTGGTTGAGAGTCCGCCTGCCGATGCAGGGGATACGGGTTCGTGCCCCGGTCTGGGAGGATCCCATATGCCGCGGAGCGGCTGGGCCCGTGAGCCATGGCCGCTGGGCCTGCGCATCCGGAGCCTGTGCTCCGCAACGGGAGAGGCCACAACGGTGAGAGGCCCGCATACCGCAAAAAGAAAAAAAAATAATAATAATAATAATAATAAGAAGAAGAAGAACAAAAAAACACTGAAATAACTTTACACTCCCCTCAAAACAATGAATATGCATCAGATTATGAAATCTGTGAGGCAAATACTTCAACACTTCTTTGCTATATTCCCTAAGGGATTAAGGTATTTAAGTTTTTATTTTAATTATAATGTGTAGCAAGCCAATTATTATATGGAGTAAGTCAGTGAATGGGATCACACTGCTTTATGGGTCCTGTGATAGTACTGAGAACTGAATGTTTAGATGCTGGAAAACAGGTAATGAGGAAAAACCTGTTGAAGGAGTCTCTGAAGTGATAAGAGAGTCTCATTAGGCTAGAAATAATGATAAGAACAGTAAGAGCTACAATTTTTTTTTTTTTTTTTTTTTTTTTTTTGCGGTACGCGGGCCCTCTCACTGTTGTGGCCTCTCCCGTTGTGGAGCACAGGCTCCGGACGCGCAGGCTCAGCCGCATGGCTCATGGACCCAGCCGCTCCGCGGCATGTGGGATCTTCCCGGACCGGGGCACGAACCCGTGTGCCCTGCATCAGCAGGCGGACTCTCAACCACTGCGCCACCAGGGAAGCCCAGAGCTACAATTTATTGATGCTTACTCTATTACCTGCACTTTTTCCCCCCAATAAATCCTCACGACAACTCTATGAAGTGGTAGTGTGGTGTGATGGAGCTGGCTTATACAGGCTACAGAACGCTGCTGATTGAAGCTGAATGTCTCTTCCCAACTCTTCCCAATTCAGTGACATCACACTGGTAGCTTGAAACTGGCCATGGTGTGAGGCTTTACATAACAGAAACTGCCACATGATACAAATCAGGATTTCTTTTCCCCCAGAGAGCTGGTTCTTAAACATTTACCAGCACACCACTGACAATAGTTATGATTATTCCCATGTTACAGAGGAGGCAACTGACACTTAACATGGTTAAGTAACTTGATAAAAGTCACAAAATTCAAGCCTGAGATTTGCCTCAAAACAATCCAGTGGGAAAAGAGAAAATGAGTGAGGATACTGATAAAACAAAATTGGTTCTGAGTTGATGATCGTTGAAACTGGGTGACAGATGCATGGGGGGGTCCTTGGGCTATCATGTCTAGTTTTATACGTGAGTAAAATTTTCTACAATACAAACACATACACACACAATATTGACACTTGAAGTAACAAATCAATTTAACATAATAAGTCACCCACTGAATCAGAAGTTGAAGAGGTAGGATTCAGTAATCTTTTTTAATGTCAAAAGTTGATAAACAGGGCTTCCCTGGTGGCGCAGTGGTTGGGAGTCTGCCTGCCAATGCAGGGGACACGGGTTCGTGCCCCGGTCCGGGAAGATCCCACATGCCGCGGAGCGGCTGGGCCCGTGAGCCATGGCTGCTGAGCCTGCGTGTCCGGAGCCTGTGCTCCGCAACGGGAGAGGCCACAACAGTGAAAGGCCCGTGTACCGCAAAAAAAAAAAAAAAAAAAAAAAAGTTGATAAACACTGCTTTACACTACTATTTATTTACAGGAAAAAAAAAAGCCTAGAACAACCCAAATGACTATTAATAGGGGATGATGAATAGATATGGTACACACAATGAAGTACTATACAGCTATAAAAAAGGAACGACAAATGTGTCTATACATTACTATTGATCGGTGTCCTACAGATATTAATTTTTTAAAACAACATAGATATAGAAATTATGTATGTATATTTATGTTTATTGTTATCATTATTTATCTATGAGGGGGAAGAAGATACACAGATATAGACGTTGATACAGATATACACAAATATAGAGACATTTGTTTATATTATAAAACAAACAAAAAAACCCTATAATTTTTTAAATGATTACATAGAGGGGGAGGAATGAAATACAGGAGAGAAACAAGACTTCTTGGAATAAATCTTGTTTTGTGGATTCTATAGATACTTTTAATCACGTGAATTATTTGTGTAATTCTGAAACAAAATTAAATAAAAAACAATCTCTAATAATCGAAAGTAAAATTAAGCATATTAACTTAACTGTATATTTACTTGGTGGCACAATTACAGAGAAGAACTCTGTAATTTTCTCACACATCCAAGCAATTCTCTGGACACCAGCTGGGTGTCCTACAATTCAACTCAATTTTGACACTATCTACCTGGAGATCGCATCAGATCCCACAGGTTAAGGGTCAGTCCTACAAAGAATGCCTTCACACTGCCCTGACTTCAGATGCCAATCACCTATGCTTATCACCTATGCTTCTGGAACAACCAGCTACAGACTGGAGGTTCCAAGACCCCTCCTTGGACTTCAGACACTGGTCTCAAGTCCAGGTTGTTACCTGTACTTCTCAGTAACTGGCTACAAATCAGAGGTTACCAAGACCCCCTCCTAGGGTTTGATTTAATTGCTAGGGCAGTACAAAACTCAGAGAAACATGTTACTTACTAAATCACCAGTTTATTGTGAAAGGATATAACTCAGCAACAACCAAATGAAAAAGACGCATTGGGCAAGGTATGAGGAAGGGGCACAGAGCTCCCAGGCCCTCTCCAGATGTGCCAAATTTCCACCTGGAAGCTCTCTGAGCCCTTCCTTTTGGTTCTTTTATGAAGAATTCATTACATAGTCACGATTGATTAAATCATTTGCCATTTGTGATGATTCAACCTCCAGCTCCTCTCCCCTCCCGGGAGGTTAGAGGGGTGGGAAGGTTTACTGAAAGTGCCAACCTTCTAATCACATGGTCACCTCTGCTGACTAACAGGCCCCATCCTTAGGTTACCTTTCTAAAAATCACCTTATTAACATAACAAAAGACATTTTAATGGCTCTTATCACAGGAAATTCCAAGGGTTTTAGGAGCTCTGTGCCAGGAACTAAGTCAAGAACAAATATGTATTTCTTATTATAAGTCACAATATCACATATGTAAAAATAAAGTCAGGGGCTTCCCTGGTGGCGCAGTGGTTGAGAGTCCGCCTGCGGATGCAGGGGATGCGGGTTTGTGCCCCGGTCCGGGAAGATCCCGCATGCCGCGGAGCGGCTGGGCCCGTGGGCCATGGCCGCTGAGCCTGCGTGTCCGGAGCCTGTGCTCCGCAATGGGAGAGGCCACAGCAGTGAGAGTCCCGTGTACCGCAAAAAAAAAAAAAAAACAAAAAAAACAAACAACAACAAAAAAACAAACAAAAAACAAACAAAAACACAAAAAAAACAAAAATAAATAAATAAATAAAGTCAGGTTTTGCCAGTAGGGGACTCATAAATTAACTCAGTGGCTACCCCTCAGGTTTAGCTCCCTCTGATTATAACTCTAAACTCTCTTGGATAAGACCAAGATACAGGAAATCCAAGAAGCAAAATTGAATATAACAAGTACAAATTTTCTCACTAAAGAAGGAAAACCTAAGATTTTTCGGGTAGTATAGAAAGGTGATCTTTTTGGGGTTTTTAAAATACCTTTACTGGAGTATAATTGCTTTACGATGTGTACAACAAAGTGAATCAGCTACATGTATACATATATCCCCATAACCCCTCCCTCTTGCTTCTCTCTCCCACCCTCCTTATCCCACCACTCTAAGTGGTCACAAAGCACCAAACGATCTCCCTGTGCAATGCAGGCTCTTCCCACTAGCTATATTTCGTTTGGTAGTGTAGATATGTCAATGCTACTCTTCCACTTCACCCAAGCTTTGCCCTCCCACCCCATGTCCTCAAGTCCATCTTCTATGTCTACCTCTTTATTCCTGCCCTGCAACTAGGTTCATCAGTACATTTTTTTTTTAGATTCCATATATATGTGTCAGTGTATTTGTTTTTCTCTTCCTGACATATTTCATTCTGTATGACAGACTCTAGGTCCATCCACCTCACTACAAATAACTCAATTTCATTTCTTTTTATAGCTGAGTAATATTCCATTGTATATATGTGCCACATCTTCTTTATTCATTCCTCTATCAATGGACACCTAGGTTGCTTCCACATCCTGGCTATTGTAAATAGTGCTGCAATGAACATTGTGGTACATGAGTCTTATTGAATTATGGTTTTCTCGGGTATATGCCCAATATATACTTTCATCAGTAGTAGGATTGCTGGGTCATATGGTAGTTCTATTTTTAGATTTTCAAGGAACTTCCATACTGTTCTCCGTAGTGGCTGTATCAATTTACATTCCCACCAACAGTGCAAGAGGGTTCCCTTTTCTCCACACCCTCTCCAGCATTTATTGTTTGTAGATTTTTTGATCATGGCCATTCTGACTGGTGTGACATGATACCTCATCGTAGTTTTGATTTGCATTACTCTAATGATTAGTGATGTTGAGCATCCTTTCATGTGTTTGTTGGCAATCTGTATATCTTCTTTGGAGAAATGTCTATTTAGGTCTTCTGCCCATTTTTGGATTCGGTTGTTTGTTTTTCTGATATTGAGCTGCATGACCTGCTTGTAAATTTTGTAGATTAATCCTTTGTCAGTTGCCTCATTTGCAAATATTTTCTTCCATTCTGAGGGTTGTCTTTTCATCTTGTATATGGTTTCCTTTGCTGTGCAAAAGCGTTTAAGTTTCATTAGGTCCCATTTGTTTATTTTTGTTTTTATTTCCATTTCTCTTGGAGGTGGGTCAAAAAGGATCTTGCTGTGATTTATGTTATAGAGTGTTCTATGTTTTTCTCTAAGAGTTTGATAGTTTCTGGCCTTACATTTAGGTCTTTCATCCATTTTGAGTTTATTTTTGTATACAGTGTTAGGGATTGTTCTAATTTCATTCTTTTACATGTAGCTGTCCAGTTTTCCCAGCACCACTTATTGAAGAGTGCATATTGTATATTCTTGCCTCCTTTATCAAAGATAAGGTGACCATATGTGTGTGGGTTAATCTCTGGGCTTTCTATCCTGTTCCATTGGTCTATATTTCTGTTTTTGTGCCAGTACCAACTGTCTTGATTACTGTAGCTCTGTAGTATAGTCTGAAGTCAGGGAGCCTGATTCTTCAAGTTCCCTTTTTCTTCCTCAAGATTGCTTTGGCTATTTGGGGTCTTTTGTGTTTCCATACAAACTGTGAAAATTTTTGTTCTTTCTGTGAAAAGTGTCATTGGTAGTTTGATAGGGATTGCATTGAATCTGTAGATTGCTTTGGGTATAGTAATTTTCACAATGTTGACTCTTCCAATCCAAGAACATGGTATATCTCTCCATCTGTTTGTATCGTCTTTGATTTCTTTCATCAGTGTCTTATAGTTTTCTGCATACAGGTCTTTTTTCTCCTTTGGTAGGTTTATTCCTAGGTATTTTATTCCTTTTGCTGCAATGGTAAATGGGGGTTTTCCTTAATTTCTCTTTCAGATTTTTAATCATTAGTGTATAGAAATGCAAGTGATATCTGTGCATTAATTCTGTATCCTGCTACTTTACCAAATTCATTGATTAGCTCTAGTAGTTTTCTGGTAGCGTCTTTAGGATTTTCTATGTATAGTATCATGTCATCTGCAAACAGTGACAGTTGTACATCTTCTTTTCCGATTTAGATTCCTTTTATTTCTTTTTCTTCTTTGATTGCTGGGGCTAAAACTTCCAAAACTATGTTGAATAATACCGGTGAGAGTGGGCAACCTTGTCTTGTTCCTGATCTTAGAGGAAATGGTTTCAGTGTTTCACCACTGAGAATGATGATGGTTGTGGGTTTGTCATATATGGCCTGTATTATGTTGAGGTAAGTTCCCTCTAGGCCTACTTTCTGGAGAGTTTTATCATAAATGGGTGCTGAATTTTGTTGAAAGCTTTTTTTGCATCTATTGAGATGACCATATGGTTTATATCTTTCAGTTTATTAATATGGTTTATCACATTGATTGATTTGCATATATTGAAAAATCCTTGCATTCCTGGGATAAACCCCAGTTAATCATGGTGTATGATCCTTTTAATGTGCTGTTGGATTCTATTTGCTAGAATTTTGCTAGGATTTTTGCATCTATGTTCATCAGTTATATTGGCCTCTAGTTTTATTTTTTTGGGACACGTTTGTCTGGTTTTGGTATCAGGGTGATGGTGGCCTCATAGAATGAGTTTGGGAGTGTTCCTCCCTCTGCTATATTTTGGAAGAGTTTGAGAAGGATGGGTGTTAGCTCTTATCTAAATGTTTGATAGAACATTGGCCTGTGAAGCCATCTAGTCCTGGGCTTTTGTTTGTTGGAAGATTTTTAATCACAGTTTCATTTCAGTACTTGTGATTGGTCTGTTTATATTTTCTATTTCTTCCTGGTTCAATCTCAGAAGGTTGTGCTCTTCTAAGAATTTGTCCATGTCTTCCAGGTTGTCCATTTCATTGGCATAGAGTTGCTTGCAGTAATCTCTCATGATCATTTGTATTTCTGCAGTATCACTTGTTATTTCTCCTTTTACATTTCTAATTCTGTTGATTTGAGTCTTCTCCCTTTTTTTCTTGATGAGTATGGCTAATGGTTTATCAATTTTGTTTAAATTCTCAAAACCCAGCTTTTAGTTTTATTGATGTTTGCTATTGTTTCCTTAATTTCTTTTTCATTTATTTCTGATCTGATGTTTATGATTTCTTTCCTTCTCCTAACTTTGGGGTTTTTTTGTTCTTCTTACTCTAATTGCTTTAGGTGTAAGATTAGGTTGTTTATTTGAGATATTTCTTGTTTCTTGAGGTAGGATTGTATTGCTATAAGCTTCCCTCTTAGAACTGCTTTTGCTGCCTCCCATAGGTTTTGGGTCTTTGTGTTTTCATTGTCATTTGTTTCTAGGTATTTTTTTATTTCCTCTTTGACTTCTTCAGTGATCTCTTGTTTATGCAGTAGTGTATCGTTTAGCCTCCATGTGTTTGTATTTTTTACAGTTTTTTTCCCGGTAATTGATATCTAGTCTCATAGCATTGTGGCCGGAAAAGATACTTGATACGACTTCAATTTTCTGAAATTTACCAAGGCTTGAATTGTGACCCAAGATATGATCTATCCTGGAGAATGTTCCATGAGCACTTGGGAAGAAAGTGTATTCTGCTGGTTTTGGATGGAACATCCTATAAATATCAATTAAATCCACCTTATTTAATGTATCATTTAAAGCTTGTGTTTCCTTATTTATTTTCATTTTGGATGATCTGTCCAAGGTGCAAGTGGGGTGTTAGAGTCCCTACTCTTATTGTGTTACTGTTGATTTCCCCTTTTATGGCTGTTAGCATTTGCCTTATGTATTGAGGTGCTCCGATGTTGGATGAATAAATATTTATAACTGTTATATATTCTTGGATTGATCCCTTGATCGTTATGTAGTGTCCTTCTTTGTCTCTTGTAATAGTCTTCATTTAAAGTCTATTTTGGCTGATATGACAATTGCTACTCCAGTTTTCTTTTGATTTCCATTTGCATGGAATATCTTTTTCCATCTCCTCACTTTCAGTCTTTGTGTGTCCCTAGGTCTGAAGTGGGTCTCTTGTAGACAGCATATATACGTATGGCTCTTTTTTTTGTATCCATTCAGCCAGTCTATGTCTTTTGATTGGAGCATTTAATCCATTTACATTTAAGGTAGTTATCGATATGTATGTTCGTATTACCATTTTCTTAATTGTTTTGGGTTTGTTATCGTAGGTCTTTTCCTTCTCTTGTGTTTCCTGCCTAGAGAAGTTCCTTTAGCATTTGCTGTAAACCTGGTTGGTGGTGTTGAATTCTCTTAGCTTTTGCTTGTCTGTAAAGCATTTTAATTTCTCCGTCAAATCTGAATGAGATCTTTGCTGGGTAGAGTAATCTTGGTTGTAGGTTTTTCCCTTTCATCACTTTAAATATGTCCTGCCACTCCCTTCTGGCTTGCAGAGTTTCTGCTGAATGATCGGCTGTTAATCTTATGGGATTCCCTTGTATGTTATTTCTTGCTTTTCCCTTGTTGCTTTTAATATTTGTTCTTTGTATTTAATTTTTGATAGTTTGATTAATATGTGTCTTGGCGTGTTTCTCCTTGGATTTATCCTGTATGGGACTCTCTGTGCTTCCTGGACTTGACTGACTCTTTCCTTTCCCATGTTAGGGAAGTTTTCAACTATAACCTCTTCAAACATTTCCGCAGACCCTTTGTTTTCCTCTTCTTCTTCTGGGACCCCTATAATTTGAATGTTGTGCATTTAATGTTGTCCCAGAGGTCTCTGAGACTGTTCTCAATTCTTTGCATTCTTTTTCTTTACTACATCTGTGGTAGTTATGTCCACTATTTTATCTTCCAGGTCACTTATCTGTTCTTGTGCCTCAGTTATTCTGCTATTGATTTCTTCTAGAGAATTTTTAATTTAATTTATTGTGTTGTTCATCATTGTTTGTTTGCTCTTTAGTTCTTCTAGGTCCTTGTTAAACATTTCTTGTATTTTCTCCATTCTATTTCCAAGATTTTGGATCATCTTTACTATCATTATGCTGAATTCTCTTTCAGGTAGACTGCCTATTTCCTCTTCATTTGTTTGGTCTGGTAGGTCTTTACCTTGCTCCTTCGTCTCCTGCATATTTCTCTGTCTTCTCATTTTGCTTAACTTACTGTATTTGGAGTCTTCTTTTCGCAGGCTGCAGGTTCATAGTTCCCATTGTTTTTGGTGTCTGCCCCCAGTGGGTGAGGCTGGTTCAGTGGCTTGTGTAGGCTTCCTGGTGGAGGGGACTGGTGCCTTTGTTCTAGTGGGTGGGGCTGGATCTTGTCTTTCTGGTAGGCAAGACCATGTCTGGTGGTGTGTTTTGGGATGTCTGTGAACTTCTTATGATTTTAGGCAGCCTAAAATCATAAGCCTGTTAATGCGTGGGGTTGTGTTCCTGTCTTGCCAGTTGTTTGGCACGGGGCCTCCAGCACTGTAACTTGCTGGCCGTTGAGTGGAGCTGGGTCTTAGAATTGAGATGGAGATCTCTGAGAGAGCTCTTGCCGACTGATATTATGTGGGGCTGGGAGGTCTTTGGTGGTCCAATGTCCTGAACTTGGCCCTCCCACCTCAGAGACTCAGGCCTGACACCAGGCCGGAGCACCAAGACCCTGTCAGCCACATGGCTCAGAAGAAAAGGGAGATAATAAGAAATTAAATAAATAAATAAATGAGTAAATTTTTAACAATTATTAAAATAAAAAAAATATTTTTTAATAATAAGAAAAGGAAAGAAAAAAAAGAAAGAAGAGAGCAACCACACCAATAAACAAATCCACCAATGATAACAAGCACTAAAATGTATACTAAGATAAACATGAAAACCATAAACAAATCAGTCACAGATAGCAAACCCCAAGTCTACAGTTGCTCCCAAATTCCACCACCTGGATTTTGGGATGATTTGTTGTCTATTCAGGTATTCCACAGATGCAGAGTACATCAAGTTGATTGGGGAGATTTAATCTGCTGCTCCTGAGGCTGCTGGGAAAAATTTCCCTTTCTCTTCTTTGTTTGCACAGCTCCTGGGGTTCAGCTTTGGATTTGGCCCTGCCTCTGCATGTTAGTTCCCTTCAGGCATTTGCTTCCTCCCAGACAGGATGGGGTTAAAGCAGCAGCTGATTAGGGGGCTCTGGCTCACTCATGCAGCAGGGAGGAAGTGGTACGGTAGTTATAGTTGAAATCTGAGGCAAGCCTGTGGCAGCAGAGGCCAGTATGACATTGCAATAGCCTAAGGTGCACTGTGTGTTCTCCCGGGGAACTTGTCTCTGGATCATGAGGCCCTGGCAGTGGCGGGCTGCACAGGCTCCCGGGGGTGTGTGGATAGTGACCTGTGCTTGCACACAGGATTCTTGGTGGCTGCAGCAGCAGCATTAGCATTTCATGCCCATCTCTGGGGTCTGAGCTGATAGCTGCAGCTTGTGCCCATCTCTGGAGCTCGTTTAGGTGGTGCTCTGCCTTTTGTGGGCAGACAGGGAAGGAATCCCCTCTCCTCACACACACTCTTGCCTCTCAGGCAGGTCCAGAATTTTTCCCGGACTCCCTCCTGGCTAGCTGTGGTGCACTAGCCCCACAGGCTAGTTCACGCAGGCTGTGTTCACGCAGGCTGTGTTCACGCAGCCAACCCCAGTCCTCTCCCTGGGATCTGACCTCCGAAGCCCGAGCCTCAGCTCCCAGCCCCCACCCGCCTCGGCAGGTGAGCAGATGAGCAGACAAGCCTCTCGGGCTGGTGAGTGCTAGTCAGCACCAATCCTCTGTGTGGGAATCTCTCCACTTTGCCCTCCACACCCCTGTGGCTGCGCTCTCCTCCATGGCTCCGAAGCTTCCCCCCCCCCCGCCCACCCCCCATCTCCGCCAGTGAAGGGGCTTCCGAGTGTGTGGAAACTTTTCCTCCTTCACAGCTCCCTCGCAGAGGTGCAGGTCCCGTCCCTATTCTTTTGTCTGTTTTTTTCTTTTTTCTTTTGCCCTACCGAGGTATGTGGGGAGTTTCTTGCCTTTTGGGAAGTCTGAGGTCTTCTGTCAGCATTCAGTAGGTGTTCTGTAGGAGTCGTTCCACATGTAGATGTATTTTTGATGTATCTGTGGGAAGAAAGGTTATCTCCACATCTTACTCCTCTGCCATCTTGAAGGTCCCCTCCAGAATGGTGATCTTTTGGTGTATGAATGTGAAAATGCTTCGCTGTCAGTAAATGTGAAATATTGCAGCACTGAGTATTTCTACTTGATTATAGCTGATACATAGACTTCAGGAAGATGAAAGGCAGTGATAACTGGAAATTAATTTTAGTTATTGTATCAGTCATCCTACTGTGGTACTGGTCTTCTCCATTTATGCCCTTATCTATTCATCCATCCATCTATCTTTCTATCTATCTACCTCATCTCTCAATCTCTCTTTCCTCCCCCAGGCTGGGCCGTCTCTCTGTCTCTTTCACTCCCATGCCTCTTTCTCTTATTTTTTCCCATTCCTCTTTTATGTTTCCACCTTTCAGGTATCCTAACTTATGGCTCCCATGTTTGGAGCATGGAACATGACAGGTCCTCACTATATTCCTAGTGAAATAAAGAATTAAAGTTTTGCTTTATGAACTCTTCTTCTAAAGTGAAACATGTGATGATTCCTAGATAAGGGACCAAGGATAAAGAGGTTATGACTGAAAGGCAGAAAGGTCAGCAGTAGTGAAACATAAAGTTGAGAAGGAACAGAAATCTAAGCCTTGGGCAGCCCTAGGCATCCAGGATGCTCTGTTCCAGCAGATAGGAGGCAAGAAGCAGATAGTCTAAAGGATGGCAAAAATGTTTATCTGACCCAAAACAGGCAGCAAATCAGAGAATGGGCACGTCTCTTTCCCCCAATTGAGGAATGTAAAGATTTACTTAGGGAGAACCACATATTTGAGTGAACATCTATTCAAGTCCACATCAACACTTACTGGGGAGTGAGAATGTCCAACAGGCTAGGGACCTGAAGAGCTGAAACAGGCCAAACACAGAGAGGGTAAAAGGAAGAAAAGTTTTAAGAACTCAGCCATCTGCTATTCAAATAATAAAGCCCAGCAAAAGAGACTGAAAAGTATAAGCAGCAATGTGGGCCACCTATAATGAACAGTTTGGCAACTATGAAAAAAGAGATGTGTCATTTCGTGGGGCGGGGGGGGACGCCGCAGGGCGTGCGGAATCTTAGCTCCACGATTGAACCCGTGCCCCCTGCAGTGGAAGTAGGAGTCTTAACCACTGGACCACCAGGGAAGTCCCAAGGTGTGTCATTTTGAATGAAGGTATTAAGATGCTTATGACTCTAAGAAGAAAAGACACAAAGCATAAAAGCAAAAGGAATAATAATGATCATTATAGTCTCTACTGAAAAGACAACTGTGACACCACGTACCATGTGAAAGAATCAGAATGTTAGAGCCAGAAGCGAACCTGGAAGCATCTGACTTAATCTTCTCCTTTTACAGATGAGGAAACTTGGGCTCGGGCAGGTAAAATGATATGTCTAAGGACATAGAGATCATGAGCGAGAAATCTGGGGTTAGAACACAGGACTCAGAGGCCCAGATTGCTATTCTGAAAATCACACACCCCTGTAACAAGGGGAATCCTTTTAATGGCCTGACATTTGTGTTCTCTTTAATGGCCTCACATTAGTGTTCTCTTTTCATGGGACACTCACTCTTAGAGTTTTGAAGATTTTTTGAAAAAGCTACAGAATGGGGCTTAAAGTGGGGGCATCTAGAGGGTGGAATACAGAGGGTGGCAGACTGCTCAGTGGGATTAGACTAAATAAAACATTCAATATCTATATATCCTATATCTACAGAGTGATTTTTTTCAAGGTGCTTTTCTGTACATTTCTTCAGCTGAATCTCCTTTGAGACTGGTAAAAGCTCCATTCTTCAATGAGGACATTCCACCCCAAGACAGTACAGTGGAGTCACATCTTACATTTCACATAGGGTAACATCACTTATAATCAATATTTTCCCTTTAAAAGTCCCCTAAGTTGCTCAGCATTGGAAGATATCACTGTTTTGTTGGCTGAGCACTGAATGTGGTAGTTGGCTTACATGAATGTGATATGTTTTGCAAAACACATGTATCCTTAAACAATAAAGTTACACTGAGCCCGGGGGATGTTCACACTACTGAAGCCATGAAGAACTCAGGCAAACTGAAGCAACGGCAGATTCACATCTCGTATTTTGCCTTCCCTCAGAGGTATATGCTGTTTGGATGGGAAGATAGGTAGAATCACTTGCACCATTTATTTTTATTCTTCCTTCTGTCTCTCTCAACTATAGTAGAATTCTCATAACAAACATATATATGACAGTACTCCACTCTAAGTGCCTAACCCAAGGTCACAAGGCTAGTTAGTGTTATTTCAGGCTCTTAGGTATATGATATCCTGAAAAAAGTTAATGAAAAATGTTTATTTTCAAAGGTAGAGTGTGGAAATCCCTGAACTTGCAGTCAAGACACCTTCATTTAGTACCCACATCTGATGTTTGAAAGCCATGGAACCTTAATCAATTTGCCCAACCTCTCCATTTTAGTTTCTTTACCTGGAAAAGGGGTTAATATTACCGATCTTTTACTTATAGTATGTTATATGGATCAAATGGAAAAAAATGTCAGGTAGAATATTTTGTAAACAGAACAGCCATAACAAATGCAAGAATTATTGTTATTTAAAAATATCAGTTGCTGTCTTGGAATTGATCCTGGAAATGTGATAAACTTCTCAGTCTATTATTAGAAGCAAGCAGTGAGTACTATCTCACCCTATGTGAAAGAGCACTACAACTTAAAAAAAAAAAAAAAAAAACATGATTAAAGTTGGCAAAAACATATCAAAACAGATTTGCTTTGTCTTCCTCGTTCTCCCATCGAATCAAGGTTTATTTGAAAGACCCACTTTAGGGCATGTTTGATAGCAGGTGTGGGCTTGCTTCTTTTTAGGAATGGATGTAGCTTAAGTAACCCAATTTATTAAATGTACAATTTATTACATTTTTAAAAACTAGATATTTGTGATTGTACCCCTGAAATCATTTAGACCCCAGTAAATCAATTAGATAACCAAAGTAGATATTACAAAGTAGTTATTTTTCTCTTATTTTCATATCTTAAGTCAAAAAAGAGAAGTGCTGTAATTGAATCAATAATCAGGCATTCCTACCAGTAAAATACTTTTGGAACATGTACCACAGTACTGGGTCTTTATTTTATAAAATATATACACTTATTACTGCACTATTATATTTTACACATTATAAAATACACAAAACTAGAAATTGTAAAAGGATAGGACAATGACAGAACTAACAGTATAGAAACAGAAGTTCTAATATTGTCTTCACATCATCCAGTGGATCATCTTCTCTGCCCCCTATGGCATACGCATAGCCTCCCCCATCCCCTGACATACACACACATTAGGGACACAGAACTAGATTGTTTTTGTTCATTAATTAATTAGAGAAGGAATTATTAGCTATCCCTAATTACTAGTTTAATATGTCAACAAATTTCACCTATTAAACAAAACAAGGTGATACATATAGTTGTATTTTAAAATTAAATAACCCCAACCAAAAATGAGAACTAGTTAACACTGAAATTAGACTGCTTCAACCACACAACTGTACCTGAATAGATGTTAAATATTACATAAGTTCTGCAACAGGTAAGTAAGTGACAGTTAATATTTACTTGAAGCAATTTAACTAAACATTTCTGTGTGGATCTTGTCACAAAATAAACATTATCTTTGTACTCTTATTGTTGCACTGTGTGCATGAGGAAGTGCCTTCATTTAAAAGAGAAACTCGATAAACCAGACCATTCATATTTCCCAGTTTGATAACAGTACCACACAAGGTCAACTCTTAAGAGAAAGACTAGTTCATAATATTGCCTTACTGAAAAAAAAAAAAAAACTCACATACAAGTTTGTTATGTGTCCTTTGGGCATGAAAATATAAAGTCACAGAAGATTCTATGTTACTTTTTTGTTTCGGAACATATATTACAAACCATTTAAAATGTGCTATATCAAAGTGGCTGAGCTTTCTATGCAGCTATCACACTTAAACAAAAAAAAAATACAATTTAACAGAGAATATCTAAAAATATTTCCTAGGAGAAAATCAATATTTATTCCACTGAAATATCTAAATTAATTCTTGGCTCAGAATTCTTACCTTTGAATATGTTATTTAAAAAAAAAATCTTTGGTGCTCTTCCTGATTTGGCATATTTTCCTCTATGTCATCTTGAAATTTAATCTCCTCTTGACTGCACGAGGCTATAGTGTTTAGTAACTATGCAAGTAGATATACTATTGATTTCATTTTACAGAATATCAAGGGGAAAAAAATCAAGGGGAAAACCAATTTTCTTTGTGTGATAAAACAATGTGTACCAATCACAAACTGCCTAATTCATAATCCAAACCAGAACAGACTCCAGGCAACGCTGTGAAGTCAGCCAAATTCATCCACTGTGTCCTCCCACCTCCTTCTTCAACGCCTTTATTCCTCCTGGTGCCAAGTGCTCTCCCGCTCTGTCCAAGTGCTTGACAAAATTCAAAGCACTATTTTAAGAAAAAAATTTGGCCCTACCCAAAGGCACCCCTAAGGTCACCTCCATACACAAGTGGGATGGTGTTCCATATGGATACAGATACAAAGAGAGCGCCTGAATTTTCATAATGAAATGCCACCTGCATCCCTGTAACCTAAAACACGCAGATCTCTTTTTAATCAGAAAATAAGATATCAGGAACCAATTTGAAAATTCAGCCTCTGACTGACCAAGCTAAATGTTTTGCTAAACCATCTGAATTTAAAGAAAGCTTATAAGGGCCATGTTAATATTTTTAGGCATCCTAAACCCTATTCCTGGGTTAAAATAAACTTAAAAAGCAATTGATTAAAGGTATTTTATTAAATTTTATTTTATAGAAAATGTAAAACAAGGAAATGCATTTGAAGATTATTTCTATATCAATTCAGAACCTTAATCCATATGAAAGTGTCCTTAGTTAAGTATCTATATCATGAATCCCTCCCAGAAGTTGGTACCAGAGAGAGTCTGTTCATCCAGATCACGCTCCAGTATCCAGACAGAACTAGTTAACAATTATGTTTCCCTTTTTGCCTGGTATGTTATGGAACTCAGACTGAAAATCTCCCACTATGATTTTGGATTTGACTATTTCTCCCTTAGGTTTTGCAGTTTCATGAATTTTGAGACTCTGTTAAATGGTGTATATATACATATTTAAGATCATTACAACTTCTTACTGAATTGCACCTTTTATCCTCATTAAATGTTCCTATTTATCTTTTGTAATAATCCTTGTCTTGATATTTTGTCTCATATTAACATAACCACACTAGCGTGTTTTTTTTGTTTGTTTTTTTGCAGTATGCGGGCCTCTCCCGTTGCGGAGCACAGGCTCTGGACACGCAGGCTCAGCAGCCATGGCTCACGGGCCTAGCCGCTCCGTGGCATGTGGGATCTCCCCAGACCAGGGCATGAACCCATGTCCCCTGCATTAGCAGGCGGACTCTCAATCACTGCGCCACCAGGGCAGCTCCACACTAGCGTTTTATATGTGCTGTTTGCATAGTATATTTTTTCCATCCTTTACTTTCAATCTGTTCATATTTTTCTATTTAAACTGCACCTTTTGCAACAGGATATATGTGGATCTTAATTTTTATATCCAGTCTAACAATCTCTGCCTTTTAATTAGAGTGTTTAGTCTATTTATATTTAATGTAATTATTGATACAGTTAGGTTTAAGTCTATCATTTTTTCATTTGTCCCTTTTGTTCAGGGGCAAGTAATAACCTTACAAATTTTGTGAGGTGTGGAATGTGAAGTTTAAAGATGTGAAGAAGCCAAAAGTGTGAAAAAGGATGTGTAAAGGGTCAGGTGTGAAGTGGTATAATAAATAAGCATTTGAAACCTCACATTTTAATGTAAAGTTTTTCTTCTTTCTTTTATTTTAGGATATTACAAGGAGAAAAAATCTACCGTATTTTATATTCACCCACTTTTACATCATTTTCAGTTTTGTTCTTTACACCTTCTTTATTTCATACAGATCCAGGTTTCCACCTACTATTATTTCCTCTTAACTGGAACAGTGTCTTTTAGAATCTCCTGCAGTGCAGATCTGATGACAATGAATTAGTTTAGCTGACACTTATCTGAGAATATCTTTTTAAAATTTATTTTGAGGATATCTATATTGTATATAGAGTTCTGGGCTGACAGGTTTCTTTTTTCCTTTCCTCACTTTAATGATGCGATTCAAGTCTCCTGGCTTCCATTATTTCTGATAAAAAGAAAGTAGTCACTCTTACTTATGTCTGAGGTATCTTTTTTCTCTGGCTGCTTTAAAGATTTTCTTTTCATCCTTGGTTTTTAGTTGTTTGACCAGTGTGCTTACATATTAATTTCTTTGTATTTACATCACTTGGAATTTGTTGAGTTTTTTGAATCTGTAAAGTAATGTTTTTCATCAAATTTGGGGAATGTTTGGCAATTATATCTTCAAATATTTTTATGCCCAACTCTCACTCTCTTCTTCTGGAAATCCTATTATTCATATTTTAGACCATTGGCCCACAGGGCCCTGAAGTTTTTCTTCAAACTTTGTCCTATTTGATGTGCCAATTGACTAATTTCTATTTTTGTCTTCAGATTCACTGACTCCTTCTTCTGCTTATCTAATAAGCTGTTAAGCTGAACCAATGAATTTTTCATTTCAGCGGTACTTTTCAGCTCTAGAATTTCCATTTGGCTCTTTTATTCCAATTTATACTTCTCTGTCAAGATTCTATGTTAAATTCACTAAGACCATGTTTTCATTCAATGCTTTAAACATATTTTCCATTACTTCTTTGTACATTTTTATAATAGCTGCTTTAAAGTCTTTGTTAAATCCAACAGCTTGGCAATCTCAGGATTGATTTCTATTGACTGCTTTTTTTCTTAACTGTGGTATGAAGTAAGAAAAGACTAGAATTGAGAAGAGGAGGACAGAAGAGCAAAACAACATTTTAGCAACCGCTATGTCTCTATAATAATATCAGTTCCTCTTTGGAAGGGAGGGTGATCCCTAGCTTTATAGTCTGGCTTCCTCATTTGTATATTTCAACATTTCTACATCACAAGATAGGGCAGTAGTAAGAGGCTTTAAGTAATAGAATCTATGCTAGAAATAATGTATCCATTTTTACCAGTATTAGAAATTAAACCAATGAGATATAATGCTAACTCAACCATTTTTTACTGACACTGACAACAGTATATGAACTTTTTTTTTTTTTTTTTGCGGTACGTGGGCCTCTCACCATCGTGGCCTCTCCCGTTGCGGAGCACAGGCTCCGGACGCGCAGGCTCAGTGGCCATGGCTCATGGGCCTAGCCGCCCCGTGGCATGTGGAATCTTCCCGGACCGGGGCACAAACCCGCGTCCCCTGCATCGGCAGGTGAACTCTCAACCACTGCGCCACCAGGGAAGCCCGAACATATTTTTTAATAGAAATTTCAATTGTCTTAGGAGACCACATTTTGAAATATTGGTCAAATATTAAACACAGGTTGGTTCTATAATTAATAGAGTTTTAATGTGCTACCATGCCAAAAAAATGGTAGATATTAATTGCAATCTAAGCAAACTTACAATGCCTTATTAAAACTACAAAGTGGTTATAAACCTGTGACTTACTTCTTAAACGACTACACCAAAAGAAAATACACACAAGACTTAGAAATTTTTTCCAGGCATAGTCTGGAAATGTCAAAAATTGCAACCAGTTAAAACTCAAAACCCTGAATCTCTCTTTTATAACTGATGGTTGGAAAGCACCTCATGTCCTTCTAAATGAAATTTCCTGGAGTAAGATGATTCTGAAGAGATCCAAGAGACGTAGGGCATAATTCATATTTTAAGTACATGGGAGAGGCAATCCCCAAGAGTCTATGCACCATCACATACAAGCCACTTTCTAGCAAGCATACTTGAAGAAGCATTCTAAAGAGAGCACAACATGAATTCCCACAGTAACCATGATGTTCTTGTTGCAGTGTAGCTATTTCTTTGTTTGATTATGTACTCCTAAGGAACTGTTGATTCTAATTTCTGTCTCTCATTTTCTTTAACAATTGGCTATTACTGATACTTTTTTAGGGTTAACTTGTATAGGAAGACTGGGGAAAAAAAGGCATTTCATTAGGGATTCAACTAACATGAAATGTCAGGATATATCATTTTTTATTCTTCTAAATATATGTTTGCTTCACCTCCTATATACATATAACTATGAAAGGTTGTATGTAAGGGCAAGCCCACACAGGATAAAGATGTGGAGTATTAACTTTGGGATTTACTATACCGCTGAAAGCTCTGAACACAAAGATTTTAAATGACTATTTTCCCTACTCCCAGTTACCTCCTGTCCTTCCAAAAATATTTGACTATAAGCTTTTATTCATGCTTAAATGTATATAGAAGTACAAAATGGTATTTAAGTTATTACTATTATTAAGCTTTTATTGCTTTTGTACCTTTTCTTGACATTAGTAATACTTTATATTATAATTATGCTGAGCATTAAAAGGATAAAGCCTGATGCCTGGTTGATTTTACTTTCACTGTGTGAACTAATCTCTATCTAAAAAGTTTAACAAAGTGCACTCTTTTCAGAAGCATACCATGTGATACTTAATGTTATCTGAAAAAAAATTCTGATTCAAAATATGAAAAGAAAATCAAATCATATGCTAAAATTTTGGCTATTAAAAAAGACTCCTTGGTTAAAAAGAAAAAAAGATTCAGTCTTCAAAATAGAAATTACAGGGTTTCCCTGGTGGCGCAGTGGTTAAGAATCCACCTGCCTGAGCTCACTACTATTGCATATTGGACACTTTCATTTGAATATCCCAACACTGTTTGACTCAACTCATCGTCCTTGATTGTTAGAATACAGATCGTCACCTCCGACCCAGGTCAGAAACCTGAGCGTTAGCTTTGACCCATCACTCACCCTCAGCTCCAGCTTCCTAACCTGTGGATTCTATTTCTCTAAAATCTCCTATAGATGCACTTCTCTCTGTTCCCTCAGTCATCACTGTGGCTTAGCCCCCATTACTTCTCCCATGGGTTACTGCCAAGAATATCTCTCCTCCATTCCTGCCCTTCTCAAAATAACCTCCATATCCTGTGTCCAGAGTGATCTTTCTAAAACGCAAATTGGTCATGTGACTTCCCTCGTAAAACATCCTCAAATCCAGACTCCCCGATATGGCCCATAATGTTCTCTCCTGCCTCCAGAATCAGCCTATGCCACAGCCTGGGATATCCCCCTCCTTCCTGATCCCTCAATTTCACACACACAGTTAAGCAGCCTTCCTGTCTTAGCTAAGAAGAAGCTCTGCCCCTTTTACATGCTCCCTTAACATTTACATGCTCTCTGACCTTTGCAACTCTGCACAGCCAGTTTACCCTCAGATTAGGATTGTGACTTATTCAACACTGTTTCTCTGCTGTCTACTTTGGTAAACATTTATCAAATTGTTGGACGTTTTTCAATTGTTGGTGTTTGCCCCCCTCTTCTCTCAACTTTCAAGTACATACACCTTGAAGCTGCTCCATTCATGAGATATGACTCATGCAGTAACGTGACAGAGATGCCTCTGCCTACTTGGAAAACAAGAGTCGGTAGAGGTCACTAGAGACTCCCACCTGAGGGCAGCCTAGAGGTGGGTGAATGGAGCTCCTCCAACTGCAGTGTCTGGCACACTGATGGGAACACATGACAAAATTTCCTGCTTCAAAAATTTTAGCTCTAGGGCTTCCCTGGTGGCGCAGTGGTTGAGAGTCCGCCTGCCGACGCAGGGGACACGGGTTTGTGCCCCAGTCTGGGAAGAGCCCACGTGCCGCGGAGCAGCTGGGCCCGTGAGCCATGGCCACTGAGCCTGCACGTCCGGAGCCTGTGCTCCGCAACGGGAGAGGCCACAGCAGTGAGAGGCCCACGTACTGCCACACACAAAAAAATTTTTTTAGCTCTAACAGATCATCAAAACTGCAGAATCATTTGTGCCCAGGATGGGAGTGGGATATTCAAATACTAGAATTCAATAAAGTAATAATACTGAACTTATTTTCCTGTCTTCAAGTAAGGTAGATTCACAAAGCCCTTTTAAAAATATAGCCAGGGGCTTCCCTGGTGGCACAGTGGTTAAGAATCCGCCTGCCAATGCAGGGGATACAGGTTCAAGCCCTGGTCTGGGAAGATACCACATGCCGTGGAGCAACTAAGCCTGTGTGCCACACACTACTGAGCCTGTGCTCTAGAGCCTGTGAGCCACAACTACTGAGCCCACGCACCACAACTACTGAAACCCACGCACTCTAGGGCCTGTGTGTCGCAACTACTGAGCCCGCGCACCTACAGCCTGTGCTCTGCAACAAGAGAAGCCACCGCAGTGAGAAGCTCACGCACCTCAACAAAGAGTAGGCCCTGCTCACCACAACTAGAGAAAGCCCATGCACAGCAACGAGGACCCAACGCAGCCAAAAATAATAAAAAATATATATAGCCAATATTTTCTAATAACTATAAATGAAGTATAACCTTTAAAAATTGTTAATCACTATATTGTACACCTATAACTTATATAATATTATACATCAATCATACTTTAATTAAAAAAAAAAATCTGGGGCTTCGGTGGTGGCGCAGTGGTTGAGAGTCCGCCTGCCGATGCAGGGGACACGGGTTCGTGCCCGCGTCCGGGAAGATCCCATATGCCACGGAGCGGTTGGGCCCGTGAGCCATGGCCACTGAGCCTGCGCGTCCGGAGCCTGTGCTCCGCAATGGGAGAGGCCACAACAGTGAGAGGCCCGCGTACTGCAAAAAATAAATAAATAAAATAAAGTAAAATAAAAAAATAAAATAAAAATCTTTCCAAATGTTTGTCTCCACCAGAATATATGCTTCTGATTACAGATTAAACCCAGATTGATTTTCTATTATTTACCTCTTTCCCTACAAGTGGGCAGATGGTCAGGGTTTGACTCTATTATTGGTCAATTTTCAAACACTGGACTTGAAGTCTAGCCATAACTCAGGCTTTTACTAACAAAATGAGCCTTAAGCTGAAACCCCAATGCTCAGCAAGGCAAAAGAAAATAGACATGTCTAAGCTATCTTGAATTTCAAGCCATTTGCAAAATATCATCAACCATATCCTCTTCAGACATGCAAAGTAGTATAACTTTATGGTTAAGAGACTGAGCTCTGCAGTTAGAGACACCCTGAGTCTATGCTCAGCTCATTGTCTGTCTGATTTTGGGCAAGTCACTCAAACACTCCTAGCTTTAATTTTCACACAGATTATATCTTTTGCAAAGCATTTTAAATAGAGTATGAGTAGTTGAGCTCATACATGCAAAGCACTTAGCTACCTTTAGTAAGCTTGCTACCATTCCTTCCTCTTCTCTTTTACAGGTCAGGTCAAGCAGAGATAACTGGAGTTAGTGAGGAGGGGGAAGGGAGAACATCTCTTGGTTTTTCATGTTCTGATATTTGCATTAAGTGCTATGGCATTGGCCACCACAGTGAGGGAACCAAACCATACCTCCCTCTTCCTTTGGAAGGATGGTGCACCGTATGCAGACCTCTGATGTTAAAACATTTGTTTCATTTTGATTCAAAGGGAAGAGAATGACTTGCCAAAACACCAACAACTATACTTCATGCAACACGTGAATTTCTCTGACAGGTGTCTCCATTCCCAACACTGACCAGGCCAACACTAGCTAGAACAGATGGCCCAGCTGGCAGCATATGCATTTGCATCTTTTTGCAGTTTCTCACATGTGTGTGTGTGTGTGTGTGGGGGTAATGCAGTGTTTTCTAATGTTTTGATAACCTTGACTGCTATTTTTCCCATGGGCCAATTTTGTCTTGGACATATTTCTAATTTTAATATTTGACAACTGAAGACACTGAGAGGAAAAATAAAAATGCTTTTCTAGGGCTTCCCTGGTGGCGCAGTGGTTGGGAGTCCGCCTGCCGATGCAGAGGACATGGGTTCGTGCCCCGGTCTGGGAGGATCCCACATGCCGCTGAGTGGCTGGGCCCGTGAGCCATGGCCGCTAAGCCTGCGCGTCCGGAGCCTGTGCTCCGCAACGGGAGAGGCCACAGCAGTGAGAGGCCCGCGTATCGCAAAAAAAAAAAAAATGCTTTTCTAAAAACTGATCCTCCATACATGTTATCACACAGCTGGCTCCTTCCCAGACTTCATTAATTTCCTTTCCCTTGAGCCATTTATCCCACCTACATATCATTGCAATGTTTATCAAAATATCATAAAAACTGCTTCTAAGCATTTTCCACAAGCTGTAGTTTAATACAATAGTGTATTTAAGTAAGACATTCACCCTTTTCTGAAATAAAAAACTATAATAATATATTGCTTCCCAACAGTAGCCCACTTGTTCTTCATCTGTGTTACTTCCAGACTATAAACAGATGGCTGATTTAACAAGTAGGCAATTTTAACATCCACCATCACAAGCAGAAAGGTGGCATAGCACATCTAGGTAGAAAAGCTTACACATCCTAGGTGCAATTTATAAGTAACTTTTATTTAGAACCTGAAAAATGATTTAAAACACAGATTTAGAATTTTATACATGCAAATACTTCACATCTTTTTAAAGCTATTTTTACCTATTCTTTTATTTTTAGCTCAGTTGTGATGTAGATCATGAATCATCACCACTATAAAGCTACTATTTCAAATGTAAGAAAATTAAGACACCAATAATTATAAGCTGCATATATACAATGTCTATTTCATTAGTCAAAATTCAGAGGAAGAATCCTCCCCCTACCATCATTATCACTATCATCGTTGTCATCACCATTATCTTACATAGTGGTTAAGAGCACAACAGTTAAGAGTATGAGCTCTAGAAAGTGAGAACTAGGTTCAAATCCCTTCTCCTTCCCCTCCTAGCTGTGTGACCTGGAAGAAACTGCTTAATTTCTCTGAGCTTCCAATTCTCTCCATCCCCAACTCCCTCTAGCTACTGTTCTCTTCTCCTCCTTCTCAGTTCCTTACTTCCTATTAAGTGCTCAATCTACTGTAATTTGGCTTCTGCTTCTACTAAAAGTGGTCTGAGGTCACCACTACCAGTTCTCATTGCTAAATCTAACAGACACTTCTCATTCCTCATCTTCTTCGACCTCTTGAGACCACTTGATTTTTTGATCATGTTATCCTTCTGAAAACTCCCTCCTTTGATTTCTGTGACAGCCCTCTCTCTTGGTTTTGTTTCCTTCCTTCACTTGCTCCTTCTGATTTCCTATAAATTCCTCCTCCTTAATAGACCCTTAACAATTGGCACCATCAACATTCTCTGCTTTGGACTCTTTCTCATTCAACAAACATGATCCTCTGTAATCTATCCCTCCTGACTTCTGTAGCCTCAGTTCCTACAATTAACCACATACTTTTATTTCTGGCCCCCTTCTTCTGGCCTCTTCATGCTATTGATCTACTTGAAGCTCCCTGAATGCCTCATGTTATATACTATTTCTCAGTCTTCCATATATTATTTCTTCTTTTTTAAAAATGTTTCTTTCTTCTCCCTTCCCTTGCCCTTTGTCCTTCAAGGTTGCTTGTTGGTTCAAGCATCACCTTGTGCTCCAGCCATCCCAGCTAAGGCACCAGATTTGTGAGTGAAAAAGTCAGTTTGGATGTTCCATCCTAAATAGATGTGTCATAGAATAGAGACAAATTTCTCCATTAAGCCCTACCCAAATTACAGAATCATTAACAAATAAACGATGGTTATTATTTAAGCAACTAAGTTTTGGGTGGTTTCTTAGGCAGCAATAGATAAACAAAACACTCCCAACCCACTAAATTAAAAGCTCCTCAAATGCAGAATCATATCTTGTTGATTGTCTTCTAACCAATACATTCCCTGTTTCATGAAGGTCCAATGAATGAATGAATGAATGAACCAATCAATCAATCAACCAACCAACCAACCAACCAACTAACCAACTAACTAACCAGTCAGCCAGTCCATCAATCAAAAGTCCTTAAATTTAGTATTTTTCCTTTGTTTTAATTAAATGTTTCTTTGAACGAAAGCAAAACAAAATGGGGAGAGGGAGAGATAAATGAAAAAAAAAAACTAATGCTACTTAAATTCATACCCATGGAGGACCCTCCCAACTAAACTCTAGCTCTGATCTGCTTCTACAGCTACAGTCTCACTTTTTCTAGTCCTCACTACATAGTTCCACTCGGGTATGTCCCCCTCTGTCACCTCAGATTGGACTTTTACAAACCCTCCAAACCTATTTGATCATTCTGGCTGAATTACAATAATTGTTCATTCTCTAAATATAAAAGTTACCTTTGACTTCTACCTTCATCTCCTCACCAGTATCTCCAGTCTCTAGTTCCCACCAGTTTGGTTTGGCTACTTTTTAAAAATTCATCCCTTTCTTTAAAATCCTTCTGTCTCAGCCTAGTTCTGACTCGCATCATGCCACCTCTCTCACTTATATGTGGAATGTTAAACATAACAACAAGGACAACTAAAAAAAACAAACAAAAAAACCCAAAAACCCTCGTAGAAAAAGAGAACAGACTTGTGGTTATCAGAGGTGGGGACTGGGAGGAGAAGAAATTGGAAGAAGATGGTCAAACTTCCAGTTACCAGATAAATAAGTATTAGGTACGCAATGTACAACATGACGACTATAGCTCACACTGTTGTATGATATACAGGAGAGCTTTTAAGAGAGTAACTCCTAAAAGTGCACATCACAAGGCGAAAAATTTTTTTCCCTTTATTCTTTTCTTCTTTCATTTCTTTGTATTGTATCTATATGAGAAGATGGATGTTAGCTGAACCTATTATGGTAATCATTTCACAATACACGTTGAGTCAAACCATCATGCTGTATGTCTTAAACTTAACACAGTGATGTCTGTCAATTATTTCTCAATAAAACTGGAAAACAATGGTTACCTCACAAGGTGGCACTTGATTAGTGTGACCTAATGTAACATGCGTGCTCCCCCCCAAACCACATTATATGGACAATATTTTATTCTTCTCTAATATGACCTGTAAAGTCTTGAACATTGCTGAATACGTACCAAAAAATACAATGAAATAGTAAAATGCATGGAGAGCCTTATAGGTGCATTTCCAAGTCACAGGTGTGCCTAACGTAAAGGTCTTTCATAAGCTAAACATTTAATGTAAAGCTGATTAGGTCATTTGTTTTTCGGAAGACATGGTGATTATTTCAGTAGCCATCCTGCTCTTGCAAAAACAAATTACATTATTTGCAAGGGTGCAAGTACATAGATCTTAAAAATAATTTCCGTGAAGGGACTCAACACTAGAGCCTATTATTTAATGAGTTTTATTCATGAGCAGTTCTATAAGAATAGGTGATAGATGATGTTTGCAGTGAGGAAGCAATTTAAACTTGGTTTTTGTTTGTTAGTCTTAAAAACCAAAATTAAATCACTAGACAAAAGGAAAGAAAAACAAATGCTGGAAGCCCAGCTCTTTGGTATACACAGCCCCTGTTAATAGCATAGGGAATTCATTATCCATATCAAGAGGAAATGGACAAACATTTTATGCCTGATAAGATTTTTTATTTATGCATTAAATTCTTTAAAAGATACCCAACTGAAGGATATTCTTCATCATGGGAAGTTTGGAGAAGGGATTTATCCATATGCTAAAATCTATCAAAGCTATTTCCTGAGTCTGTACTAACAGACGCTAACCCCAATTAGCCTTTCTCAATCAAGGGATTATCTTTCATATACAAATTAATGCACATCTTGATTTTTAAGCTATGGTGAATTATTTGTTTTGTGGGAACATAAAAGTCATTTTGATATTCAGAACAGCAAAAAAAGTAATTCGAATTAAGCAAATCCTAAAATGTTATAACCTTATCTAGGAAACAGCTATGAAATAAGGATAGCTGTTTATGGACTAACAATTGTGATAACAATTCAGGTCACCTAAACTTACCACTCCCTAATAAAATGTCACATTTCCCTGTCATTGTAAGGATGTATCTCATCACCAGTGACAATTCTATACACACAAGATATCTGTCTTCATATTAGGTGCTATGGAGTTTATACTAGGCAGCTGCCACCCTTGAACAAATTACTAGCAATCTAGTGGCAATATAAAGTGAGCAAGGAGAAATTAAGAATAGGAATAAACAATGTAGCAAAACAATATACCAATAAAAACAAAACAATAAAAAGGACAACGTGAGGACCAGCACTAGGTGATTTTCTGCTTCATGCAAATGTTATTTATGTCCAGATTTCTATTAAGGGATCTTTATTCATTAACAGAATAGTTACACCACAACCTCTAATTGTTCCCATCCCTGGGTCCTGGCAATGATTTAATTGCCAAAGAGAAAGCATATCAGTCATGATACAAGGTAGCCGCTGAAGAGTTGGTGGAACTCAGAATCCACTTCCTCTTCTAACTTCAATATTTGGCACCCCAGAAAACCTCACAGTTTATATGAATATTGGTATTGAATGGTGAATAGTTATACAGAAGTGAGGATTAGCTGAATCCCCTATGACAGGTCTTAGGTGCAACTAGGTGAACAGAAGAACACTGCCTAGCCATTGCACCTAAAATGGAGAATGGAGTCTGATCCTGATACACTGTACAAGAACAAACCAAAAGGTGAGTTGCAAGAGAGCTGGAAGCTTGCATGGATGGGAGAATACTAACTCAAAAATTGACAACTAGAAGGGAAATTACCTAAGGGAGAGCCAAAGTGCTAAGAGAGAGCTACATCTCCTATCCAACAAAAAGTCAAAAGAAAAATAAGTGGAGGGTGTAGCATAATTACGCTTTGTGGTCTACTCTTGTTGTGGCAGTCAGGATGGGAGGAAGGGATGGTGAACTAAGAGTTGGATGCTGTATGATTAAGAGCTTTCTGTGGTCAGACGAGATCAACAGAGTCTAGACAAGAAGACATTCACAGAATGTCATATGCAGAAGAGGTGCTGTGTCTTTGCTCTAATTAAAATGTGTACATGGGTGTCACTGGTGGAAAGGAAGATGAGTGGTTGGATATAATGAAGAAGCACCAGAATTGGGAAAGATCTTCCACTTCCCTACCCTTGCCTTTGACAGTCTCAGAAGAGTTCTAGGAAGAATATAGTCATTTCTCATCTTATACATAGACATAATATGGCAAAATAACTAGGGTTGAATTAGCCCACAGAATTCTGGAGAAAACTTTCAGTGGTATGGATCAACTGTGCTCCTTTTGTTCCAGAAACTAGCGGTAAAACAGTAACTACTCTCAGGCCTCCAGCATTTTCATTGCCTTATCCTACCCTGGAGGGGTTCTCTATTGCTTCCAGATATCCCAGGACATGACGAGAGTTCTAAGCTTACCCTCTGGTCTGTCCCGAAGAAATCTCATACAAATCTTCTTTCCCTTAAATAAAATCTCCTGGTCTCCCAAACTGATTTCTGAAACTGATTTCTGAGCTCTCCTATACCAGCTCATCTAAGAAAAAATATATATAACCTGAGAACCTGGAATCAAACAAGTATTTATGGAATGAGGGTAGAGAGACCTAGAGAGGAATCATAAGGAACTGCTGTGGCTCTTCTCACCTCATTGGGGATTTTCAATAGCCTCTTATCACAGATGGGGCCTTAGAACAGGATCTCTGCGACTCGCCGTTGAAAGCCATAGAGAATCCCAAAAGTTGAAGCAGAAACTGCTTTAGGGTTTACATTTCCTTGATATTACTACGTTGATAATATTTGGCATTGCCCAATCCCACTTAATCACTTAAATTTTCTAGCGACCACTTATTTAACCTCATGCTAAAGAGATGGCCTCATTTTCTTTATCCATCCATCCACTGATGGAAATTTAGGTTGTTTTCATATCTTGACTATTGTGAATAATGCTACAGTGAATATGGGAGTGCAGATATCTCTTTGAGATCCAGATCTCAATTTCTTTGGATATCTACCCAGAAGTGAGATTGCTGTATCAAATGGTAACACTATTTTCAATTTTTTGAGAATCCTCCATACTATTTTCCATAGTGGCTGCACCAATTTATATTCCCACCAACAGTGTATAATGGTTCCCTTTTCTCTATATCCTCACCAACAATTTGTTTTCCTTTTTCTTTTTCTTTTCTTCTTCTTTTTTTTTTAATGATAGCCATACTAACAAGCATGAGGTGATAATTCAGTTTTGAGTTGAAGTTCCCCAATGATTAGTAATGCTGAGCACTTCTTCATACAATGCAATATTATTCAGCTTTAAAAAAGAAGGAGTTATATAGCAGAAACTAACACAACACTGTAAAGCAATTATACTCCAATAAAATATTAAAAAATAAAAAAATAAAAGTTCCAGATTTGGAGGGGAAAAAAAAAGAAGAAGGAAACCCTGTCATTTTGACAACATGGATAGACTGGGAGGACATTGTGCTAGGTGAAATAAGCCAGAGACAGAAAGACAAATACTGCATGATCTCACTTGTATATGAAATCTAACACTCAAATACATAGAAGCAGGGGGTAGAATGATAGTTGTCAGGGGCTGGGAAAGGTGTAAATGGGAGGTGTTGGTCAAAGTTTCAGTTATACAAAATAAATAAGTTCTGGAGATTTACTGTACAAAAAAAAAAAGGTCTGAAAGTATAGTAAGAAGATTCTCTAGCAAAGCCATTGCCACCCTACTCTTGGCCTCTGCAGAAAGTAGACCGATATCCCCTCCAGATGCATGAAGCCCCATAGCCCCACAGCATGATAATCCACAGGTGCTTTGTCCTGGAAGACTAGGTCCTGCACCAAAGCACAAAAACCTGGCAAGCACAACAGAAGCCAGATTTCAGCCCTACTTAGCAAGAGGCTTTGGGTAAAGTACAGACTGCTCAGCCGCTGTTCACAGCAGCTCTGTTCCCCACTTTCCAGCCACTTGTCTTACGTCTCTTGTGACTCTTACTGACCCACCCTTATCATTCTGGCTTTCTGGTTCTCAGACCCCCAGGGACTCCTGATGTTCTCATTTGGCCTGCTGGCCACCGACCCGCAAGCCATGACCTCAGCGTGCCGAGGACTCATGAGTTGCAGTTCCTTCTTCTGATCCCCTGTCACCCAGCCCTGATTATGTCAAGAGACAAAAGGCAGAGGCCAAAACAGCCAATTACACAAGCTTATATTTATCGAGGGTGATAATGTCTGGAGCAGAGAGACAGTTTATACCATCGTTTAACTATTCTAAGCATGAAGATCCCAGTCTGCGTTAGAAGGTGAAAACAATCTATACTTCATGTCATGTAAGTAAGTAAAACACTCTTGCTTTCTGACCTCACACCTTTAGGAGGTGATTAGCTTTGCTGGCCACTCTTGAGCTACATGGGAATGCTGCTAGCGAGAAGGTAGCTGATTCCACCCAAGGAGAGCACTAATGACAGAGGACTGAGGGCCATCACCCTTATTTCTCTTTTGAGAATGCTGCCAAGAATCGAACATGTAACTTATGAGCTAAAGTGCACAACTTTAGTATGAAAAGTATGAAAAGCCATATAAGAGTTTATATTTCTGAACATCAAGAGGGTTTAGTGAAGAAAGACCTGGTGAAGGAGGCCCTTTTTGCTTTTCTCATTCTTCAGTCATTATTGACAGGATTAGGCTTAAACGGAGTCAGAGCCTCCCCCCAAAGGCAGTACATCTTTCCAGGAGTTATCTTATTCTCTCCACCTCATGGAGACAGATTAAGAGAGAAAGAAAGAGAGAGGAAGACAGACAGAGGGAGGCAGGCAGGCAGACACAGACAACAAATGGGGATGACTTTCTAAAAATTGGTGAAGGTTCTTTCAAATGGGTACGTTTTCTGCAGCTATCTACAAAGACTCAAGTGCTTCCTCGTTGGAGAGGAATGAGGCACTATTAGAGGCACTAACCCCCAAATCCTTGTCTAACGGCCTGGCATAAGAAACATTTTCCCAGCCTTCTCCAAGTAGGTAGGACAGCACAGAGTTCGTGCCAGCGAAAAACGTGACCTTTCTAACACTGACTTAGCTGGCACTTTTAGGGTGGGCTTCTCTAAGCTCTGGCCTAGAAGTTACCACAATTCAATTCTATTTTCAATTCTATAACCTTTTTGTTGATGTACCCTTCAATTCTCTTCTGTTTCCTTGACTTTACTCCAGTCCCTTCCATGGCACTTCTGGCAATAGTTTGTGCACTCTGCTGGCCCCTGTGCCTCTGGTTTTCCTCTCCCCGTGTTTTTTATGCACTGCAGCTGTACCCATGTCTTGGATCTGCTTGGGCACAGTGGGTGGCACTCAGAACGTTTTTTTAATCGTTTTTCTTTCTAGTTAAATGAGACTCTGTCATTTTATCTCATTGTAGCTTTAGCACAATATGTCTATCAACCTGTAGAGGACTGTCCTTGGGATCCACACTGTGAGACTGTGTTATGGGGAGACCAAGACCCTTTTGGTATTTAAGCAATCAAGCTCCCTAAAGAGAGAACTAAACACTACAGAAAATGGTATGATCCTTGAGTCCCATTCTCTCTCCGAATCAAGAAATGGATAGTAGCAACTGAAAGTGAAATTCCATCAAAGTCTTTATTTGTTTGAGAAGAAATTAACCACTGATCTAACTGGGCCATCCTTCATGTGGCTCTAAAAAGTCTTCCTTAGCCACTCTGCCTGAGTTTGAATAAGAAGTTCTCTTGCATCTTGAAAACAACACTGTATTCAGTTGAGACACTTTCCAGCTTATGTTAATGGGATTATGTGCCTGACACTGGTTTGCATATTGTAGCATATCCTACAAATGTGCTGATTGGGATGGTGATTCTCATCTCAGTGTTCTATATGTGGTAATTAATGTTGCTGGTGAGGCAGGAGACTTATCTGCAATGGGTGTCCAGTGACTGTGCATCAGGCTCAGTAGTCTTCCCTCTAGCACTACACCTTACAGCCTTTCCTCCCAGCTCTACAGTGAACTCAACGCCAGTCACTCCATGTCAGCAGTACTTCAAAGGATACACTGGACCTTTTCCTCACCTGGAACTATTCTACTTGTGAAGTGTTAGCTCCTCACATCCCAACTCTGACCAAATGCTCCTCTTCTTCCAGTTCGTACTACTTGACCCCTACCTTGCTGTTTATTCATTAGTCATTTATTCAACAAATACCTAATGTCTTTACAACCTCATCCAGCCCTCTGATTCCTTTCCTTCTCTTGCTAATGCCCATGTTTAGGACCCTCCAGGTCTCAGTTGCTTTCTCAACCAGTTCAGACCCACTGTGCATCACGTCATCTGAACCGTGGACACTCTCAAGCTTCCCTTGCTTCAACCCAGAGGAACAGAGTGAACGAGAGGAAGGCAGAATACAGTGTGGTGGAGTAAAGGGTAAGGAGCATCTCACTGTCCACCAAGAGTCATGCTCCCCCGACACAAAACAGAATTGTGGCTGAGAAGCAGCTGCCCCATCTAGAACTACGTCTTCCAGTATGCCTCCTGCTAACCCCATCGTATCCAGGTGAAGCCATATGACTAGTTTTCACTCAGGGAATGTGAGTAGAAGTGATGTATCATTCCTGGGCCAAGGCAGTTAAGTAACTGTACCTTCTTTACTCTGCTTTCTCTCTTCTATCAGCTGGAAACTGATGCCCAAGGTAACCTTAGAAGCCTTATGAAGATAACAGAGCCTCTGTCAGTCATTCAGGTCTGAAGGAGTCTGTGGAGCAAACCCTCCATATTGACCAGAAACACCCACCATGGACCGATACACAAGTTAGGAAATAAATTCTCTAGTTTTAAGCCACTAATATTTTGCGGGTATATATGACAGAACCTAGTAATTCACTAGCAAATTTAAAGGGTGAAAGCAGAGATGGGAAAACAGTCATTGAGAGTACATGTTATATACTAGGTAGTTTTTCTCTATAATTACACTCAGTTTTCACCACAGCCATGTGAAGATTCATTTTCTAGATGTGTATTAGGGAACTGGGGTAACTCTTTATAAGATCACAACCAACTCTGCTCAGGTTTGTTTTGAAGTCTTTAAAAATTATAGAGGACTAACACATTTGTGATATTTTGTACTTTGGAATTCATAAGGTATCTCAAATATTTGAAAGAAAAATTAGGAACAAGGAGCATAAAACCTTATTCAATAGTTTTAAATATACTTTAAAATATACTTTTATATTTGTTATTTTAAAATGTACTTTAAAGTATACTTTTTTTTCCACATTATGACCAATCACCTGACAAGGTCTCACAATTCCAGCCTTTCACCTAGGGCTGCCACTTCTCTGCATTCTTCTTGATGTGCCTTCATAAACTGCTCTGCCCCTGACATGCTGTAAATATAGGCCACGCTCTGCTTGATTATGAAAAAAAAGCCAGGAACCTAAATACTATCACTCTGGACAGTCCACGTGAGTAAATGCTGCTTACATAATGAGGGAGGGGATGAGGGGACAAGAGAAGAAAGTGAGCTCATGCCAACATAAAAGATACACTGAAGAGAGGAAGAAAAGTGGGGGCAGGGAGGAAAGAAGAGAAATACAAGATTAAAGGAAGGATAAAAAGGAACAGAGAATTGAAAGAAATGAGCAACCACTTAGAAGCCGAAGCAGAGAAAATAAGTAAAAGCACTGAAAAGGGGGACTAAAAGGAAACCATCAACAAAATGAAAAGGCAACTCACTGAATGGGATAAAATATTTGCAAATGTGGTAAGGAGTCAATACCAAAAAATATATAAGGAATTTATACAACTCAATAGCAAAAACAAAAACAAAGAAAAAAACCCGATCTGATTTAGAAATGGGCAGAGGATCTGAATAGACATTTTTCCAAAGAAGACATGCAGACGGCCAACAGGTACATGACAAGATGCTCAACATCACTAATCATCAGGGAAATGCAAATCAAAACCACAATGAGATATCACCTCACACCTGTCAGAATGGCTATCATCAAAAAGACAAGAAAGAAAAAGTATTGGTGAGGATGTGGAGAAAAGGAAACCCTTGTACACTGTTGTGGGGATGTAAATTGGGGCAGCCACGATGGAAAACAGTGGAGACGTTCCTCAAAAAATTAAGAATAGAACAACTGTATGATCCAGAAATTCCACTTCTGGGTATGGAAAATGGAAACACTAACTTGAAAAGATATGCACAACCCTATGTTCATTATAGCATCACTCACAATAGCCAAGATATGGCAACAACCTAAGTGTCCATCGATGAATGAATGAATACAGAAGATGTGATACATATCATATATATATAGTTATTATTATTTAGCCATAAATACATATATATACATATAAATATGTTATTTATCCATAAAAAAAGAATGAATCTTGCCATTTGCAGCAACATAGAAGGTCCTTGAGGGCATTATACTAAGTGAAATAAGTCAGACAGAGAAAGACAAATACTGCATGATCTCATTTACATATGAAATCTAACAGACAAACAAACCATAGATGCTGAGAATAGATCGGTGGTTACCAGAGGCAGGGAGGCAGGAGTCAGAGAAATGAGCATTTCTGCCATGAATGTTAAATTGCAAATCTGGGGAAATGTAGTCAACCTATCAAGAGTGCAGTATTTCATTACCCTCCTTGTTCTAGAAGCCAAAACCTTTCCATCCTTACAGAGAAACAAAGCGTCTATGTTGAGATACATGTTTTTTGTTCAATTAATTTGAGATCATCCTAAATACTTTATACTATATTTTCACATGCACAAATCTACCCATTAGTGCTTTCTGGAGAGGGATGGGGGGTGGGGAAGTGCAAAATAAAGACTATTGGCTATTTCCTTTAAAAAAATGGGGCAAAATGGGTGAAGGGAGTCAAAAGGTACAAAGTTCGAGCTATAAAATAAATAAGTCATGGGACGTAAGTTACAGCATGGTGACTACAGTTAATAATACTGTATTGTGTATTTGAAAGTTGCTAAGAGAGTGATCTTAGAAGTCCTCACCACAAGAAAAAAAATTGTGTAACTACGTATGGTGACAGATATTAACTAAACTTACTGTGGTGATCATTTTACAATATATATAAATATCAAATCATCATGTTGTACATCTGCAACTAGTATACTGTTATGTCAATTATACCTCAATAAAAAAGTAAATAAAAAACAAATGAGTAGCCACCTAGAAGCAGAGGGAGAGAAAATAAGTAAAAGCACTGAAGAGGGACTAAAAATAGGAGATAAAAAAAGAAGTGGGACAGGGCAGAAATTTGAAATGGGAGAAAAAAGAATATAAAAGGAAAAGTAAGGAGTACCAATAAAAGTCATCATGCCTCTCATAAGCCTGGTGTAATCCTTCCACCAGTGGTTAAATATCGTGCTCTCCCTCCACTGTCCCTCCTCTCTGCCCCAGAATCCTGTCAATTCCCCAGGGATTCATATCATGCAGAAACTCAGGGTGGGGAAGAGGAGTGTCAACATATCCATTTCTGAGATAGTCCTTTTTCCTACATAAGAACTGTATTAATGTTTCAATTATTCACAAGGTAATTTAAGATTTAAATTTTTTAAATTTCTTGGACCAAACCATTTTTTAAAAATTTAGGTTCAATCACATACCCTGTTTTTTAAAAAATGACTGCAGTTCAAAAGACCAGTGCATCCCTTCAAAACTGTAATTCATTTTGCTTATTTTTTTCATGCCCTAGCATATAAATCAGTGCCTAGTTTAAAACGAAAATCACTAGGTCTTGCCAGCATAATACTCCCTTTTCTAATACAGACTCATACTACCATTCAGAAACTAAGATCAATTTAGAAAATTCCTCTATGTCTACAGGAAATAATATAGTTCAGAATATACCCGCAATCAATCACTAATCTATATGTTAGATGTATAACAGGAAAGCTGATGTCTTAGCCAAAAGGGTCTTTAGTTCTGAGTCCAATATAGGAGTTTCCAAAGAGAAGAATGACTCTGAGGAAGGTTTCCGAGTCTCACAATGTAGAAAGAGCCTTGAAGAGAGGCCAGAAGGATCCCTCTGCACAGCCCAATTGCATGCGCAGAGGAGAGAAAGACAATGCACAGGGCGTAAAGAAAGAAATGAAGATTTCCCCTTCCTGCTCCCAAAAGCTGTGTTCGCAGGTGACTCCATTTGAGGATGGAATATAAGGATGCCAGCATGCAGCTAGAGATGAGCCAGACCCCGCAGATATCCCTACAGGATGCAGGGCCCTCAAGTGGGGCCTGTAAAGGACCCCAAGAATGTGAGCATCCAGGCTGAGACTCTTCTCTTTCCCTTCATGTTCATCTCTAGCTCAAATGGCTGACCTCCTTTGTAGGGCAATTTTCACAAGGGAATAAAAGTTCTTATTCCTGCCATACTGAATGAGAACAATCAGAGAAACACAAAAATGCATTGAAATATGAATACTGAGTGGCTACTCACCAAGTCTTGAAATGTGTATCATTCAAATTTGTGCTCTAGATGAATAACATGTTATTACATGGTCTTCTTCTCTGAGGAGGCTTACTAGCCATCGAAACTACAAATGTTAAATCTTATACGCCAAAGATCTAATGTATATAAATATCTGAACACAAATGCACACAGACTTAAGCAACCACAGTGTTGGAAACCACAGTGTTTGAAAAGCAGCGAGTGCTTTTCAAACTTCTATAATACCACAACCCAGCAGAGAATAGACTTTTTACTTTGCAGCCAAGGACACACAAATATATGCTCAAAAAACAAACAAACGAACAAAGGAAAATCATGAAACAATATGTACCTTTGTCATGATGTGTTGAAACATTAACTAAAGAATATTACATATCTCAAGGCTGAAGATCATTAAGTTATGAGAATATGTATAATTGATAAGTAAATTGGTTAAGTGATTCCCCATCATCAGAGAAGACAAATCAAAAGAAGTAAAACAGTCACTGATTCTCCTTCCTTCATTCTCTGAAGAGAGACTACTTTTAGTATGACTGAGCTCTAAATATAAGGGAATACACCATAACATTAAAATTCCTATTTCAATAACACTTTCAGTGTTAAATGTAAGTGTGTGTACAAGGATTAAAATGTTCCTACTACCAAGTTTTCTTTATTCACTTTCATTTATTTCAGAAGAAATTAGCAAAAATATTCTTTACTTCCATCATAATCTATGAAATCATAGTTTTACCAAGGGTTCTATCATCTTTTGAACAATTCAACACTTTATTATTTACAGAACTTCTAAGTTCTAAAATTTGTGTGTGTGTGTGTGTGGTACGCGGGCCTCTCACTGCCGTGGCCTCTCCCGTTGCAGAGCACAGGCTCTGGATGCGCAGGCTCAGCGGCCATGGCTCATGGGCCCAGCCGCTCCGCGGCATGTGGGATCCTCCCGGACCAGGGCATGAACCCGTGTCCCCTGCACCGTTAGGCAGACTCCCAACCACTGCGCCACCAGGGAAGCCCTAAAATATTTTTTATATACAGTACACTCTTCACTGCAGTAAAGATTTTGAAAAAAATTTAATAAAATATATGCATTCATAAATCATTAATTTTTAGTTTTTGCCCAGTGATTAAAAGACTCCCTCAACAAATGGAATTTTAAAACACTTAAATCTTAAGCAGTGTGTATTAAATACTTGATTCACTAGTCTAAACGAAAAAACTTAAAACATATTTAAAAGCATGATACTATTTAATAAAAATATTAACTTTCAAAAAAACGGGTTAATCTATGTATTTTTGAATTATTTTGAAGAGTAACACAATGGTAACTTCTGCGTTAACAAAAACAAAGACAATTGGGAGTCAAGTTTTTATTTTCTTCTTGGTGAATCTCCAGCTAACCATTTCATGCACTCAAGTTCTAACTCTAATAAGCCGAAAAACACAGAGGAAGCTGTGGCCCAACTTCATGAGGAATTTAAAGGCTGAGAAAGCCCAGGCAATTATTAGGGTCAAGAGAAAAGCACATTAATGAAGCTTCAAATCTTATGTGTCTGCAGCAGAATAGCAACCAGCAGTTGGTGTTTTTAATATTTAGAGCCAAAGAAGCTAATTCTTTAATGTAATGACAGTCCGCCTTAAGCACCGTAATGCTAAGCCAAACGCACAGTTTTAACTCCACTCATGCTCTCTCTGTCTCAGCGATGTAATCTTTACAGACTGTGTATATTTATTTATTTATTTTACAAGAGGAGTTTATCTGTAAACTTTCTTGACCAACCTTGACTTGGCACCAACTCATCAGTTAATTAACTGTTAACAGATTCTTCTAGACATGGCTGCTACACAGATATTTTATCTTCCTGTTAATTAGTAATTATGCACTGGCAAGAAAAACAGTGTTTCTTTCCAATTATCCCAGAACTCAGTGATTATTTAAACTTGGCTAATTAGCATTAGAGGGCTGTACAGCTTCTGGGCAAATTGTGTTTGATAATCCCTATTAAAATATACATGGTGGTTGTTGACTTGTAACAAGAAAAAAAAGTGGCAGTTCAAAGGGTATTAGATACAGGACCAGGCAAACAGGGGCCCATTAAAATTTCCCCAACTGCTCTAATGAGAATGCCAAGGGTCATTTCTGCCTAGTTTACCATCTGTTTGGTTTCTGGCATGTGTCTCTGGTGTGAAAGGAGTGTCCTGAAGCCCATTTGGCTTATCACAGTGTAATCCGGAAGTCTGAAGCAATTTCAGTTGTTTATAAAGTGGCATATTAAAATCAGAAGGCTACACACATGAATGGAAAACTTTTAAGTATAAAAATGCTGCCACATAATGGAAAGTGTCCTGATTTTTTTTTAAATACAAGCAGGCAACAGTTACAAGAGAAACTTTTAGACAGATTCTACATGAATTCTGGTATCTGCTCTCTACTCACCCAAAGGTTATGATGATAAAACATCTACTTTTAGGCTCCATCATTTGGAACACACATTTTAAAAGGTTAGATTTGCATTAGGGCAGGCAATAGGTCCCTAGACAAGACACAGAAAGCAATAACCATAAAAGAAAAAATCAACAAATCAGAGTTCATCAAAATTTTAAATGTCTCCTCGTCATAAGATACCATTGAGAAGATAACAGGCAAGCCACAGATGGGAAAATACATTCACAAAACATACCTCTGATAAAGGACTGGTACCCCAGGATGTATTAAAACTCCTATAACTCAATAATAAAAAACAACTCCATTTTTTTAAAGGAGCATAAGACTTGAACTTGACAAAAGCAGCCAACGAGCACATGAGAAAGTGCTCAACATCAGTAGTCAGCTAGAAAATGCAAATTAAAACTACAACCACCATATACCTACAAACATGGCTAAAACTATAAAAACACTGACAACGCTTAATATAGGTGAGGATGCAGAGCAACTGCAACTCTACCACTAATGTGGTGAGAGTGTAAGAAAGGTAGAGCCGTTCTGGAGAAGGTCCGGCAGCTTCTTGTAAAACAAGAGCCATACATCACTAAGTAGTTACCCAATAAAAATGAAAGCATACATTCACAAAAAGACTTGTACAGGTATATCCATAGGCTGCTGTATGCACAACAACCAAAAGCTGTACGCATAACAACCAGGTGTCGGGACTTCCCTGGCAGTCCAGTGGTTAAGAATCCGCCTTCCAATGCAGGGGACGTGGGTTCAATCCCTGGTCGGGGAACTAAGATCCCACATGCTGCGGGGCAACTAAGAGCCCCGGGGCACCAACGAAGAGCCTGCACGCCGCAACAAAAGATCCCGCATGCCACAACTAAGACCCAACGCAACCAAAAAAAAAAAAAAAAAAAAAAAAAACCAGGTGTCTAATAATAAAAGAACAAAAAACAAAGGAATACTACTCAGCAATAAAAAAGAATAAGCTACTGATGGACACAACATGAATAATTCTCACAAATATTACGTCTAGTGAAAGAAGCCTTATACAAAAGAGTACATACTGAATGACAGCATTTATAACAGTTCTAGAACAGGCAAAAGGCATGTATGGTGGTGGAATAAAATCGAAATGATGGCTGCCTCTGGGAAATGGGAGTAAAAGTTAATGAAGGAGGGCTTCCCTGGTGGCGCAGTGGTTGAGAATCTGCCTGCCGATGCAGGGGACACGGGTTTGTGCCCCGGTCCGGGAAGATCCCATATGCTGCGGAGCAGCTGGGCCCGTGAGCCATGGCCGCTGAGCCTGCGCGTCCGGAGCCTGTGCTCCTCAACGGGAGAGGCCACAAAAGTGAGAGGCCTGTGTACTGCAAAACAACAACAACAACAACAAAATCTCTTCTCATGTATACTTAAGATTTGTGCATTTCATTGTATACAAACTTTACCCAGGTAGTGGGTACTCATTGTAAAATTCTTTCAACTTTGATGTATGTGTGAAAATTTTCATAATAAAATGTTAAAAGTAGATTGAGATTACTTCAATCAAATCCCTATTAAATTAATTTTTAAAACAGTATCGTTTCATTAGATGAGTACCTACACATATTATAAAACCATGTAAATATAACTGTGATAGCATGTGTTTCACCAATTGCTTTGGTCACATCAGGCTTGCACACGGGGGAGTAGGCACCTCCGCTTTTGTGTTTGATTTTTGTGCTTCCACCAATGTGCTTATCTGGTGTATTCTCCCCCCTCCCCACCCCTCCAGCAACCCTTTCCCCTTTGGTAACCATAAGTTTGTTTTCTATGTCTGTGAGTCTATTTCTGTTTTGTAAATAAGTTCATTTGTATCAACTTTTTAGATTCCACATATAAGTTATATCATAAGATATTTGTCTTTCTCTGTCCAACTTCACTTAGTATGATCATCTCTAGGTCCATCCATGTTGCTGCAAATTGCATTATTTCATTCTTTTTCATGGCTGAGTAATATTCCATTGTATATACACGCCACATCTTCTTTATCCATTCATCTGTTGATGGGCATTTAGGTTGTTTCCATATCTTGGCTATTGTAAATAGTGCTGCTATGAACATAAAGGTGCATGTATCTTTCTGAATTAGAGTTTTCTCCAGATATATACCCAGCAGTGGGATTGCTGGATCATATGATAGCTTTATTTTTAGTTTTTTGAGGAACCTCCATACTCTTCTTCACAGTGGCTACACCAACTTACATTCCCACTAACAGTGTAGGATGCTGTGTTCTTATATTTGTACTTATCTAGTGTGTGCCCCCAAATCTTTTTATTACATTTGAACCTGTTATTATCCTAATTTCATTAAATGCTATGTAAACTAATGAAAAATGAATACCCTTAAGAGAGAGCTCTGCTGTTTCTATACAAACTAATTTTTGAATGCTTCGAACAGACAGACTTCATAAAAAGAAGCTAAAGAAATGCTGCTTTCAAATTATGGTGGAAAGGTACCAAAACAAAGATGGCAAAACAAAAATCATAAATACTTAGAATTCCGCACTCAGACTTCACAATTCTGTTTATGTTCTTGCTCCATTTTAAAGAAACTAAAACTGGAAATATGGTTTATGTAAAAAACCAATGTCTTAACAAACAAAAATCAGTGAAACTCCAATCAGTGGACTCATATTTAAAGAACAGCCCTTAGTTGACATCTTAAAATTGGCAAATTTATTACATGACCATCGTATTTAATATCAAAACCCACACAAGTACTATGATTCATCCTCTCCCTAGTCCATGCCCTCTGCATGGGACTGACTGCCTTTTAACAAACTATGTTGTTTAGTCATTCATAGAAAATAAACAATAAACATATCTAACCAATTTCTTTTAGCTGACTTAATACCTGTACTGATAATGTCAAACAATAGGGTTTCTATAGTTTCTTTCATAGGCACGTGTACATGTGTTAAGTATTGGAGGAAGCAAGGTGAACACTCAAACTGTGTGTGTATATGTATGTGTATATATAATCCACATACAAATATATATGTATACATACAGATACATATATAGTCATTTCAGTTATCCTGTAACCATTTTCTCATGCCATTAAATATTACACAAAAATAGAATTTTAATGGCAGCATATTATTCCCATTAATACTCTAACATATTTCATCATTCCCATGTTATTGGGCATTTAAACTACTTTCAAATTTTTTCTATCAAATAATGTTTCGGTGAACAATCATATACATCAAGCTTTGTCTACATTTCTGGTTTTTTAAAATTTATAATAGATTTCCCCAAACTAAAAGAACTATGTCAAAGTATATGAACATTTTAATGGTTCTGTTTACATATTGCCACTAACCCAGTATACACCAACATCAACAATAAATAGCTATTTTCCAGCATTGGTGTCAAAATTAAATATATATGAGTTTAAACATCTTTGCCAAATTAAGAAATATACCTCAGAATTGCTTTAATAATGTATTTTGAAAGGTATGCTCTATTTTTATTTATTTATTTATTTGCTATATACTCTATTTTTCTCAGCTGTGCTGTGCGGCATTTGGGATCTTAGTGCCCCAACCAGGGACAGAACCCATGCCCCCTGCATTGGAAGCATGGAGTCTTAACCACTGGACTACCAGGGAAGTCCTTAATAATGCATTTTTATTAGAAGTGAGTTGAATATTTTGCTCACATTTATTCTTCTTTTGCAAATGGTATGAGTTTGTTGTTTGTTTTCTTTTGGTTGCCTTTACCACTAGGGCAAAATGTTTGTTCATTTTTTCATCTTTAAAAATTAGCATTTTTATCACACAAGCAGTTCTTAGCTTTCAGACAATTAGAAAGCAGAAAGGAAACACATTAGATGTTCTAAGATTATACCATCCTTACAGTCCTGGGATTTAAAAAACCCACTCAGTCACGATGCTCTATTCTTTAAAACAGTGCTTCCCAAACTGTCCCATGCAAAACTAGCTCTGAAAGATGTAAACAGATATCCTTTGGGAAAAAAAAAACTCCATGCTAACATAAATTTTTAAAAGAAAGCTTATTATATGCTGTTCTTGAAAATTCACAGTGTGATAAAGTTCATTAGACTTAACAATGTGACAATAAAAATACTGATAATCCAATTCTTAAAATGGGTCAAGGCCTTGAATAGACATTTTTTCAAAAATATATAAATGACCAATAAACACGTGAAAAGATGTTTAACATTATTCGTCATTAAGGAAATAAAAAATCAAACCACGAGATACCACTTCATATCTACTCTAAAAAGAAAATAAGCATTGTCAAAGATATAGAGAAATTGAGACCTCATATATTGCTACTGGGCCTGTAAAATGGTGCAGCTGCTATGGAGAACAGTTTAGCAGTTCCTTAAAAAATTAAACATAGAATTACCATATGACCCAACAGTTCCACTCCTAAGTGGAATTTTAAAAGAATTTAAAATATGTGTTCATACAAGAAACTTGTATATGAATGTTTATAGGAGTATTATTCATAATAGCCAAAAGTGCCAAAAATGGAAACAATCCAAATGTCCAACAGATAAATGAATAAATAAAATATGGAATATCCATGCAATGAACTATTATCTAGCCATAAATAAGAATGAAGTACTTCATCCTTTAATATGGTTCAATATGGATGAACTTGAAAACATGTTAAGTAAAAGAAGCCAGTAACAAAAGGTCACATATCATTATTTCATTTATATAAAACATCCAGAACAGGCAAAGCTATAGAGATAGGAATTAGATTAGTGGTTGCCAGGGGATAGGAGGAGGGGGGATTTGGGACTGACTGCTAATGGGTATAGGGTTCTTTCTGGGGTGATGAAAATGTTTTCAAGTTAGTGGTGACGGATGCAGAACACAGTGAATATGCTAAGAATCACTGAAGTGTACACTTTTAAATGGAAAGTTTTATATTATGTGAATTATAGCTCAAAAAGAAAAAACAAACAAAAGCACATTAAAGATTTTAAGAAGTACTGTAACTTTCTTTAACCAGCCATATTCCAAGCTTTTTTACTCTTTTTCCACATAAGACCTATTAACATACCATGAGACACTAATGCTTTCAAGAAACAGTGTGGGAAAAGCTGCTATTAACACAACATTTTAAAATTCATTCTAAGATGTGGCTATCATCTCCTTGTTAAAAAGCGAACAACAGCAAGAAAGAGAAAACGGAGGGGAAGGCTAGGGGCTTAAGGGATAGACTTCATCAACCTCATCATTATTCTAGAGCTGGTCATTTGTCACATTCTCCAGAAGCAGAAAGCCAAATCCCAATTGAATTCTTTTATTAGTAACAGATTTCTCTCCATTTTTATTATTATTGTTAGAAATGCTATTGGATCATTGAGGTTAAAAGTCAGGTTAAAACAGAATCGTCTCATAATGCAAATAATTATTTTAAAAAGAAAACAATTAAGGATAAATAAAACATCTTTCCAGAGCCTGATGTCTGATAGCTCCATTTATTTTACTTTTAACTTGCTATTTACTAGAGTTCATGTGGAGAGGAACTTTCTGAAAGAGAACCAGAAATAACAAAATTAACTAGATAATAACAACAACATGGTTCTGATGTATGAAAACACATAGGAAGAAAAGCAGGAGGGGAGCTCGGTCTGAACTTTTACCAAAATATTAACAATTTTTGCTATTCTGTTTTCCAAAATGGCAACTCCCACACTATCAAGTATCTTTCCATTCAGACATTTAGAGTCCTGAAAACAGTAATTTAGTTGTGTGCTTGCTTCAGAGAGCAGCCTACATGTCTATGAGGCTACATGCAAAACTCAGCATCAGAGGGTTGAATACAAACCACAACAGAAGACAAGAGTGAAAACAGAACTGGCATTTGGTGAAATGCCTTTACTGGACTCCTACATCTGTTTTCAGATTCACATGTTGCACCCAGAACTATTTTCTAAGCAATGCCCAGAATTTACTTTCACTTTTTTTAATACTTCAAAGATAATTATCAGAATTAGTTCTAGGAAGCAAGAACACCGTAAAATTATTTTAAGTTGTTCTCAAATTTAACTGCCAGGAAAGAAGAGGCCAACCTTACTCACGAGTATTTATAAACCAATTACTGTGAACATGGAACATAAACTCATTTATCATGACCCGGATACCTCAAAAAAGGACTGGAAAACCTGAAGAGGAAACTACATTACAAGCAAAACGACCACTAGACCAGTTGTTTTCAAGTTTATTCCCTTAAGCATATACTCAATCTTGTCTCCGGTTAAAGTGGACAGCATACTTGGAAAAGCCTCACTCTTACAGAAAACAGTTATCTCTTATGAGCAAAGACTCAGGATTCCTAAGTGCTTTTAAAAATTATTATTTAAGAAAAAGAGAGAAAAGTATTTCCGATTCTGCTTTTATCTGGTGAGGGGTAAGACCTCATTTACAGAAACTTATTTTCCAGAATTATTCTTAAAAACTTGAGCATTTGAGAAAGTACCCCATGACCTAGAGTACTAATGACCAGTGCTCCATCCTTTTCGTTAGGTGCTCAGTCTTCAGAGCAAATATCTTCTTTAATAACAAAAATTAGGTTACACTTGCCAAGGCAGAGGAGTCTCTTTGCCAATAATTTCTTAACACTAACAGGCAAAATTATAACAGAACAATTCGAAATTCATAACTTATACAGCATAGTGGCAACTTCTATTAGAATCTGCTCTAAAAATGTGACTTTACTGATGTTCTTATTTATGAGAGCCAGTTTACTCTGTTCCTGAGCACATGGATTTGAGTAAGAATAAGAAAGAGAATGGAGCTACAAGAACTCCTCTTCTTTAGGGATACATTTTTAAAGTAACTGCAGTGGTTTCTGGGCACATATTTTATCAGGGCTGAATTCCTCTACCTAGAATCTGTGGACTGTCCAGGGAAAATAGACAAGTAAATTATTCAGGAGCTATGAAATGGATTGAATCATAGGTCAAGTGTTGGGTTTCTTTTAGGTTTTTTGTTTGTTAGGTTTTTTGTTTGTTTGGTTTTTTGTTGTCATTTGTTTGCTGTTTGCCTAAAGGAAAGAAAACAAGTGACTTAATAACTTTTAAACTAACATCTACCATTTTCAATTATATAAAAAATTATGTAAAAAAAAGTGTTAAAGTTATGCAAAGGATTACACATATATACCAGAAAACCTTCCTTAATCATCTCACTTGATGTACTCTTAGACTATATTCCCAAGAAATTACAGAATCACCATTTTTTGTAAAGATCTAAGAGATAAAATTAGAACTTAGCTGTCATATATCATTCAGACATTGACTTGCCCTATGATATGAAGATGAACTGGATGATCTCTTGACATTCTTTCTACTCTCTTGATCCTATAGAAGGCACTTAATCAATCACTCTCCTATCTGAAGGCACTGGTGCCTGCCACTTCCAGGAGAGAAAGGAACAAAGTAGTAGGCAGGATAATAAATTTCTCCAGGATCTCTGATGATACATATACATTCATTCCTTTAGTCTTAAATGTCTGTCCAGATGTACAGACTTATATATACATATACAGATTCAGAAATACACTCAAACTTAAAGACAGTAATATTCTCTCTCTCTTATCCATACCTGCCCACTTGTGCACATACATGCATTTACTAATGTCAATGCTAGTAAAATACCCGATGAAGCCTCAAAGATTTTTCTTGGTTTATTCATTCAATAAATATTTATTGAGCACTTGTTATATGCCATGAGAGTGAAGGTAATAACAAGACCATCTCTCGTTCTCAAAGAGGTATAAAGGTTTTTTAAACAAGTAAATTCAGTAGATTGTTAGAGATATCTGGTAAAGGTCACAGAGTGTAGCATGGAGGAAGGAGCAGAGAGTTCCATGAGGTGGGGACCAGGGAGGAACAGAGAGGAGGTGAGTCAGGACAGAGGCCCTAAAAGATGGCAGGATGCTTGCCCAGCAGATAGAGCCAGAAGGAATTCTAAGCAGTATAAACAAGGTCTAAAGCAGCTGGGATTTTGAAACTGTGTGTGGGTTACTACGATTGCTACACAGGTGTGTGTGTGTGTGTGTGTATGGTGAGAGTAGGTGACTGGAAAGGAATAGAAGGAGGCTGGGAAGAGATGGGGGTTAGGGACACACAGGGCTAAAGCAGAGAGGGCCTTTTTTTAGTCAAGGTTTTTTTGGTTGTAATAGAAACCAACTCAAGCTGGCTTGGTCTGTAAGTGGAGTTTAATGAGAGGCTATAGACCCGGGTTTGGATTATGGCTTTGCTACTAACTCCCTGTGTGTGACCCTGGGCAAGTTACCTGCCCACTCTGTACCTTAGGTTCTTTACCAACAAGATGAGCATAATTATAGTAGGATTTTTGTTAGGATCAAAAGAGTTAATACCTGCAACACACCTGGCTCATAGCAAGTGCTTGATAAATGTTAACTATTTTTAATTGTTTCTTAGAGCCCAAGACTATCTGAGCCTGGTGGGAAGAAAGCCTAAAATAAGAGCCTGGAAAGCTCTGATACCCCAGGCAGCATTCTGTCTCTCTCTTCTTCTCCTTTCTCTGCACGACCTTCCTCTGAGCCACTGTGGAGGAGGGCTGCACAGAGCTCCCAAATAGTTCCATGTGCCTTGATCCAGCTCATGAATTGTTGAACTGTGATTGATGAGTCTTAATTCCAAATTCCTGTACTAGTAAATTTGAATGACTCAGCTTAGCTTGTGTATCCCGTGGTTTAAACTGAGGCCAAAGGGTTAGGATAAAAACATGCCACAGTGGCCTATCTCCCTTAAATGGGAGAAAGGAGGGCAAAGGAGTCATTTATCTTGATTTCTAGCTATTTTCTGGTCTGAACCATAGAACAGGTGAAGCAATTTGCATCTTCAGAGTTGTCAGAGCTGCTGATGAGCTACTTAAGGATTCTGGTGGTACTTCAGTTTGCAACCTCCTTGAACTTTTCCCATTTGCACAGCCCTAACTCCTTTTAAGAATCTGGACACTACCAAATATAGTATATCACTTAAAGCTGTAGTATATCCATACAATGGAATATGATTTAGCCATAAAAAGGAATGGAGTACTGATATATGCTACAACATGGATGAACCCTGAAAACATCATGCTAAGTAAAAGAAGCCAGACACAAAGGGCCACATATTATATGATTCTGTCTACTTGAAATGTCTAAACAGGCAAGTCCATAGAGACAGAATGTAGATCAGTAGTTGTCAGAGACTAGGGGAGGAAGGAATAGGGAGTGGCTGCTAACAGGGATGGGGTTTCCTTTGGAGGTGACGAAATGTTCTGGAATCGGATAGTGGTGTTCGTTGCACAACCTTGTGAATGTACTAGAAATCACTGAAAAGTACACTTCAAATGGTAAATTTATAGTACGTGAATTGTATTTTTTTAAAAAGTATCTGAGACTGTATATGACGTCAGAACACCTGGTTTTAGTCTTCACACCTACACTCTCTCTCTTGCAGAGTCACCACTTGCCCTTCCTAAGCCCTGCCTCCTTACCTATACATTGGGGCAGGGGCTGAGCCAGGCTCTACCCAAGGTACATTTCAGCTCCAAGTTCCATGGGTAAGAAATTGGGTGCAGGACTTCCCTGGTGGCACAGTGGTTAAGAATCCGCCTGCCAATGCAGGGGACACGGGTTTGATCCCTGGTCTGGGAAGATCCCACATGCCGCGGAGCAACTAAGCCCATGTGCCACAACTACTGAGCCTGCACTCTAGAGCCCATGAGCCACAACTACTGAACCTGCATGCTGCAACTACTGAGCCACCATGTTGCAACTACTTAAGCCCGTGCGCCTAGAGCCCGTGCTCCACAACAAGAGAAGTCACCGCAATGAGAAGCCCGCACACCGCAACGAAGAGTAGCCCCCACTCGCCGCAACTAGAGAAAGCCCGTGCAGCAACGAAGACCCAATGCAGCTGATTAATTAATTAATTATTTTTAAAAATTGGGTGTATTTCCCCCACTCCAAATTAATGTCACCTCCCACTTTCATAACTTCTGCCACTTGAAGCATCTTGTCATTCTGTTTCCTACTTCAAAGAAAGAATTCTCACTTCTTTCTGAGTGTTTAAAAAAAACACCTATTTTGAGCATATATACAAGGCAGTTGAATAGATAATCTCACTTAACCCACCTAACAACTTTGTGAACTGGCCTTTCTTATCAACCTCATTTTACAAATGCAGACACTGAAGCTCAGGGAAGGAAAGTATGTGGTCCAAGGTAGGAAGAGGCAGGGCCGGGCATATAGCTGGAGCTGCCTCACTCCAGAGCTCACGTCATGACCCCTGCACTGAGCTGCCTTTCTCCACTAACTCCTCCGCTTGGCCCAAATCTCATGCCCCTCAACATTTTCTCTAGCAATTTTGTCGATTGATGAATCCAACAGTTTTATTCATCATGCCCATTACTCTAGCAAGTGATTCTTTTTAGTGATTCTTTTTAGATTTAGGAACTGGGAAATATCCCTGAATTCTTTGTCATATGTCAAATGCAAACTATATAACAGTATTTCTTAATCAAGGTAATGCTCGCATACCCAGATGGAATGAATAAAGAACAAACTTAGTCTAATACCTTATAAAGAGGAAAAATTAACGGCAATTTCATCTTTTGTCAACTATGCTCTTTGTACTATTGACTACAGTAATTTGTTTAATTAAACTAGAGTCTTCTTGTTAATTATAGACCATTTACCATACCCAATAAAAGGTCCTGCTTCCAATCCCTCAATGTGTTTAAAATTCCTCAAGTATGTTACAAAGCGGTTCTCTGTAAAGAGACAGACAAAATAAATTTAACAAGATCATCTGAGTAATTAAACTTAATTGCAGCCAATAAATAAAGACCACTACTATACAGGATGTTATTTAATGAAGTTGCTAGTGGCTGCTCCTTCTTTACAGATATTATGGCCTAAATATGTGTATGTATTCATAACACGTGTATGTCTCAGCCACACAAACAGGATACCTAAGACTGAACTATAGTTAATGTCCAGGGATGCAGCGGTCCTGGTGATACTTAGTAAAGTTGTAAAAAGTTCTAGTTAGTTTTAATGTGAAGGATATCCAAAAATTAGCTTAAATAGACCCTATATTTTTATTCTTAGTGACAGTAAAACAAAGTAGTAACAAAAACTTGCATTCTAGGGCTTCCCTGGTGGCGCAGTGGTTGAGAGTCCGCCTGCCGATGCAGGGGACACGGGTTCGTGCCCGGTCCAGGAAGATCCCACGTGCCGCGGAGCGGCTGGGCCCGTGAGCCATGGCCGCTGAGCCTGCGCGTCCGGAGCCTGTGCTCCGCAACGGGAGAGGCCACAACACTGAGAGGCCCGCGTACCACCAAACAAACAAACAAACAAACAAAAAAACTTGCATTCTGGAAATGAAAGATTAACATACAATCTAAATCTACTGGTAAAGTACACATTCTTATCAACTAGTGACCAATATAAGATTTACTAAAATTTGAAATCTTAAAATATTTACTTTGCTTTGTAAATCTATCCCTATTCATCTAAAGTTAGAGTGTCATATCACACTGGAAAAAAAATCAGATCATTAAGTTCAAAAGTTCTAATACTGTGCTTCAAAGATAATGCTGAAAATATTAAATTTTTATGGTAGTTGCTTAATCTACTAAAAACATGACAGGATTGACTGAATCCAAGAACATATCTTGGATCTGTTTACTACATTTTCTCCCCAAACTTAGATTCCATCAAGTCTTGCCATTTTAAGAGTTTTATAAATTAACAAATGATTGACTCTCGAATGGCTAATTATTACAGAAAAAATAAATGAAACACATAGGCGATTATAAAGGTTTATGTGAAAAACTGCTAAAATGGCTGATGTATTAGCTGAGTAAAATTATCTAGGAATTGCAAAGCAATTTACGCAAGGTCTAACAAAAGTTTAATTTATGCATGGTCTAACAATTTGAAGTGTGGCAGCTACCCATCAGACGTGCAAACCTGATTCTCAGGTTTTAGAGAGCCAGAATACCAAAAACTGAGTAACATGCTTTTAGAGCCAGAATACTAAATATTGAGTAAAATATATTTCAGTGTCTGGAAAAGGAACAATTTTGTATGAAAGGATATTCAAATAGCATTTCATTGAGCAACCACAATAAGCCTTGAAGATTTACATGACTGAGCTGGAATTCAGTGCCAAAGACAAGAGGGAAGCATTTTTTTTCTGGGATACACAAAGAGATACCCATAATTAAACATCACACTTCCCTAGAGCAGCATGTTTTCTTATACTGACAAGCAAAATGAGGTATTTAAAATCATGCATTGCTGGCATACAGTCATCTTTTGCATAGCTATTGTCTTAATGTATTTCTGGCTATTAGGCATTTGTCTATTTTTGGTCAGTGAGGTATGATTTAAAGAATTCTGGTTTCGCAGAAAAGGCTGTAGTTCTGTTAGTGGAATTACATTTATACCACAGTATCTTAAGGATAATTATGGCCTTATTTTGGCTGGTCTTACATACATTTTATATTCAAAAGAGAGTGGCTATAACTTTAGTGTAATCAGTACGATTAAACTTAACTATAAGCAGAAAAGACTTTCCGAAGTACCTTTTTAGACTCAACTATGTGTTTTACTTTGCCTTATTTATCACAGCTAGTTAAACATATCACACACTAATTCCACAACATATTGGGAAAATGGCAAACAAGTCATGTTTGCTTAACAGTCCATCAATTAAGTCAGAGCCTAATGATAGATTATGTATTCAATAATTCTTCTGTTCTAGATCAAAGAATGCCACACTACTTCAGCCTGATCCTACTATAACTACTAAACTATCAAGAAGCAGCAATTCTGTTACATTTTCTCTAAGTCTTCTATAAGACTTTTTCTCTACTTTCTCACCTATACCCTACTCAAATTGAATTTTTTCTATTTTATTTAAATTATAAAGAATATATTAAACTTAAATACCCAAAAATTAATGTGCTTTTCTTTCCAAAAATGACCATTTACCTACAAAGACATTTAATCTTCTGCTTTCTATTCTATTACTTATGAAGGTTAACTGTTTAACAATATTCACGTATATTATTTTATTTTATATTTTAACATCTTTATTGGAGTATAATTGCTTTACAATGGTATGTTAGTTTCTGCTGTACAACAAAGTGAATCAGCTGTACATATACATATATCCCCATATCTCCTCCCTCTTGCGTCTCCCTCCCACCCTCCCTATCCCACCCCTCTAGGTGGTCACAAAGCACCGAGCTGATATCCCTGTGCTATGTGGCTGCTTCCCACTAGTTATCCATTTTACATTTGGTAGTGGATATATGTCCATGCCACTCTCTCACTTCATCCCAGCTTCCCCTTCCCCCTCCCCGTGTCCTCAAGTCCATTCTCTTCGTCGGTGTTTTTATTCCTGTCCTGCCCCTAGGTTCTTCAGAGTTTAATAAACTCAAAATGGATTAAAGACCTAAATGTAAGGCCAGACACTATAAAACTCTTAGAGAAAAACATAGGCATAATACTCTATGACATGCATCACAGCAAAATCCTTTCTGACCCACCTCCTAGAGAAATGGAAATAAAAACAAAAATAAACAAATGGGACCTAATGAAATTTAAAAGCTTTTGCACAGCAAAGGAAACCATAAAAAAGACAAAAAGACAACCCTCAGAATGGGAGAAAATATCTGCAAACGAAGCAACAGACAAAAGATTAATCTCCAAAATATACAAGTAGCTCATGCAGCTCAATATCAAAAAAACAAACAACCCAATCCAAAAATGGGCAGAAGATCTAAATACACATTTATCCAAAGAAGACATACAGATTGCCAACAAACACATACATGAAAGGATGCTCAACATCACTAATCATTAGAGAAATACAAATCATAACTACAATGAGGTATCACCTCACACCAGTCAGAATGGCCATCATCAAAAATCTACAAACAATAAATGCTGCAGAGGGTGTGGAGAAAAGGGAACCCTCTTGCACTGCTGGTGGGAATGTAAATTTATACAGCCACTATGGAGAACAGTATGGAGGTTCCTTAAAAAACTAAAAATAGAACTACCATACGACCCAGCAATCCCAGTACTGGGCATATACCCTGCGAAAACCATAATTCAAAAAAGATTCATATACCACAATGTTCACTTCAGCTCTATTTACAATAGCCAGGACATGGAAGCAACCTAAGTGTCCATCGACAGATGAATGGATAAAGAAGATGTGGCACATATATACAATGGAATATTACTCAGCCATAAAAAGAAACGAAATTGAGTTATTTGCGGTGAGGTGGATGGACCTAGAGACTGTCATACAGAGTGAAGTAAGTCAGAAAGAGAAAAACAAATACCATATGCTAACACATATATATGGAATCTAAAAAAAAAATGGTTCTGAAGAAACTAGGGGCAGGACAGGAATAAAAACGCAGACGTAGAGAATGGACTAGAGGACACAGGGAGGGGGAATGGTAAGCTGGGACGAAGTGAGAGAGTAGCATTGACATATATACACTACCAGATGTAAAACAGATAGCTAGTGGGAAGCAGCTGCATTGTACAGGGAGATCAGCTCAGCTTGGTGCCTTGTGACCACCTAGAGGGGTGGGATAGGGAGGGTGGGAGGGAGACGCAAGAGAGAAGAGATATGGGGAGGAGATATGGGGACATATATATGTATACATATAGCTGATTCACTTTGTTATACAGCAGAAACTAACACAACATTGTAAAGCAATTATACTCCAATAAAGATGTTAAAAAGAAATGCCAAGTGACCAGTGGGAGACCTGAGAGTTTGATTATGGAGGTCAAACTACCATCAATGAGCTTCAAGTTCAGAAGCCTCTTCAGACTCTGTATCCTAGGGCTGGTGGTCATGGGAAGACTACATGCAACTTAGGCTAATCAAAATACATTCTAATTCAAGTGAAACTGCCTTTTTACAGCTTTCAAAGTCACAACAGAAAATGTCTTAAAGCCTAAAAGCCTTAAAGAAAGTGTCTTTAAATCATTTCTAACAATTTTCAATTGTTAGTTTTTTGTTTGGTTACTAGCTAAAATCTGAGGCAGTATGATACATGCCTTTTATATGTTCTTTCAAAATGTGTTTATAATATACTACAAATGATATTTAATGATTTTTCTCATTTAAAGGCTCCAACTTGGTAAATGATGGTTACTTCATGCAGCCAAGTCCTCTCAAACCATCTGGGTCTAAAAACTTCAGAAAAATTCCACCTGAGACCTGTTTGTGTGTGTGTGCTTCCTCCTCACTCCCACCAAAGGAAGTATATGCAAGTCCTGGAATGAGACTTCAGGTCTCAGGTCAGACTTCAGCAGCAGCTGCTTCAGGTATCAAGATTTATAATTTTGGAACACCTAGTTTTACTGAGTATTTTGCCATTGTCATCAGCATTTCATAGATGAGGAACTTAAGCTTAGAGAATTTAAGCAACGTGGCTGAGGCCCATGACTAACGAAGGTCGGGGTATGGAGCTGCAAGCAGGTCTGCCTGACTGCACGGCCCACACTCTTATCCCCCCCTGATATGTTCCTTCCGGTCCAGGCTTGGCCGATGCCAGCCTGCACCTGAACTCCCTCCATGCCTTGTCACATCAGACCTTTAACCACAGAACAGTCTTTCTGCATCCACTGCTGACCCGACAGTTTGTTCTCCACACTGACACCAGAGTGACCTCCTCAGCCCAAAACCCTCCCTGGCACTCTCTGCTTAAGATCCTGAATGATCTGGCCCTGGTGTCCTATCCAGCCTTACCTCTTGCCCTCTTGTTCCAGGTCAGCCACTCCAAGGTGTTCTTGCCATTCCTAGAACACAGCCAGCCTCTTCCCATCCTGAGGCCTTTGCATCTACTGTTCTCTCCTTCAGGTATGCTGTGTCCCACATTCCACAGACCTTTAGCGAACTAATTCCTCCTCATCCTTCACATCTCAGCTCAACATCACTGCCCCAGGAAAGCCTTTCCAAACTACATGTCATTTTACTCCAGACTAGATCTCCTTTCTCTGTCACGCCCTTTCCCAGCACTCAGTACATTTCCCGCCTAGCCCCTAGCAAGATGTACTATTACATATTTACATGGTTATTTAAATAATGTCCCTCCCATTTAACTAATGTAGATGAGTGGTTCTTAAAATTTAGTGTGTATCAAAATCACCTGGAGTCCCTATTAAAAAGTGATCACTGCATCTCACCCCCCAGAGTATCTGATTCTCTGAGTCTGGAGTAAGGCCAGGAACTCAATATTTACAAGTTCCCAGGGATGCTGAAGATGCTGGACCCTGGACTGATCCAGTACAGTGGTTCTCAACTCTGGGTAAACATTAGAATCACCTGGGGAGCCAATGCCAAGCCGGGCTCCCAGAGGTTTTGATTTAATTGGGTTAAGGTAGAACCCAGGACATCTTATCCCAAATACTGCATACTTATCCTAAAAATGTTTTTATCTAAAATTTAAATGTAACCAATGTCTTGTACATTTTTATTTATTAAATCTGGTAACCCTACTTGGAAATCCTATTGTAACATAACACGTAGTATGTCATATATTTATGTACACATATTATATATATGATTGTAAGCTGACCTTTCACTTTTACAGAGTACAGAAAGGGTGAGGCTAAAAGAGTGGAATTTTTAGACTTAAATTTTTTTCCTTAAGGATTAGACCTTATAAGTAGTTACCAACAGATTATAAAAGCTTATTTGGTATCTAAAATGGGGCAAATCCTCAATGTCAAATAATTTTAACAGGATTATTAAATGACTTCTAGGTTCCTTTAAGCCCTGAGGCTGTGAACCTCATCTTGGGCCAGTAGGGTAACAATGCAGCCTCAATATTATTGCTCTGACATCAAGCAGTGAGTCATCTGGGCAGAGCTCTGCTGGGACTCAACATAGAGGAGATGTTCTTTCGTACATCAAAAGTAGGTAAAATTTATTCATGTAATAAGTATCCCAGAAAAAGTAAAATGGTGAACACGTGGCTGCTTTAGATAATGCAATTTTGTCTTTCTCACATCAATGGAGGAAGTCTTGTGCAGTTTTCTAACCTTAGAGTAGGATCAGCGATTTCATGTCTTATATAAATTGATATGTTAAATTTGCATTTTTGATGCTGTAAAGGGTCTACTTAATTCCAGCTCGGCATGTTTATCGAGTTATGGGTAAACTCTAGATTTCCAAATCGAGAATCCTCTGTGATCAGTGGCCATCATGTAGCCTTCGGCCTCTCCACTTAAGTAACCTTCCAGGTCTCTGGTTTAAGGACAAAGACTCCATATAAGTATTTCAAATATTAAATCACATTATTTCATGAATACTCACAGAATGTAATCATTTCAACAATCATTGCTATCTTCCACTGTGTGCGATGCTTACTTGCCAAACAATGTGACACTTTTCATCTATTCAGGATTTTAAGAACTGTTTATAAAAACAGGTTACTGAATAAATGCATGGGCATCAGAATGAATTCCAATTCCAGCAACCTAAATGACAGAACACAGGAATCTACTCAAACCCCACAGGACCAAGTGTAATAGCAGTAGTACACGGAGAGGGATAGAAAGACCGTAACACCAAGCTCATGGTTGGTTGCATATTTACATGATCTATTTCAATTCACCTAACTTCAAGCAAACACACAAAAATCACTTCAGATTATTTTTTCTGAAATAATAAATGTCAAATACTTTTAAAACAGATATTCCAAAAAATAAGACCTGTAACTCTATAAAATGTAGACAGTCATGGGTTTCTTATGTCAGGATAGCTTACCAAATCCAAAAGCACTGGACCCTCTGATGCTCTGTGAAGCCTGAACACTTGTAGATGTGTATAGTCCTGTCACCAGTAAGCCATCAAAGAAGGTGCTTGTTGAAATTGTCACTGAAATACAGGGGAAAAAAAGAAACCTTAATTAATACAGTCAGAATAATGAGATACATTTCTGAAGTGTCAGACATTGTCAAAACCATCTTTACTCATTATTAACAAATTATTTTTATACTATCCCTACTTAGTATTTTCTTTATATTAGAAATTACAGAGGAGGAAAAAGAAAAAAAAACAAAAGCTCAGAACTCCAATGTCTGTAATTGCTGGTCCTAAATTTAGTACATCAGTCCCACCTTTCTTCATTCATTTACACTTTCCCTAGCTATGTGCAAAATCATCGGAAAATAATATAGTACTGAATAGTCAGTTTCCCCACCTCCATCACCAGCCCTGAAGGCAGTCAAAGGCATTGCTGGAGTTTTGGCATTGTGATGAAACACTCTTATTTTTTTTAATATTCAATATTGTGGGAAACAATCTTACATCAGCTGAAAGCCGAATAGTAAGCTGCACTGCATTTCTTATTGTTACTCTATGTTTCATAGATGAGTCCCCTGGAGTCTTTCAACAAAAGTAGACTAATTTGCATGAAGACAGTCAGCCCTTCTCCCTTTGAGAACAGGAAAGGAGACCACTACATGCTTTAAGTTTTAGTACAAAGTCTACAAGAGGAGTCCAGATGGTTTTACAACCAGAAAATCAGGCTGTTCCTGGGGAAAAAAGGGTCAAATTAAGTGTATCTGTACACTACTCAGGTTTGGCTTATTAAAAAATTGTATCTTGCTCACCACCCTAAAAGTTGATCCTAATTTCCTCCTTGACATAATAATTTTTTCTCCTGCATTGCCTTTATTACATCAGGATGAAGGCATTTGTAGGAAGCAGCCAGGAGAAGGTAATACTATTTTGGTAGTACGCAGTGCAAGGCTGTCATAAATGCTTGCTGGCAATAAGGAGACTGACCAGAGTTACATTAACTGTGATGAGAATGTTTAAATTAAACTCCAGGAAATCCAGTGAGTAGAGTGGAATGGTTTTAAACATCCATATTATAAAACATAAATAAGACACATGTATCAACAGAACAGCCGGACATCATGCTACCCCCAAAATGGCATTGGATGTTGGAATAAATCATCTCCGTATCCTTTAATAAGATAATAGCTAGTATTTTGAGTGCTGGCATATAAACCACATGAAAACCATTCAGCAGGGCACTGAGATAAGTAGTTTACATGTATTATCTCATTTCATTAACAAAACATCTCTATAAAGGGGGTACTGTAACCATTCTCAGGATACAAGTGAGGAATCTGTGACACAGAGCAATTAAGAACTTTGTCCAGGACCATGTGATAACATCTAAAACTTGTTGATGCTGTTTACCTGGCTTATCTCCCATTTTCTCCCTGACCTACACCTACCAGCCCCCACCAAATCCCAAAGTGGCAAAGTGGCCGTGGCCAAATTTTTGTTTAATAACCTCTTTCCCACATTATTCACATGCATTAGGAGTATTTGGAAAGCAAAACGAAAGCTACAGGAGTCACTATCACTGTTACTAGCAAGGAAGAGGGCCCAAGGCAGCCAGGAGGTGTCACCTATGGCACGGTGGGTGAAGCCCTAGGCCAGATAAGGGATGAGATCTGGTACTGGGCCCTCATCTACTGCTCCCTGTTCTCCAGCAAAACCACCTCACCTCTCAGAGTCTAAAGTTCCTCGTCTGTAGAATAACACCCTAGTCGTCGGCCCCCTGTTCTGCTCACCCCAGATTCCCACAGTTGGTTGTATTGCTGCCTTCATCCTTTGGTTCAGTGAGGTAAAAAGTGCTTAAACTGCTTCTGTGCCCCATCCGGGAGGTTTAGAATTAGGTTACTTCCTGTTAAGTTGCCTATACTAACCACTGAACTCAAGTGCTGTGTCTCAGATTGTCCTTCACAGCAAATCAGACGCAACCTGCAGAGTCTTGCTGTGGACCCACGGGACCTTGCTTTTACCTACTTCCTCTCAATCCACTCCAGTCTACTCCAGCAAGATCGCACCAATCCCACGTTCATGCACAAATGCAGCCCCTGGGGACTCCTCTGCATTCCTTTATGCTTCTACTCTGGTTCCTATTTCCAAGATTCTGAAAAATGTAAGGGTTTATGTGTTTGGGATTGAGGCAAAACTGAATCTGAGTCTCACCTCTTTCTACCTTTGTCCAGGGTGTGACCTTAGCGTGAGTCATAGACTCCCCATATACAAAAGGGAATCATAACACTATCAGGTCTACTGTAAGAAATAAAGACAAATACGTATTATCTATCAATGTATCTAGATCCTTAACACACTATCATGCACACAGTAATGAAATCAATAAAAGTCAGTTACCTTTCCCTGCCCTTTTTCAGACCTGGAAGCCCTGCTTTGCTCCTCCCTTCCTGAGAACTGGGGTCCTGTACAGACCTCCTGGCAGCTCCCTCGCCAGATGCCTGGGTATGTCCAATCATTGGACTACCCACATCTGAGTCCTACTGCCTGCCAGGATTCTCCATGTACCCTTCCCACCCACTACTTCATTTCCGACCACAGTCCACTCAAGTCTGAGCTGTGATCTCAAATGGGCCCAAGATAAATGAGCATCCCCAGCTTGTTATTAGTTTCACTGTCTTTCCAAAAGATACTCTTCAAGCATCTGCTCAATGTTAATTTAAAACAGACGCTAAACACTCTGGGAGAAGTGGCTGAGAAAGAAAAGAACCATGCATGGCAGCTCTCAATCTTTCTTCTACTCAGCTATTCAGCTCTGGCCTCAAACAGCTATGTCCCTCCCAGCGAAACATAAGCCCTGCCATGTCTACCGTGACAATTGATAAATTCAATTTATTGGTGGCTTGTACATATCTAGGGAAGTTTCAATAGCTTAGAGATGTACATCTAGTAAGCTATCTGGGTGGCCTGTGACTCATTTGGAAACTGAGCATGGCTAAGGTCTACTGTGCCCCTTAGATATCCAACCAGACTGTTAATCCTTTCCAGACCTCCCCTCTCACCTACCACCCAGTGCCTCTCCAGACCCAGAGGATGAAGCAAATTCTATCTTAATTCTTCCACACACCGTAAGAGGAGCCTGCTTCAGATCAGTTCTCTTCTTTACTTAGATTCTTGGGTGCTGAAGCAGCAAGGTCTAGTGAAAACAGCCCATGAATAAGAGAACTGGACTTCATTCCCAATATTATTAATTTGCTATGTCAGACTGAGCAAGGTTTTCTCTCTGCTTGGTTCTATTCCTAGTAGTGATGTGAGTACCTATTATCTGATAACCTCAAGGGTAGGTGGGCTTACATATGCGAGAAATCGTTTCTAAACATTAAATGACTTGAAAAAAAAAAGAAATTCGTAAGAAAAACCCTTACTACTCTTAGAGACTCTTGGCTTTAAATACCATCCATAAGCTAACTACTCTCAAATTTCTTTCTCCAGTCCAGACCTCTTTATAAATACACTCCAGATATATATGAAGCTTCTGCTCAACACCCCCGTTTAGACGTCCACGAGACGTCTCAACTTCAACACGACCAAAACTGAACACCCAGCCCACCCTGCAAACCTGCGTCTCCTGCAGCCTTCCCCAACTCTGCTGATGGCAGCACCGTTGTTCCTGCTGCTCAGGCCGAAAACCTCTAAGTCAAGTTTGGAATCACCTTCTCCCATACCCTGAATGCAGAGTCCATCAGCAAGTCCTGCCGGCCCTACCTTCAGATCATATCCAGAATCGGACCACTTACCACACTGTTCTGAGCTACCATCATCTCTCCCGTTGTTGCATTAGACATCAATCTGGTCTTCCTGGTTCTACCCTCTCTCTGCAGCCTAATCTCAGTGTAAGAGTCAGAGGAATTCTTTTTAGACATCCAACCATGTCACTCCCCTGCTTACAGCTCTCCGACGCTCTCAAAGTCTTTACAGTGGCCAACAAGGTCCTATGTGATCTGCCTCCGTGCCATCTCTGTTCCCATGACCTTCTGCTTTCCCCCTGACTCACCCCACTCCAGGCACACAGGCCTCCTTGCTGTTATTCAGATATGCCAAGCCTTTGCACTAGCTCTTTCCTCTCTGCCTGGGACTCTCTTTCTGCAGATATGTGAAGGGTCAATTCCCTCACCTCTTTCAAGTCAACTCAGATGTCACCCTCTCAATGAGGCCTGCCTTAACCACAGTATTTAAAATCACAAACAGGCCCCAGCCCCCGGTCTCTGCAATATCCACATTTCCAATGCCCCATACTTTGTTCTAACTTCCCCATCCCCACTTTTTTTCTATAATTATCACCTTCTAATACTGATATATTATACCGATATATTTACTTAAAGTATTTTTTGTTGATTATGTTTATTGTCATTCTCATTCTGTAGAATGTAAACTCCATCAAAGCAGGCATCTTGAGTGTTTCTTTCAGTAACGTATCTCAAGTACCTGAAACAATTCCTGACACTTTTGGGTGTTCAATAAATATGCATGGAAATATTTATTCATGAATAGCTCATTCATAGAAAAGTAGAGCCAGGTTGTCTTATCTTCAACTTGTTTCTAGAGGAAAAGTAGATTATGAATCCCAGACTGTCAGTCAGATGAATCCCACTTGGAGAAGCCACATGGGGAAAAGAAAGAAAACAGAGAAACGTTGGCTATTTCTATATTTAAGACATTTTCCAGAGTGCAAGACAGATCAATGCAGACAGAAACTGACTCAGAGACCAGCCAAAGACATTTGTTAAAACGGCAAACGAACTTCAGTATACATACGTTCTCAGATACTGTATGTTTATAGACATCAACTAAAGAAAGAGTTCCCTGTTAAAAATGAATTGATTATCATCTATTTTTCTGCCTGCTGGAGTTGGGAATTTACTTTTTAGGGAAAAAATGAGATTTGCCTTTGGAAAAATGCTCCACTGTTGACACTGTGGAACAAGCATTCCCTTTCCTCCTCTAAACAGATGTAATGCATAATCCATACATGAACTGGTTGGTAACTGGTCTCTGTTTTCACAAAAGAGGAAATGTTGCTCAGACTCTTACAAAATTAAAGTGATATCTTCTGGGCACCAGGTCCCTTTTACTTAAGAAGATAATCGGTCTAATTTCTGTATTTAAGAAACACCTGACACAGTTTTGATTCCCTGCTCTTTTGTAGGAAACGTCAGAATGTCTGCAGCCCACATGTTTATGTCGACGAGAGCATTGGAGCAAATCCATGAGCAATCTGAGCAAGACAACAAAAACTTTACACCAAGGCACTTTGACTTTGAAACAATGTGAGGGACATCCTTCTCTTTGCCCTATTCTTTCCCTTTCATCAAATGTTTCCTCTTATCTCTACCTGTAGCCCCTGGTTAGTCTGTCAGCGTTGTTAAATTCAACCATACAATATCCAAAAGAAACAAAAATACTTATTTGAAAAGATACATGCACCCTAGTGTTTCTAGCAGCATTATTTACAATTGCCAACACACGGAGACAACCTAAGTGACCACTGACAGATGAATGGATAAAGAAGCTGTGGTATATATATATACAATGGAATACTACTCATCCATAAAAAAGAATGAAATTTTGCCATTTGCAGCAACATAGATGGACTTAGAGGGCATTATGCTAAGTGAAATAAGTCAGACAGAGAAAGATAAATACTGTATGATATCGCTTATATGTGGAATCTAAAAAAATACAACAAACTAGTACATATAACATAAAAGAAGCAGACTCACAGATATATAGAACAAACTGGTGGTTACCAGTGGGGGAGGGGGAGGGGCAATATAGGGATGGGGAGGTGGAAGGTACAAACTGCTGAGTGTAAGTTAGGCTCAAGGATGTATTATACAACAGGAAAATATAGCCAATATTTTGTAATAACTGTAAATGGAAAGTAACCTTTAAAATTGTATAAAAATTTAAAAATTAAATAAATAATTTTTAGAAACTCAACCATACAGAAATGTTTGTTACAACACAAAATAACATAAAAATAAAATATCACTGAGAATGTAGTATAGCCAATGTAACTAAAAGTGTAAAATCTCTATCTCTTCTACTGAAAAAAGGGACCACTGTTATTCATTGAGGAAAGTGAAAATAGAGGTTTCTCCTGAATGGAAGCAAAAATAAAAATTAATGCAGTATTTTTATTGTAGTGCTCAAAAATCAGAAATATCTAAGAAAATTTTTGTTGAATTTTACATTTAACCATAAGAGTGATTCTTTTGCATATATGTACTTTGTGTGTGAATATATATATGTGTATATATATATACATATTTTATGTACATACCAAAGTAATTTGATAATTTTGTCACTAAGACACCCTTATCCTCACTCTGAAGCTACTCTGCTGTTTCCTCAAATAAAAAATAAGAAGGGATCAAAAGGCTGAGGAGGTTGTACATATCTCTCCCACATCTGTGTTAAACTGGCAATGAGCTTAGCACTGGGAGTCTATGAATATGGATCGCTGGGTTGTGACAGCTCAATGAAAACATGATGTAGCCTTACAATTCAATTCTTATCAGTGGCTCAAAGAGTACCTCTGTCTTGAAATGACTAATTACAGAGTCAGTTATTATCTATTACAGCTTCTATTAACTGTTCCCAACAAGACCCTAATACCATTCTTCCAGAAAATCACTGTAAGATGAAAGTCTGGAAGAAGATAAATTTAGACATTTAATGCTGTTTGCATTTCATCCTAAAGCTTCTGGCTTACAAATACTCTATGGGCAATTAAATTTTGATCACTTCAAGCATACTCCATTACTACTTTATATAAAAGACCTTTAATATGCGCAGAAAAGAAACATATTTTATAATAATTGAAATGTTTCCATCGTTTTCAAGATGACAAACATCAGAGGACAGCAAATTGCAAAAATGTTGAAATTAAGTATTAGTGATGATGCACCTATTGCAAAGAGTTTCCATTTCTTATTTTTATATATTTTGAAAATGAAAAGCACCAGAACTAATGCTGTCAATATTAAAAAAAAATGTTGCCGCATTTTGCCTTATGAACAGAAACTCATTTGTGTTTGAATACAGAACAGATTAAAGAGCCTGAGGAACAAACATAGTACTCTGAAAATGAAATCAACTGAGTTTATTTGCCACAAAATTTCATCAACAAGGTGTGTTCAACTACTGACTCTTCCTTAGTTAAAGTGCCACTAGCCCTGGTACCAAATAGAGACCATCTAAAAATACATTATAATTTACATTCAAAATCTCTATAAGAACACAATCCTCGAACTACTTCTCATTACATATATTAATTCCATTAGGACACGGTTTTATGTGGTTTTCAAATATTAAGCCAGCCATTTCAATAATATCCCCAAACCAACAATAGCTGAGAAAAAAAAATCCCAGTAAATATGTAAAAGAAATGACTGCAGGTCAGGATTCACTGAGGGAGTGCATGAATAAGTAGCAGTGAACTAAACACACAGATCTTAAATAATGAGACCACAAACAAATAGACTCCAGTTAGCCCTTTGTGAAGGGTAGAGAGAGATCACCCATGCCTTACCTATGTGCTCTAACAGCTACTCAAAAAAGGCATGATGAGGAAGGATATGGCTGCCCACCTAGTGTCAGTCTCTAGAGAAGCACTGCTAAATGAACCTCACTCACCCTTTCCTGCTTCCCTAAGTCTCTACTAGATGGCTGACCTAGAGCATCTCTAAGAGCATTTTACCCTCAGATTTAAGTCACCTCCATCCTCTTCCTCCTCCTCCTCCTCATCATCATCATCCTCATCATCACAGCTACACAATATTTGAGCACTATATGCCAGGTACTGTTGTAAGTCTTATAAGAATTAACTTATTTGATCATTTCAATATCCCTAAGAAATAATTACTATTAATATACCCTTTTACCCATGAGAAAGCTTAAACAAAGTGGGGGTGGGTTAAGAACCGCACCTTACGTGGCATGTAAAAGGTGGCTCTAAAAAATGGAAGCCATGCTCCTTTTATCCTGGACACACTGCATTCAACTCCTGGAAGATCTGACACAGTGGCAGGGGCTTGACCTTCTCTTGGAAGGCACTGCTACGGTGGTACTCCCAAGCCCCAGGTGCATGGGTGTAGTCTCCTGGGAGTATGCCCAGCAGGCTGATCTATGGAATGCATTTAACCTGACATCTGCTGTACCAATCATCACAGCCCTTTTCAAAAAATTATTATTATTACTCCTTTTTTTCATTTTATATGGCTTTGGACTGTTCCTTGGGGGACAAAGGAGGCAGAAAGAATGGCCTCCCCAGAGGACTAAATAAATGCAGGGTGATGGAGGACTAAGCTAAAGATCACAGTAAAAAGGTCAAAGAGCCCTGGATCAGCCCACCTCTGAAAACAGGGGGAGCACGCCCTGGCAAATGCCCTCCCACCTTTGTCTCCATCTGAAAGGAGAGGAAAAAGTGAGTATGATCTGGGAATTGTGACAGGTGCAGGGAACCCATTATATGAAAAATTTAATGATGTACTAAAACATTTTCGAGGGTCTGTAAAAATGCTCTTTGCTAGCTGGAAGAGGGATCCAGCATCTCTGTGGAAGACTATTATGATATATTTATTACAGATTCAGAGATTCAGCTGAACCACATGTAGTCTCTAAGTCTTATCTTCCGGCACCACCAGTAATAAAAGGAGAGCCACTGAGGTTTTTCCCTCTTTTAAATTCTTCCTAGGAGATAAAACAGATGTAGTCAAATGTGTTTGTGAATTTATTATTTTAAAATTAAGCCCTTTGGAAGTAAGTTTAAATGACAGCATTTGGTGAATGTAAATCTTTTGTTTCTCCATCCCTCCACATTGCCTTTCTCTCTCCTTTATGCCCCAGGGCTGTCTGTCTCTCTCTTCCTCTGTCTCTCCCTGTCTCTGTCTCTCTGTCTCTTCTCTCTCTCTCTCCCCCCCCCACCCCTCCCCCCCCACACACACTGAGCATTTCCAAAAACACTAACAATCAGGGTAGAATCTTACATATCTTATTTAGGTGAAAACCCTTCCTGAGACTTGGAGACCTAGGTCAGAATAAACACCTGAGATGAGGTCCTGAACAGTATTTTTGAAATCTCCTTAAAACTCTTCAATCTATGCTAAACACAAATTCTTAATTAGTGATCTTAAATATAAAGAAGAAAAATATAATTTTACATTGATTTACCCTACTTTTAGTCCCAATTGAAGTTAAAGCAGTAATGATTTCTTTTTGTCATCCATTTTTGCCTTTCATAATGTAATTCTGAAGTTTTAAAAATTTCTACAAATAATGATAAAATTCTTTAGTTTCTAGAACCAAAAATACTTATTTTTTCTTTATAACTAGCACTTTATTATTATAATTTAGAGAGCTGTTGCCAAGAATTACTGGTATTTGTGATTTATCTTTGCCCTTATTTTTCATGTATTACTTTTATATGAGGCTGGATGATACTTATACATGAAAATTTCATATTGTTGGCCCTGCACTCGATAAATTATTAAAGTGATGTGAACAGGAACGTGGTGTTCAGATTTTCAGCAATTTTTATCCTTTTGTTCTTTCTTTTTTAAAAGAAAGACTACCTTGTCTATAACTCATCGTAACTTTTTAAAATTTAAGCAAAGATTAACCTTAAAAGAAAGCACTTTGGGGGACTTATTATCCCCAACCTTCTCAAAGAAGTTCTTAGAAATTTTTTCTTTGACATATGGATGTTAATTAGTTTTTCCAGGCTAGAAAAAATAAGCCTAGTAATTCTCCTAAGCACATATACAGGTAAATATGTTACAATAAAATGCACAGATGCTTAGGGAATAAACACATGTGTAATTTTTTTCCCAATATAATCAGGTGTTTAAAGCCTTTACACAATTAAAAAGCCCTGTAGTTATTTTGTTTTTATTACTCTATCTTAGATTTTTTTTCTTTTTATCATGAAGTGCTCCCCAATTCCTCCAAACTGTGGTTTTGATTGAGCGTAACTAAAGAAAATTTGAACTCATGTAACAAATTACAGAGTGACTCCTATTAGTGCCCCCAAGGTGTCCAAAACATAAATATATATTTTTATTTGCAACTCAACATATTGATAATATATTACAAATTTTCAACATGGTACTCATGTGTAATGTATCTTTATATGTTATGTGACAGAGATGTATCATACATCTCTTATGCTTGTAAACTGACAAAATCAACATTAATAACCAATAATTAATAGAACTCCTTATAGGCATAGTTAAACTAAATGTAGCTGTAAAATTACTGCATATTTTTAAATGGCATTTCCAGAGTACTCTCGTTTGGCACTTCTGTATGTTCATTTCAATTCACTTAGCTAATTACAAGCAACTGTGCTAACATCAAAGCATCCATTTAAATACATGCTGAGTTTATTACACATATGACACACATATGGAAAAAATAAACTCTAAAACTCTACAATTAACTTAGGACAAATAGAAAACTCTCATTTATAGTCAGACCTTGTGTGTGTGTGTGTGTGTGTGTGTGTGTGCGTGTGTGTGTCTGGCCCAACTCATTCATTCATTCATTAAACAAATATTTATAAAGTGCTACTACTTGATATAATATGAACCATCTGTATGTTTATAAAAACATTTGAATAACTGTTCTTGTCCGTTTGCAGAATAATCTTTATTCCATATTTCAAAATCCAAATCACAAAATCCAAAACTGCTAGCATTGAAATTCACAAAATAATGTTAGGTAAATGATGTGAAAGAGAAATGTTCATGTACAGGCACAGCTAGTTGCTCTTCTAATAAGCTACAACTAAACGCTTTTCTAAGAATTTTAGATAAGGATAATAACTAAGTAAGAAAATAACTTAAATGGCATTTACATTGATAGATGGTATCTGATAGTTCTTTGATAAATTATAAAAGGAATAAATGCATAACTAATTTATATAACATCAAATTGTAATTACATATAATATTTCTCTTATGTGTAAAATGGAAAATGTCACACTTTATATTTTACAACATGGCAATTAGTATTGTGAGTCTTAAAATCCTTCTTAAAATAATAAAATCTCTTGTACTTTAGCATAAATTTGCATTTTCAATACAACCATAAGACAGTTTTTCCAAAGATGAAGATAAAGAAAAACTCCAAGTGTGAATAATTATTAAGAAACGTCTTAAGGCTTAGGAATACAGGAAAAAGTTAAGTGATTAGTTATGTAAAATTGTTTAAATGACAGGAGTCTGCAAAGGACTAAATGTGTTTTGCACCTGTGGTATTCCTTATTTTCTGATGTAGGATTTCTAAAAAAATCTTAATCTAGCCTTAGCGCATACTTGTTTTTGATCTGTTGGGGTGTTTTTCGTGAGAAAATTATCTAAATTCTTAAGTTAAAGACTTGCCATAAAAAACTAGAGTTGGATGAAAGACAAGCTTGCATATAGATACATTTTTATAAACTTGTACATCTTGTTGGCAAGTATTTGTATACAGAAAGGCTTATCTAAGATAGAATTCCAAACAGAATTTAAAATATCAGTTACAATATCTATTCAACACGGATGGACCCATATTCTACAAGTGCTAACTAATAAAATTACTACTTTTTAGTCAAATAATTGAGCATTTGGTAGAGCCATGAGCCAAACTAAATTCTCCCAAAGATTATTTTACTTTATTAACTAAAACTTTCAATCACCTGAGAAGCTTGCTAAAATTCAGATTCCTAGGTCTCCTTCCTTCCCCCACTTGACTCCCCCAGGGACTCTGATTCTGTAGGATTGATATAAAGCCCAGGAATTAGCATGTTTAACAAGTATTCAGCCTGGGTAAATTCTGTGTAGGTGGTCCTAAAATAGATCAATTACAGTGATATGAAAAGTTCCAGATTAGAACAGAATCTCCAGTGAAGGCTATTCACAGGACTAAAAATTATAAGTGAATTGAATTGAAACTACATTAAGAATTCCACTACACTAAAAAGTTACTTTGCCTTTTATTATACTGCAGTTTTCTCCTAGTGCAAATGATGTTTAACAAAATGAGGATATAATGGAACACCTGTTCTTAGCTCTCATGGGTGCCAGTGACTTCTCTCTCACTGATAAGGATAGAAACAAATCCAGAATTAGGATTAGCAGCCAAGGCAGTAGATTAGTGATGAGGACTGAAGAGCAATGTCAGAGCCTGTGGCCACATATGTGGTAAATGGAGACCCCGCTGTATGTCCTGACTGAATTAGTAATAAAGAAAAGCTATTTCCTGAATTTGGCAGGTATACCTTTAGAGAACATTTATTTACCCAATGTTACATAGGTTAAGAATTCAATACCAACAAAAATCAGGGGGGAGAAGGTAGGGAAGGTTCAGTAAGTGTATCTTGTTGTAGGAAACCCTTTCTGGGTACTATGGTGCACCCTCTCTTTTCTGATTGCTAGTAGGTCATTAGAATTTCTAGAATTTACTAATGGAGTAACATGAGGTTAAAGGTCTATGGTTGCTGGAATCCTTACCATCAGAAGTAGTCACAGTACTTTTGTTATCCATGAGACAGAGAAGTAGTGGCTCAGGAACCACATGTGTACGTTTTTTGGTACCACAGCTGGAGAACTGAGCCCATGTCCAGTGTTAGGTGATCTCACTGCCTCTTTATCTACCTTGAGCTTCAACTCTTCTCTAAAGGTATGTGGGTTCTACATTTTTCATTTGGAATAAACTTCTTGGTGGAAAAGGTGAAAACATAATTTGGATAGCTACACTTTCCCACCATTTTCCAACATCATACAGTTGATTCTTGTAATTTATGTTCTAGAAAGACACCACAAACACTGAATTAGCAAATACTGAGCCACTGCTCCCAGGGGACAGACAGGGTTAGGTTTCTTTGAGCCTCAGGTCACAACATTTTCATCAACTCATAATTACATAACCTTGCTTTATGTATGCTTCTGTTTAAAGACCACCTTATTTAATAGGTATTATTGATTCATTAACATTTAACTTAGGGCCAACACACTAGGACTCATACCTGAGTGAAACTTACCTAACACATATTTTCCCTACATCACAACTTCCAGCACTTTGGTACTACCACTTGGGAACCGTTTTAAACAGCAAAATTGCCAAGAAAAAGCACAAAAATGAAAAAGATGGCACTAAATAGACTGTAAAAAGGACACTCGTTTACCGTATGAGGGCTGAAACAAGATGACAGAGCATTCAACCTCAGCTGGGAAAATGCAAGCCTGGCAGCTCTGAGAATGTCTGCAAATGACTGCAAAAGTGCTCCAAGCATGGAATTGGGGGATTACAAATAAATTTCGGCAACTAGGTAAAGTTGCAAATATGGAACCTGCAAAAAATAAATACTGACTATATCATCTGCCCCAAGCCAAGGGCCATCCCACTGCTTATTCCTGCCATACAAAGTACCACAGACTGGGCGGGTTAAACAACAGACATGCATTTCCTCACAGTTCTGGAGCCTGGAAGCCCAAGATCAAGATGTCAGTAGGTTTTGTCTCTTCTGGTCCCTCTCCTTGGCTTGCAGATGGCCACCTTCTCACTGTGTTCTCCTTTGCACATATACATCTGTGTCCAAACTTCCTCTTCTGATAATGACATCAGTCATATTGGAGTAGGTCCCACACAGAAGACCTCATTTTAAGTTAAGAACCTTTTTAAAGACCTTTCTCCAAATACAGTCTCATTCTGAGGCGCTGGGAATTAGGACTTCAACATATTAATTTGGAGGGGGACACTATTCAGCCCATAATACCATCAACGCCTCTCTAACACACATCACTTTTCTCCAAGCTTCAGTTCACTGCAGCCTTGGACTTCTCAAAAGCATTCTTCAGGGTACGCGTCCTTGTGTGTATCTCTCTTTTGACTTTTTTCAATGCTTTTTGAAATCTGAGCTGATCAGGCTGTCTCCCTTTTATTCCTCATTATAACAAGTTATAATTTATCATCAGAATTGACAGTCTAGAGACCCCTGTCCCTCTTGGGTCTTATAAAATTCCCTTTTGGAGTCTGTGCCCAAGGGATCAGACTCCTTAAACAGTTTCTCTGCATCCTGAACACTTATTATATTAGGAGGTATACCAAGAATTCACCAGAATTCCATCCAGGCAACCACAACCTGCCTATAAACTGCGTCTCCAGGCTTTCCTACAACTCCAGGCTCCTGGATACCTCTGTATTTCCAAGAATGTGAACACAAGGATTGTTTTCCCAGTTTCAGGCCTTTGTTCTCACCGTTCTCTTCACCCACAACTCCTTTCCTCTCCATCTCTCCCTGCTGAAATGCCTCCAGTTCCTCAAGGCCTCATCTAAATACCCCTGCTTCAGGATGCTCCTACGATTCTGATCACCAATTCCAATGTGTGTGGGCATTTTCTCAGGCCACCAAGCAATTCTCCGACACCACACCAACTGGGTGCCCTATAGTTCAACTCAATTCTGATCTGTATGCCCAAAGACAGCATCAGATTCCACAGGCTAAGGGCTCAGTCCCACAAGACTGCCTCCCACTTCAGATGCCAATCACAGGCCCAGGCTGTCACCTGTGCTTCTGACCAAAGTACATATCCAGGCATTATACATCCAAGGTCCCCACAACCCCCCTCCTTGGGTTTGATTAATTTGCTAGAGAGGCTCACAGAACTCAAGGGAACATTTTACTAACTATTGATAGATAGCTGGTATATTACAAAGGATATTAAAGGATACGAATCAACAGCCCGATGGAAGAGATGCTGAGAATGAAGTACATGGAAGGGACATGGAGCTTCCATGCTCTCCAAGTGTCCCACTCTCCCCAAATCTCCACATGTTCGCCAACCTGAAAGCTCTCCAAACCCCATCCTTTGGGGTTTTTTATGGAGGCTCAATATGTAGGTATGATTAATGAAATCATTGGCCATATGTGATTGAGCTCAATCTTCAGCCCCTTTCCCCTCCCTGGAGGTGCTGGGGGTGGAGGGGAGACTGAAAGTTTCACCCCTTAATCATGTTGTTGGCTCCACTGGTAACCTGTCCCCATCCTTAGGTGCCTTCTAAAGTCACCTCACTGTAATAACAAAAGACACACTTATGGCTCTCATCATTTAGGAAATTCCAAGAATTTTAGTAGCTGTGTGTCAGAAATGGGGATGATGAACAAATATATATTTCTTATTATAAATCACAATATCATCTCATGCCTAATAGAATGGCTATTATCATAAAGGCAAAAAATAACAAGTGTTGGCCAGGATGTAGAGAAAAGACAACCTCTACGCACCATTGCTGGGAAAATAAATTGGTGCAGTCACTATGGAAAACAGTATGGAGACTCCCCAAATAATTAAGAATAGAACTGCCATATGATCCAGTTATCCCACTTCTGTGTATTTATCCAAAGAAAACAAAAACACTAACTGAAAGAGATATATGCAGCCCTATGTTCATCACGGCATTATTTACAATAGCCAAGATATGGAAACAATCTAACTGCCTATGAACAAATGAATGGATAAAGATATATATATGGAATAGCTATTAAACCATAAAAAGATGAGATCATGTATGAACCTTGAGGGTATTATGTTAAGTGCAATAAATCAGATAGAGAAGGACAAATATGATTTCACTCATGTGTAGAAGACAAAAACAAACAAAAAAACAAAATAAATGAACAAAAATAAACGAAACAAAAACAAACACATAGATACAGAGAACAGAGTAGCAGCCACCAGAGGGGAAGGGGTGTGTGGGCGTACAAATGGATAAAGGGGGCCAACTGTATGGTGACAGATGGAAACTAAATTTTTGGTGATGAGCATGCTGTGGTGTATACAGAAATAGAAATATAATGTCATACACATGAAACATATAATGTACAAACCAATGTTACCTTAATAAAAAACAAAATTTAAAAAAATCACAATACCACATTCTGCATCCATTCAAGCCTTCATTCTCCCTCCCGAGAGCTGCGATCACTCTCAGCTATGTGAAGCTTGCCACCTTCTACCTTGAAATATTTATGTGTATACACCTTATATCCCTTGATAGGTTATAAGCTTCTTGGAACTAGTGGCAGTGATTCATCACATCCCCATACCACTGAGCACAATCCCTAATAGATTAAGAGCAAGTGTTTTTTAGTAAAAATGCTCTGCTTTAAGTAAAAATTTGAATTAGAATTAGGTGAATACAGTTGAAGTCCCCCATGACTCCTCTATCTTGCTTTTCTGCCAGCTATGAGAACATCACCACCCATGTCTGCCATCTGGATGGTTTACTGTTGATTCTCACAGGATACCACACCTCTGCTTCTTCCCCTGATCCTACCCCAAAGTTCTCCAATATGCTCCCACCTTCCACACAGCACTACTCCCCTCCCTTTTACACAGCTCTCTCAGAAGTGGTCCCTGAGGCAAGGTAGAGGGACAGAAGTGAAACGAAGTGATACAGGGAAGGGAGGGCAGCCAACAGAAAGCACATATGAAATAAGCTGTCATTGTGGGCAACTGAAACTTAATCCTGTGGGAAAATTTGGGGACATAGTATCCAATACTTGCTTCAACATTATCCCCCTTGAGGGTGAAGGGAGCTGGGGTACTTATACACCGATTCCTGTTATTCACTGGAAGGGCTGCTCCTGGGGGAGTCTGTTCCTGCCTGCAGTGCACATGGGCAAGAGCGAAGTGACCTTCCAGAAAAAGTCTTCTGGCTCAGAGATGCAGATTTTGCAGTTAGAAGCATGCTGGAGCACAATGAAATGGCAAGGTTTAAGGATATGGACAGTGGTGTGCTGCTAAATGTGTGACAACTGCTTCTCTGGGGCAAAAAAGACCCTGGTGTTTTATTATAAACATTACAAACTCCCACCATGGCTGATGTCAAGGTACCAGCTGCTACCTTACTGAGCGCTGAATTGGGAAGGGAAACAGCAGCACACCGTTACTCCACCATTGGGTATTTTCCCCATAGAGATGCAAGAGACATAAACAATAGTAAAATGTAGTAAAGCAATTAGGAAGTGATGAGATTTGAGTATATATTACTATTGTTTTTCATATTATTTACATATTGATAATTCTACAAAATTTAATTTTTAATAATCACTGTGCTTAACACCTGGCTCACAGAATTCCTGAAAATGTAACACATGGCATTTGTGAGGGGATGGTTTGGGAGGGCACTAAAGTCTCACTTGCAGTCTGTTCTTTTTGAACAAAATATACCCTTTCCATACTGTATTCCAACCATGCATTTTATTCTACCTGTAGGGCAATGAGCAGAATTGTTTAAAAATCCAGGTGGCCTGGGAGCTAGCTGGAGATGGGTCCTCCTCTCCCCAGCAGGAGAGGCTGCACTCAAGCCCAGATTCCCATAGGATGGGGGGCTTCCTCCCCCATTGGGAGCTACAATACTCCATGAACCCCAGTGATTTCAGAGGCTGGACAGGTACCTTTCCAGACAACTCTGGCTTCTGACTGCCTGGCCTCAAGCAGACTGATTATTCCGCCATTGGCAAGATTGCTTTTTTACTCTCTTGCTCTATAAAAAGGGAAAACCACAAGGGAGGGGAGGATTCCTCCACTGAAATACAGACCCTGGTCCCTGCCTACATCTTCTTGGGATGATGAGAGACAGCACAAACTTTCTACCTGTGGCTCTTTGTCCTTTAAGCTTTCTCAGTAATGCCTATTTATTAATCCAAAGCATCAATCACATTGTAGAATTTGTCCCAAACCCTTCAGGATAGTTGGTGATCACAAAGGGATCCACCTTGCAGGACACTTCCAAATCTCAATATAGCTAGGAAATAAACTGTTGTGTAGTATAAAAATTTCATGTTCACTCTGTGTATCTTTTCCACTGTGGTTCTTTCTACTTCACACCTGGTTAAAATGGTAAAATCTATCTTTGGGTTTTTTTTACTTTTCAGATTTATGTAAGCATTTGTCTCCCACTTCCTCATATTCAATGAAAATCACACACCTGCTAGACACATTATTTCTTGTCTCCATGAGATATACTTTATCCTTTGCCAGGAGCCCATTATTCTCATAGCTTAACCATAGGCAGAAGCCCAAATCCTGTTTTTCAATACTTATCTATGTAGCCAGATGATCATATCCTATATTCCTCTTTCTCTTCCAAATTCAGCTTCCCAGCTCAGAATCACAACTTCCAAAGGTGATGTGGAGGGTACGTGTAATCAGTGCGTCCATCAAGCACCTGGAGTTGGAATATATAATATTGTGCCCACACACTGACAGACATCAGCCTCTCCTCCTGTTGCTAGGCAACCATGCTGACTGGCGGCACATGCGTGCTCCTACTATTCCACCTGGTGGCGGTGGCAGCACTCATTCACTGGCTCTGGGGTCAGAATAGCTGGCAGCCGCAGAAAGCACTTCACTAACCTGGGACTCCCACTAAACTCAGACATAAAGGGATTTCAGGATGGTAATGAGAAGAATGTTCACCACACCTGCACCTAAGGAGAAGCACAATCTCTGAAGAAGCAACCATCCTGGGAGGGATCCCATACAGAACAGCATTTTCACCTATTTGCTTTTAACACATAACCACCAGTGGCTGAAATGCAGAGCTATACACATCTCCAATCACAATGGCTACACAAGAAGAGAAAAGCCATCAGCATGACTCGTTTATTTCTCCAGCCTGACACACAAGAGTGCTCAGTAAATGTTTGGTTCTAAGTGAATGAAATTTCTCTCTCTCCTAAGTATGTATGTTAAAGTATATTCTAGTTTCCCTAGTTCCTGGGTTTTTAGTTGGTCTATAACCATATTTCATAAGTGATCAAATGTCCTCATCTTTTGCCTCTGAACTACTTGCCTCTCTTCCTTCACTTCCTACTCACTCTTCAATTAACTGCAATCTAGCTTCCACCTCATGTGCTCCACTAGAACAGCTCTCCCTAAAGTAACTGCTGACCTCCACGTTGCTAAATCCAATGGCATTTCCAGTTCCCATCTTACCTGACTCCTCTGTACTACCCCACCTTTTGTTCCTTCTCTCTCTCTGAGCCTCATTTGTTGTTTTTCTCCTGCTTAACTGGAAATTTCTTCTCATACTTTTTTGGCCAACTGTTCCCAACCTCTAAAGGAATATACTTTAAGGTTCTATCCTAGGCCCTCTCCAATTCTTATTCTATCTCCTATGCCGTGGCAACATCAGTATCTTCTATCATCCACACATCAGTGGATCCCAAGCCTTCCTCCTCTAAGCTCCAGGAGATCCCCCTAAGTCCAGACAGCTACTTGGCATCACCACTTGAATGTCTCAAAGACATTCAAACTCAACCTGTCCAAAACTGAATGCATAATTGATTTATGTAACACATATTTAGTGAGGACCTACTATGTGCCAGGCACTGTTCTGGAGCTGAGGGACTTCACTGAATGAGACTGAGCCCCTGACCTCTCCATTCTGCCATCTCCAATTGGAGCCTTTCTCAGTGTTCCCCACATTCCTGAATGGTACAGCCGTACAACCAGATGCAAAATACAAGGACTGGAATCATTTTTAACATCTCTATCTCTCTCTCGGCTCCCCACACACCCAGCTCCAATACTGCCAATTTTCTCTCTTCGATGTATCTGAAGTCTGTCCATATCTCAGCTCTGGTCCTCTCTACTACCTCCCTCTTCCAAGCTTCTATCATACTCACATTTATTGCTTCAACCACTTCTTAACTGCTCTTTCAGCGTTCACTCTAGCTCACCTATCTACACAGCAGCCAGAGGGGTCTCTTCAAAAGGTAGATGTGATCGTGGGACCCACTCATACCCCCGGTTTAAAACTTCTCTTTAGCTTCTTTTTTTTTCATTGGATACAGGAAAAAACCATAAGCAGTGGTCTACAAATCCTTGCTTTAAATGCTAAGCCTCATCTTGAGAACAATATATCCCTTCCCTGTCTGTTCTAACCGCACTTAATTTCCCTTCCTCCCATCACAGTATCAGTGTGCCTGGTGCTGCTCCCTTTACTGGGAACCTTCTTTCACACACATACACATAGCCTCTAAAGGGTAAAATTCTATTTCTTCTGCAAACTTAGCAGATAAATCTTCCCGAATTTTCCCTATGTTCATTCAGTTTACAACTATATTCTTGCTCTGAACTATTTCCATGGTTATCTGTCAACCAATGAAGGTCATCAAAGGTCAGCAGAGGATACTTACAATCTTATGTTCCATTTTTGCCCTTAAAAAAAGTTAGCTACCATGTTCCATCTCAGGCTTTTTCTAATATTTTTAAGATAATTGTTCTAATTATTCCCTTTCTCCCCTGTGGTTTTCAATATCTTTTTCATCTTTATTTTATCCTCCTTGCAGATATGTTAATTGTGTATCTATTGTCCTTAACCTCAAATCTGGTTTTGTAAGGAAATGACATGTACATAATAAATAAACATATGAAAATGTCTGGTGGAAGTGAGCACTGAAGAGATATTTAATTAATCAATTAATTGGAAGTCAGAAAACCTGGTCTCTAATCCCTGCTCACACTAACTTCACTAGGAAGACCAATTCTTTTTTTTTTTTAAGATTTTTTTGATGTGGACCATTTTTAAAGTCTTTATTGCATTTGTTACAATATTGCTTCTGTTTTATGTTGTGGTTTTTTTTGGCCGCGAGGCACGTGGGATCTTAGCTCCCGACCAGGGATCGAACCCGCACCCCCTGCACCGGAAGGCGAAGTCTTAACCACTGGGCCGCCAGGGAAGTCCCTATTTTTAAAATAAGAAGATTCTAGAGAGACTACAAACTGGACACCTGCAGGCCAAATATGGCCATGGATATGTTTTGTTAGCACAGCAGTGTTTGAATAAATTTTTGAACTTGGTGCCTTTAGGTGGGGCTTATACCCTCTAGTTTGCACAGTAACCATCGCTTCCTTTCACCCTAACCCTGATAACTTCACATAGGTACTGCTGGCCCTGGAACACCAGTTTGAGAACCCAAAAGACTATATGATTTCTAAAGTCCCTTCCAACTGTAAAAAATCATTTAGGCCCTTATTATACAGGAAATATTTATGAAATAATGAGAACAATTGAATTTGGTTTACATCAAAATGTAGAGCAAAGATAAACAACAGGTAAAGCTCAAATTTAACATCCAGGTACTCAGAGATACAAAAAATATTCTTCCAAATTATTTCCAAAAGAGGAGAGAATGGCTTAAGGCTTATAACACCTGGAGATCAGAATTTGAGCACAGGGATTAAGACACACATGTTAAAATGACCTCATCCTAACAGGCTTGGAGCCGCAGGTTATTTGTCCATGTTACATAAAACACAGCACAATCTGCCAGTCCCCATAGCCTCTGCTCAGTAACAAGGCTCAGAACAGAACCAGAGGCAAATGAAGATACATTTGGCAATGAGAAACAGACCTCTCACCTCACCCCCACTGACCCTCACTTTTGTGAACGGATTCTTTCTTAGTTTATTAAAATTCCACTGCTTTCATGCAAAAGCTACTTTAGAAAATCCTTAGTTCCTGAAATTATAAAAACTTTGTCTCCCAGATATGGTAACAAACAAAATCAAAGGTATCTTTAAAGGCCGAAAGAGCCAACTATAGCCTTTGATATGTATAATTTTGATTCCAATTTACTTACAATCCTCCTTAAATTTCAGGAATGGACACAGATTTTTCTCTAAAAGAGTTATATGGATGCTTTGAAAAAGTAATAAAAGAAAACTTATATCATCACTTTCCCAAATTTTTATGAGCTAAAAAACACATTATCCTTAAGTTTTATAAGCTTTAATGTCCCAAAGAAATTTGAAAAAAATAAATAAGGAGTAATTTTGTAGTTTTATCTTAATTTCTATATAAAATAAATAGAAAAATAAATTACCATGTCCAATAAACATATGAAAACATTAACCTCGTTAATAAAGAAAACCTAAACAGTGGTCAGATATCAATTTCTGTCTACCAAGAAGGCAAAGATACACACATACACACACACACACACACACACACACACAGACGAAGAAAACACCCAATATTGGAATGTGGGCACTCAATAAACTCTGGTGGACTGGTATAACCATTCTGTGGAGTTATTTGTCAATGTGTATCAAGAGCTTTAGAACATTCATGCTCTTTGATCTAGCAATTACACATCTAGAAATGTATCCTAAGGAAATAATCAAAGATGCAGTCAGAGATTTATGTTCAATACTATCACCTACAATGCTATTCATAATAATGAAAAACTGAAACAGCATAAATGTCCAATATTCAAAGAATGGTTATATAAATTATTGTACACCCACCTGAAGATCTGTCATGCAGCCATTAAAAAGCTTGTTTTTGAGGAATATGTAGTAACATGGGAAATACTTGGCAATAAAATGTTAAGTGGAAAAAGCAGGATGGCAATCTCTAGATATAACAGCAGGGTCGCAATCTGTTTAAAAGTATATTTATAAAGGCTCTGCTTGCTGATCTGGGTGAAAGCTATACAGGTGTGTTCAGTTTGTGAAAACTCAATAAGCTATACATTTATGTTATTCCTTATTTTTTTGGGAGGCATGATATACATCATTAAAATATTTGTTAAATGTTGATTTATTATGTTTTATACAAATGCCAGCCAAAAAAACGGAAGGAAATTCAAAAAAAATATTTTAATCTCCTCAGTATTTGCCTTGGTAATTTACTGGGGTTGGAAGAAGGCCTACCTAGAAAGCAAAAAGGAGCTATAGCAATTAAATAATTTATATGAATTTTTTTAGAAAACTATATGGCACATGTTATGCATTCAAAACTGTTAGAATCATTATTTAACCTTTAAAACTACCATTGAATAGGACTTGAATTCTTACTGAGAAGGAGGTTATTGAAAGCAATCGCTAAAAACTCAGATTTGGAGAGGATACTATGCTACCGTTCCCAGCCCCTGCTCCACGGTTAGCACTACTTACCAGCAGCTGCTATCATTCCCACACTCATCTCCTGATGTGGGTCCCCCAACCTCTCATTCCTTACAGCACCCCATAAAGTTCTAGGGCTAAGCCTGGGAGTACCCTGAGGCATAAACTCTCATCTGATCCCTGATGAGATAACCAAATCTTAAACCTTAAGGATAACCAAATTGCTTTAATTTGTCTCCAGATTCACTTGGTGATGGGTGTCTGGGGGATAGATTAGATAATGGGTTTAGAGAAGAGATATCTGAAACCAAAAATTTCCACAGTTGATTTTGTTAATAAAGTAATCTTACAGGATATCAGCTGTGGGTAATGTTTCCTTCCTTTGTAAAGCTCTTATTTATTATCTACACTTTGATGGGCGCTTTGGATTCAATCCTAGCCAGGAAACTTCATTGCTAAATTAATAGTAACCCCTTTTTCCAAAGGTCAAGAATGAATTAAAGTTAGCTTCTACTCAATAAACATTCAAGGCCCAAATCTTCATCTCTGGGAAACACTACTCCCTTGGTCGCCTCCCCTTCCCCTTCCCCTCCTGCCCCCATACCATCAGGTCAAAACTATCCCCTCAGAAGAGATGAGCCTTCCATAGCTGTCACCTTGGAAGAGTTCTCATACAGCCGAAAAGGAGAAAGACACACTGAAATTTCTACTGCATTTACTCTGACCATAAATCTCAGACCCTCCTGTGTTTCCTCTAAATGGTAAACTAAAACAATTTTAGATACTCTGGAACTTATTAAGACAAATACATGTTGTCAAGATTGTCCAAAGGGCATGGAAGAATTAAAGCTGTTTCTTTCCTTTTAAAGGGGATTGATTGGCTTTTTCCTCCTTTAGGCAAACTCACAAGTAAAAACCCCATCTAGAGCTAATTGATTTCTTCTCTTATCTGGAGTGCCTTTCCATTTTATTTATTTTTTATTCCATTTATTATTTTTAGTCTCTATCTCCAACCATATCTAGTCAGATGAAAATTATTTTCCACTTATTAAAACTAAATTATAGGGCTTCCCTGGTGGCGCAGTGGTTGGGAGTCCGCCTGCCGATGCAGGGGACACGGGTTCGTGCCCCGGTCCAGGAGGATCCCGCGTGCCGCAGAGCGGCTGGGCCCGTGAGCCATGGCCGCTGGGCCTGCGCGTCCGGAGCCTGTGCTCTGCAAAGGGAGAGGCCATGGCAGTGAGAGGCCTGCGTACCGCAAAACAAAAACAAAAAACAAACAAAAAAAACCTAAATTATACTTTTTTCTAATTAATAATGCAATGCCTACTTATTCAAACCTTTGAAATTAAAAAAAAATGTTTTAAAAAATATTAAGTCACCTGAGGGACTTCCCTCATGGTCCAGTGGGTAAGACTCTGCGCTCCCAATGCAGGGGGCCTGGGTTCGATCCCTGGTTGGGGAACTAGATCCCGCATGCATGCCGCAACTAAGAAGCCTGTATGCTGCAACTAAAAGATCCCGCATGCCGCAAATAAGACCTGGTGCAGCCAAAATAAATAAATTAATTAATCAATTAATTAATTTTAAAATTAAGTCACCTGAAATACCATTACCCAGAAATCAACACTGTCAACATTTTGTTCCAGGCATGTATAGAGGGCCCACTATACTATGCCATTTTATAAAGGGACTTCAGCATTTGCAGATTTTGGAATCCATGGTGGTGGTGGGGGGGAACCAATCAGATACTGAAGGGTGACTTTATGTACAATTATAACATTTAACCGAAGGACATTTGTCCACTATTTCTCTGATAACCAAAGAGCTCATAACCATCTTAAAGCTAAAAAATTACAAACAAAGCTGTGAATTTACTGATGATGCTACCGATTGTTTCAAGCATTCATAGAACACTAGGCCAATAGCACAAAGAGAGAAAACTTGCCAGGCCAGAGTGTCTCTTTAAGTAAAGTGGTGTGTGCACATCATAATTTAAAAATATAACTATACAGAGAGAGTATCTGGCTTAAATAGCATAGTTAAGGCTTAAAATACAATTTGGGGCTTTCCTGGTGGCGCAGTGGTAGAGAGTCTGCCTGCCGATGCAGGGGACACGGGTTCGTGCCCCGGTCCGGGAAGACCCCACATGCCGCGGAGCGGCTGGGCCCGTGAGCCATGGCCGCTGAGCCTGCGCGTCCGGAGCCTGTGCTCCGCAACGGGAGAGGCCACAACAGTGAGAGGCCCGCGTACCGCAAAAAAAAAAAAAAAAAAAAAAAACAATTTGATTTACTACATGTAAGTTACATAAACATTCTAAGCATAAGTCTATTCTAAAAAGCAAAAACTAAATTAGTATCTTATTAAGGGACACATTTGTTAACCCAGTGATTCTCAAAATTTTCTCTATAGAATACAACCTATCTAAAAATCATCTAGGGGCTATGGAAGTAATGCAGATTTTCAACCCTTATCAAAGAGCCAAGAAAACAGAATTTCTAAGCACTAAGTGGGTGGCAGGGAGGAAGACCTGGGGAATCTGCATGTTTAATAGGTACTCCAAATAATTCTTAAAAGTGATAAAGCTGAAGAACCGCTGCTTTGTCTCTTAATTAATAGAAGTGACAACTACAGTTGTTTTGAGAATCAAACAGATTTACATTTTTTGGTATACTTATAAAATATTAATAAACAGAAACCCCAATTAAATAGAGTCAGGAGACCAGAAGGGGGAGCTCTTATGTCCTGCGATCACAGCAGAACCTAAGAAGAAGAGGAAAGATGTCTGTTCTTCCTGGCAATAACTCTGCCAAAGAAAAGCCATGGACTCTGTTTAGGGCAGCCCTCCCAACTTCCTTTTCCCCTCTACGAAAGAACTTTCCTCTCCATTTTTGCTGGGGACTTGCACAAGGCTTGCCACGGATGCAGACCCCAAATTGTAATTCTCTGCTCATCCCAAATAAACCTATTTTTGCTGGAGAAATAACTTGCAGTCTATTTGTTTTAGGTCAACACACTTTACAGACTTGGCCAGTGATAACTGCACACTTAATATGATTTATTTATGACAGTAACTTTCTCCTAAATAGAATGCAATAAATAATATGTGATGAGATCAAAAGAATCCTATCACTGAAATCCTAATTTTCCCCTTTCAAAAGAGAAAGACTTCTCTCTGCTAGAAAGAAGGCAGGTTTAACCTTGGTCATGACGGATATTAGAAGGGTGGGTACCAAATGGGAGATAAGATGGCACACTGAACACAACCTGGATTAAAACTGTGAAAGGTGCCCTGAGCCACAAATCCCTTTCCTTCCTCAACACCAGCTTGCTCACATAACCATGCAAAGCTTTCTGCATGAGATTTCACAAAGGGGAAGCCATGATGTTTAGTGGCACAACAATGGAGATTCAATGAGATCTTCTGAGGCTAGTCAGTACTCAAGTTAGAAGTGCACATTTTGGGAGAATATAGTTAGTCCTTAAGACTAATTATACCAGCTGTAGCACTAAGTGCTTTGTGAGTACCAAAAACTGAGGAAGTCTTAAAAAGTTCCTTTCAGAAGTGATAAATTGAAAATTACTGCCCACCCCCATTTCCATAAACAATGGCTTCCTTAAAATTCAGAATCTTTTCTAGATGGCAAGATACTGTTGGACCCAGTCAGACTAGTTTAAGGCTTCAGTGCCACACACTAGCCAAGTCCAGACCCTGGGGATTGGATGCTTCTGTGATCAAGCAAGCGTTGGAACTCCTGAGACAGACCAACTGCCTCCAGACACTTGAGAAACTCTCTTTTTTTTTTATCTTTGTAAATAAATTTTTTTGAATTTTATTTATTTTTTTATACAGCAGGTTCTTATTAGTTATCCATTTTATACATATTAGTGCATACATGTCAATCCCACTCTCCCAATTCATCACACCACCACCATCCCCCAACCGCCGCTTTTCCCCCTTGGTGTCCATACGTTTGTTCTCTACATCTGTATCTCTATTACTGCCCTACAAACCAGCTCATCTGTAGAGAAACTCTTACTGCAAGAGATTGGAGGTAAACTGTGCTAAGTCAGGCCAGTGACCCTGTGGTTTTAGTACTAATTAATGGCAGTAATTCTTATTAGTAAATTAATTTATAATTCTTAGTAAAAACTCTGATTTTTCTGCCAAGAATTACAAAAGTGTGGTAGACAGCAGGTGGACAGTGACTAGGAGCCTTAGGTCACATCTATAACTTCACTGAGCATAGGCTGGGAGGCGTGCTCTGACCCCAGGTTCGCTCAAGGATAAATACTACAGCAAGTCATCTGCCAAGGGGTGGCACACCAAGACTTGGAGCCCAGAAACAACCAAGTCCAATTCAATTAAGGGTTGATTTAAGTCAGGAATTAACACTCTACTTGGATTACATCATGACCATCAAGGAGTCCCCTGAATTCTCACTGGTGGTGGTGCTACTCAGGGCTGAGAAGGAAAGGGAGGGCACTTTAGTGACCATCTTTCAAGTGAGGACTTGAGGAAGTCAGATGTGATACAGCTAGGGCTCAGTTCCTTGAAAATGAATCCCTGAGTGGTACAGATTTGCAGGTTCTCAGGCAATGGGCTGAGCGGGCTTTCCATATGGCAAGGTGGCCATAAGTGAGAACCTTTAGCCACTCACCCCTGGGGTTTGCAGACTCTGGTATGAGCAAATAAACACTAAAGACCTTGACACTAGCCAAGCTTTGGGTGTTGGAAATGGCCCCAAGCTTGTTTCAGTTTGGAATAATAGGGCCCTATGACCTTTTTATTAAAGGCAATGGAAGGAGAGTCCTCCATGGTTGTTTCCTGGGAAGTCGAAATTCCCAGCCCCCAGATATTTTCTCAAAAACCTATGGATCCCCCTGTAGTGCCTATGGTGCCTGGCAGTGCCTCCAGTTCACCCCTAAAATAGAAGTGCAAGAATTCTGTTAGGAGTTAAGCACACTCACAGAAAGAGAAGACGAGCTGCAAATAGCAAGGATCTCTGCACTACACTCAAATATGAGGAGCTCCCAGGGTGCTGGGGAGCTCTCAAATGGCTGAGCAGGGGAAAGTACACAGGGCAGAACTGACTGATGTGAGAAAGTTCTTCCCCACCGCCAACCCTGCCTAAGAAATCCTATAATTGTATTACTTTACTAGGATCAGTCTTGATCATAAATACTCATAATCCATCATCTCAAATTGAGGTTACACAACTACAGACCTCTCAGACATTTCCCAACAGTTAGTCCTAATCTACAGAGAAAACAAGTTCTCATACATAATATCACTTCGGACCTCAAACCTGATTCTGTTTCCCCCTTCCAAAGGCTCATGGGCCTCAAGGCTGTCATGTGTGGTACCCTCTCTCCAAAATGCTCTCTCTTCCAGCCCTTCCCTGGGCCAACGGTTGCTCTGCCTGCAAGTCATATCATAGCTGCTTTTCCTCAAGGAAGTTTCCCTAATTGTCTCTGACAAGGTTGCAAGCTCCATTAAATATTCCCACAAAAACTCACACTCCTCCAGCTTAGCACTTACCACATTGTAATTAAATTGTTTGAGTAGTTATTTGTTTAATCTCTATTCTACAACAGACCATGGGCTTCATGAAGCCATGAGAGTATCTTATTGCTGACTGTTATACCAGTGTTGAGCATATAATAGCTGCTGAATAGTATCTAATAAATGAATAAAAGAGGAACTAAAAATTAAAATCAAGGTAAAGTTATCACTACAATACTTTCACATTATTAAGACTATGCAAACTTAACCTCAACTATTACTTTTAAAGATAATTAGGCTTAAAATGTTTAAAAGATACTGTTAACCTTTAATTTTTCATTCTGCTCTGGCTTGTGAAACAGCAAACAAAAAAATGGTGAGAAGTTCAAAATAATATTTACCTAAAATAAAATGAATTATTTTGTAAACTGGGCCTGCAAATAAAAATGGTAACTAAACTGCCCTAGGGTGACCATGGTTCCAGTTAAATAATATCCAATGAAGGCAAGATATGGGTATTAAACATTCATAAGCTGCTCAGAATATTATGAATTAATCAGTGCTTCCTCATTTAAATATTTAATATTTAATGCTAGTGCTTCTACAGTCTCTTGAAATTATTATACTTTATTATGTCTTATAACTGAATAACAATAGAGTTGATATATAATATCTGAGAATTCTGGTTATGGAATCCATAGTACATTAAAGAAAAGCATGGTTGTAGTGCATTAAGCTTTTGATGAAATTCTCAACACATGTACCTCAGATGCAAAGAGATAATAATGACAACAAAAACACTCGTGGTAAGCAACAGCAAGTGCTTATGGGATGTGACTGCCTTGCATCCATGATGAATTATTTGTAGACGCTTACTAAAAATCTGGCTTTCATGAACTCCCCTAGACAAATGTAAGTGGTAGGCTAAAGGCATTTTAGATAATACAAAGTATTCGTGCTTGCCATGTTAGTCTAGCAAATCTTCTAAACACTAGCTGTGGCAATAGAATAATAATCCCCAAAATCCCCAAGTCCTCTCAGCCATCTTAAAAGTAATGTCAGCATTTAAAAACTCAAGGTAATAGCCATAAAGTTTTATTCTTATATATACTCTATCACTCAGAAATCTCAAGGACAGTAACTATGACTCACTGTATCTTACAACACAGTCAGTTCCTTTAACCCTATCAGACAAGCCTCTTTGTGCATCAAAACAAAACAATTGTGACTGTTACGGGTGAACCTGTGTACGTGCCTCCCTGCCGCCCCTGCCCAGTTCGTATATTGAAGTCCTAACTCCCAGAACCTCATACTGCATCCTTATTCAGAGACACGATCTTTACAGAGGTAATCAATCTGAAGTGAGGTCATGAGTGTGGGCCCTGATTCACGATGACTGGTGTCCTTACAAAGAGAGGAAATTTGGAAACAGAACCAGACATGCAAAGAGGGAGCACAGTGTGAGGAAACACATGCAGAAGACAGCCGTGAACAAGCCAAGGAGAGAGGTCTGGAACAGATTCTTCCCTCACAGTCCTCAGAAGGAACCAATCCCGCCCTGGGGATCTCAGACTTTTAGCCTCCAGAACTGTGAGACAATATACACCTATTGTTTTAAGTCACCTAGTTTACGGTACTTTGTTACAGCAGATCTAGAAAACAAACACAGTGACATAAGTAAAATATTGTGTATTACAACAGAAATATTTCATTCATAAAATATAAAAATTGAATTTCCCAGTGAAGCTGCAATTTGACTCTAGTGCATATCTTAACATGAGATCTCAGCATATATTACATATTATTAAATATTACTGCTTACAGTGTCATGTTAGTGGGGAGAGTTATAATTGTTATGGCATTTGTTCCTCTGAAATTCCGTTTTCCACACTGATATAGATTTTTACCATGACATTGTCTTCATTCTTTTCCAAAATAAACTATTTAATTTCTGTCTATATATCTATAGCAAAGCTAACTACAGCAAAGAACAAAGTATAAAATACGGCCATTTTCACCAGATGAATAACACCACTTTTCACTGAGTAAAGCAAATTTAGAACAGATACTCAAATGCATTAATAAGTATATCTACAAGTACACTAATGCCTAGCACTGTTGATGCCCATGACCATTATAATCATTAATGCAATAAGAATATTCAATAAGGGACTTCCCTAGTGGTGCAGTGGTTAAGAATCCGCCTGCCAATGCTGGGGACACAGGTTTGAGCCCTGGTATGGGAAGATCCCACATGCCGCAGAGCAACTAAGCCCATGCGCCACAACTACTGAGCCTGCTCTCTAGAGCTCGAGAGCCACAACTACTGAAGCCCACACACCTAGAGCCCGTGCTCTGCAACAAGAGAAGCCAAAGCCACTGCAATGAGAAGCGCGTGCACCGCAACGAAGAGTAGCCCCCACTTGCCGCAACTAGATAAAGCCCACGCACAGCAACGAAGACCCAACACAGCCAAAAATAAATTAATTTAAGAAAAAAGAATATTCATTAAAACATTTGAAACATTTTAAAACTTTTAATATCTGCATTATTTTGTTTGGATGCCTTACACTAAAACTACATTTTTGTGACTGGAATCACATTCTCGGTATTCTAAGGAGTCTTCTATGTAAAGAAATACTTGAGGAATATACATACCCATATATATACATGTATATATACACACATATATATGTATATATATGGGTATGTATATGGTATATATATATATATATATATATATATATATATATATATATATACACACACACACACTTCCTTCTTTATATTATGTGTGTGCATATATATTTAAGTTCATTCTACATCAACTGATCTTTTAAAAATAATTTGGGCATTTCATGTCAAGTTTGCATAAGCTGGAATGTATTAATACATTCATTTTAGTTAGTTTAATAAGTTTTAATTCTCAAAATGCCTGTGTATGAAAAATCCAAAACAGGAGCATTATTTACAATTAAGAAATCTCCACTGAGTGAAAATTAATTTCCCCAAGATCGCATTTCAAAGGTCAAATCTGGGACTAGCCTGTTCATATGTGAGGAAGAAGGCCAGAGATATTCTAGATTACAACCATTCCTTACATTATTAGTGGACAAATTAACTAGTGTTATTTTAAAAATATAAATTTGAAAAGAATATTTTCTTTGCGCCTCTCACATACTCTGTATCTAACAGTTAGCCACAGATGCAGACATTCTGTGGGCTACATTTATACTTCTGTATCAAAATGCTAAGCAAAGAGAGTTATATCAAGCTTTCAGCTCACATGTTTTAAAGGAAATGTTCTCAAGACATTGTCAGATTTACAATTAACAGTATAGTTTACTAAGATCCTATAATACATACCATATTCTAAAATAAAATTTCAAGAAATGTATGGAAAAGTAAAACTACTAATAAATTAAGTCATGATAAATTATTCATGATAAACTAAGACATGAGAAAATTTAGCAATATGAATTTAGTTATCCCCAAAAAAGGCACGTAGAACAATGAATCTAGATATGTTTTTTTAAAGTGGCTCTTGAGCGTTTGCCCCATATTTATGCGAACATATAAGCTTTTAAAGTAAATACCAAACATTTCAATCAAATATTACTAAATGATTTTAACCTCTGCTTCATCTAGTTATTTGAAGATATTTCCTAGTGCCTTCTACTACCAAAAAAAATTGTTAATCTTTTTTTTTTTTTTTTTTTACTAAAAACTCTTGATAAATGCTTTTGGCTCTTAAAGGACAGTTATCATGAAAACATTTCGTTTCCTACACTGTATACTGCCATGATGATCTATTCCTGTTTCTGTATTAAAGAGGCTGCTAAACGTTATTGAAAATACAATTTGGGTAAATAATATTGAAATGGTGATGTTCTGCAAACAAAGAATCTCCAACGCTCTGTCACTATAATTGCAGCTGATTTTTTAAACCAGTGGGTTTCCCAGTCCTATTCCAAGTCAAGCAGCAATCAAATCTATTAAAAATCTCACACCACCTGCACCTTTGTCAGCTTACCAACTATTAAAAGTCAAATACCTTTAACTGTAAGCAAATAACATCTATTTCAATACATTGTCTTTGGATTATATGTAAATGAAATAAAGAGGGAGGAATAATATCCTAGAGAGTAAACATGGTATTTTTGAGGGGAAATAAAGTACTATGTTCTTTAATTTAAATCTTGTAACTGCCTTATCATTATATAATCACTACTTTGAATACTGCACGTATTGCCAAACCACAGTCCTAATAAGACAGACTTGGCAGGGTGGGAGTTAGGTTCATCTCAATTTTTCTACAGCAGCCTGCTCTAAGGAGACATATCCTTCACTGGAGTACTTAGCCTGAACTTGCCTCATCAAATCCTCCAACACTCCTTACCATGAAAACATGCTCATTATCTCCTCTTGGGTGTGTTTATGTGATTTAGCTCTCATAAGCATCTGTATTCTAGGCCCTTTTTGACTTTTGAGCCCCTAAATTTAAAAATCTAATGCACTTACATACACACGTTCAGACACCAGTTCCAATCTGGCTAGTGAAACATCCTTTCATTGTAACAATTGTCAAGTTAATCTGAAAGAAAATAATTTAGATTTGGTATTATTACTATTTATTGTTTTTCCTGGGCTTGTTTAAAACCAGGGGTTTTGTTGTTGTTCTGTTTTGTTTTGATTTTAATTATTTCATGAATTTTAAGGCAGTTAAAGGGTTGAGTACAAGAAGTAGTGAGAACCTCAAGTCTGATTCTTCACTTCATCCTACAGTCTATTTGCAAAGTCAGGAAATATAAGAAACAGATTTTTTAAAGTATGTTAACTATATACAACTCCCTACAATTCTTTTTTTAATGTCTGAATTTTAGTTTGTTTTGCTTTTCATTTTTTACTGAGGTATAGCTGATGAACAATATTATATAAGTTTCAGGTGTACAACATGGTGATTCACAATTTTTTAAACTTATTTATTTTATTAATCTTTGGCTGCATTGGGTCTTCGTTGCTACGCATGGGCTTTCTCTAGTTGCGGTGAGCAGGGGCTACGCTTTGTTGTGGTTGCGTGGGCTTCTCATTGCAGTGGCTTCTCTTGTTGCAGAGCACAGCCTCTAGGAGCACAGACTTCAGTAGTTGTAGCAGTGGGCTCAGTAGTTGTGGCTCATGGGCTCTAGAGCGCAGGCTCAGTAGCTGTGGCACATGGGCCTATAGTTGCTCTGCGGCATGTGGCATCTTCCTGGACCAGGGCTCGAACCCGTGTCCCCTGCACTGGCAGGTGGATTCTTAACCACTGCACAATCGGGGGAGCCCAATTCACAATTTTTAAAGGTTATACTTCATTTATAGTTATTATTATTATAAAATATTGGCTATATTCCCTGTGCTGTACATTAATCCTTGTAGCATATTTATTTTATACATAGTTTGTACCTCTTAATCCATTCCCCTATATTGCCCTTTCCCCATTCCATCTCCCTACTGGTAACCACTAGTTTCCCTATGATTCTTGACTTTGCAAACACACTGCATAATACTCATTTTAAAATAAATTTTAAAATAAAATTATTTTAGTGAAAATTTTTAAATAAATTTTAAAATAGAATAAATTTACTTAAATTTTAAAATAACTTTACTTAAATTTATTTAAAACTTTACTGCTTTGGTTCTTAAACAATTATCATGAGTTAACAACTCGTTCTCAGCCCTTTTCCAGTTTCCAACTAAAATGAATATTTCTCCTGATATATTTCTATAAGTCTTTCTTTAAACACATTCTCTGTGTCTCTGTCCCTCTCTCTTTCTCTCTCTCTTCTGATGTAAACTCAACACTATAAGAAAGTCTCTGGGGTCTTGAAATAATGTCACTAGAGATGACCCCAAATGCATAAATGGAAACATGAGGAACTAGTATCATTTCTATATAAAGCTTAGGGAGATATGTACTAAAAAAGCATACGCAGTAGCTGTTTGCATTCAAAAGTTCAGGAAATGTTTTAGAAGTCATTATATTATTGAAAAGTAAAGATGATGAGCAATATCATAGTGTCTCTGACACTTACACAGAAGAATGAAAGAAACAGTCTGATAAAATACCTTTTTGCCTTTAAAAAATTTTCACCCTCAGTAACTGGGAAAATGGTATTTTAACATGGAAATGGGTTCTGGCCTTAGTTTAAGGTGTCTTCCCCTGCGAACCCTTCGTTAGATGAAGCCACACCCCTCTATGATGTCACAGCCATCACTACATCCACTTTCCAGTGGGCCTTCTGGTGGAGACCAATCACCAAAGCCTGGTTTCTCCCTTTCCCTTTCTCATTCTGTGTGATGAGCCAAGTTCCAAGATTCCTGCTGACTTCAAAGGGAGATGTGCTCCAAGATCAGCACCATAGGGGAAAAAGTCAGTGCAAGAAAAAGCTCCCAAATAAAGACAAACTTGAAAGTATCCTAAACTCACATTATTGCAAACAGTTTACTGAAAAAGTTAAAATATTGCCCTACCTAAAGCTCACAATAATGATTTGGAGGGTTATCATTTTTTGTTTGGTTTTGAATCCACATGCATAGTTTATTGCACTTTGCCATAAAGCATCAACAGGGCTCAGGGCAACTTAGACAATGAGATTCAATAACTAGCAACGGATAGTTTTCTCCACCATTTCACTAAAAGCAGTTTGGATGTGCTCTTGCCAAACCATGTTTTGGCAGTGCAGATATTTTTGAGGCATTGCTTGGGGGAAACATACACAGAGAATTTTATATAAAAATACTAAATATATCGATCTAAATATCTAATGGGGATGTAATCTCAACTAGCAGCTACAGTGAATTTGTTCTGGTAAAAATAAATGATCAAAACCCACTAGCTTTATTTAATTTATATCCTACTCGTATCTCTTCTAATTGTTACATACAGTTGCCAAGGATACTATGGTGATAGGCACCTAACCGAACACTTTGGAAGAGAATGATGTGAGTGTGTATGTGTGTGTGTGTGTGTTTGTGAACAAGTGTGTGTGTAGGTGTGTGTACATGTGCGCATGCGTGACTTATTTACTCCCACTTTCCTTTATTGGGAAAAAAGGATGTTCTTCATATGTTCTTTCTGGCAATCTACCGACAATCATTTTCCAACTATAGGCTATCAGAATTAAAGTGTGAACTGATACAGAACAAAACACACACAAGATACTAGAATTCCTACATACTCTTGAGACCAAGTTCTGACATGGACTATATAAAATGAACAATTAGACTTAAAGTCAATATTGCATAAACAGATTTTATAATTAGATTATCAAAGTGGTAAAATCTGGATAGGCAAGAACCAATTTTTATTTTCTGGTAAACTAAAACAGAAATGACAAGGAGTTATTAATCTGGATGTAGGCTAAATCATCATTATTTCAAAAGCACACAGACAAAAGTGTTGTCACGTATATTTAAGCTGATTTTTTTTTAAGGACAGTAATTTCAAGAGCCTCAGAAAACAAAATCAGCAAGATTGAGGAGGGAAAAAAAAGCTTTTTTAGCTGAAGAAAAAGCTAAAGGCTATCTTTTATAAAAGAGGTTTTAGCTAATGGCAGATCATTCTGCTCATCAAACACAGGAAAGGATGCCAGCCAGCAGCTGTGGCCTGGTGTTCGGACCTTAAAGGTATCAGCAGTTCTATTTTTTGAATAGCATATTATTTGATTCAATCTTAACTGGGTTCCAGTCCTATCTTTGCATAGCTATGATACCTTGAGTAATCCAACCAATTTTTCTGGACCTCGAATGATTTAATAAACATAAAACAGAAGTAGATTCAATGACATACAAAATGTTTTCCAGCTCAAAATCTTGTATGACTCTCTGCAGTTCTTATGAAATATATTAATATATTACCATGAACAGTTACTGAATTCCTTTCTCTAGAAATTAAAACTGAGTAAAAATAATCAAATGTCTTTCTGCTCGAACTTAAGGTGATTTTCTCCACCAGCAGAAGAACAGATATGACTTGGTAATTCCTTATGATTCTCTACCTTCCAAAGTAATCCTACTCAGTGATATTCAGTGTGTACTTTCAACCTGAGGACTCAAAACTTTCTCCAATTTTAGAAAACTCTCTGCCATTATCCCTTTGAATATTGCATCTGCCTCATTTGCTGCACTCTCTCCTTCTGGAACTCCTGTTAGACGTAGGATAGTGCTGTTGCTACATTCTTGGCTCAGGTTCCTGCAACTGGTAGAGATTCAGGCCCCTATCTACATGTACGGCAAGCTTTAGCTTCTGTTTCCGCTCAGGCAACCTCTTTTCTCCCCCAAGAACCAGGATAAGATGCTCACTTCCATGTCAAATGTCAAATCTAAAGGGTGGGCAGAGATTTTGGGGTACTAATGTGGAACAGGAAAACCACATCCCAGCTTTGGGCCTTATACTGAAAGCTCAGGTCGATCTTTCTTTTGTGGTTAGAGACGTTGACTCAGAGCTAAAAATCTCCGCACCTAAGGCATGTGTTAGGTCCAGATAACCTTGTGGCCTCCAGTAGCTTCTGTTCTTTCTAACTACTGTGTCTATGGGTCCTTTCTTGTTTCTGGCACCTGAAGATATCCCGTAGTTTGCTTTAGAGCTCAACTATGTACTTTAAACTTTTTTCTGTCATATTTTATCCAGCATTTAATATGTTTGGAATAGCATCAGGGTTTTGCCAGGTTAATTCACCCTCTACCTGTTGCTATAACTACATTCTACACAGACAGTAAGGTGCTATATCCCTGGTGGTCCCTCAGGCACATTAAAACATCCAGTTGCACTGTCAGTTCTACTTACTACATTGCTGTTAGTCATCAGTCAACCTTGTATCTAGAAGAGCCACTACCTGAAATGAATAGATTTCCCGAAAGACAGGAGACCATGGTAAAACTGATTTTAATGTTAGTTCAGTAAGAAAAACAAGGTCCCAATGTTGCTGAATCAACCTCCTGCAAAAGAAAGGAAAGGCCAGGATAAGGCCAAACACAATTTAAGAAGTTTGACAAAAACTGTGAGCTTTAATCAGCAAGACATAAAAGTATATCCGTACAGAATGCTTTTTGGGTATAATAATAATTAATCTTACGAGAAAAATCTCTCCTTTGGGCTAGTTTTCAAAACTTTTTAATTAGGAATCATACTGACATATTATAATCTTTGGATAGAAGCTTGGTTAACAAGGAGAAGGCAGGAAAGTGTGTTAGACTAAAACACCGTGTGTACACCTTCTCCCAAAAGGGATCATTAGTAAGGATTTAAGAAGGCTTAGCAGTGCTAAAATTTCAATGTAGACTTGAAAAGGAGCTAGAGGCTAAGGCTGAAACTGTAGAGGGCAAGAACTGTTGGACTGAACCAAAAGAAAGAAGAATGGGATCACTGGAATGTTAAAAGAGAACTCTCCTGGCAACTTTACAACTTGTGCTTAGAAATGACAAAGAAGAACATGGAAAGAAAAACATAGGGGAGGGGATGAATGGATGTTCTTGGTGTCTTGGGATTCTCTAAGCCAGAGAGAAAATTAACACTTCATATCTGGAGCTGGAAGCGGAAGCATAAACACAGGTAACAGGAGACTAAGAAATTTGCCACAAAGCAGGAAAGAAAACTGGCAGTGTGCAGGAAAGGATAAATGACTCATGTTGCTGAGGTATAACTGGAGGGGCACTGGGCTGTTTGCCTTGGCTTCATCAAGCCATTCTCATTGGAAATATCTCTGGAATTCAGTTCCCTTGAGTTAAAAAAAAAAAAAAAAAAAGCGTTCTACACTGAATCTGTCTCAAGTGAAATAATATTTTTTCAAACTTTTCTCAGCACTCCAGTAGACAATTAATACATAAAGGAAAACAAATTCTTCTTTTTATATATAGTTTACTGAACAAAAGTGAATGGAGTTACAAAAATTATCTCAGGGATTAAAACTAAGAGAATGAGTCCTTGGTTTTTAACCATAATAAAAAGTTATCTAATTCTAAGAAGGTCGATTCAACCATAATAACAGTCCTTTACATGTGTGTAACACATCATAAAATACTGTCACATGAATAATTTAACTTCCCTAGGAATCTTGCAATATAGGGAAAGTGGAGATTACCTGAACTCTTTTGCCCTTTTGTGTAGCAAGGCCCAAGGAAATCAAATCACTCACCCTGGTTGCATGCTAGTGCAGGGGTCCCCAACCCCCGGGCCGCCGACTGGCACCGGTCCGTGGCCTGTTAGGAACCGGGCCACAGAGCAGGAGGTGAGCGGCAGGCTAGCGAGCGAAGCTTCATCTGTATTTACAGCCGCTTCCCATCGCTCTCATTACCGCCTGAGCTCCGCCTCCTGTCAGCATTATGGTGAGTTGTATAATTATTTCATTATATATTACAATGTAATAATAATAGAAATAAAGTGCACAATAAATGTAATGTGCTTGAATCATCCCGAAATCACCCACCACCAGTCCATGGAAATACTGTCTTCCACAAAACCGGTCCCTGGTGCCAAAAAGTTTGGGGACCGCTGTGTTAGTGCACACAAGTATGAAAATGTGCAGATACATCACACACACACACACACACAGAGCAGGGCCTTGGTGTGATGCCTGTTCATCCCACTTTTATCCCAGGCCCTTTGTACTCCCCTACAGGGTCCCTTCCTCTCCTGAATGCATCTGTATTAGTTTTATACATCTTTGAATATTTCCAGATGGGTCTTTTTAGATTACACAGTCATTCCTGAATGTTGGCGTGACAGAGGGGAAATATATTAAATCTGCAGAAAATCCACCTGAAGGCAAAATATGTACCTTAATGTAGATTTGGCAAAGCTTTAGTAATAGTCTGAAGGATAATAACATATAGCCCAGCTGTCCCCTGAGTATTGGAAACACTAGACACACACACTGGTCAAGTACCAACACAGACTTGGACCCCTTCAGATTCTCCTAGGAAGACCCCACCACTCCTAAATTTGGTTCTCCTGACCTACACACTGTAAGAATACAATGTGTGTCTGGGAGGCCCCAGAGGGCTGTATGAGCCTAACTCCTAAATTTACTGGCCCTACTGATGTAGCCCAAGGCAAGCAATTTAAGCTATTTGTGCCCCAGGTCCTCACCAACACAATGGATAGAATAGTATCTACTGCACTATGTTCATATAAGGATTAACTAAATCAAGATAATACACATGAAGCACCCAGCAGTGTCCACGATTAAGAAGTCAATGAATATTCCCCTCCCCTAAGAATAAGTCACTTTTCACTGGCAATTTATCAAGGGCATCAGTCCTGTCACAAATGGGACCCGGTGTCAGTCATTGTTCCAGAAACTTTCAAAACCTTGTGTAGATTTGGTACATGGCTTCCACTATTTCGAGGAGAGATAGTAAGATCCATGGGCTGAGACTCCTGAAATAAAAGGTAAAGTCTGATTTGTGACTGATTTTCTGCAAGTTTAAAGAAAATTCCCATACCACAGAATGCTTCTGTCCAACATGAATGGAGCAGCTTCATAGGTAGTTTCCTACCGTTCCCTGTTCTCTCAGCCACCCAACCATCCCCCCACTCAGCAAAGATCACATAGTGGGAAAATCTCCACTGTTGTGAAGGTCTCAGTGAGTTTGATATTTCATTGAATATCTGTGTGAGTGTGTATGTGTGTGTGTGTGTGTGCGTTCATCTAAGTGGGGAGGTATGAAAGATCAAACTGATAGAGATGATCAGAATGTGTGTCTGTGTGGGTGAGTGAGTGTGTACTTTGGGTCAGATATTATGTTTGGACAAATGAAGGACTAGGGTCAGAAATAGTGTCTGTGATTAGCCATACACAAGGGACTCACTATGCAGTGGCTCTCAAAATAATCCTACCGAATCAAAGCTAAAGTATCTGAGCTTCTCCACTGCCAAACTGAAAATTGAAAAAAATCAGGAACAGTAGACTTTGTATTTTAGAAATAACCAGAGCCCTAGAGATATCTAGTCCAAGAAAGGGATATCTGAGCCTATTTACTTCCCCATTCTAAAGACAAGAAAATTGAGTCTGATTCAGAGATGTGTTCAAAGTTCACAAACCTCCAAACATCAGCCCAGTTATTTTTCCATTAAATCACGTGCTTCTCCTCTCCTTCCTGCATTACTTACAGAGAACTCCTATGGACTTCTTCTAACCACACTCACACCTTATGATCCCATTTACATGCAGATGGCACCAATATTTATATTCCCAGCCCAGACCCCTTCCCTGAATTCCACTTTTGCATCCTACTGCCTATTAGAAATCCTCACATGTGTGGCCAGTAGTTCCAAACTTAATGTATCCTAAACTGAACTCCTGATACGATGCCCAAACCTCCTCTTCCTGAAGTCTTCTCCATCTCAATAAACGACAACTCCATTCCCTGAGTTGCTCAAGCCACTACTCTTCAGGACATCCTGAAGTCTCTCTCTCTCTCTCTCTCCCCCCACACACAAGTTATCCTCAACAAATTAAACTACAGTACTACTCTGGTCCAACTCATCATCATTTAACAACTGTATCGTTACAACAGCCTCCCAACTGGTCCCTGCTTCCATTCATGCCCCTCTGCAGTTCAATTTCAATTCAGCAGCCCAGCAGCTCAGAATGATCCTTTTGAAAGACAGTAATTAGATGGTATTGCTCCTTGGCTCAAAACCCTCCAAAAGGTCTCCATACGTTCAAGTCCTCACAAAAGTCCATGAAACTCTATAGTATTGGCTCTGTCCTTTCCCCATTTTACCAACCTCCCTCTACTATCCACTCCCCAGACACACTATCTACCCTTGCTGTGACTCAAATACAGAGGCAGGCTCCTATGTCCTTACTGTCGTTTCTGCCTGGAAAGCTCTTCCTCTAGACAGCTGCAGAGCTCACGCCCTCATCTCCTTCAAATCTTTTCTCAAAAGTCAGCTTCTCAGGGAAAGCCTTCCTCCCCACCCCTACCTTCAAAGGTTCCCTAGCCCCCTTCCCTGCCTTTTCTTCTCCTGAGCTTTATTTTCCTCATCTATATTTTTCCATTTACATATCTTCTTATTTTCTGACTCTCCCATCTTGGCTATTACCTCCATAAGGTTAGAAAGTTTCTGGTGTATTAGATGAAGAAATGAATAAATCAATGAATGAAACAGTAAAATCTTCTCTAAATAAAACTGGTTCCCAAAGCAGGACCAGAGTGACCAACTGCTAAGAAAAAACTAAAGCATATATTAGATGTGCCTATATATCTTCATTTATATTTGTGCATGAGAATGTCTATGCCAGTATATGTGCATGTGTGTGTTTACTGTGAAGATTCCTATGAATAAGCAATGTTAACACTCTGATCTGGCCCCCAAAATCCTTGTGTATATATATAGAAAAAAGTACTGTAAGTTGTTTCCCAAAGATGAGAAATGGTAGAGCCAATGTAACTAATAAAGAACACTGCTTTAAGGTGTCTTCCTCAAATATAGGCTCATTTTACTCTTCAGAAATCACTAACAAGCTTGGGCAAGCTTTTATGGATAGCTGGTATTTTGGAGCTAAGTGAACACAAGAGGGATATGTAAATTGTTAGGGAAGATGAATTTCTTTAAGCATGAATGTGGACTACATATTTGGTCAGCAAAGTGCAAATGAACAGGGGAATTTAAAATGCTGCTTGTGCAGGAAATACAAGATAGAAAATATGTCTGATTATAGACGCTTGTGTTCTCTGCTAACTAAGATAAACATAATTTTGAGAGAATACAGAAGAAAGAAAGATATTCTACAACTGTTCCAGGTCCTGATGAAGAACTAACCCATTTTTTTCCCAAACTGTATTTTTTCAATATACTTTAAATGTTAAGGAACTGAAAAGTCATCTTTAAAATTTACAGTTGGCAATAGCTATCTCAAAAATATTTTGATCTATTTTTCCCTTACCTGTGGAGCAACTAAACTGAGGCCTAGAAATCACAAACTGATGAATTTAGGTCCCCACCCACCAGGTTTTCTATCATTTATATGCTTGTGGCAGCTAATAAACAATACAATGGGCAAGATGAGACCGAAAAAACAGAGAGAAAAGAAAATCTAGCTGATTGGGTAATACATTTACCAGGTGCCAGGTAATTCACTCATTCATAGTGGAAACTGGTGTAGTCTTGCAAGCACAACAGCAAAGCAAACACAAACAGAAGATGCTGCTGAACTAGTTTCTGGGCTTTGTTTTTTTTAACTTTGCTTTGAGATATACACATCAAAAATAATTCAGGATTGTGAGTCCAAGCTCTAGAAATCATTCACCTGGGTTTGAGGACTGCTCTACCACTTAATAGCTCTATGTTCTTCATGCCTCAGTCTCTCCATGTGTAAAATGGACATAAGAGTATCATTTCAAAGAGTTGTGAAAATTAAATGAGATAATGTATATAAAGTACTTAACAAAGTGTCTATAAGTAATAAGCATGAAGTAAATATTAGCTACTTTTTAATAATGGTAGTATTTAAATTCTGAGTCCCCCCAGACATGTCTTTCTAACTGGAAGGGGTCTTTCCATCTCTCTTTTCACCACAACAAAATAAAAGTTCTTATTTTAAATTCTTTGACATAAATCGTAGCAACATTCTTTTGGATCCATCTCCTAAAGCAAAGGAAACAAAAGCAAAAATAAACAAATGGGACCTAAGTAAATTTAAAAGCTTATGCACAGCAAAGAAAACCATTGACAAAATGAAAAGACAACCTACTGAATGGGAGGAAATATTTGCGAATGATATGATAGATAAGGGATTAATACCCAAAATATGTAAACATCTCATACAACTCCTTATCAAAAAAACAAACGACCCAATTTAAAAATGGGCGGAAGATCTGAATAGACATTTTTTCCAAAGCAAACATATGGCCAACAGGCACAAGACACGATGCTCAACATCACTAATCATCAGAGAAATGCAAATCAAAACCACAATGAGGTATCACCTCACACCTGTCAGAATGGCCATCATCAAAAAGACCACAGGGCCTCCCTGGTGGCGCAGTGGTTGAGAGTCCGCCTGCCGATGCAGGGGATACGGGTTCGTGCCCCGGTCCGGGAGGATCCCATATGCCGCGGAGCGGCTGGGCCCGTGAGCCGTGGCCGCTGGGCCTGCGCGTCCGGAGCCTGTGCTCCGCAACGGGAGAGGCCACAACAGTGAGAGGCCCGCATACCACAAAAAGAAAAAAAAAAAAAAAAAAAAGACCACAAACGTTGGTGAGAACATGAAGAAAAGGAAACCCTTGTACACTGTTGGTAGGAATGTAAATTGGTGCAGCCACTGTGGAAAACAATATGGAGATTTTTCAAAAAAAGTAAAAATAGAACTACCATATGACCCAGTAATTCCACTCCTGGGAAAACAAAAACACTGATTTGAAAAGACACATGCACCCCCATGTTCACAGCAGCATTATTTACAATTGCCAAGATATGGAAGCCACCTAAGTAGCCATCAACAGATGAATGGATAAAGAAGATGTGGTACATATATACAATGGAATGTTACTCAGCCATAAAAAAGAATGAAATTTTGCCATTTTGCAACAGCATGCACGGACCTGGAGGGTATTATGTTAAGTGAAATGAGTCGGACAGAGAAAGACAAATACTGTACGATATCACTCGTGTGGACTCTAAAAAGTATAATAAACTAGTGAATATAACAAAAAAGAAACAGACTCACAGATATAGAGAACAAATTAGTGGTTAACAGTTGGGAGAGGGAAGGGGGAGGGGCAAGACAGGGATAGGAGATAGAAGTACAAACAACTGTGTATAAAATAAATAAGCTACAAGGAAATATAGTGCAACACAGAGAATATAGCCAATATTTTATAATAACTTTAAATGGAGTATAATCTATAAAAATTTTGAATCACTATGTTATACACCTGAAATTAATAGGATATTATAAATCAACTGCACCTCAATTAAAAAAACAAAAGTAAGTCTTATTTGAAAACATTTAAGCGGGAGTTGGGTGGGGGGAGACCTTCCCAAAGTTCTCTCTCTTCTTTCTGAAAAACCTCCCTTCCTCCCTCCCTCCCTCTCCTTCTCCCTCTCTTTCTTTCATTTTTCATTTCTGGATTATTTTATTTAATCTCTAATACATTCACTTATCTACAGTTAGTTCTAGAAAGCAATATCCTGTAATAAACAAAACACCTGTAACAAAAGCTACTTCCCTACCGCCCTTTATGAACTCTCATCCTCCTCAGCGCCCACCACTATCCTTCCCCGAAACATCCAAACTATATACTGGCTCCCTCCACTCCTCATACTGGCCCTTACCCCCTAACTCCCTCCCATACATTCCTCTCAACACACACACAAACACCCCTTTACAACTTACCAGGCTCTCTCCGTTCTCCTGTCCCATTACCGTGCCCATCTTCCCCTGCCGCCTCCCTCTCTTCGTTCCTATGCCTTTCCAACCACCACCAAGTGTGGTGTGCCTCTACTCACAGCTCTATGCCACAAACAGGTGGTCTGCCACAAAGTCACTGCCCTGAGGCACCTCACCTCTAGGAGGTTTTAGCTCTGGAGAACACAAAGTGTTCACAGAAACACAAGAGAGAGGAGAGGACACCTCCCAAAAGACATTTCATGGCAGATGTCTTTGGATACTCCATTCCAAAGTGTGTGTATGCATGTGCGTGTGTGTGTGTGTGTGTGTGTGTGCGCACACTAGATGGATTAATGAATTTGTGAGTCTGCCACTACCAAAACATAACAGTACAACTAAGAATTAGGCTGAATGTCACAGAATACACTTTGAAATGATAATCTAATCAGAAAGGGTAAAAAAGTAAATTAGAGTAAAAATTTATAACTGTATTTTTATAATAAAGAAAACTATTATGATTACTTCAGCTGATAGAAAAACTTCTGAATGTGGCCGTGAAAATGAAGCAAAACCAGCAATAATATAAAATTCCTAAGGACATGATACCCTAAACCAGTGAAGACAGCGGGATGAGGCTAAGAAAAGAGTCCAGCTTTGTCAGGTAGGTTAGAGACAGAAACACAGGGAACAGGAGGCAGAACTCAGCCAGTGATGGGAACAATAAGACGATCTGAAGAGAATGAGTGACGCTGCATCTGTCTTACGTAGGATATTTTCTCCCTCTCTCCAAAGCCTTCTGCTTGAGTCCTTTTTTTTCCCTCCCCATTCTCTTTTCTGTTATGTCTGTCTCTCTCTGCTCCTTCTCTTTCCTCTGTCTTTGCTTTACCCTCTATTCCCACCCAGCTTTTTCTCCATAACCAGTGGCAATCATAAGGCAGACCCTAAAACTAGATGATGATGATGATGACAATAATAATAACAGCAACATTGCCCTACATTTCTGTACCACTTTACAAATTACAAAACATTTCCACATAATGATCTGCCACCCTCTCAGGTAAGTAAAGACAATATTTTAATCCCCAATGAATAAACAAAGGCTTAATGAAATTCATGACACAGGTTCTCTAGGTTAGGGGTTTTCATAGACCTTATCTCTTTTTTATTATCAACATAACCTTGTGGATACAAGCCCACTTCAGTACACTGGCTATCCCTAGGCCAGTCAGGTGGGTTGTGGGTGAGAGTAGCATTGGTTGGCAAAAAAGAAGTTTTTTACATCTCTGTTGTTTTATTTCTTTTAAAAATCTAAGCATATGTGGCAAATATTAATATGTGTTATATCTAGGTGGCAGTGCACTGATTGCTTTTTTTTTTTTTTTTTTTTTTGCGGTACGCGGGCCTCTCACTGTTGTGGCCTCTCCCGTTGCGGAGCACAGGCTCCGGACGCGCAGGGTCAGCAGCCATGGCTCACGGGCCCAGCCGCTCCGCGGCATATGGGATCCTCCCAGACCGGGGCACGAACCCGTGTCCCCTGCATCGGCAGGCGGACTCCCAACCACTGCGCCACCAGGGAAGCCCTGATTGCCTTTTTTTTTTAACATCTTTATTGGAATAGAATTGCTTTACAATGGTGTGTTAGTTTCTGCTTTATAACAAAGTGAGTCAGCTATACATATATATATATCCCCATATCTCCTCCCTCTTGCGTCTCCCTCCCACCCTTCCTATCCCACCCCTCTAGGTGGTCACAAAGCACCGAGCTGATCTCCCTGTGCTATGCGGCTGCTTCCCACTAGCTATCTATTTTACGTTCTGTAGTGTATGTATGTCCATTGGTTTGACATCTAGGTCTCAGGTACCAGCACTCACTACTAAGGACTAGTTGGTACTCTGTGAGAAATAACTGAGGAGGAGCAGCAGAATCCACTATGCGACAGCAATGAGTGGCTGGCCCCACTCTCAGATGTCCCAGCACAAAACTAGTGTCAACAGAGCCACCAAAACCCCTTTCCCTGCACAATTATTCAGTCCCTCTAAGATAAGATGGGATCATTGCTCTAAAATGATTTGAATGAAGTCTCTGCAGCTGCAGTGTCATCACTCCTAATGTAGCCAATTCCAAACTGTGCACTTTATTAAGATGAAAAACAAGGAAAAGGTGGGGAGTTGTTTTAAAAATTAAATATATAATGTAAAGAAGAGAGGGGAGAGAAAAAAGGAAATTAAAAGTATGAAATAAATTTAGAAAGGTAAGTAAATGTAAAGGAGAAGAAACTAAATCTCGTCAGTCAAAGATACAACAAGGCAAAGGATATTATTGCTTCCTTGTTCCAATATAATCTAACCATCTAGTAATTCTTTTCACTAAACTATTTATATAATTCACTTGCAGATAAAGAGGCACTAGACTATTAAGAGCCAGTTAGAAGAGCTGGAGATGATCAACCAAAAATACTAAATGATGTCAAATTTTTATATGCTGCTTAAAAGAAGAACTACGTATAAAACCTCACAACATTTAAAAGAAGTTGATATGAGTTGTCATGGTTTTATTGAAATATACAAAGCCAGTCATACCAAATTCAACTAAAATTTCAGAACGATGGAAAATAAGATGACCAATTTAGTTTGACATTTTATAGGTTTCAATACCTCTCTGTACCTCCATTATCCCAATCTTAAATTGAGAATACCAGTACCTACCCCATACAATTCTCCTATGAATAAATGAGTTAATTCCATAAAGGGGTTAAAGAAAAGCCCAGCACATGGTAAGAAGAGTTCAATTAACTCTGGTGTTGTTTTTGCTCATATATGTGAGTATTCCTACCATCCTTGTTCTCCCATCCATAAAATGGAGGCATTTGCACTCACAAAAGAGATGCTTCTAAGATGAATAAGCTGGGGTTTTGAAACCCCTCCAATTCAAGTATTCTAAAATTTCAGTGTTCTATTTATGCCCCAACGACCTGTTGGAAATAAATTTTTTTTCAGCAAGATGGAAAACTAAGTTGTTGTGACCCCTTTCTGGTTTGCATGCCATCTGCCTTTTTCCTTCATCCTGTCTTATTCATTTTCAAATCTTTAAAAATGCTTCCTAAAAATGGAAGAAAATCGACCCCACAAAATATCTGTAAAAACTTTCAGAGAGTTCAATAAGATGCCTACATACAAAATATATAAAAATCAATAACATTCCTATATACTAGAAATGGTTGATGAAAAGATGTACTGTAGGGCTTCCCTGGTGGCACAGTGGTTGAGAGTCCGCCTGCCGATGCAGGGGACACGGGTTCGTGCCCTGGTCCGGGAAGATCCCACATGCCGCGGAGCAGCTGGGCCCATGAGCCATGGCCGCTGAGCCTGCGCATCCGGAGCCTGTGCTCCACAATGGGAGAGGCCACAACAGTGAGAGGCCCACGTACCGGAAAAAAAAAAAAAGATGTACTGTAAAAGATCACTTGTACTATAGAATAAAATACTTAAGAATTTGTGGGAGGAAAATGTTCTATTCAACAAATGGTAGTGGGGAAACTGGCAGAACACATAGGAAAAAATTAAATCAGTATCACTCTTCCCAGACTTGAATGAATTACAACTGATTTGAGAGTTTAATGTAAAAACTAAACTACTAGGAGAGAGAATTTAAGAACGTTTTTGTAATCTGAGGGTTCAGGAAGCTTTTTATATGCATGACACTGAAGGCAGAAATCATACAACAACAATAGCAGGTAACATTCACCAGCTTATTATATACCAAACATACATTATCTCAATATTGTTATGTCTCTATGTAAGTCTTCCCTTTAGATATAAAGAAAGGGGACTTAGAGACGTTAAGTAACTTTCACAACAGTGTATACAGCTGATCTTCATTATCCAGATTCCATATTTGTTAATTCATCTACTCTCTAAAATTTATTTGTAACTCCAAAAGCAATAGTCAAGGCACTTTCACAGTCATTCAAATGCACAGAGTGGCAAAAACTTTGAGTCACCCAACATGCACAGCCCCAGCTGAGGTCAAACAAGGCAAGTCTCTGTCTTCTTATTTCAGCTTTCATACTGTAAACAAGTATCCTTTTCAAGATCTATTTAGCCACATTTTTACATTTCTGTGCTTTTTTTGGTGATTTTGCTGCTTGACATGGCCCCCAAACATAGTGCTGGAATGCTGTCTAGTGCTCTTAAGAGGAAGAAGGCTGTGATGTGCCTTACAGAGAAAATACATTTATGCATGGATTATAGTGCTGCTGGCCATGAGTTCAATGTTAATGAGTCAACAATGTATATCAATAAGGTATCTTTAAACAGAAACACACATAAAACAAGGCTATGTATTGATCAGTTATGAACATGTGACCACAGGCTCACAGGAACCTAACTCTATATTTCCTCTAGGAACCACGGTTTAGTATTTAATTCACTGTGCCTAGAGATGTGATAGATATAACTATCACATATAATGAGAATCAACTGTAAAAAAAAAAAGGTAGCAGAGCCAGGACTAGAATCCAGGCATGTCTGATTCCAGAGACTGCACTACTAACATACTGTCATTCTCTCTCTGAAAACAGAAAACAATGGATTGGCTTGACTACATAAAAATTAACAGATAAAGGACAAACTGGGAAAAAAATACGTGTAACATTTATTACAACGGACTACTAACATCAATAAAAATTTCTTCAAATAAATATGAAAAGGGGGAACTTTATAAAAGAAAAATGAGTAAAGGACCTAACAGATACACACAAAGGATCCACACATACAAATCAGTAATGAGACATAAAAAAAGTATTTGACCTCTCTAATAATCAAAGAAGATAAAATAATTTTAAAATACTACTTTTCAAACATATAGGTTTGTCAAAGACTAAAAAGAATTATAGCACCCAGTATTAGTGTGTGCATACAGACAGACTGCTGTACAAAGTGTAAACTAATATAATCTTTTTGGAGGACAATTTGACAGTAGGTATCAGTATTTTTGTGTTATTAATAATAAATTTTGAACTGGAAATTTCAGTTCTAGTTACTTATACTGTGAAAGTACTTGTTGACATCAGTGAATGATAAACATGAATGAAAAAAAAACGCTCTTTCAATGTTGTATTTATTATCCCAAACTTGAATATTAAAGGAAATTAAGGGGGCAGGGCCTAGGCGGGGTGAAGTTCAAGCACGGAGTGGGCCTCTGCTTATGACCTGGGCAGAAGGGGAGAGGCAGCACATGGAAAGGGGGGCCTCGGGAGTATGGAGCTCCAGAGTTTGGAGAGTATCAGATGAGGAAGTAAGACAAGAATCTAGGTCTGGAAGAGGAACCAAGATGGCGGAGTAGAAGGACGTGCTCTCAGTCCCTCTTGTGAGAACACCAGAATTACAACTAGCTGCTGGACAATCATTGACAAGAAGACATTGGAATTCACCCAAAAAGATACCCCACATCCAAAGACAAAGGAGAAGCCACAATGAGACGGTAGGAGGGGCACAATCACAGTAAAATCAAATCCCATAACTGGTGGGTGGGTGACTCACAGACTGGAGAACACTTATACCACAGAAGTCCACCCACTGGAGTGAAGGTTCTGAGCCCCACATCATGCTTCCCAACCTGGGGGTCCGGCAACGGGAGGAGGAATTCCTAGAGAATCAGACTTTGAAGCCTAGTGGGAATTGATTGCAGGACTTCGACAGGACTGGGGGAAACAAAGACTCCACTCTTGGCGGGCACACACAAAGTAGTGTGTGCATCGGGACCCAGGGGAGACTGAACCACACTACCTGCTAGTGTTGGAGGGTCACCTGCAGAGGCGGTGGGGGTGTGTGTGTGGCTCACTGTGGGGACAAGGACACTGGCACCAGAAGTTCTGGGAAGTACTCCTTGGCATGAGCCCATCCAGAGTCTGTCATTAGCCCCACCAAAGAGCCCAGGTAGACTCAAGTGTTGGGTTGCCTCAGGCCAAACAACCAACAGGGAGGGAACCCAGCCCCACCCATCAACAGTCAAGTGGATTAAAGTTTTACTGAGCTCTGCCCACCAGAGCAACAGTCAGCTCTACCCACCACCAGTCCCTCCCATCAAGCCTCTTAAATAGCCTCATCCACCAGAGGGCACACAGCAGAAGCAAGAAGAACTAAATCCTGCAGCCTGTGGAACAAAAACCACATTCACAGAAAAATAGACAAGATGAAAAGGCAGAGGGCTATATACCAGATGAAGGAACAAGATGAAACCCCAGAAAAAGAACTAAATGAAAGGGAGATAGGCAACCTTCTAGAAAAAATATTCAAAATAATGATAGTGAAGATGATCCAGGACCTCGGAAAAACAATGGAGGCAAAGATCAAGCAGATGCAAGAGATGTTTAACAAAGACCTAGAAGAATTAAAGAACAAACAAACACGGGCTTCCCTGGTGGTGCAGTGGTTGGGAGTCTGCCTGCTGATGCAGGGGACGGGGGTTCATGCCCCGGTCCGGGAGGATCCCACATGCCGCGGAGCGGCTGGGTCCGTGAGCCATGGCCGCTGAGCCTGCGTGTCCAGAGCCAGTGCTCCGCAATGGGAGAGGACACAGCAGTGAGAGGTCTGCGTACCGCAAAAAAAAAAAAAAAAAAAAAAAAAAAAAGAACAAACAGAGATGAACAAAACAATAACGGAAATGAAAACTACACTAGAAGGAATCAATAGCAGAAAAACTGAGGCAGAAGAACAGATAAGTGACCTGCAAGACAGAATGGTGGAATTCACTGCTGCAGAAAAGAATAAAGAAAAAAGAATGAAAAGAAATGAAGACAGCCTAAGAGACCTCTGGGACAACATTAAACGCAACAACATTATAGGGGTCCCAGAAGGAGAACAGAGAGAGAAAGGACCAGAAAAAATATTTGAAGAGATTATAGTTGAAAACTTCCCTAACATGGGAAAGGAAATAGCCACCCAATTCCAGGAAGCACAGCGAGTCCCATACAGGATAAACCCAAGGAGAAACATGCCGCGACACAGTAATCAAATTGGCAAAAATTAAAGGCAAAGAAAAATTATTGAAAGCAGCAAGGGACAAACGACAAATAACATACAAGGGAACTCCCATAAGGTTAACAGCTGATTTCTCAGCAGAAACTCTACAAGCCAGAAGGGAGTGGCATGATATACTTAAAGTGATGAAAGGGAAGAACCTACAACCAAGATTACTCTACCCTGCAAGGATCTCATTCAGATTCAACAGAGAAATCAAAAGCTTTACAGACAAGCAAAAGCTAAGAGAATTCAGCACCACCAAATCAGCTCTACAACAAATGCTAAAGGAACTTCTCTAAGTGGGAAACACAAGAGAAGAAAAGGATCTACAAAAAACAAACCCAAAACAATTAAGAAAATGGTCATAGGAACATACATATCAATAATTACCTTAAACGTGAATGGATTAAATGCTCCAACCAAAAGACAAAGGCTTGCTGAATGGATACAAAACCAAGACCCATATATATGCTGTCCACAAGAGACCCACTTCAGACCTAGGGACACATACACACTGAAAGTGAGGGGATGGAAAAAGATATTCCATGCAAAAGGAAATCAAAAGAAAGCTGGAGTAGCAATACTAATATCAGATGAAACAGACTTTAAAATAAAGAATGTTATAAGAGACAAGGAAGGACACTACATAATGATCAAGTGATCAATCCATGAAGAAGATATAACAATTATAAATATATATGCACCCAATATAGGAGCACCTCAATACATAAGGCAACTGCTAACAGCTATAAAAGAGGAAATTGACAGTAACACAATAATACTGGGGGACTTTAACACCTCACTTACAACAATGGACAGATCATCCAAAATGAAAATAAATAAGGAAAAAGAAGCTTTAAATGACCCAATAGACCAGATAGATTTAATTGATAATTATAGGACATTCCATCCAAAAACAGCAGATTACACTTTCTTCTCAAGTGCGCACAGGACATTCTCCAGGATAGATCACATCTTGGGTCACAAATCAAGCCTCAGTAAATTTAAGAAAATTGAAATCATATCAAGCATCTTTTCTGACCATAACGCTATGAGATTAGAAATGAATTACAGGGAAATAAATGTAAAAAACACAAACACATGGAGGCTAAACAATACATTACTAAATAACCAAGAGATCACTGAAGAAGTCAAAGAGGAAATAAAAAAATACCTGGACACAAATTACAATGAAAACACGACAACCCAAACCTATGGGATGCAGCCAAAGCAGTTCTAAGAGGGAAGTTTATAGCAATACAAGCCTACCTCAAGAAACAAGAAAAATCCCAAGTAAACAATCTAACCTTACACCGAAAGGAACTAGAGAAAGAAGAAAAAAGAAAACCCAAAGTTAGCAGAAGGAAAGAAATCATAAAAATCAGAGCAGAAATAAATGAAATGGAAACAAAGAAAACAATAGCAAAGATCAATAAAACTAAAAGCTGGTTCTTTGAGAAGGTTAACAAAATAGACAAACCATAAGCCAGACTCATCAAGAAAAAGTGGGAGAGGACTCAAATCAATAAATTAGAAATGAAAAAGGAGAAATTACAACAGACATCGCAGAAATACAAAGCATCCTAAGAGACTACGACAAACAACTGTATGCCAATAAAATGGACAACCTGGAAGAAATGGACAAATTTTTAGAAAGGTATAACCTTCCAAGACTGAACCAGGAAAAAACAGAAAATATGAACAGACCAATCACAAGTAATTAAATTGAAACTATGATTTAAAATCTTCCAACAAACAAAAGTCCAGGACCAGATGGCTTCACAGGTGAATTCTACCAAACATTTAGAGAAGAACTAACACTCAGCCTTCTCAAACTCTTCCAAAAAATTGCAGAGGAAGGAACACTCCTCCCAAACTCATTCTATGAGGCCACCATCACCCTGATACCAAAACCAGACAAAGATACTACAAAAAAAGAAAATTACAGACCAATATCACTGATGTATTCATCAATGATATTGGTAATTTGATAGGGATTGCATAGAAGCAAAAATCCTCAACAAAATACTAGCAAACAGAATCCAACAACACATTAAAAGGATCATACACCATGATCAAGTGGGATTTATCCCAGGGATGCAAGGATTCTTCAATATATGCAAATCAATCAATGTGATACAACACATTAACAAACTGAAGAATAAAAACCATATGATCATCTCAATAGATGCAGAAAAAGCTTTTGACAAAATTCAACACCCATTTACGATAAAAACCCTCCAGAAAGTGGGCATAGAGGGAACCTACTTCAACATAATAAAGGCCATATATGACAAACCCACAGCAAACATCATTCTCAATGGTGAAAAACTGAAAGCATTTCCTCTAAGATCAGGAACAAGACAAGGTTGCCCATTCTCACCACTATTATTCAACATAGTTTTGGAAGTCCTAGCCATGGCAATCAGAGAAGAAAAAGAAATAAAAGGAATACAAACTGGAAAAGAAGAAGTAAAACTGTCACTGTTTGCTGATGACATGATACTATACATAGAGAATCCTAAAAATGCCACCAGAATACTAGAGCTAATCAATGAATTTGGTAAAGTTGCAGGATACAAAATTAATGCACAGAAATCTCTTGCATTCCTATACACTAATGATGAAAAATCTGAAAGAGAAATGAAGGAAACACTCCCATTTACCATTGCAACAAAAAGAATAAAATACCTAGGAATAAACTTACCTAGGGAGACAAAACACCTGTATGCAGAAAACTATAAGACACTGATGAAAGAAATTAAAGATGATACCAACAGACGGACAGATATACCATGTTCTTGGATTGGAAGAATCAATATTGTGAAAATGACTATACTACCCAAAGCAATCTACAGGTTCAATGCAATCCCCATCAAATTACCAATGGCATTTTTTATGGAACTAGAACAAATCATCTTAAAATTTGTATGGAGGTGGAGACACAAAAGACCCCAAATAGCCTAAGCAGTCTTGAGGGAAAAAAACGGAGCTGGAGGAATCAGACTCCCTGACTTCAGACTATACTACAAAGCTACAGTAATCAAGACAATATGGTACTGGCACAAAAACAGAAACACAGATCAATGGAACAAGATAGAAAGCCCAGAGATAAACCCACGCACCTATGGTCAACTAATCTATGACAAAGGAGGCAAAGATATACAATGGAGAAAAGACAGTCTCTTCAATAAGTGGCGCGGGGAAAACTGGACAGCTACATGTAAAAGAATAAAATTAGAACACTCCCTAACACCATACACAAAAATAAACTCAAAATGGATTCAAGACCTAAATGTAAGACTGGACACTATAAAACTCTTAGAGGAAAACATAGGAAGAACACTCTCTGACATAAATCATAGCAAGATCTTTTTTGATCCACCTCCTAGAGTGATGGAAATAAAAACAAAAATAAACAAATGTGACCTAATGAAACTTCAAAGCTTTTGCACGGCAAAGGAAACCATAAACAAGACAAAAAGACAACCTCAGAATGGGAAAAAATATTTGCAAACGAATCAATGGACAAAGGATCAATCTCCAAAATATATAAACACCTCATGCAGCTCAATATTAAAGAAACAAACAACCCAATCCAAAAATGGGCAGAAGACCTAAATAGACATTTCCCCAAAGAAGACATACAGGTTCCCAAGAAGCACATGAAAAGCTGCTCAACATCACTAATTATTAGAGAAATGCAAATCAAAACTACAATGAGGTGTCACCTCACACCAGTTAGAATGGGCATCATCAGAAAATCTACAAACAACAAATGCTGGAGAGGGTGTGAAGAAAAGGTAACCCGCTTGCACTGTTGGTGGGAATATAAATTGATACAGCCACTGTGGAGAATAGTATGGAGGTTCCTTAAAAAACTAAAAATAGAATTACCATATGACCCAGCAATCCCACTACTGGGCATATACCCAGAGAAAACCATAATTCAATAAGACACATGCACCCCAATGTTCATTGCAGCACTATTTACAATAGCCAGGACATGGAAGCAACCTAAATGCCCATCGACAAATGAATGGATAAAGAAGATGTGATATATATATACAATGGAATATTACTCAGCCATAAAAAGGAACGAAATTGAGTCATTTGTTGAGATGTGGATAGACCTAGAGTCTGTCATACAGAGTGAAGTAAGTAAAAAAGAGAAAAACAAATATCGTATATTAACGCATGTATGTGGAACCTAGAAAAATGGTACAGATGAACTGGTCTGCAGGGCAGAAGTTGAGACACAGATGTAGAGAACAAACATATGGATACCAAGGGGGGAAAATCGCGCTGGGGTGGGGATGGGATATATTGGGCAATTGGGATTGACATGTATACACTGATGTGTATAAAATTGATGACTAATAAGAACCTGTAGTATAAAAAAACAAAGAAAACAACTAATACTAAACTTTCTTTGGGTTATTTGTATGGAAATATGTTAATATAAATGTTTCAGACATTACATGAAATTTCTAAAAATCTTATATGTTCTGGTATAATGTTATAAGTCATAATTCTAGTTATTACTTTAAAATGTGTATCTCAGAAATAACTAAATTTCCTTGTCAGTTGCATTATTGTGAACTTTCACCCAATCTTTAACCATGGTCATTTAAGTGTTTTGTCATTTACAGACAGTTCTGGGTGTACTCTGATGCTTTTGCAAAAATGTTCCTATAAAAGGGTTTTATCTTCAAGGAATTCATGGAAAAGACTCTTGACAAGTATAGGTTTCTGGTAGCTGACTATACTGCTGAACTGAATGAATAAGCATTTTCAGAACTCTAATGGAAAACTGATGAATTCATAAAAGTGCTAACAAAAGATCAAGATAAAAAAAATTAATTACATGGGAGTGAGTGAACTGATGAGGATGATTATAATTTTTGTGACCTTCTGTTTGAATTAAAAAAAAAAAGAAATCAGGGACAGTGGCTACCTTTGAGGGAGTTGTGCCTGGAAAAGAAACATGAGAGGAACTTCTGTGTTCCTGGCAATGTTTTGTTTCTTCCTCTAGATGTGAAATACACTGTTCATTTTATGAATTTGCAGTGAGTTGTACACCTATGCTAACTTCTCTGTTCTATATTATTTGTCATTAAAAAGCTAAAGAAATGAAAAAAAAAGGAAGGAAATCCCGACATATGCTAGAAAACAGGTGAAAATTAAAGACATGCTAAGTGAAATAAGCCAGGCACAAAAAGACAAATACCATATGATTCCATTTATATGAGGTACCTAGAGTAGTCACATTCCTAGAGACAGAAAGTAGAATAGCAGTTGCCAGAGCCTGGGGACGGTGTGGGGTGGAATGGCGGATGACTGTTTAATGGGTACAGAGTTTCAGTTTTGAAGGATGAAAAAATATTCTGGAGCTGGACGGTAGTGATGGTTGCACAACCATGTGAATGTACTTAAAGCCACTAAACGGTACACTTAAAACTATTAAAAATGTTAAATGTTATGTATATTTTACCATAATTTAAAAAGTATTTAAAAAAAAGAATCTAGGTCTGCCATTTTACAGTGGAGAATTTGGATAATAAAGTTGTGAAAAGAAAAGATTTTGAGAGAAATTCTTTTTTTTTTTTTTTTGGTAAATTCTCAGGCTGTTGCCTGGGGCACTAGAGCAGGCAAAGTCTTAGATTTGCGATGAGTGGGCCCTGGACTGAGGATATATGGACAAAGTAGAATGCAGATTATTTGCGTTTGGACAGTAGTCATGAATAAAAATATGAAAAATAAGTCTCTATGCTAAGTTAAACAGGACAGGTTTGTATGATTTTAGGTGAAAGGAGGTCAGTCCTATCTCCCGTTTGTCCTCAGTCACACAGTGCACTCATCAGAGGGCACTGATTCTTTTTCTAGTTAATTAATTATATAATTTTTATTGGGGTATAGTTGATTTACCATGTTGTGTTAGTTTCAAGTGTACAGCAAAGAGAATCAGTTATACATATACATAGATCCACACTTTTTAAGATTCTTTTCCCATATAGGCCCTTACAGAGGACTGAGTAGAGTTCCCTGTGCTATACAATAGGTCCTTACTGGTTATCTATTTTATATATAGTAGGGCATTGATTCTTGTGTGATCAACAGAGCCATGGGATTTTCCAACGGGGTTTTACATTAAATTTCTATGTTTTAGGACATAATTTTGCTCATGTTATCTCCTAACATTCTATATGCAATATATGTAGTGCTACCCACTGTTTGTTACTTGTTACTGATTTCTGTCATCATTTCATCTAACCTAAATGTTTATATAAGTAAAGAAAAGAAGCTCTATAATATGGGAATGAAATGAGGGAACCTCTACCTGAGGAATGATATGTGTTTCTTAGAAACTATGTGTGTTCATAGAATTTCTAGGTACTAACAACTTAGTAAGTTTCCTGAGTTTGACTTTGATGACCATATTGAAATCCATAATCTTATCCATAATCTTATCATTCTTTTTTCCCCCTTGATTTATCAAAGTGGCATAAAATCACAATTCTAGTGCCAACTGTATTTTGACTTTTTTAAAGGCTGGTACAAACAAGATTTTTTTAGAAATGCAAAAAAAAAGGGGGGCGGGAATTAAGTACAGCTGACCCTTGAACCACAAGGGGTTAGGGGCACAGACTCTCCACTCAGTCGAAAATCCACGTATAACTTTATAGTTGGTCTGCTATATCCATGGTTCTGTATCCGCAGATTCAACCAGCCTCAGAACACGTGGTACTGCAGTACGTATTTGCTGAAAAAACTCCACACACAAGTGGACCCATGCAGTTCAAACCCATGTTGTAGAAGAGTCAACTTTGTACTTGTGTACATCCATACAACACTATATAGCCACCAAACAAAGATGAAGCTCTGCATTTATCACATAATACTGAAAACACAAGCTGAGTGAAGAAAAGCCAACTGCTAGGTATAATTTGATCCCATTTGTGTCTGGATGTACATACCCAGACAAAACACATGATTGATTACAAGTAAGAGATTCGATTTAGAGGTTAGTTTCCTCTCTCACACTGGAAGGGCTCGGTCCTGAGGACCATATCAAAGAGGATTTCATTGGCTCACACACTAAACTTTCTAAATTTTCCCACTGAGTAATCCCTAGAATTACAGGGCAAAGAGGTACAGTACTATCCCACTGAAACGCACTGACAGGACTGAAATGCAGGTGAGGTATGGGCAGATCCCATGTCACAACTGCTGGCATCAGACACCTGACTTCTGTTTAGAATAGAGGGGCCTGACGTTTGACACCACGAGATTTAGGAAAAGAAAAGGCCATGATGAAAGGCAGCATCACTGTCAGACAGAGGCTTACAGAAAACGGGTAAAATGAAGTTTGAGAGGAACAGGAGTCGCTTGAGAGCTAAATTAGAAAGAACAAGAAACTGACACACTTTGCATTTCATATGTGTTCACTTTCTGGCTTATTAATATTTTCTTGGATAAAAAAGGTAGCTGCTTCACACACTGCTAATGTATGTAGGCATAAGATAATATATATGTGGTACAAGATTAGATAGAAGTGCTTTATGAGTGGCACTCAAAAAAGGTACCATCAGCAAAAGAGTAAATTCATGATGCCAGCAATTTCTCTGATCCAGTGGTGGCTCACAACTGAGAATATGAGAATCCCAAAAAGAATTCTATTCAGGAGAGTGAACTAAACTCTGCTGAAAAAAGCAAATGTCCCCTGAAGGCTTAAGTAAAGGCATCTGGCATTTGCACTCAACCACCGCAGTCAGTGGCAATAATTCAATCCATATGATACATGGGACAGCTTTTTCAAGAGCATTTTGAAGAGTGGCTAAGACAAAGCGGGTAATGGCAGAAGGTTACTGTATCAACAGAGAGGGCCTTTGTGGTTCTAGGGGAGCCACTTGATCCACAAGAAAAGAAACATAAACAAATGAGATCAATGCACTAACAATGCATGGAGTTATGATAATCCACAATTTAAAATAAGATAGGGAAAATATTTATGTAAATATTTATCTTATCTTTAAGTAGGAAAAGACTCCCCAAGCACAAAAGTAGTATGAGAGAACAAAGGAAACAAAAATACACCTGTTTTCATAAATTTACTAACATAATCTGCATATAAAAATTCATGACAACCTGAGGGAAAGAATTTTGCCAAATTTGGAAAGATGTATAAAGATATTCACTATAGTGTTTATAACACTGAAAACAAAATGTAAATGACAAAAATGTCAAACATTTACAACTTTATAAATTATGCTATAGCCATTCAATAGAGTATTATGCAGCTCTTAAAATTATATTTTTTTGAAAAATATCAATAAAATGAGCACATAATGTTAAGAGAAAAAAGATTATAAATCCTTGTTTTGTAAATATAGAGCTAGTTACTCACAGGAAAAAAATATCAGCAAGTGTGCGACAATAATAATACCTAACATTATTTTCTGTGCCAGGCACTGTGTTGCTCTTTATAAGCACTGTCTCATTAAAGTTTCATAACAAACCCATGAGCCAGGTACTATCATCACTGCTATTTTTCAGAAGGGAAAACCAAGACACGGAGAGGTGAGGTCACTTGCTCAAGGCCACGTAGCTTGAAAATGCAAAGTCCAGAAACCAACCCAGCTAGTGTGCTGTCCGCCACCACAAATCCCTAAGGGCTAAGTCTCCCCTGATTTCAAAGGCTTATAAATTAAAGTATCCATGTATGTTAGAAATAGAGTGGGGAAAAGACTTTTCAATCTTATCTATAAGAGGAGCAGTTCTCACAACTCCTGGAAACGTTCATGTTGAAATCCGTAAGTACGGAACCTCTGTTGCTGTCAACTTACAAGGTATCAGTGAATAAAATATCATGAAGAGCCAGAATTCTCAGCTGCTGTCCGCTTCATATATTCATCACTGCCCAAATAGATTTCTCTTAAAAGATGAAATCTTTTAAGAGAAGTCTTTTGTTTCCTCTTTTGTGTTTTCTCTAACGTTGGTACTTATCTGTTGAGTACGGAGCCAAGCTATTTCGGTCTCTGTTCTTCCCATTATTTATTCCCATTCAGATGAAAATTTAAATGCAAACTATATACCCATTCATCAAAATTGCTTCAAATTTATTTATGGTACAGCACAGAGGAGCTTCTGGGAATAAGAGCTTCAAGTCTATTATAGTTTCTATTAATAATTCTAGTCACTAATTGCTATGAGAACTTTTCTGGATATGCTAACATATAGTTAAAGCAAAGCCAATCCAACAGACTACTATAAATAAAGTTGCATAGTCTCACAAAAGTCATGAGAATTTTGTAAGTTTGGAGGGTGGGAAAGTAGAAACACAGTTTTTAGATTTTTTTAAACATTGTTATCATGGATTCAAAAGGCCAAATTGTACTCACAAACATATCTTTATAAATTTTCTTCTTGATTGCTTTAATTATTTTGGAATATCACTTTCACATAACAATTTTAAATATAACTGAGATGAGACAGGATTCTCAAGTGCTGTTTTTGCTCACTGATTCATTAAATCAAAATGTTTAATTAAAGTGCCTGCTATGTGCCACGCACTATCCTAGGCACTGGAAATAGAGCAGCAAACAAAAAACAGACAAAAATCCCTGCCTTGTGGAACTTAAAGGCATTATGCTGATGGTCACAGAAAGCAAACGAGGTAAAGAGTAAAATATATAGATGATGATAACACCTATGAAGGAAAACAAAGCAGTCCATGGGGATACGGAATACTGGGGAGAAGAGAGGACAAAGCTTTAAGAGTGTGGACAGGGAAGAACTCATTGAAAAGGGGACATCTGAAGACACACCTGAATCAGGAAGGGAGGGAGCATGGGGCTATCTGGGGAACAGCATGCTAAAAAGGGGAAAAGAAAGTGCAAAGGTTCTGCGATGGGACTGAGCCCCACATGTGTTTGAAGAACAAAAAAGAGGCCTCATGATTTCAGTCGAAGAGTAAGAGGAAAGTAGTAAGATATGAGGTCAGAAAAGTAACAGACGAGGCAGGTGCTACGGTGCTTAAAGGCCACACCAAGTACTTTCTCTTCTTCTTAAGGAGAAGGGGAGCAACATAAAGGATGGATAGAATTACAGAAGATTTTATTGTTCAAATTCAGGCAATATTTTTGGGAAAACAGAGGCAGACCAGAGCTGCTCCAGGCAACTTGGTGGATTGGATGGTTGTCCTAGGTATGGAGCAGGGGGTTGGTTTTAACTGAATCACTCCAGCTGCTGTGTTAGGACTAGAATGAAGGTGACAAGCATTGAAGCAGGAGAAGTGATCGGGAGCCTGCTGTAATCCACGTGAGAGAGGGTGGTGGCATTGGCAGATTCTGGGTGTTTTAATGTAAAGCCAGCTGGACTTAGGGATGGATCGGATGTGGGATGCTAGGGAAAGAAGGTCTGGGGACTGAACAACGGTAAGGACTCAGTTGGCAATAATGGAGTTGAGGAGACTCGAGTAGGAGCTACTTTGGGGGTGGCAGGGTGAGGGAAACAAGAAGCTCATTTGTGGGTATATTCAGTGTGAGATGCCAACGGACATCCAAGTGGAGATGCTGAGTGGAGAGTAAGACACAGGAGTTCAGGGAGTTGTGAGAGAGTCACCAACATGTAGGCTGGCACTTAAGGCATCAGAATGGATGGCATCCCTAGGGAGATAGGGCAGAGGAAAAAGAGAAAAGGAGAAAGGACAGAGCCCTGGGTGCCCCGACACCACAGAGTCAAGGAGGAGAAGAAGAAAGAGCAAAGGAGGACTGAGAGAAGCATTCTGACATCTTCCTAGTGAATACCGGGATGGTTTGTCTACAGTGATGCATGAATGCAGAGACATGTACTCACTAATTTACCTCTAATATTCCCTTGCAGGTCACTGAATGTTAAGATCCCTCGGCATTTGAGGTGAAGAGAAAAGTATACACATCGCAGTGAATATGGGTGTCTTGTACAAGGATAGGCAATCTGTGCAGCTTTGAGAAGAGAATCAGACGCTTTCACAAAAACACAAGAGCATGATAAGTCACTGTGAGGTTGGATCTAGATGCGTAACAAAAAGATAATTCTGCCCTCTGCCCCTCGCTCCCCAAAACATCGCTAAAATCTTCACATCGGATGAAGGGTGCTACAGTACCCCAGAGAGCACTGCTTCTCCACACGGCCTGTGTTGTCAATACCTCGCTATCCCAGAGGCCATTTCACACCTTTTTTTCCTTAAACGTATATTGTGAATATTGTGGCGCTCATCTGTTGTTTCTGCCTGCCTTACACCCACTCTCCCTTCTTTGGGGTACCAACAGCTCCATTTTCCTTCACAGAGAGATACCCCTCTGACCTCAACATCCATCTCACGGGATGGCCATACCCCAGGTCAGCCAATGAGACTTGTGGTCCCAGGAATTAGAAGTCAGTGACACAAGAAAGGAAAGGAGCTGGAGAGGATTCATCCAAACTTTGGGGCCAGAAAAGCTGAAAATCAGAAAAAATGCCAGAAAGTTTTTAAAAGTCAGAAAATCATGGTTCTTACCACCACGATTCCTTTAGCAGTTGACCACTCCCTGCTCCTTGATACACTATTATCATTTCTAAATCTAATGTTTGGATTTTCCTTCCATTCTGCAAGTTAACCCACCTCCTATTAATGAATTCCTTTAGCCCAAGTTAGCCAGAACCGGTTTCTGTGGCTGGCAGCCAGGGTACCCTGGCACACCTGCCACTCTCCAAACTGTACAGCTCTGTGGCAGCTCACAATAAAACGCATAAATCTTCAAGTGGATCCATTTCTCAATGTAAGTAAAAAAGGTTTAGAGGCTATTGTAAGCAAAATAAAAGCTTAAGAAATTGTCTTATTTGGTAATATTCCAATAACCATCTTAAATGCTGGTTGTAAATCTTTCTTTTACTGACAAATCTTTCTAAGGAGAAACATTCTTTTTATTCACTGGAAATACTTATTTGTCTTTAACTAATCAAATAGACTTCTTTGTTTACCAGTTTTTTCTACAGAATGACTATCAAGCATGTACCTCATTCCAGATATCCTACTCTTTTATGTTTGCAGAGACTCCGTGTTTTTCATTATGTTGTAGAAACACACGGGAACCACTGGCATAGCTGGGACAGAACAAACTCTTCTAAGCCGTGCAAAAGTCATTCAGCAGGGCTTCTCTGGTGGCGCAGTGGTTGAGAGTCCGCCTGACGACGCAGGGGACACGGGTTCATGCCCCGGTCTGGGAATATCCCACATGCCGCGGAGCGGCTGGGCCCGTGAGCCATGGCCGCTGGGCCTGCGTGTCCGGAGCCTGTGCTCCGCAGCGGGAGAGGCCACAGCAGTGAGAGGCCACAACAGTGAGAGGCCCGCGTACGGCAAAAAAAAAAAAAAATCATTTAGCAATGAGGGTCAAATCAATGAGTATTACTTTAACAACTGTGAAGCGCTTGATCTCCAGAGCATCTTCATTTTACTTCAATGAATACAGATAGGTATCCCTTGGGTACTCATTAGTGATACCAATTTTGAATTTTAATTTATTGTAGTTTTCTATATGTTTAAAATATTTCACAATTTATTTGGAATTGAAGTGTCTGCCTCACAGTTTCTGTTGAAACGCTGAAATAAAGCACTCATATTTGAGAGAAATAGTCTCAATACTTTAATACCTGCATCAAGTCAGATCACCCTGTAAGCCGCCTCTTGGTTTCCTACACCACCCTGGAGGCTCACAGATTTGCCATTAGAGCTACAGCTAGGCACAGCTCACAGGCAAATGCCAAAGGGAGAGATGATCTGGTTTGTCCAGCCTGAGGAAAGAAATGATCTCTATGTGGACATTCTCTACAGTTTTTGATAATAGCTTTTTAAGGCTACTGTCCTTTTGTTAACGTCCAATGAAGCAAATTTTTCTCTCCTAGTGAAAGCATGGGCCTCCTTCAGGCCCTCTGAGAACCTCCGTGGGTTCCATACAGGAAGCTCCTACTCTGAATCTGTCCTCCACCCTCTGTTTTATTTTCACCAGGGGTCTCTTTTAGCTTCCACCAGGGGTCAGTGGCTCTCAGTTCAGATCTGATGTCAAACTCTGGGATAAACTATAACGGTGACAAATCAGGAAACACTGGTATTACTAACGTAATTCACGTTGCCACCTCACCTGGATGCCAGAAAACCTATGCCTGACCTTTGCCCTCCTTGGCAGGAGGTGAATTAATTTGGGAACAAGGGCAGGAGAGGATGCTTAGCCCTTTTCTTCTCATTCAAATAAGCTCAACAGAAAGTGATTTTTATAAGTCTGATCCACGTATGAAAAATAACCCTACAAAGGCGAGTACAAAACAAACGTTATCCCACTGGTGTCACTATCACTGTGAGAACAGACCTCTGATGAGCGAGGTCAGACACTGCAGGATGATCTGGCTTGTCACCAGGCGTTTCACCGTGTACCCCATCACTCAATTGCACAGGCTCTACCTGCCGACAGATAACACTCACAGGAATTTCCTAAAGAAAGAAATACATTACAAATAGATGAACGTCAATGAAAATCTTTTTAAGTGTCTCTCTGCTTAAATTATAGTTCTCCCCTTGTATTCATGTCCTTCTCAAGTTCTATTAGTGAGTCAAAGAACAAATTTCCTATTTACTTGAAAATCTTCATTAAAATTACATTCATCAAAATGTTAAAAACAAATCTGAGCAAAATTTGCAAATCACTTTCTTATATTTGTATTTGTGGTGATACTTTGAAAGCATGTTAACTCTTTTAGGTCAACAGTATACTAAATGATATCTTTGCTTTGTGCTTCATCTGGAAGGTGATGTCTAGTCAAGAAATATTTAGGACTGTACAATTCTGGCCTCGTTTGGCATGGATATCATCCTTCTGGTTTGATTTTGCAATCTTTATTTTATTTATTTATTTATTTTTGCGGTACGCGGGCCTCTCACTGTTGTGGCCTCTCCCATTGCGGAGCACAGGCTCCGGACGCGCAGGTCAGCGGCCATGGCTCATGGGCCCAGCCGCTCCACGGCATGTGGGATCTTCCTGGACCAGGGCACGAACCCGTGTCCCCTGCATCGGCAGGTGGACTCTCAACCACTGCGCCACCAGGGAAGCCCTGCAATCTTTATTTTAAATAACGAAATTAGCTTTTATTTTTCCTTATTTTCTCTTTCTTCAAATGTCTTTTGTTATTTCTTATTACTATTCCTTTCTTGAAATAATTGTCATTTCTAAAAAGAAATGCATGGGCCTCCCTGGTGGCGCAGTGGTTGAGAGTCCGCCTGCCGATGCAGGGGATACGGGTTCGTGCCCCGGTCTGGGAGGATCCCATATGCCGCGGAGCGGCTGGGCCCGTGAGCCGTGGCCGCTGGGCCTGCGCGTCCGGAGCCTGTGCTCCGCAACGGGAGAGGCCACAACAGTGAGAGGCCCGCATACCACAAAAAGAAAAAAAAAAATAAATAAAAAGAAATGCATACCAGTTAAAAGTATGGATTCTGGAGCAATATGGACTGAGAGCACTCCTGCATGACAGCTTTATGATCTTGGGCAAAATACCTTTCTGTGACTTAGTTTCTACATCCACAAACAAAAAGAGGATAACACTACCTACCTCATGAGGTTGTTGTGAGAATTACATGAATCAATATATGTAAAGCATATAGATCAATACCTGACACATAGTAAGTGCTACTTTAGAGTTTGCTATTGTTAATGTTGTTGTTATTAATTTATTCCTAAGTTCTTGAGTTACCCTTCTAAAAAAATTGTTGATTGTATCAGTGCTTGGAATGGGAATGTAAACCCACTTTTCTAAAAATGCCTAAAACCAACTGATTTTCTTACCTTCCTCCATCACCATCACTGGACCTATAACATTTTTTTGCAGGATGAGGATGCAGGAAGTGTTTACATGAGAAAAGGAAGTAAGAAAAGATCTGGAACCATGATCATAGGATATTTCAACATTCATAACAAAGGTGGCCTAAACAAAAAGATTACATGTTCCTGAAGGTAAAGCTGAGATGCCTGTTTCCTCTGTCAATATGCAGCAAGCAAAAGAAATGACATTATTGGATTTGGTCCTAGAGGCTGAGCCAGACATAACAAACAAGGTTAAGGTTGGGGCAGAGCTCACATTCACAACCATGTCACACATCTAAGTATTTTAAGTGTCAACAGGATTTACATATGGTGATACTGCATTTTAGAGAGATAGGACTGACAGGAAACAAAGTTCATAAACAAACTCACTAGCATAAATTGTCAGTTATAAGAAACTCCAGAAATTGGAGGTCAGGCACAGGTTATCTTCTCAAAACATTACTAAAAAGTTAATATAAAATGCACTATTTTTGCCACCTGCATAAGTAGCACATCTTGAAGGATATTCTGAAAATATATTATCAAAGAGTCTTAGAAAATATCCTAGTTCCATTAAGGTGACCAAAAGCAATTCTATGGGAGAATCAAAGCTTGATACAAGAATTGTGACTGACCTAAAAGAGAATGTAAACTGAGTCATTTGTGTGTTCAGAAGAAATGATTAGGATTGCACTCAGCTGTAAATAACAAGAACCTGACTGATTTTTGTCATGATATGAGAAGTCCAGAAGAGGTATTCCAGGGCTGATACAGCCGCTCGAAGGTATAAATAAAGACCCAGCCTCCTTCAGAACTCCTGGTCCGCCATCCTTAGCATGGGACCATTATCTTCAAGGTCACAAGATGGTTGTACCACACCCTGCCTAGAAGAAATGGGTAAGGGCAGAGCAAAAAGTATTTGCTGAGTCCTTTTAAAAATCATCTTTATTAATTAAAAAAAAATCTTTCTAAAGACTACCCGGTAGACGTCCACTGCATCTCACTAAATTACATGGCAGGGGAGCCTTGGAGGTAAGCTTTTTTTTTTTTTTTTTTTTTTTGCGGTACGCGGGGCTCTCACCGTTGTGGCCTCTCCCATTGCGGAGCACAGGCTCTGGATGCACAGGCTCAGCGGCCATGGCTCATGGGCCCAGCCGCTCCGCTGCATGTGGGATCTTCCCGGACCGGGACACGAACCCGTGTCCCCCACGTCGGCAGGCGGACACTCAACCACTGCGCCACCAGGGAAGCCCGGAGGTAAGCATTTTTAACTAGACACATAGCTGTTCTCAAAATCAGTTAGTAAGAAAGGGCATTTTAGTAATCACTGGGTAGACAACAAGCAATGCATGCCACATAATGAGGCATTATAGAATCTAGAAAGAGGACAGTGTTCCTCCAGTACAATCTAGGGAAAATGCCAACCAGCCCAGCTGACTTGGATTGGATGGAGAAGCTTTCCTAGGTGCTGGAATATGCCACTGAGGTTATCTAACTCCATGCTGCCAAACAGCCTACTAATAGTCATTTGCCCACCCATATAAACTTTGATACAGTGGACAGAATACACTGGTCAGCCAATGCCTTTATCCTGACAAGGATATGTTTTATTGTAAATGAACTAGCCTTCTACTTCACCACCTAACCATGTGTGGATTTGTTTCCTCAGTCAGCCCCTGAAGGGTGAACTATGGGTTCACTATTAAAATCAATTTCTCTCATTTCTAGTTTTGTTGAAACAGTTTTGTATTTTATTTTATTTATTTTATTTTTTTTAATTTATATTTTATTTATTTATTTATTTATTTATTATTTTTATTTGTTTGTTTATTTATTTTTTCTAGTTTTGTTGAAACAGTTTTGTATTTTATTTTATTTTATTTATTTATTTATTTATTTATTTTGCGGTACGCGGGCCTCTCACTGTTGTGGCCTCTCCCGTTGCGGAGCACAAGCTCTGGACGCGCAGGCTCAGCAGCCATGGCTCACGGGCCCAGCCGCTCCGCGGCATGTGGGATCTTCCCGGACCGGGGCACGAACCCATGTCCCCTGCATCGGCAGGCGGACTCTCAACCACTGCGCCACCAGGGAAGCCCCAGTTTTGTATTTTAAAAGTATTTTACATGGGGTTGTAGACACATATATTGTAGGATTTAACAAAATATATTAAACTGATGTTATTTACTTATCTTGGCATCTTTCCTAGACTACCACCTAAATACACAAAGTTTGGTTGTTATCATGGCCATCAACTAAGGAAACATACTCAATTTAGAAACAGGAAGGTCTGACTTCGGAACTGGCTAAGTTAATAAAAGTTTTGGTTAGACTAGAACTACACTAATCAACTGCTTACTTCTAGGCAAGTCATATCTATTTTGGCTGGGAAACACTTTCTGATCATTCATATTTGGTGACAAGGTGACTTTTTTTTTTTTTTTTTACTTTTGTGACCCTCCTTAATATACTCAGTTTGGAATTTCCCTTGAAGTGGGCCACATGTTGACAAGGCACAAAATGGACAGGCACGGGTAAAGAGCTCCTATCTGTATATCCAGTGCTTCAAATATCCTTATCTAATGCTGGGTGACTGTACCAGATGATAATAACTACTATCTAATATATGCATTACCTTGTTTAATAATTGCAACCCCCAAATACGGATACTATTATTTCTACATTAGAAACGAGGAAACTGAGGCTAGGAGAGGGTAGGTAACTTGCTGAAAGCACACAACTAATAAGTGGCGGAGAAAGGAAATAAGCATGGGTCTCTCTGCAGTCAAAGCTTGAACTCTTCCCACTACATCACTGTGCCTCCCTAGACTTTCTTTTTAGTATAAGTCTGAGCTCTCAGCCAAGGAATCTTTGAATTTTTGAGCTGGAATAGACATTAGAGTTCACAGGTACAAAACAGTAAAATAGGTCTTATTGAAGAAAGACTGTGGAACTTACCCCAGAGCAACACACCTCCCTTCTTGACTCCCAATCTAGTGTTCATACCAAGTCCCCCCACCCCCTTTTTCACCTGTTAAGTGCCAGCTACCTAAAAAGGTGTCATCACTATTTCATAGCTATGCAACTGTTACGAGTCTTGGCAAAGAGACCAGCAAGTAAAGGAGATAACTTGAGGTGACTGTGGCGATGACAGAGACAGCCCTCATCCATTTACTAGAAGAGTCTCTATGCACTCAAGCATTCAAGACATCTCAAAATTGAGCTGCCTTTTAGATTCAAGCTAATTCAGTGTGCATTTTTCTAAATTCTACAACTCTCCCTCATGGTGTATATATGTGCTTCCATGCACAGACTTCTGATTCTGCAGTTTGACCCCATAGCTGGCAGTAAGTAGCTAACTCAGAATTAAACAGCTACTGGCTTGAAAGTTCTTCTAAGAGATTTTACAGTATAGGAAGAAAAGCCTACTTTCCCACCAGGAATAACTAACCCATGATTTTTAAAAAGGGCACGTGCATGTCACAGAAAGATAACATTAATTTTTTGAGAGAAATACAAATGCCTACTCACCCACTTTTATTATTGTAAACATCCAATCAGTACAATATATACTAACTATATAATATATACATATATATACACCAATATTTTTCATGTTATAGTTAGAGGGAAAAAAGGGGTAGAGCTGGTGATAGGAAATCTGAAGAGAAGAAAGAAAAAGAGAAAGAACTGAAGGAGCAAAGGAATCAAGTTTTGAGGCAGAAAAGAGGAAGGAAGAGGAGAGGGAAGACAAGGCCCTGTGACATGGAGGAAAGGAGCAAAAGAAGGAAAATGAGAAAACTTAGGAGGAAGAGAGGGGCCATGGGAGAAAGAAGGTGAGATACAGTTGTAAGGAGAGAGGGGCAGATCAGGAAAGGCAGAGAGAGACGATTCTGAGGTGAGGGTAGCACTTACTGGTAAACTATTATCACTCCTTCTTCATGTAACTTGGTATGTGGGCACCGGCGCACATCAATAACCAGGGCTATTCGAAACACTCATGAGTTCTCCTATAGTTTCAAAGAATGCTTTAATCAATCAGATTTATTTTGCTTTCCAAACAAAGTTTTATGTTTCTAAGGAAAGCTAAATTAGCATTAAAAGATAACGTGGGGGTTTCCCTGGTGGCGCAGTGGTTGAGAGTCCGCCTGCCGATGCAGGGGACACAGGTTCGTGCCCTGGTCCGGGAAGATCCCACATGCCGCGGAGCGGCTGGGCCCGTGAGCCATGGCCGCTGAGCCTGCGTGTCTGGAGCCTGTGTTCCGCAACGGGAGAGGCCACAACAGTGAGAGGCCCGCGTACCGCAAAAACAAAGAAACAAACAAAAAAAGGTAACCTGGGTTTTCAATGTTTACTTCAGAACCTCAGAGTTCCTATACCTATCTCTTTGTGGCATTCAAAAGCTATCTAATTACCTTAGCTTTGTTTTCTTGAATGATTAGAGCTGCCTTAAGCCACAAATCAACATCTGTACATGTGTAGTGACCCTTCTGCACACCCCCAAATCCAATTGCTACACTTAGCTCCTACAGGAAATCAAATAAAGAAGGAAAAAATGTGTGTAGTTTTAGAGAAGCACACGTGTTTCTCTAAAATAATTGGTATCCTGTAGGCACAGCATTCAACCCTTCAGAAGCTCTGCCTTCAATGAGATTGGCATGGCAGGTGACCGTGGCGAAAATTACTCTCTCAGCCACACAACTGACACCTAAGTGAGATTACTTCATGTGGAATTTCCTGAGAGCCAAGAATATTTTTTTTTAAACACACCATTCTTGTGCTTGAACAGTCATTATGAAATCTTCATATTTGAAAATTCAATTCCAAGTTCTGAAAATGTGTTTTTAATACTTCTTTGTTTAAGGTTGATAAGATTGAAATTATACAGTTTGGTTATTTTATTCAATATAAATAACTCTAAAATCGGTGGGGTAGGGGTGAGGTGGATTAATCACCCAAATTATTCTTGAAGCCAAAATATTTAGATAAATGAATTTTCCTTTTCATATGTGTGTTATGTCATTACCTAGACATAGTTTAAAGCCCTACATGAACATGTCCATTCTAACCAAATGCACTGAGTGTAGGGCTATCCATTTTTTCTATTTCCATACGGCATAAAGAACTTTTAAAAAAAGAAAGAACTTTAAAAAAAAAAAAGGAAGAACTTTATATTTTTGTGTGAGAATATATACAAGATTTTTTTTTAAATGCCAATGTTCAAAAAGCACCAGTAGCTCAATTTATTTATGCTTGTTTAATGTAAAGGCTATCTGAAATATATTTCAAATATATATGTATCAACAACTATCTGTGAAGATTAAAGACATAATAAATAACTGTCAAAGTGTCATCTGAAGTCATCGGAGGAAAAATTATGGCTTAATATGCAACATATCCTAAATAACTGATAATGTAAGGTTCCCAGGTCATCTATAGAGTTGACCAATTCCAGAGAGGGAAAAAAATAGATCAAAGATAGGTTTTAGATATTGTCTTTTGAATAAAACTAATTTATGAAAAAATTTGAAAGTCAATAGTATTGACTTTAAAATCTTGTGAAAATATCACTCACTTTTAAAGATGAAAAGACAAATTTATTAGAATAAGATGGTTCTGTAAAAAATATACTTGTATGATTACAATGATACAACTTTCTTATTTTACTCTTTAACATTTTTAATGAAATTTAAAATAATAGTTTAAAATAAAGATTCATAAAAATTGGAGGAAAATATTCTAATTAAATAATTTCTAGTAATGTAGTGCTGTGACTGAAGTAAGAATACCTGCCTAAATTAGATGTTTCCAATTATGATTCTAAAGACCTGATTTTTTTAGCGTATGACTGGAATTGAAACTCACACAGGGAATATATATTAAAGCAATATTTTTATGATTTAAGAAATGATCTGAACCACATCAGCAAAATATGTTTGAAATAAATTGTAGAGAGTGAGATGAAATATAAGACAAGTAGAGAAAAATGCTTTAAATGTTCAATTTTCAAAGTCATATGCAAGCAGGACACAGGTGCAGTTCACTTATAAACTGCATTTGACAAATGATTCTGAGTTTAAATATGCTGATTCCAGAATCAGAGACATATAAAAAACAAATATCCACTCACCCAATCAACAAGCCAGTTAGTTACCTTAACAATAGCAGATAACTTTAATTCAAATTTTTTTTAAAAATCATTCCTTTGAAAGGAATTTAATCTAGAGTATATTACCAAAAATAATGTCTTGTACTTGAAAAGTCATTATATTGCAACTGCCTTTGAATGGTGATTTTTAATTAGCAACCAGTTGATTCCAGAACACATGTATGTATAATAGGAATAGTGGAAATTCTTACAACAAAATACCATAAATACTTTATCCTGATTATATCTTTTTTAGGTAAACATTCTGTTTTAGCAGTTGAAATTGATTTCCCCACCCACCCCACAATAGGATTAAATAAATAATAGAATGAAAATGTAGCACAAAAGGACTACCAATAGTGATATTGGATTTACAAAATACAATCAAATCCCCTTTTTAAAGCACCATGCTTTATTAACAATTCAGTTCTGCTTAAGACAATTTTTTTCTCTCAATCAGTATTTTAGAGCATATTCTTCACTGTAATGGAACATTTCCCCCACCTTATGCCACCTTAATAATGAGGATTCTCGTCTTTTTAGAAATTCAGATAAATTGTCTCACCAAAGCTCAAGCACTTTCCACAGACTCATTTACTTATGCTTGGCTTTCACAGTTAATGTTTTCCCTTATGTCTGACCTCTCCTTTTTGATGGTGACTGAATAAAGCCCATCTTGTGAGTAGGTAGGTCCTCATTACAGGATTTCAGGGTTATCTAAAAGTCTTTCTATCTCAAAATATATTATCTGCCTGCTCAGTGATGCCAAAATTCTTTTAAACAAAAAGGGAAAAACATCTTTCCATAGTTGTAATTAAGATTGTGGGAGAATATAACATTGACAAGTCACAGTCACTACAGATTGGTTGGGGGAGGAGTTTTAAACAAAAGCCTGAGGAGTGGGGGTGAGGAAGAGGGATTATCAGGGGAAAGGGAAGGTGCGGACATCAACTCGACCTTTGCATTTTTCACAATACTGCCCCAGTCCTTAGGAGAAGGAGCAGTGAACAGCCAGGTATGGCTGGGAAAGAGAAAGGGCTACCTGACTGGACCATCTGGGTTTCCAGTTCCTATTTTCCCATCATTTGCAACTTTCTACCCCCCCCAAAAAAAAACAGGGCCTGGAAATCATGTTGTGGAAATTGACCATATTTTGGGATTTGTGCAAAAGAGGGAAATTCTAGGAAAAAAATGTTCTGACCCTGAGACTTTTCTAATTCAACATGATATATATATACATATACATATATATAACCTCTTATTGCTGAGCTTCTAAACTGCATTGTACTCATCATGCAAAGACACCATAGTTCATTGTGACCAACGATGTCATCTCAAGAAAGTCATAGACAACAGATTTTAAAAGCTATAGGAAGATGACAACAGAGGTACCAAGTGAACGAGTGATGAGAACTAGCAAAAGTAACCATGCACTGTCTACAGAGTTGCCAAAACTGCAAACAGATGGATATACTACTTAACACTGGAAATATCTGACAATTCTGTAGACACACAAATTTCAAATTCTTCTGTATTATATTTTTGTTGCTTTTTTTTCCAAAAGATTTTCAATAAAAATCTCTAAATAAATATGACACAGAGACCCATGATATTGAACTCTAACATCTGCCTCTCCATTTCATATTCTGTCTCACAACACAAGTCTCAGAGGGCAGCTGACACAGCCTGGTCTACAATCATGTTCTGTGTTAGGTACCACTGTACATCTCAATGCATTCCTTTAGGTAAAAAAGTTAACAGCCATTAGCTGCACCCAAAATCCATTCCCTCAAATGCTGACTTCAATGTAAATCATAGATAAGACTGAGTTTTCCTAACATAAGTGTTACATTTTAGAGATTTGGAAGATTACAGATAAAGTCTCAAGCTAATATTTTACATATTTCTTGGTTTTAAAAAATTTTGGCTGAATAACCTCCTACTTTGGTCTCCTATAAAATGAGCTAACTACCAAAGTATATTAGGTTAAGTTTTCCTATCAACTGTTCAATTCTTAAATAGATGTTACGTAATTAATTTGTAACATTCATTTCCAAAAGTCTAAAAGAAAAGGAGACACATGTAAGCACCGTTTCATTTTTAAACATTTCTTCTACCTGTAGAAAATTTTACAAGGAAAAACTCTTACTGAAGGCCTATAGCTACAGCCAGTTTCAAAATCTAAATATTTGACAAAACAGGTAACAGGAATTTAAAATCTTACAATAACCATTCTCAAAGTTTATAATAATAATTCGATCTTCTTAAACTTACATAATAAAATTTCTCTACCTTTTCTGGTGATAGAAGAGGTAGAAATTGAGACTTTCCCACACAATATGCAACTTGAAGTATCACACTGTATTCTTACTCTCTATCATTCTTTCCTTTCTGACTTAGGATGCGATTATGGTCAGTCTTAAAGGCTGACTTATACTTGCTAGCTTTATAGCAAAAGCAAAGGCTATGTCATATTTTGGTATTTTTAAGTTTTCTAAGCTGGCACCTTACAAAGGATATGGAAAACGGTGGTGGGGGGGAAGGCTACGTGTTATCACAGGTCTTCCATCACAACCTGACAATCACACCTTTTAGCCCAGCCTTGACTCACCTACCACTCTCACTTAGAGCTAATAACGGGCAAGCACCTTTACTAAAGGTCACACTAAGTGACAAGCTCAATCAATCAGTCTTTGGGTGAGGTCTGGGTTGCCATCATATTGGCTGGTCCTTCTCAAAAGATTCTCATGAACTCAGAAAAACACCAGACCGTTCTTGGAAAGAGAATACAATAAGCATTTTAAAAGAAGGGACTAGTTACAGAAATTTAATATCCCAAAGTCTAAAATCCCAACCGAATTAGACTCCTGCTCTACGGACAAGGCTGACACCATGCCACAAGAAAGTTGTAAAAGCACTACTTTCAATCTCTAGAAAGCATTTATTTAGGTTAAACATTTTAAAGCAGATATGAAGGGCTTTTTAAATAGAAAATTTAAGGATTCTTATCATTTTTATATCCATGTTTATCTGAAATGCCAGCTGCTCCGTGGATTATCTCCTGCTATACCAATAACTGTTAGCCTACAAGAGATGGAAACTGTAACAGGAAATCACTAGACAATAGTTGGGTATCAGTATTTTTGCCTTGAAATTCTAATTAAACAGTGCCTGTCACCGCTTTAAAAAAGCTCCATAGAAGTGAAATATTCAGGAGTTCCAGCGGAAGTAATAGAAAATAGACCATATCTTACTTTCCGGAACATACTCGATTTACTAGCTTCAAATATCAAAAACGCACGCACTACAGAAAATTCTCTTGCTTGCACCTAAAACTGTCCTTCTTCGATCATGTTTCATTTTGATGAAGGACTCCAGAATGATCCTTTTTTAAAAGGTACCTTTAAATTATAAGGAACTTCCAGTACCTACCTGGAAATTAAAGCTGTGCAGATTAAAGACATAGTTATTAAGAAACATCACAGACATCATTCTAAAAACAAGTAGCAGGTTACAAGTAAGAGAGGACTCAGAAAAAAGCACCATTTCCTGACATTTTAAAAGCCACTTTTAAAAGAACAGAGCGCTGGAAGCAGCCGCTCCCTGTCAGGAGGGTTGTCTGACACCGAAGGAAACGAGAGGGACCCCTGGCTGGGGAGCAGCGAGAACTTTGCGGCGGGCCGGCGGGCGACGGCGCGGGGCGGCCGCGGGCCGGGGCGCGTCCATCTGTCATCAGCCGGTCCGCAAAGCCCAGCACTCCCCGGATGCCCTTCAGGGGGAACCGGGAACAGGACAAAGGTCTGGAATCCAAGCACTCGGGTTAAGGAAACAAGATGCGCGTTTTCATTCAAGTGTCAGCTGCCAGAACCACGAGGGAGGAGGAAAGACCTCAAGAATTCTCTGGCGTTTCTCACCAGAACCGGCTCCTCACGGGGAGACGCGTGAGGGGAGTGTGTGTGGGGGGGGAGGTGAGGGGGGAATAAATCCCAACTCGCGACTCTATCCCCCGCTAACTTTGTTTTCTCTCCCTCCTCAGAGGTAATGTTGAGGTAAGGGTTGTCACGGTTCTTGGTTAAACGGCCCCTTGGAAGAAGGAAAGGGACACAAAGCTGCGCTGGGCGGCGAGCGCGGAGATGCTGTGGTACCTACCATGGTATTCTTGTCCCGGTACGTAGTAGGTGGGGTGGCCCGCAATGTGCAGGGAAATGAGCACCTCGCCTTGCTCCCCATCCCCTTCCAGCTCCCCGTGGTGGGTGCACAGGAAAAAGAAGGGAGAAAAGCGGGGGTAATAGCCCACCGCGGCGCGCACCCTCAGCGTCGCCCCCACAACCAGCGCCAGGAGGAAAGTCCGCGGCGCCCAGCCACTGCGCTCCATACCGCCGCTGCCGCCGCCGCGCGCCCCGAGCGCCGCTCTCTCATTCAGTTTTGGAGGCTCCGGGACGAAGGAGCCGCGTGGAGAGACGGTGAGAAGGCGGCAGAGGGAGCAGAGAGGGAGCAGAGAGGGATCGGGCGCGGAGCCCCGCCGAGAAGTTCCGCGGGAGACGGCAGCTCCCAAAGTTTCTTTGGGCCGCGGGAGCGCGGGGCCGGGCTGCGGACGCCGAGAGCGCGTCGGCCGGTGCCGCGGTGCGCCGCCCAGCCGCCGCCGCCGCCGCCGCCGCCGCCGCCGCCGCCGCCGCCTGTGCGCGACGCCCCTCCGCCAGGCCTGGGAAAGCGCCCGGCCCACTCCACACCTTCTTAAAGCCCGGGGCGCGGAATCGCCCCCACCGCCGCCACACGTGCCCCGGCCGCTCCCCCGCCCCTGCGCGCCGCGCGGCGCGCGCCCGCCCGGCCCCCGCCCACTCGGGCTCGCTCGCCGCACCTCGCGCGGCGCAGGGCTCACGCCTCCGCGAGGCCCTGCGCCTGAGCCCAGTTCTCACACTGAAGAGCAGATGAGGGATGCGAGTCGGTCGGGTTGGGGGAGGGGGCTCGGGGCCAAGAGGTACGCGAATCTGCAGGCAGCGACTTAAACGCCTCGGAGAGAGAGAGAGAGGAGACCCTACCGCCCAGCTGTCCGGAGGAGCAAAAGGAGAGGACAGTCCCTTTTGCCCCTCAGATTTCCCTCCTTTTTCCTGAGAGGAGGCGAGGGGGAAGTAGAGGGGCGGTGGGGACGGGAGCGGGCGCCGGCTTCTTTGTCTGCGCCGGCTGCGCCCCGCGCCCCTCGGGGCTCGCCCGCCTCGGAGCCCCCGGCGGCCCGCACTTGTTCCGGGGATCCGCCCGCGGCCCCGAAACGCGACGGGCCCCTGCGCTTCTTTCCCACCCAGGCCTCGAGTCTCTCCCTCTGGCCCCCGCCCGGCTCCTCGCCGCAGCGACCGAGCCTCATCTGTAGCTGGATTTAAAATGAGATTAAGCGAAAGTAGAATTGGCAGCCTCCAGTGGTGCCTGGAAATGGTGATTTGTGCTGCTCGGGTGTGGGGAATTGTGTGGCGGGAAGGGCTGGCGGAGCTGAGCCCCGACAGGCGCTCTTCGCTGGACTGTTCTATTATTCATTGCTGCTGGGTTCTTCAGGCGGAGATGGTTGTAATTTTTTAAATCGGTGTTTATTTCCTTTAAATGTCAGCTACGACCAATGTCCCTGAAATGGGGGGAGGGGAAAACGTCTGGAGAGATGCTGGCAGCGGTGATTGAAGTGGGTGGTAATGAGCTGCTGCACAGGAGGCTGCGGGGAAGAGAAATAAAAAGCACGTTTCTAACCGAGGACGGCTGGCAGGAGCCCTGCGGCATCCGGAGATGGGGGAGCGGGGTTGCCAGGTTTTAATGCCTCTCCCCACCCATCCTTGGCTTGCCACCAAGTCCAGATAAACCCGCACGTACAGAAATGAGTAGATTATAAAATTGCAAGGGATGGTGTCCTTGACTGCATTGGGGGCACGGGGCGGGGGAGGGGGACGGGGGGGAGTGCGAAAAGACAAGGGAGTCTTTGCAAGGGGAGACCTCTGTAGTCACTTCGTTGCAAAAGGAAGAGACTGGTTGTTTTCCTCTTACCCAGGCCGAGTTCAGACAGGTAGAAGGGCCACTTCTAGCTGCCTTCAGGTTTCCCTTCATTCAAAATCCGCCAGGGCTCAACTGTTGTATATATTTGATGTAACAATCGTTACCGCTGCAGCTCTGTGCTGGTGCAGGCTTTGGGCCGTAGGTAAGTCATCTCATTTAATCCTCACAACACCCGGAGAGGCAAATGTGACCCCCATTTCACAAGCGAGGAAACAGTAACAAAGGCTGCATGCGAGGCAGCCTGGCTGCTGGCTACAAAGGCTCTCACCGGGACCTGCCTTGCAACCATCCAGGGCAACCCTAGCTAGACTAGGGGAAGCCACCACCACCACCTTTTCCCCGCAGGCAGGCGATGCCGACTCAATTACAAGACACTCGCCGGCAGCTGGCAAGGCTGTTACCACCTCTTCCTGTCCCGTTATGTGACTAAAACCTAAGACAAAATGAATCACTTCTAGAAAGAATCCAAAACTACTGAACATTTTTAGCTAACACTTTTTAAATGTTTACTATATGCCAAGTACTGTCCTAAGTGTTTTACATATATTAACTCCTTTAATCCTCATAACCCTATGGGGAAATTACTGTTAATAGTACATTTTACATACGAAGAAACTGAAGCACAGAGAGGTCAAGTAACATGTCCAAGGTCACACAGCTGTAATTGTGAGAGAGCTGTGACTTTGTCTTATTCCAGAGTCCCTGCACTTAACCATGGCAAACTGCTGTAAGGAATGAATGCCTATTGATGCTGTTAGAGGGATGGGATGAGAATTATTCTTTAATCAGTGTTGGATTACCTCATTTAATTCTTACATTGGCCTGTGAAGTAGGTATAATTATCCTCATTTTTTAGAAGGTAAAGTTGAGATTCATACAAGTTAAATAATTTGTCAAGGGCACTCCATAAGAAGAGGAGCCTGGGATCAAATCTGGCCATGCTTGATCCCAAGGTCGCTGCTTTAAATAAACCGTAAAGTAAAGCAGTAAAGCACTGATACTTGGTCCAGGTCACAATTGCACTTAATTCCCAGAAGGTCCCCAGTTCCCAGGAAGTCCCCCTCTTTTCACTCTGTAAGAAATATTCTCTTGTGAATCTCTCACCATGGCTTTCTTGACATTCAATTTATGTGACCAAGTTTATTTTCCAATCTTCCCCTTTTTTGTGCTTTCTTAACTTTTACAGCATGACTTCACTATGTGCATTTGGGTGACTTTTATACTCTGAACTACGCAGGCTCGAATCTTTGACTACAGCCCTGTGGTTGTTCATTAACAGGCATAGAGACTGTTTAAATAATGCCCTGAGTCATGTTGAGCTGCTTAAGAAGAGGGTAAATGCTTGTACACTCCACTTAGCAGTCCTTTGGACTAGCATGTGTGCCTGTGCCCTTACAGTAATAGAAGCCCAAGTTCACACATCTCTGATACCTTCTTCAGGGAATCCAGTTCAACTAATTATTATTAATACTTTTTAATAATCTTTTATATTTTTTAAATTTATTTATTTATTTATTATTTATTTTTGGTTGCATTGGGTCTTTGTTGCTGTGCGTGGGCTTTCTCTAGTTGCAGCGAGCTGGGGCTGCTCTTCGTTGTGGTGCGCGGGCTTCTCATTGCAGTGGCTTCTCTTGTTGCGGAGCACGGGCTCTAGGTCCACGGGCTCCTTAGTTGTGGCTCGCGGGCTCTAGAGCGCAGGCTCAGTAGTTGTGGCGCATGGGCTTAGTTGCTCTGCGGCATGTGGGATTTTCCTCGACCAGGGCTCGAACCTATGTCCCCTGCATTGGCAGGCAGGTTCTTAACCACTGTGCCACCGGGGAAGCCCAATAATCTTTTTTTAAATGAAGGAAAATTACACAACATGGATATAGAAGCACCTTGAACATGGGGAACAGCATCTTCCTAGTGAGCAGTTCACTCTAAGTCCCTCAGTAATGTGGCAAACTGGGTTACAATTCAAAACTTCCAATTCCCAGCTCGTGTGCTAACCCTTAGATCTTACTTCTGTTTACTGAGCCATAGTAAACATCTTGAGGAATATTTGTCTGGTCCACAAAATCTACAAACCTTTGAACTAATGGAAAAATAGAGACATACTCTTCAAGAAAATTTGGTTTACATCCAAAAAAATCTGCAAAAAAATAGAAGGTGATGTCAGGGTGAAAGTGAGTGAATCTGTGGGAAAGGGAGTTTAAAATGGGGTAAGATCCCTTTTTAATTAAAAGAGCTTTGGAGAAGCAATTAGTCTACCAAAAAATTACGTTTAAGCATACAGACTATAAATTCATTTCTTGCTGATAAGTAGAAATTACTGACCAGCATTTGAATAATCTTAACACAATGGAAATTAAATTATATACTATGAGATCCACAACTTTCAAATCATTGGAAGATGATGACTCTAAATGAAACACAAAAAAAGCCGTTAAATTACATTTTAAAGTTGTAAGCATTCATTCACTGTCTGACTTCACTGATTTTTTGAATCAAAGTATCAAACGTTTTGGTGTGTATGAGAAAATGAATCTCTACTCTTATTTACTATGTAAAAGTCAAATAAAAAGTACATAAAATCAAAAAAGTACATAAATATGGAGACGGTGAAATCAGTCAACTCTATAGGCTCCAAAATGGTAATAAAAGGTCAACTAAAAGAACACCCTTCTTTAGATAGCAGTTAGTAAGCTTATGAAACCTACTACCCATAAGATGTACAATCTGAAGAAACTGAGGCTCTTAAGTGAAAACAAAACAAAACAAAACAAAAAAGTTAACTAAGTCTTTGGGGAATGAAACCACTTGGAAAGGTGGGATATTTGAGGACTGGCTCTGATACGCGTCTTGCCCGCACAAGTTACTTAATGTACCCCAAATTAAAATGCTAAATCATTAAACCATGGGTCAATAAAAAAGCATTAAACCATAAACTTTCTAAAAGAGAAAACAATTCAACGCTACCAATGCCTTTTTTAAAGCTTCTCCACTGGCAGGGATTTGCACATGCTGTTTCCTCACCCAGGCATGTCCCTCGCAGTTCTTGTGCCCTGACCGCACTCCTGCAGCTTTCCCCCCTCACGCACCTCACTCCTCACTTGGGTGCTATGAATTCATCCTCCAAGTCTCAATTTACATGTTTTTGCCCTTGCCCTTTCCTGACCTGCCTCTCCCCCCAACCTAAATTAGTTCCTCTAGAACTAGATCGTTAGAGAGGCCCTAACCACAAGTAGCTATTTAAATTGAAATTAAACTAAATTAAAAGTTAAGAATGGCAAGAAAAAAGAGAACAGTGGAGGCTTAACTGAAAAAGGGGTCAAAGCTAAGACCTCTGTGTAGATACTTTGGTAAAAAGTGGTGGGGAGAAGGAGGGGAAAACATTTCAGGCCAGACAGAGCACCTACGTGGAAGAAGAAGCCTATGTGAAAAGGAAGGTGGCAGATTCGAGTCCTGAAAGAACATCAGTGCAGGTGGAGTAAAGATTATCCAGGGAGACCGGTCTTGCCCTAGCATGGACAGTGGCCAGACTGGGCAGGGCCTTGTCAACCATACTGAGGATTCTGGTCTTTTTCCTGAAAACAATGGTGAGGCATGGAAGGGATTTTGAGCAGGGACATTCCCTGGTCATGGTTTGTTGGTTTGTTTTTAAGGTCATCTTGGTTCCAGAGGGGTGAATGGACTGGAGAGCAGTAGAAGTAGATGCAGCGAGAGGATTAGAAATGTGGTGCAAGGAGCTCAGGTGAGAGATGGTGTTCTGGAGAGGTGATGGAGAGAAGAGGATGGAACTGGGAAGTATTTACAAGACAACTACAGGACTCGCTGATAGACTGGGTTACTGACTGGATAGGGCTGGGGGGAGAGAGAAGGGCTGAAGATGAATAATGCCCAGCTTTCAGTCTTTTGAAGCTTGGTGACTGTTGCTGTGGGATAACCTATTTTTTTAATATTTTTATTTATTATATTTATATACATTATATATTAGTATATTTATATATTTTTAAATATTTTTATTAAGTAAATTTTTAATGAAGTATAACATATGCAGCAAAAAGTGAACAAATCTTAAATGTAGAGCTCAATGCATTTTCACAAGTGGAACATGGCAAGTGAACAGCATTCAGAGAACAAGAGCAGAAGGGCCTATGAGTCTGAGCCATCAGTCTTCCCCAAGGCATGGAAGGGATTTTAGGCAGGGATGTAATATGTCTTCAGGATGGTTAGTGTTGTGAGTTTTAAAACTTTATCTAAATGGAATTATACAATACATACGATTTTATATCTGGCTTCTTTGGCTCAGCATCATGTTTGTAAGAATCATCCACATTGTTGCATGTACCAATAGCTTGTTTGTTCTTATTACTACATAGCGTATGGGGCGAGGGCTATCACAATGTATTTATCATTAATGGAACGGTTGGCTATTTTCAGGTTTTGGCAACTATGAAAAATGCAGTTAAAAATACTCTTGTGCCTGTCTACTGGTAAACATATGCATACATTTCACTTAGGAAAGGGAGCGTTGGATCATGGGGGAACCTCTTTTGACACGTTGCCAAACTAGTGAGACATATAGAGAAATCTTTAGAGGTGAAAACGAAGTGAAAGCAAGAACCCAGAGATAAGCTAATGAGTATCCAACCCACCCAGGACTCTGTGACATCTCCCATTTCAACAGACATTGAACTTCCATTTTGATGGCCAAATGAGGTGTGGAAACAGGAGATAAAGCTTAGGGCCTGCCCAAGGTGGGAAGAATGATAAGACAGTGCTACTCAAAGTGGGGTTTGCAGATTGGTCTACAAATGATCTGTTGCCAGTCCGTGTTGAGATGTGTACAGGAATTGAGAGTGTTTGGAAACTTTTCTAGGGATTTTATAGTGCAGTAACATCCAAGCAATATTCCATTTTTCTTGTAATTAATTTTGATTATATTTTATAAAAAAAAAAAAGGACCTGCCTGTGATGGTTCACAGATAGTTTGTGAGCACTGTGATAGGAAATTCACGCATAAAGCTATGACCTATCCTCAGATAACTAGACCCTCAATGGTAAGGTGAACTAGAAGAAAAATTTCCTCATTTGTCTCAATCTTAGTGGAGAGTAGTGATGTCAGGGGAATTCTCTCACCAAAATGTGAAACCACAATCTGGTTCTCAAGAGTTTGTGGCCCAAATTCATACATCTGTTTTATTTCAAAAACCTCAAGCCAAAAATTAATTTTAAGGTGGTCCTGGGTTGAAACTGCTTCCAGGCCCTAGAAGAAATAAATTTGAATTTGCCCCTAGGAAGAAAAAACCCCATTCCTTTAAGTCAGGCTTCAAAGAATTACAACAGATAAAGATGCATAGGGGACTTCCCTGGTGGCACAGTGGTTAAAAATCTGCCTGTCAGTGCAGGGGACACGGGTTTGATCCCTGATCTGGGAAGATCCCACATGCTGCGGAGCAACTAAACCCACGTGCCGCAACTACTGAATCACATGCACTCTAGGGCCCATGTGCCTCAACTACTGAGCCCGCGTGTTGCAACTACTGAAGCCCGCATGCCTAGAGCCCGTGCTCCACAACGAGAGAAGCCACCACAATGAGAAGCCCCTGCACCACAACAAGGAATAGCCCCCGCTCACTGCAACTAGAGAAAGCCCACGCAAGGCAACTAAAAGACCCAACGCAGCCAAAAATAAAAATAAATAAATAAATAAGAATGCTCATGGCAATATTGCTATTAATAGCAAAACCAAAAAATGGAAACCACCTAAATATCCATTAATAGAATAATAACTAAATGATCTGATCATACAATGGAGCAAAGGTCCTTGCTTTTCTTTAACAGCTTCATTGAGGTTAATTTAAATACCATAAATGCTATTCATTTTAAATGTACAGTTCAATAATTTTTAGTAAATCTACAGAGTTGTACAACATCAACATGATCCAATTTTAAAACATTTCCATTATGTCAAGAAAGATCCCTCGTGCCCATTTGCAGTTAATCCCATCTTCTTCACCCCCAGCTCCAAGAAACCACTAATTTACTTTGTATATATAGATTTGCCTTTTCTGTACATTTCGTATAAATGAAATCATAAAATTTGTAGTGTTTTAGATCTTCCTTCCTTCACTTAGCACATTGTTTTTGAAGGTCATCCATGTTGTAGCCTGTATCAGCAGTTCTTTTTATTCTAAAGTATTATTCTAATGTATGGATAAATCCATTCACTCTTTGGCTATTATGAACAATGCTGCTCTGAACATTAACATACAAGTCTTTGTATGGACATACGTTTTCCTATCTCCTGGGTAGATGCCTAGGAGTAGAATTGCTTGGGAGCAAATGTTCTTAACCTTGTTTGTGCAAAGGACGTCTCTGGCAGTTTAATGAAACCTACAGACCTCTTCTTAGAAAAATATTTTCAAAAATTGAATGCCTTTAAATATAATATATAGGTTTATAAAGAAACAAAGTATATTGAAATATGGTTATTATCAGCATACTAAAAAAGTTATACTAATATATGTATTTTTATTAGCCCATTAAATAATTAGATATAGCAGCAAGATAAGCAACTACCACTGTCAAAAATTAATGGCCTGAGGGTGGAGTCAAGATGGTGGACTAGGAGAATGCAGAATTCATGTCTCTGCAAACTAGGGCACCTACCAGGCACCGGTGGGGGACCACGGACACCTAAGGGGATGGGAGGAACCCCCAGCAACCAGGTCCTAAGAAGAGGCCCCGCCCCATGCTTGAATGTCACCCCCCACCCGCCTGGGTTCCACCCCATCCTAAACCCTGCCCCTGCCTAAGTTCCACCCCCGCCTAAACTCTGCCCCCCATAGCCAAAGCTTTTTTTTTCTTTCTTTTTTCCTTTTTTAGATTGGGGTTCTCTTTTACCTTGTTGATTCATTGTTGTTGATTCATTGATATTTTTATCTTTCCTGATAAATCTTTTATTTTTCTAATTTTATTTTATTCTTTATACTTTGTTACTGTTCTGTTCCTTTTGGCTTGTTCCACCCACATGGCTCCTTTTTTTTTTTTTTTTCTTTACCTTGTTGCAATTGTTTCCATTATATTTTTATTTTTCCTAATATATTTTTTGTATCTTTATAATTTAAATTTGTTTTTTATTCTTTGATAATGTACTGCTCCTTTTTTCTTTCTTTCTTTCTTTTTTACCATGCCATGCAGCTTGCAAGATCTTCGTTCCCAGGCTGGAGGTCAGACCCGAGCTCCTGTGGTGGGAGCTCTAAGTCCAAAGTGCTGGACCAACAGAGAACCTCAGACCCCAAGGAATATTAATTGAATTGAGGCCTCCAAGAAGTCCTAATCTCAGCACCAACACCTGGCTGTATCTAACTGCCTGCAAACTCCAATGCTGGACACCTCAGGCCAAACAACAAATAAGACAGAAATACAGCCCCAGCCATCAAAAAAAAAAGAAATGACAAAAAAAAATGTTATAGACATAGGAGCAAGGGAAAAACCTACAAGACCAAATAAATGAAGAAGAAATAGGCAACCTCGCTGAAAAAGAATTCAGAGTAATGATAGTAAAGATGATCCAACTCTCGGAAACAGAATGGAGAAAATACAAGAACGTTTAACAAGGATCTAGAAGAACTAAAGAGCAAACAAACAGTGATGAACAACACAATAACTGAAATTTAAAATACTCTAGAAGGAATCAATAGCAGAATAACTGAGGCAGAAGAACGGATAAGTGAGCTGGAAGATACAATGGTGGGAATAACTGCCAGGGAGCAGAATAAAGAAAAAACAATGAAAAGAATTGGGGACAGTCTCAGAGACCTCTGGGACAACATTAAACACACCAACATTTGAATTATAGGGATCCGAGAAGAAGAAGAGAAAAAGAAAGGGTCTCAGAAATATTTGAAGAGATTACACTGGAAAACTTCCCAAACATGGGAAAGGAAATAGTCAAGTCCAGGAAGCACAGAGAGTCCCATACAGGATAAACCCAAAGAGAAACACATCAAGACACATATTAATCAAACTATCAAAAATTAAATACAAAGAAAAATATTAAAAGCAGCAAGGGAAAAGCAACAAATAACATACAATGGAATCCCCATAAGGTTAACAGCTGATCTTTCAGCAGAAACTCTGCAAGCCAGAAGGGAGTGGCAGGACATATTTAAAGTGATGAAAGGGAAAAAACCTACAACCAATATTACACTACCCAGCAAGGATCTCATTCAGATTAGATGGAAAAATTAAAACCTTTACAGACAAGCAAAAGTTAAGAGAATTCAGCACCACCAAACCAGCTTTACAACAAATGATGAAGGAACTTCTCTAGGCAGGAAACACAAAAGAGGGAAAAGACCTACAAAAACAAACCCAAAACAATTTAGAAAATGGTAATAGGAAGATACATATCAATAATTACCTTAAATGTAAATGGATTAAATGCTCCAAACAAAAGACACAGACTGGCTGAATGGATATAAAAACAAGACCCATATATATGCTGTCTACAAGAGACTCACTTCAGACCTAGGGACACATACAGACTGAAAGCGAGGGGATGGAAAAAGATATTACATGCAAATGAAAATCAAAAGAAAGCTGGAGTAGCAATGCTCCTATCAGACAAAATAGACTTTAAAATAAAGACTATTACAAGAGACAAAGAAGGACACTACATAATGATCAAGGCATCAATCCAAGAAGAAGATACAGCAATTGTAAGTATTTATGCACCCAATATATGAGCACCTCAATACATAAGGCAAATGCTAACAGCCATAAAAGGGGAAATCAACAGTAACACAATAATAGTAGGGGACCTTAACGCCCCACTTACACCAATGGGCACATCATCCAAAAAGAAAATAAATAAGGAAACAGAAGCTTTAAATGATACATTAAACAAGATGGACTTAATTGATATTTATAGGACATTCCGTCCAAAAACAACAGAATACACTTTCTTTTCAAGTGCTCATGGAACATTCTCCAGGATAGATCATATCTTGGGTCACAAATCAAGCCTTGGTAAATTTAAGAAAATTGAAATTGTATCAAGTATCTTTTCCGACCACAACACTAGGAGACTAGGTGTCAATTACAGGGAAAAAATTGTAAAAAATACAAACACATGGAGGCTAAACAATATGCTACTAAATAAGCAAGAGATCACTGAAGAAATCTAAGAGGAAATCAAAAAGTACCTAGAAACAAATGACAATGAAAACATGATGATCCAAAACCTATGGGATGCAGCAAAAGCAGTTCTAAGACGGAATTTTATAGCAATACAATCCTACCTCAAGAAACAAGAAACATCTCAAATAAACAACCTAACCTTACACCTAAAGCAATTAGAGAAAGAAGAACAAAAAAAACCCAAAGTTAGCAGAAGAAAAGAAATCATAAAGATCAGATCAGAATTTAGTGATAAAGAAATGAAGGAAACAATAGCAAAGATCAATAAAAGTAAAAGCTGGTTCTTTGAGAAGATAAACAAAATTAATAAACCATTAGCAAGACTCATCAAGAAAAAAGGGGAGAAGACTCAAAACAAGAGAATTAGAAATGAAAAAGAAGTAACAATTGACACTGCAGAAATACAAAGGATCATGAGAGATTACTACAAGCCACTATATGCCAATAAAATGGACAACCTGGAAGAAATGGACAAATTCTTAGAAAAGCACAACCTTCTGAGACTGAACCAGGAAGAAATAGAAAATATAAACATACCAATCACAAGTACTAAAGTGAAACTGTGATTAAAAATCTTTCAACAGGGCTTCCCTGGTGGCACAGTGGTTGGGAGTCCGCCTGCCGATGCAGGGGACATGGGTTCGTGTCCCAGTCCAGGAAGATCCCACATGCTTCGGAGTGGCTAGGCCTGTGAGCCATGACCACTGAGCCTGCACGTCTGGAGCCAGTGCTCCGCAATGGGAGAGGCCACAACAGTGAGAGGCCCACATACTGCAAAAAAAAAAAAAAAAAAATCTTTCAACAAACAAAAGCCCAGGACCAGATGGCTTTCACAGGTGAATTCTATCAAACATTTAGAGAAGAGCTAACACCTATCATTCTCCAACTCTTCCAAAACACAGTAGAGGGAGGAAAACTCCCAAACTCATTCTACGAGGTCACATCACAAAACCAGACAAAGATGTCATAAAAAAAGAAAAAGAAAACTACAGCCCAATATCACTGATGAACATAGATGCAAAAATCCTCAACAACATACTAGCAAACAGAATCCAGAAGCACATTAAAAGGATCATACACCATGAGCAAGTGGGGTTTATCCCAGGAATGCAAGGATTCTTCAATATACGCAAATCAATCAATGTGATACACCATATTAACAAATTGAAGGATAAAAACCATATGATAATCTCAATAGATGCAGAAAAAGCTTTTGACAAAATTCAACACCCATTTATAATAAAAACTCTAAGGAAAGTGGGCATAGAGGGAACCTACCTCAACATAATAAAGGCCATATATGACAAACCCACAGCCAACATTGTTCTCAATGGTGAAAACTGAAACCATTTCCTCTAAGAACAGGAACAAGACAAGGTTGCCCACACTCACCACTATTATTCAACACAGTTTTGGAAGGTTTAGCCACAGCAATCAGAGAAGAAAAAGAAATAAAAGGAATCCAAATAAAAGGAATCCAAATAAAAGGAAAAGAAGAAGTAAAACTGTCACTGTTAGCAAATGACCTGTTACTATACATAGAGAATCCTAAAGATGCTACCAGAAAACTACTAGAGCCAATCAATGAGTTTGGTAGAGAAGCAGGATACAAAATTAATGCACAGAAATCTCTTGCATTCCTATACACTAATGATGAAAAATCTGAAAGAGAAATGAAGGAAACACTCATTTACCACTGCAACAAAAAGGATAAAATACCTAGGAATAAACCTGCCTAAGGCGACAAAAAACCTGTATGCATAAAACTATAAGACACTGTTGAAAGAAATTAAAGATGATACAAACAGATGGAGAGATATACCATGTTGTTGGGTTGGAAGAATCAGCATTGTGAAAATGACTATACTACCCAAAGCAATCTACAGATTCAGTGCCATCCCTATCAAGCTACCAATGCCATTTTTCACAGAACTAGAACAAAAAATTTCACAATTTGTATGGAAACACAAAAGACCCCAAATAGCCAAAGCAATCTTGAGAAAGAAAAGCGGAGCTGGAGGAATCAGGCTCCCTGACTTCAGACTATACTACAAAGCTACAGTAATCAAGACACTACGGTACTGTCACAAAAACAGAAATATAGATCAATGGAACAGGATAGAGAGCCCAAAGATAAGCCCATGCACATATGGTCACTTTATCTTTGATAAAGGAGGCAATGGAGAAAAGACAGCCTGTTCAATAAGTGGTGCTGGGAAAACTAGACAGCTACATGTAAAAGAATGAAATTAGAGCACTCCCTAACACCATACAAAGAAATAAACTCAAAATGGATTAAAGACCTAAATGTAAGGCCAGACACTATCAAACTCTTAGAGGAAAACACAGGCAGAACACTCTATGACATAAATCACAGCAAGATCCTTTTGGACCCACCTCCTAGAGAAATGGAAATAAAAATAAACAAATGGGACCTAATGAAACTTAAAAGCTTTTGCACAGCAAAGGAACCCATAAACAAGATGAAAAGACAACCCTCAGAATGGGAGAAAATATTTGCAAATGAAGCAACTGACAAAGGATTAATCTCCAAAATTTACAAGCAGCTCATGCAGCTCAGTATCAAAAAAACAAACAACCCAATCCAAAAATGGGCAAAAGACCTAAACAGACATTTCTCCAAAGAAGATATACAGATTGCCAACAAACACATGAAAGGATGCTCAACATCAGTAATCATTAGAGAAATGCAAATCGAAACTACCATGAGGTATCACCTCACACCAGTCAGAATGGCCATCATCAAAAAATCTACAAACAGTAAATACTGGAGAGGGTGTGGAGAAAAGGGAACCCTCTTGCACTGTTGGTGGGAATATAAATTGATACAGCCACTATGGAGAACAGTATGGAGGTTCCTTCAAAAACTAAAAATAGAACTACCATACGACCCAGCAATCCCACTACTGGGCATATACCCTGAGAAAACCATAATTCAAAAAGAGTCATGTTGCACAATGTTCACTGCAGCACTATTTACAATAGCCAGGACATGGAACCAACCTAAGTGTCCATCAACAGATGAATGGATAAAGAAGATGTGGCACATATATACAATGGAAAAGTATTCATCCATATAAGGAAACAAAAGTGAGTTATTTGTAGTGAGGTGGATGGACCTAGAGTCTGTCATACAGAGTGAAGTAAGTCAGAAAGAGAAAAACAAATACCATATGCTAACACATATATATGGAATCTAAAAAAAAAAAAGTTTATGCTGAACCTAGGGGCAGGACAGGAATAAAGATGCGGTCATAGAGAATGGACACGAGGACACGGGGAGGGGGAAGGGTAAGCTGGGACGAAGTGAGAGGGTAGCATTGACAAATACACACTACCAAATGTAAAATAGGTAGCTAGTGGGAAGGAGATGCATAGCACAGGGTGATCTGCTCGGTGCTTTGTGACCACCTAAATGGGTGGGATAGGCAGGGTGTGAGGGAGATCAAGAGGGAGGGGATATGGGGATATATGTATGCATATAGTGATTCATTTTGTTGTGCAGTGGAATCTAGCACAAAACTGTGAAGCAATTACACTCCAATAAAGATGTTAAAAAAATAAAAATTTTTTTAAATTTAAAAAATAAAAGAATTCACACTACATATTAGACGCTAAAATCAATAAAAGCAAAAAACCCAGGTGACTACAAACTGGAAAAAAAAAAAAAAGATAGAATGGAAAGTAAGACCAGCTATGCCTAGCCTAAACGCAATACATAGATTGTCTCAATGTGTGTATACATACGGTGTGTGTCTTTGTGTATGAAATACACACTTTGGGTGTCTGGATAAGTCACACAAGCCCTTTAGCTCCAATACCTTCCTCTGTAAAGTGGGGAAAATACCTCCCCAGGAGATTACTGGATAGGTATTAGTTATTAAAACACTTTGTAAAGAAAATATCAATGCAAATTTAAAGAAAATATCAATGCAAATTTAAAGTGTTAAGCATTTTAAAAAAATAATTAATGGCCTTACTCTATATTTCAAGGTCTCTATATTAAGCATAAATGTGATATGGAAATATCTGTGATTTCTAATGGTGATCTAGTCACATATTACTATGGTTGGTTGTCTGCTTTATAATTGAGGGAATGCTAAACTTCAGTTATAGGTTGGTGAAAATTCTATTTCATAGATTTCCTCCACCCCCTACTGGGTCCTTAACCTATTAAAAACTTGAAATACAATATTATACTGTAGTGAAAATGAATAAAGGAGAGATACTTATTTCAACATGAATGAATCTCATAAATATAGTGTCTAATTTAAAAAGTAGCTCGAGAATATATATACTATTGTACCACTTACGTAACGCTTAGTTACCTGCTAAATAACACTATTTGTTGTTTGGGCATTCACACATATATGGTAAAGTAGGAAGGAATGCATGGGAATGACAACAAATTCAGAATAGTAATTACCTCTAGGACGGAAAGAGAGGGATTTGTCCAGGGAGGGGAAAAGGGGGCTTCAACTTGCAATGATATATTTCTCAGGGTGACAGGTACATAGATAGGTGCTGGTTATAGTATTTTATATGTTTACATTTTATGTTTCCAGTGTATTTCCATATGTATGAGATATTTCATAATCAATTTTTAAAAGAATAAATTAACTTTTAAAAACATGTAATTGAAGAAAAATTAAAGCCTTTACTTAAATATCAATTACAATATTCAAAATATTAATGCCCCACATATGACTAAAATACTTTGCTATACTCAAAATTGTGAAATTCAAAAATGGAAAGTGAAAATATAATAACTTTTTTCTCACCTATCATTTCCAGTTAAGAATTTGTTTAATTTTTGAAACTAGCTTCAAAATGCTTTTAGTGATGTTTAATATTCTTTCTCTTTATATTTTCTATTATTTGAGCTCCTAGGACTTTCCCAAGACATCTTTTCCAGATAACATTTAAATTTCATTACACTATTATTTGTTGATTAGGGCTGATAGAACCTTTTGATTGTAAGCAATGCAGACCCCAACTCAAATTAGTTTAATCCAAAAAAAGCTATTACTGGTTGAGAAAACGGAAACATCCAAAGGAAGTTCCGGCTCTGCGTACATTTTAAGTAATGCTACCAGGACTCCGTTCACTCTCTGTCTCTCAGCTCTGTTCTTTCCTGCAGAGGTATCACTCTCAGGCAGACCCTCTCAACATGGTAGCCCTTGGCAAGTTCAGACATAGTTTATCATTACAGGATTGAGTCTCATGGATTGGCTTAGGGTTGTGTGCCAGTCCCTGAGCAGTCACTGTGATGGAAATGCTGATGGTCCCTGTCAGTAGAGAGGGTAGAGTCAGGCCCGCCAAACCACACACACCAGGAGAGAGAAAAGGGTGGGTCCCCAAAAGAAAATGTACCAAAAGAGGGAAAGTGAAAGCTAAGCAGAACAAACAACAAATGTCCGCTGCATCAACCGAAATGCCTTCCATTGTCTGGCAGCAGAGGTTCATTCTGGTGTCACGTATTTCTCTAGTAACTACAGCACGTCTGACAATATGTCTGAATGGATTCTTCTGCTTAATGACAAGTGCCGATCAGTCCCGGTTTTCAGGACCAGCATTCGTGGTAAAGTAAATTTTAACTTGATCAAGAAAAATCTGGACCATTGTAAAATAGAGGCCAGGAGTCTCATGTTCCATAAAATTTAATAATAATAACAGTGTTTTCTATATATCAATATAGATAACCTTGACACACCTAGGCTTGTAATCTATAAGCCATATTTTCTGAGCACATGACCTTGTTGGAAACTTTCACCACAAAGAAAAACACATTATCTTAGAATTCAACAGCTATTAGCAGTGCTCATAAAGTAAGTTTTCTCTAACAGAGGGGATACAATTATAGATAATATCTACCCAATTTCTTTTCACAGTATTCAAGGAAATTTTCTAAGGAGATTCTCTACTTATAAATATTCCTCACAAGGAAATAGGTAGCCAGAATATTTCTTTTCAGGGGTTAAACTGAGGGAGATTAATAAATACAGATTCATTAAATATTGTTCACCTACTGTATGCCAAGGAACATGCTAAGTCCTGGGGATATAAGAGTGAAGAGAGACAGTCTAAGCTCTCAAGGAGTTTGTGGTTTAATGGAGGAAACATACAGGCAAGTAATTATAATGCAGTGTTATAAATAGTTTGATAAAATGAATAATTTTCATTGTGGTTTTTAGAATTGAGGTTCAGCAAGAAAAATGATGGAAAAGGATCACAGAGGTGTTGGGAATGCTTCAGTGGGGAATAAATGTCTTAGGAGAGACTTGGGCTAAGTCTTAAGGACAAGTAGAAATTATCCAAGTCCAAGCAGTGGGGGTGGAAAGGGCAACACAAGCAGAGTAAACAGAAATGAGCAAATAAGTAAAGATGTCAGCACTTCCTGGGAGGCCTTGAGAAGTGTACCTACTAAAATGTATCTGTCCACTACCAAACGTAAGGTAGATAGATAGTGGGAAGCAGCCGCAGAGCACAGGGAGATCAGCTCGGTGCTTTGTGACCGCCTGGAGGGGTGGGATGGGGAGGGTGGGAGGGAGGGAGATGCATGAGGGAAGGGATGTGGGAACAGATGTATATGTATGACTGATTCACTTTGTTATAAAGCAGAAACTAATAAAAAAAATAATATTTACCAAAAAAAAAAATGTATCTGTCAAGTACCCACCGAGATTTTATTCATGTAATTGCAATTAATTATGTCTTTAAAACATTTTTAATAGGTTAATATTCCTGGGGGTGGTTATGGAAGAGATATTAGTCATCTGCATGTTAGTGTCAATGAGTTTAATCAGTTTGCTGCCCTAACACTTGGTCTCTATCAGGGGTCAGCAAACTTTAGTGTAAAGGGCCAGATGGTAAATATTTTTGGCTTCTCAAGCTATACGGTTTCTTTTGCAACTACTCAGCAATATAGTCGTATTGTGAGAGCAGCCATAGGCAATACGCGACCAATGGACACGGCTTTGCTCCAACAGAACTTGATTAACCAAGACCAGCGGCTTGTGGTAACAGAGCTGTGAGTTAAACCAAGGGCTTAGGATTCCAAAAATAGTGCCCTTCTCAGCCATGCTGACCCCAACAACAAACTTTGAACTCTGAATATCTGCCTGAACAGACAGCCCTTCCCCCTCTCTTAGTTTTCTCTCCAAGAGCCACCACTCAGAAGCTGTATAAGAAATTCTATCTCAGTTTGGAAGACGGTGCTGAAGAGAGACGGGAAACGCCGCCCATTCCTCCTTGATTCATTCCCCCCCTTGGAGAGGAGGAGGTAGGGATCCTATACAACTAAGTGGCTTCCCTTGTTCCAGGGGTACACCTCCCTTTCAAGTTTATACTGTAAAGTATCAGAGGTCCTCCCCGCCGGCCCGGCCTATGCATGGCACACAGATGTGCTCAGAAGTAATTTTGGCTTTGTGTAGATTACAGTGAACATTCCATTCCAATTCTGAATTTATCTCCCTCTCCTAGCACCCTCCCCCAAATATACTAAATCATAGTTCGGGTTTAAGCCTAAACATAAAAGCCTATTTGACATATTACATAGCTGAAATATAGTACTATTCCACTGCTAAAGTTCTGTTAAGTCTCATGGTCTTGGACCATGAAACTCACTCTGAAAAGAATAAAAATATTGAAGGACTAGGAATCCCAAGCCTTTTGGTAGGGGGAAAAGAAAGAATAAAACTAGCTACCTTTAATAATTTATTTCTCTAATGCTTTATCCTCATTTGAATTTGAGAAAATCTTAAAGGATTCGAGGGGACTTGTTCATGCCAAACAATTTATGAATTCCTTTTTTGTGCACTTCACATGTCAGAGAAACACACAAAATAATGCCACCATTACTTGCCAAGTGCATGAACTTTGATCTCAAATGGGTCATGGGTCAGTTTCAAACAAAGCACTAAATGTGAAATGATAAGCAACTTCCATGCCTATGATATTACGAGATTTTATTTTTCACATAGTGGACACAATGGCATATTTTTGTCTTTATTTTTCAGTTAATGATTATAATGCAGATATTGCTCAAAGCCAGAGAAGGTCTAACAATTTTGTTGGAGACAAACTTCTCAGCATTATACAATCCAGTCTAATATATTTTATTTCCTAATAGTTCAATGGACATTTCATTGTGCATTGATATTAGAGGATTTAATGAGAGAAAGGCCATTGACAAACTTGCCTTATAATTGAAAATCTTAACATTTTAAGAGTTATAAAACCGGTCACTATTAAAACACTGTTTGACAAAGTTGCTGTTGAAGCTGCAGACACTAATGTGAAAAGTAATAAATAATTTTTAAAGCCTTACCTTGGCCAAATTCTCTATCATTTATACACTTCATACAGGAAGTGTTAAATATCACACATTTTACATTAAAATTTGATGTAAGGTATTTATAACAAGACCAATGCCGTAGCTTCAGTATTAAGTAAATGAATCTGGACCCAAAACTAAAGGTGCTCAAATCCAGCTAATTTTGTAAATAACTGAATTGTCCAAATAGTGTGACCATAGCATTAGATTGGGGGATCATAACCAGTTATCTCTAACAAAACCCCCAGTCCTTTTGCATGAACTTCTAGCCTTGTGGTTCTGATTCTTCTAGAGAACTTGTGAGGTTTTTTGTTTGTTTGTTTGTTTTTATGAGAACCCACAAACAGAAATCCAATAATATACTTCTTACCCAATTTAATAAGTCTACTAACTGTAAGTTATACGCTCATTTAAAAGAAATGGTAGTTATGATTATTTTTTAAATATTATTTTAGCACTGTATGAATTATATATATGATAGTTCGGCCCAATTGAAGGCTTTAAAATCATTAGCATTCTTATTATTTTGCACTGGCGTGGGACGCATGAGCAGCAAATGTGTGCAACCATGCCTTAATGGTGATGGGTTTTATAACTCTTAAAGTTAGATTTCTCAATTTTAAGACAGCTTTTGTTAATGACTTTGCTCAGATTATATTCTTTAATAAGAATTTTAATGACATTGTTAATAAGAGATTCTTAATAAGGCATTGTTCCTCCTTTCTGGAAGAACTCCTAGTTGGTTCACCAAACTACTGCCTGCAAGGTGGGTTTACAAGTTTTTAAATTCAGTTGTAAATATTTATTCTAGATAGCCTTTATCTGAAGTGTTTTTGAAATACTGATGATGACAAAAATCTCCTTCCACTTTATAAGAGTTTAGAACTTAAGGTACACACAATAATCACAATAATGTAAACCACTAGCTGCTCATTTTTTTCAGTAAAGGAGGCATTCAAGTCAAAGGTATTCAACAACTTATAACTTTTTTCTGTGCAGTATGATTAATTTTACATCTCTGGGGTGTCACAGGTGGAGAAAGCTGGCAAAAGACTACATTTTATGCTCTTATAATGCATAGTTCTCAGGTATTATGCTGAAATACTCCCAGAGTTATCCATGTTTTAGATTGACCATAATGTGTTATATACAACATAAGGGTTGATTTCCTAACTCTCCCTTACTTTCATGAAAATACAGTCTAGCCGCCCTGCTTTATTTTGCAGAAGCTCCTCCACTGGGTGAGAACTGGTTCTTCCAAGAGTCATTTAGAGTGCCTGAGAGAGGATTTTCACCAAGAATGAGCAGTTCAGAGGTTCCACATGAGGTGAGGTCAGAAAAGCTTCCTGGTCAGAAGGCCCAGAGAGCAGACGCCCCTCAGGGAGGACACCACATGCCCCTCTGTTTAAAAGATCCACGTTCTCTGACCTGGATGGACAAGGTGATCCGTGTACAGGGTGACACAGGCTGGTGAGTTATTGGGATCAAGCAGCTTTGCATGCTGATACTAAAGCCCTAAACTTTGTGTGTCAACAAGCAGCACTTTCTGGGAACTCAGTGATGGGCTTCCCACAGCTCATCTTCCTGCCTCTGTTAATCATTGAACCCTCTTTTTCTGAATTTCAGAATGAGCCATGGTTTTAACTCTAGGGTGGCCTGATAAAGGTCATCAATGGCCTGCCCTGGGATTTCCAGGTCAAAGGAAAAGAAAAAAAGAGGGGAAAATGACAACGACTGCCAACTTAAGAGAGGTCTGTGACAAGTGTTATTATTTGAAAAATAATGTTGACCTCAAAATGACCTTCAGTACAACTGTGCTCCCTGCTCATAGATATACGGAGCCTAGACGAAGCTATAACATCTAACGGTAGGATGGAGCTTCTTTTATCCACCACATTTGAGTTTCGCTAATATTTGATGTACATGACTGGTCTCGATCGGGACAACTATTGTCCTGATCTCTATATAAAGCAACTGGTTCACTGAGATTTAAAGTGAGCATGTGTGACAGATTCTCTAAGAGAGGAAATCACATGTAAATCCTCAGAGACTTTGAAGGCTCTGGCTTAGTGAGTGTACCTCCCAGTATTTACTACTGATAAAACTGGGCATGATTTTATTTTATTGGAGGCATTTATTTTTTTACAGTCATTTTAGGCATCTGAAGGTCAGTATTCTTTGGAGAGCTTGAAGCCAAAATGACGTGTTTTGGGGTTTTTTTTTTCCATAGCCAAATTAGATACAAACAAGGAAATCTGAAGTTAGGGAAGGAGAAAATCACATTTCAAAGATTCAATAATCAGAATAATTTTCCTAATTATCCTGGCAGATGAAATTTTAAGACCTCATATGAGAGCAGAATATGTTAAAACACATGTGTTTTTTATGGTCAAATATACTGGTTGACCTAATTACTAAATTTAAATATATATTTATATATAAGCTTAAGTTCAGAGATGGAGAAAGCCCTGGGGTCACATCTTACCACGTACCAGGCAAACGCTATATGATCACCCAAATTCCAACCAATGAGCTGTCCATTGCTGCTGAATTGTATTTTCTAAGTTGCTTATTATTTAATGTTAAAGTATTATTTCTAAGTTGCTTATTACTGAATGTTAAATTATTAAACAAAGGTCAGGGAAATAAAAACACAATAAGTGTTCAGTAGATGACTTAGCAATCCAACAGCATAGTTTTACTAACATTGGTACTATAGTATCAGGCCATAAATTTTATATTTTCATAACATTCTATGATTGAGAAAACATTTGCACACACAAGCACTCATTTTATTTAGTCCTCAAACTGAACCCATGAGGTTGGTATTACCATTCCATTCCCTAGATGCAGATGATGAGGCTCGGTGAGTTTAAGAGTACTCAGTAGAGACTCACTCATTCCAACAATTATTGGTTGACTGCCTACAATGTGCCAAGCATAGCTAGTAAATTAACTTGGGCCTAAATCTAATAACTAAATCTACTGTCAGAAACATGGTTTCAGTATCTTCCTCAACATAGAAAAGCAGGCAGCAGCTTCCAAACTATTTGAGTTGCCATCTCAGCACTGTGCCAATCTACTACTGACAATCTGATAGCTAGAAAGCAGTGGCTTTATCTAATGCCTAAAGTACAAATTATAGACAAAAATTGTGAGACTGAGATGAGAACCACCTACCCCCTTCCCACCACAGGCCTTTCTCTGGACTTACTCTCCTCTCTGCCTGTGTGCCTGTGTCCTACTTTTTCCACTTCAATTAACTCTTCTTTGAAAAGCAATCTGAAAAAAAAGTAGGTTCTTTAAGAAAAAAAAAAAGATAAACCCAATTTTTAAAAAATACTGAAAGCAAAATATACATGCTTTAAAAAGAGAGATTTAAGCACTGATATGGAAGGATTATGGAAACTGTGGGGGAAATCTATGTAACCCTATGGAAATAAAATTGAAAATAGAGGGGGGGATATAAATAACCAAAGTTAGCCTAAAAAAAGAATGAAAAACTAAACAGAGCAGTAATCATAAAAAATAACTAAAAATATATCATTAAGAAAAGCTACAGACCCAGGTAGTTATACAGATATATTTAGTCTTAAAAAACTAATGATTCATGTCACTAAATGTACTTTAGCTCATAAAAAAATGCATTAATCTCCATTTTATGCAGAAAGCAATGCCTTATTAACAAAACCCAGTGGAGAGTACAAACCAGAAACATATAAATCAGTTTTGCTTATGAACATAGATGAAAAAACCTAAGTATAATATTATTAATCTAATCTAGCATTAAATGAAAAGAGCAACAATTTGAGTTTATTCTAGGCATGCAAGGATAGTTCAATATTCTTTCAAGAAAATTCAGTATAAAAATGAATATTGTTATGAATGTAACAATAGTATATACTAAAATGAGATTTATCAAAATTTACTATCCATTCCTAATTTTAAAAACCTCCAAATAAAAAATAAGTAGAAGGAAATATGATAGAGACTGACACAAACCAAAAGCCAACATCAAACTAAACAGTAAAATGCTAAAGCCATTTCTAATGCTAAAGCCATTTCTATTAAAATCAGGGACAGTGCATAATGTCCACGTCAACATAATTAAACATCACTTTAGAGCTAATGTATTAGATAAGAAAAAAATAATTCATATAAATGTTGGAAAATTTAAAAATTATTCTTTTTTGAAGGATGTGGTTATAGACATAGAAACTCCAAGAAACCAATTTAGTAAGTTATAGTATAAAAAAATGAATGGATTTGAGGTAATATACAAAAGCACTTAGTTTCTCTTTATACTGGCAATAACGAATAGAATAACATAACATAAAATAACAGATACAGGGCTTCCCTGGTGGCGCAGTGGTTGAGAGTCCGCCTGCCGATGCAGGGGACGCGGGTTCGTGCCCCGGTCCGGGAGGATCCCACGTGCCGCGGAGCGGCTGGGCCTGTGAGCCATGGACGCTGGGCCTGCGCGTCCGGAGCCTGTGCTCCGCAACGGGAAAGACCACAACAGTGAGAAGCCCGTGTACCGCAAAAAGAAAAAAAAAAAAAAGAAACAGATACAGACATCATTTATGAGATCATTAATTATGACAAAATATACATGAAGAAAAATATAAAATTGTACTAAAGAACATAAATCAAGACCTGAACAAACTGAATGATATAACCTGATCCTGAATGAGGAGTTTTAACATCATAAAATCTTATATTTCCAAAATTAATATGTAAATTTAATTCAATTCAAATATAGACATTTTAGAGCTGAGTAACATTTTAAAGGTCAATTGAAAGCATCCAAGAATAGCTAAGAAGACTCTGAAAAAGAGAATTGTGATATAGGACTTGCCTTGTCAGACATTAAATGTAATATAATGCTTCTGTAATAAAATAGCGAGTAAAAGAAAAACCGCAAAATATAAATAAATGATAAATGACAAAAGTAGCCTTCCATTCATAAGAGAAAGTAGAGCTTATTTAATATATATAGTGCAAATATAGTAGGCTAGTCATTTAGGAAAAAAATTCAAACTTATTTCCCTATCTCTTTCTATATACAGAAATAAAATATTATTGATTTATTTATCACTAATTATTAAAGACATGCAAATCAAAACTACAATGAGGTATCACTTCACACTGGTCAGAATGGCCAAGATCAAAAAGTCTACAAATAATAAATGCTGGGGAGGGTGTGGAGAAAAGGAACCCTCCTACACTGCTGATGTGAATGTATATGGTGCAGCCACTATGGAAAAGAGTATGGAGGTTCCTTAAAAAACTAAAAATACAGCTACTATACAATCCAGCAATCCCACTTTTGGGCAGATATCTGGAGAAAACCATAATTTGAAAAGGTACATGCACCCCTATGTTCACTGCAGCCCTATTTCAATAGCCAAGACATGGAAGCAACCTAAATGTCCATCAATAGATAAATGGATAAAGAAAATGTGGTATATTTATATAATGGAATATTACTCAGCCATAAAAATGTATGAAATAATGCCATTTGCAGCAACATGGATGGACCTAGAGATGATCATACTAAGTGAAGTAAGCCAGACAGAGAGAGACTAATATCATGTGATATCACTTATATGTGGAATCTAAAAAAAAAAGAGATACAAATGAACTTATATACAAAACAGAAATAGAACCACAGACGTAGAAAACAAACTTATGGTTATCAAAGGGGGAGGGGCGGTGAGGGATAAATTAGGAGTTTGAGATTAACATATATACACTACTATATATAAAATAGTTAACCAACAAGGACCTACTGTAGAGCACAGGAAACTATACTCAATATTTTGTAATAACCTATAAGGCAAAAAGGATCTGAAAAAAAAAATATATACATGTATGTATAACTGAATCACTTTGCTGTACACCTGAAACTAACACAACATTGTAAATCAACTATAATCAATAAAAATTTAAAAAGAAAAAAAAACATGAGAATGTAAGACTACTCTATAAAGATACTTATTATAACATCATAGTTTCAGTTAGTTATGGTATATCCATTCTAAGTAATTTTGTGTAGCTGTTTAAAGAAAAAAGTAAGATTTATATTTGTTATTTTTTAGGAATGTACAAGTAATGTTATGTGAGAAGACAATTGCCAAATAATGTAAAGAGTATCTTATTTTTAAAAATCAGACCTTATAAGGTATTTGCTTTTATCTGGGCATTGAGAAAGGCTGTTAATATGTTTCCTCTGGGAGTGAAATTAAAGAGGTGGGTATAAAGGAAAACAGTATTATCTTTTAAATATATGGATTGTTCCACTTGAAAAAATTTAATTGGAAACTAAATATATATGCAAAGAAAATTTCTGGAAGATACCCAAAAGTGAAATTTGAGTATGCATAAGGGAAAGAAACTTTTCTGTTTGCACCCTTTTGTACTGTTTGAATTTGTTTTTTGAACAAGGAGCATGTATTCATTTTTAAAAATCTGATAAACTAATTCCAGTGATTGAAAGTAGATTAATGTAACCCTTAAAGGAATATTTCAATTTTAATGGATGACTCAGAACTTTTTATCTAGGAAGGATAAGTCTATTTCAAATAGATCACCAGGGCCAATAGGAGAAGAACTCATCAAAACATACCATACAGACCCATTAACTTGGTCTACCTACTCACAACTCCTTTCAAGTATTCTTGAACTTAAAAGCTTTGCTGTCAGGATTCCAAGGAAGCTGGGAGAGGAACATTTAGTATTAGAATAATAATCCATGAAATGTGGAGAAAAGAGGTTAGTAAACATATTACATACAACCATTAACACTATTCATATCACCCCACCACGTCATTTTTGTACCAGGCCGGTTAACAGATTGGAAAGAACCAGAAATCCTTATGTATCAAAATTATTTTTTGTTTACATGTCTCAAGGAAACCTAAAGTTGATGATTGCATTTTACAAGAACGCTGTGAAAAGCCATCTGTAGCTAACTGTATGTGACCAGCAGGAGGTAGATGTTGATCACACAAAGAATAGATGGCAAAACTGAGAGAATAAATATTCTGCTGTTATTCCTGGGTAAGTCCAACAGGCAGAAATTACAATAACTAATAAAAGAAAAAATCAATTACTTTTATAAGTCATGCTATAATATCTGAACTGGTTGGATGTGGGGAAGCACAAAGAAACACTTAAAAGTTATTTATTACTTGTAAGTCCTCAAGTTCAATTTTCCTCTTTACATTGTCTTAATAAATTACACATCAAATAAATACCACTGAAGAAAAAAAAAATAAGTAAAATGAGAGTTGAATGTCAGGTTGAGTAGAGAATTTTAATTGGAGAATAATGGTCCTCGTGATATGGATGACATTTTTAAGTAAAGTTATCACTTCCTTCTCTCTCTCTCTCATCTCAGTCCCCAACACAAAGTGATAATTGCTTTAAAAGCAAAATACTTCTTGATACACTGATAGGTATTTTTTTCCCAAGGACTATAAGTAGCAAATTTCAACACCTGATGAATTGCTATTTCACATCTCACTTAACAAATTCTAATAGGCAGCTAAAAATCTCTTACAGGATATTCATTTATCTCAGTTCAAAATGTTTGAGGTTGAAATCTGGCCCAGAAAATGGAGCAGAAAGATCAGGAAAGGGAAATTATATAACTGTCATCACAAATAATACTCTGTTCTTCTGGAACTGAATCATAGCATTTTCACCATGAATACCTATATTTCCTTCTCAGGAGAAATAATCATCAAAAATTTAGAAATCTAAATAAAATATAGACAAACATTGCACTCCTACATGTAATCATTGTGAAAGAGTTAAAAATATGAAAAAAATACATTACATAAGTTTTTTTATAGAAATGGAATAAACACTTGCAACATTCATACAACAGACAGAAGATAATTGTGGTCAATTATATTATACTCCTACTCCTGAGAAAATATCTCACACTCCAGGAAATGAGTTCTGAGATCCTTCCTGTATGTGGTAATATGTCCCAGTGAGCCTTATTGTCTATTAAATGCTCTACTTTCACACAGTCTAAAAGTGGATATGCATTTTTATTGATTTTTATGTACCACACCTTCAGTTCCAAACAGACTTAAGATAGCTTTAAAAGACACATAAAGTGCAACAAGACCTCATAAATTAAAAGTCTGAGCAAAGAAGAAAGGAAAATATGGATGGGAGTGTGAATGGAACCAGAAATAAGGCCAAAGAAAACATGTTATAATAACATCACTCTTGCTATTCATGGGCCACAGATTTGGTGCTAAACTCTCTAGCAGTGACTGAGAAAAGGAAGACATCAAACTCTAGCATATTCTTATGAAAGGGAAAAGTCCTAATGAACCTTCAGCATTGGCTTAAATTATTTTATTTGTAACAGTAGTAAAAATACAGTAACAGTTAGAGTAGATCTAACTCAGAGTGCTGACTATAATTTCAGGTACAATTCTGAATTCATTATATATATTAAATCATTTAATTCTCATAAAATCTAGTAAAGTAAATAATACTATTACCCCTTTTTTATAGATCAGGAAACTGAGGAACAAAGAAGTTTTTTAATCTTGCCCAAGATCATGTACCTAGTAAGGGATAAAGTGAGATGTTACTTAATGTGTACTTAAACAAGGTAAAAATGCTATGGGCTTATAGTTTTTATATATTCATCCATATGAAACAAATTTGATTAAATATAAACAAAACTACAAAAATAAGACAGCTGACAACGTTAATTTTATATGATAAATGTTCTTTGAAACTGAATCCTGCTTGTAACAGTAATATGGAACTGAGTGCTAAGATGAAAGTTCATTTACATTTGGCATGCTACAAGTTGATGACTCAATTCTCCCTCCATTTCTCTCTAATTACACTACTGAGAAACCTAGTTCATATGGCCTGTTGCGATATTGTTTGGCCTTCCTTTGGTGAGAAGACATCCTCAATGTGTCAAGCACACCAGCGTTCTTTTAACATTCTTGGCAACAATTCAAGAACTACCACTTGGGGCTTCCCCGGTGGTGCAGGGGTTAAGAATCCGCCTGCCAACGCAGGAGACAGGGGTTCGAGCCCTGGTCTGGGAGGATCCCACATGCCTCGGAGCAACTAAGCCCGTGCACCACAACTACTGAGCCCGTGTGCCACAACTACTGAAGCCCACGCGCCTAGAGCCCGTGCTCTACAACAAGAGAAGCCACCGTAACGCGAAGCCCGCGCACCACAAAAAAGAGTAGCCCCCCCTCACCGCAACTAGAGGAAGCCTACGTGCAGCAACAAAGACCCAACGCAGCCAAAAATAAAAATAAATAAATTAAAAAAAAAAAAAGGAACTACCACTTGGCATCAACTCTATTGGGGGCAGTTTTCACTTATAAGATACAAATGATCCAAAATATGCTTATATTAATTTTTTTTCTAGAATGTCATTTAAATAAAAACACAAAATTTAAGTATTCTTGTAAATAACTCTCAAGTTCCCTCTTTTGGGAAACACCGTTTTTGTAGAAACATATTTGACCATGTTCTTAATTTTAAAAATAAACAAATTGCTCATGTATTACTAATTTTCATACTAGACAGTTATTTCTCGTGGGAGGGACAATATAAAGAGGGCAGTATGGAATTAAAATAATAATGCTTTTGGCACTTCTACAAAAAGAAGATAAGGATCTTGAAGTTAGAGTGATGACATCACACTAATGGGAAACTCAATAAAAATAACCATGATGCTCTGGTTTGATTTGAGGATATATTTTTAAATAGAGGGAAGCCAGCTTTGGGGAAAGAAGTTTATGGCAATGAACTCAGAGATGTCAAATACCTGAACTCAGCAATCATATGTTGCTGGTTGAATACAGACCCATAGCCTGTATTTAAGAAGCTCTTGTATAGAAAGCTAAAAAGGCCAATAAGAAACTGAACCTGAAAAGGCACAATCTATCTCTATTCACAGATGGGCTGAGAGAATATTCTTTGGGAGTGTGCCATCCAAGAATGTATATTTTTATAATGTCCTTAAGCTTGGAGATCAACAAAACCTTAAAGGTTGATTATTATTTCGTTTGGTTCCATTTTCAGTACTGTTAACAGTTAGGATACTTTCAAACAGACTTAAACAAATATAAAATGTATTATCTCACATAATAAGAAGTCCAGTGTAGGTAGGGCTTGAGGGTTAGCTGGTTTAGAAGCTGAAAGAAGTCTGGGCCCCATATTCTTTCCATCTTACTGCTTTGCCTTCCACAGTGTGGACTTCTTACAACAGGTCTCCCCAGGGATCACAGTATGGGCGCCAGTAGTAATCAGGGTACACGATTCCTCATTCATATCCAGCAGAGAGCAAATGAGAGTTTCTCCCTCAATTATGCAATAAGGGTACTTCCTTTCAGTCTGACTTGGCCCAACATAGGTCTCATTACCAAAAGAATGCCACGAGCTGATTGCTTAAGCCAGGTTACTTAACCAATTCAGGTAAGAGACATTAGATCACCACAATTGCTTTACACTAGTTAAAGCCCATCTAGGGGCCGGGCTGGGTCTCATACCCTTAAGTCACATGGGTTGCATTTTGTGGATGCCTGCAAAAAATCAGAGTTCCACTGTGAAGGGGGAAGCGGGGATGCGAAGCTAGGTAGCAATCAAACCTTTTCCTAAGAATGTCAAGGCAAAGCATTTAGCATGGTGCCCTGATAGACCTCGCATAGACTATAGGGGACAGTAGTGGCTCAGTTCTCAGTGGATTTCTACCATGCTGTAGTGAGGGACACTTCTCCTGGAGAGGTGTTTTTCTTTAAGAGTCAAATATCACTTGCTATCAGTAAATCATAACTGGTATTTTCATCAGTGAAAATCACAGCTGCTTGGAGTTGAATGCATAGGAATAACGACTTGTTCTTTTTATCGGTATCGCATTATACGGCCTCTCTGCACCTCTGACTTCACTCGCAGAAAACTGTTAGTAAGAACAGTTTATGCATTGGATTAACATATTTTTCCTACCAACCGTTTGCCTGCTATATGCTATAGAATGAGTGAACAGGCAAAAGATACTTCTATGTAAGTATTCTATACAAAGCAGCATGATTAACATTAAACTCAAATGTTAAAAATGTTACAAAGATAAGCTAACAGACACGTAAACTTCTGATTTAATCAGGAAGACCTCTTCGATGAGCTGAACTCTGAGCTTGAGGTGAAGGAAGGACAAGATAGAGGGGGAAGTTTTTCCCGATAAGCAGGCTACAGCGGACAAAGAAAGAATGCTGAGCAGGGTGGTGAGTATTTGGGAAGATAGTAGTGGATGGGAGGAAAAAAGAAAGGACCATGGGACTAGTTCACTGATAACTCACATCAGATTCTGAATTACTGGGTAATGAGAAACCTAATGGAGGACACAGAAATAAAACTAATATTTGTTTGTTGTCTAAAATGTGCCAGACACTCTGTTGGGTGCTTAATATATTTATTTATTTAATCCTCCCAAGAACCTAGCAAAGTTTTATCGTTATCATCTTCTTTCCATGGGTGAGAAAACTGAAGATCAAAGACGTTAAGTAAATTAAGATCACACAGCTAGTAATTGGCAGAAGAATTTTAGTCCAATCTGTTTATTCCAAATCCTGCGCTTTCCCACTGCCTAATGTTTCTCTGAATCTTAGCATTCAGAATTGAGCACAGGCTCTTAGAGGAAGGCCTGGGAGAGGGTACCCCAATAATCTAAAAGAGGAGCGTGGTAGCTAGCAGACAGGGTATGAATGAAATTCTTGATTATGTAGATTTAGATGAAATAATGTACAGGTTACTCACACAAATCTGTGAGGCATAGGATTCTAAAGTAACTCCAGGTTCTGTGCTTGTTTAGTTGGTCAAATGATTCTGCTTCCAACTAAAATACAGAAGACAGAATGTCAGGAGTTGATTGTCACTGCTATCAAGGATAGTGATTGGGCCAAGTAACATTTGAAGGATATTGTTATGTAGCCCCATGGGTTATATTGCACAGACCTCTCTCCCTTTGGGACACAGCTAAATTCAAATTTTCTTAACATGTACTTAGTACCCAACCCACTTAAAATTTGTTCTAATCTGGAAAAGAATTGAGTTGAATCTCCCTTTTTCTTTTATACATTAATGGTATAAGAAAGATATTTAAAAATCTAAATTATCTTAGTCTAACGTTTAGAGTCTAAACAAATGGAGTATTGTTTAAGGTCAACTGACAAAGAAAACAAACTAGAGGGTGAATATTCACACTACAGTATAGCACTCCATGAATTAGCACGTTCTCCTTGTCAACTTTAAATGCACATTCAACTCACATTTTAAACTCATATCCTCTTTTGATTGCATGTTACAGCTGAGGTTGGTTTACAGGTTTGTTTTTCTCAATAGGGAAGCTCATGGCAGAGGTTCTGTTATTTGCCTTTTAAGAAAACTTCTTTAGTCATTTAATTCAAGATGTGCATGGTAAGTGCTTGTTGAATGACAGCATGTTTGTTAAATGCAAATGTAACATTTTAAATTAGTACTATTGGAAAGGAAAGAGCTCCTGGCTTCTTTGCTTTTTTGCTACATGACTCCAAACAAGTACTTTAACACTGAGCGTTTTCAGTGATGCCTGCTGAACAGCACTGCTGTGAAGACAAACATAGTGATGAATGAAAAAACACCTTATAAATATTATTTATTTTATTAAATAAATAAAGTTACAACTGTGCAAATATTTTAGACACCGTGCTGTTCCACACCTTAGCCATGTCAACGAGTCAAACCTTGATAATTTACTCTGAAGGTCTGACAGCAAGTAGAAGACATGTTCTGTAGTCCAATTGTGCTATAAATTCAGACTGGCAACCCTCAGAAGATTCCGTCTTTCTACTGTAATGAAGTTTAATAATAATAAGAAATGAAAAAAGATCCGAGAAACTAATACATGCTTTCTAAAATATCAGAGTTGTTTTTCCCCCGTTCCCTTATCTGTTGACATTCCCTTGAGCAAAGAAGCTGACTATTTTTTTAGATTTTTGCAGTACATCCACTCTGTACAACTCAAGTCAATGATCATGTAACTCCCGAATGAGTAAGTTTTGGACTAAAAACCAATGTCAGTGTTAAAAGCATAAGATATAAAAAAAGATCCCATTGGGGGAAGAACGGGCGGACACAAAGACAAAGAATAATGGGGGTAGCTAAAAACGATTGCTTCAGTCTCAGCTTGTAGGTTGGGAAGGTAGGAGGAAATAGAAAAAATCAGAACGGCCATAATTCTAGAGCATCCAGCAACAGTTCCTATGATGGATTCTAAAAACGTGATCCCCTCAGATGCACATCCTCTTTCAATCCTCCATTCTTCTCAGATCCAATGCAAGAAAGTATGTTGTCCACATTGTCTGCAAGAGCTACTTACTATGGTGCTGGGGAACCAAAAATAAATGTAGCATTAGTCAAAGGTCCACGTTGTTTGCATGCAGGTCCAGGCCACACTACAAAATCCCTACCCATGATCTTGCCCTGAATCCTGACCAATGGACACAGAAAAATATAAAATAAAGGGGGAATTGTGTATCAGAAACCTTTGGCTGCCGTGGTCTTGAGATTGGTAGCTTTTCTACCATTCACAAATGAAGTGGGCAACAAATTCAACTAGACGTTAAAACAATCAAGTTTAATTCAGGGGAAATTTTTGATAACATCTGGGGATTTTATTAAATATTAAAATGGTTCTCTGAAGATGTGTTATTGGACTTTAAAGGCTTGACTGAGGGGCTCCCTCCCACTCTCTACCCCCGCCCTGAGGGTGGTTATTCTGCTCTCAGTTCTTTGGGTAAGGAAATACAACAGACCAGCTGTTCAGAGCTCAAGTCGGGAGTCATACGATCATAGGACTGAATCCGATGTACCTACTTACTAGCTGGTGGTGTTCAGGAAGTTACTTGACCTCTCCATGCCTCAGTTTCCTCATGTATAAATAAACATAATAATAGTTCCTGCCTCACAGAATTATTGGGAGTGTTGCTGAGCTCTGTGAACCATTAATATTAAACATATTCCACGTCAACAGAGTAGGAAATCAGGGGCTACAAGTTTCAGAAAACATACCTTGCCTTGAAATCATACACCAGCGTGTGGAGCACAAAGGAAAGATGTTTGGTGAGTCTCTATCAGGAGTTACTGGGTGGCTTAGATCTGTTAGGGGAAGGAAACAGAAGTGACGGCCCTTCCATTTCCTGAGAAGGGCAGAGAGGACACAGGCTGCCCATATCTGCACCTCCTTGAAAGGATATTTGTCTGAGCAACAGATTGTTTAAAGTTTTTGCTTTTAACTTTTAAAGCTTTTGAAGGACTGCTTCCAAGTGTGCTTTACAAACTCTGGGCCAGCCCTTGCCTTCAGGGGGTTTGAGGGAATGGAGCTTTGGACTTTGGGGCTTAGCAGAGCATTAAAGGGACTGTACATCTCTTTTCTTATGCAGCTCCCAGGCAGGGAGGATCATCTCTCATTTTAAAAAAGCTTTCATTTTTCAGGGGCCCCTTGGCACCTCAGATTCATTTTACATCTGAGTTTTATGGCTGTTACTTATTTTTTTTTTGGTAGTCTACATTTATCTTTTTTATGTTTTTGTTTTGCTCTCTCTTTTCAGGTGTTGGTTTTTGGGAATGCACTTTGGGTTAAGGAGCCAGCTAATACACACTAACGACAAGAATGTCCACTGTGAGCTTTTTAAATTGATGGATAATAGATCAGCAGACTACATTTAAAAGTCTTTTAAAAGACTATTTTAAAAATTATTTTTCACGGGGCTTCCCTGGTGGCATAGTGGTTGAGAGTCCGCCTGCCGATGCAGGGGACACGGGTTCGTGCCCCAGTCCGGGAGGATCCCACATGCCGCGGAGCGGCTAGGCCCGTGAGCCATGGCCGCTGAGCCTGCGCGTCCGGAGCCTGTGCTCCGCAACGGGAGAGGCCACAACAGTGAGAGGCCCGCGTACCTCAAAAAAAAAAAAAAAAAATTATTTTTCTGGGCTTCCCTGGTGGCGCAGTGGTTGAGAGTCCGCCTACCGATGCAGGGGACACGGGTTCGTGCCCCGGTCTGGGAAGATTCCATGCAGGGGACACGGGTTCGTGCCCCGGTCTGGGAAGATTCCACATGCCGCGGAGCAGCTGGGCCCGTGAGCCATGGCCGTTGAGCCTGCATGTCCGGAGCCTGTGCTCTGCAACGGGAGAGGCCACAACAGTGAGAGGCCCACATACCGCAAAAAAAATAAATAAAAATAAATAAAAATAAAAATTATTTTTCAAAGTCAAGGATACTGTACTTTAGTCATTTATTTTAACACATGTAATTTAAGAAATGTCAACACGTGGGTTGTTTTTAAATCCTTTCATCTGAGGCTCTCTAAATAAGCTTTTATTATGGTGAGCCCATGTGTCCAACTTACTATGTCAAAAACAGAGGTTCCAAGAAGCTAACAGAATTACCCAAGGTCATTTAATAAGTTGTAGCCAATCAAGACATGGAGTCCAAAACCTTTGACCAGTGCAGGGTCCTGTGTGTGTAACAGAATGACTGAAAAGTTTTTCAGATATGGAAATTTTCCCATTCCCATGCTGCAAGAGTCCATTTCAGGAATCTGGGAAAGAGTTCAAGGGATATCCATTGTTATACATATTATTTTTAATAATCCTAAGGCTGGTCGTTCACAGACCACACTTCAAAACCTGTATCTTTAAATCCAGTTCAAATCTCTAAGACAGTGAGTCTCAAACTTTGATGTCAGGAACCACTTAAACTTTTTAAAAATATTGAGACTCCCCCAAAGCTTTTGTTTTTGTAGGTCAAATCTATCAACATGTATTGTACTAGAAATTTGAATGGAGATGTTTAAAAAATATTTACATATAAATTCATTTAAAAATCATAATTCCATTACATGTTAACAAACACACTGGTTATGAAAAATAACTATATTTTCCAAAATAAAATAAAAATTAGTGGGAAGAGTTTTACATTTTTGCAAATCTAAGACTGGCTTAGATAGAAAGCAGCTGGATTCTCCTATCAGCTTGTCCATTCATTCTGCTGCCATATGTTGCTTTGGGTTGAAGTATATAAAGAAAATCTGGCCTCATACAGATACTTCGATAGAAAAGGATAGACTAGTTTAGTAACCTTTACATATAATTGTGGATATTCTTCTTTGATACTATAGCAAAATTCAACAGGTGGGAGTTTCTTAAGGGTTGGTTGCAATGTGGAATCTGAAACCCTATCGGTGAACTTTTCATACTCTCTCACATTAAAATCCACTGGTCTCACTTGTACTTTGAATGTCCTTTTACCTATTCTGGATTTTATAACATTATATATTACTTGGAAAATAACATTTGGAAAAAATTGTTTCACAGAGTTATGCAGATCTTCCACATTTTGACATATTTTACTACACATATTTTTTAAAATTCATATTCATTAATATCACCACCAATATTGTCAGAAAAGTCATTAAGTATTGAGAAGCTGTCAAGCTTACAGTGGCAGATATGAATGTTCCAGAATCCTAATTTTCACTTGGAAACTAGAATTTTATCATTGGCAATAAATATCTAAAGTTAGAACCTAGAACCAAGGTTTACTTGGTTCATTTTTGCAAAGTCTAAAAAGCCATATTTTACATGCCAGTTGTTCTTTCACATTAAAATTGTGTTCCATGAAAAAAGGTGGCTAGTTCAGCTCACAAATCAAACGATTGCACTATTGCTTTACCTTGAGACAATCGTTGGACTTTGGTGCTTTATGAGCACTTTCTGTTTTGTCACACAAGTTAAAAAGACATGTTCTCAAAGATCGAGATAGCGTACAATTAATGATTTTTATTGCTTCATCAGGGATGTCCTTAACTGAGACTAGTTTGTTTGTTCATTTGTTTAACTGCAAGTGCTTAATGGTGAAGGATGAGTACTTGTGCAATTTGGTACTATTGCCTTGGTTTAGGCTCAGGTACTAGCAGCTTGCTTTTGCATTATCAAAGCAAATATCAACATTGCAAAAAAAGGCAAAGAACATCTTAGTATTTTTTTGAAACTAGTTTTGACCTTGCAGATCTCTGAAAAGGTCTTGAGGACCCCAGGGTCTGTGGATCACACTTTGAGAACCACTGCTCTAAAAAAACAGTTTGGGGGCTTCCCTGGTGGCGCAGTGGTTAAGAATCCACCTGCCAATGCAGGGGACTCGGGTTCGAGCCCTGGTCTGAAACGATCCCACATGCCACGGAGCAACAAAGCCCGTGCACCACAACTACTGATCCTGTGCTCTAGAGCCCGTGAGCCACAACTACTGAGCCCGCGTGCTGCAATTACTGAAGCCCACGTGCCTAGAGCCTGTGCTCTGCAACAAGAGAAGCCACCACAATGAGAAGCCCGCCCACCACAAGGAAGAGTAGCCCCCACTCGACGCAACTAAAGAAAGCCTGCGTGCAGCAACGAAGACCTAACGCAGCCAAAAATTAATTAATTAATTAATTAAAAACAAAAACAGTTTGTGGGACTTCCCTGGTGGTGCAGTGGTTAAGACTCTGAGCTCCCAATGCAGGGAGCTCGGGTTTGATCCCTGGTCGGGGAACTAGATCCCATATGCATGCTGCAACTGAGATTGCACGCCACAACTAAGGAGCCCACCTGCCACAACTAAGGAGCCCGCCTGCCTCAATTAAGGCCTGGCACAACCAAATAAATAAATATTTTTTAAAAAAACAGTTTGCTATTATTTTATATATAATCCAGCCTGGAAAATAAAAACACAAATTTAGCAGGCTGTTCTTACTTTTATTGGCTCATCTTCCCCCGAAGAGGAGATACAATGATTACCATGAAATACCCTATCATTCCCATGAAGTCATCTTTAAAAATCATGTGTCCTTCTAGAGCTGGCAAGCTAGAAAGTACGTATGCAATGAGATGAAAACTCAACACCATTTACAGAGTGGATGATAACCCAAGTGTCCAATGATGGTTACAATGTATGGAGGGTCCACATGCTATTGTTTTACTCTTGGTCCAATACAAAATGAGGGATTAAAAAGAGTTTGGGGTGAGTTTAGGTCACAGTGGCTCTTGAGGCTAGGTCATCACAAAGGCAAACATATTCCTTAGCTATGCATGCACTGTATACCATAAGCAATAAGGAGAAAAACTTCACCTATTCACATAAGTATTCTGAACATTGTGGGCTAAGGGAATTGTTACAGAAAAGATAATAATAATGTGATGCGGCAGAGAAAAATAACTTTCCCTTTGCCCCTTAGGTGTTCATCTGCCAATGACTGGATGTTACCCTTGGATGCCTTTCTCATTTCAGGCCACAAGATGGAAAGGAGCTTCCAACTCAGAGTAAAATTTGAATAGGCTACACACTGCCTTCTAGCTATAACTTTCTACGTAGCCCGAGCTGCTAAAAGCCTTCCAGTTCCTTCCATCTGGCACAGTTTACCATACCCGGGAAACTTTCATATGTATTTTAGAAATTTCAGGATGCGTAATGGTTTTCCAACTAGTTTTCAGCTATTATTGCCGTCAGTCTGTGGGCCACTGGTTTGGAGAGAAGGTACTGGATAGCAGTGCTTTCTCATCTCCTCATTAACTAGTGTCTGACCTTGAGCAGGTCTCAAGTCTCCCATCTCATATGTATAATGAGGGAGCCTAAACTCTAGCATATGCACAAAATCCTGGAGCTGGAAGGTCTTCGGAGAATAGTGTCTACTTCAATCTTCGCTTTGTTAGAGCAAAAATATCCACGGCTAATTTACCCCTCACTGTAGCCAAGTGTTATCCTAAGTGTTTTGTACATATTCACTCACTTAATAATTAGCTTTAGGAAAGAGACAGTTGTTGATATTATAGTCAGTTCTGCTATAACATGATGCCGGTGCTCCTAAAAATCACCAATCTATACATTGGGGTATAATACACAAAAACTTTTCGGTGGCATATTTTTAAAAAGAGAGAAACCTAACAAAAATGGTAGCACAGTTTTATAGACGTGGAATAGTTAAGAAATACATAATTTTACTACAATAAATACACAGTTATATAGCTGTGCAATAGTTAAGAAATACACAGTTTTACTACAATAAATAGAGCACTTTACCTTGAAAAAGACCTGAAGCTTGCTTGTGGCGGTGAGCGCCTGTACTCTCACCTTGCCACCCTATGTGCAGATAACTAAAGAAATACAGGAAAAGAGTGAGAGAAAAGATAAAGAGAGAAAAAGAACAGAGAGGAAAATACAAACTAGGCTGAGAAGAAAGGGGGAAAATTAACCAGAGGGGACGGTGTCGGACTGTGGACAAGAGAGTGGAGCCAAGTTCTTGTGCCCCGTTCCAGACCTAAAGTTTGCCAGCAACCTGTTTTAACAAGCCCTCAAGGAGATTTTGCACCACCCCAAAGTCTGAGGAGCAACACTGTTAGGAAAGGGATGATCCTAATAGTTAGGCAGAGAAACTCTCAGTACTGGCTACAAAGAGTAAAAGACTGCCTGATCTAAGGAATGTTGGCTGCCAGATGATCAGAAAAAGATCAGTTTAAGCATAAGATCAAACACAGGTCATGTCGATAAAATGTTCTCAGCACAGAGACAGATTACTTGATAAAAATATGTTGGTTATTTGACAATCTACCATTAAAAGCCAATGTTTAAGTGAACATAAGAAAGCAATGATAATAAAATATACCGAGAGGATGATTGAAAACCATGAGTTTATCGTTACTTTGTAGAGTTCTGTGACTGTACAACCCCAGTTTTATCGTAAGATGGCAAGAGTAGTTACAAGCCACACCTGGAACACAGTACTTTCCTACCTCATCCTCCAGCACATCCAGCTGAAATATAAAGCACAAGCAATTCTGAAAACCAATTTGCCCCACATAAACTTAGAATATGGTATCTTTAAATGGGTTATATGGCCTGGATTATCTCTTTTGTGAATACTTTGATTAAATAATTCACTTGCAGAACCTCTTTGAAAGTTTGTTATAGAGAAATACAAAACCTCATCCGTTTTTCTCATATGTGGCTGCTGATTAGTATCATTATCAACATTTTATATCAGAAAGTGCTTTTGGCTGCAAGGGAGAGAAAACCCCAATGCAGAACAGCTTAAGCAGTAAGAAAACCTAACTAGGAGCTCAGAGGTAGGGCATCTCCGAGCTCAGCACCTTAGGGTTCCAGCTCCCTGTGCCCTCCTTTGCGCACTGCCTTCGTCTTCAGGCTGGCAGCAAGATGGCTCCAGCTGTCCCCATGATCACATCCAGGCTTGACAATATCCAAAGGTAGAAGAGGTACCAGCTCTTTCTTGCAGCTCTTTTTTAGTAGTCTCCCAGAAACTCCCCAGCAGACTTCCCCTCTTGTCATACGTCTAGAATTGGGTGACAGGCCAATTGTGGGTCTTATTGACACAATACACACTAGATATCTTCAGCAGATCTCTGGAGATTTATTCTGTTAAGAAGAGTAGACTTTGCCAGATGCATGGAACCTTAGCATTCTAGGTATCCCTGGGGTGTTTGTCAAGTAGAGTTGGCATTTAGGCACTTTTATAAAATTATTGAATATTGTCCCTTTTTCTGTTAATAAAGATACAGTCAGTTACAGTAAGGGTAAGTGTATAACTATTACTAGCTCAGACTAACCCTATGGGGTGGTACAGATGTTGGAAAGTCAACCACTATTATCACTACGAATAACAATCTCCACTAACATTTACTCTGTATACTTTTTATTGTGCTAGGGACTATGCTAAACCCTTTGCATGTATTATATCATTCAAAAATGAATCCAGAAGGTATGTACTTTTATTAATATCATGTTACACCTGAGGAAATTTGGGCTGAGGTTGGTGAATCACTTCAAATTACACACGCAGTAGATGCTGAGCTAGGACACAAGCCTAAAGACTACCCCAAAGCTCAACTCCAAGGACCACTCTGAAGTATGGAAAGAACACATTTAAAATTACTTTGTAAATTTAAATGTACAATTCAAACATCAGCCCTCACACACTGTTTGTGGGAATGTGAATTGGTGCAGCCACTGTGGAAAACAGTGTGGAGGTTTCTCAAAAAACTAAAAATGTAACTGTCATATGACCCAGCAATTCCATTCCTGGTATGCATCCAAAAAAACCAAAAAAACTAATTTGAAAAGATACATGCACCCCAATGTTCATAGCAGCATTATTTACAATTGCCAAGGTATGGAAGCAACTTACGTGTCCATCAACAGATGAATGGATAAAGAAGATGTGGTGTACATGTACAATGGAATATTACTCAGCCGCAAAAAAGAATGAAATTTTGCCATTTGCAACAACATGGATGGACTTGACAGGTATTATGCTAAGTGAAATAAGTCAGAGAGAGAAAGACAAATACTGTATGACAGAAGTCCCCAACCGTTTTGGCACCAGGGACTGGTTTCATGGAAGACAATTCTTCCACTGACTGGGGAGGTGGACGATGGTTCAGGTGGTAATGCAAGCGATGGGGAGCAGCAGATGAAGCTTCGCTCGCTCGTCCGCCACTCACCTCCTGCTGTGTGGCCCGGTTCCTAACAGGCCACAGACCAGGGGTTGGGTACCGCTGCTGCACGATATCACTTATATGTGGAATCTGAAAAATGCTACAGGCTAGTGAATAAAACAAAAAAGAAGCAGACTCACAGACATAGAGAACAAACTACTGGTTACCAATGGCGAGAGGGAAGGGGAGAGAGGGCAAGGTGGGGGAGGAGATTAAGAGGTACAAACTATTGTGTATAAAATAAGCTGCAAGGATACATTGTACAACACAGGGAATATAGCCAATATTTGCTAATAACTATAAATGGAGTATAACCCTTAAAAGTTGTGAATCACTAAATTGTACACCTGTAAATTACATAATATTGTACATAATTATACTTCAATTTAAAAGAGACTACAATATAATTACCAGGCAGAAGTGAAAAAAAAAAGAATATTATCAAGGTAAATATGGCGTAAACCTCAGCAAAAGGGAACGGAAAGATGGAAGAGGAGAAGAGACACCAAGTAAGCTTGCCCTGTTAAATGCATCCATCCTCTCAAGCTCTGAAAGTTTAAAAGAATCTGTGTGACTTTTGTGATGTCACGGATAAGGGCAAAAGTGCCTGAAAACTGGAGAAAAGCAAATGCCTGAATTTTCAAGGAGTGAAAAAGAGTAGAGTGGATTGTGAGCCAAATAATAACAGCTAACATTGATTATTTCTTCTATGCCTGGAATTGTTCCAGCAATTTTACAATGTAGAATTATTATTCTCTGCATGTTATAGATGAAATACTGAACTCATGGGGTTTCTAAAAGGATTAAATAAGTGGTTAAATAAGTAAAGTATTTAGAATAATTCCTGGCACATAGTAAAACCCTCCATAAATGTAGGCTATTATCGTTATGGAGAAATCAAAGTTCTCCTCTCCATGCCTGCAGTGTGTCATCTTTATTTAATCTATATTTATTTAATTTATAACTGTCATCTGCTTTTCTAATCTTTTTATTAGCAATATTTTACAGCAATACTGTGTATCAAAGGCGAGTGCAGTGTTGGTAGATTCATTTTGCAGGTCAAGAAACAGAGGCAAGCAAATTAAGCAACCGATGTGACATTCTTTGGTTTGGTTAGTAGTTGAAGCAAGGTTTAACTACACTAACAATAGGACACAAGGGTGCTTAAAGCTCCTCTCTATGACTCACCAGTGTCAACTACACCTGAATCCAGCCTCTTCAGCAGTCTGGGGCCTGGGAGCTGAATTCCTCAGCCGAGCTTAAATTGCTGATTTGTTATTTACTGAACTATGCTCTTTTTCTTCCCTTTGTGTTTCTGGCCGTTGTCTGCAAGTAGTCATAAAAGTTTCATATAATGACAGGTAAGGGACTAGGAAAAGATGCAGGCATATGAAATCTGAAACTCAGAAGATGTATTTGTCTTGCAACACGCTTCAAACAAGGCATTTTCCTGGGCATTGAAACAATGATAGCGGAAGAAACCCAGCCCCTGCCAATAATGCTAAATTACTTGGCACAAGAGTCATTTTGCCCACCTCATAAAATAGGTGTGAGTTTGGTGATTAGACACACTTTAATAATTCGAGAATGAAAAATTTTGCAAATTCTGAGGTGTGAGGGCAGTGGTTTTATTTATTGATTTGGACCTGAATTTAGATCTCTTTCGTTGTGGGTCTCATTAGCACACAATTCCCACTAGATGGCTGCAACAAATCTCTGGAGATTTATTCTATTAGGAGGAGTGGACCATGCCAGATTCAAGGACTCCTAGCTTCTGCAGGTTTCTCTGGGATGCTTATCAAGTAGAGTTGGCATTTAGTCATTTTTATAAAATTACTGAATATTTTACTTTTTCCTATTGGTTAAGGTATTAATTATGAATTCAATTCCTTTCTCTTCCCCTAATTTTTTTTTTTTTTTTTTTTTTTTTTTTGCGGTATGCGGGCCCCTCACTACTGTGGCCTCTCCCGTTGCGGAGCGCAGGCTCAGCGGCCATGGCTCACGGGTCTAGCCGCTCCGCGGCATGTGGGATCTTCCCGGACCGGGGCACGAACCCGTGTCCCCTGCATCGGCAGGCAGATTCTCAACCACTGAGCCACCAGGGAAGCCCTCTTCCCCTAATTTTAAATCACTCTCATTGTCACCTCAAATGTATTTGTTTACTAACGCAATCGAGAATCATCTGACAAAGCAACCCATACAACTGATCCCCCGATATGTGAATAGTATATGTGTGTAACCATGATCTGTACAACGCAAAATCAAAAGAGGAAAATTTAAATTTCCCCCTGATGTGAATTTATATAATTGAAACCAAGAAAGTAGGTCCTTTGTCAGGGAAGAGACTGTTGGGTGGTCCTACTCGTGGCTCTCTTCACCTCCTGCCCCTCAGACCGGAGGAGTCAAAGAGCTGGCAGGTAATCTGGGAGTGATGGTAAAAGTGACCTACGTACTCCTTCAACCAATCAAATCAAATACAGGCACCAAGTCCCACTGAATGTTATCTATTATTATACCACAGTTAAGTAATATAGTATTCCAACCCACCTAAGGCCCTTGGGGTAGCAAAGGTTTATGACTGACTTTCTTCACCTATTTGTGTTGTCTCTGATTTTTACTTTTAGACACAGGGCCTTACTAGACTCTCAGGTTCTCCTGATGACCTCAGTTATCAGAAAGTGTTCCCCTGGGGCCCTCTCCCTGGGCCTTCTCTTGTCTGCCTCAAAAGTATCACCCGCAAACGACAGACCTCATCTTATGTTCTGCTTCTGCCGATGATTGTAGTCACTCTATGTACCGTCAAGTCCCTCTAACGCCCTAGGGGAGAAAGTGAGCTTCAAATCCTTTGAGTGAATAGAAAGAAGGAAGAGGTATCGAATTGAACTGGTCTAAGAGTGAAAACACCTAGCAAACATTCAAAAAAAAACCCCAAAAAACTCACATCCCAAAGGAGAATTCCCTTTAGGATATCTCCTGCATGCAGCATGATGCATTAGTGTCTGTCTCCTTCCCTTCAGTTACATTACAAATAGCTCCTTTCTATTCCCCCTCCAAGCACTGGAAAGAACCAGGTGCCATGATGGCATAAATAGGGGGATGGATAAAGAGAAAAGATAATTCTTCCTACAATATTATATCACTTTAGGAATCCCTACCTTAATGTGCATCATTGACTACAAAACAATTTGCTTTATTGCAACATTAAATGTATGTTATGTCCTTTTTCTACATATACAAGCACATATGGGACAGAATAGAAGTTTCTGTGTGGGAATATGTGCAGATTTCCTTCCTCCCCTAGTCTACCAAAAACATCCTGTAACTTCCAGGCTATTCCTCATCCCCTTCAGTCTTGTGAAGAGGATGAGTTCTTTCTCACTGTCAGAGATGCTAACTTTATTTACACAACGAAGGGCTTAGAGAGAAGTGAGGTGGTAAGAGAAAGTAAGAACACTTTTTTTTTTTTTTTTTGCAAAGTTCAAAGGAAAAGGTGGCGGAGCAGATGTAAACAGCAAGGGCAATGGGTAGAGAACTATATATTTGTATTCCTTTCAGCCTTCCTTGTCAGAGGCAAGTAAGGAATGGCATTCCTTATAAAGTATTTTTGGCTATTAACTGTGCTTTTTCATTCATATGTTTAAAAACAGCTTTATTGAAATGTAATTCAAATATCATGCATTTCACCATTTTAAAATGCACAATTCAGGGCTGTTTCGTATATTCACAGAGTTCTGCAACATCACCCTTATTTAATTTCAGAATATTTTCATCACCCAAAAAGAAATCCTGTACCCACTAACAGTAACTCCCTATTATCCCCACCCCCAGCCCTTGCAACTAAAATATACTTTCTGTTTCTATGGATATTCTGGACATTTTATATAATGGAATCATACAACATGTGCCTTTTATTACTGGCTTCTTTCCTTAGCATAATAATTTCAAGGTTCATCCATGTGGTAGCGTGGATCGGTACTTCATTCCTTTTTATGACTGAATAATATTTCATTGTGTGGATATAACACATTTTGTTTATCCATCCATCCATTGATGGGCATTTGTTTCCACTTTCTGGCTGTTATGATACTGCTGCTATGAACATTTGTGTACAAGACATATCTTTTCAATTCTCTTGGGTATATATAGCCAGGAGCAGAAATGCTAGGTCATATGTTAACTTTATATTTTGAGAAACTGCCAAACTGTTGCACTATTTTACATTCTTAGCAGCAATATGTGAGGATTCCAATTTTACCTTTTTACTGTCCATTGTTTAGACTATAGACATCCTAATTGGTTCATAGTACTATCTTACTGTGATTTTGATGTGCATTTCCCTTATGTTTAATGATGTTGAGCATCATTTTATTTGTTTGTTGGCCATTTGCATATTTTCTTAGGAGAAATGTCTATTTATATCCTTTGCTTGTTTTTTAATTGGATTATTTGACTTTATATAATCTGGATACAAGTCTCTTATCAGATATATGATTTGCAAGTATTTTCTCCCATTCTGCGGACTGTGAAAAGTTTTCAGCCTTTCACTTTTAAGTATGATGTTAGCTGTGGGTTTTTCATAGATGATTTTCATCAGGTTGAGGAAGTTCCCTTCTATTGTGTGTGTGTGTGTGTGTTTATCATGAAAAGGTGGTGGAATTTGTCAAAAATTTTTTCTGCATCTGTTGAAATGATCATGTGGTTTTTGTCCTTTATTTTATAATATGGTATATTATATTAATTGATTTTTGTATGTTGAACCAGCTTGCATTCCTGGGATAAATATCACTTGGTCATGTTGTATTATCTTTTTATATGGATTTAGTTTGCTAGTGTTTTACATATATATATATGTAAAATCCTCATATATATATGTATATATATATATATATATTCATAAGAGATATTGGTCTGTAGTTTTCTTGTGATATTCATGTAATTTATCAATCAGGACAATACCGACCTCACAGAATAAGTTAAGAAGTGCGTCCCCTCTTCTATTTGTAGGAAGTGTGTGAAGGATCGGTATTAATTCTTCTTTAAACATTTGGTAGAACTGATCAATGAAGCCACCTGGGCCTGGGATTTTCCTGGTGGGAAGTTTTAAAATTACTAATTCAGTCTCTTCACTTGCCACAGATCTCCTCAGATTTTCTATTTATTCTTGAGTCAATCTCAATAATTTATCTTTCTAAGAGATTTTCCATTTCATTTAGGTTATCTAAATTGATGGCATGTCTTTTATATGCCATGCACAGTTTCAGGCTCTAGGAATAGGGATAAGCAAACAAGACACTACCTTGCCCTTATGCAGCAACTATTCTCTCATAAGAGAGGGAGACAAGAAGTAAAAAATAAGTTCTATAATATAAAACATGAGGTCAGGAAGACATTTGATTATAGAGTACAGTTTAATAGACGTCAGCTTACTAACCCATTGGACAGTATATTCCAATCATAAGTTAATACGTTAATAAATGAACATAACATGTTGTTTGGATACCTACAAGGTTAAACAGATTCTCATAATGAATTTCCATTCATATATCAAACCCATATAATGAATAAATTTGCATATGTATTTTATTTTTAAAATTAAAGTGGTCCACAGAGATATTAATTGGTCAATAAGATAATTCATTGAAAGGAGGGACAAATCAAGTCAAAACAGCTGTTTTCTTAAACGGCTAGTTGATTTGGTGGCACTGAATCCCATCATACAGTTTATGTGAAGTAGTTTATCAGTGGTCCCCCTTCAATTTAGTCAAAATGGTGCCCTACATAGATATAGCCTTGCTGAATGGGAGGCCATCCACTTGATAGACTGTATGTACTCTACACTTGTGTCATAACAATCATGATTCAGAGCTCACCTCAGGACCTTGGACAGCACCTGGGTAAGCTCTCTCTCATGTTAGCACATGCAAAAACATTAATTTTAATTACTAAATTATGCTAAATTCTTTATGAACACAATATCATTATCCATAATGACACTGTAAGGTAGATAATATTATTTTCATCTTTTTACAGATGAAGAAACTGAGGCTCTGAGATACAAAGTCTTATAGCTAGTAGGTGGCTGAGATGGAATTTGAACACAGGAAATTTGATTCCAATCCAACATGTTTTACCACTGTATTATCCTCCCTTACAAGTAACAGATTATACATGTAAAAAGTCTTGCTTTGTCAGTTATTTGTGGCTAACCTCACCTCCTTCAAGTTACACTCATTAACAAAGAAAAATGGAGAGAACAAGTCAAAATGGCTATCTTCTATCTAAACCACTTCTTAAACATCTACACACCCTTATCCTTGTTTGCATCCTCAGAGGCAGCATTTGCATAGACTTCATGAGCAGACACATTATGCTAGAACTTGTGATGAACTAGGGTAACCCTGAAAGTAATGGGCAAAGTCAGACATTAGCAATTCCTAGACCTGCAGAAAATCTATGTGAATTCAGTGGTACCCTAACCCTCTTCAACTATCCCAGCATGAAATCATCTGCTTTTTTCCATTAAAACATTTAACAAAAAGATTCAAAATACTGTACTTGGGGCTTCCCTGGTGGCGCAGTGGTTGAGAGTCCGCCTGCCAATGCAGGGGACACGGGTTCGTGCCCCGGTCCGGGAAGATCCCACATGCCGCGGAGCAGCTGGGCCTGTGAGCTATGGCCGCTAAGCCTGCGCGTCCAGAGCCTGTGCTCCGCAATGGAAGAGGCCACAACAGTGAGAGGCACGCGTACCGCAAAAAAAAAAATAAAAACAAAATACTGTACTTAATTATCTACAACATATATAAAATGGAATAAAAGTCTCTCAAGCTATGTGTTTCTAAATATATATATATATATATATATATATATATATATATATATATAGTAGAGTGGTTCACTGCTAGTATTTTGGTCCCTTTGAGTTTCTTAGAAAACAAAGATGGGGTGACTAGAGTATTTCTAGAACAACTATGAACAGCCTTGCTGAATGAAGGCCTGCTCATTTATTGTTGCTCTTTACTTTTAACAAACTCAAGGTCTTTTATAGCAACAGAGAGGAGATTCTTTCTTAAAAATATTGAAAAACAACCCTCAGTACACATCCACCTTCAGACACTACTGGTAAGCAAATGAATCCAACTTCAAACATAAGGACTAAAACAAATTGAACAATCTGATGTCAAGCCACTTCTTGGGATTCTTATGTTGACAGTCTCACTTCTACTTTAAAGCAAATCAAACCCTGTGACTTGGTCAAGTGTATTGTGCTTCCAGTGCCTGTGTAATTCACAATTACCATAATAGGGGCACTCGTTTCTCTGGCTGCATTATGACAAACACATCTGATGAATTTGTGGGGGAATGTTCACAGGCACCATCAGTCATTGTCTGGAGATTTATGATCCACATATAAGATCAACGGTCTGGTGTTCACCGATTATTTTACTGCTGAGCGGCACCACCTGTCTCCACCCAGGAATCTTAAAGATTTCTTGGATAATCTTGCAGGATCATCTTTTAAGAGGCATTATCAATGGCCCTCCAACCCCCCTTTTCTTAAATTTTAAAAAATGTTTATTTATTTATTTATTTTGGGGTGCGTTGGATACTCGTTGCTACACGCGGGCTTTCTTTAGTTGCATCGAGTGGGGGCTACTCCTTGCTGTGGTGTGCAGGCTTGCTGCGGAGCACAGGCTTGCTGCGGAGCACGGGCTCTAGGCACACGGGCTTCAGTAGCTGTGGCACACGGGTTCCAGAGTGCAGGCTCAGTAGTTGTGGTGCACGGGCTTAGCCACTCCGCAGCATGTAGGATCTTTCTGGACCAGGGCTTGAACCCGTGTCCCCTGCATTAGCAGGCGGATTCTTAACCGCTGTGCCACCAGGGAAGCCCTCAACCCCTTTTGACTAAAGCAAAATTGATATAAGAGAGCTATCCAGTGAGTCTCAGAAATTAAAGGACTTACTACAAATAAATATCCTATCCATGAAAATAAGCTTTTACTAATAGGTTTAGCAAAGGAAAAAAAATATATATATATGCTCCACAATATCTGAGGATTAAATTAGACATGCCAATACCTACTCTGCTTATAGATTTAAGGATATAAAATGTAAATTCTGAATGCAGTAGGACTGCCTTGCTAAAATCAACCACCACTGATTTGAAAGATGGCCTGTGAGCTGCACTTAACTACAGTGACAGAGACCATGCTTACCAAATACCCATGTGTTCTCTCTATGGTAGTGCCTTTAAAAATTATGCTGGGTATAGAGTTCTTGGGATACTCTTTTCTAAAGATCAGCCTAGGGACTTCCCTGGTGGTCCAGTGGGTAAGACTCCACACTCTGAATGCAGGGGGCCTGGGTTTGATCCCTGGTCAGAGAACTAGATGCCACATGCATGCTGCAACTAAGAAGTCTGCGTGCTGCAACTAAAAGATCCTGCATGTCACAACTAAGACCCGGCGCAGCCAAAACAAACAAACAAATTAATTAATTAATTAAAACTGGCACAAAGGGCTTCCCTGGTGGCGCAGTGGTTGAGAGTCCGCCTGCCGATGCAGGAGACACGGGTTCGTGCCCCGGTCCGGGAAGATCCCACATGCCGCGGAGCGGCTGGGCCCGTGAGCCATGGCCGCTGAGCCTGCGCATCCGGAGCCTGTGCTCCGCAACGGGAGAGGCCACAACAGTGAGAGGCCCGCGTACCGAAAAAAAAACACAAAAAAAAAAAAAAAAAAAAAAAACTGGCACAAAAACAGAAACATAGATCAATGGAACAAGATAGAAAGCCCAGAGATAAACCCATGCACCTATGGTCAACTAATCTATGACAAAGGAGGCAAGGATATACAATGGAGAAAAGACAGTCTCTTCAATAAGCAGGGCTGGGAAAACTGGACAGCTACATGTAAAAGAATGAAATTAGAACACTCCCTAACACCATACAGAAAAATAAACTCAAAATGGATTAGAGACCTAAATGTAGGACCAGACACTATAAAACTCTTAGAGGAAAACATAGGAAGAACACCCTTTGACATAAATCACAGCAAGATCCACCTCCTAGAGTAATGGAAATAAATACAAAAATAAACAAATGGGACCTAATGAAACTTAAAAGCTTTTGCACAGCAAAGGAAACCATAAACAAGACGAAAAGACAACCCTCAGAATGGGAGAAAATATTTGCAAATGAATCAACAGACAAAGGATTAATCTCCAAAATATATAAACACCTCATGCAGCTCAATATTAAAGAAACAAACAACCCAATCCAAAAATGGGCAGAAGACCTAAACAGACATTTCTCCAAAGAAAACATACAGACGACCAAGAAGCACATGAAAAGCTGCTCAACATCACTAATTATTAGAGAAACGCAAATCAAAACTACAGTGAGGTATCACCTCACACCAGTTAAAATGGGCATCATCAGAAAATCTACAAACAACAAATGCTGGAGAGGGTGTGGAGAAACGGGAACCTTCTTGCACTGTTGGTGGGAATGTAAATTGATACAGTCACTATGGCGAACAGTATGGAGGTTCCTTAAAAAACTAAAAATAGAATTACTGTATGACCCAGCAATCCCACTACTGGGCATATACCCAGAGAAAACCATAATTCAAAAAGACACATGCACCCCAATGTTCATTGCAGCACTATTTACAATAGCCAGGTCATGGAAGCAACCTAAATGCCCATCGACAGACAAATGGATAAAGAAGATGTGGTACATATATACAATGGAATATTACTCAGCCATAAAAAGGAATGAAATTGGGTCATTTGTTGAGATGTGGATGGATCTCGAGACTGTCATACAGAGTGAAGTAAGTCAGAAGGAGAAAAACAAATATCGTATATTAATGCATATATGTGGAACCTAGGAAAATGGTACAGATGAACCGGTTTGCAGGGCAGAAACTGAGACACAGATGTAGAGAACAAACATATGGACACCAATGGGGGAAAGCGGCGGGGGGAGTGGGGGTGGTGGTGTGATGAATTGATCGATTGGGATTGAGACGTATACACTGATGTGTATAAAATTGATGACTAATAAGGACCTGCTGTATAAAATTCAAAAATTAAAGAAAAAGAAAACACCTAAAAAAATAAAGATCAGCCTACACTTTCATTATGTATTTCCCAACCCCCTTTGCAATTAGGTTAGGGCCATATGATTAAATTGACCAGTGGGCTCTGTATGTGTCCCTTCCAGGCAGAGGCATGTAGGAACTGGCATGCCTTCTCCATCACCCTCTTCCCCAGTGGGGGCAACCTTGACGAACATGCACAGGTGTCACAGAAGATGGAGAGCTCCCTGGCCAACACTAGGCTGTGATGAGAGTGCCAAATAAACTTTTATTGTGTTAAACCCCTGAGATTTCAAGGCTGTCTGTTGCAGTTAATTACTCTGAATAATACAGCCACAAATAGATGGCATTGAGAATTCTCACCACTGAGAACAAATCTTATTTTCACTGCCAAATTGGGCATAAATCAAGAAAGAAGTTTTTCTCTTATCAAAGGAGTTAAAGAGTTCTTGCAACTATTCTAGTTCTATGGTATTGCCTTTAAAAATTATGCTGATCACAAGGTTCTTTGGGTACTTTTTTCTAAAGATCAACGTACACCTTAATTACATTGAGAGATATGTAAAATAAAGATTCTGCCCAGGTATTCCAGTCATATTAGTAGGCTTGAAGAACAACATCTAATTCCAATACCCTGGGCTACATGTCTCAGGGGCTTCCAAACTACGGTATGCCATCTCCCCTGCAAGAGCTTTAATGTCAAATACTTCCTTGATCCATCTTTTTGGGCTGGGACCATCATATTAACTGTCTGCTTTCAAATGCAGTATGGAGAGGGTGGCCAAAAAACAAGGGCAGAGGCACCCAAACTTCTAACGAGCTGCCATCCTGAGCTATCTGCCCATAAAGAATGACTTTTATGGAGAAATCTCATTGTTATTCCAGGAGGCATCAGTCTCATTACCTTAGCCACAATGAGTGAAGCACAATGAAGCAATTTTTTGGAAGAAGACCTTGGCCATAAGCTACATTTGGTGACCCAAATGTAGCTTATGTAAGGGTTGTAAAAGACTGTCGTGTAAGTAAGAATACTGCCAGTAACTCATCAAAGGAAATCATACTCCATGAAATACGACTAAGACGTCTTGGTCAAAAATATATGTCAACTTCCTAAACCTACTCCAGATGAAGAAATCTCTATTCTAAAAGATGTCTCAAATTGTTTTCCCATTATTTGCTGAATGTTTTGTGTGTCTTTTCTTCCATGATGACAGCCTTACTGCTGCGTTAGAGTAGACAAAAGGGGACTCCTGATTCTGTATGCGCGGAGGACACACCTAGGCTGGAGGGGGAGGGAACACACGTGACTAAGTATTTCCCCGTCCACAGGTTTCCGTCTTTGTGGAGACACATCCATTGCAAAGCACACCTGGAATCTCTGACCTCCTCTTCATCCCCAGGAAAGGAGGAATTTCTTATCTGCTTGTCTGACTTTAGGAGCAGGGACTGTGGCTCTGCAGCTTAGTCCCTCCTTCCCCTCTTTTCTCTTGCGGTTTGTCTGGTTGCAGAGAAAATGTGCCACAAGGTAAGTTAGTGGCAAAGGCCCTGCCCCTGCCAGGGGAGGTCACTGTTTTCTTGTGCTACCTGCGATGGGTGGATAAGTTGGTCAAATTCTGGGGTTCAGCATTAGGAAATTCTCTCTGGTTACACACCTAAGTTACATCCTCCAACTCAACATTAATCAGCAATAAACCCAATACCTTTATCTTCATTTGCTTGACTCCTTTATCTCACAGTTCAGGACTCAGCATGGGGGAGTTGTATGTCAACCTAAGACCAAAAATCACCATCCGAACTAAGGGGATTTGTCTAGAAGTCAGTTTCAAAGTCCCAAATGGGCCATAAAGTATTCAGATTCTCTGTATTAGTCAACTGAAACCAACTCAAGCTAGAAAGGGGGGTGGGGAGGGAATGGAGTTTTTACGTGAAGATACAGCGATATTTCATTGAACGCAGGACAGGAAAGCTATTGGACCTTAAAAGGGAACAGGAAACAGGAAATGTGAGTCCAGCTGGATTCACTCCACCTCTTATCTTGACATCCCTCAACTTGCTTGCCTTTCTCTTTCTCTGCTTCTCCAGACTGCATGGGGTTTTATATGTGTGTGCATGTCAGGGAGGTGTCCACACTGATCTAATCAATTGCAGTCATGAGGAAAAGAATCATATAGACCAATATGTCTACTGTATCAATAAATCAATAATGTAGTTATCAGCTAAGAGTTAGAAATGGGAAACAGCTGTATGAGGTTTGGGGGCTAAGAATATTGTGTAAAATAGTCAGATGGGAGAGAGGGACTGGAAATTAACTATAACAGCATTGGTAGTTTGTGCTGAGGGTACCTGTGAGATTTGGGGTCCAGTACTTAGAGACCAGTCATCCCAGCCGCAGTTGTGTCCCCAGTCATGAACAGCTGCTGATGTGCAGACAAAGCCTAGGCAGAGAATGGAGTTTAACCTGTACTGTTTTGTCAGGTGAGTCAATCAGAGGAAAAGAGGATGTTGATGGTATTTTCTCTGATATAGGTAACGCTACCACTGTTCCCTTTTGGCTACCACTTAAATACATTCTTGTAGGAGCCCCCTGACTGGCTCTTCTAATTTGGGTCAATTGCTTTCCTGGCCTGCTACAGAATTCTTCTCCTGGGATTTCTTTTATTGTGCACCGGAATTAGTGCCACCATTTCTTGCATCCTACAACTCCTTTTGAATTACTTTTTATCTTATTTTGTCAGAAGAAAATTCTTTAGAAGGAATATTTTATATGTAAATTTTCTGAGGCTTTGTAGATCTAAAATTGTCTTTATGTTATCATCACTGTTAATTGATAATTTGACTGGGTTGTAGAATTCTAGCTTGAAAATTATTTTTCTTAGAATTTTGAAGGCATTACTTCATGCCAGTTTGATTTTTATTCCTTTATATAATGACTTCTTTTTCTTCCATGGAAGTATTTAAGATCTTTTATCTATCCTTGAAGTTCTGAAGTTTCACAATGATATGTTTATTTATGGGTCTTTTTTTCATTCATCCTTCTCAGAATTTGGTGAGTAAATTCATTCTTAATTTAAAATAATTTAGTTCAGATTAATACTAACTTAATTTCAATATTATATAAAACCTTTTCCCCAATATATACATATACCCCTTTTTTCCTCCCTTGGTCTATTATTATCATACAAATTACATCTTTACATGTGTGAGCCCATAAACATAGTTTTATAATTATAGTTTTCTACAGTTGTCTTTTAAAACAGAAGAGAAGAATTAGGAAAAAGATAATTTCAATCCAAAGATTCATGTCCTTTTAGCTCTGAGAAATTTTCTTCTATTATTTCTTTGATAATATCTTTTTTTTCCTTTCATGAACCTCACACTTGTGAGATTTGCCATGTCTTTGTATATTTACTCTTTAATCTCAACTCTTCTATTATTTCATCAATAATGTCTTTACTTTCCAAGAGGGCCTTCATGTACTCTGATTGCTCCTTTTCTATAGTACTTTGTTCTAATTTATGGATCTATTATATTTTATTAATTTAAATACTAACACTTGCTCCTGGGACAAAACTCATTATGTTAAAAAACAAATGGTGACAAGCTCTCTCTCATCCAGTTCCCAGCCCTAGAGACAACCTTGTTATTAATTTTTTATGAATTCTTGAGAGGTATTTCGTGACTTTAAAAAATACAAGTACTCTTTAAAATACATTTTGAATCTCTTTGAAAATATAACTTCGGTTTTACTTTTCTTTTTCCATTCTCTTTCCTAAATTATCTTGTATTTATTGGGGATCAGATATTCTCTTTATCTTGGACTTTTTTTCTTTTTTTTTTTATAAATTTATTTATTTATTTATTTTTGGCTGTGTTGGGTCTTCGTTTCTGTGCGAGGGCTTTCTCTGGTTGTGGTAAGCGGGGGCCACTCTTCATCGCGGTGCACAGGCCTCTCACTGTCGCGGCCTCTCTTGTTGTGGAGCACAGGCTCCAGGCACGCAGGCTCAGTAGTTGTGGCTCACGGGCCCAGTTGCTCCGCAGCATGTGGGATCCTCCCAGACCAGGGCTCGAACCCATATCCCCTGCATTGACAGGCAGATTCTCAACCACTGCGCCATCAGGGAAGCCCCTATCTTGGACTTTTGATTTCATGATTCTGGATTTCTTCATATGATTCATTGTCCATCCACATGTAAACATCGACTAGATTATTCTTTTTTAGGTAGCAGATACGGCTTTTCTCCTGTTGCAAATGTTAGCATATTTTCTTGCTTATTTTCACCCCTGAGTAGAAAAGCTTCCTAGGAGCTATGTTTATGTGTGTTAATGGTGGTAGAGAGGGAGTAGAAGTCATCAATACAACTAGAATAAGTGGTTGAGAGTTGGTCTGTATGCTGATCAGGTGAATGAACCGAGAGGCCAGGCAAGTCTGCTCTATGTATTTACATAGAACCCCAGTTAATGCCATGTTTTCCATCTCCCTTCTCACTCCCACATCTGCCCCTGCCAACTCCAAGTTTAGAGTCCCTCTGGGTTTTGCTTGGGAGCTCAGTTCTTTCCACACTATTGTCCTTCTTTGCATTTACACAGAACTGTTTAGGACCATAGTTCCCACCAATTTTTAGCTGTCATTAATATCTTCCACCAGATGAAATCTCTCATCTGCTAGTGGTTCCCTCTAGTACATTATCCTTGGGAAAAAAATGCAGTTCAAATACACCAATCTAGCCTGTAATGGCATTTGTTTAGTAACATAAAAGTAGAGCCCATGGTGGGGATGGGTACTTCTCTACAGAAGGATATTTTTTAATGTAAGGAGATTGTCAATCTGTTCTTGTGGGTTTAGAGACATGCTTTGGGGGAGCCCTAGAACAGCGAAGGGAGAAGAAATGCTATTTTTATTCATTTGTTCCTGCATCTTCCTCTATTTGCTATCTGGAAGATTGGTGTTTTCCCGAGAGACATCTGGTAGCCCTGTCTGTTCTGGGGTTTCTCCTTAGTATAAACAATAAGGAAAATGCACTGTAGTTATTATTTCTTCCTTATGAATATGGCATCTTGCAATGGCTGCAGCACTTTGGATATTATCATGGTTTCATCTCCTTGGGAATATTTCTCATTTCCTATTTTGAGGTGTATTGTTTTCTTCTTCTGATAGAAGGACCTCACTCATCTAGGCTTCTAGCAACACTATAAAATTAGAAGGAAAAAAACTTCAGAAGTGGCAAAACAGATGATTAACAGCAATGCCGTGGCATTATTAAGTTAAGGATATCATGCTGTTTACCCATTCACACTTGCTTATTGATTTAATGTTTTGCAAATTTAGACCTGTTCAGTCTCAGCTGACATGCAGGTGCATATTCCAACCAGACTGATATTTATGCCATAAGTGAGAAATAACTTGATAATTTATGAGTGGTGAAACCCAAATTCGAACAGGTTTTCCCTCAGGAAAGGAAAAAACACATGTGGCCCATTTTAGACAACTCTTTTCTTCAGCTTTTTCACTTTAAGAAAGTCCACACTGTCTGGTGGGGTTGTCGGCAGGAGAATTGTGCAATTCAGTCAGCCCACGTTTTCTTTTACAAAGAGTCTCTGAGAGAAATGTGCCTGAGTGACGGATTTTTTTTTTTTTTTTTTGCTTGCTTTTTCTCTATGTCTGTGCAGAAGCTGGATCTATGCTAATGAGGGCAGCCTGGGAGTTCAGCGGCCACATTTGGGATGTCCAGGGGTTGTCACTAAGTGACTGGCCCATGGAGATGATATACTGAGGGAATAATTAGTAAAATAGGTCCTGGGCAACATCTGATATGAGCATCTCCCTTTCTTATATGCCCTGCGTTTGACAAAAGAGCTAGAGATATCTGTTTCTTTTTTTTTTTTTTCTTTTAAACTAGGGGTAAGAATTTGGTTACAAAGGGGCAAAGGAAGTTTTTCTATTAGAGAGAAGGGCACGTATCAGTTTGGGGAGGAGAGGTTAGGGGAGAGTTGCTTGAAGGTCATCTTGGAAAGACACCCAAACACACCTGAACACAGGCATACATACACGCTTGCACACATACTCATGCTCTCACATGTGTACTTAATGATGAGAAGGATGGGGAATTCTGAAGGTAAAAAAACGAGGCGCCAGATCGTCAGTCCCCTTCTCCACAACCTTGCTCTTCTTTCGTTTGGAGAAGTCTGTGGCAGCTCAAGTGCACCTGAGCCATAAAACTGATCTAAGCTTGTGTCAAAAGTTGCTTACCCTCACAGCAGCATGGATCCTTCAGAGACCATGGGCTTCAATGCAAGATATAAGCTGCTTTGGCTTTGTTTTGCCACCATCATGGAGACAGGATTGGAAGGCAGGAAGTTGATTCAAAGACTAAAGCTGGAAAAGTGGGGAAATAGAGGCATGCAATAGTCACTGGTCCATAGTAATTCTGGAAAACAGGCAGGCACATGTTAATTTCTTGTGGAAGCCCAGTTCCGCTCCTTGGGAATGATTTTCTGTTGTCTTTGGTTCTTAGTTTAAGCTTACGGTGCTTCCATCAGAACAGTTCTCTTAAATATTCTGTGAGTTCTCCATGAATTCAGTCCTTTTAAGAAAGCCACAACCTCAAATCTCTTTAAGATAAGCTCTCTTCTATCTTAGAGTCTTTATGAAGCTGCTGTGTGACAATCCCTTAAGATTTGAAAAAGCTCCACTGCATAACAAGAGTCTGTAAGGCATGCTTTAAGATCTTTAGAAAAACTTTTGCCTATGTGAAAGAGTCTCTGAGGTGCCATCTTACATCTTCTGAGGTTTTATAAAAGGATCCTAATGGCCCATCCTAGATTTGATCTTTGCCTGGAAGCCGTTTCTTAATTTGAGAGTGGTCTGCCATCTTAACAGATTGAGAAAAGACATCTTTTATGTTCAAATCTAAAAAGGCCTGGCTTCTTTATATTTCTTCCAATTTTCCTTGAAATTGAACAATTGCTGTATTAGTTTTTTATTTCTGTGCAACAAATTATCACAAACTTAGTAGCTTAAAACAACACAGATTTATTATCTCAGAGCATATTTTAGCTGGGTCCTCTGCTCAGGGTCTCACATGGCTAAAATCAGGCAGCTGTTATCTAGAGAAAGATCTGCTGGCAAGCTCCTTGAGGTGATGGCAGAATTCATTTCCTTGAATGGTGACACTGAGGTCTCTATTTCTTCCTGCTTTCATCTCCTAGAGGACACTGTCATGTCCTTACTCTGTGGCCCTTCCAGAGCCTTCTCACACTTCAAATCTCTTCACAGAAAGGGACCACTCCCTTTTAGGGGCTCACCTGGTTAGGTTAATCCCACTAGGATAATCTTCCGTTGATTAACTCAGAGTTAGCTGATTAGGAACTTTAAGCACATCTGTGAAATTCCTTCTGCCACATAATATAACCTAATCACGGGTGCCACACCAGGAGGTGGAGATTATGGAGGGCTGTCTTAGAATTCTCCTTGCCACAGTCATTTTTGGTTCATCTCTCCTCTCCCATGTCACCACAGGTAGCTAAAAATCCAAGCAGAACCATCCATGCTCTTCATGGAAATTTCTTCACTCATCATCAAGTTTATTATATTTTCCATTTTCCACATTCAGTTACTGCATAAAAAGGGCCCCCTTTTCTCCAGCTTCTAGTTATTTTTACTCTTTCCTTTAGCTCTTACTGAAAGTTTCTTTGGGGGGTTTTAGACTTCTGCTAACGCTCTTTTCAAGCCCCTTTAGGTTTTTACTAACATGCTCTTTGTATCCCCTCCAGCTACCATGAACCATGAGATGCCAAAGCTGATGACATGTTTTGGGGTTTTCTTATGGCAGCAGTATCAAAATCAAGTACGACTACCAAACTATGCGTCATTTATCCACAGTTGTATAGCAAGCCACTCTAAAACTTAGCTTAAAGCAACAATCAATCTTTTTTTTTTTTTAAGCTCACAGATCTGCCGGGAGAATTCTAGACATAGGTCTGTGTTTATAAACCAATTAACACATGAGATGAGATTGCTCTGTTAGCTTAAAATTCTCTGGGCTAGGGGTTCTACTTTTTTTTTTTTTTTTTTTTGCGGTAGGCGGGCCTCTCACTGTTGTGGCCTCTCCCCTTGCAGAGCACAGGCTCCGGACGCGCAGGCTCAGCAGCCATGGCTCACGGGCCTAGCCGCTCTGCGGCATGTGGGATCTTCCCAGACCGGGGCACGAACCCGTGTCCCCTGCATCGGCAGGCGGACTCTCAACCACTGCGCCACCAGGGAAGCCCGGGGTTCTACTTTTTAGCCATCAAAAATTAGTTGTTTGGACCAAACTTCCCACTGAGAACTAGGAAAGCTGGAACACACACACACACACCAAGGCAGTAAAAATGTGTGGGGAAACATCTTAGGGAGAGGGAGGAAGCCGAAAGAGGTGAGTCTGGCATTTGGTGCCACTATCCTTTCAAGAGACATGGCATTCTTACAAGCAGTAAATGAGAAGCTGAGCAGAACTTTAAGCAGACATAGGTCTAGGGGGCAAAAACTGAAGCTCAAGGCTTTCTATAGAGCAGGAACCTATTTATAGAGGTGAGTTGGGACCCCAAAGGGATATACACTGGAAGGTACAGCCCTGCCAGATACTGACATCCAACTTCTAAACATGTCAATTTCTGGTTATAAGGTGATCTGGAGGCCCTAGCTCAAGACCAGATTCCAAAAGTAAAAGAAAATTCTCACTGAAGGAAGATAACATTATCTAGAACTTCAACTTCCTCTCCATTTTTTTTTATATACAGTGTCTCACACCCAATCAAAAATATTTCAGCATTTGAGAAGATAGTACTTAACCAAAAGCCAAGATAATAAAACATATGATAGATATTTATTATTTTGCCTGATGGAGTTATCAGACATGAACTTCAAAATAATATGTGCAAAGAACTAAAAGAACAAAACAGAGAATTTCAGCAGAGAAATAAAAAGAATGAAAGAGACACTTTAGCTGGTAAATCCTCATATTAATAGTAACTGATATTAAGAACTTGATGATTAATACACTTGACGCAACTGTCATACATAGAAGAGTGTGCCCAACAACTGTAGCACCATTTATCTAATTGGACATATGCTAGTTCATCAGCTACTCTAACAAATTTCTTAAGATGAAAATTAGAGACTATATTCTCTGACTACAGTAGAAATAAGTTAGATATCCATAATAACACTACCACTGAAGAAAACTAGAAAATTCCCATATGTTTGGAACTTCAACAATATACTTCTAAATAATCCATGTTACCCAGAAGTAATCAAAATGGAAATTAGAAAATACTTGACCTGAATGATAATGAAAATTGAACACAGTAAGGTTTGTGTGATGAAATGAAAGCAGTGCTTCCAGTAAAATATATAAATGTCAACATACATATTAGACAAGCAAAGGGTCTTAAAATCAGCGATTTAAATATCCATCTCAAGAAGTTGCAAAAATAAAATTAAATGAAACCTAAAGTAAGTAAAAGCAGGGAAATTACAAAAGCAGAAATTATTTTAAAAGAAAATAAATATAAAAGAAAAATTAAGAAAGCCAAAAAATTATTCTTCGGAAAGACTATGAACATTGACAATACCTTGGCATGACTAATCCATGAAAAAAGAGAGAAGGCAAAAATAACCAATAATAGAAATGAAAAAGGGATATTATTACTGGTCCTTCTGACAATAAAAAAGATAATATAAGGATATTAGGATTATGATGAGAGATTTGCAATTTTGGGTAAAATGAAAAAATTCCAAGAACACATTACAACTGACACCAAAAGGTAGAAACTGTCCAACTGGTTCTAAAATCTATATGGAAATGGAGAGCGAGGAGGGGGAATTGGATGAAAGCAATCAAAATGTACAAACTCCCAGTTATAAGACAAATAAGTACTAGGGACATGATGTACAACATAATAAATATAATTAACACTCCTGTATGTTATGTATGAAAGTTGTTTAGAGAGTAAATCCTACAAGTTCTCATCACAAAGAAAAAAAATTGTTTTCTTTTTCTTTTATATTGTATCTCTATGAGATGATGGATGTTCACTAAACTTATTGTGGTAATCATTTCATGATGTATACTAGTCAAATCATTATGCTATACACTTAAACTCAAACAGTGCTGTATGTCAATTAAATCTCAAAACTGGAAGGAAGAAAAGGTAGAAATTGACCAACGTGTTCTAAAATCTATAGGGAAACAGGGAGAGCTAATAATAGCTGAGATACTTTTGAAGAAAAAGAACAGAGTTGGGAGGAGGCACACTACTGAATATCAAGACTTGTTCTAAAGCTGTTACAATTGAGATGGTGGTACTGGCACAAGGATATACTAGTAGAGAACTGGAAGAGAAAAAAAATCCAGCAAAAGACCCACCCACATATGACACTTGACTTATGTAAAAGGGGGCACAGCAGAGAAGAAGGGAGAAGATGGTCTTGCAGCAAATGGTGCTGGGGCAATTGGACACCCACATCAAAGAGAAAACTGAAAATAAAATGCAGAAAATAAAATTTGACTGTTCCCATGATCATGACAGGAAAAAACTCTAGAAAAAAACACAGGAGTATATCTTCATGAAGTGAGATTGGTAAAGATTTCCTAAATGGAACACAAAAAGCACTAGCCATAGAAGAAAAGATAAATAAATCAGAATAAATTAAATTTAGGAACTCCTGTTCCTAAAGTAAAAGGAACCAATAAGAGAGTGAAAGGCAAACCTCTTCCACTTTGTGGGAGAGGATGTTTGAAAATCATATAACAGACAAGGGACTTGAATCCAGAATACGTAAAAATAATTTCTATAAATCTATAAGAAAAACATAGATGATCCTACAGAAAGATAATCAGATGGCCAATAAGCATATGAAAAGGTGCTCAATTTTATTACTAAACAGAGAAATATGCAAATCAAAACCCCAATGAGATACCACTACATCCCCACCAGAATGGCTAAAATTACAAAGACTGACAATATCCAGTGTTGGTGAGACTATGGAGCAACTAGAACTCTCATGCCCTCTGGGGAGTGAAATTGGTGCAATCATTCTGGGAAAATGTACATTACATGTATACATATCTTATGACCCAACTAGTCCTCTCCTAGGCTTACACTGAAGAAAAATGCTTGCATATATGAGCCAAAAGACACATATGAGAATATTCACAGCACCATTATCTGTAAGAGCTAAGAATGAAAGAACCATAAAAACCAAAGTCCTGGGCTTCCCTGGTGGCGCAGTGGTTGAGAGTCCGCCTGCCGATGCAGGGGACACGGGTTCGTGCCCCAGTCCGGGAGGATCCCACATACCACGGAGCGGCTGGGCCCGTGGGCCATGGCTGCTGAGCCTGCGCGTCCGGAGCCTGTGCTCCACGACGGGAGAGGCCATAACGGTGAGAGGCCCACGTACCGCAAAAAGTAAAAAAAAACCCCAAAACACCCAAAGTCCTAGGAGCCATCAAATGATACACACCATGTATTTTAATCATATAATAATAAAGAACATGGAGCAATGACAAGGTGCAACTGCCACACATCGTGGATGAACGTCACAAACATAATGTCGGAGCAAACTGTCACCCTCCCCCCAAATATCTATACATATATTGTGTGTGTGTATACCTATATTTTTCACACATGTGTAAGTTGGTACCCAGCCAGAGATGCCAGGGAACCCTCTGCTAATCGCTGGAGATTTCTCTTTACAACGTCCTCCTCTATCATACTCTGCTCCACAAATCCCATGCCATTTTAGCCTGCCAGAACCCACAAGGAAACCTTCAGGCTCTGGTAGGGCTCCCCCTGGAAACAGTTTCCAGGAAGGAAGCTGGGGCAATTGAAGGGTTCACCTCAGTTATTGTCTCCTTCCATGGATAACAGTCTTGCAATGGCCTGTTATCTAAGGTCTAAAAACCAGTTTCATATATTTTCCCCAGTTTTCTAGTTATTTATAGCAGCACCACAGTAATAGAAGTGCAAATATTTGGATTCCACTCCTGGAAATTCTGATTCAAGGTGAGACCCTGCATCTTGAAAAAAGTATATAAAAGTGATTCTACAATGCAGTTCCCCAGTTGTCTACAACGAGAAGAAAGCCATTGTCACTAACTGACAGGCTTACGGTTCCTTATTTGAAATACTGATGGTCACATTTACACACACTAGTTGCATTTAAAAAATAGCATATATTATCATTTCAATTAGTAGGTATTTACATATGTATGTTATTTTAACTCTACTGGGCATTCTGACCCTATGAATTTGAATTCTGAAGTGAAAATATATTCACCATTTTAAAGTATAGAATCAAGCTTGGTTGGCGTGTATGCTTAATTTTTTAAAATCATGTTGGATACCCCTTTAAAAATGACATCTCTGTTCAAGGATTTTTAAAATGTATTGATCTTTTATCATACACCATGATCAAGTGGGGTTTATCCCATGAATGCAAGGATTCTTCAACATATGCAATTCAATCAATGTGATACACCATATTAATAACCTGGAGGATAAAAATCATATGATAATTTCAATAGATGCAGAAAAAGCTTTCTATAAAATTCAACACTTATTTATGATAAAAACTCTCCAGAAAGTAGGCATAGGGGGAACCTACCTCAACATAATAAAGGCCATATATGACAAACCCACAGCCAACATCGTTCTCAATGGTGAAAAACTGAAAGCATTTCCTCTATGATCAGGAACAAGAAAAGGTTGCCCACACTCACCACTGTTATTCAACATAGTTTTGGAAGTTTTAGCCACAGCAACCAGAGAAGAAAAAGAAATAAAAGGAATCCAAATTGGAAAAGAAGAAGTAAAACTGTCACTGTTTGCAGATGACATGATACTATACATACAGAATCCTAAAGATGCTACCAGAAAACTACTAGAGCTAATCAATGAATCTGGCAAAGTAGCAGGATATAAAATTAATGAACAGTAATCTCTAGCATTCTTATACACTAATGATGAAAAATCTGAAAGAGAAATTAAGGAAACACTCCCATTTACCACTGTAACAAAAATAATAAAGTACCTAGCAATAAACCTACCTTAGGAGACAAAAGACCTGTATGCAGAAAACTATAGGACACTGATGAAAGAAATTGAAGATGATACAACCAGATGGAGAGATATACCATGTCCCTGGATTGGAAGAATCAACATGGTGAAAATGACTATACTACCCAAAGCAATCTACAGATTCAATGTAATCCCTATCAAACTACCAATGGCATTTTTCACAGAACTAGAACAAAAAATTTCACAATTTATATGGAAACACAAAAGAACCTGAATAGCCAGCGCAATCTTGAGAAAGAAAAGAGGAGCTGGAGGAATCAGGCTCCCTGACTGCAGACTATATTACAAAGCTAAAGTAATCAAGACAGTATGGTGCTGGCACAAAAACAGAAACATAGATCAAAGGAACAGGATAGAAAGCCCAGAGATAAACCCACACACATATGGTCACCTTATTTTTGATAAAGGAGGCAAGAATATACAATGGAGAAAAGACAGCCACTTCAATAAGTGGTCCTGGGGAAACTGGACAGCTACATGTAAAAGAATGAAATTAGAACACTCCCTAACACCATACACAAAAATAAATTCAAAATGGTTTAAAGGCCTAAATGTAAAGCCAGACACTATGAAACTCTTAGAGGAAAACATAGGCAGAACACTCTCTGACATAAATCACAGCAAGATCCTTTTGGACCCACCTCCTAGAGAAATGGAAATAAAAACAAAAATAAACAAATGGGATCTAATGAAACTTCAAAGCTTTTGCACAGCAAAGGAACCATAAACAAGACCAAAAGACAACCCTCAGAATGGGAGAAAATATTTGCAAATGAAGCAACTGACAAAGGATTAATCTCCAAAATTTACAAGCAGCTCATGCAGCTCAACAGCAAAAAAACAAACACCCCAATCCAAAAATGGGCAGAAGACCTAAATAGACATTTCTCCAAAGAAGATATACAGACTGCCAACAAACACATGAAAGAATGCTCAACATCATTAATCATTAGAGAAAGGCAAATCAAAACTACAATGAGATATCATCTCACACCAGTCAGAATGGCCATCATCAAAAAATCTAGAAACAATAAATGCTGGAGAGGGTGTGGAAAAAAGGGAACACGCTTGCACTGCGGGTGGGAATGTGAATTGGTACAGCCTCTATGGAGAACAGTATGGAGGTTCCTTAAAAAACTAAAAATAGAACTACCATATGACCCAGCAATCCCACTACTAGGCATATACCCTGAGAAAACCATAATTCCAAAAGAGACATGTACCAAAATGTTCATTGCAGCTCTATTCACAATAGCCCGGAGATGGAAACAACCTAAGTGTCTATCATCGGATGAATGGATAAAGAAGATGTGGCACATATATACAATGGAATATTACTCAGCCATAAAAAGAAACGAAATTGAGCTATTTGTAATGAGGTGGATAGACCTAGAGTCTGTCATACAGAGTGAAGTAAGTCAGAAAGAGAAAGACAAATACCATAAGCTAACACATATATATGGAATTTAAGAAAAAAAAATGTCATGAAGAACCTAGGGGTAAAACAGGAATAAAGACACAGACCTACCTGAGAATGGACTTGAGGATATGGGGAGGGGGAAGGCTAAGCTGTGACAAAGCGAGAGAGAGGCATGGACATATATACACTACCAAACGCAGGGTAGATAGATAGTGGGAAGCAGTCACATAGCACAGGGAGATCAGCTCGGTGCTTTGTGACCGCCTGGAGGGGTGGGAGGGAGGGAGACGCAAGAGGGAAGGGATATGGGAATGGATGTATATGTATGACTGATTCACTTTGTTATAAAGCAGAAACTAATTAAAAAAAAAGATATACAGATCACCAACAAACACATGAAAGGATGCTCAACACCTGTAATCATTAGAGAAATGCAAATCAAAACTACAATAAGGTATCATCTCACATCAGTCAGAATGGCCATCGTCAAAAAATCTACAAACAGGGCTTCCCTGGTGGCTCAGTGGTTGAGAGTCTGCCTGCCAATGCAGGGGACACGGTTTCGTGCCCCGGTCCGGGAAGATCCGGCATGCCGCGGAGCAGCTGGGTCCGTGAGCCATGGCTGCTGAGCCTGCGCATCCGGAGCCTGTGCTCCGCAACGGGAGAGGCCATAACAGTGAGAGGCCTGTGTACCGCAAAAAAAAAAAAAAAACTACAAACAATAAATGCTGGAAAGGGTGTGGAGAAAAGGGAACCCTCTTGCACTGTTGGTGGGAATGTAAATTGATACAGCCACTATGGAGAACAGTATGCAGGTTCCTTAAAAAACTAAAAACAGAACTATCATATATGACCCAGCAATCCCACAACTGGCCATATACCCTGAGAAAACCATAATTCAGAAAAAGTCATGTACCACAATGTTCACTGCAGCACTATTTACAATAGCCAGGACATGGAACCAACCTAAGTATCTATCAACAGATGGATGGATAAAGAAGATGTGGCACATATATACAATGGAATATTATTCAGCCATAAAAAGAAACAAAATTGAGTTATTTGTAGTGAGGTGGATGGATCTAGACTCTATCATACAGAGTGAAGTAATTCAGAAAGAGAAATACAAATACCATATGCTAGCATATGTATATGGAATCTAAAAAAAAAAAAAGGTTCTGATGAACATAGGGGCAGGACAGGAATAAAGACCCAGACGTAGAGAATAGACTTGAGGACATGGGGAGGGGGAAGGGTAAGCTGGAGCAAAGTCAGAGAGTAGCACTGACATATATACACTACCAAATGTAAAATAGATAGCTAGTGGGAAGCAGACGCATAGCACAGGGAGATCAACTCGGTGCTTTGTGATGACCTAGAGGGGTGGGATAGGGAGGGTGGGAGGGAGACGCAAGAGGGTGGGGATATGGGGATATATGTATACATATAGCTGATTCACTTTGTTATACAGCAGAAACTAACACAACATTGTAAAGCAATTATACTCCAATAAAGATGTTAATAAATAAATAAATAAAATGATTGATCTTTTTTTTTTTTTTTTTTTTTTTTTTTGCGGTACGCGGGCCTCTCACTGTTGTGGCCTCTCCCGTTACGGAGCTCAGGCTCCGGACGCGCAGGCTCAGCGGCCATGGCTCACGGGCCTAGCCGCTCTGCGGCATGTACAATCCTCCCAGACCAGGGCATGAACCCGCGTCCCCTGCATTGGCAGGCTGACTCTCAACCACTGCGTCACCAGGGAAGCCCTGTATTGATCTTTTAAGAAAACCGCTGAGCTCACTTACATCTGGATTCTGTAATGTGTAGCAGTTTTTAGATTATGCAAACACACACACCATAACTTGCATACACATATATGTTTTTAAATATTACAGTAGCATTAATAGCTAATACTTATTGAGCACTTGTGTGCCAGGTACTGAACTAAATTCTTTATATTGATTATATCCTTTGAATCTCAAAACCACCATAAAACGTAGGTCTTGTCATGATCTCCTTTTATGAGGTTGCTATCTTGCCCAATGTTAGACAATGAAAAGGTGTACGACCACAGGTCAGCTCAAGTGTTTGTGATTTCAAACTCTGCTTGTAAAAACTGCTACAAAATCCAAGTAGAATCAGAAAAATTCCCCCAAATATTTTAAAATAAAGTGAAACGGTGAAGGAATTTTGAGCAAACTTTCTTTTCTCAGATTAATAAGATTTTTAAGTTTTCCTCTTTTATGGAAAGAAGTAGAGTAAAAAATTGGCAAATGGGAATTTTTCTAATGATAACCCTTTTCCTTCAAGTAAGCAATGACCTTTCAAGTCAATATTTACTATTATTGATTGAAATCTAAACATACAGTAAGTTCAACTGAAAAAGGAAGTTTTGCCATATCAAAGAACTTTGATACAGATAAAGAAGAAAATGATTAATCCTGGGGGAATCAGAACTTTGATCCCAGGTTTACCTGCAGGTGAACTGCAGCAGACACTTTATCAAAGAAGAGTCATTAAAAGGAATCAGTAATTTCAGGAATCTCTTGAATCAATGCATAGCTCTCCCCTTGTTTATAAAAGCCCATTTGTCCCTGTGCAGACTGGCTGGGTTGTGTGCAGACATCTCACAGTACCACACATTCTCTGTTCAATAAAGCCATAAAGGCTGAACTCAAACTAGTTCAGCCATCAGGTAAGGTATTGTCCCATCTCCAAAACAAAGTCTCTTTTATTAACTTTCACTAAAAACAATAAGGCAGTCTGTGCATATGTGCATCAGAGACTGCCATAAAAGGAAAGGGCAGGGGATAATTTTCTATTATTTCTGTTTCTGTTCTTTGTGGGTTTTTTAAAGATACCCCACCTTCCTCTCCTTTGCCCTTCCATACCCAAAAACATTTGCTTGTTTCATAAAACTCGGTTTAAAGAAACTTAGGTTAATTGACTCCACATGAACAGAAATGGTATGCAGGTTTCTACAATGAACATTTAGGATTGTTCATCTTCTTCACCTCTTACAGCAGTTGCAAAGTGAGAGACACACCGGCCTGGAAGTCTCAGGAGCACCTGTTTCATTTACTCATGATATAACTCGAGCTGCTGCAAAAATTGTTTTTGCAAAAAAGACGAAAAATGATAACAAGCTCCTGTTCCAAGAGCCATAGTAGCTTATCCATAACTATCACTTCATAAACAGTTTCAATCCAAGTCTCATCTTTTGGTGTCTCAGAGGAAAGCCTTGGAAACATGGTAGGAAAATGCATGCTTTGGCTCAAACTACTTGGACTTGGATCCCAACACAACCACCTACTAGCTGTGTAATCTTGAGCAAGTCACTTCCCCATCCTGCGCCTTACTTTCTTAATGGGGAGTTGGGAACAAAAATAGTACCTGTCTCATGAGTAGGTATTTTTTGGGGGGAAAAATTCAGCCATTTTTTGACTGTTCTCATGGTTATTGTGGTGATGAATTCTCTCAATACATACCAATTTATTTGAAATAGGATAGACACTATCTGATAGTTAAGAAATCTCTAGATCAACCATATTTGCAATATATCCTAGCTAATTTCATCCAGCCTCAAGACTCTTTACAAATCCCTGCTATATACAGACTCTTCCATAACTAGGTCCTTGTCCAAAAGGACCTCATGCGTATTCCTCCAAATTCCAAAATTATTGTCGTTGTTGCCTGGCTCGCTGTTGTGGTTTATCACCTACTGTTTTGTATTCTCAATTATACTTCTTTTTATTTATGAGTTGTCTTCCTGACAAGACTGTGAGCTACTCAAAGGTAGAAACTTTAATAGGTCTCTGATTCCTCTGTTATGCTTAGCAGCAGCAGCAGCACCTTCTCATTATAATATCCCCTCTTATCTCTTCAGCTAAGGCAATCCCCCCACAGGACTGACAGCAGCGGGGGTAACAAACCTTCATTTCTGATGGGGGCCTGGGTGGTACATCAGAACATCCACTATACTATTCAGGACAGTGTGTTACTATAATAACCATAGAAGGTAGGGCCAGACCTTCCTGCACTGGGGCAGGGATTTTCTATCTGTTCTCTGTGAGAGTGTTGGGTGCAGATTTTCCTAGGGAGATGGATTGGGTGACCTCTGACGGTTGACCTTATTTATTATCAGCCTACGTATGGATCGATAGCAGTTGAGAGGCTTCCTTGGGGCAAATAATTATCGCCCTAATGAATCAAAATGTCAATGCTAACAAAACACAAGTATCTGTTTGAGCACCCCTGTTCAATTACAGGTCCAAGGAATCCACCAACGATTCCCTTCCCCCAAACCACACTCAAGAGAAGCTGAAGAAGAGCTCGGAGCTGGCTCTAAACCTCTAAAACACAAAACAAAACAAAATAAAAACTATAAGAAACTCTTGAGAAATAGAAGGTAGTTAGGTCTAGGGTGGGGTAGATGATGAGGCATGCTCTCAAGTCCCAAATGGGGATAGGCTGGCAGGGAATCTTCTAGTTGTGTTCTTTTCTCTTCCCAACATTCCCTGAGCAGAGATCATTGCCTTCTCTACCATAACCACAGAGCCCTTAAGATAATACCTTAGAAGGTCTGGAAGCTGCAGAGATAAAGAATATAAGGTCTCAGTGCAGATGAGCTGGCAAGCACCTGAGCAACCTGCTCTTCCTCAAAGCACCCTCGACAGCTTTAGCAATGGCATCCTTGGGTAAAAGCACTTCCTGAGAAGAGAGACCGAACTCCCAAGGTAGAAAGGATAACGCAAGGGTGACTTCATCCTGGATTTCAGCACGAGGGTCTCTTCACCATGGGTCATTTCCCCAGAATCATTTGGTATAGAACTCACCGTCTTCTAACTCTCTTGAGGAAATGCTAGCCAGGGTCTAATAAGCTTTTGCCCTTCTCTCCAGGTAGACACCACTAGCTGAATATATAAGCCAGGGTTCCAGCAGAAAATGGTGGCATATTCAACCTGATAATTTGAGAAAACTTTAATATTAAACTATTTATAGTTATGTAGGTAGCATATAGTGCTAGCAACAGACCTGAAAGGAGTTAAGAGATATTAGAATCACAAGGAGAAAGTTGGGATTCTGATCTTCAGTCAAGGACACAGCCAACACCATAGGGAGCAAAGTGAGAGAATAAATACACTTGACCTCACATTCTCTCCCCCCCCACCATTCTCCTGATGGTTCTTCCCAGTGGCTGAACCCAGTAGGAAGCCAGAGAGCAAGGGAATCTGTTGATGTTGTCTGTATAGGTCAGCCTTAAGGGATACTGAGCAGGGTGGGAAAAGATGGTGAGTGGATCTGGAGGGATGAACGGAAGACCTCCAGAACACAAAGTTAGCTGATAATCCCAAGGAACAAATAATGAGATGTCTTACAAGGACAAATACTATACAATGAAAACAAATACTGAAAAACTTGCACCAAAAAAGCAGAATTAATGTAACAGACAAATGAATAAAATTCAGAGATATAAGGAGGAATATTAGAAACATGAAGCAGAGGAAAGCAGTTATGAAAAATAGGTAATTGAACATATTGTGATGGAGAATAATACAATAAATGGGTTTAACAGCAGAATGATTATAGTCAAAGAACAAATTAGTGAGGTGGAAGACCTTCCCACAATTTTGGGTGTCCAACCCTTCCTTGGGTCCCATGAGTCAAAGGAAGTTGCCTCTCTGCCTAAGCTAATTCTGTCACTGGCTACCACACTAACATACTTTAACACTGCAAAGCTTACTGTGACTAACAAATGAACGTAGATTATGAAAAAGAAAATAGTACTAAGAGCTAACATTTATGGAGGGCTTACTCTGTATCAGACACCGTTTTAAGTGCTGTAAGTGTCTTAACACAGCCCTCAACAATCTTAGGAGGTAGGCGCTACCCTTATTCCCATTTTACGTATGAAAAAACTGAGACACAGAAAGGCTAAGAAACTTATCCAAGGTCACACAGCTAGTAATTAGCAACGTCAATATTCTTAACCATTGTGACATGTTGCCTTCTATAGAGTAAAACACTATAGGTATGTAGAGCATTATTATCATTTGGAAGAAATTAACATAAGAATTAGTGTCCCTGTTACTGTTATTAAATAACTATTCTGAGATATGGGTTTGTTTTTTTGTAAATCAGTATCTCATATAGAACCTTCCAAAAACTATTCATGACATTTGGTACTTCTAACCTATGATATCAGTTCTTTGACTTTAAATACTTCTATTACCTGAATCCAAATTAACTTTTATAGTGGCCCCAGTTTTTATGGATGATTGCTATCAGTATTTTGGCTTATACAGCTACAGAGCCACATACAGTGTCTGTCTCTCTGTTATGCTCCCAAAGTAAGAAATGTTCATATTCTGATGTTTTATTATCAGGAAAGTCAGTAAATGATCTACACAGAGTTCACACTATATTGATAGAATATGATCGCATCATCTGAAATACATTCAGAGTCTCACTATTGAAGCTGTAAATCAAAAGCACAACACTTGTGCTGCCTGGTTCTCCTTGCAAGAGTACCTCTAAATTCATGTTAAACGTATAAACGACTTTCTCAAGATTAGCAAATCAGATTCTGGTGAATCCCAATGCTTATCGAATTTATTCCCAGCAGAGGTTGGAAAGTTGCAAATTAAGTTTTCCACCCCTTCCTCTTAGCCCTCCCTGCAGAAGAATGAAGGACGTGTCAACTTTTGGTTAAAGGAAGTACTCCAGGGAGAGAGGCTTTTTCCTCCAGGCTATTCACTCCCTGGTGTCTGGTTTCCTACAGAGTGCTAAATATTGGTGAAGACCTGTTAGATGGAGTTTGTGCATTGGGCATCCTTGTACAAGGAACAGGAAATGAAATTACCACGTCATTTCACATAAATATCAAGTTGTCACCAAGAAGGCAACAACCTGTGCCAACATTAGATGTGAACTAGTGACCCCTAAGGAGCATGATGGCTTTCGATTTAAGAAAGGTTATGAGATGTGTGAGGAAACCAAGATGGCCAGAAAATACTTGTTTCTCTTGCAGTATAATATCTGAAATTTCATGGTTGGAGTTTCACTCCTTAGTTTCACATTTTGATAGGTTATTGAATGGCAATTAATCTAAGGAGAGGAGACATTTAAAATATTTTCAATTCTTTATTATCTTATTGGGAATGAGTTGCAGATCCTATGCTGTATGTTTTAGAAATGGAAGCAAAGAATAAGAATGTACCTCTGGAAAGAGCGATGAGGGACAGGAGCTTAGAACACACCCAGTGTTGTCCAACTCCTGTCTTGTACTGCTATGTCTGACTGGTCAGTGTCTCACTGGGTCACTCAGTCACTGAACCAAAGGGGAATCGGAGGGGCCTGGCCACCCCACAGGAGTAATTGGGAAGAATTCTTCCATAAAGAGGAAATCACAGTAGGCCTCAAGTCAAGTGAAAAGGGAAAGGGAGCCCCTCATGACATTGTGTTGTACTTGGTAACAACTAGTGAGATCATAAGCCAACACGTTTGAGCAGCCATAATGAAGTAACTGCTCTGGGCAAAGTTCTACTTGAAGGTGGTGAAGGAAGGAGAATGGAATTAAATAGAAATAGAAGAACTGGTTGCCCTCGTCCTTTGAAACTCCAGTAAGAAAAATCATACAGATACACAAAACAAGGAAGAGCAATTCAAAGCAACATGTCTGTTACTTCAAATTGGTAGAACAAAGGCAAAGAGTATGTAAGTGAAAGTTGGCTCTGAGCAAGGCTGATCAGACACCACTTCCTGCAGAAAAGATCCCAGCCTCACCAACAGGTAATGTCAGACGTAAGGCATCAGGGAAGAGGCCATGCCCAGGTGCTGGTATTTCTTAATAACTGCCCAATATGTACAAATGAGAGTAGACATTGGTTACATGGGCCTCTGGGTTTCAATTACACTGTTAGACTAGAGGCAGTTCTTCAATGAAACAAGCTTCCCACTGTCACTAAAACTACTACTGTTAACTATGGATTGCAGCTATGCAAGGTTGGCCTAAGTCCACCTACCTCTGTAATCTCATAATACCTCATATGTAGCCCTTCCATTGTACTTGCAATATTATAATAATCTGTTTATGGCTGTTTCTCTTAAGAGTTTGAAAGTTCCTCAAGTGCTAGGATCATGTCTTCTTCATCCTAGTAACCCCAATACCTGACATAGGGTATGGTACACGGTTGGCACTCAATAATACTTATTTATTCAATCAATATTAACCGAGCACTTACCTTATGTCAGGTGGCATAGAGAGGTGAACAAGATCAATGGGATTCTTGCTCTGATGGTACATATATGCAAAGCCTGACAGTAAGAGGGTAAATGGATGAAGGAGTAAAGGTTTCCATATTCAGGTGCTGTAGATGTTGCTCTGTAAGGTCTTTCTTACTTCTTGAAAGAGATAAAACTCTGGTTGAAAACTTGCCTTTGTCTGACCAATAAGTGTGTCCACAGAGGTCCAAGTTTTCCCCCTAGGGCAGAAAGCTTTGTTGTTGGAAGGCCAGAAGGAGGCTGTCATGGGTAGATGGCCTGGCAAGGGTGAGAGGGTGCAGGATAACCAGGACCCCAGGGCCTCAGCACCAAGAGGGCTGCTTTACCAGTCCCCTTTTTTTTTTTTTTTTTTTTTGCGGTACGCGGGCCTCTCACTGTTGTGGCCTCTCCCGTTGCGGAGCACAGGCTCCGGACGCGCAGGCTCAGCGGCCATGGCTCACGGGCCCAGCCGCTCCGTGGCATGTGGGATCTTCCCGGACCGGGGCACGAACCCGTGTCCCCTGCATCGGCAGGCAGACTCTCAACCACTGCGCCACCAGGGAAGCCCCAGTCTTTTTTTTTTTTAATAACTTTTTAAAAATTAATTAATTTATTTTTGGCTGCGTTGGATCTTTGTTGCTGTGTGTGGGCTTTCTCTAATTGCGGAGAGTGGGGGCTACTCTTCGTTGCAGTGCACGGGCTTCTCATTGCAGTGGCTTTTCCTGTTGCGGAGCACAGGCTCTAGGCACTTGGGCTTCAGTAGTTGTGGTGCTTGGGCCCAGTAGTTGTGGCTCGCGGGCTCTAGAGCACAGGCTCAGTAGTTGTGGCGCACGGGCTTAGTTGCTCTGCAGTATGTGGTATCTTCCCGGACCAGAGCTCGAACCCGTGTTCCCTGCATTTGCAGGCGGATTCTTAACCACTGCGCCACCAAGGAAGTCCCTGCTTTATCAGTCTTAAGTGGGATTTGTCTATACAATATTTTGCCTACGCTGTCTCTACTTTTCCTAGTTCCAGATTCAGTCAGCTCATCAATCCTATTTACAAAATGTCTACTACTCATTTATGTGCTGTTTCTCTCAAGAATCTCATGCTGTGCATTTCTAGCTAAGTCTAATGTTTCTGTTTTTACTCTCTGAAGACTGTCCTAATAAAAATTTTTCCCCGCAGCTTGGAAAATAAAGTTTGCCATCAAAATAATTGTTGCTAGCTATTATCATCTAATCCTGAGCAGCCCTGAAAGTTTTCTAAAACGCATTTTAATAGGAAAGTAAAGCATGTCTTAAATTTATAAAATAAAATAATGACGGTTGACAATTGACTTATCATAAAATAATGGATTTTTCATTTGTCATAATTGAGTGGTGACAGACATTCCAATCTCTAAAGATGCAGAGTTTTAAAACAGAAATCACTAAATTCTGTATAGCATTTTATAAATTATCTCTTGCTTCTAAAAACCAACCCACAAAGTATTTACTACGTGACAAATAATGAAACTTTAAGGAACGTTTTTTTCTTCTTTTCTCAATTTTATTTCACAAAAAATTTCAAGTAAAATTGAAAAAGAGTATATACTCAGATGCCCCCCACTTAGACTGAACCATTGTTTTGCTAACTTTGCTTTATTTATATATATATATATATATATATATATATATATATATATATAAATATTTCTCTCTTGTTGAACCATTTGAAAATAAGTTGCAAACAGCATAAATTTTATCCTTAAATATTTCAGAATTTGTCAATTTAAAATAATGATATTCTTCTTTTATAGCCATAATATCATTTTCACCCTAAGAAAATTAGAGATTCTTCCCTAATATTGTCTAATATTTAGACCACGTCTAAATTTCCTCAGTTGTCCCATAAAATGTATTTTTTTTGTTTTTTTATTAAGATATAATTCACATACCATAAAATTCACCGTTTCAAAGTGTACTTTTTAGTGGTATTATTATATACCATTATCACTATCTAATTCTAGAATATTTTCATCCCCTCGGGAAAATCCCGTACCCATTAGCAGTCCCTCTTCTTTCTCTACTCCCTCCAGCCCTGCCAACTATTCATCTTTCTGTTTCTATGGATTTGCCTATTCTGGACATTTCATATGAGTAGAACCATACAATATGTAGCCTTTATGTCTGGCTTCTTTCACTTAGCACAATGATTTTAAGGTTCATCCATGTTGTAGAATGTATCAGCACTCCATTTCTTTTCATAGCTGAATAATTCATAGCTGAAAAATAAAACTCCATTGTGAGGATATACATCTTGTTTATCCATTCATCAGTTGACTGGACATTTGGGTTGGTTCTCCGTTTTGGCTGTTATGAATAATGTTGCTATGAACATTAATGTACAAATTTTTGTGGGGACATATGCTTTTAATTCCTTTGAGTCTATATCTAGGAATGTAATTGTTGGGACATATGGTAACTCTAAGTTTAATATTTTCAGAAACGTCCAAACTGTTTCCAAAGCAGCTGAACCATTTCACATACCCACTTGTAATACATGAGGGTTCCAGTTTCTCCACCTCTTCATCAACACTTATGACTGTCCATCTTTTTTATCATAGCCATCCTAACATGTGTGAAATAGTATCTCATTGTGGTTTTGATGTACATTTACCTAATAACAATGATGCTGAGAACCTTTTTACCTAAATATTGACCACTTAAATAGATTCTATGAACACTATCTACTCAAATTCTTTGTTCATTTTAAAATTAGGTTGTCTTTTGTTGTTGAGTTGTAATGTTTATTCTGGATATCAAACTTTTATCAGATATATGATTGGCAAATATTTTCTCCCATTCTGTGGTTGAACTTTCACTTTCCTTTTTTTTTTTTTTTAAACTTTAATCATGAGGAAATTTTCCTTTAAATTTATTTATTTATTCTTGTCTGTGTTGGGTCTTCATTTCTGTGCGAGGGCTTTCTCTAGTGGTGGCAAGCGGGGGCCACTCTTCATTGCGGTGCGCGGGCCTCTCACTATTGCGGCCTCTCTTATTGCGGAGCACAGGCTCCAGATGCGCAGGCTCAGTAGTTGTGGCTCACGGGCCCAGTTGCTCCGCGGCATGTGAGATCTTCCCATACCAGGGCTCGAACCCGTGTCCCCTGCATTAGCAGGCAGATTCTCAACCACTGCACCACCAGGGAAGCCCCTGAACTTTCACTTTCTTGATGCACAAAAGCTCTCATCCTTGATGATGTTCAATCTATTTTGTCTTTTGTTACTTGTTTTTTGGTGTCATTTCTAAGAAACAATTGCCTAATCCAAGGTCACAAAGATTTACCTCTAAGTTTTCTTCTAAGAGTTTCATAGTTTTTGCTCTTACATTTAGGTCTATGATTAATTTTGAATTAAAATTTGTATATGGTGTGAAGTAGGGATATGAATTCATTTTTTTTGTACATGGATATACAGTTGTCATAGCATTATTTGTTGAAAAGACTATCCTTCCCCATTGAATTCTCTTTCACCCTTGTCAAAAATTAGGTGACCATAAATGTATGGGTTTGTTTTTGGACTCTCAATTCAGTTCCATTGCTCTATATGTCTAAACATATGCTAATTTTATGCTAGTCTTGACTACTGTAGCTTTGTAGTAAGTTTTGAAATTGTTGTGTGTGTCCTCCAACTTTGCTCTTCTTTCTCAAGATTGTTTTGGCTATTCTGGGTTCCCTGCATTTCCATATGAATTTTAATATCAGCTTGTCAATTTCTGCCAAAAAGACAGCTATGGTTTTGATAAAGATTGTGTTTAGTATTTTTAAAACTTACAAAGAAAGTGATAGCCAATATGCTTTTCTAAGCAAAGAGGCTTTTTAAGGACAATCACTTTTGACTATTTTAATTGTTTCAAAGGACTAAATGCGGGGTATTTATTCTCATTTTTAAATAACTTCATTCATTTTGAAGAAAAATTACATTAACTACATGCAAAACTGAATTTCAAAGGGTGTTCATGAATAAAGATGTGTGCTGCCGAGTAATCTACAGCACTCTTACCAAGAACTAGTGCTCTTTAATCAGCAACTCTTTTTTTAAAAAAAGATAATTTTGCAAGGGATTTTTTTTCTTTTGAAGAAATCTGATTGCTAATTATTAAAGAGAGTACTACATAACTCCAGACAGCTAAGTGAGGAACAGATTGAAAGATGAATTTTCAGAGAATGAAAATTCAAAAAGCAACCACCACATTTCAATCTTTGGTATAAGCTCTTAAAATGCTACTTCATAGAAGACTGATTGCCTAGGAGTTCAGTTAGCAATACTGTCAAAGAAAAAGATTTAAAAATGCTTCTTCCCCTTATAGGTTTGGTGCTAAACTCGTGCAATTGATTTTTTCACTGCTCTTTATCTTCCTCAATGCCTCCTCATCACTTACCCCACCATCTCTTCACTGAGGGCTTCCTTTTTGGGGGAATTTCAGGTATTGATTTTTTAAAGTATGTTAAAATAAAATTAAAATACATTATTACTTAAAGAATTTATTTTCTTACATCCAGGTCACTGATGACCCATTCTACACCAAGCTCTTGAGTTACATCCTGGAAAAGTAGCAAGGACCTGGCTGGGGAGTGTATGGATCAATTCAGGTGGGTGTGCACATGAATATCAAGGTAGGATGCTATTCACCCTCCACTGACTATACAACAAGACAGACTTAGGTGTAAATTTTCCTAATAATAAAAATGCTTTGGTACTTCTAAGACAAGTTCATCTTCAATAGGACTTAAGCTTGATTAGACAAATTAATTTTTGTTCCTATGGCAGATACTATGTAATAGAAGAAATAATACTCAAATATATATGTCATAACTGTGAATTTTGCCAGCTGCAAAATCTCATATAAGATAGCTTCTTCATGGATTATATGAGGCAAATTTTAATGTCAAAGTGACAATTTTCAATCACTCAGTTTGCTTCTGAGTTACCTACCTTCTGTCAGAAAGTCTATGTTCAGAGAAGGAAATTCATCTTAATACAACTAAACAGGAAATGTACATAGTGAGGTAAATCTAATAAGAAAACTCAAGTAGCATATTCCAAAGCAAATATAAGTGATATTTTTCTTACCTAGTATTTTTTTTTCCTGTGGTACGCGGGCCTCTCACTGTTGTGGCCTCTCCCGTTGCGGAGCACAGGCTCCGGACGCGCAGGCTCAGGGGCTATGGCTCACAGGCCCAGCCGCTCTGCGGCATGTGGGATCTTCCCGGACTGGGCACGAACCCGTGTCCCCTGCATTGGCAGGCGGACTCTCAACCACTGTGCCACCAGGGAAGCCCCTTACCTAGTATTTTTAATTCTCTGATCCACTAGCCTCCATGTATTATCCTAAACTACCAAAAGTTGAACATATGTAGATTTAATGTGTTTGGGCTTCAAAAGGTGATGTGTTAAGTCAAATACCCACTCACACAAAGATACATTCACCCTCACTAGTTTTACTGAAAGGTTTAACCTGCCAGTTGGGTGCAGTTTCTGAGAATGTCTTTGTTTAGTCTGGTTTGAAACAATTCAAGCCTGGGCTCTCCTTGCTTCAAAATCCTTGTAGAAAATTACTGCAATAAAGTATAATTTTCCAAAGAATTGGGATTATAATGCTTCCATATTTTTAACTTGTAATTTGGTATTATTAAAGAATGTATTCTATGAAAGTAGCTTTGAAACTATTTTTTTACTCTGACACATATAAAAAAATACATTTTACACTGCAAATCAGTACACACCCAGGAGTATGTGTATGTGTGTACATGTGTGTGCGTGAAACAACAGAAGTTTTATGAAACAATACTTGCCCTTACTACATGCAATGCATTCTGATATTTTCTATTTAATTTTGTAAAAATGCTGAGTAATCCACCCAACTGATTTCACAATCCAGTAACGGACCCCAACCTTCAGTTTGATAAACACTGTTTAGAGAAAGACAGCCTTATCACATCAACATAATCCAAGAATCGAACCTCAGTTTGTTACCTGATAATCCCAGCTTTGACTCAGCTGCTATCCCACTCTGAGTAACAGAGATGGCTTATATTCTTCCCTGTTTTCTTTCTTCTGTAATAGTCTCAGATGCCACATACTGCAGGCAAATACAAACATGCCAAGAGATAAGACTAAGCAATCATGTGGCATCAGTCGCAGACTTTAAAAAAAATCTCTCATCTTGAACATAAAAATCTATAAAATTGGTGATTATGTAATCAGCAATCAAGGGAAGATGGAGAAATAGTCCCACAAAAGAAAAACACATATAACATTGTACCATCTGCCTCCCTCTAGACTAATCTTTTATCCTCTGTCCTTCCTACTGTCAGATTTTTTGCTCAGTGGGTAGAATACGGTTGCCTTCTTTGCCCTAATGTCTGCTTTCTTTTCCAGAAAGTTGCTTTTTTCTCAGACTCATGGCAGCCTTCCAGGCAGCCTCTCTCCATCCTTCTCTAGCATTCTCTGAATAATGGAAGCTCTTTTATCCAATCCAGGGCACTAGCGTTCACTTGACTCCTCACCCGCTAATCAATCACTCATTGCCCAAGGATTCCCAGTAAACTCTGGCTCCCCTTCCTCCCTGCCAGAACATCTTTTCAGCTTTCATCAAACAAAGGCACATGACTACATAGCCAACCTAGATAAGAACAACACAAAACAAAAGAGGGGTTTGAAACTTTTTTATTTCATTACAGACAACATCGTTGTCTATTGGGTAGATATTAGCCACTGTATCTACCCAGCATAAGATAAAGATTTGATTTGATTTACCCAGGGACTAGGTGGAATTAATTTAGCCATATGGAATTCCCTGCCCCAGCCCTGGCTAGCAAAAAATTCCCTTTAGTGATCTTGGCCTTTCTGTTTAACTGCACTTATCTCCTTGCTAGTGGGGCTGTGTCACCATTAATCTTCCATCTCACCACTTGTGGTTATTGTTAATTATTTGTACTTTTCCTTCAGTGACTCTCTTATTACTCATATGACCAAACTAAATACAAATTAAACTTGTAACCTAGAGTGGAGTAGAACTAGACCACCAACTTTCTGTCCAAAAATGTTGTTTCAGCATCTGCCATCTCATCTTTTTGGAAGTCATATTTTATATCATCCCATCTAAAAAAGATGGACTAGATAACATTTAATGTCAGGTGACAAAGCTCAACAGAGAAATAACCTGCTTGACTCTTTTTACTTTATTGTTTTTCCCTGATTTTAACTAATAGATACCTACATATATATTTTTTCCCCAATATTATATAAAGGTATAAAGATAAAAATGAGAATCAACCATCATTCCACCACCTAGAATAACCACCGACAACACTTTGGTACATATCCATGGAGATGTGATTCTCATAAATATGTCACATACACATTGATACAATATTTAATATTTTAGAAAATCTCAAAAGCAGTTGCTTTGGGGTGGTTGGACGAGGCATAATTTTTTTCTACTTCTTTACCTCTTTCTCTGCTTTGCACATTTTAAAATAATGTCCATGCATTGGTTGCAAATCACAATAAAAGAAAGTAAAAACCTGAAAAGACCAAGCGAGGGGCTACAGTGAGGAGAGATGTCAATGCGGGCAGATGGAGGCTGGGGCAGGCAGGGCTCAGGCATGGGAAAGGCGTGCAGGTGGGACTGGGGACGGGTGTGCAGAGGAAGGAAGCTCCAGCGGATCACACCTAATTCTCAGTTCCTGCTGTTGTTCTCTCAGAACTTTCACACTTGGGCACCTTCACAGTCACTTGCACATATGTTTATATTTCCCAGGACTTCACTAAGAGCTGATAAAAAGAAAATTACCTAGATCTTTTGCCAATGTTAAGAAGTGAGGAATAATTTATATGTTTTCCCTTAACTTCTGCTGTCTGGATCATTATGAAAAACTTTGCTCATAGATAGGATGTAGCTGACAGGAAAGATGTGATGATTATCTGTGCTCTCTCCATCAGGCTTGGAGTGGAGGAAGTGCACACATCTCTGCAGGGCCCGGACTGACTCCCCATAGGCCACTATTGCAATGCAACTCTATTAAATTACACTCCTTCGCCAATTCCAGGAAACTCCCCTCTTTCCCTAATGAAGCATCTATCACCCTTTCCACAGTGAATCTACAGCCCGTTCCCTCTCCTGCACCTTCATATCTCAGCCCCATCCATCTCTTCCCTTTGTTTTACTTTAGGAGGGAGGCATGTTATATATTGCTTCCGTAATGCTTTAATCATGGATTATGGGTTGCTTTACAGCTACCCGAATGCCTTGGCAAAGTCTCTATATAAATAAAAGTATTATTATTAAAGTCAATTAATCAGAGGCACAATTCACTTTTCAGTGTCTGACACCTTACTGATGCAGAAAAGGCTTCTTGTTCGCCTCCAGTGAAACAACATTTTTGGGAATCAGTAATATAGAACGTGGGACTACAGAGGTCCTTAATTAGATTGTGCTTTGCACATACATATGGATGCTTACTTTTTGTTGACCTGTTAAGGATCAGTGATTTATCAGCAGTGAAATAAGACATGCTACTGAGTAATTATGTTTAGGAAGTGCTAGTGAGGCTTGTCACATAATTTGCAAGCTATTTTAATTCATACTCAGCAGAAGAAAGGAGAAGCAGCTCCATGTATAATTAGAAATCTCTCACCCACCTCAATTTCTTTTGATAGATTCTCTGCCTGGAGTAGCTAATTCTTTTATTTTTCTTTTTTAATTTTAGTAAAGTTTTTATTGAAGCATACATATACATACAGAAAAGTGCACAAATCATAAGTGAACAGCTTATTAAATTTCACAATGGAAACCCGAAAACATACTACTCAGCTTGCCATGGGAAGTGGCCTCAGTTCCAGCGAGGGCAGCAGTTCCACCATCAAATACACCCCTGACTCCTCCTCCAGCAGAAAGAGCTATAAGCACTGAAGCCCTGCCTTTGCCTTGGCTCCACAATGTCTCAGGCCCCCTCTCAGCTGCATTGCCCTCTCCTCCAGTTCCTTCTTCTCTCCTGCTTCCTACTTCTTTTACTCCTTGAGTTAGAACTGAAGTTGCTGAGAGCCCTCAGCTCCTCTCTGCCAACACCTATTCCACCTGGGCTTCCACTGCTCACCATCAGAAGGTCACTGCCTGGGTCCTATGCCACAAAGGGGCAACTCCCCCTTGCTTTCCACTGGCCTAGGAATCCCCCATCATACAGGCGCTGGGTCCTCCCTTGCAGTGATCATGAAAGCACAAGTGGCTAGTTCTGTGATGTACAGGGTCTGTATCCCTGTGATGTTTCCTCTGCTCTTTGCCCGCTCTGATTGCTAAATAAAGCAGATTTATAATATTAAAAAAAAGTACTACCCAGCTCAAGTGATAGAACATCATCACTTCTAAAAGGCCCCCTCACACCACCTCCTATTATTACCCTTACTCAAAAATAATCCTGACTCCTGTCCCCAGATTCGTTTTGCCTGTTTTGGATGTTTCTATACATGCAGTCACACAGGATAGAGTCTGTGTCTGCCCAGTGATTTGGTTTTATGGTACTTAGGTTTTTTATTTATTAAGTCCCTGCCATGAGGCAGGAATCGTATTAAGGGCAGGGACTATAAAGACCTATTTGTGGGGGTGGGATGAACTGGGAGATTGGGATTGACATATATATATGCACTAATACGTATAAAATAGATAATAAAAACCTGCTGTATAAAAAAATTAAATTAAAAAAAAAAAGACCTATTAGAGACACTCCTTGCCCTTGACAGCCTTTCCGTTTTGGGGAATGGGGGAAATCAGACCTGCACACAGATGGAGGTGGGTAACTGCCAGTGGGTCTGTGAAGGAAGACAGCGGGGCTCCAGGCGGGTGGGCTTCAGTCCCACCGGGGCCCAGTAGGTAGATTAGAAAGACTTCTCAGACATCTATCTTGATACCGATTTTAAATTTTAAAATTATCTAGGGACTGGAAGACAGAGCAGGACGGCACAGTAGTGGTATTTGGGCAAGTTATTCTGAGGGCCTCCCTGGTGGCTTCTGGGTAGGTAGGGTCCTGCCTTTTTAGTTCATGCCACCCCTCCTCCCTTTCCTAGTTTTTCCACTCCCTGGCCTCCTTAACTTTCACCTCCTCTCAACTCTCCTTCTTCCCTCTTTCTTGGTCTCCCTCCCATCAGAATCTGGAGGATCTTCACCCACATCTGCTCTGGATCTTTCTCTCCTGACTTTACCCTTGCTTCCAGGCTGAGCGGAGACAAAAGATTGGAGCCTCAGCGCTCTTGAGGCCCACAGGTTCTGCCCCCCACCTTCCCACGTAGGCGTCCTTAGGGTTAGTGTGTTCACAGCACTGCTGACAGCTGAGGACTGAGCAGGTGGAAGGAATAGATAAAGGGAAGGATGCATGTAGGTGGAGGATGAACAGAAGGGATGGGAGCAGAACCATTTCAGTCAATTCTCTTTGGTTTCCCACTTTGACTCCTGTGGTCCATCGAATTCAGTTTGGCTGATTGAATATTTATTGTACTCCCTGAACCATCACCAAGCACTATTCAGTTTCAGGTGCTGAGGGGGCACAGTTAGAGTTTTGTTTCATTTTGGCTCCAGCAAATCCATCCTTCTCTCCGAAAACCCAAAAGGTGGTTTGTGGTGATTGCTCATCTACTGGGGGGTTGCTGCTCTTGTGTCTCCTGCCAGAGGGATGTTGCCTGTTCTGTGTCCGTAGGAGACCATTTAAAACACCAGCAAGGGACCTGGACCTCCTGCTCCATTATTATGCCAAGAATCCCCAGCCTGTATTTCTTTTTCATCTGATTCTGACAGGGTGGTTTTTGTATTTTGCCCACTGGCAGCCTAAATTGAAACTTGGCTAAAAATGAACTGGCCGAAGTTCAATCCAGACAAGATGAATGCCCAGGGGTGGTAAACTACAGAAATTGGAAGAGGTACCCCGGTCTCTCTTTACACAGGGTTTTCCACAAGGGGATGTTGGAGTTCCAGAGGAAGGAATGTGACTATCATTTGGCAAGTGTTATGTTGTGTTAAGAGGCAGAGTAGTGGGATGGTGGACATTAAAAGGGCTTTGGATCAAACCATCTGAGTTAAACCCTGGCTGCGTCAACTAGCTGGGTGACGTTAGGCAAGTTGCTTAAACTCAAAGCCTGTTCTCCAGTCTGCCGTTTGGGATGGTAACGCAGGCCTCAAAGGTGAAAGGCTGCAGGCAGCTGGATTATGCACATGGAGGGCCTGGTGTAAAGTCTGGCACAGCTCCACCAGAGAGTTGTGTCTTTACCTCTTCTGGATGGTAAAGGGATTCTGTTTTTAAAACCAGAGGATGCTGATGTCAGGGCCCTAGGCTAAAAGCCAGAGTTTTTTTTTTTTGCGGTACGCAGGCCTCTCACTGTTGTGGCCTCTTCCGTTGCGGAGCACAGGCTCCGGACACACAGGCTCAGCGGTCACGGCTCACGGGCCCAGCCGCTCCGCGGCATGCAGGATCCTCCCAGACCAGGGCACGAACCCGTGTCCCCTGCATCGGCAGGCGGACTCTCAACCACTGCACCACCAGGGAAGCCCAAAGCCAGAGTTTTTGAAGGGGCTAGATTTCAGGTCCGATTGAAGTTAGATTTCAAAAGGGGCATGGTTGAAACTCCAAAAATGTAGCTCTTTGGTTTGCATTTCCGATGAACAAATCTTACAAAATGCCAAATGTCTACCATTCCACTACCTCTACAGCAGAGAGTATGTGTGTGAGGATCTTCTGGTCTTGGTGAGCTGTCACCAGAGTCCAGATCCTGAACGACAAGGGGTACTCCTAAAGAATTATCTTCTTGTGCTTCTTCAAGCTGGGAATTCCAGTAAAACTTGGAAATAATAATTTAACCCATAGAGCAGCTTAAACTGCTTAAACTGCCATTGGGAGGTAAAATCCACCAAATAAGAATCAATGTCATATAGACATTGATATACATATTTAATTGATGGTAAGGTATGATAGCTTGCTGGGATTATTTGTTATTGTCTCAAAGAAAGTATGGGAGAATTACACACATGTATCTTCTGTGTAAATGAAAGTATAATATTTTTATACCATAAAACACTTATTAATAGCCTGTATTATACCTGGAATCATGTCTCATGATAGAGTCAGAGATGGGAAAAGATACAGGCCCATCCCGAAGGAGGCCACAATCCAGTGTTTGAATTCATGGCTCTTCAGTGTAGTTTTTACACACAATAAAGAGAAAAGTTTCTCTGAGGAAGCACAGTTCTGAAGTTATAATGGTAGAAAAAAAGATATGAGACCAAGACAACTGCTTCCTTTTTTCTCTTATGTGCTACATCCCCATAGCTCAGGAAATCTTGTTAGCTCCACCATAAAAGTATATAACTAGACTCTACCGACTTCTCACCATCTCTCTTGCTACCACCCTAGACCAAGTCATCATCGTCTCTCACTGGGAACAGCCTCCTAACTGATCTCCCATCACACTCTATTCTAAACACAGTGGACTGAATAGCCCTTTTAAAGCCCGTCACCCCTACACTCCTGGCTCTATGCTCTGTAGTTTCCTATTTCACTCAGAGTAGAAGCCAAAGTTGCCCCAGAGATCCAGGTTGCCATTCCCTCTCCAGCTTCGTCTCCAATCACCTCCCCTGGAGCACCCTGCTCTAGTACACTGGCCTCCTTGCTGCTCCCTCACCCATCCTCCCAGCTACCCTAGCCCAGGGTCTTTGCACTAGCTCTTCCCTCAGCCTGGACCATTCTTCCCCCATAAAGCGACATGACTAACCCCTCATCATCTTCAAACTTTTACTCAAACGTCACCTTCTCAATGAGGCTTACCCTTACCACAGTATTCTAAATGGTCACACATACACCTCCCAACCCTGGCACTCCTAACTTGCATTTCTATCACTGATTTACTGTTTTACATTTGTGTAATTTGCTTGTTTATTATATTTATTGTTTATTCTTCTCCTTCCACCAGAATGTAAACTCTATTTTTGTTATTTTATTCACTAGTGTATTCTAAGCACCTGGAACATTTAACAATGCATGTTTGTTAAATGAACAATTAATCACATAACCAGGGTAGGAAGGAAGATACCTTAGAAATAATCTGACCTTTCCCATCTGACACCTCAAACTTTCCAGGAATTGTGCATCGAGAACAATCTGAGAACAATCTGTACTTCTATGCTTTAAATGAAGTTCTGCTAAGAGTGCACTCCTTGGCAATGGATTAATTTACACAGTTCAGTTTGATTTCAACCACTGGATCTAAAATTATCTGCAGTGAGGGACCCTTTTTTTTTAATTAAAAAATTTTTTATTGAAATATAGTTGATTTATAATGTGTTAGTTTCAGGTATACAGCAAGGTGATTCAGTTTTATATATATTCTTTTTTAGATTCTTTTCCATTACAGATTATTACAGGATATTGAGGAGAGTTCCCTGTGCTATGCAGTAGGTCCTTGTTGGTTATCTATTTTATATATAGTAGTGTGCATATTTTAATCCCAAACTCCTAATTTATCCCTCCCCTGCCTTTCCCCTTTGGTAACCATAAGTTTGTTTTCTGTGTCTGTGAGTCTACTTCTGGGGGCCTTTTTTTTTAAGAGAAAAAAATACAATCTGCAGTAGACCAATACTTTTAAACATTAAAAAGTATTACAAGAAAAATAAAAAGGATTAAATTAATAATAAAATATAATGTACTACTATTATGTTCAATGGAAATATAATTATCAAAATCCTGAGCACCTATCCTTGTTATTTTTTTTTTGGCTGTGTTGGGTCTTCTTTGGGTCTTCATTGTTGCATGCGGGCTTTCTCTAGTTGTGGTGAGAGGGGGCTACTCTTCATTGCGGTGGGTAGGCTTCTCCTTGCAATGGCTTCTCTTGTTGCAGAGCATGGGTTCTAGGTCGCGGGCTTCAGTAGTTGTGGCACGTGGGCTTCAGTAGTTGTGGCACGTGGGCTCTAGAGCGCAGGCTCAGTAGTTGTGGCTCATGGGCTTAGTTGCTCTGCGGCATGTGGGACCTTCCTGGATCAGGGCTCGAACCCGTGTCCCCTGCATTGGCAGGCGGATTCTTAACCACTGCACCACCAGGGAAGTCCCCCGACCACCTATTCTTAATTTCTATGCTTACACCATGGTTGGCAAGTAAGGACAGCTGGAGAAACATGCTTTGAGAAGCACTGAACTAGACTCTGCTTCAGAGTTCACTCTGCTCTCCTGCCCTCCTGAGGCTCTCAGCATGCCTTTCCCCTTGTGCCCTCAGGTTAACAAGGTTGGCCTATGTGTTTTGCTAACTTTGTCCACAATCTCTCTCCAAGGAAGGCCTCCAGAAGCCTCCTATAGAATCCTTGCACATTCTAGTTTAACAGAAGCCCAGTGAGCTGATCTTTGGAACATACTGATAAAGCCTTATCTTTCTGAAGTCTTTTATTCTTCTGTTGGGGAATAGCAAGGCCACCATTTTCAGTTGATTTTATAGTTGATTATGCTCACTGTTACTAAAAACATATTTCTTAAAATGCAGTATGTTTAATACAGTTTGTATATATGGTACTTGAAAACATCTAAAAATAAATCAAAAATTTTATCCATATTTATGAATGTAGTGGGGCAATATAATCCTTATTTTACAGCAGTTAATAGTCTATTGCCTGGATACAGTAACACTAAGAATTGTATCTATTAAAAAGATGTGACCATTTTAAAACTGCTGAAAAAGCGTTTTGGGGGATGAAGTTGAAATATAATTTGGAAAATAAAAAAGGTAGTAAACTCATATTTTTCTAGACATTTAAAAAATCTGATACATGCAACAGAGTTCACATTTCAGTGTGCAGCAATTTCTTCTCTTAACAATACCCTGATTGAGCTTCTGTAAACTTAACAGGCATTTGTTTTCAGTTTATGTACCAGATTTCTCCATGGAGATACATCCATAACATGAAGGCATTCAACACAGAACATGACATGCAATGCCTTTATTCTGCCAGTTTAATTAATGCCGTGACAACTGCCTGGCAGAGACTGCAGTGCAGAGGAGGCCTCTGTAGGGAACTGCAGGTTATAAGTGGTAAGAAAACCGTCAAACTGTTCCTGAGATCCAGCATATCAAAACTCGAAGCTTTTTTTGCAGCATCACTGGAGATAAATTCCAAGGAGAACAAGCAACTTGAAAAATTGGGTTGTTTAGTCTAACAAAGAAGAAAGTTAGTAATGATACAAGTTGTAATTTTTTACACATTTCAGATTTCTAGAAAATGGTTTCCCCACCTTAAAACAAAATTCTGAAACTAATATAATATTGCAAATCAACTACACTTCAATTACAAAAAAATCCTAATATCCATTCAAGCTATGTAAGTTCTCAATGCCCTGAATACTTTGCTTGAGGAATTCGAGTTTCTTTCCTCCCTTCAAGGGAGATATTGAGCACCAACACGGTGCTGGGTATAGAGGTGAACACGACAAAGTCCCTGCTGCCATGAGTGAGTGGGGGGTGGGCAGAGAGTGAACGAACCATCAGATACAGGATAGGTGGATGATGAATGAAGTGGAGGTGCCATGGCCCACAACAGGGTCAGGGAAGGCCTCTCTGATGTTTGAGCTGAGACTTAAGTAAGGGAGGACTGAGGCCACTAGGGAAAAAGTGTTCCAGGCCATGGGGGCAGCGAGTGCAAAGGGCTGAAGCAGGAGCCTGTTTGCTGGGCTTGAGAAAGAGCAAGAGGCCGGTGTGGTGGAAGCAGAGGGAGCAAGTCCAAAGTGGCTGGAGGTCAGGTGAGCGTGTTAGCCAGAGGCCCATCACTTGTCGAGCCCCATGAGGGCTCGTGAGTCTACGAAACAAAGGCCTCTTTCATATAACAAATGTCTTCAAATGGCCCTTTTACTCTCTTGTAATAAAAACCTGTAGATAATATAGCCTTCACTAATAATTTTTAAAAAGTAATATAATGCCGCAACTCCAGGAAGAAGTAGCAGGCCTACAATAAAATGATTCTTTCCCAGCCATAGCAGAAACTATAATGAGTTAACAGGATCCTTGCACCTATGTATCAGATCACTGTGAATGTGACAATAGACTGATACCAGTGTGTTGGCAACCCAAGGGCACGATGTTGCCGTATAGAGATTTTCTGAAACGGCAAGTACTCTTGAAGAGTTCTGAACAAAACGAAGTACAAACATTCCCTGAGGTATGCAACAGCTGCATTCTTGGATAATTAGGTGTGTGGCAAAAGCCTGTAAAAACTAGTTTGTGTTTATGTGTAAAATGGACTTAGGGTCTAGGCTTGAGTCATAATTAATAGATTTCAGGACTTTCAAAGGTCTTGCTGGATGCAGGACACTTTTGCATTGTGGGAAACTATTCTGAGCATCGTACAATGTCTGGCATTCCTGCCCCACTCACTAAATGCCAGGAGCACCTCCACATACTTCCCATAAGCCCCCCAGTAGACAGTATCATCTCCTTGGAAACCACTGTGATAGTCCATGACAGAGGCTTTGGGTTTTACAAGAAGGTGTTGGGGGTTTTGAGCATGGATACAGACCAGTGCTGTTCCACAGAACTTTATATAATGATGAAAATGCCCTATATGTGCCCTGTCCAATAACATGGTTGCTAGCCACAGGTGGCTACTGAGAGTTTAAAATGTGGCTGGTGCAACTGAGGAACTGAATTTTTACTTTTAATTTATCAATTACTTAAATTTAAATAGGCACATGTGGTTAGTGGTTGCCATGTTGGACAGAACAGTTATAGATGATACAGATTCCTGAAAACCAGTTTTTTCTTTTGTAGCCATCCCTCCCCACCTTACTTTCATGATCATTTCTTTTTTATTCTATGGATATAACCACATTTGAAAACCTAACTCCTTGGAAAAGTTGGACTTGGAGCACTGCACTGACACTTACGTAAGGGCTAATTAAGTAAAAAATAATGGGGCCTGGTACCCAACACCTCGTACCAAACATGGGCTAGCAGCGAGCTGAGCCCTTCCCCCGAATGAAGAATGTCTGACCTGTAAGTGAAATCACCTGAGGGACTAAAGTGTTCTAGGAACCTGAGGTTTAGAGGACAAAGCTATAGCACAGTGAGGACTGAGAATGGGAGAGTAACAGGGGAAATGAAGACAGAGTTAAAGGGGCCAAGAGAGGAAGCAGAATGATGCAAGAGAACAGCTTACCCTGAGGAAGGGGGTGGGGAGCCTTTAAGAAGTGATACAGCATGCTCAAGCCAGGGGGCAGTTATCTCCCTACAGTTGCTGTGAACTGGGTGGTGCGACTCCAGTTAGGTGAACTTCCTTGGCGACTGGACCCTCCTTCACTCTTCCTGAAGAAGAAAGCATTCCTTGTTTCCAGACTTCGCTCAGCTGTTTCCTCGCCTTAAAATCTTACAGGTCGGCAGGGTCCGGGCTACATGCCACCGCCTGCCCTGTATGCTGTGACCACACAGTGGACTGTCTTTAGTTCATGCAGTTGGATGAATCACCTTCCAACTCCTTCACTCTGTGTGCCTCTATCAGAGCATTTACCCCAACCAGGTGAAAAAAGGCCTCCCCTGACTCCCCAAGTGGATGTGACCCTGCCCTCTCCTGAAGCCTTTGACCCTTTCCTTGGTCATAACGTGGTGTGTGTGCATCCTGGTCCCGTCCCCCTCTGCAGAGTGCCTAGCCAAAGTGGGTGCTTGATGAACAGCTGTGAATGGAAATTTAGCTGCTTTTCCCCTTAGCAAAGAAGAGTCCTCAGGTGCTAGGCGTAATAACAGCCCCCCCAAAGGTGTCCACATCCTATTCACCAACACCTGTTAATATGCTGCCTTGCATGGCAAAAGGGACTTTGCAGATATGACTGATTTAAGGATCTGGAGATGGGGAGATTATCCTGGATTATCTGGGTGGGCCCACTGTATTCAGAAGGGTTCATAGGGAAAGGGGGAGGCAGGAGAGGCAGTGAAGGAAATGTGATGACAGAAGAGGAGGTTGGATTCAGAGAGGGATTTGAAGAAGCTATGCTGTTGGCTTTGAAGATGAAGGAAGGTACCAAAGCAAGGAATGCAGAGAGCTTCTAAAGCCTGGAAAAGTCAAAGAAACAGATTCTCCCCTAGAGCCTCCAGATGAACTCAGGTCTGCCAACAGGTGAATTTCAGCCCAGTGAAACCCATGGACTTCTTACCTCCAAAACTGTAAGACAATAGATCTGTGCTGTTTTAAGCCACTAAACTTGTGGTTGTTAACAGCAGTGATAGGAAACTAATACATCCCATCTGCTCTTTAGCTATCAGAGGGCTCTCCCTCCAGGGCGTGTGAGCTCCAGGGCAACTTCAAGGACTACTACTTTGAACTCCACCACTGTCCTCTCAGCAACGAGGCATGCCCACTGCTCGCCCAACCTCACAGGTCCTTGTGAGTGTCTCCAAAGGGGCAGAGACACCTCCCACCCTACCACCACCAAGACCAAGCCTTGCTCACGGAGGAAGGCCCTATTTAAGGAAAGCCTACACTTGAGAATGAACAGTTTGCACTTAATACACTGATAAACCCAGAAATGTTTCCAAACTGTGTGCCCTGAGTCTGGGCAGAGGTGGGACCTTCCTAGCATAGCCTTTGGAGGCATCAGGGAGCTGGCAGCTTCCTGCAGAGGAGCTGGTATCCTGACAGTGCTGTGTGCAGGTTAAGGAGGCTCTCATAGACTTGATGTGCTCCCAGAATTCCCTGACCCCCGTCACAATCTACTGGCATTGCCTGTCCAGTCGCCCTCCTTCCTGCGGAAGCATACGCCTGTGGGTGCAGGGTCCGAGTCTGTCTTATTTGCTGCTGCATCTCCAGGCTAAGCACGTTACCTAGCTCGTAGGGGACACTGTACACCTATGTTGAGTGGATGAAGCCACTACCAGGTGTATTGCCTAGTACCAAAGAACTATCTAGAACCAGCACTCATGGGCAACTCAGAAAGGCACACTAGTGGGGTCTCTTCTCTGGGATGCACCCTTCAAGCCACTGTAATCTGCCTTTACCCCTTTCTAGTCGTTGTGATTTAACAGTTTATATTCTTTCCAGTGGACATTCTCTTCATTGGCATCCATGACCCAAATTTCTCTGGTGTTCACTTGGGCCTTCCTTTTCTTTTCACTATTCCTCTCTGCAGGGTTTGATCCATGGTCAGGACTTCAGCTGCCACCCAGAAACTGATGACTCCCAAATCTACCTCTAGCTTGGAATTTCTCCAGAGACGCTCAGCAACTTAAAAGTGCCTGACAGCGGTAGAATAGTCTTGAACAATACAAAGTAATAGATGACAAGGCCCTAAATCATTCAATAAAGTCAAATGCTTTTCTGGCCTTGTCACCTAACAAGGCTGGATATATTACCCTCATTTTTCAAACAAGTTCCTCACTTGAAACTGGTTACCTTAATTCTATATCTCATTTAGGCTTCTGTGGACATAAACAACAACTGTTAAGTAAGCATCCTCATTTAAAAAATCCTTCATCAAACAATGAGCCAGAAATATAGTCACCGCTTCTCCTAATGTGGGAACAGGTAGAGGAAAATTCTGAAGGAATAGAATCAGCAGGAATAATTACATGTCCTCCATACAGAGCCCCACACCCCGGCCCCAAGCATAACCTACTTGGACAGCTACTGTTCCCCTATGTAATGATAAAGTCAATTATCTGCTCTCCATTACCCAGCACATATTTTGGCATTACAGTTTCCCGGGGCTTCTTGCATTCAACACATAATATTCAGTAGACCTGGTTATAAAGATACTGTCTATAAGCGACATCTCTGAATTCATCAAGGATATGGCTGGATGATCCTTTAAGTAAGTGACTCTGCCAGTTGGAGAAACACTCTGTGATGGATGTTCCCATCTTTGTTTTGTATTTATTAATGTGAATTTGGTTATTTATTGGTATCAGTTATTTTCCACCTGTAATATTTCTCTTCTGTCCATTTATAATTTAAGTTTACTGCTGCTGACACTGATTTATAACCAGAATAATTATCAAATGTCATGAATGCTCCATTAATCCCAAAGAGAACATTTACAAACCTAGTTCACACACGAGTCCTAACCTAAGCCCCAGCCTCCACTGAGCACTCCTCAACCTTCGGTATGCTGCTACTGAATTGCCCTTCTATGGGATTAATATTTTAATCAATATACTTTTGATGTATTAATTTATAATAACTAGTTTGGGAAAGGCTTTATTTCAGATGATTCTTTAAAAAAAATATAGACAGCTAACAATTTTTCTTATTCATTAAGTTTGTGAATCTACAGATACAAGGCTAGGATGTTCAAGAAATAATTTTCAAACCCTTGCTGTGTTCTTAATAAATCCACTACATTGTCTCAGCATTACAAGTCATAGATTTTTTTTTTTTTTTTTTTTTTTGGCTGTGTTGGGTCTTTGTTGCTGTGCAGGGGCTTTCTCTAGTTGTGGCAAGCAGGGGCTACTCTTCATTGTGGTGGCTTCTCTTGTTGTGAAACACGGGCTCTGGGCGCGCGGGCTTCAGTAGTTATGGCACGCGGGCTCTAGAGCGCAGGCTCAGTAGTTGTGGCGCACAGGCTTAGTTGCTCCACAGCATGTGGGATCTTCCCAGACCAGGGCTCGAACCCATGTCCCCTGCATTGGCCCGCGGATTCTTAACCACTGCGCCATCAGGGAAGTCCCAAGTCATAGATTTTTAAAGTAGTAAATTATGCTCAACACATTTTCTTCCTTTCACTCTCAGCATTTCAAACAGTCAGATTCCCATGACAACTTAAGCCCACAGGGTCCCCACTGGCTGCTCATGACTTACTGGAATACTGAAAACCTAGCTGAGATTGACTGTGGGGTCACAAGCTTCGGCAGAGGTCCCTCACCATGACCTAAGTATTTCCAACAGGAAAGAAGACATGCCTGGCTTAAACCTATCAGCACGCTCACCCCCTCCCCGTACATGAAGTTTCTGGATTGCACTCCCCCTCTGAGAGAGTAATCAAGAGCAAAGCTTCAAATGAGAAACAGACTATCTCCTCACCACAAACGTTTTGAGGCCCCTTAGAATACAATGTAATGCAAATATGCTGACTCTGCATTTGGCCAAGATAAACTAAGAGACCCTGAAATTGATGGCTGTGGTGTCTGCAGTCCCATTAACTAGGATTTCAAGGTTTATCTCAAGGATACAACCTGTGACCTATGCAGTTGCTAGAGAACACAGTATTGAAGATATACTGACCAACCTAGCCTCACTAAAAGTGTAGCCATGGTATAATGGCACACTATGGCTTGGGTTTGAAACGTGGCTCTGCATCTTGATTAGCTGTGCCTTGGAAATACCTCTTAATCCCTCCAAAGCTTTGGTTTCCTCATGTACCTCCCTGCGGATTTACTGAAAATATAGCAGGGTTTTTAGAAGTGGCAAATTTAAACCCCTAGCGTTTTCTTTTCCCTCTTTTTAATTTTTGCTTTTATATTAAATTTTTTTCACTTCTACTTTATTTTATTCTGTTCTATTCTATTATTTTATTTTTACCACTGAGCCAGTGATACTCTTTGACTCATGGAGATTACTTATGGTCTAGAACAAAGAATCATTGCTAGATTTGAGGGTGTTTTTTTTCTTTTTGATGTAAAAATAAAAACATAATAGTGAAGTGCATAAACTGCATAACTCTGTAGTGTACAGCTCAATTGAATTTTTCTACACACCAGTGTAACCACCACCACCTGGATCAAGATACAGAATATTTCCATCACTCCAGAAAGTTCTATCATATCCTCTTTCAGTTAACAACACAATAACCACCAGATTTGGAGGTAACCACTATTCAGATGACCATGAATTAGTTTTTTCTGTTTCTGGTTTATTTCACTCAACATAATGTCTATGAGATTTATCCATGCTGCTTTGGGTTCTAAGAACATACAATTTTTAAGTTCTTTCTCCTATTGATAAATATTTGGTCATTTTCAGTTTTGACTATTATGAATAAAGCCACTATGAGCATTCTTATACACATCTTTTGGTGGGCAAATACACTCAGAAGTTTTGAGCATATTGCCTAGGACTGGAATTGTAGTGCCTTAGTCTGGTTTTGGTATCAGGGTAATGGTGACCTCATAGAATGAATTCAGGAGTGTCCAATCCTTTTCAATTTTTTAGCATAGATTGAGGAGGAAAGGTATTAGTTCTCCGTTATGTTTGGTAGAATTCTCCTGTGAAGGTGGCTGATCGTGGACTTTTGTTTGCTGGGAGTTTTTGTTTTTAAATTACAAATTTGGTCTGTTCAAATTGTCTGTTTTTAATTGATCCAGTCCTGGTAGGTTGTTATGTTTCTAGAAATTTGTCCACGTCTTCTAGGTTGTCCAACTTGTTGGCATACAATTACTTGTAGTATGCTCTTATGATTTTTTTTCATCTCTGTAGTACTGGTTGTTATTGCTCCACTATCTTATCTGGGTCCTCTCTCTTTTCTTATTGGTGAGCCTGGCTGAACGTTTATCAATTTTACCTTTTAGAAAAGCCAGACTTTGGTTTCACTGATCTTTTCCCTTTTTTTTTTTTGTCTCTATTGTATTTCTTTCCTCTCTGATCTTTATTACTTCCTTCCTTCTGCTGACTTTAGGCTTTATCTGTCCTTTTTCTAATTCCTTTAGGTTGTGGGTTAGGTTGTTCATTTCAGATTTTTCTTATTTCTTGAGGAAGTCTTGTATCACTATAAATTTCCCTCTTAGAACTGCTTTTGCTACATGCAATGGGTTTTGGAGAATTTTAGTTCCATTTTCATTTGTCTCAAGGTATATTCTGACTTCTTCTTTGATATCTGCATTGACCTATTTATTTCGAAGTAGCATGTTGTTTAGTCTCCATGTTTTTGTTCTTTTCCCTTTTTTCTTTCTGTAATTGATTTCTAGTTTCATACCACTGTAGTCAGAAAAAATGCTTAATTTTTTTTGTGTGTGTGTGGTATGTGGGCCTCTCACTGTTGTGGCCTCTCCCGTTGCGGAGCACAGGCTCCGGACGCACAGGCTCAACGGCCATGGCTCACGGGCCCAACTGCTCCGCGGCATGTGGGATCTTCCCAGACCGGGGCACGAACCCGTGTCCCCTGCATCGGCAGGTGGACTCTCAACCACTGCGCCACCAGGGAAGCCCAAAATGCTTAATTTTTATCCTCTTAAATTTGTTGAGACTTGTTTTGTGGCTTAGCATGTGATCTATCCTAGGGAACATACATGTGCATTTGAAAAGATGTGTATTCTGACGTTTTTAGATGGAATGCCCTGTAGATATCTATTAAGTCCAACTGGGCTATTATGTCATTTAAGAGCACTGTTGCCTTATTAATTTTCTGTCTATGTGATCCGCCCATTGATATCAGTGGGGTGTTAAAGTCCCCCACTGTTACTGTATTATTATCAATATCTCACTTTATGTCTGTTAGTATTTGCTTTATATATTTAGGTGCTCCTGTATTAGGAGCATATATGTCAATGAGTATAATATCCTTCTCTTGTATTAATCCCTTTATCATTATATAATGCCCTTCTTTTTCTTTCATTATAACCTTTGTTTTAAAGTATACTTTAATCTGATATGACTTTGCTACCCCTGCTTGTCATTTCTGTTTACGTGAAATATCTTTTTCCATACCCTTTCACTCTGTGTCTTTAGCTCTGACACCAGTCTCTTGTAGGCGACATATATTATATATGGGTCTTATTTTTTTTAATCCAATCAGCCATCCTATGTCTTTTGATTGGAGCATTTAGTTCATTGACATTTAAAGTAATTATTGATAGGTGTGTACTTACTGCCATTTTGTTACTTGTTTTCTGGTTGCTTTTGTAGTTCTTCACTTTTCATTTCTTCTTTTTGTTCCTTTCCTTGTGGTTTGATGATTTTCTTTAGTAGTATGCTTGTGTTCCCTTCTTTTTAGTTTTCCATTGTGGTTACCATGGGATTCATATATGTTAACCTGTATTTACTTGTTTTAAACTGGTAATCAAATATTTAAGTTCAAACACATTCTAAAAGATCTACATTTTTTACTCCCCTCCCCTACACTTTGTGGTTTTGATGTCATATTATACATCTTTATTTTTATTCCTTAACTGTTTAATTGTAGTTGCTTTTGTAATTTTTTGTCTTTTAATCTCCATACTGCCTTATTGAGGTGGTTGATATGCAGTCCTTATTATATATTTGCCTAAGTGGGATTTTCCCTTTCCTGTAGATTCTTACTTCTTTTCCACTTAGAGAAGACCCTTTAACATTTCCCTGGGCTTCCCTGGTGGCGCAGTGGTTGAGAGTCCACCTGCCGATGCAGGGGACACGGGTTCATGCCCCGGTCCAGGAGGATCCCACATGCCGCAGAGCAGCTGGGCCCGTGAGCCATGGCCGCTGAGCCTGCGCGTCTGGAGCCTGTGCTCCGCAACGGGAGAGGCCACAACAGTGAGAGGCCCGCGTACCGCAAAAAAAAAAAAAAAAAAAAAAAAAAAAATTTCCTTTAGCGTAGGTTTTGTATTGATGAACCATTTTAGTTTTTGCTTATCTAAGAAGTTCCTTATCTCTCTTTTAATTCTAAATCATAATCTTGCTGGGTAGAGCATCTTAGGTTTTTCCCTTTCAGGACTTTGAATATATTATGTCACTCCCTTCTAACCTTCAAGGTTTCTGCAGAGAAATCAGCTGATGGCCTAATGGAGACTTTACTTTTCTCTTGCTGCCTTTAGAATTCTCCCTTTATTTTTAACTTTCGCCATTTTAATTATATGTCTTGGTTTGAGTCTGGGTTCATTTTGTTTGGGACCCTCTGTGTTTCCTGTACCTAGATATGTTTCCTTCTTTAGGTTTGGGAAGCTTTCAGCTATAAATTCATCAAATATATATTCAACCCCTACCTCTCTCTTTCCCTTCTGGGACCCCAATGATGCAAATGTTAGTACGCTTGATGTTGCCCAGAGATCCCTTCAACTGTTCTCATTTTTCCTGTTGTTTTTCGTTTTTTCTCTGAATTCCATTATTCTATTTTCCAGATCACTCACACATTCTTCTGTACCATCTAATGTGCCATTAATTCCTTCTAATGTGTTTTTCATGTTAGTTATTGTATTCTTCAGCTGTTTCTTTTTTATATTTTCTAGTTCCTTGTTAAAATTCTGTGTTCATCTATTCTCCCTAATTTCTTTAGCATTCTTATTACTAATGCTTTGAACTCTTTATCTGGTAAATTGTTCATCTGTTTCATTAGTTGTTTTTTCAGGGGTTTTCTCTTGCTCTGTCAACTAAACAAATTCCTCTGTCTTCTCATTTTGTTTAACTTTCTCTGTGAAATTAGGTGAAACAGTTACCTATTGCAGTCTTGAAGGAGTGTCCTTGTGTGGGAGTGACCCTATACAGTCTGCGTGTGCCCAGTTACTTTTCAGGAAAAGCTGGATCTGATGTGAACACGAGTTGCATCTTTCCCCAGGATGTGCAGGCAGCTATCACCTTGGTAGGAGGGGGTACTGGAGATAGAGGGGCTAAGGCCAGAGGCAGCTGTGAGCCATGACTTCTCCTCTACTCAGTGGCCATCACTGCCCTATCAATGAGAGTTCTCTTTAATTCCTCATTTGCATAGAGGTCTTTTTTTAAATCATAAGTGGATCTTGTCAAATGATTTTCTGCATTAAATTAATCGTGTGGTTTTCTTCTTTAGTCTATTGACATGGTGAATTATATTGATTGATTTCTGAGTGCCAAATCACAATCCTGAGAAAATTCCACTTGGTCATAATGTATTATTATTGATACTTTTATACAGTTGCTGGCTTTGATTCAGTAATAATTTGCTGAGGATTTTTGTGTCTATCTTAATGAAGGATATTGGTCTGCAAGTTTTCTTGTCCTATCTTTGTCTGGTTTTGGTATCAGGGTAACCCTGGCCCTGTAAAATAAGTCAAAAAGTGTTCCTGGGCTTCCCTGGTGGCGCAGTGGTTGAGAGTCCGCCTGCCGATGCAGGGGACATGGGTTCGTGCCCTGGTCCAGGAAGGATCCCACATGCCGCAGAGCGGCTGGGCTTGTGAGTCATGGCTGCTGGGCCTGCAGGTCCGGAGCCTGTGCTCTGCAACGGGAGAGGCCACAACAGTGAGAGGCCTGCGTACTGAAAAAAAAAAAAGTGTTCCTCTTCTATTTTCTGAGTTTGTGTAGAGTAAGTTATTAGAATTCTTTAATGAAGAATATGGCTATTCAGGTTATCTGTTTCTTCTTGAATAAATTTTGGTTGGCTGTGTTTTACAAGGAATTTGTCCAGTTCATTTAAATAATCAAATTCATGGGCATTCAGAATATTATTTTTCAGTGATTACATTCTATCATACAGTAATGTGTGTGTTCTTTTTTTCTTGATTAGCTTGACCAGAGGTATCAATTTTGCTGATCTTTCCCTAGCAATACACAGATTTTTTTCTGTTCCTTTAGCCACTTCTTCCAAGGACTATCAGGGTCTCATCTGCCACTTCACAGCTTTCTCATTGTCTGCTCCTCAAATTTCTCTGCTAAGAGGCATTCTAGTGTCAGCCGTTGAGTGAATATATTTTTTCATACACACTATGTAAGTATTAGAGATAATGTATATGAGTTGTCTATTACAGTGTCAAGCACATAAATGTTCACCTGGTAATTATCACCATTACAATCACATAGTTTTAACAGAAAAGAAAAACAAATTTCCATCTCAAATGGCAATATTTGTCCAGTAATCCCTTGAGCTTTTTTCCTCATCTTCCTTACTCAGGTAGTTCTTATTTACTGTAATGTAATAATGGACCCATATTTATAGTTTTAGTCATTAGGTAGGCCTGTCAGTTTTACTCTGTTCTGCCTCCTACAACTTTCTTACTAATGAATTGTTTATGATGGGGATTAAAAGAGAGTCAGTGCAAACCAATCCAACATCTGGAGCCACAACTCCAAACATGTCCTCTACTGAGCATGATTCAGTGGTGGACTTATCATGATTAGGGTAAAAAAAACACAACATAAGATAGATGGATATTTCCAAGAAAAAAAAAAAGCTACCAAATATCACACACTTAGATATACTTAGAAGGAGCCTTTATTTTAATGATGAAATTCAGCATATTATCTTTTAATTAATTTTTACTTCTGAAATGGAAAGAATGCAAATTCCTAGTGGTAAGAACAGCTCTAAAAGAATGGATTTTGGAAATTAACTAACATACTCAATCTGTGAACTCAGTATTTACAGGTCATTTTGTCTTGGCTGGGCATTGCATAAATTGCTATATCTAAATCTATGACCCATTCACTCCATTCCTGTCATTTTTCTTTTTAATGTTGCGAAGATTTTTTGAAATTTTAGTATTAAAGTTAGTAATTTAGTATTTGCAATTTCAGTATATAAAAAAAGAAAATTTCACTTTTATCATGAATCCCTTCTTCCTATGGAAACAAGTAACTGAAGGTTCCCTACAGTTTAGAAGCAACTCCCCAGGGAGGGGGTTTACCTTCTAGAGGGGCTCTGAACGCTCCTAGGCAGGAGCTCAGTGGGAAGGTAGTTTTCTGACTCAGAAGAGCTGGCCATAATTCCTGCATGTACACATTTCCCTTACACATTCCCATTTAGATACTGACAACCCCTGAATTTTTATCTCCAACCTGGGCTTCTACCCGGAACTCCAGATTTATCTAACTGCCTCCTTGACGTTTCCAATTTGATACCTAACAGAAATCTCCAACTTACCATGTCCACACATGAACTCCTGATCTTATCTCCCCTACACGTTTCCACATGTTCACGTTAAAAACCCTGGAATCATTCCTGACTCTTTCTTTCAAAACTGACACCCAATTAATCAGCAAATCATGCAGACATTTCTTTTAAATTATATCCTAAATCTGACAACATCTCACCACCTCCACTGTTAACACCCTGATCTGAGCCACCATTATCTCTCACTTAGATTTTTAAATAGCCTTCTACTTTTCTTGCTTCCACTCTATTCTCAATATAGGTTCCAGTAACCCTTTTCAAAAAATTCTAAACCAGATCATGTGACTCCTCTGCTCAAAACTCTCCCCATCTCACAAAGAATAAGAACCAAGGTCCTATATCCACTCTATTTTAGATTCTTTTTCCCATAGAGGTCATTATAGAGTATTGAGAAGCGCTGTGTATTACAGTAGATAATACTGTGCTATACAGTAGGTCCTTATTCATTATCTATTTTATATATAGTAGTGTGTATCTGTCAATCCCAGCCTCTCAATTTATCCCTCCTCCCGCCCCTGCTTTCCCCCCTGGTAACCATAAGTCTGTTTTCTACATTTGTGACTCTATTTCTATGTTGTAAATAAGTTCATTTGTACCATTTTTTTAGATTTCACATTTAAGTACTCAAATATATGCCCAGGATCAGGACTGCAGCATCATATGGTAGGCCTATTTTTAGTTTTTTAAGGAACCTCCATACTATTCTCCATAGTGGCCGTATCAATTTACATTTCCACCAACAGTATAGGAGGGTTCCCTTTTCTCCACACCCTCTCCAGCATGTATTGTTTGTAGACTTTTTGATGATGGACACTCTGACTGGTGTGAGATGATACCTCATCGTAATTTTGATTTGGATTTCTCTAATAATTAGTAATGTTGAGCATCTTTTCATGTGCTTTTTGGCCGTCTTTATGTCTTTGGAGAAATGTCTATTTAGATCCTCTGCCCATTTTTTGATTGGGTTGTTTTTTTTTTCATATTGAGCTGAATGAGCTGTTTGTATATTTTGGAGATTAATCCCTTGTCAGTCGCTTGTATGTATAACTGATACACATTGCTGTACAGCAGAAACTAACACAACATTGTAGATCAACTATACTCCAACAAAAATTTTTAAAAAAAGAAACAGTTAAAATATGCAAATGCAATCAAATATTTACAACCTATTAAAAAAAGAACCAAAGTCCTTCAATGCCCTGCAAGGCTACACATGACCTGGCACCCATTACCTCTCTGATCCCATCTCCTACCAAGGTTGTCTTTGCCTCCTGTACTCCAACAATATTGGCCCCCTTGCAGCCAGAGCTCCTGTGCTTTGGAGGAATGGAGAAGAGATGTTTGATGAGGGTATGTGTACAAGAAACAGTCTACCACACTAACTCAAATTTTTAAAGGACATAAAATGTATTCCATCTGCATTCCATATTTTTATTTTCAGCCTATTATGCTGTGTGGTGATTTAAAGGATGCTTGCAAGTTCTGTGACACTCTTTCTATCAAGAGGTGGGTTTAATAATTCCCTTCCCTTTAAATAAAAGGAGGGCTTAATCACTGCCTTAATCACAATACTGCAAAATTGATGCTATGAAACTTCTGAGGCTTGATTAGAAAAGGCCATGCAGCTTCTGCTAGTTTCTCTTGGCATGCTGACTTTTGGAACCTCATCACCATTCCATGAAGTGGAGAGAGCACATGAGAGACCATGTGTAGGTATTCCAGGTAGGAGCCATCAGCCAGTGTCAGCCTCCAGACAAGGGTGAGGAAACCAGCTTTCATGTGATTCAACTCCAGTCTCAAGTTGCCCCAAGGGATACCACTTTGAGCCAAGCTCTGCTCAAACTGCAGATTCATGATCAAAATAAATGACTGGTGGTTTTGCTTTGTCATCCAGATACGGATAATGGAACGTCCTGTTTCCACACCATTTCTGATTTGTATTTCCACAAATTAGCATCTACTTCATTGCCCTCCTCCTTCCATACTTCAACTTTTGTCTCTCTCCCCCCACTTTGGTGCTTCTTTTGTTCTTTCTCCCATTTTATTATTATGACAAGCATTTTAAATAAGCAATTCTACTGAAAGAGACATATTGGCCACACATATTTGAGAATTGGTTTTTGATGTTATAGCTTTGAAATATATTGCTTTTCATTATGTTGATGTGGTTTCACATTTTTATATACTTGGATGTAAGTGATTTACAAAAAAAAAAAAAAAACCGTTGTCACTCTAAACAATTTTGATGAAATACCAAACTTAAGTCCTACCAGTCATGTTGCACAGGCTTCTATGAGAATCATTAATCTTCACCTGATCTGTCCTTTCTTTCTCAATATAAAAGACACAATTACCCCTTCTCTTTAAACTACCAGAACAATATAGTAACTAAAGTAAATATACCAAAACTTTTACTTACAGAGGCTATCTCTCAATGTTGTTAACTGGTGATTTTTACTTCTTCATGATTGCCCCAAATTTCCACAGTAAACATGTGTTCCTTTTATAATAATTAAAAACAGATTTTTAAATTATGTATAACAGCATTATTAAAAACAAATTCTAAATTGTTTTCTCTTTAAACAGGGGTGGGGCTCTTTTCATTTCACATTCTGGTTTTTTTTTTTTTTTACAGTTTAACCCAGAACTTTTATCATAAAGAAATCAGGCAACCAGCCCAGGCTGCAGGGAGCTGTAGGCAGTGTCCTCTTCTGTTCAACATTTCCAAAGTTTTACTCTTACCTAAGCTGGGGAGTTAGCTCTCCTAGTCTAGTAATCTAAGAAAATTTCTTTTTATTGGTACATGTTTTATTTCTCCCACATAACTTTCAGTTACAATATCACAATTTTAAAAAATCGATTTTTTAGATCTACTTATTTTTCTCTGTAGGTCACTTCAGCTTAATTATTATGTTTTTACACTCAGAGGCATTTGTAGCAGCTGCCTGTTTTATCCCTCCTCAAGCCATGTGGCTCTTTCCCATGTCTTTCCATCCTCTCGATGACTAGGCTTTAGTTATCAATATTTTTCAATTAAAAAAAGAAAGATTGATGTAGAAAACAGCAGGGGTTTCTATTTCAGCATCCTTTCTCATGGATGCTTATGGGGTTAGTGCATCTCTGTTCCGCTAAGGCTCTCTTCATTTCCAGCTGGATGAATCCCATGAACTAGGGTGGCTGAATGTTCCTTCCCAGAGAAAGTGAACCTAAAGTGGTTTCGGAAATTCTAGGGCACACATAAGCCAGTGCAATGCCTCTATTATTATGAAAGTTGGTCCAAAGTGATAAAATCATGTGTTTGGATCTAACATTCTCCACAGAACTAAGACGCTAAGTGGGTCTGGTTTTTCCTCTTGGGACCAAATACTAAATGGGACTTAGCCCAGGTCTCTTACTGCCACTTCTTATACTGAAAGGGATGGGGTTTATATGAATAGTGGAGAACTCTTATTTGAAAGAATAAAATTAACCTGCAGTTCTGTGGTGAGTTGATTAGCAATAGCTATGACCACCTTCTTAATTCATTTCAAGATAGTTTCTCCCTCACTATGTCAAGAACAGTTTTCACCTCTATTCTGGTGACCCCTACATTAATGCTTGGCAGTAACTTTGATCTCTAACTAGATCCAGCTACACACTTCACACTCCACTTGGATAAGCACCTCAATGGCACATGTTCAAAACTGAACTCATGATCCTCTTCATCCCACAGACCTAGTCGTTCCCTCAGGACTTCCTATTTCGAGGAACGGCTCTCCCAATGCTGACAGCACCTGTTGTCCAGGACAGAAATCTGTCTCCTTTGTCCACTGCTGTATCTCCTACTCCTACACCCAACACAATGCCTGACACATAGATGGTACTTAGTATTTTTTTTTGATGAATACAGAATAATTTTATGGGAACTCCCATTAAATAGGACTCTCAACTTCCTCAAAGACCAATGAAATGGATTATGGTTTATCCAAAACCCCAAGTGAATCTCTACTGCCTCTAAAATCCAGACTCTTTTCTCATGCCAAAGCTACCACTATTTACTCAAACAGCTGAATGCCTCCTAAAATCCCATCATTATTGTGCATCAACATGCAGTTAAATGAATGAATTGATTATAATTTTCTCCGCTCTACCAAATTTCTACTTCTCAAACTGTGCTTCAAGAATGTGTCACTGCTGGAAAATGAACACTAACTGTGCATTGAGGGCATTTAACAGCAAATTTGAGTGAAATGTTGATATCTTGATAGCAAAGATTTCTTTGAGCTCTACTAAGCGTTTCTGAAAGCAAATTGTGTCAGCAGACTGAAATTACATACAAAATTATCTAAACTATTTTACATATGATACAGTCACACTTTGTAGGAGATAAAGTTTTCAAAATGTAGGGGATGAAGCTGAATAATATCAACCTCTGGTTAATTACCTCCAATCTAAGTCTCTGCTCATGGAAAAAGGCATAAGATGCAACTATGGTACTCAACAGTGTGAGACTTCAGGTAAAAGCAGAGGATGCTATTACAGCCCTGGTCAAATACATGGGCAGTTGTGGCATTTCATCTACTATTTTAGAGACTCTCTGAGTACTTAATGCAATAAGGGATGCATTATTCCTGGACTTGGTCCATTACTTTTCTTTGCATAGTACAAGCAGAGTAGGGCATACCTTGGAGTAACAAAGGAGGCTTCTTCTTATGCTGAGCTTTCCTTGCTCCAGACCACCTTAATTACATTAAACAGTTGTTGGTTAACTAAATCCGTCGGAGGTATACCACTAATTGTACAGCCATCACACCTTGAGGGCAAACAATGTAACTCCTCAGTCACCTGCTCTCTGATTGATCATTCTCAGTTCATGCTTTTGACTATTCAACAAGATCCTGAAACATAAGTAATGAAACCTACATGTGAATTAGAACCCAGTAGAAAATCCTTCAGTTCTAAAAATAAAAATCCAAGGTATTGTGTCCATTTGAATAGTTCAAAAATTTTTAACAAGAAATAAGTATCCTAGATAGGATTAGGTAAGAGTACCTCTTCTCTATTTAGTTGGAATGTTGTCATATTCTGTCACTTAACTCCTTTCGAGGTCACAAATATTTCATAATAATAGCTAACATTTATTGAGCACTTACAAAGTGTCAAGTACCTTACTTAGATCGGGGTTTCTCAACCTTGGCACTACTGATACTTTGGACCAGATAATTCTGTTGTGGGACATGCATTTAGGATGGTCAGGAGCATCCCAGGTCTCTACCCTCCCCTACCCCACACCCAGCTGTGACAACCAAAAATGTCTTCAGAAATTGCTAAATATTCTCTGGCCGGCAAAACTGCCTCCAGTTGAGATCTACCACCTTAAATATATCAACTTATTTATTAATTCTCCAAACAGCTGCATGAGGGAAGTTCTACTTTCCATTGTATCGGTGAGAAAACAAGAGGCACAGAGAGATTCAATAATTTATCTAACATCACACAGCTCCTAGAGATACAGCTGGTATTTGACAAAGGTAGTCTGACTAAAGAGCTCCAGCTCTTAACTGCTGCCCTAGAGACTTGACCCCTTTTTGACTTTTTAGGGCTTAATGAAAAGAGACTTGTTGGATCAGAATCCCTTCCAGAGTTACTGAAACGGAACTGTTTCAGCAATGAAGACTGATTCAGGGATTGAAACTAACTTGAAAATAAGAGGGGGAATAAGGTCTCCACCTTACTATGTATATCTGAGTCATGGTAATGGAAAGAAGACATTTTTTAAATGGAGGATCAACCATGTATAAAAAATCTAAAATCCCACAGCCTGGTAACTGTGTTCTTCTACCACCTAAATCATTTTTAGATCTAGGTAGAATAGATGCTTAATATAATTTAGGCACCTCCTCTTTTAACAGAAATATCTGGCCCACCAGCCAGCATCATTCTCATCATTAGATTCCCTCCCCTAATTGGAGATTTATATCTTCCAATTAGAAAATTCATTTGCAGATGACCCTTGTTAAAATGCTAATATCCACATTAAGCTCTGTTAGTCTCCGTTTAAATAAATTAATCAAGTTAGTTAGTGAGTCATTTAGCAAGCCATTAGTAAGTAAATTACAAAACATAAAGTTCTCATGGCCCAGTCAGAGGCAGGGAAAATCTGGTTACAAGGTGTTTTGCAGGGAAGCCATACATAGGGCTGGTGGCACAGTGTGGGGCAGTACAAGATAAGCAAGGTGCTGGGCGGGGGACAGGTGGCCAGCAGTGAGAAGGCAGGGAGAGTCACATACAGGAAACCTTGCCTCCTTTCTGTCTTCCCCAGTTCCCTATTTGACAATCTCTGTGCCCCCTCATATTCCAGAGTTCTTCCCTCAAAAGGCAGACTGGTCCCAGGCTATCCAAGAGAGCTGCACAGCAGACCTGCCACTTTATAGCAAACTACGAGGGGCTGAAAATCCCCGAAGTGGCATTGCTCTTCCTTGAATCAGCTACTCAAACTGCCTTCTACTTGAATGATACACAGATTTCTACGTGCAGTAAGCCTAAGCCTGAATTTGCAATGCACATGGCTCTTCCCTGGTCCTGGCTTCTACGAACATCTGTGGAACACAAAATTTCACCATTTTCCATGGGACAAGAGACACAGGGTGAGGGTGCTCCCTGCTATCTTGTGTAGGCAGACAAAAAGGAATTTCATTCCTTCTCCCCCTACTCAGGACCTCTAAATAAATGCAAGGAGACAACCACTCGTTTTCTTTGATCCAGAAAGTGCCAGTCACTACATGAAAAGGCTTCCTATTTGGGGTGCCTATTGTGAGAATTTTTCTTCAAAAAAAGAAAGAATAAAATGCAACTGAAATTTAAACTAGGCTCCGTAATTAAGCACTTTAAAGCTGCTCAAAATAATTTTCAAGCATTTACATGCTAACAGAAAATGTCTTAAAAAATATGAATAGACAAGAAAATCAGACCCAAGGTTCATAACTGATATAACAGGCAAAAATTTTATTGTGGAACTATTAAAGGCCAATGGTTAAAAAAAGGAAAGAAAACCATCATGCAGATTAAAAAGCTATGTTGGGTAGTTAATTGCAAAAGTGACCAGATAAACCTCACCTAAGCATACTGCAGTTATCAAAGTAGGCTTAGAGGTGGAAAGCTGCCCTATATCTGATCAAACTACCTTGCCTTTTGAGAAAATCAGGGTGAAAGATAAGCATATACAAACTTGGATCTTAAAAAAAAAAAAAAAAAAACTTCTACTTATTATATTTTGCAACTATGATTTTTTAAAGTGGTGGCCTTAGGAAAATCTGCTTTGGCAAGCAACTGCAGAGGCTCCTGTGGAGAGGAAGTGAAAAGACTGGGCTTATATACAAGGGCTGCTGGCACGTTCAAAGTGCAGGGGATAGTTCACAGAGTAAAATGTAGTCCTAAGTAAATGGGTTTCAGGCAATTTCAGTGTTAAGATAACATCATTAAGAGTAGAACAGATTGTGCTCAAACCCTGCTGTTTATAATTAACACGTTCCTTCCAAATACTCCAGGGTCCCTGGTAAATAGTCTTCTGCTCACATTCACCCAGACCAATCAGAGTATTTTCATCAGATTCCATGCTGGGCCAGCACCTGTCTGGACAAATCCAATAGAGCCAAAGAACTCCTCTCCCTGGCCAACTGAGTAGGTGGATGAACACAGCTTGGCTTAGTCATTGTCACAGTGTCCATATGGCTTTGAAGCTTGTTTTCACAAGAAATCATACAAGTATTTTATTATGTCAAAGTTCACCGTCCTATAAACAAAAACAGATAGTATGTTAGCATCCTTACCGCCTAGACTGCTCAGCTTTGTATGTATGATTCTGAGAATCACATGCAAAATAATTCACAACTATTGCTAAACAATCCTAAGATACTGTCAAAAGCATCATGATAGAATTGACATTATTTTTTTAAATGTCACTAGGAACAGAGTTTCTTTAAAAAGTTTTTTCCCCAACGCATAAAGTTTGCTTTTCTAAAAAAAGGGAACAAAGTTAGAATTATCCAACATTCTGTATTTCAGTTATACTACAGAAAGTTTGGATTTCATCTGAAAGCTATTTGCTTTTTGTCTAATAACCAGAATAAAGTAATTAGAGATGCAGAAGTATTTAAATCTTCTTTGCTTTTGAACATTGTTTATTTTCCAAAACACCTGTTTTCTCATTACATAATGCATAGAGCTCATCTGTCCTCATTTGTAGTTTCCATTCTTTTCAGTCTTTTAACACTGGCTGACCTGTGTGTGTATTGTAACTAAATCTGTATGATACAAGAATACAATACAACAAACAGACGATGTGAATGTATATTTTTGTACTCTGATGGCAGGCAGAATAAAATAGCAGGAAACAGAGACATATAATTATTTTCCTTTCTCTAAACTCATTCTTCACTATAAATATTCAGACTTGGAGGTTTATTATTTGAATAAATGGTCAAAATAATTAGATATAATGATCTAGCACTAAGTATAAAATTAAAGCCTTAAAGTATTCAACTCTACAAAAATAATCATCCATGTGAGAACAGCCTTTAAAGATGCACTAATTGCATGCTCTTATTTATTAAACCATCATCAATTAGTGTTTTTGTCTACCATTTTGTAATACACTTTCTAAAAAAGTTTCTAAGCAAATGACTGACATATCAAATATTTTTAAAAATCTGGAATGGGGAACTATAGATACTGCTTATGAAAACACATTTTAAAATAGCTCAAATGAGATGCTATGGCTATTGTGGTACCTAATGATGGAATGAAGAGTACTTTGTTTCATTACAATAGTGTCTCTTTGAAGAACACTAAAACTTTCCAAATTGTATAAAAACACTGCCAAAACAATTCTGTTATCATTAGCAGTAATAAAACAACTACAAATAGTTACTAAAATAAAAACTTATCTCAGGCATAAAGACACAAAAGGTATGGTTATTATATCATAAAGCTGTTTATTTTTATGTGCTTTTCTTTCATTCAACTCTAGAGCCCCACCAAATTTACTAGTAACAAGGTACCACTAACAAATCATTTTTTTAAAAATCATGAAAAGGTTCTTCATGACTGGTTGAAAAGATCTTTTTTAGAGGATTTTAGAAGGAGACATAGTAGGCTATTTTTACTCATAGGTAAAAAGGAAGGTTGAATTTGTATATCTCTCCAGGCACATTTCCCCACAATGATTTTGGGTCTTAAGGTTATAAACCTAAAGTGACAAGGTAAAGTGAACTTAATGTTAAGTTTTATTGTCTTTTGGATTTTTTTCTTTTTTTTTTTTTTGCATTGAGTGGAAAAGAAAAAGTTTAGAAGAAGCTAATACGAAAACAATTAAAATTCCAACACTATGGGACCAGAAGGCATTATTTGATAGACTATTACAAAGCCATACAAAATGGTCAATATGAAGCCGTAACTACAAAATTAAGAGAGGTAAGGAGAAAAGAGAATTGCAACTATGTTGTGATAGCTACAGAGAAATGTTTGTATAATGGACTAGTACTAGAACATAAACAAATGAAAATACTGTCATTTGTTAGTGGTAGGACTCCTTCATCTTATCTAATAATCTATTTAACACTGCAGCATAATTTATGCAATAAATTTTTCTTTTTAGAATGAATGGACTGACTTAAAAATACTAAGCAATTTACACTAAAAACATTTAAACACTTAAAAACACTAAGCATTTAGAGGTTCACTACATTCCATTTCTCTGCTTTGCTACTGGGAAGTACTCAAGCAAACTGAATCATACAGGTAAGATTTTTGAACTTTTAAAAACACTAAATTAATTGTGAAATGAATATGTAAGATCATTCCTCTAAGAAACATTTACTGCCCAAGATGTATGACTACCTTTCTCTATCATCCTTCCACCCCCCAGTATAAACAGGTGACTTACCCAACTGATCCCCACATATATTATTTTAAGACACAGCAGAATTTGATAGAATAACCACAGGGCAACATTAAAACTTAAATCACACATTCCAAAGATAGTTTTTAAATACTACAGGAGATTCTCTCTCTCATAGGACACAAATAATTATTTTCTAAAGTAAGCATCTAGAAAGAAACAGGATAAACAAAAATAATGTTGGTGGCACTCTGCCTAGGAGGAATTCTTAGACCAGAATTTAGAATACTTTACACTGTTCCTTGGTCAAGAACATTCTCTATGTCCTCCACCTCTTCCATGAATGAATGTTTTTGTTTTCCTCTTCCAGGCTTAACTGAAAGTTGGCTCCCCCCGAAGGACCAAGCCTCTTCTTCAGATCTTTCCAGTGAGGTGAGACTCTACTGCAGCCCACGCAGTCCTGGCAGGTGGGCTCGGTGTCCCAGTGCAAAAAGCTCGGTTCCTCTGAGTCTCAGACCATTCCACTAACCACCCTCTATCCCCTTGTCACCACCTCTTCGTCAGCTAATAATGCAGCACCCCGTTCAGTCTTCCTCTCCATCTCAAGATCTGCCTCAGCTTTAGTGACTTCACGGCACACTATCCCTCTCTCTTACCCTCCAGTGGAGACAACTAGTTCACGAACCTCTCTTCGCTTCCTCCTGATCTACAAGTAATTACTGAGTATTATGTGCCGGGCACTGAACTATTAGCCCTCTACTGGCTTTACTGCCTTCCTTCCCTTCCTAGCCTAACTCCATGGTTTGTCACTTCAAGCATTCATTTGCTAGCATCCGCTGAATTCACCTGGCAAAACCCCAATCCTATGTGATTTCAATTACAGCCCTTTGCTGTCCCAGTACCTGGCATATGGAATGCTGTTGGAGAAGATCACAAGTTTCACAGATTGCTGCCACTGTAAATTCAAGGTCAGGAACCTCAACTGGGCCCTCAACACTAGCATCAAGTTGCTTTCCTTGTCGGCACTTTCTCCCATTCCCCACAGCAGCTATTTCAAATATCCATATTCCTCTCAAACTGCCAGTACTTTTGCCCTTAGTCTCAATATTGCCTCCTCCTTTACAGGCAAAATAGAAAACATCAGATCAGACCTCCTTCAACTTCTTGCCCCCAAATCTCCCAATTCAGCTCCATCTGAATCCACCTGTTCCTCTTATTATAATGCAAAGGGATTCCCCTCTCTAATCTAGGCCTAGTTCTTTAACTAATGTTTCTAAATCCCATGTTTTACACCTTTTCAAGGACTTTGTGCTTTAAATTAATACCTCTCTTTTGTATCATTAACTCTCCTTCTCTACGAGTTCTTTCCTATCAGCATTTAAATATGCTCAGATCTTTAAAAAATAATTACCTGCTCACAACCCCACAACCTGTTTAGTAGGTAACAATCCTCTCTTCCTCTTTACAGCAAAAATATTCTAGAATGTAGGCACATGAGGATAGGATACAAATCTGTTATACTTCTTGCTATATCCCCAAAGCCTAGCATAGGGATTATAATGGACAACACAATAAATCTTAAGTGAATAAAAAGCATTCTATGTACTGCACCAACTTTCTTATAAATACGACTTAAATGCCCTATAACCTGACTTCTACTCCACTGTATCCCGAAAGTGTTCTTGATAAAGTTACAAATGACTGCTTTACCATTAAATCGGATAGACTTGGCCTCATTTCTTGACAAGTTTGACCATTACTCCCTTGCCTTAGGTTTTTCTACCTTTCTTGTATAATATACAACTTTTTATATCACTGTTTTGTCCACTTAAGCTTGTATGATGAATGTTTTCCTGTGTTTTTATCCTTCAAAATTATGATTTTAAATATCCACACAATGGTTTTTTGGTAAGAATATATAATAAATTACTGATCCATTCCCTTACTTTGGATATTTAGGTTGTGTCCTGTGATCTAATTGTTCATTCTCTGCCACGGGTGTCTGGAACTAGGGCTACCTACTTCATCTGTGCTAACTATCCTCGGGATCTCTGATCTCCACCAAACCTCGATTTGGAATGAAACTCTGTCTCCTTAGTAGCTCCCTTCTTCTTGCCGCCCCCAGGGTCAAGTCCACAATTGTTCCCTTTCATCTGACATTTTACTGCTAATCATGATTTTTAAAAAAACATGCAATACTTTGGACATTTGGCATATATTAAGTTTAAAGTCTTGTGCTGCGTTTGAGTAAGGCAATGACCGACACAGTCTCTGCTGTGAGTTTCATGGACTTATACTGCAGGGAGGAAGTTCTAATTACTGAATTAATTATTTACGTAAAATAATGATAAGTCTCAGAAGATAAGGGGACCTGCATAACTGTTTATAGTGTGTGTGTGCAGGCGTGAGCGATGGGAGGTCATTGTATGTTTGAGATGGCTTCTTCAAGGAAGAGACATTTAAACTGAAATCTAAAGGTTACGCAGCAGTTAGCTAGATAAAGGAGAGGAGTTGGGAAGTGCTGCATATGCAATGAATGATGTATATGAAGAACTGAACACAGCCAGAGCGGTTGAAGTGCAAATACCTAGGGGAGAAGATGTGCGGGGCAGGTGTGGATGGGCATAAAGGCCGGGGCCAGGTCACTGGGGCCTCGCCGGCTATTTTAAACATTCTGTCTTTTATCCGAAGAGTTATGGGAAACTATTGATATTAAAGACTTCTAAGTAGGAAGGTGATATGAAATTTTTATAAGATCATTCTGGCAATAGTGTGGACAACAAATTATAAGGGAATAAGAGTAGGCAGAAAACAATTAGGAAGCTACCAGAGAAGAGATGATGGTGGCCTGGTCTAGAGGGCTAACAGAACAAATGACAAAAGTGAATGAATTTGAGATACAACAGGAGGGACCCAACAGGCTCAAAAGGACTAATGCTTGGATACTGCGGGTATGGGAGTGAGAAATGTCAAAAATAACTCCCAGGTTTCAGGCCTGTGCAACACGGCAGACTGCAGTGCTAATCACTGAACCAGGGAACACTGGAGGAAAGCTGCATCACTCCTTTTTTGTTGGCAGGCAGAATCAGAGGTAGGAATTCCTGAGTTCAGTTTTGTAAATACATTGATATAGGTGGGAAACATCCAATAAAGGTCAAGAAAATTAGAAAAAAGGTCTAGCCTTAAAAAACTGGGGAGTACGATTAGTGCACAGATAGTTGTTGAAGCAGGGGTAAAGCTAAAATTACCTAGGAAAAAATATAATATGAAAAGAAAAAAGAGCCAAGTCTCACGGACCTGCTACATTTAAAGGTCAGGTGGAGAGGATATGCTGGCAAATGAGCTTCAGAAGAAACAGCCAAAGAATAAATATGAAAACCAGAAGACTGGAATCATGGGCTCTAGGAGAAGAGAGTTCTGAGAGACAGAGAGAGAGAGAGGTCAACCGTGCTGGGTGCCTGAAACAACAGAACAGATAGTCTGAGGACTGCAAAAGGTTCTGGTAAAAGGGAGGAGATGGAATTCAGAGCAGAAGTGGAAGAATCCACCTTAGACAGTAAGAGGATCCCAACCTGCTGATGCAGGAAAGACAGAAGATGGGCACCAATGTAGGTAGCTGAAGAAGTTCTCAACGGATAGTCTCGATTTAGCTCCGTGAAACAGTGCATGCTGAACTGAGTGAGTACAGACATTAGGACTTGTGGTTTGAATAGAGTCAAGAATCTAGGTTGAAAAGAAACCATGAACCACGTGCTCTACTGTTCAATACATGAGGTGGAATGGCTGGGAGGCTGGTCGAAGATCATCAGTCATAAGGAGAAGAGGAAAATAGAGCCAGACTGCAAGAGTCTCAAAGAAACCCACATTTTCACAAGAAATTGGGGGAAAGTAACAACCTAGAAATGGCAACAAGAAAAAAGGATAGCACTTAAAGAGCATCCAACCCTGAGGGTCTGCGGTTTGAGAAAGTAAGAAGCTACCAGTAGAGATAACTCTAGGGAAAGTAGTATCTCCAGGTAAGAATCAGGTTTTCATTAAGGCAGTGACAAAGAATATTAGGGAAAGATAAAAGGATGGGGGAGGGAGGGAAAAAATGGCAGGTTAAATCATCAGAAAAGAAGTACAAAAACATCACTGGGATGAGAGGGTGGATGAAGGCAGATGTAGAAAGAGGGAGGTGACTATTCTTTGGACACTGCCCATGGAAAGTAAGAAAGAGTAAACACATGTAACAAAGCAAGTTAGAGTTCCCAAGCTCTATGGCAAAATTCCAGGTCTACAATTCCTGCTCCCTTCTGAGGCTGTAAATGGATGTGCACTTCTCTGGATGTGTTTAATATCAATGATGCTGTGGATTAAGCAACACACAGTTCAGTTCGGTTCACTGCATATTCATCATATGGGGCACTCACAAACTTGTCCTGTACATGATTATGATGGCGCACAACACAACACATACACAGTCACGACAAAATCCCTGAAGTAAACATTCAGCATTCAAAAGTTATGCCTTTGACAGAGGCTCTTAAGATACAGAGTTTAAATACCATTATTTAGAAACAGAAAGTTCCTGCTTTATGGTCATGTGGAATGCATTCCAAAAAAGTTTCTGCTCAATTTCCTCAGTGTAAAAGTTTGCCCAGTTTTATCATAACAACACATTTCAAAACCCTCATTTCAAGTTTCAGAGTCTACATGTCATCAAAATGTCTCAATACCTGCTTCATAGTATCACAGAACTTATAACTCAGAAGAGACTTTGGGGCAGAGGCTGCCAACCTGTGGACTGCAGAAACTTTAAGAAACTGTAAAATTCATTAGAGGAGATCTGCAAATCCATACCTATGTCAAGCACTGGTTTTATTTTTAGGCTGAATAATGTTCCATGCCTATATATTATTAATTTTGAAACATACAAAAATACTTCCATGATTTTAAAAGAGTTTTAAAATGGAATCATCATATTCAAAAAGGTTGGGAAGACACTGAGTTACGGCTTGTCTTGTTCCACCTACCAGACTACCCACACACCACCTCTTCTACTACAAGTCTTGACAAACTGTTGCCCAGTTGCAACCATAATGGCTGGAACATTTTGCCTAACAGCAAGTACACCTCTTCATGAGGAAACTCGTTACATTTTTAGATAGCTTTCATTTTGACAGACATACTTTCCTCCCTTGAATTTCTAATGCTCTAGAATTATCAAGAATTCGTTTCATCCATTTTGCACATGACAGCCTCTGAAATACTTGAGGTGGTTACCATATCCTTCCTAAGCCTTTTCTCTCACACCTTGCCCCTCACTCAGGGATGTGACATGGTTCCTCATTCTACTACTCTCCTCCTGCCCCCTCAGCATGTACCCATTCAGTAATGCCCCCTTTTTAAAACTCCAAGCACAGCATAGCATACCACATTTGATCTGCCTATGGCAACACACAGTAGACCTATTATATCGCTTGAACAAGACACCAAGACTTTTAAAACCCTGCAGTCATCTAAAATACTTAGAACTTAAGCCAGGTCTCTTCCATCTTGTTTTAGTACCTATGAGGTTTTTTGTTTTTTGTTCTTTTAATGGAGGTAACAATGGTTTTTAACATTATATAAGTTTCATGTGTAACTGTATTTTGACTTCTGTATACACTACAGTACATACTAGTTTTTTGTAGTCAACTGCCCATTAAATCCTACCTTGCTACTATGTGACCATTATTTCAGTCTGTTAAGGTCTCTCAGAATCTTGATTTTTTGCCATATAACATGTTAGCTAATTCTCCCAATTTTATGTCATTTGTAAATTTGATGAGAGGGTTCATTCTACAGTGAAACTTATGCATTCTTGGCACTAAAATGACCTTTTCTTGCTTAAATGACTAATGACATTACATTAGAAAGATTAATTTTTATATTTAGTATATCATTTACATAATTTGACATTTAGGTTAACAATTATTCTACACTTACCTAGCAATAGCTCTGATGAAGTCTAGAGATACTGTGCATTTGTATTTTGGTCCATCAAGCTGATCGTCATGGCCAACCAGGGTTAATAGCTGAAGAGTCACTAAAGAGGTAATCTAAAAATAAGAAAGCATTTTTATAAGAAAATGGTTTAATCAGATTACATGATGCCCTTGTTTCTGAAATAGTTTATACTTTGATAAAGATATAGAACTGAATTCACAAGAACATCTGCAAAGAATATGACTACTTTGAAATTTGTATATACAAATTTGTACATATGCTTAAAGTCTTAGTTAAACCAATGATCAACCTTTAAGGACTCCACTAAAGACAAATTTATTTCATTTAATGACACACGACTGCTAACCTTTAAAAACTATAAACAAAGGACATTCCTTCTCTCCATAAAAAATTTATGAAGTTTCTACCTAAATAGCTCAGAATAGCAAATCTGGACTCCCTTGAGAATTGAGCAGTTAAAATGTGAAAGTGGGCCTTTTTCAGAGCTGGATAGCTGGTTACGTAAGAAATACATCCTTCAGACCTGGACTTAGTCTTCTTTTAAAACATCACCAACTAGGTAGTCAGGAAAACACCGGGTGGATTAATACTGGCAAAAGCAAAAGTGTATTTTGACAGGTCAAAATCAAAATAACTTCACATGCATAAGGCCAACAAAAGTGTTAAATGCTCTGAAATCCAAGAAAGAAAGCTGACCCAAGAGCTGAAATTCTTTGAGTAGCCCATTCTCTTCTCCCAATTTTTTATTCTCATCTCCTGCAGGCCAACAGAAAAAAGAAACCAGCAATGGCAAGAAGATCTGGAGACTTGGTGACCTGTAACTGCCCGTGGCAATATAAGGGATAACAGTTATAGTATCCGTAATACCTAATCATGTGTCTTAGGAATAAAAAAATGCTCGCTTAACTTGAGATCAATACCTTGAGATGCAGTAAACATTCTGAGTAATAAAAACAGTAATAGTGGTAGTGATTTGCTTCGTACCAAGTACCTATACACAGCATCTCATTTATTCCTCTTGACCCTACAAGGTGGACACTATCATACTCATTTTACGAACGAGCCTTAGAGATGTTAAGTAACTTTCCTCAGATCCCAGAACTGGAGGTGGCTTAACAAGAATTCAAACCTAGAGTGCTTGCTCACCATATTATGCTGCAAAGACTCCACTATGTTTCCCATTACAATTTTTTTTTTTTTTTTTTTTGCGGTACGCGGGCCTCTCACTGTTGTGGCCACTCCTGTTGCGGAGCACAGGCTCCGGACGCGCAGGCTCAGCGGCCATGGCTCACGGACCCAGCTGCTCCGCAGCATGTGGGATCTTCCCGGACCGGGGCATGGACCCGTGTCCCCTGCATTGGCAGGCGGACTCTCAATTTTTTAACTTTATTATTATTATTATTATTTTGGCTGCGCCACGCAGCTTGCAGAATCTGTTCCCTGACCAGGGATCGAACCCGGGCACGGCAGTGAAAGCACCAAATCCTAACCACTAGACCACCAGGGAACTCCCTCCCATTACAATTTCAAAGGGAAAACTGTTACGCAGTGTTCAGTCGGCTGTCATTACTTTATTAACAATTTTTTAAATGAATATATGGATAGATTACCACAGTATTTTATGTATAGAAAATACTACATTTAGCAAATGTAAAACATTTTTTCAATTAGAAAAACATTTTGTATCAATACATCGAAATATGAAGCTGTGCATTCAAAAGGCTAAGACTTTAATTTCTAATATTACAAATTAGATTATGTCTTGAAACATTTATTTTTTTAAGTAAATTTATTTATTTTTGGCTGCACTGGGTCTTCGCTGCTGCGCACAGGCTTTCTCTAGTTGCTGCGAGCGGGGGCTACTCTTCATTGCGATGAGCAGGCTTCTCACTGCGATGGCTTCTCTTGTTGCGGAGCATGGGCTCTAGGTGCACGGGCTTCTGTAGTCGTGGTTCGTGTGCTCTAGAGCAAAGGCTCAGTAGTTGTGGTGCACGGGCTTAGGTGCTCCACGGCATGTGGGATCTTCTCGGACCAGGGCTTGAACCCATGTCCCCTGCACTGGCAGGCAGATTCTTAACCACTGCGCCAACAGGGAAGTCCAGAAACATTTTTTATAGATGTTCTATGCGTTGAAAAGAACATGTATTTTGAAGCTGTTACGCTCTCCATTCTACATATATTAGATCAAGCATGTCTGTGTTGTTGAAATCTTATAAACATCATTTTTTATCTACTTGAGAGAGGTACTAAAATTCTCCCCTTATAATAAGAAGTTTGTCCTTTTCTCTTTATAATTGTTAGTTTTTGCTTTATATTTTTGAATCTATGTTATTTGATGCATACTTTTAAAATTATAATGTTTTGCTGTCAAATTAAACCTTTTCATTATCTTCTTCTTTTCAAAAGTAATGGCTTTGCCTTAAAGTGTGTTTTTTTCTAATATTAATATACCTATATCAGCATTCTTTTAGGTGCTAATCTTCTTTCGTATGTACTTTTCATCATTTTACTTTCAGGTTTTGTCTTTTCTTAACTTTAGATAGTGCTCACATAAACAACATGTAGTGTGATTTTCTTTTTATAGTCAGTCTAACAACAGTCCTTTTGGCTGGACTATATATACTCCATTTGCTTTCACTGTAAAGATATTCTAAAATTTTATTTCTACCATTATGTCAAGCTTTCTATTTCTCCTTCTTCTGTGTCTTTCTTATTCCTTTCTTGCCTTTTATTGAACTGAATTATAATATTTTGAGGACTGCCCTGGTGGTCCAGTGGTTAAGACTCTGTACTTCCAAGGCAGGGGGCATGGGTTTGATCCCTGGTGGGGGAACTAATGTCACATATGCCGTGGGGTGCGGCCAGAAAAAAAAAAATTTAATCCCCACTGAGATGTAGACATTCGAGAAAACACTTGAAAAAGATGGAAAAAAGATATGAATTATAATATTTTTTCATTCTATTGTTTTACTCTATTACCTTGGAAATAGTTTTATACTCTAATTTCCATTTTAATTTTTTCTTTGGCCCCCAAGCTATTTAAGAATTCCTCTTTAATTTTCAACTCATAAAGTTCCTCTAGTATTCTTCTGATTCCTTTTTAAGGGGGGGATATCACAGAATGTAGTCTGTATGCTACCAATCCTTTGAAATTTGATGAGAAAGCTGGATTCTTCAGGGGGAAAGGAGAGGGCACAGGGACACGAATGCCACTGTGGCAGAGTGAAATTGACCACAGTGGTCACTCTGCCTGTCCTGCCTGCCAAGCCCCTTCCCTCTTTGTCCCAAGAATGTCTTCAGCTGATGGCAAATGAGTGAAAAACATGCCCACAAAATGGGATGACCATCATAGGCAAACAAGGTGGAGTGAGACAAGAGTTTTCTCTCTTACTTATACACATACTTATATCCTATCCTCCATTTTGCCTCTTGGACTGCAAAGCCTAAAATATTGACTATGTGGGCCTTTTACTGAAAAAGTTTGCCAACCTCAGCATTTAAAAAATTGCTAGATTCAGATAATTAATTTAACCAATGTAGAAATCGAGATGTTCAGTGACTTGTCCAAAATGATAATGACTAGATAATGACAGAAACTTACTTGACTAGGATTTAGGTCTCCTAACTACAATTCCAAAACTTATGAAAAGCATGACTAAAATGCGATCATAGCTGAGAGCTAACTTCTAATAAGTTGTATTATAATCTTGCCTGAATAAAGAATGTGTTAAAAGAATGAGCATGATCTGTAAAAACGGGAGTGTTCAAGAGAACAGACCTGTCAGTGTGCCTCCAGCCAACAGGACCAAGGGATCCTTACCCATTAACTTGGAAATCTGGTATGTGCTGTAAGTATGTGCTCACCGTGGAGGTGTAGTTGTCCAGCTGTCATTCTGTTAATGATTTTCTTAGTAATGTTTTATATGCACATATGAGTAAAGCTGATGAAAAGGTAAAAAAAAAATGTCAAGTTACTCAACATTTTTATAAATGTGCTCCCATTTACCTAGTTTAGGAGTTAAGTTTAATGAAACAGAAAATTAAGTTGGTTGTTAAAAATGTGTGAAATAGGGCCTCCCTGGTGGCGCAGTGGTTGAGAGTCCGCCTGCCGATGCAGGGGATACGGGTTCGTGCCCCGGTCTGGGAGGATCCCATATGCTGCGGAGCGGCTGGGCCCGTGAGCCATGGCCTCTGGGCCTGCGCGTCCGGAGCCTGTGCTCCGCAACGGGAGAGGCCACAACAGTGAGAGGCCCGCATACCGCAAAAAGAAAAAAAAAAAAAAAAAAAAAAAATGTGTGAAATAGTATTGTGCTCATTAAATGAGGTCATCTGTAAAGCAACTTAACACAGTGCCTGTAACACAGTTAGTATTCAATAATATGAGCTACTATTTATACTATTACCATGTATTAGCACTACTTTTTAATTTCAAATTTAATGACTAGGTTTCTTTTCTAATAGCCCATTAATTTACTGAAAACTCACTGTATTTCATTTGAAAACAGTTTCACATATATATATATATATATATATCCTATTGCTTTCTGAATAATATGCCATGCTTGTTTAGAAAATAAAAAATAAAACTATCTGCAGGTTTAAAATATATGAGATTTATAAATATTGACAACAAACTATTGGTTACCTGTGGGGAGAAAGATGAGGGGAGGGACAAGAGTAGGGAATTAAATGGTAAAAACTACTATGTATAAAATAAATAAATTACAGGATATATTGTACAGCACAAGGAATATAGCAAATATTTTATAATAACTTTAAATGGAGTATAATGCCCCAAAATATTAAATCACCATGTTCTACACCTGAAACTAACATAATATTATAAACCAACTATATTTTAATTTAAAAAATACTTCTGAACAGGTCAAGAAAAGTAATGTGCATATATATAAATTACTTTGGAGAAACACTCAATGTGTCAATTTCACCAGGAAATGAAGTAGATTAAAAAAATGAATTGACCAATAAAACCTGTATGAAAAATATAACAAATTAAAAATTATATGGCAGATTAGACCCAGATGTAGAGAAAATTAAGGAATATGAGGATAGTTCTGAAGAAATGATACAGAATGCAAACTAAAGAGGTGAAAAAAAGAGAAAATATGAAAGAGGTTAAAAAATAGAAAAGACAAAGTGAGAAGATCTAACATATTCCTAATCAAAGATCAAGAAGGAAAAGAGAGATGGAAAGAATAGGCCAGAAGTAATATCTGAAAAGACAATGGATGAAAATTCATTCAAAAAGATTAAAAACACCAAATCACAGAATTAAAGGACCAAATAAATATAAACAAGGAAAAATCAAAAGAAATCCATACCTAGACGCATCATAGTGAAAGTACAGAACACCGAAGATAACGAGTTCTTAAAAGTAGCTAGAGGGCTTCCCTGGTGGCGCAGTGATTGAGAGTCCGCCTGCCGATGCAGGGGACACGGGTTCGTGCCCCGGTCCGGGAAGATCCCACGTGCCGCGGAGCGGCTGGGCCCGTGAGCCATGGCCGCTGAGCCTGCGCGTTCGGAGCCTGTGCTCCGCAACGGGAGAGGCCACAACAGTGAGAGGCCCGTGTACCGCAAAAAAAAAAAAAAAAGAAAAAAAAAAGTAGCTAGAAAAGGAAAAACAGATTATCTTCACAGGACTGGCAACTGGACTGACAGGTGTTTTAAGAACAACGATGACAGATGATAATTGAGAAGCTAATTTAAAAAAACAAAATGGTGCCAGGTATCACAACAGTAACAGAATTTGCTGTTTTCTCAGGTTTTGTTTTTCTACTTTTTTTTTTTAATGGAGTGCGCTGGATGTCTCTATAATTTTGTTCAGATGACTGCAGAAGCTGGAAAAGCTGTTGTTGCTATTCATGCATAACATACTGCTATTGGTCTTTTTATATAAATAAATAAGTCCATCTATCTATATACATATATATATAATTTGAATTTTTGGAAACTTTAGCTGTGCTGTCAACTTTGGAGAAGTATCCCAGTTGTACTGTGTTGGGTTGGCATTGTACAGAAATCAACAGCCATATTGGTCTAGAAATGTTAAACATAATTTTTTCCATTTGTACAGGGGTAACGCACTGTATTAAATATGTAAGGTCTTATCTACATGGGTTTGATTACAGAAACTAATAAAGTTTTTTCTAAATTAGAAAAAAGAATAATGATGAAAGACATAAAATAGTGGTGTATTTTCAACATACTGAAGAAAGTAACTGTTAACTCAGAACCGTATGGCCAGAAAAAACAATCGTTTAAGACTGAGAATGAAATAAAAGGCACATTTCCAAACTAAGAACAACCAAAGGTTTGCTATCAAAAGATTCCTATTCACTCAAATTCCTAAAATGTACCTCCAGGTGAAAGTAAAGGAATCCAAGTTGGAAGGTCTGAAGTGCAAGAAGGAATGAAGAATGAAGAAACTGATAAATGTGATGGTAAATCTAAATTAATTTGCCTGTTTAGGTGACAACAATACTATATTCTGGGTTTAAAAATAGGATTAAAGTGCACAATACCAGTAATACATAACTTGGGAGTGGACAAAATGAAGTTAAAATGTCCAAGGTCCTATGGTATCTGAGAGAATAAAGGTACTCACTAAATTTTGACTTTGATAAGTATGAATGTTATAATATTTATAGTAACAACTAAGAGAACAGAAACAAGTGTATGTACTTTAAATTAGAAGGGGAAACCTGAACTAGAAAAATCAAAAAGAAAGTAAGAAGAAGAAACAAAAATAGGTAAGACAAATATAAAGTATAAAACAAGATAATAGATATAAACAGAATTACATCAGTAATTATATTAAAAGGTAACTAACTTTTACAAATAAAAGGCAAAGATTAAGTGACTGAAAAAATAAATCCAACTATATACTGTTTAGGAGAGATACATCTAAACCAGAAGAATATGGGAAGGTTAAAAGTCAAAGAACAAAATGAGATACATGAAGCAAACTAAAGAGAAAGAAAAATGATGAAGGTGTCTTCATGCTGACAAAAGAGAATTAAAAAGAGATTTAAAGAAGGGTTCACTTAGTAATGACAGAATGCAGGCCCTGAGCTCCTATCTCTCACAAGATGAGTGGCTTGAGACCCTCACTATGAAGGGATGAGACACAGAACAGGATGAGCAGCCAAGGAATAATGGGATCTTTGGGGGAAACTGAGTACTGCTGCACGTCAGGACAAACTCATTTTCCTTCCCAGTTTAGAAACAGGTAGGGATCATGATGAGAAAGTAGGTCTGAAAGTTTAATGAATGGGAGGCTACACAGAAAAGACTTGACATCATCTCCTATGGCAAAATATACTCATTAACTTTGTTCCTTTCTATCTTTCTACAAGGAATTCATTTGCTAAAGTAGGTTAGTAATAGACATTTGAAAATCACAGATTAATCTCCCTTTATTATTAAAAATAGACTTCTTTAGTAGTTCTTTTTCTTTTAACATAGAAGATATTACTTACATTTTACTTTCCCACTGGCATTTCCTTATACTATTTCTTATAACTTCTACTTTCCTGTGATTCAAATACTCTCACATGTTTAATTCAGTTCTTTAATCCAAACTGTATGCTATATTTACTCTTCTTCCATTTTCTTCATAAACACAAAATCTGTCTTTAATCTAGTTAAGTTAGAATTTCAAGAATATCTTCAGACATCTCACTGTCTTATTACTTTTACCATATTAGTTACAGCAAATTACCAAAGGCAATTAAGTTGAAACAGACAGTCCCTTGAATCACTTTCAGTTCTACCAAGATTCCATGATAAATGAATCACATAAGTTACACAAAGGATATAGTACCACTTTAAGATGTAGCAGTCAAAAAGCATTTCCAAAATATTAGTAAGATGACTGCTCAATTTGTTGGGGGGTAGGAGGGTAGGGTCTGATTTAGGAGAAGCTTATACACAAAAAATCTAAACCAAAGTGAAAACAATTAAACTGTAATGTGATTTTTCACATTAAAAAACACTTAACTTCAGAGATCTTTTACTCCTTGAACTTACCATATGAACAAAACCAACATACAAATACATAATTTAGGAGAACGTTACATAAAGCAGGAGTACTTTGCCAGTTTATGAAAATAATGCGGAGTAAAACTGAAAAAATCAAATACAAAGATTAACTTACGGGTTCAACATTCTGAATCTCAAACATATTAATTTATGCCTAGGTGAAAAATTCTGGAAAAAATATATGAAACTTTTGGAAAACTATTTCTATACATGTATAAGCACCAGAATACCCACCTTCCTCTCCATTATTGAATCCTTAAAATTATCTAATTTTTATTTCCCACTGCATATCCATGAAACTCTTGAGGACTTGGTCTAGGTACTGTGCATTCAAAGATGAATAGGATCATGGAAAATACTGATTTACTTCCTTGCCCAATGTTAAATGTTCATGACAAAATGATGAGGTCACATCTGCAGGCTGGCATTAATGCCTAAATATTTTGATACGGTCAGTAGGAATATGGCAAAAGTCTGTCAACAGTAAGGGTACTCAGGACCAGACTCAGTTTTGTATGTGAGCGTGTGCAAACTATCAGAGTCTTTCTCATCTGCTGCAGCAGCCGAGGATTTAGTAACAACGAAAACAGACACACGAGTCACTACTGTTGTTAAGACCCCAAATGAAGGAAGTGATTTAGTTCCAGCAAATTAGAATTAACTGGAATATTTTGCAGGCTATAAAATTGATGTCTTAGAACGATTTAATCTTTGTTGGGGAAAAGCTCTCTAAATAATGGCAAAATATACTTGAATATTTTGAAATCTTTTTTAGCACTGTCCAATTTACAGAATGCTTTTCATCCAATTGAGCTAAAATAACCCTAAAACATATTTCATAAACAAATACTAACAACAAGCCCAGCCAGAAGAAAATGTATTTTAAAAAAAATACAGGAGGACTTCTGGTCCAGATAACATGGCACAGATTCATATTTACAGTTCTTCCCTGCTAAGTCCAACTATAAACCCTGGAAATAACCTAAACAGCAACCAAAGGACTCTGAAAGGTGGAAAGAGGAAGGCAGACTGCTTAAGGACCCAGGAATGGAGGAATAATGTAGAGGCAGGAAGTCTGACGAATCCCCACCCAACAGCACAAGGTGACCCAGGCTCAGCATCTCCTGACACCCAATCCAGAATAGAAAGCTACCCAGGTAGGCTTATTTCTCTCCTGGACTGAACAGGAGTCCTGCCCAAAGGCTGGCAGTTGTACGTTGTGTATCTGGCAAAACTATCCCTCGTGAATGAAGTGGAAATAAAGACATTCTCAAATGAGGGAAAACTAAAGAATCTGTCACTAGTAGACTTACCTTTGAAGCATGGCTAAATGGAGTTCTTTAAACAAAAGGGAAATAATAAAAGAAGGAACCTTGAACATCAAGACAGAATACAGAATGGAAAGAGCAGAAATATGGATAAAGTAGGCTATCTCCTCATGAGTTTTCTAAATCATATTTGATTAAAAACTGACACCATCTGATAATCAAGACAATGATATTTAAAAAGTGGGAAAGTTAAAATAACCTAAACGTAAGTACGGTTATCCTATTTCATTGGAAGTAGTAAAACATTGATACCACTTACAGGACTAAACATGCAATTACCATATTACCCAGAAATTGCACCCTTTGGGCATGTTCACACAAAAACCTGTATATGAACATTCATAGTAGTTTTATTTGTGACAGCCAAAAACTGGAAAGAACCCAGATACCCTTCAATGGGTGAATGGTTAAACAAACTGTATATTCCATATCATGGAATACAACTCAGTAGTAAAAAAGAATGAACTATTGGTACATGCAACAATTTGGATGACTCTCAAAGGAATTAATTATGCTGAGTGAAAAAAAAGCCAATCTCAAATGTTACATACTGTATGATTCCATTTAAACAAACTCTTGAAATGACAAAAATTTTAGAGGTGGAGATTAGTGGTTGCCAGGGATTAGGGGAACAGGCAAGAGAGAGGTGGGTGTGGTTATAAAAGGAGGGGTCCTTGTGATGGTAGAACCGATATATCGACTGTGGAGTGAGATACACAGACCTACACATGGAATAAAATTTCAACTAACCAAATACACACGACATACACAAAAATGAATACATGTAGAAGTGGAAAATTTGATTAAGATCAGTAGATCGCATCAATGGCCATTTCCTGGTTGTGAAACTGGGTAAAGGGCATACAGCAAGAAAGAGCCCTTATTATTTCTTTCAACTGCACATGCATCTACAGCAACTCAAAAAATGTTTTTAATTAAAAAATAACAACACTGCTAAAATACACAAAATATAGAGGGCTTTGAGAAAGACCTTATAAACTGCCAGAAGGCATTTTATCTCAAAATATTTAAGTACCTATGAAGTAGATACTTAAACCTACTCATAGAAATAAAAACATTTTTGACCTTTATTTACAGGGATTTTAAAGAAACTATTTGATAAAATATTGCTCAAAGAGGGTAAGTTTGAGAATATTATTCAATATTGATAGGTCACTGGGGTGAGGCTATATGGGTTTTTAAAAGTTTATAGATTACAGATTTTCCCACTGAAAGCCAGATAATTAGTTGTGACTTGTGGTTCAGCCACAAGGAGGATTTGTAGCTGCTGGTTTCATGCTGTGAGCCCATAAAAATATCACAATGTTGCTCCAAACCTGTGGCTAGTACAACTTATCACATCCTCTAAAGCACAGAAGGATTACAGCAAAATTGCTATTATATAAATCCCAACCTCAGTGTTCTACATTTCCCGAAATTCTACCTTTTATTTCTATTTTTTTCAATGGTGAAAGTTTTGTTTTTGTTTGTTTGGAGGCTATAGCAACCAAATGCACTTCAAAACTTACTAAATACTAAAGTGTTCCGCTATAAAAATTATTATGAAATAAAATTATGAGCTACCCCATCAGGACTGGACTCCTTGGAGATCAATGCCTCATTTCACAGATGAGAAAACAGACATCATAAAAGAATGACTGGCATTATCAGCCCCTAGTCAGTCACCCGTAACAAATTAATATGTTGGACATGTTAGCAGATGTTTCAAATTATTAATCCAAAAGTCCCAATGAAAAAGAATATCACATATATACCATGCAAGAGGTTTACTAGAAAACATTTTAGAGTTGTGACAAACTTTAAATTAAGTACTTAATCCTAAGAATATTTAACATATTAAAAATGCTTAGCCAAAATAATGCCTCACTTTGGGTGTTCATGAATATTAGAAGGTGGTCTGCCAAGACTATGACTACTGTAGTAAAGGCCCCAGTCAGTGCTTTTATCTTTTCTTCTACTGCTCTTCAAAGTTCTTGAGAATGACACATATGTAACTGGCATTCACTCCTGAATGGTCAGTTCTACTGAGTATCAGTGACCATGGGTAATTAGTAGTATAGGGAGTGGAACTTGTTATTGAGTCCAGGCGCTATAGATTAGACATAGGCATCGACAGATCTGTATTTACAGGCTATAGATATAGGCATTGTACTAGGCACTTTATTTTATTTATTTATTTATTTTTAACATCTTTATTGGAGTATAATTGCTTTACAATGTGTACTAGGCACTTTGATTCCTTCAGTCCTCACAACAGCACAGCCACAAGTTAGGCTCTTTTTCGAGAAAAGGAAACATCTTCAGAGAGGTTAGTAAATATTCAAGATCACTGAGCTAATAGTGGTAAGAGTTACATCTGAATTCAAAGCTTATACTCCTTACACTACCCCAAAGGGAGATGCAGAATATAGGGAAGAGATCATCGTATTGAGACAGACTAGGGAAAGCTTTACAGAAGGCACCAATAAGGAAAAGTGAGTAAAAAGACAACTCTGAAAGCATTCCACAGTGAAAGGGGACACTGTGAGTCTGCTGGAGGTTAGAAACCCAGCAGCAAAGGCACTGCAGATAAAACAGAGGAAAAAACGTAAATGAAATTGTAGCAAAAAGGATCAAGAAGTATCTCAACATAGGCAGATGTCCTGCCCCAGGGATACAGGTAAATAGCCTTAAGAATTAACAATCAACAATCCTGTGAACAAAATTATCAGATATGAGAGGTGTGATATTACCAAAGTAATATTAGTGTGGAATTTATTAATCTTATGACACTTAAACTTTTCATAAATCAAATTTCATATTATATTAGACATAAAATTACTGTTTTTAACATTTAATTTTTAAAAGATAAATTAAGGTGGAGGAAAAAGCACCATTTCTTTTTTTTTTTTTTTTTTTTTTTCTTTTTGCGGTATGCGGGCCTCTCACTGTTGTGGCCTCTCCCGTTGCGGAGCACAGGCTCCGGATGCGCAGGCCCAGCGGCCATGGCTCACGGGCCCAGCCGCTCCGCGGCACATGGGATCCTCCCAGACCGGGGCACGAACCCGTATCCCCTGCATCGGCAGGCGGACTCTCAACCACTGCGCCACCAGGGAGGCCCCAGCACCATTTCTTAAAATCTGAAATTATTAGACAACACTGAAAATGGTATCCCAAAGCAAAACTTCCTATACATTTGTGGATTAAAGATAATTTACCAAAAAAGTTCATGACTATAAATCATACAAAATATATAATAGTTGAATAAATTAACAGTTAGGATACACATTAAAAAATTTTAAAGCAAAGATATGAAAAGGTCTTTCCTGAAACACTGGAATAATTGTCAAGAAATACCATTTTAATTACTTAAGTAAATTTAAATCTCTGTGGGGAAATTATTCCTCCCCTTCTTGGCTTCTATCACCTATGAAGACATATTCCTTTGCCAATAATTTTCAGATTTTAGGGAAGTATACACTGTTTTCCACAGCTGTTTTTGTTGTCTATTGTATCAAGCTCAAATTCAAATGAATGGATTAGCCTAGGAAATGGGTTTTCTTTTTCAAAGTGAGGACTTAGATTTTGTGCTAGGAAATACAGAATAAAGTTTTAAAAGAAAGTTGTACAAAAAGTCAGTCACTTTACCTCTAAGTTTTAGCCATGTTTCCACTGATGTTTCTCCTCAAAATATAAATTCTGGTTTTTACTCTTTGGTTTAAAAATAAACAAACAAAACTAAAAATCTGAAGCATCTTACTATCAAAGAGAATAGTATTTCCGTAGTCTTTAAACACACACACACACACACACACACACACATATATAAACACACATATATATACATATATATGTAACATACTGACACTAATTAAAGGATTTTATTTTACTTTAGCTTAAAATAATCAGTCTACCTAATTCAAAAGCCAAAATATTTATTTTTTCCCCTCTGACTAGCACCTATGTCATGACTGAGGCATTCACAAAGAAAAATAAAAGCTAAAAACCTCCTTAAACATAAAATGTTTTAAAATTTACATCTTTAATGGGGTTGTACAATATTTGCTTAGTTAATCTTTGCTCTGTGTACTATTATGTTCTTTGTTCTCATCTATCTAGGGGATGAGCTGATTATTTATGTCTTAACAATAGGAGTTCATGTACCACAGGGAGGATTTTTTTCCTTAATCCGAGAGGCAGTCACTAACAAGCTTCAGCTGGAAGTGCTTGATGTTAGAACAGTGTGAACCTGTTCCTGGGCTAATAAACTATGTTCTTTCTGCCAACAAAAGGAAATCAATTTACAACTGTAATTAAATTTTAACATGCTCATTATTTTTATACTTTCATAGGTTAGTATATATGTCAATTGATTTGTGAAATATCCTATCCTACTTGTTTTGGAAGAGCTTTACCATCTGAAACATTAAATTATTTAAATAAAAAAACTTAACATGTCAGTGTATGAGGTCCACCCAACAAGCAACACATTTGATCTGATTTCAGGCAATGTGATAATTCATGAACATATGGCATATATCAAGAAGAGTTCAACCGACATTTTTATGCATACAAAGGAGAGATAGTGAGTGCAGCAATGGAAGGGAGGGAAATACTCTCTTTTATTTTAACTTATTTTAAGCTAATTCAACTTAAAAATCATCACAGTGGGGCTTCCCCAGTGGCGCAGTGGTTAAGAAACCATCTGCCAATGCAGGGGACACAGTTCGAGCCCTGGTCTGATAAGATCCCACATGCTGCGGAGCAACTAAGCCCGTGAGCCACAACTACTGAAGCCCACGCACCTAGAGCCATGCTCTGCAACGAAAAGTCACCGCAATGAGAAACACGCGCACCGCAACGAAGAGTAGACCCCGCTCACCACAACTAGAGAAAGCCTGTGTGCAGCAACGAAGACCTAATGCAGCCAAAAATAAATAAGTAAATAAATTTATAAAGAAAAAGCATCACCATGAATTTGTATTTAAAAAAAAGGCAGGGAACGGACTGTTACTCTTCAAAACACTCAGATAAACAAAAACTGGCATGAATGTTTATACCTAGAGGAACTAAAGACAGCACCTCTAATCTCTGGAACTTTTTAGCGTACAGATGACTGCAGATCTTTAGTATCCAGAAAGACCCTAACTTCATGCTTAGAAGAATGGGAAGTCATTCATTCAATGAGTGAATCCCATGTTCAAGGCACAGTGCAAGAGACACAAAAATGAAGACAAAGTCTGTGCCCTCAAAGAATTCAGGGTTATCAGGGGAGACAAACATATAATACAATGGCAATAACACAATATGAGTGCTGTACTAGTGATATGGATAAATCCAATTACCTGACTTTAGAAAAGGTAATGACTACTAGGAAGGGAGGCAAAATGTGAATTCATTGAGAAATGGCATTTGGGGGGTGGACCACGAAACGTAAAAGAGAGTTCAACAGTGGGGAGGACAGCACATGTAACAACACAACAAGGAAAACGGGTATGCTTTCAGTGAAGAAAACACCTTACTGTGAATGGTGTACAAGATGAATAAAGACAGTGGCAGAAAACAGTGCCAGTCTCTGAAGGGCCTCACAAGAAATGCTATGAAATGTAGACTTGGTTGTGTAGATCATGCAACTCACTAAAAAAGCGTAAGCAGAAAAATAAGACCATATTTATCTTTTAAGATTTTTGCTGATGACTGTATGCAAAATGAATTTGAAGATGTCAGTGTCAGGGAGACCAGTTAGGACAGTGTTGCAATGGTCTAACTAAGAAATAATGAAGCCGTGGATTTAAGGCAATGGCAGTGGAGGTGGGAAGAAAGGAATAAGTTTGAGACATTTGTGTTTAGGAAGAAAAACAGACTGGGCTTGTTGAACAACTAAGTGAAGTGAACACAAAAGAGGGTTCAGAGACAATTTTTCCATTTAACTAAACTAAACACCAGAAACTGTATTATCCTTGTTTTTCTAGTACCTAACACATTGTGCATGCCACGAAGTATGTGCTTAGTAAAGGATGAACAAGCAGGACTTCCCTGGTGGCGCAGTGGTTGAGAGTCCGCCTGCCGACACAGGGGACACGGGTTCGTGCCCTGGTCCGGGAAGATCCCCATGGGCCCGTGAGCCATGGCCTCTGAGCCTGCGCATCCGGAGCCTGTGCTCCGCAACGGGAGAGGCCCCAACAGTGAGAGGCCCGCGTACCGCAAAAAAAAAAAAAAAAGGATGAACAAGTAAATGACAAGTTTTGAAACTTAGGTAAGGCTGAAACAATCACAGGAAAAGGTTTAGGGAATACTTTGGTTTTGGATATATCAGGTGTTGATAAACATGGCACATTCAGGTCTGATTGTTCTGTTGGCAATCTGGGTCCAGAGACAGAGGAAAAGGACTAGAAATACAGAATTCAAAAGTTATCAGCATAGGATTTCCCTGGTGGTCCAGTGGTTAAGAATTGGTCTTGCAATGCAGGGGATGCCGGTTCGATCCCTGGTCGGGGAACTAAGATCCCACATGCTGCGGGGCAACTGAGCCCGCGTACCACAACTACTGAGTCCGCACGCGTGCCACAACTAGAGAGAAGCCCACACACCGCAACAAAGAGCCCGGGTACCGCAACGAAAAGATTCCGCGTGCCACAACTAAGACCCAACATGACCAAAAAATAAATCAGTAAATAAATATTTTTTAAAAAAAGTGATCAGCATACACATAGCATTTGAAGCCAAGGGAATACATAAGACACTCTCAGAAAACCTAGTTCCCCTTCTTATTCCTAATTATTGGAAATTCAGCTCTCCACCACTATTCAGTGGCCAAGGTGAGAGAACACCTTAGGTTCTAGAGGTGACTTGGGAACAAGGACCTTAATGTCTCATCTAGGGGAAAGGACGAGGACTTGGTGCAGCACCAGCTCATGGGAAGTGTCTACTATGGGTAGATGAGGCCAATATCCTCCAGAGGACTCGGATTAGTTGTGAGCTGACAAGGAATCAGGACAATGTCTCATAGGAAACCCCCTTAAGCATCAACATTTCTTTTAATCAACTTTTTACAGAGTATTTTAAAATGTAGCACACATTTCCATAATGTAGATTTTTTCTACATCATTTAACTCCTAAATTGTTCTTATTAAAACTCTTATCCTCATTAAAACAATCCAGTCATAAATCTCTAAGGTATGCATTTACCTATATAGTCTCTGTATTAACAGATTTACTTGAATAGTCATGTATAAGCACATATCCATATAAACTTTTTTGTACGTGCTTTCAGCAAAATATTTGCAAAGTCAAATAAAATTTATTGGTGTTCAATATTTTTCCCCAAAAACTGTGAATAAAGGGTATATATTTGGTATATTTATTAGAAAGGTAGTCATAAAATATTGCCTACAAAAGTAAGGTTCCAAGATATTATTTTATTCAACAGTTGAAGGCATAATTTATGCAGTATTTCTACCCCTTAGGCAGTATCTTACATGTCACCCTTAAGCAATGGTTCCATTTCTCTAGAGTTCAGTAAACATGCCTACTGCTGGGCTGATATATTCACAAAGGCAAAGTGGTTACACTGAAGAAATTTAACAGCAGATTTAGGGAAGACAGGAGAAAGGTAGGGGTAAACACTGTCCTTCTACAAATGAAAATGAGAAAGATTTTATCCCTGGGCAACATAGTAAAATATACTTGTGCTTTTTATTACCCTTGGTTATACTTAGTGTTCCTTACAACAACAGTGCAGCTGGTGAAAATCTTAGTTCAACTGTACTCTTTCCAAATATGAAGCACGACAAAACGGTTTTTAAAAAGTCCCCTGAAGGGCTTCCCTGGTGGCGCAGTAGTTGGGAGTCCGCCTGCCGATGCAGGGGATGCGGGTTCGTGCCCCAGTCCGGGAAGATCCCACATGCCCTGGAGTGGCTGGGCCCATGAGCCATGGCCGCTGGGCCTGCGCATCCGGAGCCTGTGCTCCGCGGCGGGAGAGGCCACAGCAGTGAGAGGCCCGCGTACCGGAAAAAAAAAAAAAAAAAAAAAGTCTCCTGAAATAGACACCTACTACAGGGTGGTCTGATAGGCAGAATGGTAATACATCCACACCAAGGGTAGTAGGAGATTTCAGAATCTAATTTACTGCAGTGGAGTAAGAGCATCACGATGGTAAGGCTCTTCCCTGCTAGAGAAGAGCCCGCCTCTATCAAACAGCACCCCTGCTGACCTATTCATCAGCAAAGTAGGCATTAAGTAAGGCTCTCGCACTATCTATGGAATGGAATGCCTCACAATTTCAGTTGTGGTTAAGAAAAAAACATAGTAAGATTATTAGAAAATGTTAGCATTTGGGATATTTCCTGTGATTTACATAATTTACCTTAATGGCATCAAGCGTTTCAGTTGTATATTATACAGACACTGGAATGCTGGTACAAGTCAAATGGAACAGCAAAATTGCAAGAGAAGAGCTTTTCACATTTTCTAATGCTCTAGTAACCAGGGAATTCGTTTTTAGGAAAACTGCCCCTTTTGTTCACCAACTTCATTATCTATAAAATAATTCTCATACTTAAATCATTTCATATGAATATCTTATATATAGCTAGATTTTAGGATATTACATTTTATGTTTACAAGGTTCAAATTCTTATCTAAGCAATATATGCAAAGGACACTATTTCATCAACTCTGATTTCTGAAGTTCTGTGATTATCATTTGATAAATATAATTACCTTTTAAAAAATATAAATCAAACTATAGTTTATATAATACACAAACTAATTTTTTAAGATAAAGAGGCTTTATAAGTCTATAAAATGAGTTTATTTGGTTAAAGTGCTTTTGGTTAAAAATCTATAAAAGTAGTTTGAAATACTGCAAAGAGTGACATAATAACTTTTAATCATAAGGTATCTGAAATGTAGCCATGTAACTTTAAGAAAAGCCACTTAGTGTATAATATGCTATGCATAATACACTTATTGTCCATACTTAAGTTTCAAGTTTTAACGGATTGTTTGATACCAATGTCATAATTTAATGACTAACAAAATTTAGTTATGACATAGGCATCAAACAATTGTGCTCCATAACACTAAGTTCAAGGAATGTCTGAATGAAAATTTCAACAAATAGGTTTGTTATTTTACTTAGAAGAAGACATTTAAATATCTATATTATCAAATATCATGGACTACTGAAGTGAAAATCCTATTTTTATATATTCACTTTACAAATTTAAGTATTAGTTTTCACTTCAAGTATTTAAGTATTAGTTCCTTCAGCACGAATTAACTCGTGTATAATCTGGCAGTTGCACACAATACTAAGGAAGGGCAGAGGAAGCCACAGACTGACCATAAGGTCCTTGAGGGCAAGAACTGCATTTTCTTGGCTTTTGTCTTCTCTTTACATATAACACAGAGCATGGAACATAATAGGCCCTTAATAAACCTCTGTTAAATGAAATTTCAAGCAGACAAAGAACACTTTTAATTCCAACTACGGGGAAAAAAGATCAATACTGACTTTGAATCTGAAGCTTGAATTATATTACGTTTAAACATTTTTAATTGAATAAATATGGACAAAATCCCTTCACCTTAAAAAAACCCTGAAAATTATAGAAATGTTCTATATATCTACCTATAGCTGAAGAAAAATGCCAAATCTGTTTTTGGTTGAATAAATAAATGTAACCTGCCCTAAAATTTATAGCAAAAACATCTTCCTACAGCTATAGCAAACTAGAGATTAAGCGTCTACTTCAAAAACTTCCATACGTAAAATAACTAAATCATTTTGCTTTCTGATTAATGATAAATTCATTTCAAAAATACCAAAATAGGGCTTCCCTGGTGGCACAGTGGTTAAGAATCCACCTGCCAATGTAGGGGACACAGGTTCAAGCCCTGGTCTGGGAAGATCCCACATGCTGCGGAGAAGCTAACCCCATGCGCCACAACTACTGAGCCTGCACTCTAGAGCCCGCGAGCCACAACTACTAAAGCCTGCACACTCTAGGGCCCGTGCTCCGCAACAAGAGAAGCCACCGCAATGAGAAGCCTGTGCACCACAATGAAGAGTAGCCTCTGCTTGCCGCAACTAGACAAAGTCTGTGTGCAGTTAACAAAGACCCAACACAACCAGCCAAACAAACAAACAAATAAAATTATTTTAAAACCCCAAAATAATTAGTTTAAATATATCCTTACCATAAACCAACACTTAAATGAGCAAAAATCATAAGGTTAACTAAATGCTACTACAATTAATGCAACACTTGTGGGAAAAGATCAAGTTGATTTATGACTAAAAAGTTAAACTGATACAACAAACGTAAGTCCAAATATATTCCAATATATAGTATCATGATGTGAGTTCAAAAGAAAATGGAAATGTGTATTTTTGAAAAAATATATATATTACTACACTTTGCTCCATAATGCTTTTTATTTATACTCTTGAAAATAAATTTAAAAGGACATTTTAACTTAAATTTTTTTCTTATTAAATTATGCACAACTAAATAGGAAATGATTCAGAAATTAAATATTAATTACTGAAAAATACAACGTCAATTTGGTACACAGAAATAAAGAACTATGCTCCTTTTCTCATTTTTCAGTTGTTTCTTGAAATTAATCCAGAGTGCACTTTCTTACAATAAAAAAGAACTTATTATTTTAAACCTCCCGGACTGTAGAATTACAGCGAACTACCTTCAAAAGTAATTTCTCAAAATGCTAACTGATCAAATAAAATCAATAATAATATGTGATATAAGTATATGTGTAACTGAATGTCCTTAACTTTTTAAAGATAATTTTCCTTTTAAAAGTCACTTTAGAAACCTGTACCAATAATTTCAGAAATAAACTCTTCAGCAATTTTATCCTCTGGGAAAATATACAGCAATATGGCTTAATATTTTATTTTATTTTATTTTTATTTTATTTTATTTATTTACTTATTTTTGGCTGCGTTGGGTCTTCATTGCTGTGCACGGACTTTCTCTAGTTGCGGCGAGTGGGGGCTACTCTTCATTGCGGTGCGCGGGCTTCTCATTGCGGTGGCTCCTCGTTGCGGAGCACAGGCTCTAGGTGCACAGGCTTTAGTAGTTGTGGCGCACGGGCTTAGTTGCTCTGCGGCATGTGGGATCTTCCCGGACTGGGGCTTGAACCCATGTCCCCTGCACTGGCAGGCGGATTCTTAACCACTGCGCTACCAGGAAAATCCCAATATTTTAAAATAAATGATATATCTGACTATCTTAAAGAACTGTTCTCCTACTGCCTTCACCTAACTACAAGAGTATGGAGGGGCACTTAACTACAAGAATATGGAGGGGGTAGGCAAGGTTGAGTAAGAGAAGATACAGAAATATCAAAACAATGAAATAAATCATTCAAAAGTTTCCAAACAATTTATCATTTTTCTTCAAGACAAAAAAAGATAAATTAAAAGCATAATCTGGTTTTAATATACTTTTGAAAAAAGACAATTCAATCATATCTTTTAAAGATAATAAATGGTCTTCAAAAATGTATCTCATAGGGCTTCCCTGGTGGCGCAGTGGTTGAGAGTCCGCCTGCCAATGCAGGGTACATGGGTTCGTGCCCCGGTCCGGGAAGATCCCACATGCGGCGGAGTGGCTAGGCCTGTGGGCCATGGCCACTGAGCCTGTGCGTCCCGAGCCTGTGCTCCGCAATGGGAGAGGCCACAACAGTGAGAGGCCCACGTACCACAAAAAAAAAAAAAAGGAATATCATAACTAACTTTTGAAGGTAATACCTACACAAATTACCATTTCTTGCTTATAAATAAATGGTATTCTATTTACATTCTATTCATGCTGACAGGAGAAAAGAATGAAAACACCAGAATTAATGATTCATCATTCATGAAGTTTAGGTATATATAGAAAGGCTACATTTATTTTATTTGAATGAATTTTTTAAAATGACCCATGATCATGAATGTAAAATTGTATAAGGATTTGGATAAGATAAAATTATCTTAAAGGTCTAAGAAAAATTTCAAAACTATATTTCAGTTCAATAAATTTGAGCATTAACCTATTGTAAAATGTTAAAAGTGCTGTTATTCCTTTACTTTTTTATGAAACTAAAAAGTTAATGAGAATTTTATCTAAAATTTAATAAAGAATAAAGAAATTGAGAAGAATGCCAACTACAATACACTACTATTACTCAACTATTATGAATTTGACTATTATTCTCAATTGGACTTTTAATAATATTAGAGATTCCTTAAGCTACTATTTTTATAACTTTATGACAGAATAGATTTAAATAGATTTAAATGAATGTGATGGAAATAAACTTTTGCTTCAAAAGGATTTTGAATGTATATACCACATTTAATCAATTTATTATATGTGAAAAATTATAAGTAATCATGTAACTGGTAAATGAAGCTATAAAATAACACATTACTGTAAAGCAAATCCTTAAAACAGTTGCAGTTAGACAAAATGAAAAGAAAAATAATACTTTACCATCTCATACAGACATATTATAACCAATAAAAAGCAATTTGGTTCCAGGTGGAAAATATTCATGCAAAACAATTCCTTACCAATTTTATTTACATTTTCATGAAAGTGTAAAAGTGTGAGCGTGAGTACATAACATTAAATATCTTCAGGCAAATTTGTTTTGCAAATAAACTAATGTGTTAAATTAACAAACAGCTCTCTCTAAATATCAAAGACAATATTAACAAGTAAAGCTAGGTTTGTAAAGCTATGTTTTCCTGCTCATTTTAAAGCTAGAATGAAACAATATTGCCATCTAGTGTTCATATCAAGTACTTCCAACACAAATGTCATATTTTTGTTTTGCACTTAAAAAATTGTGTACAGGTTAAATACAAATTGTCATTCCTATGGGCAAGAGTACAGTTTTGATGGATAAATAAAAGGAAATAAATAGAAAAAGTCACTAAGAGATAATGGGAAGAAAAAATATAAGGCACTTGGGAGAAATACCTTTCTTTTGGATGCAATTTCTGCCACATTTTGTTCTTAAACATGGTATATGTTATCTGATTTTCTTTGATACTCTACTGACCAAACAAAAGTAAAGGTAGGGCTTCCCTGGTGGCGCAGTGGTTGAGAGTCCGCCTGCGGATGAAGGGGACACGGGTTCGTGCCCCGGTCCGGGAAGATCCCACATGCCGCGGAGCGGCTGGGCCCGTGAGCCATGGCCGCTGAGCCTGCGTATCCGGAGCCTGTGCTCCGCAACGGGAGAGGCCACAACAGTGAGAGGCCCGCGTACCGCAAAAAAAAAAAAAAAAGTAAAGGTAAACTTCCTAGGGCTAGTTATACAGTCACCCCCCGGTATCTGCTGGGGATTGGTTCCAGGATACCACCCACCACCCCTCCATACCAAAACCCGAGGATGTTCAAGTCCCTTATATAAAACAGCATAGTATTTGCACATAACCTATGCACATCCTCCCATACACTGAAACCTTCTCTAGATTACCTATAGTACCTACTACACTGTAAATGCTATGTAAATAGTTGTAAATGCTATGTAAATAGCTGCCAGTGAGGCAAATTCAAGTTTTGCTTTTTTGAACTTTCTGAACTTTTTTTCTGAATATTTTCAATCTGTGGTTGGTCGAATCTGTGGATGCAGAACCTACGGATATGGAGGGATGACTGTAACTATCACTTTGTACCGCCCCCCGCCCCACCTTTGTATCCCAAATGAAATCACTGAGATCAAGTCCTAAATGATTTCTCATCAAATAAACATAAGTTCATTTAAAGCAGTGTTTTAAATATACAAAATTTATCATTTTGATTACTGCTAGTTAGAAGAGATAAAGAATAAAAAGACTGAGGTTGTTAACGATGAAAAGAATTTAGCTTCATTAAAACATAAAGATACATTTGGGGTTAAATTGTTTCATTACAACATTATAGGCATTATTGAAAACAAAGACTGGTGACATTGTTCATCTATAATCAAAGCCTCAGAGTAGCTAGTAGATCTCTAAATCAGCAGCCTATCATTATTTTTGATTGTCCATCCCTATAAACCTAGACCTGCTGCTAGGAGATGCTCTACCAATGTTAGGTACAATATGTAAGGTGTGACGTGTGGTGGTGGCAGTATTAATACTAGATCAGAACTACAATGACTGCTACTACTGCTACAGTATAACCCCGCTTACTTTCAACTCATCTGCTGTGACACTTCACAACTGTGTCTTGCTTTTTTTTCCTAGTCCCACACCTTTGGTCATATTATCCTCCCTCTTAGAGCTCTATAAATTCTATCCATTGGAAACAAGATGTCAACTAATTTTACTATTATTTTTCCTTTTTTACTCATTTTTGTACAACAAACATGTTGTATATAAATTAGAAATATTTAAAGAAAAAAATCCTACTGATTCTCTATAGCCCGGCCCCATTTTTCACTTTTTCTGTGATACCTTCAAGTTCTCTCCTCTTGTCCAATGCAAAAGTGATCTCTTTCTAAACTTCTCAGCAGCACTATCTAGCATTCACTTACAGCCTTACAATATTACTTCTATGTACGTGTCTTTTTTATCATCCCCCAGAATAAATTATAAGCTCTCTGGAAGAAAGAAATGCACATTTATTATCCTTCTTTGTGTCTCCCACAAACGTAATTTTTGGGCACCCAAGAAATATTAATCACATGTGATACAAACACCTTTCTGCTCTGTTTAGAAGCACTGTCTCCTTCACTTCCCTAGGCTTTAATTCTCAAAGATTTACTCATTTTGTCATAGTGGGAAAATCACTTAATCTCTCTGAGGCTCAATTCCTTACAATAAAGATCATAATACCTGATGTCTATTTCACAGTTATTGCAACAGCAAAAACAAAACAAAAACCTCACGTTACATGTAGAAAGCTACTAATAAAATGTACAGTTTGACTAAAAATTAATTTCAGACAAAAGCATTTAAATATATATATACACATGCATACACACACACATGGCAAAAAAATCCCTGTAATACAGATTAAAACTGAATTAGATTTTTAAAACTATCAGCATTAGGGCTACCATCCACCTACCCATCTAGCTAGTTATTTACATAACCTAATAACTCACTAGACTACCATTCTTCAAAAATGTAATAAATGTAGATATGATTTTCTATAAAATTGACTTATATAAAAATTATCTAACTTTAATGTTGAGCACATTGAGAACATAGCTATTTTTGGTCCCCAAAGACTTCTTTAAATGAAGAATCAAAAGTTACTATCACGCATTAGATTACAAAGTCTCATATCCATTCAGGAACCAAATTTATTTGAAGTGAATTAAAATGTAAATGCTATTATTTACATGTTTTTCAACCTAAAAACATATACATAAAATAAAATGCTCACTGAAACATCTGAGGTGACTTTGCTTTTCAATAAATACTAGTTACATCATTTGGTTTTTCTTCTATCCATTCATACCATGTGCTAAGTGCCATTTTTCTGGACCATTTAAGAAATCTACTGTGACTGTATTTTTAACAAATAAGTTTTTCTTAAATGTCACCTAAAAAAAGAACCTTAGCTACTTTATAAATGTCTTATTTCCTATTTTTATGCTAGTGCTGCCATCTAGTGAAAATTTTAAGAACTTAATCATTTTGGAAAATATCAATATATCATTTTTTTTTAATGCATACTATCAACCTGCAAAGTATATATATGAGGAATAAGAAGATTATGGATTATTTTCTTATAAATACATTTCTAAATTTTTTCATTAAATTATATTTCTATATTATAATTCATCAATTTAATCATGAAGGCACTTTAATCAGCAAGATTATAATCATTTAAAAATTCCTTCATTGAAAAAAAGAATAAGACCAGAAACAACAAGTTGTTTCTGTCATCAAATTATACCTTTAAATATATGCAATTCAGGGCTTCCCTGGTGGCGCAGTGGTTGAGAGTCTGCCTGCCGATGCAGGGGACACGGGTTCGTGCCCCGGTCTGGGAGGATCCCGCATGCCGCGGAGCGACTGGGCCCGTGAGCCAAAATTACTGAGCCTGCGCATCTGGAGCCTGTGCTCCTCAACAGGAGAGGCCGCGATGGTGAGAGGCCCGCGCACCGTGATGAAGAGTGGCCCCCGCTCGCCGCAACTAGAGAGAGCCCTCGCACAGAAACGAAGACCCAACACAGCCAAAAATAAATAAATAAATAAATATATGCAATTCAGTAACACCCTCGAAAATTCTATATTTGGAATTTCAATTACTTACCAAGAACGTTGTTCATTACATAGTTAAATTAGTAACATATGCTGACCAAAAATCTAAATGCCTGGAACTATACTGATCAGATTACCTGAAGGATTCCATAAAGGTAAAGATGATACATAATAACCGATCATTAACATTACCTGGGAGAAGATATTTGCTGTTGGAGCAACTCTGCTATCCACAATACTATATAATATTGCGAGTAATCTGTCTAGTGGAAACGGTTTTGGTCCGAGGAGATGATTGCTTGTCTATAAGAAAAAAAGATCATGGATTTTCTTCTTACAGCAGACCACTCACTTTCTGTACTATAAATTCCAATAACAACTTATTTATATTGTATACAGTTCCCCTAAGAGGCTAATAAATCTAACTTGCAATCTCTAAAACTTTACCTGATATGATCATGATTTATCTTTCAACATTTTCTTCAAGATGTTCTGATTTACATCAACAAATATTAAAGGACTCACAAGTTACCCAGTCTAGGCCCGAACATCACCCCTATTTTGCTGTTGTAACCAGATGTTAAGTGACTTAACCAAGTCATCTGTCGACAGTGTACAACCAAAACAAGGGTCTAGGCCTTAACCCCTAGATTAGAGCTTACTACCAACTCCTCACCATTCCTTTGTGCCACTGCCTGAAAAATGTTATTTGTTCAACACTAATAGTTCTAAAAAGATCAGTTATAGTAAATACTAGCTTAGAAAATGAATGCAGTGTTTCACAGTATGTGAATAAGCTGTCAGTCGGAAACAATAAAATTTATTAAAAATTTTTAAGATTGTAAAATGTTCATACTTGTCTACAAAGTCAATGGTACAATTACTTGTCATTAGAAAACTGCAGTGCTCAAGGGTCTATAGATAATTAGATAATTCTATTAGATAATTTTAGTAGCAATGTAATAATTTAAGTACTCTATATGAGCAAGGACAAATAAAATGAGAAGCTTTATTTACAAGCATGGGAATAACTATTTCTTTAAAAGAATGACTGTAAGTAAAAAAAAAAACCTACTCAGAATTACAAAATGAAGTATTTACCTCAGCTATTTATATCTAAAACATAGTTTAGAAATCATTTTCCAGGTATCAGTTTATATGCTTTTCTTATTAAATACTTTAAACATTTAGAAAAGAGATTCATGAATACCAATGCAACCACCCAATTTTATCACATCCAAACATTATGCAATTTGTGCAAAAAAAGCATCAGATCACATTACAAACTGAAGCTCCCTTGCATCCCTCCCACATACCACTCTCCCCTTCCCTCCCTAGAAGGAACCACCATCCAGAATTTGGTGTTTTTATCATTTTCATGACAATTTTTAAACTACTACTGCTATATATGTGTCCATAAACAATACACAGCGTTGTCTGCATAATCTAATATCTCAAATAAATGATATCATTTTGGACATAGCACTCTACCAAACTTTTTTCCTTCAACATTATGTTTTTGAGATTTATTCATTTTGATACATGTAGCTCTAGTCCATTTTTAAATTATCCTACAGAATTCCATTTCATGACAAATCACTGTCTACCCTAAAAAATTATTCCCTATAATTCATCACAAAGAATACTGTGATGGCCAGTTGTGTACATTTCTCCTTGCACACGTGTGAACTTCTCTGTGGGATTGCTCGATTAAAGTAGGGGGCAGAGAATGCTATGTGTTCATCAACACTGCTTCTTCTTGGGCATGTAGAAAGACTACATGTCTCAGTCTCTCCTGCAGTTAGATGCACGCCATCTGAGTTCTGGCCAACAGAATATGGGTGGCAGCAATGTGAGCTACTACCAAACCTGGCCTTTCAAACCACTGGATCCTTATTCTTCTTTACCTTTGGTGACAACTTAAGAGGCCACCATGTTTCACGAGACGTCACTATACCACCATAAAAAAGCCCACATAATTCATATCCCTCTGTGCCGTGAGCAATATATATATACATATGAGCAATACATAACTTTTATGTTAAGCCACTGAGGGTTAGGGGGTTTGTTTTTCACTACACCACTGTCCAACCTATCCTGACCAATGTAAAGTACGTTCACATATTAACTTTATTAGATATGACCAACCTGTAGAACACGCAGCCTCTTATTCTTCCATATTATCACCAACACTTGGAATCATCAGACATTTTTTTAGTTTTGCCAATCTTAGAGTGTAAAATAATACCTCAGTGTTGTTTAAAGTTGCACTTCTCTCATTAGTGAATGAGGGTGATAATCATGTTATGTTTGTTAGACATTTCCAGTTCCTTTTTGTATCGTTTACCCATTTATCTACTGAATTTTTGCCTTCTTCTTATTAGTTTGTATGAGCTTTAAAAAGCCTAGATACTAATCATTATCAGGTGTATGAGTACAAGAACAGTGGTTAAACATCATGGGAGGCTTTGGATTCAGAAAGTCCTGGAATTGGATGCTGGTTCTACCATATTAACTATGTATTCTTGGGCAAGTTACTAAATTTCTCTTTAATATTCACTTTCCTCATCTAGAAAATAAGAATAATGATAGCAACTACATTATTAGGTCATTGTGAGAATTAAGTAAGATCATATGTGGAGCTTAACAGTGTTTGGCTTATACTGCTCAACAGCTTTTATTATCATCATCCTGATATACTTGTTTATACGTATCTTCTTTTCTACACAAATGCCTTGAACACAGAGGATGTTTTATTTACCTTTTTCATCCCTAGCACTTGGGATTGTTAGTTAAATAAATGAATGGATGAAAGGATAATGAATGAAATGGTATTAGAGGGAAGAAAGGAAAAAATAAAGGTGAATGTTGAGCTATCTAAATGGAACTGGTGTCCCTGTCCTCATTAACACTTAGAAGTGAGTTGAGGTTAGTAAAAATTACCAAATTCCTGAAGTGTTGGGAATAAAGTGGGAAGCAATTCAGGCTGAGAATCACACTGTGAAACGCTGCTGACACTTTTCTGATTTTCACTTTTTATTCTGTGATTAGAAAACACATTTCCAATTTAAAATTAAAGTGTTCTAGTGCCATGGAGGGCATATGACATTTATCTTCTTCACAGAACTGATTTTGTACGCTATAAATGCAAACTGGTTTCCCACCTAGAGAGAAAGTCAAAGTGTGAGAAATACCTCACTAGATTCGCTATAGCTTATTAGACAGAATGAAAGTCTGTACGAATGGAAGAAATAAGCGAAAAAAGAAACCAAATAAATGAGATAAAATGGAATGAAAACTGGTATCAAGTCAAACCAAGAAAAACAGAGATGGGAAAATAAACTTAGAGTTATAGATATTTATACCAGAAAAACTAAAACTAGGAACAATTAAAAGAAGCTTAATTGTGGGGAATGGGACTAGGAGTGAGGAGAGGAAAAATGCTGCTTTTTCACATAAACTAAGTGGCAGATAATCTGGTATCACATACGTGCATTAGGTGAATTGAAAAGCAAAATCTTAAAAAATGAGTGTAACTGAGAATATACAGAGAAAAAGAATTATACAACTGAAGATACATAACAGATTTAAGACAACTGTTATGATTATTATTCGTGTGGTCTGCTTTTAATGTTTGATGCCCTAAACTGAGAACTCCATGAGAGCAGAGACAATGGTTATTTTGTTCTCCACTATGTCCATAGCATCTAGCAGAGTGCACGGCACAGAGTAAGCATTCAATAAGATTTCAAAAAGAGAGGGAACAAAAATACAAAGAAACTACTAAGTGTACACAGGTTTTAGTAACTAGACTCAGATTTTAAAATGACATGAACCAAAGACAAAAGAGGCAAACATCGCAAGAACTAGAGCTCACCTAGGACTAAAGACAACTTCACAATGTCTTTGCTCATATGGTTCCCTCTGTCAAGACTGTCTTCCTAGACTTGTACAAATCCACTCATTCCACAAGGATGGTCTAAAGTGCCAGCTCTTTCACAGTCCTCACTGATCAGCACTCATATATCTCCCTCTTCAACATTCTTAAATAATTTTCTGTCTAAAGAATAAGGCCTAAAATTCTTAGCTTTATGTTCATTCTTCGGTTTCCTTCTTTCATTCATTCAATTTATTCATTTGTGCAATAAACACCCACCAATTACCACCAAGTGCCGAGATAACAGAGGTGAAGAGATGGGCTTTCTTCCCTTAACTGGTCAGTAAGGAAATTCCTCCACAGTTTGGCCTCAATTGATTTTTCTCTGAAACTCACCATACACTCCAGCCAATTTTATTTCATTATTTCTTGTATATACCCTATACTATCTTACCTCTGTTTCTTGGCTCCAATCATTTCCTCAACTGAAATGTCTTCTCCTCCCATCTTTGCATATCTAATCCTCACCATTCCTGAGTGCCCACTCAAAATGCAAGCCCTACTAAACATCCTTCCCTCCCTACCTCAGCCAGAAGTGCTCTCTCCTCCTACCCATCCTTTATGACCCAAAGCAGCTACATACATAAGAAAGAGGGTAAAAAATCAATGACCTGCCTATAGTGGAGAGCCTAATCAGAGATGTCTCGGTGAAAGGGCATACTGGAAAAGTCTTTCCACGCCAAGCAAATGGATTTGGTGAGGAAATCTGCCTGCCAAACTCTAGCTCTGTGTGAATCGAAGAAAAAAGGCTTCCCTGAGACTTTTAACTAGAAGCCAGAGCTAATGCTGATGTGGGGGCAGAATTCACAATAGCTTTGTGGTCTGCCAAGTCCCAGGCTGAGAAATGAATTTCAAATGATCCCAGGTTCCCGGTGTTCACAAGTGCTTGCAGAGAAGTACGTGTAAAACCTTTCAAAGGAACACACCTCAGGCCTCAAAAATTCAAAGATCAAGTTCAGCCAACAATTAAAAATAATAAAATGTTCAGGAAACAGGACATTATGTGCACAAATCAGCAAAAATTAAATAGGTTTTTTTATGTTAAAGAAAAATATGACTAGGAAAAACATTAAAGTGATCAGATAGACTTGAAATGAACCAGTAAAACTTCTGAAGATTACATATAACATTACTGAAATTACAAAATTGATGTAAACAGCAGATCAGACAAAGGTGAAGAGAAAATAAGAACAGAGAACTGAAGAAATTACCCAGAATATAGCACGCAGAGATGAAAGGGAATGAAGAATATAAAGACTTAAAAAACACAGATGATAGATTGAAAAGGTCTATCATAAGCCTAACCAGTGTCTCAGGAAAACATGTCAGAGAGAATGGAGGAGACGCAATATTTGAAAAGTTAATGACTGAGAATTTACCAGAATTAAATACAGGCATCATTATTCAAATTTAGGAAGCAAAACTAATGCCAAGTAAAAAGAAATTCAATCCCAGATACACTACAGAGAAACTGTAAGAAGACTAAAGTAAAAGGAGAAGAGAACTTGAAAGCAGCCAGAGAAAACAGAGGAATAACACAGAAATAAGAGACTCACAGCAGGTTTTTTTTAGCAGTAATAAAGCCAGAAGACAGTAAAACAATGTCCTCAATTCAGAAGTGTATACTGAGCAAAACTGCTTTTAACAATGAGAGTGAGAAGCAAAACTCACAGCTTCTATAGTGCAAAGTCTACAGTTCTAACTTCTCTATCTTCTGCCAGGAGAAACCACAGTGGTTAAGATGTACAAGAGAGCTGAACAGTCTAAATGCTCCTTTTGGAAATTTTGAAATTTTTTGGAAATTTCAACTTGCCCCACACCCCTACATTCAAAGTTGCTTAGTGCTTCTAATTCCTAAGCTTTTCCAGATTCCTTGGGTCAAATCAGCTTGTTTTGGGGGTCAGGTTTCAGCCTTCTCTGATGTGCTTAGTCACCGACATATCTATCTACTAGTCAATTCCAAATTTTATAGATCTCTCATCTGCTTAGTCCTTATTAGTTTAACCTTTCTAATTTCTTCAATGCCATCTCTGTGGTGTTTCAAAGGGGAAAAGAGGAAACTAAGCTATATTTAATTAAAAAGTCCAGGGTGACCTTTTTCATCTATTAATTCACTAGAAAAATTTTGTCAACTCCCTTTTATCTCTAGAACCAGCTCACCTGAATTGTGCCTCCCCAATCACTGTATCCAGCATAACAAAATACTACTACAGCATTATGATGGTACCATATCAATACAAGTAACTTCTTACATCCAAATGACTATGTAAATGCATACAATTATGCATTTACCGACTTCCTATAATATTCTAAATTTGTAAGTTTTTCCCATTAAAGAAATTACCACATAAATACCTTTTCGTGCTTCTTTAGAAAGTTGGTTTTCTTAATTTTCCCATGATGCTGCAATTAAGCAAAATAATTTTTAAGATGAAAGACAGTACTCCACAAAACCAGAAAGCATAATTTGTTTAAAACATGACACACATAAGAGTAACTTACGTATCTTAGGCTTTTTTATTTTATTCTATTTATCACCTAAAACATCACCTTAAAATACCAACATATTTTAGGCTTTTTAAATCAATTTTGATTGTATACAGGATTATTTGTGCATGTAAAGAAAGAGGTTTCAAAATAAAAGTGATATTTCAAAATAAAAGTGATATATTGATTTATTACAGCACATTTATTTCTATAAAAACAAAACTTCCAAAGATAAACGGGTTTTCAATTCATTCTGTAAAGCAGGCTGTCAATTTGCATAAAATTAAGAGCATTTAGTTAAGCACTTGGGATTCAATAGTAGGGAAAAAATATAGATGCAGTCCTTGCCCTCTTGAAACCAAAAACTAGTGGTAGAGATAGGCAAAAGATAGACAAAAATGTATTATATTTAATAATAAATCAAACTGCATATTATTTGTTTTCAAGAAGAAAATTCTAAAATTAGATTTCTCCAACTAATATACATGCAGAGAGCCTCCTGAATGTTCTGGATAATGATGTATGGAGTACATGATACTATAGTAGGAGCTTCAGAACAATAAAGGGGTTACTATCCTTAAAATCATTCCCATCTCTCATATTTTTAACAAAACCTTAGTTACATTTTTTTAAATGTAGAATTATTACCTAAGGTATACCTGAACTCTTCTGTGAAACTACCTACTTCACCCATTCAGGCTGTGATCTTAAAGTGAGAAGTCAAAAATAAATGATTAAAGGGGGAAAAAAAAAGAATAGGTGGAATTTAAGCATGTAGAGATTGGAGAGGAAGGAATTCTAGATGGAGAAACCAATGTAAACAAAAGCTTGGGGAGTCAGGAGGAAAAACAGCTAAGTTCTGGAAACAGAAAAGTTCAGTTTGAATTTTTTTTATTAATCAGCTTGTAACTGGACTTGCTTAGGATGTGTAGCAAAATATATCTGGTTGCAAGGATAATTTGCACCCACTTGACATAATGCCTTGGTAAGAGAGACCGAGTGGTTATAGGGTGGAGACCACACAGACCACCTGAGTTCACTCTGGAGGAGAGTTGGTCTTTGCTTAGGTGGAAGGTGACTGAGGTAATGGCTCACGCATCCTAAAGAAACCCTTTTGGGAAGTTTAAGTGTGAGGAATGCTCCATTGATGGATAAAGTTCTGAGGGCCTCTAGATTTTATTATCAACATTCATTTCAGGAATATTGTTTTTTGCTGTCATTTTCAGACTAATTTGTCTTTCAAAATTCAGCAAGCAATGCTACCCCCTCCATGAAGCCTTCTTTCCTCAACACTTCCCTGCAACTTGTTTATCATATCATGCTTACTAGACACTAATACCACCTCTTTTTTAGCCTGTCTGCTCCACGACTGTCCCCACCCCAAAAGTGGCACTCACTCACCCCCAATATCCTAAAGAAAGTTCTCAAATAACATTGTTGACTGGCAAAGGTAAAGTGGGAAATAAAGAATAAATGATTAAAGGGAAATAAACAAACAAAATCTTTAAAGAATGAGTCCTAAATACATATCTAGGAATCTCTTATTCTAATCTCTATCCCTTACAAATTTACAGGTGTTGAGGAATTTCAAAATATTCCCTAGATCTGCAAAAATAAAGTGAAAAAGAAATAATGATTACCTTAAGGAAAAACCTTTTGTCAGTTCTTGCTGGATTATAAGAAGCGAGGTATGCAGCAATGAGAATAAACTTAGAGTAATATGGAAGTTCCATGTGAGTATATGCCGAGAGACCTAGACAACAAAATACGTTTATGAAGGTATTTAACAGGCTACCATTAGATTTTAAGTATCTCTTACCTTTTCTCACTTATCTTTTGACTTCCATGTGGTACCCTCTAGTCAAAAGATTTCAAAGTGCCCTGAGCTTAACGTGCCACGATAATGATGGTGGTGGGGGAAACATTATCATTAATGATACGCTCTGCTCTTCTGTTATCTTTGTTGGGCTCCACCTCTTCTAAAGTCCTGCCCTTCAAAGCCACACTCTCCATTAAACCTTCCCTGATGCTGCCCTACCACACCAAAAGAGACAATTTGTCTCTACTGTGAATTCTTACTTCATGTATCTTACTTACGGTCCACATAACTTTATACTTTATATAAAGAATTAATTTAACATAAGTGATATTTCTTTTTTTTTTTTTTTTTTGCGGTACGCGGGCCTCTCACTGTTGTGGCCTCTCCCGTTGTGGAGCACAGGCTCCAGAGGCGCAGGCTCCGCGGCATGTGGGATCTCCCCAGACCGGGGCACAAACCCGTGTCCCCTGCATCGGCAGGCGGACTCTCAACCACTGCGCCCTCAGGGAAACCCCATAAGTGATATTTCTTACTAAGCTACAGTGTTCATTGAAGGAGCCAAGTCTACTGTTTCTTTGTGTCCCTACAGTACCTTGTACAAAGGAAATAACTGAATGAATGGATAAATAAAATAATAGAGTCAGTCAAGCAGCAATGACTTTTATGGGAAGGGAAAAAGGAATCTGATATTTACTGAAATATCTAGTATGTGTAAGACACTGTGCTAGGTGCTTTCCTTAAGCATCTCTGAATCTCTGCAGTAACTTAAAAGTAGATATTCTTTCCATTTTAGATAAAGACACTGAGTTGGGCTCAAGGCCACACAGGCAGCAGAGCAAATTACTGCAGATTTTTTTAAACTCTAGTATCTATTTCTTTCCATTATAACACACAACTGAAAATCACTTGTATGGTACTTCAAGCATTTAAAAACCAAAACAGGGACTTCCCTAGTGGTCCAGTGGTAAAGAATCCGCCTTACAATGCAGGGGACACAGGTTCGATCCCTGGTCAGGGAACTAAGATCCCACATGCCACAGGGCAACTAGCCTGCACACCACAACTACTGAGCTTCAACTAGACAGCCTGCGTGCCGCAAACTACAGAGCCCATGCACTCTGGAACCCAAGCGCCACAATTAGAGAGAGAAAACCCAAGCACCACAACTAGAGAGAAGCCCGCGCGCTGAAATGAAAGATCCCACATGCCTCAGTGAAGATCCCGCATTCCACAACTAATTCCTGGCACTGCCAAAAATAAATAAAATAAACAATAAATAAATCTTTTAAAATAAATAAATAAATAAATAAAATTTAAAAATAAAAACCAAAATGGAATCTCAATACCACTTCATTTCATACCACTTCCCCCACTGACCCAACTGGCTACTGACCCAACTTTTAAATAAGAGTATTTTAGATAGTTGCTTTACTTTTTTTTTTAAAGTAAAAGTAAAGTTGACCCATACGGGGTGGGGGAATGTTAGGGGCACAGACACCCATCTCCTACACAGTAGAAAATCTGCATATAACTTTTGACTCCCCAAAAACTTAACTAGTAATTGCCTACTGTTGACTGGAAGCCTACTGATAACAGTCAATTAACACACTATCTTTAGTGTTAACTTTAGTATCTTGATTATTAGTAATTAATTAAAGAAGTGTCTCTGGTAATTGTCTCAACACTTCCTTTGATACCTTTCAGTTGTCCTGGATCTGTGTCATCTTTCTGTAGCTTTTCCCATTGTGAACTGAAAAAAAAAAAAAATGAAAGAGCAATGATGGATTGAAAACATATAAAATCAATGTACTGTACTTAAAACAAAGCCGTAGAAAAACTAAAACTTTTTTACTTGACAAAATACATTTAATTTCCTTATAAATAAGACAAATAACATACACATGTTGGTCCCTCTACAAAATCATTTAGTGTATATTAGAACAATATACTTATATATCAATGCCCAGATGTTAAATTTTTAAAAATTTCTTTTCCTCTGATCATAATTATAAAGCTATCAAAAAGCACCAACAAATAAATAACATCACCTACCATACAATAAAACTCCCAATATTCCAGTTATCATATTAAATACAATTGTTATACACCATTTCTAAACTCCATAACAATTTCTTAAAGTAAGTATCATTACATCAGAAAACTGAGGCCCACAGGTTAAGTTGCCCAAGGACACTCAGCCAGTCAATAACACAAACTCTGCAGGCATGCTACAAGGATTCAGCTCTTAGTTCCACTACCAGGGAACAAGGTTGGAGACTTTTTCATAATTTGTCCGAATTGCTTATAAAAGCTATAAAACCAACATATATTCCCAATAACAGTTTGTTGAGTGAGCATCTAACCTTCTATAGCTTTATTCTCCTTTTCTTTATTCTGCTTATCCCAATTATTTAATCTCAATTAGAAAATATGAAATATGTGATGATTATTATTCTTTAATTTAGTAAAAATTTTATTATACACAGGTGAATGGAGGTTGGGGGTAGCAGGGAAAACAGCTGAGTCATTTACTGTGAAGAAACTTCAAATGGACCAGGAGATATCACCAGGCTTAGAATGCCATTTCTCTACTACACTATTGGAGAGTCTCACTGGTCCTTTATGTCACAGTGTGACAAAAAGGTAACTAAGGGCATTATATATGCTATCATTATAAAGGAACAAAAATGCAAACTGCCCTAAATACCAAAATTTTTTTCAAAAAGACAAAGAAAATAACCACATAGGAAATTCTGAAAATTAATACAACAGTTAGTAAAACATATATATTTCCTATCAATAAGGATAAATGGGTGTACCCCATTAAAGAAAAACGTTTCCAGAATGCCTCGGTAAGGCAGGAAGTCAAATTAGCAATGCATATTTCTGTGTTCTATACCTTTTTGTGAAAGAAACATACTAAAGATTATATATTAATTGCATATATAAAGATGTTATATATGCATACTTGTAAAAGAAGATGAGTACAAATCAGAAATTATATATGTGGTTAGGAAAGGAATGAAAGGAATAATGGGGTGTGAGACTTCTTTGAGTACTTTTTTTTTTTAATAGTTTTAGGTTCTGAATTATTCTGATGCCCTCTTTTACCTATACAGCAAACAATGAGTTTATTCTACTTTGCCCTTTCTCTTTCTCTTCTTCTCCCATTTTTTAACTTTGTAACTGTGTTATTCCCATCCCGTCAAAGTATGTAACATATACATAGTGTTCTTCTACCCTCATTTCCATCTTTTCGTTTTGAGCTAAAATTAATCAAAATGTGGTGCTCATCATTCCTTTTGCTAAAGTTTCCCCAGTCATCTCCATTGCACCAACACTGTCACTAGCAGACTCTTCAGGAAGTGTTTATGAGTACACTGTTCCCTGAGTTCTCACATGTTTAAAACTGTTTTTCTATAGCCACGATACCTGAATGACAGGTTGCCCAGATATAAAATTCCTTGGCTTACACATCCTCTCTCCTTAAGTTTCTTGAAAATGTTGCTCACTTGTTGTCTTGCTTTGTTACAGATTCACTTTCCTTTGTAAGTGACATATTTTTGCCTTAATTTCCACCCCTTGCTTCATTCTTCACCACCAAGCCTCCAGAAGATGCCATGTCCTTCCGAATCACCTCTCCATCTCCCCTCAAAAACAGCACTTTCCCAAACCTGCCTTGTTACTTCTTGTCTACATACTCTTGAAACACTTCCTTCTGATTCTTCAGTAGCCGGTGCTCTAATCCTTCAGGTCTCACTTGTTCTCAGGATTATCCCACTCAGGGTAGGACTCTCTTTCTGGAGGTGATTCGTTTGTATTTCATCACTTCAAGTCGACCCCATCCCCTGTCCCCACTGTCCTCTCCTCTTTTCCTTATAGTCTTTGCTTAACTTTTCACTTCAGCGTAAGCCCCAGAGTTGGCTTTGCTGGCTTCAGTTATTTATTTCACTATTTACATATAAACTGAAGTTTACAGTCAGCTCTGTAGACTCCTAGTCATATTGCAGGCAAGGGTTATAAGTGATTTTATTTGCCTTCCTTACTGACCTTGTGGAGGGAACTTGATTTAGGTGGCCAACACTATCCTATGGGAAACTAGAAGTCCTTGTATTACTAGGTAAGAGTCACTTTAACAAGCATCCAAATTTTTCTATCTTTAAAAGATCAGATCACAAGCTTTTCTATTCTGTGACTTCCAAAAATTCTCATCAATTATTAAAAAGAGGAATAATTGTATCTTTGTAATGTTTCTACTTATTTAGAAACTATTATATTCTTATAATCAGCTAATTAAATCAAGCACAAAGTAAAGTAGTTATAGAATAAGGTATTCGTGAAAGAAAAATGATAACAAAATTGATTAGAAAGTGAAAAAAGACAAAAGCGTTGCCGTTTTTAAATTTCTATGTTGCTTTGTAATGTAGGCTAAACCTAACACCTATAAGGCACTTTATTATTCACACGTCATCTTCACATATATTATTGAAATCTTCTAAGGATTGTTAGAAGAGGGATCCAAGGTCTAGAGGTTTTAGGTGAATTGCTAAGACCTCATAAGGCAGAAAACAGCTAAGCTGGAAATCAAAACTATGCTCTTATCACTACTCTATGTCTGTGCAACCATGTCTCCTAAGCAGCTTCATTACTATGAAAGTCTAATAACAGACAAATGTAGATTTATGACTTGACTCACACATTTCTTTAATGATCAATTTTTTATTATACCATTCAAATATCTAACATAAATATAAAAAACAAAGCTGAAACTGATTTTCCTGTAGCTTTTCAGATTTAAAAAGGTTAGCAATTATTAGTAATATGACTTGTGTAACATACTGGCTAAAAATTGTTTGTCCTTCCCAAAATAATAAGAAATGATTCAAATCACAAGAGTTTTTTCCCAATGTGAAGAAGGTAATGGAAAACATGTACACTTTAGTGAATATCCCAAATATAGAAAAAATACATATACTAAATAGAAAATTACCTTGATATCTCCCTGAGATAAACAGTCTGCATGGCTTTTTTCAAATGAGGTTCAATATTTCTCCAGAGTTTGCGAGTATCACGTTCACTTGCTACTCCAAAGAGAGAAAATTTCAATAATTTAGATATTACAGAAACTTTTTTCAAAAGAAATATTATTATGGAAAAATTATAGTTACCTTCTCCTTTAACAACAGGTTCACAATATTTAGGAAAATTAAGTACTGCCTATAAACAAGAAAAAAAGAGAAAAAAGCACTTATCTACCACAGTTAAATATTATTTTTCAAGTAAAAATTTTATTAGAATTCAGGCAATTTTATTTCAATATAATTGCTCAAGTAAAATGTTATTATAGTTTATTACTACAACAATAAAACCACAATTATCAATAACAACAGTAAAACAATATGTAAAATATTCCTTAACTGGCTAAATCCTGCCTAATGTATCAGCCTCTAGATATAAAGAAATGTAACAATTCCCAAAGCAAATTTAAAAGCACATACATCGGGGCTTCCCTGGTGGCGCAGTGGTTAAGAATCTGTCTGCTAGTGCAGGGGACACAGCTTCGAGCCCTGGTCCGGGAAGATCCCACATGCCACGGAGCAACTAAGCCTGTGTGCCACAACTACTGAGCCTGCACTCTAGAGCCCACGAGCCACTACTGAGCCCGCGCACCTAGAGCCTGTGCTCTGCAACAAGAGAAGCCACCGCAATGAGAAGCCTGTGCACCGCAACAAAGAGTAGCCCCTGCTCGCCACAACTAGAGAAAGCCTGCGTGCAGCAACGAAGACCCAATGCAGCCAAAAATAAAAACATAAATTTATATTTTTAAAAAAGCACATACATAGAAAAGATGCCTAAAAAGAATATTCTGCAGATGATTTATTAAACTCTTAAGAAATATGCCACTTACAAACTTTAAAACAAATAATAGTATCCATTTGAAGGAAAAAGGACAACATATATTTATTATCCTATGTTCTACATACTCAGAAAAATATAGCACTATACTATTTTTTCTCCAATGCTTAAAGATCATTTCTTATATTTATTAGTATTACTAGTAGTAGTAAAGACTTAAACCATACTTCAAGCCTCAAGTTTATGAATGATGTAACAATAACATAAAAAGCTGTAACCTCATCCCTAAATAAAATCATTCCTCAGTGAAATCCAAAGGACTTTATAAAAACCATGATTAAATTTCACATTTTCTTTTCCTACTAATAGTTTCTCTAAATAATTCCTCCTTCTTGTACTTTATAATCTACTTTGAAATGGCTGCCAGCACAGATTCCCACAGGTTTCAAGGACATCAGTGCTAAGGAGTAGAAGCTACAAGTTATTTCCCAGGAAGGACAATGGATGAGTATTTGCTCCTGACTCCATCTCACACTGAGGCCGTGCACTGACCCTCGCTCCTCTCTGTAAGCCCCCCTGTTGTCATTTCCCCTGGGCACCAGGAGTCTCAGACATTCAACTTCCAGAGAGATGTTAGTGAGGAGCTTGAACTAGAACAGCTTGTCTTCTGTTTTTTCCCTACTCAGAAGATGCTTGAAACGTACAACTAAATCAGAAGAGGCCTGAAGTTTAAAAGTTCCAAAAACATACTAAATGTGAACACAATTTTAAATGGTCATTTTCTCCTATATTCTATCTCAAATACACACTGAATCCCTCTAATACTTTTCAGAGCAAAGAAAAGAGCAAAGCAAAGAAAATGTACCAAGAGATATAGAATCTGTTCCTTTGAAAGCAACTGTTTTGTAAGGTAGATAGATAGTGGGAAGCAGCTGCATAGCACAGGGAGATCAGCTCGGTGCTTTGTGACCGCCTGGAGGGGTGGGATAGGGAGGGTGGGAGGGAGGGAGACGCAAGAGGGAAGGGATGGGGGAACAGATGTATATGTATGGCTGATTCACTTTGTTATAAAGCAGAAACTAATAATAAAAAAGAAAAATAAAAAAAAAGAAAGCAACTGTTTTCTAGCCTTAGATATATTACCATTTTCTATTACATGGAGATAAGACCTTAAGTATTAATAAAAGGTTCTAAAAGTGAAACCAGATATTCTTGCCTCCTCCTTTTCAGATCCCCACAACTAAAGTAGAAAGGTAAAAATTAAATTAAATATGAAAATTGAAGTAAATACAATTATTTTCCGAACTGCCTATGAAGTAAAAACAGCTATTCTAATGTTTTTAAAAACTTTTTAAAGTAATCTTTTATATAAATATCCAAAGTATTCCTTTATATAAAGATTACTAACTCAAGGTCAGTGGCTAATGAAACACCTATATAAAGCTTCTGACCATATTCAAATTCATCTAGATTCCAGACCACTATCAATACATACATAAACCTGAAAAAATCTGTTACAAAAAATTAACAAAAAGATATAAAATTGCTTATTAAGTTTTCACACCACCTTTCTGTTAATCTTCATTTTAATTTTAATAAAGTTAAACATTTTCTGCAATTAGAGAAAAGAGAAAGGAGGAAATTAAAAAAACACTCCTAAGGATGTATGAAAAGAAACAACTAAAAATGACTGAAAGGTTTCTGATCAGGTCAAAGTTTGTACTAACCCACAGACTTCTACATTCTTAGGGTGTATTTGCTCCCAAAGGCCATATCCAAATTTCCAGAACAAATTTTCAGCTTCTAGCCTATCTCACACCCTTTCTTTATGGAAAAATATTAAAAGATGTACTTTTTTTTTTTAAACAAAATGAGCACGGACCAGATGCCGGAGCTCCTTCAAATCTCGACAGACGGTGTAGAAAACTCCAAGAAGAATGTTAATGTAGGCAGCATAGAAATCAGCCGAATACTCTGGAGGATGATCATGGGATAGAATCTTTTGAAGGTTACCTGTTCACAGGACACAAATGAGCAGAAATGACTGACCCATCACCCTAGTTATATCTTCTAGCATTTTATAACAAAGGTTTAAACAATAAATACACAGGCTCAATAATTATTAGGAACAATGAAACAGTTACAAGATTAGAATGCAAAAGTAATACAAGTTTTGAAACTGAGGTAAAAGAATTATGAACCTAACATTCTAAAAAAAATTACTAAATTTTACTTAAGACAAATACGAAGCAGTGACACCTAAAGAAAATCACAAGAACCTTATAACAGGCAACATCAATATCAAGGGCAAAAAAATAATATGGATTCCACTTATTTTGCTAACAGTTAAGTAAATCAACTAGATAAAAATAAGCGGTACTACATAAACTACCACCAAACTGGAAAATGCTCATTTTTTGTAAAATGAAAATAACTCATGATTTTTTAATGAAAATCTTCATCTTTACTATGTCATTCCCTTTTTTATAAAATGTGTTTTCTTCCTACAACTTTGGTATCTTTATTTCTCTTCTACCTTAAACTCCTTATACAGTATCACACGTTTAGAGTCCTTAACTTATATTTTATCCTGCTAGAAATATCATATTGTAGAAGCACAGTTAAAACTAAAAAGAAACCACCTATTGTTCAAAATTTCCCAGTCATAGCACATAAATCAGTCATTCATTCATTCCTTACTGCAATTCCCTCTGACTTCTTGATGCAATGGTCTCTTTTAGACTTCTCAGTTAAGAGCTCTTTGAACATGACTAGTACTTTAAGCCTAGTTCCATAGGATTCAAGACTTTCACAATACTTACAAGTGAAAATTCTCATGGGATGTTCTGATCGTGTCAATTTCCTTTTGTCTAAGAATCCCTTTAAGTGAGTATTTTTACCATGGATATGTTCCCATTTACCATCAGCCTTTGATTTTAACTACTGTCTTATTCCTCACAGTCAGTTAGATATAGGTACATAACAATATATATGGCCTATCAACAGATACTAATATACAGAAATTTAGAAATAGCTATATTAATGGGATCTTTTAAACAGGGCAGTTGGCCAAAAACAAAAAAAACAAATAAACAAAGGCCCAAAAAACATTTCAAAGCCTACTCTCATGCCTAGAATGTTATCCTGAAGGAATTTCGGATAGAGGCTGTTACTAGATCTGTATTTTAATATCACAACCACTGAAAAAAAATACATAAAGTCCAAAACTTGACTTTGGAGTCTATGTATTTTTACATGTAATAGCAGTTTTAAATTTATGTTACTAAGCCTTTTAAAACAAATATTTGATACACTAAAAATTTCTAAAGGTGCCTTAAAACTTGGAGATAAAGATATTTATATACTGTGTTGGCCACAGAGTTTGTTTGGGTTTTTCCATAACATGTTACGGAAAAAGCCAGAAAACCCCGAAAGAACTTTCTGGCCAATCCAATAAAAGCTGACAAGTAACTGGATAGATGAAAGAAAGAAGGGAGGGAGGAAAGGAAGAAAGGGATCAACGGTCAGACAGACAAACATACATAGGCAAAAAGGTGGTCTCTAAATGCATGGATGAGGAAACCTGGAAAACAGTTAAGTCTCCAGCTTAGACTGCACTCCTAAGCTTCTCCTGACTCTCTTCTGGATATCCCTTACAGGTGACACTGAGTACCTCAGAAGAGAGTTGATTATATATGACCACTGGCCCATTTCAGTTCTGACTGAAGTCTTCTAAGAATTAGAACTCTCACTGGGTTGCAACAGAAGTAGAACAGCTGCTTAGTTATACAGGCTACAGACAAATTCTCAGAGTACAACTCAACATTAAGGAAGCCATACCAGCTCTAACAGTCAAACTTACTAAAAATCCCATCTCTAACAGAAAGCTGAAAGCAGTGTACTAGCAGGTAATAAATAAAGGGAAGCAGAAAGCACTTGATGGGTCCCCTGCTGTATTAAACTTTCACTATCAAAATATGGTCTAAAACACCAAGAACAACCATTTCTAACATGGAGAGGGACTTCTGCTGCCAGTCATGAGGGAGTAAGAGGGTCCAGAAATACTCTCCTATAAATAACTAAAAACTGGACAAAATATAGAAAACAATTATTTTCAGACATCAAACAACAGGCAACAAAGGACTGTGATACACGAGAAAAGTGAAATGAGGTGAGTTTTACCATCAGCCAGGCTTTCTAACTGAGGTAATTTTAGAACTGTGGTTCTAAAAAGGAGCCCATTAATCTCAGTGAGTTGATAAGACAGAGATGAGAGAAGAGAGAGCTAAGGTAGCTAGAATGTGCAGGGTAGAAAACATGAGAAAAGGAAGCTATGCAGAGAAAGAGCCCCAGAAATCTGCCTACATGTTGCCCTTGATTCTTAGCTGAATACCAGTACTTATATGCCTAGAGTAAAACCTCAAAAGGACAAGCAAGAACAGCTTCTGGGGAAAAAACAATTACTGGAGAGCTGTTAAGTCAAACAATTTCCAGAGTTCAGACAGGGCTATAAAACTGTTCATTTTGCCACCAGTAAGAATGGAGAAACTATACTAAATACATGGCGGCATTCAGCAGAGAACCCAAAAGGACTGTATCTTATAAGTAGAGCTAAAATTAGCCCTGGAAAAGGCTACTCTAGACCCTCTCTCCAAAAGAGCTTAAAAATAACCTCAAAAGGGTCACATATATCTTCAAGTGATTTAAATGCTTAACCAGAAAAGAAGTCCAGCATGCAACAAAAAAGTTAGTATCTGTCATTCAATCAAAAATTACTAAACACATGTGAAAGCATAATGGATACCCATAATAGAGAAAAATTAGTCAATAGAAACATCCCCACAAGGAAAGAGGTAGTGGAATTAGCAGACAAGAACATTAAAACAACGAATATACACATGCTCATATGCTCAAGAATATAACGGAAAACAAAAGCATAATGAGATCGGTAATGAAAATTCCACTGGGTTGGATTAACTGCAAATTAGACACTTGTAGATAAAAAGGTCACTGAACTTGAAGACACAGAAACAAAAGCTATCCCAAATAAAACACTGAGGACAAAAAACGATGTAAAATTTAAATAAATACATAAGAGATTGAGCAGGACAATATCACGAGGTCTAACATTCATGTAACGTGGTCCCAGAAAAAGGTGTGGGGAGCAGAGTGGGAGGGAACGACAGGACACAGATAAAATATTTTTAGAAATAATGGCTGAAACTTTTCCAAAATTAAACAACTATACACTCACATATCCAAAAAGCTCAACAAATCTCCAGCAGGATAAACAATAAAAGATATTTTCCACCTTGCCTTTTTATGTCTGTAAAGTCCAAATAGTAATATATTATAAGGTTTATAATAAATGTATATGTTAAATGTAGGACAAAAATAGCACAAAGGTTGTGAGGTGGGAAATTATAAGTCATTGAGATTTTCAGATTGTTAACTAGAGAATAACTTAACTTATTCTGATTGATTCAATAACTAAACCAAAAACCTGATCAACTGCACTATAATCCACCTGAAGAAAAAAAATAAATCAAAAAAAACAAAGCATTACCAAAAGATGAGCAGTCTGTGTGTGGGAGAGAGAAAACAAGAAATCCAAATCAGGGCCCTAGTGATACTGCTAAGAGGAAAGAGTGTCCTGAACATCAGATACCATATTTCTACAGATGACATATGTACCAAGTTATGGTTGGATGACTTAGACACTAAGATTATCCTTTTGCTCTGGTTCCATGCTTACTTATTCTGGCTATAATTTGGCTTATCAATTAATGCTTCCTTTTTGAACGTTTTTTGTATGATTATGATGCTTTTGAATTATTAAAAAAAACCTAATATGTTAAAGGCTCTAAAATTTAATAATCAGATGAACTTGGCTCCACATTATACTCTTTTCAAAAATCTATTAGATTAGGGCTTCCCTGGTGGCTCAGTGGTTAAGAATCCACCTGCCAATGCAGGGGACATGGGTTCAAGCCCTGGTCGGGGAAGATCCCACATGCTGCGGAGCAATGAAGCCCATGCACCACAACTACTGAGCCTGCGCTCTAGAGCCGCGAGGCACAACTACTAAGCCTGCATGCCACAACTACTGAAGCCCGCGCACTGCAACGAAGAGTAGCCCCCACTTGCCGCAACTAGAGAAAGCCCGCGCCCAGCAACAAAGCAAACATAACCAAAAATAAATAAATAAATTTATTTTTTTTAAATCTATTAGCTTACACTTTCTAAAATTAGCAAGGTCACTTTAATTATTTAATTATGTCCTCAAATTCTCTCCATCTCTGCAGCTTTGTATCCTTATTTTTTATAAAATTTAATCAAATTCTACAATTCATTATAGCATACTTTAATTTCAACTTCACTAGAAAACCACCATTTTTAATAATTTTTCACTAAAATGGGTCATGGAAATCTTTAACATCTAATGGTCATGACATAAGTAGAAAGAAATTCTTTTTATGAAATTCTTTGATTTATTCATTTTCTTCCTACCCTTTTCTCTTCTCCTTGTGATTTTTCATAGAAGAGGAGCTATTAAAAAATTAAGGGTTCCCTTCATCTATTTTGGTTTCCTTTTTGTTATCTCAGTTAATTATCAAAGGCAGGAGGTGTTACCTGATCGCTGTTCTTGTGAAAACAGGCAAAAATGTGTTGATCTTAATAATGAATATTTGTAGCTGATCAGTTCACAGGGATAGTGTTTCGAGGCCAAGGTCAAGGAATGTTATTTTTTCATAGCCTCTAACCAGCTTATGCTTCAGTTATAATCTTTGAATCTGAAGTATATTTGCACAGTAACAGCACAGTATTAATCTACAAAGCTAATCAGCAAAAAAAAAGCTATTGTATTCTTCCAAAGATAAAAATTATTAGGATCTATGAAACTTAAGATTAAACACAAACCAAAAAGGAATAAGAAACACAAGGGCTAGGACAGTTGCTACTGTAAGAGTTACAGTAATGAAAAATGAGATTTATAAAATCAAAAGATACATTCCACATAGTACTTAACTCAAGTACATGGTATATAAAGATTTCGGTACAATTTTAATGTGCTTTGCCAAACTAAACATCTCACTTGTATGGATGTAATAATCCCACTTATATATACACCTTACTGTAGTGACTAAAAAAATGTGAAAATACACCTTCATTTACAAATATGTGAGAACTGCTCTTTCAAAAAAAAGTTAGTAATTATATAAGAACAACCTCTATAAGTGCAGAAATATAACATTTTATTTGAGATTGGCAGCAAACCATAATAGATTAAAACGTCAAAGTATTCCCATTTGAAAATGCTAGCTTAATCTTTCAAACAACAAAAACTATTTTACTGAATATCATTTATCAAAACAATGTTTTCAAATTTACCTATGCTATAATCAGGGAAATACAAGACAAATGGCTCAAAGCATCCAGTATTTGGACGAAACTTTTCCCAAACAATCTCGCTGAGAAAGATAACAGTCACATTTCTGTCAGTCTGTAAAAGAGAGATAAATAAAAATAACGTTGCATTAAAAAATCTTAATCAGAACAGTAATTCCATTTGAATTTTTCTTTCAAAAGAAATCCAGCAAAGTTCCAACATATAACAAATTATTTGCATACTAATAAGCCATATTTAGAAAACCCAATCAAGGAGCTCATCCTTGTATGCAAATTTTCAAACATAATTACTTAGAATTTCCATAGAACTTTTAGGTTAATCGACAATTCAGTTACCCATGAATGCTAGGACAGTCACACAACGACTAATTTTATAGAAATTAAGAAACACATCTGCTTGAATGATTAAGACAAGAACTTTTTATGGGAATTTTCAAAGAAATCACACGCTTTACATCAATAAACTAAAAAAGACAAAACTTAACATCTCTCATTATTAAAATGGCTATAGTACCCAGAGAAAAGAAAATATCAGTTGCATATTTTAATGTATATTCAAGAAGATGTTGAGTATACATTAAAAACACAAACAAGTGTGAGTACCCAAAATACCAATGTTAAGTAAACAGACTTTTGAAATATATGTAGAAATTATAACCACTATTCCAAAAATAACATTAAGAGAACAAGCTCAATGTGTATGTTACCCATCTACAGAGTGGCCACAAATGCTAATTCTAATGCTAGAATTTATCTATAGACACCTGTCATTCTCAACACAAATTTTAATGCTTCCCATGTTCTTTTTTTTTTTTTTTTTTTTGTGGTACGTGGGCCTCTCACTGCCGGGGCCTCTCCCGTTGCGGAGCACAGGCTCCGGACCCGCAGGCCCAGCGGCCATGGCTCCCGGGACCAGCCGCTCCGCGGCATGCGGGATCCTCCCAGACCGGGGCACGAACCCATGTCCCCCGCATCGGCAGGCGGACTCTCAACCACTGCACCACCAGGGAAGCCCCCATGTTCTTTTGAACGTCTCCCAAGTTGACAAAACAAGACATATTTGTTTTGTTCTATAACTATTCTTATGACCCAATCTCATACATAAATTACACTATACTTTGATGGTTATTTACTATTTATTGATTTCTAACTTATGTGTAACCTTATATTCCAATTATCATTATTTAGAGAAATATACTTCTGGCTAACAAAGATAGCTGAGTTCAATAAATTAATAACTCCACAGAAAATGCAGCATCTTTATGAAAGAAAGGAAAAGATTTTTACTTTCAAATGCTCTTTTTGTCTTATTAATTTTTAAGAATCCTTCAATTCATTTCCATAGGGATAAAAAAGCATGCTCTAAACACAATCTTGATTACAAAGCATTGAGTTGTTTTTGCTTTAAAATATGATTACCCAAAAGAATTTTATAAAGTCTGTTAAAAAAAAATACTGAGAGGTTAAAAAAAAAAAGAGGCATTTATCAATCTAAAAGGATTTTAAGGACTTCCCTGGGTGGCTCAGTGGTTAAGAATCCACCTGCAGAGGACACGGGTTCGATCCCTGGTCCATGAAGATCCCACATGCCGCTGAGCAACTAAGCCTGTGCGCCACAACTACTGAGCCTGCACTCTAGAGCCTGCGAGCCATAACTACTGAGCCCACACACCACAACTACTGAGCCCACGTGCTGCAACTACTGAAGCCCGCATACCTAGAGCCCATGTTCCGCAACAAGAGAAGCCACCGCGGTGAGAAGCACGCACACCGCAATGAAGAGTAGCCCCCGCTCGCCACAACTAGAGAAAGCCCACACGCAGCCACAAAGACCCAACACAGCCAAAAATACAAAAAAAAGTATATTAATAATAAATTAAAATATATATATTACAAAATAAATAAATAAAAGGATTTTAAGTTGGGTAATGTTCTCATCTGTTCATCTGAAAGTACTTTCAGTGTCCAGTGATATCTACCATAATTTAAACTTCATTTTAGTCTGATAAGTATTTAATATAAAAAAATGTGAAATGCTTTTGCTATATTTCTCTTAAATGAAATACGCATTTAAAAATCAAGCATGCTTTCAGAAACATCAAAACAACAATTTTCTTTTCTGATGGAGTTGAGCTTACTATGAATTTTTCATTTTCTTCAAATAACTTCCATAATTAAAACTAAAAAATGTGAAAGGCCTAAGTACTGTGACAGGATGCATGATCAAAGGTCTAAGTACTGTGACAAGATAAAAATAGTGGGGTAAGTTTTACTGGAAGGGCGAGAGGACAGCAAGAATGCACTCTGGCTACCAGAGAGGGAGTCCTTGAGCAAAACAATGGGAAATAGTGGATGGATTTATGCAAACAAACCACAAACACAACAAAAAATAAATAAAAAAAGAGAGAAGGAGACCTTTACTCAATGAGGATGGGTCCCTGGTGTCAGTAGTAAAATGCCAAGAGTTAATCAATCTGGGAAAGGCTAGACTGCATGAGGAAACTTCCAGGATAAGTCACCAACAGCTACACTTACTCTTCTCTTGTCCTCTCCACATCTTCCCCTCAAGACTACTACTAAAAGAGGATTTTAGGAGTCGGCCTTAGGCACACAATGATTTCAGTGGCAATCAGTTGACAACTTCTAGCAGTTTCTCAAATTTGAGTAATATACTTAACTTTTCAAAGGTGGTAATGCTCTAGACACTGTCTCCCCAAATATTCACTTAATTTTTATTATAATGTTCCTTAATACTTAAATAATACAGACATAAAACTAAGTAAGTATAAACTATTTATGCTCAAGGTACTTACAAAGTTATAAAACCAAATATTTTTATTTATAAGTTAAATATAAAACTATAAAACCAGTAAAATTTAAATTGACATTATTTGAATATGATGAACATTACTGTTTTGCCTAAACTAAATCTTTGCTCACTTCATGAATATGGTACTAACAGGAAACAGCCACAGTCCTTTTGAGTTTAGCATTCCTATGGTAAAAACTGAATTCTCTCATCAGTTTCCTTTATTCAAACCACTACAAACTACTGCCTGTTGTTGCCATCATATTACTATTTGGCTTTCACCTGACATATACATAGTAAGTCTCTCCCTGTTCTGTTCTCATTAGGCCATGACAATTTCAGTGCCAACACAATTTTAAGTTGAAACACAAAGCTCGTTCCAAAAACTGAGTGGCCATGAGACAGAACATCAGATGATCCAGAACAGACCTATCATTCTTTTTTTAGATTACTGAAATGAAAATTTTAAAATTCTTACAGAGAGTTCAAAGTCTAGCCCATCCCCACCATTTACTCTAGCAAACACCTAAAATCTTTTAATAGAAAGCAGTGTTAGCCACTTCACAATCAAAAATAAAAGCTAAAATAGTTGAAGAATAAGTCTTATCAAATCACAAACTGTTTTAACTTTGAAAAAATCCTCAACTTCACACGTAATAGCGAAATGCATATCAACTTTATATTAAGAGATTATTTCTCACCTATCAAATTGGCAAAATGAAAAAATGTGACAACACAGTTCTACTGATTAGGCCATAGGGGAAAAGGATTCATTCATCACTTACCAATTCTTGTAACCTAAGAAATCCAGGTAAAAGATATGCTTCCATATCTCTTAGATACTCTGCTTTATCAAGAACCTTATGAAAAAAAAAAAAGCAGTGTCCAAATTGATTTAAAAAGCCGTTTAGCAAGACATTTACATAATATAATGCACAATTCAAGATCTGAGCTTCCCATGTTAAAAAACATGGAACTTATGAATTAATTTTTTAAACAGTATTTACATTTGTGGAAGACATTTCAAATTGGTCAAATAAGTTAAAAAATGAACTACTAACAACACATTTCAACCAAGATTTTAGAGAATGGGTCATAGTTATAGTAAAAAAAGTTTGTTTTAAAGATAGACCATCAAAAAGATAATGAATTAAGATGCTCTAAGGACCTTTTCTTATAGGTATACAAGAAATAAAACTATGTGCATTTTTAATTACATTTAGTAAAAGATAAATGTCTACCACATACCAATAATTACAAAGCTTTCTGACCTGAGAGAAGAAAATTCTGTATTTCATCATGTAAAACTTTTCTTGCTTGAACTTTGTAACTCAATACTAAACCCTGTTCAACTAGAAAACCGATCATGTTAAGAAAGATTAAATTTTTGTTCAGTGTTATGATAATGCTACTGGGATTATGTTGCAAATTATAATCATTTAAATCAGGAATAAAATTAAAATGCAGGGAATATATTATTTCCCTGAATAGTCCAAATTGTTTATCTGTTTTATTGATTAATAGACAGCTTGAAACAATGTATGAGAGTAATCAACTTATTTCATTCCTAATTCATTTAGACAAAAAAAAGCTAAAATTATTTACCACTAAAAAGATACAAATTAGTTTCTCCACTATGTATTCTCAATTGCAATTTTCCCATCAATTTCCATTTAAAAACTCTAATACAGGACACAGATTAATTCAAATAAACTGGCCCATTTGTATGCCCATTTTAATGCAAAACACAAAGCTGAAGCAATAAGTTAATAGTTCATTCTTCTGACTGGGTACAATTAACCCACTGTAATTAATGGTTTTATGGTATTTTAATAAATGATCCTTCTTCAAAAGCAATTATCAGTGCCCGCTTCGGCAGCACATATGCTAAAACTGGAACGATACAGAGAAGATTAGCATGGCCCCTGTGCAAGGGTGACACGCAAATTCGTGAAGCGTTCCATATTTTTGCTGATTCACTTTGTTACACAGCAGAAACCAACACACCATTGTAAAGCGATTATACCCTAATAAAGATGTTTAAAAAAAGCAATTATCAAATAACTAATATTCAAAGAAGTTAAAATTTTAATTCAGATTCAAACATTTAAAACATAAATTACCTGAAGGTATTCTAATAGACTCTTGATTTGTAAGCTTGTTTACTGACCAGAAACCATTCTCAGACATCTTTCTGCACTATTTCCTAAGTGCTGAAACTTACCCATTCAGTTATTAGCTAGCTGAACATTCTACGATTTACTCTCAATAACGTTCTATGCTAAACACCTGGACACTGTTCCACCCTAATGTTTCGTCATCTAACAAACGACTCATTGAATGCCTACTTTGATCCACTGGGCCTGGAAAGTGAGTTGGGTCCTACTTACTCCTCCTGGCTCTTTGCAGAATATTGATTCTCCCTCTTCCCTGAAGACACAACTTTGAAACTCTACTTGTTGGAGTCATGCAACACTCTGGGGTCATTCCTGTCTTTAAACTTTATACTTTCTGAGTGTCACATCTCTAATGTAACTCCTGTATTGTTGGATATTTCAAACTCCACATCAATGACCTCCTTCCGATATGGTAGACTCATGTCCTTAAATCCCTCTCTCCACCAGGGATCTTGTTGCCCACACTACCCAGTGAAAGATCAATTTATGTCCTACATCACTGGTTTTTGAAGTGTAGTCTGTGGCCCCCTGTGAGGTGAGGGCGGGGGGGAGGGGGGGGTGCTGTTTCTGATACTCTTTCAGGAAGTTGGTGAGGTCAAAACTATTTTCATAATAATACTAAAAATGTATATGCCTTTTTCATCATGGTGACATTTGCACTAATGGTGCAAAAGCAATGGTGGGTTAAACTAGTCGCCTTAGCATAAATCAAGGTAACAGTGTCAAACTATACTAGCAGATATTCTTCACTACGTACTTGCTCTTAAGAAAAAAAAAAAATTGGACTTTTACTTCTAAGATGGAGTAGATGTACTCTTTCCTCTTCTTCCTAAGTAAAACTAAGAATCTTGAGTATTACAAATAAAACAAATGGGGCTCTGAAAGGTGGAAAGGAGGCAGACCAGCTAGAGACCTCAGGACCAGAAGAATGACAACTCACTTCAGAGGGTGAATTGTCTATTGTCTAAGTTGTCTTTTTGCCTCACATATCCCATTAGTGGAGCTGAAGAAGCCGGCAACACAGGAAGGCCAAGCAGCACAGACCAAAAGAGCCCCAACAAAAAACCTTACTTTCTCTAGCCAAAGGACCAGGAAAGGGGCAGCTTAGAGAGACTTCCAGGACTATGCACTCTCCAAGTTTTCTTTGTAGAGGACATCAGGACATCACTGATTTCTTGTCTCCTCATTTCTTCATCCCTTAAACACTGCAGCACAAGAATACTGGGTCACTGGCCTCACCTCTTTTCTAACTCACTCACTCTCTCGGTGACCTAATCCTGTCTCACAGCTTTAAGTACTACTACTGTATGCTCAGAAGTCCAAAATGGTATCTCCATGTTGGACCTCTCTTGACCTCAGACTCAATCATCCAAGTGCCAACTCAACATCTCTACTTGGACTTAACATGCCCCAAACCAAATTCCTCATCACTCCTTCTCCCCCAGCAAGACCCACCTGCTACAGTTTTCTCCACTCGGATAATGACAACCTTATCCCTTCAAGTGCACAAAAACTTTTTTTTTTTTTGAGTCATGTTTGACTTCTTTCTTTCTCTCCTCCTCCACACTCACTCTATCAGAAGATTCTGTCAACCCTACCTTCAAAATATATCCAGTCCATATCTTACCACATCCATTGCTACTACCCTGGTCTAAGCCAACATGTTGTTTGCCTAGATTAATACAAATGCTTCACAACTAAGTGTATTAGTTTCCTAGGGCTACCATAATAAAGTACCACAAACAGGGTGGCTTAACCAACAGAAATTTATTATCTCACAGTTCTGGAAGCTAAAAGTCCAAGATCAAGTTATTGGCAGGGCCATGCTTCCCATGAAGGTTCTAGAGAAGATCTGTATCAGGTCCCTCTCCTAGCTCCTGGTAATCCCCTGCCTTGTGGCAGCAAAACTCCAATCTTCATGTGGCACCTTCTCTATGTGCGTGTCTGTCTCTAAATTTCTTCTTTTTATCAGGACATCAGTCATATTGGACGAGGGGCCCAATCTACTCTGGTATGACCTCAACTTAACTAATTAGAACTGCAACGACCCCAGTTACAAATAAGGTCATATTCTGAGGTAGTAGGGGTTAGAATTTCAACATACGAAGTTTTGGAGGAAACAAATCAACCCATAACACTAGCCTGCACTAGTGTACTCTTGTACCCTTCGTTTGATTCTCAAATGAAGAATCAAATGTACCTGTACTCTTCATTTGATTCTCAACATTACCCCTCTCTCCCTTACTTAAATATATTCCAGCCAAGATGGCCTCCTTCATATTCTTTGAATACACAGGCATGCTCCAGTCTCCTCTGTACGCTCACGTAAATTCAGATATTTTCATGACTTGCCCCTCGCTTCCTTCAGGTTTCAGCTCAGTTATCATCATCTCAGTGAGATCTTCTCTGCCTTCCCCACTTAGAAATAACTAGCCTCCCCCGCCCAGTGGATTCTCCCTTACTCTAATGTACCACATCTGACATACTACATATTAACTTGCTTACTACCTATCTTCCTCAATTACAGGAATTAGCTATAAGTGGGCAGACACTATTTTGTCCCTGTTCCATCTCCAGTATCTAAAATAGTGCCTGGCACATAAGAAGTACTCAGTAAATATCTGCATAAATAAATGAACAAAATTAAAATGTGGAAGGAACTGTTTTATACATTTAAGGAGATGCAAGAATGCATAAGATGTGGTTCCTTCAGTGAGTATAAACTTAGCCATTATGAGAAGGTATTATATTAAAATTTAATTTCAATTCCAGAGATAATAATTTTTTAAAATAAGGTTAAGGTGTTATAAAATCTCACTAACGTAAAAGACATTATATATTTTCAGTTGTCTGCTAGTCATTTTCACATTGATGTAACAACTAAAACTTAAACTTAGCCAACCTAAAATCAAACAATTCATCTTTCCCAGACCTACCCCATACATAATTGACAAGTTTGACCCTTGCTGTCTCTTCCATTTATTCTTTTCTGCATCTTCTGCCCCAACTCTAGTCCAGGCCCAAATTTCCTCTAATGGAAACAGTTACAAGAGCCTCAAAACCGTCTAGCCTATGTCTTTCAATCCCCCCAAATTCACCTATTCAACACGCCTTCATAGCAGTCTTCCTAAAGCGTGTTTGTTGCTCTAGTCTTCACTACGTCCTTGCCCCTCACTGCCTAAGAAATGAAATAAAGCTCGTTAGTATGGTTTTCAAGACACTCCCTGATCTATCCCCACCCACCTTTCTACTCTTCTTTTTCTTCCTTCATACTTTAAACCCACTAAGACCAGACTATTTGGCATTCCCTGGCCTCCATTCCCATCTGCATGCCTTTGCCTAATTCCCTCCATAGGAAATTCCTCTTCTTCAGTTTCTTCCTAATGATACCCGAATCAGTCTTTTGGATCTATCTCAAATTATCACCTTATGAAGCCATACCAGATGTGCCTGAATCAGTGCCTTTCATATCGTGGTTATTACTAATCACATTCTACATGTAGTCATATGTGAGTACGTCACAGCTTTTCTACTAAACTGAAACTCCCTTTAGATAAGAACTACATCTACAGACTCATAGAAAAGAGAACAAACTAGTGGTCACCAGTGGGGAGAGGGAAGGAAGGAGGGGCAACATAAGGGTTGGGGATTAAGAGGTACAAACTACTACATATAAAATAAATAAGCTACAAGGATACATTGTACAGCACAGGGAATATAGCCAATATTTTATAATAGCTATAAATGGAGTATAACCTTTAAAAATTGTGAATCACTATGCTGTACACCTGAAATTTATCTAATGCTGTACATCAACTATACATACCTCAATTAAAAAACTATACCTCGATTAAAACAAGAAATATATCTAAAACATTTTTATATTGCATAAGCACCTTGTACAATGCACTGTACATAAGTCTCAAAAGAAAAATATGGAAATTGATCTAATAAATCAGTTTTCAAATAAGAGATGATACTTACAATATATACAGTCTGATCCTTGAGACTTTCAGCTTTGGTTATTTGTTTAAATAAGCGAACAAAGTCATTAAATGTTTCACAGGTTATTTGAGTAGAACATTCACCCTCTGAAGAACTAAGATGATTCAGCTTGTTTAAAATTTGTTCCAAAAGCAGCCTCAAGGTAAAGCATTCAACACAATTCACAAAGACATGTGGAAGCTGAAAACAAAAACCAAAAAAGTGTGAATAGAAAACACATATCCACAACAATGGCTCTGCTGGATATCCGCCATTTGCCCTTCTAAATCTATACCCCACCATTCTCCAAACTGTTCTGTGCCCCAGGAGGCTGACCACTACAGACTCCATCGCCCAGACTCATTTTCTGGCTCTTGCTGGATTCAGCCAACGGGAAGAACCAGGAGACAGAAGCAAGGTGGTTAAGAGAAAGAAGTTGAATATTCATTCCCTTGACTCCCACCACCATCCCACAGCTTGACAGTGGCTGCATCTTCTACCAAAGGCTACAGCTCGAGTCGGGCAGCCTCTCATCAAAGGCTACACCTCTTGCTGGGGCCTGATTACAGCTCCTTCCTGTGCCATTCAGGTCTGAGGGAGGTAAAGGCTCTCAGCACATCACCATCCCTTATTGGTTCCCTTAATGTTTCTTCAACCTTTGTAAAATATAACATAACTATATAAATATAAACTATAAAAACTATAAAATTATAAAAACTATATAAATATAACATAATATAACATATAACATAATATAACATAACCTCCATTAAACTCACTTTAATTATTTGAGTTTTCATTTGTTTCCTACAGGGACTGAAAGCAAACCTGTATTTCCCGCTAAAGAATTCTTACAAAGAAACCCAAGAACATGTGAATGTTAAAATTCTTAGTGGGAATCTCTTACTTATAATTTTAAAATAATATTTTTAATCATGGACACACCTAAACCAAAAAAACATTTTTAAGAGTTAAAAACCAGAGTAATCCCCCTATGAGGACTTAGAACTAGCTCTTCATTTAGAGAACTATCAAAACGGAGGTAATTCCAGAAGTAACAAGGGAAAAAAGGATTTATAAATATAGTCTGTTCTCAAAATGAAATCACAGGGCTTCCCTGGTGGCGCAGTGGTTGGGGGTCCGCCTGCCAATGCAGGGGAGGCGGGTTCGTGCCCCGGTCCGGGAAGATCCCACATGCCGCGGAGCGGCTGGGCCCGTGAGCCATGACCGCTGGGTCTGCGCGTCCGGAGCCTGTGCTCCGCAGCGGGAGAGGCCGCGGCAGTGAGAGGCCCACATACCGCAAAAAAAAAAAAAATGAAATCACAAACGCAGTACTGATCACTCAGAGGAAGACAGCTTGTGGCACCTGGCACAAATAATGGAACCTATAACTATTTTTAGTGACATTCTATAAATCTCACCCAATAAAGAGGCTTTTCTTTCTCAGAGTAGCAGTGTAACTAAGGCTACATTATAGTTACTTAGGCACAATTTCACCAGCGTCTTCTGACCTCCTTTACCCCCACTCCTTTATGAACTAGAGTCCACAATAGCTCTGTTAAGACTGTCTTGTTTACTGCTACCTGTGTGCTATCCACGACCTTTAATGGCAGCATATTCTAAATGTCTCTGTGTACCTATAGCAAAAGTGGTGATAATCACCATTACAACGTTTAAGTAGCAGCAAAAATCAAGATACATTAAAAAATGAAATACAGCCCTTAAATATGAAGCTTCCATATTCAGTTTTCATGCTTTTATTCAATATAGATATTTTTGGACACTTCATGCAGGAAGTTCCAAATGCAAATGCCTGAGCCAGGACCTTGTACACAGGTTCTGAAGCCTGGTATGAACCTCAGGCATCTGTATTTTAAAACGCACAGGCAATCTTCAGGATCAAAGGCTAAAATCCCTAAGTTGATATATGCTAAGAACTGTGCTGGGAATAATCTCAAGCAACAGTTTCAAGCCAGGGAAACACAAACATTGATCACAGCTGAAAGGGATAAATATTACGACAGAATTAAGCACAGAGTGCTGAGGCTGCACAACAGAGGGGCATCTAACACAGCCTAGAGGGTCAAAAAAGGCTACCCCAAGTGTAAACACAAGAAAACATAGCAAAACAAATAAGCATTTGCCAAATAATAGGGTAGAAGAGTTGGAGTGAATGAGTACAAGAAAGCCATTCCAAGCAGGATGTGCCAAGGGTTGAAAGTAAGAGACAGCAAGAACTGTAAGTAGTTCAGTATGCCACACAAAACACGCATACTCTGAGCTAGAGTTAGGACCGGGGGTAGCAAACTACAGCCTTTGGGTTAGCAATCTGTTTTGATATATACAGCCATGCCCATTTAGATAGATACTGTCCATGGCTGCTTCCACACTAAGGAGGAGTTGAGTGGTTGTAATATAAAGTACCTGGCCCGCAAGCCTAAAATATTTACTATCTGGCCCATAAGAGAAAGTTTGCCCATCCCTGGCTTAGGATATGAAAGAGGGTGTGGCAATAATCACGAACAATAGCAGCTAAACTTCATTGAGTGCTTACTATATCCTAAGTGTTGTGGTAAGCACTTTTCATGTATTAACTCACTGAATTCTCACAGCAATGCCAAATGTTGTCCCTGTTAGCCCTACTTTTCAGATACGAAAGCACTAAGGGGTGAACCCAGAAGAAGAACATGAGCCTCCCAGACTCTATCTCAAATTCTTAGGCATTCCGTTAAGAAAGATAAACTGATCTCAGCTCACGAAGGGTCTTCTATATCAGGCAAAACACCCGAACGTTTTCCTAAAGATCTTATTTAAGATTTTCATGGACTAGCTGCAGGGTAGAGAACAGACCGCACTTAGGAAACTGTTGTGGAAATACATGGAAGAAATAATGGTAAATGAAACTCAGGTAGCAGCAATGGCTACGATTCAAGCTACATGGAGTCAAGACGTTAATGATACAGAATCAACAGGATGTGTTTACTGTTCAATTTACTGAGAGAGTAAGGATAAAGAAAGAGTAAGGATCAAGTTTAGACAACTGTGCGAATGGTGAAATTCACTGTTAGAGGCAATATGGGAAGAAGGGCGGGGTCAAGGTGACATATTTAGTTTTGTACTTGTGGAGATTCAGACTTATCACTATCCATATTTCAAATATGTACAATAATGGAGAAGAAACAGATTTTAGTTGTTTTTTTGTTTTTTTTTTTTTTAGCTAATTGGGCCTCTCACTGTTGTGGCCTCTCCCGTTGCGGAGCATGGGCTCTGGACGCGCAGGCTCAGCGGCCATGGCTCACGGGCCCAGCCACTCCACGGCATGTGGGATCTTCCCTTACCGGGGTACGAACCCGTGTCCCCTGCATCGGCAGGCGGACTCTCAACCACTGCGCCACCAGGGAAGCCCGTGATTTTAGTATTTTTAAAGAATGTATTATTATGTGTGTTTTCCCCCAAATATTATCGTCCAATGAAAGTTAGAGAGAGTAATTGGGCTCAACTTAAAAAGTATATTCTAACATCAAGGCTCAAGTTATTTAACAATGCCTTCCGAAGCTTATAGTCTTTGAAGGTCTTCAACAAAAAGCTGGTCAGAAATGTTTTATGTAGAAGATATTCCTTCAGAGAAAGGTAAACTAAACATCTCCCAGATCCCTTCTATTTCTAGGAGTCTATGAATAAAAATCAATTAACACTGAGTTTGGGATATTCTTACCTCTAAAGTTTTCAACAAAGTTTGTGTTACATAGGTCTTTCCACTGGCAGTATGTCCATAAATAAAAATGGATGGAAAGCTGAAATGATGTCTCTAGCAGAGAAAAGACAAATATCAGTCTGCACATACAAAACAGAAAATAAACATTCATCAATTTGTGACAAACTTTTCCATGATAAAGTGAATTATTCAATCCAAATGATTTCAACAGTGAGCATTTAGTGGATTCATCATTACACCTCAAACCTACTTGAATTCAACTCTACTCTTTCTCAAAATTTCTGGAAAATCACATTTGGCCTATTTATTATATATGATATATTACTATACATATATATGTTCAACCCTTTTTATTATTATACAGGTTTATATATATAAATGTTGGTATTTTCAAATTTATGAGAGATTTAACAGATTTTTCAAGAATGATTTTGACCATACTTCATTTTTTTCTTAACCCTTTTTTATGGAATCTAAGCCCACAGGCTGCAACTTCAGTCTACATTCTAAAGCTTTTAAACTAAGCATATGTAATCACAGGACTAGAAAGAATTTCAGGAGTCCTCTGTTCTAAGGAAAACTTACAGGATACTTCTGAATTATGCGCACTACATCTCCCTTGGCCTAAATGTGTACATTTCATCATTGTTTTCAATGATCAAATCTACACAGCATATATTTCAAAATACATATTCCCAAGATTCTCCTGAAGTACATTATGAGTCAGCAGCCTAGAGAAAAGTAAAAATTGTCAAACACCCCTATACTGGTCTGGTCAATACTACAAATATGTTTCATTCATTCAATGAACAGTTATTAGACAGCTACTAAATGCTGAAAACCATGATGCACTAAAGAGTACAAAAATCAGTTAGAGATAAAACCTGCTTTGGAGGAATTCACATACACTTAAAAAATAATTATAAGAAAATTGGATGATGCAATTTCCGTGAAAGAATAGAGTCTCTATGATCATCATCTACCACTACAATAATACAGTTGACGCTTGAACAACACAGGTTTTGAACTGCTTGGGTTCATCTATACATGGATTTTTTTCAACAAACATGTTCGAAACAATTTTGGAGATTTGCAACTATTTGAAAAACCTCACAGACGAACCGCGGTGCCTAAACACAGGAAAAATTAAGTATGCCATGAAGCGTAAAATATATGTAGATAATAGTATATCCTTACAAAGGCATAAGGTGAATGATATTTAATATAAAATTAATAATGTGTTAGTTTTCTGTTTTATAACTTTGCTTCCAAAGGATTACATTACCATACATACCATATGGTATGTCTGTGCCTCCCAGCCTCTCCCCTCTTTCTCTCCCTCTCCCTTCCTCCCTTCTTCCTACCCCTCCGTCCTTCCTATAATTGGAGACACTGTGTATTAGCCTATCATCAGAGGTAAGCGGTTTTTCAAAAACTGTAACCATGTGTTTACAATAATGTATTATGAATATGACTGGAATACTGTACGCCATGAAACTTTATAAGGGTTCATTCATTAGTATATAGGTAGGCTACCATGAAGGAATTCTATCCGTAACAGAAGGCTACCATAAAGCAATCATATCGCTGCTTCTTTGTTATCAATGTATGAATCATTATACCTGTAAATAGATATGAATTTTTTTCACATTATCTTTTCATTTTTAATGTCTAGTTAGTAATATGTATAACATGCCCAGTGTTTTGTATTATTAAGACAACACTGATGTAGATATTGACAGACGATTCATCTTATAAACAATGTAAACTAACAGTATTGATAAATACAGTATAGTACTATAAATTATTTCTCTTCCTTATGATTTTCTTAATAACATTTCCTTTCCTCTAGCTTATTTTATTGTAAGAATACAGAATATAATACATATAACATATAAAATATGTGTTAATTGACTGTTTATCAGTAAGGCTATTAGCAGTTAAGTTTGGGGTGAGTCGAAAGTTACACACTGATTTTCAACTCCACGGGGGGTCAGCACCCCCAATTCCCACATTGTTCAAAGGCCAACTGTAGTCACAAACATTTATTACATTCTAGCCACCAAGTTACAAATTTCTTTTTAGCAAGACAAATCAGGAACTCAGATTTATACACAAAAATACTTTCTAATGGCAAATGCCTATGGCAAGAGCAGCCCAACAGATTAAAAATGGATGTTTCATACAGGGATTCTTTTCTTAAGTTTATACATAACACTCTTGTAAATTAACTAGCTCAAAAATTCTGTAACAAGAATTAAACGCACGTTTGCTGAGCATCTCTGCTAATACAATACTATATTTCACCTTGAAAGAGAAGCACATGATATCCTCAGGACATTTTTCCAAGCTACACTAAAACTCTCCTTTCCTGGAATCCCGCCACACTTATCTGCATCCATTATTTGGTGCTTAATAATATTCCACCTTACACCATCTTTTCTACTGTTAACTAGAAGTGTATTGAACTCTTGCACTGTTATTTAACCTTTCATCTTCATAAACCTAACATAAACAGTAATAAGCCAGGACCTGGCACAGTGCCTGGAACAGAGAAGGTGCTTACTAAATATTTATTTGCTGAATACATAAATGAATCTGCTAAGAAATATGAACCAGTTTTTTATAGACCTTTGCATCTCCTACATGCACAGCACCTTACAGAAAAGTGCTATTAAAATTGTTAAATATGATTTCTTCCTGTGATTTACACCAAATCGATACCACTCAGCTCTATTTGCCAACATTCATTTTCAGGAGGACCACTTCTGTTTGTAGTGATCTGGGTTTGTCTACTCCAGGGAAGGAATGCGTAAGGTACAACTAAGAAAATGTTTCAGTGATAATATAGATAACTACAATTAAAAGCATTATAACTGGGCTTCCCTGGTGGTGCCGTGGTTTAGAATCCGCCTGCCAATGCAGGGGACATGGGTTCAAGCCCTGGTCCAGGAAGATCCCACATGCTGCGGAGCAACTAAGTGGCCCGTGCGCCACAACTACTGAGCCTGAGCTCTAGAGCTCTCGTGCCACAGCTACTAAAGGCCGCGCACCTAGAGCCCCTGCTCTGCAACAAAAGAAGCCACCGCAATGAGAAGCCCCGCACTGCAACGAAGAGTAGCCCCCGCTCGCCGCAACTAGAGAAAGCCCGCGCACAGCAACGAAGACCCAACGCAGCCAAAAATAAATAAATAAAGTTTAAAAAGACCCAATGCCTTAAAAAAAAAAATCTGATATTAAAAAAAAAAGCGTTATAACTAGAATACTGACTGAGGGTGTAGTCCCTGACCTCTTAGTTCCCTTACTAATGTGCTCCTTTAGAAGGAGGGTGGTACTTTTCCACTAATACTTCACAGGCCACCCCAGACTGCCACCCAGGTAGTTGGATGAAAGCAGTACTTACGAAAGCAAACCAGAGGTGTGAGGGAAGAACGTGAGTGTGACCCTAAACTCTCACTTACTCTCCTTACAGATGAGATCCAAGTGTGATCAATTCCAAGTCTAATTAATGAGTCTGAAGCAAAAGGCTCACTAAAGGCCACCAGAATATAATCAAAAACAGATTAAGTATGGAATTGATGAATGCTTCCTCCTATGGAAAGGACTCCGTAGCAATGTTCATCCAGAGGAAACACTTAACCTCTTCTCTTAGGCATCACCTGAACTGCTAGTCAAGAAGCCTAGACTAGACCTCTTCTGTGCTTTAACAACGCGGAAAAGCCGCTGACGTTTTAAACCTGAAGCACCGCGTTGGCCCTCACAGGTCTTGACAACTACCCATCCACACAGGACTTACACTAACTACCTCACTGAAACGTGGGGACTCACTTTTGAATAAGTAACACTGGGCAAACACATCTGTTGTATAAAATCCTGTTCAGCTGGGGTAAGAAGCAACTTCGAGTAGCTACTCTGGACTAACACCCTCTCAAAACCGTGGCGTGCGTAAAAGATTACGTCCTGGGCCAAGGAGCCCTAGTGCAGGCCGGTCCTTCCCGTGCAGTTTAAGAGACCGCTCACAAGTTACTCTCGGTGAGGAGTGGGAGAGACCTATAACACCCCCTACCGCAACGCAAAAGACGGCCTACGGCCCCTCAATCCGAACGAAAATTTAAAAATTGGAACATGTCGCAAGACCACGGAATTGTTTGCCTCCGGGATTTGGAAGAGAAAAGATAGCTGGACCACAATACCTCTCCAAACAGGGACTGCAAGGTGGACACTTGGGACTCGCGACAAAGCACCATGTTTTCCAGGTGAGGCATGCTGGCGGGTACCAGAGGACAACAGCCGCGTTCGCAACCGCAGCCTCACCCACGCTCGGGTCTCCGCGCTCCCGCCGGAAACCGGACTCTCGGGCTTGTGGGAGGAGCCGGCGTGCCCGTGCGTCCGCGTGACGTCAGCGCGCAAGAGGAGCGTCGGACCCGCCCTAGTCTTCCACAGCCTGAAGCGGTAGGGCTCTGAGCGCCGTAGAGGGGTTTGTGGAGCCGGCTTTGTGGGGTTGGGCGTCTCGGGCTGCGGCCTTTGCCACCCAAAGGTTGAGAGGGGGGTGCAGGGATGGGCGAACAGAGAAATCACTTGAAGGAGCTAAGGGGGCCCTGTGGGCTCCACTAAGTCGAGAACCTGTGGCTTCGGTTTTCCCGCCTAAAGGCCCCAAATTTAGAAATCGTAAGTGCTGGGGAGCTTTATCGTGTAGCCCCACCCAGGAGGGGGAGGCGGTCGTGGAGCCGAGGCCCGCCTCCTTACAGGGACCTGAGGAAAGCGGGCTCAGATAACCAATATTCTCAAAAGCTGCGGGGTTTTTTTTCCTGAGGAGGGTGTGGAAAATTGGCGTCCGGTGCAAAAAAAAGACTGATGGAGTCGAACAAACAACTTGGAATTACTAGTCTTACTCCAAGCCTGAAAACAGATCTGGAAATGCCTCTCCCTCCTAATGGGAGGAAGTTATAGTGTCAGTTGCTGAGGGCAACAAGAGTGAAAAATAATGCTACCTTTAGCATAAGGCTTTCCGTTTATTTGTTCGTGGAACACCTGCTAGAAACCAGACGCTAGAAGATTCTGGAAATAAACAGATATAGGAGTAGACAGAAATGTATGGTGAAAAGAGGGTTTGGGATCCTGAAGCTGCTGGCTTGGGGCCATTGACTCAACAGAGAGACCTTGGAAGCATCGTTGAACCATTCATTTTGAACTTTAACTTCTTTATCTATAAAAGAGAGATGATAATAGCTGGGTTATTGCTAGGGAAAAAAGATTATATACTTAGTGCCTGATGTACATAGATTTAAGTCATGGGTATCAGAATCAGAATCTTGTATTTGTGATAGCCAAAAGGATCTTTTGGTAATCGTGGTCTCCTACAACTTATCCGCTAGTCAAAATCATATATTGAAAGCAATTCAAGTGCAATTTCCTAAGTACTTTAAGAAAGAATTATAAAGGGTACAATGGCACCATCCATCAAATCTTTTAGTGTTTCTTCCTAAGGGAAGCTATCCCTTGACCACCCTCTCAAGACGGGGTTATACATTCCCATAACATTGTATCTTTATAGCATTCAACAAAATTATAAGTAAATTATCTAAATGTTAGTCTCTGTCTCTAGCTGCTTTGTGAGGGCGGGAAACCTTGTCTTCTTCACAGCTCCATTTTCAGTGTATACTATACTGGCTGGTACATACCTAATTAGCAGTAAGTAATTGTTGACCTGCGAGGAAGTGCCTTACTGCCTGGACAGGTGTAGGGAAGTTTCTCAGAGGAGGGAACTGGGGTGCTGAGACTTAGGAATAAGGGTTCACCTGTGAGACCAACAAAGCAATTCTAAGCAAAAGAACAAAAAGACAAGCTAAAGACATAAAAGGGACAAGTAGGCAATCATACAGGGACTAGCAAGTAATTTTTAAGAATAAACCTAGAGTGGCAGGAGGTCAGGCTGGGGCAAGTGTATGTTATGCTAAGAGGATTGGACTTTATATAGGCCACAGGGAGCCAATGAAGAATTTTAGGCAAAGAAGCAAATGACAAGACTTGACTTTTAGGAAGTTCCTTTTGGCTACAGCATGGAAAATAGAATCAATTTGACTTGTTAAAAAAACTATTGCAGAGTTCTAAACAATAAATGATAATGTCCTAAACCAAAGCAATGGGAAACAAGGTGACAGGGAATGGCAATTAAGGTTTATTAAACATAATGTGGCAGGCACTGTGATAGATACATTATCCCATTTAAACTTTGCAGTATAATAGATTTGCAAATGGAAAATCTAGCTGAAATTTATCTTACAAGTAGTGTATACTCGAACCTAGGTTTGCTTCACTCCAAAGTCCTAAATCTTTCTATTACATCATACTGGGAAGAAGCTGAATCTGAGAGAGATTTAGAAGTACATTTAATAGAAATCAGTGGCTGCTTAAATGAGATGGAGGGGGAAGTCTTTGAGAGTAACGTTTAGGTTTCTGATTTAGCTGATTTTCGGCTTTGCCAGTAATAAAATCAAAAATAAAGTAGGAGCAGGCTTATAGATTTGGTGATATCTATACGGGATTTTGTTTTATCTTTAGGACCGAAGTGAGTTTCTCACATTAAATTTGAAGTGTCTACAGGATAACCAGATAGGTCCAGTGGAAATAGAATCTGAAGCTCCCAAAGAGAGTGGCCTAGAGAAGGAGATACAGAAGTTACCACCACATAGGTAGTTGAGCCAGTCCTTTGGATAAGATTACACACAGAGAATACATGTTTGTTACACGTTAAACCTGCAAATAATCCTTTAAAAAAAATTTAATAGTAGTAGATGAAAGTTGGTGCTCAAGTACCGTAAATTATTTTTTCCACAGAAAGAGTGTGTCTTCAAAAAATATCTCAATAGTAAAAAGCTCACTGAAATCCTTTACAGCATATTTAATAGCTGTAGTTTGGGGCCAGTTGTATTAGAACTCAAGTTTTAGTTGATGGAAAAAATCAGGAGAACCTACAATCACAAGTAGATTGTTTCACTAGGTTTTCCACTTATCAGAATTAGTTTTGTAAACTAAAATTTTGGGTAATATATAAAGCGCTAGTTTAAGGAGTATGAGAAAATAATGTGGGAACGGTTTCCTATAGAAAAAAAGTGAACACATCACAAGCCATGCATCACCAATAGTTATGCACAAGGGATGTTTTAAAGAGTCCTGAAAATTGCCAAGTCTATCAATATGTAAACATAAGGAGCAAAAAGTAGTTTTTATGTGTTAAAAGGGTCTTTAACCATAATTTTAATCTTTTAAAGTTAAAACATTAAGCAAATAACATGAAACAACAGGAAATTTTATTTTTTATAACAAAGCTCAAATAACTTGTTTATAAGTGTTTATGAGCCCAAAAAAGGAACCTAATGAAGCTAACTTTACTACCTTTATTTTTAAATTTTTTAACAATACCTCTGTGCTCTTTTAATCTTTGGTTACTTATTCTGTAGTTTTTAACTTAATGATTTGTTTACTAAACAAACATAGAAGCTTTAATCCTAAAATACTCGGTGATAAAATGGGCTTTCAAGTTAATTGTTTTTCAATGCCATTTTGAAAGTCTGGTTTACATTGTGATGTACTGGCATTCCAGGACTAATAAAATATAAATTGTTTAAAAAGTAATCAAACAGAAAGAAAATCTTTAATAATAGTTGTGGAACTCAGTCATGGCATCAGATAAACTAGCGGTAAACCCAAATATAGATGGAAAATTTCAAGAAGATTTTATTTTAGCAAATTAATCTAATTCTATGAAAGTAATTCCGGTTCATCCCCCTGCTCAAATCCTCATTTCCCCTGCCAGCCAGATCCTCACAATGTACAAGACCCCATAAAACCTGCTCCCCACCTCACCCTTTACTTTGCTCACCTCATGTTTTGCTTCTCCTCCTTAAGCTTGCTCTCTTTCAGCCACACTGGCCTCCTTGCATTCTCTGGACTATGCTGGGCATGCTCCAGCTTCCTGTGACTCTGCTCTTGCTATTCTCCTGAAATCCTTTTCTCAATCTTAATTTGCATGGCTCACTCCTGATCTCCTTTAATCTCTGCTCAAATGTCACCTTACTAAAGCAGCCTTCTTTGACCACTTAAGTCTGTGCTGTCCCCCATTCCCCTTTTTTTCTTTATTTTGATTCACAATACTTATTCACAATACTTATCATCTACATATTTTACTTGTTATTGTCAGTCTCTCACACTAAAATGTAAGGCCTGTGAGGAGCTCTATCAAAAAAAGTTCCTGGTGCATAGTAGGTGCTCAATAAATATTTATTGAATTAATTAATTACTTCACTTATCCCAAATGACTAGCACGAGCTCTGATACAGAGTACGTGTTTAACCACATTTGGTTAATGAAATGAATTACTAAGGAAAAACTACTGAAAAATTAAAACACCAAAAACCCCCCAAAAGTTCTAGTTTTAGTTGCAATGATGATTGTTTTCTGTGTCTTTAAATATGGCATCCCATCCTTATTCAGCAGTCTGATTATTGTAGTTTTAGCCACTTTGAACGCTACCCTAAACCCAAAAGAAAGGGCTTCCCTGGTGGCGCAGTGGTTGAGAGTCCGCCTGCCGATGCAGGGGACGCGGGTTCGTGCCCCGGTCTGGGAGAATTCCGCATGCCGCGGAGTGGCTGGGCCCGTGAGCCATGGCCGCTGAGCCTGCGCGTCCGGAGCCTGTGCTCCGCAATGGGAGAGGCCACAACAGTGAGAGGCCCGCGTACCGCAAAAAAAAAAAAAAAAAAAAAAAAAAAAAAATTAATACTGAGTGATAAGAAAAATAGCACATATCAAAACTTGTAGAACGCAGTGAAAGCTGTACTAAGAGGGAAATGGAGCCTTAAAAGCTGGAAATTAATGCTGAATTCAACTTAAGTAGTAAGACTTGAGAATAAACAAAAAGTGTAGGAAGAAGGAGAAATAAAGATTAAAACAAAACTTCTAAAATAGGCAACAAATATCAAATAGGGAGAATCAATAAAGCCAAAAGTTTGGTTTTGAAAAAAGTTAACATACCAGAGGTACAAATTAATAATAAGTGGGAAAGTTTTCATAAATAAATATACAGCTAAAATTACAAAGAGAATACTATCGACAAACTTTATGCTAATAAATTTAGTTCTATGGTCTGAATGTTTGTGTCCCCCTGCCCACACCCCATCACCAAATTCATGTGTTGAAATCCGAATGCCCAATGTGATGGTGTTAGGAGGTGGGGCCTTTGGGAGATGCTTAGGACATGAGCGTGGAGCCCTCCTTTTGGGATTAGTGCTCTAATAAAAGAGGTCCCACAGAGGTCTGCAGCTCCTTCCTGTGCACCTGCAATTCCGAGATGGTCTCTCTACACATCCTTGCCTCTCCCCCAGAGACAGAATGCTGCTTTTTGTGACTTGGTACTGGCTTGTCTGCCTGGAGGATGGTGCAGTATCCTCTGTTGTCCTTTTCTGCTTCAGGCTTAGGCGGGCCATGAACCTCAAGAGTGGTTTTTTTCTCAATAAACCTGTCCTCCTCCCCATAGCAGCTAAACTCTGTGGTGTGTCTTTGGGGGATCTTGTGTGGGAGACTATTTCCTGCTCCATTTCTAGGAGTAGAGGGGGTTTTCCTTTCATTCTTCTCCAGCTGTAGTTTTAGCTTTTCACATGCACCGTGAAGGTGACAGGGTTTGCTGCCTTTCTTCCAAAGGCTTAAAACTTTTGTTTTATATAGAACAAGGGTCCAGGCAGTGCTTTTTTTTAGTCCCTAATGCCCCACATTTCTCAAAGTTCATTTCCCAAAGGAGAGGTGGACACTTCCTTTCCTCTAGATTTGCACCTCCGAGGGAGGCTTTCTCTGCTCAGCCCCCCATCTTCCTGGTGGGCATCCAGTAGGGGTCTGTGGAGATGAGCCTGTGAGTGAGTGTGAACTCCCCTTGTGTCTGTGGCTCTACGTTAGTCACAGTCGGCCTTTAACAACTTATTTAAAATTTTAGCTGAATGTTTTTACCTGCTTGTATGGCACCTATCTTACCCCCACCTCCTATTTTGCCACAGGTGAGTCAGGGCTCCCATCCCATCTCTCCTTGGAGGAGCCTGACTTTCCTGTTGCCAGGCTACTTGGTTTCCCTGTGATCTTAGCTCTCTGATGGGTTACAGAAAAATTATTTTTTTAGCTTATCCTGCTTTTTTTGTTGTTAGGGTCTTTCCATATGTTATGCTCTTTCCATAATTTTACAGTCTAGATAGTATAGTGGAACTCAACTAGTTATTTTTAAAATCCAAACTCACGTATGTTCTCTCATCTCATTTTCCTTTTAACTCACCCTTTCTGCCCTTGGTTTGAACCTTCCATCTGAAAGCACTTTCATCATTGACTTAGGCTGCGTTTTCTAGGAAACCAAATCTAACACATCTGCCTATCTTAAGTGCAAGCTATGAAACTCCCCCAATTTTCTCAACAAAATTTTCTAATCTCTCAAGTCTCACAGGATTTCTCATTTCAACCTTGTATTATGAATATTTGTGCCTATGGTTTTTCAGGCACCAATTGGATGAAAATACCCAGATTCATTTATTAATTCCTTCATTCATTAGTCTAGCATTTATTGAGGACCTATCATGCCAGAGTTCTGGGGGAATGAAGTGTGACCAAAAGAGACATTGTACCATCCTTGTGAAAATTGGAATCCAGCAGGGAAGACAGGCAGTGAAGATGTATTGATTTGGCCAAAAATTTCCTTTGGGTTTTAAGTAAAAATAAAAGACACATTTTTCATTTTCACCAAGAACTTTATTGAACAACGTATTCATGGTTTTGTTCCACTACTGCCATTTTTCAGGCAACTTCATAATTCCATCTTCCCAAAACTTTTTTCTTTAAATTAATTAATTAATTAAATTTTAGCTGCATTGGGTCTTCATTGCTGCACATGGGCTTTCTAGTTGCAGTGAGCAGGGGCTACTCTTCATTGCAGTGCACGGGCTTCTCATTGCAGTGGCTTCTCTTTGTTGTGGAGCACGGGCTCTAGGTACACAGGCTTCAGTAGTCGTGGCATGCAGGCTCAGTAGTTGTGGCACACGGGCTTAGCTGCTCTACAGCATGTGGGATCTTCCTGGACCAGGGCTCGAACCTGTGTCCCCTGCACTGGCCCATGGATTCCTAACCACTGCACCACCAGGGAAGTCCCTTCCCAAAACTTTTTATCTTTTTGAGCAAAGAACTGTTCCAGGTGCCTTTTACAGTCTTCCAGGGAATTGAAAGTTTTTCAATTAAGAGAAATTTGTAAAGACCAAAACAAATGGAAATCCGAATTCATTGTCTGGTGAATATGGAGGATGAATCAGAACTTCCCAGCAAAGCTATAAGAGTTTTTGCCTGGTCATCAAAGAAACACGTGGTCTTGCGTTCCCCTGATGGAAGATGATGCGTTTTCTGTTGACTAATTCCGGACGCTTTTTTTCAAGTGCTGCTTTCAGTTTGTCACATTGGGAGCAGTACTTTGCTCAATTGTTTGGTTTTCCGGAAGGACCTCTTAATAGAGGACTCCCTTCCAATCCCGCCATATACACAACACCACCTTCTTCGGAAGACTGGCCTTTGGTGTGGTTGGTGGTGGTTCATTTAACTCGCCCCACATTCTCTCCCGTTCCACATTATTGTACAGTATCCACTTTTCATGGCCCATCACAATTTTTTTTAAAAAAATGGAACGTTTTCATCACTTTTAAGTAGAGAATCGCATGCAGAAATACCGTCAAGAAGGTTTTTTTCGCTTAACTTATGTGGAACCCAAACATCAAAGCAATTAACATAACCAAGCTGGTGCAAATGATTTTCAGTGCTTCATTTGGATACTTTGAGTCCGTCGGCTATCTCCCGCGTGGTACAACGTTGATTGTTCTCAATTAATGTCTCAATTTGATGGCTCTCAACTTCAAGTGGTCTACCAGACCGTGGATCATCATCCAGCGAGAAATCTCCAGCAAGAAACTTTGCAAACCACTTCTGACACATTCGATCAGTCATAGCACCTTCTCCGTACACTGCACAACTCTTTTTTTTTTTGCATTTCAGTTGTGTTTTTACCTTTCTTAAAATAATAAATCATAATATGCTGAAAATGTTGCTTTTTTCTTCCATCTTCAATATTAAAATGGCTACACAAAAATTCACCAATTTTGATAAGTTTTTTTTTTAAATGCACACTGTCACATGACAGCTGTCACAATACAATCTAAGAAAATTGTTTTGAATGAAGTTAAAGACAACTAAGCGCTACTAGAGCCATCTTATGGAAAAAACCGAATGAACTTTTTGGCCAACACAATACTTAGGTTACTGCATGCTACAAATGCCATCTCATTAAATAACAATATTAATATAAATACTTACAAAATGAATAAATGAGTAGTTGAATAAATGTGTTAGTAATAACCCCTTCTCCACAATTTTTTCCCTCTTCTTTATATTACATTTAGCCTAAAATATAATGTTTCTTAAGGTCCCTGTCACATTATTGAGAATTTCACTATATATAGTCCCAGGGAATATTTTTCACAAAACTTTTTCTTTGATAAATGGTCAAAAAGTACCTCTTTTTAAGTGTTGGGTTTTCATTACAGGACCACAGTTTTCAGTGCTTCATACTCTCTGAGAGCTACTAACATACATTAGAAGTCTTTTTTAATGTTCCACTGAATAGGACAAATATTTTGAAATTCATGTTTACTAAAATTCATTTCAATGACATAATTTGAAAAAGTATGCCACAAAGGAGAAAGAAATAAGGATATGTAATGAAACTGTATTCAAAAGTAATTTATGTCATGAAATATAAGAAAATCCAATATCAGTGTGAAATTAAATCAATATTAAATTGAAAAAGCAATTCAGTTACTTTTCCATTGCAATAGCCAGATCCGTTATTTTTACATTACTTTTTCTTAAACTTTCAATATTGTATTTCTGAGGAAAATTTATTGGATAGGCTAATTTAACACTTCTGAAAAGACATTATATTCACTTTTACTAGTGAATATTCATGATTACATTCGTATTCACAAGGCAAATAATGAAGCATAGGCTCTAGAGTTAAACAGACTTGAGTTAGCATCTTGGCTCCAACACTTGTGAACTGTGACCTTAGGCATATTACTTTTCTAAGCCTTCTTTTCTCTCATCTGTAAAGTGGGGGGAAATAAAACCTACCTTACAAGGTTGACATCTCTGTATCTCCAGGATGAGTTGATCCCCACTCATTGAATTTCCCCAACAGCCTGACTGTCCTTCATTACAATGCAGGCACCACAATGTAAGGCAGAGATATTGCTGGCTTTGTTCAATACGGTGGTATCTCCAGCTCCTAGAATAATGACTAGCATGTATAAGGTGCTCAGCTAGTATTTATCAGTTAAATGCATGTGATGTGTTTAACACAGTTCCAAGCACGTGGAAAATACCCAATAAATATCATTATGACTGTAATTATTTTGTTGATTAATTAGCCTGACCAAAACCACATTTATCTTTCCCTGCTGCTCCCACAGTTGTTCCATCTCAGTAAATTGGCATTACATTTTTTTGGTTGCTTAGGCCAACAATTTTGAAGTCATATTTATTTTTCTTTTTTCTTAATACCTCACAAATCCATCATAAACCTTGGCTCTATCCTCAAAATATTGTTGGGAGTCACTCCTCCATGGGTCTCTCAAATTTCTGCATGTCTTATGAGCAAGACACTGACTGCCCTTTTTCAGGACTATCTCCTCCAGGATGTTTAGCCGGTAAACAGCTTTGGAAGACATAGTGTCTGTCTCTGGAGCAAAGGGGCAGCCAAGCTTTCTGTCCAGTATAATAAAGATAATACCTCTCTCAGGAGTAAAGTGCAGGCATGTTTACTACCCATTATAAAAGATCCAGGTTCCCCAAGCTCAGCGTTCCCTCTCATGTAACAAAACCCACTGCATGGTTCTGTGGAAATTGGGGCTTGGGCCACTCACACAAAAATGCTGTGATTAGGACATAGAATCAAAAGTGCACATCATGGAAGGCTTCCTAGAGAAAATGACATGGTATAAATGCTGAAATATAAGTAGGAGTTAGCCAGGTGGATTAGAAGAACGTGTAAAGGTCCAGTGCTAGAAAGAGCATGAAAACATTAGAAAAGCCGCAGATGTTTCAGCAGAGCCAGAGTGTTGTGTACAAGGTAGAGAAAAGGAAATGGAGGAGGAAGGCTAAGGGAGCATATAAAAAAAATTTGAAGAGGTAAGAGTGTCCTGGGTATAAAAGGTCATGTATGCCATAACATGGAGTTTAGACATAATCTTGAAGATTATAGGGAACCATTGAAGGATTTTGAGCATGGCTCTTTGCATCTTGGAAAGATCACAGTGGCAGCAATATTGAGAACATTAAACAGGCAAGATGGGAAACACAGAGACCTTTTAAATCTCTGATTTAATCACCTGGCTTAGAGTTTTTGCGAAATTCAAATAGGGAATGGCAGAAGCAGGGTCAGATAAAGATTCAAATCTTGCAGAAGTTGTGATGTTTTCAAGTTTCCCCCTGTGTACTTCAAAGAAAAGCTATATTAAACCATAAAAATATTGGCAAGGAAATTCAATTATGTTCTGATATTGTCTTATGTTGAATATAATCTTTTTTTGATATATCAAATATTCTTTTTCTCATTTTTTTCCTTTTAAAAAAATTCAGGGTGTTTTAGAGAAATTATTGGTCAAATATCAAGGGAGACTTCCTCCTACTTGTCAGGATATAAATTAATTACCTAGTTTGAAAGACTCAGAACACTGTGACAGAAATCAAAGAGTTCTTTAAAAAAGGCTTTTTTCATTTCTCTTTAACATTTTCATTAAATAATAACCATGTATTATCTACACACTGGTTTCTCAGTTCTCTACTGGTGAGATTTCTCTCTTGGAACTGTCTCATAGTTTTATTAATGAATGTCTCTCCTGTCACAGAAATAGCTGATAAAATGATGCCCATTTACAGTTAACCTCTGGACCTGATCTGGTCACTGATTCCCTGGGTTGGGGCAGGTGTATTCAAATTAAGTGCCTCTCTCTATTATATCTGAGATGATTGACAGTGAGAATGTCTGAGTACAACTTTTCCTTTCTGAATTTGGAGCACTGAAAGGTGGGCTTCCTCTATTGTTTACTAAAAATATTACAAAGTAACAAGTATGTAAAAATTCCCATGGCTGAGAAAGATAAGACTTTGAAGAGCACCTAATATTTTAATATCTTACCCTTGCAGTAACATATCAGTTGTTTCTTGGGAACAGGACAGGGCAGATCTTTGTCTTCTGGTGTCCATTCATCAAGTTCATCTTTTTCTCAGATGAGGGTAGAATTCTTAAATGACAAATAGCCAAGAGTCTTGGCTGGCAAGGTGGGAGTTTCTGAGGGCTCCCTGGGACCCCATACTCTGCTAGTGCTGTGATCCTGTGATGAAGTTAGATAATCCAACATCAGGAAGAGGATATGAAGAGAAATACAGATTAGAGAGCTATTCAGATGGTAGAATTGACAGGTTTGTTTGGTTAAAGAGAGGGAAAAGGCAACAGTGCCTATCAGGATGCAGGTAGTGGCCATCACTGAGGTGAGAAATACTGGGGGAAGGGGTTTGGGGAGGAGAGAGAACATGAGTTCTGTTCTGGGCAGGCAGAGTTTGAGGAGCCTGAAAGACATCCAAATGGTCATGCACAGTTGGCTAAATGGTTCTGGAGTTTAGAAAACCACTTGAGCGAAACACTCAGATTTGAGACTCATTAACATCTAAATGGCAGTTAAATTCACGTATTAAGTGAAGTCATTCAAGGAGCATGGATAAAGTAAGATGAAAGAAGGGGAACATGTATACCTAAAAAATATCTACATTCAGAAGTGAGCAAACAGAACAGATTAACAGATTGAGAAGGCAGGCAGAGAGAACACAGGAAAATTAGGAGTGAGGAAAGTGGTGTCATGAAACTAAGAAAGGTTCACAAAAGAGAACAATCAGCAGTGTCAAATGCTTCGGAGGTCAAATGAAATACACACTGGAATCATATCATATATGCTGCTCTGTAGACTACTTTTTTCCTTACAAGATACTGCAAAGATTTTTTTTTCATTTCAATAACTGAAGATGTGCACTGTAAATTTAAATAGCTACATGTAGCTGCTACCTAGAATTCAATTATATGGGTGCACCATAATTTAGCCAATCACCAACTGAACCTTAGAATTATTCCCAACTTTTGCTTTTATAAAAATTTTTATGAATATTTTAGATCTTGACATGCATTCACATATATCCCTAGGTTAAAATCCTAGAATTGGAATTATTATGTTGTCACCCATACCAGCCCCTGAGAGCTGATCCTTGCCTTGATTTATCTGTGTTTGTTACAAAAGCACCTGGTATTTGACAGAGATGTTTTGCAGCTGTGCTTTAAGAGATAGGCATGGTCAACCACCTGAACTGGCTCTGACTTGACCACAGGAAAGTGCTTGCGCAAAGGAGACCTAGGTGTGGCTAAAGGTTACCTATGCTTCATTACTATGCTAACATTTCTGCTCAACGGGGGGATCTGTACTCTGCTAGGCCTTAAGAAGTGTGTGCAAAGAAGCATGTAGGACTGCAAATGCCCCAGCTGCTCCTGGAAATGTCTACCCCTTTCCTAGAGCCCTTATGACATCTTCCTCCCTTAAAATTCCCTTACTCCCTTCCATCCCAGGAGAAGGTGTTTTTAGAGCACAAGCTCTCCCTTCTCCATTCCTTAATCAATGAATAAAGTTACTGCTGTGCTATACCGAACCTGGTTTCATTTGATTGGCATCTGTGACTCCAGGCAAAGAATCCATTGAGGGGTCACCGACCCCTTGGGTATCAGTAACAGTCAAAATATCTACAGATTATTTACCGAATTGCCTTCCAGTAATTTGCTCCAATTAGCTAAATTTAGGATTTCTGAATTAAACCAGGGAGACTGGAAAGGGGTGGGTGGTCACAAGCTAGTAATGCCACCTGGTTCTGGGCAAAAGAACATGAACATCCTCTCTAGAGAAAAGCGCCTATGGACAAAGTCTCCAAGGGTGAAGATTCACCAATCCTAGGGCCTGCTGCTGCAGGATAAATGGCTGCACTGGCCACATAGGAGGTGGCAGGCATGCCCTCCCCACTCTTGAAGAGTGTGCGGGAAGCCAAGGCACATGCTCCGAGCCTGAGGCTGCACCATCTGGAGGCAATTTAGGAAAATCCCTCATCTGAGCAGCTGGATTGTCAAGGAATGGTGTGTTTCTGGCTCTGGCAGGGTATTTGCAGGCAGCTGCAGCTGTAGGATAGAGAAGAAAGCCAGAAGACTGATAGAAAAACAAGTTGCCCTGGGGCTGGGTAAATGGGAAAGAGAAAAAAATAGAGCAGTTTTTAGGGAAAGAAGCCTTCCTAGAAGGTCAGCAAAGAAGGAAGAAAGCCTTGAAGAAGACAATGAGGTAGAAGGCGCTGGGGATGGGAAATTGATTCCCTCTAGGGATCAGGGCCTTTGACCTTGCCATCCAGATTCACAGCCTCCCAGTCAAAGAAGGTGAGGGTGACCGACCAACCCACACCTCTACCCAACCACCCACCCAGCTCTAGGGCCGCCCTGCAAATCCGGGCCAGTCCAGAGCCAGAGGATCACCTTGCTGGTTCGGACTGTTAGGACTACAGGAGGATGAGGGTGGGGCTTGGTCATCTCTGCCCTCCCACCCCGACCCCTGGGGCTGCTGATGCTGAGGGAAAGGAGCAGGTAGTACTCCACTTACCGCACTTCGTTTGCGTACTTTTTGCTAAACCATGAGAGTTCATCACATTGCCCCGCTGACGGCTTTTATAATGGAGGGTCAAGTCTAACCAGAATGCAGTCCGAAATGGGCAAGAGTGGGTCGGACATTAAGCGAGCAGTCTCTGCCCTTGGCCACTCTGCCCTGGCAGAAACCCTGGTTACCAGGGAAAGAGGGCCACAGAGGATGGCTGGAAGGACGATTCAGATACCAATGGCTTCAGCTAGCTCTGCAGCTACTCGCCTCTGCCTCTAGATGTCTCCCTTGGAGTCAGAATAATAACTCCTGGATTCCCTGAGAACGTAGGACTCCAACAATAGGACATGAAATCTATTGTACCTTGCTCCTCAGGGGGGATGAGAAACCCTGACTGACTGAACTTAGAGACGCATCCCACCCCGAAACTGAAGGGCTGCAAGGTGGGAGTGAGGGGCAAATAACTGCTCGCTCTCTCTTCCCGTGTCAGATATGTAGGAGACCAGAGGTTAGCAGCTGGAATTATGCTACAGCAACTGAATCATCAGAGACTGAGAATTCTGAGACTCCAGAACTCTTTGTTGCCTGGACAATAAACTAGTTTGGGTCGGGAGCTACCTCCAATCCCCAAAGGAGGTGCTGCAACTTCTGATTGACCCCAAGACCTCCAAGGTGCTGGACAGCTGAGTTTCCCAGAAAACTCTCTCTAAATAGCTGATACCTGCATCATCACTTCCTGGAAAACATATCTGTGTTTGCCCCACTGAGATTATTCTCATGCTTGCTCAATAAAAAAAGGAGAGGGGATGAAGGGGGTGTCTCTTCACTGCAACTTCGTTGTATGGCCCACAGAGATGTAGATCTCTATGGGGTGGAGGAAGAATTGAGACACTCAGGTCCTTGCTTGGTATCCTTGGCTTGTGAGTGTCCCCCCAGTAAAGCCTGTTTCTTACCATGTGATACTGCAAAATTCACCATTATCTACTTTACCACACTGTGGAAAAGCAAAAACAAACAAAAGATCATAAAAACAGCCGGAGAGAAAAGTCTAACAAGAAATCACAAATAGACTGACAGCAGACTTCCTACTCAACAATGAATACCAGGAGAGGAAGAATATTTCTGAGAGCTGAGAGGAAATATCTATCTCAAATTGTGTGCCAAGAAAACCTTCTTTCACGAATGAGAGAAAAATAAATTTCTCTTGATAAGTAGACACTTAGAGAGTTTGTCACCAATGGATCTATACTTAAATTACACATAAAAGCTGTACTTCAAAAAGAAGGAAAATTATATCAGAAGGAAGGTCTGAAAATGCAAGGAGCAATGGTGAGGAAAGAAAGTGGTAAACATAGCTGAATCTAAAACATTGTCTGCAAAAAAATAATGAGAATAGTAATAGTAATAATGTCTAATTTAAGGGTATTAGAAAAAGGCAACTAAAACATGGGGTAAGACTGGCATGCAAGGTGGCAGGGAGTTGACAGGAATCTAAGTGTTCCAAAGACCTTTTTCAGAGGGGAGTAAAGTTAACATATTAACTTTAGACTTCAACATATGTTGTTCTTTAAATATATTGCTTTGTATAAATCACGTCTTAACTAAACTTCTTTCCAAAAGGAAAAATAAAATGTACATCTGAAAACTTAGGGAGTGTATAAAGTGAAAATGTCTCCTTAATTCTGTCATTTATGCTCTCCACATGGAATTTTTTTATTACACATGCACACACACATGCACACAAGCATAATCAATTTTTTATTTTATTTTTTATTGAGGTATAGTTAACTTACAATATTATATTAGTTTCAGGTGCACAGCATAGTGATTCAAAATTTTTATAGATTATACTCCATTCATAGTTATTATAAAATATTGGCCATATCCCCTGTGCTATAAAATATAACCTTGTAGCTTATATATTGTATACATAATAGTTTACACCTCTTAATCCCCTACCCCATCTTGTCTCTTCCTCCTTCACTCTACCCACAGTAATCACTAGTTTGTTCTCTATATCTGTAAGTCTCTTTCTTTTTTGTTATATTCACTAGTTTCATTTTTTTTAGATTCCCACATATAAGTGATAACGTACAGTATTTGTCTTTATCTGACTTATTTCCCTAAGCATAATATCCTCCAGGTCTATCCATATTTTTGCAAATGGCAAAACTTCATTCATTTTTATGGCTGAGTAATATTCCACTGTGTGTGTGTGTGTGTGTGTGTGTATACACATGTTCTTATCCATTCTTCTGTTGATGGACACGGTTTGCTTCCATTTCTTGGCTGTTGTAAATAATAATGCTATGAACAATGTGGTGCATGTATCTTTTCAAATCAGTGTTTTCATTTTCTCCCCAGGAGAGGGTATATATCAAATCAGTGTATAAAGAACAGATGAGCATCATGATCAGTGACCAGTCACATCACTACTTTCAAAGGCTGTCTGTAATTTGTCACTGTGCATTTGTTACTAAGTTCAAATACAGACAGCAAAGTATGTAGTTGTGCTGCCTTCTTGTCTCTCAGTGATAACCCAACCCACATGACATGACATTTTACAAAAATGAATACTCAAAAGAGGGAATTGGTCACCAAAGATGAAAGTGCAGCAAAGAAATGAAAAGTGATAGCGTTGGAAGAGAAATTTGAATCACTATGAATGGAGTTATATAAGAAATAGCTGTGGGTATGTTGACAATGCCACCATTCAAGAAACTCTTGACATACAACAGAGGAACTTTGTGAAGGTGAATGCATTGACATAAATAAGGAAAGTGGTTGTAATGAAAAAAAAAAAAATGAAGATGTCCCAGAGAAAGTGACATTGGCAAAGATCTTCACCTTAAAGGAATGCTCAGGAATATTTCACAACATCGATAGCACAAAGGATGAACGGCAATAACATTTTTACACACTAGTAATAAACAGTATAAAATGTAATTTAAAAAATTATTTGCCAAAACAACAATAAGTTCCTAGCAATAAATCTTAAAAAATAAGCAAGGCTTTTAAGGAACTGTGAGCTTATCACTCTAAAAACATATAGTATGTGTATGAAAACTTTTATTTGGTCCCACCTGCAGTCTCTTGGGACCAACACCAGGAAAATCCTCAGGACCGCTTGCAGGAAGACCTAGGGGTTGGGGAAGCAGGATGCGAAAAAGCCTGATATGAAGCTGGATGTATGTCCAATCAGGGAAGCCCTCAGCCAGGTGTTGCTCCTCTTTCACAATGCCTTCCAGCCAGACAACGATGGAATGATATCTGAAGAGTCTACTGGTGGCTTCTTCATATGGGACATACTACGACATCTTGGGAAGCCCTTCCTAAATCCTAAACACTCTCAATATATGATTACTGAGGTTCATCCCTCACCTGTTTTTTTCTCAAAGACATAACTATTGAATGGTGCCAGTCATGGAGTATAATCACAGTTATGGAAGACTTTGTTCAAGGCACTTTGTACATATTTATACTGCTATTTGCTGTCAACCCAGCAGCAAAGAACACAGATCTACTAAGTGTTCAAAGCCTTCCCACTCCCGCATCTAGTTCCTGCTCCAACATTCCAGCCCAAGCCAAGAAGACACAGACGGGTCAAGGGTCTCAGGTAGAAACAAATGTAATTGAATGGTTTGTTTTGAGTTATATGGAGCCACACTCAGGCTCTCACCTCTACCCCGTGTCCTACCTCTATTTTTGTCCTACTGGGTCATCCCAGAATTTTCTGAGAGGAGATTCTTCCTCGTCAAGAAAAGAGGAGAATAAAATGGTTGGGTAAAGAAGAAATATGGAGAAGTGAAAAATGTAAAATATAAGACATAAAAAATATAAATCAAACCATAGGTATCAGGAGTGAGATAGCAATGATTCTAAAGAAAGCAGCCAAGAAATAAGAGAGAGAGTTATTGGAAAATTAATGATGGCAAATAAGAATCCACACCCTCATATATACAAAATATTTACCTTACTTTATTTTTAAAAATCTAATTTAGTATGAGTTTGGTCCCAAGTTCCATGACCAGGTTGACAGAAAGCTCAATCTCAATCATATTGGAACCCCCTAACCCCACCCCAGTCTTATGAAGTACTGCAGGGAACTTACCAAATATTATGAGTGGCACTTCCCATCTTCAGCCCAGCCTGGTTACTATTAATATTCATATTATCCTTGCTAGACCTTTGAAAAGCTCTTCTCCTTCTTGGGCATGTGAATATTTTTGACCTCTGATCAAAATCAGAATGCTAGGTGGTGACTGTCTTATCTTGGGCTGCTATAACAAAATACCATAGACCGGGTAGGTGAAGAACAAAAATTTATTTCTCAGAATTCTAGAAGCTGCAAAGTCCAAGATCAAGCTTGGAAGATTTGGACCCTCCTCTTGGCTTACAGATAGCTGCCTTCTTGCTGTGTCCTCACATGCAAGAGAGAGAGAGGGAGAGAGAGAGAGAGAGAGAGCGGGCTCTGGTCTCTCTTCTTCTAAGGACACCAGTCTCATCATGGGACCTCACTCTCATGACCTCATCTAAACCTGATCAGCTCCCAAAGGCTCTACCTCCAAATACCATCCCACTGGGGGTTAGGGCTTCAACATATGGGTTTGGGAGGGGGGCACAAACTTTCAGTCCACAGCGGTGACCATGCAGTCAACCTCCCACCCAAGTTCTGCCACCTTTCCCATTCAGCCTTAGGTCCCCAGTCCCTGTGGAGCCTGCTGACCTCCAAATACTTCCAAGTCTTTAGAAAATCCACTCTTTCTCTTTCTGTCTCTCACTCCTCAAAATCATTCACTTCTCTCCATTTCTTCCTAATGTCATCTCCTCTAGGATTTCAGCCTTTTGGGAAACAAATGTCAGAAAAGGAGGTTGCCTATCCAGAGGCAAAGGAACATAGAGGATCTGGGGGATTGGGGAAAATGCTGAGAGAAAAACACAAATGAATATCTCAACAAATTATCCTTTCACATTAAAAGTCAAAGAGACCTTGTGTAATCTCAGCCAGGCTCAGCACCTTGATTAGGCAACAAACAGACCACATAGGAATGGGTGCCTGCACTTCCCAGACTTAAGAGAGAAGAAGTAATGAGTGGAGACCTCTAATCAAAATCCCCAATTCACAGTGTTCACAATGCAACAACCTCAGCAGGTGACTGGCCAATCTTAGATAAATAGCCAGGTTCTGTAGTTGGTACCCAGTGCATTACATATTAGCTATTGTCTACAATACATGTCTAAAATCTAGAAAGCTTGGAAAACAAAGTTTTTTTGGTAATCATTTGGAAACAATATCTGGCCTGATATTACTTAAAACTCTTCATAGTCTTCATTTGCCTTATTTCATGTGAGTAGTTACATGTTTTGCTGGTAAGATAATAATGTGCTGGATAATAGGGTGTTGTCTTAGACTTGCAGGGGATATTAAGTAGTATATGACCCATGCACCATATTTTCTTTATCAAATCAGAAACATTCTGAATGCCAAAAGATTAAGCCACAAGGGTTTTAGAAAAATGATTGTGGAACTTGTATACTTTGATCGTACTGGCTCATGCACAGAACTGTTCCACAACAGACTCCTAAACTCACTTATTTCCAACCACAGGGACATATAACATTGAGCAGATGTGCAGGGTAATCACACTTGAGGTTGATTAACCTGAAGGCCTGGTCTGTCCTGAGGGCAGACAGGGAGCAATGAATCGTGAGGAGAGGTAGCATGTGGCCAGGGCTCCCTGGCTCTCTGTGTGGTGTGTAAGTCTGCTGGGCAAGGAAGCAATAAATCCAGGAGAGTAATAACTCCCTCTCTGTGGCTGGGCTTTATTTGCACACTGGGAACTAAATTGGAAGCTGAAGCTTTGTTCTATGTCCTTGAGATGGAAGTGAAGCGTAGGAAGAGACGGGAGTGGGCAATTGCTGTTAACCCAGCCTGAAGCTTGTTAGCAGAAAGGGAGCTTTGGGGGAACAAAAATCTACGTCTTGCGACTTATCAAGGGGTTTTACCAGGTAGAGACCACAAGCTTATTAGACCTCGGTTTTGTATGACAAAGAAGATGTAGTTGGGGAAAAGAAAGCAGTAAGGAAAATGAAATAGGAAGGCACTTCAATAGGAAATGGTTTATTCCTTTACACGAGGAGACCAGGGGTAATACACAAAGAGGTAAAGATGCAGGCAAGAATCCAAGAAAATCAAGAAGAAAAGTACTTTCAACATTCATGGGCCTCCTTGCAGCTACTTCACAGTATGAAAAGACATCCAGGAGTTATTTTCACAGTTTGAGGAAGCATTCATAATGTGAAGTCTTTTTTGTATAATAAAGCATCAATATGAGCTGGTTCAAATGCATTGGTAAACAGAAGAGGTGTAAATAAGTAAATAAACAAGTATAATTTAAAGTTATCTGCCACAGCATATAAGAATCTGGATTCACATTATTTTTGCTGACTGGCCTGAGATGAATGGTGCCATGTAAATGGCAATAATGACTAATAAAGGTGTGCTATCACTATTCCTAGTTAGCCTTATAGAGAAGTAACACTCACCAATGCATCAATCAAATTTCCTGGGTGCAGACACCCACAGTATGGTCTGCCATCATAACAGACTCTTCTTCCTGAAAAGTCAAGGCTCAAGGGGAGGAGTGTGGAAGTTTAAAAAAAAAAACATAAGTGCAAGAAAGTCAGCTGATTAAATATGCTTTGTGACATTACAAACAGTTCTGGTATCCTGAAGTGTCGCATTTCGGTTCTTTCCTGTGTCAGAGCACAGATGTAAATTAGAGATGTTAGACAAGTGATAATACAATGGCCTCAGTGATCTTTCTTAGGTAATTGTTTCTTGCCTAAAGATTTCATTATGTATAGAAAAGGCATATTTCTCTCATTAATAAAAAACCTACAGAGATAAGTCTCATTACCCCTGCAGATTTTTGTCTACCTTCCTCTTTAATATACTTCAGGATAATTCATTAGTTTGTTCATTGTTTTTCACAGGAACACTAACGAGACTAGCAGACTCGAGATCATTTGTCTAGGAGACTGATGTCTTGGTAAGTTTTCATTATGCTCCGATCACTCCCACCCTTTGGTGGAAAATGCAGTGAGTTATGGGAGAGCTGCAGAGATGTTGTATACAAGGCCTTCAAATGCATATATTCAATTCATTGTTCTGGGGGCTCCAGGGCAGTGGCCACAGAGGGGAGAAATATGCGTAGCATCTGTTCTCAAATGATTGATGGAGACCTTTGGGGAGGGATGCCTGGGTACAACCAAGTAGGCAGAATAGGGGAGGCAAAATAGTAGGCAGTTTTACACCCAAGAAAATAACTATTTTTGAAATGTTAGAGTGGCCTGTTAGTCTTGACTTTTTTTTTTTTTTTTTTTTTTTTTAGATTTGGAGGAAACTGGGGTGAGTAATTACAGGCAGTGACTGTCCTTGTCAAGATATTTCTGTAATTAGAGAAACACACAATATGTCTCATTTACAGGCACCTGAAATAGAGCCATGGGGACAGCCATCAGTTGGAAAAGGTTCATAAATTCGAAACAGTCAGACAACGGTGCTGAAGCTAAAAGCTGGCAATGTCCGGGACAGGTGAGGACATTCTGTCATCCTAAAGCATGGACCCTGCTTGAAAGCAAATCTGGACAGAGCAATCTGGAAAGAGAATGGGTCTTGGAATCTGCAGTCAAATTGAAGGGAGGGCACAGAGGAAAAGACCACTAAACTTCTGTGCATTAAATGGTCATTTTTAAATCCCATTTGCTTTCAGTTAATGGAATAAAAAGTAGTTTGGAGGAGAGGAGAAAGATTCTTTCTTTAGACTCATAACACAGTTGGAATCCATTTTTGCTCAAGTGTAAATCTAATGAAATGGTTGAAGCGAGGCAGCTCGCTGTCTAAGCAGCCAGTGCTTTTATAGGCATCAAGCTGAAATCTTAACTGCCACACAATTTGGAAAAATGAGAAAACTTCTCCCATGAAAGATTGTAGGAAACAGATATGTATGAATTAAGGTGCTAGTTGGAGGGACATAATCTTCATTGTTTAATTTCATAAATAGAGAAGCAGTTGAATGCAGCTGCCCCCTGACATCTGGTCCAGAGTTATGGGTGCCCAAATGGGCATCCTGAATTCTAATGAAGACATGTGGTCAGAATAACTGATTGCACAATCTTGTTACATGTGGTTTTTGTTTTGCTTTTTTAATTTAGAAATATCCCTCTTATTCTTACCACACCAATGAAAGGAGCTTAAGAAAAAAACATATATTTATATTTTTATGTAATCACATGCTTAAGCAGATTTTCAGAATATATGAGAAGTCTAAGGAAGTTTGTTTCCTCTAAAACCAGGTAACATAGTCTTCCTTCCTCCTTCTCTGCTTCCTTTATTCCACTCTCCTTTCCTTTGCATTTTATATTTAGGATATGAAATCTCTGTAAGTGAAATGTGAGAACTATGTGAAAAGTAGGCTAAAATGGAAAGCTTTATTTATTTTGTTTAAGAAAGCTTTATTCATCAGCCACAAATAGATGTGATTTTTAAATACTAGCACCATATCTTAGTCCAGATGTAAGAATAATTTTTTTAATTAATTAATTAATTTTTATTTTTTTGTTGCTGCACGCAGGCTTTATCTAGTTGCTGCGAGCGGGGGCTACTCTTCATTGCAGTGTGCGGGCTTCTCATTGTGGTGGCTTCCCCTATTGCAGAGTATGGACTCTAGGCACGCCGGCTTCAGTAGTTGCAGCATGTGGGCTCAGTAGTTGTGGTTCGCAGGCTCTAGAGCACAGGCTCAGTAGTTGTGGCACATGGGTTTAGTTTCTCCGTGGCATGTGGGATCTTCCCGGACCAGGGCTCAAACCCGTGTCCCCTGCATTGGCAGGCGGATTCCTAACCACTGCGCCACCAGGGAAGTCCCCGGATGTAAGAATAATTTTAAAAGTCGTGTCTAAAAAGGAAGACCAAAGTATTAAGATGTCAACTGACTACATTGGAGTGAAAGTATCTGCCCACATGTGTAAAATTTCCCCTTCTTATTTAATGTTCAGTGTAATGGAGTCCAGTTTTCATTCCAGCTTGAGCCAATGATATCGTAACCAGCACTCAGTGCTTGAGCGTGGAGAAGGTTACTTGATCACTTCTCGTGTACTGGGTTTGAAGAGGGACAGACTAGAGGCCAAGAGATCCATCAGCATCTCACTCAGTTCAGTTCTTGAAAGTCTGGCTCCCACTCCCATAGGCGATGAAAATGCACTTGAGAGCAACATTTCAGGATACAGGTGGCACATGTATTTCTGGTTTACTGTCTAGCTCCTCTCACCTATCATGCCAAAGGACTATCTTATATCAACCAGGGTGCTCATGGACAAGTACTAATCACTGAACCCCACTCTGCATGCCAGGCAATGCTTTAAGGATGGGTGGCCTTAAGAGGCTATGTTTACTGGCCTATATTTAAGCACAGTAATTAAGGAGGTCAGGGCTCAGAATTCTGGCTCTAGACAAGAGAGGTCATATTCAGCATTATACACTGTTACACACATGCTTTTCTAAAAGGTCAGACTCCACAGGGAGCCTTCCTCAGAGACTATTTGCTATACTGATAAACATCTTAGATGAGCTCACCAGAATAATTAGTACAACTTCACCCAGGCAGATAGGAGTAGACTGTAATCTCAGTTTCCTTATCTGTAGAATAAGCATCATAACCACCCTCCAGGCTGCCTGACAGTTTCTTGTGCTAGCTAAATGGAAACATATGAGTTCGCTTCATAAAAACTAAAGCAGTAAACCAGTGATCTCAGCCACGTAGCCCAGAGACATGTTTGGTTTGATAGAAGAATGTATTTCATGTTCTCTAATTTGGGTGTCTTCAGATGAATGATAGTCCCCAGCAGGTTTAACACCTGGTATAACATTAATTTATATAAACTGCCTGACCCTAAAGGCTTTTGACTTTGTAAGTTTGCTTATGCAAATCTAAGATATTATTATTAACAGTGCTTTAAGAGAAACTTCTACTATTACAATGGTGCATGCATCAATGTCTAATAAATTATAAATAAATCTCTTTCTATATCAACTGTAAATGCATCCCATCTGACTGTGAACTCACTGAGGAGAAATGTAATATCTTATTCATTATTATATCTCCAAAACCTAAGATAGTGTCTGGGCATAGTAAACGCTCATTAAGTATTTATTGGGCCTAATTGAGCCAGATGGTAGGGAAACTGGGTCATTGTAATAGGGTAGATGTTAAAGAGGAGCAGGATATGGAAATGCAAAAAAAGAAAAAATGTTCTAGAAGTATAAAAAGTGTGGAAATAAGTGGTCAAGTAGAAATTGGGGCTTCACTCCTTTAAAGAGAAAAGAACAATACTAAAACAACAAATATTGAGCACCAAGGGGACACTGGGACACATGCAGGATAGTTTAGACTCCAGAATATGAGGTTCCGAGAAGAGGAAATGGAGTAGGTATTTTAAAGACAAAAAACAGAACAGGGTCTGTCACATAGTAGGAAAGCCCATCTGAGTGTTGCTGCTTGGTGGGCAATACCTGAGCTTGTTGGCTAGGCAGGGACTAGCCTGGCTGGAGGTGGTCTGCTGCATATGTGGGGGTTAGGATTAGGATTAGGATTTAGGATTATGACGTCAGGTGCCTCTGCCACCCAAGTAAGATGCGTGTCTTTGATCTGTATTCAAAGTGCCCAAGTTGGGGTTTTGTCACACAGCTCTGTGCAGGTGGCCAGGTCATGGTTTATCAGCCTCCAATCTTTCTCCTTCCTTCAGCTTCACATCAGCAATTCACTAAGGTCTTTGCTCTCCCTGAGTGGTGTAATAAGCCACAGCCGGGACTAGAGTAGACCATAGTAGAGTGCCATACCCTGGGCCATTGGTCTAGATGCATTTTGGCTTCCAGACTGCAACTTCTTCCTGCCTCAACTCTTATTACATTGGGTCTGTCTCTCCCTTAGATCCCCTGCTTGTTTTTCAAATTGAATCAAAATTTCAACTCCAAAGATTCATGCTCATCTTCCCATGGAACCCTCCTGCTTCATTCATTCATGCCTATGCATGCCCTTTCTTCCATCAGGCTTTTCCTCATACCCTCATATTCTTAGTGAGTCGAGGCCTATTCTGTTTTTCATTTGCAATGGTTTCCCCACTTTTCTTTACTGATCATTCGTAGTTTTTTTTTTTTTTTTTTTTTGCGGCACGTGGGCCTCTCACTGTTATGGCCTCTCCCATTGTGGAGCACAGGCTCCGGATGCGCAGGCTCAGCAGCCATGGCTCACGGGCCCAGCCGCTCCGCGGCATGTGGGATCTTCCTGGACCGGGGCACGAACCTGTGTCCTCTGCATCAGCAGGCGGACTTTCAACCACCGCGCCACCAGGGAAGCCCCGTAGTTTTAATTTAAATTAAATATTTTACTTTTGCAATGTGGGCTTCTGTGTGGTTTCATGGACGTTCTGGCACAGGAATGCATTAACTCAAAAAGTCATTGCCCCAAGCATGGCCTACTTATCTGGAAACATGGCCTTGTCGTTTTGGAAAGGACACACATCCTATGGTGAGACAGGGAAGGGATTCCTCTTCTGGCCATCTGTAAGAGGGTGCAGATGTAGCAAAATTGCCCCACCTAGGGCTTCCCTGGTGGCGCAGTGGTTGAGAGTCCGCCTGCCGATGCAGGGGACGCGGGTTCGTGCCCCAGTCCGGGAAGATCCCACATGCTGCGGAGCAGCTGGGCCCGTGAGCCATGGCCGCTGAGTCTGCGCGTCCAGAGCCTGTGCTCTGCAACGGGAGAGGCCACAACAGTGAGAGGCCCGTGTACCGCAAAAAAAAAAAAAAAAAAAAAAAAAAAATTGCCCCACCTGAAGCAGAGGCCCGTGAACCAGGGCCTGCTGGTCACGTCCAGCCTGCTGGCTCGTCTTGTAAATGAGGCTGTACTGGAACACAGCCACATCCATTCCTTCACATAATGTCCGTGGCTGCTTTCGTGCTACAATGGCCGAACTGAGTAATTGTAACAGAGACCATATGGGCTGCAAAACCTAAAATGAAAATTCAGTATCCAGTCATTTACAGATTGTTTGCTGACACCTGACCTTGAGTTTTCTGGATAATCTTAGCTTGTCTGGTCCCCTCCATGACCTTGCAGCCTGCTTAAGCCCATACTTGTTTCCCTTGCTGCAACTTGTAATACATTCCACACAAGGAAAGAGTTGAATTTCTGATTGAATGACAAGCACTCATGCAAGAAATATTTTTTTAAACATCTTTATTGGAGTATAATTGCTTTACAATGGTGTGTTATTTTGGTTTCTGCTATATAACAAAGTGAATCAGCTATACGTATACATATATCCCCATATCTCCTCCCTCTTGCGTCTCCCTCCCACCCTCCCTATCCCACCCCTCTAGGTGGTGACAAAGCACCAAGCTGATCTCCCTGTGCTATGCAGCTGCTTCCCACTAGCTATCTATTTTACATTTGGTAGTGTATATATGTCCATGCCACTCTCTCACTTCATCCCAGCTTATACTTCCCCCTCCCTGTGTCAAGTCCATTCTCTACGTCTGCGTCTTTATTCCTGTCCTGGCCTAAGTTCTTCAGAACCTTTTTTTTTTTTTTTTTTAGATTCTATATATATGTGTTAGCATACGGTATTTGTTTTTCTCTTTCTGACTTACTTCACTCTATATGACAGTCTCTAGGTCCATCCACCTCACTACAAATAACTCAATTTCGTTTCTTTTTATGGCTGACATCTAAGAAACATTTTTAAGTGCACCAAATGAGCAGGAAAATCCAGAGATGATTTATATTTTATGTGGTGGAAAGGCTATTCCCATGCCTTTTCTTCTCAATATATTGATTCTTTTAAGTTTTACTCCACAGGGACACCGTGATAAAATCATCTCAAACTCTGTTGAAAAGTTTTCAGGAGACATAGCCTCTTTGAGGAAGGGGACTCTGGTTCACTGCACCAGCCACTGCCCTACTGCAGTGTTTGGCACAGAGGAGATGCTTGACAGATATTAGTCAAATGAGTGATGAATAAATGAGCTTCCTCTTCTGCAAATAACTTTATTTAAAATATGTTGTTTGAAAACATATGTAAACTTGAATTTCACAATGTTCATAGTTAGACAGTTAATTAACTAACACGCAGGCATCTGTTTGTTTGGAGAATGCCAACATATTTTACAGGGAGATCATCTAAAAAGCAAGCACTGGTAAAAGAAGCCCATCAGGCCAATTCTCTGTGTTATGAAGAACACTTCAAATAACAGTATGATGATCAAAATGAACACTGGCAGCCTCCATTTAAAAAACAGATTGTGTTTCAGAATTACATTTGTAAGTCAAGACTTTGACTTACATTTCCTCATAGAAACAATCTTATAAGAAATGGCTAGATCCTAGTCCAAAGAAACCATTGTGGCAAGCAGGCTTTGCTTGAGGGAAAACAAACCTGGTTTCAATCAATCCTGGCCATGTCACTAAACAGCTGACTTGGGCAAGTTATTCTCCGTTGCTGAGCTCCTGGGGTTTGTTTTTGCTTTTGCTTTTGTTTTTAAATCTGTTAAGTGGGAAAAAAATAACACAAGGATTTGGGGGAGAATTAAGTGTCATAATAATATACATGAGTTGACTTTCACAATTCCTGGCACGTATTAAATATTTTTAAAATTTAGTTTCTCTTTTGCTAGGTAGTAGTGAAATTTATATTTGAAACCCTTCCTTCCTTTCGGCACTCCTCTTTCACCTCTAGTACCCTCACCCCCCTAGAGATCAGTGATTTAAATCCTTTTCCAGGTCTATCTCAGTTCCCAAAGTACTCCAAGCTCCAGAATAATTAAAAGTCTCGTTTCTCTAATGCATCTGATCTTGCGCAGGGGTTAGAAAGAAAGCAATCTGAGTGAATTTCCTTACACTCCAGGGTTAATGGCTCACCATTCTTTTACTCTCCCAAGATTGTTAATGTTTTCGAAAGGGACTACTAGATCACCCAAATGAATCTCTAGCAGTCAAATTAAAATGCAGCCAGAGGAGAAGTGCCATTCCGTTTCACCTCTTAAAATGATCTCCCCACTTTTCACCCTAGTGGTGAGGTGGGAGGCTGCTGCCGGGGTCAGTTCTTCTAAGTCTGGGTTTCTGTGGATAAAGAGGTCTGGAAACACCCTGAAATTGTACATGAGTAAACAGAGGTACATTGTTCTGGGGAGAAGGTCTTCAGCTTTCATCAGATCCCAAAAGTGATACCTCGTTCCTCCAGAATGGTTAAGGATCTCTGCTCTAAACTGTACCTGATTTCACAGTTTCTCCCCTGCCTGTACTTCTGAACCCTTAGATACTCTAAACACTCAAGTTCTGATTGTCTTCACCACAGGAATCTGAGAACTCTTAGTGACTGAGCAAGGGGATGGCAGGCAGGATATGAATAGCACTGGCTATTTTCTCCATAGGAATTTTTTAAGACATTATTTTTCCTTATAAAAGTGAATTCTCACTAAAGACAATTTAGAAATTAAGGAAAAATGGAAAGAAAAAACAGGAGAAAAGCACTTGTTCTAAGCATATGTGCAAATTGCTAGCTGTGTGATTAGCTTAGTTTCTTCACTTATTATTCTAGAATTTTTACTTAGTTTATTTTTTCAGAACTCATAAAGCATTTATTTATTGAATGCAGAAGAACATCGCATTAGTAAAACATGATGTGGTAGAGATTTCATATACTATTCAGAATTAGTGTATTTTTTCCAGCTTTATTGACATATTATTGACAAGTAAAAATTGTGTATATTTAAGGTGTACAACATAATGATTTGATATACATATACATTGTGAAATGATTACCACAAACAAGCTGATTAACACATCCCTCACCTCACATAATACCAACATCATATGGTTGTCATTTATGGATAAAATACAGTTCTGGCACATGGTTGGCACCAATAAATATTAGTTATTTTGTTATTCTCATGCCTGGGTTTCATTATAAGATCGAGATAGGGACTTCCTTCCCTGGTGGTCCAGTGGTTAAGACTCCGTGCTTCCACTGCAAGAGTCACAGGTTCTATCCCTGGTCAGGGAACTAAGATCCTACATGCTGCGTGACACAGACAAAATAAATAAATAAATAAAATTTTAAAAATTAAAAAGAAATCTAGTTAATGATAACTACATTTTAGCTATTGTGGAGATTAAAGATACACCTATATAACACTTGACACATAGCTATTATTATTTTGGTTATTAGTATCATTATTATAACTCTTTATAACTATAACTTTAATACCAGCGCAATATCCCATTGATATGAAGGCACCGTCTTTCACTTAACCATTCCTCCATAGCCGGCATGTAGGTCTGGAAACATCCTTGGTCCTTTTGCAGGGAGAGGGGGCAGCAGCTATATATAATTTTGTATTTAGGCTTATTTTCTTAGTATATAGTCCTAGAAGTGAAAAGTAGTGTTCAAAGTACTTTATTTTTAAAGGTGATCTTATTTAAAGTTATTTTAAAATATATTCATATTTTAATGATTTACTATATGTTGCCAAATTAGTTTTCAAAATTGTATGATATCACTTATATGTGAAATCTAAAAAATAATACAAATGAATGTATATGCAAAGTAGACGCAGACTCACAGATATAGAAAACAAACTAGTGGTTACCAAAGGGAAGAGGGAAGGGGGGAGGGGGAAATTAGGGGTATAGATTAAGAGGGTCAAAAACCCCAAAACTGTTGCAACAATTTGCCACTGCCAGCAATGTATAAAAGGTCTATTTCACATCATCTCACCAGCAACAAATACTGCTTTTAAGAATAATTTCTCTTAATCTGATAGGAAAAATGATATCTTGTAGTTATTTTAATTTGTAATTGCCACTTATTGATAACAGAATTTTTTTCCTACCCATTTGTTGACCACCTTCAGTTATTCTTTTGTAAATTGTTTAAATGCTTTGTTCACACATTTAATATGGTCTTAATGTTTTTATTATCAACCTCTACATCAATTTTCTTTTTTTTTAGAGATTTGTCAGTTTAATAGATTAACCCAAAGAAAATAATAATGTAATCACACTTCTGTAGGTGCAGAAAGAGCATTTGCTAATAATTAGTACCCAGTCGTAGTTTTTGTTTTTATTTTTAATTTTTTACCATATTTACATAGTAAGAATTAGGCGTTTGTTTTGTTTGGTTAATATTTTACCCCTACTTCTTATTTATCTTTTAAGTCTAATGGAGTGGATTTTTAAAAATAAATTTATTTATTTTATTTTATTATTTTTGGCTGTGTTAGGTCTTCATTGCTGTGCGCAGGTTTTTCCCTAGTTGTGGCGAGCGGGGGCTACTCTTCGGTGCAGTGTGCATGCTTCTCGTTGCGGTAGCCTCTCTTGTTGCGGTAGCCTCTCTTGTTGCGGAGCACCGGCTCTAGGCATGTGGGCTTCAGTAGTTGTGGCTCATGGGCTTAGTTGCTTCGCGACATGTGGGATCTTCCCTGACCAGGGCTCGAACTTGTGTCCCCTGCATTGGCAGGCGGATTCTTAACCACTGTACCACCAGGGAAGCCCTAGAGTGGATTTTTTAATGGCCAAAGTAATTTTTTAAATGTAGTTAAATAATCCCATTTTTTCCATCCATGTTTTAAATTTAGTATTCCTCCTCCTTCCAGAAATATCCCATTCCCAGTTCTAGTTTTTTATTTTTAATGGTTTGAAATTTGTATGCGTGGCTCTAAATGTACCTTAAACTTATTTTGATATATATCTGAGAAGTAAAAGCCTAAATTGTGGTTTAAATTACTAACTCACCATCTCAGACCATTTATTAAATAATTCTCCCTTTTCTCAATTAGATGTATCATTTATAAAATGGATGCCTAAAAGCAAGGACCAGTGGTAGAGTTTAAAATATGGAGGGTTCTGAGAATAAATTTTATTTCTAGAGATCCCAAATGCAACTACCTGCAGGGATAGGCAGGTAACATGAAACATAAAGTGACTCTGACTATGGGGTCTGGAGCAAAGCACAGACTTCCTGCCCTTCCTAAAGACATTCAAATTCAAAATGCTGGATTTGTCACTTTCCTTTTCAAGTGAAAAATGAGAAGAGAGAACCTTCCTATCTCACTTGCAATGTTTAGGCATATTTTATACTGAAAAGTAAAGAAACCTATATGTTTAGAGATAATGAGTTGAAATTAAGGGTTTTCTTAGACTCTTAGTCTTAGAGATGTTCAGGATTTTACCTTCTACAAGGTCACAAAAATGTTCTACCTGAGAACCTGAGCTGACTGAAGAGTCTTCAGGCCTCTGGGACTTGCCACCCCTATCTGACACCCCCCAATCCACCAAATTGTCTGGAGTCTGTGATCGGGAAGCCAAGAAGACTGGGTATGAAGTTATCCATTTTCCATGTGGCCAGCCCTGAGCCACATTTCTCCTGGGCCTGTGTCACCTGGCAAGCTGTGCTCAGTCACAAAGGGCAAATCTCCATCCTGATTAAATTGGCCTGTGTATCAGACCTGAGATAAAAGAGAGGGGCTTGCCATGGCTTTACAAAGGACAAGTCATTCTACGTTGCATAAAATGTGGAGAGTGCCAGGGGAAACCTCCAGAGGAAAAACAACTTCAAACGGAAAGACCAAAAGCTAGAAGGAAAACCACATGAAAAAATAGCTCTGTTGTCTTGCTGATATTGGAGGATTAGGGGAAGGAACATATTTACCTGATTGGAATGCTTAAGCAAGTTCCTTTATTCATTCATTCATTCATTCATTCAACAATTATTTCTTGAGCTGCAACAACTGTCCTTGCCTGTGGTATGGGAGATAACAGGAGAGAGTGTCTAAATTTTTTTCTTTAAGTGGTAAAAATGTAACTGGAAGATTGACAGTTCACAATATAGTGATTGTTTTATAGGGAGTATCTCAAGGTTTGATGCGAGTTAGAAGAGGAACGTCTAAGTCTGGCTGGGAAATAATGGAAGCTTTTTCAGAGGATGATGCTTCTGTGCTAATACTTGAATAGAAAAGAGATTGTCATCACTGACCTTCCAGGGCTTTATCTATTTGAAACTAGGTGCCAATTATTAGCATGGAAGGACTACTTCCTCTCCCAAACCCCATTTAATCAATATTTTAGTGAATTTCTTTTTGCTTATGTATTATTTTCTTTGGACTGTTTTATTTTAAATCAGAATGAGTATCATATAGGAGTCACTTAAGCTGCATATAACAACCAAACCAAATTAGCAACATATCAAATTTTAAAAATCATATGGGGGAGGGATGGATTGGGAGTTTGGGATTAGCAGATACAAACTATTGTATATATATTCTTTTTCATATTCTTTTCCACTATGGCTTATTATAGGATAATGAATATAGTTCCCTGTACTATACAGTAGGATTTTGTTATTTATCCATTCTATATAATATATATAGAATGGATAAACATATATATATATATACACACACACATCACTTTGCTGTACAGCAGAAATGAATACAACATTGTAAATCAACTTCAACTATACTTCAATAAAATAAATTTTTAAAAATCATAAAAGTGGCTTAAACAAAATAGGAGTATATATCTTTGTACTTCTTTCTCTTGTAAGGAAGTCTGGAGGTAGGAAGGCTAGGGTTGATATGGCAGCTACATGGTTGTCAGAGGTCTTGGTTTCTTCTGTGTTGCTGCTATATCATCGTTGGTGTGCTGTTTCATGGTTCAAGATAGCTGTCAGAGTTCCAGCTCTCACACTTCAGCCAGCAGGAAGAAAGAAGGGAGATGGAAGGAGAGCTCTCTCTCCCTTTTAAGGATATTTGGTTAAATTGCATAGATAATGCAGTTTACATCTCATTGGCCAGAACTTCGTCACAAGCTTAGAACACGTGGCAAGGGAGGCTGGGAAATGTTGTCTTTTATCTAGCTAACAATGTGTCAAACTACAAATTGAGCTTGTTACTAAGTAAGAAGGGGTGAGTTGATATTGGGAGGCAACCAGCAGTATCTGCCACAGATTGTCAATTCATCTGGACTCGAACACATACTACCTGAAGACCACATCACAGTCTCCCATAGCCCCAGAGGGGCAGCCTGGTGGAGCAAGGCCAGTAGAGTAAAGGTTTTGTGAAAAGTGGATTCTGTAGAAAATAACTTTGGGAAAAACTATGTTACAAAGTTAAACAGGTTTCTTTATTGCAGGATTTCTCAGAATCATTTATTTGCGAACGTCCATTAGGCATCTCTAAAGGGTCCCAGGGGAGCTCTATAACAAATTTCCCAAATATATTTAACAAGTAAATAATTTATTTTAAAAAATCATTTCTTCCCAGGAGTTTTTAATGGGTTTAATGTTCCACAGGACATATTTTGAGTAATGCTGATCTAGTGGAAAGATTAGGGTTTTGCAGCCAAACTAAGATATAGTAAATTCCTGCTCTTTTGCTTACTAGTAGTGTATCTCTTGCAGGTTGCTTTTGAATATAAAATAAAGTAACATTAGAATTAATCCAAGTTTAGTGCTGGCAAATAGCATGCATGGATTTTTTTTTATAAATAGACTAATTTTTAGAACGGTTTTATTTTTTTTTATTTATTAATTTTGTGTGTGTGTGTGTGTTACGCAGGCCTCTCACTGTTGTGGCCTCTCCCATTGCGGAGCACAGGCTCTGGACGCACAGGCTCAGCGGCCATGGCTCATGGGCTCAGCCGCTCCATGGCATGTGGGATCCTCCCGGACCGGGGCATGAACCCGCGTCCCCTGCATCGGCAGGCAGACTCCCAAACACTGTGCCACCAGAGAAGCCCTGTTGTCTCTATATTTTTACCTTTTCCAGAACATCATATAATTGGAATATAATTACAGAAAATCATATAATTAGAATCATAAGATCTGTTCATACTCACATCTTTCACTTAGAAATATGCCTTTAAAATTCCTCCACATCTTTCTGTGGCTTGATAGCTCATTTCTTTTTATTGCTGAGTAATATTCCATTGCTTGGATGTGCCACAGTCTGTTTACACATCACCTATTGAAGGACCTCTTAGTTGCTTCTACGTTTCGGCAATTATGAATAAAGCTGCTATAAATATCCCTGTGTGGGTTTTTGTGTGGACATATGTTTTCAACATGATTGGGTAAATACCTAGGAACACAATTACTGGATCATATGCCAAGACTATGTTTAGCTTTGTAAGAAACTGCCAAACTGTCTTCCAAAGTTTTTATTCCATTTTGCATTCCTACCAATGATGAGTGAGTGTTCCTGTTGCTTCACATCTTTGCCAGTTTAGGGTTGTTTAGTATTGTCATTTTCTTTTAAAATTTCACCCATGCTAATAGATGTGTAGTGGTATTTCATTGTTGTTTTAATCTGCAATTCTCTAATGACAAATGATGTTGAGCATCTTTTCATATGCTTATGTGCCATATGTATACATTCTCAGGTGAAGTGTCTGTTTACATCTTTTGCCCAATTTTTTATTGGGTGGTTAGTTTCCTTACTGTCGAGCTTTAAGAGTTCTTATTATACTTTTTTAAAAATTTTTATTTTATGTTGGAGTAGAGTTGATTAACAATGTTGTGTTAGTTTCAGGTGTACAGCAAAGTGATTCAGTTATACATATTCATGTATCTATTCTTTAAGAGTTCTTAGTATACTTTCGACAAAAGTTTTTTGCCAAAAGAGTATAGTCATAGTTGGAATGTATTCTTTTTATACACAGTTAATACTGTAAAGAATTCTCACTAAGTATTGTTGACTAGTATTGTTCAAGCAGATCATACATAGCTATTGACTTTTAACATAATTATTTTATTCTGAAATTTATCTAATTATCCAGACTTTTCTGATTAATTTCTTCTAAGTATTAACTCTTCCATTCACTAGAGTTTTTTTTTCTTCCTGTAGAACAGCTAGAAAATAATATAATCTATGTGTAAGGATAAAGACTGACTGAAATTGTATGAGTAATAGAAGGGTAAAATCAGACCTCCATCTCCAAAATAATCTACTTCTACAATATTCGGTCATTAAAAATAGGAAGATAGAATTAGAGTAATCCAAAAGGTTCAAAAAGGCATTTAAAAAAATTGCTTTGGGCTTCCCTGGTGGCGCAGTGGTTGAGAGTCCGCCTGCCGATGCAGGGGACACGGGTTCGTGCCCCTATCCCGGAAGATCCCACATGCCGCGGAGCGGCTGGGCCCGCGAGCCATGGCCGCGGAGCCTGTGTGTCCGGAGCCTGTGCTCCGCAACGGGAGAGGCCGCGGCAGTGAGAGGCCCGCGTACAGCAAAAAAAAAAAAAAAAAAATTTAAAAAAAAAAAAAAAAAAAAAAAAATTGCTTTGCACAGATAATAATAATTTCACTATAGAGCCTTCATTGTAAAGTCAAAGGAATAGAGAATAAATGGTAAAAGTCCAGGAACAGTTGAGAGTGGCAATTAATATTCATAACAACCATCATATAGCTATAAAATATTACTGGTTGTTATAGCTAGTATATGAAATCCAATTGACTTCCTCAGAATTAGTGTAGTAATGTCATTATAGTCTGAAATCATGTTATAAAACTGTAATCATGCTGGCCTAAATAAAATGAGAATTTGCACCAGAAAAATTCATCCATTTACTTACATTTTGCATTTGACTTAACTCAAATGCCTCCTATCTAAATTGTACATCACATAGTCCTATCAGTACAAGCTTAGTAAGAAATGGAAGCATCAGCCAAGGTGCCATCTACAGGATATCATAGAAAATGCAAAGATTATCTATTGTGGGACTATCTGGTTAACAAGAAACAACCCTATAGGCTACCTTCTGGGATGGGGGACATGTAGGATCAAGGTCTCATAAGGCAAAGCAAAATACAGAATCAAAGGAGTTAGTTAATTACTTTTTTGAGTTGACTGGATGGAGTACACTGTATGGTTCAAGTAATGCATTAGCATTCTCATTTGTACATGACTTTATAGTTTTCTATGCACCAAATCAAATGAAAAAAAATGTTGAAATAAAGGCTCTCAAAACAAGGAATTAAGAGATTTGGCTCCAAATCCAAATGCCACTTACTAGTTGTGTAAACTTGGATTATAATGTTTAAAATTGTGGGCTCTGGAGGCCAGCTCTCGGATTTGAATATTCTACATTTCTTTCTCCCCCAGTTCTTCTCCCTTCCCTCAAGTCTACCTGCCTTCTAGTTTCTTTCTTATCAACATGTCTTTTAACTTCTTTCCTCTCCTTCCTGTTTCTCTCTCTTTCATCTCTGCCTTTCTTTTTTCTCCTTTTTTTCCCTCTTACTCACTGTTCTCCTCTGTCTTTCTCCTTTCATTTCTGAAATATATTCACAAGTTGCCCTTTTCAGCATTCACCAAATGTTAATAAAATAGTTAAGTATACACGTTTCAGGTCTTTCGTTAATGTTTTTGTTTTTCTTCCTTACCGCTAAAAACTCATGTTACACAAGTCAATTATGGAAGTGGCTACAGGCAACAGAATCTCTGAAAAATGGAGAAAATCTGGAATGGGTTATCTGAACTCATTGGACCTGGTGGCTCCTAAAATCCAGCTAATAACACTAGGTAGATTCTGGCATCACACAGCACTCACATAGTGGCAAAAGAGCTAATTAAGTTAGGTAATAACAATTAACACCTACAGCAACATGGAATAAAATGCCCATTGAAGGCAATACTTTGAGTGACCATGTAGCTGCTACCATAGAAAAAAATAGGAAGGTTGTGAAGGCCTTAAGGGCTGTAGGATAAGCTGTTTGCTTCTAATTGCACTGGGTAGCTTAAAGAAAGAGAATAAAAGCCTCAACTTATTTTTTTATTTTTTTCGGTACACGGGCCTCTCACTGTTGTGGCCTCTCCCATTGTGGAGCACAGGCTCCGGACGCACAGGCCCAGCAGCCATGGCCCACGGGCCCAGGCGCTTCGCGGCACATGGGATCCTCCCGGACCGGGGCACGAACCCGTGCCCCCTGCATCGGCAGGTGGACCCTCAACCACTGCGCCACCAGGGAAGCCCTAGCCTCAACTTATTAAATTCCCAGCTCACAGAAAACCATGGAATGTCCATAGTTAAGACATAAAATTCTCTAACCAAAAGTAATTACAGATTATTCAACGTAGTACTGGAAGTCCTAGCTACGGCAATCAATCAGAAGAAAAAGAAATAAAAGGAATACAAGTTTGAAAAGAAGTAGTAAAACTCTGTTTGCTGATGACATGATACTATACATAGAAAACTGTAAAGATGCCATCAGAAAACTACTAGAACTAATCAATGAATTTGGTAAGGTTGCAGGATACAAAATTAATGCACAGAAATCTGTTGTATTCCTATACACAAACAGTGAAAGATCAGAAAGAGAAATTAAGGAAACAATCCCATTTACCCCATTGCAACAAAAAGCATAAAATAGCTGGAATAAACCTACCTAAGGAGGCAAAAGGCCTGTACTCAGAAAACTATAAAACACTGATGAAAGAAATCAAAGATGACATAAACAGATGGAGAGGTATACCATGCTCCTGGATTGAAAGAATCAATATTGTGGAAATGACTATACTACCCAAAGCAATCTACAGGTTCAATGCAATCCCTATCAAATTACCAATGGCATTTTTCACAGAATTAGAACAAAAAGTTTCACAATTTGTATGGAAACACAAAAGACTATGAATAGCCAAAACAATATTGAGAAAGAAAAATGGAGCTGGTGGAATCAGGCTCCCCAGCTTCAGACTATACTACAAAGCTACAGTAATCAAGATAGTATGGTACTGGCACAAAAACAGAAATATAGATCAAAGGATAGAAAGCCCAGAGATAAACCCACACACCTGTGGTCACCTAATCTATTACAAAGGAGGCAAGAATATACAGTGGAGACAAGACAGCCTCTTCAGTAAATGGTGCTGGGAAAACTGGACAGCTACATGTAAAAGAATGAAATTAGAACACTACCTAACACCATACACAAAAATAAACTCAAAATAGATTAAAGGCCTAAATTTAAGCTGGGACACTATAAAACTCTTAGAGGAAAACATAGGAAAAACGCTCTTTGGCATAAATCACAGCAAGATCTTTCATGACCCACCTCCTAGAGTAATGAATATAAAAACAAATATAAGCGAATGGGACCTAACTAACTTAAAAGTTTTTGCATAGCAAAGGAAACCATAAACAAAACGAAAAGACAACCCTCAGAATGGGAGAAACTATTTGCAAACGAAACAACAGACAAAGGATTAATCTCCAAAATATACAAACTGGGGCTTCCCTGGTGGCACAGTGGTTGAGAGTCCGCCTGCCGATGCAGGGGACACGGGTTCGTGCCCCGGTCCGGGAGGATCCCACGTGCCGTGGAGTGGCTGGGCCCGTGAGCTATGGCTGCTGAGCCTGCACGTCCGGAGCCTGTGCTCCGCAAGGGGAGAGGCCACAACAGTGAGAGGCCCGCGTACCGCAAAATATACAAACAGCTCATGCAGCTCAATACCAAAAAAAAAACAAACAACCCAATCAAAAAATGGGCAGAAGACCTAAATAGATATTTCTCCAAAGAAGATATACGGATGGTCAAGAGGCACATGAAAAGATGCTCAACATCAGTAATTATCAGATAAATGCAGATCAAAACTACAATGAGGTATCACCTTACACTGGTCAGAATGGCCATCATCAGAAAATCTACAAACAATAAATGCTGGAGAGGGTGTGGAGAAAAGGGAACCCTCTTGCACTGTTGGTGGGAATGTAAATTGGTACAGCCACTGTGGAGAACAATATGGAGGTTTCTTAAAAAACTAGAAACAGAACTACCATATGACCCAGCAGTCCCACTACTGAACATATACCCAGAGAAAACACATGTACCCCAACGTTCATTGCAGCACTATTTACAATAGCCAGGATATGGAAACAACCTAAATGTCCATAGATAGATGAATGGATAAAGAAGATGTGGTGCATATATATATAATGGAATATGACTCAACCATAAAAAGAAATGAAATTGGGTCATTTGTAGAGATGTGAATGGACCTAGAGTCTGTCATACAGAGTGAAGTAAGTCAGAAAGAGAAAAACAAATATTGTATATTAATGCATATATATGGAATCTAGAAAAATGTTATAGATGAACCTATTTGCAAGGCAGGAATAGAAAGGCAGATGTAGAGAATGGACGTGTGGACACAGTGGGGTAAGAGGAGGGTGGGATGAACTGGGAGATTAAGTTTGACATAAATCTACTACCATGTGTGAAATAAATAGCTAGTAGGAACCTGCTATATAGCACAGGAAGCTCAGCTCGGTGCTATGTGATGGCCTAGTTGGGTAGGATGGAGAGGGGAGAAAGGTCCAAGAGGGAGGGGATGTATGTATACGTTAGGCTGATTCACTTTGCTATGCGGCAGAAACTAACACAACATTGTAAAGCAATTATACTCCAATTAAAAAAAAAAAAAAGATTATCCAAAGCAGAAAATAAATAAATAAATAAATCTTGTGACTTTCCAAAAAAAACAGTAATTACAGGATCACATACCAGAAAAATCAAACTCAAAATTTGATTCTCTGGATTATTTTTTTATAACAGTTGAATTCATGACCAAGCCTATTCTCTTATAAGAACATTAAGGGAAAGAATGAGACCCCAAGAATGGGAATTTATGGGAAGATTTGAGTGACTCAGAGTCCTCCAGAATCCCAGACTGCCCCAAGGCTCCTCAGGGAGAAGCACCACCTGCTCCTCTGCCTGAGGCTCCTCCTGCCTCATGTGAAGATCCTGCGATTATCTCACCTCAGTTTCCTTGCAAGGGGAAGGTGATTCTCCTCCTGCCACTTGTACCATCTCTCATTGTCTCCAGACCTTTTACCTGTTCCCAGTGAGCCCAAAAATAAAGTCAAACCCAAGAGTCAGACTCACACATCAAAAGAATTGCCAGGGTTTGCTAATTTGTGTTGATGAATGAAAGGAAGAAAGGAAGGAAGGATGGACGGAGGGGGGAAGAGAATATGCATAGTAATAGATTCTAAGAGATAGAAAAAAGGAGAGGGGATAAATAGTTCTAGATTGGGCTAAATTGATCAATATGAGTGCACTTAACAGAGCTTCTGGATTAATGTTTGAGAGAATTACATGGGTATTATTTGCTTGGTTGGTTGACTAACACCTAGGCTCAGCAGTGGCTACTGTGAATGCTCACCAAATCCCCCTGTGATGGCCCCTGGACCAGCAGGTAGACAAGATGACCAACCTGAGGCTGTCAGCCAACTTACTTCCTCTATCAATCCAAGGCTTACTCAGTGGGCTCATGGAAAACATAACTAACTCAGCCAGGGTCAGATTATGTTGCTTGCAAAGGAAAAATCTAATATGACATTCATCTTTAATTAAAAAAATTAAACACCAGGTGTATTAGTGAGGGTTGTCTAGAAATCAGAACCATTAGGATATCATACTATTATGGAGGATGGCAAGTCCAAAATCCGCAGGGTGGGCTGAGAAGCCAGAGACTCGGGAAAAGCCAATGATAGCTTTCAATTTCAAAAGCTATCTGCCACAGAATTCCTTCTTGCTCAGGGAGGTCAGTCTTGTTTTATTCAGGATTTCAACTGATTGGGTGAATCCCACCCAATGGAGGCCACTCTGCTTTACTCAAAGTCCACTGTCATAAATAAAAAGTTTAAAAAAATGTTAATCTCATCCAAAACATTCTCACAGAAATATCCAGAATAACGTTTAACCACAAACATGGGTACTGTGGTCCAGCCAAACGGACACAAAATTAACCATCACACCAGAAAAATAAAACTCTTTATCAGAATACTGAGAATCTGTATTTTAAATTAAGAATTATTTCTTAATTCTTAGATGTAACCCAAGAAGTGAATGACTAAGGGCAATGTAATTTGAATCCAGTTTAAAATGTTGAATTTAAATGCACCAGAATTCCCTACTATACACTTTTCTAAATTGCTTGTTCTAATGATTAGTGGTTAGAATTGGAGGGCACCAGTCTATTATGCTTACTCCCAATTCTTTTTTCTCGGTCAGTATGCTTTATTCAGAGATTGCAAGCAGGTAAACTTGGTATTCATGGCACACACCTAAATAGAAGCCTGTGAACGATAATGGGTAAACATTAAGATTCCAAAGTTGTGATCCACAGGGTCATCAGGCTATTGATCTTGCTTGTTTATATTTGTCTTGCCAATTGAAATCCTACGATATGTCACCTCATTGTGTATTATTAGACAATAACTGCAAAATCACAGAATAAATCATCTACTTCAGTGAAAGGCAAACAGATAAAAATGATTGAGATTTAGAGAACGTTTTGTTCCCCTGACAAATGGAGACTTAACAGTGAAAGCATATTCTTTTTATTTAATTCAGTCAAGATTACTTTTTCATGATATTAGGGTGATAGAGTCTCCACAGATAATACTCTCATAAAATTTCTCTGTCAAATATATACACTCAAATGAGATATAAAAAGAATCAGTGAATTATTCTGTTGAAAGCAACTTTTTTATAATAAAAATCTGCAGAAAAAGATAAATTAACTCTACGCATTATTATGTAATTATTTCACCTCCCTTGAACTGAGAATTTCAAGGACTCTGAGAGCTGGACAAAAAGCTATTTAGTTTCACTGAAGGTTTTATAAGTCTCCCCTTTAAATCAAGCATGGATTTCATGGTCAAGGTGGTTATTACTTAGTGACTCACAACAGGAGGTTCTGAGCCACTAACAGAAGTGGTATACTAAACACTAGTTACATACCAGGCTTCCCATGTCAGAACCTACAAATGCTCCCCAATCCTGCCTTTCCACAAGCCTGACTATTCTAGAAAGTGTCATAGAAGTGCATATATAAATTTATCTTTCCTGGTACAACACATAAGAAAACCAGTAACTTGTTTATTATTTCAAATCATCTCAACAGTTAAATGATAGAGCTGGGTAAGGCACAGCCAAACATCTGTATCTACTTTCGGTTTGTAAAACGCCTGTGCAATTTGTGGCTCATGCAGTAGATGGCAGTGTTTTAAAACTTCCTTCATTTGCAAATCAGGACGATTGGATGATTACCTTTAATCAGGCTATTTATATTATATGTAGATGAGGCTCTGCAAAACAGTCATGCTTTGATTCTCACATTTATTATTTCCTGGGGAAATGCTAAAAGGCAATGAAACTTGAATTAACAAACATTTTCTGTATACTTTAGAGGTGCCAGGTGCTGTATACTTGAGGAGTGCATGGAATTCCCTGTACCTCAGGAACAGGAAAAGTCAGGGTTAACTTATGTTAATAACGGTCATCAGCAGAGACTAATCGAGCCCAGATAACATTAAATGTGTTTTTAAAAGAACCTAATACTGAAATAAGAGTTTATATCTTAAATATTGGGCATTCAATAACCCCAGGAGAGGAGATATTATTCTTTCCATTGAAAAATATTTCTGACACTCAGATTTGCATTGGAAATCTTTAGAAAATGCTTTTGGCTGAGTATTGTGCAGCATCAGTAATATGTCTGTTATGTATTTTCATTGACTATTATAGACTTGTATGTCCCTGGCTTAAAACTTCACCTAGAAACAGTTATTTAAGCTTTGCTTTCTTTTTTTTTTAATCACTCTGTTTACCATATAGCTACAATGGAAATAAAATTTTCTCCATTTTCCCCCAAAATAGGTGGAGGTTCCTATACTTGGAGGAAAATAGTTTCTGAAAGGCTAGTAATAAACCAAAATATCTCCTGATAAACGAAGCATTTTGTGGAATCCACTCTTTTCCAACTTCATATTTTATTGTCCTATAATACTTCCTGAATGCAGAATATTCAACACTTCAACAGCCAATTATGGGGAGTGATTCTGGAAACCCTGCTTCATATACACCCAGTATGTGTGTTTCCCATTTTAGATCAATCCCTGTGTCATGCTCTTGTCTCCACTTCCTCCTGCTTTCTGAGAAGTTTTGCTCCATTAATTATCTATTTTATCTTCTGTATCCTCAACCTTTCCTTTTTCACTGGCTTCCTCCCCTAAGCCTAGAAACATGCTCAACCTTGTCCATCCTAAAAAAAATTAAAATTAAAAGTCTTTCCCTGGATCCAGAACCTCATTTTGGTTATTGCCTGTATTAGTCAGCTCAGGATGCCATAACAAAATACCATAGACTGGGTGGCTTAAGCAACAGAAATATATTTTCTCACAATTCTGGAGGCTGGAAGTCGAAGATCAGGGTGCCAGCAGGGTTAGGTTCTGGTGAGAGCCCTCTTTCTGGTGGCTTGCAGTGGCTGCCTTCTCTCTGTGTCCTCACATGGCAGAGAGAGGTACCTCTTCTTATAAGGCCACTAATCCCATGATGAGGGCTCTGCTCTCATGGTCTCGTCCAACCCTCATTACCTCCCAAAGACCTCACCTCCATATACCATCGCATTGGGGTTTGGTCTTTGACATATGAATTGGGCATGGGGGGACACGAACATTTAGTCCATACCGTTGTCCCATGGTCCTTCCTCTGCGACTTTTCAGATAGCATTTTGGAGAGAACAACGTTGGCTCTCTGCTGCTCTTCCTCGTCTCTCGTTTCCCCACAACTCTCCACAATTTGGCTTCTGTCCTCATAATGTGACTGAAATCACTTAGATCACCAGTGACCTGCCTATTAAATCCAAAGATCCCTCTTCAGTTCTTATCTTATTTGATCTCTCTTGAGTTGTTCAATGCTGGTGATCATTTTATTTCTTCTTGGCTTCTTCCTCTGGTTTCTATAAAATGATGCTGTTTTGGGCTTCCCTGGTGGTGCAGTGGTTGAGAGTCCGCCTGCCGATGCAGGGGACATGGGTTCGTGCCCCGGTCCGAGCAGATCCCACATGCCGCGGAGCGGCTGGGCCCGTGAGCCATGGCTGCTGGGCCTGCGCGTCTGGAGCCTGTGCTCCGCAACGGGAGAGGCCACAACAGTGAGAGGCCCGGGTCCCGCAAAAAAAAAAAATGATGCTGTTTTCTGTCTCCTAACACTCGAGTGTCTTCTACTCAGTCTCCTGTGGATTCCCTATAGGAACCCCCAATGTCAGGGTTCCATCCCTGGTGTGCTCCCCTTCATAATCTATATCTCTCCTTCTACTTACCCCCGTGTCTTAAATACTGCCTCTGCGGACCTCTCTGCCATGATGCAAAGGGAGCTCCTTGCCTTGCCAGGCCACATGTATCATTGACCTAGTTCATTAAATAAGTATTTTCTCAGGAATTGAAATCTGCCTCCTTACCGATTCTGGGGGGTTTTGTTGTTGTTGTAGTTGTTGTTGCAGCAGCAATATAAAACAAATGTGTCCTCTCACTTGTCCAGGAAAACTCTTAAAATATATTTCAAAAGCTTTATGATGGACTTCCTTAGTTTTCTCTTATCAACACTAAGTAGTATATTACCTTCCATTGTTCCTCAATAGGTATGGTTTCCAGGATGCTCCAGTCACCTCTGGATACTTCACTGTTTGTCAACGTCTTTCTTGAAATGTGCCACCAAAAAAAATCAAATATAAATAAATAAACTCCATAAGTTAAGGAACTGATAGCCTCATGATCTGGACACGATTCTTTTTGAGATAGGATGATGTTCTACGAGATGTTTTCATGAAAAACAACCCGTCTCCAAACCACACTGCCAAAGCAAATGTTGTTTTTAAATGAAAAATACATGAATGATCACTTATTGCTATTAAATTTCACTCTACAGATTTTTAATCCAATACTCTAGCTACTAGAAATAATAAATTGTAAATATGGAATCTATTGTGTAGTTTCTTTCTGTTCAATAAATCATCATTCCTAATTTTACATTCTGAAATTTGGATAATTTTGCTTTCTGGGAATTTATCCAAGTCACTGAGATTGTTGAACAGGATGAAGTCAAGGAAGAGCTTCTAACACGTTATTGAAGACGCTGCCTCACTGGTGGAGCTGAGTGCTTTACTCAGGATTTGCTCTGCAAGAGGGCTGACCCACACGCTGTCATTCATAAGCACCAGCTGTGTTTGTGCAAGCCGCCATAACTCACCAACCATGGTGTCATGTCAACAACCCATCCATGAAGCTGTTGTGGAAATCTTCATCAAATGTGTATTAAAACTTGAGATATGTTAAATGTCTACGATGTTTCTGTGTTCCACCAAACCGTAAGTCTTATGTAAAAAGGAAAAGATTAGTTTAATAGTACTGTTTCACTGAACTCATTTTTATAGCCAATGATCACTACACTTTCCATTAAATACTCTTTTATCATATATCCAAAACTTTTCCCTTGTTCTTAATTTTTGTTTCAATTTTCAAACAAATTTTAATTTCCCTTTCCTTTCCCATTTGTATACTTGCCTTGCGTAGTCAGGACAGGTCACTGGCCAGAGAGAATTCCTCTGTTAGAAATTGCTTCATTGTTCTGGGTATCTTGCTGACACATTCCGCATCATGGTTCATTACAGTGATGGGAAACTCTCTATAGCCTAAAAAATATAGATTTCTCCTCTGAAGTAAGTCTTACCATTGTGTCACTGGAGAGTCTCTGAAGGTATTAAAAAACTATGCTTTTCTATCGTCCCTTGCATATGAGAGCCTCCCAAGTATGTTAGTGAGATTCAAAATGTGATTTTCATTCAGTATCTTAATCCCAGACACATGAATATAACATATTTCAGGAAACTCTGATTAGCTATATCATGAGTTTATTTCGCACTCTGTTACAAACATACCAGACACTTTGATTGGAGTATAAATCCTTAGCCTCAAGATTTTTCCACATTCCAAAATATTGCCTCAAAATTGATGGTTGAGGAGTCATTCCTCTCAATTGTCACAGCTTTCCAGAAACATCTTAGCCAAGCATATGCACGTATATAAATGCCATCACCTTTCCATTTTGCCTCTTCTTGACTTCCCCTGATCTACTTGTCATTAGGGCCTTACCCAGCAGGGCAAAACTACTCTAGCCTCTCTCTCTCAGCCTTCTGAACACCTACTACCAGGCTACATTTCCCCTGGAGTTTCTCTTTTACTGTCTCTTGCTCATCACTAACAACCTCCCATCCTCACTGTTGCTGGTCCATCTTTTATCTTCCCAAGCCTACATAATCAAACGCCATAGGCAGCATTTGCAGTTAGATTGAACCTCATCTACTCTGAAGTTTAAATCTTCCAGGTGTTTGCCCTTGATTTCTAGCTGTGAAATGAGACACTTTGATTCCTGTGAAAAGAATTTCAGGTCAGCAAGTAGAAGTAGGTTTTGCTTTGGGTGGGGGAGTTATTTTCTTCTGCTTCTGAATCAGATTATGTCTAAGGTTGGCCCCGAAGTCATTTATTTAGGGTGCCTGAGATAAAGGAGAGCTTTGTCAGAATGGGCAGTAAGTCTAGGCCAATCCCTTAAGACAATGATTTCAAGAAAACTACAAAGCAGAAGTTTAGGGAAGAAAAATAAACACATTATCCCCCCTCCCCAAATCTGGTCATATGTAGCAATTAAATTGACCAGTTATGTGATTCTTAGATTGACAGTTACCTTAATCTACAGAGAGGTCCAACACAAGGAATCACAAAAGATCTCTAGGGTAGGGTGAAAACTGAAGTTACCATTCAACATCTAGAATATCCCAAAGGGAATCAAACAACACATACTTCTTTTAGAATTTGGGGGACTGTGATTAAGTCCCTTAAGAACACAATAACTGCATTGAATTATACATTTGTTTCACAAATCTCAGGAATTATGAGTTATTCAATAGCATAGTGAGCAACACTTGACTACAGTTGATTCTATATGTCTGATGGAAGCACAAGTCCCACAGGAGGTCAATGGTAATTTCTGATAAAATGATTAAGTTATAGCTCTCAGCAAGATTGGCTGAGAGAGAAAAATATTGGTCCCTCTGACAGGTAGCCATGTTGAAGATCAAAACATGACTCTTCCAACCAAAAATTAGGGTTCTACTGTAGCAGTCGATATAATGAGAAACCATTGGTGATTCCCCATACAAGACCGATCTTATTCAGGAAAGAGAAAGGCCAGGAACTATGAAAACAATCTTTCTTTTATAAAAAATTAGTCTACCTCTCAAATTGATTCATCATGAAAAATGCAGTATCTCATCTGGAAAAATCAAATCTGAACTTTCAGCATTTTAAAGAGGTGGTACATCAGTCAGGCTGACATTAGTGGAAGCAGAATTAGTTGGCTGCTCAGAAGTAAAACCAAAGGAAAGAAGGCCATATAAAGTATTAATATAGATTTTCATAGGCCCAGTGAGGATCCATGATTATTACATATAATGTACGGGGAAGGTTAGTAGCTTGAAGTACACTCCACTATTATGATATAGGAATAACTAGGAACTTCATATTTGTTTGGTTTATTCATTTTTGGAAAAGGAAATAAAACCTAGATTGCTGGAATTTCTGTAGATCTCACAAAAATTTTCTGCTTAGACATTTTGAGCAAATATCTCTAGAAAGAGCCTTCCCTAGAATGGTAATGAGGAGCTGCACCCGTAGATATATTTATCTTCATTCATTGACATTGGCATATTTTCAAGGAAATTGCAACTGGAAAAAAGTATGAAATCCATTATATAAATACACAAGTCCAGTTTCAGTGAAACTGGTATTCTGTGGTAGGAAATTGTCTAGTGATCAAATAGAAATGCACGGATCAGTTGTGGACATATCTAATTCCACTTACTTAAAGGAGATGGCCTTCTCAGCTCCCCCACGATCACTCAGCATCTTCCTCCTCCCCAACTAGGGTTAACATCCATAGGTTTTAAAAGGTGATGGCCTACTTAAACTGTTTCTGTTGCTATGGTGTTAACGTTTGCACTGTCTTTTTCAGAAGTGGTCCAGGAGTTGGAATGTAGAGGTTCTTTAGACCTAAACCTCATGGGAACTTCAGGATAAGTAACTTGGCAACTCCAACCTAGCATTAAGATCAGACAGTGCTGGGCTTCCCTGGTGGCACAGTGGTTGAGAGTCCGCCTGCCGATGCAGGGGACACGGGTTCGTGCCCCAGTCCGGGAAGATCCCACATGCCGGGGAGCGGCTGGGCCCGTGAGCCATGGCCGCTGAGCCTGCGCTTCTGGAGCCTGTGCTCTGCAACGGGAGGGGCCGCAGCGGTGAGAGGCCCGCGTACCGCAAAAAAAAAAAAAAAATCAGACAGTGCTGATCTTACTTAAGAATTTACATTGTCTTCAAACCAAAGCTGTGGCTTATTGGGAAACAGCAGCAGGGACCACAAATTGAGTGGCAATCAGAAGGCTGTTGAAAGTTTTTAGTAAAGGAAGACCATGAGTCAAGGAGCACATATTTTATAAGATTCAAACTCTGCAAATGGCAGTCTTCCCTAGGGTGTTCCTCTGTCCTGTGGGGAAAGAAGAGCTGATCACAAACGGACGTTTTGTGTCCATTTGTGATCACAAAAATCAGATGGGCTCATGCACTCAGAAAGTAGCGATAGCAGAAGCAGTAGCAGCAGCGGTAACATGAATGTACGGATTTGAATGCTGGTACTTTACGTAAACTTACTAAAGAGGTACATCTCAAGTTGTGTGTGAAGTTTATTCATTTAAGAAAGTGGCATCACAGGAGTATTTTATCTTTCAATAATCTGTGCTCTCCTCCGATTTTAAAACAACCTAATATTCTCAGTAAAAATCCTGTATTTGCCTAGGAAAAAGCCCTATTTGCATTGGGTAAGTGTTCAAATATGGAATATCATGGAAGATGACGAGCAGAATAGACAAGGTTGATCCATAATTCCCATAGGCATGGAATCAACATTTTCACCTCTTGAAAGGATAAAAGGAAAAGGAAAAAATATATTTAGCAATGTCCTGGCATTTGCCATTAATTGTAACAACCCAGTTGCATTTTTAAGAGCAGTTACAGTCCTTCAAGATTTATGTAACACAGCACTATGATTTATTTACAAAGAGCTCCTTTGATGTGCTCTTTGAAACAGTCCAGTAAAGTCATATCTCTTCCATCCAAATAACGTTTGATTTGAATTCCAAATTCAGTCCTGGAAAGGAATGCAGGGAGTCAGGTGCATTTGCTTTGGACACGAGCCATGTGCAGATCCCAGGCCGCTCAGAACTGATGTCAGCTCCTCCGTTCCCTCTGGGCCCAGCAGGTCTCCTGAGGCTGCCTTCTCTATCAGCATGGTGCCCTGCATGGTGTGTACACTGTGATTTTCCACTGTCCAGCATCCAATCCCTATCCTGTCATTTGTGTCCCAGTTTGGCTCCGTAGAATTATAGTCTCACCTTCCCTGGATATAGACTTGATGGGTATAACAATCAAGACATACTGCCATCCCCTGGTCAAGGGCTAAGACTGTGACCCAAATTAGGTCATCAGAAGTTTTCTTCTGGGATTTTGACTCTTTTTTTTTTTTTTAACATCTTTATTGGAGTATACTTGCTTTACAATGGTGTGTTAGTTTCCGCTGTATAACAAAGTGAATCAGCTATACATATACATATATCCCCATATCTCCTCCTTCTTGCGTCTCCCTCCCATCCTCCCTATCCCACCCCTCTAGGTGGTCACAAAGCACCGAGCTGATCTCCCTGTGCTATGCGGCTGCTTCCCACTAGGTATTTTACGTTTGGTAGTGTATATATGTCCATGCCACTCTCTCACTTCGACACAGCTTACCCTTCCCCCTCCCCGTGTCCTCAAGTCCATTCTCTAGTAGGTCTGTGTCTTTATTCTTGTCCTGCCCCTAGGTTCTTCGTAACCACTTTTTTTCTTTATTCCATATATATGTGTTAGCATACAGTATTTATTTTTCTCTTTCTGACTTACTTCACTCTGTATGACACACTCTAGGTCCATCTACCTCACTACAAATAACTCAATTTCGTTTCTTTTTATGGCTGAGTAATATTCCACTGTATATATTTGCCACATCTTCTTTATCCATTCATCTGTCGATGGACACTCAGGTTACTTCCATGTCCTGGCGATTGTAAATAGTGCTGCAGTTAATATTGTGGTACATGTCTCTTTTTTAATTATGGTTTTCTCAGGTATATGCCCAGTAGTGGGCTTGCTGGGTCATATGGTAGTTCTATTTGTAGTTTTTTAAGGAACCTCCATACTGTTCTCCATAGTGGCTGTATCAATTTACATTCCCACCAACAGTGCAAGAGGGTTCCCTCTTCTCGACACCCTCTCCAGCATTTATTTTTTGTAGATTTTTTTATGATGGCCATTCTGACTGCTGTGAGGTGATATCTCACTGTAGTTTTAATCTGCACTTCTCTGATGATTACTGATGTTGAGTATCTTTTCATGTGCCTCTTGACAATATGTATGTCTTCTTTGGAGAAATGTCTATTTAGACCTTCTGCCCATTTTTGGATTGGGTTGTTTGTTTTTTTGTTATTGAGCTGCATGAGCTGCTTGTATATTCTGGAGATTAATCCTTTGTCAGTTGCTTCGTTTGCAAATATTTTCTCCCATTCTGAGGGTTGTCTTTTCATCTTGTTTATGATTTCATTTGCTGTGCAAAAGCTTTTAAGTTTCATTAGGCCCCATTTGTTTATTTTTGTTTTTATTGCCATTTCTCTAGGAGGTGGGTCAAGAAGGATCTTGCTGTGATTTATGTCATAGAGTGTTCTGCCTATGTTTTCCTCTAAGAGTTTGATAGTGTCTGGCCTTACATTTAGGTCTTTAATCCATTTTGAGCTTATTTTTGTGTATGTTGTTAGGGAATGTTCTGATTTCATTCTTTTACATGTAGCTGTCCAGTTTTCCCAGCACCGCTTATTGAAGAGGCTGTCTTTTCTCCATTGTATATTCTTGCCTCCTTTACCAAAAATAAGGTGACCATATGTGTGTGGGTTTATCTCTGGGCTTTCTATCCTGTTCCATTGATCTATATTTCTGTTTTTGTGCCAGTACCAGACTGTCTTGATTACTTTAGCTTTGTAGTATAGTCTGTAGTCTGGGAGCCTGATTCCTCCAGCTTCATTTTTCTTTCTCAAGATTGCTTTGGCTATTTGGGGTCTTTTGTGTTTCCATCCAAATTGTGCAATTTTTTGTTCTAGCTCTGTGAAAAATGCCATTGGTAGTTTGATAGGGATTGCATTGAATCTGTAGATTGCTTTAGGTAGTATAGTCATTTTCACAACGTTGTTTCTTCCAATCCAAGAACATGGTATATCTCTCCATCTGTTTGTGTCATCTTTAATTTCTTTCATCAGTGTCTTATAGTTTTCTGCATACAGGTCTTTTGTCTCCTTAGGTAGGATTATTCCTAGGTATTTTATTCTTTTTGTTGCAATGGTAAATGGGAGTGTTTCTTTAATTTCACTTTCAGATTTTTCATCATTAGTGTATAGGAATGCCAGAGATTTCTGTGCATTAATTTTGTATCCTGCTACTTTACCAAATTCATTGATTAGCTCTAGTAGTTTTCCAGTAGAGTCTTTAGGATCCTCTATGTATAGTATAATGTCATCTGCAAACAGTGACAGCTTTACTTCTTCTTTTCTGATTTGGATTCCTTTTATTTCTTTTTCTTCTCTGATTGCTGTGTCTAAAACTTCCAAAACTATGTTGAATAATAGTGGTGAGAGTGTGCAACATTGTCTTGTTCCTGATCTTAGTGGAAATGGTTTCTGTTTTTCACCATCGAGAACGATGTTGGCTGTGGGTTTGTCATATATGGCCTTTATTATGTTGAGATAATTTCCCTCTATGCCTACTTTCTGGCGGGCTTTTATCACAAACGGGTGTTAAATTTTGTCAAAAGCTTTTTCTGCATCTATTGAGATGATCATATGGTTTTTATTCTTCAATTTGTTAATATGGTGTATCACATTGATTCGTTTGCATATATTGAAGAATCCTTGCATTCCAGGGATAAACCCCACTTGATCATGGTGTATGCTCCTTTTAATGTGCTGTTGGATTCTGTTTGCTAGTATTTTGTTGAGGATTTTTGCATCTATGTTCATCAGTGATATTAGCCTATAGTTTTCTTTCTTTGTGACATCTTTTTCTGGTTTTGGTATCAGGGTGATAGTGGCCTTTGGGATTTTGACTCTTGAACTGAGACTGATACAAGGAACTGGCCCATTCCAGTGATGACACTTTGAAAAGATTATCCATTGGCTCTTGTTACTGCGGTCCCCAGACTGCTCTGGCCCCTGTCCTCACTGCATATTTGCTGACTTGAATTTGCAAGTCACCCCAACAACACTCTTTCTTTTCTTTTTTCTTTCTTTCTTGCTTGCTTGCTTAAATTAGCTTTTCTTTTTCTTTTTTTTTTTTTTTTTTTTTTTGCCTCTAGCCTGCAAACAAAGACCCCTACTCACTGAGCTATGCCTCTCAGCCTGTAAAATCTTTCTCTTTGGAATATCTGTCCCCAAGGCCAATCTTCTCCATTTACTCCATTCTCCTCACAATCTCTAATTGACACCTGGTGAGTGTCCCAAGGACTGCAAAGTGGAGATTCTTCAAGAGAATATAGTAAGGAGAGGAAATGAGATGAATAAGAATTTTAGTTACAAATATTTAGTATTTTAGATGTCAGATTCCTTTTTTTCTAAGATTGGAGGTACTTCCTTACACATCTGAACCACTGATATACCAAAATTGGATCCTACTTCATCAGCAATTCAAATAAAGATGTTCATTATCAACCATCAGCAATTCAAATAAGCACCTGGTACCCCTCCAGAGAACTCTGCACATCCTACTGTTCTCAGGAATGGTTCCTGCTTATTTCTCTCTAGCAAATTGTGTAAAAGGAGGCTTAGGTGGGAGACTTCCTTCAGGTATTTTCTGGAAACCACCTTGGTGAGAGCCAACTGTACCCCCTCAAAGCCTTCTTTTTTCCCACCCTTTGTCCTATACTTTCTTTTTTTTTTTTTTTTGCTTTATGCGGGCCTCTCACTGTTGTAGCCTCTCCCGTTGCGGAGCACAGGCTCCAGACGTGCAGGCTCAGTGGCCATGGCTCACGGGCCCAGCCGCTCCGCGGCATGTGGGATCTTCCTGGACCGCGGCACGAACCCATGTCCCCTGCATCGGCAGGCGGACTCTCAACCACTGCGCCACCAGGGAAGCCCTGTCCTATACTTTCTTGTCCTTCAAAGTCTTCCAGCTCCAATTCCATATTATTAACTTTTCTTAACATCAAGACTTCTGATTTAGGGTACAGAGGGCTCTTGGAGTCTCTTTCTCCAGAGACGTTGTTTTCCATTAATTTCTAAGTTCACTTCTTTTTCTTTGTCTTCTTCATCAACCTCTTTGACATTCCAATGCATTTTCCAATGATGTTGGAACATAGTAAAACTTCTCTATCATATTGAAAATAAAGAATGTGTAAGTCCTCATTACAAATCTTAAAGAAATATTATTTAAACTATTGAGCAAAATTCATTTGTAGGTTATAAAATCAATTTAGTAGATTGTGTCCAAGATTTTTTTTAAATAAAATTGTATAGAATAAAGTAGAACTGAACAGAAAATATCACAGTACTTCACTCATAATAATACTTTTTTAAATGAAAGTTTTATTTCCACAATGCATAATTCATAGTCTGGTCTCTTTGTACTAGGTCAGGACCCAGCTGGGATGTCTGATTGACACTATCTCCTCTCCTCTTCCACTCTTTGAGAAGACTAGCATCTCTGCCACAACCTCCACCTTACCTTGAAGCCTATTGAAGGACGCAGTATGTCACTTACAAGATGGTATAACATTATGAGCTTTGTCCTCCAAGCTCAGTAAAAAATTTGCCAATATAGGGGATGAGGGGACTTGGGAAATCCTCTTTCAAGACAAAAATCTGGTTAGCAAAGGTATAGTCTTGCTGCCTAATCCTATTTTGCATGTCAGAAGCTGAATCTCACAGTGTTATCATGTTCTTACTCTGCATTCTTTCTTGAAGTTCCTAATTTCTCAAACATACTCTTTCGCCCACATTTGGATATCCAGGCTCAATGGAGTGAAGGTTAAGTATCCAGGAAGACAAAAGAGAAAAACACATTCATTTAAGAACTATTATTATTATTAGGTTATACATATAAATGCTTTATGCAGTACCAAGCTCATAATAAGTGTTACCATGCATCTCTGAATGACAGTTTTGACTTGATGGCCTCTAAGTTCCTATATAACACAAGATTCTCTCATTCTAAGAACATCTGTACCATTTCCTCTTTGAACTCCCCCACCTATCACCCTCTCCACATTCCCAAGTGCCATGTGCCCTTCTGGTGTTTTTTCTATTGAGGTTTCTTTCTTTGGTCAATGTCCCATCTACTGCTCTTTGGGAAAATTGTTCTAAATAACTTTCCCTCTGTGCATTGATCTCTGCTTCCAAAGGCCTCAGCAGCTAATGGGATAAACTCATCTATGCTAACCTCACCTCAGTTTTCCTGCTTTGGTGATTCCCCTTAGCTATTCTTCACTCTCTTTCCCTAACCCTTACCCAACCCTCAGTCTCCCTAAGTTCATTAGGAAACCTTTCCTCGTACTTCATTGAGGTTCCTCCCTTCTAACTCAAATCATTGAAATAGCCAAGGTCCTTCTGGCTCCTAAAGGCTGAGCCCTCTACCTAGACTCAAAGTCTCCTGCCACCACTCTCCTCTGTATGCTCATTTTCTTCCTCTCTAGTCATTTCTTTCTCTGTAGACATACTAATAATGACTTTCTAGAAAACTGTCCTCTACAACTACCCTCTCTTTCCTCCACTTGCAAATTTCTTGGCATTCTGCATTTTATGTTTTCTTCCCTATCAATTCCTTCTCAATTTGTCTATTTTTTAAAAATTTAAATAAAAAGTATATATTTTAAGGTGTACAACATGATGATTTGTTATACATAGACATAGCGAAATTATTACTACAGTCAAGCTAATTAACATTTCCTCACATAGTTACTATTTGTTTTTTTTGAAATGGGAACACTTGAAATCTACTCTAGTAACAAATTTCCAGTATTCAGTACAGAATTATTAACTATAGTTATCATGCTATGCATTAGAGCTCTAGACTTATTAATCCTACATAACCTCAACTTTGTATCCTTTGGCCAACATCTCCCCACTTCCCCCACTGCCCATACCTGGTAACCACTGTTGTACTCTTTTCTTCTGTGTATTCCACTGTTGTAGATTCCACATATAAGTGAGATCATTCAGGTTTTTTCTGTCTGTGTTTGGCTTATTTCACTTAGCATCATATTCTTCAGGTTTATGTATGTTGTAAATGGCAGAATTTCCTTTTTAAAGGCTGAATAATATTCCGTCGTATGTATATGTGTATGTATATATATATATATATATATATATATATATATATATATATGTAACACAGTTTCTTTATCCATTCTTCTGTCACTAGACGCTTAAGTTGTTTTCATATCTTAGCTATTGTGAATAATGCTGCAATGAAAATGGGAGTGTAGGTATTTCCTTGAGGTATTGATTTCATTCCTTTTGGGCATATACCCAGAAGACAGGTTGTTAGATAATATAGTAGTTCATTTTTTGTTTTTTGAGGGAATTCCATACTATTTTCCATTTAGATTATAACCCACTGAAATATGAACACTGTATACTGAAAGGTCTCGTATGACTTTTATTTTTTTATTTTTATTTTTTTTGCAGTACGCGGGCCTCTCACTGTTGTGGCCTCTCCCATTGCGGAGCGCAGGCTCCGGACGCGCAGGCTCAGCGGCCATGGCTCACGGGCCCAGCCGCTCCATGGCATGTGGGATCTTCCGGGACCGGGGCACGAACCTGTGTCCCCTGCATTGGCAGGCGGACTGTCAACCACTGCGCCACCAGGGAAGCCCTCGTATGAGTTTTTAATTGCTGATCTTTTCAGTTCTCATTCTACCTGATCTCTTTATAGCATTTGATGCTGTTGACCGCTCTTTCTTGAAACTTCCTTCTTCCCTAACATGTTAATTAACACTTATTCATTCAGTGAATTTATTGAGTACCTACTACATGCCAGGCACTGTTCCAAAGCTGGGATAGACATCGGTGAAACACAACAACAGCAAAAACCTCTGCCCTCATGGAACTTACTTACTTACTTCTTAGTAGTGGCAGAAATTTTGGCTTCCTGGCTTGTATAAGTCTCATCCAAGTTCTTTCACAGTTCTTCAGACTTTTTTTCAGCTTCACATTCTCTGTTCCTTCTTTACATGTTTATGCTCTCCCATGGTTCCTCCCATGGACCTCTTCTCTTAATGCTATGTCTGCTCTCCCAGTGTGATTTTGCCTCATCTCATAACTTCAATTTCCACGTACATAACGTTAACAATCATGTTAATATCTCTATCTTGAGCATCAGGTCAAACTTCTAACTACATTGGAAATGTCTACTGGTATGTCCTACATGATCCTCAAATTCTAGTATATAAAATAAGATTAATAATCCTTCCTCCCAAAACATTTTCACTCCCCTGAACTGGTTAGTAGCAACACCATCTACATGGACCCATTAATTGAAATTTTCAAGTCAGCTTTAATTTCTTTTCAATCAAAAATTTCCATCAATTTCATTTACTGAGGGTCATTCTCTATCTTTACTTTCACTATCTGGATTTTGGGTCTCAAATCTTGTCAGTTGTCCTACTGTAACAGCTTTCTAACTGGCCTCCTTGTCACTCTAATGTCCGATTTTTCACACTGAAATCACAGTTCTGTTGAGACAGAAATCTGATCATGACATCCTTTGGCTTAAAAATGGCTAATGGAGGGCTTCCCTGGTGGCGCAGCGGTTGAGAGTCCGCCTGCCGCTGCAGGGGACACGGGTTTGTGCCCCAGTCCGGGAAGATCCCACATGCCGCGGAGCGGCTGGGCCCGTGAGCCATGGCCACTGAGCCTGCGCGTCCGGAGCCTGTGCTCCGCAACGGGAGAGGCCACAACAGTTAGAGGCCCGCATACCGCAAAAAAAAAGAAAAAGAAAAAAAAATGGCTAATGGCTCCTGACTTCCTATAGGATAAAATCCAAACTCCTCACAGAATACTTAAGGTCTTTCAGAATCTGTATAAACCTTGTTTCCCACCAAGATGCCCCACCCTTCTACTGGAGCCACACCAACTTTCTGGCTCTCACATCAGCCAGTTTTGGTGCATGCCACTCTCTCTGACTGAGAAAGGAGAAGATAAATGATCATCACCGAATGTCCACTATGTGCCAGGCATTGTGCTATCTACTTCCTCCTCCTGTACTCCTAGAAATTTGTTATTTTTCCAATTTTGAAAATGAGAAAAATCATGCTTAGAAAAATTTAAAAACCTTGCTCAAGTTCATGGAATGTTTAAGAGCTAGAACCAGGATTCAGACTCTAGTCCTTGATTCTAAAGCCCAAGTACTTTTCACAAAATCAGGCTGTGCTCTGGAACTCACCCTTTCTCTGTCCTTCAAAATCCGGTCTAAAATGCTCTCTCCTGGGATTTCCCTGGTGGTCTGGTGGTTAGGTTTTGGTGCTTTCATTGCTGGTTTCTATCCCTGGTCAGGGAAGTGAGATCCCGCAAGCCACGTGGCGAGACCAAAAAAACAAAAGCTACCTCCTCCATGAAAATGTTTCTGATTCCCAGGCAGAGTTAGTCATTCCCTCCTCTGAGTTCGGGGGCCAGAGTGTACACCTCTCTGTGGCAGTTCTCGTGACACTGTATTGTAGTTATGTACACATCTGCCTTCCCTTCAGCCTGTGGGAAAAAGGCCACATCCAGTTCAGCAGGGAGGCCAGCTGGGGAGGCAGAAACAGCAACTTGCCAAAGGAGTTGAATCCCATTTCTGTTAGTTATTAACCATGCAACTTTGGCCAATTTAATACACCTCTCAGAATTTCTTCACCTGCCCAGTGGTGATCATAATACTGTAGGCAAGGTTTCTGGAACATAGTGGGCTCTCAGTAAATGTTGAAAAAAAAAAAAACTTGTAAGAATATTTGTAGTCCTGTCAAGACATAAATTCGCATTTCATGGGATCTTCCACAGAACTTTAAAACTGGGGTTTTGGGTATTTGTGGGAGACTGGAGGGAAGGGTGGTTTTTTGGGGGCAGAGCATACCGTTTCCCCCTCACATTCCCACCCCCATATTTTGGTATCCCCAGTGCTTGCTTTAGTGGGATAGGCCTGACCTCTTGTGGAAACTACTTATTCTTGGATCTGTTTAGCACCTCTTCGTGAGAGCCAGAACCCAGCCCTGTGCTAAGCAGGTGTTGAGAACATACCCACTGACTGACTAATTTTTTAATCGAAAACCCTTAGCTTTATAAAGAAAAAATAATGTGTCTTTTATCGTACATTCATGGAAAACACTCAGTAATAGACTTTAACAAAATGTCTTTTAACAAATGTATCCCCCAAATCTCTTTCATAAAGCTAATTATTGTGTTTTAATATTTATGGGAATCTTTCTAAGTAGATTGGAAAGGATTTTGCAAACACATTTATAGCCTATATAGTGTGTTCAAGTCAATTAAAGTAAAATTCAATTAAAATGCAACCACCTCCGAAGTAGGGTGCAGCAGATGTTTAACAGCTCACAGTGACACCTCGCAGCAGTGTAAGTTAAGCAGCAGTTGACGAATGAAAATGAAGAATTCCATTTTCTATTTAAGCTACAGGAGCAACAGAGAGAAGCAGAATGTAATTATCCAAATTAGAGATTTTCTGTGACACTGAGGTCACCAGCTCTGCTATTCACAGAAGGGCCAAGGGATATTTATTGATCACATGCAGCCAAGAACACTGCTTTACGTCTCTGCTGATGGACAGCCCCTCAGGCACATGGTCTCCAAACACTCCAGCGATGAAAATTAATGACAAAGATGGGGAGGTGCTTCAATACTTCAAAAAGGCAGTCCCTCACTCCTGATTCTCTTACCCTTGGGCTCAAAATAGGGCTTGACCACCAGCTTGTCTACTGAGTGACACAAGCAGAATACAATATTAGTGATGAAGCCATGGTGTATCTTTTTATCCAGTGCAGTATGGATGTTACTGCTATTCAACTCGATCCTGAGTCTGGGTGCAGTGGAAACATTCTGACCTCTTCATGCTGTGATTTTCACATTCCCTGTTGCTGAAGACTAAGGGATACTGAGGTGGGTCAGGATTTCATCTAGATGTAGAGATGTGATTTGAAGAGAGTGACTACACAATATCAAAGCAACCTTACAGAGAGTAAAAAATATCAACCATGATACTGAAACATGCCTGGCCAGAGAAATGAATATGTTTTCCTTTCTTCTGGTTGTGGGTTTGTTCTGCATCTGCAAGCTAGCTTAATTGTCCTGCACGTACCAACCATACGCCTATTATATTGCATTTAATTTAAACACGGGATGGAATAAGTTTCCAGATAGAAATGAAAAAGAACAGCCTCTTGACTTCAGTTTATGTGGAACTGAATGATAATTTGACTCAGTTTTGCCTTAATCTGATAGAATTCTAAAATTAGAAACAAGCAGAAACATGTTAATGGATTTGTTGCTGGGTCAAATTTCTATATCAACTAGCCACCGTAATGCTATTATTTAATTCATTCATTTTGGTAATGGCTGCTTACAAACCACTTACTGATACATATAGAATTCACAATTACTCTGTCCCTACGTGCTGCAGAAAGGACATCTCCACGGTCTGAAGGAGAGGGAGCCAGCAGTTTCTGGTTTACCTCTAAATCACAGTCTATTTAGATGTTGTTATAACAATTTTATCTAATAAGAAATATAACAAAGGCTGCTTAGGTATTATCCTATGACCTCACCTCTAGCCTATGGATTGCAGGGATTAAATACTGAGATATTTTCCACCTGTGTAAGAAAGATGGAGGTCCTCCAAGAGGTTTATATGCACCTGATTTTCTGAGGATTAAGCAGATACAAATCAACGTGTTTATTACACACTCACTGTGTGCACAAAACTGTGCTGAGTACTAGGCAGATATAAGAGGAACACAATGATCTCTTGAATCTTTACAATATCTCAGGGATCTAAGGAGATAAGAAGGAAAACTAAGAAACAAGGGTCACACATAATATGTATGGTATAACCAGAAATCATGTTAGAACTTCTTTTAGTCTGGGGCTGCCCCTCAGAAGCAGAGTTTTGAATTAGTTCTTAAAGGTCTCAAATGGTTTTCAAGAAGCGACATAAACAATAATGGGCTAGTGGGAAGCAGACGCATAGCACAGGGAGATCAGCTCGGTGCTTTGTGACCACCTAGAGGGGTGGGATAGGGAGGGTGGGAGGGAGACGCAAGAGGGAAGAGATATGGGGATATATGTATATGTATAGCTGATTCACCTTGTTATAAAGCAGAAACTAACACACCATTGTAAAGCAATTATACTTCAATAAAGATGTTAAAAAAAAAGAAAAGAAAAGAATAATGGAACCATGAAGGTCACCTTCAAGACAGCAGAGGAAGAATCATTCCTGGTCACACGGAGGGGAGACCAAATTTGGAGACCAAGGTGGAGGCTGTCATCTGTCTCCAGACTGAGATTTCTCATGTCAGCTGACAAACTTGATTCCATCAACAACCTCCCTCTCCTGTAACTGCCAATCCTCTCCCTAACCACTGGGTCTTTCTCAGCACAGAATCTGATCCACTCCCGATGTCTAACCTGATCCTATAAACAAGCAAAATCTTACCTAAAACCTGAGCAGCCTCTACCTATTTCTGTATCTCTCAATCTTTCTCCTACCCTTCACAGCCAGCCTCAGAGAAGGAATTGTCTGCATTGATTGCCCCTGCTGGTTTATCTAAGTCTTGCCCCAGGCACTGGCAACCTGGCATCGAGCTACTGAGATTGTCCTTTTAAGACCACTAATAACCACTTTCCTGTCATTCAGCTCAGTGCTGCCATGATCCTGGGGACAGTGTCCTCATCTTGAATCTCTCTCTTACCGCTGCCCCGTGACACCGCCCCTTCTAATGTTCTCCCCCACCTCAGACCACCTATTTGTGGTCCGCTTCCCAGGCTCCTCTTCTTCACCCACCTCTTCAATATCAGTCTTTCCCCCACACTCTCTTCTCGGTCCCGTCGCTTTGTCAGTCTTCCAGAGCACCATGGAAAACAGAAATTATCTGGAACTCTGAGACAGTCACGTGGGATGGAACACTGATTCTTTCACTTATTAGCTACGTGGTCTTGACCTCTCTGACCCTCGGGTTCCTTGTCCTCCGTAAAATGGAGCTAATCATGCCTAACTCACCAAGTACTTGTAAGCAATAAATGTGAAACCATAAGTAATGAGAGAATCTCAGATCTGCCACAGGGTATGTGCTCATTAAATGTTCATCCTCTGTCTACCACCTCTGCACTGATAATGTCTTGATTTACGTCTCCAGCTCAGACCCTCTCTCAGTGAAGGTATGTACCCCATCGGGGCCTACAAGTCACCTTAGATCCTATCTTCTACCTCACTCCTAGGTGGGGTCGCATTACCCTGAAAGGTCTTGAATCAATTATCCTCTCATTTCCCCACTATGACTCCAGTCTCACTCTGGAGCATCTTCACCCTCTGTCTGGACTCCTGCAGTAGTCTTCCAGCTGGCCTCCTTCCACTCACCCCCATCACTACCCCGCAACTCCATCTCCCTCCATAGCTACCATCGGAAGCATCTTCCCTACTGGAAAGGCTTCGCTGGCTCCCCATGGCCTAGAGGACAAAGCTCACATCTTTGCATGACGTACTGCAAAGCCTCGGAGTATTCATCTTACTAAAACTTTCACCTTTATCTCCAGCTCCTTTCCGCAGACATCCTGCCCTCCATTCTAAGGATCTACTAGTAAGTTTCCTAACTCAACTCTCCTTACACTCTCTCTGCCATTTACACGCCCATCCCCCTGTTGGATGTACTCCATTCCCTCTTGTTCATCCATCGAACCTCAGCTTAGTTATCACCTTCTCTATGGAAGAATTATTCCCTAATATTTCCCATACTTCCACCCATTTTGCATTGTTCAACTCAACAAATGTTTATTGCTTTATTCAATGAATACTTTTTGGACACTGAATTAGTTACCTATCACTCTATAGCAAATTACTCCCAAATTTAGTGGTCTAAACAACAACATTTATTAAACAATATTTCCTGTGGGTCAGGAGTTTGGGCACAGCTTAGCTGGGTTCTCTGACTCAGTCAGGATCTCTCACAAGGCTTCAGTTAAAGTGTCATCTAGTGCTGCAGTCATTTTTTTTTAACATATTTATTGGAGTATAACTGCTTTACATTGTTGTGTTAGTTTCTGCTGTATAACAAAGTGAATCAGCTATACGTATACATATATCCCCATATCCCCTCCCTCTTGCGTCTCCCTCCTACCCTCCCTATCCCACCCATATTAGGGAAGTTTTCAACTATAATCTCCTCAAATATTTTCTCAGTCCCTTTCTTTTTCTCTTCTTCTTCTGGGACCCCTATAATTCAAATGTTGGTGCATTTAGTATTGTCCCAGAGGTCTCTGAGACTGTCCTCAATTCTTTTCATTCTTTTTTCTTTATTCTGCTCTGTGGTAGTTATTTCCACTATTTTATCTTCCAGGTCACTTATCTGTTCTTCTGCCTCAGTTATTCTGCTACTGATTCCTTCTAGAGAATTTTTAATTTCATTTATTGTGTTGTTCATTATTGTTTGTTTGCTCTTTAGTTCTCTAGGTCCTTGTTAAACGTTTCTTGTATTTTCTCCATTCTGTTTCCAAGATTTTGGATCATCTTTACTATCACTACTCTGAATTCTTTTTCAGGTAGACTCCCTATTTCCTCTTCATTTGTTAGGTCTGGTGGGTTTTTACCTTGCTCCTTCATCTGCTGTGTGTTTCTCTGTCTTTTCATTTTGCTTAACTTACTATGTTTGGGGTCTCCTTTTCACAGGCTGCAGGTTCGTAGTTCCTGTTGTTTTTGGTGTCTGCCCCCAGTGGGTAAGGTTGGTTCAGTGGCTTGTGTAGGCTTCCTGGTGGAGGGGACTGGTGCCTGTGTTCTGGTGGATGAGGCTGGATTTTGTTTTTCTGGTGGGCAGGACTGCTTCCGGTGGTGTGTTTTGGGGTATTTGTGAACTTAGTATGATTTTAGGCAGGCTCTCTGCTAATGGGTGGGATTGTGTTCCTGTTTTGCTAGTTGTTTGGCATGGGGTGTCCAGCACTGTAGTTTGCTGGTCGTTGAGTGGAGCTGGGTCTTAGCGTTGAGATGGAGATCTCTGGGAGAGCTCTCGCCGATTGATATTACGTGGGGCCGGGAGGTCTCTGGTGGTCCAATGTCCTGAACTCATCTCTCCCACCTCAGAGGCTCAGGCCTGACACCCGGACGGAGCACCAAGACCCTGTTAGCCACATGGCTTCTAACATGGGTCCTTCTGGCGGGTGTGGCTTGTGACAAAAGGCGACCAAGTTTGGTTCAGAAGCAAAGGAAAGCTTTATTCTCAGATTAAAGAATGGAGAGGTGTGAGCTCAAGGTCTAGAGCACACGCTCTCCCGACAGGTGGTCTGCAGTCATTTTAAGATTCAACTGGTGAAGAATTAGCTTCCAAGCTCACTCATGATAGCAGGATTGGGTTCCTGGAGAGCTATTGGACCAAGAGCCTCCGTTTCTTGCTGGCTGTTGGTCTAAGTTTACCCTTAGTTCCTTGCCTCTCCATATGCCACACCACAGTATGGCAGCCTCCTCCGTCAGAAAAAAGCAAGTGAGAGAAAGAGAGAGAGGGAAGGTACAGTCTTCTATAACCTGATCTCGGAAGTGACACCCTCATCACATTTACCATAAATTGTTCATTAGAAGCAGGCCACTAGCTCTAGCCCACATTCAAGGAAAGGAAATTGCACAAGGGCATGAATCCAGGAGTGGGAATCATTGAGAGCCATCTATGAGAGGCACTGATTACTGGACTAGGTTTCTCCTGCCATTAAGGAACACCCAGTCTGATAAGGGAGGGAGATGTGGGTCCAAATCGTTGCAGCAGTTTGGAAAGTGCTGTGATAGAGGAGTACATAAGTGCATCAGTTAGAAAGGTGCTTGGCTGCAATTTACAGTGACTTAAACATACAGGTTGTAGTTTTCTCACCTTATATGAAATCCAGAGGGAGGTTATTACTTCCATTGGTTCAGTGGCCCTCAACAGAAAGGGGGAGATCATTGTAATTTTCTCCATCGTTAATTCATGCTTTTCTTGCTTCTGCATGACTCCATAATGGCTACTGCACCTCCAGGTATCATGTCTAGTTTTAAGGCAAGAAGAAAGGGATGGGGTATTAGGCTTTCTCCTCCTAGAGCTTTGTGTTTGTATTTGGGAAGGATGCTCTCCTGAGAAGATTTTCCCTTGGAGGCAATGAAGTGTCTATTAAGAACATGGATTTTGGAGCCAGACTTACTAGGTTCAAACCCCACCTCAGTCGTTTATAAGTTGTTTGACTTTGTTCATGTTACCTAGCTGATCTGTATCTCACTTTTCTCATCTGTAAAATGGCTTTACCAATTTACTTCATAGGATTATTGTGTGGATTAAAGTTTTAAACTTGTATAAAGATCTTAGCACCTGTGTACACTTCATGTATCTTGTTGTATTATTAATTTTGTACCTTTATCCATTAGCCAGAACTAGGTCACATGCCTGCCCTTAGAAGGGTCACTGACTAACAGGAATGAGATTATATGACTGTTTTGGACCAGTGATTCATACCCTAGGGCTGGACAGGGACCTACCTACCTACATCAAGGAATTCCACCTGCCAGCTGAACAAATTGGGCTCTATTACCAGGGAGCAAGGTGGCAGGAGGTAAAAAGGCTGTTGAAAAGGCACAGGTGCCTTGGAAACTGTGGTAGGCAGAATAATATTTTCCGAAAAGTATCGATGTGCAAATCCCTGAAACCTGTGTGCATATCACCTTATATGGTAAAAGAGACTTTGCAGATGTGATTGAATTAAGGATTTTGAAATGGGAAGATTTTCCTCGATTATTGGGGTGGGCCTCAGGGAAAAACAAAGGTTCTTATAAATGAAAGAGAGAAGCAGGAGAGGCAGAGGCAAAGGATGAGGTGTGAAGCCGGAAGTGGATGCCACAGTGATGTGATTGCTGTCTTTGAAGATGAGAGGCCAAGGAATGTGGGCAGCCTCTAGAAGCTGGAAAAAACCAAGGAAACAGACCCTCCCCTGGAGCCTCCAGAAAAAGTACAGCTCTGCCAACAATGTGGTTTTAGCTTAGTGAGACTCACTTTGGATTTCTGAACTTCAGAACCATAAGAAAATTAATTCGCGTTGTGTTAGTCACTGAGTTTGTAGTAGTTTATTACAGCAGCAATAGAAAACTAGTGGAGAACAGCAAGGTGGAACCTCAACTCTCTCTCTTTTCTACTTGCATCTTGGCCTCATCTTCACCATTCATCCCTCTCACGAGACCAGGAAGTCTTTAAGGGCAAGAATGGTCTTGTTTCTTCCTGTATCCTCAAGGCCAAATACATTTTATGACACATAGTAGCTGACACTTAATTGAATGTTTTTAAACAAGCAAATGGATGAATTATTAAAGAAGTCTCTCACCCACTAACAATTTGTTAAGGATTATAATAAAGGAGGTAAATTAAAATCAACTTCTAAACTCAATCAGCAAAGATAACTGGATCCACAGCAATACAGAATACATAGGACAGGATTTTAGGACACCAGAAAAGAAACATGAAGTGTCCTAACACTATGCGGTGTGTGTGTTTGTGTGTATAAACTGCTAACACCTTCCTTCCTATGGTGGGATAAAATTACTGGAAAATAGAGAGTGAGAGGGAGACAATGCCAAAAGCCAAGAAGGAAAGGGAAAATAGACTCTTCAGATCTCAAATAACATTTTACCACAGTAATTAATAAAATAAGAAGCATTCCAATTAGGTACGGTTCCCCAAACTGAACCCATATGTAAGTAAGAATTTAAGCTATTGAATATGTTACCAATATTGCTGCTAGGTTACAATATAGGTGGTTTTATGAGTTGATATCTTAGCATATTAATCACTCGCAATTTGAAACGACCATTTCTTCCATGAAAATCACAAAATGGAAAGTTTGTTCACTTCAACCGCCAGGCTGCTTAAAAACTACTGGTGTTCTACCAACTGATGCTCCAGCGGATGTCCAACCTCTTCAATACGGAGGACAGCCGTGCTGCCTGGCACAACACCCTCCTCCGTAAACTTCCCTCTAGCCTCGATCTGAGGCTGCATCGACTGGAGCAGGTGTAAACAGACAATCTGGATTTTGCTGCCATTTGGGACTGGCTGCCTGGGAGTATTTCTGCGGAATCCATCTCTACCTGAAGGAAAAGGAATACAGTCCCTGTGCCTGGGAGGTTGTCAGAGTGGAAATTGAAAGGTGCCTTTCCCTCGAGTAAGACTCCTCGAAAAAATGTCCACAAATAAAGAATATATTTTTTAAACATCTTTATTGGAGTATAATTGCTTTACAATGGTGTGTTAGTTTCTGCTTTATAACAAAGTGAATCAGCTATACATATACCTGTATCCCCATATCTCCTCCCTCTTGCGTCTCCCTCCCACCCTCCCTATCCCACCCCTCTAGGTGGTCACAAAGCACCGAGCTGATCTCCCTGTGTTACACGGCTGTTTCCCACTAGCTATTTATTTTACATTCGGTATATATGTCCATGCCACTCTCTCACTTCATCCCAGCTTACCCTTCCCCCTCCCCGTGTCCTCAAGTCCATTCTCTACGTCTGTGTCTTTATTCCTGTACTGCCCCTAGGTTTTTAAGAACCTTTTTTTTTTAGATTCCACATATCTGTGATAGCATACGGTATTTGTTTTTCCCTTTCTGACTTACTTCACTCTGTATGACAGACTCTAGGTCTGTCCACCTCACTACAAATAACTCAATTTCGTTTCTTTTTAGGGCCGAGTAATATTCCATTATATATATATGTGCCACATCTTCCTTATCCATTCATCTGTCGATAGACACTTAAGTTGGTTCCATGTCCTGGCTATTGTAAATAATGCTGCAATGAACATTGTGGTACATGACTCTTTTTGAATTATGGTTTTCTCAGGGTATATGCCCAGTAGTGGGATTGCTGGTTCATATGGTGGTTCTATTTTTAGTTTTTTAAGAAACCTCCATGCTGTTCTCCATAGTGGCTGTATTAAAAGAATATTTTTTATACTCATGGGAGGAAGAAAATACTGGTTTTCTTAAACTGTTACTAATAGGAATTTTAGACAAGAACTGCAACACTTTCAGCTACCAAACCTGGAATATCAAAGTTACTTCCCATCTGTTGTGCATTTAATTCATTTATTTAACTCAAGCCTGGTGGCGCAGTGGTTGAGAGTCCGCCTGCCGATGCAGGGGACACGGGTTCGTGCCCCGGTCCGGGAAGATCCCACATGCCGCGGAGCGGCTAGGCCCGCGAGCCATGGCCGCTGAGCCTGTGCGTCCGGAGCCTGTGCTCGGCAATGGGAGAGGCCACAACAGTGAGAGGCCTGCGTACCAGAAAAAAAAAAAAAGAAAAAAAGCCACTTTAAATTCAGTTGAAAATCAGGAATAGTTACACTCAGCTGAAGGAAAAATCAACATCTCTAATTATTTATAAAGGTCATATTCATAGTCTTATATTGCTTCTTACACTTTTCTTTCTCTAATTTTATTACTCAAAAAGAGGAGGTATTTGGTTAACCAATTTAAGTTTGGTGGTGGTGGAATTGGGGAAAAGATTCTATGAAAGCTAGAAACCTTTTTATTTATGAAAGACAAAGTTGATTTCTGAGCCCAGACATTGAGGAAATCAGCTTGGTTTTATTACTGCTTTCCCATCGGAGTGCATCCCAAATTTGGGTACAGATTATAGATTTGTCACTCCTAGTCACAACAGAAGATCCCTTCTCATTTCATTTGGGAAATGCTTCCTGTAGGACTAGAGATTTCTGAATAATGGGAAGTGGAGTAGTCAGTATATTTGCATTCCAAGGTAAAGCCTGGGCACTGAAATCTGATACAAATGTAGATTTGCCACTTACTGATGATCCTCACTGCGTCTCAGTTTCCTTCTCTGTAAAGTGGGACAATGATAATAATAATAAAACATGTATCATAGCGTTGTTGTGGGTTTTTAATTTATTGATTCATATAAAATGCTTAAATAGATCCTGATTTACAGAAGGGCTATAGTAAGTGTTAGTCCTTATTATAATCTGTGGCAATTCTGTATGACCTAGTGAGTACTCACAGAAGTTCTATATAATTTACTTAAACAAATCATGGAATGTTTGAGGTGAAAAAAAGTCTTAAAACCCCCCTGGTCCAATCCCATCCAGCCCTCTCGACAATCCATCTTTTTCACACAGTACTCAGAGTGATCTTTCTAAAATGCCGAGGTGATCAAAGACTCACCCTCCCCAATATAAAGACCAAATAGTTTTACCTGGTTTAATGCTCTAGCTGCTCCCCTCCCCACATCACTCATCGACAATTCCAGTCTGTTTTGCCAAGACCTCCTCTACGTTGGGCCTTCTCAGGAGATGCTGACTTGCCTTAAACACCCTTCTAGTCCTCTCACTATTCTAACTCCTGCTGAAATCAAGGTGGGGCCCCTCCTAAGTGCTCACAGAGGACTCCTGTACTTTTGTCACCAGCACTTACCACACTATCTTGCTGTTGCCTCTGTCTGTATCCAGCTATGAACCCCACTTCTATGATGGGAAGGATCGTCTCCATCTTCTCCATAACTTTATCTTCAAGCATAAGTTCGGTGCCTGGCAAATATTTGTTTTGTGAATGAATCAATAAATCAATGACTTTTTCACCAAGTTACTCAGGGCAAAAATGGGCTTACAATTAGAGTCTTTCTTCCATAGGCATTTAATCAATCTTTTGGACAAATTGGAAAGGCTTTGTTCAGCAGTTATTGAAGTTATCAGAAGAAATATTTCTCCAAATACCAAACTTAAACATTCTTATCAAAGAAAAAAGCCCCAGGATTATATTTTAAATTCACTCTATTTTTTTCTGCCTATTCTTCACCTCAGCTTCTCATAAACATGAACGTGTTTTCATTTCTGGATGATTTTATTCTTCCCACTTGACAGATAACCATTTTTTTTCTTTCTGTGTGTATGTTTAATGGAGCTTAGATTAACACAGATATTTTTGCTTGACAGCTTCAATTTCTGAAGCTTCTTATTATAACCAAACATCTTTAATTTAATGCTATATCAGCCATTAGGAAGGAAAAATTTTTATGATGGGGGAGTGTATGTCTCATAGTTACTATTGTGAGAAAGAGAATAAAAATAATTCACCTGATCTCACAAATGTGCTGAAAGTTTTACTTTAGGCAAAGACTGCCTCTCTCCTGTGCAAGGATTGAAGGGAGAGCCTCAAAGGGTCTGATGCTATGTATAAGCCATTCCATTCAGCCTTCACATCAACTCTGGTGGAGGGAAATGGGACCCCGACCCTCTGCATTGCCAACAACGCCCTTACCTGTCCTCTTCATCCACAGGCACAGACTGTCCTGCCCGCTCTGCTTTAATAATCCCGAGACTAATTTCATTATGTTCATCTCTGTTTACTTTAATTATTGGTAGAAGCCCAGGATGCCTCTCCTCCCACCCACTCTAATTCCCAAGCAATTCTGCACATCTTCCTTTTAGATTCTACTTCACGCCTTTCCTTTCCACCAGCAACCTAAAACTCATGTTCCGCTATAAGAAACTCTCCTCAGTCTTCTCTGAACATTTCCTTCACCTTCTTGCCCTCAGTAAAAGGTGGTAATCCCCTCAGGCCTCTGCTTCTGCTTTGGTCTTCTCAAATGGAGGCTGTTTTCTCTCCCACACTCCTGTGCAAGTGGGATTGCAGATCGTCCGAGCTTCTCATTGTCTTTTGTAGATGATAGACCATTCTTGCTCTTCCCTCCCTCCCACAGAATACCAGCTTAGAACTTTGAGTCATCAGAATCTACTACCCACTACCTCACTGGTTGATATCACCCACCAACTCCCCCTCATTATTTAAAGACTTTACCTCAGGCTTTATTTAAGGTTCAGGTTGCCCATGAAACAGACTCTCAGTGAGATATTTGTATACAGGAGACCTATTGGGAACTGCACTATGAAACAACTCTTGTAAAGCAGTGAAAGAAGCAGGATTTGACTGAGGAGAAATTGATCCATGATGTAGCTGCAAGAGAAGCTTCAGCTCATTTCAGGAGAAGCAGTGGAGTTGAGATGTTCCTTCAGATTGTCCCCTGTTGATGGAAGGGGGGCAGGACTTTGTGCTTCATCATCACTTTCATGCTGGAGTTTGTGTTCTCAACCAAGGCTTCCAATATACTTAGCATTTCTTGTTCATCCAGTCTGATGAACATGATCTCACTGATACATGGATACAGTGGACTTATGTGATATTCTACAGAATGTCCAGATGCTCTAGGTCCTTTAGAGTATGACAGAGAAAAAGAGAGTTACTATAGCCCTGGATGAAGGCATAAATTGTACTGTGGTCTATGCCACATTTATATAAATTACTCCTGATTCTTCTTCCTGATAGGGATGAAAAAGAATGCATTTACCAGATCAGTGGCTGCATACCACATACCTAGGCTGCATTAATCTGCCCCAGCAAAGATGCAACATCTAATACTGCAATTCCTACTTGGTTGAGTTTGCAGTAATCTACCTTCATCCTCCACAATATATATTTGATTTCATAGGGACCAAACTGCTGAATGACATGAGAATAAGATGGGAACCACCACCCCTGTATCCTTTATGTTTTTAAGAGTAGGAGTAATCTTGGCCATTCCCTCTGGGAGGGACAGTATTTTTTATTTATTCTCTTGGCTGGGGGAGAAGGACTCCTGAAAGCTCAGTCCTTCTGTTACTGTTGAATGCTCTCACCTCCAGAAAACTCACCTCTGATCTCTATGTGGGGGACTGACTGAAAATTTTGTCTCCAGAGGGGCAGGCAGCCCAGTGCAGGGGCAGAAATTGCAGCCCCACCTGCATGTCAGACTATCTGCAATATCAGTTCTAGAACTGGCCATGGTATGTATCCATTACTGTTAGGTCGTAGCCTGGCTGGATTAGAAGATTTATGGATTTAGAGAGGGTAGGTAGATGAAAGAGCCAACTTGTGGAGGACTTGAAAGCAACATAAAGGAAGTTGCAATTGATCCAACTCACAGTGAGGAAACCCTTGAAATTTCATATGCAGAACAATGAGATGATGAAAGCAGGGCTCAATGACATCAATATCCTGGCTGCAAAAGGAATGGAACATGGCACTCAACTGGGCCAAGTATGATGGAAAATATTACAGTAACAGAGGCATGAAGTGATAGGGTCATGAACTAAGGTGGTAGCTGTAGGAATTGGAAGAATGAAATAGGAATAAGATACATTTGAAAAAATATTTAAAAGATCTTGATAATGTAATAGGATCAGTGGATGGAGGAAAGATAGTTATTACAAAGCGATTCCACCTTTTCACCCTGAGTGATGGAGGAATGCTATTTTCTTTAAGGTAATTCAGAAATGAAGGAGGGGGTGGAGAAGAAAAGGGGGACATTCAAAATAGAGGAGGAGGAGCTTGCTTTGGAAATGTTGAGTGTGAGTTGATGGTAGAATATCCTGTTGGAATTGTCCCTTAACAATTGTAAATCTGAAGTTATGGATTCAGATAAGCATTCAACAAAACTAGAAACGTTTAAACCTATAAGAGAACTCTTTTACTGAGATCAATTAGAATATATTCAGGTGCTATAGTGAGGAATGACAGTGGTAGTTTTTAAGAAGTTATAGAATGTTTGTGAAGTTTACACCTGGATACTATTTGGAAACATTATCTCATATCCCCCCAAACCTCGGTCCCCACCCCAAACACACACACGCAGCATTTTCCTGTTCATTTCCTCCCATTAATTCAGCAGTAGACTATGTACTTCATTGCCTAAGGGAGAGTAAGGGGCAGGTAGGAAGTACAGAAATGGTTTATAGGACCTAGTCATCTAAAAGCATAAATCCATTAGAAGTGGTATAAGCAAGAAAAGTGGGCTGAAAGAAACAGAAGGGAGGGAGGGTCTCCCTCAGGTTAAAAGAAGACGCTCTTAGGGTGATGGAGAGCTGAGAGGCCTATAGGTTTCTTTATGCTTTATTTCCTGATAGCACACAGGGACTGCTAGACCCCAGAGACAAATAACTGGATGGATTGTCCAAGGCAGTGGTGCTCAACCATGGCTGCACATCAGGTAAAATCTGGACAGAATTTTTTGTTTTTTAGTTTTTATACCAATAGCGAAGTCCACCTCCAAAGATTCTGATTTAAATGGTCTAATTTGGGCCCAGGAATAGGTATTTTTCAAAATCTCTCCAGCTAACTTTTATGGGCAAAGTTGCTGGTCTAGAGCAGAGTTTCTTAGCCTCTGCACTATTAACATTTTGGCTGGATAATTCTTAGGTGGTGGGAGGGGTGGGAGACTGTCCTTGCATTGTAGGATGTTCAGCAGCATCCCTGGCCTCTACTCACTACATTTAATTAGCCCCCACCCATTCTAGGTTGTGACAGTCAAAAATGTTTCCAGATATTGCCAAATGTTCCTTGGGGAAAAAATTGCCCCAGTTGAGAACCATTGGTTTAGGAAAACCATAAACTCTGAGGTTCCTGGCCTCATCCATGAGTGGCGTGAAACTGCAGAGAGCTTGTGGACCTGGAGGACACGGTGGCCAACTCAGGGGAGATGACTGAAGACGTGAGCATTGCGAACCAATGACTGATGATCAGAGTATCCTCTTGCTCCTTCTCAAGCCTAGTGCTACTCATTGTGAAAGCTTCTGAGGTCTTGGCACAACTTAGAGGTGGGGATGGAGGATGGGGGACTTGAAGGAGAACTCCAAAGGAACTAATGTGGAATTTCCTCCCAACTTGGTAGTATGGGGGATAGAATTAAAAATGAAATATTAAAAGAAAGAGAGGGAAGAATAATACTCATCATGTACCTGAGTTTGTGAGCTGATTTTTATGTCTTGTACAAGTTCATGTCATTCTGTCCTGTTAGTTATCAGAAATATATCACACAAAGCTCTACTATACATGCACCTCCATGAAAATCCTGCAGTAGACTGGAAAGCCAAAGCAAACTGGCTAAAATGGAAGCAGAGCTGTTGCAGTGACTGGCTAAAAAGTCCATAGGAGACATCTAACCTTATCCAAAAGATATATTAATGACATTGAAAAATAATTCTTGGAAAACAAAGACCTTTGGGGGCATTTTCAGCAGCTAGAGCAATCTAGCATGTCTTGCTGGGGTCCTCCAAACTCTCTTGCTGCCTGGAAGCTCAGTGATCTCGGTTGAACAGCTCAGAACTCAGGTAGACAACTGAATGAGGCATCCTCTTCCCTAAGGAAGAGAGATTATTATTCCCTCAATAATCCAAGAAATTCATCTGACCCAGACAGCCTATGCCCTCTTTCAAAGAATAGAGTAGTTTCTGTGGTGGTTTACTATACCCAGGGCACCATGTGGTGACTCTGCAAGCTGTGTCCCCTGAATCCCTTCAAGGACCTGCTTCTTTTGAAGTGAAGTTTCTGAGGTTTGAAGGTTTGGTGCCTCTTGGTTTCCAGAGACAAATGACCTGAGATTGAAAGTGTGGAAAAGATGGGAACAGAGCTAGTTGGTGGAGCTGTGACCAGAGCAGAAGTGGAGCCAGAGTGGAGTCAACAGGTAGCCTCAGGCACTAAAGTTATGTTGGAGTCAAAGCAAGTGGGTCATGGGACAGTAGCAATACCTCCTCCTTCTTCCAGTAGAAGTTGGAGCTGGTGTGGCGTGGGAGGTAAGCCACTTCCATGATCTGTCCTCCTTACTAGGACCACAGCCTTTGTCCCATCAGTCTTACCTAGCTCAGTTCTGGAATATACTAGGAAAACAATGAACTTAAATGAATCAATCGGGTATTCAAAGAGTTTACCTCCCAAGTACATTTGCATTTTATAGAGGACTCTTTGTGGAATTAAATATTTATTCAGACCTACCTTCCTTGGACTTTAAAACAAATGAAAATGCAGACTTGAAAAGAAGCAAAAAACAATTTAAAAATTTTTAATTTATGTTTAAACATTGACAAGTTGACAAAATTGTAGGGAACTGTCAGACACATTCTGAGAGAAAGCCTGGTCCCAAAGAGTTAAGGAAAGTCACTGAGCCCCAATGCTGCTTGAGGGCATTTGCCAGAGTTAGAAAAGATATCAGGAAGCTTGAGCTTTGATTCAGCAGCCTCAGGGGTAGGGAGACAGAAATCAAGTTCTTTACCAGAAAATTCTGCTAAACGTTCAATAATGAAATATTTCAATGATGAAATAAAGCAGATACAAACTCTTCTAGAGAATAGAAAGAGGAAACATTTTCCGACTCCTTTTGTGAAGTTAGTATATCCTTGATTCCAAAACTCAACAAGGATTGTAAGCAAAAGGAAAAATAGAGGCGAATCTCAACACATGATAATAGTTGCCCAGGAACTAAAAACCCAGGAATGTGAGATTGGGTTAACATTAAAATCAATCAATGTAATTTATCACAACAAAAGATTAAAGTAGAAAAATCATGTGATCAACCCAAAAGATGAAGAAAATACAGCCCAAATGTCCATCAACAGTAGAGTACAATGGAATACTATACACTAATGGTAGTGAGTTAACTATAGTTAATTATTACAACATAAATGAATCTTAGGGCTTCCCTGGTGGCGCAGTGGTTGAGAGTCCGCCTGCCGATGCAGGGGACACGGGTTCGTGCCCCGATCCCGGAAGATCCCACATGCCGCGGAGCGGCTGGGCCCGCGAGCCATGGCCGCGGAGCCTGTGTGTCCGGAGCCTGTGCTCCGCAACGGGAGAGGCCACAGCAGTGAGAGGCCCACGTACCGCAAAAAAAAAAAAAAAAAAAAAAAAAAAAAAAATGAATCTTACATATAATGTTAGCAAAAGAAGGAAAACGTTAAATAATACCTATAATTCCATTTATATAAAGTCTTTTAAAATAGACAACATGTAATTATATGTTTAGGAATGCATACACAGCTGATAAAACTATAAAGAAAAGAAATCGTTACTGTAAATATCAAGAATGCTGTTACCTCTGGGAAAGAGAGAAGGGGCTGTTAATTCGATAAGATACATAGAGGATTTGGGGGAGTGCTGTCAGGGTGTTATTTCTTGATTTCAGTGATGGTTTCTTAGGTGTTTACTTAGTAATTACTGTAACTGTTAAACTTTATTTATGGCTTATGCACTTCTAAATATGTATCTTGTATTTCACCCCCCCAAATTTTTTTTTCTAAGAAAACCTTTCATGACCCACAGAAATAAAGCTCTAATAGTGGCATTTCAAGCACCATGTCTGACAAGTATCAGAAGAGATATTTTTGTGTAAAGTAGGCAGACTCATCATCCCTTCAAACACATTAGACACCCAATTTATCTATTCTGCTGCTCAGACAGGCAACCTTGCCCTCCACAATCTACCACACTAGCCTGGAAAGCCTAGTCCTGGTCATTTATGCAGCAGTTTATTGATTTAACCATAATATTTCAGCACCAGCCAAACCTGTTGTTTTATGATTTTATATTTTATGGTTAGTTCAACCATAACACATCATAAATTTAAATTGAAAGCACAGTAATTATTTTCATGTCTTTTAAAAAATTTGAATTACACAAACCAGTGAACATGATCCCAAAGCAACTAAGATGATTATCCATGCCTTGTAGTTTTTCTGGTTATGGGTCATAAGAAATAAGAAATAAAATACATCAAAAAAAGTCAATAATAGAAAATAAAAACACAAAACTTATTTTTTTTTTGAATGATAGCAACAGCTCATCAGTGAAGAGCCTGGGTGTTGTCATGGCAACAGTAATACAGGAACGTGAACCTCTAGCCTCCAAGTCTTCTTTTTCTTTTTTCTAGTACTGGCACTAAATAATAAAGAATGGTCCCAGACGATGTGTAAAACCCATAATGTTTATAAATTAGTCTCAGTAAACAGATACAACAACCTTGAGTTTCTAAACAAAAAGCATGCTGATGAATGTTAAGAGAGTAGAGACATCTTTGATGAAGGTACAATGCATCCAGGTCCCATAAAATAAAATAATAAGCATATGGTTGGGTTTACTGGTGGCCTCTCCATATCGGGCCTGATTAGCATGATGTGTACTTTCCATTTCTGAATTTTGCTCTATCCTTATGACACTTTACTGTAATATCTCTCATTTCAGCCCTCCTATATAGACTTTCATCCATGATCTCCAATCAGCATACACTATCTGTTGTACAATAAATATGTAGTAGAGGATACTGGTTAAGATAGAGTTTGGGACCAAATAGACCCCAGTTCAAATTCTAACACTCTCACTCATTTATTGGGCAGTCTGGGGTAAGTTACTTAACACTTCTAAATTCCAAATTCCTCATCTGTAAAATGGAGATAACTATAATTATAATCCCTCTTATAGGGTAGTTGTGAGACTTAAATGAGATAATGTGTGTAAAAGGACTTAGCGCAGAACCTGGCATACATTAAACACTCTAAATACTAATTTTTTATTATTATACATGAAATACTGTCTATAGCCTATAATCATAGATATTTCAAGCAGTTTTTTAAAGTCACAGAAAAAATTTTCAGCCACATTTTTTCTACTTCTGTTTCTGTTCCTGATTTAGTATGATTTTTTTCTCAGTTAATACTTGGGAGCACTATTCAAAGACCACTCGGCCAGGTTTCCTCTGTAGCTCTCACTGCTCTCTGATGTTTCTGCTTGAGCCCAGTCTCGATCATAATTAAGAGTGGCAAGTTCTGAGAGACAAGGCTTAGTTTAACTCCTGTTTTGGCTGTAGTTTGGTAAGTGAGATAAATAGAGGGTATAAGCATGTCACGTCTATGAGTATAAAAAAAATAGGAGATCGGGCAACAGCTGGCAAAAAGCGCAAACCAATAACGATAATGTGAGATGACAATCCCACAGCAAGAATTAGTCCAAAATGTGCAGAAAAAGCTTGGTAAGGTCTAACGAGTAGAAGCAGAATTACAGTAAGGCTTAGAGCATCCACTCATTCTCCTGTAGAAGGCTAAGAAAGGTCATAACCAGTCAACTAAGGTCACAGTCATTTGGCTGCAGAGCTTTTAAAAGTATAACAGAGTAGGATTTGGAGAACAAAGGGTGTGTCTTGATCTCAAAATAAAACCTTTACCATCAGCTAACAGCTATGGATTCGGGGTATAGACTTGAGCCAAGTTGCTTGCCGTAAAAAAAAAAAAAAAAAAAAAAAAAAAATTGAAGTATAATGTACCTACAGAAGCAAAGTATTCTGTGCACAACGTAATGAATTTTCACAAAGTGAGCACACTCATATAACCAGATTTAGAAATAGAACATTATCTACCTTAGGCCACTTCCCAGTCATTACTGCTTTCAGCAGTAACAATTTTCCTATCCCTGTCCATTAGATCTGCCTATCTTTTAACACTGTAAACAGAATCACACAATATATACTTCCATCTTTGGTTTCCTTTCATCAACAATATTCTTGTGAGACTGTGATATTGTGATTTACAATAAGAAATATATATTTGGTCTTCAACCCATTCCTGACACACAGCTCCTAAAACTCTTGGAAATGCCTGGTAAGAGCCCAAAAGATGTCTTTTGTTATGTTAATGAGGTGACTTCTGGAAAGTTCTTTGGTAATCTAAGGATGGGAGCTGGCTGCCAGGGGAACCAACCTTGTGATTAGAGGGTTGGAACTTTCAGTCCCACATCCCCAATCTCAAGGGAGAGGAGAGAGGCTGGAGGTTGACTCAGTCGCCAATGGCCAATGATTTAATCAATCAGGACTACAGAATGAAGCCTCCATAAAACCCCAAAAAGACAGGGCTCATAGATTTTCTGGGTTGGTGAACACACAGAGCTTCTGGGAAAGCAATGCTCCTGGAGAAGGCAGGGCAACTCTGCACCCCTTCCCCATAACTTGCCCTGTGTATCTCTTCCGTCTGGTTATACCTGAGTTATATAGCCTTTTATAATAAGCTAGTGATCTTGCAAGTAAAATGTTTCTCTGGATTCTGTGAGCTGCTTTAGCAAACTAATCAGACTCAGAGAGGGGTTCGTTGGCCCTTCCAGTCTATAGCAGGTAGGTCAGAAGAACACATGACAATCTGGACTGGCAACTGGTATCTGAAGTTGGATACCAGGCAGTCTTGTAGGAGTGACCCCTTGACTTGGGGGATCTCATGCTCTCTCATCAGATGCTATCTGTAGATAGTGTCAGAATTGAGTTAAATTATAGTGTTTGAGAATTTCTTCTTGTTGTGTGGAACTGCCCCTCCCCCCCACACACATTGGAATAGGTGACCAGAACCTTTAGAGACTCACCCATGTTGTGTGCAGTTGTGGTTTGCTTATTCTCATTGTTACAGAGTATTCCATTGTATGAATATTAAATAAAATTTAAACAATCCATTTACTGTTGGTGGGCATTTGGGTTATTTCCATTTGGGCAGTTTTACAGAGTGGTGCAATAAACATTCTTGTACGCGTCTTTTGGTATACATTTATACAGAATCCCCTGCATTTCTGTTAGGGAACATACCTACGGGTGGAAATGCTGGATCACAGAGTATGCAAGTGTTTACCTTTAGCAGATACTGGCAAACCAGTATCTTCACTTCGACAAAGTGGTTTTGCCAAATTGCACTCTTGCCAGAATAATATGAGACTTTCAGATGCTTTTCATCCTCACTAACACTTGGTATGTCTGTCTTTTTAATTTTAGCCTTACTGGTGGGTATGCAGTGGTATCTCACTATGGTTTTAATTTTTATTTTCATTTTTTAAAATTTATTTATTTACTTTATTTTTGGCTGCAATGTGTCTTCGTGGCTACGTGTGGGCTTTTCCTAGTTGTGGCGAGCGGGGGCTACCCTTCACTGCAGTGCACAGGCCTCTCATTGCGGCGGCCTCTCCCATTGTGGAGCACAGGCTCCAGGCGCGAGGGCTCAGTATTTGTGGCTCGCGGGCTCCAGAGCTCAGGCTCAGTAGTTGTGGCGCACGAGCCTAGCTGCTCTGCAGCATGTGGGATCCTCCCGGACCAGGGCTCGAACCCACGTCCCCTGCATTGGCAGGAGGACTCTCAACCACTGCGCCACCAGGGAAGCCCTATTTTCATTTTTTTTTAACATTACCTGTTTTTATTTATTTTTATTGAAGTATAGTTGACTTACAATATTGTGTTAGTTTCAGGTGTACAACAAAGTCATTCAGATATATATACCTTTTTTTCAGATTGTTTTCCATTATAGGTTATTGCGAGATATTGAATATGGCTCCCTGTGGTATACAGTAAATCCTTGTTGCTTATCTATGTTACATATAATGATTTGTATCTGTTAATTCCATACTCCTAATTCATCCTTCCCCTCCTCCCTTTCCCCTTTGGTAACCATAGGTTTGTTTCCTATGTCTGTGAGTCTGTTTCTGTTTTGTATATCTTCAATAGATTCATCACACTGAGCAGGGTTTTTCTTCACCTGGTGAACTTGTAATAAAACTGCAACAAACCTGAAGACAACAGAAGTGGGAAAGGGAATGGCTTTTTTTTGTCCTACCTGGTTACATGGAGCTCTTTCTTGCAGCTTTGTTTGTATAAGAGATCTTCCACTACTTTTCCGCTGGTTTTCTGTGAGACTTGTTCCACGTGTATGTTTGTGGGAGAGGTGAGCTCCCTGTCCTTCTACTCCACCATCTTAATCCCTGACTCTGGAACGGGAATGATTTGATATGGTGAGAAGTAGTCTTGAAAATTGTAAACTGACTCATTTCTTTCAAGATTCTTTCACACACACCATCTTTCCCTAAGGGTCATGCAGAGGTTGGCCATCTAGAATGAAACTGGAAGCAATGAGTCATGATACATACAATGCAAGTGTTGGACTTAGCACTTTTTATGGCCAAGCACCTGTTCAATGCTTCATGTGAATTATCTCTTTTAACCTGCCCAACAATCCTCCAGAATGGGTACCATTTTGTACCCATTGTACAGCTAAAAAACTGAGCCTTGGAGAGAATAAGTGATTTGCCCACAGTGACATAATTAATAAATGGTAAGCTAGGGTTCAAACCTAGGTAGCCAGACTCAGGATCTGGCACTCTTTATTCACAATATACTATGCTCTCTTTGCATCCTGTCAGTAGACATTTAATGTTTGAGGGGAGACTGGAGCAGGGCTTTTCAAGGTGTACTCCAGAGAGAAATTAGTTATATGCCCCCATCACGAACATGATAACCTTATCAGCTTAATCAGCAGCCATGTTGCAGAGAATCCACAAAGTTCCTCAACTTGCATATATCTAGTAAGACACATGCCACAAACATGCAAAAGTAAAATCAAGACCCTAAACAATTCCAGACACTTTTGTTCAGAAGAGATGTCGCTGCAAATTCCTTTGATCAGTTATTTCGATTATCCTTGTAATAACCTTTTAGCTGTTTCTCTACCAATCACAAAATTATCATTGGCTTAAACCCTGTATCACAAAAATTAGAAAAAGACAATTTAGTAGATTTAAATAGCATAAGATAGGAAAGACTAAAGAAGAATAAAGGAGTGGACAGAAATAAAGTATAGAGTTGGGATCTAGACTGGGTGAAAAGGCATAAATCCTTTATATTACTATGATTACTATGATTTCTTTTTAAAATTTATTTTTTTATTGAAGTAAAGTTGAATTACAATGTTGTGTTCTTTGTCTCTTTTATGTGCTGTTTTGATGGTTGCTTTGCTCTATTCCATTATTTAAATGGTTGATTGAAAAACACTTTATGAGTGACCAAATATTCACTCTGATTTAGCGATCTTGACAACCTCATCTGGATATCTTGTCACTTAAGTCAGAATCTCTTTTACTATATGTTCCAGTTATCTCTTGATATGTAACAAACTACCCCCAAATTTCCTGTCTTAAGTCAATAGCAATCATGTATTCGGGGGCAGGGCTTTGCAGAGGTGGCTCATCACTGCTCCACATAGTACAAGCTGTGGTGGCTCAACTGGGGGCGGCAGGGTCCATTTTCAAGGTGGCTCCTACACTTAATGCAATATGGTGCTGGCTGTCAGCTGGGAGTTCAGACAGGGCTGTGGAATGGGGGGTCTCAGTTCTTCATCTTGGACTTTCTTGTGGCTTGGTGGCTGAGTTCCAAGTATAAAAGTCTCAAAAGAACCAGGCAGCAGCTGTTGCCTTTTATGGCCTCAGAAGTCACATAGCTTCATTTCTGCTGTAATCACATGCCTTCCTGGACTCAAGAGGAGGGAACACAATTACCGCCTCTCAACAGGAGGAACATTAAAGCCACACATTAAGTAAAGCATGTGGGATGGGGAGATATTATTGTGGCCAGTTTTGGAAAGTGCAACCTGACACACTGTATGCATTCATTCACTCATTCAATAAATATTTATTGATCACTGGATGAGGAGTTAAGTTGTCAGTGGTGAGGAAAAATATACATTTACTATCTGGTGAGAGAAGTAGGCATTATTCAAACATCACATAAATAGATATATATATGTGATAGATATATGATTATAAGTCTGATAAATAGTGCAAATGAGAGATCATGAGGGAGTATAAGGAGGTCTAAGAGGTTGGTAAAGGCTTCTTTCTGGAAGAGCAAATAAGAGTGAAACAAATAAGGTTGAGAAAGTTAAATTTCTCCAAGAGCATTCCATGCACAGGGGACAGCATGTGGAAAGGCCCTGTGGTAGAGGGACAGGAAATAGTAAGAACAAAGACATGAAGGCCTGTGTGGCTGAAGAAGTGAGTGAGAAGGACAGAGTCAAATAAATTGAGGCTGAAGAGGCTGGTAGAAGCGTCCAGACCAGGCAGGAGCATGCTAAGACATTTTGCCTTTAGTCTCAGAGAAGTGAGAAGCCACTGAAGTGTTCTAAACAGAGGCAATGGCCTAATCAGACTTGCATTTCAAAAAGTACGCTGTCCTCAGTGTGAAGGATAAATGGGAGAGGGTGAAAGCAAGGAGAACAATGATGTGGCTATTGCAGTAGTTCAGGCAAGAAGTGATTAATAATTTATACTGGTGGTAAAGAAGGAGAGAATTGAACAGATTCAAGAAATAGATAGGAGATCCTGCATTTATTTAGGTCTCTCCTGAACCACTGGACTCCAGTTCCTCTAGAGTAATGGGGTCAAATCTTTATAACCTTTGAATCCATACCACTTAGCCCAGCATCTGGAATTTAAGAGATAATTTAACACTGAGTATTTGTTGGATGAATGGATGATGGATGGACGGAGGGATGAATAAGAAAATGGGCACATCTCTCTTCAGTTCCAAGTTCCCTAGTTCTTTCCTGCCTTAGTGCCTTTACTGGTTTAGCTGCCTCTTCTTGTAACATCTTCCCTGCTTGTTCTCACTTCTCTCTATCCCCTCATCAATCCATCCCTCATCAAGGGAGCTTTCTTGGATTTAAGGCTAGTTAGATGCTTCCCTTCTGTGCCTTCAGAGGGCACCTCTATCCGATGTTGGAACTTACCACAATGCATTGCAATACTCAATTTGTCTCTCTTTTACCTGATAGTGTGTGCCTCCTCAGTCAGGGACTGTATCTCGCTTACATCCATAACTCCAACAATTAGCACACTGTACAAACTACAGGACGCACTAATTAGTATTTGTTTACGTCAGTGAAGGAAGGGAATGAATCCTATGTGTATAAGACCCCCAAATGCAAAGGTGTCAGAGCTGACATTCTGTGGGGGAAGATTAGGAGTACAACTAGTCTTCTTCCCCAAAGGGTTGCCTTTGCCTCTGCCAATGGAAGAAACCAGAAAGTTGCTGGTGAGCTGTCTTATTCATTTATTTTTTTAAGACCTCATTCTTTTTTTTTTTTTGATCTTCACTTTTTATTTTTAATTTTTTTTGGCCATACTGCACGGCTAGCGGGATCTTAGTTCCCTGACCAGGGATGGAACCCGTGCTCTCAGCAGTGAAATCATGGAGTCCTAATCACTTTACTGCTGGAATTCCCCAGTGAGCTGTCTTTGTTCCCTGCTCTCCCTCCCCAGTGTCCAGCTACCCCTCCACCCCTGGCCAAGAATCTGCTTCAGCATTTGAAGAAATACTCAACTGAGATTTCAGAATTCTCCATAATAAAACACAGTAGGAATGAATCAAGCCTGAATAATCGTTAAAAGCAGGGGTTTTCAATGAAAAAATGTATTAAGTAGAATACCCCTCCCAACAGAATAATTAGTTGGAGCACTATTTCATGCTTTTAGTGAGGACACTAATGAAATATAAATGCTCATGAAACTGCAGAATACTGTCAGGTGAAGTGTGTAATGATTTAGGCCAGTGCTTCTTTTTAAAATATTTAAATTATTTATTTGGCTGAGCCAGACCTTACTTGTGGCATGTGGGACCTAGTTCCTTGACTAGGGATAGAACCTGGGCCCCCTGCATTGGGAGCATGGAGTCTTAGCCACTGGACCACCAGGGAAGTCCCTAGGCCAATGCTTCTTAAACTGAGATCCACACAACACATTCTTCAGCATTTTTGAGTTCTGTAGGAGAATTTTTAATTTTAGTTTTTAATTAGATGCTAATTTAAAAGTTAATACAAGCATATTTCAAATTATCTGATACACTTATTGTCTGTTGAGCAGACAGGCTGAAAGACTGCACTGACAAACAGTTTTAGATCAGAGGAGGGCTCTGTATTTATGATTGCACTTATGCTCAGGGATCCACCAAAGAGTTTAGTTTTAAATGTGTTGGTAAGAATGTCCAGCCCTACTACACATCCTGATGTCAAGAAGATGACACTTATTCCACAACTACTATTACACAAGTCTTATTAGTTTCAAATACAGGAAAAAATTTTCACTCTTCTTTTTTACAGTGATAATTTGCAATTGAAAATCATTCATAGAATAAAATGTTGATTTCTTATTTAGTGACTATGATACTGTCATTTGAAAATGGTACATAAAAGACCTGTACTCAGAAAACTATGACACTAATGAAAGAAACCACAGATGACACAAACAGATGGAGAGATATACCACGTTCTTGGACTGGAAAAATCAATATTGTGAAAATGACTATACTACCCAAAACAATCGACAGATTCAATGCAATCCCTATCAAACTACCAATGGCATTTTTCACAGAACTAGAACAAAGAATCTTAAAATTTGTGTGGAGACACAAAAGACCCCAAATAGCCAAAGCAGTCTTGAGGGAAAAAAACGGAGCTGGAGGAATCAGACTCCCTAACTTCAGACTATACTACAAAGCTACAGTAATCAAGACAATACGGTACTGGCACAAAAACAGAAATATAGATCAATGGAACAGGATAGAAAACCCAGAGATAAACCTACGCATTTATGTTCAACTAATCTGTGACAAAGGAGGCAAAGCCAGTCTCTTCAATAAGTGGTGCTGGGAAAACTGGACAGCTACATGTAAAAGAATGAAATTAGAACACTCCCTAACACTGTACACAAAATAAACTAAAAATGGATTAAAGACCTAAATGTAAGACTGGACACTATAAAACTCTTAGAGGAAAACATAGGAAGAACACCCTTTGACATAAATCACAGCAAGATCTTTCTTCACCCACCTCCTAGAGTAATGGAAATAAAACTAAAAATAATAAAATGGGACCTAATGAAACTTAAAAGCTTTTGCACAGCAAAGGAGACTATAAACAAAATGAAAAGGCAACCCTCAGAATGGGAGAAAATATTTGCAAATGAATCAACGGACAAAGGACTAATCTCTAAAATATATAAACAGCTCATGCAGCTCAATATTAAAAAAACAAACAACCCAATCCACAAATGGGCAGAAGACCTAAATAGACAACTCTCCAAAGAAGACATATAGATGGCCAAGAGGCACATGAAAAGCTGCTCAACATCACTAATTATTAGAGAAATGAAAATCAAAACTACAATGAGGTATCACTTCACACTAGTCAGAATGACTCCCTGAGTGGGAGTCCTGCAAGCCTCACAGCCAAAAAAAAAAAAAAAAGACGAGTGAGTGGGATGAAGTATTTGTTCAAAATGAAATAGTCTACAGCCTTAAAACAAAAATCATATATGCATATAGTCTTCCCAGGAAGTTGAACTGTTTGAAAAGTAAGTTGGTATTAAAGTTTTATCAGAGGATGGATGTGATGGATTTGATTAAAGTTCTTAATTTTTCACCCATTTGTTTCCTGTAAGAGGATTATATGCCCCCAGCACTTTCACTTTTGGCTTTTTCTTATGACATGCTTTGGCCAATGGAATAAGAGATGACATGCTGCATGCTATATTTGAACAGAAGTTTTTAGATACAGTTTTATAATTTGCCTTAGCCTCTTACACTTCTGTCCTTATGCCAAAAACATGCCCCAGATAGGAGCTGCTCCTTCAACTTGGACTTCAGAATGAGAATACAAGCAGACCTGCAGTTAGGTTTACTGCCTGGACCTTGGTTAGCCAACCAACAACCATTGTGTGATGTGGGTTAAAAGAAAATTCTTCTGTTTATAAGCAACTGAGAGTTTGGTTTGCTTCTCTAGCAAAAGCTGACTAATATCAGCATGAAAATGTGCCCCTTCAATAAAAGTACTGAGTTATCAAGATTAACATTTTTTGTCACTATAGTAGTAAAAGAAAGCATCTGGGTGGGTTTTCTTCACATTTAGAGGGGTATTTGGGACTAAAAGACTTAAAATATACAGTATGTGGCTTGGGGGAGAGTCTCACCAAGGCCGAACCTGAGATTTGAGAGACTCAAGTGATTGCCTAGTAGGAGAGACAAGTTTTGTGGATAAAGATGTCTTTAGCAGAGAATTCAAGTAGCAGTTTCAAATATGAGCCCAATACTAAAATACAAGTGTAGATGTTCCAAATGAAAATGTTGATTTTCAGTCAAGCTGGATCTTGAATGGGAAACTCCGTGAAGCAGGTTCAGAATGAATAGCAGATAGAATTCATTTTTTTTTTGAAGATCAGGAAGACCAATCAGTACTAACTTGAAAGAAAACAGAACCTACCTACTGAACTTAAAACTTTAATATAATAGCACTCCATGACGGGCTTAAAAAATCATCCCTCAAGTGATGGTCACGTTTTCATAGTATTTTACTCAAGAGAGGTTACTACTTACCTTCAGACAGAATTGTTCTGAAATCCTCAAGGGCTTAAAAGGGTTAACAGAGAGATAGTTCTTCTAACATAGGCTGCTGGAGGTGTTCAGCCTTATAAGAAAACAACCTATGGTTTTAGCTGGTTCTGGAAACATGAAAAGAACTTATAAAAGGGATAACTCTTACACAGGATCCAATTCAAACTAGAGGAAAAAGGTCAGGAAAGAGAATGACTGATATCTCTATTTCCCACTTTTCTTTGTATGTGGAGTTCCACATCTCATTGCAAAGTGGTATAGACCAAGGTGCAGTGAAATCAGAGCCTTGTGATCATTTGATCTTGATTTGTATGGGGCATTGAAACACTCCATCCATCTGATTGCCAATGCTAACCTAGTGACTAAGAAATGTTTCATGATTTCTGTAAAGGTCTTAAAAAAAAAAAAAGGATTGGGAGAAGGGCAAAGGGAAACCCTTGGTGAGTGAAGAGAGCTTCATTTTTAGAATCTTTATATTCTGGAGTGGGATCTAATATTGGCCCTAATCATTGATTAAGTAACAGATTTTAGAAATCAGCTTTTTCTCCATTTTCCAAGGTCATAGCAATGACTCACCTGAAAATACTAAGTACCCACTGCCTGAAAAATTATAACAATCCTCAGAAAGGATTTTCAATTTTAAGTAAAATGTTTCCATCATCAGAGTCTGATATCTCTTGTTAGGTCTCACGTTATTTTTTTTCCAAGTACTGCGTTTTATCTTTTTTTTGCAAAGTCATCCTGGAATAGTCTTTGTAGAACAGAATAGAATTTTACTGCAGAAAGGGACCTCAGAATTCCTCTGATGTCCCTCCCCTCTTCCTCACCGTAATTCTAGAGATGAGGAAAGGAGCCCCAAGAGCCTTGGTTTCTCATGATTAGGTGAAGACGGTGCTGGGTTTGGATCCCAAGTCCCTTGCCCTCCAAAACATTTATACTCTCCCAAGCCGTCACAGATTAGTTTGGGGTCAAAACATTTAGTCCTTTTACTCACCAGGAATCTTTTGAGTAGTGTTACACAGTCCAACTATTCTTCTTCTGTTTTCTCTTTTATAGCCTTAACATTAAAACACAGTTTGGGGTAAAACTGGGTCTCACTACTGACCCTTTGTGGCAGTAAGAGAAAAACATTTTTAACAGTGAAGTTTGAGATTTGAGTGCTCAGTGTTTCTAATTTGATGGCTGTCAATGCCACTGACTTCTACTAGTTATTTAGCACATATGAATCATGTTATAGTTTCAAAATACTTTTCTATCAATAGTAACTTCTTAGCATGAACCAGGCTAGATTTATTATTTCCTCTTCCCCCAAACAGCTGTCCTGGTCACATCACATTTGATGAATGTAATTAGTTGCCCAGATGCTTAGCTGTCTGAGCTCCTAAAATCTGCATGGTGCCAGACTAAAGCTTTAGATTAAGGATAGGGACAGTCTTATCCCTGGGGTTTCTGGTTGCCAAGGGCAAGGTTGGAGATGGGCAACGGGGGGATTTGGGAAAAAGTAGAAGGACAATCTGCATTCATCGATGGCAACTGAAGAGTTTACATGTATTCCAGTTCTTCCCTGATTCCAAGAGTCTTGGGAGATCCTGCTTCATCCTGGAAACCTTTTGTAGTGCAGGGAAGGATAAAAGTGGGGAGAAAGGCCACTGGGAGGGTTTAGTACACCCTTGACTGACACCTCAAGGAGCAACAACTCTGATTGTCATGGGGAAGGGGTCACTTTAGGTCAGCAATACACCAACACTGGTCTGTTCCTAGTTGCTGTTGATAAGAGGGGACACGTTGAGTGTGTCCCTTGGCATAGTGATACTGAGCATGAACCCAGAGGCAATTCCAAAACTGGAATAAGAATAAGGCTCTCCTTGGGCACGACTCAAATAGAAAAGCTCTTTGAATCACGACATTTGAATCTGAGTCACTCGCCAGTCTTTTCTTGGTCCTGTAAAGTCAATTTAAGCACTGGGATCTAAACCAGGCTTTTTGATTCTCAGCCTTTCCCCTCTCAGCGACCTTCCATCTCAACCACCCTAGGGGAACAGTAAGATCTCTTTTAGGCACTGATTTTAAAGAAAGACCACTTTATACAAGCAGTTTTGGGGGGATTTGAGGGCTTGGAAGAGTCACTAGAAATTACTGTCAGTTCTTGCTGTAAAGCTATCTCTGCCCCTGGGACACACGGCCTGCCAGATGGCCCCATAAATCCAATTACCCTCACCTTTCCTCTTCCTCCTTCCACGTTAAAACACTTCTGATTTTCTGATTTAACAGCAATTTCAGGGGAGTTAAAACAAATGCCACCTAACAGAAGTCCTGACCCTCCATTGCCACCAGTACACTGACGGGGCATCATCACGAATTATATTTTTAGAGACTTGCAAGTGTTAGATTGGGCTGGCTCATATTTAGGTCATCTTCTCTCCCCCTCCCCCTCCCCAATCCCTCTGATTTTTAAAAGACCTTCTGAGAGGCTACAACCAGATTTGTAAGAAGTTCTTAGTCATCGCCTAAACTTTCACGTCTCATGCTACTGTTTAACGTTGTCCTCTTGACTTCCAAAGTCCTGCCTCGTGGGCCTTGAACTTCATGCCTATAGGAAAAACTGAATGTAAGATTCCACCACTCACCCTTTTAAATTCTTTCCCAGTTTCAATCCCTTCCTTAGCTTCTGCGTCCCACATCCCTATTTCCACTATCTCCCCCCTCTCCCCATACAATCGTAAATCTTCAGGTTATTAGACGAGGGGCATGGTTGGTCTTCACCACTTAGGGTGTGACCCCTCTTCCATATAATAGCCACTTATGTAGCTGAATGCCTTTTGGAGCTTTCCTTCCTTGGTCCCCAGTAGCCACCCCTCCAAACCGAACCATTCTGAGTGTTCTTACCTCTTCCTGCTAACTTCATGTTCCACCTGGCATCTCACGTGTCTCACTGTCCTATTAAGAAGCTGGGCCGATTGGCCATAATGGCAAGACAGTGTCAAGGAGCTTACGTATGTTTTTGCGTTATAATAAGGGGTGTGATTAAGTGTAGATTGTTTTTTGTTTTTGTTTTTTGCGGTACGCAGGCCTCTCACTGTTGTGGCCTCTCCCGTTGCGGAGCACAGGCTCCGGACACACAGGCTCGGCGGCCATGGCTCACGGGCCCAGCCGCTCCGCGGCATGTGGGATCTTCCCGGACCGGGGCACGCACCCGTGTCCCCTGCATCGGCAGGCGGCCTCTCAACCACTGCGCCACCAGGGAAGCCCTAAATGTAGATTTAAGGGTCAAATTCTAACTGAACTCTCTCCCTTCTGCGCAGAGAACTCAGCAGTCATATGGTTCAGAATGGCTTTACCAAAATCTGATGCTGCCATTGAACATTCTGGTTTCACTGCCTTGAGTAGGGGTTACACGTTTTATATCAGAGTCAGAAGGAACCAAAAAAAGTAACAAATAGAAATAAAGAAGGAGCGTTTGAAAGGCAGGGACTGTTAAAAGAGCAACAGAAAGACTGCAAAGTGAAAACATTAAGCTAAGGAAACAGCACAAAGTGCAGGCGTGTATAACAGCAATGCCACATGAAAATGTAAGGGGTTATATATGGATAATTCAGAGGAAATTACTCTGAAAAGAACTTTCTGGTTAGTTGTGGGGTGGGGGAAATACCTGGACAAGGAACGAAAAACAACTATCTGCTGTCGTCGTCGTATCCTTAGCACCCAGCCCAGTGCTGCCAATAAATATTTGTATAAGAATTAGAACACTGGCCAAAATACCCGATGCTTTCAGAAAAACTATACAATTCGGCGACACAGCCACTCCTATGCCCCACAGGCCCCATCTATGGCAGGATTTGTGGGGAAAATGACCTGACTTAAAGGAAAGTATAGGGCATCAATAGGCTACAGTTCATCTGGCTGCATGGGAGGCGGGGGGGTGGGGGGGTGGGACGCGAAGAGGAAATAAGCTCTGCTGAGCTGGTATGAGACCACCCTTGAGGTGTGCCTTTTACGTTATTGTCTGCCAGTTTCCTGCCCAACTTCTTTCTGTCTCCACCTAGTCGACCCGAGGCCACCGAGGAGTTAGCCGCGGGCGGTGTTCTGTGGTTGTCACTGGGAGTCTCTTGGGGCACCACGCCTCTATTCCCTTGGCGTCTCTCGCCTTCACCTGCCGCGCTGCCCCTCGCGCGTCTGCAGAGAGGCAGAGGTCGAAGCACGTTGCCGTGCGGTGCTTGAAACGCTCTCAGAACGAGCCTCCGGCGCCCGGCCACTAACACCAACCGGGATCCTGGGATCGCCTCTAGGATCCCTGTGGGTGCTCCCGCCCCCTCCTGAGGTCCCCCCTCCCCAACTCTAGGCCTGCATCCCCGGCCCACGCCCGCCACTTGAGGGTCGTCCCAGGGTCGCTGAGGTGCTCCGCGCCGCTGGGCTCGCGGCATGAAGGGAGGCGGAAGGCGGGAACCGGGTTGCGGGGGGGCGCCCGAGCTCGCGCGCCAAGACGCCCAGCGCGGGATTTGCCGCCTTCAGCTGCAGCAGCTGCGGCGGCGGCGGCGGCGGGAAGAGGGGCGGAGGGCGGTGAGGAGGGCTGCAGCCCAGGCCAGGAGGGAGGGAGGGAGGGGGACCGGGAGGCTGTGCCAGGCGAGCCGGAGGGGTGCTCGGCGCTCCCCCGCCCTCCTTCCGGGAGCGAGGATGCAGACTCTGAAACTGGCGCTGCTGGGCTGAGGCGGAGGCAGGGGAGTTGCAGCGCGCGCGGCTCGGTGAGTGTGTCTCCTGAGCGCGGAGAGGCGGGGGGAGGCGGAGGACGAGGAGGAGGAGGAGGAGGAGGAGGAGGGGGAGAATGCCCGGAGCCGCCGCCGCTGCCGCCGCCGCCGCGATGCTCCCGGCTCAGGAGGCTGCCAAGCTGTACCACACCAACTATGTGCGGAACTCGCGGGCCATCGGCGTGCTGTGGGCCATCTTCACCATCTGCTTTGCCATCGTCAACGTGGTGTGCTTTATCCAGCCCTACTGGATCGGCGACGGCGTGGACACCCCGCAAGCCGGCTATTTCGGGCTCTTCCACTACTGCATCGGCAACGGCTTCTCTCGGGAGCTGACCTGCAGGGGCAGCTTCACGGACTTCTCCACGCTGCCCTCGGGAGCCTTCAAAGCCGCCTCCTTCTTTATCGGCCTCTCCATGATGCTCATCATCGCCTGCATCATTTGCTTTACCCTCTTCTTCTTCTGCAACACGGCTACGGTGTACAAGATCTGTGCCTGGATGCAGCTCACCTCCGGTGAGTGCGCGCTCACCTCCGCGGAGGCGGGGGGACCCGGGGCGCTCGAGCCGGGGAGGGGCGGGAGTGGGAGGGACAGGGGGGGCCGTGCGCTTGAACCCGCTCAGGCGGGAGCCCTTGGAGGCCGGAATCCCCGGGGTTCCCCAGCCTCGACACCGGCGCCTCGTCCCGGGGCTTTCGAGAACCTCCAAAGTGTGGGGCACGCCACCCAGAGAGACGCGATGGAGGCAGGGCGGTTGCTGGGCCGAGTCCCCTGCGAACTAGAGATGGGGAGAAGAAGCGGGGGCTCAGGGCGCGAGCTGAGGGACTAAGCAGGAGCTGGCAGCGAGGCGAAAAGCGGATTTGGAGTGTTTGTAGTGCAGGGAGGGTCAGCCTGCTCTGTGGCTCTCTGGGACGGTTTCAGTCACCGCTTCTTGAGGGTTGTTGAGAGCTGGAGTGAAGTTGCTTGTCCCGGGAAGTTATAAAATTTTTGTCGTCCATCTGGAGGTGAAGAGATCCGAATTCCGTTTTGGGTTTTACCCTTTTAAGAAAAAATGTAGCTAAGAATGTTCCTTAGCAATTCCCCAATGTCACGTCTTCAGTTTGCTTCCTTGTCAGAGCAAAGGTCCTTCCATTTCATCTTTAAACAGAGAAATCTTGAGGGAATCAAGATTTCTCAAGATCTCAGTTTTGGGGAAGTGGCTTTAGGAAGATGGGCAGAGAGGAAAGCTTGTTTCGTTGGTGTCTCTGATCACTCTTTGCCTGTGGATGATAGATGGTTGCTAGCTGGAGAATATGAGAGTACTTTTTCTGAGCATCAAAGTTACTTTTAACCCAGAAAGGATGGGGGTGCGTTTCCTGGTGGCTTTGGAGAATCCTGAAACCAAACTGACTCCTTTCCCTACCTCCCGTGATCCCGATTCCCTTTCTGCTAGCCACCTTGGGTGCCCTGCCTTCTAGAGGCAGACTCCATCCTCCAACACTTGACACCCTCCTGTTTTTGTTTTGATTTTATGGATGGTCTGGTTGTGAAGGGATATAGGATGTCTCAGGCAGCCACATTCTCATTTGTATTTTGTTTTATTTTATTGTTCTCGTTCTTAAAGGTGTTACCTTCAAGATTTTGTCATTTCTCCTATGCCTGGGAAGGTTTTCTGGGGAGTAGGGCTTTGATCCCTGAGTTTACCAGAATGTTACAGGACGATTAAGTCCTGAAGGGTGCCGACAAGAGCATTAAGTTCATGATCTTATACTGCTAGTTTACTATAGGAGAAGCCTGTGGGAGAATAAACTTGTTTGGAAGTATTTGCTTTGTATTAAGTATGCCTCAGCTGGTTTTGATTTGCCATATATGGTGAACATGTGCACATGAAAGGTAAGAAATGTACACCAGTAGAGAACACCTCCCCAGAAAATACACCATTATTCTTCTGAAATATGAGTTTTCTGCTTTTCCTTCTGGCCTTCCACCCCCAGCTTCTTGAAGCACCCCTCCCCCCCATTTTTATATATCATGTTGTCTTTTATGGCCATTTCAAGAGCAGACTAACTTTGAGATTTGGAATAAATTCATATATTATTGTTGTTCTTGGCACTTAGCTCTGGTTTGACTTTGAAGATAGCAGGACTTTGAGGATGCAGATGCTTTAGAAAAAAAGAATTGACCCTGCACAGCTAATTTTAATTTTTCTAAGTTAAATGACCTATTTAGACTGGTGATTCAAATTAGATTCTTTTTCAAAGGTCTGAAAGTAATTTGCAGGTGATTTCTCAACATGTTACAAGGTATTTTATTTTTATGAGATTTTGTGCTCTAAACCAAAGTTGTTTTAAAAAGGAAAGAAAACTATCTTTGGTAAAGAATTACCATTTTGAAGTTAATACAAACTGCAACTATTACAATGTTTTTTTCTTTCCTCTTCCTGGAATAGAGCAGACAAAAATCATTTATTCTGCAGTAGTGAAATATGATGTCATGTTTTCAGAAATTTGACATCAATATACTGTCCTGTTTCCCATATATCAATGTAAAATGTAATGATAGCCTTTGTACTGATGAAGATATAAGGACATTTACTTCATTTTCGGAGAAGTCCAGATCCCTAAGTCTCTGGCATACTTTAAAAATCTTTATTTTCAATTTATTTGGTCTTTTATTTCTAGGTAAACCACAGAAGAATGTAATCGTATTTATTACTGAAGTATATTAATTAAAAAAGAATTGATTATGAATCAAAGTCAATTATATTAAGAGTTAGTTTTATTCACAGATGTTTTTAAAGGATGGGATAAAGAAGGTATATCTGAAGAAAGTCTCGTTTAAGGTGTTTTTCAGGTTTTTAAAGTCTCATGACACTAACAGTAAATTTAACATAATGTATTGTAAGTTACTGTCAAAGTTTAGTTTCTAACCTTTAGGCTCTTTCTTTTTAATGTTAAGAAGTCTTCTCATAATTTAAGTGTACCTAGGCCTCTCAAGTGTAATTTTCTAACTATTAAGATGAGACTTAATGTGCCGTTTGCTTGAGACTGTTTAACCTTCATTGGAAGTCAAATGATTAAGTTGTGTATTTAGTTATCTAAGCATTAACCTCGTATATCAGAGCCAGGTGGAATATCCCATATGAAATGATACACTAAGATGATGAAGCAGGAGACTTTCTTGTGGCAATACAACATCAAGACTTATTCTTTTTATGATTCTGAACAATGAACTAGGAAAAGTACTTTATTTATTGGACCTGAAAATGACGTTGCTTTCTACCTAGATGTGCAAAGCGCACATAATTAATGGTGCTATTATGAACACCTGCCCTCTCCTTCGTGCTCTCCCCTCTGAATCATCATTAACCTCAGTGGAGTGAAACTACAGAATTAGGAGCTAATATGTCACACTTCTTCCAGGTATAATCCTGTACTTAGGGACCATGCCAAACATAAAGACTGAAGACAGAAAAATAACGTGTAAAATAAATAATAACAATTAGAGATGCAAAATTTCCCCAATTCACAGAGAGACAACTTCTTGAGAAGAAAAGAGATGTTTCTTCTTTCTGTATGATTTCTCTACTAATAAGAAAGAGGTAGATCTGTACTTGTTAAGCAGGGGCAATAAAGTACAGATCTTTTTTTTTTTAAAATCAGGATGGCAAAGGGATTTTGTCTTTCTGGGAGCTTGACTCTCTGCTTTCATGTATTTGTTTTCAAATCAGTATTTCAGTCTGTTTCCAAGTCTATGAATAGCCAAGTTTCATAAAGGTGGGGTTTTATTTGTTTTATTGACTACCAACCATGTCTTAAATTGGTTTCAGAAACGCAAGTTTTACCCATTATAGGCCAATGAAATCTTTTATTTTTTTAATAAGCTAAAGCATTAAGGCAGAATTTAAGGGTTTTAGACATCCACCACAGACTCTTTGGTGGAAAACTGCAGATGAGGAGGTACTTGGTTTCATCTGTGAATAAGGGGCACCGGATCCAGTTAGATTTCCATATTTGGTAGGGATAAGATAGGAGGAGGGGTTGCATTCACCAGATCCCTGTCTCTGGTCATTCTGAGTGTACCAACAGGAAGGGCCACCAAGATGGCGAGGCTCTGTGGCAAGGGTTAACGGCTGAATTGCTTAGTTACCTTCCCCAGCCTCCCAGCCTTAGTTTTTCCCAGCTCTTTTTAATCAGCTTGCTTTCTTAAATTTTATACCTTTGTCATTTAGTTGAGATGAGAATCACCTGAGGTAATTGCTGCATTTCTTAACCTGCAGAAGGAGCCTTGGCAATGTTATACCATTCTCTCAGGGCACCTTGCTCTTTTCTTATATATCTTTATCAGCACTTGAGATTACAAATGTGTTTGTTTGTTTATTTGTTTAATGTCTGTCTTTTCCAGTATACTGAAAGTTCTTTAAATCCATGTCTGTTTTTCATATAGCATAGAGCTCAAGATCATGGACACTGGAGTAAAAAGATGTGGGTTTGAACCCTGGCTCTGGTACTCACTGACTGTATGACCTAGGGAATTCATTTCTCTGTACTTCAGTTGCTCATCTGCAGAGTGAGCATATAATTGTGCTTACCTCAGGAGATTGGTGCAAGGATTAAATAAGCCAAGGTATACAGGAGAACAGTGTCTGGCACATAGTAGGCAAGCAGTATAGTTGTGTTAGGTAGGGTTACTGTTCTTATGTTATTATTACTATTGTATCTTGGCACACAGTAGTACGTATATGTCTGGCACATAATAGGTATTCATTTTTATTCAGTTAATGAATAAAAAAACGAATGATTAATGGCATGAAGAATGAAAAGAGAAGGAAGTGATTTAAAATGTCCCACATGCCATGTTGAGAAGTGAATACCATATACTTTAAAAGCCACGATGCTCATCTTTCTCATTGGTTTGTAGCATCAGCAGTAATTGCACTAATGGAATTCTTCCAAAATTCTTTGATGCCAGTGATTGTGACTTGACAGCCTAATTCATGATGAGCTTATTCCCAAATAGAGGGTTTTTCTGATGCATAGGTAATGATCTTTATTACAATGCTAGGATATAATTAATTATATCTTAGGATTCAGCAACATTTCCCTTACCTTTTAGTTTCTCATGAAAAAAAAAATCATGTTATTCAAAATGGAGGTTTTATGTAAGGATCAAAAGGTCAGGCTTTCTTTCATAAGAGAGGGGACTCCTGTTCCAGCTTGGGTTTCCTTGCATGCCTATAGGAGCAATCTGGACAGGAGAAGAGGATATGTCTTCCAGGCTTTCCTTTCTTCTTTCTGGGCGTCAGAGCAGATGTGCTCTTCTTGGACGTGCAGCCTGGCTCAGATGGGTGGCGCAGCACGTGCAGAGCTCTGATGGGGAACTCTGAAGAGAGGACAAGGTCGGGATTTACTCAAGTTCAGGACCATCATCACCAGTTCTTTATTTGGGTGGTGCTGAGCATGTGAGAAAGTGAGGTCTTGCCTCCTGGAGCTGCTAATCCATCCTAAGTTCAGAGTTATGGCCCTGAAGAGGGGTTTTTCCTCTGCCAGAGCATTTCAAATACTCCCCCAGATTGCAGAGAAGAATGTGTACCCCCAGGGAAGGCAGTTTTCATTTTCTTACAACGCATTTCACTTGTAAGAATTTTCGATTTACCAAGCCAAACTTACAAGAAAATGATTTGAAATGAGAATTTAGAAACTGTTTTTTTTTTTTTTTTTTTTTTTTTGCTTTTATGTAGTATGTCAAGGACTGTGACAATGAAGAGATGTTGGAAAACATATTAATGTGAATATCAAATGATTTTTATAACAGTGAGATTTTAAGTGAACATTTGTGAAAAATAACAGACCCCCATATAACCCATAGGTATATTATTAGGTGGTTTCTTTTCTTGGTGTGAGGCTCCACATTTAACAGCTTTTTTCCATTGTAAAAATGTTAAAAAGGTGCTTATATGCATTTATAAATTATATATATATATATATATATATACACACACACATACATATATAACCAGAATATGGTATCAGGTGCTTAACATGAAAATGATTATTTAGTGATTGGTGCTTCTGTTTAGTGTGATGACATCATGCAGTAAAGAGAATCCAGGTGGCCAGGCCAGTATGTTACATTTTATGTACATACCTTAGAAATCTTAAAAGTGAGTAAAATTTTAAATGAAAAAACCCCCAAAAAACAAAAAACCCCAAACCCAGCAGAGCATACAGCTATAGTTGCAGCATGTGGCTCAGTGCCCTTCTGCGTGTGGTGTGAGGAGATAAACTATGGGGAGAGGAGTAGAGAGAACTTCAGATCGCACTGGCATGAAGCAGAGAACACTCCAGGAGAATTCTAATTTGGGGGCTTCATAGCATTATAACTGGGAGAGTTTTAAAGTGCAATTTCCATAATATATTTGAACTTTAGGGGTCAGCACCAGGTTTAATTAATGTGATTTTTCCTTATAATAAGTCAACTGGAGTTTTTATTTGACATGAGGAAAGACAAAGGAGCTGACCTTTATTCTTAATAATAACAAGAAGATATTAATAATGACAGAAAGCTAAGAGGCTAAGAGGCTGGTTCACATAGCAAATAGTAGGTAAGTTATTTGATGATTTAAACATAAAGCTGTTATGAAAAGTCATTAGGGCATTTTGAGGAAAGAAAGAAACAACACCAACCTCCCCCAGCATCCTAAATGTTTACATAACTAATATCATGCAGCTCTCAAATTATGATTACGATTCTGTGATGCTTGTACTGCACAAGGTCACAGCACCATCCATAGTTAAATTGTCCTAACTGTAATCTTGAGCACATTTCTCATTGCTTCTGCTAAAATAAAACAGAAGAATGAGTAGCTTGCAAGAGGAAGATAAATAATTTTTTGATCCGTATAGATATGAACCATATCTAATTACTATTGAGCAGAACGAAAAAAGAAAGGAAACGTTTTTGAAATGGAGTTGCTGGTGTGGAATTGCCAGAATGGGTCTCTCGTGCCTGGATTCTGATATCATTCCTAATGAAACCAGGTCTGCAGTAGTGTAGGGACTGTCTGTGTGTCCTTAATAGGAGAAAAGATCCTAAATGATAGGCTGTATGAAGTTAGTCTAATTGCATGAAATTTTGAGATTATGACTTATCAATGAAAGGGCTAGTGGAAGAGTAGGGAAAGGTAGTGAAATGAATAATAAATAGTTGTAGATCAGAAAAGAGGCCTTAGCTCAAAGGCGGACATGCAGAGCTTAACTAATCAGAAAAGTTTCACACTAGAAAATGATGGCAAACAGGAGCTTGAAGGGAACTCAACTTTGGCTTTAGTACAGAATGCATCATAGGCCTGTTTACTAAAGTGTCTGGAAACTCCTGCAGTGGGGTGCTTTGTATGGCCTTTTTTTGGTTTCAGTGAAGATCAAGAGTGAGGTTGTAAAAATCAGAGTGGGAAATGTGTATCATCATTGACAGGAGGCTCAGTATTTGAAACACAGGCAAATAGATCCAGATGTGAAGAATGACAGGGACATAGAAGAGTGACAGCAAAAATAAATGAAGTATGAATAGAGAAGACATGAAGAACTTCAAGGTTGAAAAGCCTGTGAAAGTTGATAACATCAAAAGCCCGTTGAATTTGATATCATCAATGGCTTAAAAATGTATTGACACAGGGCTTCCCTGGTGGCACAGTGGTTGAGAGTCCGCCTGCCGATGCAGGGAACACGGGTTCGTGCCCCGGTCTGGGAAGATCCCACATGTCACGGAGCGGCTGGGCCCGCGAGCCATGGCCGCTGAGCCTGCGCGTCCGGAGCCTGTGCTCCGCAACGGGAGAGGCCACAACAGTGAGAGGCCCGCGTACAGCAAAAAAAAAAAAAAAAAAAAAAGTATTGACACAGGATAAGCAGAGAACTGGAATATGCGTTACAGTGCAAAGCTGTGTGCAAATCCCAATTATCAAGAAAGAAGAATTATGGCTCCACCCCCCGCCCCCTGTAGGAAGTTGCAGTAGATTCTAAAATCAAGCTATACAAAGAAAGACATGATAGAGGTTCTTGTATGGCAGATGCAAACATAGAGGATTAAATAAGTCACCCTAAGAAAAGAAAGGTCATTGTAAAATTTGATAAATAGCATTCCTCCAGTTTCTCTTTGAAATTCTAGTTCCAGATTGCGAAGCTAAATTGATTTCTATAATGCCTTTAGTGGGAAAGGGAACTTACAGTGAGCATTTAGGGTAAATATATTTGCAGAGCATTTTAAGAACATATACAGTTATAAGCTAGATTAATTGAATTTATCTAAATTTCAGATGATTAATAACCAGCAATATTGTGATCTGTGTAATGCTACATATTATTTAACTGAGTGTCCATGTTTTAACCAGTTGACTGGACAAGATGTAGTACTGACTAGTTGGCATTTTTAAAAAACCTTCATAGAGAAAGAATTGCTGTACTGTAACGTTTTACAAACCATGGTTGGTGACCCTTTGATAGGTCATGATATCAGTTTAGTAGATAATGATCAGCGTTAAAGCTTGGATTAAAAAAGAATAGAAAATGTGAATGCAATGCAGATAATAAGGGTTTTGTGAAAACTTTATTTCCTAAAATATTTACATATGTGTATGTGGACTAGATTGCAATGTATTGCTTACTATGGGCTGTATTCAAAATGTGTGAAAGATGCTATTCCAGAGAAAAGATGATGTAGTATGAATTTAGAAAAATAATTACCTCTTGTTTGGAAAACTGTGAAAGTTTGCACCAATTCATAGGTAATTTTGCATTAAAGGGCAGATTAGGTTTTTTCCTATACCTAATCTAAACAATTTGAGACATTTTTCTTATCTCACTTCCATTAATGACTTAATGCTAATGTACCTCAATTAAATTGTGGGTTGAATGAAAATAAGAATTATTTTTTCTAGATGTGATTTGATTGACCATTTATGTGAAAAAAATGACATGGTCATAAAGCAACAATCTGTCTAGGCAAACATTTAAATAAGTATGATTAACCCAGTGCCAAGTGAATATAGACTCACAGGCTTTTAGAAGTTGGAGAGATATTAAAAATTATTTAGCAGTCTCCTCATTTCCTCGATAAAGAAATAATAATGGTAACTACTATTAAGCAACTACCATTTGCAAAAACCTTAGTATATTTAGTTTGTATATTTAACCTTCACAACAAACCTACAAGGTTGGAATTATTATATACATTTGCATATGAAGAAATTGAGGCTTAAAAAATTGTTCAAGGTCACAGAGCCAGTAAATGATTTGAACAAAACTCAGACTCTCCCCCTGTCTGACAGAATATTTTGCGTCTGAGGCTCAGAGAAATTGTCTTGCCAAAATTACACCTTGATAGAGTTGAAACTAACACATCTGATTCCCAGTGCAGTGCCTTTCTGTCACTTTCTTTTTCCTTCTAACTTAAATGTGCATTTGCAATTTTTGTATCAACATGAAAGGAAGGTTCTGGTATTTACAGGGAAAATATCTACATGTTTATCAGGCTTCCCTCTTCAAGCATACTTACTTAGGTGTGATGAGGTACTCCTCATCCTATCCTTCTCATTTTCATAATCTAGAGCCTGAGTGGTTCTTTACCCACATTGTCCCCTTGGTTATATCTCAGATCTCCTTGTTGTTATTCTTTGAGTGTGAATTCCTGTGGGAATGTCCACATTACTGGCTCTGTGTCATCCATTTCTGCCCTGCGTCAAATGTAGAAACATTCTTAATAGGTTTGCTTATTGATGGTAATGGTGAAGGTGGTGATAGTAGACAGGATCACCAGGTCACAGACACAGTTCCAGAAAGGGTAAAAACAGACTTGGGCAGCTTTTGGAGGCATTAGGGAACTGGGTGTAGATTTGCATCTTGACTTGGCTGCTTATTGGCTGAATGATTTTGGCCAAGTCGTCTAACTACTCTTGACTTTCCATTTTCTTGATGTCATTTTTCTAAAGTTAACATAATTGTATTTTGGATACATAAAAAGAGGCTGTAGGTTTTGGACATTAAAAACATATCATCTGCTAACCAAGTGTTGCTATGCCTTTATCAATAAAGTGAATATTAGGAAAACCATCAAAGACAGGGTGAAATTAAAGGAGGAAGCAAGTAGGGAACAATTATAGACAGATATCTAGAGTTAGATTTCCTCAGTATAATGAGACTTTAAATAAAAACACCTGGGACTTCCCTGGTGGCACACTGTGGTTTAGAATCCGCCTGCCGATGCAGGGGACACAGGTTCGATCCCTGGTCTGGGAAGATCCCACATGCCACGGAGCAACTAAGCCCGTGTCCCACTACTACTGAGCCTGCACTCTAGAGCCCAAGAGCCACAAATACTGAGCCCACGTGCCACAACTACTGAAGCCCGCATGCCTAGAGCCTGTGCTCCACAAGAGAAGCCACTGCAATGAGAAGCCCACTCACTGCAACGAAGAGTATCCCCCGCTCGCCGTGACTAGAGAAGGCCAGCATGCAACAACGAAGGCCCAACGCAGCCAAAAATGAATAAATTAATTAAAAATAAATAAATTAAAACACCTATGTTCTTAGGATTATTGAATTAATGCATGTAAAACAATTAGAACTGGACCTGGTACACAATAAGCACTCAATAAACGTTAGCTATGATTGGCATTGTTGTTGTCATTACTACTACTAAAGAAAGCAGGGCTGGAGAAGTGGTTAGTGTTCAGAAAACTTAGTAGACAGAAAAATTGGACTCACAATACACAACTTAAAGAAGGATAATTGCATTTCACAACTTGTATATGCCAGACCTACCTCATTCTGAGGATCAAGAAAGATAATGGCTGTGAAAGCCTTTTAGAAACTGCAGTGTTATATAAATGCCATTGTGATTCCTAGAATAAATTTTGTACATTACTAAGAAAACACCATATTCAGTTAAGAGTTTAATTTTGCGTTGACAGGGTCTAGCTCTTCCATTTTATTTGTCTACAGCAGTGACTCAAAAGTAACAAGAATATATTTTGGAGATAATGTTGAACTATTTAATAAGTTCAACTGAACTAACCTGAAAAAGGAAGCCATGTTTTTTTGGGTTTTTTTTGCGGTACGCGGGCCTCTCACTGTTGTGGCCTTTCCCGTTGCGGAGCACAGGCTCCGGACGTGCAGGTTCAGCGGCCGTGGCTCACGGGCCCAGCCGCTCCATGGCATGTGGGATCCTCCTGGACCGGGGCACGAACCCGTGTCCCCTGCAGCGGCAGGCGGACTCTCAACCACTGCGCCACCAGGGAAGCCCAAAGAAGCCATGTTTTGAAGGCAATGTGGACCAGACAATCTTCTGATTATGTCAAGACCTAAGCACTGAGGCATTCTTGTTAAGTTCCCCCCAACTGACAGAGAAATGTTATCAGGTATTACCCTCTTCACAAAAGAAAAGTTGAATATTCTCTATCTCTAATAACATCATGTAACAGGAACAAATCAGAAGAAGCATTTTATTCTGTGTTATTTTACATGTAACTGTAATATATTGAAAATTAGGTTTCTCAATATGATATCTGTGAATCTTTATTTTTCTTCCTAAAGAAAATAGTGATTTAAGATTCTCAGATTTATGCTCAAATGAAGATTGTGTTGCTCTGTTTTTCATTAGCATGTTAATTCCTTGTATTTCTTTAGCTTTTCTAAAGAAGGTTTTAAAAAAGCTCAACATTGTTTCTTATTAATAGTCTCCTTTCAGGTTTAAAGTCATCAGCTTACTGTAAAATGAGAGTATCCATTTGTTATGACTACACCTATGACTATGACCCAAACTGCTGGATTGAATAATGAACAAATGAACATTCTCTGTTCTACATAGTATCAAGATCCCTTTTGTGGTGAATATCCAGAGCTGAGGTTGACAAGAGAACTTATTAAATAAGCATTCTCCATCAGACCATTTGCTTCTAGAGATGCTGGTGAAGAGATGCTGGTGAGCACTGCTGGGCAGCCTCCCAACTGCATCCTGCAGGGCATATTGAATAGCTCTGCTCTTGCAGACCTCTCAGTCTGCTGGAAAGGGCTCTCCAGCAAGATGAGCTGGGATGGGGAAATGGGCCAGGATCTGTCCAGCTCTGGTTCAGTTTACTGAAGACCCCTCCATGCACTGCAAGATGGGCTCTAGAGGGAGCTCCAGCCCTGTCATCTTCTCAGAACTTTCCTTTTTATAGGGTCAGGTCCAGAGTCATTTTCCGCCTGACACTATGTGTAAGATAGCATTTTAGAGCATGGAGGGTGGAGGATAAAATATGAAGGCTGAAAAAGAAAAGGCATTCATCCAAAATGCAAGCAGTAGACGGGAACACTCATTTACCTATGAGGAAAAAGCCAGCTCCTCCTGGACTTTATTATAGTCCCTTGCCTTGATATAAATTCTTTGAAATTACTCTCTGTAACTTATCTGACTTGTTAAGAAGCTGTTGTGACTTTCCACTGACCTACTCTTTTTAGAGGACTCATTGGGATCGTCTTTCTCCCCTCTTCAGGACAGCTACTGAAGACAGTAGCTGTCTTCAGGACAGCTACTCCTCAAAACACCTGAACATTTTGGCTATGGTTTCTCAGCTTGGAGATGGACACTTCGGAATAACTTGGACATCCCTGGAGAATTAGTAGGTCACTGGAGACCTGCTAATATTAGGTTACTGTAGAATTCAAAAGAAGTTGAGGCATACAGAACTGCAGGATTCTAAATAGCTGTTTGATCTTGGTGGTTATGAACGATGCATTATGGTTGCAGGTTGCGTCTCTGTGTTACTGAACCAAACTTGGGTCCACTCACCCACTCGAAATAAAGCCAATCTGCTGACACCAGGTTGTGGTGAAGGAAAGTGCAGTGCTAACTGTAGGACTCCAAGCAAGGAGTTCAGGACAGCTACTCCTCAAAACACCTGAACTCCCTGATGGGTTTCAGCAAAGTATTTTTTTTTTTTTTTTTTTTTTTTTTTTTTTTGCTGTACGCGGGCCTCTCACTGTTGTGGCCTCTCCCGTTGCGGAGCACAGGCTCCGGACGCGCAGGCTCAGCGGCCATGGCTCACGGGCCCAGCTGCTCCGCGGCATGTGGGATCTTCCCAGACCGGGGCACGAACCCGTGTCCCCTGCATCGGCAGGCGGACTCTCAACCACTGCGCCACCAGGGAAGCCCAGCAAAGTATTTTTAAAGGCAAGGTGAGGGAGGGGTGTGCATGTGATCAGCTCATGCACAATTCTCTGACTGGCTGATGGTGAGGACAGGGCAGTGTCACAGGTTAACTTTATCAATCCTTAGGCGCCAGTAGGGCTGGGGGCTAGTGCTCATGATCATCAAGTAGTTAATTTCTTCCATTTGGCAGTAGGGCTGGGGGCTACGTGCTCATGATCATCAAGTAGTTAATTTCTTCCATTTGGTGGTGGTTTTAGCCTCTGTAAAACAACTCAGGAAATGTGCACCAGATATTATTATCTAGGTACTTCAGAGAGGAGCTACAGCAGAGGATATGGGGGAGGGGTCTGTCCTGGGAAGTTTCCATAGGGTTCTGCTTGGTTACATCTGCAGCAGCCTGAGCATGTTTTGAAATTAAAAAAAAAAAAAAAAAAGTAGAATTGGAAATACGATTTCTTGGGAAACTTTAGGGACTTTGCAGAATTTAAAAATAATGTTTACAATAACTTAGAACATGGACCCCAGCCATAAGCAAGTAATGCTTCACATGATCAGAATGAAAAACTGGGCACCTAATTTCGTTACTAGTGCCTACCTACATATTCCAGTCTCCATTTCCTTAAACACAGCAGTAACAAAAAAGAGAATGAATGAGTGCCTGCTGTATTCACACATACCTTTCTCCACTGGAAGCCACTCAAAGAACACACAAATTCCGCTCTTTTCTTTTTTTCTTTTTTCTTAAAAAAAAAAAAAAAAGGAACCTGAACTCAGTCTGGTTTCTATTTTGTCTCTTTGGGAACCAGAAATACAGAAAGTTCTTTAGAGGAAAACTTTCAAAAAGCACACTTCCCTGCTCAATATCAAGCCTTTTTTTTCCCATCTCGTGCTCAGAAAGCATTCTTTTTAATCCTCCTCAGATTTCCCCCTCATTAGCGCCAATGTTCCACTCTGCCCCCAGTGCCCTCTAAAGTGTCTGTGCCTGAACAGACCAAGCAGAAAATCTGGAACTGTCTGGATATTGTGGTTCAATAGAGAACACTAAGCATTGCTGTGGGGCCTCTTAGAATTTGGGGGCTGAATTTAACGTGCATAGAACAAAGGGGAAGAATTCTGCAATCAAAGTGAGTTCATTTGATGAAGGCTGTTCCTTTCCTTTGTGTACTGTTAAAGAATTGATTTTTTTACAAAAGGTTTCTAAAAAACCAACCTAATGATGCGGGAGGTGGTCCCTTTACACTAAAGTTTTAATTGTGATAGATTTTACTCAGGAAATAGAATGTCTCATATATAATTTTTTCTCTCTAAGTCTCACTGGGATGTGAGCAGTTCATTTGGAATTTATTCCCAAATGTGTTAAACTATGACCTAAGTTTAGTGTAGAAATATGACGTATATGAAGGCAAACATGAACTTGTACAATGGAAGATAAGGTGATTTAAATTTCTATTGTAGTTACAATGTTATTTAGACTAGCCATCATTCTGGATTTGTTTAACATTTGCAGAATGAATCATTGTTTCAGTTCATCTGCAAACATGTTATGAATAATATGTTTTATATTGTGTGTATGTGCCTGTGTGTGTTTGTGTATAGAGTTTAAAAACAATAATGACCATTTGTGTATCTGCTATCCACTTTCCTGATTATAACCACCCAGAGGTAGCTGCTTCTCTGAGTTTTGTGTTATTACCCTACATTCCTTATAGTTGTATCACTAACGTACATATTCCCGAGTAACATGTTGTTTAATTTTTGTCTTTTTCTGTTTTTAAAGGAAATGTTTTTAATATTTCACTATTTAGCATGACATATGCTGTAGATTTTTTTTGCAAATACTATTTATTAGGTTAAGGAAGTTCTCTTGTATTCCTACATTGATAAGAAGTTTTTAGATTGTGAATATATATTGAAATTTATTGAATGAATTTTCTGTAGCTATTGAAGTAATCAAATGACTTCTGACTAGTATATATTGATGAGATGAATTACAATACTGGATTTTCTGATTTGAAATATTGCATTTTTTAAAACAAAGCCAACTTTCACATACATTGTGAGACTCAGCAGTCTCTAATATTTTATTTACTATTTTTTAAAGTATTTTCATGAGTAAGGCTTTTGTTTTTTCAGTTGTCATACTGTCATTATCTAGTTTGGGTATCAGAGTTACGTAAGATTCATAAAAGTATTTGAGAAGTCTCTTTTCTTTGAAAGAATTTGTGAACCATTGGAATTATCTGTTCCTTGAATGTTTAATAGAATTACCTTGTAAAAGTGTCTGGGCCTGGTGTTTCCTTGAGGAAGATTTTAAACTACTGATTACATTTCTTTAATTGTTATAGAATCATTCAGTTTTTTCATTTCATCTTCAGTCAGTTTTTAAAGATATATTTTTCTAAGAATTTGTCCATTTCATCTACCCTGTCAAATTTACTGGCATAAAGTTGTTCATACTATACTCTTAAAATAGTTGGAGTTGTTCGTTGGCGTCTTATTTTCTTTAGATAAATTTTGCCAAAAGTTTGTCAGATTTATTAGACTTTTTATTTATTTATTTTAAATTTTTTAAATTAGTCTTTTTAAAAGAACCAACTTTGTTGTTCTTCTCCATTACATTCCTCTGTTCTATAGCATTAAGTTTTGTTTTATTTTTTATTTCATTTCTTCTATTTTCTTTGGGCTTATTCTTTTGTTCTTTTTCTAACTTCTTAGTTGGTTACTGAGCTCATTGATATTTAGCTGCTACAAACTTACAGAAAAAATGGTTTATCCATAATGAGACTTTTGAAGAGATTGTCTTTAAGTTTTTATTAGGAATTGCATGCAACCATCTCAAGTGTGACATAAAATGAAAAAATATATATATTCATGAAAGAAAGTTCAAGTTACTTTAAAAGTATTTACAAATATTCTAGTGACAGGTTTATACAAATTCAGTATATTTAATATTGGATATATATTCAATATATTTAATACTTTATAATTTATTTGTCTTATATAAAGTAAATATAATGGATGTTTTTGCAAAGTTACATATAAATGCTCCCAAATACTCTCCCATTTATTCTAGCAATTGCTATTATAATAATTTCATTTTCGATATGTATCATGGTATGAAAAACATGAGAAAAAACCCTCAGCCACTAAGGGTCAGTTGATGCCACCAAGGTCATTGTTAGCTTTGGTGTTCAGTTTCTTCTCTGAAATTTTTCTTACCTGTATGGATTTCTCCTACTTTACTATTGCTAAGCCATGTACATTAAAAATATTTTTGAAATTTTATCCAGCACTTTTAGGTATTCTATTTGGGATATTTTGTGGGGGTGCGGAGGGACATTTGATCTGCCGTGTTGCCCAAAATGTAAATCCTATGGATAATATTTAGTTGACATTGCTTAGTTCTATGGCCACATAGAACTAAACTTCAAAGTGCCCAGTCAGCCAATTTATGCCATTGCTAAAAGGGGTACATGATTGGAGAAGTGTAGATTGATGCATGCAAACCAGTTTTAATTTCTGAACCCACTGCTCGAGACTCATGAATCTCCCGTGGCAGATTAGCATCATATGTTTCTAAGATGAGCTATATATTAGGAGCAAAGAAGTGAAGGTCTCCACTTCCAATGACATATGCATGTAATGTAGATTTCTCTTAGTTTTTTTTTTTTTGACCCGAATTTTACTTTTTTTATTGAAATTAAAATCTTAAGGTGTGGTATTTTAGTTTCTCTTTGTGTTTTTTGTTTGTTTTTTGGCTTTTGTTTTTTCTCTTAGTTTTAATATAAAATTACCAAATTAAATAACAGAAATACTGTGATTGAGTTTTTAGTTTTTCTTTTATTCTTTCATTGATTCATTTATCCTTCCTTATTGTCTGCCTGTTATGTGTACTAGAGATGATATGAAGACTAAAATGCTTTCTAATATTAAGGATCTCTTTGTGATTGGTTTTCTTCTCAGGATTGGAAAGAATATTGCATTACTAAGAAGAAAAACATGGAGGCAGCTCTATCATACTAGATGAGTGCATAAGCTCTGAAACCAGAATACCTGGGTTTGTGTGGTGGCTGCTTCATTTACAAGGTCATCGTATGACCTTGGACAAATTCTTTAGCCTATCTATGCCTCGGTTTCCTCATCTGTAAAATGAGGATAAAAATAGTACCTTTCTCATCTGAAACTTGGAAGACACTCATAAATGTTAGATATTAGTATCACCCTTGTGATGGCTGTGTCATCATCATCACTCTAGAAAGACAGTCCCAGAAGAAACAATAAGAAGTGTAAAGAACACAGTAGGTTGCTGTTCTATAAAACTCCCCCATGACCTTGAAATTTTATTTCTCTTTTAATCTAGAAAAGGAATCTTGTACATTTTGAAGCTGTCAATTCATTGCTACTCCATGTTTTGTTGGGTGAGGTTAGCCCTTTCCATTCTAGGCCTTTGTGAGGATTTTATGATAGTGAGAGGAGAACATAGAAAGATGTGGAACCTCCCTCAAGTGGATGCCCTTTTAGCCCTCCTTTTGGGTTTGAAGATTGGGATCTGTAGAATGACATCATTAGGGCTCGGACAGGAAGTGTAGCAGTTAGCAGTTTAGCTCCTCCCACCCCTCTTACTGGAAGCCTCCTGAGGACAGGGATCATGGCTGTTTTATTCACCACTGCATTTAGTGCCTAGGATGCTTGTTGTTTTAAGTTTGCTTTACCTTCCAGTGCGTTAAACGTATGCCACAATACAAAGCTCTATCCTAGGAATTGATCTAAAGACAATTTCACAGCTCTTTTTAGAGAAGGGGTCAACATAGGGATTTCCCCACAGAGTCAGTGCAACTAGAGATCTTACCACTTCTGTATGATTTAAGCTCTCCTTAAGAAAACAGGTCCTATTTTTACTTCACATTTCAAAACAATGAACTATGAACCAAACTTGATTATGCTTTACTGTCTTGTGTGTAGGAATATGGAATGACACATTCTAACTGGCTCACCTTGACCAGAGAAATTTGGCACTGAACAAATAGATGTTTTATTAAAATCAGATATGTGGGCCCTATGCTTTGTGATTTTTGACCTTTAACACAAAGAATGAAAATGTTACAGAACCAAGTAAACATTAACATATGTGAGTATAAACCTTGTTTTTAAACAGACTGTTTTCCAAAAGAAATTCTTTTAGTTCTCAGCCTTCAAGGTAGTGACCATAAAATCTGAGCGTAGAGCAAGATGGGATGATCTAGAAGACAAAGGAGGAAGACAGAAGAGAGCGATACAGTTCAAGGAGCTAGACAGATGGGTCTGTCATGCGACAGAGGCAGGAGTAATCTTCTGTGGTCTCTGCCATCCCTGCTCCAGTTACGGACATTTATATAATGGTAGCAAGAGGAGAGCTGATCAGGTAAAGTCTAATCAGGGAGCAAAATAATCTTTCTTAGTCCTTCTCTGCCCCATCCTCCTCCTCTTCTTTTCAAATTTGGCTTGACATTCAAATTTTCTGGGAAGGAAGAAAAGCATGAGTATATAAAAAAAATAAAACCTGTAGAGGTAGGGGAAGCACATTTTATTTGGAGGCTCACAAAAATACACAATACTAAAAAATTAATTCAAGCCTCCTTCAAAATACAGTAACATCGGTTTGCTGCTTCCTAGGGCAATAATAAAGTGGTGTCATAAGCGATCCTTCATAATCATGTTTTTTAAATAAAATAATTGTTTTACCTTTCCATTGTTTTGAGTTCTTTGAAGACATCTAAATAAACCTTCAGAAATAAGAAAAATGTGTAGAATCTTGGGTGTAAACTAGAGATGGGAAACTGGAGAAAATTGTTGGGAAATGAACTGTTCTCAATGATAAACCCCAGACATACAAGGGAGCCCTTTCATGATATTACTCAGTTACATTGTTCACAAGGATTATTTAAGAAGATGCTCATTGTCTTTGATTTTGAAATGACTTTGTGATGTCTGGCTGCTATGGTAACTGCTCTTTTATTAAAGAGTAACATTTACAGTCAGTTAAAATTGTCAACTTGTTGGCATGCGATTCTAGATTTCCCTTACATTTACCCTATTTTCTGACTTATCACATATTTGATATAATCTTACTTTCTAGAAATGCCTAAGTTTCCCTTTGCTTATTTATATGTTAGATTAATATTGTTGTTATGTCTCAATAAGGATTCAGTGTTACTGCAAAGCCAGCTCCTTTTGCCTGCAATAGTACCACTTACTGAGAGCTCACTATGTACCAGGTACTGTTTTAGGGTACTGCATACTGCCTGATTTAATTCTCACAAAATCCTGTGGGTGCTGCTACTGTTGTCATTGTTATTATTATTGTTATTATTACCATTTCACTAATGAGGAAATGGGGGCACAGAGAGATTAAGAAATCTTGTCTAGGATTACACAGCTAGAACTGTGCTGTCCAATACAGTAACCTCTAGTTACGTGCAGCTAGTTAAATTTAAATTTAAGTTAAACTAAATAAAAAATTCAGTTCCTCAGTCACACTAGCCACACTCGAAGTGCTCAGTAGGTTCACGTGGCTTGTGTCTACTCTACTGGACAGTGTAGAACAGAAGATTCCTATCATGGCAGAAAGTTCTATTGGGCAGTGCTGTCGTGAAGCCAGGCTTGAAGCCAGGTGGTTTGCTTCCAGGGTCCACACTCAGAACTGCACTGAACTATCTTATTGTCCCCCATCCAGTAACAACCAAGGGACTGGTACCAAGAGTCTATGTGTTGATGTTAACCTAAAGGATAAAGGGAAGACTCATGACTAAAGATGGAATGGGACATTTATTCATTCATTCCACAAATATTTACAGAGCCCCTGCGGAGTGATAGATATTGTTCTAGATGCTGTTGATGGTGCAGCAGTGAACCACACGGCTGGATTCCCTGACCTCACAGAGCTTACATTCTGCTGGGGGCAGACAGACACACACAACTAAATATATAATATATCAAGTGCAATAAGTGCTGTGGAGAAAGCAAAGCATGGTAAGAATCATGATGGGGAGTGCTGATGAAAAGTCTTTCTGATAAGACCCTATTTAAGAAGAGACCTGGGAGAAAGAAGACATAGAGAGGTGGGAGAGGAGCAAGCCAGGCAGTGGGAGTAGCAGTGCAAGGGCCCTGAGGCAGAGATCAGTGGCTTCAGTTAACCTGTTCAGTGCCACATAAGGTGGCAGGCATCCACAGAAATTCCTTCTCTTCTCTGTTGTCATATCTCATCTCTTCAGCCTTTCTCACCGTTGGTGTGATGTCACCTTTCTTTCCCAGTTTCTGTACATTTTCCTTTGAGCCAGATATTATTGATTTTGTAGTTTGAAGACTTTGCAACACAAAGCAAATCTTGACACCCCTCTATGATTAACCTTGTCTCAATGGGATTGCAGGATCATATTTGTTGGAAAAGTCTTTTGGCTTTTCTTGGCCCCCTCCCGCCAATAAATACAGACAAGCCTACCAGATCAGAAGTTATTGTATGTAAAGCCAGGCTGATAAAATTCTTCTTAGAAGAAAATTAATGGGGGGGGGGAGATAAATTAGGAGTTTGGGATTAACATATATACGCTACTATATATACAATAGATAACAACCAGGACCTACTATATAGCACAGGGGACTCTACTCAATATTCTGTAATAACATATGTAAAAAGAATCTGAAAAAGAATAGATATATGTATTTATAACTGAATCACTTTGCTGTACACCTGAAGCTAACACAACATTGTAAATCAACTATACTCCAATATAAAATAAAAATTAAATTAAAAAAAAGAAAATTAAGTTGAAAAGAAACTAAATCATGGTCTAAAATTTTACTCCTGGAATCAACAGACTTATGATTTTAATTGTTAATTGTTAATAGTTTCATCAAACATAGAAAATGAATCCCAAGTCTCTGAGTAAATTTAAATTTTTTAAGACAGCCGCCTTGACACCCCCTAAGGATACATTCAGCTTCTCATTTGCCAAGTATTTGGAAAGCTTTAATTCATAAGGCAATTCCTAGGATTTCCTGTGCACCCTCCCTTCCTGGCTATGGCACTGTTCCTTACATCCTGTGAGTCCAAGTCCATGCTTTCCTTTTCTCTAAGATCTAGTACAACTGGATGACAACTCCCCTCTCTTCTTATCTGTGAGGACAAAATAAGTTAATGAATTAATATAAAGTATTACTTTTATATTTGTATTCCAAGCAATTTACATGTAAGTTACTTTTACATGTAAAATTCTTTGAATACTACCAAGTACATGCTAATAGCTGTTATCATTATTACCCCTAATAGTCTATACCCTTTCTCTGCTTTGTTTAAGCAGGTCTTGTCTGTAGCATACTACCCTTTTCTTGCTGTAGCCCACCTATGTCTTCCATCCTGCCCCTGTACCCGACAACTCATACACGGAACATGTCTCCTTTGGTGAGCACTGATTCTCCTCCTAATTCTCCTAATCTATTCTGCACATTTCAGGAGTTCCTATACCCTGAAAACCCTTTAATATCCTGTACTAGGCACTGTTGAGATTTCACCTGTTTATAACCTAAAGGGAAGGCCTCAAGGCAGAAGACAATAAGCCTGTTTCTCCAGAGGTGGAGCTTTCTCCAATCTTTACCCTCAATGTAGGGGGGATCATGTGGGCCCCAAACCAGGACTCCAGCCACGAGTCTGGGTCCAGTGAGTGTGGGCAGGATCCAGGTAGAACCAGCCACATGCTCCTGGCTCATCTTCCAGTAACAGTTGGGGTTCCCCAACCCCATTTAAAAACAATGTAAAAAAGCTTGAAAGTTGGCAGCTGAGAGGAGGTGAGTCTCCAACTGCACTGGATAGGCGCCTGATTTCAGTGGGGTGCCTGTGAGGGCTACACAGAAAGGCTGTTTTTCCTCTGCTGTTCTGGATGCCTCACAGAGGCTTGGAAGGGGTTGAAATGTACTGATTTCTGTTGGCAGTGGATTTGTGAGGAAGCACTAAAAGCTCTGACGAGTTCATGAAAACAGTTTATGTTACATATGTATGTAATATAGTATATATGTAATTTGTATATGGGTATATATGCATATCTATCACACTGTCACACTATGGGCCACTCTGTGAGGAAGGGTAAGATAGATATGCAGCAGGAGACAGTGTTGGAGGAATTCACCTTTTAAAGCTACCTGAGCTTATAGGCAGCGGCACTGAAGAGGGGTAAATTAGGGTGCGCCGTGCTGCCAGAGATGTTCGATGAGACTAAATGAGGAACATAATATGTGGGAGGGATCACAATTTTCTCAGAACTTCTGAATGTTCTGTCATTGAATCACATTAGTTTTTCTTTTTAAACATCTTTATTGGAGTATAATTGCTTTACAATGGTGTGTTAGTTTCTGCTGTATAACAAAGTGAATCAGCTATAGTTCTTCTTATTTATGTTTCCACAGGCCTTAGTTTGGGTCTGTGTCTCTGATACATACAGTGATAAATTATTCATTTGTACAGTATATACACAGAGAGAGAAGATTCTGGATGGAAGAAGAATTTGCAGAGTGAGAGTCATTCCTGTAAGATAAAGGATAATCCTTTCAAACTACCTAAAATCTGAATTATGTCACCTTGTTTTCTTCCTTGATGCCTGATTAGCCTGGAGTTAAGCTGTGAGCATCAGTGCCTAATAGAGCAGGAGGATGTGCTTCAAAGGGTGCGCAGAACCTGTATAAACTCCAAGTGATAATCGTTGTTGCCATTTAAGGAGCCCTGGGATATAACGGCGCTGTGCTGGGTGCTTTATATGTGGCACCTTGACTTTTCTTAACAGTCCTTCAAGATAGATTTTGTTATTTGCTGATGATGTCACTGAAGCTCAGAGAGGTTATGCTCCTTGTGCACAGCCACCATGGTAAGTGCAAAAGCAAGGCTTGATTCTGTCTCTGTTCTTTGATTTATTTTTTCTAGTTAGTCCCTTTTTCCCTCATTTCCCCCTCCCATTGCCTTCCTCACCCACTGACAAACCATTGTAACGAGTCTGAAGTGTATCCCTTTGATTGTATGGATTCTTGTAAAAAACGACTTCTCTTTTGTGTTCCTCTATTTTTAATTTCAGTAAATGGTATTCTGCTATAGATCTGTCTCTCTCTTTGTTATCCATGTATCTAGTTAAAACTTTATTTTGTGCAGCACCAGGTTTTGAAGATCCATCCGTTGGCTGTAGGGACTTCTGGTCCATTGTTACCGACACCTGCACAGTACTCCACAGTGATATCCACCCTATTTCATCTGGTGACACCCCTATTGCCTCTAGGTCTCCACCCTGCACTGAGCGTCTTGTCCACATCCCTTGATGAACCTGTGTGGGATTGTTTGGGAATTGCAGGACTGTAGGGCACACACATGCTAACTTTGACTGTTTTGGGTCAGTCTGCTGTTCGGGCAGGCCACTCCAGTCCGCATGTCCACCTGCAGGGCAGGAGTGCTCCTGGACCCTCTCATCTCCACTGGCATCTCCAGTTTTCTCATCTTTTTGTAATTTTCTAATTTTGGTCAGTCTGTATGTGTAATGTCATAGCTCCTTGTTTTAATTTACATTTCTCTAGATTTTTAATGGTTTTAAAACATCATCTCTTTATATGCTTGTTAGCTGAAATTTTTCTGCTGTTAAACTGTTCCAGTTCATGGGGTGAAGGTCATGGTCAGAGCTTTGCCCATCTCTCTATATAAGCATTGTCCATTCAAAATATAATATAAGCCACATATGTAATTTCAGATTTTCTAGTAGCCACATTAAAAAAATGTAAAAAGAGACAGGTGAAATTAATCTCAATAATGTATCTTATTTAACTCAATAGATATGTTTTTGTTTCCATATGTAATTGATAAAACAGTTGTACATGAGATATTTAATATTCTTTTTTCCATAATAAGTCTTCAGAATCCTATCTGTATTTAACAAAGAAAACACATCTCAGTTCAGATGCTAAATTTTCAGTGACTGAAGTAAAATGCCACTTTGTACAAGTAAAGTTTTAACAGAAAAATACTTTACATGGTTTATAAAATTTTAGATATGTCTGATTATTAGAAAGCCCTTCTTATATTGCTTTCCACGACCACACATAAAATGTGTAATCTGTCTTTTTTTTTTTAATTGGAGTTCAGTTGCTTTACACTGCTGGGTCAGTTTCTGCTGTACAGCAAAGTGAATCAGCCATACGTATACATATATCACCTCTTTTTTGGGTTTCCTTCCCATTTAGGTCACCACGGAGCACCGAGTAGAGTTCCCTGTGCTATACAGTAGGTTCTCATTAGTTATCTATTTTATACATAGTACTGTATATATGTCAGTCCTAATCTCCCAATTCATCCCATCCTCTGCCTCCCCCTTGCTATCCATATGTTTGTTCTCTACATCTGTGTCTCTATTTCTGCTTTGCAAATAAGATCATCTATACCATTTTTCTAGATTCCACATGTATGTGTTAATATACAATATTTGTTTTTTTCTTTCTGACTTACTTCACTCTGAATGACAGTCTCTAGGTCAATCTATGTCTCCACAAATGACCCAGTTTTGTTCCTTTTTATGGCTGAGTAATACTCCATTGTATATATGCACCACATCTTCTTTATCCATTCATCTGTTGATGGACATTTAGGTTGCTTACATATCCTGGCTATTGTAAATAGTGCTGCAGTGAACATGAGGGTGCTTGTATCTTTCTGAATTATGGTTTTCTCTGGGTATATGCCCAGTAGTGGGATTGCTGGGTCATATGGTAGTTCTAGTTTTAGTTTTTTAAGGAACCTCTATACTGTTCTCCATAGTGGCTGTATCAATTTACATTCCCACCAACAGTGCAAGAGGGTTCCCTTTTCTCCACAACTTCTCCAGCATTTATTGTTTGTAGATTTTTTGACAATGGCCATTCTGACTGGTGTGAGGTGATACCTCATTGTAGTTTTGATTTGCATTTCTCTAATAAATTAGTGATGTTGAGCATCTTTTCATGTGTTTGTTGGCCATCTGTATGTCTTCTTTGGAGAAATGTCTATTTAGGTCTTCTGCCAATTTTTTGGATTGGGTTGTTTGTTTTTTTGATATTGAGCTGTATGAGCTGTTTGTATATTTTGGAAATTAATCCTTTGTCAGTTGCTTCGTTTGCAAATATTTTCTCCCATTCTGTAATCCCTTTTTGAGAGGACATCCTGATAAGCCTTGGATTATAGATCTTGAGTTTCACTTTCCTCATGATGTCTTCTCTTGGGCCTCAATATCCCCATTTCCCCAAGCTGTACCTCACATGACATAGTTCTTTCATTTAATCATATTGGGCCCTTGGGTTGATTGCATTCCAGATTGTCCATTTCTTTCCTAAGATGGGGCACTGGAAGCAGCATGATTCTTCATATGTAGTCTTTGGATAGGACAGTGTTCAGATGAATTCTAGCTCCTCTGACCCAGACACTCTGCTACTATCAGAGTAACCTGAAATTAAATTAGCTCTTAGTACAATCACATTTGGCCTTGGTTAACAATTGCACATTGTCTGGTAATTCTTCTGTTGATGTTTTTCAAGCATCAACTGTGTGTTTAATATGTCTACAAAAGTATAGATCAGATGTGACCTCCTACTCACAACAATTTCTAAGTGAAGGGAATCAAGTTTATAAAAATAAAATTTGTTTAATAAAATAATAAGTTCCCCTCCACTATAACTAACCCCCACCCCAAGCCTTTCAAAGACCTCTTCTCAGAAATAACTATAGCGTGTCTTAAGTGTCTGGAGAAATTTCTTGGACATGAAGTTAGTGGAAAGCCTCTTCCTCTACCAGCATCTATTCAGAATGAATTAGTAGAACAATCTTTGACTATTTTAATCTGACATAAGGATTAGTGGATTTTACTGCAAAGGCAAAGCCAGTGCACAATCTCATTTTAATAAGAAAAATATGATACAGAGAGATAGACTTTCATTTTGATATTATTGATATTGTTCATTACACAGATGTGCCAAATTAAGAGGTAATGATATACAATATGGTAAACATTAATAATAAAGAGAGGGTGAAAGATTGTAGGACAAATGTAGTATCAGTAAAATGACTGTATTTGGATATAGCTTTTATAACAGAAGGAAACGTGCTTTAACAAAAGAATGAAAAATGTGGTTGCTTGCAACTTGCAGTCGCTGCTCAGACCATGGGGGTGAAGAGAAAGGGGCAGAATCCAGACTCAAGGCAAGGATATAGCAGATGAAAGAATTTTCTTCCTTGTTTTCTCTAGTCCTTAATGTTGAGCACAGTCTTCCTCTGACCAGATATCCAGAAAAAGGGGTAGCAACTTTAGCTGTTAAACTTGGCGAAGACCAGTTTGAGAAGCATTCGATGGAATGGAATCATTGAGAGCATGGGAAGACATGTGGGCCTGGAATCATCCTTACTCGACCCTGTTGAATCCCCCCATTTAAAAAAATCATTTCCAGGAAGAGTTTCATTTGGATCATGGCAGCTATGGGGTTCAAGTATTTTCCTTTAGCTTTGGTAGAACCGGGTGACAAGGAGAGCAGGTGAGGGCATTAGAGGAGCAGACAAAGAATGAAGAAAAGAAAACCCAGTTCTGACCAAAAACGATTAAAGATGGGCTCTCTGGCTCTCATTTCCCCAGACTCCTAGGACTTGCTTCACTTCAGCAAGCAGTCTTGTAATAGGCACTGTGCTTGTCTTTATAGGATCCCAAAGATGAGAGATCCATCACCCCCATAATCTGATGGGGAGGAGATGGCACCAACACATACACAATGAAAATCAAGGGGCAGGCTGTGCTAAGTGGTCGAAGAGAGACACAGTGTGTTGTAGGAGTTCAGTGGGAAGCCTTCACATTTAATTTAATTTGGAGACTTGGAATGAACTGTAGTCTTTGGGTGAACTTTAAATGATGAGTAGAATTTCCATAGACAAAGATGAGCTGGAAAAAGCATGCTTGGGTTCTCATTCAGAGGTGAGTCCCAAGTGGTATTATGCAGCCAGAATTCCTTGCCTACTGTACTTAGTCTAAAGGGCTAAGTAGTAAAGGCATCCATGTCTGTGCCCTACCTGTCTCATAGCTTTGTGAAGATAACCCAGAGTAATCTCAGAGCTGTGAGACAAGTGCTTCCTCACTTCCTGGACAACTTGTGTGTGGTACTGGCCAGATACCAGGGCCCCAAGTATGGGTCTGAACCCAGGATACAGAGTCAGACCTTTTTCCTCCTCTTAATGGCAATTAATGGTTATTGACAGGGACATCTGGGCAAAGACTATCTAAAACAACTATTTAAGACAGGGCATCTTTAAAGCTCTGTAAGCACTAACTTTCAGGTAGCCAGCTTCAGTAGACTAGAAAAATTAAGCCTCTCTTTTTCCTCCTATCAGTTAGTGTTCAGCTAGAGAAACAAAACCAATAGGAGATATATATTAAGAGAATATATAAGCCAGGGAATTGGCTTACACGATTGTGGGGACTGAAGTGACTGGGCAAGTCTGAAGTCTATAGGGCAGGCTGTCAGGAAGGGCAGGTGGGAACTCTTGGCATGAGCTGAAGCTGCTGTTTATAGGTGGAATTTCTTCTCCATCATCTTTAGGGAAGCCTCAGTTATGCTCTTAAGGCCTGCCAACTGATTATGGACTTTAATTACATCTATTATATAAACTACCTACATGGCAACACTTAGATTAATGTTTGACTGAATAACTGGGGCCTATAGATTAGCCAAATTGACATGTAAAATGGACCATCACACCTCCTTTAGACCAGCCCTGATGTTAAGGGGAGAGCAGGTGACATTAACAGTGGGATATAGCAATGGCAGAGGGGAATCCATGAAAGATTTAAATAATGCCACACAGGATATGAATCTATTCCTATGAATATCTAGAATAGATGAACCCACAGAGGTAGAAGGCAGATTTCTGGTTGCCAAGGGCTGGGGGCGGCCGGGCATGGGGAGTGAGTACTTGATGAGTACAGGTTTCCTTCTAGTGATGATGTAAAAGTTCTGGAACTGGAGCATGGTGATGGCGGCACAACATCGTGGATGTACATCATGCCATTGAACTGTATGCTTTAAAAATGATAAATTTTATGTGATATGTATTTTTACCATAATTGAAAAATAATCCAATATTATTATCAAATGTTATGCCATGCTCTGCACAGTCGACTGCACAGGGCACAAATTGGAACACACCCGTTATTGTGGGTTGCTTAGGTGTAATTTAAAAGTGCCAATTTGTTGTGTTTACCTTTGTTTAAGCAAGGGATTCAGGTCCTTGACAAGGGGCAGCCTCAGCTCCCTTACACACTTGAGATGGACATTGTTCAAGCCTATTGTTCTGAATCCCCAGCTTATAATGTGAGGGCACAGGCAGGCTTTGCTTAGACAGCTTGAAAGCATATTGAGTAGTAAAGATAATACAGAATTGGGTGGCTTTCACAGAGCCAGTGGTGAAAATCTGCAGATACAGGGAGCTTCTGTTTAGAGTGCACCGATTGGGAAGACGGTCATGAATCTCCGGGCTGTCAGAAAACTGAGATTTAGCTTGGCTGTTGTACTTGGGTTCCTGGGAATATTTTACTGCCATGGCTCTTTTCTTCGTAGTAAATGCTTTTCAGGCTTGCTTTTTATTGGGAACTGTGATGTGTGGGTCCTTTCCTCTGTGTATAGCATGAGCTCTTACTTGCTGTACGGTGGATGTCAGCATAATGATCCTTTTGCAGTGGTGACAGTTCAGAGAAATGTTTTTCAAATTTGTTGCTACTGACAGACATAGATGAATTCCCAGCTAGAGTTATGGATCACCAAGAAAATGGGTTCTGACAGTACCCTGGGGCCAGGGAGTAAAATGGGCCTTCCCTGGAAGAGGCTGCGTGGAGCATATGTTCAGAGATGACATACAGAGCCGCACAAATAGGGCCAGCTTGGGATGTCCTTCTGTTCGTGTTCATGCTTCTTCCTTCTCAACTGGAAACAACACATTGCATGTCTAATGTTCTCAATACAGAGATTTCTCCTTGGAAATATTTTCAGGTTTTTTAGAAGCAACGTTAAGTATTTGAAGTTGTGAAGGAAAAATTTATTTACTGGCATAAGTGGGACTTCAGACACCTCAAAGAATCTTTGGAAGGTCTTATGTTGGGCTACCTTTATGTCATTTTTACAAGTTGAAAATGAAATTTAAAAGTTACTATTAACCATCATATATGCTGATTTCATAATTGCTGATTTCAGCCTTTAAAAAACAAATTTTAGACAAAATAAATTTTCTGAGGTGTGAATGTTCCCATTTATATGTTTACAACTCAGTAAACATATAAAAAAGCTAAGTACAATTTGATGTGGTCCTTTCCACAAAACTGAATCAGCAAACTTACACATCTCAGGCCTCCTTCGATTTATTCAGGTCTCTGAGTCCTGCACATGGGGACCTAGGAGCAGCTTTATACTTATAGAGGGAGAATTCTGCCCGACTGTATCACCTGTGGCCACCGTTAAGGTCCATGCTTCAGGCTGGCCTATCTCTAGGGGACACCTATTGAAAGATGATTATTTGAGTGTGATGTTGTATGTTGGATGTCTAAGATGTGCAAGGCGCTCTTTACATATGATTTTACTTTTTCTTTTTTTTAAATATAATACAAATATTTTTTCTGTCCTTTAATTTCCAAAGTGCGTTCATTTACATTTGACTGACTGAGAGTACATGAATATTCTTTTACAATAGGCCAGGACATCTATGTCAGACCTTTTTTTTTTTTAGATTCCACATATATGTGATAGCATATGGTATTTGTTTTCCTCTTTCTGACTTACTTCACTCTGTATGACAGACTCTAGGTCCATCCACCTCACTACAAATAACTCAGTTTCGTTTCTTTCTATGGCTGAGTAATATTCCATTGTATGTATGTGCCACATCTTCTTTATCCATTCATCTGTCGATGGACACTTAGGTTGCTTCCAGGTTCTGCTATTGTAAATAGTGCTGCAATGAACACTGTGGTACATGACTCTTTGAATTACGGTTTTCTCAGGGTATATGCCCAGTAGTGGAATTGCTGGGTCATATGGTAATTCTATTTTTAGTTTTTTAAGGAAACTCCATACTGTTCTCCATAGTGGCTGTATCAATTTACATTCCCATCAACAGTGCAAGAGGGTTCCCTCTTCTCCACACCCTCTCCAGCATTTATTGCTTGTAGATTTTTTGATGATGGACATTCTGACTGGTGTGAGGTGATACCTCATTGTAGTTTTGATTTGCATTTCTCTAATGATTAATGATATTGAGCATTCTTTCATGTGTTTGTTGGCAATCTGTATATCTTCTTTGGAGAAATGTCTATTTAGGTCTTCTGGCTAATTTTGAATTGGGCTGTTTGTTCTTTTGATATTGAGCTGCATGAGCTGCTTCAGGAGATTAATCCTTTGTCAGTTGCTTCATTTGCAAATATTTTCTCCCATTCTGAGGGTTGTCTTTTCATCTTTTTTTGTGGTTTCCTTTGCTCTGCAAAAGCTTTTAAGTTTCATTAGGTCCCATTTGTTTATTTTTGATTTATTTCCATTTCTCCAGGAGGTGGGTCAAAAAGGATCTTGCTGTGATTTATGTCATAGAGTGTTCTGCCTATGTTTTCCTCTAAGAGTTTGATAGTGTCTGGCCTTACATTTAGGTCTTTAATCCATTTTGAGTTTATTTTTGTGTATGGTGTTAGGACCTTTTCTAATTTCATTCTTTTACATGGAGCTGTCTAGTTTTCCCAGCACCACTTATGGAAGAAGCTGTCTTTTCTCCATTGTTTATTCTTGCCTCCTTTATCAAAGGCAAGGTGACCATATATGTGTGGATTTATCTCTGGGCTTTCTATCCTGTTCCATCAATCTATATTTCTGTTTTTGTGTCAGTACCATACTGTCTTGATTACTTTAGCTTTGTAGTATAGTCTGAAGTCCGGGAGCCTGATTCCTCCAGCTCTGTTTTTCTGTCTCAAGATTGTTTAGGCTATTCAGAGTTTTTGTGTTTCCATACAAATTGTGCAATTTTTTGTTCTAGTTCTGTGAAAAATGCCAGTGGTAGTTTGATAGGGATTGCATTGAATCTGTAGATTGCTTTGGGTAGTATAGTCATTTTCACAATGTTGATTCTTCCAATCCAAGAACATGGTGTATCTCTCCATCTGTTTGTATCATCTTTAATTTCTTTCATCAGTGTCTTATAGTTTTCTGCATACAGGTCTTTTGTCTCCTTAGGTAGGTTTATTCCTAGGTATTTTATTTTTTGTTGCAATGGTAAATGGGAGTGTTTCCTTAATTTCTCTTTCAGATTTTTCATCATTAGTGTATAGGAATGCAAGAGATTTCTGTGTATTAATTTTGTATCCTGCTACTTTACCAAATTCATTGATTAGCTCTAGTATTTTTCTGATAGCATCTTTAGTATTCTCCATGTATAGTATCATGTCATCTGCAAACAGTGACAGTTTTACTTCTACTTTTCCGATTTGGATTCCTTTTATTTCTTTTTCTTCTCTGATTGCTGTGGCTAGAACTTCCAAAACTATGTTGAATAATAGTGGTGAGAGTGGGCAACCTTGTCTTGTTCCTGATCTTAGAGGAAATGATTTCAGTTTTTCACCTTTGAGAACGACGTTGGCTGTAGCTTTGTCATATATGGCCTTTATTATGTTGAGGTAAGTTCCCTCTATGCCTGCTTTATAGAGAGTTTTTGTCATAAATGGGTGTTGAGTTTTGTCAAAAGCTTTTTCTGCTTTTGAGATGATCATATGGTTTTTCTCCTTCAATTTGTTAATACGGTGTATCACATTGATCGATTTGCCTATAATGAAGAATCCTTGCATTCCTGGGATAAACCCCACTTGATCATGGTGTATGCTCCTTTTAATATGCTGTTGGATTCTGTTTGCTAGTATTTCATTGAGGATTTTTGCATCTATGTTCATCAGTGATACTGGTCTGTAGCTTTCTTTCTTTGTGGCATCTTTGTCTGGTTTTGGTTTCTGGGTGTTGTTGGCCTCGTAGAATGAGTTTGGGAGTTTTCCTCCCTCTGCTATATTTTGGAAGAGTTTGAGAAGAATAGGTGTTAGCTCTTCTCTAAATGTTTGATAGAATTCACCTGTGAAGCATCTGGTCCTGGACTTTTGTTTGTTGGAAGATTTTTTACCACAGTTTCAATTTCAGTGCTTGTGATCAGTCTGTTTATATTTTCTCTTTCTTCCTGGTTTAGTCTTGGAAGGTTGTGCTTTTCTAAGAATTTGTCCATTTCTTTCAGGTCATCCATTTCATTGGCATATAGTTGCTTGTAATATCTCATGATCCTTTGTATTTCTGCAGTGTCAGTTGTTACTTCTCCTTTTTCATTTCTAATTCTGTTGATTTGAGTCCTCTCCCTTTTTTTCTTGGTGAGTCTGGCTAATGGCTTATCAATTTTGATTATCTTCTCAAAGAACCACCTTTTAGTTTCATTGATCTTTGCTGTTATTTCCTTCACTTCCTTTTCAGTTATTTCTGATCTGATCTTTATGATTTCTTTCCTTCTGCTAACTTTGGGATTTTTTTGTTTTTCTTTCTCTAATTAATTTAGGTGTAAGGTTAGGTTGTTTATTTGAGATGTTTCTTGTTTCTTGAGGTAGGATTGTATTGCTATAAACTTCCCTCTTAGAACTGCTTTTGTTGCATCCCATAGGTTTTGGGTCATTGTGTTTTCATTGTCATTTGTGTCTAGGTAATTTTTGATTTCCTCTTTGATTTCTTCAGTGATCTCTAGGTTATTTAGTAGTATATTTTTTAGCCTCCATGTGTTTGTATTTTTTACAGATTTTGTCCTGGAATTGACATCTAGTCTCAGAGCGTTGTGGTCGGAACAGATACTTGTTACGATTTTAATTTTCTTAAATTTACCAAGGTTTGATTTGTGACCCAAGATATCATCTATCCTGGAGAATGTTCCATGAGCACTTGAGAAGAAAGTGTATTCTGTTGTTCTTGGATGGAGAGTCCTATAAATATCAATTAAGTCCATCTTGTTTAATGTATCATTTAAAGCTTGTGTTTCCTTATTTCTTTTCATCTTGGATGATCTGTCTATTGGTGAAAGTGGGGTGTTAAAGTCCCCTGCTCTGATTGTGTTACTGTCAATTTCCCCTTTTATGGCTGTTAGCATTTGCCTTATGTATTGAGGTACTCCTATGTTGGGTGCCTAAATATCTACAATTGTTATATCTTCTTCTTGGATGGATCCCTTGACCATTATGTACTGTCCTTCTTTGTCTCCTGTAATAGTCTTTAAAGTCTATTTTGTCTGAAATGAGAATTGGTACTCCAGATTTCTTTTGATTTCCATTTGCATGGAATATCTTTTTCCATCCCCTCACTTTCATTCTGTATGTGTCCCTAGGTCTGAAGTGGGTCTCTTGTAGACAGCATATATACAGGTCTTGTTTTTGTATCCATTCAGCCAGTCTATGTCTTTTGGTTGGAGCATTTAATCCATTTACATTTAAGGTAAATATCAAAATGTATCTTCCTATTACCATTTTCTCAATTGTTTTGGGTTTGTTTTTGTAGGTCTTTTCCTTCTCTTGTGTTTCCTGTCCCGAGAAGTTCCTTCATCATTTGTTGTAAAGCTGGGTTGGTGCTGCTGATTTCTCTTAGCTTTTGCTTGTCTGTAAAAGTTTTAATTTCTCCATCCAATCTGAATGAGATCCTTGCTGGGTAGAGTAATCTTGGTTGTAGGTTTTCCCTTTCATCACTTTAAATATGTCCTGCCACTCCCTTCTGGCCTGCAGAGTTTCTGATAAAAAATCAGCTGTTAACCTTATGGGGATTCCCTTGTATATGATTTGTTGCTTTTCCCTTGCTGCTTTTAATATTTTTTCTTTGTATTTAATTTTTGATAGTTTGATTAATGTGTTTCAGTGTGTTTCTCTTTGGGTTTATCCTGTATGGGACTCTGTGTGCTTCCTGGACTTGATTGACTGTTTCCTTTCCCATATTAGGGAAGATTTCAACTGTTATCTCTTCAAAAATTTTCTCAGACCCCTTCTATTTCTCTTCTTCTTCTGCGATCCCTATAATTTGAATGTTGGTGCATTCAGTGTTGTTCTAGAGGTCTCTGAGACTGTCCTCAAATCTTTTCATTCTTTTTTCTTTATTCTGCTACCCAGCAGTTATTTCCACCATTTTATCTTCCAGGTCACTTATCCATTCTTCTGCCTCAGTTATTCTGTTATTGATTCCTTCTAGAGCATTTTCAATTTCAGTATTTGTGTTGTTCCTCACTGTTTGTTTGCTCTTTAGTTCTTCTAGATCCTTGTTAAATGTTTCTTGTATTTTCTCCAGTCTGTTTGTGAGATTTTGGGTCACCTTTACTATCATTACTCTGAATTCTTTTTCAGGTAGGTTGCCTGTTTTGTCTTCATTTATTTGGTCTTGTAGGTTTTTACCTTGCTCCCTGTCTTTGTCTGTAACATATTTTTTTATCGTTTCTTTTTTTTTTTTTTTGATGGGTTGTTTGGCCTGAGATGTCCAGCACTGGTATTTTCAGGCAGTTAGATAGAGCTGGGTGTTGGTGCTGAGATGAGGACCTCTGGGAGGGCTCACTGTGATCGATATTCCCCGGGGTGAGGTTCTCTGTTAGTCCAGCAGATTGGATTCAGAGCTCCCACCACAGGAGCTCAGGCCCGACCTCCAACCTGGGAACCAAGATCCCTGAAGCTTTGTGGTATGGTTAAAAAAAAAAAAAAAGGAAGGAAGAAAGAAAGGAAAAAAGCAGTATAGTATCAAAGAATAAAAAATAAAATTAGAAAGATAAAAAATATATTAGGAAAAATAAAACTATAATTGAAACATCTCCAACAAGGTAAAATGAAACCACAGCAGAGAAAAGAAAATAAAAGGGGGAGGGGGCAACAAGCCAAAAGGAGAGATCACTTACAAAGTATAAAGAATAAAATAAAATTAGAAAAATAAAAGATTTATTAGGAAAAATGAGAATATAAAAGAATCAGTAGCAATGAATCAACAAAGTAGAACAATCTAAAAGAACCCCAATCTAAAAGAGGAAAAAAGAAAAGAGAAAAAAAAGCCTTGGCTATGGAGGTGGAGTTTAGGTGGGGGGGTGGAACTTAGGCAGGGACGGGATTTAGGGTGGGTTGGGAGCTAGGTGGGTGGGTGGGTGATGTTTGAACGTAGGGCGGGGCTAGGCAGGGCAGCGTTCAAGCGTGGGGCAGGGCCTATGCTTAGGACCTGTGCAGAAGGGGAAAGAGGGCCTCTGGAGCATGGAGTTCCGGATTTGGAGGTCGGGCCCTGAGTGAGGGTGTGTGGGTGGGGTTTAGGCCCAGGCCATTGGAGGGGGTCTCAGAGGGGGTCTCCGAGTGTAGAGGTAGGGCCCTGGGGGGGGTGTAGGGGTGGGGCTTGGGCTCTGCGCAGCAGGAGGGAGGCTCCAGGGCAGAGGACTAGGCCCGGGAGCCCAACAGGCTCCCTGATGCCTATGTGGACAGGGAAAGCGCTGACCCCGTTCCCTTCCGTTCCTTCATGCCCCTTGCCCACTGTCTCCCCCAGGGTCTCCCCTGTCACTGCTGTACCCCTAACGGAGGGTGGGTCCCGCTGGGTGTAGGAACTCCTCCCTTCCCCCAGCCGCCCCTCAGGGGTGCTGTTCCCCGGAGGTCTGGCCTTTACTTTTGCTCCCCCTTCCCTCCCTCCCACTCCCTCAGGACCCTCGTGGCTGGAGGGGGCCTCGGTGGGCAGAGGATCAGGCCCAGGGTCTCAGCAGGCTCCCGGGGGGCCCAGGTGGGCAGGGGAAACCTGGCCATGCTGCCTTTTGATCCTTTGCCCTCCCATTGTTTCCCCCATTTCCCCCTTTGAGTGTGGGATCCCTTTCCCTCCCCAGCCGCCCCTGAGGGGCGCCGGTCCCGTCCCACCTCCACTTTTCCTCCCCCCTCACTCCCCCCCACGCCCCACATCCTACCCGGTCACTGCGGGTTCCTCCAATCCCCTCAGGTGTCCGTGGTCCCCCACCAGTGCCTGGTAGGTGCCCTAGTTGTGAGGAGATGTGAATTCCACGTCCTCCTAGTATGCCATCTTGACTCCGCCCCTCTGCATATATTTTAAAAATCTCTTTATTTCCATTCCATCCTTTTAGCTGAACTTTATTAATACAACATCTGCCCTTTTTCTTGTATTCCCCTCTCTTGTGGAAGGCATCACTATCCAGTCATGCAAGCCAGCTCTCCTTTGTCATCCGCCTACCAACAGCCATCAAGTGCTAACAATACATCTTCCTAAATCTCTCTGGAATTGATTTCTTCCCCATTAGAATTCCCTTTTGCAAGTCCATTTCTTCATAAGTCTGACATGTGAGCTCTTAATTGCTCTGCCGCAATTTTTTTTTCTTCCGTCAGTGGTCGTAACAGCATCGGTTCCAGCTTATCAACCTCTGCCTCCATGTTGAATATTTGCCATTCCTCTGATTTTACTTTTTCTAACAGTTTTGTGCGCTATGCATCATATCATAAAACTGACACTCAGAAAAGTGAATAACTCCCTCAGAGTCGCACTGATAGTGTCAAAGTTGACTTCAAACCCAGGACTGTCTGATTCTCAAACTCTGTTACTCTGCTTTGCACCATTCTTTTTTTTTTTTTTTAATTAATTAATTTATTTATTTTTGGCTGAGTTGGGTCTTTGTTGTTGTGTGCGGGCTTTCTCTAGTTGCAGCAAGCTGGGACTACTCTTCGTTGCGGTGTGCGGGCTTCTCCTTGCAGTGGCTTCTCTTGTTGCGGAGCACAGGCTCTAGGCACGCGGGCTTCCGTAGTTGTGGCACTCGGGCTCAGTAGTTGTGTTGCACGGACTTAGTTGCTCCACGGAATGTGGGATCTTCCTGGACCAGGGATCATACCCGTGTCCTCTGCATTGGCAGGTAGATTCTTAACCACTGCACCACCAGGGGAGTCCTTGCCTTGCACCATTCTAACGAGGTTTTTAGCCACAGAGCTAATGTCTGAGTCTGTTCGAGCTGCTGTAACAAAATACCACAGACTGGGTAGCTTATAAACAACCGAAATTTATTGCTCACAGTTCTGAAGACTGGAAGTCTAAGACCAGGATGCCAGTATGGTTGGGTGAGAGCACTTTTCAGGGTCACAGACTTCTCCTTGTATCCCTGCATGGTGGAAGGTGCAGGCAAGCTCCTGGGGTCTCTTTTGTAAGGCAATAATCCCATTCATGAGGGTTCTACCCTCATGAATTAAGCATGTTCCAAAGGCCTTGCCTCCCAGTGCCATCACCTTTGGGGTTTAGGATTTCAACATATGAATTTTGAGAGGGACACAAACATTCGGCCCATAGCATCTAGTCACCAGAAAACAAGGCATAGAGCGCCTACAGTTTTAAAGGACACAGGGCAATCCAGGGGATGTTTCCTGATAGAAGACCAGGGCAATGGCAAGTGATTTACTTGAAGAGTTTCTGTTCTCTTAGAAAACACACCTTAAGCATAACCTCCTCTTTGGAGCCTTGTGTTCGCAGGTGTCATGTCCCACAGTTAACCACACCCTCCCCAGTGCTGGCTGTACACCCGCCCATGTGTCTATAGTCATACTTGTCATCATTTATGGTGTCTGGCACAGAGCCTGGCATAGAATTTAAGACCTGAATGAGTGTGTATTGAATTAATCAGGTGAAGGCATCCAGGTGAATCTTGGACAAAGGGAAGGCCAGAGGGAGACTGGGCAGGGGAAGTAGGAGACCACGGGCGAGCTAACCGAACTTGAAGACAAGTCACCAATTTCTATGCCTGAGGATGGATCAGCTGGCCCCTGAAATATAAATGCAATGACAGACTTGAAGATAAAATCCAGCCTTTCCATTCATAGTATTTTTAGCTTTAGGGAAGTTGATTTCCCCAGTGGATATATATTTTTTAAATAAGTGCTTTCTGTTTTGTGTGTGTGTGTGTGTGTGTGCTTAAACATTTATATACATTCTTGCCCAAGATGAAAACAATGAAAGAGTACAGAGAAAGACTTCAGGGAGAGTGAAAATGGGGAGATCATCTGCTCTGTAGACTCAAAAATCTCCATTTCGGCCTCTAAGCTAATAATTGGGCAACTGTAGAGCCTGTGGGTCAAATCCCTCTTGCTGTCCGTTTTTGTACAGTTCTACAAGAACTGAGCTAAGAATGATCTTTACATTGTTTAGTGGTTGAAAAAATTGAAAGAAGAATATTTATGACTTGAAAATTCTATGAAATTTAAATGTCAGGGTCCATAAATAAAGTTTTATTGGAACCCAGCCACGCCCATTCATTTATGGCTGTTTTTGCTACGAGAGCAGACGTTGAATCGTTGCAACAGTGACCTTATGGCCCACAAAGCCTAAAATATTTACTGTCTGGTTCTTTGCAGAAAAAGTTTGCCAATCGCTGCTCTAAGCCACAGTAGTGTCATCCCCTTTTAAGGCTGGTGGGAAAACAATAGCATTGTTTCAGGAGCCTTCTAGCAGAGCAGACTGATCGCATGTATAGATTTCTATTGATTTTTATGGTGCAACTTTAATGTGTGTTGGCATGGAGGGGTGGAATAATTGTACATTGTGAAGGTACATTCTAAATAGCATCTGGAAAATCTCTCATGATTGATCCGGGTAAAAGAACTTTAATTTTTCAATTGCTTTTGAACTTTTCCATCTGAGAGTGGGCACTGAAGAGAAAGGGTGGGATGGGTAATAGCAGCCCTTTGCCCCACACTACCTCACAGGCTGCCGTGAGAATTAATGAGATAATGTATGGGCAGTGTTTGTGCTTCTTGAGGAAAGGCGGCAATCAGTATAAGACATTATTTTTAATGATGCACAGAGGGCCCTGAGGTAATGATCTTCATCTCTGACTCACATAATAATAGGTTTCTAGTAAAACAATTCAGATTTGATGATTAAATGTGTGTTTGTAATGCGGCCAAACTAGTATAGAAATCTTGGAGCCATGAGGGAGACTATTGTGACTTCAAGGTACATAAATCTGTCTTGATCTGTAGAAAGACAGTTTTGGGGAGGTGCTCCTGAAAAATAAAAGTGAGGAGCAGGGAGATTAGGAGAAGGAAGAGGAAAAGCCAATAGAGGGTGTTTTCCTGGGATAAAATCCAGGCTTTCTATTATATCTATTCAGGGATGGTTAACCTGTGGACAACCTGGACTCCATCTTCCTGGGACCCTCTGAGACTCTGTGTAGAGTAAACCTCGGATTCCTAAGGAGGTTGGAATTAGTTGGGCCAGGACCTTTGCCTCAGTAATTGTGTTTAATTCTGAAAAAATCTGGAAAAAAAGTATCTTTAGTCACATTTTACAAGAAACCAAGGAGTTAGTATAAATTACATAGTCGCTTAGCTGGTAAGTTTTAGGCCAAGGATACAGATCCACGTCTGCATGACAGCCTCACTCATGCTTTTTCCTCAATGCTGTGTAAGAATAGAATTGCCTCCTACTAAAATTTTAGGTTTTTAATTTGTAATGTTGGGAGGATGAGTGTATGTTGGGAGGTTATGTTGCAGTAACAAATAACCCTCAAAATCTCGGTGATTTAACCACAACTTATTCCTCTCACTACATGTCCGTGTGGGTGGCAGCGTGGCTTCATGTGGATAGCGTCCTCCCTTGGGGATCCAGGCTCATGGGGCAGCCACTATGGTGGTGCTGGCTCTAGGATGAGTCCAGCGAGGCACCACTGGCACTCACTCTCAGGGTCCTACAAGAGCCAACCGTGCATTTACATGACCCTGGGAATGAGTGTCTCCTACATTTTATACTATAAGCACCTCGCCTCGTTTACCATAGTTCGGTCCAAGGGTCAGAGGGAAGAGGGCTTGATGAAGTACATGTAGCCTCTCAAAGCTTTCACCAAGGGTTGACATGCTACTTCTGTTCACATTTCATTGAAAAAGTGGGAAGGACACCAGATGTTGGTGAGCGATAATAGAGTCTCCCAGAGTAGACTTGATTTAATTTATTTTCAGAAGTTTCCTCCTTTTCTTGTTAATAGATTAACTAGTTTAAGCTATTAAGGAGGTCATTATGGCTTGGAATATATTTAATTCAGATGTTGACTTTCCTATGTGGACTCATGAAAATTCCGAGAAACCAAGTGCTGTAGCTGAAAGTTCCTATATTTCAGTCTTAGAAGCAGAGTAACAAGGAGGATGCTCTGTAAAAGTTCCTGCCCCCCAAATCAGCAGCCGAAACCTAATTTTGGGATTTAGCCATTTCCTAGATGGCCTGGAGACAGAGGAGACAGACAGGCAATTATTACTCAAAGATTTTTGTATTGAACATGTAATAAGAGCCTTTGGCAGTAGGCACAGTTTGATAATATTACAGCATGATGGTGGGGGGGGGGCTTGTTTATGAGTGGTTGCCCTTTTCAGCATGTGTTCCAGCAACTCCTTTTGTTGTGGGCTGCATTTTCTCAGTGAGCTGGAAACACAACCAAACAGAATAAATGTAAAAGGAACATTAGCCACACACACAAACACATACAACACATGCATTTTGAAGAGGTTTTGCCAGAAGAAAAATGGCCTTGAACAAGTAATAGCAAAGCTGATAGTAGATATTAGATTTTTATGTCTGCTTAGCCCTGTTCAGAAGTCCAAAGAACCCAGATCATCTACCAAAATTCTACTCTTGTCTTGGGGGCAAGTTCTAGAAGTGGAAAATGGTGCGGCACAGTCATGATTAGAATTTAGGTGTTGGGGGAGAGAGCAATGTTAGGAGGAAGGGAATCATCAGGGTGAAGAGTTGTAGCATCCTTGTGTTTAGGTACACTCTCACATGCACAAATTATGTAACTTTGCTTTCTTCACTTGTAAGATGAAACTGGAGGAGAACATTGTAGCTCGAAATTTGGCAATGAAAATAAAGCAAGGGATTGTCAGTGTAGAGGGACAGCAGGACTGAGAAATTTCTTTTTAGACTAGAAGAGACGTCAGAGTATTTGTACTTAGACCGAGAGAAGGAGTTAGTTGAGAGAGTTACTGAAGGTGCAGGAGAAGGAAAATTTCTGCTGTAGCAAGGTTGTGAAGGAGGTGGGAGAGAGTGACATCAGGAGATCAGTGTGGAAGATTCAGTCCAGAAAGGTGAGACAGGCTGGAGCGGGGCCACAGTGGGTGGAGATACGGGTAGTGTATCTACCATATAGATACACTATACGGGATGAGGTGGCGTCAGGAAGATAAAAGGCTTCGTGCCAGCTTGGTCATCTGCCTAGGATATGTGGGCAGGCAGGGGAGATGGACATAGTAAGGAGTAGAGAAAAAGTCTGGAACAACTGTGTGGAGAGGAATCAAGAGAGTTACCAAGGGCTTCCCTGGTGGCACGGTGGTTGGGAGTCCGCCTGCCGATGCAGGGGACGCAGGTTCTTGCCCTGGTCCGGGAGGATCCCACATGCCGCGGAGCAGCTGGGCCCGTGAGCCATGGCCGCTGTTACCAAGAGGAGAATAGAAACATGTTGGAGCACCTCAAGGACTCACATGAAATTGAACAACAGGAATGGTGGTGTACTCAGTTACCATACTTTTCATCCTTTGAAACACAAGGACAAGGGTGGAGGGAGCCTGAATGGAAGACAGGGCCACCTCGGAATGACTGCCCTCGGCAACTTGGCTTGGGAGGAAAACAGAAGAGTTTGAAGTTTTCTGTGGTCTCTGTGAGGGAGTAGAGAAGGATCAGTTGGAAGGAGAGGGTGTCTTGAACACCCAGGAAACCCTGGAGGCAAAACAGTACTCAGCCAAGATGCTCTAAGACCTGTGAGTGATTGAAATCGAGTGGGAATTACATTCTCTGTTTGAGAAGGTCGAGGAATAGGGAGGTCAGAGGACTTGACTATGAGCCCAGTAAGGCCAGGGCCAACAGTCTCTTTTATTTTGATATCCCAGCCCTTAGTATATCGTCGGGCACAGAGTAGATGCTCAGTCATCTTCTTGGAAGCAAAGTAAGCTGAATGCTGTCTATGATGATGGCAAAAGATGAAATCAGGAAAACATTTCTGCAGTGACCAGGCTGTAGACCAGTTTTGACACATGAAATTCTCATCTCATTCAGAGGAGATGACCTAGTTTCTCCTGCCAAGTACCCCATCCAGGGCTTTCCTTTCCTCTCTTTATGGCTGGCTCCACCATGAGGGGTAATTTCCCTAACTATACCAGCCTTACCTCCCACTTCTATAGGAAGCGTTTCTGCTCTCACCCTGATACAAAATTATATCCTTCTGCTTGCCTGCATGAATACATTTTATGGTCATGGCTTTTACTATATTCTTTTTTTTTTTTTTTTTTTTTTTTTTCTTTTTGTGGTATGCGGGCCTCTCACTGCTGTGGCCCCTCCCGTTGCGGAGCACAGGCTCCGGACGCGCAGGCCCAGCGGCCACGGCTCACAGGCCCAGCCGCTCCGCGGCATATGGGATCCTCCCAGACCGGGGCACGAACCCGTATCCCCTGCATCGGCAGGCGGACTCTCAACCACTGCGCCACCAGGGAGGCCCTATATTCTTGATAAAGAGTCATTTCAGGAGATTCAGTAAATATGTACAGAGAAATGAGAACTCAGCTAACTTATATTAGAGATGGGTGAATCCATTTGTGGATTGTTGAATTTTGCAAAATAGCCAGGAAAGAGAAAACAAATCAAACAGCCAGCACTGCCGAATGTAGGGTTTTTTTTTTTCATTTATTTTGCCAAGTGTGGATGGTCGTTAATTACATATTTATGTAAATACTTCATAGCTTTGTTGTGAATGTCCTGAAGCATGTTTTCTAAATGTAATGAAGTCTGGACTGCATGGGGCCCTCTTGCCCCATTATTTTGCTATTAAAATTTATCTGAGAAGTGGTTTAAGTTTGCTCTGGAGTTTGTGGGTTAATTATATTGGGGTGGATTTAGCTAGGTTCTGATGATCAAACTAAAATATCAGAGAGACTTTTTTAATTTTTGAGAGGTTCTATGAAGTTTCAACCTTTACTGCATACAAATAACATGTTTGATCATCAGAGGGAACTATTTCGATGCTGAGTTCCGAGAGCCTTATGGGCTATAAATGTCAGGGTAGCCCTTTCATTTCCAGCTTGGAGATTAAATGCCCTGTATTTAAGTCGTCACCTGAGTGAACATCTTCCTTATTCTCCTGTTTCCACATTAGTGAATTGGTGTGTTGTTACACTCAAGCTTTGTCTTAAGATGGGATTCAACTTTAACCCCTACCTAGTATTAATGTTAGGTCAGATACAATGGGCTGTTTATGGTTTTGGGATATAGATTATTAGATTTTAAGCAGGTTGAAGAGGGAGGCCGCTGTCGTAATGATGACCACAGTAAAATATAGTGGAATTGGAAACATCAGCACAATGGATATGTGTTTTCCAACTTGGAAATTCTAGAGCTATTCACATCATGTTAGAAAAAGTATGTTTTGGTTTATTTGTTTGTTTTTGTTTCTGGCTGCCCAGGCAAATAAAATTGAGTTTTTGTGACTTGCAGATGAAAGTGGCCATTGCTGAGGGACTGATGGGATTTAAGGAGGGGAGAATATCCCACAGGAAAATTTTTTTAGAATTTCATCTAAAGATACAAGGAAAACATTGCATGTCTGTAATGGTTCATTTACTAGAAGTAGCTATATCCCCAGTGCTTACTTTCCCCCTTGTACTTCTGAACTTTAAGCCTTTAGCCCAGAAGCACTTAGAAATTTGTCATTGTAACTCTTTGGCTATCATTTCTTGCCTGTGAACCCAGCTTTCCTCTCATTGGGCCTTCAGTGCTTTGCTCGGTTGTTTATCCATAGAAGCAATATTGAGTGAAGCTGTCAGCTGGTTAGCAGTGGGGCATGTGATTTAGGTATACTGTGGAATTCAGGAGGGCTATATTAGGAGACCTCGCCAGGCAGCCTTTGCTGTGGGTCCTGCACTTTATTTTCCCCAGCAGGACAATTTGGGTTTGAATAACATTTTCCTTGTGGTTAAAACCTCTGTCCAGCTTCTTTTGAAAGAAAATGTGAGGGAGAAAGGAAGAAAGGGAACTGAATGGTTCAGTTTGGGACTTTGAAGGCTCTGATTTTCGCTTAGCAGGAAGTTGCAGGACCTTGGCCAAGGCAAGATGCTTGTAGACACTGACCTGCCTGAATGGGGTGGGGGAGGTGGGGACCCACTTCTCTGGCTTGCAGTCTGTCCCTTTATGCTCACCAGCACGTCCTGACTTTCATTTATCTCTTTGTTCCTGCCGCTGCCTAAGTCTTTCCTCTCCTTTCCTGTCCCTGACTCCCAGCCCCAGTATCTTTGTCCTGTTTCGAAATATGGTTGGTGTGTGTGTGTGTGTGTGTGCGCGTGTGCTGTTTTGTTTTTCTTTGCATAGCACTCCCACACCAATGGTTCTATGGTTTTGGTATGGATGCCTCCATCCTAGCCTCTTAGAAGAGCATGGCCAGCTTGTTCTGCACTGATACCTACTATGTGCCAAGAGCAATGTACATACAATGTTTAATTTGTGGTAGAACAAAGTAATATAACGTAAGAGTTAACACTTACATAGCACTTACTACGTGCCTGGTGCTATTCTACACACCTCCTACATGTTAACTTGTTTTATATTCACAGCTACCCTAGGAGGGTTATATCTGTCAGGTCTATCTAGAAGACAGAAACCATACCATTTTAATAGCTTTGTTAGGTATAATTTATATACCATAAAATTTATCCATCACAAGTTTATGGTTTATAAGTTTACATCATAAGTTTACATAAGTGATTTTTAGTAAATTTATAGACATGTGCAGTTGTCACCATAATCCAGTTTTAGAGCATTTCCATCACCACCCAGAACAACCTAGAGTCTGTTTACAGTCAATACTTGCTCCCATTTCTAGCCTCATGCAACTACTCATTTCTGCAATATCAATATAGATATACCTTTTCTGGATATTTCATAAATACGGAATCCTACAATCTGTGGTATTTTGTGTCTGGTGTCTTTCACTAGCACAATGCTTTTGAACATCACACACGTAGTTGCATGTATCGGAAGTTCATTTCTTTTCATTGCTGAATTGAATTTTATTATATGGTTATACTCTTTTTGTTTATTAATTCCCCAGTTGATGGACATTTACATTTTGTCCAGTTTGAGTATTATGAATAATGTGTGGGCATGTGTTTTCATTTCTTTTGGGTAGATACCTAGGACTGGAATTACTTGATTATATGGTAAGTTTATGAATAACTTTTTAAGAAACTGCCAAACTATTTTCCAGCGTGTATGTACCATTTTACATTCCTATGATCAATGTATGAGAGTTCCAGTTTCTCCACGTTCTTGTCCATACTTGGTTTTATCTGTCCTTTTGACTATAGCATTACTAATAGGTGTTTAGTGGTATCTCATTGTGGTTTTGATTTGCATTCTCAAAAAGAATAATGATTTTAAGCACTTTTTATGTGCCTACTAGCCATTCACTTATCTTATTTGGTAAATTGTCTATTCAAGTCTCTTGTTTGTTATCTTCCTAGTTTTGAGTTGGGAGACTTCTTTATTTATCAGATACATCATTTGCAAATGTTTTCTCCCAGGCTCTAGCTGGTCTTTTCCCACGTCGATTATTTTAATAGAGAGAATTTAATATGAAGAATTATTAACCATGTTATTAACCTTATGTGTTAACCATGTACCGAAGAACTGAAAAGGCAAAGAATGCAAAAGCTTCATGGAGGCACCCACAGCAAGAAGTAGCAAACACCTCGAAGGATGGAGGAACAAAGGGAAGAGGTTAAAATTATAAGGCTTAGAAGCTTAGAGAAGGAGCTTGGTCCTCTAAGGAGAGGATGCTGCCCAGTTGGTGGTGGTGTCTATGAGGGGATACAGTGAAGCTAGTTCTTGGAGTTGGAAAAACTGCAAACTGGAGTTAACTGCAGCTATTGGAACTAACTGCCACTAATGGGAAGAAGAAGAAAGATGAGGGTAACTGAAAGGAAGATTAAGAAGTCCCTTTTTCCTCCTCCAGCCTTCCATTCTCTTCCTCCCCCCTACCCCCACATTGGCAGAGCCAAAAAGGAGGAGAATGACGAAGGAGAAACGTGGCTTGCAGAGTCCTAGCCCTAGCATCAAAGAATAGAGTATAAAAAGGAGTCTGAAGTCTCCCTTCAAGACAATAGCTTAGGGACTTCCCTGGTGTCACAGTGGTTAAGAATCCGCCTGCCAATGCAGGGAACATGGGTTCGAGCCCTGGTCCGGGAAGAACTCACATGCCGTGGAGCAACTAAGCCCGTGTGCCACAACTACTGAGCCTGTGCTCTAGAGCCTGCGAGCCACAGCTACTGAAGCCTGCGCCTAGAGCCCGTGCTCCACAGCAAAAGAAGCCACCGCAATGAGAACCTGTGCACCACAACGAAGAGTAGTCCCCGCTGTCTGCAACTAGAGAAGGCCTGGGTGTAACAACGAAGACCCAACACAGCCAAAGATAAATCAACAAAGTAAAAGAAAATGAAAAAAGAAAATAGCTTAGTGACCAGCATGTGTCGGTGGTACTGTTATTCCCTTTTAACAGATGAGGAAACTGAGGAACAATGAAGTAACTTTCCCAAGATGTTCAAGCTGATAAGGAACACAGCTGGGATCTGAGCTCACATATCTGGCTCCAGAGTCTGCCTCTCTCATCCAGCCACATGTTTTCATAAAACATATGATTTGCAAACAATCCTCCTACCTGTTTTGAACCTCTTGGATCTTGGTGGTTCTGTGGTCTTGTCAGTTGAGAAAAAGCTACCATAGTTCTTCTGAATTCTTGAATGCATAAGAGAATTATAAAATTCTAGACCCTAATTAGAGAGACCCCAGATGGTGAGCTTTGGCTCCAGTCTTCAAAAGAAACCAATCCACCTGGATTATTGCTTTTTTAAAAAATAACTCTGTCTCTCACTTTCAGCTCTCCACTTCCTGCAAGCTCGGAATGGTTTACTAACCAGGGCATATGTTTTTTCTCCCCTAGAATGACCCACGAGGGATGGGAGAATTTGACATTAGAGGAGAATCATTTGGATATGGTTCTCTCTGAGGGAGAGAGTCTAATTCACTTGATTCTGTGTTTTCCAGTTGATTATGTCTTTCTCTGCTATTTTTTAGTTGCTTTCTGGTTCTCTGAGTCTCAGAATATGGTTCACTGTTTTCACTTTGGACTTGAACTTGATGCTTTCATTCCTTAACTTGCAGGTTCTAGAGTAGTGATATTACCATGACTTTCCCCAACTGAGAAATTAGGCAAATTTTCCCTTTTTCCAGATGACTCACAGTATGGATGCTACACATACATAATTGGTTCATAGGCTGTGTGATACTTTTATGCTTAGAATTTGAAAGTGACATTAAAGAATACTTATAAGAGTACAGGAACATAATTTTGCACAGACAAAATAGTGTTGCAACAAAATTAAGTGAACTGTTTCACTTTATTTTGATATGCACATAGCATATGAATGTTCCCCAATTCTATGGATATACCTGTAGGAATTATCCAGACCAAAAGTCTGAAGACCAGAATTATCTCACTTCACATTGAAAACATCAGAAAGGATAAAAATTTTTGGTGGGTGGATTGCTAATGGCCAGTTAATTCCTTTTTTCCTTTCAGTGAAAGTTGCAGTCCATTTAAGAATAATCTAGCTCTTTCAGAACCATTTCCTCTTTGGTGATAATTTGTTCCTCTTCCAAACAGCCATTAAAAACATTATGAATTCAGCCAGAGTAGTCAGGACCTAAACATGACTTTAGTCTTTGCTGGAGGTACTCAGACATCCACCCACAACATAAAAATCCAGCCTCTAACGGCCTGGGCAGTGGTAAGGAAGCTACTTTCTCACGTTCACTTTGACTTGTATGATTTTTTTGTCCTTTTCTGGTCAGGGAGCCTGTGAAATGGAAATTCAGGGCTGTAGGTTCTGAATATATGATGTTGCTGTGGGACCAACAGGAGCAGTAAATCTGATACTTGCATCTGAGTTTTAGCATAGTTCTTTTTTTTTTTTGCGGTACGCAGGCCTCTCAGTGTTGTGGTCTCTCCCGTTGCAGAGCACAGGCTCGGGACGCGCAGGCTCAGCAGCCATGGCTCACGGGCCCAGCCACTCCGCGGCATGTGGGATCCTCCCGGACCGGGGCACGAACCCGCGTCCCCTGCATCGGCAGGCGGACTCTCAACCACTGCGCCACCAGGGAAGCCCTTAGCCTAGTTCTTGATGCAGCTTTGACTTCAGTGTTTACAGGATGCTGTTCACCTCCTATTCATCCTAGGATCAGCCGGTTGTGATTTTAGTATACATTAACCGGTGAGTGGTGGATAATGAATTAACCCAAATAAAACACTCCGTGCCTGTCACTGACTATACTTCTGCGTAAAGGAAAATGTCTGTGGCTTAAACACGCAAACATTTTTTTTCTTGAGAGATGCTTTTTAAGAAAAACACTTCCACAGGCAAGTAAGTCTGTGAACGGCGGCACGCGTTCGTCCTCTGCTAGAGATTCAGAAAGCGCGCTAACCTATGAAAGGTTCTGAGAAGTCCCGCAGTACCTAATGCTGGTGAGCTCTGTTAATCCAACATGTTCTACTCATTCGACTTATTATTTCCTCCATGTTATATCTAACAGAATGGTGTCTCCACTGGCATGTTCTGCTTTAAGCAAATTTCTCAAGACAACAAAATGCTTGAAATTTACTTGGAAATAAGATCAAAGAAAAAAAGTCTTATTTGCACAGTATCACATTTCAGGAAAGACTGAAATAAATGAAATGAATTTTTAGTTGGATGAACCTAGGGAGCACTTGGTTCAAAAGTATTATATATGTTTTAATATTTCTGAAATTATTTTTGCTTTCTATTTATTGATGGTGTGTTATAACCTGCTCCCAAGCTGGGAATAAACATGTCTTGAATATCTGTTGATTTGGAGGGTAATTCTGTTATCTATGAATGGATATTAAAGCATCTTTGTAGAATAGGTATGGGGGTGGGTGGGAGACACATATGAAAACTGGAAAATAAGACACAGCACGAGAAGTACTAGGTGGGGGTTGTCTGGGGTATTAGAAACACACAGAGCCCTGCCTTGATCTAATGGGATGGTTTTGTAACCAATTCTGATGAATGGCATCAGAGGGACTAATGCTACTGCGAATAGTTTTGGAGCCTACTAGAAGTGCGGGTTCCTCCACCAGACTCTGAGCTTCTTAGGATGGTCTTTACGTGTGTGTTTTTTTCTTTATCTCTTAGATCCTAGCACAGTGCTAGGCACATGATAAACAGGAAATTATTTTTTTGAGTCTTTGATGAATGACTAGAATTGGAAGCAGAGTGTTTTGACCCCACCTGTCATTAAGATCATTTTTTTCCCTTACTAATGCTATTTGCTTTGAGCAATAAATACAAACTATTAGTTTATTTAAAGTTCAATTCATAATGAATTTTATCGGTAGAAATAAAAATTCAAAGTGAAAATGAAAGTGATAAACACTGCACATGGTAACATTTGGTATGTTTGGCAAACTAGTTGTAAGACCAAATCTGTTTGGTAAAATTGAAATCTGTAAAAACTGACCTGGGAAAAATTGGACTTGATGAAAAGTAATCAAAGTAATATAAAACGAACACGACTCAAAATTACACATGGCTAAATTTCTTATTGGCTAAGAGGTCTTGACAGCATTTAGATTTGTAAGACTTGACCCCAGAAAAAATAAATGGATTTGGTAGAAACAATGTGTGCAAACCTCACAGCCACTATCGTGGGTCCTCCACTTCAGTAATGGGTTTCTGGAGGCAAGCCTGCACGGGCTAGTATTTTTCTCACTTTATTTTCCAGAGCATGCATCGTTATAGCTGTCTAGCAATCCTGCATTGTCTTACCATTATCATAGCTGCCTGCCTTCATCTTCTGTGTTAAACTATACACAAATAAAAAGTATATATTTTCAGGTAGTGCTAACTGTGATGAATGAAGTGTAAGGAAGTTTTCATATAGAACTTTTCAGTGTATCATCAAATGCCAAGAGCCTGCAGGAAGGGAAATGTTAGATGAGATCTCTGAAGCCAGTCATCTCCCCCCGTAGGGGCAAGGATAACATTGGAAGCTGTCTCTTTTCCATTCTCCTGATAATATCCCTGCTGCTTTTCTTGGGATGTAGGTTGTCATGGTGATAAGATAGGGCTGAACTGGCAGGAGGTTGTGAAAAGTTGTAATATGAGAAGGAATTTTTGCTCTATAAAAGCTTTTGTCAAAATGTGCTCCTTGGGCTTCCCTGGTGGCGCAGTGGTTGGGAGTCCGCCTGCCGATGCAGGGGACACGGGTTCGTGCCCCTGTCCGGGAGGATCCCGCATGCCGCGGAGCGGCTTGGCCCGTGAGCCATGGCCGCTGGGCCTGCGCGTCCGGAGCCTGTGCTCCGCGACGGGAGAGGCCACAACAGTGAGAGGCCCGCGTACCGCCAAAAAAAAAAAAAAAAAAAAAAAAAAAAATGTGCTCCTTGGTGGGACATCAAGAAGAAAATAAAGTTGGTGAAGTGTCTGCAGGGCAGTCTCTGTTACTCTGGGCTGGCAGGGAAGCTGTGGCTACACTCCTCCTCCTTCTAATTGCTAGAATATATTGGTGAATTATGCTATTTTAGTCATCTTACCAATAGTATTTATATATCTACAATTCAGAATATATAGTTTTTTCCTTAGAAGTTCTAGGAGTCCTGAAAAGCAAGTTAACATTGTTGTTGGTATGTAGTATACCTGAGTTATGACTTTAAATTTTTGATATATTATGTAGAAAGCTTACTTTTCTTGCTGGAAATTTTGCTTGGTAAGGGCAAAAAGGAAATAGCACGAATTGGCTACATTTCCCCAAATATCTGGACAGTTTCCAGTTCCCAGCTAACTCCATTAGGACTGCAGGAAGGTCAGATATATCCCCGTTGTTGTGGGTGGCAGGGGACTGGATTCGCCGTGACATCTTCTAAAGTTCCATGCCTTGTTTAATCGCAGGATGGAAGGGAGGAATTTGCTGACTCACCTCCCATCCTCGAAGGTGCCTGATTTAAACCATCCTTAGGAAAGGTGACCCAGAGAGGGATCACGGGGTGCCAATAATGCTGAATACCTCTTGCAAAACACACTTAGTGGTTAAAGTGTCCTTTTGTTTCCCTGCTTATTTGTTACTTGGAGGGAGACATAACTCCATTCTTTATAGGAAAAGGAAAGAAATCAGGTTTTGATGTATCACCAAGCACACATAGGTAGGAGGAAAAGGAAGAGTTTAAGGAATGAAGCATTTCAAACCAAATGATTTGGAAAAGCATCCCTTCATCACAATATCTTTATTTTTTGGAATCAATTTTTAAAGAGATGACGGAAGCCTAATTGCTTGGAATACTTAAAACCATCTATTGGCTTTTCTGAAGAATCAGCTCGCACCTGTGAGAACTGGGTCAATTAGCATAAGTTGACTCTTTCACCATTTTCTGTGACAGTTGGCAAAACAGTGACTGCTCCATGTTTCACCTTTATCCCCACCCCAAGTCATTGCAGTGTCTTCTCAGCATTACATAACCCCTGGGAAGGACAAATCTGCATATTAAAATATAATAATGCTTTCTGAATTTTCCTGTGTCTTCTCAAGAATAAGAGCTAAGTTTTTATTTGCTTTCAACTTAGAAACCTAAACTTTACTTCTCTGTGGCTTCTTCAATTCTTGTAAAAATTCCATCTTGTGAAAATAAAATGGATGGAGCACTGCACTAGAATTCTGAGCTTTCCTGAAAGAAATTTACTTTCAGCTTAGTTTTTTAAAAAATATCAACTCTTTGGGGGTATAAGTTTCATATAATAAAATGACTTACTTCCAATGTACAGTTGAGTTTTGACAAACTATGCACCTAACTATCACAATCAAGAGGTAGATGATTTCTGTCACACCCAAATCTTTCCTTTCACCCCTTTGCAGTCATTCCCCTCATCCTTGACCCAGGCAACCACTGATCTACTTTCTGTCATTGTAGATGAGTTGACATTTTCTTGAATTTCAGAGAATTGGAAACCACAGTGTGTACTAGTCTTATGCTTCTTTTGCAGAGCCTGCTTTTTAAATTCATCAAAATGATTGTGTTTATCAGTAGTTCATTTTCTTTCATTGCTGAATAGTATTCGGTTGTATGGATATACATTTGTTTATCTGTTGATGAGCATTTATGTTGTTTCCAGGTTTTAGCTGTTATGAATAAAGCTACTATGAGCATTCATGTACAAGTCTGTGAATGCACATACTTTCACTTTTCTTGGGTAGATACCTAGGAATGGAATTTCTTGGACATAGGGTAAGTGCATGTTTAACTTCTAAGAAATTGCTAAACTGTTTTCCAAAGTGGCTGTGTTACTTTACATTCCTGCTGGCAACGTATGAGAGTTCCACTTTCTCCACATCTTCATCACACTTGTCATTGACATTGCTTTGAATGTAGTCATTCAGTGGATGTATTATGGTATCTCATTTTTTTAATTTGCATTTGTCTGATGAGTAATGATAATGTTAAGCAACTTTTTACGTGCTTCTTGGCCACTAGTATATGTTCTTCAGTGAAGTGTCTTTTCAAATCTTTTGTAAGAGTTTGGTGTGAGAGCTCTTCATATATCCTTGGTACTAGTCCTTTGATATATATATATATATATATATATATATATATAGATCTTGAATCTTTTCTCCCAGTCTTTGAATTGCCTTTTTCATTTTTCTTAACAGAGTCTTTCGAGCAGTCCAATTTATCAATGTTTTTCTTTTATGCTTTGGGTTCAATTTATTCTTGTCTCCCAACATATCATCCAGTATATTGCTCCTGAATTCTGAAACCAAGCACCAATTATGTCAGGCAAGAGTGCTGACTTTTATTTTATAAACTTAGCTTAGAAGTTTTGAAAGAAATAGTGCCAGATGGCCCGGAGATACAGACGTTGCTCCTTCTTGCCAACTCAGTGCAACCAGGTCCACTTCCAGGGCAAACTTGTAAATCCAGGTTGATTGGCAGGTCCCTGAAGCTGCTGCATGACAGAGCCAGGTCTCCAAATTGATACCTCAGGGAACTTGAGGTAATTTGGGGAAACCTTCCACAGTTCTTGGGTGTTCCTTATTGAAGGCTGGCCTGAACCAGACCAAACTAACTGCCGATGTTGGAGTATTTCCCTTGTAAGTTTGTAAGTGTGTCTGTCCATTATTGATGTTTTCTCGAACATGAAAATGGAGTCCCTTCCTTATTCCAAGAGGCTAGTAAAGGGGTTTCTTAAGGATCATGATATATCTGAGAGAAGTACCATATCTGAAATAATAAAGTGCTTCTTTTTGAAAATCTTGGACTAGTCAACTATTCTAATTGTCCAAGTAAGGAAGCAGGACATCTGAGGAGGAGGGTGGTATAATAGACACATTGGCTAATGGACTTTCCTGTAGGTTCACCAGTTAATGAATGCTTCTAGGACAAGATCTAATAGAGAAGAAAGCCACTGAACTATCAGGGAAGAAGTCACCAAAGTTCATGCATATGTGTAGATCCATTTTGAACTTTAGGGGAAACAGAAATGGTGGATAAGGGGATGATCTGCTATGTAGAGGAAGCAATAGATGTGGTTGAAGCCACAGTCTGTGACCTTCAGTTACAGTGCTGTCCCAGGTGTTACCAAATCTCATGTTTATCATGATGGGAAATGCCATATTTGTATATTTATTGGACTGGTTGTATGAAAATTCTCTGATTAAAGAAGAAATATTGAATTCTGCTAATGGCATAGATTTAATGGGAAGAATACTTTGTGTTTGTTATTATAAGTCCTTATCTGTTTCATTATGATACATATCATATTCTTATTAGTAAGCATAGTGGTTAAGAGCACAGCATCAAATATCCAGAACGATTGCCTTCCCGTCATAACTCCATCAGTTTCCAGCTGTCTGACCTTGAACATGTAACTATATCTTCTCTCAGCCTCAAGTTTCTCAACTGCAAAATGAGGATATAACTGGACCCATCTTAAAGAATTTTCTTATGAAGATTTATTCAGATAATCCATGTGCACAGCACATGGTGAGTCCTTTAATAGACATTAACTATTATATTATTTAAAATAATATCCTTGTATATATATATATACATACATATACATACACACACATATATACATATATATATATATATATATAGAGAGAGAGAGAGAAATGAAAATTAAGAGTTGTTAGAGGTGGAGATGAAAAACCATAGTCCAGCACATGGTAATTGGTGTTTCTAACAAGGTTCAAGAAGAAATGGAACATAAGCAGAATTCATAGATATAAATAGAAGAAATGTTCCAGGGTTCAAGAAGACCTGAATCTACTGAAAAAGTTTATCATTTTTCAGGAAAAATTAATGAAAATAGCTGTAGTCTGAACATATCTGTGTGAATTTCAAGAGTAAAGTAAAATTCTGGCAAGCATTCAGTAAGGGAAAGAAAAGTTTCCTACAGTAGAATAAAAAGTCAAGTAAGTCTTAGACATCTCCATAAGATGAAGACCATGTGTCAAAAGAATTTCAGGAGAAACATTTGTGACTGAGGAATTCTAAACTCTGTATGTCTGAAAGAATCAGAAAGACATTCTCAGATTTAGAAGGGCTTAGAAAATATCTCATTTTATTATAATCCTGAATATTTTCCTTACAGGCATTCTCTAGCTAAGAAAGAAATGAATAAAAACAAAGAAAACAAGAGAGGGAAATTCATGTCATAAAAGGAATAGCTGAGAACATTGAAATTAGTTGTGCAGATTTAATCCTTAATTGTTGAAAATTTGTTTACTGAGAATGTAATTGTAATAAATAATTCTTGAGAGAAAATAAATACTAGTTTATTATTTATAAGCTTGTTAGAAAATCCTGAATTATTTTTAAAAAATAGCAAGTGTGAGGAATAGTAAGTAGAAAATAGTAAATGTGTTCATTTTTTAACCTCAAGAGAGGGAGTTGAAAAGTACTGTTTCACTCTCCTGCTGATAATTGATGTCATAGGCTCAGTGTGTTTTTTAAAGCTGAAGGATACTTATAAGTAGAATTAGAAATAGAACTATACCTTCCAAAAAGCATAGAGACTGCAAATAGGCATGTATAACAGGTGAATTTTAAGGCATATAAGTTATACTGCAATAAAGTTGTTTTTCTTTGCCATGCCGAGCGGCATGCAGGATCCTAGTTCCCCATCCAGGGATTGAACTGTGCCCCCTGCAGTGGAAGCACAGAGTCTTAACCACTGGACGACCAGGGAAGTCCCAAGCTGTTTTTAAAATATATTAAAAAATTAAATATAATCCCTGTTGCAAACATAGACTGTGAAGGAAATATTAAAGTACTATACAAAGTAAAAAAAAGTATAAAGCAGGATGACAAGATTAAAATCCAGTGTTCACATATGACTATATTCACATATGACTATAAGTTAAATTGGGTGCCATTCCTTTACATGCTGACCAAGATTTACAGATCAAGTCGATTAACAAGAGAGTTCAATGAAATACTGTAAGTAAGAGCAGACTTAAATAGGGTGACTTAAAAAGGTCTACTACTATTGAGCTTCTCACATTTCTGCCTTATACATTAAACCTTTTTCTTTTCCATATTTCCACGTCATGCTATTCAATACATAAAGATTGGTGACCATTATCTCTTTATTGTGGACCATACCCACTTAATCTTCTTTGCCCCATTTGTTGTTTTTTGCTTGCATCATGTTTCTTTCCTCTCTTTCTCCTCCTGCCTTCCTCCCTTCTTCCCTTCCTCTGTTCAACATGCAGCTATTGAATGTTTACTATGTATCAGCCACTGCACTTGTTCTGGATATGAAGTTGTTAGTAAAACAGTTATGGAATTTAGAATCTAAGGACAAATTAAGATTAAGATTCCTCTTTTCACTATTTGCTAATGAATCTCTGCTCATGCATTAATATAAAACATTTATAAATGAATAATGGTAAGTAGGTTTTGACTTTAAAAAAATATCCCCCCCCCAAAAAAAATCCAATCTCCTTCATTGAAAGCTTGGTGTTGGGTGAAATATTACTGCTTCCACTGGAACAGATGTACTGGAATGATGAGAGACACTCATTTGATTAAAAATACCAAAGATTGGCATAAAAATGTCAACTCTTGTTCATCATTTGAGCAAGCCTTAGGAAAGAAGTTTTGAGGCGGGCAGGAGTGTGTTTTGTTCCCCACTGTGTGTCTCTAGACTCCAGTCTGAGATACTTAGCTCCTCCTATCTCTGCATACATTCATCCTCTTACTTTATTGTAGCTCCTCTTGATTGTCTAGGGCGGTAGTTCTCAAAGGGCTTTCCCCGGACCAGCAGCATCAGCATCACTGTGGAATTTTGTTATAAATGCACATTCTCAGGTCCTATCCCACCTCTACTGAATCAGAAACTCTGGGGGTTGGGGGTGGCAGCAGAAGTTTGTATTTAACAAGTTCTCTGGGTGATTCTGATCTGGCAGGCCTCAAACTTGCTGCACATTGGAATCACCTGGAGAACTTTACTAACTACTGCTGATTGGGTCACACCTCCAAAGACGCTGGGTTTGTTCTTAGATGTGGCCTGAGTATCAAGAGCTGTGAACTTGTTTGTGAAGAGAGGTTTGAGTGTCACTGACCTAGATTTTTGCAGACCACTGTTCTCTTTCTGCCTCACATCTGACCACAGTTTACATATCCTGTGTCTCATGTCCACAAAGAAATCTGAAAAACAAAGCAGCCAGCTTCATTGAGATCTTATTGTGGGGAGATAGTATGGAAAGCACATGCCTGGGCTTGGAGACAGATGGCCCTGATGACTGCTCAGGGCTCTGGCACTTACCTTCTGTATGATTGCCAGCAGGCTACCTCACTTCCTTACGGTTCAGTTTTCTCGTCTGAAAAATAATAATCAAAATACTCATTACATTCTTACCATGTGCCAGCCACTCTTAAAGGGAGCTTATCTGTAATAATTAATCTACTGCTCACAGCAGTGCTCTAAGTACATTATTTTCCCCCTTTCACAGATGAGAAAACTGAGGCACAGTGAGGTACTAGGACATGACAGAGCCAGGCTTCAAGTCCAGTTAGTCTCCTTCTACAGCCCATGCTCCTGACCACCATACTATAATGCCTCATCATAATGATAGTAACAGTTGGACCTGGGGATAGTTTTGGGAAGATCATATGTAGTAACAGGATCATATGTAGTCACAAATGTAGAAAACCCTAGTCGTACTTTAATAACTGTGCTTTTCCTCTCCTTTCTTTTCTCTTGTGAATTGTGCATGTTTTAGTGTCAGTTCTAATTGAGGCTCCTGTCTAACCCAGTGACAATGGCATGGAGGTTTCAAGTGCCAAGACAAACTATGGCTGGGGTCTTGGTCACAGGATTGTCAATATCCTTCACAAATTAACGGCTTCTTAATCTGTTTAGACAGAGACTGGCCTTGTCAATCATCATTAAAGTTAATTTTTAAAAACATACATGCTGATTGGCCCCTGGGAGTGTACTTCCTCTAACCAGATATTCAGATAGTTGAACCAGCATTTGAAGATCTTCAGTCTGACAGTTTATGCCCTAAGATCTTAGCATTTCATTAGCATTTGCTGATGAAATACACAGCACCTGGCTTCCCTTTCAAAGTGTTTCTATGAAGGAAATGGTCTCGTCTCCTAAAGAGCAACATTTAAAATTCATTTGATTTCTACATGGAAAAATGTTGCTCTCAGGAAGCCTGGACTTTGTTGTGAGTTTGCTGCTCTTTTTGACAGGTCTTTAAAGCCTGAAGGTAAGATTGCAGGAATTGCTATCCCGTGTGTTTTTTTAAAAAGCTATAAATATGCAAGAAAACAGTGGCACTCTTTTCTTTCTTTTCTCATCAGGGGAATGGAGAAAGTCTTATGGACCCTCATTAAAGGTTAGTTTTGAATCTTGAATGTCAGTAGGGCTTGTTGCTGGGTGTCTTGTGGAATTATTTTTGAACATGTCATCAGTTGTCTGACCTCTAGCTGTAGCCTCTTTCAGCACTCAAGAGGGCATCTTGTGAATCCTGGAAGTGTGGTAGACATGAGTATTATTCATTTGACTTTTCCATCTGCAACCTATGCGGGTGGGAGAGATGGAAATGAGAGACATTTTGAATAATTAGAGCAGAGTATGTGGGGAGAATAAGTTAAATAGTGGTCAATAATGATGGCAAAGGAAACTAAATGAAACCAACCACTGAGGGTGCTGAGGATGGGAGAAGGAAAAGACCTAGTGAATAAGCATGTCAGGAAATGTTATCAACTCCAGTGATTGAGGGAGATTAAATAAAAGATTTAAGAATAGGGAGATCGAAGACTAGACAGAGGGTAAAGGGGAAAAGAGAAGGATCAGATGTCTTTTTAGACAGTTATTTGGACACCGAATGTGACGATAACCTGTTCAATGCAGATATAATAAATACAAAACTGAGTGGCAGAATCAAGATGTGATGGTAAAATGAGATGCCTCCTGGAACTTGGGTTGGAGCAGCTCTGTTAAGTCTGTTTGAGGGACTTGAATGAAGCCAAAGTAAGACTAAAGAATGAATATATCAAAAGAGGGGTCGTCGGGCTTCCCTGGTGGCACAGTGGTTAAGAATCCACCTGCCAAGGCAGGGGACACGGGTTCAAGCCCTGGTCCGGGAAGATCCCACATGCCACAGAGCAACTAAGCCCGTGCGCCATAACTACTGAGCCTGCGCTGTAGAGCCCGCGAGCCACAACTACTGAGCCCATGTGCCACAACTACTGAAGTCCACGTGCCTAGAGCCTGTGCTCTGCAACGAGAAGCCACCGCAATGAGAAGCCCGCGCACCGCAACGAAGAGCAGCCCCCGCTCACTGCAACTAGAGAAAGCCTGCACGCAGCAACGAAGACCCAAACGCAGCCAAAAATTAAATAAATAAATAAATTTATTAAAAAAAAGAGGGATCGTTCAGAAATGGCACACATTAAAAGGGGAATCAGTGAAAAGGATCTTGGTGAGAACCATTCAAACTTTGCCCGGGAGAGGGAAGTCTTTTTGCATCAGAAAATTAAGGAGCAGTTGGGAACTTAAATTTTAGTTACATTTTGCACTGAGGAATTCTACAGGTGACAGAGAAGTTCTACAGGTTCTAGAGAAGTTGGGCCTCCAGTTTTCAGGCTGCCTTCACTCTCACTGCTGGAATTGATCTCTGGTGGCCTCAGCCTGCAGCGCCTTGAAGCAGGAGAGATTGAAGTCAGGGCACAGCAGTGAGAGCCCTGAATCCTACCCACTAAACCAGTGGCCAGTGACAAGGCCCTGGCCTGTCGGCTTTGTAGAAATGAACTCCCACAAAGTGATGGAAAGTAGTGAAACACGTAGAGTGTTTATCAGGAGGAAAAATGGTATATGTGAATAGACTCACATGGGTGGACTCAGAGAGAGAGTTGCGCCCTCATGGTAGTTTGAATCAGTTATATGGGGCAGTTCTTCTGGGTTTCCTTTGGCCAATCATCTTGCTTTGCCTGGTTCTGAGTCCGTATTTGGTTTATCTCAGGGTTTTCCCATGTGTGTGTGCACATCTCTTAGCCAAGATGGATTCTAGTAAAGAGATCTATGGGTAGGTTGACATCACTTACTATAGGGTGACACCCCCTCCCTTTTGACCTCTGAGGAGCCTTTCTGTGCATGTGTAGTCAGTCGGGAAGGTCTCCTTGACCTCCAGAGTGAGAAATATATGGTCTCTTATCTGGGCAGGGCTCAGCTCCTCCTCCTCTTCGTCTTGGTGTATCTGCCCTCAGGGGACAAACTCCAGCTGCTCAGCCTGGGGCCCATCAATCTCCTGCCTCAGAATGGTCCACTTGAAAACTTGAGCAGTTAGATATTGAACGTCCAGCTTTCTGAAGTGGGAGCTGTAGGCCTCTGCCACTTGTGGAACCACTTTCCCAAACCCTGTCCCCCTCTTACTCTTCTCAAGCTTAGGGAAATCATGTTCTGCCAGGTCAGGCCACTTCCTTTTCTTGTTTAAGCATTCATCTCTCTCTCTATCCCAATTGGGGCCCTGCCCGCTTAACTCCTTGCTGGGTCCAACTTTCCAAACAAAGACTGGTGGTGGCCCAAAAAAGTACGAAGAAGATGTTTATTCCCTCCCTTTCCTTAACCTCCCCGCTAACTCCCTTCTCCGGGTAAAAAGGGTCTTGGATCTTTTATGGTGAGATTACCTTTCCATTATTTCTAGTCTCCTAAAGCAACAGGAACAGGCAGAAGTTAAGTTTTAATAGATTCTCAGGCCTCAGTAGCCCAATGTCATTAAAAATTTGTGTTTTAATACAATTCTTGTTGTCCTGTTTCTGTGCTCACCTGGCAAACATCTCAAAAGGATTTATCTTTCCATCTAGATCTACCTACAGGGAGAAAATTCACTAGACCTGCTGATATAATTATTGTGGTCCTCATGGTATTTATAGTTCTTATTGTAAATTAATAAGTTGGCTTTCTGATCTTTCTGAGCTGGGTTAATGAGAAGCTGTCTGAGAGGTGTGGCCCCACTTATGTGTTGAAAGACTGGCTTTAAGCTGAGTCTGCAAATCCGAAGGCCAGACTTGGCAGCACGGTAAACTCACCAAGATAATGATTGCCTCTCTAGAAGGCATCTTGGTAGGCTGCCAGCCTGCCTTTCTTGGTAACACTTGAACTCCTGGGGAGGATGGACATTCATCATTTATGCATGAATTCACTCATTCATTCATTTATCCACTCATGTACCAATTCACTCATTCATTCCTTCAAGAAATAGAGGGAGTTTTACTTTAATGCTAGGATGAGCTAAGGCAACTGCACTTTCTTACCTACATTATAATACTGTGAGCTATAAGTGGTCCTAAATTGAAGATTAATGCATCAAATGTCATGTTCTCATTTTTGTTAATTTTCGTAGAGGAATAAGTTTAAAAATACTTATTTTTTAAAGTTTGAAGGGAGGAAGAACTTTGGGAATGGACCTCTAAAAATTACATCTCCATAACAGCAATGAGAACACTGACAAAGATGATCAAAATCAACTTTTTCAGAGCTCTGGAAACTAACCAAAGGCTTACAAAAATCTGAAAAGCATTTATCAAAGAAAAGCATCTGAATCTCATTAGGAACAGTGAGCTTTATGGCATTTTTACTTGTACTCATCCCCCTTCACCCAGCTCTGTGGCAGCCTTGAAAACCAGCAGCCTCACGACAATTGTAGTTGTGAAAACCAGCAACCTAGTAGCCATTGGAGAGGGCTAACAGGTTTGGAACTCTCCAAAACATCCTATCTCCAGAGTATTGTCATTACTTGACCTTTCCCACAGTTCCCTGAAAAAGCTATATTCATAGGGCACTGTCATTATTTGACCTGATTTGGACCTCACTGTCTAGGAAAATCACTATCCCTGAGGAGTGCGTAAAAAAATAATTGTGGTGATTACTTAGTATTACTGCTGCCTGAAGCTGCAGTGCCAACTAGGGTAAACAAGAATCTGGTCAAAAACTTAAAAAGAAGATGTGAGAAGTAAGACGTCCATAGGAGTTTTTGAAAAGCTCTGCCATAGTCTTGGGGATATAGAAGGCTACATATATGTGCAAGGCTATGATCATGTCAGGAAAGACCAGAGAATGTCCTAATATACCATGTCTGGCTGATTTTGAGGCTCTGTACAAGCAGGAAGTGAAGGCACTAGGCAGAGTTATAAACTTCCAGTGTGTGGCAGGTGTGCCCCTATATACACACAGAGCCCCTCAGTAAATAAAGGCTGGGAAACTAAGTTCAAGGCAATTAATAAAATCCCTGTCCAATCATTAGCTGACCATTAAGCTAACTGAGCAGAGAATTCTGTAGCTAGAAAGTCTGGGGTACAGACTTTATAGAATTAGTTCAGGAAAGTCACTAAACAAACAAACAAATAAACCAACAACAACAGAAAAAAAGAAGAGTAACAACAAACCCTGGATGGGGGTGAGAATCTGATTTCCAAAGTTGCCACATTATATTACTTAAAATGTCCATTTTTCAACCAAAAATTACAAGACACACAAAGAAATAAGTGTGGTTCCCACAGAAGAAAAAAAGCAGTCAATGGAAACTGTCTCTGAGGAAGCCAAGATGTTGGGATTACTAGACAGAGACTTTAAATCAGCTATATAAATATATTCAAAGAACTAAAGGAAACTATGTCTATAGAATTACAGGAAAATATGAGGGTGATGTCTCACTAAATAGGAAATATAAGTAGAGATTATAGAGATCTGAATAGAAACTTTGGAATTGAAAAGTACAATAACTGAAATGAAAAATTCACTAGGGGGCTCAAAAGAAGATTTGAGCTGTCAGAAGAAAGAATCAGCAAAATTGAAGCAAGCACAATTAAGATTATCCAGCCTGAGGAACAGAAAGAAAAAGAATGAAGAAAAATTATCAGAGTCTTAGAGACCTGTGACATTATCAAGCATATCGATACATGCATAGTAGGAGTCACAGAAGGAAAGGTGTGAGAGAAGAGAGTGAAAAACAAGGGACAGAATATTTCAAGAAATAGTGGCAAACTCGCCCCCAAATTGGTGAAAAACACCAGTCTGAACATACAGGAAACTCAGTGAATTCCAAGTGGAATAAATTCAGATGTCTACACCTAGACACATTATAATCAAACCATTGAAAGACAAAGACAAACAGAATCTTGAAAGTAGCAAGAGAAAAACAATTCATTTTGTACAAGGGATCTTCAATATGATATACAGCTGACTTTTCACTGAAACTGTTAACTAGAAGGCTGTGCATTGACATATTCAAAGTGCCCAAAGGAAAGAATGTCACATCAATCCTTCACAAATTTATGTAAAATAAAAAAGAAGTGAATATTTCCCAACTCCCTCTATGAGAGCAGTATTACCCTGATATCGAAGTCGGACAAAGACATCACAAGAAAACTACAGACCAATATCCTTTATAAATAAAGACACAAAAATCCTCAACAAAATACTAGTGATGTAATATATCTTACTGATAGAATAAAGGACAAAAACAACATGAGCATTTCAATAGACACAGGAAAAGCATTTGATAAATTATAACATTCTTTCATGATAAAAAAACAACAACCTAGGTATAGAAGGAATTCCTTCAACCTGATAAAGAAAAATATGAAAAGCCTTCAGCTAATATCATACTTAAGAGACTATTAAAAGCACTAAAAGACTGAATGATTTCCCTTTAGGATCAGGAACAAGACAAGAATGTCCACTCTCACAACTGCTATTCAACATCCTACTCGAGGTTCTAGTCAGGGTAATAAGGCAAGGAAAAGAAATAAAAGTTATCAGGATTGGAAAGGAAGAATTAAACTTTCTCTATAAATGATCTTATATATAGAAAAACCTAAGGAATCCAGAAAAAAATAGAGCTAATGAATGAGTTTATCAAGGTTGCAGGATAAAAAATTAATATACAACAATCAGTTGTATTTCTGTACACTAGCAATGAACACTATAAAATGTGTGAACACTTGAAAATGTAATCAAGAAAACAATTCCATTTTTAATAACATCAAGAAGAAAAAATACTTAAGGATAAATTTAACAAAAGAAATTTAAGACATACACTGAAAACTAGCATTGTTGAAAGAAATTAAAGGACTAAGTACATGGAAAGGCATCCCATATTCAAAGACATAATATTATTAATATGGCAACACTCCCCAAAGTAATCTACAGACTAAATGCAACCACTGTGAAAATCTCAGTTTGTTTCTTTGCAGGAGTTGAAACATTGATCCTATAATTCCTGTGGAAGTGTAAGGGACTGAAAATAGCCAAAATATCTTGAAAAAGAAGAACAGAGTTAAAAGACTCACGTTTCCCAATTTCAAAACTTACTGCAAACTACATTATTCAAGACAATGTAGTGCTAGGATAGGAAATGACATATAAATCAGGAAATAGGATTGAGAGTACAGAAATACTCCTATACATCTATGGTCCACTGATTTTTTAAACAAGGATGCTAAGAGCATTTGGCGGGGAAAGAATAGTGTCCTTAACAAATGGTAGTGGAACAACTGGATATCCACCTGTAAAAGAATGAAGTTGGGCCTCCTACCTCACACCATATACAAAACTCACACTAGATCATAGACCTAAGTGTTAGAACTAAAGTTATAAAATTCTTATAAGACAGTATAGTTGTGAATCTTTCTGTCATTGGGTAATGGTTTCTTTGCTATGTCACCAATAGCACAAACACAAGAGAAAAAAATAGATAAATTGGATTTCATCAAAGTTAAAATTAAAACCTTTTGTGCTTCAAAGGACATGAACAAGAAAGTGAAAATACACCCCCAGAATGAGAGAAAATATCATTTATTTGTTAAGGGTCTATTTTTAAAGAACTTTTATAACTCAGCAATAAAAAAAAAAATAACCCAATTTAAAAACAGGCAAAGCGTCTGAACAGACATTTCTCTAAGAAAGATACACAGATGTCCAGTGAACATATGAAAAGATACTCAGCATCACTAGTTATTAGTGAAATGCAAATCAAAACCATGAGATACCACTTCACACCTACTGTGATGGCTAGAATAAAAAAAATCAGATAATAACAAGTGTTGTCGAGGATGTGAAGAAATCAGAACTCTTGTATACTGCTGGTGGGAATGCAACATGGTGGAGTCACTTTGGAAAATAGTCTGGCAGGACCTCAAACAATTAAACATAGTTACCATATGACCTAGCAATTCCAGGTCTAGATATATAACAAAGAGAAATGAAAATATAGAAAAACTTGTAGATGAACGTTCACAATAGCCATAAAGTGAAAAAAATAGTTCATCAAGTGACGAATGGATAAACAAAATGTCACGTGTCCATATAATGGGATATTGTTCAGCAATAAAAGGAAATGAAGTACTGATATATATGCTACAACATGATGAATATTGAAAACATGCTAGGTGAAAGAAGCCAGCCACAAATATTACATATTATATGATTCTATTTATATGAAATTTCCAAAATAGGCAAATCTTTAGAGACAGAAAATAGATTGTTTGCTGGGGACTTGGGGGTAGGAGTGGGGAGTAACTGCTAACGGTAATAATAATATTTTAAAATCAGGTATTAGCAATGGCTATACAACTCTATGAATATACTAAAAACTTATTTGTATACTTTAAAAGGGTGACTTGTACAGTATGTGAATTATATCAGTAAAACTGTTATGAAAAATTCTGGTTCAACATTTTGGCAAAGCAAACCAAAACTCTACCTAGTACAGTAGTTCTCAACTTTTACCGTACATCAAATCACCTGGAGAACCTTATTAAAATGCATATTCTGGTTCAGTAGGTCTGGGGTGGGGCCTAAGATTCAACATTTCTAATGAGCTCCCAGGTAATGTTGATGCTTCTGGTCTTCAAACTAATAGACTTGCAAAAGAAAAAAAGTCTGGAACTTCAGAAATATCAATTAATGGACCTAGTGATGTAAATTTAGGTCATTTAAATTTTCTTTTTTATACCCTTCTAAGTTTTCTGATTCTTTGAAAGTTCTTTTTTTTTTTTTAAGTAATCAGAAAGATGTAAATAGCCGTTTCTAAAAAGGAAAAGAAATCCTCTGCAAGCATGTTATATTTTTTAGGCTAGTGTTAGTTTTCCATCTATCCTGCATTTCTGTCAGGAGAATTCCTTTTGTAAAGAAGTTATGGGTGAAAATCAAAGTATATATATTCATATTATTATTAATTTTATATTCCTTTTTAAGCATTCTGGTTAGCATTAATAAGTCGATTGAGGTTAATTAGTTATAATTACTAGCCATCATTTTCTAAGGATCAGCACTGCCATATGCTGTGACTAGTTCTTGCCCAGAGAGCTAATTTTATATTACAATTACCCAACATTTACTATATGTCTCATTGCCATGAAAGACACCAAAGGGGAAGAGATTCTAAAGATTTGATTTTTGACTAGCTTATACTTATTTTATTAAGTACTGGATAGCTTACTAAATTACAAGGCTCATTTTAGCATGATCAACAAACATGGAGATTTAAAAGTTAACTCTAGTTTTTTCTTAAATACATGTGTCCACAGTCCATTAAAAAAGCTGACTTCAGAGCTGTTTAGTTGTGGCAATGGCTGGATTCTCCTGTCTGCTCACATGCTCCATGTTCTTTTAGTACATTCAGTGACTTACTTGTGTGCCCAGCCAGTCTGCCACTCAGTGTCACTTGTGTCATTACAGGCAATAATTTTTTCCTGAAACTGGCAGCCAGTTTCTTTGCCACCTACTCTCAGACTTCCTCCTCCACTCCTACCCCAGAGACACTCTCCATAGTTTTTATCTACTTAGTTATCAGAAGGACCCACTGACTGACAGGAGAGGCAACAGTTAGGAGACATGGGAGTAACTGGACAACAGGTGGAAGAAATAAATTGCCTGCCCCTGAGATACTTTCTTCTGCATTTTTCTGTCTCAGTTTCCGCTCGGTCTCAAATATACTTTATGAGAATAAATTTCAATACTTTATGAGAATAAATTTCCTCAGCTTGGATTTTTCTAAGGCACCAGGTGATTTCACATGTTGGATTAAGTCATAATGAGATTTACCCTTTATTTCCTAATGTTCATGGTGTTCATCTACCTTTAGATCTTATAACACCCTCAAAAATAAAACTTTGCTTTTTATAAATGTGCATTTACTAATAAAAGCTCTTTCTGGCTAAAAGGGATAGAAATAGGCAAGTAAATTTAAAACCTAAAGGGGATCCAGATTGTCTTACCGGCCTCAAGAACGAGAAGGCAGGTGGGCCTGAAGGAAGGACATATTGGAAGACCACCAAGGCCCCTCTTCTTCATTCTTCTCTCTCTGTAGGGCCCCTTTCCTGCCCTTGGGTCCACGTAGAAAACATGGCAACTCCATTACCTCTGTTAACCTGAAATAATAATAAACTGCGAGACATTTCTGCAGCAAAGATGGGTTTCTTTGTGATCAGCAGAGAAGTGCAATCAGGGCCTTCAACCATGTGAGCCGCACGCAAGTCCCCCAGCAGCAAGGGAAAGGGCACACTTTTATAGTGGGGAAAAGGAAGCTGGGAGGGCTCAGTAAACAAAGAGACCTTTCATTGGTTGAGTCCTTGCCAGGAAAGAAGAGGAGTCTTTCTTCTTCCTGTTGGACTCTGTTATGGTCACAGGGCATGAGAGCTCCCCCTTCCAGTCTCCCGACTCTATTTAATTGAGGTTTCTGTTTATTAATGTTTTGTACCTCTGAATTTATGTGTTCATAATCCCATAGGTTCAGCCACACTAATAGGGACCAACTCTCTCTTGGACCAAGGAAATTAGCTCAGTTTTTTCAGTTGCCTGCCTTATGTTAGGGTCACATTATGAGATGGCTTCCAAAGACTATTCCTACAGGGAGAGATGAACAAGGTCAAATATAGGGAAATGGAGATGGCACAAAATGACACAAAATGGTATTGACATAAGATAAATAATAGCCCGGACATGAAGGGCTCCAGAGCAGTGATTATGGGAAGATACCAGAAAAAGTTGATAAGGTTTCAACTGACGGAAAGCAGAGGGTGTAGCCAGCGTAGGGTTATAATGCTATAAATCTGAATTTCTCAAGGGGAGGAATGACAGCGCTATTATATTAAAGGTTCATCAAAGCTCAGTCTAGGGAAATCAGAGGCATCCTCTTTTCTCCAACCCATACTCTTCCTTAGATCCCCTATATTTCTACAATGAAATATGGTACAAAAGCACAATGATGAATAGTTAAGAAAAAGAAAGGTGAAAAATATGCAGAGATTTTATTCTTTTTATTTATTTATTTTTAGTTGTAATGTTTTGCTTGGTTGGGTTAAAAATCATTAGATTAATATATCCAAGGAGTCCCAGTAAAAATCTGGAAATCAGAGAGGACTGACAATAAAATCAAATACGAAAATAAATTTATTAGCACATAAAGAACATTTTTATAGAGCTTGGGACACATTTAATTTAAAATAATTAGTAACAAGTGAATTTTCCAGTAAAATTATACAAACTACATTAAAGTAAAAATTATAGACTATAATTTTATATCATGTAACATTCTCATCTTAAAAATTACCCTAGAGCTGTAACACTAAGAGTAGAGAATCTTATTATTGTTTTTTAGGTTTCATTACCCAACAAATCATTTCACCATGTTCTTCTTAACTTCCATTAGTTATTTCATTAAAAAAAATTGTTTTTACAGGCTTACCTCAGAGATATTGTGGGTTTGGTTCCAGACCATGGCAATAAAGAGAATATTGCAATAAAGCAAGTCACATGAATTTTTTGGTTTCCCAGTGCATATAAAAGTTACGTTTACATTATACTGTAGTCTATTAAGTGTGCAATAACATTATGTCTAAAAAACATAATACCTTAATTTAAAAATAATTTATTGCTAAAAAACGCTAGCCATCATTTAAGCCTTCAGCGAGTCATAATCTTTTGCAATAGTAGCTTCAAAGATCACTGATCAGAGATCACATAACAAATATAATAATAATGAAAAAGTTTGAAATACTGTGAGAATTATGTGATACAGAGACACAAAGTGAGCAAATGCTGTTGGAAAAATGACGCCAATAGATTTGCTCAATGTAGAGTTGCCACAGACTTTGAATTTGTAAAAAAAAAAAAAAAATCAATAAAGCAAAGCACAGTAAAAGGAGGTATGCCTGTATATGAATCTCAATTGATTTTTGACCTTCTCACCACCCACACCACCTAAGAAAACCTGAGACCCTTGAGATGTTCTGGGAATTCCTGGGAAGCCATGGCCATGCTTACAGTGGCAGCATAGGAAGAAACATGTAACTGTTGATCAGGGAGTTTTCAGCCACTTCATCACATTACCCCCTCATTTCCGCCAAGTTACAGAACTGTCCTTTCCCCCTTCTCTGAGAGCAGTCCATCCTTCTTCTCCCCCTGCACATACCTCGTGGTTTGAAAAGAAGGCACATTTCTTACCCTCCATTAACCCACTTATTCAGCAAACACAGAGCATCTACTATTTGAAAGGCAGAAGGAGGGGTGTGAGCAACCAGAAAAGAAGCAGTGTCCTAAACCAAGTTGCCCTGAACTAAACCAAGGAGTGTTCCGTTCAAAGGGAGCTGACAATGGACTTGAACGTTGAAGGGAGAGTGGGAATTCGATAGTGAATAGGGACTGGGCATTCCATGTTAAGAAAAGGGCACAAGTAAAGGCTCCTGTATGTAGATAGTTTATCTTGAGCCCCACAGAGATGGCAAAAACCAGAACCACTTCAACAGTTTCTCATGATAGACAGGGTGAGCCTGCCCAGCAGCTGCCATATCCCGTTCCTCACTCTTAATCTTCTTTCCTTCGCTGGCAAACTTCTCTTTTCCCTCCTTCAGGAAACCTTCCCCGACAAAAAGAGTGTTTCCTGGGTGCTCTCATCCAAGCTACATGTCACTATATCACAGCTCCTATCACACAGTTTTACTATGATTTGTTTGCCTGTTCTTTTTTTCCCTTGCTAGCATTAGCATCTTGAGAGCATGGGTTAAGTTCTTATCTGTTTCGATGTCCCCAGGACCTCCCATAGAGTCTGACATATAGTATGTGCTTAAAAATGGTGAATATCCTTTCTATTGACTGGGCTTATAGTCATAGTGGGGGTAAAAACACCAGTTTGCTGCAGCTTCTGTGAGCTGCTGAAAGATGGCAAGGAACTGGGGGGTAGGAAGTCACTTCCTTTGGAGTTTTCTGAGGGATGGAGAGTTTCCATGAGCTGGCCTAGAAACTGCTAGCCCCGCTGTCCTCTCACTTCCCTGGACATCCTAGGTCCTCAGGTGGGTGAGGCCGTGGTGCAGCTCCAGGATGCTAGGGTAAGCATCTAGGTACTAAGTTGTTTGAAATCAGAGTGAATGTTGGTATTTCGTGCAGTTTTAATTTTGCTGGGTAACTTAAGATTTTTTATTTATCGTTTATTTTTGCTCTAATGATGTTTTCCCACATCTCTTCTGTCACTGGGTGAAATCAGAGTAAATTGTTTACGAATTCCATTGTGTTTTTCTGTTCTTAAGGCAGTTATGTTACACTGAAGTGGCTACCCCAGATACCCCAGCGTTTGTATGGAAGGCTATAGAAAGACTCCATGAGAGAATTAGAGCTTGACCTGCCATGTGTTTTTACAGATTGATGTCTTTGAGCAGTCATCCAGGGTCAAGTTACTTATTGAAGTTCAAAGAAGAAGATATGTATTCTCAGATGTGGTGATGGACACAAGAAGTGTCTGAACCTGCCAATTAACTATTGTGAAAAAGAACAGTCTGGCATAAATTATACTGCAACTGAAGTTGTATTTGGTGGAGTTTGTCCAACATTTAATGGGAGAATATAATTAACCCTATCTGGTAGGTCAATTTTTTCATCTGCCTAGGGGCATATTCTTTTTTTTTTAATTTTATTTTATTGAAGTATAGTTGATTTACACAGGGGCATATTCTTAAGGTTATTCATCATGAAAGCCATTTGGTTACCATTTTACTGAAGAAAATCAAATATTTTACATCGAGCATACAGCGGTTCCTTAGTTTATGAGTTATGCTTGAAAAATTCCAGATTTCAATTACATTACATCTGATTTTTACCAGAGTGCATAAATGTTAAATGAAAAAAAATCTAGACCTTTGACCTCAAAGGCAATATCATTTACACTGAACCAAATTAACAAACTCAAATACCCTTTAACACTGTCTAAACTGTCCCAGCTTCTTAAAATTTTTGTGAAAACCACAGACATTTAAAAAAATTTCTCAGTATTTTCAACTCAAAAATTTTAACCTCCTCCTTCTGCAAATGTTTCATGAGAACTATTTATGGGTTTTCCATTTTACATCATTTTTATAAATACCCCCTGTTGGTGAGGACAGCCACCATCTGTAAGGGTTTACTGGACTATCCATGTGCCTTACTACACTGCTGTAAGTAATTTAGAGCTATGAATTTTATATTGACATCTGCACTGGAGTCCTATAAAAGTAACAAAATATATAAAATTTTCTTGTTTGTTACATGGAGAGGAAGCTCTAGGGCCAGTTGTAGTCTGGGGCTGGGCCCCAGTCCTGGGCTTGGCTGTCATTGGTAAGGACTCTCAGCCCCTATATAGTGATCGGAGGTAGCACAAGTAATGAATTATGTGTGGAGAAAATAGAGATTCTCAGCCAAAAACTCTAAACACAATAGAACATGGCTATTATAGGCTAATTCCTAGTATTTATCCGAAATTTTGTTTATAAAGATTCTTGAAATTCTTAGAGGAAAAGAAAATCTTAGAGAAAATATTATTTTTGTGCATTTTCCAAAGGATGGAATATTTTTTGTTGTTATTTCAGTATATTAACAATATACTTATTTCCTGTTTCTCTTCCTCATTTTTCTTTCTTTTTTTAATTAGTCATCAATTTTATATACATCAGTGTATATATGTCAATCCCAATCACCCAATTCATCACACACACACCCCCACGCCCCTGCCACTTTCCTGCCTTGGTGTCCATACATTTGTTCCCTACATCTGTGTCTCAGTTTCTGCCCTGCAAACCGGTTCATCTGTACCATTTTTCTAGGTTCCACATATATGGGTTAATATACGATATTTGTTTTTCTCGTTCTGACTTACTTCACAGTGTACGACAGTCTCTAGATACATCCACGTCTCAACAAATGACCCAATTTCCTTCCTTTTTATGGCTGAGTAATATTCCATTGTATATACGTGCCACATCTTCTTTATCTATTCGTCTCTCAATGGGCATTTAGGTTGCTTCCATGACCTGGCTATTGTAAATAGTGCTGCAATGAACATTGGGGTGCATGTGTCTTTTTGAATTACGGTTTTCTCTGGGTATATGCCCAGTAGTGGGATTGCTGGATCATATGGTAATTCTACTTTTAGTTTTTTAAGGAACCTCCATACTGTTCTCCATAGTAGCTGTATCAATTTACTTTCCCACCAACAGTGCAAGAGGGTTCCCTTTTCTCCACACCCTCTCCACCATTTGTTGTTTGTAGATTTTCTGATGATGCCCATTCTAACTGGTGTGAGGTGATACCTCATTGTAGTTTTGATTTGCATTTCCCTAATAATTTGCGCTGTTGAGCAGCTTTTCATGTGCTTCTTGGCCATCTGTATGTCTTCTTTGGAGAAATGTCTATTTAGGTCTTCTGCCCATTTTTGGATTGGGTTGTTTTTTTTCAATATTGAGCTGCATGAGCTGTTTATATATTTTGGAGATTAATCCTTTGTCCATTGGTTCGTTTGCAAATAATTTCTCCCATTCTGAAGGTTGTCTTTTCATCTTGTTTCTGGTTTCCTTTGCTGTGCAAAAGCTTTGAAGTTTCATTAGATCCCATTTGTTTATTTTTGTTTTTATTTCCATTACTCTAGGAGGTGGATCAAAAAAGATCTTGTGATTTATGTCAAAGAGTGTTCTTCCTATGTTTTCCTCTAAGGGTTTTATAGTGTCTGGTCTTACATTTAGGTCTCGAATCCATTTTGAGTTTATTTTTGTGTATGGTGTTAGGGAATGTTCTAATTTCATTCTTTTACATGTAGCTGTCCAGTTTTCCCAGCATCACTTATTGAAGAGACTGTCTTTTCTCCATTGTATATCCTTGCCTCCTTTGTCATAGGTTAGTTGACCATAGGTGCGTGGGTTTATCTCTGAGCTTTGTATCTTGTTCCATTGCTCTATATTTCTGTTTTTGTGCCAGTACCATATTGTCTTGATTACTGTAGCTTTGTAGTATAGTCTGAAGTCAGGGAGTCTGATTCCTCCAGCTCCGTTTTTTTCCGTCAAGACTGCTTTGGCTATTCGGGGTCTTTTGTGTCTCCATACAAATTTTATGATTTTTTGTTCTAGTTCTGTAAAAAATGCCATTGCTAATTTGATAGGGATTGCATTGAATCTGTAGATTGCTTTGGGTAGTATAGTCATTTTCACAATATTGATTCTTCCAATCCAAGAGCATGGTATATCTCTCCATCTGTTGGTATTATCTTTAATTCCTCTCATCAGTGTCTTATAGTTTTCTGAATACAGGTCTTTTGTCTCCCTAGGTAGGTTTATTCCTAGGTATTTTATTCTTTTTATTGCAGTGGTAAATGGGAGTGTTTCCTTAATTTCTCTTTCAGATTTTTCATCTTTAGTGTATAGGAGTGCAAGAGGTTTCTGTGCTTTAATTTTGTATCCTGCAACTTTACCAAATTCATTGATTAGCTCTAGTAGTTTTCTGGTGACATCTTTAGGATTCTCCATGTATAGTATCATGTCATCTGCAAACAGTGACAGTTTTACTTCTTCTTTTCCAATTTGTATTCCTTTTTTTCTTTTTCTTCTCTGATTGCCGTGGCTAGGACTTCCAAAACTATGTTGAATAATAGTGGTGAGAGTGGACATCCTTGTCTTGTTCCTGATCTTAGAGGAAATGCTTTCAGTTTTTCACAAGTGAGAATGATGTTTGCTGTGGGTTTGTTGTATGTGGCCTTTATTATGTTGAGTTGGGTTCCCTCTATGCCCACTTTCTGGAGAGTTTTTATCATAAATGGGTGTTGAATTTTCCCAAAAGCTTTTTCTGCATCTCTTGAGATGATCATATGGTTTTTATTCCTTAATTTGTTAATGTGGTGTATCACATTGATTGATTTGCATCTATTGAAGAATCCTTGCATCCCTGAGATAAATCCCACTTGATCATGGTGTGTGATCCTTTTAATGTGTTGTTGGATTCTGTTTGCTAGTATCTTGTTGAGGATTTTTGCATCTATATTCATCAGTGATATTGGTCTGTAATTTTCTTTTTTTGTAGTATCTTTGTCTGGTTTCGGTATCAGGGTGATGGTGGCCTCATAGAATGAGTTTGGGAGTGTTCCTTCCTCTGCAGTTTTTTGGAAGAGTTTGAGAGGATGGGTGTTAGCTCTTCTCTAAATGTTTGATAGAATTCACCTGTGAAGCCATCTGGTCCTGAACTTTTGTTTGTTTGAAGATTTTTAATCACAGTTTCAATTTCATTACCTGTGATTGGTCTGTTCATATATTCTGTTTCTTCCTGGTTCAGTCTTGGAAGGTTATACCTTTCTAAAAATTTGTCCTTTTTTTCAAGGTTGTCCATTTTATTGTCGTAGGGTTGCTTGTAGTAGTCTCTTAGGATGCTTTTTATTTCTGTGGTGACTGTTGTAACTTCTCCTTTTTCATTTCTAATTTTATTGATTTGAGTCCTCTCCCTCTTTTTCTTGATGAGTTTGGCTAATGGTTTGTCGATTTTGTTTATCTTCTCAAAGAACCAGCTTTTAGTTTTATTGATCTTTGATATTGTTTTCTTTGTTTGTATTTCATTTATTTCTGCTCTGATCTTTATGATTTCCTTCCTTCTGCTAACTTTGGGGTTTTCTTTGTTCTTCTTTCTGTAGTTCCTTTAGGTGTAAGGTTAGATTGTTTATTTGAGATTTTTCTTGTTTCTTGAGGTAGGCTTGTATAGCTATAAACTTCCTTCTTAGAACTGCTTTTGCTGCATCCCATAGGTTTTGGATCGTCGTGTTTGCTTTGTCATTTGTCTCTAGGTATGTTTTGATTCCTCTTTGATTTCTTCAGTGATCTCTTGGTTATTTAGTAACATATTGTTTAGCCTCCATGTGTTTGTGCTTTTTATGTTCTTTTTCCTGTAATTCATTTCTAATCTCAGCATTGTGGTCAGAAAAGATGCTTGATATGATTTCAATTTTCTTAAATTTACTGAGACTTGATTTGTGATCCAAGATGTGATCTATCCTGGAGAATGTTCCGTGCGCACTTCAGAAGAGAGTGTAATCTGCTGTTTTTGGATGGAATGTCCTATAAATATCAATTAAATCTATCTGGTTTATTGTGTCATTTAAAGCTTGTGTTTCCTTATTTATTTTCATTTTGGATGATCTGTCCATTGATGTAAGTGAGGTGTTAAAGTCCCTCACTATTATTGTGTTACTGTCGATTTCCTCTTTTATTAGCTATTGCCTTATGTATTTAGGTGCGCCTGTGTTGGGTGCATATATATTTATAATTGTTATTTCTTCTTGTTGGATCGATCCCTTGATCATTATGTAGTGTCCTTCCTTGTCTCTTGTAATATTCTTTATTTTAAAGTCTATTTTATCTGATATGAGTATTGCTACTCCAGCTTTCTTTTGATTTCCATTTGCATGGAATATCTTTTTCCATCCCCTCACTTTCAGTCTGTATGTGTCCCTAGGTCTGAAGTGGGTCTCTTGTAGACAACATATATATGGGTCTTGTTTTTGTATGCATTCAGCAAGCCTGTGTCTTTTGGTTGGAGTATTTAATCCATTCACGTTTAAGGTAATTATTGATATGTATGTTCCTATGGCCATTTTCTTAATTGTTTTGTGTTTGTTTTTGTAGGTCCTTTTCTTCTCTTGTATTTCTCACTTAGAGAAGTTTCTTTAGCATTTGTTGTAAAGCTGATTTGGTGGTGCTGAATTCTCTTAGCTTTTGCTTGTCTGTAAAGCTTTTGATTTCTCCATTGAATTTGAATGAGATCCTTGCCGGGTAGAGTAATCTTGGTTTTAGGTTCCTCCCTTTCATCACTTTAAGTATATCATGCCACTCCCTTCTGTTTTGTAGAGTTTCTGCTGAGAAATCAGCTGTTAACCTTATGGGAATTCCCTTGTATGTTATTTGTCATTTTTCCCTTGCTGCTTTCTATAATTTTTCTTTGTGTTTAATTTTTGCCAGTTTGATTACTGTGTGTCTCGGCCTATTTCTCCTTGCGTTTATCCTGTATGGGGCTCTCTGCACTTCCTGGACTTGGGTAGCTATTTCCTTTCCCATGTTAGGGGAGTTTTCAACTATAATCTCTTCAAATATTTTCTCTGGTCCTTTCTCTCTCTCTTCTCCTCTGGGACCCCTATAATGCGAACGTTGTTGCATTTAATGTTGTCCCAGAGGTCTCTTAGGCTGTCTTCATTTCTTTTCATTCTTTTTCTTTAGACTGTTCCACAGCAGTGAATTCCACCATTCTATCTTCCAGGTCAGTTATCTGTTCTTCTGCCTCAGTCATTCTGCTATTGATTCCTTCTAGTGTAGTTTTCATTTCAGTTATTGTATTGTTCATCTCTGTTTGTTTGTTCTTTAATTCTTCTAGGTCTTTGTTAAACATTTCTTGCATCTTCTCGATCTTTGCTTCCATTGTTTTTCCGAGGTCCTGGATCATCTTCACTATCATTATTCTGAATTCTTTCTCTGGAAGGTTGCCTATCTCCACTTCATTTAGTTGTTTTTCTGGGTTTTTGTCTTGTTCCTTCATCTGGTACATAGCCCTCTGCCTTTTCATCTTGTCTATCTTTTTGTGAATGCGGTTTTTATTCCACAGGCTGCAGGATTGTAGTTCTTCTTGCTTCTGCTGTCTGCCCTCTGGTAGATGAGGCTATCTAAGAGGCTTGTGCAAGTTTCCTGATGGGAGGGAATGGTGGTGGATAAAGCTGAGTGTTGCTCTGGTGGGCAGAGCTCAGTAAAACTTTAATTGGCTTGACTGCTCATGGCTGGCCCTGGGTTCCCTCCCTTTTGGTTGTTTGGCCTGAGGCAACCAACACTGGAGACTACCTGGGCTCTTTGTTGGGGCTAATGGCAGACTCTGGGAGGGCTCACGCCAAGGAGTAGTTCCCAGAAATTCTGCTGTCAGTGTCCTTGTCCCCACGGTGAGCCACAGCCACCCCCCGCCTCTGCAGGAGACTCTCCAACACTAGCAGGTAGGTGTGGTTCAATCTCCCCTGGGGTCACTGCTCCTTCCCCTGGGTCCCGATGTACACACTACTTTGTCTGTGCCCTCCAAGAGTGGAGTCTCTGTTTCCCCCAGTCCTGTCGAAGTCCTGCAATCAAATCCTGCTAGCCTTCAAAGTCTGATTCTCTAGGAATTCCTCCCCCCATTGCCTTACCCCCAGGTAGGGAAGCCTGATGTGGGGCTCAGAACCTTCACTCCAGTGGGTGGACTTCTGTGGTATAAGTGTTCTCCAGTCTGAGTCACCCACCCAGCAGTTATGGGATTTGATTTTTACTGTGATTGCGCCTCTCCTACCATCTCATTGTGGCTTCTCCTTTGTCTTTTGATGTGGGGTATCTTTTTTTGGTGAGTTCCAGTGTCTTCCTGTCGATGATTGTCCAGCAGCTAGTTGTGATTCTGGTGTTCTCACAAGAGGGAGTGAGAGCACGTCCTTCTACTCTGCCATCTTGGTTCAGGGCCCAAAGGATGGATTTTTTTTTTTTTTAATTTTATTTATTTATTTATGTCTGTGTTGGGTCTTCGTTTCTGTGCGAGGGCTTTCTCTAGTTGTGGCAAGTGGGGGCCACTCCTCATCGCGGTGCACGGGCCTCTCACTATCGTGGCCTCTCTTGTTGCGGAGCACAGGCTCCAGACGCACAGGCTCAGTAATTGTGGCTCATGGGGCTAGCTGCTCCGCGGCATGTGGGATCTTCCCAGACCAGGGCTCGAACCCGTGTCCACTGCATTGGCAGGCAGATTCTCAACCACTGCGCCACCAGGGAAGCCCCAAAGGATGGATTTTTAAAAAATGTATTTGGCATAACATTTAAGTTAATATTTTCATTAAATAAAAATAGCGAAATCAATTTCAGTAGTGTTCAGAAGAGCAGAAACTAAGTTGTATTTACCAAATAGAAAAGGGCAGAGATCAATGGAGAAAAGAAAAAAAAAGACCATAACGTCTTGAATGATTTAGAATTTGAAAAACAAAAGCAGAAATCCTAAACTCAATTTTATTTAAGGAAAAGGAAGCTACCCAGTGCCAGATATTTTTCAGAAATTCAATTTGGAAAGGAGAATATTTGGAAAATACAAATCAAGACAAACTAGATTTATACTAAAAACAGCCATAAATAAAGTTATACATTCTCTGTTTTTGCTTTTGGTATTTGAGTGGCTCAGCTGTGTATGTTTCATTAAGAGAAAGATTCAGAAAACTGAAGACAGAACCCAGTGAAGAGAAAACAAATAGTAGAAATTATTAAGGGAACAATGGAATTAAATTACAGGGAAAGATTAAAGTAGCAAAGAATGTCTAGCTTTGCTTAGAAGTGACTCAGGGGAGTGATAATAACAGTCTACAGGCATTTAAAATGTGTAAAACACCGAGAGAAAGAAGAATTATTTAGCATGATGCCACGTGGGTATAATAAAAAATAACAGGATAAACTCAAAAAGGTTATCAAAAAAAGCTTCCAACCAGTGAATAATTTTGGATGACTGAATATTTTCTCCCACTGGAAGTGTTACAGATTTTAAGACAGTGAGCTTTCTGAGCAAATAAAACAGAAAAGGTCCTCTTTGTTATTACTTACTAGTTTCTTCACTTGGGGGAGATCCCACAACCTAATTAAAGTAAATTAATATGAAAGTTTAAAGTAGGGAATTGGCTTGCTTAGCCAAGGGCTTGTGAGAATAGACTTCGCTTATTCTGTTCTAGTTCACTGTATCTGGCAAATTCTTTCTTTGAGACTCAGCTTACGTATCGTTCTGGAGAAGGCTTTGCCACACAGGCGAGGAGTGGGCATTTGCGTTGGGTCCTCCTGAGGCGGAGGGAGGATGCCTGCACCCTAGCACAGGGCACAGTGTGTGGAATCTGAGTTTACTTGCTTATCTCCTCCGCTGCATCCTGAGCTCCTTCAGGACAAGGACTGTGTCTTACTCATCTCTGTACCCCTGGCACTTCTCAAGGCCCTGTGTACAGAGTGGGCACTCTGAAAAATTTTGTTACCTGGAAGAATGAATGAGAAAAAGGTACAATTAATGATGGAGCTATTCAACTTTTCTCCTTTCGAGGGCATCACTTTGGTCTTTGGATATGTTTTTAATTCTCAGATCTCTTGACAACATTTTTACAAATGTGCTTAAAGATATCTTTGGAGGGAAAAAAAATTGAGAAAGATTATAAAGTGAATCTCCAGGATCACTCTAGAACTGATTGCAGTTTTGATGGCACAGGGGATCAAAGCATGTCCTTTGTGAGCCTAGGTGCTTGGTCTCTCTTATTATGAGACAGAAAGCCTATAACAGAGGTGTCATTCCTTTCCGATGGCTAGAAACAAGGTTGGCACACTACAGCTACCTGGCCACATCTGGCCTGCCACCTGGTTTTGTACAGCTTATTATCTAAGAATGATTTTTACATTTTTATATGATTGAAAAAAATCAAAAGAAGAATATTTTGTAATATGTGAAAATCTCACTTCAGTGGCCATAATCAAGGTTTTTACTGGAACACAACCATGCTCATTTGTTTACCTATTATCTGTGGTTGCTTTTGTACTATGACAACATAATTTGAGGAGTTGTGACAGAGGTCATTTGGCCTGAAGCCTCAAAGATCTGTCTGGCCCTCTAAAGAAAAACTTGATTGATGCTTGCTCTAGAGATATAATAGAGTTTTACCATACTCTCGAAAAAAAATGGTATCTTGTATCTTGATCGATAAACTAAATCTTTAAATAGTTATTTTCATGAGATCACTTTGACAATTATTTTCTGGTTTTCCTACTTTCTGTAGTATGGGTGAAATAGCCATGCTTAAATTTGAAGCTAAACATTTTAAAATTTTCAAAATAAAATTACATTTAATTAAATTTCTTTGGAGTTAGACTCTTAGCCAAATTCAACAAAGATTTTTTAAAAAATGCTTATGTGATTCATTAGAGATCAATAACGATTAGATTATAGGTCCAGTTTTGCTGAAGTAAGATTGTTTGAGAAATGCACGCTATATTTTAGAGAGAGTACTTTGAGAGGTAAAGTCTGGCTTGAAAATCAAGGTTACTGACTTTTGACTCTGGCTAGTAGCAGTAAATCACCATAGTCACCTCTCCAGTCTTAAAAGGAATCAGAATTGAGCCATAAAAGTGTAAGACAAACTGCACTGTTTAAACGAGTACTTTGTCTCCATGGTTTTCTGACTCTGTCTGTGTCAGAGAAGAACCTTTTTAGGAGGCAAAGTAGCTGAGCTCCACGAGTCGAACTGAAAATCTCAGGTGAGTAGGTGGCACCTTTTCTTTGCTGGAAACCAGCTACCTATGAACCTAGCTAAATATTTATTGAAATATTTTGTATTTTTATCTTGTGTTATCCTGTTTTACCTTACAGGGACTCCAAGTTCCTTGACTGCATAGCTTAGTATCCCTGTAGTTCAAGTAAAAATAAACAAACTTCTCTAGAATTACCAATACAAAGTAGGTGGAAATTAGGTTGTTCTCAAATTTGTTTTTTCTCCCTGGTCTTTTGTTAATATTTGGCAATTAATTGATCAGAGCCATCAAACCTGCTCAACAGGTTCTTACACTTACTTTAGTTACTTGAGTTTTTAAGGAGGGGTGTGGGTGAGTGTGTGTGTGTGCGTGATTTATGTGTTTCTAATAAATTCAGATGGGTAGTTTTTCAAAATAGTACTGATCCTATTTGTGAGATCTTACTTTTTATACTTAAGGTAAAATCATGATGGGATTTGTCAGTCTACTTTTCTAGCGGTTAGAGTTTTGAGCCTAGCAAAACAATTTCAATACTACAGAATTATAAAATGAAGAAAATAATGACATTTGAGATATTATTTTCTCCTGTTTAATATTTTATGGTATAAAAACTATTTATCCTCCCTGCACTTTTACTTTTTAATAATGTAGAATTGACAGGAAATAAAATGTTTTTCATTGCTGACTTCAGTAGTACATTTAATACTTAACTTATCAGATGAGTGCCAAAGTAAGAATAAAATCCAGGTGATCAACTGTATGGTAATGGATGGAAAATCGGATTTGGTGGTGAGCATGCTGTAGTGTGTACAGAAGTAGAAATAGAATGTTGTACACATGAAACTTATAAACCATGTTATCTCAATTGAAAAAAAAAAAACAGATGTTCCCCAATAATGACAGCTAACATTTACCAGGGCATTGTTATACACTTGGCATTCTCCTAAGTGCTTTACATAACATTTCTCTCTTTATCCTGTCAATAGTCTAACGAACTAGGTACTGTGATTAGCCTCATTTTATAAACTGGGCAATGAGAAGGTAAGTAAGTTGTCTAACACAGTAACAGTGGATTCAGGATTCAAATTCCAACTGTTTAAATCAAAAGCCCAGGATTTTAACCCCTATCCTCTATTGCCTCCCACTCATTATCTTTCTGTCAACTTCTTAATTATAAATTTTGTTTTTAGATCTGGGACAAAACAGCACATTTAAAGCATGGATATGTTTGAGAAGATTTCAATTCAGCACATAATAGTTGAGCGTTTATTGTATGTTAGACTGTAGGCCGGTGGCATTCCCTTCTTATAATTCCCTTTATTCCTCACAAGAGCACCGAAATGTAAGATTCATAATGCCTGTCTATAAAATAGGAAATGGAACCTTTAGGAGGTTAGCAGGATTCCCTGACTGAAACAGGTGAAGTGACAGCTAGAATGCTAGCACAGAGTGACTCACTTCTGGATGTATCTGGCTAGGAGTTTCTTGTTCCGTTATTGTCCTCTCGATAAGGAGGCTTCACTTTTCACAAGTATACTGTCAAGTCGGAGTCATTCACTAAGTTCACGGTTTCCATTTATAACGCAGCCACTCTCCACCCAGACCCTTGCCAATTGGGAGCTTCCTAGCAAGCTGGGACCCAGCTGAATGGAGGTGTAATTGTGCTGCAGATATATTCCTATTTGTATGGAAACTGTGAGTCCAAAGATCGTAGGCTTGGACCAGCAAAGCATCCTTGCAGGCAGGGGATAGAGGGAGCATTTTACCTTCAGAATGCAGGCTGAGTTGGACATGTTAAGAGAAGAGTTTCATAGCCGACACTAGCAGCGATTGTCCCAGGAAGGGTCAAAGAGATAACCCATGTGTATTGCTGCTATAAACTGAATGTTTGTGTCCCCACAAAATTCATAGGTTGAAACCTAATCCCCAAGGTGATGGCATTAGGAGGTGGGGCCGTTGGGGGCTGATTAGGTCATAAAATAGACCCCAGAAAGCTCCCTCATCCCTTCCACCATATGAGGACATAGCAAGAAGACAACCCTCTACAAATCAGGAATTGGGCCCTTACCAGGTGCCAGATCTGAGGGTGCTTTGATCTTGGACTTCCCGGCCTCCAGAACTGTGAGAAATAAGTTTCTGTCATTTATAGGTCACCCAGCTTATGGTATTCTGTTATGGCAGCCCTAACAGACTAAGACAATTGCCTACCACTAGTTGCCAGGAAATTCATATATTTTCTATCATTGATTCCTCAGAATCACCTAGGATGTTGTTATAACTATCTCCACGAATTGAGACCATGTTTCATTTAATTGACACATGTATTAAAGTCAGAGGGTGAATAACATTTGCACAGTTGTGTAGTAGGATTCAAATCCAGGTTGTCAGACTCCAGAGCCCGTGATCTTTCTACTGAACTCAATTTGTTCTTCTTGAGAAAGACACGTGTAGGTGTGCAGAAAGAAAATGTGATGTCATTGCTCTTGCACGGAAGCCAACTCATGTCTGGTGTCCCAGGTGACTGACCGGGAAGTGCAATGGAGACAATAGATACTCACTGATCTCTTCTTGTGGCCAAAGGCTGTGTGCTAAAACCAGTGGGATTCAAAAAGACATACAGCACACCCTGCTTTCAGGGACTGTATAATTTAGGGAACATTCCAGGATACCCGCATTGTCTGTCTTTCTGGAAACCTGTGCTTGTTAACCTATATCTCTTTGGTCATGAGTTAGAAAGGCCTTGGACTTTGGAGTCCAAGATATGGGTTGGATTCCTGCTTGGTCACTTAATAGCTGTTGGATGATGGTTACCCTCAGGAACCCTTCTGAGCCACAGTTGCTCTGTCTGTAAAATGGGCATTCACAGGACTTACCTCATGAGGTTGAAGTGAGGGCTCAATGACATCTCATGTAACCACGTCTGACCCTCTGCGGGATACAAGAATTACTCCTCCTTTCTTCAGGTTACTCTCACTTAGATGCTCATTCTAAAAGATCAGGTCACTCTGCTAGGTTCTGTGGTTGGTGGAAGATTATAAAGCATAATCCCTGCCCTTAAGTAATTTAAAGTTTTGAAGCGATAGTGAAGAACAAAAACAGTTTTAAAAGTAGATAGGATAAGTTCTATAAGAAAGGCACAAATACTGCTGTGTGGATCTTACGAAGCAAAAGAAATAGAGAATGGGGAAAACCTTGGTGTCACTGGGGTGTGACTGAGGTCTTGAAGGATGTTTAAGATCTCAACATGACAGATGGTGGGAACAAAATCAGCAGAGATCAACTAAGTTCTTTGTGCCTCATTTCCCATTCAGGGTGAAATAATTTTATTTAAATTAGCCCACTGTCTTTCATGGCAAACCATCTAGAAATTTTAAGTATAAGTTGGATGACTAATAACTCCCCATTTCTTCCTCTCCACAGCTCCTGGCAACCACCATTCCACTTTTTGAGTCTATGAATTTGACAATTTTAGATACCTCATTTAAGTGAGATCATGCAGTGTTTATCTTTCTGTGACTGGTTTATTTTATTTACCATAATGCCCTTGAGGTTCATTCATGTTGTCACATATTGCAGAATTTTCTCCTTTTTTAAGGCTAAATAATATTCCACTGATGTATGCCAGATTTTCTCTATCCATTCATCTGCTGATGGACATTTAGGTTGTTTCCACATCTTGGCTATTGTAACACTGCAGTAAATGTGAGAGTATTAATATCTCTTTGAGAAACTGATTTCAGTTCTTCTAATAAATAACCGGCAGTAGAATTGCTAGATTATATGGTAGTTCTATTTTTAATATATTGAGGAAATTCCATACTGTTTTCCATAATGGCTGCACCATTTTGCATTCCCACCAATAGTGCACAAGGGTTTCAATTTCTCCATTTACTCAATAACACTTGGCTTTTGTTTTTTGATGATAGCTATACTGTTGAGTGAGAGGTGATATCTCATGGTTTTGATTTGCATTTCCCTGGTGATTAGTTGAGCACCTTTTCTATGCCTGTTGCCCATTTGTATGTCTTCTTTGGAGTTACTAATCAAAGGGCATAAAGTTTCAGTTAAGCAAGATTAATAAGATCCAGAGATCTGCTGTACAACATTTACCAATAGTCAACAAGAATGTGTTGTACCCTCAAAAATTTAAGAAGGTAGAGCTCATGTTAAGTGTCCTTACCACAATGAAATAAATTTTTAAAAAAGAGAAAGTTACGTGACTTAAATGGAAGAAAACAGATTAAAAGGGCAAGCAGATAAAAATACAAATGTAGAAATGTAGAGGCCTGGGGGGCGGGGGAAAGAAAAGAAGAAAGAACTAGGAGAGAGTAATGTAAGTAAAGTCAAGGGAACAAAGACTTTGCAAAAAGAAGACACAAAGTAGAAGGTGACCAATTAGTGTAGTAAGGGCAGAGGGTAGGTATCAGTAGTTAAAAACTAAATGGGAAATGAAGAGCCTGTAAAATTGTTATAGATGGGAAGAGAAAGGGAAGTAGCTGGGGGCAAAATAGGATTGCTACTCTGGTTTTTAGATAATATAATCATGGCTGCCTTATAGCTTTCAGCTTTTCAAATTGAGGATTATGGGCTGATCATTCAAAAAAATTGGTGTACTTTTTAAAGAAATTTAATGTATTTTTTCAGATACATTAAAACATGTATAAGTATTAAATTTTAATTTAATTAAAAATTTGGGACAGTTTTTCACTATCCAAGTCTAAACTCATCTGAGAATAAAACTTAGTTTTGACCTAGGTAAAGCTTAAAAGAATTATGATGTTTAATTTATTTTGCTTTTGCTAAATAAAGTAAGGAAGCCCAATAGTCTAAAAAGTGGCTATAAACTAATAAAAAGGTAGATTAACCCACAGAAGCAGCTATGGTATAGTTTGATTCTCCTCAATCCTTAGCTGCATTATATATTTGAAATAAAGTAAGAGTAACTTTTCTCTTTTCCTGATTAAAAGCAGAATCTTTAATCTCTCCATTATAAGCTTTAAATTGTGTCCTCTAAGTGCTGATGTATAGATTTAATTTCTAGGATTAACATAATTCTTAACAATAAAAAGTATTCATTTCTTTTTTTTTTTTTTTTTTTTTTTTTTGCGGTATGTGGGCCTCACGCTGTTGTGGCCTCTCCCGTTGCGGAGCATAGGCTCTGGACGTGCAGGCTCAATGGCCATGGCTCACGGGCCCAGCCGCTCCGCGGCATGTGGGATCTTCCCAGACCGGGGCACGAACCCGTGTCCCCTGCATCGGCAGGCGGGCTCTCAACCACTGCGCCACCAGGGAAGCCCATCATTTCTTTCATCTTAAAAAAAAAAAGGTGAACAACCAGTAAGTGTCATAGTCTAGACTTGAACCCATGTATTATTATCATTCTAAATCCAATGATTTTCACTTTAACATACTGTCTATCATCTAATTTCACTCTCTTTGGGACAGGACTACAATTAGATAGTTTATGGCTTGTTTTTCTTTTGAGCCCTCTCCCCAGATGGGATGGATTAGGAAAACCCAGAAGTTCCCTGCTTCACATGGTTGGACTATTTGCTCAGCCTAACTAACCCAGAGACATGTGAGTGGGACTCTTCTTACCCAGTTTTATTATCCAACACAGTTTGCAATGATTAAGTCCATTCTTCTGACCTTTGAACCTTCTTTTCTGGCTTTAACAGTATTTCTAATCTATGCCAGAACAGTATGTTTCAAATGTATTTTTTTCATTTTTGTTATTTCAGAATCCCTTTGTTTTTCAATTTCAGCCAATAGTAGGGTCAATTTTTGAGCTACCTTATTCTTGTGGGAGCAGTTTTTCTCCAGATTGGATTTAACTTTAACTTTAGCTTTCACATGTGAATTTGTGGTGTTTACACATACTAGCTGGTAATTTACTCACCGGATCTTCAGATATCTGGAATAAATTTGATAGTTTTCTGTATCCCCCAAATATTGATCAATATTGGACACTACGATACAACTCTGGTGTTCCACCCTGGTGTCATATGAATTGAGCAGAGTATTACTGGAAATAAGCCCTTGAAACCAATAAGGAAGCTATCTGGCCAAATTCATTTTATCATCACAACTTCATAATGTCGATCAATAGAGTCTATCTCAGAAATAGCAAATAGGTTACTCTCCACATGCCAGTTCTGAACAACTGGATAGTGCCTATCTGGACACTCAAGGCAGAAAAGTCTGAGATATGTCCATGCTCACTGGAATGAGCTCTGTGATAGACTAGCAATGCCTGCCTTTTGTGCTGGCGGGGAGAGTGGGACAGAAAAGGAGTGGCAGCCCTAGTGGAGTAATCCTCCAACCTTGATGAAAGAGAGGAAAATAGCTCTCAGACCCTGCTTCTTTATCAGAAAACCAGAAAAGTGGCCTTCCTCCATTTGATTTGATAAAAATCTATCAGAAAGTTTAGAACTGTGTGTGTGTGTGTACGCGTGCGTCTGAAAGTTATCAAGTCGTACAAATATGAAGGAATATTGGGTGAACCCTTGGTGTTGCTCTGATTCTCAGAAGATTTGTTTTTGTTCAAGAGTAGACTTTAACAAAAAATAAAACATTCTAGACAATGCTGAAAAGTTAAGAAAGGTTTAAAATCTCTCATGATCTCATTACCTAGGGATAAGTACTGTGAGCACATGTTATCCTACGAGCAAATTTTAAACATTTTCTCGTTTGTTCAATAGTCTTGAAAATAAAATGAATGCATACTATTTCATTGTATTTAAATGATTAAAACATTTAACTATTCCCCTTTTTTTGGATGTCCAGATGATTTGCTATTATAAATAACGTGACGAGTATCTTTGAACATAGATCTTTGCTTTTATGTTTGATGATTTCTCTAGACTCCTAAAAATGGAATTAGTGGGTTATTATAGATGAGCAGGCTCTGGTTACAGATTATCAGATTTCTTTTTAGAGCGGTTGTATCAATTTGTTTTCCTGCCAACTTTGGTGGGATTTACACCTCTCAGAAAGCAGTGCACTGCTGGTGTACCTCCTTTTCTCATGCTCTTCCCCCCACCCCACCTCTCTGGCTCCTATAGTTTTCTGGGTGTAAGAATTACAGAATGAATGCAGAGGGAGGTATCCAAAGAGAGGGGTGGTGCCGGCACTTAGTAACCATATACAGCAAATTTACGGCAGAGAGATGGTACAGAGGTTTTTGACTGGTTCCGGGGCTGGATTACTGAGACCAGTGGCCAGGAAGAGTGGGGGCAGGAGAGGAGAACATCTGTCTGTCTTCTCAAAGTTGTTAGTATTATTTCAATGGGAAGTGTATGGTAGGCTCCAGTTCAGATTCTCAGTTCAACTCCACTGGCCTGTTTCCTCTAAATTTCGTGGTAGTACCCCAAGTTTTGTCTTATTTTATGTTTTCATGATTTAGCTGTGTGTGTGTGTGTGTGTGTGTGTGTGTGTGTGTGTGTGTGTAGGTAGGTAGGTATCTTAGAAGAAGCCTGAAAGAGGCTGAGTCAGGGATTGACAGCCAGATGCTCTTTTTTTTTCTTTTCAGTATTCATTTCCTTTAGTGCATATTCATTAACTTTGATCCTCCCTAGCTTTACTGTGATAGAATTGACAAAATAACCGTGTGTAAGTTTAAGATGTATAACAGATGATTTGATAACTATATATACTACGAAATGATTACCACAGTAAGGTTAGTTAACACATCTGTCACCTCACATAATTACCTTTTTGTGTGTGTGTGGTGAGAACGTTTAAGATCTACTCTCTTAGCAAACTCCCAAGTATATAATAAAGTACTGTTAACTATAGTCACTAAGCAGTGTATTGGATCCGAAGAACTTACTCATCTTATAACTTGAAGTTTTTACCCTTTGTACAATCTCTCCCCATCCACCCGTCTTCCAGCCCCTCATGACCACCATTCTACCCTTTTTCTGTGAGTTCGACTTTTTTAGAGTTCACATATAAATGAGATCATGTGGTATTTGTCTTTCGTTTTCTGACTTATTTCATTTAGCATAATGCCCTCAAGTTTTGTACACTTAGGTTGTTTCCATGTCTTGGCTATTGTGAATAATGCTGCAGTGAACATGGGGGTGCAGATATTTCTCTGAGACAGCGATATCATTTCCTTCAGGTAAATACCCAGGAGTGGAATTGCTGGATCATATGGCAGTTCTATTTTTAATTTTTTGAGGACTCTCCATACTGTTTCCTTAGTGGTTGCACTAATTTACATTCCTACCAACAATGTATAAGGGTTCCCTTTTTTCCACATCCTTGCCGACACTTGCTATTTCTTGTCTTTTTGATAACAGTCACTAACAGGTGTGAGGTGATATTTCTTGATTATTAGGAAGAGCACTTGAACAAAAACCAGGAGACCTGATTCCTTCACTAACCAGCTGCATGACTTGAACAAATTATTTAACTTCTCTTTGTGTCTGTATTACCCATTGAAGAACCTAACTTGTCCACAGGGTTGCTATGGGAATCAACTGGATAACATAAAATAATGAATGTGTAAACAAGTTAAAAGTTAACCTAAATTTAGTGAATAAAGGGAATAATAATCCATAAATTGAAATGTTACACCATTAAACTGACCAACTAAGTCATTTTTGAGTTATAACACATCTTATTAAAGATTCAAACAAGGTCATGAAAAGGACATAAACAGTATATTATTTTGCAGCAGAGAGACAAGTATGTGTAATAATGTACTTAATATTGTGTTGATTAATATGGATGATACAAAGATAATCACCAAACAATCTTGATAACTCTACAGGGAAGCAGCTAAAAAGGATATTAGTAGACATGTAAATTAAAACATTTGAAGGATGGATTGGCAAAGCAAAATGTCTAATGCTGATGTATCTTGAGCGCCTCAATGTGATTCTGAGTGATTTTCAGAAGTGATTCATTTCCTCAATCATGTAAGAGTATTATAGAACCCAACCAGAAATTATTTTAATGGAAAATATCTTCTGTGCTTTAAACACTGCAGAATAGAGAAGGCATACTGAGTATGTCCTCATACAAGTAGACTCTTTCCAAATGGACTACTTGCAGTGACGGTATTCTAATTAAGATGTAATATGAGCTTAGCTGTATGAAACATAGCTCTGTTCTCATGCTTGATCAGTTGGTTTTGAATGCGTTAACCTCTCGATTTATGACTTACAAGTTCAGCTCTAGGTTCCAATAGGTTTTTTTAATTGATAATAATGTTGATCACTTATCTTTATATGTGAAAGGATTAATAAGAGAATAGATAGCTATTGTGCCATTGGCTGTAGTATGAATATCTTGAAGTCATTATTCAGAATGGCAGGTTATTTTGGCTAGATATATCCTTCACAGGAGAACAATGGAAAAGGCTGATTAGCGTAACTTTTTGACAAAAGGTGGTAGGAGGGAAAGATAATTTTTTGTTTTTTAAGAGCATATACTCTATTTCCTCAAATTATTTTATCTTTTTAAAATTTTTGCTGTGTTGGATCTTCGTTTCTGTGCGAGGGCTTTCTCTAGCTGTGGCAAGCGGGGGCCACTCTTCATCGTGGTGCGCGGGCCTCTCACTATCGCGGCCTCTCTTGTTGCGGAGCACAGGCTCCAGACGCGCAGGCTTAGTAGTTGTGGCTCACGGGCCCAGTTGCTCCACGGCATGTGGGATCCTCCCAAACCAGGGCTCAAACCCGTGTCCCCTGCATTAGCAGGCAGATTCTCAACCACTGCGCCACCAGGGAAGCCCAGGAAAGATAATTTATATAGCTTTTGTATGTTTTTGGAATTTAATAGTCTTAATTCTCTGAAACATATAGGTAACATGTATGTCCTTCAAGGACCCTCCCCACTGTTTCCTAAAAACACCCATCATAGACCTAATTGAGGCTTAGAAGTAACAGTTTCAGAACAATGGAAATAGGCTGCCCTATTACATTCTACTAAAAGTATTCTATAGATTAGGATTCTTCTGCTAATAAATACTATTTTTTCCCCTTTTTTTCTTTCTATTGAAATATAGTTGATTTACAATGCATTAGTTTCAGGTGTACAGCAAAGTGATTCAGTTGTACATATATATATATATATTTTTTCAAGTAGATACCATTTATTTATCAGAGGTCTGTCATTAGCATGTTTATAAGGAGATTTGAACCGGTCACCTGCCTTCTTTCTTTCCAAAGCTCTTCATCCCCTTCTGGTCCACCCCACAACCCATGCACAAGAACAGAAGAGGATGGATTGCAAACCTGCTCTTGATCTACTTACTACCTGCAAGCTTAGAGGAAGAAACGGTAGCTACTGGTCTCTTTGCAAAATCAACTACTGGCTTAGAATATGTCAGTTAAAGGAAAGGAAAGGGATAGGCTCTGGCTTATTGCCACCTGCAGATTCCCTCTTCATCAGACCATTCAGGTTGGTGGCCAGCATCAGCCAGCAGAGTGAGGCGCCAGACAGTGCTGACCAATCTCTTCCCTCAAAAGAATCTGATGTTGTTAAGCCAACATGGACATAAAGGCTGTGATGTATGTGTCACATCCCTACATTGTTTGCCTAAGATGTGCCTGTTTCTCCAGTTGGCCCTCATAATTTGGTGGTTCTTCTCTGAATCCTCAACATCCACAAATAATTATACTAAAGTTTAGAAAGCACTTATTTGTCAGGTACTCGTCCAAGGTCTTTTTATATTAGTTCATTTAATTCTCAGAACAACCCTATGGGGGAGATCCTATTTTGTAGGAGAGGCAACTGAGGCACAGAGCAGTAAGATAACTTGCTGAAGGTCACATAGTCAGAGGTAGAGTGGGAATTGGAACCCAGGTGGTCTGGCTCCAGAGACCATGCTATTGAGCAGTGCGCTCCTGCCTTCGCCAAGAGAAGTTGGCTCTGTGTTCCTCACCTCTGGTAGAACCTTTCTGGGATGCCCCAAATGGTGGTGTGTTCTTCACTACAAACAGCGTTTACTCATAGAAATACCATCTCACATTGTTTTTAGTATCTTGGGGTCATTGTTTATGACTCTTTTCTATTCCCATCATTGTCAAACACCAGGCAAGGCTTCCGATTCACAGGATCACCTTTTGCTAGGAACGTTTTTTTTTTTAACTTCCCATTTGACCCACTGGCTAGATTAATTTCTTTTCTGCAGAAAAAAGTGATTTAAAGTATACAACTCTCTCGCTTATTAGAAAGACAGACTTTAAAGAAGTATAATATTACAGTAGAGATGGGCTAGTTAAATGAATCCCTTTATCTCCTTTAAATGTGGCACAGCATTTCTCCATTATTTCAGTGAAAGAGTCCTGTATCACACAAAAGTTTATTTTTTCTTTGGAACCTGTTTGTTGGCATTTAGTGTGAATAGTAGGTGGAGAATCATAGTTATACCGAAAATGATTAACCATCAGTCACAGCAGCTTTCATGTTTTATCCATGTGAAAAATATGCTCTTAATTAGAATTTCCATTTTGCATTTTAAGAAACACATATAGCTTCAGGAATAAGAAGAGGAAATTGCAGCTGATAAGTTTTTCAGGATCCATAGCAGAGGAATTTCTGTGTGGTTTTCTTAAAGGATCCCGCAGAAGGAGAACATTGTTAGGCATTTCATAGAATTTCTTTGGAGCCTCTATATTCTGAGCAAAACATGATTGTGCCCCAATCTGAGGACAGGTAACTGAAATGAAGCCCAGCTGGCCTGATATTTTTAAGAAAATTGTAAGCGAGACACTATGTGCAATCAATTAAATTGTTCTTTTTCCCCCTTTCAGAAGACAGAAACAAATTGTAAAAGCAGAGTTGCTGCTGAGAATGTAAATTGGCTAGAGTATCTCTTTATGCTCTGAGATTTATGCATAAATTGTAGATGGCACAAAGTCTTATTGACCTTAGCAGCTAAGCAGTGATCCAAAACAGGCTCGTTGCATTCAATTTCATGCTGCCAACCAGCCGCCTTAATGCTTCATTTTTGAGGGTTGAATTCTCTTATTGATTTAAAAAGAACTTTGACAAATTCAGATAATGTTACCATCTAAAATTTTTTATCCACCATTTCAAATGAGTGTGTTTCCAATATTTAATAATGACATTGCTCGGGATGTGTTTGGATTTAATGGTTGTTAGCATTCCTTCATGAGTCAGCCTGAGAAGAAAACAAGTTGCCCCATATCGTTATACCACTAGTGAATGTTAACTCTGATTAGCATATAATTGAGATCATGATGAAAAACAATGAGTGCAGAAATTGATTTAAGAGCATAACTTTTTATTCATCAACTGGTGTCGGTTTGAGCAGAGCCAAGAAATTGGAAATCGAAACAGAAAAGTGGGAGAATAAATTCTTAATCCTACATCAAGGACACTTGCTTACTCATAATCATTAATAATTTAACCATTCAACAACAACTATTTGTTAAGCATTTTCTGTTTGTGATGCCTGTGCTACATGCTAACACAAAATAGTTAAGATTCAATTTGACTTGAGAGCTCGGTTGAGTGGCTGTCACTCTTAACTATTCTGTGAATGATGCATGATATGTTTTTTTTCTTACTACCAGAGTGGTAGGTGGATTCCCTATCCCCAAGCACTATTTTGAAATTCCTACTAAGAAAATAATAAATTATAGTATCAGATTGGAGGCAGACTTTGAGTCATTGTTTCTTTCCTTCTCATTTCTTCCAGAATTTTTGAAAATTAAGAAAATTATATAATAATATGGAAGACAATTATGAAAAATTGATAAAGCAGAGCTATTCCCTCACCCCAACCCCAATATAATATTCCCCTAATTTCCAGTTTTGGGCTACCTAAGAACATATTTTCACATGCTTACAATCATAAAACACATTCTATTTTCTATCCTACTTTTTTCATTTAATGTGATACATAAATATATTTTTAATTAGTAGATTTTGGGGGAACAGTCTTAGATTTACAGTAGAATTGGGCAAAAGTATAGGGAATTCCCATATTACCTTCACCCCCTGCCCCGACACAGTTTCCTCTATTGACTTCTTGCATTTGTGTGGCACATTTGTTATAATACACTTGATGAGCCAGTACTGATACACTGTTATTAACTACAGTCCACAGTATACACTGGGGTTCACTCTTTGTGTTGTACATTTGTTCTTCAATTGATGAATGGGTAAACTCTGGTACATCCAGAATATTATTCAGTTATAAAAAGAAACGTGTTATCAAGCCAAGAAAAGATATTGAGGAACCTTGAATGCATATTGCTAAGTGAAAGAAGTCAATCTGAAAAGGCTGCACACTGCAGGCTTCCAACTCTATGACATTCTTGGAAAGGCAAAACTATGGACACAGTAAAAAAAGATCAATGGTTGCCAGGGGTGAGGTGGGAGGGAGAGATGAACAGGTGGAGCACAGGGATTTTTAAGGCAGTGAAACTATTCTATATGGGTAGATACATGTCATTAAAAATTTATCAAAACCCTTAGATACATAAATATTTTTATACTTCTAAATAGTTGTATAGCATTCTTGGTTGAAAGCAACAGAAATGTAGCTAGTTTAAGTAGAAAAAGAATTATTAAAGGACATCAGATAGCTTCTAGACTTTCCAGGAGGGCTATAATTGGCTGGAGAGCCCAAAGCAAGGTCCCAGTCAGGTCTCCAGCATGAGGAGGAAGCCACCAAGCACTAGACATCGAAGCTTGCACTGGAGACAGACTGGCACATGTTGGTAGATACCACCTGCCAAGGTTTGCATTGTGGCCCCCCGAAAAGAGAGATTAAAGTCCTAACCCCCAGAAGGTGACCTCATTTGGAAATAGTTGCAGATGTAGCTAGTTAAGATGAGGTCCTACTGGAGTAGGGTAGGCCCTTAGTCCAATATAACTGATATACCTGTAAGAGGGGAGAGACACACAAGGAAGAGATGGCCACATGAAGATGAAGGCACAGAGTGGGTGCCAAGGATCACCAGCAAACATCAGAAGCTAGAAGAATGAAGGAATGATTTTCCCCTGCAGGTTTCAGAGGAGGCGTGGTCCTGCCAACACTTTGATTTTGGACGCATGGCCTCCAGAACCATGAGACAATAAATTTCTGTTGTTTTAAGCCACCTAGTTTGTGGGACTTTGATACAGCAGCTCTAGCAAACTAATATGCTACTCACAACCGAATCACCTACTCGCTGCCCTCGCTGTCTCCAGAGAGAAACCTTCCCTGGCCCCTCTTTCTGGCTCACCAGCTCCTCTTTAAAGCATGGCAGGGGCATCTGAGCAGTGACTTCTAGGACATATGCCCATGCCCTAGCTGCAGGGAAGGCTAGGAAAATGAGGAGCTGGCATTTTCTGCTTCTATAGCCTCTCAATGAAACTCATAAGGTATGGAATTCTCCCAATGTTAGGAAGGGGCTCAAATGCCAGGCAACCAAAAGGAATGACAAGAGTCTGATATGATTGACTTTATAATTATGAACTTCAAGGGCTGCATAATATTCCGTCATGTTGATGCTATTTCTAAAAATCTTTTTTCTATTTTTACGGGCAGTCAGAGTAACTTCCAGATTGCTATTATTTTGTATAGTAACATATATATGCCTATATGTTTTTGCTTCTGTTGAGCCATGTCTTGAATGGAATATTACAGCCTTCATGACTCCAACTACATATTCACAGATTTCTTTTCAAAAACATCTTCTCACTTTATAACTTCACGGATAGTATACGTGTGTGCCTGTTTGATCATAATCCCAGGATTAAGTGATTTTTAAAAAAATTTCTTTGTATTTAATTGGTAAATACCTTAAGGTTGCTTTGATTCACATTTACTCGATCTTTAGAAAGAATAAATATTTTTCCACGTGTAGTTTACACTTTGCATTTCTTCTGGTCTGATTTTATTGGGGCCTTGCCATTTTTTGAAGGACGTATTTAAGCAAGCACTTTTTCGATATTAGTATTGAGAGGCATTAAGTTGCTGCCAGTGTTTTTGCTGAGGATCAATCAAATTGTATGTGAAATAACTAAGAAAACAATCCTTTTTTTCCAAGTTACATTAGTTAAAATATATGAGGAAGTCCTATCCTTATGGCATGCCTAATATGCCATAAAATGCTTAACAGTGCCTGACCCAGAGGAAGTACACTGATGTGCTCTGTAAAATGTCAGTAACTACTAACTTTCATGTTATTTTTATGTTGTGGGTATTTTCTGTTCTTCTTAAGGAAAGTAAAATCAAAACTTTATTTACTCATTGCTTCAACAAATATTTTCTGGAGGCAAGAGACTGCACCAGGCACAGTAGATGATTCAACAATGAACATGGATCAAGTGGCTTTGAGTTGAGTTAAGAAATGAGAAAACTTGCCAAGAACTAAAATACATTGTCATAAGCCTCCTAAAAAAGAACTGTGATACAATGTGATAAACCTCCTAAAAGTGATACAGATTTTCTTAGGATTTTAGAGAAGGGAGAAGTCACTTCAGAGCAAGAGTCCAGAAGGCTTCAGAGAAGGGAAGGATTTCACCCTACCCTATAAGAGTGAGTGCGATTTCAATGAACAGAGATGGAGTGGAGGCATTCCAGGCAGCGGGTATGGCATGGGGAAGACATAGATAGGAAAGCATAAATCATGCTCCAAGAATGAGAAATAATTAGTGATATTCTAGCTAAAAGATAGTGAATCACTTCCACTGTGGCAGGCACTGTGCTAACTCTGCGCTGCACGTGCATTATCTACTTAAATCCTTAAAGCAAGCCTACCAAACAAATACCATTATTGTTTCCATTTTATTGATGGAAAAAACCATAGCCCAGAAAGGTTATATAATTTACTCAGGGTTATACAGCTACAAGTTATGGAGTTCATAGCTTGAATCCTTATTTTTCTGACTCCAGAGCCCAAGCTCTTTACCGTGTGTGAGAAGATTGTTTCACACGGTAAGACTTGCAGATCCAATTCGATTGCAGTTTAGAATGCAAGTTGGATAGTGATGAAAGAAAACAGAAGAGGTATACTGGTGAAAACCTATGGAGGGTGCTTAAGTGTCAGTTGAAGAGGTTTGAACTTCATTTAGCAGGGACTAGAGTGCCATGGGGGTTCTGAGCAGCACAGTGATAGGTTCAGAATGTTACATTGGAAGGGCAATCTGGTGATACTGTATAGGACTTTTTGAAACAGAGATACTAGAGTTAAGGAGATCAGTTAAAGAGAGAAATTGCCATTGGAGAGGTAACCAGAGCTTGGAATACAGCTGAGAGATTGATATAGAACAGTTGAGAATTGGAAAGACATATTTCTGAGATGAGTTAACAGAATTGAGTGACCCATGGAAAATGGGGAAAGGAAAAGGAAAGGAAGAAGTCAAAGACGGATTCGCATTTCAGATCTGGATGACTAGAGGATTATGATACTACTAAAAACACAGATATACATGTTAAAAGGAGAATAGATGTTAGGGAGAAGATTATAAACTTGACATTAGACATACTGATTTTGAAGTGGATATCTCCAACAAAAAGTTCAAACTTCAGAATTAGAACTTGGAAGAAGGATGAAGCTAAAGCTACAGGTTTGGGGGTTCTCTGAGTGAAGATTTTAGATGAGGGCAATAGCCATATGCATTGGCTGAAGTTGTGGAAGAGGATGAGAGAGGGAGACTGGAAGCTCAAGAATATCACGGTGAGGGGGAAAGAGGAAGAAAAAGGGGCAGGGAGAAACACAGAAAGTAACCGTCTTCTCTGTGTTTGTTTTTTTTTAACATCTTTATTGGAGAATAATTGCTTTACAATGGTGTGTTAGTTTCTGCTTTATAACAAAGTGAATCAGCTATACATATACATATATCCCCATGTATCCTCCCTCTTGCATATCCCTCCCACCCTCTGTATCCCACCCCTCTAGGTAGTCACAAAGCACCAAGCTGATCTCCCTGAGTTATGCGGCTGCTTCCCACTAGCTATCTGTTTTACATTTGGTAGTGTATATACGTTCATGCCACTCTCTGACTTCGTCCCAGCTTACCCTTTCCCTCCCCATGTCCTCAAGTCCATTCTCTTATGTCTGCATCTTTATTCCTGTCCTGCCCCTATGTTCTTCAGAACCGTTTTTTTTTCAGATTCCATATATATGTGTTAGCATACGGTATTTGTTTTTCTCTTTCTGACTTACTTCACTCTGTATGACAGACTCTAGGTCCATCCACCTCACTACAAATAACTCAATTTCATTTCTTTTTATGGCTGAGTAATATTCCATTATATATATGTGCCACATGTTCTTTATCCATTCTTCTGTCGATGGATGCTTAGGTTGCTTCCATGTCCTGGCCATTGTAAATGGAGCTGCAACGACATTGTGGTACATGACTCTTTTTGAATTATGGTGTTCTCAGGGTATATGCCCAGTAGTGGGATTGCTGGGTCATATGATAGTTCTATTTTTAGTTTTTAAGGAACCTCCATACTGTTCTCCATAGTGACTGTATCCATTTACATTCCCACCAACAGTGCAAGAGGGTTCCCTTTTCTCCACACCCTCTCCAGCATTTATTGTTTGTAGATTTTTTGATGATGGCCATTCTGACTGGTGTGACGTGATACCTCATTGTAGTTTTGCTTTGCATTTCTCTAATGATTAGTGATGTTGAGCATCCTTTCACGTATTTGTTGACAATCTGTAGATCTTCTTTGGAGAAATGTCTATTTAGACCTTCTGCCCATTTTTGGATTGGGTTGTTTGTTTTTTGATATTGAGCTGTATGAGCTGCTTGTAAATTTTGGAGATTAATCCTTTGTCAGTTGCTTCATTTGCAAATATTTTCTCCCATTCTGAGGGTTGTCTTTTCATCTTGTTTATGGGTTCCTTTGCTGTGCAAAAGTTTTTAAGTTTCATTAGGTCCCATTTGTTTATTTTTGTCTTGATTTCCATTTCTCTAGGAGGTGGATCAAAAAATATCTTGCTGTGATTTATGTCATAGAGTGTTCTGCCTATGTTTTCCTCTAAGAGTTTGACAGTGTGTGGCCTTGCATTTAGGTCTTTAATCCATTTTGAGTTTATTTTGTATACAGTGTTAGGGAGTGTTCTGATTTCATTCTTTTACATGTAGCTGTCCAGTTTTCCCAGCACCACTTATTGAAGAGGCTGTCTTTTCTCCATTGTATATTCTTACCTCCTTTATCAAAGATAAGTTGACCACATGTGCATGGGTTTACCTCTGGGCTTTCTATGCTGTTCCATTGATCTATATTTCTGTTTTTGTGCCAGTACCCGACTGTCTTGATCACTGTAGTTTTGTAGTATAGTCTGAAGTCAGGGAGCCTGATTCCTCCAGCTCTGTTTTTCTTTCTCAAGTTTGCTTTGGTTATTCGAGGTCTTTTGTGTTTCCATACAAACTGTGAAATATTTTGTTCTAGTTCTGTGAAAAATGCCATTTGTAGTTTGATAGGGATTGCATTGAATCTGTAGATTGCTTTGGGTAGTATAGTCATTTTCACAAAATTGATTCTTCCAATCCAAGAACATGGTACATCTCTCCATCTATTTGTATCATCTTTAATTTCTTTCATCAGTGTCTTATAGTTTTCTGCATAAAGGTCTTTTGTCTCCTTCGGTAAGTTTATTCCTAGGTATTTTATTCTTTTTGTTGCCATGGTAAATGGGAGTATTTCCTTAATTTCTTTTTCAGATTTTTCATCATTAGTGTATAGGAATGCAAGAGATTTCTGTGCATTAATTTTGTATCCTGCTACTCTACCAATTCAATGATTAGCTTTAGTAGTTTTCTGGTAGAATCTTTAGTATTTTCTATGTATAGTATCATATCATCTGCAAACTGTGACAGTTTTACTTCTACTTTTCCGATTTGGATTCCTTTTATTTCTTTATCTTCTCTGATTTCTGTGGCTAAAACTTCCAAAACTATGTTGAATAATAGTGGTGAGAGTGGGCAACCTTGTGTTGTTCCTGATTTTAGAGGAAATGGTTTCAGTTTTTCACCATTGAGAACGATATTGGCTGTGGGTTTGTCATATATGGCCTTTATTAAGTAGAGGTAAGTTCCCTCTATGCCTACTTTCTGGAGCGTTTTTATCATAAATGGGTGTTGAATTTTGTTGAAAGCTTTTTGTGCATCTATTGAGATGATCATATGGTTTTTCTCCTTCAGTTTGTTAATATGGTGTATCACATTGATTGATTTGCCTATAATGAAGAATCCTTGTATTTCTGGGATAAACCCCACTTGATCATAGTGTTTGATCCTTTTAATATGCTATTGGATCCTGTTTGCTAGTATTTTGTGGAGGATTTTTGCATCTATGTTCATCAGTGATATTGGCCTGTAATTCTCTTTCTTTGTGACATCTTTGTCTGGTTTTGGTATCAGGGTGATGTTGGCCTCGTAGAATGAGATTGGTAGTGTTTCTCCCTCTGCTATATTTTGGAAGAGTTTGAGAAGGGTAGGAGTTAGATCCTCTCTAAATGTTTGATAGAAATCACCTGTGAAGCCATCTGATCCTGGGCTTTTGTTTGTTGGAAGCTTTTTAATCACAGTTTCAATTTCAGTGCTTGTGATTGGTCAGTTTATATTTTCTCTTTCTTCCTGGTTCAGTCTCGGAAGGTTGTGCTTTTCTAAGAATTTGTCCATTTCTTCCAGGTTGTCCATTTTATTGGCATAGAGTTGCTTGTAGTAATCTCTAATGATCTTTTGTATTTCTGCAGTGTCAGTTGTTACTTCTCCTTTTTCATTTCTAATTCTATTGATTTGAGTCTTCTCCCTTTTTTTCTTGATGAGTCTGGCTAATGGTTTATCAATTTTGTTTATCTTCTCAAAGAACCATCTTTTAGTTTTATTGATCTTTGTTATTGTTTCCTTCATCTCTTTTTCATTTATTTCTGATCTGATCTTTATGCTTTCTTTCCTTCTGCTAACTTTGGGGGTTTTTTGTTCTTCTTTCTGTAATTGCTTTAGGTGTAAGGTTAGGTTTTTTATTTGAGATGTTTCTTGTTTCTTGAGGTAGGATTGTATAGCTATAAACTTCCCTCTTAGAACTGCTTTTGCTACATCCCATAGGTTTTGGGTCATTGTATTTTCATTGTCATTTGTTTCTAGGTATTTTTTTCATTTCCTCTTTGATTTCTTCAGTGATCTCTTGGATATTTAGTAGTGTGTTGTTTAGCCTCCATATGTTTGTATTTTTTACAGATTTTTTCCTGTAATTGTTATCTAGTCTCATAGCATTGTGGTCGGAAAAGGTACTTGATACAATTTCAATTTTCTTAAATTTAAGAAGGCTGTTTTGGTGACCCAAGATATGATCTTTCCTGGAGAATGTTCCATGAGCACTTGAGAAGAAAGTGTATTCTGTTGTTTTTGGATGGAAAGTCCTATAAATATCAATTAACTCCATCTAGTTTAATGTATCATTTAAAGCTTGTGTTTCCTTATTTATTTCCATTTTGGATGATCTGTCCATTGATGAAAGTGGAGTGTGAAAGTCCCCTACTATTATTGTGTTACTGTCGATTTCCCCTTTTATGGCTGTTAGCATTTGCCTTATGTACTGAGGTGCTCCTCTGTTGGGTGCATAAATATTTACAATTGTTATATCTTCTTCTTGGATTGATCCCTTGATCATTATGTAGTGTCCTTCTTTGTCTCTTGTAATAGTCTTTTTTTAAAAGTCTATTTTGTCTGATATGAGAATTGCTACTCCAGCTTTCTTTTGATTTCCATTTGCATGGAATATCTTTTTCTATCCCCTCACTTTCAGTCTGTATGTGTCTCTAGGTCTGAAATGGGTCTCTGGTAGACAACATATATATGGGTCTTGTTTTTGTATCCATTCATCCAGTCTATGTCTTTTGGTTGGAGCATTTAATCCATTTACATTTAAGGTAGTTATAGATATGTATATTCCTATTACCATTTTCTTAAGTGTTTTGGGTTTGTTATTGTAAGTCTTTTCCTTCTCTTGTGTTTCCTGCCTACAGAAGTTCCTTCAGCATTTTTTGTAAAGCTGGTTTGGTGGTGCTGAATTCTTTTAGCTTTTGCTTGTCTGCAAAGGTTTTAATTTCTCCATCTAATCTGAATGAGATCCTTGTTGGGTAGAGTAATCTTGGTTGTAGGTTTTCCCCTTTCATCACTTTAAATATGTCCTTCCACTCCCTTCTGGCTTGCAGAGTTTCTGCTGAAAGACCAGCTGTTAACCTTATGGGGATTCCCTTGTATGTTATTTGTTGCTTTTCCCTTACTGCTTTTAATATTTTTCTTTGTATTTAATTTTTGATAGTTTGATCAACATGTGTCTTGGTGTGTTTCTCCTTGGATTTTTCCTGTATGGAACTCTGTGTGCTTCCTGGACTTGATTGACTATTTCCTTTCCTATATTAAGGAAGTTTTTGACTCTGATCTCTGCAAATATTTTCTCAGTCTCTTTCTTTTTCTCTTCTCCTTCTGGGACCCCTATAATTCGAATGTTGATGCATTTAATGTTGTCCCAGAGTTCTCTGGGACTGTCCTCAATTCTTTTCATTCTTTTTTCTTTATTCTGCTGTGTGGTAGTTATTTCCACTATTTTATCTTCCAGGTCAGTTATCCATTTTTCTGCCTCAGTTATTCTGGTATTCATTCCTTCCAGAGAATTTTTAATTTCATTTATTGTGTTGTTCATCATTGTTTGTTTGCTCTTTAGTTCTTCTAGGTCCTTGTTAAACGTTTCTTGTATTTTCTCCATTCTAGTTCCAAGATTTTGGATCATCTTTACTATCACTACTCTGAGTTCTTTTTCAGGTAGACTGCCTATTTCCTCTTCATTTGTTATGTCTAGTGTGTTTTTACCTTACTCCTTCATCTTCTGTGTGCTTCTCTGTCTTTTCATTTTGCTTAACTTACTGTGTTTGGGGCCTCCTTTACTCAGGCTGCAGGTTCGTAGTTCCTGTTGTTTTTGGTGTCTGCCCCCAGGGGTATGGTTGGTTCAGTGGCTTGTGTAGGCTTCCTGGTGGAGGGGACTGGTGCCTGTGTTCTGGTGGATGAGGCTGGATCTTGTCTTTCTGGTGGTCAGGAGCACATCTGGTGGTGTGTTTTGGAGTGTCTGTGACCTTATTATGATTTTAGACAGCCTCTCTGCTAATGGGTGGGGTTGTGTTCCTGTCTTGCTAGCTGTTTGGCATAGGGTGTGTAGCACTGTAGCTTGCTGGTCGTTGAGTGGAGCCGGATCTTAGCATTGAGATGGAGATCTCTGGGAGAGCTTTTGCCATTTGATATTACGTGGAGCTAGGAGTTCTCTGGTGGACCAATGTTCTAAACTTGGCTCTCCGACCTCAGAGGCTCAGGCCTGACACCTGGCCGAGCACCAAGACCCTGTCAACCACACAGCTCAGAAGAAAAGGGAGAAGAAAAGAAAGAAAGAAAGAAAGAATAAAATAAAATAAAGTTATTAAAATAAAACATAAAAAAGATTATTAAAGTTAAAAAAATTAAAATATAAAAAAAGTATAGAAAAAAAAAAAGAGAGCAACCCAACCAAAATACAAGTCCACCAATGATAACAAGCACTAAAAACTATAGTAAAAACAAAGAAGGAAAGAAACAAAATGGACAGACAGAACCCTAGGACAAATTGTAAAAGCAAAGCTATACAGACAAAATCACACAAAGAAGCATACACATAGGGGCTTCCCTGGTGGCGCAGTGGTTGAGAGTCTGCCTGCCAATGCAGGGGACACGGGTTCGTGCCCCGGTCCGGGAGGATCCTACGTGCCGTGGAGCGGCTGGGCCCGTGAGCCATGGCCGCTGGGCCTGCGCGTCCAGAGCCTGTGCTCCACAACGGGAGAGGCCACAACCCTGAGAGGCCCGCGTACCGCAAAAAAAAAAAAAAAAAAAAAAAAAGAAGCATACACATATACACTGACAAAATGAGAAAAAGGAAAAAAATATATATATCTATATATTAAAAAAAGGAAGAGAGCAACCAAATCAATAAACAAATCTACCACTGATGATAAACTCTAAATATTAAACTAAGATAAACATAAAACCAGAAAGAAATTAGGCACAGAAAGCCAACCCCGAGTCTATAGTTGCTCCCAAAGTCCACCTCCTCAATTTGGGATGATTCGTTGTCTATTCAGGTATTCCACAGATGCAGGGTACATCAAGTTGATTGTGGAGATTTAATCCGCTGCTCCTGAGGCTGCTGGGAGAGATTTCCCTTTCTCTTCTTTGTTAGCACAGCTCCTGGGGTTCAGCTTTGCATTTGGCCCCGCCTCTGCGTGTAGGTCACCTGAGGGCATCTGTTCTTCCCTCAGACTGGACAGGGTTAAAGTAGCAGCTGATTATGGGGCTCTGGCCCTCTCAGGCTGGGTGGGAGGGAGGGGTACGGGATGCAGGGTGAGCCTGCGGCGGCAGAGGCCAGCGTGATATTGCAACAGTCTGAGGCACACTCTGTGTTCTCCAGGGGAAGTTGTCCCTGGATCACGGAACCCTGGTAGTGGTGGGCTGCACAGGCTCCTGGGCGGGGAGGTGTGGGTAGTGACCTGTGCTTGCACACAGGCTTCTTGGTGGCTGCAGCAGCAGCCTTAGTGTTTCATGCCCGTCTCTGGTGTCCACGCCGATAGCCCTGGCTCCTGCCCATCTCTAGAGCTCGTTTAGGCAGTACTCTGAATCCCCTCTCCTCATGCACCCCGAAACAGTGGTCTCTTGCCTCTTAGGCAGTTCCAGACTTTTTCACGGACTCCCTCCTGGCTGGCTGTGGTACACTAGCCCCCTTCAGTCTGTGTTCACGCAGCCAACCTCAGTCCTCTCCCTGGGATCTGACCTCCAAAGTCGGAGCCTCAGCTCTTAGCCTCCACCCGCCCCGGCAGGTGAGCAGAGAAGCCTCTCGGGCTGGTGAGTGCCGGTCGGCACCGATCCTCTGTGTGGGAATCTCTCCGCTTTGCCCTCTGCACCCCTGTTGCTGCGCTCTCCTCCGTGGCTCGAAGCTTCCCCCCTGCCCACCCCCCTTCTCCGCCAGTGAAGGGGCTTCTTAGTGTGTGGAAACTTTTCCTCCTTCACGACTCCCTCCCAGAGGTGCAGGTCCCGTCCCTATTCTTTGTCTCTGTTTATTCTTTTTTCTTTTGCCCTACCCAGGTACGTGGGGAGTTTCTTGCCTTTTGGGAGGTCTGAGGTCTTCTGCCAGCGTTCAGTAGGTGTTCTGTAGGAGTTGTTCCACGTGTAGATGTATTTCTGATGTATTTGTGGGGAGGAAGGTGATCTCCGCGTCTTACTCTTCCGCCATCTTGAAGGTCTCCTCCTCTTCTCTGTGTTTTGATGGCATGAAAATGTGATCAAACTGGACTAGAGCACCAGAAATACCCTGGCCATACCCTTGACAAGTTTACTCTTATCCTCAGACTCCAAGTGAAAAAAAAAAGAAGTTCAGAGAAGGCAAAGAAAGGCAGAGGGATACTTACTAGTAGAGAGCTTTGGCTGTGACCCCAGGAAGAGTTCCAGGGGCCCAGACTCGGCCACAGAGAAGACTGCATCTGCCTTGGTGGATAAACCTTAAGAACCCAGAAGCAAAGCAAGATGGAAAGCACTTTTCTGGGCCTTCTTCCAGGAGTTACAGCCAGACCTTCTTATTGCTTTTGCTACACAGAAAGGAGAGAACCGGACAGGGCACAGAGGTCAGCAAAGTGTCCATGGCAGCCTTCCCTCCCTTGCAGGTGGAGTGCAGGCAGCAGACATAAAACAGCTATGATAATCCTCTGCCTTTTAGTTAATAAAGAGACAAGACAGGTAGACAGGTAGGTAACAAAGAGGCTTGTCAAAGAAGAAAAGACGAGTTGAGAGAGATGTGGTGGTAAGTGTTGAATTCCGTGTAAAGATGGAGGAAGGTGAAAATTGAAGACAGGTTGCGTTTAAGTTATGTAAAATTTAAATTTAGATGGTTGCTTGTAGGCTTCCAAGGGATGGATTTAGTGTGCAGTGGATTAAGGCATATTGACAGGGGTGAAGAACAGTCAGGTGGGAAGGGTGGAGGAGAGTAATCGTGGATGACACTTTGGGGTAATTTGAGTTGAAAGGAATGAGAGAGATGGGCCAAGGGTACAGCCAGACTGAGACATTTGTGCTTGTTATTGCATCTTGTTTGAAAGATAAGGCAGACTGTCAGAGGAAACAGCAAATGTAGTAAGTGTGTACAAAAGAGAAACACACACTTAATGATATAAGGTCCTGGAGGACATGAGAAAGGATAGAATTAGAAAAGGATTTATCATTGAAATTTTTTTAAAAAGGAAGATGCTGTGGGTTTTAAATGTAAGTGTAGTCTTAAGGACTGGTGAACAAGAATAGCTTTGCTCCAGTAGATTTAAGGAAGAAAAAAAATATGTAGGCAGGTTTGGGTGAGGGTAGAGAAGAGAAAGGGTCGAAGTGAGTCCTGACCAGAGGAAAGGCTTTGGGGCAGGAGAAAACTGGGTGTGTTGCAGATGCCCACCTGTTAGCAGCTGATTTTTATGGAATGATATCAGAGAGTTAGGAGTCAGAAAGGAAAGACTCAAAAGAGCACACTGGGGAGAAGGAAATGGACTGAAAATGTGAGATGAGGTAGATGAAGATCACATATGATGGGGGAAAGTCACATAAAAATCTTCTTGGGGGGCTTCCCTGGTGGTGCAGTGGTTGAGAGTCCGCCTGCCGATGCAGGGGACACGGGTTCGTGCCCCGGTCCGGGAGGATCCCACATGCCGCGGAGCGGCTGGGCCCGTGAGCCATGGCCACTGAGCCTGCGTGTCCAGAGCCTGTGCTCCACAGCAGGAGAGGGCACAACGGTGAGAGGCCCGCATACCGCAAAAAAAAAAAAAAAAAAAAAAAAAAAAACCTTCTTGGGAAGAGGCCATGAAAATAATTTTTTTCTGCAGCATCTTGAACTAGAAGAAATGAAGTCTTAATGAGTATTGGAGAGGCTCAGCCAGGGAAGCCAGAGAGAAGATGATGGCTGTCAACACTGGAGATTACATAATGCACTGGAAGAGAAAATGCTCTACAGAAAAATAAATAGGGGGAAGAATAAGATATGTTGCCAAGACATAGAGGAGGAAGAAAAGAATTTGGAAATTGTTCAGTCATGGAAAGCACAGATTGCCATAGTCCTCCTAGTGATAGTCTCTCTAATTTCCTCCTCTCCCAAAGTAAATTAAGTTGGGCTTTGTGGCTTATAGAGATTCATTTATCTTCAACTAACTTTTATTCCAAAATTTTTACACAAGAATTCTAGAGTGAAACTTGAATGGAATGGGCTTGAATCCCAACTCCATCATTAATTGTCTATATGACTCGAGCAAGTTATTTCATCTCTGTAAGCCTCAGTTTCTTCACCTATACAAAGGGGATAATAATGTAATAGCTATCTCATGGTGAAGATGAAATATGGTATTGCACCAAAAAAGGGTTACAGAGCTAGCAATTTGTACACATTCATTAATATTCCCTGTCACCCTGGTGATGATGATGGTGTTATAAAATACATTGGGAATTCAGAGATGAATATGTTGGAATCCCTGTACTCAAGGACTCAGAGGCTATTGGGAAATATATTAATACCTTTGAGTGAATCAACAATTATAGCACAATTAATTGATTCATTGACACATAGTTACTGAGCTCCTTACAATGTTCCAGGTGCTGGGGATATATTGGTGAATGAAACATGCCAACATTCCCTGCCTTCATGGAATTTGCATTTTATTAAGAGAAAGAAAAAATAAGTGTTAGAGTAAATAAGTCAAGTCCATTAGGAAGGAGGTGGCATGTGTTATGAGAGGAAAGGAGAACAAGCTCATGGTAACGGAGACCAGGCTGGGGAGAGGTGGTGGAAGTGCCAGTGAAAATAGAGGTTAAGGGTAAGGTAGGCCTCATGGAGCAAGATGTTTGGGGGTTGTGATGGGACATTTATAATGAAGTCGTCAGAGGGGCTGCTGCTTATGGAAGCAGCGAGGTGGGCCATCTAACTTGGCCTGGCCATGGAGAGAGGAAAGGCTGAACTAGAAAGGGCCAGCAGTGGTCAGAAAGGCTGGCAGAACAATGGAAAACAGTACGGAGGTTCTCCAAAAAATTACAGATAATACTTACCTGGCAGGGGAAATACCATGATCATGAAGGTGGTTTTCCCAGGGTGAGGCTCACTCATTGCACTGCGAGTGTGCTGACCCCTGCGATTTCCCCAAATAGGGGAAACTCGACTGCGTAATTTGTGGTAGTGGGGGACTGCGTGCGCACTCTCCCCTAAAAAAAAAAAAAAAAAAAAAAGAAAAAATTACAGATAGAAGCAATTCCAATTCTGGATACGTACTCAAAAGAAATGAAGTCTCTATCTTGAAGAGGTATCTGCAACCCCACGTTCATTGCAGCATAATTCACAGTAACCAAACATGGAAACCTAAGTGTCCATGATGAATGGATAAAAAGAATTAGTATATGTATGCAATGGAATATTACTCAGTCATTAAAAAGAAGGAAATCCTGCATCATTTGCAACATTATGGATGAACTGTGAGGGCATTATGCTAAGTAAAATAAATCAGACAGAGAAAGACAAATACACTATGATCTCACTTATATATGGAAACTTAAAAAAAAAAAAAAGCCAAACTCATAGAAACAGAGAACAGATTGGTTGGTTGGGGGAGAGAGGTTGGTCAGAGGTACAAACTTCTGGTTATAAGATGAATAGGTTATGGGGATCTAATATACAGCATGATGTATATTATATGTTTATTGATGTAGTTAACAATATTCTATACTTGGAATTTGCTAAGAGAGTAGAGTTTGCAAGTTCTCACCACACACACACAAACTGTAACTTTCTGAGGTGATGGATGTGTTAGCTAACCTTATTGTGACAATCATTTTGCAACATATACAAATATAAGATCACCATATTGTACACCTTAAACTTATATAATGCTATAATATCCGTTATACCTCAATAAAGCTGTGGGGAGTCGGCGGGGTAGTGGCGCAGGAAGAAAAGCCAGTAGCTAACAGGTCTGTGAAGAAGGAACAGTGGTCTGAAATGGGCTTTAGCTTTGTTTTTAAAGAGATAATATGATGCATCCTACCTAACGTGCTTTCCTGAAATAAAACATAGCAAAAAACACCCCAAAACAAAAATCACTCAATTAGTGCTTTAGACAAGAAAATATCCTATAAATGCTTCTTTCCCTTAAAAAAAGGGGGAGGTGGGGAAGGGGACTGGTATCATTCTAGAGAAACTGGTGTTCAGGTTTAGCTGTCTCTCCATAGGCACTTGCTCTGCAAGAGGTGGCAGAGCCCCATTTGGTTTGAGGTCCTTTTGCTGGGAATCAGAGAACTGTCTGTAATCATTCACAGAAGTGCTGCTGAATGAAGGAACAGAAAGAAGTAAGGCCGTCCACTGAGGCACTGAGGAGCTCTTGCAGGATCTACAACAGGACTAGACAGTCTTTCAATTCATTTCAAAAGGCTCACGGCTTTCCATTACAGAGGAGGTTATATAAGACCAAAGAAAGATAGATTAAAAAATGTGTAAAATGTATAGACGACCTGAATAAACAATAAATCCAAACAATAAATCCAAATATTGCTTAATGTAAAAGGTCAGTCTGCCAGGTCTGGAGACATTCTTGGGCATCACAGTTGGTTGGAGGAGAAGCTACTGACATCTGGTAGTTACAGGCTACCCTAGTGGGTAGAGGTCAGGAATGCAGCCGAACTGCCTGCAGGGCACAGGACAGCCTCCACCACAGAGAATTATCCAGCCCAAAGTGTCAGTAGTGCCCAGGCTGAGAAACCCTCTGATAGGACGTGGCATTTAAGCTGGGGAAAGGGAGACAAAGACATGAAGTAGCGGAGGGGCTCTAAAAAGTGGTGCAGTCGGTAGATTGTAGGGTCCAGTAAGGGGAAAGGCGTGTTGGAATCATGGTAGCGGAGGAGATGAGATGCAAAGCAGATGTGGGGTTGGAGACTGGGGATTCTTGGAATGGGGATTTTGGATGGGGGTTGTCCAGGTATTGATAATGACAAAGGATGTTTGTATGTCACATACACATAGACGTGAACTTGAGTGTTTATTCCAACATGTAGTAATTTGGTGATCTTTGTTAACTTCTCTGAGAATAAGGTTTTCTTATCTGCAAAAAATGGATGTGTGCCTCATTTGCCTGTTACAAATATTGAATGAAATAGTGTATGTAAGCTCTTAATATAGTGCCACCTGGCACATCTTAGGTGCTCAATAAATGTTACATCTTACTATTGTTCTTATGATGATTATTAGAAGACAACTGTGGTTATTTACTATCTTGTCACCTGAGGGGAATAGAAGGACAAGAAATGAAAGAAAAAGAAAAAGAATTTAGCTGAAATGTTTTTCTTAAAGATTCAGCTTTCTTAGCTCTAATATCACATCTGTAGGTGATTAATTATGTTACTAATTTCTTTTTTCAGTAATGGAGTTGTTTTTATACTTTCACAGTTGGTAATGCCTGAGGGATTCTCTTAACCCTGGGAGATGATTTGGTGAAATTATTTCCTAGAAGGTTTTTCTGAAGCTTTTTCATGTAGAGGACTAAATGAAGTATTTCTTCCATCTTCTCATTTTTAACCTTTTACTTACAAAATAGATACATTCTTATCCTTTCCCAGCTCTCCTTTATACTGGCCTGAATATTCTTAAAATAAACTATTACACATAGAAGATAAAGTTCAGGGAAGCTTCTGTGTCTTTTTTTTTTTCGGTACGCGGGCCTCTCACTGTTGTGGCCTCTCCCGTCACGGAGCACAGGCTCCAAACGTGCAGGCTCAGCGGCCATGGCTCACGGGCCCAGCCGTTCCGCGGCACGTGGGATCTTCCCGGACCGGGGCACGAACCCATGTCCCCTGCATCGGCAGGCGGACTCTCAACCACTGCGCCACCAGGGAAGCCCCCCTATGTTATTTTTTAAAATCCATATGTTTAAACATTTCCATGTTTGTCTTTTAAATATTTCTGCTCTCATTGCTAAAAATGACACCTTTGCTTTGAAGAGACAGATTAAGTTTAATTATATATTTTTTTCAAAATATCTGCTATGTCACATACTTCTTGTCATCACAGAGAAACTTGGAAGATTTATAACACTTGTCCTTTGTCAAAAAATATGCAACATCTTTACATTTGACAAGTTTCTTCACTTCTGTATTTTGCCACAAGATACCAGAGATGAAACCGTTTTTATGGTTAGCAACAATCTTATTTTAAATTATTGTAAAGATTCTACCAGGCTCTACTTTTTAAAAAATGTTTGTACAAAATGAACTGCATTGATGACACTGTTACATTGTGCACCTTGGCTGCCCTTGTAAGTGCCATTAGCTTGACTGCAGTGAATGAATTTTGTGTCTGGTGCTTTCTCTGTAACCTGACCTTGAAAATATTTTCTTTAAAATCCTAATTTAAAAAGTTACTCCACCACTGGTTATACTTAAGTAGATTTTCCATAAACATGGTTCTCACCAAATAATTCATATACTGTGTGCATATAGATTCTCTGGTACATCAGAGGCTCATGAAAATAATTTTTCATGATTTTGTCATTGAGATGTAATTTGTGTATAAGGGGAATTAGAAATTATTTAAAACTGAATGATAATTGAAAACACAACATATCAATTTGGGGATGCAGTTAAAGCAGTGCTTAAGAGGAATTTATAGTTTCAAATGCTTGTATTAGAAAGGAGGAAAGGCACTATATAGCACAGGGAAGTATATCCAATACCCTGTGACAAACCATAGTGGAAAAGAATGTGAAAAAGTATATGTATATATATATATCTATAACTGAATCACTTTGCTGCGTGGCAGAAATTAACACAACATTGTAAATCAACTATCGTTCAATAAAGTTAAAAAATAGAAAGGAGGAAAGGCTTAGAAATCAGTGATTTATATCTCCATGTTAAGAAGGCAGAAAAAGATGAGCAAATTAACCCAAAAGTAAGTAGAAGAAAGGAAATAATAAATTAAGAGTAGAAACAAATTAAATAGAATGCAAACAACAGAGAAGATTAACAAAGCCAAAAGTTAGTTTTTAAAAACATTGACAAAATTATTAAATCTCTGGCAAGGCTTTTCAAGAAAAAAGAGAAAATGCAAATTACCAATATCAGGAAGGAAAGGGGATATCATCAGAAATTTTACAAACTATAAAGAATAATAAACAATATGAACAAGTATATGCCACTTCTATGAAATGGACAATTTTTTGAAAAATACAATCAAAATTGACACAAGATGAAGTAGAAAATATGAATCGGCTTATGTCTATGAACTACGTTAAATTTATTAACAAAAATCCCCTCACAGAGAAAACTTCAGATCTAGGTAGTTTCACTGATGAATTTTATCAAAGAATTAAGGAAGCTATAATAATCTTATATAAACTCTTTATAAAGCAACAGCAGCAGCAGAAGAAACACTTCCTGACTAATTTATGAGGCCAGAATAACCCTGGATACCAGTCAGGCAAAGGCATTACAGAAAACTGCAAATGAATATTCCTCATAAACATAGACATAAAATTCTTTTAAAATTAGTGAATCAAATCCAACAATACATATAAAAATATTATATATATATATATATATATATATATATATATATATATATATATATATATATATATATATGACCAACTGGGCTTTATCCCAGGAATGATTCAAATATCAAACAATTTTACTTACTGTATCAACAGACTAAAAATTAAATATCATGTGATTATCTCAAATGATACAGAAAGAGCATTTGACAAAATTCAGTGTCCATTCATGATTTAAAAAAAAATTAACTGTCAGTAAACAAAGAATAGATGTAAACTCCTCAATCTGGTAAAATGCATTTACAAAAAGCCTACAGCTAAAATAGTGATGATGAAAGTTGAATGCTTTCTCCTTCAGGTCAGGAACAAAACAAGGATATCTACTGTCGCTATTTTTATTTGACATAGTAGTAGAAATCCTAACCAATGAAAAAAGTAAGAAAAAGAAGTAAAACAAAATTGGTAAGAAAGAGGTAAAACTGTCCCTAAATATAAACAACATGATTGTACAGAAAATTCTAAGGAAGCAACCACAGTCTTAACCACCATGACAAAACCTAATGAAACTAATATGTGAGTTTCACAATTCAAGGTCAGTATATATACAAAGCCATAAACTTGTCACCCATAGAGTATGGTTTTAAATGAACCGAAGTATAAGTTTGGCCATATGAAATTTTGACCTACTTGAACAGAGATTATATGGAAAGCCTAATAATAAGGGGAAGGAAAATTTGAGTAATTTAAATTCCCATATAGATAACACATACATGTGTACGTGCATACATATATACATAAGCAAATGACATTCAACCTACAGTTTATATATCCTCTCTTCAGACACTCATCAAATTGAAGAGAACAATTCATTAGCTTGTTTTCTCTCTGTCCCAGCTTCTCTCAGAGTAGCACTAATTAGCTCAAAAATGGTTGTGGGGGGCTTCCCTGGTGGCACAGTGGTTGAGAATCTGCCTGCCGATGCAGGGGACACGGGTTTGTGCCCTGGTCCGGGAAGATCCCACATGCCGCAGAGCGGCTGGGCCTGTGAGCCATGGCCGCTGAGCCTGCGCGTCCGGAGCCTGTGCTCCGCAACGGGAGAGGCCACAGCAATGAGAGGCCCGCGTACCGCAAAAAAAAAAAAAAAAAAAAAGGTTCGGGGAGGAGAGGCTCTCGTAAGGAAAAAGGAAGAGAAGTTGCATAAACTGTGATTGTATGTTGACTGAATTAGAATGCTAAGTAGAGAATGCAGAGAAGATCATGACCAGGGTGACCTTCTGATTGGTTCAAGGCATGTGAACTATGGAACTCTATTTCTAAAGAATTGTGTGACTACATAGGTTAACTGTGAATCCTAAGGAAGACTGGGTATCTACTTGTAAGATATTTACTTACACTAATATCTGATTTATGACTAAGTCATGTGAGTGGTTCCTTTCAATTCTTTTTTTTTTTAGTTTTTTAAACAGCTTTATTGAGGTATAATTGATGTACAAAAAACTGCACAAATTTAATGTATATCATTTGATGAGTTTAGACAGATGTACACAGCCATAAAACCATTACTACAATCAAGGTAATAGACATATCAATTACTTCCAAAAGTAGTTGCCTTGTGCCTCTTTCTTTCTTTTCTTTCTCTCTTTCTCCCTTTCTTCCCTTCTTTCTTTCTTTTCTTTTCTTTTCTTTTTTCTTTTCTTTTCTTTCTTTCTTTCTTTCTTTCTTTCTTTCTTTCTTTCTTTCTTTCTTTCTTTCTTTCTCTCTTTCTTTGTTTCTTTCTTTCTTTCTTTGTTTCTTTCTTTCTCTCTTTGTTTCTCTTTCTCTCTCTCTTTCTCTTCCTGTATATGGTAAGAACGTTTAACCTGAGATCTTCCCTCTTAATAAATTTTTCAAGTGTACAATACAGTATTGTTAACTATAGGTACTATGTTGTACAACAGATCTGTACAAGTTAGTCATCTTGTGTAACTGAAACTTTATACTCATTGAACAACACCCCTCCATTTCCTGCTCCCCCTAGCCCTTGGCAACCACCATACTACTCTTTGATTCTATGAATTTGACTATTTTAGATCCCTCATATAAGTTGAATCATGCAATATTTGTCTTTCTGTGTCTGGCTTATTTCGCTTGGCATAATGTCCTCCAGGTTCATCCATGTTGTCACATATGGCAGGATTTCCTCCTTTTTAAAACTGAATAATATGCCCTTGTATGTATATACCACATTTTCTTTATCCATTCTTCCATCGATGGACATTTAGCTTGTTTTCATATTTTGGTTATTGTGAATAATGCTACAGTGAACTTGGGAGTGCAGACATCTCTTTAGATCCTGATTTCAGTTCTTTTGGATATATACCCAGAAGTAGGATTGCTGGATCACATGGTAGGTCTATTTTTAATATTTTTATGGAAACTCCATACTGTTTTCTATAGGGGCTGTGCCATTTTGCATTCCCACCAACAGTGTACAAGGGTCCCAGTTTCTCCATATCCTCACCAACACTTGTTATCATTTTTTTGGATAATAGCCATTCTAACAGGTGTGAGATAATATGTCACTGTGGTTTTGATTTGCATTTTCCTGATGATTAGTGACTTTGAGCACCTTTTCATATACCTACTAGCCATTTCTCTTCTTTGGAGAAATGTCTATTCAAGTCCTTAGCCCATTTTTTAATTGAGTTATTCTTATTTTTTGCTATTGTAGGAGTTCCTTATATGTTTTAGCTATTAACCCCTTATCTATTTCAATTATTTAAAAAAAAAATCCTAGCCTTATTGTAATTCTTCTCCATTTCAGCCTATGTATATAGACATTGACATGAAGCTTTGGTACAAGGATTCTTGCTTTTCAAAAGATAGAAGGAATGACATTATATGTTGAATTGAACTGAATTATAAATTTATGGAGGCTGAGGGAAAATACATATCTAAAAGAGTAGATTGCTAAGGTTTTGTGAATCATTATCTTTTCATGAAGCAGTTTATATCTAGGAACCTAGATTTGTAGCCTACTGGGTAGAATCTAGGTTTTTAGGTTGATGATTCTCTGAATATTTCTTCAGCCAGGTGGTTCTGTAGGCTGGGTGCCATCTGACCAGGCAATGTTAGATTATTTAATTGTGTGTTTATTAAAGCTTGCTCTTTCTGGCAGCATATTGTACCTTTTTAAAGAGTCTCCTTGGCAAACTGCTGAGTTTGGGGTGGAGATTGTATTTTTAAGTGTATCACTGGGGCTGCCAGAGATCACTCCTTACTCTGTAGAATGCCTAAGAATAGGGCTCCCTTATCTTTAGATCTCACTGTACTCCTACACAGATGCCTTTGATTTTTAAGCCTGATCCTGTATTTTTATAATATTTGGAGTCATCCTTTGGAGTGATTGTCATAAGTGATCTAGTGATTGGTGATTAAACCCTGAATCCCCACATTGACTTGGGTTATCTTGGAGACTAGGAAGAGTTTATACCTAACAGTTGGTAACCTTGTCAGTACCCCATTTTCAGAAAGTGTAGTTAGGGTGACTTAAGAAGAGGAAGATCAGTGTGGCTGGTAGAAACGGGAGATTTTGTGGTCTTTTGTAGCCACTGAAGAGGGTGGAAGACAGGCAAGACGTAGCCCTAAGCCTTTTCCCAAAGCAGAGAGCACAGCATCACACAATACTAGCATCCCCCAACCCTGCCCATCTACCAGGATAATACCCACCTTGGATGGCACAGTTGGGGGTGATTTGTCAGAGGAGACAGGAGGAGTCCATGACCATTATTTCCAATGCAAGGATCTTTGGCCTCCAAGGTCTGTGTTCTCCTGTGAGCTCTGATCATTTTGTGACTGCCCATCAACGCTGAAGGATACAAACGCCATTAGACATCTTTGCATGACTCCCTCGACCTACCAGGTCCACCACTCATAGATGAGGCAAAGGGTCCAGAATGTCTAGAATTTAAAAAGACCCTCCATATCAGTCATGAGAAAATTTGAAAGCATTCAAGATAAAAGGAATGGAGGCTGACCCCAGGTGCTTCTGTGTAACCACCAAGGACATGTAACTGTAAAATTCCTTAATCTCAAAGCAGCTGTGACTCGACCCCTGGAAAGTGGTCTAAGTGAGGAGTGTGTAACCCCACTCCCATTTCAGTCTAAGGCTGCTCTACAATATTCTGCAGACCCTGATGGCCTATACTTCTGTAGGTTGTTCGTGAAAATGATTACAGAGATGTTCTTCAGTGGTCAGAAAAAGCAGAATGGACATATTTCTTTTGGAAACTGGAAGAGAGTAATAGAGGAACAGAGAGGACAAGAAAAATTATAATGATAAAAAGATGTTATCAAAATCTAGCGTCTTGATGGACTTATTTTGTGTGTGTGTGTGTGTGTGTGTTACGCGGGCCTCTCACTGTTGTGGCCTCTCCCGTTGCGGAGCACAGGCTCTGGACGCACAGGCTCAGCGGCCATGGCTCATGGGCCCAGCCGCTCCGTGGCATGTGGGATCCTCCCGGACCGGGGCACGAACCCGTGTCCCCTGCATCGGCAGGCAGAGTCTCAACCACTGCGCCACCAGGGAAGCCCTTGATGGACTTATTGAAATGAAATGTAGATTAATGCAGTATTCATCCCCCCAAAGTTGACTGATCATCACCGTATAAAATAGGTTGCTGACAAATTAACAAAACCTTTGGGCATTTTAGAGAGAACAGGGAAACTGTCATTCCACATGCAGTTAACTACTTACTCAGAAAATGGATTCTTTCTTCCTTTCTCAGGTGTGATTCAGAACAGGAGTAGAGAGACAGATACCAGGGGCCATTTGTAACCAGCAGAGCAGCTGTGACATGCCTGCAGAGTGACTTCACCATTCATTTAAGGAGATCCATGCATGGCGATTCTGACAAGGTTTACATTCCTATAGAAAGCAAACAATGGCATTGGGTTTTTTGTGTTGTCAGGACAATAATGTGTGTGTCAGTAAAGTGAGTGTTAGGTTATGATTGCTCTGAAATCCATTGAACTACGTGTTACTTTAATTGACCCACTTTGTGCATGTGTTAGAAGCCACTCCTCAGTACTTTGAGAGGTTTGTTGTTTATGGATTATGTTTAAAGGAATTTTAGAACTCTTCATTGAAGGTTCTGGGTACCTCCACTGTGTACTATTCTGTGTTGACAGAATACCTTCTGTCAACGTAACATTATTCTTTTCCAATAATTCTTAACCATGATTTCTAAGTTGTAGTCGCCATGTTCACTGAATCGTAAACATTGACTGGCAGGACCTAACGACAAGGAACCTGATTTGAGTAAGTTGATGATTCTTTTTAAAGACTATTATAGATGTGGGGACCTTTCAGATATTTGTTAATTTGAATATGTTCTATAGTTGATCTGAAGTTTTGTGTTGCCTAGGCAGTTTTTGGTTTGTTTTTGGTTTATAGTAGTTATTGTTTTTATTATTTTTTAATTAATTTTTATTGGAGTATAGCTGCTTTACAACGTTGTGCCAGCCTCTGCTGTGCAGCAATGTGAATCAGCCATACACATACCCATACCCACTCTTTTTTAGATTTCCTTCCCATTTAGGTCACCACAGAGTACCGAGTAGAGCTCCCTGCACTATACAGCAGGTCCTCATTAGCCATCCATTTTATACACATATACTTTTATTTTTTTACCTGAAATTCTTCTGCATCTCTTTTTTTTTCTTTTTAATGTCTTTATTGGAGTAAAATTGCTTTACAATGGTGTGTTAGTTTCTGCTTTATAACAAAGTGAATCAGTTATACATATACATATATCTCCATATCTCTTCCCTCTTGTGTCTCCCACCCTCCCTATCCCACCCCTCTAGGTGGTCACAAAGCACCGAGCTGATCTCCCTGTGCTATGCGGCTGCTTCCCACTAGCTATCTATTTTACGTTTGGTAGTGTATATATGTCCATGCCACTCTCTCACTTTGTCCCAGCTTGCCCTTCCCCCTCCCCATGTCCTCAAGTCCATTCGCTAGTAGGTCTGCGTCTTTATTCCCGTCTTGCCCCTAGGTTCTACTTGACTTTTTTTTTTTTTTGATTCCATATATATGTGTTAGCATACGGTATTTGTTTTTCTCTTTCTGACTTACTTCACTCTGTATGACAGACTCTAGGTCCATCCACCTCACTACAAATAACTCAATTTCGTTTCTTTTTATGGCTGAGTAATATTCCATTGTATATATGTGCCACATCTTCTTTATCCATTCATCTGTGGATGGACACTTAGGTTGCTTCCATGTCCTGGCTATTGTAAATAGACCTGCAATGAACATTGTGGTACATGACTTTTTTTGAATTATGGTTTTCTCAGGGTATATGCCCAGTAGTGGGATTTCTGTGTCATATGGTAGTTCTATTTTTAGTTTTTGAAGGAACCTCCATACTGTTCTCCATAGTGGCTGTATCAATTTACATTCCCCACCAACAGTGCAAGAAGGCTCCCTTTTCTCCACACCCTCTCCAGCATTTATGGTTTGTAGATTTTTTGATGATGGCCATTCTGACCGGTGTAAGATGATACCTCATTGTAGTTTTGATTTGCATTTCTCTAATGATTAATCATGTTGAACATTCTTTTCATGTGTTTGTTGGCACTATATTGGTCATCTGGCCGAGATGTGGTGGTCTTGTGTATTTATTTGTTCCTAGGACACTTAAGTGCCTTATTTTATTAATACACAGCTTGGTGTTTTATGGAACTGAAAAATCAATTTCACAAGCTTCAGTGTATAGGGAAATGGTATAACCTGATGGATAAGAGCATTGGCTCTGGAATCAGCCTCCTTGAGTCCAACTGCAGCTTCCCTTCTTACCAGGTGTGTCCTTGGGCAAGCTACTTAATCTTTCTAATCTTTGGTTTCTTCATTGTTAAATGGGGATATTAAAGAGTATCTACCTTACAGGGTTGTTGTGAAGATTAAATAAAGTAATACACTTAGTACAGGACCTGGCACACAGTAAATGTTCAGTAAACTTTTATCATCTCATCTATTAATGTTCTCACAGGCTTGAGAAATGGTACCTGCCCCTAGAGTTAATTCTCCCTTCTCTGGTTACTGCATTTCTTTTAAGGAAGTGACACAAAACAAACAGACTTCCAGACTAGTGCCTCCTTTTTTATATAAATACCTTTTTCATTTATAACAATCAAATATGTATCTAGTCAAAGTTGAAGATATAAGACTTGGAAACAGTTAATTTCATTCTTTTATATGTCTTTGAAAAAGGGGGTTTTGCACGTTGTAATAGTCCACCAATTTTTTGGATCCCACCTCCCTTAATATCTCTCTTGAGAGTTAATAGCAGCAAAGCAAGGAGAGAACCAACACCGTTTTTTCTGTCCTTTGGTTTAATCTGAGCCTCTTGGCCCTGATCCATAAAACAGGATATTTCATCTTCTGCAGGAGCTGCTAATGAAAGTCAAGTGTTAAAAGACATTGTTCTTATCACCAGGAGGGTTTATTAGTTAGTGCCTTCTCCGAGGGACACAGGGTAATTGGACAAAGCTGGATATTTATTTGATAAAGTGCCTTGTAGGTCAGTTTCTATGAATTTTTCCTCAGGAGGACTGGGAATTATCCCCAAAATGAAAACAAATTCTTTGGACTTGAGAAGTAATTTTCAGTAGAAATTGACTTCAGGGCAATCAGTTCTGTTTGTGTTTTCTGCTCTCTAATCACTTAGAATGACATCTTGTGTTGGAGGAGGAAGAGGGCAGGTGCAAAAACAAAGATAAGAACATAATCAGTGAAGATGGGGCCCCCAGAAGGTCATGTGGAACTATCGATGTTCTTTCTGTATCTATAAACCCTTTCTGTAGGAAGATCCTTCATCAGAGCTATTCGTAGGTGACAGTTTTATTTGGCACACATATCACATTTAGGTCTTAGCATCTTTAGAGTTAAATTTTTTTTTCAAATTTTATTACCTTTTTTTTTAAACTATCAGTTACAAAATAACATGCTTTCTTTGGTTCATACAAATAGATCAGTATTATAAATTCTTAACTGTAGGAGAATATTAGTTTTCAGACACAAAGGTAGGAAAACTGTCTCACATTAGGGGCAGTATTGAAATCTGTAGTTGTTATTTTGCATTTGGTGCTGAGTACAACTTTATAGTACGTTTTGTCCTTTTTCTACAACTTTTTCTAGCGTATTATATAATTGAATATCAAATTGCATTGAGCTTGGTTCTCAGATTGCAAAGTGTGGGGACTTGACCATATTGTTGGGGTAAACGCTAGGGAAAAAAACTGCATTGATTCTCTAATACCTCTGATGATAACTTACTTTAATCTGCAGTGAAAGAAAGGTTGTAAGATTCCCTCCCCAGTGGTCTTTGGAATTCACTCTGTGAATACTGAATTTAAAAAGACAATACTTTCTCTAATTGGTCAACCAGAACACTTATTTTTAAAAATTTTTTTTATTGAAATATAGGTGATATACAATGTTGTATTAGTTTCAGGTGTACAGCAAAGTGATTCAGATATATATATATATATTTATATATATATTCTTTTTTTAGATTCTGTCCACTCTAGGTTATTACAAGACATTGAGTATAGTTCTCTGTGCTATACACTAGGTCCTTGTTGGTTATCTATTTTATATATAGTAATGTCTATATTTTAATCCCAAACTCCTAATTGGTCCCTTCCCCATTCCCCTTTGGGAACCATAAATTTGCTTTCTATGCCTGTGAATCTGTTTTGTAAATAAATTCCTTTGTATCATTTTTTTAGATTTTTTTAGATTAGTGTTTTAGTTCAAAACATTTACTGATCTAGATTCAAATAATTACAAGTTTCTCACCTTCAAGAATTTTTTCATCTAATTGGTGATACAAGTCAAAAAGCCAGTTAGGTTCTTTAAAAATCAAGGCCACCAATAGTCTCTAAATCTTCAAGTCCAGTGGCATTTGCTTAGTACTGTTTTCTTTAGCTCTTAGCACCAATGCCTGATCCTCATTTGGGGAAACCTAGGCTGATACTCCTCTTACCTTTCTCACTTCTGTGTTTCCTAAATAGAGATTTCGCCAAGATTCATATCTTAGGCATTTTTTTCTATTCTCTCTGAAACATTTGTTTTTATAAAAATGCTTTAAAAACATTACTTTATACTTTTTTCTTTTTTCTATCTGTTGATTTAAATAAATGAAAATATCCACTTATCTGAAAGTAAAAGTTTGGGACACATGTATGATATTAAGTTGAACCATATAAAATTACTGTTTTTGTAAGTCAGAAATGGTCAAATATCGGCAGTTTTCTCTTTTTCTCATATGTTATTTGCTTTCTCTATTACTATGTAGAAAATCCATCTTCTGTATAAATTGAGATGTGATTTACCTTTAGGCTTTCCAATACATTTTAATGAAAAAATTCTCATTTTCAACAAAATTGACTTATTTTAATTTTCCTCAAGTCTTGTGGGTAACTTCCATTATTATTAATATGGTTCACATATTGCAAAAGAAGATGGCATCCTTCGGTTCTTTCTCAGTAAAATAATTTATTGGAGTCACAGATTTAACTGGTAGACTTTTTTTGCTCCTGAAGAGTATTAAATAGCAAAAATGACAGGGATATTCTTTTCCTTCGTTTGCTTTTCTTCAGGATACAGTTTATCCATTCCTGGCTATAGTGCCAGAATTAGAAATAACTGTAGCCAGATTTCAAGGTCTCACCCTGTAGCAGGTTCATCTCGTTCCTTGGCAGGCACAGACAGTGCTTTATATGACTGTATAATTACCCAGTTTTGGTAAACACACATTATTTAGCCAATACAGCAAAATGACTCCTTCAGAGCCATTACATTGCAGTTCATCAAGTAAATAGTGATTTAGCCATTTTCATGAAAAATGTGTGTTATTTCGTTGATAGTCTATCAATCCACAGCATTCAGCTAATTCCCTATCCCCCTTTATGAGTATTTTGGAACCTCTTTTTAAATTTTATTTATTTATTTACTTATTTTTGCTGTGTTGGGTCTTCGTTTCTGTGCGAGGGCTTTCTCTAGTTCCGGCAAGCGGGGGCCACTCTTCATCGCGGTGCGCGGGCCTCTCACTATCGCGGGCTCTCTTGTTGCGGAGCACAGGCTCAGTAGTTGTGGCTCACGGGCTCAGTTGCACCACGGCATGTGGGATCTTCCCAGACCAGGGCTCGAACCCGTGTCCCCTGCATTGGCAGGCAGACTCTCAACCACTGCGCCACCAGGGAAGCCCTGGAACCTCTTTGAAAACCATTCCTGTAGTATATGAACACTGTACAAGGCTCTATTTCAACGTGAAAATCACTTAGTGTAATTGTTTTTATAGTTATTTCTATTATGAACAGTCTCTCAGTGTCAGAGATAGCAGGACACAGTGCCCGGACTATTAATGTGAATTGCTTTGATAGAGAAGAAAATAGCTTTGATTACCTTTAAAGAATGGGAAGAAATGATTTTATAATGTTTAGGCCCTGGCACAATTTTTTTTTTTTTTTTTTTTTGCGGTACGCGGGCCTCTCACTGCTGTGGCCTTTCCCGTTGCGGAGCACAGGCTCCGGATGCACAGGCCCAGCGGCCATGGCTCACGGGCCCAGCCGCTCCGCAGCATGTGGGATCCTCCCAGACCGGGGCACGAACCCGCGTCCCCTGCATCGGCAGGCGGACTCTCAACCACTGCGCCACCAGGGAAGCCCCCCTGGCACAATTTTTATGTGCTCATTTAAACCTGGAATAGCTTAATGACAGAAGTATAAAACCCATTTAAGAAGATATGCTGGGGCTTCCCTGGTGGCACAGTGGTTGGGAGTCTGCCTGCAGATGCAGGGGACACGGGTTCGGGCCCTGGTCTGGGAGGATTCCACATGCCGCGGAGCGGCTGGGCCCGTGAACCATGGCAGCTGAGCCTGCGCGTCCGGAACCTGTGTTCCGCAACGGAAGAGGCCACAACAGTGAGAGGCCGGCATACCGGAAAAAAAAAAAAAATTCCATGGAGACAGTGGTGAGGAATCTGTGCTCGTTTGTTTTTGCAGTGATGCATCATGCAAGGATTCCTAACAAAGCAATGCATTAGGTTGTAGATGGAGTGCCTGCCCACTGTAATGATTTTTTTCCCCCCTGAAAGACAAAAATAGCCGCCCTGCCACACTGTGCTGCTGGGCTTTGATGGAAAATGCCATGCTGTTTCTTGCTTCTTCCCCTGATGGCATGCTACATACACTGAGTACAGGTGTGACAATCTAAGTATATTTAGAAAGTCTCTGCCGAGCACAGAAGTGGGGAATTAGAATGGAATCATGCAAGGACTCTGAAATGGAATCCCACAAGCCACACCAGGACTTGCTGCATTCAATGACTCTATGAGGACAGGGTGAAGAATAAGATCTTGACTGCTCCTCACACATGTGGTTCGTATCTCAGTGTGTCTTTTTAGGCCTTAGCCTGAGGGTTTACCTTAATCCATGTACATTTCCAAGAAAAGTCCTTCAGTCCATCTGGCTAATCCATGTGTGATTGAATCCGGGTAGAAAACTGAGTTTGGGGACACAGGGCATCTCTTCACGGTGCTTTTCCCATCATCCCTTGTGGTGATCATGGCCTCAAACTCTGCCTTCTCTCTCCAGCTAGTGACTCTGGGCTATCTTCCCTAAGAATGTGAAATGTCATTAACGTTTTCTATCTCAGGTGACCACTTGCTTGATAATCGGAGTTGTCTGCCTGGATTCTCTTGGTAGGTGACATATGAGGAGGAGAGTTCCTTCACATTCAACTGCTTCCCTCAGCTCACACAGCTTTCTGGTTTTGTATTTACATTTTCATCCCTCAGTTGAGTGGAAATATTCAAGGAAGAGGGCCAAAGAAAACCCCCTCCTAATGGTTGGATACTATATGGCAATTTGTTTTCTGTTTTTGTTTTTTTTTTTCCCTCAGAAACATCTGTGGTCTTCTTTTTTTTTTTTTTTTTTTTTTTTTTTTGTGGTACGCGGGCCTCTCACCGTCACGGCCCCCCGTTGCGGAGCACAGGCTCCGGACGCGCAGGCCCAGCGGCCATGGCTCACGGGCCCAGCCGCTCCGCGGCATGTGGGATCTTCCCGGACCGGGGCACGAACCCGTGTCCCCTGCATCGGCAGGCGGACTCCCAACCACTGCGCCACCAGGGAAGCCCCATATCTGTGGTCTTCTGATGACTCTCAGGGGAAAAAAAATCACCCAAACTTATCTGAGAAATCTAGAGAGTAGTGAGAGGCAGAGAACAGAAAGAAAGAAAAAAGTTGTTTTGCTTATGCAGTTTGGCATCAAAAGTGCCACCCTTAGCATTAAAAGGCCCTTCCTGACTTCTGAATTTTAAATAGTGCCTTCTAAAAAAACAGTAGTAGGAAATGAAGTTACCCTTCTAGTTAGGAACAAAAAGAGAAAGAATGGCCGCTGGCTGTATGTTTACCCTCGTGGCTTCCCTGAGGATGTCCTGTCTCCATTCTACAGAGAGCTCTCTCACTCTCTCTCTCTCTCTCTCTGTCTCTCTTTCTGTCTCACTCTGAAAAGCCTTTACTAAAGAGACAAAGCAGAGTGGAAATGAATGTTTCAGGCTCCTGTAAACCCTCCCCTACTTCTTCCCTTCCGCTTCTGTCCAGGGGGGTCCTCAGAGGTGGGAGGCTCATAATAGGTGGACCAGAGCCCTGAGCAAGAAGCCCGTAACTCCTCCTAAAGACCCAGTGGGACTAGGACCAGAGAGAACTGAAAGTGGAATTGAAACTATAGATTTAGATTTTGCTTTTCTGGATATCATATGTATGTAATGGCTAATTATTTTTTTTCATGGAGGGTGTCAGGGAGAGTGTCTCACGACTCATACAGATTACTACTTTCATTGATAGAATGTCTTCCTGGTGATAAGCTGGCAAGGCTGGAAAGTGTACTTGGCCGCCATGTTCAAAGTTAAGACAACTGAAGGAATTGGAGTCAGTCAGGCAAGCCAATCAATTATAAATTGATTAAGCATATCTAATCTGTAAAGTACTAGGGTATGAGGGAAGGAGGAATGCCTTGATGCTGGTGATGAAGAGTATTGTTTTTTTCCTGTTTGCTTTCTAGTGCAATAGCTTCTTCTGATTTTAAAAGTACTATATATGAAAGCAAACAATGTAGAAAAAGTATGAAGAAAGTAAAAACTAGTAATCATTTTAGTGATAGATAACTGTCAACACTTGGTTAAAGCACCTTTTTTCTATGCATAAATATATATGATAAAATTGGTTTTAGAATATATATTCTTTTTTTAGAATATACTATGTTTAAAATGTTTTTATTGTGTTGGCAAAAATGATGCATGCTCATTGTTTAACATTTTCAAATAATATAGTCAAGTATAAAAGAAAGACAGTAAAAACTTCCCAAAACTATCACCCAGAACTAGCCACTGCTAACATTTTGGTGTTCTTTCCTTATAGTCATCTCTCTATGCATACGTAGGTATGGATTGATTTATGTGACTTTCCACAAATGGGACTGCTTATTTACTCAAAGTGTGACATGGCAACTTCTCACACAAGACATCAGTTTTAATGGCTGTGTTGTGTCTTAATCTACAGATGAATTTTATTTTACTGTGGCTTTATTGATGGACATTAAAGTTGTTTACAGTTTTCACACAGTGGCACAGGAGGCATTTTTGTACCTTTTTTTTTTTTTTTTAATTCCCTAAGGGATCTCATGGGAGAGGAGGTGGCTTATTTTTTTATTTTTATTTTTTTTAAGTTTAATTTTATTTTTTTTCTGCTTTATAACAAAGTTAATCAGTTATACATATACATATGTTCCCATATCCCCTCCCTTTTGCGTCTCCCTCCCACCCTCCCTATCCCACCCCTCTAGGTAGACACAGAGCACCGAGCTGATCTCCCTGTGCTATGCGGCTGCTTCCCACTAGCTATCTACCTTACGTTTGGTAGTGTATATATGTCCATGCCTCTCTTTCGCTTTGTCACAGCTTACCCTTCCCCCTCCCCATATCCTCAAGTCCATTCTCTAGTAGGTCTGTGTCTTTATTCCTGTCTTACCCCTATGTTTTAATGGCTGTGTTGTATCTTAATCTACAGATGAATTTTATTTTACTGTGGCTTTATTGATGGACATTTAAGTTGTTTACAGTTTTCACACAGTGGCACAGGAGGCATTTTTGTACCTTTTTATAAAATACTTATTCTTTCTTTTTTTAATTTTATTGAAGTATAGTTGATTTACAATGTCATCTTAGTTTCAGGTGTACAGCACAGTGATTCGGTTATATATATTATATAACTGAATATATATATATATATATATTCTTTTTTTTTTTTTTTGCGGTATGCGGGCCTCTCACTGCTGTGGCCTCTCCCGTTGAGGAGCACAGGCTCCGGACACGCAGGCTCAGCGGCCATGGCTCACAGGCCCAGCCGCTCCGCGGCATGTGGGATCTTCCTGGACCGGGGCACGAACCCATGTCCCCTGCATTGGCAGGCGGACTCTCAACCACTGCGCCACCAGGGAAGCCCTGTACCTTTTTTAATATGTTAAAGTTCTTTATATAGTAGATATTAACCTTGTGTTTGTCATATGTATTTCAAATACTTTTATGATTGGTAATTTGTCTTAAAAATTTACTTAATAGAGCCTTTACAATTGTCTGCTTCTTGATCTGAGACTTGCTCGCGTAAAAGAAGAATTGCACTGGATCAGCTAAACAGGCAAGGAAGTCTTTATTCAAGACTATTGTAATAGGGCAGAGATATTGAGCCCAACTTCACTGAAAGAAAAGGTGGCGAATTTAAGCGCTAGAATGAGCTAGTGGAAAAGTACCGGAGGACTTCTGGGATGGGAGGAGGTTAACTAATGTGATTTAGGACATCTCTGTTTGCTAATCGGTGCTTCTTGATGTTAAGCTCCTACCCTCCCACAAAAACTAGGAGGTTGGGGTGGTTATCTTTCTTTTTTTTTTTTTTGGTTATCTTTCTTAATGATTGCATTTTGAAGGGATGGCTCCCAGGCCCTTGAGAAAGATATTTCTGGATTATAGCACACCTCCATCTCAAAGGAGAAGAAAAAGAATTCACAATTGCAAGTTTTCTAGACACCCTAAGAAAAGGGAAATTTAAAGGGCATATAGTCAGGAAGAAACCTGTCTAATAGTAAAGCTGAGGGGGCTGTTAAGAGTGTCTTGCTTGGTAATATCCATCTCAGGCCTAGGGAAGGTAATCAAGGCAAGAAATGGGGGAGAGAGGAATAGCTTCGACTTTTCCATTTACTGGTTGAAGTACTTTTCAGGCAGAAGCTAGGACTGAAATTCATGTCATGTGTGTACAAATGGTTGTTGAAGTAAAAGGAACATGGTGCGGAGGGGTATCAGTCAGACCATAGGTACAGTCAGACCCATTGCTTGGCCTCTGAAACCCTCCACCAAAGTCAGGCAGTCAAAATCTATGTTGTAAGATTGGTTCTCAGCTCTGAGAAATGAGAATTATTACTCTCATTGAGCACTTGGGTTCTGCTGGTTCCTACTTGAGTAACCTCATCCTCACCTGCCACAAATCGTAGCTGTCAAGGGTATCCACAACATAGGGAAAAGCAAGAGCCCTGAGACATGCAGGCCTGGCTTCTAATCACAGCTCTGTTATTAGTACCCTGTAGACAAGTAATTTAACCTCTCTGAAGCTCAGTGTCCTTACCTGTAAAATGGGGATAATAACTCTACTCAAGGTTTGTGGGATAATTCAGTGGGATCACGTATGCAGAATGCCTGGTCCAGGTCCCTCATGTAGAATGAGGTCAATTAATTTTTGTTCCCTTCCCTATCGTATTGTCTCCCCAACTCATTTATGCCATCCCCCTGCTTTGATTAAAAGACATGAGGGGCATAATTGCCTAACTGTTCAATTCTTTAGTTCCTATACTGCCCATCTGTAAAGGTATAAATTACTTGGAAACCCTATCCTTTGGTTTCATGGTCTACTCTGTACTGTGTGAATGATGAGGGGAAAGCAAATGAAGTGTGTAACCTGCTTATTCCATCTTGCCTTATTAGCTGTGATCAATTAGCTAGTCTTCTCCTTGTGTCTCTGTCATTTTGCCTCAGAGCCTCCTGTGTTTTTCCTTCATAGTTTCATTTAATCTTGATGCACAAACTAGGTGTGGATTGCAACTTTTCACTTCATCGCCAATATCAACATTGACCATAGGCAGCCCTGTTCACCAAAAATGGATCTTGTGATTTCAAAATGCACAATAATTAGCATTTTTCTTTTAATGAGTTACTGGTGATGAGACAAGTTAATTGAGTCACAAAATGCTTATCTCAGGTCTATAATGTGCAAATCAGTTGATTCACAAATAATTGAAAACTTTCTGATCTGAAAATTTGGACAATGTATGGCAAGCACTTCCAAAAACAGAATCTAAAGCTCAATTCATAAAAAAGAGGGACTTAGGGCTTCCCTGGTGGCGCAGTGGTTGAGAGTCCGCCTGCCGATGCAGGGGACACGGGTTCGTGCCCCGGTCCGGGAAGATCCTACATGCTGCAGAGCGGCTGGGCCCGTGAGCCATGGCCGCTGAGCCTGAGCATCCGGAGCCTGTGCTCCGCAACGGGAGAGGCCACAGCAGTGAGAGGCCCGCGTACCGCAAAAAAAAAAAAAAAAGAGGGACGTAGATTTTGAATTCTATATATTAATAGTTATTTCTCTCAAACTGCTAAGAATTAGCAGCTCAAATACTGACCAAGTATACTCCTTATAAGATTGTACAAATATTTAGCTTATTTGTAAGAAAAAAATACTCAAAAAGTCAGAGCAACCTCTATTTTCATAAATCATTGCATGTATTATTCAGTGACAATTAGTTTATATTTTAAGGGTTCACAATAGGAATTTAGTTGATTATGAAGTTTTTTGTTTTTGTTTTCTGTTGACCAACAGAGCATGAAGCACCTACCTGCCAGGAGCACTCTTGTTATCTGTCTGTTACTGCGATTATAGACTCGATTTCTAGTGAGTTGACTATTACAGTTCTGCATATATAAATGAAAAGTGTCTTTTGCAATTTTATGTACTCTATTAATAAAGAAAGAAGAATATAAATATACATATACATTTAATTTGTAAAGTATTTATACAATGTGATGCTTTATGTTTTTGTAAGCTCAAAAATTATGATGAAATAGTTAACTCAAGACAGAGCCATTAAGATGCTCTCAGAAGAACTTTGTGTTTACCTGGAAGATTGAAGGGTGGAAGGGGGCAATGCATAGATAGAGGACTAATGCTATACAGCTTTTAATAAACTGATATTTAAAAATTGAAACAATGATGAGATATATGTGTGTTCAGGCTGCAGTTTCAAGAACAAAAAAAATTCCAGTATGTAAAAACTACATCTGGAGATGTTGCCAAAGTTTTGGAAAGAAATATCAGTGGCTTCACATTTTAGCTTTAAATACTTTACGATTGTTTTCATCTTTTATCCCCAACTCATTTTTAAAGGGTCTCTCTTCTGCTGTATTTTAAAAACCTTGTGTGCTGTTATTGGCCTGTTTGCTCTCAGCTGTCCTGTGCTCTGCTAGGTCCCAGCACTCAGACTGTATTTCTCACATCCCATTGTCAGTGGGCTTTCCATTAGGTTCTGCTAACGAAAGGCACTGTTAGGGGATTGGGAGGTAGGGAGGGGCGGATTTCCAACAGTGCAGGAGAGGTAACAGCTTTGTTGGCTTTGGTCATGGGGGTGGGGTGAAAGCGGGTGTCTGGGCAGCAGGGCTTTCAGCAGCAGGCTCCTGGTCTCCTGCACATGCAGCCAGGCTACAAGGACAGCCAGAAACATGCAGCATGGAGCCTTGGCCCCAAGAGTGTTTCTGCTCCTGTTGCCCAGGGTAGCAGTTAATCTCTGAGTAATTTAACCTTGTCTGCCTTGGCTTCTAAGGTGCTTCCAACATCTGTGTAACCAATTCCTCTGTTAAATTTCTTCTTTTTAAAATATCTAGAGTGGTTCGTGTTTTCGGATCAGTTCCTAATGCACTGTGTTCATTCCCACACTTAAGTGTCACTTGTTACCTATTAATGTGTCCAAATCCTAGTATGTTCATGTACTCTGGGAATTTAACCTGAAGCAACAGATTTAAACCCAAAATACAATTATAGCCTTGGGCATAAGGCCTCATTCTGAATCTTTTTCAAAGAAGCCAGTATAACAAGATGGAGTGGGCAGAAATATTGGTCTGAGGAGATCAAAATTCTTGGTGCCAACTGCCACCACTGACCATCTAAGGAATACTTTATTTAATGTTTGGCTGTGGAGAGTGTAGAAGGCAAGAATTTATAGGGATCCAAGTATTTTCATGGCTGGTTCTGCCGGGCTTGTGCCTGGCTGCATCACACCTCCCTCAAGCTATCGCCTTGAAAACTGGCAGGAGAAGCGCCCCATTAGTGACTGGCACTGGAGAGGAGATAAATACCTAGGGGTCTATATATTTGTCTTTTTGTGCCTGGATTAGTAATGCAATCTAACAGTTGAGGAAGATATCCTTCTTTTTGTGTGTTACTTTACAGGGACTGTTAACCTTAATTTTAAAAAAGAATCCATTTTTACTGCTTAAACAAATTTACCAAAAAATTGCATCAATGATACCTTTACCCAGCAACAATTTACATATTTGAAAATTTACATCTCCTTAACTATTGCTATTGAGAGTATGCAAAAACAAACAAACAAAAATATTTCTAATGTTGTTGGAACTTGTAGGTATGTTTCTGATGTGTCTAAAAACACATAAATGTGTTTTTAGACAATACTTACATCTTTGTCCTTCCCCAGGAGAGCAGAAAATGTCAACATTGGAAACAAGAGAAATAAGTGGACTGTGTTACCATGCTTCAGACAGCTGTGGGCATGTCTTAGTCCATTCAGGCTGCCCTAACGAAATACCACAGACAGGGTGGCTTATAAATAACAGAAACTTATTTCTCACAGTTCTGGAGGCTGGGAGGTCCAAGGTCAAGGCACTGGCAGATTCCATGTTTGGTGAGGGTCAGCTTCCTGATTCGTGACAGTGTCTTCTCGCTGTGCCCTCGCAGGGCAGAAAGGGCAAGGGAGCTCTGTGGGGTCTCTTTTATAAGAGCGCTAATCCCATTCATGAGGGCTTTGCCCTCATAATCAAATCACCTCTCCAAGGCCCCACCTCCTCCTAATGCCATCACCTTGGGGGTTGGGATTTCAAGTTTGTGGGGATACCAACACTTATTCTATAGTATTATACTAATGCTACTACTAAAAATACCTAGGTAGTTTGGAAACAATCTGCTCTTCCACTGCTAAAAAGTGACCGTTGCTGTTTCAAATTCTACAGAGTCCAGTTATGTTCCCATATTGTGGTCAGTTCTTGCTCAGCCACAGCTCTGCCGGTATTTCCATCAGTTCTACTCGATTGAAGCAAACTGGCTTTTATGTTGTTGGTTTGGCATCAGTCCAAGACTTGATGGATAAGTGGAACTGGGTGTTTGACCTAGCTCTAATCTCTGCCTGTGGATTAGAAGGGATTTCAGCTGGAGTTAAAATCTTCTGAGGAGAATCAAATGAAACCTTGTTGTAGGACTCCACATGTTCCAACAACATAGCATTTGCCCAGAATCATCATCTAACTTTTGGTTCCTATTGCCATTTTTTTCTTTCTCGAGAACCATATACCTGACGCTTTCCTTTAGTTCTACATTCCTCCCTCTAAGATGCTCACCACTGCAGGAATAAACCCATCCTAATGATTCTCCAATGGTCACCTCCATTAATTAATTAATTAATTAATTAATTTTTAGTTTTATTTTATTTATTTTTTGCGGTACACGGGCCTCTCACTGCCGTGGCCTCCTGTTGCGGAGCACAGGCTCCGGATGCGCAGGCTCAGCGGCCATGGCTCACGGGCCTAGCTGCTCCGCGGCATGTGGGATCTTCCCGAACCGGAGCACGAACCCATGTCCCCTGTATTGCCAGGCGGACTCTCAACCACTGCGCCACCAGGGAAGCCCTGGTCACCTCCATTATTAACATCACATACATTGGTGCCCTTCTTTCCCAACATTCTCTCTAGAATAAAATGTTTTGTTTTGGGTTTTTTTGTACTTGTATCTCTGAAGTCCAGTGGCGTCTAAAGTTAGTGGAAAGTCAGAAAAAGGCAGTCGTGAGTGTCTTAAGTGGTGTCAATAAGACTCATTGTAAAAATGGGAGGGGAGGCGTTCCTTGCCCTACCTGTCTCACTCACGTGGTTGGTGTGACAGCCAAACAAGTGTAACTAGGATGCAGTAAGGGGTAATGGGTAGGACCTAGGATTGGGGAAGGGGCAAAAAACTTCAGCTTAACTCACATCTCTGCAACTCAATAGCCTGGGGTCTCCTTGAGTGTCTATTTCTTCGACGGTCATACAGGAATAAAAATAATTCCTACCTGTCCATTTCACAGAAGTGTATTAGGAGCAAATGAGATATGGTATGTGAATATAACTTGTACACTGTAAAGTGCTAAAAAACGTATGTTATACAGGCTTATCTCTGTTCAGGTAAAAAGTGGCAAGTTGACTCTGCGGGTTTAATCCATTTCATTATCCCTGTATTAGATTGTGTCGCATGACAAACAAGCCATCTTCTGTTATTTGGCAGATGGCATATGGATGCATATCCAATTTAATAATATTTCTTGGGTTGATTTCTCCTCACCCAGTCAAGAAATTATATACATTTGGACAGGAGGATATTTGAGAATAGATAGTTGAAAACATGGACTGGCAATAATTGAGAATTTGCATTGAGCAAATTATTAGTTTGAGTATTAAGTCATTTGGTTTCCTTCTTTCTTCCTCCCTCTCCTCCTCCCCACTTTATGTTCTTCTTTCTCCTCTCTACCTCCCCCCACCCCCACTGCCTCTGTCTTCTTTTCTCTTCTCTTCAGTAGAGTGTTTACCACGTCTTTCACTTGTAGACTGACCCATGAATTTCCTTAGTGTTCAGTGTTTTTGTGTTCCCATAACATTAGCAGTAGGGGCCAGGTCTTTGTCCAACTTTCACCCCAGAGAGGTGGCTTTGTCAGTTTTCAGTGCACTTGAGATATTTTAAAGAGAATGATTTGGTATAGAGAGTTAGGTGTTTACAAAGTTATTGAAAGGGCTGGAGGAGCAGAAACCATCTGAACAATTGATTTCGAGGTTAAACTATCATAGCTGCAATCCAGAGGCCAAGAAGTGCAACTGCTCTCCCTCCCTGCCCACCCCCAGCCTCAGCTATCTTGCATCCTTGAAGCTGTGACTGGACACTGGCATATGGAATCCAGTTACTGAGGTTATAATGACCTATGTTGCCAGCAGAGGCATCTCATTGGCAGAATGTATATTGCATCCAGAACCCTAGCTTCTAAGAAGTCTAGAAATGTAATTTTTAACTTCCCAGCTTTTACAAGAATGGGGTGAGAATGGAAGCTATTGCCAGTAACTTCAGCTTGGGAGGCTGGCTGGCTTACATTGCCAGGTCATCCTGAAGTTTTCAGAAACAAAGAGGGGAAAATAATGACTTTGGGTTATAGAAAACCAATAAAGTGGATGTCTCATTTGCACTCTCACACGTTGAGAGCAAAGATGTGAAGATCTGCTCTCAGACTGAGGGTTGTATAGGCATGTTTCAACATGGAGCAGTTTCCATGGAGAGTGACAAATTACCCAAAGTAGCAAGGACTTTGGAAACATTTCCTGCCTTTAACCACTGAGGTGCTTCCCAGGCAAGAGAACTTTGATTCACTCAGCTCTCGTGTCATTCATTCCCTGGGAGCCTCCAATTTAACAAGCTCACATCAAACCTTTGCCCTGTGGATGTATGGATGGTTTGATCTAGCCTCTGGTCACTGGAGTAAATAAAATGAGTGCCGACAGCTTCAGGGCTGATGGATTTATTTCAGAAATGGCTGCCGCAGATCCTTACAAGAGCTATGTAGAAACGGAGAACTGTTGTCATGCAGGGGGGCTCAAAGCAGACCTCCATTCTGTTCCCAGCTCATCAGTAATGTGTTTTGTGCAAGTAGAGAAAGGATAAGGTCTTTTTAAACCCCTGCTACCTTTTGTGCCCTGACCTGTGAAATCAGTATGTCTGATGAGGTAGCTTTACAGCACTATGCAGGGGATTCATTTTGTGAATATTTCCTGGGAGGCATTAACTGGGAGTGGTGCTGAACTGGGTTTTGTTTACTTGTGTCTTAGTGAATTCGTTTATTTTTTCTTAGTGAAAGTCTCCTCCCCAATAAATAGCTTATTAATGATTCTTAATATTATTTACTAGGTTTAAATAACCATGAAACTTGGTATAAATCTTCTTCAGAGGGTGGCCATGTGACTGAGGTAGACATTAACTGAAAATCTGCATTTTCCATCCATTTTCCTGCCTACCCCATTTGAATTTAGCTCTTGGCGATTTCAAGGACTCGTGATGTTTTTCCCCTTCTAAATTACCTTTAACAGTGGTAGAACTCTGTTCGCTAATAGTAAACATTAAATTTTGTTTCTTGTTTTCTAGAAGCCCATGAAAAATGGTTATCAGAGACACTTTAACCAACTCAAATCAATGTAGCATGTTTTTGTTGTTATTGGTTAGAGAAAGGTGACATTTCTTAACTTTCAGAGCATGAATGAGGTACAATCACTGTCCTAAAGGTGAGACTAATAATGTATTAATATCTATCCCTAATCTAACATTCCCTTTGAGCACAGTTATAGCACAGTTATGGAAAAGTGTAGAGAAGTAAGTGGCTGAATTTAGAATGCCACATTCTAGAATGCCCAAACCCCAGGTGAGCGTGCTGTGTGGGGGTCAGATGTTAGGTGAGAACACGCATTGCTTTGTACTTCTTTCTGAAAGTGCAGAACAGTTGATGGGAGGCGGAAGAATGGACCAGCTGGGAGATACTGAGAAAAGGAGAAAATGGATATTGTTGGGGTTTTTTTTCTCTCTCTGTTCTTAGTGTCTGGCCTCATATTTTCAAAAGCAAGAAAAGGAAAAATGGTCAATTAGAGTAGTAGTCTTAGCCAGAATTGGCCTTTGTTGATGATTCCATGCCACGTCTCTTGTAGAATAATTCTGAATTTGAGAAAATGAACTATTTCACAAATGGTTTAATCCATATTCATCCTCTTATTTTTACTACCTACTCATTCATTGTGAGCCTCTATTTCCCACCTGGTCCCAATCATATAACATACTGTGTGTAAGACAGGATTTTAAAGCATTTGTCATATCTCAGCTCAACTAACTGTAGCTGAGAGAGCAGCTCATCTTCGTGACCCTCTTCATGCCTGGCCCGGGAACAGTCCCAGCATGTTATGCTTACCCAGAATTTTTAGTGCTCCCTCTGTGGAACCACAAACAGCTCTACAAATACTAATTTGCTGAACTCTGATAATGGCCCTATTATCCCTGTTGTACAGATGAGGAAACTGAGGGACAAAGAGGGCAGGGAACTTGATCAAGGTCACATAGCGTACAGACACTTGTTATGGTCTCCTCATTCAGGCTTTCTCTTCATAGCAACTCCTCTGGCTTTTGCATCTCTTCCCTTTCATTCCAACCGTCATTTTCATAATCTAAATCCTGGTGGGACCTTTTCTGTCCAGTCTACATGTTGCATCCAGGACTCTGCCTTCCCACCAGTTGCCAGCCCAGTTCACAGAGTGGTTATTTCTACCCTTTGTCTTGTTGAAGCTTTCTCAGTTTCCAGTGAGTCCAAGAAATCTCAGCTTTTCTGCAAAGACATCCCTCACCAATAAAAAGACAATTTCTCTTTAAAAACATGGAAGTCCCATGATTTTCTCATTTGTTATATTCCTGATGCATGATCATTATGCTATATACAATAAGACAATTAAGTATTTCTTTCCAGAGGGTATGCCCAGTTATTTTGGTTTATTTTCTATGTGTTTGTGTTAATGGTCTCTTAGACTCTAGAAGTCAAGAACAGTCCTTGTAATTCAGTTCAGAGCATCCCATGGAATGTTCTTAATAAATATCTTTGACGGCAATGGTAATAGTTATTGATGATGACAATACTGAGTTGCAGGATGAGAATGTGATGTTTTGTTGTCACTGTTGAAACAAAGTGATGTGGCTTCCTCCTTGTTTTTGTCTTATCTTCCTCTCCCTCCTCCATTATTTTGACCATATTGTACCAGCCACTGTTATAAGTTGTTTCATTTAAGCCTCATCACCAGTATAAGGTGGATATCATTACACTTGTGTTACACATGAGGAAACAGATGTTTAGGTAACTTGCCCTAGTTTGTATATGGCAATGCCAGGGATCAAAATCAAGACAATGGCTTCAAAATCTATGGTCTTGACAATTACTATATAGAGCTTATAGAAACCTTGATCAACCTCAGATAGAAGGTTCTCTACTCTGTGACATTAGGCAAGTTATTTACATAAACACTCTATGCCTCATTTTTCCTGGCTACATTTTATTTTCATTAATAAAATCTGAAAGCTGCATAATATAATTTCACATTTAATACTTCTCACTTAGGGGGATTAACTCATGGCTCCTCATGGTTATAGATCCAGAAATGAAATTCTTTTCTGATACAGAAGAAACCCATCTTTGCTGGAGAAATAACTGACAGTCTGTTCATTTTAGGACAACACTGTGTGGCTGACAGGGTCTTGCTGCCCCAGCCGGGTGTCAGGCCTGTGCCTCTGAGGTGGGAGAACTGAGTTCAGGACACTGGTCCACCAGAGACCTTGCGGCTCCACATAACACCAAACGGCAAAAGCTCTCCCAGAGAGCTCCATCTCCACGCTAAGACCTGGCTCCACTCAACAACCAGTAAGCTACAGTGCTGGACACCCTATGCCAAACAACTAACACGACAGGAACACAACCTCACCCATTAGCAGAGAGGCTGCCTAAAATCATAGTAAGGTCACAGACACTCCAAAACACTCCACCGGACGTGGTCCTGCCCACCAGAAAGACAAGACACAGCCTCATCAACCAGAACACAAGCACCAGTCCCCTCCACCAGGAAACCTACACAACCCACTGAACCAACCTTAGCCACTGGGGGCAGACACCAAAAACAACGGGAACTACGAACCTGCACCCTGCGAAAAGGAGACCCAAAACACAGTAAGTTAAGCAAATTGAGAAGACAGACAAACACACAGCAGATGAAGGAGCAAGCAAAAAACACACCAGACCAAACAAATGAAGAGGAAATAGGCAGTCTACCTGAAAAAGAATTCAGAGTAATGATAGTAAAGATGATCCAAAATCTTGGAAATACAATGGAGAAAATACAAGAAACGTTTAACAAGCGGAGCTGGAGGAATCAGGCTCCCTGACTTCAGACTATACTACAAAGCTACAGTAATCAAGACAGTGTGGTACTGGCATAAAAACAGAAAGATAGATCAGTGGATCAGGATAGAAAGCCCAGAGATAAACCCACGCACATATGGCCAACTTATCTTTGATAAAGGAGGCAGGAATGTACAGTGGAGAAAAGACAGCCTCTTCAATAAGTGGTGCTGGGAAAACTGGACAGGGACATGTAAAAGTTTGAGATTGAGATTCCCTAACACCATACACAAAAATAAGCTCAAAATGGATTAAAGACTTAAATGTAAGGCCAGAAACTATCAAACTCTTAGAGGAAAACATAGGTAGAACACTCTATGACATAAATCACAGCAAGATCCTTTTGGACCCACCTCCTAGAGAAATGGAAATAAAAACAAAGATAAACAAATGGGACCTAATGAAACTTCAAAGCTTTTGCACAGCAAAGGAAACCATAAACAAGACCAAAAGACAACCCTCAGAATGGGAGAAAATATTTGCAAATGAAGCAACTGACAAAGGATTAATCTCCAAAATTTATAAACAGCTCATGCAGCTCAATAGCAAAAAAACAAACAACCCAATCCAAAAATGGGCAGAAGACTTAAATAGGCATGTCTCCAAAGAAGATATACAGACTGCCAACAAACACATGAAAGAATGCTCAACGTCATTAATCATTAGAGAAATGCAAATCAAAACTACAGTGAGATATCATCTCACACCAGTCAGAATGGCCATCATCAAGAAATCTAGAAACAATAAATGCTGCAGAGGGTGTGGAAAAAAGGGAACACTCTTGCACTGCTGGTGGGAATGTGAATTGGTACAGCCACTATGGAGAACAGTATGGAGGTTCCTTAAAAAACTAAAAATAGAACTACCATATGACCCAGCAATCCCACTACGAGGCATATACCCTGAGAAAACCATAATTCCAAAAGAGACATGTACCAAAATGTTCATTGCAGCTCTATTCACAATAGCCCGGAGCTGGAAACAACCTAAGTGTCCATCATCGGATGAATGGATAAAGAAGATGTGGCACATATATACAATGGAATATTACTCAGCCATAAAAAGAAATGAAACTGAGCTATTTGTAATGAGGTGGATAGACCTAGAGTCTGTCATACAGAGTGAAGTAAGTCAGAAAGAGAAAGACAAATACCGTATGCTAACACATATATACGGAATTAAAAAAAAAAAAAAAAAGTCATGAAGGACCTAGGGGCAAAACGGGAATAAAGACACAGACCTACTTGAGAATGGACTTGTGGATATGGGGAGGGGGAAGGCTAAGCTGTGACAAAGCGAAAGAGAGGCATGGACATATATACACTACCAAACGTAAGGTAGATAGATAGTGGGAAGCAGCCACAGAGCACAGGGAGATCAGCTCGGTGCTTTGTGACCGCCTGGAGGGGTGGGATGGGGAGGGTGGGAGGGAGGGAGATGCATGAGGGAAGGGATGTGGGAACAGATGTATATGTATGACTGATTCACTTTGTTATAAAGCAGAAACTAATTAAAAAAATTAAACAAACAAAAAAAAGAAACGTTTAACAAGGACCTAGAAAAACTAAAGAGCAAACAAACAATAATGAACAACACAATAAATGAAATTAAAAATACTCTAGAAGGAATCAATAGCAGAATAACTGACGCAGAAAAACGGATAAGTGACCTGGAAGATAAAATAGTGGAAATGACCACGACAGAGCAGAATAAAGAAAAAAGAATGAAAGGAATTGAGGACAGTCTCAGAGACCTCTGGGACAACATTAAATGCACCAACATTCAAATTATAGGGGTCCCAGAGGAAGAAAAGAAAAAGAAAGGGACTGAGAAAATATTTGAAGATATTATAGTGGAAAACTTCCCTAATATGGGAAAGGAAATAGTCAGTCAAGTCCAGGAAGCGCAGAGAGTCCCATACGGGATAAATCCAAGGAGAAACACGCCAAGACACGTATTAATCAAACTATCAAAAATTAAATACAAAGAAAAAATATTAAAAGCAGTAAGGGAAAAGCAACAAATAACATACAAGGGAATCCCCATAAGGTTCACAGCTGATCTTTCAACAGAAACTCTGCAAGCCAGAAGGGAGTGGCAGGACACATTTAAAGTGATGAAAGGGAAAAACCTACAACCAAGATTACTCTACCCTGCAAGGATCTCATTCAGATTCGACAGAGAAATTAAAACCTTTACAGACAAGCAAAAGCTAGGAGAATTCAGCACCACAAACCCAGCTTTACAACAAATGCTAAAGGAACTTCTGTAGGCAGGAAACACAACAGAAGGAAAAGACCTACAATAACAAACCCAAAACAGTTAAGAAAATGGTAATAGAAATATACATATCTATAAGTACCTTAAATGTAAATGGATTAAATGCTCCAACCAAAAGACATAGACTGGCTGAATGGATACAAAAACAAGACCCATATATATGCCATCTATAAGAGACCCACTTCAGACCTAGGGACACATACAGACTGAAAGCGAGGGGTTGGAAAAAGATATTCCATGCAAATGGAAGTCAAAAGAAAGACGGAGTAGCAATTCTCATATCAGACAAAGTAGACTTTAAAATAAAGACTATTACAAGAGACAAAGAAGGACATTGCATAATGATCAAGGGATCAATCCAAGAAGAAGATATAACAATTGTAACTATTTATGCACCTGACATAGGGGCACCTCAATACATAAGGCAAATGCTAACAGCCATAAAAAGGGAAATTGACAGTAACACAATAATAGTAGGGGACTAGAACACCCCACTTTCACCAATGAACAGATCAACCAAAATGAAAATAAATAAGGAAACACAAGTTTTAAATGACACATTAGACAAGATGGACTTAAATGATATTTATAGGACATTCCATCCAAAAACAACAGAATACACTTTCTTCTCAAGTGCTCATGGAACATTCTCCAGGATAGATCATACCTTGGGTCACAAATGAAGCCTTGGTAAATTTAAGAAAACTGAACCACAATGCTATGAGACTAGATATCAATTACAGAAAAAAAACTGTAAAAAATACAGACACATGGAGGCTAAACAATACGTTACTAAATAACCCAGAGATCACTGGAGAAATCAAACAGGAAATCAAAAAATACCTATAAATAAATGACATTGAAAACACAATGACCCAAAACCTATGGGTTGGAGCAAAAGCAGTTCTACGAGGGAAGTTTATAGCAATACAATCCTACCTTAACAAACAAGAAAAATCTCAAATAAACAACCTAACCTTACACCTAAAGCAATTAGAGAAACAAGAACAAAAGAACCCCAAAGTTAGCAGAAGGAAAGAAATCATAAAGATCAGATAAGACATTAATAAAAAAGAAATGAAGGAAACAGTAGCAAGGATCAAGAAAACTAAAAGCTGGGTCTTTGAGAAGATAAACAAAACTGATAAACCATTAGCCAGACTCACCAAGAAGAAAAGGGAGAAGACTCAAATAAACAGAATTAGAAATGAAAAAGGAGAAGTAACAACTGACACTGCAGAAATACAAAGGATCATGAGAGATCACTACAAGCAACTATATGCCAATAAAATGGACAACCTGAAAGAAATGGACAAATTCTTAGAAAAGCACAACCTTCTGAGACTGAACCAGGAAGATATAGAAAATATACACAGACCAATCACAAGCACTGAAATTGAAACTGTGATTAAAAATCTTCCAACAAACAAAAGCCCAGGACCAGATGGCTTCCCAGGCAAATTCTGTCAAACATTTAGAGAAGAGCTAACACCCATCCTTCTCAAACTCTTCCAAAATATAGCAGAGGGAGGAACACTCCGAAACTCATTCTACAAGGCCATCATCACCCTGACACCAAAACCAGACAAAGATGTCACAAAAAAAGAAAATTACAGGCCAATATCACTGCTGAACATAGATGCAAAAATCCTCAACAAAATACTAGCAAACAGAATCCAACAGAACATTAAAAGGATCATACACCATGATCAAGTGGGGTTTATTCCAGGAATGCAAGGATTCTTCAATATACGCAAATCAATCAATGTGATACACCATATTAACAAGCTGAAGGAGAAAAACCATATGATCATCTCAATAGATGCAGAGAAAGCTTTCGACAAAATTCAACAACCATTTATGATAAAAACCCTGCAGAAAGTAGGCATAGAGGGAACTTTCCTCAACATAATAAAGGCCATATATGACAAACCCACAGCCAACATCATCCTCAATGGTGAAAAACTGAAACCATTTCCACTAAGATCAGGAACAAGACAAGGCTGCCCACTCTCACCACTCTTATTCAACATAGTTTTGGAAGTTTTAGCCACAGCAATCAGAGAAGAAAAGGAAATAAAAGGAATCCAAATCGGAAAAGAAGAAGTAAAGCTGTCACTGTTTGCAGATGACATGATACTATACATAGAGAATCCTAAAGATGCTACCGAAAAACTACTAGAGCTAATCAATGAATTTGGTAAAGTAGCAGGATACAAAATTAATGTACAGAAATCTCTGGCATTCCTGTACACTAATGATGAAAAATCTGAAAATGAAATCAAGAAAACACTCCCATTTACCATAGCAACAAAAAGAATAAAATATCTAGGAATAAACCTACCTAAGGAGACAAAAGACCTGTATTCAGAAAACTATAAGACACTGATGAAAGAAATTAAAGATGTTACAAATAGATGGATTGGAAGAATCAACACTGTGAAAATGACTATACCACCCAAAGCAATCTACAGATTCAATGCAATCCCTATCAAAGTACCAATAGCATTTTTCACAGAACTAGAACAAAAAATGTCACAATTTGTATGGAATCACAAAAGACCCCGAATAGCCAAAGAAATCTTGAGAAAGAAATACGGAGTTGGACAGCCCCACTACTGGGCATATACCCTGAGAAAACCATAATTCAAAAAGAGTCATGTACCACTATGTTCGTTGCAGCTCTGTTTACAATAGCCAGGACATGGAAGCGACTTAAGTGTCCATCAACAGATGAATGGATAAAGAAGATGTGGCACATATATACAATGGAATATTACTCAGCCATAAAAAGAAACGAAATTGAGTTATTTGTAGTGAGGTGGATGGACCTAGAGTCTGTCATACAGAGTGAAGTAAGTCAGAAAGAGAAAAACAAATACCGTATGCTAACGTATATATATGGAATCTAAAAAAAAAACGGTTCTGAAGAACATAGGAGCAGGACAGGAGTAAAGATGCAGACGTAGAGAATGGACTTGAGGATATGGGGAGGGGGAAGTGTAAGCTGGGATGAAGTGAGAGAGTGGCATGGACATATATACACGACCAAACGTAAAATAGATAGCTAGTGGGAAGCAGCCGCATAGCACAGGGAGATCAGCTTGGTGCTTTGTGACCACCTAGAGGGGTGGGATAGGGAGGGTGGGAGGGAGACGCAAGAGGGAGGAGATATGGGGATACAGGTATATGTATAGCTGATTCACTTTGTTATAAAGCAGAAACTAACACACCATTGTAAAGCAATTATACTCCACTAAAGATGTTTTTTAAAAAAAGCTTCTCATTTGGATTCATACCTTGAATTTGAATTATATTAGTAAATGTGTGTAGATGCTATGAGAAATCTTACATTGAAGTTGGATCATTAACGCTTTGATTGAACATTTTACTTAATGTAAAATTTTCATTACGTGGTGTTAGTAAATGTGTACTATTTTCGTCACTAAAATTGAGGAAAACAATATAGATCAGCCTGTGCCACTCATGAAATTTATATGCTTTCAAAAGGAAAAGATGAGAGCTGGAAAGAAGCTACATTTTTAGAAATGCAGCCTCACACTCCATGAAATGGGTAATATGAAGTACTGTCCTTAAAAGCTACTTCATTCTATTTTTAATAACCTTTAAACACTACATGTGTTTTGTAGAATATTAGAAAATATAAGCAAGCAAATATAAAAAAAATGACATTCCTACCACTCAGAAATCATCACTGTAGCATTGTCCTGCATATGTTTCCAGATCCCTTTGTATGCAGGTATGTCTATGAGTATTTGCAAATATTCATTTTTAATTAATCAAAATGTTATCCTATTATGCCCACTATTAAGTAATCCATTACTTTTTCAGCCAATGACTTCCATTTCATTTAGGTAAAATTTCATCTCATCTAAATCAAGTCCATATTCATACTTCCCTAATGGACCCAATATTTTTCTGTATACTTGGTTTGTTTAAACCAGTATCATTATAGTTGGTTATAGTCCCTTAAGTCTCTTTTAATTTAACACAGTCCTTTTTTTTATGTCACTGGCTTGATAACAAATGCAATTTCATTGTAAAATGTCACAGTCCAATCCTTGGTATAGGATTTCGAACGTGATCAAAATAAAATTTGATGTGGCATTATAGGAACCTCCTTCATTAGATCCCTCAGGAGGTGGAGAACAAACATTAATGATCCTAATAAAAGAGATTTCTAATTTTAAATAGCTGTAATTGTAATGAAACTAAGATTTTCTCCTTTGTGGAACTAGAGGCAGTGAAATGGAGAACTGTTTTCCGAGAAATGGCTCTGAATTATACTGACATATTCTATGAAATATAAATCCAACCAACATGTGGTCTGGAGAACAACTACCAGAGCCCTGTAGGGAATAAATAATTATTTCAAACATAAGTTTTACAACCTGTTAAAATACTTTCCTGTGCAATTTATGGTTGGTCTTTCTAAAGTTTTAATGACAATAAAGATTTTCTTTATGCGGATTATTGCCAGGTGGACTTTTCAGTGGAACACCCATGCACCCCACATTTTTTTTTACTTGTATCTAATACAGAATGAATAGCAAATGACAGGCAAGTCAACTAACATTATAAAAGCTTTAACACAATTATGCTTGGTTCTTATAATCTTCCTGTCTCATCAGTTGATTCCACTATTTGCCAAGAAAACAGGTATTTATTCAATGCTAACTTTGTGCCTTTCTATTCATGAATGTGGTGGGGAACTTGAGCTCTGGAGTCAGAACAGACTGGTTTTGGGAATTCCCTGGCGGTCCAGTGGTTAGGGCTCTGCTCTTCCATTGCAGGGGGCACAGGTTTGATCTCTGGTCAGGGAACTAAGATCTCGCATGCCACATGGCGTGGCCAAAAAAAAAAAAAAAAGAAATCCTGGTTTTAAATCCCTTCTCTATTCTGTGACCTTGGGCAAACTACATAACCACTCTGTGCCTCATTTTTCCTGGTTGTAAAATTAGAATGAAACAGTCTCTATCTAATGGGGTTATTGTGGCGATTAGAGTAGATACCCATGCAAAGCATTTAGAAGAGTGCCTGGCACATAGTAAGCACTAAATAAATCTTAAAGTAAATTTATTTTAGAAATTGATTTTGACAGATGGCATCTAAAGGCACTCCTCTGAAAAGTGTTCCTTGGTAGTCACCCTTCACTAAAAGAAACAAGAAAAAAAGTAAAATATTTATTTGGTGTAAAGTATTTATAAAGCTGTGTGGAGTACACACCCTCCTTCTCCCACCTAGACACAGACAGACAGACAGACAGACACACAAACAGTGTGTACTTTTGCTCACAAGCTCACCATGCTTCCCTCAAACCTGCCGTGTCAGGGAGCAGAAAGACATACCACGCCAGGAGGCACATGTGATCTACTCAGCAGAGTCATGTAAAATAAATCCTAAGACCTCTTCTTCTACCCATATTCACCATAGTACAAGAAAATCATTCCAGCCAGTTTAGCTCATCCCCTGTCTTCTGGAAGGTGCAGATATAAGTCATTGCTGAACAATTAGAATTTGATCTGCTTCTAAAGACCTTCAGAGAATGTCCATTTCGGAATTCAGTTCAATTCAGTTGGACAAATTTTTGAGTATTATGAAAAGGCACTGTGCTAGGACTAAGGTGAATAAAAAGATTAAGAAATTATCCTTGACCTCAAAGACCCTGTGGCTCGGGAATAGGGGATGTAATAGCGGAATAAAATACATTCTGAAAAAACATAAGCAAGGTGTCATGGAGAGGCTTTATTTCCTGTTGCAGAGAGTGGGTGAGTTCTCCTTAGTGGAGAACATGGGAGAAGCACATGCCCAGATAAAATCATAAAAGAGATAAAGGCACAGGGATCTAAAAATAGCTACCGTGTGTGGGGAAACAGTGGGATGTCTGAAGCACTGGGTACTGAGAAAAAAGACTAGAAATTTAAACTGGGACCAAATCATGGAGGGCACAGAATCCTTGCAAAGAAGCTCAAACTTCATGTTTTAGGCCATGAGAGTCACTGCAGGGTGTCAAGATGAGAAGAAACATGATACAATAAGTTTAACCATATTTTTCTGAGAATTCTTCCTTATGTATAAAACACCCCTTGTAAGCTATAAGCTTGCTCTCAATATGACGTTTTTGGTACAGATGGAAGACCATTGTTTCTAATAATATCTAAACATTATTTCCCACTTTTATTCTCTGAAAGTTATGGGAGTAGTGATAATCAATAGAAGCTTGGGAGTAATGGTGCAGATGGTGATTCAAAAAGATGTGACCCATTATCATCAAAGAAAACCACTAAATATTTTTAGTTAACCATCCCCTACATCTGTCCTGGTGGTTTTAATCTTTTAACTAATCCAGAATTTTTTGGCATATTACTTGAATACTCTTGTTTTTTGGTATATTAAAAATCATGTCTTAACAGAAAGGGCTCTGTGCTCAAGTATGTTTGTGAAATATACATGCTTATAATTCCATTTTGATCACTTAACAGTTCACAAAGGCTCTGAGAAGTCCTGCAATGAAGGAACCTATTTAATTTTGTTTAGTGCTAAATTTCAAAACATAGTACTACACACTAGTTTTTCTCAAAACAATTTTAGGAAATGCTTGTCTAGATGCCATGGCTAGAAAATAGTGAATGATTTGTTTTCTATTCTTTCTTGAGTGGAATACATGAAATTCATCAATTTTTTTTTGCTGTTAATTTTTTAGCCTCTTAATTTTGAGAAAAACTCTTAACACATATTGTCACTGACACTAGTCTCTCTTAGAAGTAGTTTTTCTTCTTGCTTAGAAGTATAGCATGTCTTGAATCTGTGCCTACTGAGCTTAGAGAAAGTGGAGTGGTAATCTGTTTATTATTGAAAACATTTATTCAATGTTCTCCCAAGCATTTTTCATTGACAGACATCTACCTTCTTCCATGTAGAATGGGCATGCCCAAAGGAGCCTCTTTGTCAATTATCATTATTATAGAAAAATAAAACAAACGTGAAATCCCATCAGAAGATTTTCTGACTTGGAGATACCACACAGGAGATGTAAAATATCAAAATAATGTGACAAGACTTTCCTGATGAAAAGATTGGGAAACTAGGTTTCAGATGATGTTGACTGTTGATATTGTTCCTGACTTTTGTCACCCCTTGAGTATTATAACATCTGAATGTCGGAGGAAATGGGTGTATATAAATGACTTTCACTGGAACCTTGAAATGACTCTGTAGTCTCCCTCTTCATTTTATTGCTAAATGAAAAAAAAAAAGAAAAGAAAAGTTTTAAAGGAATTATTTTCACTCAAGTCTTCATATTAGATAACTTAGAAATAAATACACTCCGTCGGCACACACATTTGGAGCAAAATTAACTGTAAAGCAGGAGAGGGGCCATTTGATAAATTACTGTTGAACATTTCATTGAGATCCTGGTCTCTGTAAAACATAATTTCTTTTAGGTACTTTCATTCATTTCTTCACTCATTCAGTAAATAATCATCAAGTGTTGGCATTGTACCAAGCATGGTGGTATCGATCAGCGTAAGCTGGTGAGCAGACCTGGTATGGTCCCTCCTCTCATGCAGCCTGCCATGATGAGAAGATAAACATTAATCCGATAATCACACCAAAGAGTAGATGATTATGAACACAGTGATGCGTTTTAAAGAAAGGAATGCTGCCCTACAAGAGCATTTAACAAAAGAACCTAACACGTGAAAGAGGACTTCACTGAGGAAGTGACACTTAACTGAGATTTGAAGGGTGACCAGGAACTCCCCAGATGAGGAGGGGAAGGAAAAGCTTTCCAGGCTTATGAACAGCTTATGAACAGCTGGTCCATGTTGAGCCCAGTGCCATGGGGAATAATGACTGAACTCTCCAAAGCCCTCTCTATAGTTTGCATGGAGGAAAGATGAGAAGAGTAAGAATACAATGTTAACTGTGAGTGCTTTGTATATAAATTCTTACCTTTCTGTTTTTATCCTTTTTTTAACAATGACGATATAATATTTTTAAAGTTAAAAGTTATAAAAATCCTCATGAATCAAAATGGGCTTTTATTAGATGGATAGTTTTCTAGGAACCCTCTTATGATGTTCCATTATCTTAATGAAACTTCTGATTGGTTGAGGAATTATTTTAACTTCCATAAAATTACCTGGCGAGGGAAGATGTGTGATCTGTTGGTTTCTGGTGCTTCAGTCACCAGGGATTCCTAGAAGTCACAGCTTCTGAATAAGAGCCAAGATCATGGACCGTGAGGCAGTTTTGGTATTTGCTTCTTTAGTCCTTTCTCTTCTCTCCACTGTTCCACGCACCTGGACACCGAAAGTCTTAACGAGGCTTGGAGTCCTCCAGAGGGAAAATGGCAGGGGTGGGGGGTTGGGAACAACCAAGGGACCTCAGCTCATCTTGATCCCTCGCTGGCCACTGGTTTACCCTTTTACGTGGTCTTGTATCACCCATGTCCCTGGTGTAAGGGTTCCATGGAGCAAGAATTTGTCCTCTGAGTGCTGTTTACAGGTGTGCTCCATGCATTCTGTCCGTGTATCTTAAATATCTCTCTTAGTGAAACTCACGTAAATACTTAACGGCTACTAATAAAGGACCCTTCCCAAGTTTCAGGCACTCCTTGGTATGTTGCTGCACAGTTAGCTCTCAGGTATTAGTCTTAACTCCAATGCACAATAAAGTGCCCCCTGCGGGAAGCAGGAGTGTTCTGTGGGCATGGACTGAGGATGGGGTGGTAACTGGACAATGTTACCCCAGAACCGGATTAGGGAACCATAATCTGGTTAAAATAGATTTTTTTTCTTTTTAAAAAAATTTTATTGAAGTATAGTTGATTTACAATGTGTTAATTTCTGCTGTACAACAAAGTGATTCAGTTATACATATATATTCTTTTTCATATTCTTTTTCATTATGGTTTATCACAGGATATTGAATATAGTTCCCTGTGCTATACAGTAGGACATTGTTGTTGGCTAAAATAGTTTTTTGTTTTTTTTTTTTAATCTTTTTGGCAGTGCTGTGCAGCATATGGGACCTTAGTTCCCCAACCAGGGATCAGACCCACAACCCCTGCATTGGCAGTGTGGAGTCTGAACCACTGGACCGCCAGGGAAGTCCTAAAATAGTTTCTGACAGCTATACAAAGTGACTGGTGAAACCACACACTTGTGCTGTCCTGGGAGATTTCCCTCCACTGTTGACAGAACCACTTTCAAGGACTAAGTGTTTGACCTTGCAGTCTAGGCTGTGCCACTGTGTAGTAGCAGCTGTTGGTGCCGTGTCTACATCTGTAACGCTGCTCCCACCTGCCCCTCTCACTTCATAAGTGTGCACTGCTATGGACTCACACTTGTACCCTTCACTGGAGAATTGCCCTTATTGAAGTGTAATTGCCCTGCCTGAATGGTTACACACTTCCCTCCCCTCGGGGGGAGGGGGCCTGTAACTGATGACTGATTGAAACAGGGGTACAAAAGCCCAGCTTCTTTTCTTTAAGGGGAAAGAACCCTGTAGTACCTGCTCTTTTCACTCTAGAGCTCCCCAGGTGACCATGCTGAAGTTACATTTCAGTTGACCGACCTGCTTATTTTATCTCTCCCGTCATCTCCCTCCTTCCTCACCTCCTTACAAGTTTGTCTCTTGAGAACACTCCTCATAAATCACTTGCAAATTACCTGGCTCATGCTCTGCTTCTAGGGACCCAACCTAAGCCACACTGGTGGTCCCAAAACCCTCTCGTGGAGCCAGACTTTCCTGATGAAGGGGCTCCGGAGGGTTGCTGCCAATTGTGTATTTGCACAGATGGAGCCTCTTTCAAGCCTCTCTTCTCACCCTGAATAGGTGTCCCAGCAGTGGTGTAGTTAGCACAGCTCTTCTTTAAGTTGGGTCTGTCCTTTTAGGCTCTTAGGTGTTTGCACTCCTGTGACTCTCTCCCTGCTGCAATGTGCGTAATAGGCAGAGTGAGTCAGTCATTCGTCACGAAAGAGTCTAAGAGAAGATACTGCCTTTCTGAGCTTTGCTTTTCTTTTTTTTTAAATTTATTAAATTTATTTATTTTTGTCTGTGTTGGGTCTTCGTTGCTGTGTGCAGGCTTTCTCTAGTTGTGGTGAGCGGGGGCTACTCTTTGTTGTGGTGCACGGGCTTCTCATTGCAGTGGCTTCTCTTGTTGCAGAGCATGGGCTCTAGGCACGTGGGCTTCAGTAGTTGTGGCACATGGGCTCAGTAGTTGTGGCACAGGCTCTAGAGCGCAGGCTCAGTAGTTGTGGCGCACAGGCTTAGTTGCTCCGCGGTATGTGGGATCTTCCCACACCAGGCCTTGAACCTGTGTCCCCTGCACTTAACCACTTAAGTGGTTAACCACTGCGCCACCAGGGAAGCCCCAGCTTTGCTTTTCTTGTTCCTTCTCCTTGCCACCTCTTCAAACCCTAAAACAGCAATTGCTTGCATCCCAGGAACACTGAACAGATTTAGGACCCAAAAGGCAGCTGGCAGTTTGCCCGGTGTGCCATCTGCCGTCCTTCCCACCCCAGGTGTGCCTTCTCTTGACTGGCAGCTCATGGGCTGGCTGTGGTCCAGGCTGAGGAACACAGAAGTTCTGGTAGATACGCTCAGCATCATTCTTCTAAGAGCCAAGTCTCCATCGGGTTTTAGTTTGTTGGACAGTGTTTATTATCTGCCCATAGGGAAATGTACACCGGAATACAGGAAGTATGTTGGATGCACTTTATGTCCTGATGAAATGGACACATGTGGAACCACATGGATACTCTCAACCTTGGTTTTGCAAAGAGATTGGAGTGTTCGCAGAACTGAGGTATTGACTCCAAAAGAGATGGAAGTCAGTAAATTCTGTGAAAATGTGCTCACTGTGATCAAAACAAATGTTTGAGGACCTCTCCATTCACTGATCAAAGGACAGGAACCTCCCTAACACCAAACACAAAAATAAGCTCAAAATGGATTAAAGACTTAAATGTAAGGCCAGAAACTATCAAACTCTTAGAGGAAAACATAGGTAGAACACTCTATGACATAAATCACAGCAAGATCCTTTTGGACCCACCTCCTAGAGAAATGGAAATAAAAACAAATATAAACAAATGGGACCTAAAGAAACTTCAAAGCTTTTGCACAGCAAAGGAAACCATAAACAAGACCAAAAGACAACCCTCAGAATGGGAGAAAATATTTGCAAATGAAGCAACTGACAAAGGATTAATCTCCAAAATTTATAAACAGCTCATGCAGCTCAATAACAAAAAAACAAACAACCCAATCCAAAAATGGGCAGAAGACTTAAATAGGCATTTCTCCAAAGAAGATATACAGACTGCCAACAAACACATGAAAGAATGCTCAACATCATTAATCATTAGAGAAATGCAAATCAAAACTACAATGAGATATCATCTCACACCAGTCAGAATGGCCACCATCAAGAAATCTAGAAACAATAAATGCTGGAGAGGGTGTGGAGAAAAGGGAACACTCTTGCACTGCTGGTGGGAATGTGAATTGGTACAGCCACTATGGAGAACAGTATGGAGGTTCCTTAAAAAACTAAAAATAGAACTACCATATGACCCAGCAATCCTACTACTAGGCATATACCCTGAGAAAACCATAATTCCAAAAGAGACATGTACCAAAATGTTCATTGCAGCTCTATTCACAATAGCCCGGAGATGGAAACAACCTAAGTGTCCATCATCGGATGAATGGATAAAGAAGATGTGGCACATATATACAATGGAATATTACTCAGCTATAAAAAGAAACGAAATTGAGCTATTTGTAATGAGGTGGATAGACCTAGAGTCTGTCATACAGAGTGAAGTAAGTCAGAAAGAGAAAGACAAATACCGTATGCTAACACATATATACGGAATTAAAAAAAAAATGTCATGAAGAACCTAGGGGTAAAACGGGAATAAAGACACAGACCTACTTGAGAATGGACTTGTGGATATGGGGAGGGGGAAGGCTAAGCTGTGACAAAGGGAAAGAGAGGCATGGACATATATACACTACCAAACATAAGGTAGATAGATAGTGGGAAGCAGCCGCAGAGCACAGGGAGATCAGCTCGGTGCTTTGTGACCGCCTGGAGGGGTGGGATGGGGAGGGTGGGAGGGAGGGAGATGCATGAGGGAAGGGATGTGGGAACAGATGTATATGTATGACTGATTCACTTTGTTATAAAGCAGAAACTAATTTAATAAATAAATAAATAAATAAATAAATAAATAAATAAATAAATAAATAAATTAATTAAAAAAAAAAAAGGACAGGAACCAGTCATTTCTTCTCACTCTTACTCTTGATTTGTTTTGCAAGATTAATTCTGTTCCCATAGATGCCCTTCTTGTCCTCAAATAGGATGGAAAACATTTTCAGCAAGTGGTGATGCTTAATTAATTGTTGATAAACTGTTTGGGGGTGCTGAGATTAAACAGGAAAGGTATGGATCACGATGACTGCCACTCTTATTTACCATTTTATAACTTTTTTGTTCAATTGTAATGTCCTTTCTTTCCTTAACCAGAGAACAAGGTTTTTAAATTGATGATCCACAGGCTTTTAAAATTGCACAGAAAATTTTACCGTTTTTCTCCCCTAAAAAGGTATATACTGTAAAAGTAAATATGTGGGCGAGATACCCTTGACACATTTTGAAATATTTGTAGTTCTTCCAAGTAACTTAGTAAAAAAATCATAAATTTGTATTTTGGACATGTAGTCATTTTACATAAGATATTGATTCAAGTAAATGAGCAGAGTTGGCTTATGTGGCAACTTTATTGATATGTTTCTAAACAGTATCCTTGAGATTTTCAAGTCTTATTAATCATAATAGGCTTGGAGATTAGAATTTTTAATTCCTTTCCCCTTTCCTCTCCTTCAACGATTTGGGGCTCTTTAAGTTCTTATATCTTTCTCTATAAAGAAAGCTCATCTAGCTGTGGAAGTAGACTCAGATGTGCAGTACTGGTGTTTCATTTCTACCCTGTCTCCATAGATGTACCTTTTGCCTCAGCAGTTAACTAGGAATCCTGGCAATACTCTACTTCCCCACAGAATATACAGTTGGGGGAAATGGAATGGAAAATGACCACTTGCAGCTAAGCTTTAGGGGATCTTTAATGTGTGCATATGTGTATGACGCCCATTGTCGATCATGGTCTATTCCAGCTGAAGTTCCACATTCATATTCCTTTCTAGGTATTTTCATTTAGCGTTGCAGGTAAAGAGATGACCCTATCAAGCTTGGCAAAATAACAAGAACTTTTCCATGTACAAAAACGCATCGTAGACTGAGGGGTTGGAGGGGCTAGACATAAAAACAGCAGCCCACACATTCCTCAGGGTGGGCAGGGAGATATCAGGGCTCTACCAGATACCTGCTGGGGAGTATCACATCACAGTGAGGGAGAGCCTGCGGGTCCCCCTTCAGTGTAGGGGTGGGGGCATAGAGGCATAAAATAAAAGTACAGAATTAGAATCCTTTTATATTTAAGTTATTTCCACTATAGTCTGTATTTAATCCAAATTAAACATTCTAATACTATATCCAAAATAATAAGTTTTCTCATCCAAATTAAAATGACCAACACAGCACCCAAAATACAAATTTTCCAACTAGAAATGTTTTATGTTTACCAATTTCATTCCATCACATGTAAACATAAATATTCTCATTCAAAAGTCGTACAAAAATTACGTCTATATTCTAAGAAAATATGTGTGTGTGTGTGTGTGTGTACCAGTGTTGGGGAAGTTTGTGTGGTAAAAGGTAATTGTCTTTGAATGTTTCTTTCCTTTAGTATGTGCTTATTCACCAGGAGTTAATTTATTTTAAAAATTATTAAAGTTTTTTTTTCTGTTCTAGCATAAATTCTCAACTAGCAGATGAGAACTATAGGATCATTTGAATAACAATGCTGTTATGAATTGGATTTTATTTTAAAATGTTGGTTTTGCATTTGTTCTTCATTAAGTGATTGTTCCTCTTTTCTTATTTACAAGTAGTTAACAGGAAACAACATCAAAATTCCCTTAATAGAAATAGGATAGTAACTTTCTTGAATCACTGGACTCTTCTGGGCAAAGAGGACACTGACTTGCCCCAAATTGTTTACTGACTCGTTTTAGGGAGAATGCTTCCGTTTCCAACTGATTAACTCTGGAATGGATCCGTTCAGATCATGCCTGAACCTAGGATCAGACCATAGACCATACTGAATTTACTGAAGAAATGGTACCTTGCAGGGAATACTGAGCAATAGCTCTGGCTTCAGGCTTTGCCTGGCACATGCTAACTGTTTTGTTGGCTGTGCTTTCCATTTGGAAACTTGTACGGTTACAACAGAAGAGCTTAATGAATATTGTATAATAATACACATTCAAGCCATATGGTTCTGCACAGATGCAGAGAACAAACGTATGGACACCAACGGGGGAAAGTGGCGGGTGGCGTGGTGGTGGGAGGAATTGGGAGAGTGGGACTGACATGTACACACTGATGTGTATAAAATAGATAACTAATAAGAACCTGCTGTATAAAAAATAAATAAAATAAAATAAAATTCAAAAATTCAAAAAAAAAGACTTCTGGTTCTTATGTAAATTCTATGAAAATGTATTCTGATTTCAAATTCATTTATAACTACCATGTCCACTAATTTAAAGGATCTGTGACTTGTGAAAGCCCTCAAGTTTCTTCCTTTCCTATTTAAAATGTCTGTGTATTAACACCCTCTCCCCTTCCTTACTGTCTTAGAGGACAATGTAGATGTTCACCTATTCCCTCCACTTGCATCTTTGCTCCCATTCCCTCCTGCCTCTTTGAGGGCCTTCATCAATCCATCATTCCTCCTTTTCCACCAGACCCTTCTCCTGAGTCTGTAAAGAGGGACTCGTCTCACTAATCCTAAAAGACAAAGCATCAAGCCTTCACTTTCTCCTTCAAGCAATTCTCCTTTATTCCTTATTTATTTATTCTTCAATTTTAATATATGTGCACTGTTCCACTTCATTTTTCATATGCCCTTTAACCCTTTGTAATTGGCTGCTGCTCCCCCATGCCCTGGGATCTTGAAGGTTTCCAGTGAAAACCTTCCCAAGTCTTGTGCTCATCTTCCCCATTCTCTCTGCAGAATCTGACTCCCACTTTCTGGGAATGTACTCCACCTTGGACAAAGGGCTTTCTCAGGTCTCCTTGGACTTCTTTGATTGCTCCTTCCCCATCTCCTCTTCCTCCCCCACACCCACCTCCAAGTGTAGGTGTGATTTTTTTTTATCTTTGGCTCCCTTCTCCTCCCCCTAACACGCTCCACCTCTGAAATGTCACCCCATAGCAGAGTTTCCGTGTCTCCTCTGTGTGAGGACCTCCTGATTTAGCTTTCAGTACCCATCCTCTCTCTCTAGAACTCTTGCCTCTGAAGAGCCTGCTGGCCTTTTTCACCTAGATGTCCCCCAGACACCTTCAAAAGTGAACCCTCCAACCAATGCATCAGACCAAGTCGGCTGCTCCTCCTGCTGTGTTCTTACACCTGCTGATGCTCCCACTCCTCTCTCCAGTCCTGGAGTCACAAGGATCAGCGTTGACTCCTCCCTTTCCCTTAACTCCATTGTCAAGTTAATTTTCAGAGGCTGTTGGTTTTAATTCTGCAATAATTCTTGCAACTGTCTTTCTTCTTTGTTCTTACCACCACTGTCCAAATTCAGCTCCTCCATTACTTCTCTCCTGAGCTATTACAGTCACCTCCTGACTAATCCCCTCTCCTGCTCTCTTACTTTTCTCCACCGTCATAGAGACCTATGCTAAACAATGGGGAGCTACTAGTCACAACTGGCTATTGAGCACTAGAAATGTGGCTAGTCCCAATTGAGATATGCAGTAAGTGTAAGATACATACCTGATACTGAGTACTTAATACTAAAAGAATAATGTAAAATACCTTAATAATATTTTATATGAATTACATGTTGAAATTATATTATGATATATATTAAAATTAGTTTCATCTTTTTTGTGGTAAATAGAAATTTATTTATTTTAATTTTTATTGAAATATAGTTGATTTACAATGTTGTGTTTCAGGTGTACAGTAAAGTGATTCAGTTATACATATATTTATAAATATATGTTCCTTTTTTACATCCTCTTCCATTACAGGTTATTAGAAGATATTGAGTATAGTTCCTTGCACTATACAGTAGGTCCTGGTTGACTATCTGTTTTATATATAGTAGTGTGTATAGTTTAATCCCAATCTCCTAATTTTATTCCTCTCCCCCTCCCCTTTGGTAACCATAAATTGGTTTCCTATGTCTGTGAGTTTATTTCTGTTTTGTAAATAAGTTCATTTGTATCTTTATTTTTAGATTCCACATATAAACTATATCATATCTGTCTGGCTTATTTCAATTAGTATGATAATCTCTAGGTCCATCCAGGTTGCTGCAAATGGCATTATTTCATTCTTTTTTATGGCTGAGTTGTATTCCATTGTATATATGTACCACATCTTCTTTATTGATTCATATCGATGGATACTTAGGTTGCTTCCATGTCTTGGCTATTGTAAATAGTGCTGCTGTGAACCTTGGGGTGCATGTATCTTTTTGAATTATGGTTTTCTCTGGATATATGCCCAGGAGTGGAATTGTGAGGTCCTATGGTAGCTCTATTTTTAGTTTTTTAAGGAACCTCCGTACTGTTCTCCATAGTGGCTGTACCAATTTACATTCCCACCAAAAGTGTAGGAAGGTTCCCTTTTCTTCACACCCTCTCCAGCATTTATTGTTTGTAAACATTTTGATGTTGGCCATTCTGACCAGTGTAAAGGGATATCTCATTGCAGTTTTGATTTGCATTTCTCTAATAATTAGTGATGTTGAATATGTTTTCATGTGCCTTTTGGCTATTTGTATGTCTTCTTTGGAGAAATGACTTTTTAGATCTTCTGCCCATTTTTTGATTGGGATGTTTGTTTTTTTGATATTGAGCTGTATGAGCTGTTTGTATATTTTGGTGATTAATCCCTTGTCAGTTGCATTGTTTGCAAATAAGAAAATTATAAATTACATATGTGATTTTAAGTATATTTCTATTAGGTAGCACTGTTATAACACATAGTGAGGCTTATGTTATTTTGCTCAAAAAATTTAACAGCGTCTCATCACCACGAAATGATCTTGACAATAGAAGCAGTAACTAACATATGTTATTTTACAAAATGCTTTCACGAAGCGCCTCCTTTAGCATCAAATCTAAATCTTTTAGTTCAACATTCCATGCCCTGAACCATCTGATCCCAACCTATATTTCCTATGCATTCATTCGCTCATACAACAGATATGCATTATTGCCCTCTGTTCCTTGCTTATACTCTCCATGCCTCAAAACCGTGCCTGCCACGTACTCCCCACTCATACCCTTGTGTTCCCATCCCTCTTTGTTTATAATGTTCCATGTCCATATCCACCACCCCCCATAATAAAATCTTCCTTGCTTCTTCCATGCCAGAAAAATGCCCCTCAGCTCCTTTAATGCTCTGTGTGGTATATGCAAGTTGCTCCATGACCCTCAAAAAGATCATACTTGCTTAATCCGTTTGTCTTTCAAAATCCATAGCAAGAAGCAGAAGCTAAGATTACGGTTGGTTTCCCAATCTCTCACCCCATTTTCTTTATACTTCTATCTCTCCTAGGGTGTTTCTCTGGTTTACAGATCTCCTCTTCACAGACGGCTCACTCCCTTCCTCCTCTACCCCTATCAGCCAGCTAGTCACTACCTTTTTGGATTTTCATGGCACATTTATTTGAGCAGTATCTCACTTCCTTTTGTTCTCAGGACATGCCAGACACTGCATACATTATCTCATTTAATCCTCACTTATTACTTCACTTTGGGGTGATAAACTAATTGTCTGAAATCACAAACCTCATAAATAGAGGAACCAGGATTTTAAACAATATTTGGAACCTTGCTAGTTCCAAAGTCTGTGTTTAGCCATTAACCTGTTTTACTTCAGCTTAAATGTGATTGAATACATGCCTTTGAATATGTATCTCATCTCATTCATCAGGCAGGAGTAGTGCTCACCCTCTGGGCCCAGCATAGAGCAGTCCATCTAGGGTGTGAGTACAAAGCATTCCTGGAAAGGGAGGGAGGGGAAACCTAGAAAAACTTTAGTTTCAGTTCTTATAAACTCTCCAGTTCTTAAGAACGTTCCCAAACTACTTTTCAGATATCATTTCTGCCTCTTTATCACATAAAAGTAAAGGCCTAAGTGAAGAACAAGGTCCCTTTTGCTCACTCTATCATTCCTGCCCTAAGCATCTTCCTGTCTCCCTAGAACCAGGAGAAATCGTCCCACGGACTATTTTGTGATTAGAGACCGTGGTTGTTATAGGTGATTTGCTGGGTAGCTGAGCTGCTGGGGGTGTGAGAATGGAAGAGAAGATGATCTGATTACCATTATTATGGTCATCAAGTGTGACTGACAAAGCAAAAAACAAAAGCATTCTTCCCATAGCATGTTTTATGCATTTACAAGGTTTACTTGTGTGTCAGAACAAAGCCTTGCTAATTCATTTCATAAAGAAGATTCTTAGGTTTCAACCCCAAAAGTAAAATTTCATTTTGAACATTATTAATAAAAAATACACACATATATGTATTGTGAATATATATATATATATATATATGGTAGAACAAAAAAAAAAGGAAACTGGAAGTTACATTAGAAGGCTTTGTCTTAAGGTTGCCAACTCTCACCACTATTATTCAACATAGTTTTGGAAGTTCTAGCCAGAGCAATCAGAGAAGAAAAAGAAATAAGAGGAATCCAAATTGGAAAAGAAGAAGTAAAGCTGTCACTGTTTGCAGATGACATGATACTATACATCGAGAATCCTAAAAACACTATCAGAAAACTACTAGAGCTAATCAATGAATTTGGTAAAGTAGCAGGATACAAAATTAATGCACAGAAATCTCTTGCATTCCTATACACTAATGATGAAAAATCTGAAAGTGAAATTAAGAAAACACTCCCATTTACCACTGCAACAAAAAGAATAAAATACCTAGGAATAAACCTACCTAAGGACACAAAAGACCTGTATTCAGAAAATTATAAGACACTGATGAAAGAAATTAAAGATGATACAGATAGATGGAAAGATATACCATGTTCTTGGATTGGAAGAATCAACATTGTGAAAATGACTATACTACCCAAAGCAATCTACAGATTCAATGCAATCCCTATCAAAGTACCAATGGCGGGCTTCCCTGGTGGCGCAGTGGTTGAGAGTCCGCCTGCCGATGCAGGGGACACGGGTTCGTGCCCCGGTCCGGGAAGATCCCACATGCCGCGGAGCGGCTGGGCCCGTGAGCCATGGCCGCTGGGCCTGTGCGTCCGGAGCCTGTGCTCCGCAACGGGAGAGGCCACAACAGTGAGAGGCCCGCGTACCGCAAAAAAAAAAAAAAAAAAAGTACCAATGGCATTTTTCACAGAACTAGAACAAAAAATTTCACAATTTGTATGGAAACACAAAAGACCCCGAATAGCCAAAGCAATCTTGAGAAAGAAAAATGGAGCTGGAGGAATCAGGCTCCTGGACTTCAGACTATACTACAAAGGTACAGTAATGAAGACAGTATGGTACTGGCACAAAAACAGAAATATAGATTGATGGAACAGGATAGAAAGCCCAGAGATAAACCCATGCACATATGGTCACCTTACTTTTTATATAGGGGGCAAGAATATACAATGGAGAAAAGACAGCCTCTTCAATAAGTGGTGCTGGGAAAACTGGACAGCTCCATGTAAAAGAGTGAAATTAGAAAAGGTCCTAACACCATACACAAAAATAAACTCAAAATGGATTAAAGACCTAAATGTAAGGCCAGACACTATCAAACTCTTAGAGGAAAACATAGGCAGAACACTCTATGACATAAATCACAACAAAATCCTTTTTGACCCACCTCCTAGAGAAATGGAAATAAAAACAAAGATAAACAAGTGGGACCTAATGAAACTTAAAAGCTTTTGCACAGCAAAGGAAACCATAAACAAGACCAAAAGACAACCCTCAGAATGGGAGAAAATATTTGCAAATGAAGCAATTGACAAAGGATTAATCTCCAGAATATACAAGCAGCTCATGCAGCTCAATATCAAAAAAACAAGTAACCCAATCCAAAAATGGGCAGAAGACCTAAATAGACATTTCTCCAAAGAAGATATACATATTGCCAACAAACACATGAAAGAATGCTCAATATCATTAATCATTAGAGAAATGTAAATCAAAACTACAATGAGATATCATCTCACACCTGTCAGAATGGCCATCATCAAAAAATCTACAAACAATAAATGCTGGAGAGGGTGTGGAGAAAAGGGAACCCTCTTGCACTGTTGGTGGGAATGTAAATTGATACAGCCACTATGGAGAACAGTATGGAGGTTCCTTAAAAAACTAAAAATAGAGCTACCATATTACCCAGCAATCCCACTACTGGGCATATACCCTGAGAAAACCATAATTCAAAAAGAGTCATGTACCACAATGTTCATTGCAGCTCTATTTACAATAGCCAGGACATGGAAGCAACCTAAGTGTACATTGACAGATGAATGGATAAAGAAGATGTGGCACATATATACAATGGAATATTACTCAGCCATAAAAAGAAACAAAATTGAGTTATTTGTAGTGAGGTGGATGGACCTAGAGTTTGTCACACAGAGTGAAGTAAGTCAGAAAGAGAAAAACAAATACCGTATGCTAACACTTATATATGGAATCTAAAAAAAAAAAAAAAAAAACAGAACATGGTCATAAATAACCTAGGGGCAAGATACGAATAAAGACACAGACCTACTAGAGAATGGACTTGAGGACACGGGGAGGGGGAAATGTAAGCTGGGACAAAGTGAGTGAGTGGTAATGTATATATGGACATATATATATACTACCAAATGTAAAATAGACAGCTAATGGGAAGCAGTCAGATAGCACAGGGAGATCAGCTCAGTGCTTTGTGACCAGCTAGAAGGGTGGGATAGGGAGGGTGGGCGGAAGGCAGACGTAAGAGGGAAGAGATATGGGGATATATGTATATGTATGATTGATTCACTTTGTTGTAAAGCAGAAAGTAACACACCGTGGTAAAGCAGTTATACTCCAATAAAAATGTTTAAAAAATAAATAAATAAAGTGAGTTTCTGGGGAAAAAAAAAAGAAGGCTTTGTCTTCATCTGTTAGGGTGAGCAGATGTGCCACTTTTAGTAAACAGCCTATAATATGCAATTTTTGAGGTGAAATCTCATTTCTCTCCTTCTTCTGTTACTATGGTTACCACCCTACAAAATTCCTGCACACACCAATAAAAAAAGGAGGAAAGGAAAGCACACACATACATTTCAATATTAACGTCCTTCCCTAATTGTGCAAAACTGGATACAAGATATGCTAGGGTGTGGAACATGCTGGTCATTCTTCCGTCCAGTGTTGCCCACTTCTGGTTACCTGCCTGGAGCCGGGTCAGAAATCTCTTGACTCTGATGTCCCAGTGTAACCCATCAATCCCATCTCCACTGCCACCAGGGAAGGCAGCAGACACCCCGGGGTGGACAGGCAGAACCAGAGCCCTGCGTGGCTCATGTTGATAACAGAGTCTGGACGACTGAGTCACAGAGTCCTAACCTGTCTTAGGTGGCCCAGACACCATGTGAGAAGCCAGGATCCAAAGGCCTGTGTTTTAAGGAAGACAGAAAAACTAGGCATGTCGGTGAGGCAGGCATCGGTGCCCAAGGCCCAAATGATTTTTTGCCAAGTTTCTTTCTTTAAGGCAGATTTATCTTTGATCCTCAGTTTCCTAATCTCTAACAGGAGGACAAAAAAATAATACTTGCCCCATAGAGATATTGTGAGGATTAAATAAGATTTAAATAAGATAATCAGCATGAATGTATGCTGTGAACTCACCGTACTATAACATGCCGTTTTTCATCATTGTGCTTATGGTTGCACTCTGACAACAAAATCAACCGTGACTACCATTACTGGGAAAAAATCCCCATATGTTCTATCAAACCACTGGGCCCTGAGGCTTCCTTGTTACCTACCTCTGTTCCTTGTTCCAGATGCCTTATCTTTGCACTAGAAGATAATTGATCCAAGATCTTTTAATCTGCAGTGAATTTTAATCCTCATTTGTTGCATTCACTTATGCTTCACTGTCTACACATGGAAACAATTTTGAATAAAATTTTCTTTTCCCTTGGCAATAAGAACGCTTAGACATGCCAGCTGTTTGGGTGAAAATGCATCCACTATCAATTCTAACCTAAAAATAGAACATTTAAGTAAATTTTTAAATGGAAAGATGTATACATCTATTTCTCCTTTGAGGACCAGTTCCAAAAATGTTCAATGAATTTCCTTCCATGAGGGCAGTGGGTCTAGGGTTTGGACATGGACATTCCAAGTACAGCAACTCATGGAGGGTCAAATTCAGGGAAGCATGAATGAAAGTCATGTTTTGCTCCAAAAGTGGTGGCATAGAACATGATTAGAGAGCCTCTTGATTTCCTTAATCTTATTACTGAAGGGAGTAGTGTCATCTTAACCACTTTATGGGGAAAAGAAGGATACGAGGGAAGATAAGAGTCAGGAGACATGGAATCCAGTCTTTACTCTGCCATCAACTTGAGTGATCTTAGGAAAACCACTTAACCCTTGTTTACCTGTTTCCTCATTTACAAAAGGAACCAAAATTTCCCTACTCATCTTAACAGAGTTCTTGATATAAAGTAAAGTGATTGATGTTGATGTGCTTTGAAAAAAAATTTTTGTAATATATCTCAAACCTGCATTATTAACATTTTTGTTAATATGTACTCTTAATGGAAGAAGCCCGTTATGTTTACTATGAAGCATGACCCAGCTCTTATCCTTTTAGTAACTCTCTTAATATCACCCTGGCGGTTCCTGTTGGAAAGTTCTTCCACCAGTTAGTCTCAGTGGCTCCCAGGCCTTTGGAGAAAGGCCTTCAAAAGAATGAGGGAATTCTTTGTGTTTGTGTTCGCTTTCAGTGCACCAATATTGTGTCATTAATTACAGAATGTTTTCCCTCCCTGAAGCAGCCTAGTGAGTAGTAATAAGATGAATTAGCTCAATCTGTTATGTTAATTTCTTTTTGTTGGGAGGTTTAAATCATTAAACTAATGATCTCACCCATATTTTGAAGCAAGATAATAAACTGTGTACAGTTATAATCACATTTAACCCCTAAACTGTACAGTTTGGTAAATTGCTTTACAAGATTCCATTATATTTTAATAGTGCTTTCTTAATAGTAGAAGAAAAAAGAAAATATTGCTAGAAATAAAGAAAATAACAAAATGCACCAACAGATTAGAAAATGTTTTATAATTTTTATTTTTCCAAATGCAGTAAATGTATTATTCTGTTAAAGAATTCTTTAACAGAATTCAATTATAAAGATGAGCATAGTACATGTGGATTCAATCATAAAGATGAGCATAGTACATGTGGATGGGTAAACATTGGCTATACACCATCCCTGATTGGATGGCTGTTTCCAGGACTGATTCAGTCCTAGAAGAAATGGGAATGTGGGTAAAGATAGGTGCCTCAGAGATTCCACAGGTAATCATAGCCTTATGACAAAGTTCTTCTGAGGTTTGTTCTTCTCAGAGATAGTTGAGGGTACTAGACAGCTTCTTGAAATCTGTATCAACAACCTGCTGATTTTATCAATATCTTTGTGATCCCTTCTAATCAAATGGAAATCAGTACTAGATATTTTGAAATACAAAGTGGAAAGAACTTGCTACAGCCTAGTTTGAGATTTTATAAAGTATTGCTGGCTAAATTTTGCTTTATAAAGCTGAAAATATGTTAACATTTCACCTCTATGAAGGTAAGAAAAAGATAATTAGTGAATATATATAATAATATACTTATATTTATATATGTATTTAAAATCGTATGTATGACAATTTCATTACTTAGCCTTTTGTACTCTGATGGGGGATGAGGTCCTTGTAGGTTTCGCTCTATCTCTTGAATCCACCCACCTATGCTTCCTCGTTCCTTGTGGACTACCTTGGGCTTTCATCCTCTCTCACCAGACCATTGTAATTAGCCTACATTGGTCCCCCTGCCTCAAGTCTTTCCCTCTTCTACACCCTTTCCTCCCCACGGAAGAATGAGTGAATTTTCTACAAACAAATCAGATGAACTCACCAGCCTACAATTCTTGAGCAAATCCCTGCCCGTGGAATAAACCCTCTCTTCTGTTCAGATGTGACCGTGTGCAGCTTTTTGACCTTTCAAATGCCTTGTCAGCCTTCAACTGACATGTGTCCCTGAGATACCCTCTCAAACCTGCCCCATCTAACCCTACACTTCTAGCAGCTTTACCCTCTATCTTACCTGGCATATAGTTATCTTGTCTATACACTTGTCATTTTATATTGCAACTTTGTATTTACTTCTTGCCTCCTCATCTTTATCATTAATATATCCCCACGGTTTATCACAGTGTCAGGCAAAAGTGCTCAGTAAATATGTATTGAGTGGAGGAAGGAAAGAATAAAGAAAGGAACAAACTTCTTGATTTGGTGTATCCTTATGAACTTCAAATATTATTCCTTAGTTAATCACAAGTATATTTGCACAGACGCTTTACAAAATTATAAGCCAATACCATATACCACTTTAATGCTGTTTTTCTTTCAACGACATTCATTCTGCTAATTTAAAAGCTATTAAGTAAGATAAAGCCTTCAAACCCAGCCAACTAAACTGCTCCGGTCACTTGGGAGCAGTTACTGCTCTATACAATTGCTAATGTGGTTTAAACTGAAGGCAGACATTTTTAGATTTGAAGTTAAGAGCAAATAAGATGTTAATAAACTTTGGAGCTCCATCTAAATGGAATTTTTTGCTTGTGGTTTTATTGTTGTGAACTGTAGAACTGAAGATACATACTCCTATCCCTTAACTGTAAGGACGAGTCTTATTGACAAGCCACTCAATCCTTCTCTTCTGGAGGTTTGGGGCTGTATTTCCCAAGCCCTTCTTGTCTCTGATGTCTGCTATTAAATACTGTGTGTGAGTTCAGAGGTTCTGGGACAGTTGACCTGCCACAGCCTAAGGCTCAAGCATGTTAAGAGAAGTAAAACAGAATTCTAGAAATGACAGATTCCCATTTGAAATAGAGGGAAAATGAAAGGTTGTAACTCAAGGAAAATCTCAAAGAAAACCAAATTTATTCTGCAGCTGTACTGTGCTGGGAATAGAATTAACTGAAAAGAATTTTAAAATAATCAGATAGTGGTCTGCTTATTGTAAATGCATTTGGTCAAAGGGGTGGAAATTAGACTCCTAAAGATACCTATAAAGAAAATGATTCAGTGAAAATAGACATGAATCATCAAACTGTCACATATCATTATTGAGATTTTATGAATATTGAAACAATTTATTCAGAATTGTTCGTGTCCACCAGAACAGTAGATCTTGTATTCTAACTGTATAACACATTACTTTCTGTATTATATATGAAATATAATAGTGCAAAGCACAGTTTATTTGCTAACATCTGAACTAGTTAAAACCTGTCCTCTTTATCCTATGGTTTGGAATTTGGAAATACTTTTACTTAAAAAGTAGGAAAGAAGTCAGTTTTTAATGCTTTAGTTCTTAAAAGAGATAATGCTTCCCACAAAATTAAGGAAAAAATGGTATTATACTCTTCTTATTTGAAGTCATAAAGATGTGCAAGAAAAGACTACAGAAACAGTGTCCACTTGTTGGCTAAGCCATCTGCCTAGTGGGTACTTACAGATCTCTTGACTCTGATGGCAGGAATGATAACTGCTCTACATTAAGATGACAGAAGATTGTACCTGTTGTCCAGGGTGGGTCCAGGATGCTGTGCTCTGCCTGTCCCCATCACATACATCACCTCCTGAGGTACTTGGGTTTGCTCCTTACAAAGAAGGTGAAATGCACTAATGTAGTGTAACTTGTCTAAAAGTGACTTTCTAACCCTTACAACTCAAAGAGTTTCTAATAACATGTATTTTTCCAATGCCAGTATTGGTAGGGCATAAATAACACTTCTTATTGTTTATTCAACTGTATTCCATACTAACTGGTTTATAGGATGATTCTGGTTCTAGTTTTCAGGGCATTATGTTTTAAAATAATAATACTCAGTTATATCTGAGTCTTTAGAAAAGGTCACTCTTTCATACTGTCAGTGGTAGTATAAATCATTTCAAATTTTCTGGAAGATAGTTAAGAAATAGTTACTAACAACCTTAGAATTCTGCAAACCCTTGATTCAGCAATTCGCTTCTAGAAATTTATATTAGAAATGTAATTATATATGTTTGTAAATGTTTAGTTATATAAATTCTCATCACATGTTTGTGAAAAGGAGAACAAGGAACAATTTAAATACCCCATATAAAGGATTGGTTAAATAAATGAAGCTTAATAGGATAGTAGAATACTATAAAGCTATGAAAAGATGTTCACACATGATTTTAAGTGGAAGGATCAAGTTAAAAAATAGAAAGAACAAAGATTGCCTGTTTTGCTAAAAACAAACACATATATGCACGTGCATGCACACACAAAGAAAAGACTGGAAGGATTTAGCTCTCTCTGGCTTATGGAATTATAGGTGCTTTTTATAGTCATCTCCTTTGCTCACTATATTTTTCTAGATTTTCTATAATGGATGTTTGTTTATTTCATAAAAAACAAAAAATATTTTTATGTGCTCAAGGCAATTATTTCCAGAATGTTTTCAAGTATTCTATTTCATAGTTTGATAATTTCCATATTTAAAAATTTTTTTTTCTTAAGTCTGATATTTCTTTAGCACATTCATGTAAGCCCATTTTTTTTCATTAGGCTCTTGTCTTTTGTGTCTTGTTTCGTTTTCATTCGGTTGATAATGGAAATAACTCGTCAGCACAATGATCCTGCCTGTACTTGAAGATATTTGTTACCTGTTACTCGTTTTTCCTCTCCAGGCCTATAAAGACCCCATTCCTTTCATCTTTCTTTGGGAATCGATTTTCTATTCCTTTCGTCTTTATTTGTTGTTCGTCGCTGACTGTTCTCTTTCTTCATGTAGAATTTAAAATGCAGTTACGAAACTAGAGACAATCATAGAAAAATGTAGCTAAGACAGACTATAGTGGAAGTAGTTATCCTTAACCCTTGGCTCTTCATGAACATGATATGGTTTTTTTCATAGTCATTGTTAATTGTGTATTCACTTTATAAACAGTTAATATTTCCCAGAATTTTCTCTTTTCAATTTTAATGTCTGCTGTTAGATTTTTGTCCTAAATGTTTTCTCATTTATATGTTTACACTTATGGCATTAAATTGCATTCTTCTGATACTAAAATATCTCAAAAATATTAAAGTCATTTTGAATGTGGTCAGTGGTATTAAGAGGAGTAACAACCCTTCTGATTAAGAATTCTCCACAGATCTGTAAGTGCATTCCTGATTCTGGGTCATGAATGTTGAATACAAATACAGTGGCCTCAAAAAAAGAAAAAAACAAATACAGTGGCTCAGGGCTGATTCCAAAACATACCATATCACCTCTTCTCCATGTTCCCTCCTTGATTCAAGTATCTGCCCCCATTACAAGAGAGCAATAAACACCTTACTTCCTACCTTGTTGGTGAGACATGGTGTGTAATGGATTAAAACCTTTACCATATTTCAAGATAAATTGCTTGAGTCACTATTGCTTTGTTTTTGCTGTGTGGTATTGGCGTAAAAAGAAATACCGTTGACTCGGCGTGCTTTGTTCTTCATTGAGTTACTGTGGCAGATTTTTATTGGCCAATCCTTAGCCGTGACCTGATGAAATTTTCCTTGTCTTCAAGAATTGCAAAGTCACACTGCTTATATGTAGGAGGTAGTGCATCAAAGCAAAGCTCTTCAACATTTACAATTGTATCAGAGTGGCCCTGGCCCTGCAAATCAATAGTCAGACGGATGAACATTAAAGAAAATACATATATCTTTTCTGTCCTGTGTCATGTAAATCATACAACCAGTGGAATTTGTGTCTTCTAACTCCATGATTACATTCAGTCATGAACAGGAGAAAACATTTTCCCTGGGCTACATTTATTTTTAAAGCCATCACATTAAAATGAGATATGGAAATGAAAACTTTCATGTTGCTGATGTTGAAGAGCAAATTAGAAGTAAATGATAATAATTATAAAGCACAACTGTGTGTTCTCCTGTATATGCCTAGAGGTAATGAGAAAGCAGAGGGTAAAAAGTTGGAAATGGTTAAGATGGAGAATGGTAAGCTGTCGGTGAGCTCTACATGAAAAAGGCTTAACAACATCAATGGTGTTGGATGTTGTGGGGAAAATTGTCTGAGCATGGATGACTGAGTTGTTTTGTTCAAGAGATGAAAAATTAAAACTCTTTGGGAATATAGCAATTGGCCAATTATCATATATATAAAATATATTTGTAAATCCCTAAAAGATAAGAACACGGTGATGAATGATGATAGTAGAAGAACCTAATCAAGCATTCAAATAAGAATAAATACAATTAATGGAATTAGTCAGTGTTACAATTATCAGAGGATGTTGTTGTAATATAAAAGCTAATCTCTCTTAAGCAGATTAATGAAAAGTCTTTAAACAGTTACTCTTCTACATTTTCAGAGATCGTAGTTGTAGACCAGAAGTTATATAGTGAAGAGACATCTTGTACATATCTCTTCCTCCAAAGCCAAAAATGGCGTTGATTACACATACTATGTACACATTTCTTTGAAAGTGAACTTCACATTCAGTTCGCTGGAATAGCATGAAAACGGACTTTGTAAGGAAACTATTTTCTTTCTCCTCAGAGAATGCAGAACACTTCCCATATATATCTCATCATTAAACTCCTACTCATGCCTCAGGACTCAGCTTATATGGATCTCCTCTGGCAATCCTTGCCTGAGCCCTCAAGGCTCCTAAGTGTTCCCATGACCCTTGCTGTGCATATCATGTTCCCTCCCACTTAACCCGTTACCTGTTCACTTATCTATCTCTACCACTAGACTGTGTCAAGTCCTTGAAGCCGTATTATACTCACTGTTGTATATCCAGAGCCAACATGGTGTCTAACACTAATAGTTGTTCATTAAATACATATACACTATATCACGTGGGCCTCAATTTGATCCTAAAAGATGTAGGTTCAGATTATAATCCCTATTTTATAATGAAGAAAATGAGACTCTGAGAGCTTTATGATTTGGACAGGTATATTGACAGTGAAAAGGCTGTGATTTAAACATTTGGTCACAGATTCCTGGATTCAAGATGGTGGAGTAGAAGGATATGCTCTCACTCCCTTTTGCAAGAGCAGCGGAATCACAACTAACTTCTGAACAATCATTGACAGAGAGACACTGGAACTCACCAAAAAGGATACCCCGCATCCAAGGGCAAAGGAGAAGCCACAATGAGATGGTAGAAGGGGCGCAATCACAATAAAATCAAATCCCATAACTCCTGGGTGGGTGACTCACAAACGGGAGAACACTTATACCACAGAAGTCCACCCATTGGAGTGAAGGTTCTGAGCCCCACGTCAGGATTCCCAACATGGGGGTCCGGCAACGGGAGGAGGAATTCCTAGAGCATCAGACTTTGAAGGCTAGTGGGATTTGACTGCAGCACTTTGACAGGATTGGGGTAAACAGAGACTCCACTCTTGGAGGGCACACACAAAGTAGTGTGTGCATGAGGACCCAGGGGAAGGAGCAGTGACCCCAGGGGAGACTGAACCAGACCTACCTACTACTGTTGGAGGGTCTCCTGCAGAGGCGGACGGTGGCTGTGTCTCACTGTGAGGACAAGGACACTGGTGGCAGAAGTTCTGGGAAGTAATCCTTGGCATGAGCCCTCCCAGAGTCCACCATTAGCCTCACCAAAGAGCCCGGGTAGTCTCCACTGTTGGGTCACCTCAGGCCAAACAACCAACAGGGAGGGAACCCAGCCCCACCCATCAGCAGACAAGCAGATTAAAGTTTTACTCAGCTCTGCCCACCAGAGCAACAGCCAGCTCTACCCACCACCAGTTCCTCCCATCAGGAAGCTTGCACAAGCCTCTTAGATAGCCTCATCCACCAGAGGGCAGACAGCAGAAGCAAGAAGCCTTACAATCCTGCAGCCTGTGGAACAAAAACCACATTCACAGAAAGACGGACAAGATGAAAAGGCAGAGGGCTATGTACCAGATGAAGGAACAAGGTAAAGCCCCAGAAAAACAACTAAATGAAGTGGAGATAGGCAACCTTCCAGAAAAAGAATTCAGAATAATGATAGTGAAGATGATCCAGGACCTCGGAAAAACAATGGAGGCAAAGATCGAGAAGATGCAAGAAATGTTTAACAAAGACCTAGAAGAATTAAAGAACAAACAAACAGAGGTGAACAATACAATAACTGAAATGAAAACTACACTAGAAGGAATCAATAGCAGAATGACTGAGGCAGAAGAACGGATAAGTGACCTGGAAGACAGAATGGTGGAATTCACTGCTGTGGAAGAGAATAAAGAAAAAAGAATGAAAAGAAATGAAGACAGCTTAAGAGACCTCTGGGACAACATTAAACGCAACAGCATTCGCATTATAGGGGTCCCAGAAGGAGAAGAGAGAGAGAAAGGACCCAAGAAAATATTTGAAGAGATTATAGTTGAAAAGTTCCCTAACCTGGGAAAGGAAATAGCCACCCAAGTCCAGGAAGTGCAGAGAGTCCCAGCCAGGATATACCCAAGGAGAAACACTACAAGACATATTAATAAAATTGGTAAAAATTAAAGACAAAGAAAAATTATTGAAAGCAACAAGGGAAAAACAACAAATAACATACAAGGGAATTCCCATAAGGTTAACAGCTGATTTCTCAGCAGAAACTCTACAAGCCAGAAAGGAGTGGCATGATATACTTAAAGTGATGAAAGGGAAGAACCTAAAACCAAGATTGCTCTACCCTGCAAGGATCTCATTCAGATTCGATGGAGAAATCAATGCTTTACAGACAAACAAAAGATAAGAGAATTCAGCACCACCAAACCATCTCTACAACAAATGCTAAAGGAACTTCTCTAAGTGGGAAACACAAGAGAAGAAAAAGACCTACAAAAACAAACACAAAACAATTAAGAAAATGGCCATAGGAACATACATATCAATAATTACCTTAAACATGAATGGATTAAATGCTCCCACCAAAAGACACAGGCTTGCTGAATGGGTACAAAAATAAGACCCATATATATGCTGTCTACATGAGACCCACTTCAGACCTAGGGACACATACAGACTGAAAGTGAGAGGATGGAAAAAGATATTCCGTGCAAATGGAAATCAAAAGAAAGCTGGAGTAGCAATACTCATATCAGATAAAATAGACTTTAAAATAAAGAATGTTACAAGAGACAAGGAAGGACTCTACATAATGATCAAGGGATCAATCCAAAAAGAAGATATAACAATTATAAATATATATGCACCCGACATAGGAGCACTTCAATACATAAGGCAACCACTAACAGCTATAAAAGAGGAAATTGACAGTAACACACTAATAGTGGGGGACTTTAACACCTCACTTAAACCAATGGACAGATCATCCAAAATGAAAATAAATAAGGAAACACAAGCTTTAAATGACACAATAAACCAGATAGACTTAATTGATATTTATAGGACATTCCATCCCAAAACAGCAGATTACACTTTCCTCCCAAGTGCATATGGAACATTCTCCAGGACAGATCACATTCTGGGTCACAAATCAAGCCTCAGTAAATTTAAGAAAATTGAAATCATATCAAGCATCATTTCCGACCACAATGCTATGAGATTAGAAATGAATTACAAGGAAAAAAAGGTAAAAAACAAAAACACATGGAGGCTAAACAATACGTTACTAAATAACCAAGAGATCACTGAACAAATCAAAGAGGTAATGAAAAAAAAATACCTAGACAAGTTAAAATGAAAACACGCCGATCCAAAACCTATGGGATTCAGCAAAAGCAGCTCTAAGAGGGAAGTTTATATCAATACAAGCCTACCTCAAGAAACAAGAAAAATCTCAAATAAATAATCTAACCTTACACATAAAGGAAGTAGAGAAAGAAGAACAAACAAAACCCAAAGTCAGTAGAAGGAAAGAAATCATAAAGATCAGAGAAGAAATAAATGAAATAGAAACAAAGGAAACAATAGCAAAGGTCAATAAAACTAAAAGCTGGTTCTTTGAGAAGATAAACAAAATAGATAAACCATTAGCCAGACTCATCAAGAAAAAGAGGGAGAGGACTCAAATCAATAAAATTAAAAATGAAAAAGGAGAAGTTACAACAGACACCGCAGAAATACAAAGCACCCTAAGAGACTACTACAAGCAACTCTATGCCAATAAAGTGGACAACCTGGAAGAAATGGACAAATTCATAGAAAGGTACAACCTTCCAAGACTGAACCAGGAAGGAATGCAAAATATGTACAGACCAATCACAAGTAATGAAATTGAAAGTATGATTAAAAATCTTCCAACATTGGGCCTCCCTGGTGGCGCAGTGGTTGAGAGTCCGCCTGCCGATGCAGGGGATACGGGTTCGTGCCCCGGTCTGGGAGGATCCCATATGCCGCAGAGCGGCTGGGCCCGTGAGCCATGGCCGCTGGGCCTGCGCGTCCGGAGCCTGTGCTCCGCAACGGGAGAGGCCACAACAGTGAGAGGCCCGCATACCGCAAAAAGAAAAAAAAAAAAAAAAAAAAAAAATCTTCCAACAAACAGGGCTTCCCTGGTGGCGCAGTGGTTGGGAGTCCGCCTGCCAATGCAGGGGACGCGGGTTCGTGCCCCGGTCCGGGAGGATCCCACATGCCGTGGAGCAGCTGGGCCTGTGAGCCATGGCCACTGAGCCTGCGCGTCAGGAGCCTGTGCTCCGCAACGGGAGAGGCCACAACGGTGAGAGGCCCACGTACCGCAAAAAAAAAAAAAAAAAAATCTTCCAACAAACAAAAGTCCAGGACCAGCTGGCTTCACAGGCAAATTCTGTCAAACATTTAGAGAAGAGGTAACACCCATCCTTCTCAAACTCTTCCAAAATATAGCAGAGGGAGGAACACTCCCAAACTCATTCTACGAGGCCACCATCACCCTGATACCAAAACCAGACAAATACGTTGCAAAAAAAGGAAACTGAAGGCCAATATCACTGATGAACATAGATGCAAAAAATCCTCAACATAATACTAGCAAACAGAATGCAGCAGCACATTAAAAGGATCATACACCATGATCAAGTGGGGTTTATCCTAGGCATGCAAGGATTATTCAGTATGTGCAAATCAAGCAATGTGACACACCATATTAACAAACTGAAGGAGAGAAACCATATGATCATCTCAGTAGAAACAGAAAAAGCTTTCGACAAAATTCAACACCCATTTATGATAAAAACTCTCCAGAAAGTAAGCATAGAGGGAACTTACCTCAACATAATAAAGGCCATATATGACAAACCCACAGCCAACATCATTCTCAATGGTGAAAAAGTGAAACCATTTCCAGTAAGATCAGGAACAAGACAAGATTGCCCACTCTCACCGCTATTATTCAACATAGTTTTGGAAATTTTAGCCAGAGCAATCAGAGAAGAAAAAAATAAAAAGAATCCAAATCAGAAAAGAAGAAGTAAAACTGTCACTGTTTGCAGATGACATGATACTATACATAGAGAATCCTAAAGATGCTATCAGAAAACTACTAGAGCTAATCAATGAATTTGGTAAAGTAGCAGGATACAAAATTAATGCACAGAAATCTCTTGAATTCCTATACACTAATGATGAAAAATCTGAAAGTGAAATTAAGAAAACACTCCCATTTACCACTGCAACAAAAAGAATAAAATGCCTAGGAATAAACCTACCTAAGGAGACAAAAGACCTGTATGCAGAAAACTATATGACACTGATGAAAGAAATTGAAGATGATACAAACAGATGGAGAGATATATCATGTTCTTGGATTGGAAGAATCAACATTGTGAAAATGACTCTACTACCCAAAACAATTTACAGATTCAATGCAATCCCTATCAAACTACCACTGGCATTTTTCACAGAGCTAGAACAAAAAATTGCACAGTTTGTATGGAAACACAAAAACTCTGAATAGCCTAAACAATCTTGAGACAGAAAAACGGAGCTGGAGGAATCAGGCTCCCGGACTTCAGACTATACTACAAAGCTAAAGTAATCAAGACAGTATGGTACTGACACAAAAACAGAAATATAGATTGATGGAACAGGATAGAAAGCCCAGAGATAAATCCACACATATATGGTCACCTTGCCTTTGATACAGGAGGCAAGAATAAACAATGGAGAAAAGACAGCTTCTTCCATAAGTGGTGCTGGGAAAACTAGACAGCTCCATGTAAAAGAATGAAATTAGAAAAGGTCCTAACACCATACACAAAAATAAACTCAAAATGGATTAAAGACCTAAATGTAAGGCCAGACACTATCAAACTCTTAGAGGAAAACATAGGCAGAACACTCTATGACATAAATCACAGCAAGATCCTTTTTGACCCACCACCTAGAGAAACGGAAATAAAAGCAAAAATAAACAAATGGGACCTAATGCATGTTAAATGCTTTTGCACAGCAAAGGAAACCATAAACAAGATGAAAAGACAGCCCTCAGAATGGGAGAAAATATTTGCAAATGAAGCAACTGACAAAGGATTAATCTCCAGAATATACAAGCAGCTCATGCAGCTCAATATCAAAAAAACAAGTAACCCAATCCAAAAATGGGCAAAAGACCTAAATAGACATTTCTCCATAGAAGATCTACAGATTACCAACAAACACATGACGGATGCTCAACATCACTAATCATTAGAGAAATGCAAATCAAATCTACAGTGAGGTATCACCTCACACCTGTCAGAATGGCCATCATCAAAAAATCTGCAAACAAATGCTGGAGAGGGTGTGGAGAAAAGGGAACCCTCTTGCACTGTTAGTGGGAATGTAAATTGATACAGCCACTATGGAGAACAGTATGGAAGTTCCTTAAAAAACTAAAAATAGAACTACCCTATGACCCAGCAATCCCACTACTGGGCATATACCCTGAGAAAACCATAATTCAAAAAGAGTCATGTACCACAATGTTCATTGCAGCTCTATTTACAATAGCCAGGACACGGAAGCAACCTAAGTGTCCATCCACAGATGAATGGATAAAGAAGATGTGTTACATATATACAATGTTATATTACTCAGCCATAAAAAGAAACAACATTGAGTTATTTGTAGTGAGGTGGATGGACCTAGAGTCTGTCATACAGAGTGAAGTAAGTCAGAAAGAGAAAAACAGATACCATATGCTAACACATATATATGGACTCTAGAAAAAAAAAACGGTGGTGAAGAACCTAGCGGCAGGACAGGAATAAAGATGCAGATTTAAAGAATGGACTTGAGGACCTGGGGAGGGGCAAGGGTAAGCTGAGACGAAGTGATAGAGTGGCATTGACAGATATTCCTACTCACTGTAAAATAGATAGATAGTGGCAAATAGCAGCATAGCACAGGGAGATCAGCTCAGTGCTTTGTGGCCACATAGAGGGGTGGGATTGGAGGGTGGGAGGGAGACCCAATAAGGAGTGGATATGGCGATATACGTATACGTATAGCGATTCACTTTGTTATACAGCAGCAACTAACACAACAATGTAAAGCAATTATACCTCAGTAAAGATGTTAAAAAAAATAAAATAAAATAAAATAAGGTTTGTCTATTTTGTACATTTGCCTAAATTTAGCCATTGACCTATGTGACAGCAAAAAACACATTTCCTGCTACACTGGGTGTGTACATCGCTGCTGGCAGTGAAGAGTTTTTGTTCTCTTAACCATAAAATTAAGAAGTGTGACTTCCTTAGGAAAACTTGTGCATTTGGCCAGAATGTAGCCAACTGCTCTCACCATCTCTCTGTTTATAGCACTGCCTTTCATTCTCCCCTTAGTTTCCTAAGGCCAGAGAACTCCTTACCAGTGTTCATGTGCTCCCAGGACTCACAGAGGGTGTCCACGCGGTAGACACACACAGGAAGCATAAGGGAATCCACTTCTGGATCCTCAGTGTCCATACGTACTCTTTCCTAAAACTCATCTACTAAAGACAGGACTTGCAGTCAATATGCTGAGCTGTTATGCAGGTTCTTTCCCACCTCCTGTTTCATTATCACTCTTTTCCTGCTTTACAAAACAAAGTCTCTTTCAGCCTTCCAAAACCTCACTGTGGTAAACTCCAGAATATCAAACAAAGGAACAACTGGAAATACTGAAGTTGGGTAACCTCCCTTAATCAAAACACTTAGGGAGGGCATGTGTCTTCCCTGTCTTAGACACATTGCTGTTACAGGCCAAGCACGGTGTTAGAGGCAACTATGATTGTCCTTGTTGAGATATTCTGGATCCCATAGTGATGGCAGTTTTTCTTTAATGACCTCATTGTTTCCATCCTCCACTATTATGAAAGAACACATTGCTCCTGAGGGAGAGTTCTTTCAGAACAGAGCCAACAAAGCATAAAATAAATAGTGAAGGTGGCAGCGCTTTATTTAACTCTTACAACAGTCTCTTGGCAGGGCTGCACATCTTATTACCCTATTACCCGTCTATCTGAGAATTAAGAATCCAAAGTGAGGTGGCTGTCATGGGGATGCGTATTAACACACTTATTAGAACGGAAACACTAGGCCAGACCGTTTCTAACAAAAAGTGTGGTTGTCAAGCCACTTGTTTGACAATAAGGGTTGCTTTGCCCCTTGCGTTAGGTCAAAGACATGTAACATAAATTGAATGAGCCGGATCTGCAGTTCTGAAGTTTTGACAAAAATTTAATTGTCATGTTATTAAAAATTTTGTTGGCAAACGAGTTTTGAAATTAACAATATTTTTCCTTCTCCAACCATTTCGAGTATGCTGAGTTAGATAAGATGCCTTTAAGTGAAAGAGAAACAGGTTTAATGAATAGTTGTTTGAAGAATCTTGGTAAAATCTTTCTGGTACACTTCCCAGAACCTGATAGAGTTAATGACTCTAATGAATAAGTATCAAAAGCTTGTACAAGATGAGTTTCTGTTTTCCAAAATGAATTAAAAGTTGCCAGAGGTGGGATAAGTAAGTCTTGGGAATGTAATGTACAGCATGGCGACTATAGTTAATATTACTGAATTGCATATCTGAAAGTTGCTAAGAGAGTAGATCTTAAAAGTTCTCATTACAAGAAAAAAAATTTGTAACTATGTATGGTGATGGATGTTAACTAGACTTATTGTAGTGATCACTTCACAAGATATACATTTACCACATCATCCTGTTGTACACCTGAAACTAATATATGTCAATATACCTCAATTTAGAAAATGAATGAAAAGATATAAGCATTAAAATTATTTTAAATAATTATTAATATTAAATTTAATTGACTAAATTTATTTGACAAATAATTTTAATGAAATTAAATTATTAACTAATTTTAGTAATAAATCACCCAATGATTTTGGGCATATAACTCAAAATTTGTTCAAATAATTGGTTGGCATTCCTATAATACAATCCCATCTACTTATTTATATGAGCAACATTTCATAGTATATGTCTATAAAAATGAAAAATAGGAATCAAACTGATAATGAGCCCTGTTCATTCCAATAATAAATATCAATGTAGGAATGTATAAGCTAGATCAACAGCAAGAATAACAAACCATTAAGAGCTGCATTTCCAGTAGCATTTTACTTTGATAATTTATCAAAATTTATAATCTACATGTGTTGTTTTGATCACTTGTATACTACTGGTAATATTTATGTATTACTACTAATAATTATAATTTCTTCATTCAGAAGAGAATTTAAAAAATTTTTTGCCACCTGATGGTAATAGAACATTTTTTTAAAATTCTAATTTACATACTTTTTGGTTTATTTGTTTCAGAGAGCTATGATAGAGTAATCAATAAAAGGTTTCCAAGGATGAAAATATAATATGTTTGAATAATAATTAGTGGAGTAAGTGGAAGGCAAATATAACTTAAAGGAGTAAAAGAGTGGTATAAAAATTTGACGAAGAGTTTGGGTCTAGTTCTATTAAATAAATGATAATGGATTATCCAGTCTATGCTATTTAAATTCCATTGGGTATGTTTAAAAGGGCGATGTTAGGGTTTTGTTTTAGAATGTTAATATACTTCCTTTGTACCTGTTTAATTTTATAATTAGACTTTAGATGTTTAATTGAAAAATGGGCAAAGGGGCACATAGTTTTTCAAAATTTGGTGGGGCTGGGATATATGAGCAAAAATGTTTTGAAGACCCTTGTCTCAGAGCTTTCTTTCTCTTCCAGCAAAACTCTCTTCCTCCTGGTCCCTGAGAACCCTCATTGCGCCATAGCAGGCTAACATGCTAACACTTACTTTGGTGTGGGTGACTGTTAATCAGTTACTCTTCCCAAAAGGAAGAGTTCTGTACAAGGGCTTCCTGGAAATAATGATGTAACGTAAAAGAACGATGTTACAGTGAGAATTTTCAACCAGACACAAAGGCATTTGAAGGAAGAGGAAAGGTCCCAGAACTTATATGGGTGTTTTGAGATTTGCTGGGCCTTCTCTGATTGCAGGTAGTACAGGATGGTCAGGAGAGCCCAACCAGAGAGAGGGGAGCCATTGGCAACTTCGTGGACCAAATTGAATTTTGGCTGAACTCATGATTGAGAAACTTAAACTCACTAGATGTGTGTTACTTTTTATATTTTAACCATGATATTTCTGATATTGAATGCTCCAGTATATATATATGTATATGTGCCCAAAATAAGATTGAAACTAGTTTTGGAGTAAAGGCGGGAAACCAGCACCTTTAAAAGTAGCTGATCATTTGCATTCTTGGGTTTGTTTGTTTGTTTTTGCATTGCACTGACTCACCTCTCCCCCAAATGAGCTCTGTGTCAAGAAAACACCTTTGATTTTTTTTTTTTTTTTTCTGTTTCAAAAAGTCAGATAAGCAGGCCAAGGTCATGGCTTTGATGACTGTGTTGACTGTTAATTTTATGTTACCTGGGAGCCGTAGACAATAACTGATACAGGAGAGACAAGCCAGCTGTGCACAGACGCCTCCAAGTGCTTCTGGGGCAACAACTGTAGATATCGTATTGAGGGATGGTTAGGTGCATCATTTTTACAAGTGAAGAATTAGAAGTTATACATGGGGTTGTCCTTGGCACTCATGGAATTCATCCTGCCTATTTCTCTGGACTTGCAAAATTGTCAAGCTCTTGCAGCATCTCTCCCTGTAGCCTCAGGCTTAGCCTAGTGTTTGTCAGTGTTTATTGAACTGAATTAAACTGAATTGAGGACTCCTGATAGACTCTGACCCATGGTACTGCTCAAGAGTCTTATAATATCTTATCCGCAAGAAAAAGGCGTGTTTTAATTTTAGAACACTGATTACTGTGCTACTTTGGATAAAGACCAAGAATAATGGGGACGTTTTAATGCTGAGTCGTATTTGGCCCACAGTTCAGATTTCTTCCAAAATGTGTAGGTACTATGCCTCCCCTAAAGTATTCTTTCAGCCCTGTTAATCCCTTTTTTATGCTCAGCAGTTCGCTTTAAAAAAAAAAAAAAGTTTTCATTCTTTTTTTTCTGGTTTGGCTTCTGTAGTGCTTCAAACCACTGACAAATTATATATACCCAGTATTTCTGCTGTAATGTTGGCTTCCTAGAGAAGCAGACTCTGCTGTGGCCATATGCATCATCATGGAAATACGAGAAAGTGGTGCTGATTCAACAGCTCCTTCAGCTTGCGCTGGAGTTAACAACTCCCCTTAAAGTAGTAGTGGGTGTTTGTTTCCCATTCGAGAGTTGAGCTCCTCAATGTGTATCACACATCTTAAATCTCAATATGCTGTTCACTGTTTTAGCTCTCAAATCATCCCAAGAAAAGCAGTTCCCCTCCTTTTCAAACTGCTCATGTCACCATTTCTATATGTACTAATCCACTCATAGTGGAACATAACGACATCAGGCATTAGAATTCTGAAGACTAACAGCATCAGTATAAATATATATGATAAATATTCAAGGAGCCTTCTAGAGCCTCCTGAATGCATGATTTTCGTGGACATTATTTTACTCTAGGGTAGTGAGGATACTTTTGGAAGTGACAGAAACCCAAGTCAATGAATTTAAGCAAAAGGAGAAAGTATCCTTCTCTGCTGCTCCTGCAGCAGAGAAGGTTACTGAGGGATTCACAAGATTGGAAGAAGACCTTTAAGGAATCAGGTCTCAGGGACTAGTCCAGAGGAATTGCCTCCAGCTCTCTGTCTTTATCTTCTCTTGACTCTGCTTGTCTCTCCTTGGCTTTATCCTGCAAGTAGGGAGGTTCTTCCCATGTGTGGAGAAGAAAGTTGCTGGAAGACCCAGATTCATTCCTTCTCAGATAGGCAACCCTAGTAGAAAGAGAGCATCTTTTTCTCAAAGTTCATCTATCAATCCAAGAAAAGGTTTGGATTGGTCCCACATGAACCCTTTTCCTACCCCTCTAATCAAAGTTTCTCAGCTTTTACTTTGCATAAGAATTACCTTGGGTACTTTGGGAAATTCAGATTCCCAGACACCACCAGCAGAAATTCCAATTTCAGTGGTTTGGAAAACCACATGAAATGGGGAAGAGGTGATTTTCCAAAACAAAGGGTCAGTAGCGAAACAGACACAAAAAAATACATCCGTTAAAGAGCTTTACTTAGTATTTGTGATTCTATGAAAATGTCTACAAGCATCTTTATGGCACAGCAGTGATACCATAAAAAGATAGAGGTGGACAAAAAACACGGAGGCTTTTGTATGAAAATGTCATAGTAGTCCTCAGCTCTCTAGTTACAAATGACAAATTCATTACCTATTTACTTAAGTAGTATAAGTAAATAATGGCCAGTGTCAACCTGAGAACTGTGACAGTGATTGATGTTAATTAATGATTTCTTTAAAATGCTGATTGCTATGTTCTGATTGTTTGTGTTCCCCCCTCCAAATTCATATGTTGAAATCCTAATGCCTGACTGGTATTAGGAGGTGGTATATTTGGGAGGTGCTTAGGTCATGAGGGTAAAAACCTCATGAATGGGATTAGTGCCTTTGGGAAAGAGGCTCCAGAGAGCTCCCTTGCCCTTCCCACCATGTGAGGACACAGCAAAAAGGTACCAGCTATGAAATAGGAAGATGCTCCTCACTTGACTATGCTGGTGCCTTGATGTGGACTTCCCAGCCTCCAAAATTGTGAGACATAAATTTCTGTGGTTTATAAGCTACCCAGTCTAAGACAATTGGTGAACAATCCTATTAACCCACTTGAGAAATGTTATCCAGACTTTTGTTGACATCGTAGTTAAGACTTTTTGGTGCACTGACATCAGAGGCCAGGAAGCAGTTTTAAGATCTCAGATAGTTCTGATTCTGTGGACCCACTAGTAATACCATAGGATTCTTCTCAGCAAAGACAGACAAACCCTCATTCAGTGGTTTTATTGAGTAACTATTAAGTGAGAGGCACTATCCTATGATGAGGAAGACTCTCAAAATCCCTACCCTAGTGGAACATACATTCTAGTAGGGAGACAGATAATAACTAAACACACACTTATGTAATAAAATGCCCAATAGCGTTAAGTGCAATGAGGAAAAACAAAGCTGGGTAAAAAGAGTATTAGAGGTTGCTACTTCAGCTGAAGGGTCAGGGAAGGCCCTTCCAAGGAGATGACACAGGAATTAAGTGAGAGCACAAAGGCAAGGCCTTGAGGTGAGAACAAGCTTGGACTGTTCACACCAGTGTGACTACAGCAGTCGGTGGTGGGTGATGACGTTGGAGGGGTAGGAAGGGGATATATACTGTAGCATCTTGTAGTCCACTGCAAGGACTTGAAGTTGTGTTCTAAACGTGGTTGGGAGCCACTGGAAGATTTGGGGGTGATCACGGTGAGAAAAGTTTAGTTTTAAAGGACCTCTCTAGTTTTTGTGGGGGGCAAAGACTGAATGATTTGGTGGAAGTTCAAAAAAACTGTACTTAGGTGGTGGCAATGGAGGTGGCGTACAACATGGACAGATTTGGATGTATTTTAAAGGATAATGCAACTGTATTGGAGACCAAGTGGAAGAGAGTTTTAGTAAGAAGAGGGCAGTAACAGATGTTAAGAACCCCCCCCCCCAGATAGGGAGAGTGAAGACTGAGAAAAAGACCTTGACTTGGACAATGGTCAATTTTATTTTTAAATAGAAAGAAGAATATCAGTAGTGATTTTGAGAGAGGTGCAGGTAGACTGTTGGGGAGGAAGGTGGACAGAGAGGTGGGAGGGAGGGAGCAAGTGATGAGGAAGTTCAGGCAACAGACCCAAGGTGGCCCCTTTGAAGCTCTTGGCCTCACTATGGCCATGCAGCTCACTTTGCCCTCAGTTATAGGTCTGAATACAGAGGGAAATTCACTTCTCATCTTTGAAACTCATTAAGGAATATCCATTTACTTCAGCCTTTCCACCTGATAGAGGATAGCCTAGGACTCAAAAACTTGTAACAAGGACAGAAGCTATACGTTTAATATTCGAAGAGGGTCACCATATTTATTTAAATGTAAATCAAATATCAAAGTTTACTCATGGTTGTCTTTGGGGACATTGATCTCTATCCTTCTCCATCTGTTGGAAATGGTTGTTCCAAATTAATTAAAGTCTCAAGAGAGCAGAGAATTTATGTAGAAGGCTGATAATTAAATTAATAGCTCCTTAGACATTGTGATCCATTTTTCACAAAGGAACTGAAATCAGTTGCTTTTACATCAGGAATTCTGTTGGTTTGATCATTTCAAGGGGACTGGTGTTTTCCTTTTGGGTTCCGCAGCCATCAGGGGATTTATAAACATATTTCAAAGAAATTAGGTGAGTTTCTTTGATTGGTAGAAATATATACAAGAGCAGGAGGACTTAGCAGTTCTGTAAATAGAGTCATTTAGCTTCCTTTTGGAGATTAAGCAATTTTGTGATATGGGAATTGAAGCTAAATTTGGTGAGAAGTGTTCACAGACTCCAGTTAAATGATTTTGCCTTTTTTCTCATCCTTTTTACCCCAGGCTGATAAGCAATTAAAAAACACCTACCGTATGCTCAAGACTGTGTAGTGCATACAAAATCACAGTCCCTAGTATCACAAGAGAAGAGCTAGTTGAGTGAACAAGACAAGTGTATAAGAATCAATAGGGAAAACACTCTTTCACATAAACCACAGCAAGATCTTTTTTGACCCACCTCCTAGAGAAACGAAAATAAAACCAAAAATAAACAAATGGGACTTAATTAAACTTAAAACTTTTGCACAGCAAAGGAAACCATAAACAAGACAAAAAGACAACCCTCAGAATGGGGGAAAATATTTGCAAATGAAACAACAGACAAAGAATTAATCTCCAAAATATACGAACAGCTCATGGAGCTCAATATCAAAAAAAACAAACAATCCAGTTAAAAAATGGGCAGAAGACCTAAATAGACATTTCACCAAGGAAAACATACAGATGGCCAAGAGGCACATGAAAAGATGCTCAACATCACTAATTGTTAGAGAAATGCAAATCAAAACTACACTGAGGTATCACCTCACACAAGTCAGATTGGCCATCATCAAAAAATCTCCAAATAATAAATGCTGGAAAGGGTGTGGTGGAAAGGGAACCCTCCTGCACTGTTGGTGGGAATGTAAATTGATACAGCCACTATGGAAAACAGTTTGGAGGTTCCTTAAAAAACTAAAAATAGAATTTCCATATGACCCAGCAATCCCACTACTGGGCATATACCCTGAGAAAACCATAATTCAAAAAGAGTCATGTACCACAATGTTCATTGCAGCACTATTTACAATAGCCAGGACATGGAACCAACCTAAATGTCCATCAACAGATGAATGGGTAAAGAAGATGTGGCACATACATACAATGGAATATTACTCAGCCATTAAAAGAAACGAAATTGAGTTATTTGTAGTGAGGTGAATGGACCTAGAGTCTGTCATACAGAGTGAAATAAGTCAGAAAGAGAAAAACAAATATGGTATGCTAATGCATATATATGGAATCGTAAAAAAAACCAAAACATGGTACTGATGAACGTAGTTGCAGGTCAGGAATAAAGAGGTAGACATAGAAAATGGACTTGATGACATGGGTGGGAGGGTGCAGCTGGGACGAAGTAAGAGTAGCATTGACATATATATACTACCGAATGTAAAATAGTTGACTGGTGGGAAGCAGCAGCATAGCACATGGAGATCAGCTCGGTTCTTTGCAATGACCTACAGGGGTGGGATAGGGAGGATGGGAGGGAGTCTCAGGAGGGAGGGGATATGGGGATATATGTATGCATACGGCTGATTCACTTTGTTGTGCAAAAGAAACTAACACAGTATTGTGAAGCAATTATATTCCAATAAATATCTATTTAAAAATTTAAGTAAAATAAATTAAATTTAAAAAATCAATTATAAACTGTCTAAGGTAATATATAATGAAGGGTTATAAACTATGTGCAACAGATCATGTTAACAAATGTTCCAATCTTATGGAATGGTTTATTGTTCCCTAAGATCACCAAGCCTTTTTCAGGATTATGAAAGGTTAATTATAACTTTTATCTTAAGAGAGTCATAATTATGTAGATTACATGCCCTCACACACCATCTTTTTATTTTTAGAGAATTAAGTCCAAATACCTTAGCATAGCATCCAAGCTGTGTGTCTGAAGACTTTTTGGGGCTGTAAGGGATAGGAAACCCAACTCTAGCTTTGGCAGAAAAGGAAATTCATTAGCACATATAACCAGTCTAGGGTTGGGTCTATTTTCATGCATAGCTCGATCTAGGAGCTCAGTTTCTCCCCAGCTCTCCATGAAGCCTTCTCCTGCACTGCCTCAGACACTACATGTTAGCTTCTGGCAGCTCAAGGCTCAGAGTCCCAGTGGACAAAGAATATGTGCTTTCTTCCCAAGAGGCCCAGCAGAAGGTTCATTGCATCTCTTGATTGGATCACATGTCCAACTCTGAACCAATGAGTATAATCAGAAGGATGTGATGTTTTGATTGGCCAGACCTTATTAACATGGCTTGCCTTGAATATTATTTTGCTGTCTTTGGGACAGCAAAACAACACACCTTAAACACAAGATTCCTCACTTAGGCCCTATATCCCCAGCTTCATCTATTGCTATTCCTTGTTCAACCCCCAATGTTCCAATCACAAGGAATTAATTCCTATTTCCTAAGAACCCCAGGCCCTTTTCAGAATGATGAGCTTGTGTTTATGCAGTTGCCATCCCTTGATGTCATTCCCTCTCTGGAAAAACTCAGTCTCATGTTCAAGGTCCATCTCCTGCCTGACCTGACCTGATGAAGCGTCCTCCAAAAAGAGTGATAAAGAAGATACATCAAATATATTGGGTATAACACCCTCTTCAGTGAAAGTAGTCATCAAGCACTTCCCATATCCTATCTGTGGGTGACATTCCTCTTTTTCTACAGAAGGCAGAAAATCATGTTGAGAGATTTGGCCCACGTTTTGAGGGCCAGACTCATTGGGGAGGTGGCAGGCAAGAAGACAGGCAGACTCTTCAGCTGGCCTGGAGAGTGGCCTGGTGAGTCAGAACACCAGGATCTGAGCGTATCTGTGTAGGGCTATTCCAGAAAAGGCTGAGTCAGCACAGAGGATGCGGCTACTAGGCGGAAGCCTAGTGTCAAACAAGTCAGCCTGGGGTACACTAACCGGGGCAAATCTGAGAGTGTGACTCAGGCAGCATGAGTCAGTCTCTGAAGGGTGGGTAGACATGACAAGAGAAGTGAGGATGGATGTGCAGGTCCAAAACGGCTAGGAGAGAGTACGGCTTTAGTTGCTTCTCATCCAAGAATGTGTTTGTGCTCTGATTTTATCCTCCCAGCCTAAATGGTCCTCAGTACAGCTTCTGCTGGAATGTTAACAGTGGTGTAACATCTGAAGGGGGCTCTGACCTATTAGGAAAGAAAAGATGATACAACTGAAGAATCATTTATGGTTGCAACTCTGAACTTGAGACTTGGGCCTTTAGTTCTAGATAGAAGTCATTTTATAGACTGTAGAAATGAAAACAAGTGAATTCCCATAGACTTGCAGAAGATGAAATACTGGTTCTGTTTTCCACTGACTCAAATATAACCCAAATCACTTTGCACTGGAGGCCATGTGGCCCTTTATGGCCACAAACAGAAAGCATATGGCCTAGAGAGTACTTTCCTGCCCAGCAGTGGTATTTTCAGTCCACCCAAGGCCCACCCCAGCTACAGCTGTAACTGGCAGACAGCCAGTGTGGCTGGTGGTGTGCTTGTCATTGTAAAATTGAGAGTGACAAGCCAGTGAGGGGTGGAGCCATGCCTGCTGTAAATATATTTAGAATTCAAGAAAAGTGAAGTGTAGATCTGAGAATTTGATTTGTGATGCTCATAACTATTCATTCATTTCTTAACCATAGTTCATTAAATTTAACAGTTGTGTGACTCTGAATTCACAGATGACAACAGCAACATATTTTGGGCAATAAATTACTAGCTGCTTTAAGAAAGGGGACTGATTTAACAGCGTGTTGTAGAGTAGTCGTAGAAGCACCAAAATCTGTCTTTCTACCTCCAAGGGTTTTGTTTTAAAGGTTTGGATTGCAACAATAAACATGCTTTTAATTCTTCACCAGGAAAGCAGGTCCACTGTCAGAGGCAATCATTTACTTGTCTTGTAATAAAAAGTAATTTATGGTATGCAGTATCGATTTACATTTCTGCTTTCTCTCCATGGCAGGTGCATAATGCTCCTCGGTTGTTCTGGTAGAAAGTGCTTTACAATTATGTAATGTCTGAAACGAAAATATTGGCTGTATTTTTTTAAAAATCAATGAAAGTTCTGGAAGTCATAACACAGTCTGGAATGAGTCTGAGTTACAAAGTCTTAAGTCAGCCCTGAAGGATGCCCACTTAACATTTGCTTCTTGCTCTAACCCACTGATGTTCGGTTTTACAACAATGATTGCATCTCTTTTCATTTGATTTGATTTCTGTCAGTGTTGAGTATTCTTTTCTTTCCCTCTACAACCGCTTCCTCTTCCCAGAGGTCTCCAGGCTAATCAGCTCACTTTGTCAGCTAAGAACTTCAGGGAGCGGTAGCGCTCCAGTAAAGGTATATGCAGTTCTCACAAGCCAACAACCACAACGTCTGTTAACCACTAGATAAGATAAGAGTTGGCAAGGGCCACTGGGTCTGAGCTGATTATTTTCCTAGTAGGAGGGTTAAGCTTCTGCTGATTAACACACTCAGGATCCCAATTAACTTTGTGGCATGATGCTAACATAATTACGTCACTGGCCTTGAAATGAGACTCTTAATTTCAGAGATGCTTCAAAGGCAATTGTTGTACTTTTTCCTGGAGCCTGAGACCTTCACAAAGACAGCCTGGCCAACCTGCTGTGTGCACACATGTCTTTTAGGATTTCCCCAAGGATCACAGCTAGATGTATAACGAAGGGATCCATATGGGGAATGATTTATGTCGTGGGTAAGAATAGAGGGCCACCAACTCAAGAGTACAGGAGCTATCATATCTCTTTATTTTTCAGTTACAGTTTAATTCTGACTATGATACACCGCATTTTGCTGGACTATAGCCTCAGCTATCTGTAGGGCTCTCCCCACCATGGTTTTGCTAAGGTTCTAAGGATGGTCCCCCTGGCCATCAAGCATCTGTCCCTACAGTATCCCAGCCCATGTCATCAAGCGCATTGATTGATACCTTTGGTTTGACACTGGGCACACAAGAAACTATGTCAAGGCTGGGAGTCCTGGGCTTTGATTTCTCCTAGGTTCTACCAGTTCTTCTTGGTATTGTCAGGGACTAACTTACAGTTTCTAATTCCCAAGAGACCACATACCTCTCTCTCCTCCTTACAGCCTAGATAATGTTTTTAGCCTCTATTTCCAGAAGAAGCATGCACACAAGACGTCTCTTTCTTTTTCCTCTGGCCCTGGGGAATCTATTTTTAGCTTGGGAAAATCCTTCTCTCTTTATGTTTTCCTCACAAGTACCCCCATCTTCTTATACCCCATTACTCTCAATGGACTTTTTTTTTTTTTTTTTTTTTGCGGTACACGGGCCTCTCACTGTTGTGGCCTCTCCCGCTGCGGAGCACAGGCTCTGGACGTGCAGGCTCAGCGGCCATGGCTCACAGGCCCAGCTGCTCCGCAGCATGTGGGATCTTCCCGGACCGGGGCACGAACCCATGTCCCCTGCATTGGCAGGTGGACTCTGAACCACTGCGCCACCAGGGAAGCCCTCTCAATGGGCTTTTGCTTCTGGAAATAAAAGCCAAGAAAAGAAGTTTCTATAGGCAATCTTTTTTTCTTTCTCTGAAGGGGAATAGGAAATAGAAAATATAGGGTGAAACTCATAACTTATTATCACAAAAAAATTATCCTAGCATAGACACATACACACATTCTCAAAGGCAGATGCCTGATTGATTCATTTTTGCACTGGGTAAACAGACAAACAAAAACACTAGACAAAAGGATCTGCAAATCTCATGCATTGAGTAATTTATGAATTTGTCACAGTGTCCAAGGTAAAAGAGAAACTGAGTTTAGTTTAATGTGTCAATGAGGAGAAAGTAAAAAGAGAATCGGCTTCCCAGAAATCTTCCAAGGAACCTATGATTGTCATGCCTCCACTTACAAATTAAACTGTTGTACTTATATGATTTTATATATAATGTAGTGATTTATACAGTCATCTTTTATCTCTTAGTATTAGACAAATCCTCTACATTATAATGTTTTTTTAAATAGAGATACATGTTTATAAACAGAAACACCAGAAAAAATGAACCTTCTTGTGACCTTTGACTGCATTGGACATGAGTGACCACTCTGTTTTGAAACTCTCTTCTCCCTCAGACTCCAAAGAAGCACTTTTTCATGGTTCTTCTCCTGCCTTTCTGATATTTCCTCCTTGAAATCCTTCCTGAGGCCTTTTCCTTTATCCACATCTGAATCCGTATCCATGTACAAATCCAGGCTTCCATTTTCGTCCTCTGTTTCCTTCACAAGGTGATCTTACTCTCCGAGTTTTAACCACCAACCATCTGCTAATGACTCATCCCTGCTGAGCCCGCTGAACTTTGGACCCTTACATCCAGATGCACACTGGACACCCCCATGTGAATGTTCCTTAGCACTGCAAGCTCAACAGTGCCAAAGTAGAATGCCTCCATTTCTAGCCTACCCACCTGTACCCCACTTTAGGGTTCTTTTTATCTTTCACAAGGTTGTCATTTCCATTCCTTCTCCTTCATCTTGACCAGTCCACTCAAGCACACAAAACTCATACCTATTCTAAGTAGTTGCTACAGCTGCTCCAGATTTATTCCCTGTTTCCTTGTTATTGCTCTCATCCAACTGGCTCTGGGACTCCAGGTTTTATTACATTTATTTCTACCCCTACCATCTTGGTAATCTTTCATTTCCCTTTTTGCTTCTTGGACTTCAACTTCCCTTTTAATATTTGACTCTGTTCTATCTGTCTGATTATGTTGTCCCATGCAATCTTGGAAGAAACTCCCTCAGCTAGTTTCTAGGCTGCCTTCTCCTGGTGAATGATGTCCTGACTTCCAGACTTGACTTGAAGTCTTGGCTCTTTACTTTCCTTCACCTCCTCAAACCGCTAAGCCATCACTGAACCTGCTCTGGACACTCCTTTACACCCCTGCTGACACTGCCTTAACTTAAACCCTCATCTCTTCTTCCCTGGATTATTCAGACAACTTCTATGTGGTTCCTAGTCTCATATTTTGTTCCCCACAATCTAAAATGCAGTGCTGATTGTTCCTTTGCTTAAAACTCATCAGCAAATATTTGCAACCCTGACATCTCATCAGAAGAAAATTCCATGAAATGTTTCAAGTATATTATTTTGGCTTCAACTCTGGAGAGGGTAATTCAGTGGATTTGAGACAGGGCTTTGGCATCAATGTGCTGAAAGAGCTCCTTGGGTAACTCTGATGTGCAGCCTCCTTAGCATGACCCCCCAAATCCACCATGGCTGGCCTCTGCCCACATTTCCATCTCACCTCCTGCTCCAAAAGAGCTGGAGGTTCTCTCTTACCTTTCTCTATCCTGGGGTCTATTACAGTCTTGAAGTTCAATGACATTGACTGGACAGTTGCAGGATGACAGCAGGTATTATCAAAGAGCCACAGCTGCTTTTGAGGTCATTAAGTACCCTGGAGCTACATTTTAAGAATTCCTTTGTAATTGTAATTCAGTGTATTCCTTTTCTTAATTCTATGTTCAGTGCTATTTTGTAGAGTACTAGACAGAGTAATTCCTCACCCTACTTGGTATTTACACCTTTAAAGCATTTGTAGACTGCTTTTTTTTTTTTTTTTTTTTTTCTTTTTGCGGTATGCGGGCCTCTCACTGTTGTGGCCTCTCCCGTTGCGGAGCACAGGCTCCGGATGCGCAGGCCCAGCGGCCATGGCTCACGGGCCCAGCCGCTCCGCGGCATATGGGATCCTCCCAGACCGGGGCACGAACCCGTATCCCCTGCATCGACAGGCGGACTCTCAACCACTGCGCCACCAGGGAGGCCCTGTAGACTGCTTTTATATCCTCACTTAGTCATCGCTGAACTAAGCAGTATGCATTTTGCTAACACACTATTAATTTAGAAATCAGTTCCTCTGTGAGGTGGTACGTTTTCCTGAATTATTCCATTCTTTTATGCCATTTTTAAACTAGGGTTTTTCTGCTTTGAATAACTAGACTGTAAGCCCATTGAGGATAGCAATTATGACTTGCAGTTATGACTTCTGCTTCATTGTTACCTCTTCTGTGCTTGAAACAGACCTGGGAATAAAATACTGGGAGGGGAGGAAAGAGTCGATTTACCAAGACTATATATAGACAGTAAGTTCTGACTCTTCTTTCTGTCATTTTTTGTCCTGTTAACCTGTATTTAAGAAGGTCATTAATCCTACCACCAGGTGTTTTAGGCATCAGTATTTCTCTGATTGAACTGCAAATGAGTTATTCAAGATGCATTATTCTTTGGTAAGAGAGAAAACCTAGGAGAAAATGGCATACTTTGTGTTATTTTACGTCTCTGGGAAAGGATTGATCATATCATATAACTTGATGAGAATTGCCAAAAATCCAAATGATGCTTCCATCAGGCAGTGTAAATTGTCATTCTGGATCTGTATTGCAAGAAGTTGTATTTGGCTACAACCCAGTAAAATGTACCCAAATTCAATTTCCAAGGCATTCAGAATTGTACCCTTCATTTGATTCTGTGCATGCCCATGGAGTAGCTGGAACATATTCATTTTCTATTACTGAGTGAAGTAATTCAGGACCCACTTCAATAAATCCTTGTTAACTCATAGACACCCTCCCCACCAACAGTCCCCTCAAGGGTCCGGTTCTGTTCTAAACATGGGTTTAAGTAGAAAAGGGCCTTTACCAGCAGAGGAGTAACCCTTGAGCCCAGCAACAGTGAAAGCCACAGAACACCTTAATTTCAGACAGGGAGCCCTGAGATTAGATGTTAGGCATATTACAAAAAAAAAAAAAAAAAGCCCTGTGCCAGTGGAAGAATGTATCAAGACCAGGCTAGCCTTTGAGAGCTAAGGAACATGGGAGAAGCATGGGCATCCAAAGAGACAACAAAGAAGCAATGCAGAAAGAAGAGAGCAGTGAATGTTAAAAGCAACAGGGATAACAAGCTATGGAAATCATAAGCTTGTTGTAGATGTTGGGGATGGGAGCCAGGGGAAGAAAGAAAAATTATGCCATTGGAAAGTAGGAAGCACGTGGCGTCAACACACATGTTAGCAACCCCCAGAATGAGCTGTGTGCGCCTTAGCACAGTTATTGAAGCTCCGCTGTCTGGAGGAGACATCACTGTGCTCACAGGGACTCCTTAGCCAGCTACCTCGTCTTCCTGTGGCCCACACCACCTACATCTTCGTCCATAGCCGTAGCTGCAGGGAGGGCATCACAGATAATTCATAATTGTAAAGAGAACCCAATCTCAAACCAAGATAAAATGGCACTTAGTTTTCCTGTTTAGGAAAGTGCAAATGTATATAGTACATTTCTAAAGAGTCCTAATTTTAAAAATATTTAGAATAGCGGTATGCTTGTGTTCCTCTCTCTATATTTTTTGTGTATCTGTTACAGGTTTTTGAGTTGTAGTTACCATGGGGTTCATATCTGTTGACCTATGACTATATCTATTATCTATCTCTAATGAAGCTGGGAGATAGCTGTAACCCCAAACTGCAATAAATGAAGATGGAAAGCAGATGAATGTGAGAGGGCAGTGAAGTCAAATTTTGACGGATTCACATACTTTTTAATGGTTGACCCAGCCCACGTGCCTGGGAATACTTGAGATTTTGTCTCCAGGTCAATTTGAAAAATGTTTTCCAAGTACGATTTCCCAGACCATTACCTGAAGTCTTACCCTAAAGTAGGAATGAATAAGTGGCTCTTTCTCTTTGTCAATTAAAGTTGTTCTGTCAGAGGAAGCTATTGATCCAATCTTCTGTGATCTGATCTCGCTCAGGAAACATGAAACATAACTTTTGATCTCTGCTTCCTTCCTCGTGTGCTTCCCCTCCAGTGGCAGCCTCAAATTTTCTATTTAATTTAATCCTTTTACACTGAAGGTAAGATGCCCCTTTCGTTTACTTCCCTTTAGCCAGCCTGTACTGGTTATTTCAGAATTGTAATAAATTAAGCTTGCATTTATGCAAAAACTCTCTTCCACTAATTCCCTTCAAGTCAATACATTTATAATAGAACACACCAAAAAGTACCAAAGAATGTCATTAATGGGCAATAGCATTAGGCTTAAATGACCATCCTTTAATCCCATCCTTTTTTGTCTATATTCTTTCCTGTAGTCCTTGATACCAATAGTTTGGACTATGTAATCTCCCAACTCGGGTTAACCATTTTTTTTTAGGTTGCAGAAGGTACTTCTGTCCCTCAGGATGGGAGGTTAAAAAGGAAATTTAACTGTTGAACCCTTGCATCTTCTTTAATGAGTCTGGCTGATCTTTAACCCAAGAAATTGGTGGTCCATCTATTCAAGAGGAGCTTGACTCCTGCAGTTGTTTGGCTAGTGTCACAGAAGGCATTTCAACACACAGCCTCCATCTGGTCACTGATGCTTGCTAATCTAAAAAGAGACTTGGGGATGTGGGGGAGAGTGACATTTCCAGTTAACAGTAATTATTTCTAAAAGCTCTCAGCTTCTTTTCACGTTTCCTTCTCCTTCTGGCACTTCCGTTTCCCATGGAGGACTTTTAGAAAATGAAGTTATCACTAGAATCTTTAGGCTATTTATAAGAAAGATATTCTTGTGCTAAATTTCCTCAGCTAGGCAACTTCGGTTCTGCTTTTTGGTTGTTTGTCTGTTACCACCACCACCCCTACTCAATTGTTGTGGGTTCCAGCCCCAGTTGTTTGATTTTCCTGGGTACATTGCCCATATCTGAAGCACATGTAATGAAACAAAGTGATCTCACTAAGCCTGCATCTGAACCATCACCCAGCCTCTCCAGCTGTTTTATCTGTCCTGATGGTTGATAAAGGTTGTGCATGTAAATCTGTGATGCATTTGTCAGCTTTTATTAACATGGATAAAATTGTTGAATTCCCTACTTCATGGATGTGAACATTTTGAAGCTCGGATAATCATATATAGATGGAGGATTACCATCAATGGCACTCCTTTTGCTAACTTAAATCAAGACAGCACTCTCGGGCTTCCCTGGTGGCACAGTGGTTGGGAGTCCGCCTGCCGATGCAGGGGACACGGGTTCGTGCCCCGGTCTGGGAAGATCCCACATGCTGCAGAGCGGCTAGGCCCGTGAGCCATGGCTGCTAAGCCTGCGCATCCGGAGCCTGTGCTCTGCAAGGGGAGAGGCCACAACAGTGAGAGGCCCGCCTACCGCAAAAAAAAAAAAGACAGCACTCTCAAAATGTGGTATATACTTGCAATGTAATACTATTCAGCCTTTAAAAAGAAGGACATTCTACCATGTGCAAAAATATGGATGAACCTGGAGGACATTATGCTAGGTGAAATAAGCCAGACAGAAAGACAAATACTGTATGATCTCACTTAAATCTAAAATAGTCAAACTCAGAGAAACAGAGAGTGAAATGCTGGTTGCCAGGGACTGAAGGGTGAGGGAAATGGAGCGGTATTGGTCCAAAAGTATAAAGTATCATTTATGCAAGAAAAATAAGTTCTGGAGAGCTGCTGTACAGCATAATGTCTATAGTTAACCATCCTGTAATACTTAAAATTTGCTAAATGTAGATCTTAAGTGTTCACACTACCAAAAAAAAAAAAAAGAGAGACAGAGAGAAAATGGTAGCTTTGTAAGTGATGGATATGTTAATTAGTTTGATTGTGCTGATTACTTCACAATGAATACATATATAAAAACATCAACTTGTATACCTTAAATATATACAATTACCATTTGTTAATTATACCTCAACACAGCTGGAGAAAAAGAGAGCTCTCTTTCCCTAATTGTCTCTAATGCAAATGAATGAGGGAAATTGGAGAGACTTACCTAGGATATCTTATACACAGCCCTGCCTCTAAACAGTTGATTCCTTTAGAATCCTTGCCACCAAGCTCCTCCTTGGATAGGTAAAGACTATTTTGAAGCCAGGGGCAGTTCTAGTCATTGTCTGACTGTCCAAACAAGCTGTAGGTCACAGTGAATGAAAGTCAAGGCAAGGTTTCTTCTGCAAGAAATAGTCTCTACTGAGCCCTGCTAGAGAAAATAAAACTCAATGACTCTGGATTTTAGTTCAGTGCCAATTAGTTATGAATTCTGCCACAAAGACCTTACTTACCATGCTTACTTATTATTATTATTATTATTATTACTTATTATTATTATTAAGACCTTACTTATTATGTTAATTAAGCCTTGAAGTGCCCAAGCCATGAATCACCACTGTATAATCACCACTGTATAATCAATGCTAAATTTTTAAACAAAAATAACCATTCCTACTCCACACAGGTTTTGCAAATCTGAACACTGTGACAGCTAAAGGGAAGCTTGTAAGAAACGTGTTCTTAGATCAAAGCTCAGGAAGCCTAACTGTGTAAGGTTCCAAGATGCTAAAAATACATTGACACCTAGGGATGAGTGTCGCCTGACCACACAGAGATGAGTTACAAAAGCTGGAGCCCAATTTAGAAGAGTGTCTTTCAGATGTCTTTTATGGCCATGAACATTTGTCTTTGAACACAGAACCATACACACACAGGGTACTGGGGGAAAGCATCAGTGTATTTTCAAATGCCATTTAAAAGGTGCTCAGAATAAAGTGTTTTCACTGCCTCATCATCCACTCCACATGGTGGCCATCCACTGCACAAGGCAGAGGTTTGCCATTGCTTTATCACCAAGGTATTAGAGGGAGCTCTGTGTCCACATAGACCTGGGTTCAAATCCTGATTCTATGATGTTATTTTTGTGAGCATGAGCAAATTTCAGATCATGAATGAAGAGTGAGGAATGTGGATTGATAAAGAACAGCAAAAGTGGGTATCATGGACAGAATAATAGCCTCCAAAAATGTCCACAGCCTAATCCTCAGAACCTGTGACTATGTTACTTTACATGGTAAAAGTAATTTTGCAGGTGTGTTTAAGTGTAAAGACCTTGAGATGGAGATAGTATCCTAGATTATCCAAGTGGGCTCAATCTAATCACATGAATCCTTAAAATTAGAGAACTTGTTCTGGCTCAGGTCAGAGTCAGACAGAGATGTGACTATCGAAGAAGGGTCAGAGAGATGCAGCATTGCTGGCTCTGAACATGGAGAAAATGGGCTACGAACCAAGAAATTCAGCTGGCCTGTACAAGCTGGGGGGGCGGGGGGGAAGTAAACAGAATCTCCCTTAGAGCCTCCAAAAAGGAAAACAGCCTTGCTACCCCCTTGATTTGAGCCCAGTGAGACCTGTGTCAGACTTCTAACCTATGTAACTATGAGGTCATAAATTTATGTTATTTTAAACCACTAAATTTGTGGTAATCTGTTATGGCAGTAATAGGAAACTAGTAGGGTAGCTATTCCCAGTGGAGGCAGTGGAATATACAAAGCAGGAGTCACTTCAACCGCTTGATACAGCACGCATTTATTAGATGTCCACTATTTACTTGCAAGGTTCTTTTCTACAAAGGTGAGGAGATGCTGCTAGTTGCAGCCTATATAACAACACTTCCCACAGGTAGACTATGGAAGTGACCCAAGAAGTAAAGCAAGTGAGGAGAAAGACTGCCTCTGATTTGGACATAACTTAATTTCTATATGCTGACTTTGGAGAAGGAGTGGAGGTTTCCAGGCAGGGAAGGGTGGGAAGCGGGTATTGGGTGGGTGCATACAGAAGCCCATGGGCCAAGAGGGTCAGGTCAAGGAAGAAAGTAACCTAGTCTGGTTGGCCTGGAAATGAGATCAGTGGGTCTCAAAAGCTGGTCCATGATGAAATCTGCACCACTTTTCTCAGAAATAAGGAAAACAAGAACAATGTAGTGAGTCCTTTCATAAAACTAAATTCAATCCATCTAAATTCTTTTCTTTTATCCTGAGATTACATTCTTTTCTATTTTTCTGAAAATTTCCTTTAACAACGGGATAGTGGGATGCTTGTTGCTGTTATTGTTTTTGAAATGTTATTACCTAGAAAAATAAAGTTGGCAAACTTAGCTGGTTTTCTTTGTGTGGGTGAGCTGAGATTGAAAGTGGAGATCCCTAATCTATAAAACGTTGAAGTCTGGAAGGCAGTGTTACGGCAAAGGATGAATTGGGGTGGGGGTAATAATAGGAGATAATGATATCCAGCTGGAGAGTTAGAGGAGCTAGACTTACACAATGTTGACTGCCTACTAGGAGTGTGGGCTCTAATCTCTTCATAATAGAGTTGATGAAAATATCATTCAGTGACATTCAGTGCTGTGTTCTAGGCATTGTGTAAAGTGTGGGAAAATTATGTGGTATGAGATGAGAATGAGATTGTAATACATCTTACCTGGCTAGAGTCGTGGTCCATGGAAGAAAGTAATCAGAAACTGTATTTGAGAGGATGGGAGGTAATATTGAAAGTGTGGTTGGCAAAAGGACAGAAAATTCTAGAATAATGATTCTGAACCACAGCCAGTTTTTCCCCCAGGTTATAGGGATGTTTGGCAATGTCTAGAGACATCTTTGCTCGTCATCACTGGGGTTGGAGTACTACTGGTATCTCATGGCGTCTAATCAATGCACAGGACAGCATCTCACAAGAATAAATTATCAGGCCCCCTTGTTAATTGTGCCCAGGCTGAGAAACATTGCTCTACAGGAAGTTAGTTTCAATATAATAAAATAGCAGAGAACTGCTATGCATTCTGGAGTAAGGTATTACAAGATCAATACAATGTTTGAGGAAGGAAAGAAATGAAAATTTATGGACAACTTTCTATATCAGGCATTCTCACATGCAGTAAATCCTGTTTCACCATCATAATGATCCTGGGCATTAGTTATTATTTTCTCCCTCTTACAAATGAGGACGCTGAGGCTAGGGAAGGTTGTGATGGGCCTGCATCCAGTTAATGATTAAGATCAGATTTGAACTTGGCTCTGTGCCATTTAATCATTCACCAAGGCCAGTAAGTTATTGATCCTTCCACTGCTGTCCATCCCCATTGCCCCCATCTTTGTTCAAAGCTACCGTTATCTGTTGCCTGGGTTACTGAACGCAACAGCCTCCAACTGGCTTTCCTCTCATCCCTTCTCCTGACTATATCAGAGGGAGCTTTCCAAAGAGTGCTCCTGACTTTATCACTTTCCTGCTTAAAACCCTGTAGTGAGGAGGCACTGGCAGTTTCTCTGCTTCACTGTGCTGGTGCTTGTTTTCCTCGTATCCACATCCTCCCTGCAGTACACACACACACACACACACACAAATACACACACACACTCACTCACACCTCTGGCTAACTCTTGCTCTAGTTCCTTCAGAACTCACTTTTAGGGATAGAACTTCTCTGATCCCCAAGACTGAGGCAGGTGCCCTTTCCACGTGCTCCCATGGCACCTGTGCATATCCCATTATTGCCTTTACCACCCTTTGCTTTAGTGGTTCACTTATTTTTCTGCCTCTTCCACTAAAATGTCAACAACTTGAGAGCCAAGACAGTATGATTTCAATAACACACGCACATAGTAGGCTCAAATGATACATGCTGAATGAATGACCCCCACCATCACTCTGTGTGAATATTGAGTTGGTTTCAGTATTCTCCACATAGGAGGGCCAGATAAAAGTCTGCTTTCTTCTCCTAGGCACAAGGTGATGAGCATCTTGAATAAGATTTTGACCAGGGGGAAGGAAAGAGGAGATGTGAAATACACAAAAAAAACAAGTCTATAAGACTTGCTGACGGACTGGCCACGTGGGAGAGTAGAGAGAGATCACTGAGAAGGATTCATAAGTGAACAAGTGTGTAGGACCAGGATGCTAACATTGTCAAAATATAGAAGCATACTCCTGCCTTGTGTAATCTCAGCAAATGTTAAATGAATAAGCTTGAACATGTTTCTTTAAATTTGAGAACCATCTAAATAAAACATAGATGGCATTTAAAACCACAGGAATAAATAGGATCTCCTAGGGAGAACGTCTAGCAAGGAAGAGAAAGGAGCCTGAGATGAAGCCCAGGGAACACCAACGGTTATAGGCCTTTAAAGGAGGAGGCTGGGAAGGCAATGAAAAAGCAGATGCCAAACAGTCAGAGAAAACCAGAAGTGAGTGCATGCTGCGAAAGACAGCAGAGGAGAGTGTTTGAAGAAAGAAGTGGTCATCTCCGTGCAGTGCTGCTGAGACACTGAGTAAGATAAGGGAGAGAAGTGACTATTTCACAAAGCTTTCCTTCCTGATAAGGAGAAGCACCAGGAGTGTTAGGAGACATGGAGAGGTCAGAGATGACAGCTTAAGGGGAAGGTGACTTGGTTTTTTTTTTTTTTTTTTTTTTTTTTTTCTTTTTGCGGTATGCGGGCCTCTCACTGCTGTGGCCTCTCCCGTCGCGGAGCACAGGCTCCGGACGCGCAGGCCCAGCGGCCATGGCTCACGGGCCCAGCGGCTCCGCGGCATATGGGATCCTCCCAGACCAGGGCACGAACCCGTATCCCCTGCATCGGCAGGCGGACTCTCAACCACTGCGCCACCAGGGAGGCCCTGACTTGGTTTTTTTAATTTTTTTTTTTGCAGTATGAGGGCCTCTCACTGTTGTGGCCTCTCCCGCTGTGGAGCACAGGCTCTGGACGTGCAGGCTGAGCGGCCATGGCTCACGGGCCCAGCGGCTCCACAGCATGTGGGATCTTCCCGGACCGGGGCACGAACCCGTGTCCCCTGCATCGGCAGGCGGACTCTCAACCACTGCTCCACCAGGGAAGCCCTGACTTGGTTTTTTGAGGCCCCGGTTCTAGGACCTGGTCACAGAGACTTGGCCTTAAAAGTTTTCATTCCTTATATCATTTAGATTTTGTTTCCCTAAACAAGGTAAGGCAATTCAGCTAGTGAAGATTAAAGCCCTCCGCTGGCTTGAGTGGTCTTAAGGAGCCACGAGTACGTAATCAGTAACTGTAATGGAAGAGCCAGTGTGGAGGGATCCTATCTTCTAAAGACTAGAAGCAGTTTGGGGACTGCCACAAAAAACCAGAGACCTGATCTCGGACCCGGGCTGCTCTTTGAGACTTCCCAAATTAGTCCTGTACAGAACATGCTCTGATAGACAATTCTATTGTTCCACCTTTCCCCAAGGTGGGAATCTTGGATAAGAGGCCCTGCCCAGACAAGTCATGATCCTCAGTAAGGCACTGCCCTTGCCTCCACCCCAGACGCACCCGTTCCCAGGTGGGAGGCTGCTGGAACCACCCCAGGGCATCGGGGAGTAAGGCGACCACTGATGCTGCTTCCTTTCTCATTGACTTTTCTCAGTGCAAGAGCTCTTTTAAAAATACCTGCTATTCAGAGTTTTCCATTTATTCAACCCCCAAAGGTGGGTGAGGAAGCACAGAATTGTCTGATTTTTATTCTTCTAGCTAATCTAGGTGCTATTTAGAGAAAATAGAAATAGATCAGTAAATGATAATTCAAATACTGATGGTCATAAAACACCACTAATAACTGGGGATTTCATTCCCTTCCCAATGAATTTTATGATCCCACTTTTAGGGAATGAAAGTAACGCCAATAGTAAACTCAAACTCACATTTATAGGTTTGGGGGAAGATGTGTATGGCTCAAACGTATCTCAGGATATAAGCTAACCACACACACAAGTCACTGTGTAACAAGTGGTGGTTAGGCAAGCGACAAGATTATAATTTGCCTTCACAAAGACAGAAATTTGGAACATTATAGGGTCAGATGCATTTTGATGGGACATCTGTTTTCCTCTCCCTCAGAAATATAACATTTTCTTTTCCCATTAACCCTAAGCCCTGAAGTCATTTCTCTTTCAGTTCTTTCTAGGACAACCAGGAGTTTTAGCTGAGAAATGATGGGTGAGAGCTCTTGACAAACAAAAACACCCTTGCCATGGGTTAGTTCCTTGTCACTCCATCCCTTCATACTGCAGCTATAATTATCTGAAAAGATGATTTCTGAAGAAAAGAGGTCTGTTTTTATGTGGTAATTGGAAAGTGATTTGAGGATGAGTGTGCAATTGTGAAATTCTTTAAAATGAGAGGTCCTCTTCCTGCCCCTCACCAGAAGTGGAGCTGTTGTTATAAAACAGGCTCTGGAGAAACAGAGGTTTAGCCATTTGAAAATGTATCTGGTTTAACTGAGCCTCAAATATAGGATTTCTGGATTAGCTACATCAGATAAAACCTGACAGTTTGTCCATTGCTACTTATACCAAAATGGATACAGCCTCATCTCATCTTGAATTCAAGCCTTTGTGTTCTTATTTCCCCCAAATAAGTTCTCAAATCATTTTTATCTTTGAAAGTTGTCCAGTTCCTTCTTTGGTTTGATTAGGGACAATTGAATAATGTGAAAATTATTCCCACATACATCATTCTTGTAAAAATGCATGTTCTCCACAATCACTACCTTTTTAAAAGATTGAGGTGCAATTATCATGTAACATTATATTAGTTTCAGGTCTACAATGTAACAATTCGATACTTGTGTACACTGCAAAATGATCACCACAGTAAGTCTAGTTACCATCTGTCACCATACAAAAAAGAGGTTTTTTCCTTGTGATGAGAACTTTAAAGATTTGCTCTCTTGGCAACTTTCAAATATGCACTACAATAGTATTCATCCCTATGACTTATTTATTTTATAACTGAAAGTTTATACCTCTTGACCTCCTTCACCCATTTTGCCCCCTCCCCCAAACCCCTTGCCACTAGCAACTGTCATTCTGTTCTCTGTATCTATAAGTTTGGTTGTATTATGTTCTGTTTGCTTTTTCAGATTCCACATGTGAGATATCATACTGTATTTGTCTTTCTCTGTCTGACTTATTTCACTTAGCATAATGGCCTTAAAGTCCATTCCTATTGTTGCAAATGGCAAGAATTCATTCTTTTTTAAGGCTGAGCAGTATTCCATTGTATATATATACCACACTTTTATACATTCATCTACCAATGAACATAGGTTGTCTCCATATCTTGGCTATTGTAAATAATGCTGCAATGAACATAGAGGTGCATATATCTTTTCAAATTACTGCTTTCATGTTCTCTGGAAAAATACCCAGAAGTGGAATTGCTGGATCATGTGATAGTTTTATTTTTAATTTTTTGAGAAATCTCCGTACTGATCTCCACATTGGCTGCGTCAGTTCACATTCCTACCAACAGTGCACCAGGGATCCCTTTTCTCCACATCCTCTCCAACACTTGTTATTTCTAGTCTTTTAGATAACAGCCATTCGAATAGGTGTGAGATGAGAGCACATTGTTGGTTTGATTTGTATTTCCTTGATAATTAGTGATGTGGAACATTTTCTCATGTGCCTGTTTGCTATCTGTATCTGTTCTTTGGAAAAAATGTCTATTCAGATCCTTTGCCAATTTAAAAATTTAGCTTGTTTGGGTATTTTTGCTATTGAGTTTTATGAGTTCTTTATATATTTTGGATGTTAACTCTTTACTGGATATATGATTTGCAAGTATTTCCTCCCATTCGGTAGGCCTTTTCATTCTGTTGACAGTTTACTTTGCTGTACAGAGGTTTTTTAGTTTGATGTAGCCCCATGTCCCACATGTTTAGTTTTGCTTCTGTAGCCTTTGCTTTTGGAGTCAGATCCAAAAAATCATTGCCGAGACTGATGTCAGGGAGCTTACTGCCTATGTTTCCTTCTAGGAGTTTTATCATTTCAGATCTTGCATTCAAGTCTTTAATTCATTTTGAGTTAATTTTTGTATATGATACAAGATAGTAGTCTAGTCTCATTCTTTGGCATATGGCTCTCCAGTTTTCCAAACACTATTTATTAAGAGAATGTCCTTTTCCCATTGTATATTCTTGTATCCTTTGTCATAAATTAATTGACCATATATCCATGAGTTTATTTCTGGGCTCAGTATTCTGTTTCATTGATCTATGTGCCTGTTTTTGTGCCAGTACCATAGGGTTTTGATTACTGTAGCTTTGCAGTATAGTTTGAAATCAAGGAGCATGATACCTCCATTTTTGTTCTTCTTTCTCAAGACTGTTTTGGTTACTCATGGTCGTTTGTGGTTCCATTACAAATTTTAGAGCTCTTTGTTCTAGTTCTGTGAAAAATGCCACTGGGATTTTTATAGGAATTGCATCAAATCTGTAGATTGCTTTGGGGAATATGGATAATTTAACAATAGTAATTCTTCCAATCCATGAGCAAGGACTATCTTTCCATTTATTTGAGTCTTCTTCAATTTCTTTCATTAATGTATAGTTTTCAATATATGGGTCTTTTACCTCCTTAGTTAAATTTGCTCTGTATTTTATTCTTTTTGATACAATTGTAAATGGGATTTTTTCTTAATTCTCTTTTTGATACTTCATTGTCAGTGTATAGAAATGTAACAGATTTTTGTATGTTTGTTTTGTATACTGCGACTTGACTGAATTTGTTTACTAGTTCTAACTGTTTTTTGGTGGAGTCTTTAGGGTTTTCTATATATAAAATCATGTCATCCACTAATAGTGACAGTTTTACCCCTTTTCCCATCTGGGTGCCTTGTATTTCTTTTTCTTGACAGATTGCTCTGACTAGGACTTCCCGTACTATGTTGAATAAAATTAACAAGAGTGGGCATCCTTGTCTTATTCTTGATCTTAGAGGAAAGCTTTGAGCTTTTCACCACTAAGTATGATGTTAGCTGTCGGCTTGTCATATATGACTTTTACTCTGTTTCAATATGTCCCCTCTATATCCACTTTGTTGAGAGTTTTTATCATAAATGGATGTTGAATTTTGTCAGATGCTTTTTCTGCATCTATTGAGGTTATCATATGATTTTTATCCTTTATTTTGTTAATGTAGAGTATCACACTGATTTGTGAATATTGAACCATCCTTTCATCCTTGGAATAAATAGAGAGGAACTACAAAACAGCCAGAAAACAATTAACAAAATGGCAATACGTACATACCTATTAATAATTAATGTAAATGTACTAAATTCTCCAATCAAAAAACATAAAGTGGCTGAATGAATAAAAAAAAAAAACTGACCTGTATGTTGCCTACAAAAGACTCACCTGGAGTAAGGACACAGAGACTAAAAGTGAAGGGATGGAAAAAGATGTTCTACACATATGGAACCAGAAGCAGGTGACGAAGAAGCATACACTTCGTGGACTGTGCGTGCCTGCTGGCTTTAGCAAGGCAGCTGGAGAGCACAGGGCCGGATACACTTGCCAGTGCTATCAAAGTTGAGAGAGGGCATAAAAATGATGCCCACCAGTGCCTCCGTCCTTGAGGAGAGTCCCATCAGGCCCCGGCTCCTCCAGCAGACACTAAGATTAGCAAATGAATCTCCTTCACATATAGTCTAGTCACTTTTCAAATTGCTGGTTTTGTGTTGGTCCCCAGGGTTAGTGAGTCTGCACACAAGATCTTTAAGAGAAGTCTCAGTTCCCTACAGCCCTTTGGGTCTCCTGGTCATGAGCCCCACTGGTTTTCCAAACCAGATGTTTTGGGGGCTCATCTCTCCATGCAGGTCTGAAGGGTTAGGTGCTTAATGTGGGGCAAAAACTCCTTGCTTCTCAGAGAGAAACTCCAGATGTGTGAGTTTCCTCCTGATTGTGGGTCACCATACCTGGGGTGGGGTTTTTGACAAGACCTCATCTCTGTCTCTCCTACCTGTCTTGATGTAGCCCTTTTACTGTTTGTTGTGAAGGAGCTGTTCAGCTAGTTTTCAGGTTTTTTTTAAAAAAGGATTGTTTCATGTGTATCTGTAGGTTCAGTGTATCTGTGAGAGGAGGTAAGTTCTACCATCGTGGACTGCCTTTGGTTCCTCTTTTTTCCATAGTCACTGCCTTTTTATTTTCATCTTTGTCTGGCTTTGTTATTTGTCACTGAAGAGAAAGATCAAATACCAAATAAACTTTACCAAATGGTATCAGCCCAGCTCAACTCTAAGCTTTTTAATTCTCAATGGCCTGCTCTGGGCCTCTTTTCTAATGTTCATCCCTGCCACTTTCCGTCACTCCCTAGAGTCTTGTGCTCCTCTAATACTGACCTCCAGAGAATATCCAGATCTTGTTACCAGTCAACTCATCTGCATCTTTCCTGCTTGCTCTGAATAGAGTATGAAGTAGGGCTCTAATCTTTCAAGGGCTTTCTTCAAGGTGAGTTTGATCGGGTTGGCTCTGGTAGAATACTGTGGAAGCCACCACCTCCCCTCCAACTGTATGGACAGCCCCTAGAGATGTTAAGGGGACTAAGTTTAGCCCATTGTATCTTTCCGACCAGCGGCTGCTCCCTACCACCCTCCAAAGGGTCCCATAATTGGAGCGTGCTGCTTCAGCAAATCTATTTGAAAAGCCTAAGAACAAGGACATTACACCATTGGCCTTCCTGGGTCAGCCTCCTACCTCTACCAGGCCTTCGTCCACTGGGGCATTGCAAACTGAAAAGGGTACAACAGGCAAGCACCACTCTTCTACATGGAACAGGCAGGCATTTTTCTTTCTTCCTTAACTTGTGTGAAAATCTTCAGACACTGAAACTTAGTAGATTGTTGGCTGCCTATGAGCCCACTGTGAGCTAAAACTCTTACAAAGGATAGTACACACACACACACACACACACACACACACACACACACACACATTGCAAAGGAGGAAAATTTTGGCCTCGTATTAGCAAACTAAATTTTTGTTTCAGAAGCTGTTTCTGAGCTATTGTGGTGTGTTTCATTATGACATAACTTTCTGAACCACAGTGTACTTCATGGGTCTTTAGTGGATGCACACTGTTTGCATCCTGACTTTGAAAAAAATATCCCAGGGAAAGGACCTTGGAATTTGATTTAACACCTCACTTGTAGTTTATATTTAATTTTATATTTCTAGTGGAAATACATGAATCCATAACAAAATATTTAATCTAGCACTTTTGGATCAGTAAATTTATCTTTGAAATTCCCTTGATACGTAGCCAAGACTCATTGCCAACTATTATTAATCATACATTGCATAATGAAAGTTAATAAGGCACCAGATAACAAATGCAATTTTGTGTGTTGAGAGGTGGGGGGTAGAAAAAAGACACTCAAAAGAAAGTCAAGTAATGAAACTAGTAATTGACATGAAGGCTGATCTTTTAATGAATAGTTTCCTCCCTGTAATAAAAGTGACAATGTAGATTCCTTTCATTGTAGTACAAATTGTTACTATTGCTAATAGCTTTAATAACACATTGAATTAAAGATCCACTGTAGCTATAGAGGATCATATAGGGAAGTCATCACCTACAGTAAATTCTTGAGTCCTCCAGAAGCTGCATAACTGAGTTATGAATGTTTTTACTTTGGATTTGGAGGTCTGGGCTCTGATCTTGGCTCCATGGCCTGGTCTCAGAAAGCTATGTGACCTTAGTCATTATTCTGAGCCTCAGTTTTCTCTTCTATAAAATGAGGGTAATAATCTGTACCTACCTCACAGGGTTGTTGAGAGGATTAAGTGAGAAAATGTAAAGTTTCTGGCACATGTATTAACAAGAACTCAACAAATGCTGTCTTTAAATAAGTATAAACTATGCTAGTTAATTCTCCTGCTTCCAGATGGAATTAATTTATTCACCTGTCAGTGTTGATGGCTGCATTGGTGACTTCACAGTACTTCAGGGATATATTGCAGTTCTTTTTCAGTAGTGTATTCCAGGGGTTGGAATCTGGACTTGGAAGCATGAGAATTATAACAGGTGTGAATGATAAATAGTGACGTGGTTCTGGGGTGATCCTTCAAGGTTGCCTCTTGAATATAAAAGCAGTTTGTATGCATGTGTATCTTGTATAAATAAATCATGATTATTGATGATGGTAAGAGTAGACAGGATTCCTCAGTTGTCCAAAGGGCCATGTTCCTGCAAACTCCTCTCAGGCTCATAAAACTTCCAGACGGTACATTGACCTGCAAGTTCATTGGCCGTTCTTATTCCATAGGACATGAGGAAAAGTAGGAGAATGAAGTGGAGATTTGTACCTTTCCAAGTTCCAGGAGCCAGAAAAGCTTATGGAAGGAATATTTGGGCCATCCCTCTTCAATTTTCATTTATATCAAATGCATCTGATAATAAGTAATGTGGCAAACAGCTAGAGTTCAACATTTTAGAAAAAATATTTTCATTTGCTCTCACAGCAAATATCAGCAAATACAATTTAAATCCCAGCTATTCCAAGTCTGGAAAAAAAAACGGTGTAATATAACATTATTTTTCAGAAATATAAAATACATCTAGGCAACTATGAGAACATACACACAGTTAATTAATTATTACTTAGAGATTAAAAGCTCACTACATTTTTTAGAGTGTTATTTTATTCTGAGTAGTATTTTCATCCTATGCTTAAACTAAATAAGAACCAAAATGTCTGAAACCAGTATTCTTTTAACCATAAAATTCTCTTTCCAATAATTGATGCAGTTTTCCTCTCAGTCTTTTTTTTTTTCTAGGAACTTATTTCATTTAATATATAAAAGGCCTTCCAAATGGTCAGAGAAGTCCAAAGAGATAATGAGATTCATGCAGGGTAGGATGCTCCCCGTCCTGGCAGGCATGCAAGCACAAACTGAATGACCATTTAGTTGGAATTTACAGAAGGGATTTAAGCATTACATGGTTGATCTATACAATCTTTTATTTTATCTGCCAGTGCTGATCATAAGTGATTCGACAATTATCATGAACATTTGCTTACAAATGAAAACTAAATGTCAATGTAGACAAGCATTTAAAAATAAGACAGTGTTTTTACCATTATCCTTTCTTTCCCAAATATTTTGGAATAACTACAAAAGATTAACAAAGGATAATTGAGGAATCTGAGAAATAGAAGTTGTTTGCTGCTCATCCTCTCAGTCTTGATTACTTGTTTTATTGTAAACATTCGTTCTCCAGTTGCATGTCTGTGTATGAACACATAAATAGTTTTGTGTTATAAAATGAAATAACAGAGGAAAACGAGCAAATGGAGAGCTCCAATAATTATAAATTTGTATAATCTATGTATGTCCTGAAACTTAAAAAAGAAAAAAACTGGTGATTTTTTGAATTAATCATTATATTTGTAACTGCTTTTTGTAGAAAATTCCCTTCTCTAAGTGTTCCAATAGGAATCCCTGCCCAGGAGAGATATAGTTTGGCCAAGCTTGCACTGGTTAGCCAGCCCAGGAGAGTGGTAGGAAGAAAGAGGTGCCCTTTTCTGTGTCTTCCTGTGAGAGAGACACAAAGCAGCAGTTCTCTGACAATTAGCACTTCCACAAACTGGGAACCAGTCCTGGGAAGAAAAGAGGCAGCTGCTCTTGGTCTTGCCTTCCTACACGAAACAGCTAGATAGTAGCTCAGTGCATTTATCTTAAGTGTTCGATAGAGTCGTGAAGTCATGAAGGGGTTCTTAGAGCAGAATTGTAGAGTCAGGACATATTCAGGACAACTGGACTTTACTTAAGCTTTGGAGAATCCAGTAGTTGGGCCTGTGGGGAAAAGAGACCTCTATGGGTTGAGATGGGAGTTAATAAGATCTGAACAGGGAATAATGGGAGAACCTGGTGCATCGGTGGAAAAAGGAGTACTTAGCAAAGATGATTTTAAAAGTAGTGTGATGGGCTTCCCTGGTAGCACAGTGGTGGAGAGTCCGCCTGCCGATGCAGGGGACACGGGTTCGTGCCCCGGTCCGGGAAGATCCCCCATGCCGCGGAGCGGCTGGGCCCGTGAGCCATGGCCGCTGAGCCTGCGCGTCTGGAGCCTGTGCTCCACAACGGGAGAGGCCACAACAGTGAGAGGCCCGCGTACCGCAAAAAAAAAAAAAAAAAAAAAAGTAGTGTGAGAGTCCACACTTGATGTAGTAATCAAGAATCAAGGTGGACTGCTAAAGGTTCTGGTCAGGAATGATACTTTCTGGTCCTTACTATATTTCAGACAGTGTTCTATTTTATAAGTGTGTGTGTGTGTGTGTGTGTGTGTGTGTATTTAATCATTTTACCCATAGTACAATCAAATGAAGTGGATTTTGTTAATCCCCATTGTATAGATAAAGACATTCAAGCACAGAAGGTTAAGTCTCATAGCTAACATGTAATGGAGTTAGGATTTGAACCCAGGCCTTTGGTTCCAGACAGTATGGTGCTCTTGAAGGGAAATGCTGGAAGGAACATGAAGTGTGCTGATCTTCTGTCATTGAGCTCAGTTTAGTGTACGGGAATGAGTAGGAAATTGGTCAGGAAACCTGAAGAATCTTGATAAAAGTAATCTTGTGCAAGTGAGAGCTCAGTCTCCTGCCATGTAAAATGGTATAAAATGACGGTGGAACTGTTTTTAGTATTCTTCAAGGCTAGGCACGAGGTAATTATTATTGCTTGGCACAAACCATCAAAATTGATTAAAACAGGGCTAGGGGAGTCACCAGCCTAATAGTTTTTCAGGGTACACTCTTTTCAGCACCCACCCCACCCCTCCATGCACACACACACACACACACACACACATATGCTTACATATACAATACACATTTGGCATGAACTTCCTCTACCCAAATATGTGTTGGGACGGTGGGAACCCACAAGGGACATTGCTTTCATGGTTTTGCTTTCGTAACAGGCAGATAATGAGAAGGAAGAGATGAGATTAGAAAAGAAAAATTATAACAGCTTCGATTAATCTGAGGATGTCTTTACACAATGGAGAAAAATTTGCTGAACTTCTGTATTTCTGTATCTATCTGGAGACCTTGATTATTTATAGTTCAACTTATTATGTACCAGGCACTGTGCTGGGTGGACACTGCCCTCCTGGAATTTACAGATGAGGGGAGGACAGAGATGTTAACTAATAAATATGATAAATATTCTGGATGTTCTATCATATGCCTGTAAAATGTACAATGGCGACCAAAGGGAAGACGAAATCATTTCTGCCCTGGAAAGAGGAATAGAGGGTGGGGCAGAGTTGTCAGTGGTGGTGTGATTGGGGAAATAACAGTTCAGTGGTGAGGAAGAGCCTGCAGACAATGTGGGAAAGGACAATTTTGTCCAAAGGCACACAGTTATATCACAGGTAATTTGAAGGACCACAGACTGAATGGGAGTAAAACAGAATAAGAGGGAGCTGGAAACCATTGACCAGAAAACCAGAAGCCTTGATTGCATGGCAGAGTTCTGGACTTTGTCCCACAGGCCATGAGGAGTCATTGGGATTTTAAGTAGCAAAGGATCCCGGTCAGCTGTGTGTCTTTGGAAGGTCACCCTGACCTCGACTCTCACAAAAAGAACAAGATTACCAGCTCTATTTAAACCTGTGAAAATGATTTAAGTTTCTTAGAGAAAAGATAGACAAGAGGAGCATAGCATTATTTTTATGATTTTTTAACCAGTGAGAAATTATTCTAGATTTCTCTTTAAAGTTATTTGTCTAAGAAGTTTTAGTCATCCTTGGTACCTCTTTTTTTCAATCACACACTTCATAAAAAAGAATAAAATTCCTTCAAAAAATGTTCTTATCTTCCAAACAGTTTGACATCCTCTCAAAATTTTCCAGAGCTCTCCTAACTCTCTCTCACCAGGTTATATTTAGCTCAGCTATAGACCTTGACCTTTTCAATAGACTGTACAACACGATACACTAATTGGAACATTTCTTAATAGACTTGAATGAGGTTAGTGGCCCCAGCCCCGGCCTTGTCCACACACACACACACACACACACACACACGCATGCACACACTCATTCATGTTTTGGAGTATTTTGAAAAACAGCTTTTAAGCTGGTCCAGGGGAAGACAGATGTTTTGAGATTTTGGGAACAATATAGGTTTTAAATAGTCTTTATTTCTTTGAGCTTAGGGAAAGCATAGATTTGCATTTCTTTTTTTCATAGGAAATTTTTCTTTCTGTTTGAATAAAGCTGGCATGTTTATGATAGCTATAAATTTTGAATAGCTCACCCTTGGGTTCTATTTCTCAGGTATGGTTTGGTTTGTAGGCAGGATCTGTATGCAGAGATTGACCTGCAGGGGTGTAGTTTTCTTCCTAGGAACATGAACACTCCCTTCCTCTCTGTCCCCTCCCCTAATTTTGCTGCAATGTTCCTGTGGATAAGTTTTGCTCAGGGAGACCTCTCATGTTGTCAAGGTATTTTGAATGCAGAATCAAGTTGTTGTTGTTTTTTTTCCCACAAATGCCTCTACTATATTACTTATTATTGTAGTATTCATAGTAATAGTAATTACAGTGTTGATGACAAAGTGGGAAACCAAGCATGCCCTCCTGACCCTGGGCAACACAACTACTCAAAAATTTACCTAAACTTGGCAATCCTATTTAAAATAAAGGTATTGGTTATTCTCAGGGATAAAAATAAGGGAAAGCTGAATAATCAAAGGAAATGCTGGGTAGTTCTTTCCCAGGGAGGAGTGTGAGAAAAGGAAGAAAGACTCCTTCTGAAGCAAATCAGCCTCCGAGAGGAAATTCTTTATAGCAACTTGGCCGCTGACCATTTGCTCATTTCATGGTGTGCTCTGTTCATCAGCCACCTTATCCTCTCCAGAACTCTCAGTTTCACAGTGTGGCACTTCCTGCCTGCTTTTATGCAGTACTTAATTAAGCCTTGTAGACCTTTATTCAGGGAGGTTGAAGGCGTGGTCTCTGCTGCTGACCAGGCTGGGTTTGAATCCCAGCTTCACTACTTACTAGCCATATGCCTTGGGCAGTTTACTTAATTAAGCTCCTTGTGCCTCAGTTTCCTAATGTGTAAAGCCCTGCCTAGATAGGCCACAGGGCTTAAAGTCTTCCACAGCAACATTGGAAAGGTATCAGGCAGCAACTGAGTGAGCGAGACATGAGCCAAGTAATCAAAATAAACACTAACAAGACCAGCATGAGCAGCCAGGCTCAAAAAGAGATCAGCACCATGGACAGCTCCACGTGAGCCGGGCTGTGAGTTCCTTTTCCGATAAACAACGGTTCGCTTTCTGACTTAGCACTGTAGTGATTTCCTCCTCATTGATTAGGGCTCACCCTGTCCATGGTTGTGCTGTTTGAGATCTTCCAACATGACAGATGTTGCTGAGGGCCCTGTGAGGAGGAGCTAAGTTTCCTAGGGGTGGAGTAGGAATGGGAAGGCATCTCCTTCTCCCCTCAGAAAATTTAATTTGGGGACTTACTCTTGCTTTTGCTTTTGCATTAAGCAATAGAGGTGTGAATCAGGGTTGGAGCCTTACAAGGAACAAATTCAGTTCTTGGCCATTTCTAAGCAAGTGCATATTTTACCTGTAATTAATCTGTGTTAGGAACTTTATGTATATGTATGTTTTATAATTGAAATATTTTTAAGTGTAGTGGGTTTTTAAGCTTGCTGCTTGTAATCTAATGAATCCAATGAAGAAAACTGCTATCTCCTAATTTTCTTCTTTTTTTAATCTAGATTTTTATAATCTGGAAATATGAAAAAGGGATAAAGCTCATACGTTCAGATCCCGGTTCGGCCTTTTATTAGCTGCGTGACCTGGGCATGCTACTTAACTTCTCTGTTTTGGCTTTCCCTCTTTAAATGAAAATATGAGTGGTACATATTTTGTGTGTTATTTTGAAAATTGGATGAGTTCGTATCCGTAAAGCACTTAGACTTCTGCCTCATTAAACATTAATCTGTATTATAATTATGATTAGTTACATGTTAGATTTACATGTTAGAGGTTACATTATTATTATTTACATGTTAGAGGTTACACATACCTCTCCACACCTTAAGCTCAGTGTGTAGCTTTCTACCATGTTATTTTGATCCTGAATCTAAACTAAGAATTCAGGTCTTGTTCTGTAGATGTTTTACAATATCCTTGCCCAAGAGAAACCACATTTCACATTCTAAGAGTTCACACCTTTTGAACTGAAGCCAGAGTTTAGCCTTCAGATTAATAACTCAGGGCAGAAGGCAGCCCACAGAAACTGTGTTGTAAGACACAGAAATATGCTCTCCACTGCTGCTTTGCTGCCTTTCTGTCTATTTTGATAAGTTATAAAGGGCCCAACATCCTCAACCTAGATAGAGTTAGGTCCTTTCTTAGCATGGGCGGTGGGGTGGGGGAAGGAATGAGTTGAGACCACTTGCTACTTCCCTAATCTTTGAACATCTTTCAGAAAATTTTAACCCTAACTCTCCTGGTTCAATATGAAACTGCCTCTAAGTCCAGTGAATTTAGGAGTATGAATCTAAACTGTAAGTGGCTTAATGTCACCTTGTTCCCATTTCTCTTTTCAGTTTAACTTTTCTTTTTCTGTGCCTTACTGGTCTGTATCACATTCTTCATGAGCCTTAAGGCAATTTACAAATTAAAACCACAGAATACTGAGATTATTTCATACCCTACAAATAAGCAAGTCCCATCTGTTGCCATATTAACATCCCAGCTGTTATTGACATTTCATGCTGAGAAGTAAACACTGGAACTTAATCAGTCCAGGCTTGGAGGAATCTTCCTTTTCCAGTAACCAGTGTCTGGCCAGATTAGAGGCTCAGGTGTTGACTGTGTGAATGTGAATTATTGTGGATTCATTCTGATTTATTGTGTCTCCCAGTATTCGCTTGTGATGTCAGTTCCAAAGTCCTTTCCATTTGATACCCAAGGTACTTCATGATGTGGCTATCTCTGGCTGATGACAACTCATCAGTAAAAAATCTCTGATCCTTTGCACAGTGCTTTATATTATCCATCAGTCTTACAATGAAACATCCTTGTCTATTTCATTTTGATAAACAGGTCAATATTTTTGGTCTTTGTTTTTATTTTTGAATGTTTTTACCTTAGTTGATTTGACATTCTTGTCTTCATCTAGGAAAAGGATTATAATAACATTATAATTATTTTCATTGATATTTATTTTTCTTATCATGCATTCTAGGTGATTTAAAAATCTGACTTGTCATCAGTTCTATATCTTGCAAGGCACCTAACCAAATTGCAAGCCAACAACCTGATTGGAAGATCCTTGGGGTATATTTTATCCTCTTCAAGTTTAGCATTTTCTATATAAAACTCAATAAATGTAAAGAAACCATCTAGCTAAGCAGAAATATTAAAACTGACATTCAGCCAAGGACTTAATGATTGTTAGGCAAATGGAGTTGCAGTAATTGATCTTCCTGTCATAGAAGATTCCCAGTAGCTATAGTAATAGCAACTACTTATAAGCTCTAATTTATCGTTAATAAGCAGTATGTGCTTATTATGTCAGGCATTATGCTAAACACTTCATATATAATATTTCACTTGATCCTTCCAACAGTCCTATGGTGTGGCTACTATTATTCCATATAAGAAAGAATAGAGAGATAAAGTACCTGGCCAAAGTCATACACCAGATAGAATCAGGATTTACACCTATATTTGTCTGACTTTGTGTTCATAATCCCAATGCTATGCTCTTTATAGCCTCTACTTTTACTGATTGATGTTTGGATGTGTAAGTTACAGTCACAGCTTTGCTTGTCATAGTCAAGACTCAGTAATTCTTGATGTAATGATGCCACTTTTAGAAAATCCTTCCTTGCATTACAAAATATACCACTAAGATAGGTAAAATAGCCAGAGTGGGAACTGATGACATTAAATTGTACTTCATTCAATTCAACAAATATTTACTGAGGGCCTGTGGTGTGTAAGATATAAAAGCTGGTTATTGCTAAGGATAAAAAGATATTTGAATAATATAATGAACTCACCTAGATACCACATTGCATCAGATCACCTAAATAAAAAATGTTTTTATATGAGAAAGAAACAAAACAGGCAAAATTAGACAGAGAGAAATGTGTTCTCCTGAATGTCTTTCAGACTCCCTAGTCTGGTAATGTTCTAAGACCCAGGCAATCAGATGTGACTGTGCACCCAGTCCGTTTCAGAAGGCAGTGGAGCTGAGGATGGGAAGATTGGCCTTGAAATAACAGACATTGCTGAACTCTCTGGTTCTGAAGCCAGGGAGGGCCACCCCATGATACCCACCTTGTGTCCATGTAGGTGTAGCCAGATTCCCAAAGTGGGTAGAAGAGTGGTGAAGAGGGCACCATCTTCCTTTTGGTGCTGGATGCAGAGGCTTGGTTGCTGGCTGTGTGAATGTGAATTATCCACGCTCACTGCTCCCATTAGCAGCAACTCTCCGGTAGTGATCATGAAATATAAGCTGATAGAAGTCAGCGATGGAATCTTGTGAACGTGGAAGATGAAATGACAATGTGTGGCCTGCATTTATCTGGAAAGTCATTTTGCAGATGGCTGAATTTATCATCAGTAGAAATACTATTAATGAGTTAAAATTATAGCTAACTAGTAAACTTTAGAAAAGTACGAGTAAGTCTTTGAAATCACCTAAGCATTCAAACATATGAGACATATTTATTGAAAAAATATTTAGTCCTGTGGAGATAACCTTTTACAGTGTTGTGACTCATAGATATTTTGAAAGAAACTAAAACCCTCCAGAAAATCATATATTTAAGTCTACCTCCTGTTCAGAAAGCTCTGTGCTTTAAATCATACATTTAAGAGACAAATGTTGAAGACGAAATGCTGCTATTTACTTGAGCACTCTTTTAAAAACTGTATTTAAGAATCAGGACTAAACTGGCCTATTAGTTAAATTGGTCTAACTTTTCCAAAACAGGTTTGTTCAGTAGATACGAGGAAAGGTAGTTGTAAGAGAGGAGGAAAAATGAAAGCTGTGTGAACGTTTAAACCCTGGGAAAATACTAATTTAAAATACAAATTCCTTATTGCTTGGCACTTTAATGAAAGCCATTCAGCAAATGCATGCACTTCATCCAAATGAAGATAGATAACAGTTATCCTTTTATTTCTCAAGTTTCCCTATGTTTACATAAATGGCACCCTGCTTTATCTTCCTGTCTCGATATAATTTTCAATAATCTTGCCTTATGACCTATCACTTTAAAGATCAATTCTGGGACAAGGGTATATGTCTCATGTGGCATCTTGATTCATTAGAAACTATGATGATAAGTGGCTTTTATACAAAAACCAGGTCTGTAGTGGTATAGAAGACTTGCTTTTTGGCCTTTTCTTTTAGTAGCCTTTATATTACCAGTCAACAGATACTCTGGGCTCCCATTCTGGGGCAACCGCTGATGAGCGATGACCGTTTGGGACGTTTGTTGACCCGTAGGTGGCAGGGTCAACAAGTGTGGGGCACTGTTAAGGCCCACGGGCATCCATTCACCAAAGGGAAAAGGTATTTTAACTAGAAGTGCTGAACAGAGGTAGGAATCAGGAGGTAAGCTCTTATCAGTTTGGTGACTCAGAATCTACCTTCTCCCTACACTTAACGCCTACGCTCAGCTTCCACATCTGGAAATAAAAATACCCTGACTTGTCATGATAAGTCTTTTTATTCATGTTTAGAAACTGAGTTGTCCATCATACACTTTATACAAGAGCTTTCAGGGTTTCTTTTTAATATTAAGGAGGAAAAAAGATGGATATTTGAGTAAGATCCAAAGATTACGCATATTGTTAAAACTGAGAGATGTGGAGAGGGCCATGACAGGGCCCAAAGCTTCGTTCTGACCTCTTTCCCACTAGTCAACTGATGGCCCTGTAAGTCATGCCTTTCTTCCCCAGTGATGACACCAGGGCAGTTGTGCACCTTATCTAATGAGAATTATATTTATATTTTTTAAAGTGAAAAGTTTTGAGGAAATACTACATGAGAGGGAGTCAGGTCCCCTCTGTGCCATTTGTTTCTTCGTTTATCCAAGCACCAAAGAAAACTTTATCTCTTACATGCAATTTTCCATTTCATAACTATTTGTATGAGGTACTTCATAAGGAGAAAATGTTACAACTTTCAGGTGAAACTAAAACTTCGCCTTGATCTTCTGTTAGGATTTCTCTTCTCCAGGTAATGGGCTTGTAGCTCATCCCTCACACACTTTTGTGCCAGTATTCCACAATGACTGGCGTAGTTCTCAGCAAACTTGGTTTTATTTGCATTGCTTCCTCTCAGACAGCTATGTAATTTCTATATTTTGTATACAAAACAGTCAGCTTTATATCACACTAAGTTTTTAGGTAGTACAGTCTTTCACTTAACTTTTGTGACAGCGGAGTTTCTAAAGTGACTTCTAGTGATTGAGAGACCACGCATATTTAGAAGATTCTGTAATATTTCCTTTACCAATGAGTTCAATGACTTCTTCTCAGTAATTATGTCTATAGGAACGTACAGGCAATAGAGCAGTTTAATCATAGGAACGTTTTAGACCCTCTGAATAAATCAGTCACTCTCAGGAGACGCCACTGACTTGATGACCCTTCAAGAGCTTCCAATGCAGCTTTCGTTCGCCTTGGTTATGCCCACATTGTATCAGGAGATGTGGGCATTCTTACATTCTTCTCTTTGAATGTACTAACATCCCCAAAGCTGGTGTGTCAGCCCATCTATGGCATCAGATGAAGATCTGGGCAAGTTTTAGGTCAAAACCAACAGATGCTAGGACAAAAGCATTCCTCTAGTCGCAAAGCTATGTTTGTCCATTCTCCTTTGGGGGAGGTTCTAGAGTCCCTTTAGACAGTATAAGAAAGCTCTTTTGTCAGAGACCAGCCCACAGTGAAGAAAGTGACTGGGGCTAGTAGTGAGAGAAGGAGGCTTCTTTCCTTTTAGATTGTATCATGAAGATGCCCCTCAGACCTAGTGCATCATTCCACATGCTCCTGTGGATCCCTGCCTCATTCTGTAGAGGACATACCTTCAGTACAGAGAGACAAGCCCGGCTGTTGAACTAATGGTCATGCCAGCTGTGTTTTCCTGTAGACCCTCCCACCCCTTCCAGACCTGAGATACTTTCCCTCCCATCCCTCTAAGCCCTGCAGACTGATACATGTCTGCTGCCCTCTCAGTCAGGTCTCAAGGTACCAACAGTGCCTTCCCAGGAGCCATGCTTTGCTCTTCTGTAGGTTCAAATATGTCAGGGTGGAAGGGACCCGAGGCTAATACTCTTGTTTAAATTACCCTCCCCTTCAGCCCCCACACCCCTCATATGGGCCCTCAAGGAACCCTGGAGACAAATCGCTTCTAATAGGATCCCTAATAGGTGAATCCCTGGGATTCACCGGGGGAGACTTTCAAACTCAGGCTCCACAGAGAGCAAGTGACTTGGTAGATGCTAGATGGAACTCCCAAGGCAATTCTGATGTGCAATCCCGGTTAAGCATCTGATATCATGTAGCACTCTTCCTCTTGTGCTAAAGGTACTTGTGTTTTGCTCATCTCCCTCACCAAACTGTGAGCTCCCTGGAGGCAGAGACCATGTCCTATTCTTCTTTGAATCTTATTATTTATCCCATGATAAGTACTCAGGATTTGTAGAAGAGATGGGAAGTTATTCAGCTGAGAAAGCCAAGGCTGGTGAATGTTAAATGACTTAACCAAGGTCACATATGAATTTCTTGCACAGTTAACACTAGGGCTCTGATCATCTTACTCACAGTCCACTCTTCTTTCTGTTATTGCAGGACTGACATCTTACATTTACCCTCTAACCTTATAGTATCTATAGGGCCTCTCTCTTGTAGACCTGACTAACCCCTGATTGCAGCCTGTATGACATGCTAGAAATCATACTGCCCATCTGGCAGCTTCCTTTTCCTTTCTGGTTGTTTCTATCTTCTTCCCACCCATGATATGGTGCAGATTCTTGTCCCCAAAACATGCTGGTGATTCCCTGCCAAAGGCCAGAGAAACTAGAATTCATTTCCTAAAACATTATAAATCAATAACTAAATTTTTCAATCAGTTCCTCGGATTGCAGTTAAGTTTTCCGTGACTCTATTCCTTGAGATGTAAAACAACATAATGTTACTAAAAATCTAGTGGGCTTTTTTTTTTTTTTTAGTTATCTGAATTAATGGGGAAAGAAGCTTTGTTTTGACTGAATATTGAAGCACATATTCAACATACATGAAAGTGACAGGCTAACATAAGTATATTTGAACAAAAACAAAAAGATCCCCATGAGAATGAATAGAGTTGGTGATTAGCCTTCGTTAAAAGATTCAATACCTCTAATGTCATATTTTAAATAAATTATGTTTTTTTGTTTTTTTGTGTTTTTTTTTGCGGTACATGGGCCTCTCACTGCTGTGGCCTCTCCCGTTGCGGAGCACAGGCTCCGGACGCGCAGGCTCAGCGGCCATGGCTCATGGGCCCAGCCGCTCCGCGGCATGTGGGATCCTCCCGGACCGGGGCCCGAACCCGCATCCCCTGCATCGGCAGGCGGACTCTCAACCACTGCGCCACCAGGGAGGCCCTAAATTATGTTTTTAACTCATCTTTTATGTTGTGGCCCTGGATAGATGTCCAGCTATAGACAATGTAGTGATTGAAGAACAGAGATTCAGAGGATGAAGTCTTCCTGTGTCCTTACCTTCCTTCCTTGGGCCATGGTATCTGTTACATTTATCCCCAGTGTAGCACCCGTGACATTGTACTACAAGTATTTGTTTTTATGACTGTGTCCTCTGCTAGACTCCAAGGAGCATGAGGACAGAGAAATGTCTTATCTGTCTTCATATCACCAGCATCTTGCTGATATTCAATAAACACATTCAAATGAATGAATGACATGTGACTTGCAAATAAAAGGTAAATAGTCTTACTTTCATGGCAAAGGTAGAAAGAATTGCACATGATTGCCCACAGCTTCTCATTCAGTCATCTCTTAATAGCAGCAATTGTAAATGCAGTATTCATAATGACATCTAACATTTACTGAGGGTTTATTATGTGCCAGGCACAACGCTTAGTCTGGGATGTTATGTCATTTAATTCTGACAACAGGCTGTATGAAGGAGATGCTTTTATTTCCCCTATGTGCATGATACAGAATAGGCTTAGGAAAGTTGAGTAACTTGCCCCAGGCCACATAGCCTATAAATAATGGAAATAAGATTCAAGCAAACTCTAGTTTCTGTTTGAAACTGAAACTAGAAACTATCTTCTCAACCACTGTGCTATACTGCCTTCCATCCCCTGCCACCACCCAATTTTCCTGATTATCTTCAAGGATAATCTTAAGACAAACTCATGAGAATCATAAATATTTGCTATAGCAAAGACATGACTCATTGTGTTTTGCAGCATAAGAGTGTTATATGAAAATGTTGATTTCTCCAAAATGTGTTTACTCTTACATGTTTAAAGTGCTGGCTTAAATTAAATCAGACTGTTTCTGTGTTATGAAAGCTCTACCTTCCACAAGCCATTGGAAAATTGTGGGATGGGTAAAATTTATCATTACAGAGTAAATACCCAATCAATTTTGATTAATTGATTGATTGATTGAAGCCTTTCCATTTCTACCTTCTGACTGCTCTTGTCAGTCCTGCCCGTACTCAGCATCATCAGCATTGCTCACACCCCTCATGATGGCACCACACTTTGGTTAAAGACTTATTACAAGAAAGCTTCACCCGAAAGAAGGATTTTCTACAGTAGAATTTCAGGAGCTCAACTGGCTATGTCCCCAATGACACCACTGTCTACTCAGCCAGTATGTTAGGTAGACCTGGGTTCAAGTCAGAACTTGGGCCTGATGGTATGATTTGCATTTTTTATTTTGTCACAAGCCAAAAAGATGGAGCAATTTTCTTGAATTTCAGTCTCCTTGATAAATGGGCAGATGCTATATCTGAAGCAAATTTATTTCCAGTACCTGTCCCTGTTTATCCTAGAATGAACGCCTAGCAGCTACACTGTCTCTATTATCAGTTTCCACTGATGATAATATATATCACTATCTAATAGATAATAGATATCACTGATGATAATAGAATTGCTTGGAATAAACTCTGCTGCTTTCTTATGAACTCTTATATGTAAATATACACCCTACCCAAATAACCCTGACTTTCCTTCTAATAATCATTCTGGAATATTGGCTGTTCTTACCTTGTAAATAATCAGACATTTTCACATTACTCAGACATCCTGCCCTCAGTGTTCACCTGGTAAAAAGGACTCTTTTGGAGAACCCAGCAAATGTGAATAAGAGTAGCATCTGAATTAAAATGTTAATTTGATTATATTTCATACTCTGCTTAAATTCATCTTGCCTCAGTGTTAAAAACCTCTTATGAACTCCTTGAGCAAATTCATCCTAAATGGTTTATGATGTCAGTAATTCATACTTCTCATTTTTACGTGATACCCTGTGTCTACTTTAGACTGTATAATAAAAAGGCCATGACAAATTTAAGAATTTGTCATTTCATCCAGTCAAGAGACCATAAATGATTCTCCATTAAACTAAACTCTTGGACTTCCGGGTAAGATGGCGGAAGAGTAAGACGCGGAGATCACCTTCCTCCCCACGGATACACCAGAAATACAGCTACACGTGGAACAACTCCTACAGAACACCTACTGAATGCTGGCAGAAGACCCCAGACCTCCCAAAAGGCAAGAAACTCCCCACATACCTGGGTAGGGCAAAGAGGAGAGATTCCCGCACAGAGGATCGGTGCCGAGCAGCACTCACCAGCCTGAGAGGCTTGTCTGCTCGCCCACCAGGGCGGGCGGCGCTGGAAGCTGAGGCTCGGGCTTCGGTCAGAGCGCAGGGAGAGGACTGGGGCTGGCGGCGAGAACTCAGCCTGAAGGGGGCTAATGTGCCACAGCTAGCCGGCAGGGAGTCCAGGAAAACTCTGGAGCTGCCGAAGAGGCAAGGGACTTTTTCTTCCCTCTTGGTTTCCTGGTGCGCGAGGAGAGGGGATTAAGAGCGCTGCTTAAAGGGGCTCCACAGACGGGCGCGAGTCACGACTGAAAGCGCGGAGCCCAGTGACGGGCGTGGGACGCTGGGGCTGCTGCTGCCGCCGCCAAGAAGCCTGTGTGCGAGCGCAGGTCACTGTCCACACCGCCCTTCCGGGAGCCTGTGTAGCCCGCCACTGCCGGGGTCCCGGGATCCAGGGGCGGCTTCCCTGGGAGAATGCACGGCGCGCCTCGGGCTGGTACAACGTCACGCCGACCTCTGCCGCTGCAGGCTCGCCCCGCACTCCGTGCCCCTCCCTCCCGCCCGGCCTGAGTGAGCCAGAGTCCCCGAAGAGGCTGCTCCTTTAACCCTGTCCTGTCTGAGCGAAGAACAGACGCCCTCCGGCGACCTACACGCAGAGGCGGGGCCAAATCCAAAGCTGAGACCCAGGAGCTGTGAGAACAAAGAAGAGAAAGGGAAACCTCTCCCAGCAGCCTCAGAAGCAGCGGATTAAAGCTCCATAATCAACTTGATGTACCCTGCATCTGTGGAATACATGAATAGACAACAAATCATCCCAAATTGAGGAGCCAGGAGTCAGTGCTGTGCCTCTGAGGTGGGAGAGCCAACTTCAGGACACTGGTCCACAAGAGACCTCCCAGCTCCACATAATATCAAACGGCGAAAATCTTCCAGATATCTCCATCTCAACAGCAGCACCCAGCTTCAGTCAACGACCAGCAAGCTACAGTGCTGAACACCCTATGCCAAACAACTAGCAAGACAGGAACACAACGCCACCCATTAGCAGAGAGGCTGCCTAAAATCATAAAAAGTCTGCAGACACCCCAAAACACACCACCAGACGTGGACCTGCCCACCAGAAAGACAAGATCCAGCCTCATCCACCAGAACACAGGCACTAGTCCCCTCCACCAGGAAGCCTACACAACCCACTAAACCAACCTTAGCCACTGGGGACAGACACCAAAAACAACGGGAACTACGAACCTGCAGCCTGCAAAAAGGAGACCCCAAACACAGTAACATAAGCAAAATGAGAAGACAGAAAAACACACAGCAGGAGAAGGAGCAAGATAAAAACCCACCAGACCTAACAAATGAAGAGGTAATAGGCAGTCTACCTGAAAAATAATTCAGAATAATGATGGTAAAGATGATCCAAGATTCTATTTCCCAGATCCAAAATCTTGGAAATAGAATAGACAAAATGCAAGAAACAGTTAACAAGGACCTAGAAGAACTAAAGATGAATCAAGCATCAATTAAAAACACAATACATGAAATGAAAAATACTCTAGATGGGATCAATAGCAGAATAACTGAGGCAGAAGAACGGATAAGTGAGGTGGAAGATAAAATAGTGGAAATAACTGCTGCAGAGCAAAATAAAGAAAAAAGAATGAAAAGAACAGAGGACAGTCTCAGAGACCTCTGGGACAACATTAAACGCACCAACATTCGAATTATAGGGGTTCCAGAAGAAGAAGAGAAAAAGAAAGGGACTGAGAAAATATTTGAAGAGATTATAGTTGAAAACTTCCCTAATATGGGAAAGGAAATAGTTAATCAAGTCCAGGAGGCACAGAGAGTCCCATACAGAATAAATCCAAGGAGAAATACGCCAAGACACATACTAATCAAACTGTCAAAAATTAAACACAAAGAAATCATATTAAAAGCAGCAAGGCAAAAACAACAAATAACACACAAGGGAATCCCCATCAGGATAACAGCTGATCTCTCAGCAGAAACTCTACAAGCCAGAAGGGAGTGGCAGGACATAATTAAAGTGATGAAAGAGAAAAACCTGCAACCAAGATTACTCTACCCAGCAAGGATCTCATTCAGATTTGATGGAGAAATTAAAACGTTTACAGACAAGCAAAAGCTGAGAGAGTTCAGCACCACCAAACCAGCTTTACAACAAATGCTAAAGGAACTTCTCTAGGCAAGAAACACAACGAAGGAAAAGACCTACAATAATGAACCCAAAACAATTAAGAAAATGGGAATAGGAACATACATATCAATAATTACCTTAAATGTAAATGGACTAAATGCTCCCACCAAAAGACACAGATTGGCTGAATGGATACAAAAACAAGACCCATATATATGCTGTCTACAAGAGACCCACTTCAGACCTAGAGACACATACATACTGAAAGTAAGGGGATGGAAAAAGATATTCCAGGCAAATGGAAACCAAAAGAAAGCTGGAGTAGCAATTCTCATATCAGACAAAATAGACTTTAAAATAAAGACTACTAGAAGAGACAAAGAAGGACACTACATAATGATCAAGGGATCGATCCAAGAAGAAGATATAACAATTGTAAATATTTATGCACCCAACATAGGAGCACCTCAATACATAAGGCAAATACTAACAGCCATAAAAGGAGAAATCGACAATAACACAATCATAGTAGGGGACTTTAACACCCCACTTTCACCAATGGACAGATCTTCCAAAATGAAAATAAATAAGGAAACACAAGCTTTAAATGATACATTAAACAAGATGGACTTAATTGATATTTATAGGACATTCCATCCAAAAACAACAGAATACACATTTTTCTCAAGTGCTCATGGAACATTCTCCAGGATAGATCATATCTTGGGTCACAAATCAAGCCTTGGTAAATTTAAGAAAATTGAAATTGTATCAAGTATCTTTTCCGACCACAATGCTATGAGACTAGATATCAATTACAGGAAAAGAGCTGTAAAAAATACAAACACATGGAGGCTAAACAATACACTACTTAATAACGAAGTGATCACTGAAGAAATCAAAGAGGAAATAAAAAAATACCTAGAAACAAATGACAATGGAGACACGACGACCCAAAACCTATGGGATGCAGCAAAAGCAGTTCTAAGAGGGAAGTTTATAGCAATACAATCCCACCTTAAGAAACAGGAAACATCTCGAATAAACAACCTAACCTTGCACCTAAAGCAATTAGAGAAAGAAGAACAAAAACATCCCAAAGTTAGCAGAAGGAAAGAAATCATAAAAATCAGATCAGAAATAAATGAAAAAGAAATGAAGGAAATGATAACAAAGATCAATAAAACTAAAAGCTGGTTCTTTGAGAAGATAAACAAAATTGATAAACCATTAGCCAGACTCATCAAGAAAAGAAGGGAGAAGACTCAAATCAATAGAATTAGAAATGAAAAAGGAGAAGTAACAACTGACACTGCAGAAATACAGAAGATCATGAGAGATTACTATAAGCAACTCTATGCCCATAAAATGGACAACCTGGAAGAGATGGACAAATTCTTAGAAATGCACAACCTGCCAAGACTGACTCAGGAAGAAATAGAAAATATGAATAGACCAATCACAAGCACTGAAATTGAAACTGTGATTAAAAATCTTCCATCAAACAAAAGCCCAGGACCAGATGGCTTCACAGGTGAATTCTATCAAACATTTAGAGAAGAGCTAACACCCATCCTTCTCAAACTCTTCCAAACAATATCAGAGGAAGGAACACTCCCAAACTCATTCTACGAGGCCACCATCACCTTGATACCAAAACCAGGCAAGGATGTCACAAAGAAAGAAAACTACAGGCCAATATCACTGATGAACATAGATGCAAAAATCCTCAACAAAATACTAGCAAACAGAATCCAACAGCACATTAAAAGGATCATACACCATGATCAAGTGGGGTTTATTCCAGGAATGCAAGGATTCTTCAATATACGCAAATCAATCAATGTGATACACCATATTAACAAGTTGAAGGAGAAAAACCATATGATCATCTCAATAGATGCAGAGAAAGCTTTCGACAAAATTCAACACCCATTTATGATAAAAACCCTGCAGAAAGTAGGCATAGAGGGAACTTTCCTCAACATCATAAAGGCCATATATGACAAACCCACAGCCAACATTGTCCTCAATGGTGAAAAACTGAAACCATTTCCACTAAGATCAGGAACAAGACAAGGCTGCCCACTCTCACCACTCTTATTCAACATAGTTTTGGAAGTTTTAGCCACAGCAATCAGAGAAGAAAAGGAAATAAAAGGAATCCAAATCAGAAAAGAAGAAGTAAAGCTGTCACTGTTTGCAGATGACATGATACTATACATAGAGAATCCTAAAGATGCTACCGAAAAACTACTAGAGCTAATCAATGAATTTGGTAAAGTAGCAGGATACAAAATTAATGTACAGAAATCTCTGGCATTCCTGTACACTAATGATGAATAATCTGAAAATGAAATCAAGAAAACACTCCCATTTACCATTGCAACAAAAAGAATAAAATATCTAGGAATAAACCTACCTAAGGAGACAAAAGACCTGTATGCAGAAAATTATAAGACACTGATGAAAGAAATTAAAGATGATACAAATAGATGGAGAGATATACCATGCTCCTGGATTGGAAGAATCAATATTGTGAAAATGACTCTACTACCCAAAGCAATCTACAGATTCAATGCAATCCCTATCAAACTACCACTGGCATTTTTCACAGAACTAGAACAAAAAATTTCAAAATTTGTTTGGAAAAACAAAAGATCCCGAATAGCCAAAGCAATCTTCAGAACGAAAAATGGAGCTGGAGGAATCAGGCTCCCTGACTTCAGACTATACTACAAAGCTACAGTAATCAAGACAGTGTGGTACTGGCATAAAAACAGAAAGATAGATCAGTGGATCAGGATAGAAAGCCCAGACATAAACCCACACACATCTGGTCACCTTGCCTTTGATAAAGGAGGCAAGAATATACAATGGAGAAAAGATAGCCTCTTCAATAAGTGGTGCTGGGAAAACTGGACAGGGACATGTAAAAGTTTGAGATTAGATCATTCCCTAACACCATACACAAAAATAATCTCAAAATGGATTAAAGACTTAAACGTAGGGCCAGAAACTATCAAACTCTTAGAGGAAAACATAGGTAGAACACTCTATGACATAAATCACAGCAAGATCCTTTTGGACCCACCTCCTAGAGAAATGGAAATAAAAACAAAGATAAACAAATGGGACCTAATGAAACTTCAAAGCTTTTGCACAGCAAAGGAAACCATAAACAAGACCAAAAGACAACCCTCAGAATGGGAGAAAATATTTGCAAATGAAGCAACTGACAAAGGATTAATCTCCAAAATTTATAAACAGCTCATGCAGCTCAATAGCAAAAAAACAAACAACCCAATCCAAAAATGGGCAGAAGACTTAAATAGGCATGTCTCCAAAGAAGATATACAGACTGCCAACAAACACATGAAAGAATGCTCAACATCATTAATCATTAGAGAAATGCAAATCAAAACTACAATGAGATATCATCTCACACCAGTCAGAATGGCCATCATCAAGAAATCTAGAAACAATAAATGCTGGAGAGGGTGTGGAGAAAAGGGAACACTCTTGCACTGCTGGTGGGAATGTGAATTGGTACAGCCACTATGGAGAACAGTATGGAGGTTCCTTAAAAAACTACAAATAGAACTACCATATGACCCAGCAATCCCACTACGAGGCATATACCCTGAGAAAACCATAATTCAAAAAGAGGCATGTACCAAAATGTTCATTGCAGCTCTATTCACAATAGCCCGAAGCTGGAAACAACCTAAGTGTCCATCATCGGATGAATGGATAAAGAAGATGTGGCACATATATACAATGGAATATTACTCAGCCATAAAAAGAAATGAAACTGAGCTATTTGTAATGAGGTGGATAGACCTAGAGTCTGTCATACAGAGTGAAGTAAGTCAGAAAGAGAAAGACAAATACCGTATGCTAACACATATATACGGAATTAAAAAAAAAAATGTCATGAAGAACCTAGGGGTAAAACGGGAATAAAGACACAGACCTACTTGAGAATGGACTTGTGGATATGGGGAGGGGGAAGGGTAAGCTGTGACAAAGCGAAAGAGAGGCATGGACATATATACACTACCAAACGTAAGGTAGATAGATAGTGGGAAGCAGCCACAGAGCACAGGGAGATCAGCTCAGTGCTTTGTGACCGCCTGGAGGGGTGGGATGGGGAGGGTGGGAGGGAGGGAGATGCATGAGGGAAGGGATGTGGGAACAGATGTATATGTATGACTGATTCACTTTGTTATAAAGCAGAAACTAATAAAAAAAATAAAATTAAAAAAAAAAAACTAAACTCTTTCTTCTGTTTTTGTAATCTTCAGTCAATGGAAAAAGATGAGGTATGGAATGAAGTTATGTGTTTCAGCACAAATCACAGAATCTTGTTTGGAAAGAGCCTCAGAGCTCCTCCATTCTCCATCCTTTGCTTCCTCACAGTGCAGACACCTCATCTCTGAAGTCCTCGTCCCATGGTTCCCAAGTCTTTCGTTAAACACGTTTAATGATTAGGAGCTCACTCATTTGAAAGAAGCCAAATCCACTGAGGAGTGGCTCAGGTTATAAGAAAAATGCTCCTTGAATAGAAACAAAAATCTGCTTCCCTATTGTTTCCACCAATTAACCTGAATTCTGCCTTCAGAAGAAACACCACCCCACCATATTCTCCCACCCACCACCCATCTCCAGGAACCCTTAGTTATCTGCAGACAACCAAGTCTTCCCAAGGGTAAATATGCTTATACTCTCATTCCTTCCTCAGAGGAATGATGTTTACTATATTGACCATCTTGATGATTCTCTGAATGCACTCTATTTTGGTTTTAAAAAAATCTTTAAAAAATTGTATGTGTTCTTATTTAAAAAAAAAAACTAACAATATGCCATATGTAAAGTAGAATATAAAAACCTAAAATCTGGAACACTCCTCCCACCCAGGGACAGCCACTCTGAGTCATTTGGTGGATTGGTGGATATTCTGGCTATCAGTCTGGCTTAAAGTACTGATTTTAACTGAGTAATTCTATTCCTTTCAAGAGTTGTACCACTTGAGTTTTGAAAAAAAATAATCTGTCATATAAAAAAATGTGGTGACATTTTCAAGTATTTTCCTCACAGATTTAAATCTATATTTTGTTATTTTAAAAAGTTTGTAAAATAACACACAATTATAATTTTAGTCTCATGTATGGTCTACCTATTAGAGAGGTGGCTTTGGAAGCAAGAGAGAAATATGGAGTTTGATTCGGCAAATGATCAAGTCTGTTTTAGTTCAAAAGAATATTCTAGAGAAGAAGAATTTTACAGGCTCATAGATTCAACTGGGGTGCTAAAATCAAGCCTTTTAGGGAGATTTCCTTTTCTTCAGACACTGAGAACATTCATAATAATGTTGTCCAACACTTTTTATATAACTTATTGTCACAAGTACATTTGCTATCTTTCTTTGGAAAAGGTGATCTAACGTTTTATATTTCTGCTGGATAATTTTGCAAAACAGCAGAAAAGATACTTTCTGCTCTACTAATTAGTGACCTCATAATAGCACATATTTCCTAATAGTGCTTTACTTCTAAGGGTTAATCTTGTACAGGGATTAAAGTAGATCAGTGTTTTCCTAAATCTGGAACTTCACCACTGGTGTTTTAGCAGATGATTTTAGGCATTTTAGGGACTACATTGAATATGTTGAATTGTAAGTGAGAAAGGTATTTCTTTAATTACTTTCAATTCTATTAATTAATAGAAGAACAAAGTCTCATGTTGGTCTCTAACATTAACGAGTTTCCTTTTAAATAGAAAGAGCAGGTCTTGTCAAGCACAGCTTTTGGCCAACAACAAGATTTAGCTAGAATTAAATGAAATTGTTTTGTTTTCGTTGTATTTACATTAATAGTTATTAATTTACATTAATAGTAATTATATTTTTGGCAATTGATAATTCATTTTCCATTAAAGTTAGTATAGGAGGTTTCTTTAAATGAGTTCATTTAGTGAAGAAAGATGAGTTGATTTTAAAGAAAAATAGTAAACAAATAATGCATTTGTTTCTGAGAGAACTGAAACGGAACACATACAACAGAAGACTTCTCTTAAAAAGAGGCTAAAGGGGCTTCCCTGGTGGCGCAGTGGTTGAGAGTCCGCCTGCCGATGCAGGGGACACGGGTTCGTGCCCCGGTCCGGGAAGATCCCACATGCCGCGGAGCGGCTGGGCCCGTGAGCCATGGCCGCTGGGCCTGTGCGTCCGGAGCCTGTGCTCCGCAACGGGAGAGGCCACAACAGTGAGAGGCCCACATACCGCAAAAAAAAAAAAAAAAAAAAAAAAAAAGAGGCTAAGAATATTTTGCTTATTACTAATTTTTTAAATTTGAGAGTTGGAAGTAACCTTAGAGGGAATCCAGTTTCCCCAGTTCAGCAAATCAGAAAACTAAAGCCCAGAGAAATTGTGCCTAACTCGGTTAATCACCAAGCCAGAACTAAGTATTAAGACCTCTGCCTCTCAGACTATTCCTCTTTCCACTACACCATTTTCCTCTTGCTTGTAAGAATTCTCTTTAAGGGTTTGCATGAAGTCTATGAGATGTCCCTAATTACTTTGAAAAAAATCAATCTTGAAAAGAAATTTGGAGATTAGGTTATTTAAGGAATACAATAATAGAAATTGAGTATGACTAGCTACACGATTCTGACTGTAAAATTCACTGAAAGTGTTATGTGCGTTTTTAATATATTATTGACAGATAAGCCTATTTTTAACATGTGGGGAGTGATAAAATAGCAGACAGTACCCCAAGAAGTTGGAAAAACAGAAGCAAGCAAGCTGCCTAGGTCCCCATGGCAGGCTTCTTCACGTTACCCTTGAAACACAAAGAGGGAAACTACCTCCCCCTACACACAACTGTTCTTTTCTTTTTTTAAATAAATTTATTTATTTTATTTATTTATTTTTGGCTGAGTTGGGTCTTCATTGCTGCGCATGGGCTTTCTCTAGTTGCAGCGAGCAGGGGCTACTCTTCGTTGTCATGCGTAGTCTTCTCACTCTGGTGGCTTCTCTTGTTGCAGAGCATGGGCTCTAGGTGCACGGGCTTCAGTAGTTGTAGCACGCAGGCTCAGTAGTTGTGCCTCACGGGCTCTAGAGTGCAGGCTCAGTAGTCATGGCGCATGGGCTTAGTTGCTCCACAGCATGTGGGATCTTCCCTGACCAGGGCTCGAACCCATGTTCCCTGCATTGACAGGTGGATTCTTAACCACTGCACCACCAGGGAAGCCCCACACAACTGTTCTTGATGTGTTGTTCTTGAAAGCATTGTCTCCAAAACTTCCAAATAGAAGGGGTTTAAGGGAGGCCATCTTTTTGGAATGGGTGGTTAAGTAATTTGTCTTGCAGCCAAGATTGCAAAGACACTGTTTATATTTAGACTGTATGTTCATTTTGAGTAGTCTGAAGAAGAAAACTGATGGTGATTATAGGCAGGCTCAAGTACCACCAATAGCCCTCCAATGCTAGGCATTGCTATTAATTCTTAAGCTTCCAGATTGCCTTTCTGTCTAAATGAAGCTTAGATTTCCCTACCCCACCACCATTGTAAACATAGGTCTTCCTCCCAGGGCAGACCTGTGGATCCTCTGTCCTGTTGGAGAAAGTTGCTGTCCTTTTTGACATGACTTATACTGTTTCATGGACCATTTATTCCCTAGTGCCCCTTAGTCAGCAACCTTATACCTTGACCTCCAGGTTCCTTGAGAAACAAACAAGTTATGGCTATATCCACATCATGGCTAAGGCTTAAAAAGGAGAATGATTAGTGCCAACTTTCCAAAAGCCATCAGTCTTATCTACCATCACTTCCTAGGGGTCTTTATTGTATTAATCTCTCTTGACAGTCTCTTACTGTGTCCTTGTCCACAAAGAATCTATCTCCAAAGACTCTCTTCTTAACATTCCTTGGGCCCTGGGCTTTAGTTTAACCTTCTGTTTGATCGGTTGCCTTCTGATGACTTTATGAAGCACGTCAAAATCAATTGAATCTGTATAGCCTCAGCTTTCCTGTATTCCATGAAAAGGATCCAACAATTCATTGATTTATTCATTAAATACACATTAGCTGAACATTAAACATGAATCAGGAACTGCAGTTCTAAGGTTATAAACATTCAGTTCTTGCCCTCAGAGAAATTTATTTTGGCATTCCTAAACTGTACTGTTTTATTCGTGAAAATCTGCTCTTGACTCTTAATAGATTGTGACTAGTAGGGCTTCCCTGGTGGCACAGTGGTTGAGAGTCCACCTGCCGATGCAGGGGACACGGGTTCGTGCCCCGGTCCGGGAGGATCCCACATGCCACGGAGCGGCTGGGCCTGTGAGCCATGGCCGCTGAGCCTGCGCGTCCGGAGCCTGTGCTCCGCGACGGGAGAGGCCACAACAGTGAGAGGCCCGCGTACCAAAAAAAAAAAAAAAAGTAGCCAGTAAAGGTTCGCATAAAGCCTTTCTTCTGTTAGTTCATCGTTTAAGTTATTTGGAGATTAATTACACAAATCTTTATTGTGTGGGTATCTTTTGCAAGGTCTATAACTGCTGTGGGATTTAAAGATACAGATGTCAGAGAAGAAAGCTTTTTACTATGTACATCTCAGAATCGCCAGTCTGTGAACGTGTCTCTTTTGTGACCAGGGTACCGACACATGGGCCAGAGGTGCAGTCAACCTGCCCTTTTTGTCAATAGCTCACCCAACCAAAGTGGGAAGCTCAGTGCAGTGTGGAGGCTCATTCACTCATTTATTGTAAACATTCCACCTGCCTCCAAACAGGATTTGAGGAGCAAATAATATAAGACAGATACCATATTTTATCAACTCTAAGAATGCATTTTTTCTCATTTTTCCCTCTCTGAAATCAATGTGTGTTGTAATATCAACAGATCTTAGCACTGTTTCTTAGGTTAATTGGCAGTGTTTTTTTTTCTTTCTTAGTGGTTCATAGAATAATATTGTTTTACAATCTCAGATTGGATGAAATAAAGTACCTTAGGATAATTATAATAAGGATTTTTAAAAAATAGATGCAAAATAATTAGAAGTGAAAAAACCTAGGCTAAGGCTAGCTGCTGCAATGCAGCTGCAAATTTGATTCTAGGTTTTCTAAAAACATAGGTAGCATACCAGTTAAACATGGCAGTTGCCCCAAAACCCTAATAAAATGACAGTGCAGGAATAAAATACTACAACTACTACCTACCCACTCTGTGCAAAAACACTAGAAAGACCACCTCAGTAGTTTAAAGATTTCAACATATTTTCACAAGATAGAAGGCTGAGCAGGTAAGGAGTGATAACTCACATGGCAGAGCCCAGGTAGTAGAAACATAAATGCCTAGAGAAGGGATACTTGTGATCATGATATTAAAATGTAGTTTTGTGAAAGTATTTCTAGGGACAACTAAAATTCGATAGCCAAGGTAGATGGGATTTTCATAAGTACTTAGAGGGTCTTTCTAAGACCTTGGGAAGTCTTCTCCAGGCTAGGGGTGGGGGAGGTAAGGGAAGTAGGATACAGGCAAAGTAGCTACATACCTTCTCTTGGGTCCATGCTCAAATAGGTTTCAATCCAATGTAAATCTGATTTGTACTATCTCACCTTTAATATAGCTTTTAAAACTTGTTCAAGAGTTTATTTAATTTGGAGTAGTTTAAAAAATCTAGTCAATTATACTTTGTTTTAAAACATATCATGTTCCACGCCTGGGAGGGTTGGCTAAGGTGGTTTAAATTCCAGCAGTATGTATATATAAATATGAATATATATTGTTTGTATATTTGTAAATGTATATATGTAAATGTATGGGTACATGTGTGTATATGTGTGTGTAAGTGGACACGTATGCATGCAAAGTGAATTATTTCATATCTAGGTTCTTAAACCTGCAGATGGTTTCCTCTACTCTCCTTCTGATATTCACTGTTTTGCTAGAAGTTCTCAGGTTTCATGAACTGTGCCTTCTATAAATGCTAATGGGGAGCTTCCCTGGTGGGGCAGTGGTTGAGAGTCCACCTGCCGATGCAGGGGACAAGGGTTCGTGCCCCGGTCCGGGAAGATCCCACATGCCGCGGAGTGGCTGGGCCCGTGAGCCATGGCCACTGAGCCTGCGCGTCCGAAGCCTGTGCTCCGCAACGGGAGAGGCCACAACAGTGAGAGGCCCACGTACAGCAAAAAAAAAAAAAAAAAAAAAAAAAAAAAAGCTAATGGGAAGTTGGAGATGGAGTTTATTCAGCATAATGTGAGGCATATTGAGCTGTGGTTTCTGTGAGTGGTCACCCTCATTATCACCTTGTATTTTCTAGAAAACCATCACTGTGCCCGTTCTGTCCCAAGGCTCCTAATGCATTCTGACATCTTTAATAAATACTTAAAGCTTTTCCACAGTAATACAGACTCTCTTTTTCCCCTCATCCATGGTGAAGTGAGAAAAATACATTTGGGTTTGTTTCTTTATGGAAAAACAAAAAGAAATTCTGGAAGGAAATTCTGTCGGCTTATCATCTATTGTGGCATATATAGAATGTCAGGAAGAATGGCACCTCAGATAAAGAAATGCAATAAAGGACAATTATTTAAGGAATTTTTCTAAGTCACTTAATATTGGTTGTTTGTGTCTCAGGTGTCAAGAAAAGTTAAGGCAGTTAGCTTTTCCAGGAAAGAGGTTTCAGAAAGAGTCACTGTGATTTATGTTTGAAGATTCACAGTATTATAGACTTGTTCTCAAAAGGCTTCCTCCAGGCACGGATAACTCCTAGTGAGCCCCCCTACTGAGAAGCCTCCATGGAGCTGCCTTGTGATGAGCCCGCTTCAGTTATAATCCTTGTCACTTTCCATCCCACTTCATGAGACATTTGAACACTGGGATTTCTCATCTTTCACAAACCGATTCTGCCGTTAGTCGCCATATCCACACTCCCGCTCTCTAGCCAGGGGTAGCCCCTGTCTTTACCTGTGGGTGCCAGGCCTCAAAGCATCCAGGCAAAAATGTTCTGAGGATCAAATAAAGCATCTGAAAATATTTTAAAGCCTTAAAAGTTGATATTGTATTATATTACATTATATCGTACCAAATCATATTGTATTATAATCTCCTATTTTGCACTGCTAACTTTGCTTCAGCTCTCCTGGTGTCCAATCCTTAGCATATATTCTTGGACCGTGCCCATCAGTACCCCCACCTCTGGCGTGATGGATGCTGCTTGACAGTACCATCAGTGGGGACCACTCTATACCTTACCCTTCTCACTCCACATTTAGGTATGTCCCTGAAAAGATTTAGAATTGATAGATGGGCAAATGAGCAGATAAAGTCAAAGACAAACTGAGATACAACTAAGAGTGGTCCCTCAAAGACCATACTTGGCTACTCCTGAGCTTAAAGCAGATTTACATTTTGAGTCTCCTAATTTGAATTTAGAGCCCTGCCACCAGTGTCCTGAAGCATCCTCTTTTTTTGGCCAACTATTTGAGCATGTAATAATGCATTTTAGAAGCATTTGAGAGGTCTGCTGGGCTGAACTACATTGCCTGATCTTAGCTTATGCTTATCTTTTCCCCATATTCTAGACGCCCAAGTAAGTCAGCCAATCAACTTTAGCCCTGTTGTCATTATTGTGCGCTTACTTTTAGTATTTTATAGATATCTAAATTACTCCATTCAGTAGTTACTACTGAATTAGACCAGATTAGAACGCCAGTGAAAAAGCTGAGGCCAACCCATAATATTATCCACCCATTCAATACAATAAATCTTCACTGAACACCTACCATGATCAGGGAACTCTGCTCACAATGGGGACCCAGTAGTGAGTTAAGACAGTGTTTTCAGCCTCCTGAAGCTGATTGTATAACTAAAGTTAGAGCTAGAGCTTGCTTACAGGGCATGTTATAGCTCTTGGGGGTTCAGAGTTAAGTCTTTTTACTATTTAGTTGCAAGATTTACAACTCAAAACTCAGCTTTTTGTAATGAGGTACTTACTTAAATAGTTAACTGTTGATGTTAGATTCTGTGCTATAAGTATAAGACCTTTCAACGTTCAGTCCTAAGTTGAAAGGTGAGATACCCAGGGATATACTGGCAAAGACTCCCAGAAGATTTATAGAAATTAAAACACTCACTCATCTTTAGTCAAAATAAGTTCTGAGAATCTTTTCATGCTTAATAAACTTCTTTCAGCTGACCAGTCATGTTCCCTCTGAAGTGCTGACATATGCAAATTATCGGTGACTATTTTGTGAAGCCCAGGAGCACAGTCTGTCACAGGTGACAACTGCAGCATATCTTATTTTTTTCTTCCTCCCAAACATTTTATTATGCAAATTTTCAAACATAAGAAAAGTTGGAAGAATTGTGCAGTAATCACCCATGTACTTGCCACCTATATTCTAGACTTGTTAACAAGTTTGTGCTTTATCATATATCTTTCCATCTATCCATCCATCAATCCATCTTACTTTTTAGATACTTGCAAGCATCAGTGACTTTAACACCTACACAGTTCAGCATTACCTAGAGTTCAATATTTCATTATAAAGTACAAATCTTAAGCATATCATTCAAATGCATGCCCCCTGTAACTCGAACACCTATAAAAATGTAGAACATTCCTATCACCCCAGAAAGTTCACCCAACTCTTCCTAGTCAGTGCTAACTTCTATCATAAAAAGCATCCACTGTTCTGATTTTTTCCACAACAGATTAATTTTCCCTGTTCTAAATCTTCATATAAATTGAAAGAACTCTTTTGTGTAAGGCTTCTTTCACTCAGCATAATATTTTTGAGATCCATTCATGTTGTTGCATGTACCCTAGTTCTTTTTATGTTGAGTAGCATTCCTGTGTATGATTGTTTGTTTACCCACTCTCCTGCTCATAGACATTTCAGTTATTTCCAGTGAATGAGCATTACGAATAAAGCTGTGATGAATGTTCTTGTACATCTTTTTGTGGATATGTTTCATTTCCCTTGTGTAAGAAACTAAGAATGGAATTGCTGGGTCACAGGGTAGGTGCATGTTTAGTTTTATAAGAAACTGCCAGAATGTCTTCCAAAGTTGTTGGACCATTGCACACTCCCATCAGCAAAGTATGAGAGCTCTACATCTTTACTGATATTTGAAGTCATCAGTCTTTTTAGTTTTAGCCATTCTGAGGGATGTGTAGTGATATCTTACTGTGGTTTAGTTTGCAAATCCCCAAAGCCTGATGATGTTGAGCACTTTTTCATGTGCTTATTGGCCATTCTTATATCTTCCTTAGTGAAGTTTTCATTCAAATATTTTTCCATTTTTATTGATTTGTTTGCCATTTATTTTTTTTTTTTTTTTTTTTTTTTTTTTTTTTTCTTTTTGCGGTATGCGGGCCTCTCACCGTTGTGGCCTCTCCCGCTGCGGAGCACAGGCTCCGGACGCGCAGGCCCAGCGGCCATGGCCCACGGGCCCAGCCGCTCCGCGGCACATGGGATCCTCCCAGACCGGGGCACGAACCCGCATCCCCTGCATCGGCAGGCGGACTCCCAACCACTGCGCCACCAGGGAGGCCCTGCCATTTATTTTTGAGTAGAAGATTTTTTTATGATCTAGGTGTAAGTTCTTTGTCTTACACATGTTTTATAAATATTTTCTCCCATTGTGTGGCTGACATCTTCATTTTCTTAACAGTGTCTTTTGATGAACAGAAGTTTTTAATTTTGATGAAAATGAATTTATCAGTTTTTAAAATTTCATGCATATTTGCTGTGTCCTGTCTAAGAAACCTTTCCTACCTTCAGCTTATAAAGATATTCTCCTATCTCTCCTTCTAGAAGTTTTATAGTTTTAGCTTTTATGTTTGAAGTTATAGTTTTAGCTTTTATATTTGAGTCTATGATCCATCTCAAATTAATTTCTGTGTATGATGAAGTTTACTTTTTCCATATAGATATCCAATTGTTCCAGCCTCATTTGTTGAAAAGACTTTCTTTTTCTTATTGAATTATCTTGGAACATTTATCAAAAAGCAAATAACCATATGGGTGTGGGTCTGCATATGGGCTCTGTATTCTGTTCCATTGATCTATTTATCTATTCTGATGCCAAATGCTACACTGTCTTGCTTAATGTAGCTTGATAGTAGGTTTTAAAGTAGAGTATTGACGTCCTTTAACTTTGTTCCTCTTTTTCAGATTGCTTTGGATGTTCTAGATACTTTTCATGTCCATGTAAAATTTTAAATTATCTTGTTCATTTTTACCAAAGAAGGCCTTGATGGGATTATTATCAGAACTACATTAAATCTATAACCAGTTTCAGGAAATTGGTATCTTAACTACACTGAGTCTTCCAATCCAAACACATAGTATGTCTCCCCATTTGTTTAGTCTTCTTTAATTTCTCTTGATAGTGCCTTGTAGTTTTTACTAGAGAGGTTTGTACATCTTTTAAAAATTTATTCCTCTTTTCAGATCCTTTTTTAAATTTTATTTTGTGTTTTTTAACACTAATATTAATAGAAATGTTATTTGATTTCATTTTTCATTGCTCATATATAGAAGTGTTATTGGATTTTGTATGTTGGCCTTATAATTAACTTACTAAGTTCTTATTAATTCTAATAATATTTTATTTTTGAGGTATAGTTAATGTACAATACTATATTAGCTTAGGGTGTACAACATAATGATTCACAGTTTTTAAAGGTTCTATTTCATTTGTAGTTATTCTAAAATATTGGCTATATTCCCTGTGTTGTACAATGTATCCTTGTAGTTTATTTATTTTATCAATAGTGGTTTGTACTTCTTAATACCCTACCCCTACTTTACCCCCTCCACTGGTAATCACTAGTTCTCTATATTTGTGAGTCAGGGTTTTTTTTGTTATATTTACTAGTTCATTTTATTTTTTAGATTCCATATATAAGTGATATCATGCAGTATTTGTCTTTCTCTGTCTGACCTATTTCACTTAGTGTAATACCCTCTAAGTCCATCCATGTTGTTGCAATGGCAAAATTTCATTCTTTTTTATGGCTGAGTAGTATTTTGTTGTGCATATATACCACAACTTTTTTATCCATTCATCTGTTGATGGACACTTAGGTTGCTTCCATATCTTGGCAGTTGTAAATAATGCTGCTATAAACATTGGGGTGCATGTATCTTTTCTAATTAGTGTTTTTGTTTTCTCAGTTAAATACCCAGTAGTGGAATTGCTGGGTCATATGGTAGTTCTATTTTATGTTTTTTAAAGAAACTTCCATACTGTTTTTCATAGTGGCTGCACCAGTTTACATTCTCACCAACAGTGTACAAGTGTTCCCTTTCCTCCACATTCTCAGCAACATTTGTTATTTGTGTTCTTTTTGATGATAGCCATCCTGACAGGTGTGAGGTGATATCTAGTTGTGGTTTTTTAATCAGGTTGTTTGTTTTTTTGCTGTTGAATTATATGAGCTGTTTATATAGTTTGGATATTAACCCCTTGTCGGTCATATCATTTGCAGATATTTTCTCCCATTCAGTAGGTTGTCTTTTCATTTTGTCAGTGATTTCCTTTGCTGTGCAAAAGCTTTTAAGTTTAATTAGGCCCCATTTGTTTATTTTTGCTTTTATTTCCTTTTCTTTAGAAAACAGATCCAAAAAAATATTGCTGTGATTTATGTTAAAGAGTGTTCCACCTATCTTTTCTTCTGGGAGTTTTATGGTTTACAATCTTACATTTAGGTCTTTAATCCATTTTGAGTTTATTTTTGAATGTGGTGTTAGAGAATGTTCTAATTTCACTGTTTTACATATAGCTGTCCAGTTTTCCCAGCACCATTTATTGAAGAGACTGTCTTTTCTCCATTGTATATTCTGCTTCATCATAGATTAATTGGCCATAAGTGTATGGGTTTATTTCTGGGCTTTCTATTCTGTTCCATTGATCCATGTGTCTGTTTTTTTGCCAGTACCATACTGTTTTGATTACTGTAGCTTTGTGGTATATCCTGAAGTCAGGGAGTGTGATTTCTCCAGTTCCATTCTTATTTCTCAAGATTGTTTTGGCTGTTCAGCGCCCTTTGTATCTCCATATAAAATTTTAAATTATTTGTTCTAGTCCTGTGAAAAGTGACCTTGGTATTTTGATAGGGATTACATTGAGTCTGTAGATTGTCTTGGGTAGTATTATCATTTTAACAATATTAAGTCTTCCAATCTGTGAACATAGTATATCTTTTTTTTTTTTTTTTTTTTTCTTTTTGCGGTATGCGGGCCTCTCACTGTTGTGGCCTCTCCCGCTGCGGAGCACAGGCTCCGGATGCGCAGGCCCAGCGGCCATGGCTCACGGGCCCAGCCGCTCCGCGGCATATGGGATCCTCCCAGACCGGGGCACGAACCCGTATCCCCTGCAACGGCAGGCGGACTCTCAACCACTGCGCCACCAGGGAGGCCCCATAGTATATCTTTTATCTGTTTTTGTTGTCTTCAATTTTTTTCATCAGTGTCTTATAGTTTTCAGAGTACAGGTCTTTTGCCTCCTTAGGTAGGTTTATTTCTAGGTATTTTATTCTTTTTGAGTGATGGTAAATGGTTTCAATCAAATGTAATTTCAAACAAATGTAAATTGTTTCCTTAATTCCTTTTTCTTATAGTTCATTGTTGGTGTATAGAAATTCAACAGATTTCTGTGTATTAATTTTGTATTCTGCAACTTTACCAAATTCATTGATGAGCTCTAGTAGTCATTTTGGTGCGGTCTTTAGGATTTTCTATGTAAAATATATCTCTGCTAACAGTGATAGTTTTACTTCTTCCTTTCCTATTTGGATTCCTTTTATTACTATTTTTTCTTCTCTGATTGCTGTGGCTAGGACTTCCAATACTGTGTTGAGTAATAGTGGTGAGAGTGGACATCCTTGTCTTGTTCCTGATCTTAGAGGAAATGCTTTCAGCTTTTCACCATTGACGATGGTCACTGTGGGCTTGTCTTATATAGCCTTTATTATGTTGAGGTATATTTTCTCTATACCCACTTTCTGGAGAGTTTTTATCATAAATGGATGTTGAATTTTGTCAAAAGCTTTTTCTGCATCTGTTGAGATGATTATATTATTTGTATTCTTCAGTTTGTTAGTATGGTGCATCACATCGATTGATTTGCATATATTGAAGAATCCTTGCATCCCTGGGATAAATCCCACTTCATCATTGTGTATGATCCTTTTGATGTATTGTTGGATTCAGTTTGCTAACATTTTGTTGAGGATTTTTGCATCTATGTTCATCAGTGATACTGGCCTGTAATTTTCTTTTTTTTAATATGATAATATCTTTGTCTGTTTTTGGTATCAGGGTGATCCTGGCCTCCTAGAATGAATTCAGAAGCATTCCTTTCTCTGCAATTTTTTGGAATAGTTTTAGAAGGATAGGTGTTAACTCTTCTCTAAATGTTCAGTAGAATTCAGCTGTGAAGCCATCTGGTCCTGGACTTTTGTTTTTTGGAAGTTTTTTTCATTATTGATTCAATTTAATTATTGATAATTTGTTCATATTTTCTATTTCTTCCTTGTTCAGTTTCACAAGATTGTACTTTTCTACAAATTTGTCCATTTCTTCTAGGTTGTCCATTTTATTGGCATATAGTTGTTCTTAGTAGTCTCTTATTCTTTGTATTTCTGTGGTGTCAGTTGTAACTTCTCTTTTTTCATTTCTGTTTTATTGATTTGGGCCCTCTCTCTCTTTTTCTTGATCACTCTTGCTAAAGGTTTATTAATCTTGTTTATCTTTTTAAGGAATCAGCTCTTAGTTTAATTGATCTTTTCTATTTTTTAGTCTTTATTTCATTTATTTCTGCTGTGATATTTATGATTTATTTCCTTCTTTCCTCCTGACCTTAGGGGTTTTTGTTCTTTTTCTAGCTTCTTTAGGTATAAGGTAAATTTGTTATTTTAGGTTTTTCTTGTTTGCTGAGGAAAGCTTGTATCACGAGAAACTTCCCACTTAGAACTGCTTTTGCTGTATACCATAAATTTGGGATTGTTGTTTTTTCATTTTCATTTATCTCCAGGTATTTTTTGATTTCCTGTTTGATTTCTTCAGTGATCCATTTGTTGTTTAATAATTATTATTTTTTAAATTAGTTAATGTCTTCTACTTAAAGAATTATGCCATTTGTAAATACAAACAGGCTTTTTTTTTAATACTTTCTTTTCAGTCTATAAGCCTTTCATTTATTTTTCTTGCCGTGTTGCACTGGCAAGTCTCCAGAAAAATATAAGCAGTGACAATAGACAGCTTTGCTTTGTTCCTGGTCATAGGGAAAGTATTCCACATTTCTCCACTGCGTATGATATTATCTGTAGTTTTTTCATAGATACTCTTTACTAGATTAAAAAAGTTCTCTTCTATTCTTATTTTGCTAATATTTATTATGAATGGGTGTTGAATTTTGTCAAATGCTTCTTTGTACCTGTTGAGATTATCGTATATGTCTATTTTTGGCCTGTAATATGATGAATTACATTGATTGATTATTTTGCTAAGGATTTTTGCATTTATTATATATTATTTTTTAATAAAACCAGATAAAAAATGTAAAATCATTCAGTAGCTAGTCTGGCACTCCTGGAGCCATTTCAGAGAGTATCTGGATAGGTGACGTTTTAAAGTACTGCCAAAATAGACTTGTCCAAACCGAAACATTGCAAGCATTCATTTTCCCCCCTTTAGTCAAGCAGCTATGTAGAAAATAGAGATCATTTACTAAATCTTTATTAATAAAGTTTTGGCATGATTTTATTTTGTTTCCTAGCAATTAACTAAAATACCATCTAAATGGAAACCAACTGGTAAGCCATTATACAGTAGTAGAGTTCAGTTGTTATTTATCAAATTAGAAGACTAACCAAGGTAAGAAAGTCTCATTGAGTTCTTAGTATGGAATCTTGAATATTTTCCTAAAAGGAGTATGCTTATATTATCACTTCAAAGAAATAGTAAAACTCATAAGTCATCAAAATAAGAAAGAATTACTAGATAGTAGTACTTAAGAGGAAAAACTCACTGGTCGTAGTGGTCCACAGAATAAACATAAGTCAGCATAGTAGCTCAGTGAATTCAACAAATCTAAATCAACTAAGAAATGTGGAGTAGGCTTACCAACGTAGGTGGCATATTTTGGATTTTATTTTGGTTTTATGTTTTATGTTTATACTAAAGCCTTATGCACGTACATGAAGGGCAGCTGTTCCCTCACACTGTGGTCCCTCAGTGGCTCCTGAGCCTCACAGGCATTTGCCATGATTGACACTTTTTCCTCTCTCACATGCTCTCTCCTTCTCTCTACTACTAACAATCTTGTGTCATCTTCTACCTGTCCTTCCTTTCCTCTTTTTATTATCTGCCCTCTGTCTCCCCTGTACCATGGGCCTGTCACAGATTCTTGTGGCACCTGGTGACCCCCACAGGTACTACTTTGCCTGAGGGGATATCTAAGACTAAAAGGATTCAACCCAAGAAAACGTTTTAACCAACTCTTTGTTCCTCTAAAAGAAGATGTTAACATTTACCGTGAACAGGTCTTACTTTTGTCAAGATCTTCATGGGGCTCTTCAGCATTCTCCATCACCTCCCTCATCATTTTAATCCATAGCCACTGTATTTGAATATGATGCAGCTAATGCTGGAAATGGAATAAGGCACTGGGGAGAAAACGACACACACACACATGCACACACACGCACACGCACATACACACATGCTAACGTGGCTTTGTATCTGATAAGGGATGAAGAGAGCAGAAGCCTTTGCATGAGGAGGGTTTTGGCAAGTTACATTGTTCTGCAGTTTATCAGTTGATAACTTTTGCTGCCTCAAAGTCATTGTGTTCTCCCAAGTGAAGAACCTTTGGCTGAGCCCTGGAAATATACATGCGCCACAGAAATGAAAAGTTATTAAACCAAGACTGCAGGGGAATGCAGAGGAATGTTCTGTTTGTAATTCTGGGGGAAACAATTTAGAATGCACTTTTTAAGGCTTAACATAATTACTTAAAATCTTGCAGGGAAACAACCAGCCTTTTAAAAATCTGGTCCGAAAGGATTTCATTTATCTTTCTGATCTAGTTGCTGCAAAATACTGATAACGCACAGATTCTACGAGGTATTAAATCTGCATCTACCAGTGACTTGCTGAATTAATCAAATTATCTTAAAGTTAATGCAGCTAGTGGGAAGAGTTTAATTGTATTCAAAACCTTCACAGTAATAATTACCAATGAAGAGGGTCAGTCAGTTGAGAATTAATGTGAAAAATTAATAGAATGAGATTGCTGGGTCATATGGTAGTTCTATTTTTAGTTTTTTAAGGAACCTCCATACTGTTCTCCATAGTGGCTGTATCAATTTACATTCCCACCAACAGTGCAAGAGGGTTCCCTTTTCTCCACACCCTCTCCAGCATTTATTGTTTGTAGATTTTTTGAAGATGGCCATTCTGACTGGTGTGAGGTGATACCTCATTGTAGTTTTGATTTGCATTTCTCTAATGATTAGTGATGTTGAGCATCCTTTCATGGGTTTGTTGGCAATCTGTATATGTATGGCTGATTCAATTTTTTATAAAGCAGAAACTAACACACCATTGTGAAGCAATTATACTCCAATAAAGATGTTTTAAAAAATGAATAGAATGAAAATCTGAATTAGGATATCAGAACATGCATAAATTGTGGGGAAGGTGAACCATGAAAATAAACTTCATTTATGTTCATTTGGAAGGAGGAAATAAAAGAAGGTGTGTTAGAATTTGAACTTAGGGGAACTTTAAGGATTGGACAGTTCTGATGGGGAAAGAGAAAGAGGAGTTAAGGTTGGTGGGAAAGCAAGTTAGAGAATATCGAATATTATTTCTTCTCACATCTGCTTCTTCTATCTTTTAGAGTGCTGAAAACAGCTTTTATAATTCACCTACTACTTCCACCCACAAGTTTCTCCTCCCTGGTTTCATCTGTACACACATCTTTTCTTTCTCCTCTGTATATTCAAGAGAAGAGATAACACAGCATATAAATTATCTTTCCTGCTCAAAAAATAATTGATTGTACAAAGTATTACAAAGTAGAAAGTTGAGATGACTTAAATTACGTTTTCTTCATCGCCCCTTCCCCAGAATCCCTTTCTTAAAAGTTGAAAAGCTATGTTTTTTAAAGGGAATTTAATTTAAATATTTTGTTAAAATTTCCAATGGGTGAAAACATCTTAGACATTTTAGAATTCGCATTATCTACTCATTTCATTTTTATAGAAGGCTGTCAGAACAGTTGGTATAGTAACTTTTAAAAAAGTGATTGGTTCAGTAAACAGATGTGGGTCTCCTGTGTTACATGTCAGGCAATATAGGGGTGTTTTATAACAACCTCTTCTAGCAGAGCACCCTAACCCAATCTGTAGGCCCCTGATGAGTCCTCTGGAAAGCTACTGGAAGAGCTGGTAGGCCCATCTGGGAGTATGTGAAATGTCGAACAGACCCTTCTTTCAAATGTACCCTGTTGAAAGATGGTATCCATGCTCTTTTCCGGTTCAGAGACATAAAATTAGGAAAACTTTAAGGATTGAGTATGAAACAAAGAGACAGAGATTGTTTCTATTGTGATGCCAAAAATAATACAGAGAGAAGTGCTCATTGAGCTATTCATTCATTCATTTAGTCTGCTTGTATTGAGCACTTACCATGGTACAGGCACTATGATATGCACTTGAGGTACAGAAATGAATATGAAGGTGGCCCCAGACAGGAGGCCTCTGTCTGGAATCCAGAGATATCTATGTTAACCAACAAATGCAGTGACACATTATGGGTGCCATGACAGAAGGGTATACAAGGGCATCCAGAAAGATGAGATCAGAGATGTGTTCAGAGTTGAGTCTTACGAGATGAGTGGATGTTCGACTGCTTGGCAAAGGGAAGAAGGCAGAGGAGACAGGTACAAAAGCAGCCTGGGGCCCCATGAAATGGCCCACTTGTGGAAATTACAAGCAGCTAAGTTTAATCAAAGAGTCGAGTCTCTAGGGGGTTGACAAGTTGGAGAACTATGTATGTTCCAAATTATGAAAGCTCTCTTCAACTCTGTCAAGGGTGTGGACTTTATCTGGTAGGCATCTGGGAGTCCTGAAGGTATTAAGCAGGAGTAATAAAATTAGAGTTGATAGTTATGAAGATTACTTTGGTGGTGTGAAGGAGGACTTAAATATAAGGGAAAATGTTTAAAAAGATTTATTTTTACCAGAAATTAAGCATTCAGCAATTGTATTGCAAAAGTCATGTGGGTGACATGGAGGGCAGGTCACGACACTCACCACAGACCACAGAGTCCTTGCTTCTTGCTGGTTCTATCACCTTCCCCTGGGAGCTCTGAGGCTGCCTCACTTCCTATTGCTTCTCCACCACCACCCTGCTCAACAAATGTATTCATTTATTCAGTGAGTGCTCATATGCCAGGCCCTAAGATAGGCCCTGGAGATAGTGAGACAAAAATAGCTCATGGTCCCTGCCCTCAAGATGTTCACTGGGGCCATCCCCAAATGTCCCTCTGGAGCCAGACATGGTCCATGAAGAGTCGTAATCTCACTCCTTCTCAGGTAGCCACACCTGACCTTTCCCTCCACCTTCCCAAAGTCAGGCTCATTTGTCGCAACATCATCTGCGTGTGCCAACTGAAAAGTGAAAAGATGCATTGGGAATAGCCACAGTGACCAGTTCCATTTTAAGACTTCCATTAACATATACACACTATGATATTCAAAATAGATAACCAACAAGGTCCTACTGTATAGCACAATGAATTAATACATAATATTTTGTAATAACCCAAGGGAAAAGAATCTGAAAAAGAATAGGTATATATGTATAAATGAATCACTTTGCTCTACACCTGAAACTAACACAACATTATAAATCAACTATGCTTCAATTTTTTAAAAAAAGAGAGAGAGAGAGAGAGAGAGAGAGAGAGAGAGAGAGAGAGAGTTGCCATGAAGGGAAGGGTAGGAGGGTTGAATAAAAGGACTCCTAGTGGTCTACTAGTGAGCCAGAGCCTCATACACCAGTTTAAATAGTTTAAAAGATGACTCTGTTTTTCACAAGATTCAATTTGCAAAAAGTTCTGTGTATCATTCTGTCACTCAAGGATTCAAAACCTTCAGAAGCCCATAATGGACTTTTAGGTTAACATATTAATTATTGTTTTGGTAGGTAGAAAAAACATCCCCTCAAGCAAAGCTCAGAGCACAGACTTGATTACATAAGCCACTGGCTCACTTAGTATTCGAGAAAGGCAAAACTCATAAAATGTGGTGTGAGGCCCATTTATAATAAAAACCCTCCAGAAAGTAGGCATAGAGGGAACTTAGCTCAACATAATAAAGGCCGTATGTGACAAACCCACAGCCAACGTTGTTCTCAATGGTGAAAAACTGAAACCATTTCCACTAAGATCAGGAACAAGACAAGGTTGCCCACTCTCACCACTATAATTCAACATAGTTTTGGATGAAAACTATGATGAAAAATCTGAAAGTGAAATTAAGAAAACACTCCCATTTACCATTGCAACAAAAAGAATAAAATACCTAGGAATAAACCTGCCTAAGGAGACAAAAGACCTGTATGCAGAAAATTATAAGACACTGATGAAAGAAATAAAAGATGATATAGATAGATGGAAAGATATACCATGTTCTTGGATTGGAAGAATCAACATTGTGAAAATGACTATACTACCCAAAGCAACCTACAGATTCAATGCAATCCCTATCAAAGTACCAATGGCATTTTTCACAGAACTAGAACAAAAAATGTCACAATTTGTATGGAAACACAAAAGACCCCGAATAGCCAAAGCAATCTTGAGAAAGAAAAACGGAGCTGGAGGAATCAGGCTCCTGGACTTCAGACTATACTACAAAGCTACAGTAATGAAGACAGTATGCTACTGGCAGAAAAACAGAAGTATAGATCAATGGAACAGGATAGAAAGCCCAGAGATAAACCCACACACATGTGGTCACCTTGCCTTTGATAAAGGAGGCAAGAATATACAATGGAGAAAAGATAGCGTCTTCAATAAGTGGTGCTGGGAAAACTGGACAGCTCCATGTAAAAGAATGAAATCAGAACACTCCCTAACACCATACACAAAAATAAACTCAAAATGGATTAAAGACCTAAATGTAAGGCCAGACACTATCAAACTCTTAGAGGAAAACATAGGCAGAACACTCTATCACATAAATCACAGCAAGATCCTTTTGGACCCACCTCCTAGAAAAATTGAAATAAAAACAAAAATAAACAAATGGGACCTAATGAAACTTAAAAGCTTTTGCACATCACTGGGAACAATAAACAAGATGCAAAGACAACCCACAGAATGGGAGAAAATATTTGCAAACGAAGCAACTGACAAAGGATTAATCTCCAGAATATACAAGCGGCTCATGCAGGTCAATATCAAAAAACAAAAAACAAAAAACAAAAAGAACCCAATCCAAAAATGGGCAGAAGGTCTAAATAGACATTTCTCCAAAGAAGACATACAGATTGCCAACAAACACATGAAAGGATGCTCAACATCATTAATCATTAGAGAAATGCAAATCAAAACTACAATGAGGTATCACCTCACACCAGAATGGCCATCATAAAAATATCTACAAACAAGAAATGCTGGAGAGGGTGTGGAGAAAAAGGAACCCTCGTACACTGTTGGTGGGAATGTAAATTGATACAGCTACTATGGAGAACAGTTTGGAGTTTCCTTAAAAAGCTAAAAATAGAACTACCATATGACCCAGCAATCCCACTACTGGGCATATACCCTGAGAAAACCATAATTCAAAAAGAGTCATGTACCACAATGTTCATTGCAGCTCTGTTTACAATAGCCAGGACATGGAACCAACCTAAGTGTCCATCAACAGATGAATGGATAAAGAAGATATGGCACATATATACAATGGAATATTACTCGGCCATAAAAACAAACGAAACTGAGTTATTTGTAGTGAGGTGGATGGACCTAGAGTCTGCCCTACAGAGTGAAGTAAGTCAGAAAGAGAAAAACAAATACCATATGCTAACTCATTTATATGGAACCTAAAAAAACAAAAAAGGGTTCTGAAGAATCTAGGGGCAGGACAGGAATAAAGACACAGATGTAGAGAATGGACTTGAGGACACGGGGAGGGGGAAGGGTAAGCTGGGACGACGTGAGAGAGTGGCATGGACATATAAACACGACCAAATATAAAATAGATAGCTAGTGGGAAGCAGCCGCATAGCACAGGGAGATCAGCTCAGTGCTTTGTGACCACCTAGAGGAATGGGATAGGGAGGGTGGAAGGGAGACGCAAGAGGGAGGAGATATGGGGATATATTTATATGTATAGCTGATTCACTTTATTATAAAGCAGAAACTAACACACCATTGTAAAGCAATTATACTCCAATAAAGATGTTTAATAAAAAAATGTGTGAGGGTAAGAAGAGTCATTAAATGAAAAGAAATATTATTTTATAATGTTTTTTTCTATTTTGACCCTTGTTATTGTAAGATAACAAGCTCGTGCAGAAAGCCCACTTGAGTAAGAGGGTACCTTTGATATCCTGACAAATCTTTCCTACTTGGTTTGGTAAATTAAACTGTAGAAAAAGATGTGCTGTACGTGGAGAGAAGGGAATCTTATGTTTTGGACTACCTTGAACATGGATCATTTGCCAGTTTCAGACTTTTGTAATCTGCAGTACATATGACTAAATTTGCACTCAGTGGTGTAGCTTCCCCTTGAGTGCTCTCAGTTTGTGGGGAACATCTTCAGAAGTTTCTTGGCCAACTTCCTGGGGTCAAGTTGTTCTAGTGGCATGAATTTCTTGGAAATTAATTCTTAGTAGTATGAAACAGTTCCTAAAGGACTTCCATGTTGTGCTTTATAATAAATAGAAACTTCTCTTTGAAGCTGCTGTGGACCTCATAGCATAGCTTCCAGCAATGAAAACTCATAATCATAGCCTTGAAGGCTTCATGGTAACCTTGTCAGCTTTGGCAAAGGGCTAAACAGCCCATGCTCTTCCATCGTTAATTAAACAAATGTTTATTGAGAGCCTACTGTGTGACAGGCACTGTTCCATGGGCTGTTTTCTGTGCCTGGACACCCAGCTCCACTTCCATCTAGTCATTCTCCAGCTCTCTACCTAAACATCAGGGAAAACTTCCCTCAATCCTCTTGACGAAGTTAGGATTCCTGATGGATGCTCTTATAACCCTCTACAACTCTCCTTAAAAACATCGAGCACCATTAAAATTTTGAAATTTTTTCTGTAATTTGAAGGGAGGGGAAGCCCATCTTCCCCACCGGACTATAAGCTTGTGTTAATGGGAATTCTTTCTTATTTTTACACTTACTAGGATCTGGTTAGGACATAAGTAAGAATAATAAAGTATAAAGAGTGAAAATGAAAGTTTTATTTTGTAATTCAGTTGTATTTATAATATTGTGATTACAATATTCCAACTAGGAATATTAGAATAAGTAGCAGGGAGCCCTGAGACGTGTCATATGACTCTCTATTGTGTAAACAATCAGGATTGCTGAATGCTGGGTGATACGAACTGCTTTGATAGAACCTGACGTTTTCTAATAGTTTTTGGATGGAATACTCCCGCCAAATGCCCCTTCCTCTTGTGGAATCTGCTTCCAACATCCTCTGCAAGCACACATGCAGATAACATCAGACATGAGGACAGTTATTTACGTGGTGCTTCTGAGGATGGTCTGCATCCAGCCTTTCCTAGGCTCCCCAGTTGCTGCAGGCAAGAGCTCTCTATCCAGCTTTGGTGGAAGTGCCCAAACTTCAAATTGCTTCTTGAATTTTCATCACATGGGATGCAGTCTCCCTGCCTAGGACCTTATCAGGGCTCATAAACATGTGTTTAGTCGAGAGGTGCCAATGAAGACCTCCACTGTGAACTCCAGTTCCAAGGTGATCCCATGACACATGTAAATACTTAGAACTGATTGGTTGAGACAGATCACACAGGTTCTCCTCAGAAGCAGCAGCATCTTCATGAAGTAGTAGTTTCCTCCATTTGTAATTTAAATCTCAATATGATTGGTGGGTGGCTACAAGTCTAAGTGAGCACTTTTCAGGTTTCTTTGTCCAACGTGAAGTAGAAATAATGATAGTAATCCTGCGTCATTTTGGATCTTATCAAAGGTTAGGAAATAAAAATCACCCTGTTAGATCTGTTTGTTTCAAGATAGATTAAAGACACATGCATAACAAAACAGCTAGTGACACAAAGCTTCTCAGTGTACTTCATACCTGCCTTGGTAATCACGGGATCTACTCTTGTAGAGCGGAGGTTGCATTCAGATACCTAATGATACATTAAGATTTACACTTGTAGACTTGGCCAGCTTTCCTCCTAATAGCATCCCACATTCATTGCCAGAAGATGAGTGGCTAGGCCTTTGTACTCTTTATTGGAGTGACTAATGAGCTCTAAATTGTTATTTTTTTATATGTCCATCCTCCCCAAGTGACCATAAGCTCATTGAGGGAATTAGTGACCCTATCTTGTTCATGTACTTTATCCCTAACATCAATCCCAACGTCTAACCCATATCTGAGTGCTGAATAACCATGTTGGTTGAATTATAGGAACACACACACACTATCTCTTCTATTCTTCCTGAAAGCAGCTATAGTCATCTGCCCACCTAAATTCATGCAGAGTCTAAGTCACAAAGCTATAGCATGATAACTGGATGTATAAGACGTCACAGCCAATAATACTTTGGCTGTAAATTCATGCAGAGTCTAAGTCACAAAGCTGTAGCATGATAAATGGATATATAAGATGTCACAGCCAGTAATACTTTGGCTGTAAATTCATGCAGAGTCTAAGTCACAAAGCTGTCACATGATAAATGGATATATAAGATGTCACAGCCAGTAATACTTTGCTTAATGGGAGTAACATTCTTTTATTAATTTATATATTTAGCATGTTAAGGCATTTCTTTCCATTTAAACTTCTTTTTGAGTAATTGTTCTTTCTTTGTATCTTTTGCACACTATTTAATTCAACTCATTCTTTTTGTGAATATTCATTAAAGCTGCCTTTAGAGTTAACTGCAAAATGAAGTTTCCACTTCACTCTTTACATTTCAATCTTTGATACAACTGAATCATAAAACACTTTAGTTAAGACTTGCAGATGCATCTTTAAATTGATCTCCCTTGATTAAAGGTAGTTTGCAGGCTTCCGATAATACAGTCGTACCAGAAGAAATTAAATGCTTATTTTTCTCATTAGATTATTCACGTCTACTCTACTTTACTCCACTATATAAATAGACAAGTAGAGCCTGCCTGTATTGAGATATGTGGAAGAAAATAAAATGTGGTTACTTAACTTGCATTAATTCAGAGGAAATACAATCTTAATGAATTAAAGTCTGAAATAGACTGAATTTTTAAGGAACTGGCATTATCTTTGCTAAAATTCTGACTAGAATTTGTCCTCTTTCAATCGATATATAAAATTGCTTTGTATATTGACAATACTGGCTTCTGCTAGCATTGTGATTGCCCCTTTTGCATGTATGTGAATGCTTCTAAAGGACTTGAAGGCTGTGCTTTTCTTTAATAGATAAATATTCTCCCAACTGTGTCCACTTATTATTTTTAAAGATAGTAGAAGAGAAAACTTTGCGCTTGCTCCCATTTGAGTGATCACAAGTTGAGAATTAGCCACGCAATAAATGAGAGTGATTTCTGTAGATTTCTTGTAGTTTATGTGATTTTTAAACCCATACATGTAGAATCACTATTATCACCACTGATAGTTGGTTTCTGTCACAGAAGTGTTTTATATTTACTTTCTTTTCATTTTCTTTGGAATAAAACTTGGCTTTCAAGTTCTATTTTGGAAATACACTGTTTCTTGTAAGTGTAACTGAAGTTCTTGGACTGGCTGTAATGGGGGTAGAAGTAGTAGGACAGAGTCATGATGTTAGATGGTCCTTAATTGGTCAATGAATCCTGTGTCCTCTCTTTAGAGGGAGAGCAGCATTAGGCTTGGAGAGTAAAAGAACCCATCACAGGTTTTATCCATTCCCTTCCTCATTCATTCAACCAGTAAAGAACCTTTTCTATGCCAGAGACTATGTACAGCACTGGGGATACGAGGATGAACCAAGCACATATCACTGTCTAATGAGGGAGATGTCAGAAATTTGATACTTGAATACACTGAAGAAGGTCTGTGATGCAGATGTGCACCAGGTATTAAGGAAGCATCACAGAGGACCGACACCAGGCTTCTCTTCCTTGCAGCAGTAGTGTGGAAGGGCCAGGGACCTGGTCTCTTGTTTTCCCATTCAGTCAACCAAAGTGCCTCTCCCAGCCAAACATCAGCAATGGCTGATGTGAGGCCACTGGATAACCAAAGTCTAGCTCTGCAGGCAGTCCTGAGCTGCACTAGCTTAAAGTTTTGTAAAAAGCCCTAGACCTCTTAAACCCAGACACCACCCAGAGCTTCCCTAGCCCTAAAACTACAGCCCCAGGGAGCATTGTGGCATTGGCCCTTTGGCTCTGGCCCCAGCCAGGCTTGTAGACTCCTTATCCTATGCCAGGAGCCTCAGATAAGGACTTAAGTGTCTTTGCCCTTGACCTGATGTCTGTGTAGGGTAATGAACCCATTCTTCCTCTCCACTCTTTTATTTTGTGTTTAACCCTTGTAATTGTAACTCCTGGCCCACTGACTCACAGTTCCTGTTGGGGAGTGAGGGAAAAGGAAGGTATCTGAATTCACAGAAGAAGAACTGTTCAGTAGATTTTGTCACCATACCATTACTTCACTATTTGAATACTTTCTGAGCTGGCTGCTTTTGAGAATTAAACCCTCTTTCTTTCCATTCAACATATTTATTGAGATATTGAGCTCTGTTCTGTGGGGCATACAAACCCGCAAAAGCATAAGGCACTGTCTTTCATTCTGTACACTTTCCATGTCACCAAGCTGATCTATGACTGAAAGATTATTCTTTCAGCAGGTTCTAATAGGACCTTTATTGTTCAATCACGCTGTTACCAGAGCCATTGAAGGCATCATTTTGATTTTGATGGTGGTGATGACAAAAAACTCGTATTTCATAATGCTTTTCACTTTTACCATTTTCCAAACTATTATCTCATTTTATCCTCACAGTGAAGAAGTAGATAATACACATAAAATCCTCTTTTTACTGATAAAGATTTAGAGGCACCAAAGACTGATGTAGTCACTCAGCTCATGGTGAAACCAGGAATAGAGAGCCTTCTGCCTGAACACACTCTCTAGTTCCTAAGGGGCTGTATTGTTATTTCATTCACTCTTCACAGTTTCCCCGTGAGTTGCAGTTATTATTCTTTTACAGATAAGGAAACTGAGGTACATAAGAGGGGATGTAGCTACCTAAGTTCATGCATATTCACCTCCATCTAAGAGGTATCAAGCAGCTAGTTTGGACCAGGCACTGTGCTGAGTGTATTCATATGTAATGTCTTATCTAAATCATAACATTCTGTGAGGTAGGGACCACTATACATATTTGCTGGAAGAGTAAACCAATTAATTCCCAGGTCTCCATTTACCGGCTGTAGAGTCAGTTCTGAAATTCCTTTTCTAAGGTTCTTTCCATTAAGCCAGAGGTTCTCATTTTTTTTTTCCATCTCCAATCCATTTACAAGCAGAGCACATGCTCATTGATAATCTTCTCTTCTTACACCACAGAGATTTTTCATAAAGGATTTGGTCCCCTGGGAGATATATCAGAAACTCTTGGTAAAAGCAGGTGGTGAGGAGAGAGGCGTTCAGGAGAAAGGGTGGTTTAAGACTCTTCCCTTCTGTATTAGCAAATAAACTGTATCTCTTAACTCTTGCTATAGTCTTTTTTTTTTAAGATCCAACTTAATTTTGTCCTTTCAACACAAATGTATTGAGTACTTCACGTGTGCCAAGTGTGCTCTAGGTACTGAAAATACAGCAGTGAACAAAATCTGTGAGGCCCCTACGCTCATGAAGCATATATTCCAGACAGTGACAAGTTCTCTGAATGCAATTAAACAGGATGATGAGATAGACATCCGGGAGAGAGAGTGACTGCTGGATAGGGTGGTCAAGAAGTCTTCTCTGAGTGGTATTCAGGCCAAGAATGAATGGCAAAAAGCAGCCACCCCATGCGGAGAGCTAGAGTCCGGTCTTGGGCATTTTCTTGCCTACAGCTGGCACTGGCACTGCTCTCCCTCATCCCACAAAGGCATCAAGCATGAGCTCAGACTACTCAACTCCCAGCTCGGGCCAGAACGCCAAGAGCACCCGGCGAGGCTGATTGTCACAAGCCATTCTCTATGCCAAAGCCTGGAGCTGGCTCTGGTCCACATGACCTGGAAGCACGACTGCCCTGCCCTTGGTTCCATGGCTCCCCCCACCCATAGGAGAACTCATTCCATCTTCAACAAGGGTGGGAACCTACACAGAGAGAGCCCCTGGCTCACATGACAGTTGACTTTCAAAATGTCCGTTTTTTAAAAACTGAAAAACATTCACATCGGAGGTTTATTCTTCTGTAAGCAGTTTGTCTTTGTTAAGGACCCAGATTTTTCTTTTCTTGCCCTCTGAATGGAACTTAATATATGAGCAGGAGTCAAGGCAGCTAGTGGAGCCGTTGGGAACTAAAAGATTCTGGAAAGCAGCTTGGCTCATGAGTCCTTGCTTGACATGTCTATACCCAGTGTCCTGTAATTTTTACATAAAACGTGACTGGCAGCTATGTTTCTATTCGGTTTTTATTACAGAGGAAGGCTGAGTGGTGAAGTTCCGCATAATTAAATCTCAAGGACACAGAAGTAATGGTGCCTTCAGAATGATGTCAGTAGAAGTGTTTCATACAAACCAATCACTGAAATACATTTGTCTAGGACTTACAGTGAATGGAAACCAAGTTTATATAAAAGTGAAAAATAAACTTTAAACTATAACATAAAAGATCGGGGATGGGGTAAAGGAGTTGATGACCTTTGGGAGATATTTCAAATTATTCCATTCTCTCCTTGTAAAAAACTGTGAAACATATCCTGGGAATATGACTCCTTTGACAATACTCAGCTCTGCTACTCATGGTCTGTGATGGAGCAGAAAGCAAGTTCTGGAACTTACTTGAAGAGAGTTTTTCACAAAGCCAACCTTTAAATAAATTATAGCTCGTAGAAGCTGTCAGGCCAAGCTCAAGATTTGCACAACCTTAGCTGATGACCCCAAGTTAGAATTAACACACCCCTACCATTCCATGATACTTGCTGTGTCTACAGCGGGACCTCCGCATTGCATTGAAATTACTTGTAATTTGGGTATCTCTCCCATCTCAATGTGAAGACAGACAGATATCTTTCACCTTCATAGCCCCACAGTGCCTTGTACATAGATGCTGAAGATATGTTGAATAAAATTCCTTGTATTCAGACCCTTAGACATTTCCTCATTTTTTTCATTGATGAATTTGGACAAAATTCTGAATTTCTAAGATAAGCTTCTCAAGTGGGACTTGGACACTAAATCAGTTTATTCATTCCTTCAGCAAGTATTCATTAGCATGTACTCTGTTGATCAACTTACCTCTCATAGATTTTTAAATACATACTTAAATATAACAGTTACCATTTTTGAAATCTGTGTAAGTCCTGATGATTTAATTTTAAGGTTTTTATGACTTAAAATGCTTAAATGTCTAATTTCAATCTACCTAAGTTGGCAGGAGCTCTGAAATAAGCTCCACCAGGATAACAGAAAAAAACTGTGTCTGTCACTATGATATATATATTTTTTAACTTCTTGGAAAAGCAAATAGCAGGAAGATCAAATTCCTCCAATAATGGATTTTTCCACTCAGTTATTCAGCTGTCGAAGCTGCTGGGCCATGCAGAACTGGTTTCAAGACTGTTCCACTGCCAGATGAAGCTATCAGGATTGTCAATCTCCAGGGAGCCTGTGAATTATTTCAAAATGGTCACAAATGACCCTAAGAATTAAATGGACTTTATTGGGGGGAAATAATTATTTTCCTACTGGGATTTACCAGCCACCTCCTTCATCCTTCAAGGTTCTGAAAGTTCTCTCAGTAAACACAATTCTGTTATTTTCAGCTATCTGTACAAATTATCCATAACTAAATACTCAAATAACCTGGGTTTTGGCAATGTAAATGCAGAAACTATCCTTTTTTTTTAATCCATAAGAAAAATTCTACCCTATCAAATAAGGTTCTTAAACCTTTGACTGACAATTCTCAGTCAAAATAATGGCTTTCACTTTGTTTCATAAGGACAATCCTTTTACCTTCCTCACCTTTCTAATAATCCGACTTTCCAAAGAATTACCTTCTTAGTAATGGAATAAAGAGAAATGAAAAGGTTTCTCCTATTAAGGCAAGTGAGAAAAATGGTCAGTTCCTCTGATTCCAGTGACAGTGATAAGCATGTATATTAATTTTCTTAATGGCTATCCAAGCTGTTTTTGGTTAAGTCTTTTAAAATCATGCTCATTCATATTATAACTACTGCAGTAGTACAAACTTACAACTTAAGAATGCTGGCCACAGAGTAACGAGTGAAAAATATTTTATCGATATGTACTTACAAATTACACATGCACACACACACACACTCTCTCATACACACAGAAATTCCAAGAAATCTTCACTTTAAGAGCCTCAAATCACATTTTTTGGTGTTTCAGTTTACAGATAACTTTCAAGAACATCCCTGATGCATAAAGCAATGTCTACCATTGTTGCTACAACTACAGAAAAAATCACCAGGCTTATTTTCATATTAAAAGAGCAGAAAATTCAAGTCATTTTTGAAGCTGGTCAAAATAAAAATGACAGTTACTAAAAAGAAACATCATAAAAAATATTAAAAAGCTACCGCAGATTTTTACAGGCTCTTACTTTTAAACATAAAGGTGTTAGTTAGAGGGAACCAAGAACACGTTTAGATGACAGAAGTTAGGGTCTCATGGGGACTGGAAACATATGGTATGAACCACACCCCCATCATAATTATCCACCTTTACTGATTGGGTTCCTTCAGCATGGTTGGCTTTTTTTAATATATATATAAATTTATTTATTTATTTTTGGCTGCATTAGGTCTTCGTTGCTGCATGCAGGCTTTCTCTAGTTGCGGCGAGCGGGGGCTACTCTTCACTGTGGTGTGTGTGCTTCTCATTGCAGTGGCTTCTCTTGTGGTGGAGCACCGGCTCTAGGCGCGCGGGCTTCAGTAGTTATGGCTCACGGGCTCTAGAGCACAGGCTCAGTAGTTGCGGTGCACGGACCTCGTTGCTCCGCGGCATGTGGGATCTTCCTGGACCAGGTCTCCAACCCATGTCTCCTGCATTGGCAGGCAGATTCTTAACCACTGCGCCACCAGGGAAGTCCCATGGTTGGCTTTTGACCAGATGGTAGTGAGTGAGATTTGGAAGTAGGAAGACAAGCAGAGATGTTGGAAAGCAGTATTGCTTTTATCATGGTTTGGGCTTTTTTTTTTTTTTTTTTCAAATTCATCATTTGGTCATGTCTACAGGCGACAACTAGCTTTGTTGTTTTAAACAGGCTAACAGGTGTCTAGGGCTGACTTGCTCTGACTCTGTATTGGAAATCCTCCATCTTTGTGAGCTTTGGCAAATCACGTATCCTCTTTGAGCCTCAGGTTTCTGTAAAAATGTAAAAAATGGAGTTAATGATAATACTGCTCCTGCCTGCCTAAGAGGGTCAAGTGAGATTCTATACGATAAGGGACTTTGAAAATCACAAAGCACTGCACAAATGGATGGTTTCGTTCTAATGGTCTCAGGAGAGTTGTCTGCCTGAAATGAACCAAGAAATCCCTGAATCTTAACTACATGCAAAAGTGTGTGTTCAGATCAGAGTCACGTGTATGTATGTGAAAGGCTTTGCAAAGTTCCCTGTGTGAGGTCCGCTGTATAAACCACCATGGCTAGGTCCAGCAAGACTGAAGATTGAAGGCTCATGGCAGAGGGTCAGCACCCACAGGGGGCCAAGCCTGAGACCAAAAGCGTGACGTCTGGCATTTAGAAGCACACCCACATTTCCTTGAAGTGAGAATGAAGAGTAAAAATACTGATGCTGTTATAGACACTGTGTCAGTCCTGTAGGAAGAGTTAGGAACCTCTGGCAGTAATCTAACCTTTTAAGCAAATGCATTCAAGTCTAGGCATGGTGGTTAAGTCAGTCTCATGCAGAACAGAATTTAAAAAGTGAATTCTGCTTGATCCACGTAACTACGTGAGCAAATTACGTAACCTCCCTGTGCCTTGGTCTTATCATCTGTGAAATGGAGATAGTAATAATGCACATCTAATGGGGTTGTTAAAAGGATTAAATAAAAAAACACTTAGCTAAGCAACATAGTGAGTTTTCAATACATGTTAGCTACAATTAGTTTTTTTTATTATCTCAATTGGGATTTAAACTCCTATACGTCTGTTGGTCCATCTATAACATAAATGTAAGCAACTCCCATCTCCTGCACGTGAAGAATTTTCTTTCAGTAATTGAGATATGTCTTGAGATACATAAGTAGATATTTCTTTATCTAATATTCTAATCTATCTATTTCTTTATCTGATATTCAAAATAAATATTCTCTTTGGTTTAAGAGGTTGGGCACATTAAGGGGTCTCAGCTTAAATGAGCAGGAAGAGGCACGGAATCACCAGTAATGGAAATGGCCCAGAGGGTGTAAAAACCCAGGAGAACAGTAAAGCACATTTAAAATGACAATATTGGTATTACACGTGCCCAGAAAACAGTTACACATGCAGCTCCTGCCAAGCTTGTTTGCCATCACTTCCTAAATTTGGCTGGTAAGCAAGGAAGACATCTGGAAAAATAGTTAAAACAGTGTCTAATTAGTTTGGAAATATTTTAGTTAAAAAATACAGTAATTAAATAATGCAATTCTGAGGATAAAAGGAAGAGACTATTCTGGGAAGACCCGATATTGCATTCTCAGACATTGCCAGTGGAGACATTTAGGGCTTGTGAGGGAAGCATAATTATTTCTTCTTTAATTTTTCATAATGAAGCTATTCAAACTAACAGAGGTATGAAAAATAATATGGGACACATTTTTCTGACCACTCAAATTAAATAGACATCAACATTTTGCCTGAATTCCTTCCCAGAGTTATTGCTAAAACCAAAGTTGTATCTAATTTCGTTAGCTGATCCCCATTCTAGTACTGATTCCAGTTGGCTGTATAACTATTTTCTGTGACTAGAGATGCAATACAACAAATTAAAACTTGGGAGTAAATGTTAGATTCTGAGTTGTAAATAAGAAATCCTCCTTGTATCCTGAATCTTCTGAAAGACTCACTAAATATCTGGACATCTTTGATTGAATTAGTCAGTGTTTTTTTTTTTTAATTGACTGAAGCATGGCCGACCCTCTATGTTAGGTGGTACGATTTAAAGGACCATAGAGATCCTACTTACTCGATAATATTTTTCTCATCAACTTGCCAATTCCCCTGTTGGTCAATTGGAAATCTAATTGCAATTCACTCCTATGGGGTCTGTATTAGTTTGGGCTCTCCAGAACCAATTGGAGACACACACACACACACCCCCAAACACATTAACAGATTTACTCTAAGGAATTCACACTCCTTCAGGGATGTCCCAGAAAGGGGCTATAGTGTTATAGCTCTCCACTTTCAGATGATGCCTACATAACTTGCAGAGCCATCTCTAAACCAGGCTCCAGTCTTCTCTCTCTGTCAGCTGGTCAGAGGGAGCTCCCCATACAGTCATAGGTACAGGCTGGGAGAGAGAGGGCAGTGGAGCAGGTGTGGGGACCATGGGCATTTGGGTCAATTCTTCGTGTAATTCACTTGTCCTTTCAGGAACTGCTGAAGCCCAATCACATATATTCCACTTCTATTTGATGATGGAGTGTTGCTGTGCACACCCACCTTCATGACTTGGTGGGACAGATAACACCCAGTTCATGATGGACAGCTCAGGTTGCATGGGAACTTGGTGGCCCATGGTTCAGCCTCCACTAAGGTCCAGTAGCCAGCCAAGGGCTCTTCCTCAAAAGGAGAGTACAGTTAACTCTAGAACAACATGAGTTTGAACTGCTTGGGTCTACTTATATGTGGATTCTTTTCAATACACACATATCAGTATTACAGTACTACATGATCTGTGGTTATCTGAATCCACGATGCAGATGTCAGTTGAATCCATGCAGACCCATGGATACACAGAGCCAACTGTAAAGATACACAGGGGTCTTCAACTGTGCAGAGGCTCAACACCCTTAACCCCTGCATTGTTCAAGGGTCAACTATAGTTGCTTTGCTCCAAAGTCCTAAAGGCCTGCACTGCAGTTCACCCACAGGGAACTGCCAAAGGCTCCTAACAGCACCCCTACCTGCCACTGCCACGTCAGGCGCCATTGGATCTGCTGCATCCTATGGCCAAGCAGGAGAGCAGTTTGCACAGCAGCCTGGACCTGTTGCAGAGCTTTCTTTGTTCTCAGCCCCACTTAAAACTAGCAACTTTTTGGATCACTCAGTAAATGATCCAGAGGAATACACTTAAATGAGGAATTTGTTGCCTTGGTTGTAGAAGGGGGCAGAAACAACAACTTATGCTTCACCTTAAAAAGTGAGGGGGCCTCCCAACATGTGCCTCACCACTGGACCCCTAGACATTTCAACAGGGTAGAGGCCTCTGAATTTTTGTCAGATTTATTTCCCACCCTGTCACCCAAATGTCTTAATAATAAGTCTAGAGTGGTTTCTACTTCTTGCTCACTACATCCAAGCAGCCTATTTTCATCAGTGTAATGGACCAGTGTGATATCTTATTGAAGGAAAAGGCAATTTACATTCCTGCCAACTAAATTAAGACAGAGGGCTGGAGAGTTGACATACACCCGAGGCAGGCAGTGAAGGTTTATTGCTGACCTTTCAGGTGAAAGCAAACTGCTTTTGGTGGTCTTTACCAGCACTTATCAAGAAAAATAGCATTTGCCAGATTACTAGCTACATACCAGGTCCCAGAGAACGTGTTAATTTACTCAAGCAATAAAACCACATCTTGTACAGCAGCTGCAGTTTGAGTCACCACTTGATCAAGCTTACAGTAATCCACTGTCATTCTCCAAGATGCATTTGTTTTCTGCATAGACCAAATAGGTGAGTTGAATGGGATGTGGTGAGAATCACCATCCCTGCATCTTTCAACTGCTTGATGGTGGTGCTAATCTAGGCAATCCCTCCAGGAATGCAGTATTGCTTTTGATTTACTATTTTCCTGGGTAGAGGCAGTACTCCTGGCTTCCACTTGGCCTTTTCCACCATAATATTCCTCAATCCATAAGTCAGGAAGTCAGTGTGGGGATTCTGCCAGCTGCCGAGTCTATTCGTTCCAATCATGCATTCTAAAGTGGGGGAAACAACCATGGGGTGGATTTGGGGACCCACTGGGTCCACTGTGAGACAAACCTGAGCTAAAAATCCATTGATCACCTGATTGATCACTCCATAAGCCCCTCCTCCGACTGGTGGACCACAATGACATTTTGGATCTCCTAGAATTAGTGTCAGCTCAGAACCAATGTCCTGTAGCCCCCAAAAAGTTTATTTCTTTTTTCCCAATGCATAGTTACCTTGGTAAAAGGCCATAGGTTCCTTTGGGGAAGACTAAAAGAAAGATTCATAGTCCAAATTTGGGAAGTACACCAGGGTCCTTCCTCAAGGGGGCCCAGCCTTCCCTTCATTCAAGGGATTCTAGATTTGTAAACTGGCTCAAATCTGGGAATTGACTGAGGTGCCATAATTTTGTTTTTATGATTTAGGTTGGACTTATGTCCACTTGACCTAGAACTTTTCTGCTTATAAAATCCAAGTATTTAGTAGAGTCCTATCTATTTCACTTCTATGAATACCATGAACAACTAACCAACACTACAGGTTTGCAGAATCAGACTATTCTGATTGCTGCTTTGACTCTGTTGTCTGTGATGATAACCACACCTACCTTTTCTTTGGCAGTTAATGCTGCCACTTGGCCCCTGCCACCCTGGAATCTAGTTACTCCCACTACATTTGGGTTACTGAATTCAGTGACTGCAGTCCCCACTGTAAAGTCTGGCCTACATTGAAGAGCAATCACAGAACTCTTCAAGGATTCTGGAGCACCCCTCACAAATTTATTTTTCACAGTAGTGGTAAAAGATATGTCTTTTGGACCCTCCCAGGGTGGGTGAGTAGGTCTTAAACAACAAATCAACTCTAACGTTCCAATCTCCCTAAGCTTATGAATCCTTTCCTCTACATTAAACCAGTTTGCACACTGTGAGTCACCTTTTGATCCATGTTTCAGCCAACCAAACAGAATTCTTTCTAACTACCCAAGCTGCAACATTAAATGCAGAAACTCTACTTAGTGAGCGCCTATCAATAAGTTCTATCTGATCCAGCTTTATGTTCCTTTCACCATTATCCTACACCTCAACATTCATTCCCACACGTGTTCCCCAGATTTCTGTCTACATAAATAAAAAACTCAAGTAATTCTTTGGGCACACTCCTCATGGAGCACACTTCATACCTCACCTTTAGGTGCCTGCTGGGACTTGAGTCTAGTTGTAGGTCTAGAAGCAAAGAGTGGTAAAGATGGGTCCTAAGGAGAATCAGCATTGTCTTGCATGATAACTACCTCAGGGGAGGTCATTACAGTTCCCTCAGGAAACCTAAGGTTAATCCCCTCAGTAGGGGATGAAAAGGCTGGTACCACTGGGGATTGGGAGGCTGTTTGCATTGGGAGTAGAGAAGCCTCTTCCACTGGCAAAGAAGACCCATCAGTGCAACGTCCCCAGCTTCAAAAGGGTCTTCCCACGTGCCCCCATTCCAACTTACAGGATCTCATTCTTTCTCAGTCAATGCCCCCACTTTAACAGTAGGCTGGGAGTTTAACTTGCATTGTAATTCAACCAATTGCAAAATGAGATTCTGCATTTGATTTTCAGCAGTGTCAGCCCTGGGGCTGCAGGAGAAGGGTTTCCTTCAGGGCACCCATGGAAGCTTTCAGTCATTTTATGTGGCATAAATTTGAGCTGGGAATTTCAATTCGTGAGCTCATCCTTTTCTTTCACCCATTTGTCAAGAGACATTAGGAGCAACTAGCCAACCTCATACTAATTAGATTTCCAAAAATATTCAGAGGTGCCAAATACAGAGTCACTTAGCTTCTTACTTCTTATAAGTGATTTGATTAGGGGTACCCAGTGGAGATATTTTGCACACCTCTTTTGTCAGGTCACACCATGGACTATCAGTAACCTTGTTACTACTGGAAACAAGTCATTAGCATCTTTAAATCTAATCAGATTAAAAAGCCAATTCCAGAAATCCCAGTAGGAATTCAGAAAACTCTTCCTTAAAATTCTTTTCCTCTGGAACCACTCTTAGTCTGTACTAGTCTGGGTTCTCTAGAGAAGCAGAACCAATTTTATATATATATATATATATATATATATATATATATATATAGTCCTCTCCAATATGAGTGGGTTTCATCCAGCCCATTGAAGGCCCGTGTTAAATAAAAGGCTGTGTAAATAAGAATTGTATATATATATATAATTTATTATAAGGAATCAGCTCACATAATTATGGAGGCTGAGAAGTACAGGTAAACCTTGAATCCTTGAACACTTGAACAACATGAGTTTGAACTGTGTGATCCACTGATACGCAGATTTTTTTTCCGTAGTAAGTACTGTAGTACTACACGATCCAAGGTTGATTGAGTCTGCAGATTCAGAACCACGGTTCTGGAGGAAACTCCGATACAGAGGGCTGACTAAATTACACGTGGATTTTTGACTGCGTGGAGGGTCGGTGCCCCTAATCCCCACACATAGTTCAAAGGTCAGCTGTACAAGTTTTGCAGTTGGCAAGCTGGAGACCCAGAAGACTCAATGATATAGTTCCTGTCTGAGGCTGAGGGCCTGAGAATCCAGAGAACTGATGATGTAAGTTCCATTCTGAGTCTGAGTTCCAAGGCAGGGGAAGGCTTATGTCGCAGCTTACAGACACTCAGACTGAGAGAGAGAATTCTTTATTACTCAGCCTTTTATTTTACACAGGCCTTCAACGGGCTGGATGATACCCACTCACACTGGGGAGAATGATCTGCTTGATTCAGTCTACCGATTCACATGTCAGTTTCATCTAGAAACACCCTCACAGACACACCTGGAAATAATGTTTAACCAAATATCTGGGCATTACATGACCCAGTCAAGTTGACACATAAAATTAACCATCACACGGGTGGATGAGAAAAAGTAGAGCGTCTCTCTCAAACATACACTCAGTTTAAATGCCATTTCTGGTTGTCTGGAACAACCTTCTAACCCTCTTTTCATTTGCAGAGTGGCATGAATCAGTTGAGTCCTATGAAGCAAGGAGAGGCTGGACTGGTCATTTTAAAATGCAGGGGGACAGGAAGGGTGAGAAAATAAAGCAGTGCTGAGATGTATGGACCAGGAAAGGTAGACATAGGCTGATAAAGGAGTTGGGGAAAACCTAGGATGATGATTTTAAGTGTTGGGTGATGGTAGCAGTGGTGGCGAGGATAGCAGATAACATTTATGAAATGATCATAATGAATTAGGAAGGTAACATAACACTAATTTTATTTAATCATCAGAGCAACCATATGAGACATGTACTATTACTGTCTCCAGTTTACAAACAAGGAAACTGAGACTTCTGGAGGTTAGATCCAAAGTCACAGGTCAGTTACAGAGCTGGAATTCCAACCCACCATGTGATACTGCTGGAAGGAGACATCAGTACCAAGCAATACAGGCTGCGTGGGGAGAAATCCAGGCAGAAACTACTCCAGGGCACACATCATCCTCTGCACAGTTTTGCCTTAGCTAGTTAGAGGAAGGGTATATTTGTTAGAACACTTCGAAGTGTCTGAATTAAAAGGCAAACAAGGAAGACTAGTCTCTGATGTTTAGCTCACCTCAGAGAAGTCGGCAGTGAGGATAGTTGATTGCAGCAAAAGAAAAAAAAAAAGGGAAAAAGGGTAAAAGAGAAGTAGAATCATCTCTGCTCAATCACCCCAAACTTTAATTATAGAGGAGAAGAAAGAAACATGGGGTCCAAACAAGACAGTTGATTAAAAGGCAGAATATATTAGAAAAAAAATTTAGATGGGTTTAGGGATAGGGGTAATAATAGAATAAGAGTAGTTATAAGAATATGAATTAAATCCCAATTTAGATCATTTGAAAGAAAGAATATAAAAGTGCTGAGCTTTGTACAGTAGATAATGCAACCCTGGGTTGCCTTGTACACTTCAGGCTGGTGTGTAGGCTCTTCGGGAGCATGTCATCTACAACTAACATCAGCTTCTGAGATAGCAATTTGCCTACAGTAAGTATTCAGTAAAATATTATCACTCTCCAACATTGAACTGGATAATTATCACAACAACTACTGTTCCATCATTAGGCTGATTTTGTTCTTCTTTTGGAGTTACATGGTGTCAGAAACGTTGGGGAACTTAATTACTTAAGTAGGTTTGGAAATTCTCGACCAGAGATTAAGAATATAGACTTTGTAACCAAACCAGGTTTTTAATCCCGGCTCCTCTGCCTTTTAGCTCTAGGACTTTAAATATGTTATTTAATCCCTCTGAGCCTCAGTTTCCACATATGTGAACTAGTGCTGATTTTAGCCAACTCCCAGGTTGTTGAGGATTGAATAAAATGTGTCAAGTATTATCCTGATGCTTCAGTAGTGATGCTGGATGGATGGATGGACTGATGGATGGATGGATAGACAAGAAGCAAAACAAAACAAAACAAGGAATGCCTTAAAAAGAAATGAGTGCACTTACAAACACCAAAGTTTAGAATAAAGAGAAATCCCTCGCTAAAAGTTGCTAGTAGTTTTAGAAGTAGTTGAATGCCCACACAATGTGTTTGGGCTTCTAAAATGTGTCTGTTAATTAAAAAGCTTAAAAAGGGTTCTCGATGAAAGCCCCACAGGCGCCTGTGCTGAGATCTTAAACCTTCCTGCCTCTCAACTGATTAATCGTGTAGTTTTGGGCCAATACAGGGAGGTGGAGGGCTGTGAAGGATGATGACACTGCTTTGCTTAGAGAGACTGACATTTCATTTTCCTGACTGCCTTGCCCAGTGATTCTCTTCCTCCTCCTCCATAGGCTAGCTTTGAGAACCCAAATGTTGTGAATTAACCTGTGGCATTAATCATAGCTTCTTTGTTCCTGAATTTTTCATATCAGTGTTTTCCCATACCACGCTCAGCTCTCACGTTTATGATTGAGAGGTGGAATTGGAGTAATTCATTAGGAAACAAATATGCAAAGAAATGTATTTAACAATCATAGTGCTTGTAATGAAAACTCTTCATATGTGGAATCCAAAAAGGTCAAACTCATAACAGAGAATAGAATGGTGGTTACCAGGAGCTGGGGGTAGAGTAAATGGGAAAATGTTGGTCAAAGCATACAAACTTTAGTTATGAGATGAATAAGTTCTGGAGACCTAGTATACAAGATGGTGCCTATAGTTAAGAATAATGTATTGTATACTTAATATTTGCTGAGGATGTAGGTGTCATATCTTCTCACCACACACACACACACACACACACACACGCACACAAGGTAACTGTGAGGTGGTGGACATGTAAATCAGCTTGGTTTGTGGTAATCATTTCACAATGTATATGTATGTCAAAACATGTTGTATACCTTAAACATATACAATTTTTGTTTGTCAATCATACCCCAGTAAAGCAGGGGTGGGGTAAAGGGAGTCAGTACCAAATGATGCCAGAGCCCCAGAACTTTTTTTTTTTTTTTTAAGAAGATGTTGGGGATAGGAGTTTTATTAATTTTATTTATTTACTTTTGCTGTGTTGGGTCTTCGTTTCTGTGCGAGGGCTTTCTCTAGTTGTGGCAAGCGTGGGCCACTCTTCATCGCGGTGCGCGGACTTCTCACTATCGTGGCCTCTCTTTTTGCAGAGCACAGGCTCCAGACGCGCAGGCTCAGTAGTTGTGGCTCACGGGCCTAGTTGCTCCGCGACATGTGGGATTCTCCCAGACCAGGGCTCGAACCCGTGTCCCCTGCACTAGCAGGCAGATTCTCAACCACTGCGCCACCAGGGAAGCCCCCCCGCCCCAGAACTTTTTAAAAGCTCAGTGCCCAGTTGGAAACTTCAAAGATCAGCTTAGGGCAGATCTAATTTAAAAGCAACTTGAGCTATTTAAGAATTTTTGAGAATAAAAACTCTATTGCCTTGAATCCTAGAATTGTTTTCCTGTGTAACTGCAAATGAACCTCAATGCCTTTTAATTGCTGCTGTCAAAGAAAGGGATCCAGGTTTTAGAAAATGATGATGCTTTTGAAATTACCTCTTCAGAACCCATAGGAAGGCTGAAAGTGGCCAAGGTTGATAAAAGGTAGTGATAAAGGATAATTTATCCCTTGTTGCCTTGCATACCTCCCCCATCCTCAACACCACCTACCCTCCACTCATCCCCTGTCAGCATTTGCCTAGGTAACTCCAGCTTTCAGACCTGTCTTAATCATCACTTCCTTTGTGAAGTGTCCCCAGACACTCTGCCACTCAAAATAGATTAGGTTGTCAAAGAAAAATTGCACCAGACAAGTTGAACTGGCAGGGAAAACTTTATTCAAGACTATTGCAATAGGGGAGAGATTGAGTTCAGCTCTGTTGAGAGAAAAGGTGGGAGAGGTTTCCAGCACTGGAGAGAGCTAGAAAAAGTTGGTGAATGTGATTAGGCCATCTGTGTTTGCTAATTGGCACTTAAGTTAGGCTTCTATACCTCCTCTCCACCCTGACTGGGAGATAGGTGAACTATCTTTCTTGATGATTACACTTCAAAGGGATGGCTCCTAAGTCCTTCAGAAAAATGTTCTTAGGTTATAAAACTGGCAAGAGGTTGGGAGAAGATCTACACCTCCAAGTGGCAGAAAAAGAATTTACAGTTACAAGTTTTCTGATGTAAATCTCTAAGAAAAGGGTGATCTGGGACCTATAGTCAGGAAGCAACCTGTCTAAAGTTTAGTCAAGTTAGGGGAACATTAGAAACATCTTGGTCAGGGTCCTTCTGTCTGTTATGTGCTTTCATGGCACTTTCATAATAGTTTCTTCAATTACAACTACTTGTTTGGGCTTCTAAAAGTTTGTGAATTTACAAGCTTAAGAAGAGTTTTTGATAAGAGCCCCAAACGTACCCGTCTTGAGTATGTTTAGTATTTGCCCATTTGGACAGGGACAGTGTCTCTATTTTGTTTACCACTGTGTCCTTAGTACAGAGTACCTGATACATAGTAGACTCCCATTAAAAATTTGTGGGAAATGTTCATTGCAGCTCTATTTACAACAGCCAGGACATGGAAGCAACCTAAGTGTCCATCGACAGATGAATGGATAAAGATGTGGCACATATATACAATAGAATATTACTCAGCCATAAAAAGAAACAAAATTGAGTTACTTGTGGTCAGGTGGATGGACCTAGAGTCTGTCATACAGGGTGAAGTAAGTCAGAAAGAGAAAAACAAATACCGTATGCCAACACATACATATGGAATCAAAAAAAAAAAAGGCTCTGAAGAATCTAGGGGCAGGACAGGAATAAAGACACAGATGTAGAGGATGGACTTGAGGACATGGGGAGGGGGAAGGGTAAGCTGGGACAAAGTGAGAGAATGGCATGGACATATATACACTACCAAATGTAAAATAGATAGCTAGTGGGAAGCAGCTGCATAGCACAGGGAGATCAGCTCGGTGCTTTCTGTCCACCTAGAGGGGTGGGATAGGGATGGTGGGAAGGAGACGCAAGAGGGAGGGGATATGGGGATATATGTATACATATAGCTGATTCACTTTGTTATAAAGCAGAAACTATACTCCAATAAAGATGTTAAAAAATTTTTTTTGTGGGAAAAGGAGAAAGTTCTGACAGAACTCAGTTTCTTCAGAATTCCTCCCTGCTCTTCCTTTGTTATCACAGGGTTAAAGATTCATTTGGATATTGGGTAAAAGAAGAAAGACGTCATTTGTTAATTTCTACATATTTATTACCATGACCACAGCTCTGTACTGTCCAACCGTCCAAATAGCGTGTCTTTTACCTGATTTCCCCTGGATAATTCAGGTAAACACTGATAGAACAAAAGTCTGCGCAAAATATTTTTTCACGTATTTGAGCTGGCTCAAAACAATAGATTAGCCCTAATTAGACGTGGAAAAATTTTGCATACCCTCTTCAAATTTACAACGATGCTTCCAGGAGATAAATGGCATATGTCTCTTTAAAAAATTACTTGGAAACGTTTGTACTAATGTCATCTTTCTTCTCTCAAAAATACTTCCCCACAGCAAGTGAAAGCATTTACAATCACCCCATTGATCATTCTTTTTCAGAAATAGTCACTGTAGTTTTATAAAACTTTTAAATCATCACTCAAGTCTAGCCTTGGACTAGAAGAATAAGTTCTGATAGAAGAATTAAAGTATTTACAGAACCCGGAACACAAGCTCCTCAATAAGGATACTCCCCCTAAAGTCCGTGATTCAGCTGCCTTTTAAATAAAATAAAGATGATTGTTAATTGAATGTGAAGTCCCAGGAAACAGACTTTATTAAAATGAATCTAGAAATTTAAAAACTGTTTCCAGACACCAAGAATCAGCTTTTCAAGCATGACATGAAACAACAGCATTCTTAAATCATAACACAAAATACAGGCTTTCACTTCTGCCAGGACTATCCTGTGGTGGCATTGTAAAGACAACAAAAGATAATTTGCTGCTTTACATATTTAAATTAGGTTCCTTCCAAAGCTTCAGACTTGGAAGAGTTCTAATAATGACATCTTACATTTCTTTTGTTCTTCCTAGATATAATTCATGTTTACGTAATGCTAAAACACCTGAATGCAAAGAAAACAATCCAGTTAATAGCTTTATGATTTTTTCTAGATAATATCTACTATCCAGGTATTTCCCGATACCTGAATCACAGGGACACATAGATGTCAAGAAATAATTATTAGATGAATGGCTTGCCTTTCATCCAAATGTTCTAACTTCAAGTAACCCCCGAACTTACTACTTTGTGGCTTCAGTAATGATTTCAAGCTGACATTTTAGAGTTTTAAGGTTTTCTTTAACAGATTCATGACAATAGTAATTCCATATTTTGCTGAAGACAAAATCCGAGCCAATATCTGTGCATGTAGAGAAAATTGGCAGTCTTCACATCCTGTATCAGTTACAATACTTTTCCTGCCAAGCAACAGAAAATGAACTCAAAATAACTTAGGCCTTAAGCTTTGACAATAAGAAATCAAATTATCTCACTGAACAAGAACTCGTTGGTAAGGTAGATCCAGACTTGTTGAATCTGCAGCTTAACAATATCATCACTGTCCATTGTTTATGTTCTGCAGTCTTCCAGGTGTCCTCCTTGTCCTCAGGACCAAAAATTGCCTCAACTCCAGATACTGTGTTGAGGGAGAAGGGACATCTTTTCCTACATGTCCCTTTTTATCAGCCAAGGAACTTTTCCCAGCAATCTTTCACATTACATCATATTATCTGATCATTTGTGCAGGCCTAAACTAGTCACTGACAAGAAGAATGAGACTATGGAAGAAAGAATAACCAGGATTTCCCCTAATTGGATGTCCAGATTCTGCCAGCAAGGAAGGAGGGAATGGCTTTGGGTATTCTGACATCCCTGTTCATATGCAACTATTTTCTGAGTGCCTACTTTAGAGACAAGGGAGAGAGCAGTGAGCAAAACAGATTAAACCCTGCCCACATTAAGCTTATGGTCTAAAGGCAGGAGATATCTAAAAATTAAAACAGAAGCAAAACAAAAAACAAGTCCTCAAGGAGATAAGTGCCTCAGAGGGGGAAAAGGAAGGTAAAGGGGCTGGGGAATTTCTGGTTCTGAGGGCAGTGTGTGTATAGGTGCCTGTCTGGGTGGAAGGTGGGAGATATTGCTGTACTATATAGGGCATTTGGGGAGGACCTCACTGATAAGGTATCATTTGAGCAGAGAGTTGGGATGTACTTCTGAGTGAGATGAGAAGACATTGGAGGGTTTGAACATAGGAGTGATGTGGTATGACAACATTTTTAGAAAATAGACAATAAGTGGGCAAGGCCAACGGAGGAACACTCTGAAGAAACCATTGCCATATTGAGGTGAGAGATGATGAAGGCCTGGCCCAGGGTATTAGTGGAGGAGGAGAGAAGTGGTGGCCTTCTGGACACATTTGCTGATGGAGGATTGGACATGGTGTGTGAGAAATAAAGAGAGTCAAGGATGATTCCAGAGACTTTGGGCTGAGCAACCAGGAGGACAGGATCACCATTAACTGAGATGAGGATTGTCCAGGGACCAGCCTCAGGGGAATAGGGCCAGGTTTGGATACTAACCATTGGACTTAGCAACATGGAGATCATTAGTGACTTTGACAAGAGGAGTCTCTTTTCGTAGAATGGTGAGGATGGACACCTCACTGGAGCACCTGCCTACTTCTGAGGAATGGGGCTCTGCAAATGGCAACTTTATGTTATGAAAACTTAAGTAGTGAAAAGCAAGCCCCTCCATAAACACTCTGCCCAGAAATGTGTGTAGGTAAAAATCACATCTGTGCTGCCAAAATACTTGATATTTGCAGAAACGAATAACACATCCTGAAATTGACATTAGCAGCTTGCACCATTGTTCAGTGGTTTGGTAGTGGCGGTACTGTTGTTTTAACAGGGGTTCCATTTTCCCATCACCTTCCTTCCAACATCATGAGCAATTCCATTATTTTCTTCTGTGTTACCCATTTTATTCACCATTATATCACAGAACCTAGAACAGTGTCTGGCACAAAGTAGGCTTTCAATACTTATTTGTTGACTGAATACATGTTTATTCACAACAGGACTCTCAGGTATGACTGAAATAAGGGATTATGTTCAGTCCTTGTTTTCTGTTTTTTTCCCAGAATCTCTTTCTACACTAGCTCCATAATATAGCTGTTCCTTTTTTTTTTTATAACCAGAAACTTTTTGCGTCTTGGCTTCTTACTATAATATTTAATAACTGTTTCTGCACTTTGATAAAGATTGTTTTATAAACATGAAAATAAGTGAAGAATAAAGAAATTCTGTAATGTAGAGAACAGACTTGTGGTTGGCAAGGGGGAGGGGGTTGGGGGAGGGATGGACTGGGAGTTTGGGGTTAGCAGATGCAAACTATTATATATAGAATGGATAAACAACAAAGTCCTACTGTGCTACTGTATAGCACAGAGAACTATATTCAATATCCTGTGATAAACCATACTGGAAAAGAATATGAAAAAGAATATATATATATATTTGTATACCCCCCCACACACACACATACACACACATATATATATGTAACTGAATCACTTTGCTGTACAGCAGAAACTAATACAACATTGTAAATCAACTCTACATCAATTTAAAAATTGACCCCAAAAATTCTGCAATAAAGAAAATAATACCATCAGTGCTCCAATGAACAGATGCTTAACAACCCCACTTTATGCAGTGTTTACTCTGGGCTTTACAACACAGGCTCATATAATGCTCATCACAACCCTATGGGGAAGGTACTATTATTATCCTCCCCATTTTACAGATGAGGAGATTGAGGTTTCAAGAGGTTAAGTGTTTTGTCCCAAGTTTCATGGCTGGCAAGTGCCAGAACCAGGATTCAAACCCAGGTAGTCTGGCTCTGGACTCCACGTTTTTAAACACCATGCTTGGCTGCCTCTATCTACTTCCTTTTTAACCTACCTCTTCCAATTCATTTTATGTTGTTGGATCATCTCAGCTTTACCTGTCTTCCCATTTCTTAATGAAAAACTTACTTGGGCTATGTCACAGACCTAAATAACCTAGAGTAGCATACTGTTACCGAACCCAGGTCTGGCTACTTGCTGCTCGAAAGCCAATTCTCGAGAGACAAGTGTTGGTAGGAAAGGAAAGGTTGCTTTATTTCGGAGGCTGGCAACCGGTGGGGATGGCGGACGCCTGTCCAAAGGCTGACTCCCACCCCCGACAATCAGGGGGCAAGAGCTTTTATAGACAGAGGGAGGGGGGCTACATGCAGAAACAATTCAGTCACCTCTGACAGTCATCTTGAAATTGGTCATCAGTGGTCCGACCAGCGTTATCTCTATTGTTTTAGGTGCAGTTAATCTTAAATTCCAGGGTCGGTTTGTTTCCACTTCTTTGAGGCCTATTCTTGGAATTGTGGCAGCTTATATCATGGCTACAGCCTGGTCATCATGTAGTTAACTTCTTCCACCTGCTAGGGGCTTCAGTATCTATAAAACAGCTTACAGGATATGGCTCAGAATATTATCTATAGCCCTTAAGGAGGAACTAAAGGTCCTTGACTATGCTTAATGACTAAACTATTATTATCTGGTCTCCTTTGACTGTCTTCCTCTGTTTCTGCATTTTCTCACTTCTCTGATTAAACTTATTCTTTGGCTAAAGTTTTTCCACAGACAAAAGGCAGGCTGAGGACATTGGGGTCAAGGACCATAGGGTCGTGCTCCGTTTCAATACCAGTTCTTTATAGAATGGTTCTTGGGGGCTTCCCTGGTGGCGCAGTGGTTGAGAGTCCACCTGCCGATGCAGGGGACACGGGTTCATGCCGCGGACTGAGAAGATCCCACATGCCGCGGAGCGGCATGTGCTCCGCAACGGGAGAGGCCACAACAGTGAGAGGCCCACCTACCGCAAAAAAAAAAAAAAAAAAAAAGGTTCTTGTTTTCGGGGGAGAAGCTCTATACTAGATTCTGAAAAGGAAGGGTAATATAAAAATCACTAGATTCAGATTATTTGATCCAAATGGGGGGCTTCGCTGGTGGCGCAGTGGTTGAGAGTCCACCTGCCGATGCAGGGGAAACGGGTTCGTGCCCCGGTCTGGGAAGATCCCACATGCCGCGGAGCGGCTGGGCCCGTGAGCCATGGCCGCTGGGCCTGCGCTTCCAGAGCCTGTGCTCCGCAACGGGAGAGGCCACAACAGTGAGAGGCCCACCTACCGCAAAAAAAAAAAAAAAAAAAAAAAGGTTCTTGTTTTCGGGGGAGAAGCTCTATACTAGATTCTGAAAAGGAAGGGTAATATAAAAATCACTAGATTCAGATTATTTGATCCAAATGGGAAACTTCAGAGAGGTCACATGATAGCCAAAGTCCCACAACCCTTAATGGTAGAGCTGGGACTAGTACACATATATCTTGCCAGCGACTTTGCTGAGGTTGTATCTTCATCAAGTTCAGAATGATGTGTAATCCCCTTTCCACTAACAGAGTAATCACTAGAATTCAGGACAGCTGGAAGAATAGGCCCCTTGGTAGCTTCTCGATTCATCCCCACCTAGTGAGGGATGAAACCATCAGTTGTGGTTGTATCAGGAGCATTGCTCAGGCTTCATGCCTTCCCTTTGGACTCCAGGAGAAATGAGGCAGCGTGCTGTGTGTACTATGGAGAGTGGGAAACTGGAGAGGCTTTTTAAGACTGTACAAAGGGATTTGTTTTTTAGATAAAAACGACCTTAGTAAAAATAGTACACAGTTAGTCATATGTAGTCACAACTTAACAGTCTCTTTTATTTGTCAGTATTAATGTTTATTTCTGATACTATTTTTAGACCACAGTGTGAAAACTGTTTTATCATTAATTCCATTGCTTTTTTAAAAAATCCCTTCTCTGTACTTCTGCTACTTTGTGTGTGTGTGTGTGTGTGTGTGTGTGTGTGTGTGTGGTACGCGGGCCTCTCACTGTTGTGGCCTCTCCCGTTGCGGAGCACAGGCTCCGGACGCGCAGGCTCAGTGGCCATGGCTCACGGGGCCAGCCGCTCCGCGGCATGTGGGATCCTCCAGGACCGAGGCACGATCCCGTGTGCCCTGCATCGGCAGGCGGACTCTCAACCACTGCGCCACCAGGGAAGCCCCACTTCTGCTACTTTTCATGTACTCCTTTTACCATGACTTTTTCTAAAATTTCTAGTCTAATGCCATTGGTATTTTAATGCTACATATCAGGTTGCAAATTGTAGGCCCTTGTTCTTGTTTCAGAAATTTTTTTTGCCGGTGCTTGTCATATTTCTTTTATAATTCAATTAAAGTTTCTATTAATTTGGAATGATTTGAATGGGAGATATTCTGGTTAATAGAATAATACATATTTATTCTAGTTAGTAGAATGCTACATATTTATTAAATCAATAGGCTGAGGTATCAATTTTCAAATAGTTCAAATTAAATATACTTAACCACTTAATGTTCATTAATTTATTCCTTTAATCAGAAAATTCTTATTAGCTGAATCAAACAGTGTTCTAGATACTGGGAAAATAACAATGTCATCACGTCACTATCCACGGAGTTTGTGGTCTACTTGGGGAGCTAGACAAGTATCATACAATATGTCAAGTGTCATATGGTGTGGGTAAGAACACAGCTCTTAGGGGACCTTCAGACAAACCTGTGACCCAGCCTTGGGAAATCAGAGAAGCAGGCAAATCTTGTTAAATATAATTTGACCTTGGAAGATTCAGAGGACACTTTCGGATCTAATAGTGCTTTAGACATGTTATTCAAAACAGTTATCACTCTATCATAGATTCATAAAAGTGTTTCAGAGCTTTAAATGGAACAGTTACACATAAACCCTTTTGTCTGTATAGATTGTGTTACATATGTTTTGCTACTACTGCATCTTTTGCTTTATTGTCAAATTGTGCGACTTTGGCTTCCATTTTGACCATTTATCACTGCGTGAGAGTCTCTGCTTTCTTCCTTCAAGCCTGTGATTCTTTGAATATGTTCATAAATCAACATTCATTTCATTTCTGCAGGGACTCCTTATCAGTTTTAACCCCTTGTCTCAGCCTCCAACTAGGTCTTTCGTTACACACAGCAACTCTAGCCAAATAGAAATACCGTTTATCTTTAGTGTAGCACTTTTTCTTCCCCGCAGTGAGTTTCCACTTCTAGTTGCATAATGGCCCACACTCATCACCGAGGATCTTGAAATGGCAATACTTCCTGTGTGTAGGAGCCCAGTTTAGGGGTTTATGATTAACAAGAAGGTTAAATGACGTACCTGACTAATTTTGTAACCAGAGTGCAGATTCAGAGAAAGATATCAAGTGATCGTGCCTGAGGTTGACCTTCAAATGCCCTCAGGTCCAGGAACTTGTCTCATTTCCTTCCTCAGAGAGAAAGCCCTTTCCTCAATCCTCTACAGTATACATCTCTACCCCCCCTTTGGGAAAAACCCATCCTCTGCTCACAGAAGTTGGCTCTCTTCAGGCGTTTGTCCTATATACCCTCTCTTACACAGGCAATCCAAGGGACAAAATGAGGACTAGGGTTTCAAGTTTCTTTATCTTCCAAACCTGTGGACCCATCCCCAGGTCTCCCAATTTTCAGTCTGCAACCCTACCCATAATCCCATGACACCTCTCCTGCCCATCCAAAAGTCAAATGAGATCTGGTCCTGAAAATTAATTTGGGGGCTCTTGAGGTTTAGTTGAATTGGGGTTTTTCTCTCTCTTGATGGATTAATAGAAAACTGTAATATTCCACGAGAGATGTTTCACTGAAAGAGTTTGCCACTCATGTATGTTCATGTTTTTGTATGTGGCCTTTCCTAAAAGCACAATGCTAATATGTGATTTCCCAGATTTAACACATTTGCAAACTGAATTACTACCCACTCCATCAGATTCATACTAAAAGAAGCAGCTGCTTCTGTAATGAATGACAAATACCACTGAAGAGTGAGCTGGGCAAGAGGGGGCACCTAGAACTTCCATACAGAGGTGATGACATTGACACCTTTCCCTCCATAAAGCCGGCAGATCACTTAATCTTACTGCCAGCTATGAAGATAATGACAGACTAGGGAATTGTTCTCTCTCTCACTAGGGGGTTGTAACTGGCTTTTTAGTTGCATCTGTAACTAGGATAAGAGATGGCAGCATGTACACTCCAACTTCAGTTCTCTTATTTTATCATAGAATGTTAAAAGGAAGGAGGGCAGGAAGATAGGACCACTCCACTTATGGAGGTCACAAAACTTTAGCTTTATAGCAATTTTGAACTCTAGGTCCGCAAAGAAGTTTTTTTAAATAGGCCTCTCATGCCTAGTCTTCTGGTCTTTTAGTAACCCATGCTGACACCAAAAACATCATCTTCTACCTACCAAAAAATACTCTTCCCACTTGAGAGGATAAAACATATGTGTTTACAATTTATTAAATTCCCTCTATTTCTACTTACTGTGGCGTAAACAATGAATCCCTCTGAGTGCTGTAGATTGTGTTTTCAAAGATGGCTGAAACAGTATCCCCCATCCCACTAAAAGCTTTATTGAGATATAATTTACATACCATAAAATTCATCTAGTTACAGTGTACAATTCTATGGTTTTTAATAGATTCATAAGTGAAGCAACTATCACCACAATTTATTTTAGAACTTTTTTTTTTTTTTTTTTTTTGCAGTACGCGGGCCTCTCACTGTTGTGGCCTCTCCCGTTGCGGAGCACGGGCTCCGGACGCGCAGGCTCAGCGGCCATGGCTCACAGGCCCAGCCGCTCCGAGGCATGTGGGATCTTCCTGGACCGGGGCACGAACCCGTGTCCCCTGCATTGGCAGGTGGACTCTCAACCACTGCGCCACCAGGGAAGCCCTAGAACATTTTTATTACCACCCCCCAAAAACCTCATACCCCACAGCCCTAGGCAACCACTAATCTACGTGCTGTCTCTATAGATTTCCCTATTCTGTACATTTCATATAAAATGGAATCATACAATATGTGTTCTTTAGTGATTGACTGCTTTCACTTAAAATGAATGCATGTTGTTTCATGCATCAGTACTTTATTTTTATTGCCAAATAATATTACATTGTATGGAAATACCTCATTTTATGTATCCATTCAGCATTTAGTGGACATTTGGGTTGTTTCCACTTTTGTTTTCTGCTGTTATGAATAATGCTGCTCTGAACATTATATACAAGTTTTTGTGGGAGCATATGTTTTCATTTCTCTTTGTTATCTACCTAGTAATAGAATTGCTGGAGTATAGGGTAACTCTTACGTTTAACCTTTAGAGGAATTAACAGACTGTTTTCCAAAGTGGCTGCAACGTTTTATATTCCCACCAGAACTGAATGAGTGTTCCAATTTCTCCACATCCTTACCAACAGTTGTTATTATCTGTCTCTTTACTATAGCCATCCTAATAGGTATGAGGTATTCTCTCATTGTGATTTTTATTTACATTTCTTTGATGACTAGTAACACTGAACTTCTTTTCATGTGTTTATGGACCATTTATATATCTTCTTTGGAGAAATGCCTACTTGAATACTTTTGCCCATTTTAAAAATTGTGTTATTTGGATTTTATTATTGAGTTGTAAGAGTTTGTTATATATTCTAGATACAAATCATATATATGATTAACAAATATTTTCTTTTCCCACATGCTTTTTTGCAATGGCATTCCTCTTTCAATCTGGGCTGACTCTTTGGCTCATTTGACAGATATGTGGCAGAAGTGACTCTGAGCAACTTCTGAGTCTGTGTCTTAAAAGATCTTCAGACTATGCCTTCAAATTTAGAAAAACTTCCCCTGGTAACCTATCTGCCATGCTGTGAGAAAGCCCAATAGCCATGCAGAAAGGTCCACATGAAGTATAACTGAGGCCTCTGGCCAACACCTCTAACTGAACTCCCAGCCAAAGTCAGCACAAACTGCCAACCATGTGAATGAGGCCATTTTGGACCTTTTGGGAAATCCAGCACCCCAGTCAATGCAATGTCAAGCAGAAGAACCATGCAGATGAGCCCTGTCCAAATGCCTGACTCGGAATCATGAGAAAATAAGATGATGTTATTTTAAGCCACTAAGTTTTGAGATAGTTTGTTCCACAAAAGTAGATAACTGAAACACTGGGGAAGTGACTGTGTTTAGTTCAGAAATAAAAGGTTATATTTACTCAAGAAACTTACTTTAGAAAAGATGATTTTTTTGGTGTTATAATTTTGACCCTAAGTCTTGACTATTGTGGATGCCGGAGGTTTTTCAGGTCTTTATGCTACATCACTTCAAATTTAAACCGAATATCCTGAGACTTTTACACACATCTGAAAGTATCCACATCCACTTTTAAAAACAATTCAGGATGCAGTTTGTGGAGCTGTAGCTGTGCTCAACAACCCAACTACTAGCTAAGTAGTTAATATCACGAATCAGAGGCTTCCTCTAATTAACCCCTGTTGCTTGTATATAAAGGAGGACCTGCTGAAAATCAGGACTTCCGATAGAATTTCAGCTATTCTAATAGTCAGTCACGGGTAAGTCACTTCATGTCCTTGGAACTTATCTTCCTCCTGAGTACCACAGAGTCCCCTAGGATGTGTGGATGGATGCATAGAAAGATGGATAGGGGGATGGATAGAAGGAAAAATAATATTCTTTGAAAGACTATTTAGTGGTATCCCTTCAACTCAAGAAAAATGAAACATCACACAAACGGTAGGTTGAGATTTATGAGTTGTGTGCTTTCCTTCTTTCTTTGCCTAGCAGAAAAGCTGGATGTGTCTTTAGTTTATCATATAGGAGAGACATTTATCTCCAGAGATTCATTAAAGAGCAAAAGGAGAAGAAATCTGGGTTCGGGCATATAAACTTGAACTTTCCGATCAGGTGGGATGTTAATCATTGAGATGGTTTACAGAGAGTAAGCCTTGTGTTCTCACCTCCTTAAAGATTATGAAGAATTAAATATTCATTTTCCCACGTCGTTTAGGTGACAGTTATATGTAGAGGGCCCTTCCTGCTTCTAATTTATTAAAACGTCTCTGAAAATCATACATAGTCAGATGAACTCTTCACTAAGATGGTCCTTGCATTAAGTCACCACCTAGTTTTAAGGATCATGCCATTATGTAAAAGACACTAATTACATTCAATATGCTGTCGTTCTTCACCAAACAAAATGTGTGAAAAAAGGGGACCATTCTGATTTCATTATGACATTTATGGGAAAACAATGACTGTAATTACATTTGGCATTTTGTGGCCTATCACATAAAACAGCCAACTTAAACAACAATCTTACAATATTGCCTTTTTATTCTATAAGCAAAATGCTGCCCATCTCAGTTCCACAGTACAGGAGACCCAAATCCTCCCACTCATGACCAAAAGTCCAGCAGCAGTAACAAGCATGGCATTCTAGCAGAGAGAGAAGCAACACTTGGCATTTTCTCTCTTCAAAGCGTCTACCATACCTGCCTTAATTTTGTACCTCTGTATCTTATCCATAAAGGAAGGATAAGACCATATTATCCTTCTTACCATTGGTATTTCTGTTGAGACTAATATCACCAGGCATTTACGATGTGAACAGCAGCCTCCCTTACTCATTGGCTGTCCTCCATCTCCAAGTTACAAACAACTTTCAATCACTAAGTGGTCAAAGGCCCACCTAAACTTGAAATTTTAAGGGGAAATTTTTACCAATCTGTGAACTCTTCCCTGGGGTCCTTCATGAACTGGATGTGACTTTATCAACCAAATACAATCAAGTTTACCCACACAGAAATGGTGATGTTTCAAAGGTTCACATGGTACTCGCATCAGGAAACTTCTTCAAAGTTTCTGAAATAACACCCCAGCCAAACAGCTGTCATCTTCCCTCCCATGGCCCTGCCAAAGCTAATTTGCCTTAAAGGCCTTAATAAGCTCCACGTTCACACTTGGCATATATTCAGTAAGAACAAACAACACAAATGTACTGTAGTCATTCCTTTCATATAAATAAGACACTAATATTATGGGAAAAACATCCTCCACACCCATGTACTTTTTTCACTTTAATCAAAATATGCACTAGCTCCAGGGCCTAACATTTTAGACCTGAGTGCCCGTTTCTTACAAGATTGCTTTCCAGAGAGGGTGGTATGTGTGACTCATTATCAACCCCAAGGACATGTAGAGCTCTGAGCATCAGACTTCCTCCCTCTAGAGTCCAGCTGTTCACAGTTACAAGTGCCACTATTAGAGGCAGAAGGTTTCAAACTTGCATTCTATTTCTTCAGTTTCCCAAGTAGGAATTTACAATAAGCTGAGTTGTTCTGATCTGCATAATATCCTTTCTTTGTTCTTTCATTTAGGCACTTTAAAATACTTACGTCCCATCCATCCCTCTTTTTAATGGTCCTCTTTGTTGTGATCTGGGGTCCCCAATCTAGTATACACATCTATGTAATTTAGGATTTTTGACATATGGATTGCTGGACATGGATGCAGAACAATTTGAGATATTATGAGGTACTTGGATGTCTTGCTTGGGAACATCCAGAAACTAAATTATTTAGTTGATGGGGCACCCCTCCTGCTGCTTTTATAACCAAACTGTGGTTGTTATGGTAAAGGCAGGGACATCTTCAGGAAGAACTAGAAGACAGTATTGTAATACTGGACAGATCTGGGGTGAGCAGGCTTCTCCACAAAATTAGGTCTCCTGTTCTTCCAACGCAGAGACCTCCTGATTTTGCTTGCCTTTCATGAAGATACCATTCGTTTCATTATTTGTACTGAATGTTCTTGTGAATGACAAACTAGGAAGAGTACAGCACCCAGGACAGTTCCTTGCATACCTCAGCTGCTCTGTGTTGAGAATCTGAGATTAGAACTCTGAATGTCTAAAATTTGATCCACAATCTAACTGCCAGCCTATATTGCCTCCAAGGCAGAATCCGAAGACAGCACTTTTGCCTCATGTGGTGTTGTGGGGAGAGAGTTACTGAAAAATCTAATATTCTTGCTCTGCAGTTGACTGTTGCTCTTGCAATAATGGAGATCAGGAAATAATTGTAACCATGAATTATCCAAACCAGATGTCTAATCCGTTAAAGGTAGTAAATGTATGACCCTTTTCGTCCTGAATCATCAGAGTAGGCAAGGTTTCTAACATTCCTCTGGGGTCAGGGAAGCTATGCCCTTAATCTTGAATGTCACGGTAACTCTTGAATGCCTTAGATGGAAGGGCTTGTAGAGCAGAAAGAGGGAAGCACAAGTCTGAGGTGTATGACAGTGATAGCTGTTCTCTTGTCCATAGAAAATTAGATACACATGGCTCACTCCTGTCTATATCAATGCTGATAATTGTGCATGAGTATGAAACCTCATTGGAGGTAATGTTGTATTAGGTACATTACTGAGCAAGCTTTAAATAGAACAGTACTTTATTGCTGCAGCTACTACCCTAGACTAAGGCTTTCTTTGTGTGTGTGTGTGTGTGTGTGTGTGTGTGTGTGCGCGTGCGCGCGCGGTACGTGGGCCTCTCACTGTTGTGGCCTCTCCTGTTGCGGGGCACAGGCTCCAGATGCTCAGGCTCAGCGGCCATGGCTCACGGGCCCAGCTGCTCTGCGGCATGTGGGATCTTCCTGGACCGGGGCACGAACCCGCGTCCCCTGCATCGGCAGGCGGACTCTCAACCACTGCGCCACCAGGGAAGCCCAAAATGAACGATTTTTATAGGATTTTTCTATGTAATTTTAACTAAAGGTTAGTTCTTTTTAAAGAGATGAAGAACTGACCCCAGTTCTACTCTTACTGATTAATAACAGTGTCTTTGGACATTTAGGCCATAATTTTGGGAGGCTACACCTTAAGTGGGAATGTCTCGTGATATCAGATACGAAGCAGACTTCTCAAATTCATGGGATCAATGACTGTCCTCAGCACCAGTTATATTAACATTAAGATATCTTGAAAATGTTCCTTACTTAAGTGTCTGAGAATATTGCTAAATAAAATACCAACTTGCCTTCTGTCAATTAAATTTTGTTTGGATTTTATTCCTTTTGTGTAATTGTAATACTGCCATTTAAGCCACCAAAAATATCTTGTATGTGTTACCTGCTGATGACTGGAAACGTTCTTCTCTCCTTTACACTGTCAGTGTTCTCCCTTATTTCTTCTGACATATTAGACCTGTCTCACTCACTGCACTTTGTATTCATAGAAGGATGCTGTTGACATCACTGAGGCTCACGTGCTTTCACATGGTGATAAAGACTGATGAGGCATCAGCAGCTCCTGACTTACTGCATATTCTGGAAGGTTAGTTGCTGGCTTTGTCACTGTTCACAATTCTGCTTATTTACCCTCCAGAATTTGTGGTCCCACAGTTCAAAATGATTTACGTTGCCTCTGAGGGCCACAAGCCAGGTTGATTAGCTTCTGCAGTGTTTACAGTTTAGGTAGCAGCACCTTAGGTCTTCCCCAAGAAGTCTTCACCACATTTCTTTTGCCTGCCCTTTCCATCCCCACGTGGAATCTGGCAAGCAGGCCTTATGTTATGTGTCATTTGTACATTTCCAACCCTGAAGAGCTGATGCTACTCCAAGCCTGGCTTCAGTGCTGAATAGAGTGGCTATGTTCCAGCTCACCACTTGTGACTCAGACTTTCCAACTGATGCATAAAAGGTGTTGAGGAGGGCTTCCCTGGTGGCGCAGTGGTTGAGAGTCCACCTGCCAATGAAGGGGACACGGGTTCGTGCCCCGGTCCGGGAAGATCCCACATGCCGCGGAGCGGCTAGGCCCGTGAGCCATGGCTGTTGAGCCTGCGCGTCCGGAGCCTGTGCTCCGCAGCGGGAGAGGCCACAACAGTGAGAGACCCGTGTACTGAAAAAAAAAAAAAATGGTGTTGAGGAAACTATTTAAGAAGCTACTTATAGTAGCTATAGCCAGTCTGTATCCCAGCCATACTGTCCGTTAAACGTGGTTTCCCCTACTCTGTAACATTTAGCTAACTCTTCAGCTTGACACAGTGTTGATACTACATTGGGATGAGGTTTATTTCTGACCACTGCTCTTAAGTAGGAAATGTATAAACTGGACCATGTGCATTGCCTCAATGTCACATATACCCCAAGGAAAGGATACTGCTTTGGGCCTTTTTCTTTTCCTGCAGCAGTTTTCAGCACATCATTTGTCAAAGAACTGAAGGTTCTGGCTGTCCCTAGTCATTCAGTTATAGCTCTAAGTAAGAAACCTACCAGGTCCCTCAAGGAACGTGTCAGACAAATAAAAGACAAAGTCCCTGCCTTTGAGGAGTTTGTGATTTACTGTCAGAGTCTCAACAGACTTATAAAAGAGATTTCAAACATTTAAAATCCATATTTTACATTGTACATGTACACCAAAGCCACAAAAGTAGCAAGGGCAGATGCAGGACAGATGAGCAAATAATATGTGATAAGATTTGTTAGAAAGATTTTTTTAGTGAAATTGAATGGCAATCCAGGTTTCTAAGGAAATAGGACTGGTTCCGAGGAGGAAAACAAGCATTCAAGAAGGAGATAACCACACGCAAAAAAAGTGGAGATGGTTGTAAGAATATAGGTCACCTTGTGGAGGGCGGCATGCAGATTTGGTTGGGGTAAAGACTGCTGACAGGAAAAATCTGAAAACTGAGATTTCTATGATGGTAGAGCAAGAAAAGAGACCATCAATGGGAGGCCTGGAACACCACGTGCAGGAGATGAATCTAGTAACTCAACACCACACGATTCAGGACAGGGGACAGCTCCATTATTTTGTGTTGCATTTGCCAGGTGTTGTGGAGATATTTACTTACCTGATCTTTACAAACTGGAGCCAGTTCTTTCTCATGGCCCTTGTTTAACAGTCAAGTTCCAATTAGGAGAGAAAAAGCACACACTAACTTGAACAGGAATGTTGAATACTATAAAGAATTATTATTTCTAACAGGGGATTGGAGCAACAAGAGATTGACTAGTAAAAAAAAGTAAAGAGCTCTAAAGAAGATAAGAAAATCAGATATAAGAAGTAGCCACTGCAGCCATTCTCCTTAGAGCTTAGATAGAGTGTCCAAGGAAGAACCTTGCCACCCTCCACCCTTGCCTGAGGATTAAAATACAGACCTTGTTGGAGAGGGAAGACCTGTGGCTTACTGAATGACAGAGAAGTCATTGGGGTACCATGATGGTGGAACTTGCTGGAAATCTGCCCTTGGGGTGCCAGGAAAAGCTGTTCACGAGGAGATGTCTCATCTCCTGCAACACCTTTTACTGACAAAGCTTAACAACCTACTACTAGCTGACAAAATAAAATATTTAAAAGGCCTAGCTCAAGTTTTGCAGAGCAAGCGATAAAGTATGAATTTGCAGCTGAGTAATAAATTGATAACCAGAACACCTCTTCTCATTTCCTGGGAGTTTACCAACGTCCCCTTTCATTTTTCAAATATAAAACCATGTTGAATATGCTTTTTACACTTGTCAACTGTGTCTCACCCACCCACCCAACTCCACCTCCTCCAGAGATCCTGATTGGTCCTTGGAGGCAGTATGACTCATGACTGGGAATGAGTGGTCTAAACTAATATGCTTATATTCAGTAGGACTGTTGATCAGCTCTACATGCAAAGGATGGAGGGAGAATGGATTTTTCAGTTTCTGTGACAAAGATCTGGGAGTGGGGGGGCGGATTAGTTTGCTCTAAGTACACTATGGGCCCACAATTTGATATGATCCTTAGAAAAACAAATGCAATCTGAGGATGCATTAGTCAGATTCAGAACAAGGGATATATTGGCCTGGTTTTTACCTGCAGAGCTTTTGCTATGGCCTAAATATTGCATTCAATTCTAGGCACCCCATTTTAAAGAAAGACAATGAAGAACTATGCCACTTACAAATGATGCAGTGTGATGAAGGAGCTAAGCATGCTGGAAAGACCTGGGGGTATTAGCCTAAGAAAAAGAAGGCAGAAGCAAGACATGGTTCCAACCTTTATAAGTGCTTTCATATTGGAAAATAAATTTAACTTATTCATTATCATCCCAGAGGGCAGAAGAGGAACCATCAGGAATAAGTAATGTGAAGGAACCTGAGATCCAATCTAAGAAGAACTTTCTCAATATTAGCATTGCTTAGAAAAATCAGGAACTATTTTAGGAGGTAATGAGTCATCTCTCTTTGGATTGAGGTGGGACATATTTATTTGAGTTTCCTTCTTTCTCTAGTCCTTTATATGAACAGGCCAAGGTAGCCCTGCCTATTATCCCAATATTCCTTCAAAGAGACAAGGCTCAAACCTCATATATAACCCATCCTCTAAGTTATTTGTGCCTGATGAGGTCACATCTCTTTTAGGAAGAAAACGGTGAAGAGACCACTAAAACCAGCCTCTCATATATAGGCAGCAATAAGACTTGCAGTCATCCCAGTCCTAGAGACACAAACGAATTCCTGTACATAATTAAGTTGCATAGGGCCATTACTAATACCACTATTTGAATGTGCTCTTCAGGTATAGACATTATTATAACAGGAAAGGATTTGATGGTTCATTTTAAACTGTTATGTAAATTCGTAGCCTAAAGATTATTACAGTGCTATAACGTGAAACAATTTATAACTATTGTAAAATAACCTAGTTACATTTTAAAAGGTGAACAAGGACTATTTTATAAATGTTTTCTAAGGAACTTGATTCAGTTCCTCTAGTTTTCTATGCAGATAACCCTTTTAATTTAAGTCAGAGTTATATACAATTCAGGGCACCAGGTTAGATATTAAATGTTAAGGGTATAGATGTGAAAACTATGAATATTATGCAAGTAATTGTATAATCTTACTAATGCTTGAGCACCTCAGAATAGGCATTTTTGATAGGTACAAGGGATGATGATGGTAGTGATAATGATGATGATGATATGATAACAGTAATAATGAAGTCTAGAAACAATTTTTTGTGCCGTGAGAGGCTTCTGAAACTTTCCCAGCCCTGGCTAAGGCTTCTATTTTGATCGTCTGCAAGTTACTCGATTTCTCAATGTCAGATACTCGAAAACATCAGTCAGTGCTGAATGCTAGTTAAACATCTGGAAGCATAATTTAGTGATTTATCTTACATTCTAAGTTCCAAGATTATTTTCAACAAATATAACTTTCTAGGGAAAGAATGTTCATTTGTTCCACAACCCATACCTCAGCACCTACCTTGTGACAGTCATTTTGTTTGTCTGTTTCTATTCAAGTGGCTGGGAAAACCACTGGTAAACTGTAAGCAACCATAACTTAGGACTAGATAAGTCTATTCATGGCCTTCTGCTTGGGCAATGTCTATAAGTGGTCTACATCCCCATCAGATTGGCTGAATGTTACCACCATAATGAAGCAGGAATAATTTTGTTTCTGTAAGGATAGAAACTACCTAATATCTCTGTCTTGTAGAGCTTTCTCCCTAAAACTTGATATTAGATGGAATGGACACATGTTTATTACATTGTGGCAGTGAGGGATCATTTCCCCAAAATATGCAATGTATTATTGTGTTACATAATTACATTAGTAGAAACTATGTATCTTTTTAATCTGTCCTAGATATAAACCTTCTCACTTGGGAAAAATTTGCCATCTGTATATTTTCATCTTTTTAAAAAAAGTTTCATCTTTATCAAAGTAACTGCTAAAGCTGCCACCATTAAGCTAATTTATTTCACTATGGGGTAGCCATTTTTTTCTACCTATTCTCCACCCATTCCTCTGGCATCAACCCTGTTGCTCCAGCCCACTTGTGACACACAGCGGCTGGTGTTAAAGACCACTTAGGTAGTGTCAACCACCCCTCTCTATTCACCTGCATAATTCAGTAATTCTAAGACAGCACTGATTAAGTACCACTAACTTCCTAACTATCTAACAAATATCTTTCCTCACTGATGTCTTCTTTATTTTCTGAAGTAAATATGTAAAGTCCAATAGCTAATAAACATTTTTTCATAAAATATATGGTCACTGTATACATTAATCATCTTGAACTGCCCTAACAAATACCATAGACTGGATGGCTTAAACAACTGAAATTTATATTCTCAGTTCTGGAGGCTGAAAGTCTGAGATCAGGGTACCAGCATGGTTGGTTTTGGCTCCTGGCAAGAGTTTTCTTCCTTTGTAGATAGCCACTTCCCACTGTGACCTCATATGGTGGACATAGAGAGCTCTGGTATCTCGTCCTCTTCTAATAGGGGCACCAGCCCTACTGGATTAGGGCCCCACCCTTATCACCTCCTCACAGACCCTATCTCCAAATACAGTCACATTGGAGGCTCAGGCTTCACCATATGAATTAGGAGGGGACACAGTTCAGTCCATAACACTATATCTTCATGATTCCTAAATTATTCACTGAAGAGTGCCAGGCACTGTGCTAAAAAGTTTACACATATTCACATAAGCCTTACTACAACTCTGAATTTAGGAATAATATAGAGAATTTAAGGTCAAAGGGGTTAAGTAAATTGTCTGAGACGAGAAAGCTAGGAAAACTCAGAGCTCAGATTCAAGCCCAGATCCTTCCAAGCCCAGAGCTTGTGCTCTTTCCAGTTATACCATATTGCCCTGAAAAATACTTTGTCCATATATTATGAGCAAACAACTTGTTAGACTAACATTTTATTCAATGAGTTGAACAGCCATTCTGACACATGGATTCAGACCATTTGATGAAGTGTGTTTGTCTTTTTGTCCTATAACTTATGACCCTTCTCTCTCAAAAAAAAAAAAAATGCTAAGACAACGGAGAGAACAAAAGCAAAAAGCACAAATGCCATCTGGAATTAAACAAAGAGATATTTACCATCCTGAATCACAACATATGAAAAGAGAGAGCAAATATGAGAATGGTAAATGACTTATCCAAGAAGAGTCAAGTTGATCCCATGCACCAGAGGCAAGAGGAAGAAGGACGTTGACAAGCAAGCCAACGTCCTCTTCTGTGAGACTCTTAAAAAGGGTTAGAAATTAGAGACATTAAGCATCACAGGAAGAGGAAGCCTGTGGCTGAAAAGAGGGAAGAGTATTTGAAAGTCTACATAAGGCATAGATAGAATCCCTCAGAATTTTACATCCTTCCCATGCCATTAAGACACAGAATCTTCCCCCACCTCCACAGAAAATAGAGGTGTATGCCCTGAAAAAATGAATGAATGAATGAATCTGGTAAGTTCTGGATCAAGGACACCAGGCACCAAAGAGGAAAGAATGTGAGACTTTAAATGAGGGGATTAAATCAAAGTCTTCAGAGTGAACAGTGAGACTCTCACAGTCTTCTCCCCACCTCCCCCATCCCCGCCCCCAGCTCTAGTAGGCTAGCACCCAGAATCTTACCTCCTAAGCAGGAGATGGAGGATCCTTCTCTGAAGAAAGTGAACCATGTCAAAGAACTACAGGTACTGAAATTTGGATATTCCCCTCAAAATACCAGCTGGGCATTCACTGCCCTACAGTAAAACCCTTGAGTATATCAGTCCTGCTTATACCCAGAGAACTGCCAGTCATCTTTTTGGTGCCTCACTCTTAAATGTAAATGGACAGAAAAGGACCATGTGACATGTGAAGAAGGTTTCCAGCACAAACTACAACAAATAATCAGAAAAACAGAGCCCAGGGGAAACAAATAGTACAGAACAGAATCAAATGTCGAAGAGACTATAATTAAAATAATTAGAAAGCTAAGAGAAGAAACACAAAACAAGAATAAGATGCTATGTTTTTTTAAAAAGTGAACAATTAAAGACTAAGGAAGAATTCTCTGGTGGTCCAGTATTAGGACTCTGTGCTTCCACTGCAGGGGGCACAGGTTCAAAACCTAGTCAGGGAACAAAGATCCCACAAGCCACGCAGCCAAAAAAAAACAAAAACAAAAGACTAAGGAAGAACCCTTGGAAATTTAGAATGGTGTACCCAAATAATTTTTTTCCATGGAAGGAACCCCTGGAATGCAGAACAAAAAAGAGATAGACAATACAGTGGTGGGAAAGGTAAGAAAATTAAGTATCTATACAGAATGCCCAACATGCAACAAATAGGAGTTATAGAAAGAACTTAAAAGACAGGAAGACATTTTTAAAGAAATGAAACAATTTCCAAGACAGGATGGTATTAGTTTCTAGTTTGAAAAAGCTACCAAGTACTCCAACAATGAATGAAAATAAGGTATACTCCAAGGTACCTGATAATGAAATTTCCGAATACCAGGGAGAAAGAGAGGATGCTAAAAACCTTCTGGAGAGAACAAAGGGACAACATGTAAAAAAAAAAAAAAAAAAGAAAAGGACGAAAGGAGTATGGGATTTCTCAACAGAAACATTGGAAGCGGAAGACAATAGAGAAATGCCTTCAAGATACTGAAAGAAAATGATCTTTAACTGAGAATTCTACATCCAGCCAGACTATCATGTAAACAGAAAGGAAGAAAAAAGACATTTTTAGACATGCAAGCACACACACAAAAAATTTATCTCTCTGCACCATTACTCAAGAAGTTACTGCAGTGTGTATTCCACAAAAGCAAGGGGAGTGAACAAGAAGGAGGAAGACAAGTAGAGATCAATACAGGAAAGAGACGAAGGACACCTCCAGTATGAGAGTGAAAGGAAATCCCAGCATGCCATCTCTGTTCCAGGCCAGAGCACAGCCAGCCAAGACTGGAGCAGGAAACTAGAGGACCCTAGGAGGTATGTCTTCAGGAGAGAGATGGACCAGTAAATTAATGACAAATTTGACCACATTGAAAATCATACTGAGAGGCATTTTATAGAGCTGTTGGAGGTTGTGGGAAACAATCAGATGTTCACCCCAAAATGAGTAAATAAAAAAGGGAATTAGGACTTCCCTGGTGGCGCAGTGGTTAAAAATCCACCTGCCAATGCAGGGGACACGGGTTTGACCCCTGGTCCAGGAAAATCCCACATGCCGCGGAGCAACTAAGCCCATGCACCACAACTACTGAGCCTGCACTCTAGAGCCCACGAGCCACAACTACTGAGCCCACGAGCCGCAACTACTGAAGCCCCGTTCCCTAGAGCCTGCACGCCACAACTACTGAGCCTACGTGCTGCAACTACTGAAGCCCACATGCTCTAGGGCCTGTGTGCCACAACTACTGAGCCCGTATGCTGCAACTACGGAAGCCTGCATGCCTAGAGCCCGTGCTCCACAACAAGAGAAGCCACTGCAATGAGAAGCCCGTGCACTGCAACAAAGAGTAGCCTCACTAACGGCAACTATAGAAAGCCCGCACGCAGCAACGAAGACCCAACACAGCCAAATATAAATAATTTTTTTTTTAAGTTTAAAAAAAGAAAGGGCATTATTAGCTATATCAACAATAAAATGTAATTCTAGAAAGGAAATGGAATCATATTAACTTTCTGGTTTGGCAGTGAACAATCCTTACATAATCATAATGAAAACACTGAATACATGTGGACCTAACCATAATTATATTGGGAGAGGGGGAAGCATATTTACCTATCACAGAGGAAATTAAGCCTTTTTCAATAGTCAGTGTCTAAAGCAGATGTGTTAAGAGGTAGCAGGATATGTATATACTTAGAAATATGGAGGTTGATGCCAGAAGAAACAGCTCAAAGAGTTGAAAGGGGTTACCTCTGAGGGATGGGGAAAATATTTACGTTTGGTCTTGGACCATATTACATGATTTTAGAAGCGTATTTGCCCCTTATATGATGCTTCCTTAGGTTGACTCATATTAAAGACAGGCCTTCTTTTCCTAAGTGAACCTATCCTGTGGGTGGAGGAGCAAAAATAAGGCACACTGGGCTGAAAGTAGGACAGGGAATAAGTAAGTGTGTTGGCTGTGTTTTGGTGCCACATTTTTTCCTAGCCAGTCTATCTTATTTCCAAGTGGGATGCCAAATAACTTGACAGATAGCAAAAGTAATAAAAGTGTGAATGTCAAAATAAGCCAGACATTATTTTTGATCACCAGCAATGCACAAGATAGAGAAAGCTGGTAATACCAGACATCAGATCATCATGAGTTAAATTAGAAACATGAGTAGCTTCACTTGACTGGGACCATGTGACTCCCTCCCTTAATGCACCATGGAGAACATAACATGGTCAGTGAATTATGTAGAGAGGACACATGAATGAGCTAATTTTGTTATGAAAGAGGATCCAGCTAATCGCTTATGCAGTAATTACCTCTCAGTAAGTGTCCTTCATTTGGTCCATTTTCATTGGAGGTAAACTTGAAAATCAGAACTGATTTCTTCTGGGGAAAGGGTAGTATTCAAGTGGATACCTCTCTTTCTTGGTTGTTTGTTTTAAGTAAAATATGAGAGGGTTTTCTCTGGTGACTAGTCACTCTTTTTTGCTGATGTGCTCTGGCCTGCGGTTTCAGTGACAAATTCCTTCTTAAATTGAGTGGGAAGGGCTTCCCTGGTGGCGCAGTGGTTGAGAGTCCACCTGCTGGTGCAGGGGACACGGGTTCGTGCCCCGGTCCGGGAAGATACCACATGCCGCAGAGCGGCTGGGCCCGTGAGCCATGGCCGCTGAGCCTGTGCGTCCGGAGCCTGTGCTCTGCAACGGGAGAAGCCACAACAGTGAGAGGTCCGCGTACCGCAAAAAAAAAAAAAAAAAAAAAAAAAAAATTAAGTGGGAAAATCTTTATGTGAAAGGAGAAATAGGAGAGATTATAAAATATTTGCAAGACTACTCATTCACATCCTCAGAACATTAGGTTCTATCTGAACTTTATTTTTTTAATGTTGTACTTCTTTTTTATTGAGATATAATTGCCATAACATTGTGTATATCAGAACTTTTAAATTATTAGTATTTACAGGCATAGAAAAAAGATCTCCTTATGAAAGTGATGGTTTTCTGTTCTCTGCACCTCATTAGCCAATGTTTTTGAAGTAATACGTAAATGATGAAAAACAACCCAAGTTTTGTAACCAGACATAACAAAATAGACACTAAGAATAATAAATCTTTTGGTTGTTTCTCTTAAAGATTCCTTGGGAGCAATATTTAAATTGCTTCACATGAGATTTTCTACTGGCCCATAACTTCCAAGTTTCACAAATTGGTTTATTTTCTATTCCTCCCCTAGAGGAATCTGGTTGCTCAGGAATAAATATGGTAGAGAACAAACATAAATAAAAATGTTTCCAACTGAAAAATTTTGTTTTACTGCTGGCTTCAATTTTCAGAGCACAGTACATCTCATGTTTACAAAATGAAGCCTCTCGCTTGTGAAGTTTCTCTCTTTCTCCTCCTTCTTGTTAGTCATAGGTAGAGGGTTTTTTTCCCTTCCGTGTGGAAATAAAAACCACTTTTTACCCCCTCCCACATTCTTCCCCATAACCTGGTCCCCCAGTCTCCCACTCAGGGCGTGATAGGAGAGGGCTGGGGAGCATCCTGCTTCCACCTGCTTCCACACCTGATTATAAGACACCCGGTGGAAGTCTCAGCTCTGGAGGTTTCCTCTTCACCAGCTGGCATTCTGAGTGCTAAAAGATTATCTAACTATAGCCCAGCAACCCTCTCTCAAGCGGTTGTTTTAAAAATCTTGTAATTTGCAGTGACTTTTCTTTAGTTTCATGAAGTTAAAAGCTTACCCCCTTTTCAGTCCAAGTTCAGTGATATTTAACCAAGGTGTTTTTTTTAGTTTATTTGCTTATAAGCTCTTTTGATTTAGATTTTTTTTTTCACATAAACTCAGGTTGGTCTTTACTCTGCAGAGGGGGGCGTGAATGCCCGCAAGAATCTGATGTCTAAACTTCCGATAAAACTGGCTCATCAGGGAGGCATTTGCCCACCAGATCTCTTCTGTTGGTGGAGCCTTGACTTCTTCACCTGGCTGTGTCTGCTGGAGGGCAGCTCCCCTGGCCACACCTCCTTCTGACCCCCTTCTCTACCAAGTTCCCACACAGGAAATAAAAAAGGGACATGGTAAATAAAATCTTCTCTGAGCCTTCCTGCAGACTCTTGCGGCCTCCATAGCCTCAGTTTTCTTACTTTTAAAATGAAGGTAACAATAGTACCTACCTCACATAGTTTTTCTTATGATTGAGATAATCCATAATATTAGTTATTATTATTGTTTTCTTAACTCCTGCTGCTACTACTACTACAGGGTTTGTTATATATGGAATCATATACATTCTGTGTACCTTATATACATCATGATTATCATATACATTATGATTCTTCTGGATAGAGTTTCTTGAAAAGTTCCTAGAAATTTTTACATGTATCTTGCCATCTCCAGGATAAAGCAGGAACAGTGGGAGACACTGAGGGCCTCATGGAGAGCTCTAGGTCAGTAGTGCTTGACCCTGGTCACACGATGGACTCACCCGGAGTTTTTTACAAACTACTGATGCCTGGACCCCACACCTGGAAGTATTAAACTGTTTGTCCTGGGACACAGCCTGGGCCTTTTGAAAGCTCCCCAGATGATTCTAATGGGCAACCAAGGCTGAAAACTCTATTTTTGTTTAAACTTAGATTCAAAATCCACCCGAACAAAATCCAGCAAGGGGCTCTCTCTTCAGTGTACAGCTTGTAAAAATGCCAATGCAGAGCGCATTCACAAAGGAATGCTCCACCACTTGTAACATTGCAGAATTTTCCTGGGTAGCTATTGAACTATGATCTTATCCCAGAGAAACCCTGAGAAATCTGTTAATGAGCTCTTATAAGCGAATGTAGTTCAAATCCAAGCACCATTAATGGATGTCAGCTACTAGTTCTTTGCTGAGTGTTACCTATACTAGGAGACTGTAGCCACTGATAAAACATTTCCCATTTTTTAATTGATAGGAGTCAAAATAACTTGTCATTGATTTCACAAATTAGTCAGAATACTAATTATCAAATTTCTCCTTCATCACTAAATATTTCACTGATGCAGTCCTAAGTTACAATTGCCATTTCTGAGTCTTTCTAATAGGCTCGGGCACCTGTGTCTGTAGAATGGTCAATCCCACAGTTGTAGGTGCAGACTTCACTTGTCTTCCATATCCTCTCACCTAGAGCTCCTGCTCACACACCAACCCAGGCTCAAACTGCCAGCACTGTGAGAGTCCTTTACTAACTTTCTTTAACCCAGCTGTTCCCAAGAAATCTCTTTTTTCACACTACGCATAACACAGGTATATAAATAGTACCGGGTGATAAGAAAGCAGACACACACACACACACACACACACACACACACAAAGCATGGGTGAACTGGCAGCATTCATGCCCACTCTGGGGAAGGCAACATCTAGAACAGTCAGAATAGAACTGGGTAGTGGCATTTTCTTCATCTGCCAAGCTGAGCGCTTTATTATGGCCAAGACTCAATTTTCTCGGTAGAAAGGCTCCTTGATATCTGCAGTGCGTGACATGCAGCAGGAGAAATGACTTTGTCCTTAGTCCTTGGAGCCCTGCTCAGGGCTGTGCTCCGACTCTCCTCCCCGGTCAATGCCTGCTGCTGCTTCTACGGACACTCCTCCACCCTCCCAGCCTACCAAGTGTCCATCAACTCACCCAGTGGTTTCCCAACCCCTGCTGAACAGAAGAATCACCTGGAAGAGTTTTAAATTACAGGAGGGCCCAAGTCACACCAGATCAATCAAAAAGCAACAAACAAACAAACAAAACCCTCCAGTTATTGGTGTTTTTTAAAACGCCCCCACGTGGTTTTGATGTATACCGAGTGTTTCAAACCACCGAATTTCTCATCCATTACCCCATGGCCTCTCCCCTCCCCACCACCCCTCTACCGTTCCCAGACCTTACTTCTGCTCTGCTCTTACTATAAAAGCATTCCTACCATAACAAAGAGGCAACCACCCAGCTTTTTCTGTTGCATCAGGATAATCTAGATTCTCCCTGCTGCACTGCGCATGCAGACGCAGGCTCTGCTTTGCTGCTTTTACCCCGACAGAGGAGTCCCAGTACTCCTCTTTTCAAAAAACAAGGCACAAAAATGAATTACGAGCAAAACTGCGACAAGGGTGGCTGGTGTGCATATAATCCAGACTTTAGTGATAGAATTAGCATTTGAAGCAAGAGCGGTGGCACAGAAACATCCCTCAACCTATGGTACTCGGCAGAGGGAACATGCCAGAGCACCCCGTCACTGAGAAGTCCCAAAGGTACAGCAAAGGCTTCTCTTCCAAAATGCTTGTTTTTACAAAATTTATTTTTAGCATATGTTTTGCGAATTAACTCCATTTTATTTCCAGGTAAATGTGTACACACCTGAAAAAAAATTGAATGAGATATTGATTTGAAAGGAGAACAGACCTCCAAAAGCTCTCCTGCTAGTATTAACTTCTATATTTAATTAAAGTTCAGTAGTTTGAAATAGTTTTCTTTTTCATATGGCCCATTTCTCAATACTTAAGCCAATTCCCAATAAGCAGTTCTCCGGTGGAACATGGTACCTGGTGTCCAGGTTTAGAGCACCTTTCCAATCTGGGTCCTTCTCATCCAGCCAGGGAAACGAGTAGGCGCTCCTGCGCCCGTGGCCTCTTCCAGAACCACATGTTAGTTCTTCTACTCAGGCCAAGTCTTCCTCCCTCAACGCTTCTGCCAGAGAACTGCTGGGTAAGCGTTGCAGCCTCAGTTGAGGAAAACCAGGGCCAGCTTCGAGAGTGAGTTGGCTTAAACTTTCCCATTGCATTTTTTTTTTTTTTTTTTTTTGCGATACACAGGCCTCTCACTGTTGTGGCCCCTCCCCTTGCGGAGCACAGGCTCCGGACGCGCAAGCCCAGTGGCCATGGCTCACGGGCCCAGCCACTCCGCGGCACGTGGGATCCTCCCGGACCGGGGCACGAACCCGTGTCCCCTGCATCGGCAGGTGGACTCTCAACCACTGCGCCACCAGGAAAGCCCCCCATTGCTTTTTGTGAGGCAAAGTCAGTGTTTGAAGCAGCATAACTCACAGGTGAGACCTCTGACTCTGGCTTTAAATCTTGACTCTCTCAAATCTGTGAGCAGGCATTTTACTTAACATACCTGGGTAGTATCCACCTCTGTAAAACAGGATTGGCTTGTTGTAGGGATCAAATGAGAGAGTATGTAAAGCGCTTAAACTCAATACTTGGTAAGCATGTAATTCCTGTTCATTATTGCTATTGTTAGGTATTTAAGAGCATTTTTAAATTTGGAAGATTTTTGTTTTCTTTTTTTTTGCGGTACGCAGGCCTCTCACTGTTGTGGCCTCTCCCATTGTGGAGCACAGGCTCCAGACACACAGGCTCAGCAGCCATGGCTCACGGGCCCAGCCGGTCCACGGCATGTGGGATCTTCCCAGACTAGGGCACGAACCCGTGTCCCCTGCATCGGCAGGCAGACTCTCAACCACTGCACCACCAGGGAAGCCCTGGAAGATATTTTTAATTTATTTTTTTAATGAAGTATAGTTGATTTACAAAGTTGTGTTAATTCCTTCTGTCCAGCAAAGTGATTCAGTTATACACACACACACACACATATATATATATATATATATATATACATTCTTTCTTTAATAATCTTTTTCATTGTGGTTTATTACAGGATACTGAATATAGTTCCCTGTGCTATACAGTAGGACCTTGTTGTTTATCCATTTTATATATAAAATCTTACATCTGCTAACCCCAACCTCCCATTCCACCTTCCCCCAACCCGTCCCCCTTGGCAACCACAAGTCTGTTCTCTATGAAATTTGGGAGATTTGGGGGTTTTTTTTTCATATTATTGTGGAATTAATATAGATCATTTCATACAGAAGCACTGACTGTATTAGTTTACTTTTGATAGCAAGAAACAAAAACCACCTTCAGCTTGCTTAAGCAAATTGGATTATTATAAGGATACAGTGATGTTTTGTTTGTTTGTTTGTTTTTGCGGTACGCGGGCCTCTCACTGTTGTGGCCTCTCCCGTTGCGGAGCACAGGCTCTGGACGCGCAGGCTCAGCGGCCATGGCTCACGGGCCCAGCCGCTCCGTGGCATGTGGGATCTTCCCGGATACAGTGATGTTTTATAAAATTCAAGGATGGGAATGCAACCTGGAAAGGCCTAGAGCCAGGGACCACTCTATGATTCTCATCTCGTTCTCTGTGCTTCTGCTTCCTCCTTTTCTTGCTAAACCAGCTTCATTTCCTCCTTAGTCACATAGCAGAACTTAGCTACCAACAGGTAACAGGCCCAGTCACCGAAAGAAATGAAATTGGTCTCTCTCAATCCCAACCTTAAATTTCTAGATACAGGTCTCAGATTTTCTCAAGTCCAGTCACTGAGGCCAGGGCAAAGGAATGTTTATAAAATGGTCACTGAGCATCTACAGTTGTAGTACATGGGCCTAGGGGAAGTGGAAGGTCACAAGAAAGAGTTGAAGAGGGTCATTAAGCAACTTGGAAGACACAGCTAATCTGCAGTTTAAATGATCATGGTTCATACTGTGAACCAATTATATTGTAAGGAGAAAATATTTTCCATCTTAAACACAGCCCCTTAGAACCTGAACTTCTACAATGAAGGTTTGCATACTTCCAGGGATGATCCAGAATGTGACTGGTAGGAATCTCCCTGGAAGTATAATTTTGCTAAGTGACTGGAGATGGGGAAGAATTTTATGTAATATTAAAATAGACATAGTTATTTGTACAAATGACCAAGTTGTAGGTGGAAACAAACATCACAAAGGTGCCAACTCTCCCTAAGTCATTTTGTAAATTTAGCCCAATCATAATAAATAAAGGTATTAAGAGCCCCCCCCCTTTTGAACTAGATAAGGTAATTAGGTTGAAATGAAAAAATAGACAAGCAGGAATAGTCAGGCAAGTTTTGAGAATGATCAATGATGGGGAACTAGCCTCCACTAGATTTTATAACATTATAAAGCCTTAACAAGTAGAATGGTGTGGCACTGGTGCATGAATAAGCAATCCGACCAATGTAATTGAGAGAAAAGTCTAGAAATAGACCTTGATATAGATGGAATTTTAGTATATGATCAAGGTATATTGCAAATCAGTGGGGGTGGACTAGTCAATCAGTGGTGTTAGAACAACTGAGTGCAATTGGAAAACAAAAACAAAATTTGACTCACATGTCACACCATACAGGACAATAAATTAGAAATTAAAGAATGAGGCCATGCATGGACATATATACACTACCAAATGTAAAATAGATAGTGGGAAGCAGCCACATAGCGCAGGGAGATCAGCTCAGTGCTTTGTGACCACCTAGAGGGGAGGGTGGGAGGGAGACGCAAGAGGGAGGAGATATGGGGATGTGTGTACGTGTATAGCTGATTTCACTTTGTTATACAGCAGATACTAACACACCATTGTAAAGCAGTTATACTCCAATAAAGATGTTAAAAAAAAAAATGAATGAGGCCATGAAAATACAAGAAAATGCCAAAAGAATTTTTATATAATGTCAGAGTAAAAAAGGCCTTCTCATTTGTGACTTAAAATCAAAGTGCAATAAAATAAAAAATTAGTATCTTCAAATGTATAAAATTCAAAAAACTTCTAAGCTGCAAAAAAACATTTAAAGCAAAATCAAAAACAAACAACAAACCAGGGAAATATTTGTAACTCACATCACAGACAAAGGGCTAAACTTATCAATTATATAAAGAGCTCCTAGAAATCAATAAAGAAAAATAAATCAGAAGGAAAACAGGCAAAAGATATGAAAAAATACATCACAAAAAGAAATTACAGCTGGCTTAAATGAAAAGACTTTCAACCTCATTCATAAAAAGAGAAATGAAAATTCAAATTGCACTGAGATGCCATTTTCACCTATCAGATTAGAAAAACTTCAAAAACCTAATAATCCATTGTGTTGGTGAGGCCATGGAGAAATAGACTTTAATATGTAGCTTATGAAGAACAGATTTGCTTAAATTTCAATGAATGAGACATAGCAATATCTAAAAGATTGCAAATGCACACATCTTTTAACCCAGTAATTGAAGTTCTAGGAATTGAACTTACAGATGTGCTTGGAAGTGTATAAAATGTATGTACAAGGTTATTCACTGCAGCAAAAAATTAGAAACTAAATGTCCATCAAATCTGGGGCCAGTTAAACAACAGTACATATATGCAGTAGAGTACAAAGCAACTGAGGGGCGGGGGGGAAGCAAGGTGAAGAATAAAGTGTATTGTATGCTATTTTATATATATATATATATATATATATATATATATATTTTTTTTTTTTTTTTTTTTTTTTTTTTCCGGTACGCAGGTCTCTCACTGTTGTGGCCTCTCCCGTTGCGGAGCACAGGCTCCGGACGCGCAGGCCCAGCGGCCATGGCCCACGGGCCCAGCCGCTCCGCGGCACGCGGGATCCTCCCAGACCGGGGCCCAAACGCGTAGTCCCCTGCATCAACAGGCGGACTCCCAACCACTGCGCCACCAGGGAAGCCCTACTATTCATAATATAGTTGCTAAACTGTACAAGTTGTGAACCTGAGTTTTTCAGGAAAGGGGAATTCATTTGTTTGGACCAACACTAGAAAGCTTCCTCCTTAGTTCATAAAGGCTCATGTCACCCAGAACACCAAGTAAAATGGTCTCAACTAAGTAAGGCTGACATATGTCAACTTAGGATTGGACCTTGGGTAGCTGAGTTTGGCTTGAGCTAGTGGTTCCTGCCTAAGGAATGTATTCATTCAGGCTGCAATGAAATAGAATGAAGTGGGGCTGGAATTACGAATATGAGTTCTACAGGCATCTAGGAAGAGTCTGGAATAACTTGTTAATTTGGCTTTTTTGTTGTTGCATTGGTTCTTAGCACATATTTGTAGGGTTTACTATGTCAAATATTCATTTTTCAAGTGCCATATGGTATTTTAAAAATTTTATTTATTATTAAAGTGTAGTTGATTTACAATATTGTGTTAATTACTGCTGTACAGTAAATTGATTCAGTTACACATACATATATATATATATATATATATATACCTACATTCTTTTTTTATATTCTTTTCCACTATGGTTTATTGTAGGATATTGAATATAGTTCTCTGTGCTATACAGTAGGACCTGGTTGTTTATCCATCCTATATATAAAAGCTTACATCTGCTAACCACAACCTCCCACTCCATCGCTCCCCCTAGGCAAACACCAGTCTGTTCTCTGTGTCCATGATCTTGTTTCATAGATAGGTTCATTGTGTCATATTTTAGATTCCACATATACGTGATATCATATGGTATTTGTCTTTCTCTTTCTGACTTACTTCACTTAGTATGATCCTCTCTAGTTGCCTCCATGTTGCATTAATTAGAAATTTTGTTAGCTTCAAGTAGCAGCACCCTCTACTAGAGTGACTTAAACTAAGAGTTTTCTTTTTTCTCATGTAACGTTACTGGAATTTGTTTCGACAAATCTACAAGGCCAGTGCAGAACTCTCCTCGATTCTCTGGTCCTTTCCTCATAACACTGGATGGCTGCTGTAGTTCCTGCCATCTTTTTCATGTTCCTTTAGGAAGAAAGATGAAGAGGATGGGGCAGCATCTATATCAGGAAAGCAGGTTTCCCAGGAAGCCTACAGCAGGCCTCTTCTGGCAATTCTTTGAGCCAGAAAGGGAAAGGGAGTTGGGACGGGAATGAGTCAGCCAATCACCAGAGTCTGCTATGTACCCCTCTCATGGATGCAATGGATGATATTGAAATAAGTGTGTAAGTGGACTCACATATCTACTAAATAAATTGACTCATATCAGCAGTGATACCTGACTTCCGAGGAAGGCTTCTACTGAACTGATTGAAGAGTGAAGTATCTTCTATTTCTATTGTATATTTATATGTGTGTTCTCTACTTTCTTTACTGAGTAGCTGGGCCGTTTCCATCTGACAGATCAAAGCATAATCTGTATAATTACCCCTAAAGGACCTCTCCTAGGTAGGAAGCCAGTGGCAGAAACACAAGTCCTGAAGTGTGTGCTGTTCCATTTCCTGGGCTGCTTCTACTTGTAACAGTGACAATAACATCTCTGTGTACTGAGTGCTTCCCCACTGCCAAGCACTGTGCTCAGGAGTAAGCTTGCCAGGGATGCCTCTCGAGCCTTTCAATCATCCATATTTCCTTAATTTCAAGGCGAGGCCCTCGGATGATGTCTACATTAATAGTTTCTATCTTCAGACCCCTACCAAAGGGAAAGCTGTTATTAAATTAATGAAGTATCTCGCCACTGGTGGTATCACAGAATCAAGGAACGGTGGTATTATTCCCATGTGAGCACACAAAGCTGGTAAAGGTAAAGTAAGGTTTGGTAACTCAGCCTGTGTCACCCAGCTGGAGACCTGACTTGTCTGTTCCTAGCCCTGCACTACTTTATTCTCCTTTTCCCTAGATTACCATGGTTCTATGTAATAGAGTAACAACTGTGTATAAAGTGCTTACTTTGTGCCAGGCACTGAGTAAGTGCTGGTCATAGAGAAGCCCATTTCACCCTCAGAATAGCTACCCAATGACTACTAGTACTAGCGCTTACTAGTCCTATCAGGAAAACAGGCTCTAAAAGTAAAGCTGATTGCTTAGATTAAACCCAGGTTGTCTGATCCCAGACACCCTACTCTGCATGATAATGCAGTAGTGGCTCTCAAAGTAGCACGTGGAGATGTTTAATTCTGCTGTATGTGACATGTCTTGTCAACTCTCCAACCCAAACCACAGGGAACTCCGTGGACACACCCTGGCCTTCCGTCCTTTGAAGGGCTCCTCCCATTTTTCTTCACTCCTTGTGCTCCAGTCAAGTTGAACAGAGGACAGTATCCCTTAGGCACTGCTTACCTAACCCATGATCTAGGAGTTGAGAGAGGACTTGACTGTTTTGAAGAGCAAATAGGTTAGCTAGCAGAATTCACTTTACTGCATTAATTTGGAGCACGGGGAAAGGCTAGGATCGATGCTAGGCATGACAAGACACTTTGCAGGCCCCTTCAACTCACAGTGTGGAGGGTACATCTGGGGAACAGAGACAGGCAAATGAACAAAATAAAGCAGATCTTTCCTGGAAGCTTTTGGAGCACAGAGAAGGGTGCAAGCAACCCCGCCTGGAAGAATCCAGGAGCACTTTCCAGGAGAGCTGGCATGGACCTGTTGCCACTCAACAGCAGAGGATGGGAGAGGGGGCTCCTAGTAAAGGGGTAGTGTCTTCAAGAGCCTGGAGGAATGGAAGAGCGTGGAGAGCTGCAGGGTCCAAGGGGCAGGGCCTGGCCGGTAGCAACCTCTCAGCCAGTATCGGTCACTTGGAAGGTGATTAGGGTGAGGGAGGGAGACGGGAGACCAGCCCAGAAAGAGAAATTGTGATGTTGCTGCATTTAGGATTTTGATGAACTGAATACAATCTCTTGTTGAGAGGACACGCATCTGCCAAAGGTGCTTAATCCAGGGAGGAGGATGCGTTTGCGTGTGACTAGCCCAGAGATGTGAGTGAGGGGGAGCAGCAAGAACAAAGAAGGTGCCTGTGCATCCCGGTGGAGCCCTGGGCTTCGGGGAGGGATCCCCTTGAGGTGCTGTCCCAGTATCACTGAACCTAGTATCTTGTACTCAGAAGTGTGGTCGGTGGTTCACATTGGCAATACCTGGAAGCTTGTTAGAGATGCCGAATCTCAAGCCCCACCTAAGATCTGCTGACTCATCCTGCACTTTTAGTAGAATCCTCAGGTGACCCACGTGCCCCTCGAAATTTGAGAAGCACTGATCTAGTAGACAGGGGCAAGAGAGAATTTTACCAAGAGGTCTGTTTTAAATTCCATCCAAGAATGAGTCCCAATAGAAGGCTTTTACTTGAGGGGAGACAGCAACTAAGAGTAAACATCTGCCCATGTAAGAGCGACAGGGGAGTCCAGGACGCCAGGATCGGGTGCCACGTGCTCAGGCACAGCGATCTGGAGAAGGTGTGTGTAGTAAGAGGCTGCCATTAAGCCACTGAAATGGGAAGACACAGTTTCTCCAGGGACCAAGTGAGCCATCCTCTGGGTGGATACACACATCCCCAGCAGCCTCAGAAGACGCTGGACAGCACACAAGGTGGGGCAACAGAGGCACTTCTGCAGACAGCTCCCAGATAACAAGGGTGACGGTAGAGGTCGTCCTCACTGCTGCTTTCTTCTTCCTTAGCGAACAGTCTTCTAATGGGAGTTAGCCAGTTAAATGCTTTCAAGACCCAATGAATCTGGAATATTAGAGAAACATTTCATACAGGGCTAATAATGGCAAAGCAGAACTATAGCAAGCAAAATTCAATTATTCCATTCAGTTTGGTGAATCCCTTACTGAAAGCATTGTTTTTGTTACACCTGAGTGCCCCTAGAGTTTGTAACCTTCAGAAAGAGTTAACAGCCCGAAGAGAGTGAGGTCTTCGATGCTACAAGCTTCTGATTACCCTTTCTCTTGTCAAAACATACACATTTGGTTGTGGGGGAGAAAATCCACAGTGTGGAAAGAGAGCTGCCCTTGACACTGTGGAGAGATGCAAAAGAGGTCAGTGGCAGGAAAAAGGGACAAGACTGTGAAAGCAAAGTGGACAGTCACTTAAGGTGATTCAAAATTTCTATGGGGCATCACAGTGAAACTTCTAAAAGGAATGATTCATACTGTCAAAGAGAGACTGGTGAAAAAAAAAATCAGCCTCTACAGTGACTTACTTCGATAGAAGTCTGTCTTCATATCAAAGGACTTGTAAGGATCTGAGTGTCTTCGTGTGATAGGATCACCTCTGAGTGTAGTACTGTGAGGCAACAACTGCCGTGAGAATAATCAGACTACATAACACCTCATGGGGAGCAGGACAAGGGTGAGTTGAAACCAAGCCCCTGAGGGAGGATCTTTGAATAAGTGGGAAACAGGCTGCCCTTTAATGGGCCACATGGAAAAACATGGTCCCTGATGATCTTTTTCTCTTCCATGAGCTAGAAATCCAAGCCTCCTCAAGCTCTAAGACTGGTAGAGATTAGAACAAAGCCTTGACTCTCTGGGTTCCATATTGCCATTATTCTGAAATAAAGATTTTAAGCCATAGGCTATCTGGCTGGAATGCACTGTGAGGTATGGGAACCCAAGGATTAAGAATCTCCGGGAGGGCTTCCCTGGTAGCGCAGTTGTTGAGAGTCCGCTTGCCGATGCAGGGTACACGGGTTCGTGCCCCGGTCCAGGAAGATCCCACATGCTGCGGAGCAGCTGGGCCCGTGAGCCATGGCTGTTGAGCCTGCGCGTCCGGAGCCTGTGCTCCACAACGGGAGAGGCCACAACAGTGAGAGACCCACATACCACAAAAAAAAAAAAAAAAAAAAAAGAATCTCCGGGAAAACATGTCTGTGTGCAGCCCTGAGCCCTGGGGCCTTGCCACCTTCTCCAAGGTGCCTCCTCACCTGGCAGTGGATCAGATGCTCACCCTGGCACATGCCCTCAGCAGTGCAGTTTGTGAAGGTAAGGGAGGCAAGGTGCCTGCCTTTGTTTTTCATGCAGGCAGTGCTGAGTTGGATACAAGAGATCCAACATTGTCATTTTTTCATAGAAGTGTATGAAAGTGACTTCAGCCAGGTCTTCTTCCATCTGCACCATGAAGCGTTTTTAGTTCTACTCTGTATGCCTCCAGCATATACCACCACTTTGATCTTGCCCGTGAAGCACATCAGAGCACGTGCTCTGGAATCACTGTCGCCCGCTAGCAGTGAGACCTTGGGGAAGGTAGTAACCTCTCTGAGCCTTAGTTTCCTTAGTTTCTAAGCTCGGCAACTAGGTAAATTGAGTTGCTTTTAACTGAGAAAGGAAATGTAAGAGGAGTAGGTAGTCTGGGGCGAGATGTTTGGTTTGACACATGCTGAGTTTGAGAGGAAAAGATGTCCAGAGACACTTGAAAAGATGAATCGATATCCAGGGACAGTAGATGGTATTGGTTGTGAAGCCATTAACAAGGGTGTACAGCATGTGGAGAAAGGGTTAAGGAAAAGCCCTGGGGATTGCCAGCATTGAAGCATAGATTGGAGAATAGAGAGCGAAATAGGAACAGAACCAGATGATGGCAGTGTCCTGAATTCTTGGGAAAGTTTCAGAAAGAAGGTCTTTTATGGGGTCAGATGCTGCAAAGGCCTGGGAGGAAAAGGATGAAAGGAGACCGCTAGGAGGTCAGTGGGGACTTTCTGGAGATAGCACCCTGATTGCTGGGGACCGAGGTGTGGGTGGGAGGTAAGACCTTGGAGGTGATAAGTGAGGGCCACTTGGACGAGGGGTAGAAGTTCTGGGAGGTGTCAAAGAGAGAGGAAGCCAGACATTAGTAAAAAGCAATAAAGACTGATTTTACTCAATAACTACTATAGTATAGGGAAGAGAGTCCAATGTAAGCCAAGTTCAATTTTGTTCTGTGCAGAGGTGATTGGTGGTTTAAAGGTAGAAGGAGGGAATAGGCAGGTGGAATGATTGGGGCTCAAGTCGGAAAAGTGGAAAATTACAAAATGCAGGTAAAGGCGTTGGTCAGTGTAATTAGGCCATCTGGGTTTGCTGTCCGATGCTTATCAGAGACAAGGGTTCTATGTTCTGGTGTTGGCTGGAACAGACAGTAAATTCTTTTGGGGGTCTTGAGCTTTCTCAGGCATGAACTTAAGAGTGGATGGGGACATGGCCTTGAGCTGTAAGAAACTGTGCTTAAGTTGGTTCAGGTCTCTTAGTGGAGCCCAGGGTGGATGAAGTCGTTTATGCAGAGTCTGCAGTCCTTATAGGCCAAGGTTGAGGCCTCGTCTAGAAGAAGGCTCAGAAGAGCCTGAGTTTGGTCAAGGACAGAGTCTTTCAGAATAGTCAGGGTCATGGAAACAAAGATATTTTTAAGCAGAGTGGAGCTGCAAGAGAGAAGAAAGATTGAACCAGAAATTGAGGATTGGGCAAAAAGCACAAGTGATGGAATCCCCAGAGAGGAACTGAGGCACGGAGGGACCTTAAAGTCCTTTAGTGGCAACATTCAAACCAGGGATCTGCAAATTTTCTCTGTAAAAGGCTAGATAGTAAATATTTCAGGCTTTGCAGGCCCCATACCGTCTCTGTCAAATATTCTTCTTTTTTCAAACATTTAAAAACGCAAAAGTCATTCTGATCATACCAAAACAGGTTGCAAGCTGGATTTAACCAGCTGTCACTTGCTGACCCCTTTACTAAGCTCTGCTTTGACCCCATACGTGTGTGGAGGTTGCTCTCTTCACCCCTCAAATTAACGTAGAACGCTTTGACATTCCCCCTGCCTATGGGGACTTTCTCCTGCAAAACGTTCACCTGTAAAATTTCATCCCCTCCTCCCGGCCAAGGAAAAGAAATTGTAGCCTCATCTACTGGAGGCAGAACTAATTTGTTGCTTGGCATCCCCCCAGACCCTCAGGCCCGATGCATTCTACCAAGCTGCATGCCTGCAGACTCCATGCAGAGCCAGGCGATGTGCCTCCCTGGAGACTGCACTTTTTTGCCCACTACTTAAGCTTAATTGGGAGCAACTTCCTTCATGACAATGTTCACATTAAAAATATCTTCGCGGGGCTTCCCTGGGGGCGCAGTGGTGGAGAGTCCACCTGCCGATGCAGGGGACACGGGTTCATGCCCCGGTCCGGGAAGATCCCACATGCCGCGGAGCGGCTGGGCCCGTGAGCCATGGCCGCTGAGCCTGCACGTCTGGAGCCTGTGCTCCACAACGGGAGAGGCCACAACAGTGAGAGTCCCGCGTACCGGGAAAAAAAAACAAAACAAAACAAATCTTCGGATGGTACCTCGGGTCTGCTGCCCATTCCCTCCGTGCCAAGAAATTCCCCACTTGCTTCCAGAGAGAAGCCACAAGTAAGCAGTTCCTCTCCGATTGCAACTCCACCTGCAATTTAATTAGTAGGTTTCTTAGTCAGTTGCATTGTCTAAGAACAGGAACAGGAAAGCAGTTGTGATAGCTGTCCACGGCATCATGCTGGTACTTCTGCCTTGTGTCCTTGCCAGAAAACCCAAGGGCTGACCAAAAGGACTTGCTCCTTTCAGCTAATGAGAATGTCTGAGAATGTCTGTTTGTTTGTTTTAAACATTCCAACATGTTTCCAAGATCAGAGGATTTAGGTGGGCTGCCAGTGAGTAAATGATTTCCTGAATCTTGTACCCTCTGAAGTGCACCTCTGAGAAAAGCAGCATGTGATAGTGGGAATGTTCCAATTTGAGAATCAGACTTGTATTCCGGATTCAAATATCTGTGTGACCTTGAGCAAGTGACCTAACGTTTCTGAACCCCAGACCTCTCATCTGTGAAATGAGGATAATCGTGCATACCTTGTAGGATTATCATGAGGATTAGACATAAGACTTGTAACCTTCCAAGTGAGGCATCTGGCACCCAGAAAGCACTCAGTAAATGGTTGTCATAATATTTGTAAGGTCCCAGAGTCCCATTTCAGAACATATCCAAAGAAGCTAAGTGCATAGTTTCTTACAAGTGCATCCTATGCTGCTTTCCATCTCTGCTTCCTTTTCTGCCTCCCCCAGCTGGTCCAGGAAGCCATCCGTGAGCGACGACAACCCTTGTCCCACTCCAGCTCTCCCACACGTACGTGCGGGGCTGTGTAACTAGCTTTGGCAAAGTGCGCTTCCTGTGTTTCTCTTGCTGTTTTCCCAGTTGGATGTTTTTTGTTTTCTCACTCCATGTTTGTTCTGTCTCTTAGGTTTTCTTGGTCCAGGGTTCTACCTCTTGTTTCTTCTCTCTCTCCTCTCAGTGCATGGCTGGCATCCTGTGAATGCATTTGACTGATGATTAAAACTGGAGAAACACGATCGTGTAGCAGATATCTGGGTGTGCGTTGTGAATAGGTACAATTGACGATGTTATATTCCAAGAATGATAACTTGTCAATCACAACAGCAAATAAATATTTTGACAGGAAATAGTGTTTGGTATGTACTTTGGGGTGACAGCCCTTGAGGGCAAAATTGGGGATACTTAAAGGGCCAAAATGAAATATTGAATGGGTTTTATTATAAAACACAACTGTTCTGTGGACTAAGACCAAAAACAGGTATTCCTTGTGTTGAATTGTTTGTGGCAGGAGATTTTGTTGCAAGAAATCAGCAAAATGCAAATAGAGATGGTACTAATAGGATACCTGGGCGCAGTGCATCTTTTCTTCCCGTGGGATTTAACCTGTGTTGTATTATCTTTCTCCTTCCCCTTCTTATCTTCCTTTGAAAGACAGCCAACCATTTACTGTTAGTTTCCTTGGTTACCAATGACTTTTAGTTCTTCATTTGTGGGTTTCTGGTGTTAAACAAAGTATCTGCTTTTGTGCTGCATTGACAAAGGTTAGAACTAGTGATGTGCTTTTGTCTCCAGAAAAACATTGCATTTTGTTTTTCAATAAAATGAGTACAGTAACAAAAAAGCAGAAAATGACTAGTAGGGGTTTTCTTTACTGGGGAGGTTTTATTTCTCTCATTACAGATTTCAGAATTGAGACATTTTATATAAAATTCTATAAAATCAATCTGGTTGTACCAAAAAAACAATTTGAGCTTCTCCACCTAAATAAAATAAACAAGATGACTGCTGCTAATTTTTTTTTTGATTTGATTCCCTCCAACGTCCCTGAAATGGCTAAATGTGTTTTTTTGTTTGTTTTGCTAAATGTGTTTTATATGATTCCGGGGGAAAGTAAGTGAGATGGGAGTTAGGGCGTGCAGGGGAAGAGCCTGTTCCATAGAGGCTTTTTTTTTTTTTTTTTTATGATTACCAAGCGCTGTTCTACACAACAATGAGTTCAAATGAGTTTAACCCAAGTGCATCCATTAGTCTGGTGAGGCCTTGTGTAGGCCCTAAAGGAGGGTAACGTGAGCTAGAGTGAGCCTTGCTGGGAAATAAGTGCATGTTGGACAAACCTCGGGGCTACTTTCAGGGATGTGACACTGATGACCCACTGCTCCCAGCCCCACTTCTTGATTTCCTTTGATGCTGCCTGGAACCTAGTGACCGGATCTCCTGGCAGAGGCAGATTTAAATCCTGCATGAGGAGTGGACCTGCGAGGGCATCCCCCCCACTTCATGCTTCCTGAAGAGGGTGGCCCTTTGGACATTGCTCAGCTTGAGAAGGCCCTGCCCACAGGAAACCCACTGGCCAGGCACCACAATATACCTCTGCCCACCGTCCTCATAGCATTCTCCTCCTATCTCCCAGACTTCTTCAGGACTCCCTGAGCTGAGGAGGACCTGTCCGACCAAATATCTGCTGATTGTAAGACCATTTACAATCACACTTTATTTTCCTGCTAAAACATCACGTGGATATTCTAATTCCCCATCTGGGCATCTTTGCATTCTACTGCCCTTTTTTAAAAAGGTCATGGGTGTCTACCACGTCCATTTGGAGCCCACGTTAACTTACATTTTCTGAACTTGTCATTGTCCACAAGTCCAAACCTCAGAAAAATATGCCTGGCCAGAACCATTTGGGAGGCCCTGGCCTCCCATTTGCCTTTTTTTTTTTTTTTTTTTTTTTTTAATAAATTTATTTATTTATTTATTTTTGGCTGTGTTGGGTCTTCGTTTCTGTGCGAGGGCTTTCTCTAGTTGCGGCGAGCGGGGGCCACTCCTCATCGCGATGCGCGGGCCTCTCACCATCTCGGCGTTTCTTGTTGTGGAGCACAGGCTCCAGACGCGCAGGCTCAGCAGTTGTGGCTCACGGGCCCAGTCGTTCCGCGGCATGTGGGATCTTCCCAGACCAGGGCTCGAACCCGTGTCCCCTGCATTGGCAGGCAGACTCTCAACCACTGCGCCACCAGGGAAGCCCCCATTTGCCTTTTTTTAAGGGTAAGGATAGGAGTTTGGCTGATTGTGATGACTCACTTTCTCCACATTCCCCTTTTTATTTTTTTTCAATTATGCATAATCTAACAATATAATCTAACATAATCTAATACATGCTGAGCAATCTTATGTGTATGCTAATTAATTTTATGAATCCCTCTTCAAGTGGTTCTTCAGAATCAAAATATCCCGTCATCAACATGTTTTCCAACTCTGCATAATTTAAAAGCAGTCGCTGTTGGCAGAACCTCTCCATTGAAGAATTCAGGCGAAATGAAATGCTGCCAAAGGGAACCCTGCTTCCCGAAGGCATGCTCTGCTAAGCCTGCCTATCAATACTTTCAACTGTTCTAAGTCATGTGTAACTAATGACATTGGAAAGGCAACATTTACGTTTGATTCTTCAGGCAGCAAATCATGGGTTGAAATTCCTTCTGAGGATTAAAAATTAAATCTAGGGTTTTTTTTTTTTTTACATTTCTGTTGGAAATACCAGTGTTTAATTTTAATAGTTATTAGTTACTAAACATCTGGTATTGGCAGAGATTGAATCCTCATAGCAGCCCAGCAGGATAGACAATAATTTCTTCACTCTACTGAAGAAATCGAGAATGATATTACTAATTACTTTACCAAATGCATGAAGGTGCCCGAATGTGAATACAGATCTGGTTCCAAATACCACACTCTTTCCGGTATAATTGGCGCTCTCTCTGTGCATTTCATTCCCACCCACCCATCTGTCCGTCGTCTTCCTTCTCTGGAGCTTCCTTCCTGGCCTCTTACAGACTTCCCTTCCCCAACTCACAGGTCACAGCTTTAAACTTTTTCTTCTCCACTGTACTGAAAACTTCCACAATCACAGTCAAGTTGAACTGCTTTAATGATAGTAAATTCTGTCTTGACAGTTGAATAATATCCCATTTTATTTGGCTACTAACTTGCCAGTAGAAAGCAATTACAGTGATATGTGGGCCCATTTAATCAAGTGTTTTTCCATAGATACTAGTACAATTATTTTCAATGCTATGCCTTTGGCAGAAAAAAAAAGGCCATAATATTAAATCATAAAGTGTTCACTGGAAGAAAATAATACATGATTTCACGTAATATTATGGAGCGCTCTCAAATTTCTTGCTGCCTTGCAGTTAGAATTGCTTGGTATTTAATGCTGACTTGATCAAAAAATATGCATATAGCACTTTATGCACCATTAAATGTATTTGTGTATATATATATTATTGCGAGTTCTCAATTCTGACTTCTTTTGAATATCAAGTGCATTTCTAGATAGAATGAGAAGAAAGACTTTAGGGAAATACATTTCCCCATATATGTACACACACATCTTTCTGATCTTTTTTTTTTCACTCCCAACTTTGAAAACATGCTGACTTAGTCCTTTATCTACTCAGTGAGTCTGTGAAATCAGGTTAGTTCATCTCTGAATTGCTCAGAATCACTATAGATGACATCAGTGGTTCTCCATCTTTAGTACCTGGAGTACTTATCAAAAAGTCACCACCTTGGGCTGCACCCCAGATTCAAACTCAGGGTGTCTGGGTTGGAGCCCAGGGATCTGGATTTTTGACAAGGACCCCAGATGACTCTGATACAGGTGATTCCCCAAACCCTACTTTGAGATAAACTGGAAGAGATATAGAACTCGTGTAATAAACATTACCTTACTGGATTCTCAAGGCAGGCCTATGAGATAGAAATTTACCAGTGGAAAATCTGAGATTCAGTGAGGTCCTACTACCTGCACCATCTGGTCCCCTGAGCCCACCACATGCTTTTGCACATGACCTTCCTGTGTCTGGAAACCCATTCACCCTTCATGGCCCAGCTCTTGGCGGGCAGAGTGCATCCTCCGCTCCTTGTCTTTGGCTTGCTCTGATGGTTTGGTATGTAAGTACCACATTTCACGTGTCTGGTTCTACTCCTGTCTCTGCTCCCACAGACTGTCAGCTCCTCCATGGTGGGCCTCATCTCAGATACCCAGTGCCTCCCTCCGTGCCTGGAACATAGGAGTACTTCTAAATAAGGCACCCGGGTTGTAGAGCCAGGATCTGGACCACCATCTTCTGTCAGCCCTTCAGGGCTCTTTCCTTCTCACCAGGAAATTCCAGGCTGCACCAGCAGGTCAGGAACTTTCAGATGCCAGCCAGCAGTGCTCCATAACACACAGTATAGCCACGTTTTTTCTGGATGCTTCTGATGACCTGAATCCACGGTGGTAGGGGAATTCTTAGTAGGATGAGGGGGATGGCTTGAGGCCCTGAAAGAGACCAAAGTGACTACTTTTTTTTTTTTTTTTTTTTTTTTGCGTTACGCGGGCCTCTCACTGTTGTGGCCTCTCCCCTTGCGAAGCGCAGGCTCCGGACGCACAGGCTCAGCGGCCATGGCTCACGGGCCTAGCCGCTCCGCGGCATGTGGGATCCTCCCGGACCGGGGCACGAACCCGTGTCCCCTGCATCTGCAGGCGGACTCTCAACGACTGCGCCACCAGGGAAGCCCCAAAGTGACTACTTTTCAACACAAAAATTGAAGCCATTAACATGGGTATCTTAGTGCAGTGTTCTAAATAAGCAACTGAACGCAATGGTGCTGCTTCTCAAAATTTCAGACAGTGAAATCAGGAAGAATTTGGGTGGCTACCATAGAAAGCTATCTTGCTTTGGTCTGGATTAGCCACAGTCCCTATTTCTGAGCCAACTAGCTCTAATATTAGAGAGAAGGAGTTAGTTAGAAGTGGTCCCCTGCTGTGCCCTGCTGGCCCACTGCCCCCAGAGCAGGGCCTCATTGTCACTTTCTTCTTAATAATTATGAGATGTTTCCAACTGATTCCTTTCCTTGGCCTTCAAGTTTCCCATAGCAACCCTTTTTGTTTAATTGAACCTGATGTACAACAAGTGATCCGTTTACCATCTGCTTTGTCAGCACAACCAGCCCAGCTCTGCCCACCACCAGGCTGAGATCTCTTTCCAATCGATTGTAGCTTGGACCAAAAAAAAAAAAAAAAAAGAAAGAAAAAAAAAGGATTTTTTTTCCTCAGTCAGTATGGGGGAGAGTGTTAGTCATACCAGGCTGTCTGTTTGTACTATGCCATGTTGTCTGTTTCTATCAACTAGATGCAAATTTAGCAGAAGGTACATGATTTTCATGTCAGAGTGGGTTAGAAAGTTGCTATATAAACAACCCAATGTGAACATCCTAGTCACCTTCTGTTGTATGTGGAGGCGTAAGGAACTAGATTACTCTCTAGTCAGTGTCAATTAAATCATCCTTGAAGACTTTCATCTTTGCCTTGAAGGTTATATTAATAGTCACATTTGCATAGCTCTTTTTTTTTTTTTTTCAAAATCTTCCACGTTTGGCCTCACCACAGCCCTTTGGGTTGTTCACCTCTTCTTGCATAACACATAGAAGTCAAATGGTTTTCCCAAGGTCATATACTCCAGTGTCTACCATTTCTCTGGTCTTCTTTTCATTATGCTAGAGCACATCCCCTAAAACTAGATGCCACGCGTCTCCATATTATACCTACGAATGTAAACTCAGATGGACTTAAATCTTAAAACTGGTGCTGCTGCTGGCTGGCATTGTGGTCATGGAGACACCACATTTCTATTAGTACAACTAACTTTCTTAATGAGATGGATGCCTCTGTATTGAGATCACGTAAGCACTGATATCAGCCAGGCTTAAGGATGGTGCAGTAATGGTCCATGAAGTTGCTGGACCCAGAGCACAGTGAACCTAATTAAGATAGTGTCAAAGGAAATTCAGGGTCCCATGAGGTGGTGATGGCAGCTGGATACATAGATGTAAACTACAGACGGAAATCTCCTTGGCCTCCAGAAGCATCATTCTACTGGTTGAGTGGGAAGGTGGTCCTAACCATTCCACCTAAGTGCCCTGTTCCCTGGAGTCTGTAAATAGTTACAACATCCATGGCTATATTTCTCATTGAGCTAACTCACGTTAGACCACCGTTTGAGAAAGCAGGCCATCCTCTCTGCCCTTCTCTGAATGACAGACAATTAATTCAGGAATCCAAAATGCCTATGTTCTGACGTTTCTGTCTTGTTTTCTTGGTTGAGAGGAGAAAAAGATATTTGTATGTTATTTGGGGATGGGGACAGGGAGAAGTATTTGATAAATCCAACACGTGTTTCCCTCATAATATCTAGATACCAAGAACTGTGGTAGCAGGATACGGCTTGTGTTTATGGTTCAGTTCTGGTGACATATTTGAACTGAATCATCTTACAGGTAATTATTATAGCAGAAGTATATTAGTGCTCACTATTTACCTTCACTGCTCCAGGCTTTTAAAATAGTCTACCTCATTGAATACTCCCAAAGACCCAATGATGTAAATACTATTATTAGTTTCCATTTTGTAGATGAAGACACTGAACACAACAACCTGAATAACTTGCCCATGGTTACACAGCTAATAAATGGAGATGTCTAGAGTCAAAGTTAGGGAGCTTGGCTCTGGAATCAACTCTCTTTAACTTTGTGCCCTGAGGGGTGTGGTAGGCGACACTCAACTCCCAGGGCGATGAGGATGCTTTATAGGCACTTAATGAATGTTTATTGGAGGAATGATACAAATTAGTGAACAAACGAATGAATATTCAACCAGCTTGCAAAGAAGAAAAAGGAGTTTCTTCTTTTGGGGGTTGTAAATGTTGATGGAACCTGTTGGTGGAGTCTATCTTCCTAAATATCGAATCAGAATAATTTAATAACAGCAAAAGCTCTGTATGATTACCATTAGATCATCAGTCTTTTAAGTTTTAAATCAAAATGTATGATTTTCCAGAGTCTTTAGACATTTTGAACTGATTCTTTCAGTTACCTCTAATAAGTCATGCTCATCTGTGTTTGAAAATATTTTCCTTTTCACCACAATTTATTTAAGTCCCAGTTCCTCATGTAGCCTTTCTTCACAAATCCGACCATGATGGGCACATTTTTTAAAAAAAGGTTATTTGAATGCCTATTTTCCAAATGTTAACTTCAGAATATAAAATAAAATAATAACCTTGATCACAAACCCAAGAACTGGAAGGTTCAACCTCTTGAGTTATAGTCAAACTTGTTTACAATGCATGTGAATTTGAATCTGAAATTTTTAGGGATTTTTTAAAACAAATGATTTTCGGGCTTCTCTGGTGGCTCAGTGGTTGAGAGTCTGCCTGCTGATGCAGGGGACATGGATTCGTGCCCCCGGTCCGGGAAGATCCCACGTGCCGCGGAGCGGCTGGGCCTGTGAGCCATGGCCGCTGAGCCCGCGCATCTGGAGCCTGTGCTCCGCAATGGGAGAGGCCACAACAGTGAGAAGCCCGCGTACCACAAAAAAAAAAAAAAAAAAAAAAAGATTTTCATTATATGCTAGGAGACAAACTCATACACAGAAAGAAGACACATCAGAAGTAATAGATATCCAACACATAGAGAGAATCTTTGTGAATTTTTCTTTTTTCCTCAACACCTTTGGGCAGCCAGTGTTCGCATTCCGATCCAGGAAGAGTGGAACTTTTATCTGAAGGGATTCAGCTAAAGAAAACCATGTATCAGTTCTGGCTGGAGCTCCCTGTCTGAAGTAGGAGCCAAGGCTCACCCATCCTTCACTGAGCATAGATCCAGGCTGTGAATTTCAAATGAAACATGGCTACACCATCTGGTTGCAGAATTCATATACAACATGCAGAATTGTAAAGAGTCATATGCCCTGCTAGTAGCCTTACTGTCATGGGAAAACCAAGGAGAGTTAGGGTATATGCCAAAATTTTCCAGGTTACCATGTAGTAGATCAAGTTTAGGAAACTACATATTTTATGTTAAAAGAGAACAACCAGAAAACTAAAAGAGCTGGGATTTCATGGTGTATTACCTAGATAAATTTGTATTTACTATCACAGAATGCCATGATCCTAGAATTGGATCCATGTAAACAAGAGGTCTTTGGAGCTGGATGTTCAACTATTCGGTCACCCAGACCATATTTATTCACCTTGTCCATAAGACCAACAAAAATTTGAAATAGGCAAAAGTTATTACTGCATGTGTTTTCAGTGTTAGGTGACATACTAGCTAGCAGAACTGCCTGGGGAGTATCTGATTTTGTAGGAGTGTGTTCCTTTGTTTAATTTGCTATTTACTGTTGATTAGCAGATAGATAATAACTCTTAGAAAACTAACAGTGATGGAAATGACTCTTGTCTGACAGCAATCCAATGAATTTTGTCCAGTAGAGATAGAAATTAATTTCTGTCCCATATTCTGTCCCATAGAAAAGATAAAGTTTACATTTTTATTGCCCGAAGACATTAGCCAGTTTTGCACCAAATTTTATTTAAGCATTCTTTCTTTCAACCATATAAAAACTTTGGCCTTCCAATTCTCCTTGAACGTATGGTAAAACAATACAAAAAAAATTTTTTTAATTACAAATTTTAGGATGCCTCAAATACAGAAGTTTATTTCTTTCTCACTCCTTCAGACCCAAAATGGGTATTTCTAATCAGGTACTTTTCCTCCTCATGATGATTCAAGAACACAGGCTCCTTTCATACTCTGTCTCCAATATTCCCCATGGCAAGAGTTGGCAACTTTTTTCTTTAAAGGGCCAGAGAGTAAATATTTTAGGTTTTGTAGGCCATATAGTCCCTTGCCATTCCTCAGTCCTGTAGTTGTAGCACAGAAAGTAGCCATAACATGACTAAACATGGCTGTATTCCAATAAAACTTTATTTACAAAAACAAGTGGCAGGCTAGATTTGGCCCCCAGGCTGTATTTTGCTTACCCCTGTCCTTAGGTCTCAGAATCTTCTCAGAAAATGTATAGAATACAGACACTCTTTGCTGAGTCATCTTGCCCTGAAAGTGTCACACATCACTTCCATTAGTGAGAATTAATCCAGGGCTTCATCTAGATGCAGGGGTGCCTGGGAAATGTAGTCCCTGGCTGGAAAGTCTCTTCCTGGCTGGGAGGTCACTTCCTGGCAGCACCTCTATCTCTATCATGGAAGAGAAATATGAGTCCTTGATAGACATTTAGCCATTCTAGCCACAGATGTATCATACTCATAGCTACTATTCTGTTGGTCCTGTTAAAGTAATGAATGTTGAGTTTCAGATTTCTTAAAAGCCATACTATTCATGGAATGAACTTTAGCACTTAATCACTAATTTACTAGTTATGAATTTCTTGCCCCAGACTGCTATTATAAAACTAGTTTTCAAAAGAGGTAATTCATTCTATGTTGGAAACAATAGGTCATGTTTTTTTTGTTTTTTTGTGTTTTTTTTCCGGTACGCGGGCCTCTCACTGTTGTGACCTCTCCCGTTGCAGAGCACAGGCTCCGGACGCGCAGGCTCAGCGGCCATGGCTCACGGGCCCAGCCGCTCCGCGGCATGTGGCATCTTCCCGGACCAGGGCACGAACCCGTGTCCCCTGCATCGGCAGGCAGACACTCAACAACTGCGCCACCAGCGAAGCCCAATAGTTCATGTTTTTATTGAAACATTTTTTGTTATCTACAAATGTAGCATCTAATGGAAAGTGACAGTTTGTGTATCTGTAATTAACTGATGGATTTTCTGTATAGTCTTCATCAGAACACTCAGCAAGTGGGTCCATCCATGAAGACTGGACATTGAATTGTTTCTGAAGTTAAAGTATTTTCTTCAGAAGATGAGGAAAATATGGTTCAGAGCTTTAAAAATCAGGTTCTAATTATAATAATCCATTCATTTAAAAAATACAACCATATTGAGATTTGTTTTCATTGTAAAAAAAAAAAAAATTCCAGGAATTTCTAAACTGTAGTCTCCACGGTAACTTTGACTTGTCCATGTACAGAAACTCTGCTTTGCATAACTACAAAGCAATTATATCAAGACAGAGTTGTGTCCAAGGCAGTAAGAGCTATGAGTATAGACACCCTAATTCACATGTATCTGTTGTTCATAACTTGAATGAAAGAAAATGTGATTTTTTTTTTTTTTTAGTGAAGCTTTACATATGTTTTATCTCTGCTCAAAGGTGAGTTATTTCAGATGCATGAGGAAAGAATGACCTATCTCTAATGGACTTGTGGTTGAGGAAAGAATTGATTTTCTGCCGCTTTGACTTTTTCCAGTGCCTAGATCGACAGGTGTCTTCCTGATCTCTTAACTATCAGAGAAGACTGGGTGGCTCAGTTTGAGGTGAGGAGGACTCCTGCTGCTGAGCTCTGTTTCCCATGTGGAGTTCCTCTGGGCGTAAAACCACAGATTCCAAATGCATTGCAGATGTACCTTGCTTTATCTTTACAAATCCTGTTTGAAAGATTCCACTATAGCTTCTAAATGATTTTAGGTGAAACCTTTTTAAAGGTGCAAATTTCCAGTGCAAATATCTCCTCCTACAATTATCCTTTCTTGTGGGGAAAAATCCTTAATTGGCTTACACGGCACCCAGTACATATGAGCACATAAAGATGTTTTATGGTGGCTATGCCACATTCTTATAATCACAAATCACTGTCATGCTCCCTGCCTGTATTAAACATCACATGCCATGGGCCATTGCTGTCACTTTGTAATTTGACTTTTCAAGGCTCACAACCCAGCGGCTGCTTCCATCCTTCTGGGTGCTTATGCCTATAATTTAAATTAGCTGCCCCAGCAGGATCAATGTCATCTGGGTGATGAACTTGTGGTCAGATTAGCCAGTCTTCCTCCAAAGCCTTGTAATTGGACCAAATATCAGCATAACAAATATTAGTTATCCATTTAGTGTACAACCTTGAACTTGTCGAAACAGCCAAAGGTAAATAGTAACGAAGGTTAACACGTCATTATATCTGCAACTTACAACTTAGTAATTAAAGAAATACAAGGACAAGCTACGGACTTTTCCACTGTATGGTTATATAATGATATCAAATTCTGGCTTCAACACTAGTTATGTAAACGTGAACAAATTAATTAACCTCTTCGAGTCTGTTTCCTCATCTGTAAAAAAGACATTAAGAGTCCCCGTTTAGGGCTTCCCTGGTGGCGCAGTGGTTGAGAGTCTGCTTGTCGATGCAGGGGACACGGGTTCGTGCCCCGCTCTCGGAAGATCCCACATGCCGCAGAGCGGCTGGGCCCATGAGCCATGGCCGCTGAGCCTGCGCGTCCGGAGCCTGTGGTCCGCAACGGGAGAGGCCACAGCAGTGAGAGGCCCGCATACCGCAAAAAAAAAGTCTCCATTTATTCAGGGCCCTCTAGGTGCTAAGTACTGAAATAGCTGGTTTACATCCCATCTGTTATTTAATTTAATTCTAATAACAACCCAGAAAATGTTATTATACACATTTTATAATTTAGTTGGAGAATTGGTGTCCGATTTTTTTCTCTACTAATAGCAATGTTCCTATTTCTTTTGAAAGAATTATTCTTTCCCTCCATTACTTTTATTGATTTTGATGGTAGTACTGAAGAGCAATTTATAAAAACAAGTGGGAGAGTGTGGAATTTTTTTGTAATATATTCTCCCTTAGAATATTCACTTTAATTCCCAAGTGCATCTTTTGTTGTTGTTGTCGCTGATGCAGCAATAATTACTCATGCAAACTTCCTACTTGATGGGATGTCTGCAGGACTGACATCCAGCCAATAGGCACAGGAAGGCCCAAACTGTTGGGTCAGTGGGTTGGTTTTTTTCTGGCCGCCTCCCTTGTGACTCAGCAATACCATGTTAACAGATGTTAAATGTTTTGAATATCATCCCGGGATAAATGATCTGGGCTCACAGAGTTCCTCTCTCCTAGTTGCACTAACCATCTTGTTTTATAATCCACCTGCTATCGTATTTCGCCTTTTTGGCTCAGGATTTCTTGGGGCCAAAGTCCATAACCTAATTCATCTTTGTGTTGTTGATTCCAAGCACAGTAGTTGGCACAGTGAATATGGTCAATAAATGTTGGATGAATGAATAAGTGATTAAGAGTGAGTGACATGAAAACAAGGCTCAGAGAAATGAATAATCTCTTCCAGGTCAACTGCTAGAAAGTGGCTGCACCAGCTCTGACTCTTCTCCCCACATTTTATACAGTCGATGAGAGAATCAGCATCATACGATCATGGTGTGGCTAGGGTGTGCCTAACGCTTAATGGGAAGTCACAGGTTGCTTTCCTCCCCTGCTCTACCAAATTGTTATTAAGTATCTCAGACCCACACCTGTGTTTTCGAATCACAACTTAATCTCGTCTTGGTGTTTGTGGACTCAAGAGAAGCACACCTTTTCAGTTCATCATGAACCCTCATGGAGTTTGTGCTGTTTTCCTTCACCTTTCTTCTTCTCCCATTATTTTGGTCAATCTCAGGAATGGCTCCCTGTTGCTGCCCTCTTCTTTAGAGCAACTGAGCCCTCAGGGTTCCTATGTGTTTTTCTTTACCCAATCCATAAAGGAGAAAATGTGGTCATTTCTCTGCATGACTCTCCCAAGGCTGTTTTGATTTCTAATCTGAATGAAATAACGTTCCCCCCTCTTTCACTTGACCATAGATGTTAATCCCTTGCAGTGATAACTCACTTACTGATGAGTTTACATTTATGTACAAATGCATTATGACATCTGGCAGACCCCCTGCAAATTCACAGCCTGAATTATAGATCCTCTACATAGGATCTATATCTTAAAAAGGCTGGGAATGACTTGAATTCTGAACTAAATCAGACTTTATTTTTTTTAAACACTTGAGGAAAACATAAAAAGGGTTTATACACGGGTCCCAAGTGACTTAGCCACACATAGTATGAAGTTCTTGGGAAACACTAAGTTAGCATTATCTTGTTGGTTTGCCTTGAGAAGTTCCAAAATAGAATATTAAGTATAAAATTATTTGCCTTTATTTGTGATGTGTTCTCACCTAACACTTTTTGGAGAGTTTATTATTGTGGCTTATAAAGCAGATGTGGTGGCTCCCTGTCATAGCCTCCCTGGCTCTTGGAGGAATGTATACAGTGTTATTCCACGAGTAATGTACTGGGAAACAACTGTCCTGGGAGCAGAGATCACACTGAAGAGAGAGCAGAGTGAAAACCTTGTCTCTGCTACGCAGAGAGCCACGTTGGTCTCTGAATGACCTGTTGGGAGAAGTTGCAGATTTTGCATGGCAGTGTAATGCTGTGTTTCACTGGATGACAAGACATGCTTGTGAAGTTTGTGACCTTCCAGCACTTCATATTTTCAGCTTTTAAAACGTGCTCACAAGGAAAAGCTTACCAAAAATATAGGTGACTTGTAACCTTTCCAAGAACCATAATCTTGCCCATAGATTTACCTAATGTTTATGTCTGTTTAGCTGTGGGTAAGCTTTGTAAGATAAATAATGTCTATACATGTTTCAACTGTTTAATGAGTAGTCAGCAAAATCTGCAAGACCTCCCTCTGGAACCATGTAAAGACTAGCTCTGAGTAAACCGGAAGTATTTGCCCACATGGCAAATGATCCATGTTAAATGTAAATCCTTTTTAGTGTTTAACGTCTGTTCTCATAAGCAGGTGTATTATGATGAAACATGTACCAGTTCTGTCTTCACTGTGATCTTTAAAAATCTGCATTGAACAATCTAATTGAGGAACGAAGTTGATTTTTTATTTGCCATAAACCAAGCAAAATTAAATGCAGTAATTTCAAGAGATTTATGGCAAATGAATTTGAGGCATGGATAAATCTTTGAGGACTTTTTTTATTGCTCTTCAGTAAAGAAAGGCACAAGAAAGAAAATACTCAACTTTTGTGTTATCTCAGTGCTGCTACTGCAGAAAAGTGACAATGCTTGCTTGTGTAAATTTATGGCTTACTGTCAAAGCTTCATTCTTGGCTGCATGTTGATAATGTGATTAAAGTTAATAGAGGAGATGAAATTTTAAAAAAAAGACTCTACAAGAAAGTATGTGTGAATATTAAATTTGAAAGGGGAAAAGGACTTTGTAAGGCATAAAAGCAATGAAATAAACTATAAGGAAGAAAGACTGACACACATGACAGCATAAAATTTTAATATTTCCATGCTTCAGGGGATATCATAAACCAAATTTTAATGCAAATCAAAATTAGTAGAATATGTTTCCAATGAAGGGTAAATGTATCCCAAATATAAATCATTCACATAAACCAATAACAGAAACACTAAAAACTTGAAAGAAAAAGGAATCAATGATCTGATCAATTCAGAGAAGAAGAAATTGAAATGTATTCGTTAAACAAAACAAACAAAATAAAGCAGAGTAGAAGCAATGAGGAATCCCAGGGATTAGGAGGCTGTGTGCCTCAGAAGATGACATTTGAGCAGAGAGAAGAGAAGGCACTCACCATTTGGACATCTAAGAGAAGAACTTCCTAGGAAAGTCAATAGGAGATGCAAATGCCCCGAGGCAGAGAAAACTTAGTGTCTTCAAAATAAGAGCCACCAGTGTAGCTGAGCAGAGTGGGCAGAAAGGACAGCAATGGGCAATGAAGTCAAAAGTGCAGCAGATAGGAAAAGGTCCTGCAGGGTCTTCCTGCTACTCCCTGCCTTTGCTCTGAGTGAGATATGAAGCCTTTGGGAGTTTTGAGCAGAAGAGTGACATAGTGTGGCTTAAGGTTTAAAAGGATCATCGTTCTGGTTGCTATGTAGAAAAAAGCTGGGGAGGACGAAGGCTAAAGCAGAGAAAGCAACTGAGAAGCAATTGCAACAATCTAGGTAGTATATGAAGCTAGCTTGGACTACGGTGATAACCAAGGAGTTGTGAGAAAGAATCAAATTTCGGATATATTTTGAAGGCAGAGTCAACAGGTATTGCTGAAGGATCCAATGTGGGGTGTGAGAGAGGGGAGTCTCAAATGACACACGTTTTTTTTGACCTGAGCAGCTAGATCAGTAATTTGAAGCATGAGGGAGTTTGTGGGGATAGCTGGTTTGGGAGGAAAACCCAGGAGTTCCCTTTTAGACGTGTTATATTTGAGATGTCCCTCCAAAGTGGTTGGATGTGTGAGTCTCAAGTTCAGAGGAAAGGATGGGACTAGAGATGGACACTGGGAGTCCTCAGCCTATGGATGTTTTTTAAAAACCTGAAACCAGATGCGGTGATCTTTGGCTAGGGGCTGAAAAGGTAGAGGGAAGGAAAATTGTCTGAGGCTGAGCCTAGGGCACTCCAACATTAAGAGCCAGCTGATGAGGAGGAGCCAGCAAAGAAGACTGAGATGCTTGGAAGAGTACAATTTTTATGTGGTCAGATATGTCAAATGTTTGCTTCATGACCTCTATTGCTTTTATGCTCACTTAGTCATTTTATGTTTATTAACTGTTCTCTATTCTAAGGACATTGCAAATTAAGTCTAAAGGCAAAAACCAAGATCGGGGGGAAATTTTCAAACAAAAGGTTAGTATTCCTGATACACTTAAAAACTCAAAAATATCTGAGAGGAACACTAACACTTCAGCGCAGAAAAGGATTATACATATGAATAGGTGTGAAGTCAGGAAGTCATAGCCTTATGTTTATCACCTTTTTACTTTTAAAAATTCATCACTGGCTTCCAAAGGAGTGAAAACAAAAATTTAAGTATATCTAATGTAAAAGCAAAGATGTAGTAAAAAGTCATCAAGAAACTTCTCATATCATGCACATATTGTTTTCTGGTAGAAGATACTTTACCAAGCATATCTGGTACTTTTTAAAATTAGCTGACAACCACATTGGATGAAGCAAACCATCTTAGGAATACCATTGGTAAAGACTTGTAGATGTTTAGCCTCACTAATATATACATACATATGAATGAAATTTAATTTTTCTCTTACCAAAATGGCAAAGAACACAAAATAGAAGAAAAAATCCACAGTTGACTAGGAGATAGAGACATGGTCTTTCTGAAACAATGTTGCAGGGTTTGACAACTGGTATATATTTTCTGGAAGACAGTGTGTCAATTTGTATCAAATATACACTACCAAATGTAAAACAGATAGCTAGCAGGAAGCAGCCACATAGCACAGGGAGATCAGCTTGGTGCTTTGTGACCACCTAGAGGGGTGGGTTAGGGAGGGTGGGAGGGAGGGAGATGCAAGAGGGAAGAGATATGGGGATATATGTATATGTATAGCTGATTCACTTTGTTATAAAGCAGAAACTAACACAACATTGTAAAGCAATTATACTCCAATAAAGATGTTAAAAAAAAAAAAAGCCTGAAAAGTTGGCATACCTTTTTTGTTAAATTTATTGTATTTATTTATTTTTGTCTGTGTTGGGTCTTCGTTGCTATGCACGGGCTTTCTCTAGTTGCAGCGAGTGGGGGCTGCTCTTCGCTGCGTTGGGCGTGCGTCTCATTGCAGTGGTTTCTCTTGTTGTGGAGCACGGGCTCTAGGCGCGCGGGCTTCAGTAGTGTGGCGCATGGGCTTAGTTGCTCTGCGGCATGTGGGATCTTCCCGGACTAGGGCTTGAACCCATGTCCCCTGCATTGGCAGGCAGATTCTTAACCACTGCGCCACCAGGGAAGCCCGTTGGCATACCTTTGACTCAGCAGTCCCCGCCTTAGAAATTCTGATCCTAGAAATGTACCCAAAGGCAGCAATAAATGTGTTTTTTGATATAGAGTGGAAATATATACATATATTTATTTTTTTAAACATCTTTATTGGAGTAAAATTGCTTTACAATGTTGTGTTAGTTTCTGCTGTATAACGAAGTGAATCAGCTATACATATACATATATCCCCATATCCCCTCCCTCTTGCATCTCCCTCCCTCCCACCCTCCCTATCCCACCCCTCTAGGTGGTCACAAAGCACCAAGCTGATCTCCCTGTGCTATGCGGCTGCTTCCCACTAGCTATCTGTTTTACATTTAGTAGTGTATATATGTCCATGCCGCTCTCTTACTTTGTCCCAGCTTACCCTTCCCCCTCCCTGTGTCCTCAAGTCCATTCTCTACATCTGCATCTTTATTCCTGTCCTGCCCCTAGGTTCTTCAGAACCATTTTATTTTAGATTCCATATATATGTGTTAGCATATGGTATTTGCTTTTCTCTTTCTGACTTGCTTCACTCTGTATGACAGACTCTAGGTCCATCCACCTCATTACAGATAACTCAATTTCATTTCTTTTTATGGCTGAGTATATATTGTATATACTGTATATACTGTATATCCATTGTATATATGTGCCACATTGATGAGGGTAAAGATTTAACTATGAGAGTGTTCACAGTATCCATAATTGGGGTGGTGAAAAGTTGGGAACATGATGAACAATACAGAAATATCTGTATGATAAAATACTATGCAGCAATTACAATGATGTCATGGAAGTAATGACATAGAAAAATGCTTCTATGACCGCCTGGAGGGGTGGGATGGGGAGGGTGGGAGGGAGGGAGATGCATGAGGGAAGGGATGTGGGAACAGATGTATATGTATGACTGATTCACTTTGTTATAAAGCAGAAACTAATAAAAAAAAAGGAAATTCAAAATTAAAAAAAAAAGAAAAATGCTTCTAATATAGTGAAACTCTATGGCCTATTTCTGTTTACATATGCCTAGAAAATAAGTCAAACAATATGTTCATCTCTGGGTGGTGTGAGATAAGTGATCTTAGTTTTATTAGATTTGCCTGTTTCAATTTTTCTGCTTTATATTTATTAGTTACATGGTCACATGGAGCAATTACAGAAGAAAAGGCTAAGAACTTTTCATGGAAATAGCACAGAAGCAACATGGTAGGGCAGCACATCCTTTAGAACTTTCTACAGCAGTGGAAATACTCTATACCTGTGCTAATGCAGTAGCCTCATGTGGCTATTGAGGATTTGAAGTGGAGCTAGTTCAACTGAGAAACAGATTCTTCAATTTAATTAAGTTACATTTACAGAACCAGAACACAGGTAATGGCTACTGTATTGGACAGTGCAGTTTTATGGCATGGGGCGTGGAGGACAGGATCATCAGACCCTGTTCAGTATGAGAAGAGACAAGATCCAGAGTAGATGAGATTCAAGACTCTCAGCCCCTTTGGAGTTAGAATCCCATCAGTTTCCTAGGAGAAACTGGAGGTTTATTTCTATCTCCACTGTATAAAATTCATACATGCAGGTAATTTAGGTGTAAATTAACTGTTAGTAAACCATATAGAGTTCTCATTCCATAATGTAGGGGTTTTTTTAATTCCTATAGTTGGTTGATGTCATAAAATTTATAATTAAAAAACTCTTCTGCATCCTAGTAAAGATAGAATTCTGGACAGGGTAATACTATCCTAATGTTACAGGCAAGATTCTGATGCTCAGACAAGGTAGACAACACTCCTTCTCAAATACTGTGTTTTAAATAGGCTCGTTTCTTGCAAATCAAAACTATAATGAAGAATCACCTCACACCAGTCAGAATGGACACATGAAAATTCTATAAATAATAAATGCTGGAGAGGGTATGGAGAAAAGAGAACCTTCCTACACTGTTGGTGGGAATGTAAATTGGTACAGCCACTATGGAGACTAGTATGGCGGTTCCTTAAAAAACTAGGAATAGAACTACCATACGACCCAGCAATCCCACTACTGGGCATATACCCTGAGAAAACCATAATTCAAAAAGATACACGGACCACGGTGTTCACAGCAGCACTATTCACAATAGCCAAGACATGGAAACAACCTAAGTGTCCATTGACAGATGAATGGATAAAGAAGATGTGGCATATATATATGTGTGTGTATATATATATATATTACATATAATATTCATATATATGAATAATACTCAGCCATAAAAAGAGTGAAATATTGCCAATTGCAGCAATATGGATGGACCTAGAGATTATCATACTAAGTGAAGTAGATCAGGCAGAGAAAGACAAATATTACATCACTTATATGTGGAATCTGAAAAAATACAAATCAACTTATTTACAAAACAGAAACAGACTCACAGATATAGAAGACAAACTTACGTCTACCAAAGAGGAAAGGGGAGGGGAAAAGATAAAGTAAGAGTATGGGATTAATAAACACACCACTATATATGAAATAGATAAACAAGGATTTACTGTGTAGCACATGGAACTGTATTCAATATCTTGTAATAACCTATAATGGGAAAGAATCTGAAGCTGTACACCTGAAATGAGCACAATATTGTAAATCAACTGTAGTTAAATAAAACTAAGTAAACAGGTTTATTTCTGTCTGCATTTGCTGCACATTAGAGTTACAGATGAAGAACTACCCTATAATGACCTTGTAAAAGGAGGAGGGAAAAACCCTGCTCTTTTCCTGTATTTTGTTTTATGGCTGAGATTTTAAGAGCTATTTTCTTCTGGTTAATGTGTTTCAGGGCTTCCCCCGAATCTACTACTATCTCTGTTTTTAACTAGAAGAAAAAGGTATAATTCTTAATTCTTCTTAATCAGAATTATTAAATTTTATAGCACTTAAGGTAATGTAACTATTATACTCTGATGGGAGAATAATGTTTTAAAAATAATGAAATTATGGCAGAAGCATTTAGGTATAATTATATAGTCATAAAAAACTTTCAGTTAGACTTTCTTTACATTGCAATTAACTCTGCATTTGAACATTGACATCAGTTTGGCCATAGGTTTCACTTGTTTCTTGCTTTTTAAAAATGCATATGAAATATTTTTTCCTTTTGTTTTCACATTAGTGTGAGTATACTTGGGGAAAATTTAATTAAAATCTAAATAAATTTTCTACAAAGTAAACAAAAAGTAAAAGAAAATATACTTCAAGTTATAATTCATAACTGTACATTGTATTCATTATCTATTGCTGTGTGAAAACTTAACCCAAAGCTTTGCAACCTAAAACATGTATTAGTCACATATTTTCTGAAGGTGAGGAATCCTAGAGCAACTTGGCTGGGTGGTTCTAGCTCAGGGTGTCGCATGAGATGTCAGTCAAGCTGTCTGCCAGGCTGTAGTCATCTGAAGCCTTAGCTTGAGCCTCCAAGTGGAGGATCCTCTTCCATTATAGCTGTTGGCAAGAAGTCTCAATTCCTTACGGAGTTTCGACAGAAACAGAGGCCTCAACACATGGATCTCTCCACAGGGTTGCTTGAGTGTCCTCACTACATGGTGGTTGACTGAAGCAAGAGTTAGTAATCCAAAAGAGAAAGTCTAAAGCCTCACTGTCTTTTGTGTACCATCCTTGAAGTCATGTAGCCATGTCTGCCTTATTCTGTTCATTAGAAGAGAGTCACTAAGTCCAGCCCATATTGAGGAAGTAAGGAATGAGATTCTGCCTCTTGAAGGCTCTAAGGCAGTATCAAGGAGTGTGTGTACTTTAAACCAAAACATACGTGGAATGCTTTAACCTGTTAACTAGCTTGATTGGTCTATGTTTATTATACTATTGTCAAATAAGAGAGGACAAAGCCATACTTAGAATCTGAATAGAACTTACATGCCAAGGTTCATAGTCAAATGTCAGATTTGCAGTATACTTTTTCTCTCCATGTTTCTTGGGGTTCTGTTACACAGTAGTTGTAATTTTGTGCCTGACTCATTTTTCCCACTAAGAATGTACGTTTGTGAAGTCAAAAGTCCAATAATGCATGCTACCCTCTGTTTCCTAAGATTTCTAGTAGGCTGGTTGTGAAAGAAGGGTGCAAAGAAAACTCAGGTGGTCTCTCAACCCTGAAGCAAAGGGGCAGAAAAGTCTACTAGCGGGTGCTTTGCAGCCTTGCCCTGGCAAATGGAAGACATTCTATTTGAAATAACCCCTTGCCCTCTGTTTTTCCCTGTCTGCACTTTTTTCTGGGTGATCTCATGCAATTCAATGAGGTTCCAATTTTTTATCTCCAGCCCAGACCTCTCCCTGATCTTCAGACTTGTATATCCAGCTGCCTTCTCAACATCTCTGCTGAGATGATTAATTGGTTTCTCAAAACTGCCATGTCCAAAGCACAACATTTCCTTCGGTGTCACAGGGAAGAAGAAAAGCAGTGAGATAAGCACGCAGACCACTGAGCCCTTGTTGCTTTCCCTGAGAATGGGCTGTTTCTGCCCACATGGTAATGTGGCTACTCAGCCTGCCTGCCCCCACTGTTCTGCTCCTTATGCAGCGGGGACGGGATGAGGTGTATCCCACTCCTTTGGCAGCAAGAGTAGTGTCCTGACTGGGCTCCAAGCTGGAAACAGATTTCCCCTATTTGGCTGTCATGGCATTGCCTATGTGACCGCATTCCTCACCCCTCATGGCTGCAGGAATATTTGCCTGCACGGGGGATTACTCATCGATCACTTATGCTCAGGATTGTGTGGGCGACATGAACAAGAAATTCTGATGGTGTGACTTGAGGATACTTGAAGCTCTCTTTACTCCAAAAATACCTCCCTATCAAGTCCTACCATTTTCTGCTTCTTACCATATCATTTATGCCTCCTTAAAAGGAACCCCCCTTGCAAGACCTAACAATTCTCACGTCTTTCCAGGGGAGTTGGTCCCAAAGGCCTTTTGTAGGTTTTGTTCCATGGGTCTAGGAAAGAGAATTCACACTATAAATGTACACATTAGCCAGGACAATTTAATATGCAATGCTTACTGTAATCACTAAGAGATCCTTGCTTGGAAGAATCAGGACCAAAAAAGAGATAAACCTGATGGAGGTGAAAGAAGAAGAAAAGTAGGGAAGCTTGGGGGTTGCCCACACAGGGTAAATTCTACCTGAGGGCCAAAACATAGGAAGGGAAGCCTCTAAAGGAAGAAAAATTAGCCTGGTTCTAAATGTTTATTGAATAGATTGGTTACTGGCTGAATTCATAGAACTCTAGTATCTATCCATCCAACCTAAATTAAGCTTGAGCTTTTAAAATATTGCTATTTCATATAGAAAAGTAAACATGTACTTGAACAGATTGTGTTATATGAGATATAGCCTCCTTCCCCAGTATACTAATAATATTTTAATTTGTTAAGCATTTATTAAGTGAAAGACATTGTTACTTGTGCTTAACATATTTTATTGGTTTTGAGGGTTTTGTTTGTTTGCTTGTTTGCCTTTTTTTTTGGCAGGGTTGGGGAGTGGTATGCCCTATTATCTGTTTCCCCCAATAGAATCTTAGGCCCATGAGGATAAGGACAGGGATTTTTGTCTGTTTTATTTACTGCCGTATCCTTAGGCAACGTGTAGAATAGTTCTTGGCACAAAGTGTGTGTTCAAAAATTATTTATTGAAAGAAGGAAGGAGATCAAAGGGTACAAACATCCAGTGAGAGAAGGAATAAGTTCTGGGGTCTAATGTACAGCGTGGGGACACTGTCTTGTATACTTGAAAGCTGCTAAGACAGTAGATTTTAAAAGTTCTCACCTCCACAACAACAACAAAAATGGTAATTATGTGAGATGAAGGGTATGTTAAATAACCCTACTGTGATAATCATTTCTCAATATGTATGTGTATAAAATTATCACATTGTACACCTTAAACTTACACAATGTTATATGTCAATTATATCTTAATAATGTTGGGGGGAAAAAGATGAGGGAAAGAAAAGGAGGGAGGAAAAAAGGGAGGAAGCAAGAGAAAGGAAGGAAGGAAGGGAGGAAGGAAGGGATTAAGAGAGGAAGGAAATATCATCACATTTAATCCCTGCAAGGCCTTTTTTTTTTTTTTTTAACACTTTATTTATTTATTTATTTATTTTTTAAAAATTTTTAAATTAGTTTCTGCTTTATAACAAAGTGAATCAGTCATACATATACATCTGTTCCCACATCCCTTCCCTCATGCATCTCCCTCCCTCCCACCCTCCCCATCCCACCCCTCCAGGCGGTCACAAAGCACCGAGCTGATCTCCCTGTGCTCTGTGGCTGCTTCCCACTATCTATCTACCTTACGTTTGGTAGTGTATATATGTCCATGCCTCTCTTTCGCTTTGTCACAGCTTACCCTTCCCCCTCCCCATATCCTCAAGTCCATTCTCAAGTAGGTCTGTGTCTTTATTCCCGTTTTGCCCCTAGGTCCTTCATGACTTTTTTTTTTTTTTTAAATTCCGTATATATGTGTTAGCATACGGTATTTGTCTTTCTCTTTCTGACTTACTTCACTCTGTATGACAGACTCTAGGTCTATCCACCTCATTACAAATAGCTCAGTTTCGTTTCTTTTTATGGCTGAGTAATATTCCATTGTATATATGTGCCACATCTTCTTTATCCATTCATCTGATGATGGACACTTAGGTTGTTTCCAGCTCCGGGCTATTGTGAATAGAGCTGCAATGAACATTTTGGTACATGTCTCTTTTTGAATTATGGTTTTCTCAGGGTATATGCCTAGTAGTGGGATTGCTGGGTCATATGGTAGTTCTATTTTTAGTTTTTTAAGGAACCTCCATACTGTTCTCCATAGTGGCTGTACCAATTCACATTCCCACCAGCAGTGCAAGAGTGTTCCCTTTTTTCCACACCCTCTCCAGCACTTATTGTTTCTAGATTTCTTGATGATGGCCATTCTGACTGGTGTGAGATGATATATCTCATTGTAGTTTTGATTTGCATTTCTCTAATGATTAATGATGTTGAGCATTCTTTCATGTGTTTGTTGGCAGTCTGTATATCTTCTTTGGAGAAATGCCTATTTAAGTCTTCTGCCCATTTTTGGATTGGGTTGTTTGTTTTTTTGCTATTGAGCTGCATGAGCTGTTTATAAATTTTGGAGATTAATCCTTTGTCAGTTGCTTCATTTGCAAATATTTTCTCCCATTCTGAGGGTTGTCTTTTGGTCTTGTTTATGGTTTCCTTTGCTGTGCAAAAGCTTTGAAGTTTCATTAGGTCCCATTTGTTTATCTTTGTTTTTATTTCCATTTCTCTAGGAGGTGGGTCCAAAAGGATCTTGCTGTGATTTATGTCATAGAGTGTTCTACCTATGTTTTCCTCTAAGAGTTTGATAGTTTCTGGCCTTACATTTAAGTCTTTAATCCATTTTGAGCTTATTTTTGTGTATGGTGTTAGGGAATGATCTAATCTCAAACTTTTACATGTTCCTGTCCAGTTTTCCCAGCACCACTTATTGAAGAGGCTGTCCTTTCTCCACTGTACATTCCTGCCTCCTTTATCAAAGATAAGTTGGCCATATGTGCGTGGGTTTATCTCTGGGCTTTCTATCCTGATCCACTGATCTATCTTTCTGTTTTTATGCCAGTACCACACTGTCTTGATTACTGTAGCTTTGTAGTATAGTCTGAAGTCAGGGAGCCTGGTTCCTCCAGCTCCGTTTTTCGTTCTCAAGATTGCTTTGGCTATTCGGGGTCTTTTGTTTTTCCAAACAAATTTTGAAATTTTTTGTTCTAGTTCTGTGAAAAATGCCAGTGGTAGTTTGATAGGGATTGCATTGAATCTGTAGATTGTTTTGGGTAGTAGAGTCATTTTCACAATATTGATTCTTCCAATCCAGGAGCATGGTATATCTCTCCATCTATTTGTATCATCTTTAATTTCTTTCATCAGTGTCTTATAATTTTCTGCATACAGGTCTTTTGTCTCCTTAGGTAGGTTTATTCCTAGATATTTTATTCTTTTTGTTGCAATGGTAAATGGGAGTGTTTTCTTGATTTCATTTTCAGATTTTTCATCATTAGTGTACAGGAATGCCAGAGATTTCTGTACATTAATTTTGTATCCTGCTACTTTACCAAATTCATTGATTAGTTCTAGTAGTTTTTCGGTAGCATCTTTAGGATTCTCTATGTATAGTATCATGTCATCTGCAAACAGTGACAGCTTTACTTCTTCTTTTCCAATTTGGATTCCTTTTATTTCCTTTTCTTCTCTGATTGCTGTGGCTAAAACTTCCAAAACTATGTTGAATAAGAGTGGTGAGAGTGGGCAGCCTTGTCTTGTTCCTGATCTTAGTGGAAATGGTTTCAGTTTTTCACCATTGAGGACAATGTTGGCTGTGGGTTTGTCATATATGGCCTTTATGATGTTGAGGAAAGTTCCCTCTATGCCTACTTTCTGCAGGGTTTTTATCATAAATGGGTGTTGAATTTTGTCAAAAGCTTTCTCTGCATCTATTGAGATGATCATATGGTTTTTCTCCTTCAACTTGTTAATATGGTGTATCACATTGATTGATTTGCGTATATTGAAGAATCCTTGCATTCCTGGAATAAACCCCACTTGATCATGGTGTATGATGCTTTTAATGTGCTGTTGGATTCTGTTTGCTAGTATTTTTATCCCTATTTTATTGGGTTGACCCAAAAATTTCGTTTGGGTTTTTCCGTAACATCATACCACAAAACCCGAACGAACCTTTTGGCCAACCCATACAGATAAGGCTTTGAGGCTTAGGGAGGTTAAGTAACTTGCCTAAACCACACAGCTAACAAAGGGCTTGATTCTAACATGTATTCACTCAACAAATATCATTCTTCTAACCTTTAAAAGACAACATTAAGGCACATGTAGGCCGTGTCCCACACACATTATCCTGGTCTAGACTCTCATACCTGTCTGTGTGTAATACTTATATAGCTCAAGTTAAATCCCGATTCCACCATCAGCCTACTGTAAAGGATTGAAGACAACTGTGTACAGTTAATTGGGCCATAGAGCACAGATGATAATAGTTACCTCTCTTCAAGATAAATTGGTGAATTAGCAAACTAATAGTTACAGAAAAGCTTTGAAAATATAACGAACTACATAATTGCCAAGCACTGTTATTAGCAGCCTAACTAGTTATGGAAAATAATTCATGTAGGCATCCTACATTCAAACTCATTTCACTTTTATTTTAAGAACAGCCAAAAAAGTAGAAAGCTACACCCATACCCTTTTTTTTTTTTTTCGGTACGTGGGCCTCTCACTGTTGTGGCCTCTCCCGTTGCGGAGCACAGGCTCCAGACGCGCAGGCCCAGCAGCCATGGCTCACGGGCTCAGCCGCTCCGCGGCATGTGGGATCTTCCCAGACTGGGGCACGAACCCGTGCCCCCTGCATCGGCAGGCAGACTCTCAACCACTGCGCCACCAGGGAAGCCCCATTTTTTTTTTTTTTTTACTAGCTGTTTGACTTTGGACCAGAGACCTCCCTCCGGAAATCCTTGCTCCTCAAAGTGTTGCTCTGGGGGGGCTCGCAGTACAGGCTTTGCCAGGGAGCTTGTTAGAAATGCAGAACCTCTGACCCTACTCCAGACTCACTGAATCAGAAACTGCCTTTGACGATCCCCAGGTGACTCACAGACACATTGAATTTTGAGAAGCACAGCTCTAAGCCTCATTGACCTCATTGGGGAAGATGTGAGAATTAAAGTGCCCAGCATAGCGTCTGATACTGCTCGCTAGAATTCTGTTCCTTCTACCCACGATTCTGTTCCCTACAATAATGGGAACCTTGAAACCTCTGGGAAGATCAAAATGTTTGGGTCTGGCTTTAGAGGGTCCTGGAATGGGACTGTGCTGAGGGGAAGACAAGTTTTTGGATAATTGTGCCCCCTTCCTCTGTTCGAGTGTATATTTGCAAGTTTATTTTTATCCTCTCAACTGCTGAGCCGTTGTTAGGATTTGATTGTGTCATCTGCTTTGACATTAATTTTAATAGGCAACATTTTGAATTCAAGCTCATATTTAGTTGATGGGATTTTTTTCTTCTTATGGTGCTTATTTATATCTGACTATGAAAGCAATATATGCTTATTGTAGATAAGTTAGAAAATACGAACCACTGCTGCTAAGGGGTGTGTTTCTTATCAATCTTAATTTAAGCAAAAGTGGTATTACATGGGTGGATTTGTGACCTGATTTTTTTACTTGTCCTGAACACTTTCCCAGCTCATATAATTTGAAGAAAATTAAATGGATCTCTATTTTTCTATTTTGTGATTATTTCAAAATTTAACCACCCCTAATTGAAAAGATATATGGTTTATAATTTTGTTTACTATTTAAATCATTTTATGATGAATGTTCTTCTTTATAAATCTTTGTCCATGACTGGTGATTTCTTAGTATTGGTTCCCCCCACCTGAAAATTTCCTGAGTCAAAGGGTATTTGATACCTTTACTTTGAAACATAATGTCAGCTTCCAGAAAGACTATGCCAGTCCTTCTCCCAGAAGCAGTCTAAGTACTAATCTAAATACAAAGCCAACTAACTCCAGAGTTAGTATATGTTTCTGAGTTTCTACTAATTGAGGGGTAATATAATGATGGTTCCTTATTTTAATTTGCATTCTTCATTTCTTAGTAAACTTCAATATTATCACCAAGCTACAAACCAAAAACAACAATCAGAAGTCCACATCCCTTTAATTCGATTGAGGAAGAATTGACATTTATACAACATTTAGCCTTATTAGCCAAGAACTTGACATTTCTCTCCATTTATTCAAATTAAAGACTTCAACAAAAAATTTTTGTTGGCTTTTGTGTATGCTGCTATTATTGATAAGGAACCAATTCTCTCTGCAATGTTTGTAAAAAGGCACATCTATATTTAGGGGCAGAATTTAACCCTCTTTTTCCATAAAGAAAATGCCAGATTACTTTTAAAACTTTAGTTTCTGGAACATACATTAGTGCCAAGCTTGTTAATCCACAATTCTGAATTTAAGTTTTGCTTTCTAGCTATTTCCTTTTATTTCCCATATTGTTGTCATACTAAAGTTAATTCATGATAAAGAATTCTTTCCTACTTAACTGAGATTTAGGACAAATCACCCAATACTCATACAAATAATGAGGTTATATTCATTCAGAGTTTTTCAAAAGCGGGTCCTGAAACCCCCTCTCCTAAGGGACCTTCTTAGGTGAAGATGAGGAGGAGGTAGGATTCCGGATACCCCTGACCCTGACCCTGCCTCCAAGCTCCCCACCAGGCAGCTCAGCCCAGCTCAGCTTCTTGTCTGTTTTTAATACCATGCTTCTGTGCTTCAGATTACCTTTGAACAAAAGACTGTGTAGCTAAAATAAATAAATAGAATGAGATGGGATGGGATGGAATGGAATAGAGCAGAATAGAATCGAATAGAATGCCGCTTGTCCTTTCCCAGTAGAAGCATCTGATTCTTGGTCTTTGAAGCACCTTTAAGATTCCTCTGAGGGATAACTTTGATAGAGACATATGTTCAATAAAACTTTTTTATCTTTTTTATTGATTGCATAGCCAAATACTAAAAAATCTTCCACCTTAAACTAGACAGTATAATAGGGATGGATCATATTTGTTTTCAGAACTTGCAGCTTACTAATTGGTTGAGATTATATAATGCTCTGCCCTACCCAGAGATGACATTTGAATGGAAAAGTGCCTAATAAAGAGGGCACTTCAAGCCAGGTTCCCAGTTCAATAAAACGTCTTATGTAATCTTTTCTGCAAACAACAATAATAGGTGCACGTCTTAATCTATAACACTCATATAATAAGCATCATATTTATTTTATCTCTCTACATCTAATTTGGTCTGCCATGAATCCCAACTGGTGGGAAATTTCACCTCATTCATTATGGGACTCCTCTCACCAGAAATAAATGAATGTCTCCAAGGGCTCTCTTAGTCAAGGGGTCAACATGTTCTATAAGTGGGCAGATAGTAAATATCTCAGGCTTTGCAGGCCATACTGGTCACTCTTGCAACTGCTTGATTCTGGTATTGTAGAAACCAGCCACAGACAATACGTATGTCAACAAATGAATGTAGTTGTATTTCAGCAAAACTTCATTTATGGACATTGAAACTTCTAAGTTCGTGTAATTTTCATGTGTCGTGTAGGAGAAAGCTTAGTCCTCCTTCCTCCTGTGTTTCTCCTTTACTCTCACATTTTTACCACAGTCACGATATACTTCTGACACCAGATGTGTGGGTTTTTTCCCCACTCCAAGTAATTCTGTGACACCAGCTTGGCATCCTACAGTTTAACTCAATTCTGACACTATCTATCTGGAGATATTATCAGATCAACAGATTAAAGGTTCAGTCCACAAGACTCCCCCACCCCTTCAGATGCCAGTCGCAAATCCAGGTGGCACCTGTGCTTCTGACTGACTGGCCATAAAGCAGCGGTTCCCATGACCCCCTCCTCAGCTTGGATTAATTTGCTAGAGTGGCTCACAGAACTCAGAAAAACAGCTTATTTACTGTTTACCAGTTTATTAGAAAGGAAATAATGAAGGATACAGATGAACTTCCGGATGGGAGAGGTATATAAGGCAAGGTATGTGGGAAGGAACGCAAAGCTTCCATGCCCTCTCCTGAGTTTCCTACTCTCCCAGCCCCTCCACATGGTCAGCCATCCAGAAGTTCTCGAAACCCCGTACTATTGGTTATGGAGGCTCCCTCATGGAGGCATGATCAACTATTAACTCCATTTCCTCTCTGGAGAATGTGGGGTGGAGCTGATAATTCCAAGCTTCTAATCATGGCTTGGTCTTTCTGGTGACCAGCCCCATCTAGGAGCCCATGAAGAGTCACCTCATTAGAACAAATGACACTCTGATCACCCAGGAAATTCCAAGGGATTTAAGAACTCTGTCAGGAATGAGGGTCAAAGACCAAATATGAGAACAGAAGATGTTCCTAGGGCTCTTATCACTTAGGAAATTACAAGAATTTCGGGAGCTCTTTTCCAGGAACCAGGGGCAGAGACCAATATATATATATTTTCTAATATCTCACAGTCATAAAATATTATTCTTTTTAAAATTTGTTTTCAATCATTTAAAAATGTAAAATCCATTCTTTACTCCCAGGCTGTACAAAAATAGGCAGGAGGGCATATGATTTTCCACCTCCTGCTCTGATCTTCTTCCACACTCGATGCCACTGATACGTTCAGGGTAAAAACCCACCTGGTGCCCCAAAGAAAGGAAGTTGTAGAGGTAGGAATCCAGGTACCCACTGCCAGGCAGCCCTAGATGCTCCACCCTGCCATGCGCTGCCTGCACCAGAGAGGGGAAGCGTGCCCAGCTCAAACCTTGCTGGCTCCTACTTCTTAGACAATTTTCATCCTTTTTTGAGAACTTGGGAGTTAAGGATATTCCTGATATCCACCACTCAGGGTCCCATTTGTCCTCTTTTGGGTGAGAGGGACAATCATACTCATTCTGTTTCTTTGACAGTGTAAAAACAAAATAAGAATTGATATCTCAAAGTATCCTGCCTATATGGGTTCTTTGAGAAGAGAAATAGGTTGTCCTTCTCAAAGAGAAACTCATTCACTTATTCTTGTGACCACGGAGTAAAGTATTAGATACAGGATTTTAGGACTCTGCAGCTGTAGTTCATCTGTTCTGTTTTTCAGATGAAGCCTAGCCCAGAAAGATTCAGTAACTCATAAAAAAATAATTAAGAAAACCCTCAGAGGCGGTAGCGTGACCCAAATCCAGGTACTCTTTGTCCTCTTCCACACTGTCTCCTTCCTAATGCGTTTTCCTTGCCTTACTCAACTCACTAGATTTTTTAAAGCATGTAAGAGCACCCAGGAGGTATCCTTGCAGGTGCTCATCACAGGAAGCCTCCAGAAGGTGTAACCAGGTACCTGTAGCCACAGCAGATCAACTGAGTATCAGAACTGCAGGACCCTTGGCCTCTAAGATTTCATTCATTTGACAAAAGACAGAACGTAGTGTTGAGAGCACAGATTCCATGATAAACACACTATGCATGGACACAGCTGAGACCTGCCCCAGGGGAAGTTGTAGGTATTCTCCAGATTAAGATCGGTTGCTCCTCGTGACTTGTTGTTTAAATATCTCTGAAGGATTACATGAGGAGGAATTGAGAAAATGGTTAGCAAGTCCAGGCTAGACCTGAGGAGACATTGCAGCCAGATGATTCCATGTTAGCGTGATAAATAGAAATGCCACTGAAGCAACGACGGTATTGCAGAGGAAAATGGAGGTCTGAAGTGTGCTGTTTAGCCAGAGGGGAAAGGAAGAGTAGATTAGGGCTGACCCTGTCTGTGTTTAAACAGGGCTTCCCTGGTGGCGCAGTGGTTGGGAGTCCGCCTACTGATGCGGGGAGCGCGGGTTCGTGCCCCGGTCCGGGAGGATCCCACATGCCGCGGAGCGGCTGGGCCCGTGAGCTGTGGCCGCTGGGCCTGCGCGTTCGGAGCCTGTGCTCCACGGCGGGAGAGGCCACAGCAGTGAGAGGCCCACGTACCACACACACACAAAAAATTAGAGGGGCACTTTCTGAAATGACTTTCTTTTTTTTTTCTTTTCTTTTTTACTTAGGCTTCTTTATTCACAAAATTGAATGTGAAATGCTGCTTCCAAAATTGATAGTTTCCAGTATTATTACATATTATTCATGTCGATTACATAGGGTAAACTCAAAATCCCTACACATCTAATATTCTATTAGATGGTATGTTCTGAAATTTTTGGTTAAGGGAACAAATTTCTACTTGAACTCCTTGCATTGTATACTTCTTAGTGCCTTGTCCCCCTTTTGGGGAAGAGCTGTAAAAGCAAAGTTCCAAACACTCAGCAGACGGTACAAGAAGTTCTGCTTAATCTTCGAGGCCAGGTTCAGAATAAATTTCTCTGTGTAACTGGTCTGGCCAGAGTTAACCAGGCTTTAAATGTGAATGGCCATCATTAAGCTCTTAACCTCAATCTTGCTAAACCCACAAAAAGTCTGTCTCTTCCAAGATTGCCCTCTCTAAATATTTCTAAGAGTGATCAGGTCCAAATGGGACCAAGTCTATTCTTTGCCACCACCTTAGGCTGCACTCTGAGGTTAGGCCTCTGTTTCCAAGGCCTAGATTCCAAGGATAAGTTTAAAGTCCAAAACACACAGCAAATTCTCAAAAAGCAGGAAGGAAGGAAGGATTCTCAGGTGGCTTATGCACTTCAGGTATAAATGGGCATCTTACTAGATTCACCCAGGATGAGTTACCATTGATTCTCAAATGGGTGGGGCATGCCTTGCCCTATTGAAATAGAGTTTTACCAGTGGGAATGTATTAAGTATAGAAATGGTTATAGATTCAAAAAATTAAGAACTAGTCCTTCAGAGTGAGAAATAAGCACCCAAGGATTGTTGAGATCCTGTTTCAGAATGGTAACTGACATTTGCACCTCTAATATTTTATATTACCCTTGCTTTTTCCATATTCAGGACAGCTGGGCAGAACTCTGCCTTCACTCCCTCAGATAAAGGACAATTCAGCCGGACACAAATAACAAGAGCCAAATTCTTGGCTTTTGAGTTTCAAAAGCCTAAGCCCTGGCAAAAGACAAAAGGTTTGGAAACACTGTGAGAGCAAAGTGCCCTCAGGGTGTGAGGAGGGTGGGGGTAGTAGAGGTGGTCCCTGAGGAGAAGTCCTGTTCCTTACCCCACCCCAGGACTACATCTCCAGGGGTGTGCCCAGACTCTCAAAGTGGGCAGAGGTAATAAGAACCCAGCCCCTCAACCAGCGTAACAGCAGACGGGCTCCAGACAGCCTGCAGGGTCCCCTGCACCACCCATGGGACATGCAGGTGAGCCCTGGTGCCAGATAGGAGTAGAGAAGTGGAACTCACTGCAGCACAGCAGTTTGTGGGAGCCACCATGTGCTTCCCACTCACCAAGAATGGGACAACTGAGGACAGAGATCTTTGCAGGTGGATACAAAGAGAATATAACAGTGCCCTGGGACTTCCCTGGTGGCGCAGTGGTTAAGAATCCGCCTGCCAATGCAGGGGACACGGGTTCATGCCCCGGTCCGGGAAGATCCCACATGCCGCGGAGCAACTAAGTCCATTGCCACAACTACTGAGCCTGTGTTCTAGAGCCCGCGAGTCACAACTACTGAGCCCATGTGCCACAACTACTGAAGCCCACGTGCCCTAGAGCCCACGCCGCAACTACTGAGCCCGTGCACTGCAACTACTGAAGCCTGCATGCTCTAGGGTCCGCGTGCCTAGAGCCGTGCTCCACAATGAGAGAAGCCACAGCAATGAGAAGCCCGCGCACCGCAACGAAGAGTAGCCCCCACTCGCCACTACTAGAGGAAGCCCGCGCACAGCAACGAAGACCCAATGCAGCCAAAAATTTTTTTTTTAATTTAAAAAACAAAACAAAAAAAAAGAGTGCCCTACCTGGACCAGCAGCCGGAAGCCAGGGCATCTCAACAGACACCAGTCCTGATAGGATACTCAGGACCAGAGCTCTCTGTAAGACTGCCAGGAGTTTAAACAAAATCCCTGAGAAAAGAGGAGTGAGAATCTTGAGTTACCTGATACTGAATGTCTCCCACGCAGCAGAATGGGAGAAAGAAATGGAAATTGTTTCATTATTGAAAAATACAGAAAGTTGGGTTTCTTGCACACCTGATTTTGTCATCTGAGATTCTTAATAACCACACACATAATTAGTAATTAGTCTATGTTCTACATTCACTAGGAAGTAGTTAGGTCTAGTGATAGTGTCTTGAAATGGAAGGAGAAATAGTGTTTGCAATAGTGTTTGTTCCCTATTCAGAAACAGCAAGGATCATAAAAAGTGTTCTAGAATTTTTTAACACCTAACCACAGTGTTGTAGAATTTACCTCGGTGGTCTCTGCATACATTCTCAGTGGGAGCAATATCAGTTTACACTGGTTTGTGATCCCCTCCCAAAGGGCTATAGTATGTAAACAGATACACAATGCATTTTAGTAATAAAATTCCTTGGGAAGAGGGGCAATTATGAAAAAAGTCTAAAAATGCTCCTTAGACAGGAATAATGAAAAAACAAAGGTTGAGAAACACTGGTCTATTGCAATATGGAAGCCTTGGGAACCAGGTTTAATAGTCTTAACCTAAGTACACCCCAAAAAATAACAATTATTAAAGGCACTATGGCAATTACATTGAATTAACAAAGTTAATTCACTTACCCAATTAAAAACCTAAAACCCCCTTTTTTTTTTTCTGGAAGTGGAAGCAGTGGTGATAGAAATGTATATAGATGTTTGCCGACATGATATCAAAATAGAGTGAAAAATTCAGAGTTGTATGGATGTCTACCACCATCACCACTCCCCCAAAAGAAAGGGAAATAGTTTGTCAGGTTTTTAATTGAATAAGTGAATGAATTAACTATGTTAATTCAATGTAATTGTCATTGATGGGTCATCTCCAACCTGAACTAAGAGTGATAAAATAAAAGATGCAAAGCAACAAAGAAGCAAGAAGACAGATGAGGCCCTTATCAAAAGGGTATAACCTAGGGCTTCCCTGGTGGCACAATGGTTGAGAGTCCGCCTGCCGATGCAGGGGACATGAGTTCATGCCCTGGTCCGGGAAGATCCCACATGCCGCGGAGCAGCTGGGCCCGTGGGCCATGGCCGCTGAGCCTGCACGTCCGGAGCCTGTGCTCTGCAACTGGAGAGGCCACAGCAGTGAGAGGCCCGGGTACCGCAAAAAAAAAAAAAGGGTATATCCTTATTGGTTGGGTCCCCTAGATTTTTGAATCCTCAATATTCTGGTAAGGACAGTTTAGCTGGAGAGAAATACCAGATGAAAAGGAGCAAATATCCTAATTGTAAACATGGCCAAAGCTGTGACTAAGAAAACAAGGGCTTTGCATCTGGGTATTTCAGATCTGGAAGATTTACACATTGTTTCTGCTGGGTGTGGTCCATGTAGATGAAGTAAGTTGACAGGAGGAATGCAAAACGTCCAGAAGAAGCTTAGCACTTACCCAAGGGACCCACAAGCACTAGCAATAAATGTACTAAATCTAGCACATGTGTGCCTTAGATAGACAAGGGCAATAAGCAATGAGCAGAAGGCCTGGAAATTGTGCAGAACACCAGGTACAAAAGCAGCAGGCCAGAGTAGAAAGAGAAGCAGCCTTGGGCTCACCCACTTCCGAAATGTGCATGCTCTTTGACAAATGATTTGAATTCTGAGCTTCAAATCTCTCATTTGTAAACCAGGATTAATCCCTACTTGCAAGATTATTTTGAGGATTAAATAAGAATATGTGAACAGCAATGCCCCAGGGTGTAAAAAACGTGCTCAGCAAATGGGAGTTGAAAGAAAGAGATGGGTGAAAGTTTAAAAGCATGAAACAGAAAAAAATCGTGTCACTGAGCATGTGTGTGTATGTGTGTGTGCATACCTTGTAAAATTTACCAAATTTACCTTATGAAGGGTTTTGAGAATATGGGCTAAATTAGCTAAGGGGATGGGGAGGAAATCTTAGAAGGGAAGATAGAAACAAGTGTAAGTCCCTGCTTCACCATCATTAAAGGAGAGAACTAAACGCAGCAAGAACTGAAAATTTCAAGGTAGTTCCACAAAAGATGAAAGAAATTGATGGCTCTGAGGATTTTTTAGCACCTCGTAAACCGGGTGTCCCTGCTGAGTTCCAACCCAGGAATTTGTTTTGTGAATGGGTGTTGGAGCTGCATGATAAAAAATAAATTTATAGCATTGGGGTAGTCCAAGGGCAGCAGACAGGCTCATTGGAGCGGGGTTTCAGAGCACGGGAGCGAACGTGCAAAAATGCCACTCTTTGGGAAAGGGTGAATAGGAGGCATAAGGAAAGATAATGGTCTTTTGTTAAAGCCAAATTAGCTGGTGAAGTTAAAAGGAAATAACCCATCGTTTTATCCCTTTGTTAGAAACTGTTTCCATCAACAAGCTCTGGAGCAGAAGGGAATCAAGTCACTCCGGGTAGGATATCTCTGTTCCATGTCAAGGGGACATTTCCTACAACAAGGAAATAGTTGTCTGGTCAGGAGAAAGGGGGCAATGATGCAACAAGAAAATACTGTCTCCCCAAATAAAGACAAGCATTAATGACTAATAAGAGATAGGCTCTGAGCAAAGACTCATCAGTCTGAGTTCTTTGAGAATCTATGTGAGAACCTGCAGTTTATTTCAAATTGGCAGATATATGAGGAGGTTCACATAATTTGTATGCTGCAAGAATCCATAAACAAGGATAGAGCAGATATAGTGTCTGAGAATATTAATAGCACATGATCAAAACATAAATAAAATATACAGTGATGTTTCCTGCCAAAAGGAGGTTTATAGCCTTCTTAGAAGCACCAACAGAACAGAAATCAGATTTGCTGTATATTAGGCCAAAGAATGTAAATGTAATCATTCATTTGCCTTTTCAAAAATAATAAGGATGTAGTAAACTTTGGAGATCAGAACAATTTCTCCATACACGATTTCAGAAGTACAACAAAACCAAAAGAACAAAGCTTTTATTTTGAGCTTTTCCTCTAACTTGTCTTTATAATTGAGTTTTACCCTAGTGCCAATGCAATATTTATGTTCTCAAATATGAAGGGGAAAGAAAGCCAGTTGGTCCAGTTCTTTAACTTGGCGCTGATGAAACCAGAGCAGCAGAGAGAACACCCAGTTAATGAACACCCAGTTGCATCCCAGGGACCTGGTAGGCAGGTAACAGATTCGACAGTATGTTGATTCCTTCTGAAATTCTGTTTTGCCTTTTATGACTTTCAATTTAAATTCCCATCTTTAGCATGGTTGTATTACAGGTTTCTTATTCCCACGGTGATGGTTTTCATGTTCTTGAGAAGGAAAAACAAACTAACCTAAATAAGTTCCAAACCCTCATCCAATATCACAGGGCCTATGTGTATAACTCTCCAAATGCTGAGCAGTGTGCCTGCCAGCCAGGCCTCATTCTTGGTGTGGAATGATATTCTATCAAAGTTTCCCTGGGGCTTTTGTCACATTTTGCTACTGAATTTTCTGCCATCTTTTTGAGTAAGGGCCAAAAATGTACACACTAAAATTCAGATGTACAAGAACAAAAAAAAGCAACTTTTATTTATTTATTTTTTATACCCCATCATACTTTACCGTAGAGCTCTCATTCTCACCTAGTAGCAAAAAATAAAAACCAAAAAAGTCATGAATGTACCAGTGAAAGTCACCCATGTCTCTTTCTGTTCATTAAGCTTTGGAAGTGTGTTGACTTAGACTGTTTGGGTTCTCAGTCAATTCAAAGTTTAAAACTCTATAAGGACCAAAAGCACAACCAAGAACAAACGAACAAAGAAAGACTAGGTAAATGGAACTTCATCAAAATTTTAAACTTTTATGCATCAGGACACACTATCAACAGAGTGAAAAGGCAATCCATGAAGTGGAGAATATATTTGTAAATCATGTATCTGATAAGGAATTGATATCCAGAATATACAAGGAATGCCTACAACACAACAACAAAAAAACAAATGACCCAATTTTAAAATGGGCAAAGGACTTGAATAGACATTTCTCCAAAGAAGGTACATAAATGGCCAATAAGCACATGAAAATATGCTTAACATAGTCCCTAACTAGTCATTGGGGAAATGCAAGTCAAAACCATAATACCAGCTCACACCCATTAGGATGGCTACTACCAAAAAAAGAAAGGAAGGAAGAAAGGGAAAGAGGAAGGAAGGGAGGGAGGCAGGGAGGGAGGAAGGAAAAGGAAATATCAGATGTTGGTGAGGCTGTGGAGAAATTGGAACCCTTGCATGTAGCTGATAGGAAGGTAAATGGTGCGACCGCCAAAATAGTATCGTTTTTCAAAAAGTAAACAGAAAATCCATATGATCCAAGTTCCACCTCTGTGTATATAATCAAAAAAAATGAAAGCAGGGATTTGAAAACTATCTGATGAACAGGTACACCAGTGTTCATAGCATTATTCACAATAGACAAAAGGTGGAAGCAACCCTAGTGTCCACTGACAGATGAATGGATAAACAAAATGTCCTGCACATACAATGGAATGTTACTCGGCCTTAAAAAGGAAGGAACTTCTGACATATGCTACAACATGGATGAATCTTGAAGACCTAATGTTAGGTGGAATAAACTGGTCACAGAAGACCAAATATTGTATGATTCCTCTTCTGTGAAATTCCTAGAGCAGTCAAATTCATAGAAACAGAAAGTTGAGTGGTCATTGCCAGAAGCTGGGGGTGGAAAGGGCCATGGGGAGAGCGTTTAACGGGTATAGAGTCTCATTTTGGGAAGACGAAAAAAGTCTGGAGGTGGTGCTGGCTGCACAGCAATGTGAATGCGCTTAAAATGCCACAGAACTGTACACTTAAGAGTGGTGAAAATGGTAAATTTTATGTTATGTATATTTTACTCTAAGGGCAGTTTTCCCTACTTTCCAGGGTTCTCCTGGCTGCTTCCTCCTTCCCAGAATTTAGGTATCCTTGTAACTCTGGTGCCAGGCCCTTGGCTTGCATTCTGACATCAGTTGGGGTGTCTTGACCCAAAGAAGTTCTGGCCATACTGCCTCCAGCATAATAGCATCTTTGGTCTGTTCTCCCAGGGAGTTTGCTCTCTTGCTCTGATGAGTAGACCCTAACCTCAGCCATCAGGCCTCACAGATCCCCTGGGGTCAGCTGCAATCTCTCTTCATTCCCCAGTCTGGGAATCTACCCTTCAGTCCTTAGCTGTAAGGTCACTTCACCCCATCCTGTGTTGACCCCCCCCACCTCACCCCCGCCATAAGACCAGCAGTCTGCATCTTTAGGCATCTTACACATCCTGTGCAATTGAGGACCATGCAGGATCTCCATGCTATGCGGAATCAATAAGAACTGCCTCGAGTCCTCTTTTGACATCAACGTGTCCTACCACCATTTCATTCTTTCCCGTCCCTTCTCAATATTGGCTCAAAGATAATCAGGAAAGAGATGACTGATCCCTGTTTTTTTGGCCTTCCTCTTAGCCTACCTGAAGTTCCCATAATCTCTACCCACTCACCTCATTGGCCAAGGCCCAGATTGGTGAGCTACTGGATTCATGAGGGACCCAGTCAGGGTCCTCACTCTTCTTTACTCATTGCCCATGAAACTCTCTCTCTCTCCTGATGCCACCGGGAGGAAGGGCTCTCCACTCTTTCTCTTGGGGGGGTGGGGAGTATATGGAGCTTCCTATGTGACATATCCTGCAGGCACTGTTAATCATCTCTACTTTGTCCGTTGGTTGACTCTAAGAGTTGAAAATGTCTGAACTGCCTTTACTTTAATATAACTTGCAAATGTGCTTTTGTCTCGGGTCACATGGTGTGTTTGGTTATATTTCCTTCCTCTGTCAGTGACCCAAAGGAGAGTATTTTTAGCCTTGAGGTTAATGGATTTGCTCTTCTTACGTTCCATCAGTGGTTTAAATTCATGCCATATTTTAGTTTATAGTTTTGATTTTTCTAGTTTTAATTGCCCTTTTGTCTTGCATTATTTGACTTTATTATGTCCTTTTTTGCCCCCTAAACATCCATCATATTTTCTATTCTGTCAACTTCCTTTTTTTCTAGAGCCCTCCATCCCCCCTGTCCAATCTGTACCAGTCTGTCTCCAGGTCTGCTGCACATTCAGTAACTGGGAGACTCCCTTTATTGCCCTCCTGGTTTGGATCTACTGTTTCAGGATGCCATGCCTTTCTCTTTGTTTACACCCTCATTTTGCTGGAGTACGTCGTCAAATAACTCCTAAGAATAGATAGGTGGATCGTAAACTTTGGATCTTTATAGGCCTGTGTCTTTACTCTGTTCTCCCACTTAATGAATAATTTGTCTGGGTATAGAATTCTGGGATGAAAATCCTTTTTCCTTAGAATTTTTAAGGAATTGCTAGACAGTTTTGAAGCATCCAGTGTTGCTGATATGCCTGATGTCAGTCTGATTCTTGTCTCTTGTACTGAACTTTTTTCTCTCTAGAAGCTGTTAACATTACTTTCTTATATTTGGCATTCTACAATTTTACAATGACATGAGTTATCTGATTTCACTCACCCCACTCAGCATTTAGTGAGTTTTTTCAATCCAAAAATTCTTATCTTTCAGCTTTTTTTAACTTCTGGTATCTATTTAATTTCCAAGTAGTTTTTCTGGTCATCTTTTTATTATTGATTTCTGATCTTTCCAAATCAAGATGTAACTTCTAAATCCCAATGTTATTAATTTATTTAGGTTCTTCATCACCAAATTGATATTTATAAGTGTTCTAAAGGCTCAGATTACCTATTGTGTTTGTAGAGTAAAAATTCTATAAATGTCAGTTAACTTGACCTTGTTGATCATGTTACTCAAATCCTTTAGTTTATTTTTAGATTGTCAAATTCCAAAAGAAGTTTATTAAAACCTCCCACTGTGATTTTATCATTTTCTCCTCAAATTTTTAGAAAATTTTTTCTAAGGTGTTGGTCTGCTATGCTTGTACATAACCTGGTGTAGAAAGATTCATGGCTTATTTTTCTCATGGATATCATCTTAGGTTAGTACATAAACTTCTTTGTCCCATTAAATGCTTTTTTTCCCCTTTATTATAGACTGTTCCTCTCCTTCCATTTTACCCCATATCCTTGATTTAGTAGAAGTTTAAATATTCTAAAACAAATTCCAAAAATCATTAGATGGCAAAAAAACTTCAGCATGTGTGTCTGGAAACCGGAATTACTTTTCCTCCTTGGCCCCTTCCCTGGTTACCTAACAAAACTAACAATAATTCCCCAACATAATCTAATTTTCAGTTTATGTTAAAGTATACCTAATGCTTCTCAGAATGTTTTCTGCAGTTGATTTGTGCAAACCAGAACCCAGTTAAAGCCCACACATGATATTCCAGGCACGAATTGTCTAAGTCTTTTGGATTTAGCACAGTCTGGCTTCACCATTTAATAAACTGCTTCTTGAAATGAACTTGTTGCAAACTAAGACGTTTCTGTGTGACCTAATCCTAAATTCTAAGTGAGCTCCAGATATCGGGTCTCCAATCTGAGGCATACGAAAGAAAAAAAATATTCACAGCCCTCAAAGCCCTATCACCGCAAAAGCCTCTAGTGCTGCTTTGGCTTCCGGAGCCTGCAGCCCGCCCGCCCTCCATCAATCGACCAATCAGCCTGAAGCACAGCAGCCCACGTGATGCGCTCGCGCGTGTGCCTCGCCTGAAGTGGAGCCGCTGGCTGAAAAGGGGTTTCCGAGCCGGCCTTTTCTGCAGCAGGAGAGGTCCTCCGCATTTTAAACCTCCTGTGGTACCAGAGGCCCTTTTCCTCTGACTGGAATACAGGAAGTTGGTGCCGCTGGCCTCGTGGCCCCTCTCATCGCGGTTCTCCGTCAGCTGAGGTCTGGGGAGCGTGGCGTCTTCTGCGATTCTCGCCTCCACCTTGCGGCCTGAACAGGCGTCTCTTCGGCTCGTGTTGGCGCCTTTCTGCCCGGCGCCTCTCATTTCTCTCCAGTTCCTCCTCAGATCTGCGTTTTGGAAGCTATGCTCATCTCCGGAGAAAGCACTCAGGAAAACGTGAAAATGGCTCTGGGGCCCAGGAGAATTGGAAGAAAGGTGGGGATTTCTTCTCATCAAAAGAGGCTGAATCTTAATGGTGCGCAAAAAAAAATTTTTTTTTTCCAGTGGAAGTGGTCACCTCTCTTTATGTTTGGGCTTTCACACTTACTCTGTGCTTCAGTCTAGCCTTAGTATTGAAATACAAAAATCTTGGGCCCCGGGAGCAGGGGTTTGTCTGTGGAGAGAGGAGACAAAGGTGTCTGTGTTCTCCGCGGGTGTAGGCTTGGGATGAGGACTGGGGGGTGGTCTCCCCCAGCAGGCCTTGAATCGTGCACGGAGCCGTGTCGCAGGCCCTTGGATTTCACGTGTGCCCCGGCTGCAGCTCCGCGGGTCACACTGAATGGGAGGGAGGCGGGATGGCGCTGGGGTGTCAGGTGGACAGCATTCCACCTGCGGGGAAAGGCTGGAGGCGCAGCTGCTCAGTAAGGCCGGGTACTGGGGGGTGGAGAGCGCGTGTGTGCGGACAGGGCATGGAGAAGAGGAAGAGCTAGACCAGGAGAGTGAGGGTGGCGTATGGAAGAGGCAACGCACTAAAGAGTGTGTGACGTGTGTGTGTGTAGTGTGTGTGTGTGAAGAGAGATACACAGAAGAGAATTCCTGTGATCACCAGACATCACTAGCTCATGGTTGCGAAGCAGCTTCCTGTGCTCGGTATCTTCCCCAGAAAGGTTCCACGACTTTGTTCTGAGGTGGACACAGGCATATTAAAATGTGCTAAGATGAGGCCATCGGAGGAGCGCGGCTGGCCACAGCAAACCGGGCAGGTAACAGAGGCAGGGCACCATGCTGCCCTGTTGATCTTCTTTGCTGGGGTCTCTTCCTGAACTTTGGTGAACGGGGCTCGGAAGGCCCCGTGGAGAGGGGTGGCAAATGGATGAGCCTGGACACGGCCAAAGGGGCGGTAGACACCTTCACGAAGGTACTGACTGACAGAGCCCGGTGGCGACCTGGGCCTGGCGGCCCGCAGACGGCAGGGGTCCCATGAACTGCTTTTGACTTTGAATTCTGCTACCACTGCTTCCTTTGTGTGCATTAATTAGATGTGTCCTTGTCCATACCCTTATTTTCAATCTTTCTGTGTCATTTTTTCCTGCCTATGTGTTCTTTCTATCTATAACTCTGTTTCTGTTTTGTTAGGTTTGTTCATTTGTTCTTTAGATTCCACAGGTAAGTGAAATCATACAGTATTTGGCTTTCTCTGTACGACTTATTTCTCTTAGCACAGTACCCTCCAGGTCCATCCATGCTGTTGCAAATCCATTTATCTACTGATGGGTACTTGGGTGGCTCCCATGTCTTGGCTATTATAAATAATGCTGCAATGAACGTAGGGGGTGCATGTATCTCTTCTAATTAGTGTTTTCATTTTCTTAGGATAAAAACCCAGGAGTAGAATTGCTGGATTGTGTGATAGTTCTATTTTTAATTGTTTGAAGAATCTCCATACTGCTCTCCATAGCTGCACCAATTTACATCCCCACCAACAGTGCACAAGGGTTCCCTTTTCTCCACACCCTCGCCAACACTCGTTATCTGTTGTCTTTTGAAAATAGCCGTTCTGACAGGTGTGAGGTGATATTTCATGGTGGTTTTGATTTGCATTTCCTTGATGATTACTTATGTTGAGCATCTTTCCATGTGCCTGTTGGCCATCAGTACATCTTCTTTGAAAAAAGTGTCTATTGAGATCCTGTGACCAGTTTTTTTTTAAATTAATTTTTTTGGAGTATAGTTGCTTAAAATGTTGTGTTAGTTTCTGCTGTACAGCAAAGTGAATCAGTTATATATATATATATATATATATATATGTACATCCCCTCTTTTTTAGATTTCCTTCCCATTTAGGTCACTGCAGAGTACTGAGTAGAGTTCCCTGTGCAATCAGTAGGTTCTCATTAGTTATCTATTTTATACATAGTGGTGTATATATGTCAGTCCCAATCTCCCAATTCATCCCACCCCAACCCCCTTCCCCGTTGGTATCCATAAGTTTGTTCTGTACATCTCTGCTCTGACCAGTTTTTAATCAGGTCGTTTGTGGCTTTTGTGATGTGGAGTTGCATGAGTTTTTTTTGTATATTTTGGATATTAACCCCTTATCAGATATGTTGTTTGAAAATATTGTCTTCCATTCAGTAGGTGGCTTTCCTTTTTTTTTTAATTTAATTTTATTCAGTGCCTATTATTTGAGAGACAGCATAGTATCTTTTTTTTTTTTTAAAGACACCAATTGTACTTGAACATTTGTTACTTTTTTTTTTTAATTTATTTATTTACTTCTGGCTGTGTTGGGTCTTCGTTTCTGTGTGAGGGCTTTCTCTAGTTGTGGCAAGCGGGGGCCACTCTTCATCGCGGTGCGCGGGCCTCTCACTATCGCGGCCTCTCTTGTTGCAGAGCACAGGCTCCAGACGCGCAGGCTCAGTAGTTGTGGCTCACAGGCCTAGTTGCTCCGCGGCATGTGGGATCTTCCCAGACCAGGGCTCGAACCCGTGTCCCCTGCATTGGCAGGCAGATTCTCAACCACTGGGCCACCAGGGAAGCCGGCTTTCCTTTTTATATAGTTTCCTTTGCGGTGCAAAAGCTTTTTAGTTTCATGTAGTCCCATTTGTTTGTTTGTTTGTTTTTGCTTTTCTTTTCCTTGCCTGAGGAGACATAGTCACACATATGTTTGCCATATCTCTGTCACTTTATTTTTTTTTCTTCTTTCCTTTAACATCTTTTTTGGAGTATAATTGCTTTACAATGTTGTGTTAGTTTCTGCTGTGAATCAGGTATATGTTCCACCCCTGGAACACAGCCACATCCATTCCTTCACATATTGTCCGTGGCTGCTTTCATGCTACAATGGCTGAGTTGAGTAGTTGCAACAGAGACCATATGGGCTGCAAAACCTAAAATTAAAATTCAGTATCCAGTCATTTACAGATTGTTTGCTGACACCTGACCTCGAGTTTTCTTGATAATCTTAGCTTGTCTGGTCCCCTCCATTACATTGCAACCTGCTTAAGCCCATACCTGTTTCCCTTGCTGCAACTTGTAACACATTCCACACAAGGAAAGAGTTGACTTTCTGATTGAATGACAAGCATTCACGCAAGAAACATTTTTTTAACATCTTTATTGGAGTATAATTGCTTTACAATGGTGTGTTAGTTTCTGCTATATAACAAAGTGAATCAGCTATACCTGTATCCCCATATCTCCTCCCTCTTGCGTCTCCCTCCCACCCTCCCTATCCCACCCCTCTAGGTGGTCACAAAGCACCAAGCTGATCTCCCTGTGCTATGTGGCTGCTTCCCACTAGCTATCTATTTTATATTTGGTAGTGTGTACATGTCGGTGTTACTCTCTCACTTCGTCCCAGCTTACCCTTCTCCCTCCCCGTGTCCTCAAGTCCATTCTCTACGTCTGCGTCTTTATTCCTGTCCTGCCCCTAGGTTCTTCAGAACCTTTTGTTGTTGTTCCATATATATGTGTTAGCATACGGTATTTGTTTTTCTCTTTCTGACTTACTTCACTCTGTATGACAAACTCTAGGTCGATCCACCTCACTACAAATAACCCAATCTTGTTTCTTTTTATGGCTGAGTAATATTCCATTGTACATATGTGCCACATCTTCTTTATCCATTCATCTGTTGATGCACACTTAGGTTGCTTCCATGTCCTGGCTATTGTAAATAGTGCTAAAGTGAACATTGTGGTACATGACTCTTTTTGAATTATGGTGTTCTCAGGGTATATGCCCAGTAGTGGGATTGCTGGGTCATATGGTAGTTCTATTTTTAGTTTTTTAAGGAACCTCCATACTGTTCTCCATAGTGGCTGTACAATTTACATTCCCACCAACAGTGCAAGAGGCTTCCCTTTACTCCACACCCTCTGCAGCATTTACTGTTTGTAGATTTTTTGATGATGGCCATTCTTACAGGTGTGAGGTGATACCTCATTGTAGTTTTGATTTGCATTTCTCTAATGATTAGTGATGTTGAGTAACCTTCCATATGCCTCTTGGCCATCTGTATGTCTTCTTTGGAGAAATGTCTATTTAGACCTTCTGAGCATTTTTTTGATTGGGTTGTTTGTTTTTTTGATATTGAGCTGCATGACCTGCTTGTATATTTTGGAGATTAATCCTTTGTCAGTAGCTTCGTTTGAAAATATTTTCTCCCATTCTGAGGGTTGTCTTTTCATCTTGTTTATGGTTTCCTTTGCTGTGCAAAATGTTTTAAGTTTCATTAGGTCCCATTTGTTTATTTTTGTCTTGATTTCCATTTCTCTAGGAGGTGGGTCAAAAAGGATCTTGCTGTGATTTATGTCATAGAATGTTCTGCCTACGTTTTCCTCTAAGAGTTTATAGTGTCCAGTCTTACATTTAGGGCTTTAATCCATTTTAAGTTTGTTTTTGTGTATGGTGTTAGGAATTCTTCTAATTTCATTCTTTTACATGTAGCTGTCAGTTTTCCCAGCACCACTTATTGAAGAGGCTGTCTTTTCTCCATTGTATATTCTTGCCTCCTTTATCAAAGATAAGGTGACCATATGTGCATGGGGTTATCTCTGGGCTTTCTATCCTGTTCCATTGATCTGTATTTCTGTTTTTGTGCCAGTACCATAGTGTCTTGGTTACTGTCGCTTTGTAATATAGTCTGAAGTCCAGGAACCTGATTCCTCTAGCTCCATTTTTCTTTCTCAAGATTGCTTTGGCTATTCGGGGTCTTTTGTGTTTCCATACAAATTGTGAAAGTTTTTGTTCTAGTTCTGTGAAAAATGCCATTGGTAGTTTGATAGGGATTGTACTGAATCTGTAGATTGCTTTGGGTAGTATAGTCATTTTCACACTGTTGATTCCTCCAATCCAAGAACATGATATATCTCTCCATCTGTTTGTATCAACTTTAATTTCTTTAATCAGTGTCTTACAGTTTTCTGCATACAGGTCTGTTTTCTCCTTAGATAGGTTTTTTCCTAGGTATTTTATTCTTTTTGTTTCAGTGGTAAATGGGAGTGTTTCCTTAATTTCTCTTTCAAATTTTTCATCATTAGTGTATAGAAATGTAAGAAATTTCTGTGCATTAGTTTTGTATCCTGCTACTCTACCAAATTCATTGATTAGCTGTAGTAATTTTCTGGTAGCATCTTTCGGATTCTCTATGTATAGTATCATGTCATCTGAAAACAGTGACAGTTTCACTTCTTCTTTTCCGATTTGTATTCCTTTTATTTCTTTTTCTTCTGTGATTGCTGTGGCTAAAACTTCCAAAACTCCATTGAATAATAGTGGTGAGAGTGGACAACCTTGTCTTGTTCCTGATCTTAGAGGAAATGGTTTCAGTTTTTCACCACCGAGAACGATGTTGGCTGTGGGTTTTTCATATATGGCCTTTATTATGTTGAGGTAGGTTGCCTCTATGCCTACTTTCCGGAGAGTTTTTATCATAAATGGGTGTTGAATTTTGTCAAAAGCTTTTTCTGCATCTATTGAGATTATCATATAGTTTTTAGCCTTCATTTTGTTAATATGGTGTATCACATTGATTGATTTGCGTATATTGAAGAATCCTTGCATTCCTGGGATAAGCCCCACTTGAACATGGTGTATAATCCTTTTAATGTGCTGTTGGATTCTGTTTGCTAGTATTTTGTTGTGGATTTTTGCATGTATGTTCATCAGAGATATTGGCCTGTAGTTTTCTTTTTTTGTGACATCTTTGTCTGGTTTTGGTATCAGGGTGATGGTGGCCTTGTAAAATGAGTTTGGGAGTGTTCCTCCCTCTGCTATATTTTGGAAGAGTTTGAGAAGGATAGGTGTGAGCTCTTTTCTAAATGTTTGATAGAATTTGCTTGTGAAGCCATCTGGTCCTGGGCTTTTGTCTGTTGGAAGATTTTAATCACAGTTTCAATTTCAGTGCTTGTGATTGGTCTGTTTATATTTTCTATTTCTTCCTGGTTCAGTCTGGGATGGTTGTGCTTTTCTAAGACTTTGTCCATTTCTTCCAGGTTGTCCATTTTATTGGCATATAGTTGCTTGTAGTAACCTCTCATGATCCTTTGTATTTCTGCAGTGTCACTTGTTACTTCCTCTTTTTCATTTCTATTTCTTTTCATTTGAATCTTGTCCCTTTTTTCCTTGATGAGTCTGGCTAATGGTTTATCAATTTTGTTTATCTTCTCAAAGAACCAGCTTTTAGTTTTATTGATCTTTGCTATTGTTTCCTTCATTCCTTTTTCATTTATTTCTGATCTAATCTTTATGATTTCTTTCCTTCTGCTAACTTTGGGGGGGTTTTTGTTCTTCTTTCTCTAATTGCTTTAGGTGTAAGGTTAGGCTGTTTGTTTGAGATGTTTCTTGTTTCTTGAGGTAGGTTTGTATTGCTGTAAACTTCCTTCTTAGAACTGCTTTTGCTGCATCCCATAGGTTTTGGGCTGTTGTGTTTTCATTGTCATTTGTTTCTAGGTAATTTTTGATTTCCTCTTTGATTTCTTCAGTGATCTCTTGGTTATTTAGTAGTGTATTGTTTAGCCTCCATGTGTTTGTATTTTTTACAGATCTTTTCCTGTAATTGATATCTAGTCTCATAGCTTTATGGTTGTAAAAGATACTTGATATGATTTCAATTTTCTTAACTTTACCAAGGCTTGATTTGTGACCCAAGATATGATCTATCCTGGAGAATGTTCCATGAGCACTTGAGAAGAAAGTGTATTCTGTTGTTTTTGGATAGAATGTCCTATAAATATCAATTAAGTCCATCTTGTTTAATGTATCATTTAAAGCTTGTGTTTCCTTAGTTATTTTCATTTTGTATGATCTGTCCATTTGTGAAAGTGATGTGTTAAAGTCCCCTACTATGATTGTGTCACTGTGAATTTCCCCTTTTATGGCTGTTAGCATTTACCTTATATAATGAGGTGCTCCTATGTTGGGTGCATAAATATTTACAATTGTTATATCTTCTTCTTGGATTGATCCCTTGATCATTCTGTAGTGTTCTTCTTTGTCTCTTGTAATAATAGTCTTTATTTTACAGTCTATTTTGTCTAATATGGGAATTGCTACTCCAGCTTTCTTTTGATTTGCATTTGCATAGAATATCTTTTTCCATCCCCTCATTTTCAGTCTGTATGTATCCCTAGGTCTGAAGTGGGTCTCTTATAGACAGCATATGTACGGGTCTTGTTTTTGTATACATTCAGCTAGTCTGTCTGTGTCTTTTGGTTGGAGCATTTAATGCATTTACCTTTAAGGTAATTATCGATATGTATCTTCCTATTACCATTTTCTCAATTGTTTTGAGTTTGTTACTGTAGGTCTTTTCCTTCTCTTGTGTTTCCTGCCTACAGAAGTTCCTTTAGCATTTGTTGTAAAGCTGGTTTGGTGGTGCTGAATTCTCTTAGCTTTTGCTTGTATGTAAAGGTTTTAATTTCTCCATCGAATCTGAATGAGATCCTTGCTGGTTAGAATAATCTTGGTTGTAGGTTTTTCCCTTTCATCATTTTAAATATGTCATGCCACTCCCATCTGGCTTGCAGAGTTTCTTCTGAAAGGTCAGCTGTTAACCTTCTGGGGATTCCCTTGTATGTTATTTGTTGTTTTTCCTTTGCTGCTTTTAATATTTTTTCTTTGTATTTAATTTTTGATAGTTTGATTAATCTGTGTCTTGGCATTTTTCTCCTTGTAGTTATCCTGTATGGGACTCTCTGTGCTTCCTGGACTTGATTGAGTATTTCCTTTCCCATATTACGGAGGTTTGAAACTATAATCTCTTCAAATATTTTCTCAGTCCCTTTCTTTTTCTCTTCTTCTTCTGGGACCCCTATAATTCGAATGTTGGTGCATTTAATGTTGTCCCAGAGGTCTCTGAGACTGTCCTCAATTCTTTTCATTCTTTTTTCTTTATTCTGCTCTGCAGTAGTTATTTCCACTATTTATCTTCCAGGTCACTTATCTGTTCTTCTGCCTCAGTTATTCTGTATTGATTCCTTCTAGAGTATTTTTAGTTTCAGTTATTGTGTTGTTCATCATTGTTTGTTTGCTCTTTAGTCCTTCTAGGTTCATCTTAATGTTTATTCTATTTTCTCTGTTCTATTTCCAAGATTTGGATCATCTTTACTATCATTACTCTGAATTCTTTTTCAGGTAGGTTGCCTATTTCATCTTCATTTATTTGGTCTTATAGGTTTTTACGTTGCTTCTTTGTAACATATTTTTTTTTGTTTCGTTTTTTTTTCTCTTTTTGATGGGTGGTGCTGTATTCCTGTCTTACTGGTTGTTTGGCCTGAGATGTCCAGCACTGGAGTTTGCATGCAGTTGGATAGAGCCGGGTCTTTGTGCTGAGATGAGGACCTCTGGGAGGCCTCACTCCGATTAATATTCCCTGGGGTCTGAGGTTCTCTGTTAGTCCTGACATTTGGACTTGGAGCTCCCACCACAGGAGCTTGGGCCCAACCTTCGTCCTGGGAACCACGATCTCACAATCTGGTCTTTGGGGGTTCCTCCCATCCCCTTAGCTGTCCGTGGCCCCCCACCGGTGCCTGATAGGTGCCCTAGTTGTGAGGAGACGCGAATTCCACATCCTCCTAGTACACCATCTTTACTCCACCCCCATCACATTATTTTAATGGTGATTTTTGTTAACATATAACTGGATTTTGTCTAACTGAATATGATAATGTATATTGATAGGCAAATTCAGACTTTTCATATTTGTTGCATATCTGATATTCTTTGTGTTGTTCCTTCCATTAATTTTAGGTTTAGTATGAACACACTATTTTTTTCTTTTTCCTCTTCTTACTTTTCTTTACAAGTGCTTCTCTAGTTTTTCCCTACCTTTAAATGGGACAGGATGGCTTGAAGGGGCTGGAGTTGGGTATTTCTTCCCTCCCCCCATGTTGATGAACCTCTGATAAAATCCCAATACATTAGACTCTGGTAAAATAGTTTTCCCTGTGGACAGGCCTTGTTAAGATGAACAGACACTCTGGCATATTTCAAAATGGTTCCTTTGCCCCTCTCTCTGCCAGCAGCATGAGGGGGTTTTTCTCCAGGCTTCACTGTGGGGATCTGGCAGAGCTCCAGAAGGTAAAACTCACAAATGTGTGGAGGCCGCCTTATGACTGGGTCCCTAGGAGTTTGTAACTCTCAAACTTGTCCACACTGAGCCCCCAGCAATTTGTCAGTTACAGTTCAGGTTTTCCTGCCCCTGCACTGGTTCCTCAGGTTTCAGCTCATGGGTTTCTGATGTCTCATGAGTTGTGAGTCTCTGTATCCACCTGTCTGTCTCTCCAAACTTGGGGACAGCAGTTTGCCCTGTGACGTCACTTTCCTGATAGATCTGAGAAAGGTTATTGATTTTTTAGTTCAAATTTTTACTTACAGTTAGGATGAAGTGGTGACTTCCAAGCTCCTTGCATGATGGACTGGAAACTAGAAGTCCCTCCTACTTTTCTGACTTGGTCAGTTCTCTCATTGTATTTTGCCCTATTAATTTGGAAGTGCTAATTAATTGTTTTCACTTCTTCCAAGGCTTACCTTCTCACCCCAACAGTGATAATCACACCTGCATTTCTCTATTAACATATTAAAGGTGTCCTTCCACTAAGGTATTTTCTTTGCATACTCATCAAGTATTCCACAGAGGTGATATTTTTAAGCTGTTATATCTACATTACCACTGTCTGCCGTGGTGTCCTGGAGCTGGTTTAAACTGACTCATTTCTTCCCAACTCTGTGTTCAATGACATCACTTTGAGAGCTTGAAATTAACCTTGGAGGGAGTATTTACACTGTGAAAATTGGCAAGCACTACAAAGCAAGGCTTTGTTTTTTGTTTATCATTTTTCCATAGAATCAGTTGTTAATCATTTCCAATACACCACAGCATTCTACTTCCACTGAAATTTGTAGGGTTTGCTGGACTGCTTCAAAATTTTAGTTGGGGGATATTATTTTCCCTTTCAGTATATCTTTTGTTTCAGAACTCTGTAACACATAGTAACCATTTCTTTAGTTAATTTTTCTTGTTGTTGTTGTCATAATGTTCTTTGTAGAAGTTTATAAGATTTTTTTAATCCAAGGAATTTATAAGCTTCACCAAGGTATAACTAGGTATGTAAATTTTTTCCCATTAATCCCATCTGAGTCTTGGTAACCATTATTAATCTAAAAACTTGTCTTTATCCAAAGAGATTTTCTTCTTTTTTAAAAAATTATTTCTCCATATATTTCTTTCTTCTCAGAGCTCTTACTATTTACATTTTAAGTTTCTAACTTCCAGCTCTCTTGTCCTTTCCCTTGTACCTTGGGATTTTGTTCTTTTGTGCCATTTGTTCTTCAAGGTGTTCCAAACCACTGTTTCAGTTCTCAACAACACCCATCTTCTTCAGGTAGGTTTTTTTTTTTTTTTCCTTTTTAAATTGAGGTTGATATTTAGCTCCAGGAAGTCTAATGTATTCTAATTGCATCTCATTGAGGAGCATCAGTACTTTGTTCAAGTTCTCTCCCCCCCCACACACCACTTCTTTCAGTACTATGACAATAGAGCCACCAGCTCCAGTCCAGCTTTTCCTTTCTCCCTTGGGTGTCTGATTCCCCTTAAAGGAATTATCATTCCTTGACTCTTCATGATTTATTTACCCTCAGCTTCAGTCAGGACTTAGAGGTTCCCTAGGCCATTGATGTTTGCCATGAAAACTTCTGCTTATGTCAGTTGATAAGCATTGACCTGGTAGTCGCTGCACTGAGGTGGGAAGGAGGCCTTTCTGGGAACAAGCAGCAGTCCTCTCCGCCTAAGGGACTGGAAGCAATTCAGCTACAAAAATATCTCTCCTTCAGGCCATGAGGTCGGACAGTCCCCCCAGGAGCATAAGCAGAATATGCATACAGGCCTTTGCTGGTCTGGCCCCCTCCAGGAGCAGGAAATTTGGAGTCTCCACTCCACAGCCCTCTCCACTCTTCCTCAACACCACAGGGAGCAGAAACTGTGACTCTCGGGTTGGCACACACCCTCTTAACTTGCCAGCAGCCTCAATTTGTTCTTTGTTTTTGGAGAAATGAGTCAGGGATGTGTTCTCAGGCCTTCATCTTCCAATACATTATTTTAGTGGCAAAGCAGTAAACTATGTTATAGGCTTACAGCCTGACCCAATGTCATGATGATAGTAGCTACTCAGCATCATCAGACCAAAGCAACAGGAGGCATGATATTTCTCATTACCTTAAAAATTCCAGGATATCACCTGCTGCCAGCAAGTGATACCACTGGCAGGTAAACCAGACAGGGATATCACTTACAGACAGGCCTTGACAAGGACACTGCTGCATAGCATCTAGCTCTGGCCTGTGACTTAGCATTCCAAGAGACCACTGGGGACATTGTTACAGCTGGACAAGTTAGGCCAGGTGGGCAGCATTCTCACTTTCTTGACCATTAAGTTCTCATTTGCAAGAGAGTTGGCATCCCTGATGTAGCTCTTACTCTAGGTTGAAACAGAGCCAACATTCAAGTTCAGTAAAGATTGCATCCCAGAACCATTGTCTGAGGATGTATGAACTGACTGCATTAAGGTGGTGAAAATTGTAGGTAGTAACTGTCTACTAGAAGTCAAGTTTCAGGTTGGTAGGGCATATCTTATAAAGTACCCCATGAAGGCCTACTCTTTTATTAGCCTTCAGATGGGAGAAAGATCATCATGAGTGATGTTTTGCTATGTGATGAAATTTCAATGGCCAGTGCTGATGTCAATATCATTCCAGATTAAGTGGCCCAGCCACAATTCTCATGCTTGGCAACATCTTTAAAAAAAAAAAAAAAAAAACCAAAACTGGAAAGCATGAGTAGCTGCAATTGTGAGATTCTAGCAGGAGCCGGGTCAGCAGTGGCGTGAGGGTGCAAGGGGTGAGTGATATCTACAGAATCCAGTGCCCAGCTAGACTAGTGTATGATGCTAACCAATATCCTGGTCCCTCAGGGCATTATGATAAAACAACAAAAAGAAGCCTTAGGTCTTCATTCTAAATTTAACACCAAACATTCAGCATCCGAGGTGTGCCAGAGGAGCAGTTGCATCATCACTCAACCACATCTAAAGCACCATTTCATGTCAAACCCAATAAATGAATGTGCCTGACAGCAGATGGATGTAGACCTAAGTTCATGCTCCATTAGGCTTAATTCACTCCAGAGCTCACCACTTCCCAAGGTACATAGTGTTCAGTCAGGGAAGAGCCAGAAGCTTAGGGTTTCTAACCAGCCAGTTCACTGAAAAATACCTTCTGTCAAATTTAGCATTGTATCAGCCTGAAATGAGTAAAATAAGCACACACACCCCCTACTGAGGCGTGGAAACTTCCTGGTCAAGTGGACCTGAAAAATTGGGACCCCCTAGAAATCACAAAAATGTACTGGCCACCGACCATGCAAGAATGATCTGTAATATTGAAGCAACTGATATCCTGGGAAGACCAGTCTACAAATAGCTCCATGACAACTGGAACTTCAAGGAACTCTTAAGCATTTAACCATCCCTGATAGAGGTCCTGCTGGGACCACAAGAAGGATGTTCCTTCTCTCCCTCTGACCCATGAGTAGTTTTAGTTACAGAGCTGTGTGCCTTTTCCATTGTCTCTAGTACTTTTTTTAGATCTTTCTGTGTACTGGCAACATTCTGACTTATAAAGGCTGTGTTGAGTTCTCTATTGATTGCATCTGCATGACTGAAAACACTTCCTGTAGAATTTAAGGGACCACTGTGATCCCCCTACCCAGTGCAGAAAGAAGGATGCTTAAAGAGCAGAATTAAAGTTTGGGGGGACGTATTTAGCCCTGATAGTACCAGGGCAAGCAAGAGTAATTTAAAACCATGAAATGGTGCTTAATTCCAAAAAATGCTAAGAGAGGAGTCTACAGGGACATTAGAGAGGCCAAAGACCTAGAATGTGCCAGAAATAAATGTTGAGGGGAGAGCAGGAGTATGAGTGCCTAGAACTCTTTTCCCTTTGCTTCGAAGGGCCAGTTTGGGGGGCTGGTGGAAACAACCAAACACCCATCACCATGAAGAAAGACCCAAGAGCAAGGTTCTTGTCAGCCTTTACAGATCATGTAAACCATACATCACTTCAGGTTTCCAGGCAGTGTTCTAGGATCTGGCACTGAGGAAAGATATGAAGTATCCTCATCTAAAATGTGCGAATGGTAAATCATTTTTCCTATTTGGACTCTTTCAAGGAAACATAACTTATACTGTGGAAACATCCAGTCCTAATATTTACTGTACTTCCAGTAGAAGAGATGAATAACATACCACACTATCGATGATATAGGGAGCTTGAGTTTGAATCATATTGTCATATAGCAGAGACATCCCCCGACCTCCTCAGCTTGAGACTATACCCCAGTTCCTATTTCTTTTGCTAGAATTATTATTTTTTTAAATCCCTCTTGTCCTCCCTAGTAATTGTAAGTTTTACTGCATATTCCTATTTTGATACTAGTTATCTTCCAAGTCTTAACAGTTATATCTGTACCTTTATTTTATATAGTATTATAATTAAATAACCATGCTCCCCCCCCATACACACACACACACACTCACACACATACTGTTTTACTTAACCTCCCCCAGCTGCCAGTCCTCTTTGTCCGAGTCCTCTTCCAACTTTTGGATCTGGTTGAAAGAATAATGGTCTGGGACTAAAAATCTTAAATTTTCCCTTTCAGCAAATTTTGAGATTTCAAAGCATAGGTTGGAGGTTTAAGATTATATGTTCAGTTACCCTCGGTAGCCTATTTCTCCCTTTTTTCCTTATTATAGCAGTTAAACTGGGTACCCTTTTAGATTACAAGTCCCTTGAGAGAAGGAATTAGATGTGTCTTAATCACCTGTTGTCCCTAGAACTGGGACGTAAATAATAGTTACCTGACTGAAGAAGCTGTTTGCCAAGGCTATGTAAAATCCCTTTATGTCTGGCCATACAAGAAATGGCACCTCTTAAGGCTCTCATCAGCTGTTGACAAGAACTCCCTTAACTGGGAATATATTGCTCTAAAGTTCAACAACAGCAATAACAAAAATCAATGAAGTTCCTGCATTTCAGTTTACTGAGATTTTGCTGCCAGTTATTTCTAGGGATGTCATTTTGACAACTCAGGATGCTAACACTTTAAGATAAGTTGGTCCATTTCTTAAAGTTCATGGGAACTCTAGTATTGTTCCACCACAAGACCATTTCTCAGTAATGGGCTTCTAGCCATGTACTGCAATACAAATATCTGTTGATGTGTCCAATTTTTGCTTTTTTTTTTTTTTTTGTGGTGCGCAGGCCTCTCACCGCTGTGGCCTCTCCCGCCGCAGAGCACAGTCTCTGGACGCTCAGGCTCAGCGGCCATGGCTCACGGCCCAGCCGCTCCGTGGCTTGTGGGATCTTCCCGGACCGGGGCACGAACCCATATCCCCTGCATCGGCAGGCGGACTCTCAACCACTGCACCACCAGGGAAGCCCCAATTTTTGCATTTTTAACAACTTGTGTTGACCATAATTGTTGACTGTATTTAATTAAGTCAAAGACCAGTCTTTTGTCAGATTATCTATATCAGTCTCACCAGTTCTTGGGTGAATCTTTTTTGATATTCTGATTTTGTTGTCAGAGGAAAGCTCTGTATTTTCCCGAAATAGTAAAAATTAAACTCTATAATTATAAAATGGTTAAGAGATGGAACAATAGTCAGACTGTCCAAGGTGTCAATCCTGGCAGCTGTGACATTTTCAAAGTTACTTAAGCTCTCTATTCTTGTTTCAACTTCTATAAAATGGGGGTAATAATAGTACATACTTCATCGGGTTGTAATGAAGTTTAAATGAGTTGATTCATATAAGAGTGTGTGTGACACAAGTGCTTCATAATGTTAGCTGTTATTTTTACAGTATTAAAATATTTTAGGAAAATGAAGGCACTACAGGTTTTTGCTCCAATTTCCCTGACAAATTTATTTTCTTCAACATTGGTTCAAACTACTCATCTCACTGGAGATTCTGGACTCTCAGAAACCTAAATGATGGCTTTGGCTTTATATAACAATAATAATACTATTATTAATGTCCAGAGATCAGTACCTGGGAATAATGGGTAAGAATTGAGGTACTGAGCTCATGCTACACACTAGACCCATAACTAACTCCATGCAGCTACATCTGAACCTCCCAATGTACTGCCTGTCTTTGTGAAGATGGGTTAGAGGTGTGAAGGTTGAGCCCACAGGTCGAATACATCAGTACCTAGAGGTTAGGGGACAGGATCCGTATGCACTCTTATTCAAACTTCCAAATGTGTCAAATGGCAAAAGTTTCAGGAAATTATTCAGCTCTCACTGTGCAGACATCAGAGTTACTCATCTTGATCACCCGCATTTTTAGGAAGGAGGGAGAAAAGATAGTCTTTGGTGTCATCTCTCCAGGTCTAGAGCTGTTGAGGTGGCCTTGTTTGCTGCAGTTTAGGTGAGTTCCGCCAAGTAGTATGCTGTGACCCCAACAGGGAGCCAGTGCTGAAAGGGAGAAAGTGGGGAATAGCAAGTCTGTGCTTGCACAGAGTCACTAAGAGGACTAGCAGGTAGCCCAAAGGATTCCAAAGTTAGGTGTGATTCAAGCTGGAAGCTTGAATATCCAAGGCAGAGAGGTGGCCAAGCAGTGGATTTGGTCCTAGCAAGAAGGCCCCCAAGTCATGGCCTTTCTGAGCATTGTTTGCTTTGGTCAGGATAATCCACACTCTTGAAAGATGACTCAAGCTTGCCTTTAAGGGCTTAAGCTAAAGAATGTATACCGTTGGAGACAGGAAAACTATCAGGACTTCAGAAAAGCAGGCTCAAAAAAGGTCAAACGTTGGTCCCAACAGGAAAACATAAAGGTAATCAGGAAATCAAGATAGAACCATGTCATGCCCAGAAAACCCAGCAGAGATCCATGGAAGGCCAGCCTTGTGTGGCACAGATGCTCAGGGTTCATCCCTTACAATAGATCTACAATTGACTTTATGCCTCTCAGTGTGGACCACAGTAACTACAAATCAGAAGACAGGAACTAGATTATAACAACATGCCCACTCTCACCACTTTCATTCAACATAGTTTTGGAAGTCCTAGCCACAGCAGTCAGAGAAGAAAAACAAATAAAAGGAATCTAAATTGGAAAGGAAGAAGTAAAACTGTCACTGTTTTGCGGGTGATATGATACTATACACAGAAAATCCTAAAGATGCCACCAGAAAACTGCTAGAGCTCATCAATGAATTTGATAAGGTTGCAGGATACAAAATTAATATACAGAAATCTGTTGCATTTCTCTACACCAACAATGAAATATCAGAATGAGAAATTAAGGAAACAATCCCATTTACCATAGCATCAAAGAGAATAAAATACCTAGGAATAAACCTACTTAAGAAGGCAAAAGGCCTGTACTCCGAAAACTGTAAGATGCTGATGAAAGAAACTGAAGAAGACACAAACAGATTGAAAGATATACCATGTTCTTGGATTGGAAGAATCAATATTGTTAAAATGACTATACTACCCAAGGCAATCTACAGATTCAATGCAATCCCTATCAAATTACAATGGCATTTTTCATAGAAATAAAATAATTTTAAAATTTGTATGGAAACACAAAAGACCCTGAATAGCCAAAACAATCTTGAGAAAGAAGAATGGAGCTGGAGGAATCACACTCCCTGACTTCAGACTATACTACAAAGCTACAGTAGTCAAAACAGTATGATACTAGCACAAAAACAGACACATAGATCAATGGAACAGGGTAGAAAGCCCAGAAGTAAACCCATGCACCTATCATCAATTAATCTGTGACAAAGGAGGCAAGAATATACAATGAGAAAAGACAGTCTCTTCAATAAGTGGTGCTGGGAAAACTGGACAGCTACATGTAAAAAAATAAAATTAGAACATTCTCAAACACCATATACAAAAATGAACACAAAATGGACTAAAGACCTAAATGTAAGGCCATATACTATAAAACTCCTAGAGGAAAATATGGGCGGAACACTCTTTGAAGTGTGTTGCACACTTGAATAAATTGTAGCAGTGTGTTCTGGCTCTATCTCCTAGAGTAATGTAAGCAAAAGCAAAAATAAACAAATGGGGCCTAATGAAACTTAAAAGCTTTTGCACAGCAAAGGAAACTATAAACATAACAGAAAGACAACCTACAGAATGGGAGAAAATATTTGCAAATGACGCTACCAACAAGGGATTAATTTCCAGAATATACAAACAGCTTATATAGCTCAATGTCAAAAAAAATAACCCAATCAAAAAATGGGCAGAAGACCTAACAGACATTTCTCCAAAGAAGACATACAGATGGCCAAGAGACACACAAAAAGATGCTCAAAATTGCTAATTATTAGAGAAATGCAAATCAAAACTACAATGAGGTATAACCTCACACTGGTCAGAATGGCCATCATCAAAAGTCTACAAGCAATAAATGCTGAAGTGGGTGTAGAGAAAAGGAAAGCCTTCTACACTGTTGGTGTGAATGTAAATTGGTACAGCCACTATGGAGAACAATATGGAGGTTCCTTAAAAAACTAAAAATAGAACTACCATATGACCCAGCAATCCCACTACTGGGCATACGTTTGGAGAAAACCATAATTTGAAAAGATATGTACACCCCAGTTTCATTACAGCATTATTTACAATAGCCAAGACATGGAAGCAACCCAAATGTCTGTTGACAGATGAATGAATAAAGAAGATGTGGTACATATATACAATGGAATATTATTCAGTTGCAAAAATGAAATAATGCAATTTGCAGCAACATGGATGGACCTAGAGATGATCATGCTAAGTGAAATAAGTCAGACAGAGAAAGACAAATATCATATGATATCACTTGTATATGAAATCTAAAAAAGTGATACAAATGAACTTATTTACAAAACAGAAACAGACTCACGGACTTAGAATTCTAACACACTTATGGTTACCAAAGGGGTAAGGTAGGGGAGAGGGATAAATTAGAAGTTTGGGATTAACAGATACACACTACTATGTATAAAATAGATAAACAACAAGGACCTACTGTATAGCACAGGGAACTTTATTCAGTATCTTGTAATAACCTGTAATGGAAAAGAATCTGAGAAAGAATATATATATATATATATATATATATATATACACGTGTGTGTGTGTGTGTGTGTGTGTTTGAATCACTTTGCTGTGCACCTGAAACATTGTAGACCAACTAGACTTCAATTTTTAAAACAGGATTATAACGGGGCTTCCCTGGTGGCACAGTGATTGAGAGTCCGCCTGCCGATGCAGGGGACACGGGTTCGTGCCCCGGTCTGGGAAGATCCCACATGCTGTGGAGCGGCTGGGCCCGTGAGCCATGGCTGCTGAGCCTGCGCGTCTGGAGCCTGTGCTCCGCAATGGGAGAGACCACAACAGTGAGAGGCCCGTGTACTGCAAAAAAAAAAAAAAAAAAAAGATTATAACGACACACTACCAAGTGTAACATGATGTGGTAGGCAGAATAATGCCCCCCAAAGATGTGCACACTCTAGTGCCTGGAACCTTGTGAATATGTTAGGTCACATGGAGATGGGGAATTAAGTTTGCAGATGCAATTAAGTTTGCTAATCAGTTGACCTTGTGATGGGGAGATTATCCTGGATTATCTGGGTGGGCCCAATCTAATCACACGAATTATTAAAAGTGGAAGGAGAAGAGGCAAAAGAGGGTCAGAGAGATATATGTGAAAAGACCCCACTCACCATTGATGACCTTGAAAGAGGGAAAGGGTCCAGGAACCAAGGAATGCCAGCAGTCTCTAGAAGCAGGAAAAGGCAGGGAAATGGATTCTTGTCTATAGCTTCCAGAAAGGAATGTAGCCCTACAAACAATGAGATTTTAGCCCCTTGAGACCTGTATCAGAATTCTGATATACAGAATTATATATATATACATATATATATATATATATATATATATATATATATATTTTAATATCTTTATTGGAGTGTAATTGCTTTACAATGATGTGTTAGTTTCTGCTTTATGCAAAGTGAATCAGCTATACATATACATATGTCCCCATAACTCCTCCCTCTTGCGTCTCCCTCCCACCCTCTCTATCCCACCCCTTTAGGTGGTCACAAAGCACTGAGCTGATCTCCCTGTGCTATGCGACTGCTTCCCACTAGCTATCAGTTTTACATTTGGTAGTGGATATATGTCCATGCCACTCTCTCACTTCCCCCTCCCCGTGTCCTCAAGTCCATTCTCTATGTCTGCATCTTTATTCCTGTCCTGCCCCTAGGTTCTTCAGAACCATGGACCTAGCGTCTGTCATACAGAGTGAAGTAAGTCAGAAAGAGAAAAACAAATACCGTATGCTAACACATATATATGGAATCTAAAAAAAAAATGGTTTTGTGTTATTTTAAGTCACTAAGTTTGTGGCGATTTGTTGCAGTAGCTGTAGAAAACTAATACACATTACAGATAAGGAAATGCTTAATCTAGATTGTGTTTGATTGTAGAATCAACAAGCCCTCAGTTTGTCCCAAGTGATATTTCTTTTACATATGAAAGTCGACTACTCTTTGAAGAATACAAACAGTACCTTGAAGAGGGAGAACAGGCAGGGTTGTAGGGTGGAGAATGTGTGTTCATCTTTTTATTCCCTGGAGCCGGACTCAAGATAGGGACCAGGACCCAAGCCCAGATCATGGCTGCTCTAGGCTGTTCTCAATTTCCGTTCAGAAATTTTAAGCTCTGCCCCTGGTCATATATTGGTCTCTAACAAGAATTAATATCCCTCTCTCTGTCTGGGCAAACAGGAAACTGGTATTCTGGATTCAGATAGTGGTAAAAAAAAAATTTTTTTTTTCTTTTTAAATTTTTGGCTGCATTGGGTCTTCGTTGCTATGTGCGGGCTTTTCTCTAGTTGTCGCGAGCGGGGGCTACTCTTCATTGTGGTGCGTGGGCTTCTCACTGTTGTGGCTTCTCTTGTTTTGGAGCATGGGTTCTAGGCACACGGGCTTCAGTAGCTGAGGCTCGTGGGCTCTAGATCGCAGGCTCAGTAGTTGTAGCACAACTACTAGTTGTTTCGCAGTATGTGGGATCTTCCCCAACCAGGGCTTGAACCCTTGTCCTCTAGCATTAGCAGGTGGATTCTTAACCACTGAGCCACCAGGGAAGCCCAAGAAAAACAAATTCTTTACTGAAACATGTTGGAACAAGTGTACCATCCTATCACTTTATTAAATGTTTCTAACTAGCAGAGTTTATCAGTAATTCACATGGCCATCATCTCAAAATTTAAAATACTTAGATCATCACAGTGCTGTAATTCCCATCAGCATACCCCAGCCTTGGTTATGAGAGTGGCACATGAATCACAGTAGATTTTTTTAACCCCAAGCAGGAACCTGGGGCCTTGGTTAAAGGGTGAAAGTACCGAACCCTGAGGGCAGGAATGATCCCCAAGGGCAGAGAGCAAAAGCCCTGAGCTCCCTGCTGAGGTTTCAGACTTACCCACAGCCCTGCCTGGGGCCATTCTAGCACCTGAGTTCAAAGCAAAACCTCCTTCTGGGCATTTCACTGGCAGGTTAAGACTAGGTTGCATTTCCTTTTAGTCAAGGGAAGGCATTGTTCTGATTCAGGCATTGTTCTTCAAATGCCACACCGTTGTATCTATAAACTTTTGGTTACCACTTTAAGAATTTGAAGTTGAAAGATGTGTGAAAATCTTTTGACAGAACATTTAACCCACTGACTTCTTTCACCCTCTCTTGACCTGGTTTTTCTCCTATTCATTTTTGATACCCACTGCCAATTCCAATTCCGTTTCTCTGGGGATAGTTATTTGTTCTAAACCATTAGCGTTTTCCATAAACATAAATCACTGAAGATTTTACCATAGATTAGTTAAAGCCTAACATATCTCAGATTATTTTCCCTAGTCTGAATAAATTGTTTCAAAGGCACAACAAAGAGAATGGAAGCCTTTAAAAATAATTTTTTTTCAAGGAGCAAGAAATAAAGAAAAAAAAAAAGGAACTCAAACAGTTTGCCACAGTTGTGTTTTTCTTTAGCAGTTTTTTGTTTTAGCTGTAATAAAGCAGACCCTGAGAGTCCACATAACCTTGATCTTAAGCATCCAAGTGGTGAGGGGATGGAAATGAGGAAGTGACACTAAAGAGGAACAGAATAGACATTAGGGACAGTCAGCTCGAAAATTTTGTTATCCAGAGCCCCATCGTGCCGTCCTGCCTTTTTCAACGTGATGAAAAAATAATTCAGTGCCTAGACTAGACCGTATCTGTCCTGAATGATATTACAAGCCCTCTCTGCAAAGAAAGTGACACCACTCCATAGTTATGTGGCTGTTCTTAAGCTGTATAGGGACAAGGAGTGAAGCAGAGGGAGATCTGTATGTATCATATCGATATTGATATCAATATTGATATATTGATTAGATATAGATGGAAGGAAGGAAGGGAGGAAAGAGAAGGGGGGAGAAAGAAGGGGAAAGAGAGAGGGAAAGAAAGAGAGAAAGAAGTATCAGCTAAACTGAAAAAACATAACCTGGGAGTCTGTAAATAATGTGTTCATGTGTGCATCTAATGCCCCCTTGAAAGTAAGAGCCTTCCTTACAAAGGGTGGTTGGGGAAGCATCCATCTTGCTTGAGCTTAGTTCCACTTCTGACATTTTTAGTATGTAGTATTTAGTTTTTCCACATGTTTTCTTTGAACAATAATTTTTGCCATTTGAAGTTTCTAAAGAATTCAAATGTTACATCAGGAGAATAAAATAAAAAGTGGGCAAGCTGTGTAAAAGAAAAGCTTGCCACCATAAAGTTATATTGGTGACAAATTCTGTTTCAGGGAAGTGTGTACAAATGGGCACTCTGTTTCGGGGGAGTCTGGCAGGTTTGGGAGAGCTCATCCTCACTGAGAAGGAGTTCAGTTGCTCCTAAGTTTATCCCTTTTACAGAGAAATGAAATGCTGCTAGCTGGATTGGCATGAGATTCCTGACCTTGTCAAACTCCAGCCAATGCCTCCTTTCCCTGAGTTAGGGCAGAGGGCGAGGATACCACCCTCGCTCTGTCTGCTGAGCAGGAAGACATTTCCTGGACTTTTTTTTTTTTTTTTTTTTTTTTTTTTTTTGCTGTACGCGGGCCTCTCACTGCTGCGGCCTCTCCTGTTGCGGAGCACAGGCTCCGGACGCACAGGTTCAGCGGCCACGGCTCACGGGCCCAGCCGCTCCGCGGCATGTGGGATCTTCCCGGACCGGGGCATGAACCCATGTCCCCTGCGTCGGCAGGCGGACTCTCAACCACTGCGCCACCAAGGAAGCCCCTGAGCAGGAAGACATTGAGTCCGCTCAGGAATTACTTTACAAATGCAGTTATTTCTCATCATATGTGTATGTATGGAGCATCAAGTGAATACAAATATACTACTAAATATGAATGATATAAAGTAAATAGTAGATACCCACTCAAACATCTAGACCAGGGCTCCCTGTTTTACAAATAAAGTAGCTTGACACAAGGAGCCACACGGAAAAGTGCTGGCAAGATAGTAATTGGTCTTTGCTCTGGGTGTTACCATGGCTAAAGCAGATTTACTGGGAGAACAATGATAGGTGTACTGTTCATATGGCTGTGGAGAAAGACGATATTTTCTTTTATTAAGGTCCTGTGTCTGAAATGCAATATAGATTTTAGCGCTTGAAAATGTTGCCTGAGCCAAGAGCTCTCCTGCAATTTTCAGACAAGTTTGTGGCCTGCCAGCATGTTTGGTTTTGCGTTTATTGAAATGTTCATTAAAGCAGTGTGTCTACTGAAAGTCAAAGAAGTTACTTAAAAGAAGTAAATCTTCACAAAAACTTTAATAGGACCGAATTGACTCCTGTCTTTATTTTTACCTGAAGTAGAACTTATTCTATATGTAAGTAACCATATGTAAATTAATAAGATAAATATATTCATAGTCATATATACACATATATACTCTTAAAAGGAATATATACCTTTTAAGAGCATATAAAATGTTTGGCTAACACATAGCCAAGTTAAAATATCAAGCCAAAAACCAACTTAAAATATCAAGCCAAAAAAAAAAAGGTTGGACTTTTTTTGTGAAATGTGTATAAAACCAAATATACATATATTTATTTATAATTAATCTCATTCCCATTTCACACATTTAGAATTTATAATTACTCTAATGTTCTTGGCACTGCATATAAGGTGAAATTCTGATTAGGTGAAATACTGGTGTAAACAAAAGAAATATTTATACATATAAAAGCTAACAGTTTCTAAGCATCATTTTAGTAGTAGCTCATGTACTCAATAAATGTCTAATTATAAACAACAAGCACTTTCAAGATTCTGTAAGTGTTCTTAGTAAAAATAAAAATATTCTAAAGTAATTTCAAGACTTCCCTGGCAGCCCAGTGGTTAAGACTCTGTGCTTCCACTGCAGGGGGCACAGGTTCAATCCCTGGTCGGGAAACTAAGATCCCACATGCCGCGCTGCATGGCCAAAAAAAAAAAAAAAGAAAAGAGTGAAATCTTAAACTCTAGTCTAAAGTAATTTCATGTGCATCATTATTGTTGATAAGTAAAGGGTAATAGTGTATGTGGTGTTAAAAGCATAGATTCCAAAGCTAGACTACCTGAATTCAAATCCTGTTTCACCACTTGTGGGCTTTGTATGACCTTGAGCAAGCTCTTTGACGTTTCTGTGCTTCAGCTTCCTTTTTTCCTATACATAAGAAAGAAAATAATGTTGGGGTTGGTGGAGAAGCAATGAATGACAACCCTCTGTTCCCCCTCTGCAGTGGACTGAATGTTTATGTCTCCGCAAGATTCACAGGTTAAAACCCTAATCCCAGTATGATGGTATTAGCAGCTGGGGCCTTTGGGAGGTAATTAGGTTCTGAGGGCGGAGCCCCCGTGAATGGGATTCATGCCCTTATAAGAAGAGGCCACAGGGCCAGCTAGCTGTCTTTCCGCCATGCGAGGGAGGATACAACGGGAAGTCAGCCATCTGCAGCTCAGAAGAGGGTGCTCACCAAACCCACCATACTGGTGCTCTGATCTCAGACTTCTAGCCTCCAGAACTGTGGGACCCTCCCAAGCTCTGAACCAATTAAGAGAGAGAAGAGCTGGCAGATGGAGACCAAACATACCCTTTAGGATAAGAAAGCTTAGGTTGAAGAAATGACTCTGGGTCTCTTAGCCAAAAGGACTTCCTAATCTGCACCCCCAGAATCAAACATACTTGTCTTCCTACTTCTGGGCATCACTGGAAAACCAAGCCCACCCTGTGTAAAATGTACAGCACAGAGGAGTGGAGTATATTCTTCATGTGGGCAAACTGCTCCTAAGGTAAGGAGAGGAATACCTCCAGGTATTCCTCAGGGGACTCACTCCATCTCCGTGGGAAGGAAGAAAGAATGGGATTAGGAGCAAAGGGTATTTCAGGAAAAATCCCTGTTTCTAGAAACTAGAGAACCTGGGAAGTAGTGCTGTATTGTTTGTCTTAGCTTTATTTGAGAATTAAATGAGATGATGCATGTGCAGTGTGCCCCACTCATGGTGAGCGTATAATAAATGTTAGCTATTTATTATGGTGTGTACTGTTATTAGCTATGTCATATCAAGATTTCACGGAGTCTGACTGGATCCAAGATAGATATCAAAAGCCATCTACTAGCATTCTAGAGATCAGAACTGTATTGTATTTTTAAGTTCTACATTCTGATTTGTAATTATATTTGGCTAGTAACCCTCAAAATTTGGGCAGATTAGCAAGCTCCGTTGTACTTAGTCAAATGTTTTTCCTCATATTCCAGAAAAGCCTTTTCTCCACTATGTAGCTCCTAAGTACAGGTGTGGGTGGACTCCTGATTCTCCCCTTTCTATTAAACCCGATGGTGTGGGTTTCACAGCTGATTGAGCACAAGGTACAAGTGGATGCATGGCGCCCTTTACTCGGGCAGTTAGGGCTGAGCGTCTGTGCAGAGAAGCTTCTCTCATCACACACAACTTTCTAATTCTCCTCTTTTGAGAACCCGTTGTTTATTTACATTTTCTCTTTCTCCTCTTTCTAAGGGATGTTGTATCTTTTGTGTTATGACCCCAAGTTAAATGCTCATAAAATTATACTGGGTTTAAAACCAAAACTGGTCAGGAGACAATTTGTTTTCTCCACTGGACTCTAAACCACAGTACTTTGTCCTGGATTGTCTAGCAACTCAGTTCTCCAGACGTGAACTGAGGTATAAATACAGTACCTTTTCCAGACGTATGAATACTATGGTTCAGTTTTGTTGGCCCTGTGCTAATGAAGAAACTAGGAATGCTTCGTGTCTCTCCTTTACCAGGTGTTTAGAGTAAAAATCCTCCTGTGAAAGTTCCCCCTCCATAGCCTGGCAGCTCTGCTGGCATCAATTTCTTCAATTACTCTATGCCTGAATAATTGATAAAGTGAACTCAGGTTCATTTTTTTCACCACGTTCCCTTTGAATGCTTCAACAACGTGAGGTAATTTATCATGCTTTTTGTGCAACTGTGCATAGACTTTTAAAAGAATGAATTTAGACCGTCCCTTCCTGTCCAAAAAATAAGCAGTTCTCAGGTTTGCAATGTTGAAAGTCCTGATTAGGAGAGTTGGTTCAGCAGTATCAGCAGGCCCAAGTGACCCAAATCATAGACCCCCCACTATTGCTTTTTTCCTCTTGCTTCATTCCCCTTTGGAGAAAGACCCAATTAAAAACAGTTGTGGATTTTTCTGAGGCTGTTTCTTTCACAGAGGTTATATTCAGCTCTTTGGCAAAGAAAAATGCCAGAGCAATTAGTGGCTCTAGGGAACCACTAGCTGTTTGTGTACTATTTCAGAAGAACCCATTGTGGGCAGCCTCTACATAGAGGTTCTTTTTAGAATGTGAATGCTTCCTAGCCATTTGGAATATGCTTAAAATTGAAATCAACAGTCATGCCCTCACAAAGGTGCCTTGATTGTATATTCTGGATTAGAAGATGTCATGGCAGCATTCCGTAAGGACATAGGTTTCTTTTCATCATTATTCTCTGCTCACCTCCAGCTTGTGAGCTCTTGTTTCTCTTTAATATTCAAGAATGTTCTCTGATATACTTCTGGAAAACCTGCTGCTGAAATGAAGGAATATATAACTGCGAGTAACTTAGTCATTTTCTAGGTGACATTCTAATAAGAAACAGTTTTTGGATAATAGCCCAGTTGGAACTAATTCTCCACTATCCCTCCCAGTCAGGAAATAGCATGTCCAAGTTAATCAGATGTTCTGGTGCCTTGTATACGCTAATGTTTAGTATAGTGGTGGTGCTGCATCTTACAGGATGATCAATTTGTGAAGAATTAGAAATAATTATAAAGCCAACAGGAATATTATTTCATCCTTTGCTGACTGAGGCATTAGCCTAGCATCTTGCAGGTACTTCTTAGTCAGGATTACAAACAGCTGTTAGTTTCTAGCGGCTCTACAAATCGTGCAGGTTAGTGAGGTTCTGGTTAATAAGATGCCAGAAAACAGAATTTATAATAGCACTCAAGCACTGATGCAGAATGTAATAACCATACCTTTCCAAAGAAACCAACAGAGCCTAAACTATCTTAATGGTTTAAATTAATCTTTAATACACTATAACTTTGGGGAAGGGGCTTTGCCTTTCAAAAATAAAACAGCCAAGTTGGGGAAGTTCGGATAGGGTGAGAAGAAAATGTGTATTTGATAATACATTGTCAGAAAATAAAATTTGTTATGCAGTGGCCATCTAGAAGCACAGCTTTCAAAAAGATAGGATTTATTTATTTAAAAATTGGATTTTAATCACAGACTTCACTTACAAAGTTTTAAAAGCTTTTAAGTGCAGTTAAGTTTCATTTTTTATTATCCTACTACAGAACCATTCAGATTTTCAAAACAGATAAATTTTTTTAAAAGATCAGATCTTTCACTTTAAGAGACAGCCAACAAGAAGGGGGTGGAGAATCCAGTACAAATCCAGTGCCTTCTGGCCTGAAGGACACCTGGAGTACACCTGTGAGTGGGGGACCTAAACCTTTTTCCCTGGGAGGCCAAAACCCGACCTTGTTATCAGCCCCAGTTTTATCTTAAGATTCCTCTGAACAGCCAACTCCCTTAGACCATATTGAAAATAAAAATTGCACTTCAAAAATTCTATTCTTGTTACTTTCAGCAAAAATCCCATTGTGTAAAATGAAGCACAATGGTATATTATATCCTCTATCTTCCCAGATTCTTCACTTAAAATTTGATTAAGGCAATCATATACTTTGAAGATAGGGAATAATGAATTGCCATTCATATTCTCCTGTGGTTTTAGCTTCAGAGTGTGAATTCTGCCTCTGCTTTTTTTTATTCCAGTATGTAATTCAGAGCTTCCAGAAATGGAAATTTTTAAGACAGTCAGTCTACCCTCAGTGCATAAAGACTTTGAGAAAAGATGTCTTTGTTGATGTCAGCATTCCACAAACATCCTATTCCAGTGGAATTGTCCTATAATGTCCAATAACCTGTCTGAACTTGAGTCACTTGGTAATGTCTATTAAGTTTAGCTAAAACTATAAGTTACCATGCTCCAAATGATTCCCATTCATTAAAAAAAATTGATTTTCCTTTTTAAGTAATTTTGTCATAAATTAAAAATATGTTAAAAAGCATTTAGAATATTTTAGAATATATTCCATGTAACGTAGCTTCCTTAGAGGTGATTTTTCTGAAGTACGGTTTAGATTTTAAAATCTGGGTCTTCCCAAATAAAATGAATTTTCCCTCATGGAAACCACATGTTTTTTTAAAATACAAGGATGATTACTACTAGAAATACCTTGGAGAGCATGTTGGTACTGAATGCTAGAAACTACAGAAGGAATGGGAATTTGAAGTATTTTCAAATCATCAACTCCACTTTTTTCTAATCTCCCAAGTACTTGTAATCTGTTGTCAAGTTATAAAAAAAAATTGCCTCTGTTAAATGTCATCGAAGTATGAATCCATATTTAACTAGATTGGTGACCTTTGGTAGTTGTGATGTTGACTTCTGTAAACTGTATTTTAGAGTATACTGTCTAGGTGCTATAATTTATTTATTGTTTCATTCAGTTTCTGATTCAAAAGTATTTTATTGCCAACTATCTACAAGATGCTCTTTTAGGTGCTATAAATATGATGACTTAACCAAAGATTCTTTCCTCAGAAAGCTTATAGTCTGTAATTGAGATAATGCTTATAAATAAATAACTGTAACACATGTAAAACAACAACAATAAGAACTTGAAGATCAATGCAGTCAACAGCTATGTGAGTTCAGAGAAGGGCAATAATGTAGTTCAAGAAGAATTTGAGGTGGCTCACTTTGTGGAGAATGTTGCTTTTGACTGAATGTTAAAGGATATTTAAGAGTAGAGTATTTAGGGACAGTAGTGGCAAAGTCTCCAGGCAAACGGGAAAACAGAGATCCCGAAACTTGGTGCATGGACAGGGGATCGTGTGTATTTCAACCCACGTGAAGTGGAGAGTATAAAGGGGAGGAGGACTGGAAACTAAGTAGGGGCTGGACCGTGGATCCTTGAATACCTAGCTGAGTGTCTGAGTGTTCTTCAGTACCCGTGGGAACCAGCAAGACATTTTGAGCATGAGCAGTAATGTGTGATCTGAAATACGGTGAGGATGAACAGAAGGCAGAGGGAAGTTAGGGTTCCTTTTGAGAGATAATGAAGGCTTAAAGTAGGCGTGCCTATGCGGAGATATTGCACAGGTAGATAAGAGAAGCATGGCAACAGTTGTGATGTGGGGCAAAGAAAAGAGAGGAATTAAGTGTGACCCAAAGTTTTGAACTATCATCCTGTAAAATAACGAGGAATCCTAAATCAGAGTTCTCCCAGGCAGTCTTCCTTCCTGTCACCCCTCTTGGTATCTGTCTCCTCCAGACCTGTCTTGTAGAGCTGTGCTCCTGTTAAAAAGTAAGAGAATAGTTGTGTGTCTACTTCTGGCTTGTTCAGTAAGTTGCAGTGAGGTAAGAGTTATATGGGACTTGCTCTTGCCAGCTTCAGGGATTGTTTGCCTCTGATAGTCACAGAACTCGAACTTGGTTGTGCCATCATAGTCTTCTTTAGTTCCATGCCCTGGAAACAATAACCTGCTGGGGTGCATAGCCCCTGCCTGCCTCACAGCATCAACAGGATCACTTTCTCCACCCCCATCACTAATCTCCTGGTAGTTTCTGAAATACACCAAGCCTCTTTCCAACATCGGGGCCTTTGCACATGCTCTTGCCTGGAACATCTTTCCCATCTATTTCACATGTCTAGTGCTTTGCCTGTTTTTGGCCTTAGCCAAAACTGTCATCCCCTCGAGGCCTTACCTGATCTCTTTCTCTAAAGAAGGCCCCACCCGCTATTCTCTGAGCCCTTTGTTTCTTTCTTGCCTATTACTTATTACAACTTACAGTTATTTTATTTGCATGCTTACTCATCTTTTGCCTCCTTTCCTGACAGAACATAAAGTCTATGATAACATAAACCATGTCTCTTTTCTTGATGACTGTATCCCTTGATGGCACCAAGAACTGTCTGGTACTCCTTAGGAGACACTCAATACGCAGTTGTTGAATTAATGAGTGAACTACCTATTCAGAATGCTCTATGTAACCTAACACTGTCATCATTTACCCTCAAATAATTGGATTAAATGTAAAGAGAGTAGCAACAAAAGCCTTCAAATGAACATATTCTTATTTTAAAGTATTCATATGATTCACTTAATGATATTTGGGAAATAGAACATAAGTATTCTCCTTAAATTCCTGAATTTCCATAAAAGCTCTGTGGTGCCACACTGCATTACCATGATTTTCGGCCTTTTAAAAAATGAAATAGAACGGAGAATAGACTAGAAAATATCAGAGTGCATTGTGGTGGTAAATGTAGTTTCAAGAAACTTTTTAGTGTGTATGTCGGAGGTCACAATATGAAACTATTTTTTACTGTGACTCCAAGTCAATATATGTGCTGGTATTTTCCATGTTATCCTAAATCCCTAATCTGGCTGCTGTTGTAGCTCTTCAAAGCCAGCATTGAATTGTCATTCTGCAGTGTTAAGATTGCCTGTGGCCTATTTGCAGTGGAAGCCTTCTCACAAATGCACTCAAATTCATTTTTTTTTTTTTTTAGTATTTTCTTATTCATCAACATACCTTAACCTCTCTTATAATGCTCAGTCTCACTGAAAAGAGTGTTACCAGAGCCCCTTTCACTGCAGAGTGCCGGGCTGCTTTTAAGTTAACCAGGAAGAAATCACTCAGGGTTGGACAGCAGTAAGATTTGCTGGTTTTTACATCAAGAATTTGGACAATGATTTGACACACAGTAGCTATATTTGCTAAAATGGAATTTATGTCAACTCCTTTTCTCTTTTTTTCCTCTCTCTCTAAGCTGCCTGCCTTGTGCTTGGCTGTATGATTTTCCCTGATGGCTGGGATTCAGATGAAGTAAAACGGATGTGTGGAGAAAAGACAGACAAGTACACTCTTGGGGCTTGTTCAGTCCGCTGGGCTTACATCCTGGCTATCATTGGGATTTTGGATGCCCTCATCCTCTCGTTTCTGGCGTTCGTGCTTGGTAACCGACAAGACAGCTTGATGGCGGAGGAACTGAAGGCAGAAAACAAAGGTAAGATTGCTTTGGGGAACTCTTACCTGGGCGCCTCAAACACAAAAAATGACACTCTGCATTCTTTCCCGTCTGGTAGCAGTGCATCCCCTCTGGGTCTAATTTGCTGCATTTAAAAAAATTGAAGTATAGTTGATTGACAGTTTTGTGTTAATGTCTGCTGTACAGCAAAGTGATTCAGTTATACATATATCTGCATTCTTTTTCATATTCTTTTCCATTATGGTTTATTGCGGGATGTTGAATATAGTTCCCTGTGCTATACAGTAGGACCTTGTTTGCCAAGGGGGAGGAGGGTTGGGGGAAGGATGGATTGGGAGCTTGGGACTAGCAGATACTGCATCTTTTAATGGTGTCCAGTTCACAGACTTTTCCCAGACTCGAGACATTTACACAATTAAACTAGTGTATTTTTACGTTTACCTTTCTGAGGCTTTCTGAGTCCATTGTTATTTAGATACAGTTTTTCCAGTTTCTTCCTTCCATGAATTAATGGCTATGAAACAACAACTTTTTTGGGGGGTGGGTGTGGGGAGGCCCTACTTGGCCAAACAGCAAGTGCTTTCTCGCCAAGTATTCAGCGGTTTTCCAGGTTGAAATAAATGCCTGGGGAGTCTTTGAGAATCATCTATAAGCGTCTTTGTTAAACTGCTCACCATCAATATACTTGAATTCAGACTCAACCTCTCAGAAGGAGGTAGAGATACTGGCCACAAATAGTTACAGTGAGATATTTCAGTGTTTACCTAATTCGCTGAATTTTAAAATGTGTTATCTGGGTAATCAAAAGTCCTCAAATTTCTCTTCAAAAAGAAAATGCCTTCTGTAAAACACACACAAACTAAGATAGAAAATAGGACATTGACTAGTGAATGATACATGAATATTCTAGTGTGCCAGTAAGAGCTAGCAAGTTGTTGTTCAAGATAAATCTTTTAATTTTCTTTCCACATTTCTAAACCAATTTCTTGGGATAGAATTTTACTGTCTCTGTTTTGTTAGAGCCTTAGGTTCATTAAATTATTTTGTCTTTATGTTATCTTTAATACTTTGGACTTGTATCAGCACCTTCAACTGAGTGGCTCCTTCTTCTAGCTTTTATTCCTAATTAAGAACTAAATCCATCCTTGAATTATGAAATTTAGTTTATTTCAAGTAGTGTTTACTTGAAAAACTCTTCACTGCCTCCACATGTCTCAAATATAAGCATACATTAATATCTACGTGAATGTCACATGTAATGATAGTGTAGCAAGCTTTATACTTAGAGCATCACAATTTATGCTCATAAACCATGAACTGTAAAGAGATGAATAGAGAAGTCTGGGAGAGGAGCAGTCACCTGCGAGCCCTTTATTCCTCTGATTTATAGACAGAATACATATTAGTTTATGTGGTTCTATCAAAAATATTCTAAACACAAAAATAATCCTTTCATAGGGGAACAGTGCTGAACTTCCTAAAAACATGACTACCTCCCTCTGAGTTGCCTTTTCTAGATGCTGATTACACTTATAAAGCACGTTGCAGGTTTAAAGTGCTTTCACATGCACTCGTTAATTTGGTGCCCTTGGCTATTGTGTTTGTGTCTTGTTGGATGTACACAGACGGGTCTCTGTCCTGTTAACTTCACTTCAAATTTAATAGGAGAGATAGCTCAATATTAGAATAAATTACCTTTCCCTAGAGAATGAATTAAAGAAAACTACTTTGTTCTGCAAATGCTTGATTCCCACCACCACCCAGAATTCTATTTATTCACTGTACAATTCAAAGTTATATTGAGAACCTTTAACTTTCCAGATATCCTTTGACCACATATAAGAAGAAGAAAATTCAGAAGAAAAAAATAACAAAGCCAGGAATGTTTTCACTTGGCCACTGAGAATTCTAACTCACAATCACACATACAACTGACAGTTCTCCTGAATTCATACTTCAGGATGGAACAGGCAGGATTATAGAATAATAATCAACAGTTTCCAAGATGGGTCTTTTCTTCCAGTTGATTCAGTTAAATGTGGATGTCTGATCCCTTCTGTCTAGGTCTTTATTAAAGAAAGCATCATTTTCTACTCAATGATATATTGGAAACACCTTGTAAAAGCATTAATGGGAAAGAAGATTAAAATAGGCCAATATAAGGTTTAGGGACTATCTGTGAATAATTTTTCTGTGTTCATCATCTTCTCCATTTGAACGTATCATATTTGGATGTATTCTAGAGTTTCTTCCATCTGGTTCTGAGGGACTAAAATCAGTAGCAGTTCATCTGTATCAAATCAGAAAGATCTAATAAAGCAGCAGAGAGCACCAGGCCCTATTGATGAAACATTTCAATTCTACCACATTTTTATTTCACAATTGAAATTCCTTTTCCTGGAACTCTGAGAATGTATCAACAGTTCTATTACCCAGGCAGTTCTGATCCGTAAACAATAGGGTCTTGTAAAAATCAGAGCAGGGTTTTCTAAGCCTTGTATAAAATGTAATCAAACCTGCATGTTTCTGAGAAACGGTAGGAGATTTACGGTTGTTGTAGAGAGTAGCCGTCCGTTATTGTTTGTTATTATTTAAACACTTGTTCATTGTTAAAATTTGCAAAAATTTAGGTTGTTTGAGGGAAAACTAGTCAGTGGTTTGTTTGTATGTTTGTGTATGAACATAGTTTCACTAATCAGTAGTTTAATGGCTTTGAAGTGCATGCAGTAACCAAAACTAAATACATCATTGTTACCTTCTCTCAGATTTCACTTCCCTGAGGATCTGTAAGAATAAGTTGTAATTATGAAATTGGTTATATATAGGTGCTTTGCTTGGCTACGTTAATATAAATTTTCCCTTATTGAAACATTGTTTTTCACTATCAGTTTTTTTTTTAACTGATGAAACTAACGTGATGTCCTTTGATAGCTAAGGCCTCCTTTGGGTTCCAGCACAATGCAATGAAACAAGAGCCAAATCTAGCTCATGGAATTTTGGAAGATTTTATAAACTACATGATGCCTTCTGGTATCATGGAAGCAGATAATACCATAACTCAAGCTTTGACTCAGAAGAGGAAATAGGTTATGATATAGGTTATATCACCACACACACTGTAGTATCTTTTGTAGTCTTCCAGTTTTATGGCCTGTCAATCATCCTAACAACCTACATCTTATAACAAGTAGCAGGACCATTATAGAAAGAATAAACCTGCAAATGTGGCAAATGCCCCCAGTTCGAAGAAGTTTGTCCTGAAAGGTCTCATTATCATTTCTTCTTTATGTGGCTTTTGTAATCTAATAACACAATTGCCCTGTATATCTAGAAAAGCCACCAAGTGAGTTCAGTACAATAAGATATTGCTTAGATCCGTAAGTCTTTCCCAACAACCACCCCAATGGTCAAAACAAGAATCACTGTTACAGACTATATCAGAGAAGGGAAGGGAATGCAGCTCTAATTGTTGCCTTTACTCCACGTACAGAGTCTTAAGGTGAAAGGTGCTCCATAGGATGCTCCAGAGCCATAAATTAACTGTCACAAAGGTGCTATTCAAAGGGAAAACGGGGAAGTCCACAGATGAACATCTCCACCTCTGTCTCTTAAGATAAATGTCCAATGAACCCACCTCGATCCCATTTTCATGTTCCCATACCACACCTCCCACAGCATTTCATAAGGTCCTCCTTTTCTAAGAGTGTAAATATAATTTGAAAGAGATCTAAGCTGAAATTTATCATAAATTGTGCAATGGCAAAATCTGAATAAAGGAGTTTTAACATTGTTTCACCAAACTGAAAGCAACAACTTTGATGGTGCAAGTGTTGTCTTTGGGCAGACTTCTGTAAGAGAGAAAGTTCATCATCTATGGTGCTCTAACAAACAAACAAACAAACAAAAAAGAGCCCCACTGAAAAACAAAGAGGAGTGAAAACTCTAAATATCCAACTAACTTTATACAGGAGTTGGCATATGCAAGAAAACTCAACTGCATCCCCTGCATTTGGGGAGCCGGCCCTGCAGGCTGTGTGCTGTCCCTGGATCTGGGGATAGTAGCAGACAGGCAGGTGTTCATTCTTGTTTTGGGCGTTGGGCAGCATGATTTCTAAATGAGCCAACAACAGTCGTCATTTAACCTTGATATGCTGCTTAACTGCATATTTTAACACACTGAACTGTGAAGTCAATTTCATTATGTAAAGTTAAAGTTTCATCCAGATAAAAAGGATTTGAAATGAAAGCTTCATTTTCAATTTCTTTCATTAATTGTGAAAGGATAAATAATTACATTTTCAAGAGCTCCTTTGCCACAAATATCTCTTTCCTTGTCAGACACCATTCATAAAGAGTTCTGTTTCTGCGTTTATATGTATGGTCTTTGGAATTGCTTATCGGATAATTGGGTCCTCTCATGAGCAGTTTTAAAGTCACTTTGTCTTCTAGCACTTTAACTTCAAATGAGAAAACATGATTATCCATCAAGAGGTGACTCCAGCTGCCACTTATTTATTAAGTGGTTTAAGCTCTTTTTAATGCGGTAATAGGGGGAGTTAGAATAAATTCATTTTACTTAAATAACTAATTGAGAAATGCTTCAAGATTTTGAGTTAAGGTACCATGCCGTGCCACGGCCTCATTGAGGGCGGCAGTGTGGTCTGTGGAAAGAGTGTGCACTGCCCAGAGCTGGTGTCATGTGACCCGAGGAGCCTTGCGTTCATATCTTAATAGTCCCGGAATTCAGCTTCCTTCTCTGTAAAATGCAGACTTACCTAAATGGCATCTGAGGTTTCTTCCAGCTGTAAAATATTCCAATTCAAGGGACACCTTCAGAGGCGTCCTTTAAGGATGCTCTGAGAGTCGTAAGAGCTTCTACACTCAGAGCAATGAATACACTAAAGGCTCTTTTGGGGACTTGTTAGCAATGCAGGGGTGACTAGGAGAAGGGAAAGATAAAGGTCAAGGGGAAGGAGGTCCAGGGTGCCTAGGTGTTTTTCTCTCAGCTGTGTACCTCCCCACTGAACCTGTTGTCACAGCCCCACGCGTGCACACCACCAAGAGGAGAATAAGTCAGATTTAGAAACTCTGTCCCATGCAGAGGAGGCTCCCTGCCCCACTAGATTCCCATACTATGTGATGTCCATGTGGACACCTGGGCAGTGAACAAGGTCCCAGATCACAGACACAAACTTTTTTTCTGGTCTCAACTCTGGCACTTATTAGTCATGTGACTTTGAACAAGTCTCTTAACATCTCAGAGCCTCAGCGTCACTTTCTTTAAAATGGGAATGATAATACCCAGTTCTGCCTCCTCTGTAGGGTTGGGAGAATGCGCCAAAAGCATCGATGTAGAAGCAATTTATAATCAATCATATTGATATAGGCTTTACTTAGTGCTAATCATTTCCCCCATAGGACATTTTAAGTGATCTTTGGAATAATCCTGTGAAGTCGTTATCATCATCCTAGTTATACACGTCAAAAACCGAGGTTCATAAAAGTTAAATATTTTGTGTAAATTTTCACAGCTAGGAAGGAATGGATCCAGGACTCAAACACAAATCATTTTACTTGAAATTTCAAGTTCTTTCTATTACACAACATGATGTAATCAATTTTTTATGGATGCTGATTCTATTGCTTTCCACTTGACTAGTCAGCCCTGTGCAAGTAAGAGTATAGTCTTATTTTCATCTGGTAGCTTTTAGATAATATTATTCAATCAAAAGTTTAATACACCTGAGAATGGGGGATAGCCTTGATTTAAAACTCGTCCTCTTACTTGACTCTGTAACTTTATAAAAACCTGGTGAGGTAAGATCGGGAAGTGTAGGAAAGAAAGCATCTTCAAGTGCTTTGAATTAAAGCTTTAATGAAGCCGTAGTGAATTGTCTGTTTCCCGCTGGGATTTGAACAAAGTCCTCGTGGTCGTCAAAGCATCTCAGAGTGTACCTCTAAAAAATGGCATACATCCTGACACTTTTTCAGAAGGGCTCACTGGAGTGAGTGAGTCTCAGCTGGAGCAGACCTTAGTGCTCATAGAGTTGTTTTATATACTTGGAGCTTCTAATTCCTTTCCTCTCACTCTTTCATAAGCTCACTCCATTCATGTTCTCACCCCCAGCACTTCACAGACACTGTCTTAAGAAGGTCACCCCCAATCTCCTAATTGTTAAATCTCATAGTCAATTATCAATCCTTGTATTGACTTATCAGCAACCTTTCACAATTGACTACTGGCCCCATCTGAAGGTCTGTCTTTAGCTGGCTTCCAGTAGCTGACCTTGCCTAGATTTCCTCTTGCCTCTGTGGGGCTCTTTGGGCTCAGTCTCCTTTGCTGATTCCTCGCTATCTATCTCTCCACTCTATCTATGCTCATATCCCAGGTTATCTCATCTCTGCCATGACTTTATTTAACATCTCTATTGGAGTATAATTACTTTACAATGGTGTGCTAGTTTCCGCTTTACAACAAAGTGAATCAGTCACACATACACATATGTTCCCATATCTCCTCCCTCTTGCTTCTCCCTCCCACCCTCCCTATCCCACCCCTCTAGGTGGTCACAAGCCACCGAGCTGATCTCCCTGTGCTATGTGGCTGCTTCCCACTAGCTATCTATTTTACATCTGGTAGTGTATGTATGTCCATGCCACTCTCTCACTTTGTCACAGCTTACCCTTCCCCCTCCCCGTATCCTCAAGTCCACTCTCTAGTAGGTCTGTGTCTTTATTTCCGTGACTTTAAATGACTGCTGTACCCTAATGACTCCCAAATTTAATCCACCTCCCACCTCTCCAATGAACTCTGGTCTCATATACCCAACTGCCTACTTGATACCCTTTTTTAATATCTAAATTAGCTTCTCAAACTTAACAAACTTTCCCAAACTGAGCTCCTTATCTTTGCCACAAAGCCTCCTTCCCCCACAGTCTTCCCCATCTCAGTTCGTGACATCTCTTATTTCTAGTATTCTTATCTACATATTTAAACTTCTAGGCCACAAATATACCTCTGAAAATTTTTTCTCCCCCATAAATATTCTCCAGTAGTTTAGTTGCTTCCTGTTTATCTAGTTAGTTTCCTAACAATGAACCCCTCTAGCTTTCCTCTTATTCATGCTGGAGTCTCTGGTGTTTTTCCACATGCTCTGCCTGGAGAAGCACAGGTACCAAATGAAACATTAGTGTTCTTGACTCTCATTCTAGTTAAATCTCCTTGGGACCCAGTGTCCCTACTCAGACTTGTTTTTTTAGTGTACATGAAACTTTTTAGGCAAGTGATGTTTACATTCTTGCTGCATGCTCACTGATTCCATTGTGAGGTCGAAGAATACACTGAAAATATAACCTGTCACTTGACTTGCCCCTGGCAAAGGAGAAACAGAGCTGTTTTTTGGGGGGCGTCTGATTTTTTTATTGAAATATAGTTGCTGTATAATATTATATAAAGATATACAATACAGTGATTCACAATTTTTAAAGGTTATATTCCATTTATAATTATTATAAAATATTGGCTCTGTTCTCCATGTTGTACAGTATATCCTTGTAGCCTATTTTATACTTAATAGTTTGTACCTCCCAGTCCCCCAGTCTTATATTTCCCCCAGCCGACGGTAACCACTAGTTTGTTCTCTATATATGTGTCTGCTTCTTTTTTGTTATATTCACTAGTTTGTTGTATACTTTAGATTCCACATATAAGTGATATCATACAGTATTTGTCTTTCTCTCTGACATTTCTCTGACTTATTATTATTAGCATAATGCCCTTCAAGTCCATACATGTTGCTGCAAATGGCAAAATTTCGTTCTTTTTTATCGTTGAATAGTATTCCGTTGTGTGTGTGTGTGTGTGAGTGTGTGTGTATCACATCTTCTGTTTTTAACGTCTGGTAGGGGAGGTAAGGACACAGTGCCAAGCGGATACTTCTGAGATAAATAAATGTTGAGATTACTTGCAGAAATAGGTGTTCTATTAGTGCTTTACAAAATATGACCACCCCCGGGCTTCCCTGGTGGCGCAGTGGTTGAGAGTCCGCCTGCCGATGCAGGGGACACGGGTTCGTGCCCCGGTCTGGGAGGATCCCACGTGCCGCGGAGCGGCTGGGCCCGTGAGCCATGGCTGCTGGGCCTGCGCGTCCGGAGCCTGTGCTCTGCAGGGGGAGAGGCCACAACAGTGAGAGGCCCGCCTACCGCAAAAAAAAAAAAAAAAAAAAAAAAAAAAAAAAAAAAAATGACCACCCCCGCCAAAAACCCTGCAAATTACATTTTTTACTCTAAGTTTCTTGAGAGCAAGGACTATGTCTTATTTATCTGTTATATCCAATATTATAGTTCTCAGCACATAGTAAATGCTTCATAAATTTAAGCACTTGTTATTACTTTTATTGAATCAATTCCATGAAAGGATTGTGTAAGTAAATGTCCCATTTAACATGTTTCCTGCACATGAAGCAGTTTGTCTCTTACTTCATGGATTGCAAAGGAAATAAATTTGCCTGCATGTTACACATAGATACATATTTTTAAAGAATCAGAGAACGGCATGTTGGAACAATATACTGTAACTCTGCCACTCAGCAAATCAGTGTACCTCTTTAGGCCTTATTTCAACAGGCACAAAAATGTACTCTGTGCTTGCTGTGTGCCAAGCAATGGGCAAAACCACAGCAGTCAGCTCATCAAACATTTCCTCCACACCTCTTGTGTGCCAAGCCTCCTGATAAACACTGAGAGTTCCAGAATGAGTGGGGCAAGGTTTGCCCTCAGTCTCTTTGGGGAGACCATGTAGTGTTATAGGCACTAGGTTATATTTCTGAGTTCCAATTCCGTTCTCGTAGACATGGCTTCACCAGGTCGCTTTGTTGGTACCACTTCTGTGAGTGCATGCCGTCCCTGCCAGCTGCCTCACTCCAGCACCTGTGAAAGATGATGCTCTAATAAGCAGAGACTGCTTCCCAAGGACAATTTGACACGCAAGGTTTCATCTGCTGAGAGGCTTTAAAAAAATCAGCTTGTAGAAAAACATCCGTGAGTCTATTAGTATTAAATAAACAAAGGAGAACACAACTGTGAAGAAATGAAAAAAATGCAATAGATATGTTGTGGACAGGGACAAGTCAGAATAGAGAGGTGGGGAGTTCTCACTTACTGCTAAAGCGTTCGTTTTAGAGCAGCCTATTGAAAATCTAAACTCCAGAAACTGTTTTGGGGAAAAGTCCATTGTACCGCCAATGTTATCACCCTTGAACAATGTCTTTCCAGTCAGTCAGCCAGCTGATCCTCAGCAAGTGCTGTATTTATGCATTTCATTGCCTTTTGCTTCCTGCTTTGCTGCACACGTAATCTCAGCCTCAGATTTTGTGGGGAAAAATCGGTTTGACTTGAGTAGATATCATCTCCCTGACTTAACTTCACCATGTCACCTTTGAGGATGTGTCTGGAATAACCAGGAGATGAAATGTGAATTCTGGCAACTGCCATGCGATGCTGTCTGCAAGTCAGTGTGCTGTCAAGCCCACAAGAGCGAGAGTGACAATGTTGTCAAGAGATCTGAAGGGCAGAATTCAACCAGGGAGAAAAGCAGCTGTGGTGTTAGTGTCAGCCACCCCAACACATGTTCTGACAGAACCACTAGGCAGGCCGGTTGCTGGAGAGAAGCCGGACACAGCCCCTCGCGCCAGCGGGTGAAGCTGCAGTGCTCACTGAAAGGAGGGCTCCGATCCGGAGCCCTTACAAGGGGCAGCTTCTCCAAAGAAAATCTAAAACACTGTCCCTTGTCCCAGAGAGGGTGACAAACCCAGAAGAAGTCACATGAGCAAATTCCATCTGCTCACCTGATAGCTTCTCACCAGGGGCTGGCCTTTTGGTGCCAATGCCAACAAACAAAATGAACCAGACTGTCCAGACAGGAGAAGTGCAATTGTCTGGGCTCTGGGAGCTTTGTTTTCCAGTTCACCCATTTAAAAAAGAAAAAATAAGAAATCCCTTTCCTGACCTTGGTAAGGGGGGCTCAAAGATGCTATGTAGATTAGTACATGGTAGCAGATTACCAGATGACACTGTCTTGAAGTTTCTTTTTCAGGAAAATCTTCTCAAAGCATGGGTGACGGTTTGGTTTTTTGTTTTTTGTTTTTTGTTTTTTTTAATCAAACTGAAAAGAAGTCTTAGTGGTGGGCTTAATAACTCTTCAGATGTTGGGTGAATGGCCAACTCTCTCCTCTCATCTGTACTGGGGTGTGGCGGGGGACAGGGTCAAGCTAAAGAAATGTTGAAGTATAATCACAGAGTGAGGACTTGTAGAGCCAGAAATCACCTGGCTCTTTACAATCAGCTGGGGAGCTTAAAATAGATTCCAGTGCTTGGGCGCCACTGCAGAGATTCTAATTCAGTTGGCATGAGGTGGATCCAGGTGTGAGAACTCCTCAGGCGGTTCTCATGTACAGCCGGGGCTGAGGACCAATGGCTTCACCCAGCGCCCTCGTTTTACAGATGAGGAAGCTAAGCCACAGAGAGGGGAAATAAAGATCATCTCATCAGTCTGATTTTTTATAATTAGAAATCAGTAGGTAACCCATGAAAATAGTCAAGTTTCATTCTATAATAGGCTAAATAATCACCTCTGCTACAGTTCAGTTGCTGTTATTTTTGGAAGCAGAGCTTTCTACCAGCCCTGGGAAATCGGTTTGTGGCAGCTGCTGTCCCTGTGAACTTGGGCAAACCTCTCTAAGCCTCAGTGTCCTCATCTGTAAGGACATTAATAGGACCTGCCTCATGTTGTGAAAATGGGATAGTGCATGTAAACGGTCACGATGTCTGACACCGACAAAAACTGTTTTTATTTTGAGAGCTTTGATTTTACTTGACAGACACATATATGGAGCTTGTTTGTATGCCATGGTTCCTGCGGTGCAGAGCCCACACCCTAACCACTGCACCATGGTCTCCCTTTGTTCTTAGCAACTCTGCATCATAATGGGGACCTCATTAAGATCTAGAAATTGTTCCCTCCACATGTTTAAATATGACTTTTTTCATCTGGTAATTTTACAAATAGTTTCAGTACGACTGGTGAGGGTTGGTTGGTTGGAGGTTTTGTGGGATTTTTTTGCTTTGTTTCTTTGTAATCTTCCTGCATGTACTCATATCTCAGGATGATCAGGGGCGGGATGGGGGAGGAGTTATTCCATTATATTTGCTACTCAAAGAGCTCAAACCGTATAGCCAGCTCTGTAAATTCAGTGACAGTCACCAAGGAGACCCCATGATCCCCTGATAGAAATAAGACTCACTCATTACAACGTTACCCAATTTCAACCTGACGGAAAATTCCTTCACTGCACCGCTAGACAGATGAGAGCCAAACTCAAGGCCTTAAAAATGTCTGTGAGAAGTGTCCTTCAGAAGTGATAGAGGGAAGGGATTCCACCCAGGCAGAAAAAGCAGTAAAGACAAGAATCCCCTGAATGTAGGAGAATACAATCGCTTCAGTTCTTACATAGGGTGATAAAAGTTTAGTGCTACTCGGCTAGTATGTGCCTGTGTTTTGGTCAGAACACATCTTTATTTTCCTCACCACATACATGGCAAATAAAATCTATATGGCAAACAAACATAAGTAATAAAATCTTTATTAGAAGCTAAAATAAACTGGGGGGACTCCTCCCTCATTATTCAAAACCCATTTACCTCTGGCTCTCTCTCCTGATACACTCGAAACTGATCCCTTCCCTCGCCAGTAATTCACACCCACCAGGTAACAAACCTTTTTATTATTATTATTATTATTAAAATATACATTTCAGGTAGTAGCTATCAAACTTCTATGAGAATAATATTTACCTGGGATGCTAATGAAAAAATGAAATTATGGCTTTAGTAGTTCTAAGGAACAGCTCTAAGGAGTCTTCTTTTTTAATTAATAAGCTTTTTTTTTTAAGCAGTTTAAGGATTACAGCAAAATCAAGCAAAAAGTCTGAGTTCTCACACACCCCTTTCCCCATATACACAGCCTCCCCACCATCAACATCCCACATCAATGTGGCTCTTTTACTACAATTGATGAACCAACATTGACATATTATTATCAACCAAACTCCATAATTTATGTTAGGGTTCACTCTTTGTGTTGTACATTCTATGGGTGTTGACACTGAAATCTGTATTTTTAATAAGTACATTTAAGTAAATGTGATGCAATTGATTTGAGGGTAATGCTTTAAGGAACACTGCTCAGGGTCATTTATAATCAGATTAACACTACAATTATAATGTTACGATACTGAGGCCAACAACCATGGCCAGAGCAGTATTGTTACTTTAGAGTTGCTTTTCATAAATATCCTGGCACCCCTCAGTGCATAAATAGGATCTATTCCAAAAGTTTACTTCCAGCTTGGTCTTTTGGAACTCAGATCACATACTTTTCATAGAAGCAATTGATGTCAACAACGGTCAATTTCTTGGATTTGCCCTCCAAAGCTTGTTTCACTCATAACGTTAGAAGAATAAGGTTATTTAAGCAATTGGACTTTTTTTTAAAGGCAATAGAAATGTAAGCCCATGAAGTCAATAGACAAAAATACAAAATAAAAATCTTTGAGAACTGGAGATGGGATGGGATTTTTTTAAACAAAACTTCAAAGGCACAGACCATAAGGCAAAAAAAAAAAAAATTAATTGAGGCGAGGGCTACCCGGGCGGCGTCAGCTTGGCTCGTCTCAGCGCTGCTGGGCTCGCGGCCGGTGGTCCGGCCCTTCCGCCGCAGACGCCATGTCCATGAAGGGCCGCTTCCCGATACGCCGCACCCTGCAGTACCTGGGCCGGGGGACGTAGTGTTCAAGGACTCGATGAAGGTCATGACGGTGAACTACAATACGCACAGGGAGCTGGGCGAGGGCGCCAGGAAATTCGTGTTTTTCAACATACCTCAGATCCAGTACAAGAACCCCTGGGTACAGATCATGATGTTTAAGAACATGACGCCAACACCCTTCCTGCGGTTCTATTTAGATTCTGGGGAGCAAGTCCTTGTGGACGTGGAGACCAAGAGCAATAAGGAGATCATGGAGCAGATCAAAAAGATTCTGGGGAAGCGTGAGGAAACCCTTGAGAGAGAGGAGCAGGAGAAAAAACAGCTTTCTCACCCAGCCCACTTCGGCCCCCGAAAGTATTGCCTGCGGCAGTGCATCTGTGAGGTGGAGGGGCAGGTGCCCTGCCCGGGCCTGGTGCCATTGCCCAGGGAAATGACAGGGAAGTACAAAGCAGCTCTGAAAGCCAGTGCCCAAGACTGAGGCCCCAGAAAAGCCCCTGGTCCTATTCCCCGAGAGACTGAACATCTCTTGGCAATAAAAGGGTCTCCTTTACACACTGTGTAAAAGCGCATGGGGGGAGGGGAGGAGTTGGCCTACAGCCAAGCTGCCCAGTGAACACCCTGTGCCATCAGGGCAATAAATGCTTCAGAATCACTGGAAAAAAAAATGAATTGAATTACATCAAAATACGACTTCTGTTCATGAAGGAGAGCAAGGACAAAGACCAGGTGACAGATTTAGAGAACTTATTTGGGATGTTAGAAAACAGCAAGTATCTAGAATAAACAAGGAATTCCTCGAAATTAATAAGAAAAAAAATCAATTGCAAAAGGAGCAACGATTATGAACAGGCAATTTGTAGGAAAGGAAACAGAACTGGTATATGAAGAAATGTCCCAAATCGTTAATAGAGAAATATAAATTAGAACAGCAATGAGTTGTAAATTTGCACCTTTTAGGTTGGCAGAATTTAGACAGGATAACAGGCAGGGATTTCCCTCTGCACTGCTAAGTAAGAGTGTGAACCAGAGCAGCCATTCTGGAGAGCAGTCTATTCCAGTTGCTAAACATACCCTATGACCTACCAGTTGTGCTTCTGGATTTATGTCCAGGAATTTCTCACTAGCACCATGAGGGACAGCATATGAGGATGCTCACTGAAGTATCATTTGTGGTGAAGAGTTGGAAAAAATCTGGATCTTCATTATGGAGGAGTGGATAAATTATTTGGGGTGAGTGGAAACCATAGACTATTCTGTAGCAGGTCAGAGACAAAAAATGAAATCAACATAGGGCAACGTGGATGGATGGATCTTTCTTTTTTTATTGAAGTATAGTTCATTTACAATATTGTGTTAGTTTCAGGTGTACAGCATAGTGACTCAGTATTTTTGCAGATTATATTATAGGTTATTACAAGATATTGGGTATAATTCCCTGTGCTATATAGTAAATCCTTGTCTTTTTAAAATCTATTTCATGTATAATAGTTTTATCTGTTAATCCTGTTCTCCTAATTTGTCCTTCCCCACACCTCTCCTCTTTGGTAACCATAAGCTTGTTTTCTATGGCTGTGAGTCTGTTTTTATTTTGTATATACATTCATTTGTATTATTTTTTAGATTACACATGTAAGTGATATATAGTATTTGTCTTTCTCTGTCTAACTTAATTCACTAATCATAATATCCTCTAGGTCCATCCATGTTGCTGCAAATGGCAACATTTCATTGTTTTAATGGCTGAGTGATATTCCATTGTATATGTATACCACATCTTCTTAAGCCACTCATCTATTGATGGGCACTTGGGTTGTTTCTATATCTTGGTTATTGTAAATAGTGCTGCTGTGACCATTGTATGTATCTTTTCAAATTAGAGTTTTCATTTTTTTCAGATACATACCCAGGAGTGGGATAGCTGGATCATAGGGTAGCTCTATTTTTAGTTTTTTAAGGAGCCTTCATACTGTTTTCAGTAGTGTTTGTGCCAATTTACATTCCCACCAACAGTGCAAGAGGGTTCCCTTTTCTCCACACCCTCCCCAGCATTTACTATTTGTAGACTTTTTTGATGATGGCCATTCTGACTGGTGTGAGGTGAGATACCTCATTGTAGTTTTGATTTGCATTGCTCTAATAACTAGCAATGTTGAGCATCTTTTCATGTGCCTGTTGGCCATCTGTATGTGTTCTTTGGGAAAATGTCTGTTTAGTTCTTAGGCCCATTTTTTGATTGGGTTGTTTGGGTTTTTTTCATATTGAGTCATATAAATTGTTTGTATACTTTGGATACTAACCCCTTGTTTGTCACTTCATTTGCAAATATTTTCTCCCATTTCATAGGTTGTCTTTTCATTTTGTTGATGATTTCCTTTGCTGTGCAAAAGCTTTTAAGTTTGATAAGGTCCCATTTTTTAATTTTTGCTTTTATTTATTTTGCCTTGGGAGAGTTATCTAAGAAAATATTGCTATGATTTACGTCAAAGAGTGTTTCACTTATGTTCTCTTCTAGGAGTTTCATGGTGTCATGTCTTAAATTTGGGTTTTTAAACCATTTTGAGTTTATTTTTATATATGGTGTGAGGGAATGCTCTAATTTCATTGTTTTACATGTAGCTGTCCAGCTTTCCTGTCACCACTTGTTGAAGAGATGGGTTTTTTTTCTCCATTGTATATTGTTGCCTCCTTTGTCATAGATTAATTGACCATAGGTGTGTGGGTTTATTTCTGGGCTCTTTATTCTGTTCCATTGATCTGTGTATCTGTTTTTGTGTCAATACCACACTATTTTGATTACTGTAGCTTTGTAGTATAATCTGAAGTCTGGAAGGGTTATACCTCCAGCTTCGTTCTTTTTTCTCAGGATTGCTTTAACAGCCAACACATGGCAACATGGATGTATCAAAAACAAGATGCTTAGTGAGAAAAAGGAAACAATAATATAGGTAATAAAATACCATTTACATACATTAAAAATAATTCATATCAAACAATGATCCACAGTGTGTAATATAAAATATATTAAAATAAAAATATATCCATTAATGGTTGCCCATAGAGAGGGGAGAAGAATGACAGTGGGAAATGGAGATAAGGGAATTCAACAAGAGGAGGCCGTGTGGTGTGGGGGTAAAGAGGCTGGGCTATGGCATCAGGCTGATTGGATTAGAACCTCAGCTCCACCCCTTACTAGCCGTGGGTCTCGGTGTCTCTTAAGCTTCTTCACGAGTAAAATGTAGATCCCATTATCTATCTTACAGCATCACAGTGAGGTTTAAAAGATACAGTCCAAGTAAAGCACTTAACTCAGTGCTTACTATATACAGTTGGTATTCAATAAATATTGGCATTATCGTAATATAACTTCAGCCTTATCGTGAAGATTGATTGTGGGAACATTGTTTATTAAGGGTAGGAAATTAGGGCTGGGGGAGAGAAAGGAGATGGGAGAATGGAGGCAGGAGCAGGCTGAGCGCGGTGACAATTAAGTTTTCCATCTTTCCGATAAACATCTTGCAGTTGGTATCAGTCTTCTCTCCTTTGCCCTTATTTCCTCCCCGTATTTTCTCTTCCACTTCCCCTCCCCAGTTCCACAGAGGGTCCCACTTTTTGCCACTGGGTGCTAGGACAGAGTGACGTTAGGTGGAAAAGAGGCCTGTGAAGTAGAGAAGGGGAGAGCTGTCATCTGTGATGATGACAGAGTAGAGGGGATGGAAGTCTTTCTGTGTACAAACCATCCCAACACCCAGTGGCTTAAGCAGACAATCACTTACTATTCTTTAGGAGTCTGTGGGTTACCTGGGGTTTGGAGCACCTGGACTAGACTCGTCTGGGGGTGTTTCTGCTCCACGTGTCTCTCACCCTCTTCCTGGAACTAATAGGTCAGCATGTTCTTCCCGTGGTGATGACAGAGACACAGGAAAATCAAGCTCAATAGCACAGGACACTTGGGCCTCTGCTGTGTCCCATCTGCTAAAATAAGTGGTCAAAGTAAGTTGTATGGCCATGCCGACAGGTGGGGAATTGCACCCCACCCCTAGGAGGAAGGCACAGCAAAATAATTGGACAGAGGACAGGGAAGGGTGAAGAACTGGCCCATTCATGCAATCAACACAGGAAGCCACATCCTTCTTATGAGTGACAGGCAAGAGGGAACACAGCCTAGTTGGAAAAGCAGGAAAACTGAATGCCAGATGATGCAAAAAGTGGGCCTGAGCAAGTCTCTCTCACACACACAGAGAAATACCCACACACATGAGGGCGGAAGCCCCAGTGACTAGTGTGATATTAACTTTAATATAGTAACTAAAGACAGATGAGTCTTACTCTGGGATCTGGGGGTGGGACGTGCAGAAGGGTGCAGATGTATCCTTAAAGAAGTAGACAACTGAATAGATAGTGCTATTTGCGAATATTTTTTTTAAATAAAGGAAAAAACCCCTTTCTTGAATCCAGAACAAATGCAGAGATGTTAACCAAAGACTGAGATGAAATTACAAGTTTTTATAAGGTTTGTTCCTAACCTTTAAATCATGATACCTTGCCCTGAACCTTTGATAGACTATCATAGCCTGCTGTTAATGTTCATACTAGTATCAGTAGCTACAGTATGGCATATATAAAATTTAAATACAAAATTGTCAGTTTCTAATGAAATGGTTGAGTATCCACAAGTCTCTTTGAAGAAAAAAAATGAATCTTTTGTCCCAGGGTAGGGGAAAACCTGCTTAAGCAGCCTGAAATGTGCATTCATATTACATTATAAATGCAACAAAGAAACATTCATTCATTCAAAAAGGCATTTTTGGTTTGAATACTAAATACAGATTCTAATGACTTTTTTTCCCCATAAATTTATTTACTTATTATTTTTGGCTGTGTTGGGTCTTCGTTGCTGCCCGTGAGCTTTCTTTAGTTGCGGCGAGCGGGGGCTACTCTTCATTGCAGTGTGCGGGCTTCTCCTTGCAGTGGCTTCTCTTGTTGCGGAGCACAGGCACTAGGTGCGCGGGCTTCAGTAGTTGTGGCACACGGGCTTAGTTGCCCCGCGGCATGTGGGATCTTCCCGGACCAGGGCTCGAACCCGTGTCCCCTGCATTGGCAGGCAGATTCATAACCACTGAGCCACCAGGGAAACCCAGGTTCTAATGACTTTTCACTACTGTGTGCAAAATATCCCTTTCTCTGCTGCTAAAATTAAATTTAAATATGCCTTTCAGGGCTTCCCTGGTGGCGCAGTGGTTGAGAGTCTGCCTGCTGATGCAGGGGACACGGGTTCGTGCCCCGGTCTGGGAAGATCCCACATGCCGCGGAGCGGCTGGGCCCGTGAGCCATGGCCGCTGAGCCTGCGCGTCCGGAGCCTGTGCTCCGCAATGGGAGAGGCCACAACAGTGAGAGGCCCGCGTACCACAAAAAAAAAAAAAAAAAAAATGTCTTTCATACTTTAAAAATGTATCAAGGGCCCAATACCTAGAATGGTGCCTTGCAAACAAGGAAAAAAGAAAACAATGGGCTCTATACATGAAAATCAACAAAATAATAATCATGGGTATGTAAAGGGGATTGTCATTTATTTCTATTTTAGTCCAAGCTGGACCTGGGACTGTGTATCTTTCCGTTCTGTACCCTCAGTGCCCTGGCAGAGTGCCTGGCATCAGCAGGTGCTCAATATTTATTTCAGCTTAGCTAACTGGGAACTTTCTGCACTCCCCCAAACCAAAAACCTGAAATGAAAGAGTAATCAGATATCATACATATTACACCTGCATAGAGTCATCTGTCTTTACCACCTGGCCTATTCCTCATGTCAAGGGGCTTCTTTCTGTTATTGGAACCCTCCCTGATTCTCCTGTAAGAGCTGGGTTCTTCAAGTAAGACTAAATATTTGAAACATAGAGCGCCAAGTTTCCTTAATCCTAAAATCTTTTTAAAGATTAGAGCAGCCTTGTGTTGTCTGGAATAATTGAAGAGGTGCAAGTGCAAAATTGTCATTTGAAACATCTCAAGTCAGGTAATTCCATGACTTTCTCTCTGTAATGTACTTGATTGACAAATGATTTCCTGAGCTGATTTTTAAGTGGAACCGAGGAGAAATAGACATCTGAGGGAAGTGCCTTTCACTGGCTTTTGTTAAGCAAGAGAAGATAGAGTGAGCTGATGCTGACAGAACCCTCATTTCCTGAAAACTGAGTCTAAAATATCTGAAGGGTTAATCAAGTCTCTAGATTCTGCCCATTAGAAAGCATGGTGAAGTAGGGGAGAAGTGATGCCGCATGGGATGGGGGGACCACACAGTGAGCTTTCCTTGTGGGGGGGAGGACATGACTAACATGCACAAGTTACTCCAGGTTAGCCCCACATTTGTATTCGCTCCCCACCCCAGCCTCTGCTTTGTAGTTCTTGCCATTCCTTTGCTATCCCATTTCACCACTGTGTGGGGGTATGTGTCTGTGGAGGCCTCCACTGCCCTTTGAATGGTGAAGATCACTTTAACGAGTCTCATAATTTAGCAGTGACCTGCCTCATAGACTATGTCCTGAGCAATAATGGATGAAAAGATTGTGGAATCCTTTGCAGCTACAAAATGCTGCAAAGACTATAATGAGGAACAGTTCCACAGAGGTTATAAATTTTGTAGCCAAGAAGATAATAAGCAATTTTTATCAGCAATTTTTATTCCCTGGTCTCCCGGGTCTGGCATGAGAGCAGTGCCATGCTAGACCCTGGGGATGCCTAGACCAACACTGTCCAACAGAAATGTCATGTGAGGCAGAAAAGTACTTTGATATTTCCTTGTAGCCACACTTTTAAAAGTTAAAAAAAGATGAAATTAATTTTAAGAATATATTTAACCCAGTATATCCAAACTTTAAATTCAACATGTAATCAGTTTTGAAAAGTTATAAATTAAATATTTTTACATTTTTTTCATACTAAGTCTTAAAAATCCAGTGTGTATTTTATTCTTGTAGCTCATCTCAGTTCAGTGAGCCACATTTCAAGCACTCAATGGCCACACATGGCCAGTGGGGCCTGAATAGGACAGCACAGGCCAAGGCAGCAAATAGCCCACCTAATACAAGTTTTCTGACTTTAATTATAATGTCCATGAGTATGTGAAAATGCTCTTAGCTTTCCACAAATAATTGATGAATCTGACCTGCTGTGTTTCCCAGCAGGAACCCAGCTTCAGGGAAGGGAAGAGGAAAAGCATCAGTGTTTTCTGAGCTACTGTATGAACAAGGACTTAGGTCATCTCATTTGCCCCAAAACAGATCTGTGAGAAGGGGAAATGGTCCTTATTTTGCAGAAGAGAAAATCAATATCAGCGAGTCCAAGGGCTCACCAGGGTCACACAGCTAGTGCTGGCAAAGCAGGGAGGGAAGGAACTCGGGTTTGGCTCCAGAGCCCTGGCACTTTCTGCTCTATCATGGTCCCTCAGACCTCGCTAAATAGCAGTGGCTCTCCAACTGGTGAGGTCTCCTAGAGGTCTTGTTCAAACACTGGTTGCTGGCCTCTGCCCCCGCAGTTTTTGATTCAGCAGGTCAGGGTGGGTCCTTGGAATATATGTTTTTAACAAGTTCCTGGGAGATGCTGATGCTGCTGGTCCAGGGACCACAATTTGAGAACCTCTGCTGTACTGACTGGATATGATATCTTATATAGATGCCTATCTGTCTCAAGCTAATAATGATGCTTCCCTACGTTGGCAGAAACTGAACTTTGATCTATAAATTTGTCCATTATTGTTCTCTTAGCTAAAGTTGGCTACCCAGTAGTATGGACTGGGAAAGATGCACTCATCATGACCCTTTTTATTCATTTTAATTAACCATTGAACGTAAGTACTTTATTGCAAGTAAGGAAGCATTCACCTCTTCACCCAGTTCCTGCAGGGAAGAGGAAATGATACATGTGGATGTCTCGCATCATGTAAACACTGGGTAGTCTTTTCTCAAGCACAGACATTTCTAAGTCACCACTACTTCCTTTTGAAAAATTCATGCAGTATCTTTTATTTAAGATGGAGCCACATCATCAGATATTTTCCTAGTGGCATTTTTTAAAAGCAAGTGATAATCACTGTGCATTTACCGCAGCTTAGAAAAATCCTATCCCAGTCTGAAATTTAACTTATTGTATTTTAACCTCCACTGCTGTGCTCAAGAGACAAGAAATTATTTACCTTCCTACTAACAAGTTCCACCATCTCTTGATTTATTAAGTGGCTTGGGAGCATTTTCAATCTCTCTAGCCAGTGACCTCTAGCCCTTTTCATTCTTGCAAGGGAGAGCCCTTTTCATTCCTTTTATTGATTTTTAATGACTTTCAAGCCCTCTCTTCTAACCCAACTCTCAAACCCTGTCAGTATCTAAAGAAAAACAACAGATTACCTTATGCTGCCTCTCATGGAGCCCATCATTTTCACAAGATGATAGCAGACCCGGGTGTGCTGATTTGACAGGATGGGGCAAACTGATATTGGCACTGAAAATGGAAGACTTACCTTCCTTAGATGCCTCATCAGAAATATGAGTAGCATATGTGTGTTCAAAACCAAAAAGAGGGAGAGGCTGTTCTTTACTCAGTCACCTCATGACTGTATAGATGGAAGTGAAGTGGATGTGGGGCAATTAGGCTGGAAAGACCACTAAGTCTCTCAAGTCACTCACAGCCTACACCTTTCATAACAGATGCTTTAAGCCTGTTTTCTTATCTGAATGTGGATTGATTGATTGATTGGCGTTTTTTCTTTTTTGTTGATGTTTAGAATAGTTCATCCTTGTAGCACATAGAGCTTTTAAGAAGGGAAAGGGTGGGATTTTGGTCTACCTGAATAATTGAAAAAAACCTGTAATACCCCAATATCACAAAGACATGTTTTGAACAAAAACATTAGGAGGAAAGGCCACCGGTTCAGTCAGATCACCAAAAATGCTGCCATTTTTCAAAGCTTTTCCCTCCCATGTCTCTTATGACTCCTGGGCTCTGCTCTGCGCTTGGGTGCTGGTTCTGAAGGAAGGTTTGGGAAGGCTGGAGTAGGACAAGGGAAAAACGCTGTCATGTGCCTATGAATCACCTAGGGATCTGGTTAGAATGCAGATTCTGATTCAGAATAAGCTTCAGGTGATGCCAGTGCACACAGTTTGAGCAGCAAGGACCTAGAGGACTTTGTACGTGGCAGGAGAGGGTTAATATCCACGACCTGAGAGCAGGTATGTTCCCTGAAACCAGAGAGGAAGACAGGGAGATTGCAGATAGCAAGGAGGAAAAGTAAGGACCCGACTAAAAATGACAAGAGAAAAGCCAGGTGGAACTTGGTATCTGAAGAGCAATATGACAAATAGCATGTGGTACCTCAGGCCAGCAGTAGCCATTGAGGATGTCATGACCATTGAAAGGGTGATGGGTGCAGTGGGGAATCTCAGAAGTATCAGAAATCTGTGTGGGCAAGCAGCTGAGTTGCAGATTCCTAGAACTGAGACACAGACTCCTCAGACCGAGGACAACAAAACAAGACAAGGTTCCATTGACCAAAAGTGCAGCTTCAGAAACATGGCTGAGCCCACAGATATGAAAACTCAGCCCTACAAAAGCTATCATTTAATACACATGATCTGTGTGTTGAGCACTGTTGCAAAGGGCTTTGTAATTACTATCTCACATAGTTCTCATAGATATCTGTGGCAGGCATTATTACTCCATCTTGGACAAGTATCTGAGGTTCAGAGGAATTAATTTCTAGTCTAAGGTCCCTCACTGTTAACTGGCAAAGCAAACAACTCACATTCTATGCTCTTTCCATGACCCCGTACAGGCCTAGCAGCACACTAATGGGATAACATAACTCTAGCCCAGGGCTCCTGCAGTCTGACCCCAGATTCAAGGAAGGAGGTGGGCCTTCAGTTCAGCAAGTGGCCTGAAGATGGGAAAGGGAGGGAAGGGTAAGGTGCCAGGCATTGCGGGACATAGTAAAGACCTGCCAAGGCTTCAGGATTGTGATGATGCCAGAAATGATTCAGTCTCTTTGTTAATTCTTCAGTTATTTCATGTGGGAAGTACCCATATCTTAAGCTCTGGGCTTGTCAATAGTAATTCAGCGCAAAAATTGTTGGGGGAGGACAGGAGAGACATTGTAAAGGTCACAGTGTCCCAAGTGTACCCAGACCTTGTCCTTATTTCTCTATGTGGGTGTCTGAGGTGGCTGTCCCCAAACATTTCATTGAAAGAAACCCAGAGGCTCCGTTGCAGTGCATTCAACAGCCTGGCAGTAGTCATGGGTGTGTTGATGAATGCTCTTCAGTTTAAATGAACAGGAATTGACTGGACTACGTTTGAAGAGAAAGAGGCAAAGGAGATGTGGTGGGGATATGCAAATTAGCCCACTGAACCCTATTGTATCCCATGTGTGGTTTGCTGCACGCCACAGGCTGGAGCAGTGGAGACCACATTGCTCAGATCCTTAGAACGCGGCTCTGCACACCACTTAGCTTCCACCAAGCAGAGGTTACCTCAAGAGCTGGAGGCCACGCCCCCCAGTTGATAAGGGGGTGCGGGGGCTGGAGGCTGAGAGTGGTAGCAGGTATCTCCATGGCCGGTTCTTGGCTTCACAAGGATCAAGATTCTTCCTGGTGTGGCTCCTGACAAAACCAGTGTGGCCCTAAAGCCAGTGGCTTTGGGAGCAGCTTCTTGCTTCCCCAGCTTTCTGGAAGGGCAGTAACTCCCCCAGTGGGCCACTTCTGTGGGGTCGTTTGGGGAGCTGTCCTGAAAGCTTGGCTTAGAGCCCGCTCCTCTCCCTAGCAGCAGCTTGGTCAGTACCCAATTCCTACATTAAACCCCTTTCCGCTTAAACTAGCTAGAATGGATTCTCTTATCTGCAGCTGAACCTTGACTAATCCAGGAGGAATTTACAATAAGGATATTTAGGGATGTCACCTAGAAACGGAGCAGTAAAGAAATCAAGGAGTAATCATTGACTCTTACTCTCTGCGTATGTGTGTATCCCTGTCTCTCTCACCCACTTCATTCTTCCTTCTCAGTAAATCTGCTTTCTTTACTAATCAGCCCTTTATACAAGGTGCTTTGATTTCTCCTCTCTCTGACATCCTTGCTCAGAAATGATGGACAGTCCTTTAAGCCTCATCCCAAATTCCCAAGGGAGAGAAACTGATTGGCCTAGGTTAGACTGAATGTCTACCCCTGGTTCACCTGGCTGTTATTTCAGTTACAAAGCCCTGTGAAGTTTTTTGGTAGTTTAATGATCCACATTTACAATTTAGGAAAGTGGGTCTTAGTTTACATGACTTGCCCCAAATCACACCGCTGTTGAGCAGAAGATTTCGGATTTATACCCATGACTCCTGACCTCAAATTTGATGCTCATTCCACTGTACTATCACTACTTCTTTAGTATTTATAATTATATCTGTGGAGTACTTTACAACGTGTTTTTATATCCTCTATCTCATTTGATCCTTCCAACCATCCCATTATTATTGTCCTCATTTTAGAGACAAGAAAATTGCTCACAGAAGCTAGGTGACTTGTTCAAGGTTATACATTTCGTAAGAACTGGTGCCAAGGTTCATGCCTCCATCTTCTGTTTCTCGGGGGAAATAATGTTGGGGTATGGGTGAGGGAAGCCAAAATGTAAATGGAGCCCAGTCTCATAGGATGTCAGATCTGAAACTTCAAAGCCACTTCTTATAATGGGTTCCTTAGAAGCAACCAGAAAATGACACTTAGTTTCTTATTTTGTTTTTGATGAAGTGGGTGGGGAAAATTCTGTTGAATGTTAAAATTTTGATAAGTCTAAACTAAATGGCCATTTTAAGGGAAAGGACTCCAGCCTAGCTACAAGGAAGAGGAAAGGTTGTGACACTAGCAGGTTACTAGGGAGCTGTTAAAACACATCTGAAATAGAATTAGATGTTTTTCTTTTGAGTTTAAAGATAAGCATGGGCTGCAGAATGCTGCTGAACTCCGTATTTGGCCAAAGACCTTGCTATAGTTTCTTGCTGTACTTCACAGAGATGCCTCGAAGACCTTCCAATTTTAATACACCTTAGGAATGATTTCTGCTGGGGAGGGACAGCATGAGCCTGAAGGGACCCTTTCTTGCTTTCTCGTCCTCACTTTTAGAAGTAGTTATGCTTTCCTTTCAGCCTACCTTTTGCAAAGAAAGGCATTTACCAAGAGAAGTTGCAAAGGCATTTTCTGCACCATCTTTAACTAATAGTTACTGAGCTGTTGTCATATACAAAGAGCAGTACAGGGCGTGCAAAGGACCAAATACTTTTCGGTTTTGCAAGCTGCTCCATTACTCCTCCCATGAAGACCTTGTGGCTGTAGGGCAGAGTCCTGTGATTGAAGACTCAGTTCTTGTAATTCTCAGCAGACCTTTCATCAGGCGTTTCCACTGCCCACCGTTTATGTGCAGGGCAGATGTCTGATGACTGTGGCACAGTGATGGAAGTCCAGGCTCCAATCTCTTGGGCAGAAATCCTGCCCTTCTCCCGGAAAAGTTCTGGCAGCTCTTTCACGATTGACATCAGGCTCTAGTCACCCCCCTGCACTTCGCACCACTACTTGGGAGCTTTTTTAAAACCCCAGCATATTCTTCTCTGTTTTATAGTCAGCTCTCATAATTCTCGAAACCCTGCTCTATGGCTTCTTTTCTGCTGGATCATCATTGTGTGACACAGTTGTTTGTTCCTGAGTTGGCACAGAGATCCATAACGACTATCTGGAATGGCCGTAAAAGAATTTCTGGGCATGGCGAAGCTGAGCTTTGTTGTTATCTTGGCTTTCTAGAGAACAGAAGACACTTAGGAGATACGGGAGACAATCTGAAGAGTGAGGAGTGGGGTGATCTACAGCTAAACTGTATTTTCTTGGGAGTCTGAATGTCACAGGAACGAGGCTTTGGCAGAGGCCAGTGTGAGGAGCACCCACTTTGTCAGGCCCCTGAGCTTGGAAAATCCAGCCATGAAGGACGTGAACCAATAACAACTACAGGATGCTTCACTTGGATCATTTCTGATCTTTGCTGATTTTCTCCACCTTGTTCAATTTGTGATGATCCTAATTTTAAAACTAAAATACTAAATGGGTTAAATTTCACCTGGAAAACTATAATGGGCTCTCCCTTTCGGATTCTCTTTTGCTGTCCAGTCCATGAGAGGTCTGGGGAAAAGGGGATGGAGCCTTTCTCTCCCTCCCCATCTATGAGGCAGCCCCTGGAAATAACTGCTGGGGTTCCTTGGCCCACAGTTTGAAAACCACTGCCATACTTCTAGCCTTGTGTGTGATCCTCTGATTCTGAGCCCCTGAGATGAGTGACAGAATTTGACATCAGAGGATGAGAAAGAGAGCAAACATTCCTTTCTTCTTCCATTCTGCTTCCCAACTTCCTGCTCCCGTTTTTTTCTCTTCTAATTTCCTCCTCCCCTCAGTTTTTCTCCTCTATCACTCGGTCAATCTGTGGCAAAGTTCAAACTGTGGGTTTGAGCAGCCATACCAGATGTCCCGGAAAAGTCATATTCAAAACACATAAAATGATGTTGGGGGAAGGAAAACTCATTTCAAGAATTTTCGGTCAATATCTCTGACTGGCAAAAAATCCAAAGCAGCTTAGTCTTGGTTTGGATACCAAGTTCGTACATTTTATTTCCATTATTATTTGCATTTCGCAGAGCTTATAATTATGGGAAGCATTGTAATTGCTTGCCTTTACCTTAAGAAACTTGGATTTTCTTTTTAAAAAGCTAAAAGCAAAAATCACTGAATGTTTTACAGTGGTGTGTTAGTTTTTGCTTTATAACAAAGTGAATCAGCTATACATATACATATGTCCCCATATCTCCTCTCTCTTGCATCTCCCTCCCACCCTCCCTATCCCCCCCACCATCCCACCCCTCTAGGTGGTCACAGAGCTCCGAGCTGATCTCCCTGTGCTATGCAGCTGCTTCCCACTATCTAGCTATTTTACATTTGGTCGTGTATATATGTCCATGCCACTCTCTCACTTCGTCCCAGCTTACCCCTCCCCTTCCCCATGTCCTCAAGTCCATTCTCTACGTCCCTGTCTTTATTCCTGTAAAAATGTTTCAGCAACAACAACAACAAAAAATTAATGTCTCCAAAATTTGAAAGATGAAGTTATAATCCAAACCAGTTTAAAAAAGGTCAAAGTTATGATCAAATGGAATAAGCTGGGACTTTCTGAAAATGATATTTGTCAAGGTAACCATCATGTTCATTCTCTTCAGTCTTCTAGTTTAGTGTCCTCAGTAGTGATCAGGTAGAAACTGTTTAGGACGAGAGCAGTTGGGGATTAAATGGAGCCAAGAGAGGTCATTTGGTGCTGCGATCAGGGAATGCGCTCTGGAAGGAGAAGTGGGAATGCTGGAGGATTTGTAACCCAGGCGTGCCTCTGGCAGGTTTCTTCCATCCTGGAGAGAACCTAGAGAGAAGGGCTGAAAATTCACGTAATACCCAGAGGGACAGGATTAACAGAATCACCCTGCCTCTGATAATCTTGAGACCCGAGGAAGCTGATCTTACTCTCTCCAGTTGGTATTTATGTAGTCTCTGGGTAAAGTTTGCATTTAGGCTTCTCCGAAATGAGTTTTAGGTACCCTGTGCATATTTTTAATCTTTTTATAAGGTGCGTTCAGCTTACTTTGTTACACTGCCTTGAATTTCTAAGCACCTTTCATCAAGGCTCTCGAAGTACAAACCCTAATTAAAGCAACCTTGCAACTTGCACAGGAGGCAGAGAGTGATTTTGTTGAAAAAACCATGGAAGTTAAATGGATTGACCAAAATATATCTCCAGATCCACAGGTTGGCTTTAGAATAAAAACCCATAGTTCAGTGGCTTCTGACTTCCCCTCCTAACAATCACACCTCCAGATTTGGGGGTTTTTCCCCACTTGTAAAATAATTTTTATTTATACTGTTGTCCTATGACATGACTTCTAAGGAAATTGTAGAACAAAGCAGAAAAAGAAGACATGTGATTTTCATCTTTACCTAAAAGTAAATACTCCCAGATTGTTTTCTACCCTCTCATCCCCATCACGTGGCATTCTCAGTTCTCTAATCCCTAAAGCTCTGAGATAATGACTCTTGGAGCAAAGAAAAACAAGCTACTGACGTCTTCCACATCAGCCTCCAAGGAGAATACTTATGAAAGACTGAAGCAGACATTCCAACACCCTTGTGATCCTTCTGCTAGAAAACAAAACAAAACAAAACCAGGAACAATGCTTCTTCCTTCCTTCCTCTTACTGGAAATATCTCAGCTCTGTAGTTTTGATCTTCAGGTTCTATATTGTTTTTAAGTTCATACAGTGACCTGGTCAATTGCCTGAGGGTGTCTGAGAATTTGCTGAGAACACTGTTCTCGTCTCAGTGAGAAAAAATTGACACCAAAGGACACACTCCTATCTCTGTGGAGTAAAAACCAGAGTGTTGCTTTTTTTTTTTTTTGCGGTACGCGGGCCTCCCACTGCCGTGGCCTCTCCCGTCGCGGAGCACAGGCTCCGGACGCGCAGGCCCAGCGGCCATGGCTCAAGGGCCCAGCCGCTCCGCGGCATATGGGATCCTCCCGGACCGGGGCACGAACCCATGTCCCCTGCATCGGCAGGCGGACCCCCAACCACTGCGCCACCAGGGAAGCCCCGTTGCCTTTTTTATTAGTGAAGTCAGCAGAGCTGGGCTTCAGCCTGCTCCTTTGCCCAACATAGCTAGAGGTACTGTGTGAAATGGTATGAGACGACAGTGCAAAGAACCAAGGTCTCTTAGTGTCCCTTTGTCACCTGTAGATGCTACCCTTCCCAGCAGCAGAATCCCTGCTAATTAGCCAACTGGCTGCATTATTTCTACGACTAACAGTTTTCAAACAACGAGAAGTAGGTCCAGCAAGCAAAGCCTCTGGCACAAAGAGATTAGTTTGACTTCTATTTCCAGGAACAGAACACTGCTCCTAGCATCCCCCTTTTAGAAGATGGGGGTTTGTTTCCACTTTCTAGCAAACTGAAACAGCCCTCTCTCCAACTTGCCTGTTCTGTTGCACTCTTCAGTTGCACTGCAATCCTTCATACAAATGTTAATCAAAGCATTCAGGTACTTCCATACCTGCATGCACAAACAGCCACTGGATGACATGAGTGAAATAAAAAGAGATGCTCAGACAGAACGTCTCTGAACACCAGCCTCACCTTCCTTCAAGGTTCTGTCAGCTATTAAACACAGATGCTATTCAGTAGTTAATCCAGAAACCACACTGCCCTCAGGCATTTGGGAAACAGAGGTGTGGATATCATTTCAAACATCCCAGAGTTTCTCATTAAATATTTGATTTTTTCCATCCAACCAGTGAATTCTAAAGGGGACAAACTGCCTTCTGGCTTTACATCCTTTATAAAAGCCAAGTTGAAGGGCAACCAACTCTTCAAGTTTGGGAAGAAAGGCTTTTGAGCAACTTTCTTACTGTCATAAAGGAGGGAACAAGAAGAATGGGCTTTAAAGGCAGGAAGACATGTTTTAACAAAATATTAATGTTCATCTCTCTTTTGCCTTTCTAAGAACAAGACAATCTCCCTAATATAGTCTAAATCAGACCCTCAAGATTAGCACTGTTAAAGAAAGTACACAAATATTAGGTTGAACTGTAGAAAATTTCAGGCAACCTTTTTGACCTAAAATATGGCAATTTCCTATAGTTCAATCTAATAGAAAAAATTAACACTCTTGATATACAAAATAAATTTTGCACTAACATGGTAGCCTAAAAGCAATACAATCTCAACAAAGGACTTGCTAAATTTATTTATTTGACACATGAAAGGCTAAGTAATAGGGTTCTCTCCCATCTGCCTTTGAGGCCCAGCCAGAAAGTTGGAGTCATTCTAGTATAAGATATTCTGAAACCCCAGTAAACTGTAAGAGATACAAGGCAAAGAGGATGAGTCAACAAGGAGGGATGTGTAGTTTCTTTAGGAGACTTAAAGGAAAGAAATAGATCATTCTCTTTCCAAAATGCTGTGAGGGGAATAAATTAGATGACTCCAAACAGAAAACAGGAATAAAAATTAAGCAACTAAAAATTCTGAGCATCTGAGGCTGAAGCTCACTTTGAGCTGGGGTCCCGGGAGCCAAAGAAGTGGAACCACAAAGAGAAACAGGTTCTGTGAAACATTGCTGCGTAACACACCTACTTATGGTCTCACTTTAGAGGAGATAAAAGTTAGAGAAGTAGACCAGTAACACTTCCATTTATGTAGGAGAGCCTTGCTCTGAGCATGTCCAAATAATTTTTCATGTACACATAAGCGCTGAACTTAATAATACTTGCTTACTGAGCTTCATAACATTCTCAGGAGACTGGAAGAGCACAGACCATAATGGCACAGGTATAACCCAACCACATAGGAATGGCAAACATCCAACACACATCCTCCAATTCTCCCTTTCCACACCCATTGCAGACATCATTATCAGTCCTGTCACTCTTCCACCTGAGCCATAAGGAAGTCTCAGAATCCTCCTCAACATCGATTCCAGACAGCCACTACCAAATAATCTGAAATAAAACCAGAAATGAAGCTTATTTTCTCTAGCCCCTGTGAGTTCCCTAGATACAGAGGTATCTTTATTAACGCTGCTCTCTCCACCCTGGATGATCTCTCCTCACCCTTATGACTTGCATCTTCTTCTCACCCGGCCCCGACCTTCCTCCACTAGAATGTAAATTCCTTAAAGTGCCAGGATCTTCCTTCTGTTCATTGATGAACTCCCAAGGCCCTAGAACAGTGCTTGGCGCAAGGGTGGATCAATCGGTCATACTTTTCAGGGACAGCTCATACATCACCTCTGGAACAAACCCTTCTCAGCCCTTCCAGCCAGAAGCCACGTCTTTCTCTTCTTGCTTCATGCAGCCACATGCATGAGTAACCTCTTTACCAAACTTACCACACTTGGCCTGTAGACCCTCCAATCAGTCTTCGCTGAATTGAATTAGAATAAGAACAGAGAACAGATCAAATGATTAAAATAATGATACCTCATAGGTGTACGGCACTTTCACTTTTTCAGATATGTATTTCATTTCATTCAATCCTACGAGGTGAAGGGGACAGGAATTATCATCTCCATTTTATAGGCGTGGGAGCATTGGCACAGAGGTGGTTTTTCTTGTGATTTGTTCGTGTCAGAGGTAGCGTCTCTCTGCTCAGCGCTCTTTCCACTAGATAATGCTGCCATTTGGTAGCTCATTTGCTTCAGCTGAGGCTGTATCCATATTCTCCAGTTCCACAGTTTTGGAAATATATACTAGTTATATAGTGGTCATTATGTTCTATTTTGAGTATTTCACTAAATTTTTTTTAAAGAAAGTTAGTTTTTTTAGCCCAATGAATATTGATATTTGGGCTCTCTCTTGTAGTTCCTAATTAATATTTCTCCTGCCGTTCCTCACGCTCATCCATGAGTGATTTGTTTACTCTACCACTTACTCTCTGAAGACAATAAGAGATTCTGGATTGTTTCCTCTGAGACCAGAATTTATTTATTTTTATTTTTTTATTCAGGTACCATTGACATATTCGTTTCAGGTTTACAAGGTAGTGATTCAGTTACTGTGAAATGATCGCCATAATACGTCTAGTTGACATTTGTCATCATACACAGTTACACATTTTTTTTCTTGTGATGCGAACTTTTAAGATGTACTCTTTTAGCAAATTTCAAATATGCAATACAGTATTATTAACTATAGTCACCATACTATACATCATATCCCATGACGTATTTATTTTGTAACTGGCGATTTGTACATTTGACCCCCTTCATCTGTTTCCCGCACGCCCTATCCCCTGCCTCTGGTAAATACCAGTCTGTTCTCTAAGTATCTCTGAGTTTGTTTGGTTTTTCTGTTTTGTTTTGTTTTTTTAGGTCCCACATACAAGTGTGAACACGTGGTATTCGTTTTTCTCTGTCTGGCTTATTTCACTTGGCATAATGCCCTCAAGATTCATCCATGTTGTCAGAAATGGCAGGATTTCCTTCTTTCGTGGCTGAATAATATTCCATTGTGCATGTATGCACCACATCCTCTTTATCCATTCATCTGTTTCTGGATACTTAGGTTGTGTCCCTGTTTTTGGCTATTGAGTAATGCTGCAACAAGTCAGGGAGTGCAAATATCTTTTCAAATTAGTGTTTTCATTCTCTTTGGATAAATTCTGAGAAGGGGAATTGTCAGATCATATGGTAGGTCTCTTTTTCATTCTTTGAGGAATCTCCATAATGTTTTCCATAGTGGTGGCAACAGTTTACATTCCCACCAGCAGTGAACAGGAGTTACCTTTTCTCCGCATCCTGTTGCCAGCACTTGTTATTTCCGGTCTTTTTGATGATGGCCATTCTGACAGGTGTGAGGTGATAACTTGTTGTGGCTTTGATGTGCATTTGCATGAGGACTACCGATGACTACTGAGTACGTCTTGTCATGTGCTTATTGACCATCTGCATGGAAACACTGGGGAAAATGTCTATGCAGGTCCTCTGACTTTTTTTTCTTTTTTTTTTTTTTGCGGTACGCGGGCCTCTCACTGTTGTGACCTCTCCCGTTGCGGAGCACAGGCTCCGGACGCGCAGGCTCAGCGGCCATGGCTCACGGGCCCAGCCGCTCCGCGGCATGTGGGATCCTCCCGGACCGGGGCACGAACCCACGTCCCCTGCATCGGCAGGCGGACTCTCAACCACCGCGCCACCAGGGAAGCCCCTCTGACTATTTTAAACTCAGGTTGTTTGGGGTTTTGCTATTGAGTTGTATGAGTATATACATATAGATACATATACATATATATATATATGTTATTGGCCCCATATTAGGTATATAATTTTCTCCCACTCATTAGCCTGCCTTTTTTTTTTTAGCACCTTTATCAGAGTATAATTGCTTTACAATGGTGTGTTAGTTTCTGCTATATAACAGAGTGAATCAGCTCTACATATACATATATCCTCATATCCCCTCCCTCTTGCATCATCTCCCTCCCACCCTCCCTATCACGCCTCTAGCTGGTCACAAAGCACCGACCTGATCTCCCTGTGCTATGTGGCTGCTTCCCACTAGCTATCTATTTTACATTTGGAAGTATATATAAGTCCATGCCACTCTCTCAATTCGTCCCAGCTTACTGTTCCCCCACCCCGTGTCCTCGAGTCCATTCTCTACATTTGCATCTTTATTCCTGTCCTACCCCTATGTTCTTCAGAATCTCTTTTTTTTTAGGTTCCATATATATGTGTTAGCATATGGTATTTATTTCTCTTTCTGACTTACTTCACTCTGTATGACACTCTCTAGGTCCATCCACCTCATTACAAATAACTCAATTTCGTTTCCTTTTATGGCTGAGTAATATTGCACTGTATATATGTGCCACACCTTCTTTATCCAGTCATCTGTCAATGGACACTTAAGTGGCTTCCATGTCCTGACTATTGTAAATACAGCTGCAGTGAACATTGTGGGACATGACTCTTTTTGAATTATGGTTTTCTCAGGGTATATGCCCAGTGGTGGGATGGCTGGGTCGTATGGTAGTTCTCCTTTTAGTTTTTTAAGGGGCCGCCATACTGCTCTCCATAGTGGCTGTATCAATTTACATTCCCACCAGCAGTGCAAGAGGGTTCCCTTTTCTCCACACCCTCTCCAGCATTTATTGTTTGTAGATTTTTTTATTATGGCCATTCTGACTGGTGTGAGGTGATACCTCATTGTAGTTTTGATTTGCATTTCTCTAATGATTAATGATGTTGAGCATTCTTTCATGTGTTTGTTGGCCATCTGTATGTCTTCTTTGGAGAAATGTCTATTTAGGTCTTCTGCCAGTTTTTGAATGGGGTTGTTTGTTTTTTTGCTGTTGACCTGCATGAGCTGCTTATAAATTTCAGAGATTAATCCTTTGTCAGTTGCTTCATTTGCAAATATTTTCTCCCATTCTGAGGGTTGTCTTTTGGTCTTGTTTATGGTTCCTTTGCTGTGCAAAAGCTTTGAAGTTTCATTAGATCCCATTTGTTTATTTTTGTTTTTATTTCCATTTCTCTAGGAGGTGGGCCAAAAAGGATCTTGCTGTGATTTATGTCATAGAGTGTTCTGCCTATGTTTTCCTCTAAGAGTTTGATAGTGTCTGGTTTACATTTAGGACTTTAATCCATTTTGAGTTTATTTTTGTGTATGGTGTTAGGGAGTGTTCTAATTTCATTCTTTTACATGTAGCTGTCCAGTTTTCCCAGCACCACTTATTGAAGAGGCTGTCTTTTCTCCATTGTTTATTCTTGCCTCCTTTATCAAAGGCAAGGTGACCATATGTGTGTGGGTTTATCTCTGGGCTTTCTATCCTGTTCCATTGATCTATATTTCTGTTATTGTGCCAGTACCATAGTGTCTTGATTACTGTAGCTTTGTAGTATAGTCTGAAGTCAGGGAGCCTGATTCCTCCAGCTCTGTTTTTCTTTCTCAAGATTGCTTTGGCTATTCGGGGTCTTTTGTGTTTACATACAGATTGTGACATATTTTGTTCTAGTTCTGTGAAAAATGCCATTGGTACTTTGATAGGGATTGCATTGAATCTGTAGATTGCTTTGGGTAGTAGAGTCATTTTCACAGTGTTGATTCCTCCAATCCAAGAACATGGTATATCTCTCCATCTGTATATATCATCTTTAATTTCTTTCATCAGTGTCTTATAGTTTTCTGCATACAGGTCTTTTGTCTCCTTAGGTAGATTTATTCCTATGTATTTTATTCTTTTTGTTGCAATGTTAAATGGGAGTGTTTCCTTAATTTCTCTTTCAGATTTTTCATCATTAGTGTATAGGAATGCAAGAGATTTCTGTGCATTAATTTTGTATCCTGCTACTCTACCAAATTCATTGATTAGCTCTAGTAGTTTCTGGTAGCATATTTAGGATTCTCTATGTATAGTATCATGTCATCTGCAAACAGTGTCAGCTTTACTTCTTCTTTTCCGACTTGGATTCCTTTTATTTCTTTTTCTTCTCTGATTGCTGTGGCTAAAACTTCCAAAACTCCATTGAATAATAGTGGTGAGAGTGGACAACCTTGTCTTGTTCCTGATCTTAGAGGAAATGCTTTCAGTTTTTCACCATTTAGAACAGTGTTGGCTGTGGGTTTGTCTTACATGACCTTTATTATCTTGAGGTAAGTTCCCTCTGTGCCTACTTTCTGGAGGGTTTTAATCATAAATGGGTGTTGAATTTTGTCAAAAGCTTTTTCTGCATCTATTAAGATGATCATGTGGTTTTTATTCTTCAGTTTGTTAATGTGGTTTATCACATTGACTGATTTGCATATATTGAAGAATCCTTGCATTCCTGGGATAAGCCCCACTTGATCATGGTGTATGATCCTTTTAATGTGCTGTTGGATTCTGTTTCCTAGTATTTTGTTGAGGATTTTTGCATCTATGTTCCTCAGTGATATTGGCCTGTAGTTTTCTTTCTTTGTGACATCTTTGTCTGGTTTTGGTAACGGTGATGGTGGCCTCATAGAATGAGTTTGAGAGTGTTCCTCCTTCTGCTATATTTTGGAAGAGTTTGAGAAGGGTAGGTGTTAGGTCTTCTCTAGATGTTTGATAGAATTCGCCTGTGAAGCCATCTGGTCCTGGCCTTCTGTTTGTTGGAAGACTTTTAATCACAGTCTCAATTTCAGTGCTTGTGATTGGTCTGTTTATATTTTCTATTTTTTCCTGGTTCAGTCTGGGAAAGTTGTGCTTTTCTAAGAATTTGTCCATTTCTTCCAGGTTGTCCATTTTATTGGCATATAGTTGCTTGTAGTAATCTCTCATTATCCTTTGTATTTCTGCAGTGTCAGTTGTTACTTCTCCTTTTTCATTTCTAATTCTACTGATCTGAGTCTTCTTCCTTTTTTTTCTTGATGAGTCTGCCTAATGATTTATCAATTTTGTTTATCTTCTGAAAGAACCAGCTTTTATTTTATTGATCTTTACTATCGTTTCCTCCATTTCTCTTTCATTTATTTCTGATCTGATCTTTATGATTTCTTTCCTTCTACTAACTTTGGGGTTTTTCTGTTCTTTCTCTAATTGCTTTACGTGTAAGGTTAGGTTTTTTATTTGAGATGTTTCTTGTTTCTTGAGGTAGGATTGTATTGCTATAAACTTCCCTCTTAGAACTGCTTTTGCTGCATCCCATGGGTTTTGGGCCATTGTGTTTCCATTGTCATTTGTTTCTAGGTATTTTTTGATTTGTTCAGTGATCTCTTGGTTATTATGTAGTGTATTGCTTAGCCTCCATGTGTTTGTATTTTTTACAGATTTTTTTCTGTAATTGATATCTAGTCTCATAGCACTGTGGTCGGAGAAGATACTTGATACGATTTCAATTTTCTTAAATTTACCAAGGCTTGATTTGTGACCCAAGGTATGATATTTCCTGGAGAATGTCCCATGAGCACTTGAGAAGAAAGTGTATTCTGTTGTTTTTGGATGGAATGTCCTATAATATCAATTAAGTCCATCTTGTTTAATGTATCATTTAAAGCTTGTGTTTCCTTATTTATTTTCATTTTGGATGATCTGTCCATTGGTGAAAGTGGGGTGTTGAAGTCCCCTACTATGATTGTGTTACTGTCAATTTCCCCTTTTATGGCTGTTAACATTTGCCTTATGTATTGAGCTGCTCCTATGTTGGGTGCCTAGATATTTACAATTGTTATATCTTCTTCTTGGATCGATCCCTTGATCATTATGTAATGTCCTTCTTTGTCTGTTCTAATAGTCTTTATTTTACAGTCTATTTTGTCTGATATGAGAATCGCTATTTCAGCTTTCTTTTGATTTCCATTTGCATGGAATATCTTTTTCCATCTCCTCACTTTCAGTCTGTATGTATCCCTAGGTCTGAAGTGCATCTCTTGTAGACAGCATATATACGGGTCTTGTTTGTTTGTTTGTTTTTGCGGTACACGGGCCTCTCACTGTTGTGGCCTCTCCCGTTGCGGAGCACGGGCTCCGGACGCGCAGGCTCAGCGGCCATGGCTCACAGGCCTAGCCGCTCCATGGCTTGTGGGATCTTCCCAGAGCGGGGCACGAGCCCATGTCCCCTGCATCGACAGGCGGATTCTCAACCACTGCACCACCAGGGAAGCCCCACGGGTCTTGTTTTTTATCCATTCAGCCGGTCTGGGTCTTTTAGTGGGAGCATTTAATCCATTTACATTTAAGGTAATTATCATTATGTATGTTCCTATTACCATTTTCTTAATTGTTTTGGGTTTGTTATTGTAGGTCTTTTCCTTCTCTTGTGTTTCCTGCCTAGAGAAGTTCCTTTAGCATTTGTTGTAATGCTGGTTTGGTGGTGCTGAATTCTCTTAGCTTTTGCTTGTATGTAAAGGTTTTAATTTCTCCATCGAATCTGAATGAGATCCTTGCTGGCTAGAGTAATCTTGGTTGTAGGTTTTTCCCTTTAATCCCTTTAAATATGTCTTGCCACTCCCTTCTGGCTTGCAGAGTTTCTTCTGAAAGGTCAGCTGTTAACCTTATGGGGATTCCCTTGTATGTTATTTGTTGCTTTTCCCTTGCTGCTTTTAACATTTTTTCTTTGTATTTAATTTTTGATAGTTTGATTAATATGTGTCTTGGTGTGTTTCTCCTTGTAGTTATCCTGTATGGGACTCTCTGCACTTCCTAGGCTTGACTGACTGTTTCCTTTCCCATGTTAGGGTAGTTTTCGACTATAATCTCTTCAAATATTTTCTCAGTCCCTTTTTTTTCTCTTCTTCTTCTGGGACCCCTGTTATTCGAATGTTGGTGCATTTAATGTTGTCCCAGAGGTCTCTAAGGCTGTCCTCAATTCTTTTCATTCTGTTTTCTTTATTCTGCTCTGCAGTAGTTATTTCCACTATTTAATCTTCCACGTCACTTATCTGTTCTTCTGCCTCAGTTATTCTGCTATTGATTTCTTCAAGAGAATTTTTAATTTCATTTATTTTGTGGTTCATCATTGTTTGTTTGCTCTTTAGTTCTTCTAGGTCCTTGCTAAATGTTTCTTGTATTTTCTCCATTCTAGTTCCAAGATTTTGGATCATCTTTACTAACATTACTCTGAATTCTTTTTCAGGTAGACTGCCTATTTCCTCTTCATTTGTTTGGTCTGGTGGGTTTTTACCTTGCTCCTTCACCTGCTGTTTGTTTCTCTGTCTTCTCATTTTTCTTAATTTGCTGTGTTTGGGGTCTCCTTTTCGCAGGCTGCAGGTTTGTAGTTCCCGTTGTTTTTGGTGTCTGCCTGCAGTGGCTAAGGTTGGTTCAGTGGGTTGTGTAGGCTTCCTGGTGGAGGGGACTAGTGCCTGTTTTCTGGTGGATGAGGCTGGATCTTGTCTTTCTAGTGGGCAGGACTGTGTCCAATGGTGTGTTTTGGGGTGTCTGTGCCCTTTTTATGATTTTAGGCAGCCTCTCTGCTAATGGGTGAGGTTGTGTTCCTGTCTGGCTAGTTGTTTGGAATAGGGTGCCCAGCACTGTAGCTTGCTGGTTGTTGAGTGGAGCTGGGTCTTAGCATTGAGATGGAGATCTCTGGGAGAGCTTTCACCGTTTGATATTGTGTGGAGTTGGGAAGTCTCTGGTGGACCAATGTCCTGAACTTGGCTCTCCCACCTCAGAGGCACAGGTCTGACACCCGGCCGGAGCACCAAGATCCTGTTAGCCACACGGTGTTCTTTAGGAATTCTGGGGTATTTTGTTCTTTGTATTCTTTCTTTCGGGTATTTTTTTTCCTTACTTAGTTGCAGTGAAATTTCCAGGAATGAAGCAAAAGACAGTTGAATGGTCTCCAGTTCAAAGCCTGGCATTTGTCAAGCTCTTGCTAGTTCTTGTTTTCTGAGTTTCCCTGAAGGGAGAACCAGGAGGTGGTGCCAGGCTCTATCCCTACTGCTTCCCTGTGAGGACTGATGCACACACGTCCTCTCGCTGCCTCTGCTCTTGGAGGGTCAGCCTACAACACAAAAGGGGTGTGTGGGTGTGGGGGAGGTTTTCCAGGTCCACCAGCTGGTCCCAGCTGGCTGCCCCCACCATACACACACCCCTTCAGGCACTGAGCCCCCCTCTCAGTTGAGCACCACCCTGTGGGGGCTTGCCCGGGGCTCCATCTCAAGTTGCCACTTCCAAGCGCTGCTGATGCCGCTGCAGGAGGAGGAAATGGAAAGACCCTGCCCTTTCATTTTGTTGATGGTTTCTTTTACTGTGCAGAAGCTTTTTAGTTGGATGTAGTCCCCCTTGGTTATTTTTACTTCTGTTGCCTTTGCTTTTGATGTGAAATCCAAAAAAAAAAGTATCACCAAGACCAATGTCTAGGAGCTTATTGCCTATGTTTTCTTCTAGCAGTTTTATAGTTTCAGTTCTTAAATTCAAGTATGTTATCCATTTTAAGTTAATTTTTGTGTATGGTGTAAGATAGTGATCCAGTTCATTCTTTTGCATGTAGCTATCCAGTTTTCCCAACACCATTTATTGAAGAGAGTGTCCTTTCCCCATTGTATATTCTTGACTGCTTTGTCATAAATTAATTGACCATATATGAGTGGGTTTTTTTCTGGACTCTCTATTTTGTTCCATTAATCTATGCATATGTTTTTACTTTAAAAATATCATACTGTTTTGATTACTCTAGCTTTGTAACATAGTTTGTAATCAGGGAGCATGATGCCTCCAACTTGGTTCTTCTTTCTCAAAATTGCCTTGTCTATCTGTGTTCTTTTGTGGTTTCCTACAAATTTTAAGATTGTTCTGTTTTTGAGAAAAATTCCATTAGAATTTTGATAGGGATTGCATCAAATCTATAGATTACTTGGTGTAGTATGGACATTTCAACAATATTAATTCTTTTAATCCATGAGCACATATCTTTCCATTTATTTGTGTTGTGTTTCTCTTGTTAATGTCTGTTAGTTTTCAGTGTATAGGTCTTTCACTTCTGTGGTTAAATTTATTCCTAGGTATTTTATTCTTTTTGATGCAATTGTGAACGGGATTGTTTTCTTAATTTCTTTTTCTGATAGTTCATTATTAGTGTATAGAGATGCAACAGATTTTTGCATATTGTTTTTATATCTAGCAGCTTTACCGAATTTATTTTTTTCTAACAGGTTTTTTTTTTGGTGGAGTATTTAGGGTTTTCTATATATCATACCATGTCACATGCAAATAGCGACAGTTTCACTTCTTCCTTTCCAATCTGGATGCCTTGTATTTCTTTTTCTTGTATAATTGCTCTGCCTAGGACTTCAAATACTTTGTTGAATAAAAGTGGCAAGAGTGGGCATCCCTGTCTTATTCCTGATCTTAGAGGAAAAGCTTTCACCTTTTTCCCATTGAGTATGATGTAAGCTATGTGCTTGTCATATGTGACTTTTATTATGTTGAGGTATGTTCCCTCTATACCCACTTTGTTGAGAGTTTTTAATCATAAATACATGTTGAATTTTGTCAAATGCTTTTCTGCATCTTTTGAGATGGTCTTATGATTTTTATCCTTCATTTTGTTAATGTATCACATTGATTGATTTGTGGATGTTGAGCTGTCCTTGCATCTCTGGAATAAATACCACCTGATCATGGTGTTTGATCCTTTTAATGTGATGTTGAATTTGGTTTGCTAATATTTTGTTGAGAATTTTTACATCTGTGTTTATCACAGATATTCACCTATAATTTTCTTGTGGCATCCTTGTCTGGTTGTGGTATCAGGGTAACACTGACCTCGTAAAATAAGTTTGGAGTTGCTTCCTCCCTTTCTATTTTTTGGAATTGTTTGATCAGAATTGGTATTAATTCTTCTTTGAATGTTTGGTAGAATTCACTAGTGAAGCCATCTGGCATGGACTTATGTTGGTTAGGAAGTTCCTTAGTTTTATTTTTTATTTTTATTAGTGTCTGTTTTGTCTTGTTTTTTTAATATCCTAAAATGACAACTTCCCTGCTGGCCAATCAGTTAAGGCTAATAAAAGCTACTTATATTCATGGTACTTGCATGCCTATTATTATTTTTATTATCTCACCCCAGAGGGATAGAGTGAATTTTTTACCTCCGTTTGACAGATGAGAAAAATGAGGCATAAAAAAGGGAACTGACTTTCCAAAAATCAATCAGTTAGTTAATGACACAGTGACTCTTAGAACCCAGTTCTTTTGACCCCAGGTCCTGCACTCTTTCTGCTCAAACCTCATGGCCTTTGTGTGAGCTGTCTCACAGCTTTGCAGTTCCAGAGCATGCAGACAGGAGGGCTCAGAGAGCGGCTTGGACTGTTTCCTTGCACCAGTCCTACAAGAACACTGGAACCCATACAGCCGTGCCATTTCCCATTCTGATGCCACCTCAGCTCACTCTTCGAGGAAAAGGGCAGGCTGTGCTAAACTACACTGTGCCCTGCAAAGTGAACAGAAACATCACACAGAGATAAAGGAGAAAGCAGAAATCTCATTCTCTTGCTGCCTTGAGGTAGAGAAGAAAGCGTCTTCGAGGCTCCTCCTTCCAAGAGTGGGTTCACATCCAGAATGTAAATGGCAGCCTTTGTCCCGTGTCGGTTCCTACTCTCGAGGCAGGCAAACCACACGTTCAGTGGGTAAGACACATGACTCAGGCTTCAATCCTGCAATCAGATATATATATATATATATACACACACACACATGGGATCCTCCCGGACTGGGGCACGAACCCGTGTCCCCTGCATCGGCAGGCGGACTCTCAACCACTGCGCCACCAGGGAAGCCCCAGATATATTTTTAATTCAAGTACTATGCAGTTTGGCTAACATTAACTCTGTTGGGTAATTACCTTATCCGGGGTGCTGTTAACAGCACTGTCGACAAGAATGTCAGCTTGCTCTGAAAGATGTGCTCTCTGACAGCAACGCAGTGCGAAGCTGAGGGAGGTTTTTCTTTTAACCTATTTATTAAAATTTTATGAGTAAGTCATTTTCTCCCTTGTGGCCTTTCCCTTCTCATTTGTGTGGGATCACATCTGCTTGAATGTAAATGCAGCCGCCCAGTCTCCGTGTTATCCACACCAGCTGTCTCGGAGCCAGAAAGGCCCCCTGGGGGATCTCTCACCCACCCAGAGACTGACGGGGGGCAGTGAGGGGCTGCTGTCTTGCTTTCACCCATCATCCTGGCGAGCCAGCCACAGACAGGCAGGGTGCAGCTGGAGGAGATGGTGGGAGGTGGGCTCTGCCCTGAGATGGAGGAGGACTTTCTGAGCCAGGTTATGGTCAGCCCTGATTGTCCATATTCATGCTAGGGAAGTCACGGCCCTATCAGCATTGTCTAAAAGGCTGTCGTGATTACAATGAGGTTGTCAGGATTCTCCACAGCAGAACAAAAGTGCTCTCTAGTTAGATAAGTTGGAGAAATACCATACATGCTTTATGCCCCTCTCAGAGAATCACAGAGCACAACAACATCCCGAAGACTCTGAGAAGTGTCCCCTTGTGTTAGCGGTGAATTGCGTGCCCCCCATCACAAATTCGTATGGTGAAGTCCTAACCTCCAGTACCTCAGAATGTGAACTGATCAGGAAATAGAGTCCTTGCAGATATAATTAGTTAAGATGAGGTCACACTGGAATACACTGGGCCCCTAATCCATTCCTTATAAAAATAGGACATTTGGACACAGACGCCCACACAGGGAGAACACCTTGTAACCAGGGAGGCAGAGAGCAGAATGATGCTTCTACAAGCCAAGGGGGGCCAAAGACGGCCAGGAAACCTCCAGAAGCAGGTGAGAGGCCTAGAGCAGAATCCCCCGTCACAGTGTCAGAAGGAACCAACCCTGCCAACACCTTGCTCTGGACCTCTAGTCTCTTGCCTCTAGAACTGTGAGGCAAGATATTTCTGCTGTCTGAAGCCACCCAGGTTGTGATACTTCCTTCTTTTTTTTTTTTTTGCGGTACGCGGGCCTCTCACTGTTGTGGCCTCTCCCGTTGTGGAGCACAGGCTCCGGACGTGCAGGCTCAGCGGCCATGGCTCACGGGCCCAGCCGCTCCGCGGCATGTGGGATCTTCCGGGACACAAACCCATGTCCCCCACATCGGCAGGCAGACTCTCAACCACCGCGCCACCAGGGAAGCCCTAGGTTGTGCTACTTTGTTAAGGGAATCCTAGCAAACTAATACAGAAGGCAAGAAAACTTCCCCAGAGTCCCACAGCTAGTTAACGGTAAAGCCAGGAAGAGAAGTCAGCGCCCCCCTCTCTAGACCAGGGCTGTGTCCACACACAACACTAACCATGCTCAGCGTAACTCCTCGGCTTCAAGGACCCCTTTGGAATGTGGCAAAGAAATAGAAATGGAAAGAGAGAAAGGTAACAGAAGGGAAGGAGAAAAGAAAGGAAGAAAGCAGTGCATCCTCTTCTCTTCTTCTCCTTACAGGGCCCTCACTCGTAAAAACTAAAATAACATTGGTAGTAGAAGCTGACCTCGTTGAGAGCTTGCTGTGTGCCGGCCATGGTTCTAAGCGCTTTACATCATTACCCAACCCCAACCTTACGTTAGATACTGCTGGTAGCCCTGCTGTACAGATAAAGACACTAACACAAAAGATTTTTCGATAACTTGTCCAGTGTCACTCAGCTAATAAGTGGTGGAGCCAGGATTCGGTCCCAGGCAGTAAGTCTCCAGAACCCAATTCCTACCACTTCATTGTTCACTTCTCTACCTTTACTCAGATAGTGTAGAAAGAAAGGGTCTTTGCAATCTGAGGTCAAACGAAACCTTTAGCTTTTCCAGTGCTTAAACCCCAGTAGAGCCTCTAAGCAAATGCCCATCACTGGGTCCCAGTGTTTTTCCAGAACTTGGGCTTTACTGACAAAGAGTGCTTTGATTACTTATATTCTGGGCATTGAGATATGGTTCATTTTATTCGAGAACTTTTGTATATTCAGTTCTTCCTGATCGTGTTCTTTTATGGAGTTTTGCTCTGAGGATCTCTTTGCAGTACAAGGAGCATGCTGCCTTAAAGGCTTCATTCAGGAGGCAAAATGTATGAGTCTTAGCATCATTATGCATTAGAGCAGAACTTACTGTAAAATTTCCACTTGCCGTGCCTCATTGGTGCAAGGCAAATGCTGAGGCGTCAGCACTGGTGTTACAGTTACAGCAAATCGCTGGGCTTTTCTGAGGCAGGTTTGATTTCAAGGGTCCTGTCCCATCGTCAGTGCACATGTCAAAGTTTGCATCACACCAAGGCTCAAAAATAGGATAACCAAAATATGATGCATTTTAGGCAATGAAATACAGCTACCGATTTTTTATAGGTTATTAACCTAGGATATTTCCAAGGAAGCCTCAGCTCTCTTAATATTACCTGTTTGTATCCAAATAAACTGTTTTGCAAGAATTTAAAATACCCTCTCCTGCCAGACTGAAGGATGTGATATAAAGCCTCAAAGGTTTTTTACTTGCCCTGAAGCAAGCAGCCACTGTAATAATTTAACTGGAAAGTTTTATTACTTTAGTCATTAACTTTAAAAATGCAAATCTTCTGAATATAACTAACAATCTTTCTTCTTGGCTAAAAGGCTTATCCTTCAGGGTTTCTTCTTCTAAATTCTCTGAACTTTCTCTCCCATCTTTTTTGCTCAGCTTATCAGAATATTAAAAAATGCATGTTTACATTGTTCTTAAATCCTGATTTTCCATGTGTACCCTAAAATGCATCTGATTTGTATCAGAATCTTGGAATGCACTGTTGAGAAGAAAAGAAGGAAAATGTAATTCTGAAAATACCTTCTGTCCATATTTTCAAGAGGGGGTTTAAGGTGTAGACTGGTTACCACCAGACCAAAGCCAAAGAGGTGTGTAAACCCAGTGGACATAACTCTAAAGGTATTCCTAAGGACATCAAAGTTTCATCGTGGTGGACATGACAGATACAAAGGACTAGACAGGAAGTCATCTCTGTGTGTCCAGAGTCACTCAGGCTACAATTGAAGTTATATGCCCACGCTGATAAGAAAAATGTATTGGGAAATATGACATTTAACCTATTGCCATGATTATAATGCCAAATAGAGCAAATTTTAAAAATTCATACCCCGGGGCTTCCCTGGTGGCACAGTGGTTGAGAGTCCGCCTACTGATGCAGGGGACACGGGTTCGTGCCCCGGTCCGGGAAGATCCCACATGCCGCAGAGCGGCTGGGCCCGTGAGCCATGGCCACTGAGCCTGCGCGTCCGGAGCCTGTGCTCCGCAACGGGAGAGGCCACAGCAGTGAGAGGCCCGCGTACCGAAAAAAAAAAAAAAAAAAATTCATACCCCAAATCCATGCTCCCAAGCTACCTAGCTACCTATGGGTGTCTACACCCCTACTGCCACTTCAGCCCTTTCCGCCTTCCTCCCACGCATAAGACAGCCTGTATCTGTCCTAGTCCAGGCACAAGAGCCCTCTGCCTGCTTCCTCTTTTACTCAGGTCAGTGTAAACCAGTGGTTCTCACCTAACAGTCTGCATCAGAATTACCTTCCAAGCCTCCCGCTCCACTGGGCCTCAGCCCCAGGCTTTCTGATTCGAAGGTCTGGGGTAGGGCCCAAGAATGCGCATGTCTAACAAGCTCATAGGTGATATGAACCTGCCAGTTCTGGGTCCACGTTTGGAGAATCTCTTGGTCTTAATGTAACAAGGAATGGCTGTTGTAACATCCCAAATATTTGTATTGACATTTAGATGCTGCATTTTCATTGAGTATCTCCCCTGTGTTTGGTTTCTTGTTTACAGCCTGTGGAGCTGTGAGGATCAGGCTGGGCGGCTGGGCTGCCAGACTGAAGGTCAGCGAATCCCACACTGTAAGAAAACAAGCTGTGACAGGCTTTTACGACAAGGGGAACAAAAATACCTACTGAGGGCTGAACACCCCTCACCCCTGATTCAACTGCAGAAAGCCCCATTTGAGAAATAAAATGATGCTCGACTTAGCGAACTCGGTCCCTGAGACCACCTCACTGGAAAAGGACATTATGTTCCAGCATCATCCAGAGGGCCCAGTGCTGTCTGATTCTGAGCGCCATGACCTCTAGGAGTCTCAAGTTGTCTGGGCCACAGGAAAGAGATGCAGGGAACAAAATATAGCCCCATAGACTTCTGGTGTGGCCTTATGAGGAAGAAGCCACCTCCCTTGTCATGATTTTCTGCCTTGAAGGGACCGTGTTTCACGTATGGTTTTTACTGGGTCTCTGCACATTCTTTGATATGTTTGGAGATGAGTTCAGGCTTGAGCACTTGATATTTTCCTTCCAGGGGCTCCTAGAAAGCAGGGTTTGAGAGGTTAGCAGGGAGTGGCACTCTAATAGGCCCTGACGTCCGTTAGCGGACGCCGCTGTGTGGCCCATCGCTCCTGATTCTGTTGCTGCTGTGGTATCGAGTCAGGGAGTGCTGCGGGCTCGGGATCTGATGGGAGTAAGGCGCCACGGGGCTTTTCCTGAGGACACCTTCTGGTTGCTGTCTGCGATTTCTCATTGCCCCTTGCTATTTATTCCCTTTTCCTGATCCAAACCCCCAAAGGCAGTGTTCCCAGAAATCCCCAGTGCCTGATCGCCAGCACATCAGAGAAAATAGCTTGTCTTATTTAGCTTCTCCGCAGAAACCTGGGGAGACCATTGCACAGTCCTCTCTGGCTCGCTGATACATGGCTCAGTGGCCGTAGATTAACCACTTGTTCTCTCTCCTTCTCTGTCTGAGTGACTGACCAGGAGGCAGAATTGGAACAGAAACAGCAGAAATCACATTCTCTTGAGAAATGCCTCCCAGTGAAAAGAAAGGGGAGGACGGGGATCCCTTGTAATTTAAGTAAATCATTTCAGCAGGCTTTGTCCCCCAGCTGCTTGTTGGCCTGTGCAGGATTTGCTGTCTAGAAAGAATCCGGCATGTATGTAATGCATGATCCTTTCCCAAACAGTGCTTACCCAAGCTCCTTCCACGACAACCTGGGCTCAGCTTCCTGGGACTAGAGCCCTGTCTTGGGGAAGGAGGACTGAGAAGGAAGCAGACCAGGTCCTATAAGGGCAGTGGAGACAGAGGTGCTGTGGCTGGAGAGAGCCTGAGCCCATGTACTTCTCACAAGATCCTTCACACATGCTTTTGGAAGCAGGAGATCGATTGGGTTTAGATTTGCATCACTGTGGGCTCTCAATGGTCCCCACCTCCTTGAGTCATCTACAGCCTGACCTGTGAGTGGCTCGTTCTCCCACAGCCTCGTGCAGAGGTGGCAACCATACCATCTCGGGCTCGAGTGCCTTGATCAGCTGCTGCTTCCCTAAGCCAGCATCAGTTGACTGTTAGGATGGCTGAGCCACATGAGCTTGGGATGTGTTCCTGGTGCAGGGAGCGGGGAGCCAGGAGCACCGCAGCCACAGACTTTACCACTCCACAAATGTACCCAAGAGGCGCCCTGAGCTCCGCATGCTCACATGGAAGGAACAGTTATCCTCATGCCCAAGTGGAATCAAAACCCTTCACTCTGTGTTTCTCCAGTCTGCCCGCGATGTGCACCCTGCAGGAACTCCCTGAGCCTGCTAGCATCCGAGGCATTTCCCGCACACACCTCCTCCTACGTTGACCGACACACTCCCTCTGCCCCAGGTCCCCTGTGCCCCCCCACCATCACCTGGAGCTCCTGGGCTGAGGGGCGGTGGTCGGGTGCCCCAGCTCCGTCTCCATACTACCTCAGTTAAAATCCAGTCTCCAACACACGTGCAGCCAGTGCTAAAGCATCCTGTGTTTCAGTGTCATCTTCTCTAAAATGGGAAGGATGATCATAGAGCCTCCGCTCAGAGGGATGTGGGGAGAGATGTCAGGAGAGTTGAATTCAGTGGAATTATTTTAGGTAGAATACTTGCCATAAGGCCTGGCTCGATAAATGTGAGCTATTCTTCTTCTTCAAGGGCCAATTCAGATGTCACACGTGTCCTCTAGGAACCCGTCCTACCCTCTTTTGCTCCCTAGGCATGAGCCTTTTATAGCTGCTATCGCATATACTGTAATTACAGGCGGCTTCCTGTGTTAGAACACAAACGCTGCAGCCTGACTCCCTAGATTCACGGCCTCGCTCAGCCACTTAATAGCTGTGCGATCCGTGTGCCACAGTTTCTTCTGTAGAACGGGGATAATAATAGGTCTCACTGTGGAGGGTGGTTGTGATGATGAAGTAAGTCACACACGGAAAGCGACACCAGGGCCTAGTAAGCACCACATAAGCAGAGCCTCGTATCAGTGTGGGCCCACTTGTCTGCCTCTCTCACTAAACTTGGAGCTCCTTGAGGACAGGGGGATGGCTTGTTGATTTTCTGTATCTTCTGTACCGAAAATATAGTTTAACAGATTATAGTCTAGAACTCCTGATCTCTAGTTTTCATTTCCTTCCTTTCTTCCCTTCTCCCTGAACATGGACTCTGAGCAAACTCAATAGCCACATGCAGCGAGTCTGCCTTGACAGCAGTCTGTAGGCTTCTTACTGTAACTGTGTTTGGTCTCTAAGAAGCCCTCCCTGCAGCACAGCTTCATGACTGAAACCCCTAAGTGGAACTCCTCGAAGTAGATAAATTTGGTGTTTTTTTAAGTAATCTTTAATCTATTTCATAGCTTATAATCTTGCCTGTAAGCAAAGGAATTTTCAGGTTTTCTAGGGCCCAGGGGCCCCTCCTCTTGTGCACATCTCTATAGGTGTGGCCCCATCCTTGGGCAGAGAGATCCCACATGTACAAGGACAGGACAGGACCCCACCCCACGCACTGGTGGCCACTTCCTCCTCCTGAGCGAGTGCTGGTGCAGAAGCCCACTTTCCTTCATGGGAACCGAGACTCCCTGGAAGGGAGAGAGCCATAGCAGGGGCCCAAGCAGTGGTTCCACTCCCACTGTCAGCAAGTGCCCGGCACCCCTGTTCTGTGGCAAAAACAGCAGCAACAACAACAACTGCCTCAACCTCCTCCCCATCTCCTTGCCTCAACCGAAGCCCAGCCCTGCCCTGAGAGCCCCACCTCTGCAGCCCTGGCCAGAGGATGTGCTCATTGTCCCACAGCTTTTTAAGGTGTTGGCGACAGTATCCTCCTTGATTTCCAGTGCTGCTTCCAGGGCATATTCTGGCACCCTCCGGTGAAAAACAAAGAAACAGGAAAAAAAGGCTCCTTGAGATTCGTGTCACCAGGTCTCCTCTCTCCCAGCCCCTCCTCATCACGGTACTTTACAACCTCCCAGACCTGCGTATTTTCTGAGCACTTCAGCAGCTGGTGCCCCCAGTCTTCCTCTACCTTCAAGCCCTGCCCCATTCACAGAGACCTCATCACGTGGACTCTCAGTGCTTTGACTTCCTCTACGTAATGCTCTTCAATTCCTCTCCACTCCAGCCAGCTATTCTAAATCCTGGACTCTGCCATTACCTACAGCCTCCAAAAAATCAAAACCGGATATGCATTCTCTGTCCTTTAAGCTGATCAAGACTTTGATCCCTCACACTTGACTTTCTTTCTCTGTCATCGCTTGCTTTCTGATCAGTGTGCCCTCACTTCAGTCCTTTCTTTGCCAACATCCTCAAATCCTTTGCCTCAAATCCATGCCTTTAAATAAATCCACCAAGACTCCAACCCTAGATTAATCCAGCTGTCTGCCTTCTTTGACTTTACACCTGGACTGCTAAGTAGTGCCAAAGGGAAAAGAAAATCACACATCCACAGAAATATGTACCATTACCCAGGATGCAGTCCTTCTCTGCTGTCCCCCACAGTGGTTATTTCAAGTCTTCTCCATTCTCCTGAAAGTCTCGTCTCACCTGTTCCCCCACCAGTCTCAGCACACAGCCTGTCTCCTCCCTCACAGAAGACATAGGTACCATCAGATAAAGCATCCCCTCGCCTTACAGCCGACATACATCTATACCTTTCTCTTCCTCTGTACCATCATTTTCCCATTCTCTCCTGTCACAGTGCAAGAGGACTCCCTCTTCCATCCCAAGCAAATCCGTCTGCTTGTACAGTGGAACATGTCCCCTCTGGCTTCTGCAGAATCTTACAGTATCCGCCTGTCCCCAGTACTTTGCCTCACTCTCTCCCTGTGTTTTGTATTCTTCCCATCAGCACTGGAATGTATTCAAGTCCGATATCTTAAAAGTAAAAACCTTCCTCAACCCTACCTACCCACGGATCTTCCCTTTTTCCACCTTCTGCTTCCACTTCCTCACTGCAGACCGTCTTCTGGACTTACCAAATATTCACCAGTGTCACCAGAGACCTCTGTGCTGTTAAATCTCAAGGACAGTTTGGTCCTTATCTTTTTCTTCTCAACAGCATTTGATGCTGATAACCACCCCTTCCTATTTGATCTACTCTCTTCTTTTGGCTTCCATGACTCCACACTCTCCTTATTTTCTTCCTTCCCTACAATTTATCCTGCTGGGAGGGCCTCTCTTCCCCTGCCTAACCCTTAAATATTGATGTTCTTTGTGATTCAGTTATTGAAACTGGAGGCTTCCCTGGTGGCACAGAGGTTAAGAATCCGCCTGCCAATGCAGGGGACACGGGTTTGAGCCCTGGTCCGGGAAGTTCCCACATGCCGTGGGGCAGCTAAGCCCATGCATCACAACTACTGAGCCTGCGCTCTAGAGCCCGCAAGCTACAACTACTGAGCCCACGTGCCACAACTACTGAAGCCTGCACGCCAAGAGCCCATGCTCCACAACAAGAGAAGCCACCGCAATGAGAAGCCCATGAACCACAACAAAGAGTAGCCCCCGCTTGCCGCAACTAGAGAAAGCCCGCACACAGCAACAAAGACCCAATGCAGCCAATAAATTAATAAATTAATTAATTATTTTAAAAATTACTGAAACTGTTCCAATTATCTATCATTGCTAAGCAAACTATCCCAAAACTTAGTGGCTCAAAGCAACAACCATTCCATTATGTTCATAACATTGTGGGTCAGAAATTCAGGCAGGGCTCTGCAGGGCAATTCTTCTGTTCCTCATGGCATCGACTGGGGTCACTCGATAATATTCAGCTAGTGGCTGGGCTGGGCTGGAATCCCAAGATGTCTTCACTCACATGAGTGGCACTTTGACAGACATAACCAGAAAGTTGGGACCCTCTCTTGCTGCATGTAGTCTCAGGACTTTTCCTTGTGGCCTCTCCAGCCAAGCTGTCTAGTCATCTCACAAGGCAGGTCAGGGATCCAAGAACAAGTGCTCCAAGAGGTAGGGAAAGAAGGTGCCAGTCTCTGAGAGCCTGAGCCTAGAACCTGGCACAGCATTCCTTCTGCCTTATTTTATTGGTCAACTAGTCATAAGCCCACGCAGATTCAAGGGAAGAAGACATAGACACCCCTCTCTCAGTGGGAAGAGGGATCCAAGTATTTGTGGTCATCTTCAATCCACCACAACCTTCTCCACAGCAAAAAAAACCCCACAGTCTCTGCACAGCCACCATCATTTTTCTCCTGGATTACTAATGCCTTCCTAACTGCTCTCCCTGCTCCCATGTTGCCCCTTCCATCCCATTACCCACAATGAAGCCAGAGCAGCATTCTATAATGCATATCACATCACAACACTCTGCTGGCTAAACTGCTTTAGCAGCTTCCTATTGCCTTGAGGGGGAAGCCCAAACTCCTTAGCATGGCCAACTAGGTCCTTTGCAACGTGTCACTGCTGACACCTCCACCTCTCACCACTTCTTATATTCTACACTCTACAGCATTGATGTCCCCAAGCATGTCATGCCTTCTTTAATCTCCAAGCCTCTGTAATACTTCTACCCAGCACTCCCCATGCCCCACCTCCCATGGGTGAGCACAAACACACACACATACACACATACATTTTCAATCTTCACCCTTCTTCAGATCTTGGCTTAAAGAAGTGGTTCTCAAAGTGTGGTCCCAGAGCAGGCAGTATCAGCATCAACTGGGAACTTGTTAGAAATGGGAATTCTCAGGCCCCACCCCAGACCTACTGAATCAAATTCTAAAGATGGGGCCAAGAAATCTCTCTTTAACAATCCCATCAGGTGATTCTGGTGCACACTAAAATCTGAGAAACACAAGTTTAGACAACACTTCCTCCAGGCAGCTTTCCCTGACCTAACCCTCCACCTAACTCCTGGGATAGAGATCTTTTCTGTGTGTTTCCACAGTCCCTCATCTTTCCCCTGATCATATCCCCATCACAGGGTAGTGTAATTGTCTACTTACTTGCTTAGCCCCAGTGGGCTCTCTCCGAGCTCCCACAGACAGGGATTGTATCTTGTTTACTTGGTGTATCCCCAGCATCTACATAATGCCTGTCACATTAGTAGCTCAATAAAAAGTGGTGAAGCCAGGATTCAAACTCAGGTGTGCATCTCGATCTTCTAGAAGGATAGACTACAAACACCATAAACAAGAGAGTTAATGCACTGAGGATACTGGTAATTAGCAGCCAGGATCCGGCTTCAAGTAAATGCTTTGATCCTTGCGTAATAGAAAGGAGACCCTGAGTAGGTACAGTGCCTACAAAAGACTTTAATAAAACCCCAAAGGGGAAAGATCCGCACTGTTGAATCAACTTAAAATCCTGAAAATAGACTACCTGACTCTAGCCCTGTAATCAGATAAACCAAGCTCATCATCTTCCTGTCTCTGCGTGGCCAGTTCCTCCATTGCTTGCATTTTAATACACTAACTGTGTTTACTGGAGTTTCTAAAATGCCAGTGAATCTTTGGAAATTTGGCAGAAAAGAAGAATCTGGGTCATGCAACTGTGAAATCTAAATAAGGTGTAATTAACATGTCCATCAACTTTCACAGAAGTGATGCTAGTTTGCAAACTATTCATTAATTCCGCACAATAACCGCAACCGTTTACAATGCAGACAACCAAGCTAGAAATGAGAGGCTCAGCATAGTGCTAACCTGGAGTGCTGTTGGTGATACCTAGAATGAACTGCTTCTATTTTCTGCATAGAAGAATATGACTATTTAAGAATCTGGGGCCCAAATTATCAGAGTGGCAGCATAATTACTGACTCTCGATCCTTTTCAGTGTAACCTTGTGATTCACAAAATACTCTCCAAATTATGAAAAACAGCTCATGAATCACTAGGGAGCTTGAGAAAATGAGCCCTTCTCTTTAGAAATAAAATGGCAAAATGGCTACATCTGAAAATCAAGAATGACCCAAAGTCAAGTCCCAAGTCTTAACCAGCTTTATGGACTACTTATTGCTTCTGTATCTCCTGCAAAATACAGTAATAATACCTCTTCACAACATTGTTTTGAGGATTACGTAAGGTAATGCACATATGCTCCTCAACACACAGCTAATATGCAAAATAGCTCTCTTTTCTATTCTTCCCAATGAGAATTAGACAGGGATATCAAAAACCAAGTAGACTATAGAAAACAGTATGGTGGCTCCTCAAAAAATTAAAACTAGAACTCCTGTATGATCCAGCAACCCTACTCTGGATATATATCCAAAAGAATTGAAAGCAGGGTCTCCAAGAGGTATTTGCACATCTGTGTCATAGCAGTATTATTCACAATAGCCAAGTGGTGGAAGCAACCCAAACGTCCATCGACAGATAAATGGATAAATAAGATATGGTATATACATACAATGGAATATTATTCAGCCTTGAAAAGGAAGGAAATCCTGTCACATGCTATGACATAGATGTGCCTGGAGAACATTATGCTAAGAAAACAGCCAGCCACAAAAAGGTAAATACTGTACAATCCCATTTACATCAGGAATCTAAAGTAGTCAAATTCATAGAAGCAGAGAGCAGAATGTTGGTTACCAGTGGCTGGGGGACAGGGAAATGGGTAAGTGTTTAATGGGCATAGAGTTTCAGTTTTACAAGGTGAAAAAGTTCTGGAAACAATGTATAACAATGTGAATATACTTAACACATGGAGCTGTACACTTAAAAGCGGGTAAGATGATAAATTTTAGGTTGTGTGGTTTTTTAAGCACATTAAACATTTTTTAACTTAAAAAACAAAGCAGGGGCTTCCCTGGTGGCGCACTGGTTGAGAGTCCGCCTGCCGATGCAGGGGACACGGGTTCGTGCCCCGGTCCGGGAAGATCCCACATGCCGCGGAGCGGCTGGACCCGTGAGCCATGGCCACTGAGCCTGCGCGTTCGGAGCCTGTGCTCCACAACAGGAGAGGCCACAACAGTGAGAGGCCCGCGTACCGCAAAAAAAAAAAAAAAAAAAAAATATTATAATGGTTAGGAGCCAAGCTTTGAAATTTTCTGTAGCTGGTTGCTATTTGCTCAAACTCCTCACCTGCCAAATAAGGTTAAGAATACCTTCCCCATAGAGTTGTCAAATTTTGGATGAGATGATATGTAAAGTGGTTAACCCAATTCATGACATAATGGCAGCTATTATTATTATCATAGAATCAACTTTCTCATTCTGCTACTTAAGCGTGCGTTCTCACTAACAGACCTCATTAACATCTGAGTACCACTATACAATTTCTTTTAGGCAGGGGAGTAAGAGGCATTGAAGTAATAGTGCCATCCTGAATGACATGATAAGATGAATGTTCATGATCCTGGGTAAAACTACCGTGTGTGTTTGTTTGTTCCATATAAAACTTGAACGAAAGATTTGTATACCTAATAATGTTGTTACATGTGGTTAGTGCAATCTAATTCTGCTCATTGGTTCTAATTACACAATTAAGTTTAATTACCCAGATCATATGAATGCATTTGTATTACTAGAAAAATAACTTTTAAAGAAACAATGTGACTTACTCTAAAAGCCCAGCATTGTTCAGAACCAATAAGATAAAGATAGTTCTGGAAAATTCTCTTACCCCGTGTATGACGTGGCCTCACTGCAATCTGTGGTTATTAAGGTAGATCTTTGCTATTTCAAGCCACTTACCTTTGTGCTTTGTTCTGTTGTCTTGTAAATGTTTTCATTGCTGGGCATTGTGGCAGATGTTCTTTCACTTCTAAAACGGGCTTGTTCTCACAGTTGCATCCAGAACCACTCAGAAACACTCTTAGCATCATCACTGAAGCCTCGCGTTACTCAGTTTATGCTCTCTGCCCTTCGAGTACAGGAGAGTCTTGCAATTCCTTTCAGTATAATTTGGGTAACTTGTTGGGACACAGCAGCTGTGAAGCCAAAAATTAATGTTAGCTCATTCCCAGGATAATCACGTGTCCTAAAACAATAGAAAGCATGAGAACAATAGATTTGGGATGGTTATCTTCCTTGCATTCTTTTCACTGAATTTTTAAACCCTGGGCAGTGCAACCTGTCCCTAGTGAGGCTTTTTATAAATTGTGTATAGTCCCGCAGGAAGAGTAGAAATCATTTCTGTTTACACGTAGGAGAAAATGTAATTCCTTGATGAAGAGTCTTCCCAGCAGATTTGCTGGTTCTGTTTTTATAATCTGAGATACATGATGTAGGTCAACTAATTTACAGTCTAAGAAGCAGAATAGAATCACCTACAGCCTAACTATTAGGGAGCTTGGCGTATGTGTATCAGGAGATATGAATGAACTATTCAAGACTGTTTTCTCCAGAAGACATCAGCGATGCTCCATCCCGAATCCTGTCAGCTGCAGCCTCTCAGACTGACTCCTCCGTTAACTTAGCTCATTGTCTTCAGGCACCATTTCACACTTTATCTCTTCAGTATGCTGTGGGGCTTCATCCAGCGGGACTGTAAAAACCTTGTTCTGTTGCTTTGCTCTTGCACTTTTGAGAAAGTACATAGTGCTCTATTGTGTGCTTGAATTGTATGTGTGAGGAGATACACTGGGTCTGGAGTTTTAAGTCTAATTCTTTCTCACAGACTAAGGCCAGCTGGTATCGTGACTTTCTTGCTTTTCTAATAAGGTGAAGACTGTCTTCTCTCTGCCTTCCTCACGTGAAAGCTGTGAGAATTGCTGAAGCCTGAGGAAAAGATGCTGCATCAACAGTGTATGGAGATGTGAACATTCGTGGGCAAGGAGGAATTTTCCTGAGGTGTTGGTGGAAGAGGCGTCCAAATCATACTGCCCACTTCCTCCGTCTTTCTCTTCACCTTCATCCATTCTCTCTCTCATTCTTGAGGAAGACTGCATGTACACGGGAGTTGTGGTGAAAGTGAGCGGCAGGGCAAAAGTCATAGCCAGAATTACCCTGTAAAACCCTTTTAGGGAAGCACTACCTGTCTCTACGTCCAACATATCCAACTTTGCTTTCTGCTGGTGTGGGAAGCAGTTGCTGCTTGTTGAACACCACTCTTGTATTTATACACTATGCTTTAAAATATATATATATTTAAACTCCAAAACACATGACAGGACAAGTTGCTCACAGTATGCAAAGCACAGGGGACTGCAAAGGACTGAGTGAAGAATGGAATTCACAGCCCATCACACGCTCATGACAGCTTCCCTTCCAGAACTACCATGGAAGGCCAGTAACCATCCTGCACCATTTAATCCTCCCCCCCACCCCTTACTCACACACACACACACACACCCCACACACCACACACACACCACACACACACACCACGTTCTCACACTATAGCCAATGACAACATAGTGTTCTTGGTGAATACATGGAGAGAACCTAACTCAGTCCTGGGGACACAGGTCAGGGAATAAGTGAATCTTAAGGACTATAAACTCCAAGACTCCCAGAGTTGAGAGGAATACTAAGGGGCCATCTTTAAATGGGTTGGGTTTCTGGGATTTCCCATGTTCCAACCAACCTTCAACTATCTGCATTGGAAGCCACCATGAAGGAAACAAAATTAATATAAAAACATAAATTCTGGCTTCCTGTCCCACTGCCCAACCTCCTAGGAATAAGAAACTTTGGCTCCTATTTTCAGGCGTCAATCACTCTTTTCCCACCATTTTCTACTAAATCCATATGCACCTTAAAATGGGTTTGGACAACTTAATGAGTAGTAGAAAAAAACAGAGAAAAATTACCTAATATAGCCATCTATTCATAAACTATGATTTTCCTTCCACTATCAGTCTTCAACACTCACTCTTACTAGCCCCAGGTTCAGGTGGCTGTGGCTGTGGCTGACTTAGATGCTTTTTGAGAGAATTCCTCTCCATACACATCTCAGTGGAGGCGTGAAGCCTTGGACAGGACTCTTTGTCAACATTCAGACTGACTGTTTCTAGGAGCTCTTTTCTTCTCTGCTATATAGTGATGGCACTGAATTTACATTATATATTGTAGATTTGCCAGCCAAGCAAGTGTGTCTCTGGGTTTCTGAATTTCCTGATTTACCCTGCTAGTGTTTTTATTCAAAACTGCCTTGCAAAGAAACGAAACTGAGCTATTTGTAATGAGGTGGATAGACCTAGAGTCTGTCATACAGAGTGAAGTTAGTCAGAAAGAGAAAGACAAATACCGTATGCTAACACATATATACGGAATTTAAAAAAAAAATGTCATGAAGAACCTAGGGGCAAAACGGGAATGAAGACGCAGACCTACTTGAGAATGGACTTGAGGATATGGGGAGGGGGAAGGGTGGGCTGTGACAAGGCGAAAGAGAGGCATGGACGTGTATACACTACCAAACGTAAGGTAGATAGATAGTGGGAAGCAGCCGCAGAGCACAGGGAGATCAGCTCGGTGCTTTGTGACCGCCTGGAGGGGTGGGATGGGGAGGGTGGGAGGGAGGGAGATGCATGAGGGAAGGGATGTGGGAACAGATGTATATGTATGACTGATTCACTTTGTTATAAAGCAGAAACTAATTAAAAAAATAAATAAATAAACTTAAAAAAAAAAAAAAAAAAAAAAAAAACTGCCTTGCAAGACAAGAAGAAAGCTGGTGATGGCACTTTGCTGAGTCGTGTAAACCAGATGGACCTTTGTGTTAACCAGGGCTCTGCGCTCCAGCCTGGCTCCCTGGTTGCTTCCAAATGCAATTCCAAGTGTTGAAATTTATCCTGAAGCTTTAAATGATTTGAATCCTCATAGCCTTACCTATTCACCCCTCCAAGGCAATTCTCAAAATCTTCTTGTACATAACTAAAATCAAGATGTTCCTCAAGTTGCCTTTTTGCTCCCTGGGTCAGATTCACACATCCCACTGATCTCCCCATAGGCAGAGCCTACTTTTCTACAGCCTCCTATCTGAAAACCTTCCAGCATTGCCTGGCCATATTTATGTCTCCTTTCTGGAATTTTCTTGCTTTTTTTGGTACCGTCCAGTTCTGCAGTGTCTTGTTTATCCCTTATTTCAGGGCCACTCTCCCCAGCCAGGTTGTAACTCACCCGTAGGCAGCATCACATTCTGTTTTCCTTTTGAAGCCCGTGGTGCCTAAAACAGGCTATAGTAATCTTAGTAATTATTTGATTTATGTTAGGATGCCAAGCCCACATTCTAGAATTCACCCTCCTGAAATATGTTGAACAGGACGTTCTAGTGCATTGAAATTCATATCTGACCAACTGCTAGGTGACCAGATTCAAAGTCCTTCGTGACTTTGGACAAGTCACATAACCTTCTTGAGCCTCATTGTCCTTGTGTACAAAATTACTCTATTACATACCTTTCTATCTCCCAGGTTCAAATAAGGATCAAAAAAGACAGGATAAGCAAAAGCAATTCATAGCAATAAAACACTAAAACATGTACGTTTAATTATCAAGTCACTGGTCTTTCTATACATTGTTGACATAAAAGTGCGGATAGAGCATCTTGAACTTCCTAGATCTTCCACGAATTGAAGGCTTTACCATTGTTTTTCTGATTGATATTCTGTTATTATTGCCATAACCTGCTCTCTTTTTGTTTATGCTTCCTGTTGGTGTAATTGGAACTGTTTCTCTGAGCTGTTTCCTCTCCAGTCACCGAGTTATCACCATTGTGATCTGATCTGAAAATGGGGGGAGGGTGTCATTAGACTTCCTTGGCGTCAGGAAAACTTTCTCATTGCTCACAAAACAAACATGAAAGTACACAGGAAATTTCAAAAGGCTGGGCACTGAGCCTGTGGGCAACATTTCTATGGACAGGGTTAATTCTGGCATAATTAAAAAGGGTTTAATTAATCATGGAGTTACGTAGAGAGAAAGGGTTTCTGGCAGCCTTACATCACAGGTTCCTTGATCTTTTTCGCTTCCAACCATGTGGTCCCTACAGTCTACGGGTCTTCCCACCCGCCTGCATCTTTGGAGGCGTGGCCGGGACTGCTGGTCGCCTTGCCATCCTTGGGGAGCTCAACTCCTTTGGGCTGCTACCGCGTCTGACAATCCGAGAAGAGGGAGATAGATTCTGACTTTCAGGGATCTTAAGGGATGTATTTCCTGCCTTATTATAAATAATATTCCCCCAGGAGTGCGGGGACTTGATATTCTTGGATTCCAAGACAACTATATCTGATTCACCTGGCCTATCAAACTAGGACAACCTTACCTGACAGTCAACTTCTAAGAGTCTTTAGTAGTAGCTACAGGATATTTTCAGGCTTTTCTTTCTCAAGATACTGTGCTCTCAGGAACCGGAGAGCTTGTCTGGGAGAGCTTGCCTACTCCCAGTCTCCCAATGGATTGTAGAAAGTTACTGGATCTTTAAGAAGCTCAGAATAACAAAGTTTCCAGGGGCTTCCCTGGTGGCGCAGTGGTTGGGAGTCCGCCTGCCAATGCAGGGGACGCAGGTTCGTGCCCCGGTCCGGGAAGATCCCACATGCCGCAGAGCGGCTGGGCCCGTGAGCCATGGTTGCTGAGCCTGTGCATCCGGAGCCTGTGCTCCGCAGCGGGAGGGGCCACAGCGGTGAGAGGCCCGCATACCGCAAAAAAAAAAAAAAAAAAAAAAAAAAAAGAATAACAAAGTTTCCATACTGCTGTTGGAAGGAAAACATCACATTCCCATTCAAAGTCAGAGACAGAGCATTTCCCCATCAGTATCATTCCTGCCCTGTTTCCTACTTCCATTCTCCCCTTTCCCTCATCCCACAAATGCAGGATGGCCTACAACCATCCAATGGATAGGGAGACACTGGGTAGACATCTTGGGAAGGAGAATAGATAGAAGTGTATACCTCCAGCCCCTTTATCAGCTAAAGGCTGGCAGCCTGTAAATTTTTTTTAATCTGACAGAAGATCTCTCTATGGCTAGCTTCTTTCCTGGAAACCATAACATGTCTCTCTCCCATTTGAAATCAAAAACTACTAGAATTCTCTGTGAGTCCAAACTCTATTACGTATGGGTTAATCACCTCCGTCACAGCTACTTATTTCAGTTCACTTTGACATGGTTCTATCCATGACTAAATAGCGTTTTCACTGTTGTCTCTTAGAGTTCTTCAAGACTCACATGTCACAAGAATCCTGCTGCCTCTGGGGAAGAAGGCACAGACTGTATAAAATGCCCTCTGGAGAGCAAACCCAAGCACTTGGTTCCTGTACCTTGTTTCTACTACTGTAACTTTACCTCCTTCATTTACCAGACAAGGAGGATCTATTCTGTTTTTCCCATATTCAGTAACTCGTAGAACAGAAAGATAAGATGATTCACAGATATGCTGAAAGAGTTTGGACAGCTGGTAGACCCAATCCTGTAGCCACTTATATCTGAATACATAAAAAACCGCTTTGGAAAAAGATCTGACTGTGCAAAGAGGGATGTGTGACCAAAAGATGCAACAACTGTCATGGATATTCTGTGAGCTGACCATTAGTCTGTATCAGATCCTGCTATTTGCTCACATTTATAAGATGCAGTCAGCTGCACAACGGGATGGTAAATGAAGCATGTAGATTTACATTACCTCCTGGAGAAAGGGGAGAAGACAGAGGAATGATGGGAAATGTCTGTCATAGAAACTAAGTGTTTAATTCAAAATGAAAACAAACAAATCTACTAAGACGTCAGTGATGAAAAAGCAGTATTGTCAAGGACAGTAATATGTCAGGGTGAAAATCAATAGCCACCACAGAAAGGTAATAAATTTTTCTAAAGAATGATTAGAACTCACACTTACAGAATTATAACTGTCATCAGAGTGGCCAATAAGCAACTAGGTGGCCCTGCACTCAGAACTGATCAGACAGGAGCTGGTTTTGGCTTGTCTTGGTTTTTTAGCAACTTGGCTCCAATAAAGTGGCCTTGTCCCTAACTGTGAAAGATTATAGAGCTGCCAACTTGAATATGATGGTAATCTGACTTCAAAATAAAGTTGGACTCTCCTTCCAGCATTGTTTTTGAAAGTGCTCAACTTTTATGTCATCCCCTGTAGAAGATCTCTCCCAACTAAACTATGGTGGTGGTAGAAGGAGCAGTGAGTTAAAGACTTTGGGATCCATTAGTATAAAGTCTGGATGCAGGCAAAACTGGTCTAGGGTATTAGAAGTCAAGATGAGGTCACCCTTAGGGGGGCACAATACGGTTGGGAAGGGAGCATAAAGGTACTGATTCTGTTTCTTGAGCTGGTTGCCGTCTGGCTAGGTGTTCCCACTTTGTGAATTCACTGAGCTCACGCATATGATATGCATACTTTTCTATATATAATACAGAAGTACAATACACATTAGACTTCAGTGAGACATTTACATTAAAAAAGCCTTTGCGGGGCCTCCCTGGTGGCGCAGTGGTTGAGAGTCCGCCTGCCGATGCAGGGGATACGGGTTCGTGCCCCGGTCTGGGAGGATCCCATATGCCGCGGAGCGGCTGGGCCCGTGAGCCATGGCCGCTGGGCCTGCGCGTCCGGAGCCTGTGCTCCGCAGCGGGAGAGGCCACAACAGTGAGAGGCCCGCATACCGCAAAAAGAAAAAAAAAAAAAAAAAAAAAAGCCTTTGCATTCTCTTGCCAATTTTTCTCTAAATAGACAACAGATTTGGAGGAGGGCACCTGAGCCCCAGTTTCTTCTACAAAATGAGAAGGCAGATCAAATGATCCCAGTTCTGAAGCTTCTCTGTGCCGTCATCATTGGCACGTGATGAATGCAGAACATTGATACTCCTGCTATTAGTGACTCGAATAATAATCAGAACACAGGCAAAGTTGCCACAGGCCTTCCCAGAAGAGGCAATGAACTGAAGGCTGTGTAAATTTGCCAAGTGGGGAATGATGTAGAATAATAATTGGAACTACAGGGCTGTGTTGATAGCAAAGATGTAGAATTCAGGTGGCTGTCAGTGTGGGCCCCTACTTTAATAGCAGATGTTCATCCCACAGCTAGTGATGTCGCAATCACATTACATCCAAGAACCAATGTTTCTCTGATAGTTTCTTCTCAAAAGTAGCTGCTGGAAAATGTGATTCTGTTAAAGTATACTATAGGAACTTCCAACCAATCCTGCAGTTTGGTGTTTCAAGCACTTCCTTTCCTTTCTTATTTAATATGAAGTGAACTTGAAGGTGACCTGTACAGTGACTGGCAGCTAGGGAGAATCGGCAATCTCGATCATCAGTGAGAAGTTGCCATTCACACCTCACAATGGATGGGAAAAGTCCAGGGCCTGGGCTGGAGGGCGTTTGCTGGATTGATAGAAATGACTGTAACCTCCCTTTGATAAGAAAATGAGCTAAACCTACCTAATTCCCTGCGGGCTTTTCCTATAACTTGAGTCTCTTGGGAGGCAAAACATGTTTAGTAGAACACAGAAAGGAAAAATAAATGAGTTTGATAATCCAATGCACAATCAAGCTAGTTAGTCAGCACCTGGATCCACAGGGAAATTCTTAAAATCTCATGATCCTTTGCTAAAGTCTCTAAAGTCCCCTAGAGATAGGTCACCTGATTCTACTAAGCCACCTGCCTTCTCTCCCTGAAAACCATTCTGGAAAACCAGGCCAGACATGCTCTCTGATGGCCGTCCCTCTTCTGAGTCCCAAGAATAATCCTTTGGTACAAACTCAGACGTGTGTTATTTGTCCTGTAGCAAACATGAAGGGAAACAATGAAGTGAAGGAAATGCACATCCTGAGCTGCCACATAAGATCCTAATTACCATAATTTGACCCATCCTCCTTCCCACTGCCGGAAAGTCAGCCTTCTGGATGAGAGGAAGCCAAGCTGGCTAGATAACAGCCTTCTGTTCTCTCTCCTCATCCCTTGTCTCCTTTCTTTCTTCCTCTCTTCCTTAAATGATGTTCATTAAGACAGCGATTCTTCTAACAGTTTGTAAGCCTCAACTGTATTAGTGAAAGCCCTGCATGACTCAATAAAATGAGCTAAAGAAAAGGAATAGGAGGGGGAAAATAAGCAGACACATGCTGCCTCTTTATTCCCCAAAACAACTGTCAGTCTCAGAATATTTTCCCCAAATCTGCCAGAAATCTCTCTGGAATCACCCCTGTTAGATACAAAGACAGTAAATATAAGAGGTCCAGGTCTTCCAGGGTATGGTTTTAGAAAGTATTAATTACTCAGAAAAGGGCCAATTCAGACTGCACGTGTCCAGTCACCAGTCACACGAGGCCCTCTAGCCCCGCACAGCTCCTTGAATATTTCTATTTCTTAGATTACTCACGGCTTTGCCTCGTCCCTGACTTCTCCAAAATTACTTGAAGTGAGTTATCTTGGCACAGCTTCGTATATTTATGGTGGTATATGAGCTAGGCTGGGAGACACATACAAACTGTGTTAACTTCATGCCTATTAGAATTCACCTAAAATATGCCCATTAAAATCTGGACCTAAAAAGCACATCCCTGCTCACTGAGTGCTGGGACTTCTGCCTTTTGCTGTGGCAAGTGCCACAGAAATGGGCTCTACTGACACCCTTCAGCCCATGTATGGGATGCGATGGGATGTTTCAATGGCAGCTTTAAATCAGATTGCTGAGGCTTCAGGAGTGCAGCCCCCGTTTAGGACTTAGGCAAGTCATTAAATCACAAAGCTGGCAGCTCTTTGATAGTATGTGCAGCTGACGGAGTTGCAGTACTGCTCCACTGACCTTTTGTATTGGATAGCATTTGACCAGATGGGCTGCTTTAGTTTCAACCAGTGTGTAGGTAAAATACAATTTAACAACACAAAGGACATGTTTTCAAGAAGCAAAAAATGTCCTTGAGAAGCTGGTGTCCTTCTTAGCACTGGTATGGGGAGCTGCGAATCAAGGGAGGCCAGAAATGGTCCAAGTAGTTGGAGGCAGAGAGTAAAAGAACAGCTGGCCATATATGAAGCTCATGAAGTCGGTAAGCAAGGGGAGGAATTCATACGATACTGGGAGTTGGAGGCAAAACTGTATTCTATTGATATATCTGAGTGAACTGTGACAAGAGGGAAAGGTGGCCAGTAGGGTATGAATAAGGAGGCCAAGTTGGAGTCAAGGGCTACAAATCAAGCAGGAAGGACATGACAGGAAACCTAGTTAAGCAGATATATCAGTTTGGATGCTTTGGGCTGCAAATAACAGAAAATCCAACTCAAAGTGGCTTAAACAATAAGGACAGTGTTTGGCTAAGATAACTGGAAGTCCAAAGGTAGGAGAAGCTTTAGGGTTGGCTGATCCAGAAGCCAGTTATTTCATCAGGGCCCCAGGTGTCTTCTATCTCTCTGCTCTACCATCCCCAGTGTAAGCTCCATCCTGAGACTCGTTCTCCTCTTGGTCACAGAATGGCTGCAAGTCTCATCTGGGCTCCTATGCTTTCTGTCTCACATCCAGGGAGAACAAGAGAGCTACTCCTAGAAGCTGTCCTAGAAAAATGAGAAGAAACTTTCCCCAGAGGCCCTACAACCGCTCATAGCATCTCATTGGCCTAAGTTATGTCTCATGTTCCTTCCTGAACTAATTGCAACCAGGTTGAGATCATTCTGATTGGTTTAAATACATCAAGGTCTATTCTGGAACAGAAATAGGTCAGATTTGCCTAACTTAATGGGCAGCCTGGGAGAGAGAGAGAGATAACTAATCAAAGTCAGCCTTCTCCTAGGAAGGAGACAGAGGAGATGTATATTGTGTGGGTGACTATAATCTTCATTAATGCTGTCCACCAAGTGCTTCTGGCTTCCCACCTTCCTGGCACGTGATGGGATTGTACTTCCTGGTTCCTAGAGATTGAGTGGGACCATGAAACTTGTTGTAGTCCATGGGTAGCGAGCAGAAGTGACACATGTCATTGCCAGGCCAGGAACTTTTAATGGTCAGTGTGAGGCCTCCAGACCTATCTTTAGTTCTGCTTGTGAGATGAGTACTCTAGATGGTGGCTGCTGATTCATTCTACATCCCTGAATGAGGAGACATAGGGCAGAGCCCCCAGCCAACCCATGGTGGGGATGAACAAGAAATAAACTTTGTTGTTAAAACCTACTAAGACCTTTTCTCTAATACTCCAACATATTTGTCCTTGATACCACTATGAACAGCATCCATGGCAGCAGCTGATATTAGCTCTTGGGGTCTTGTCCTAGGTAAAGAGGCCAGGTGAGATGGACATCACATATCAATTAGTATGGGCAGGCCAGAGTGAGCACGTCTGTACTAGAGCCAGAAAAAAAAAGCAACGTTTTCCTGAGAATCCCCTTCTATAGACAGAGCTGCCAGCTATGGTTCTTGTCCTCAAGAGAAACAAAAGAAAAAAATTATTCCTAATTCGTCTCTTTTAAATAATCTAATGATCTTAAGGACATAAACACATGCCTGGCATATAAGAAATAAAAAGGAATCTACTTTCTGTTGGATTTTTTTAAATTAAAGAAGTTACTTTTTTTTTTTTTTTTTTTTGCGGTATGTGGGCCTCTCACTGTTGTGGCCTCTCCCGTTGCGGCGCACAGGTTCCGGACGCACAGGCCCAGCGGCCATGGCTCATGGGCCCACCCGCTCCGCGGCATGTGGGATCCTCCCAGACCGGGGCACGAACCCGTTTCCCCTGCATCGGCAGGCGGACTCTCAACCACTGCGCCACCAGGGAAGCCCAAGAAGTTACTTAAAAATTTTGGAAGAAAGAATTACCCAGATCAAGGAAATCTGAATTCATGTAAACAATTACTTGAGATCAGCAATGTATTCATGGAAAAAACTAACCTACAATGTAGAAAACAAAAATTTTAAGTCTTATGTTTATTCAAATAAGTTTTAGTTTCTGAAATGCATTTGATGTAGCTATCACTAATTGGTATGTGTATATTACTACACATAGGCAACGCTTATTGCTCTAATGTATAGTCTACCAAAAAGTATAACTTGGTACTATTTCATCTTATAATTGGCTTTTTTTTTTTTTTTTTTTTTTTTTTTTTGTTTGTTTGTTTTTTGATTTTTTTTCTTAGAAGATGTTGAGGGTAGGAGTTTATTAATTTATTTATCTATTTTTGCTGTGTTGGGTCTTCGTTTCTGTGTGAGGGCTTTCTTTAGTTGTGGCAAGCGGGGGCCACTCTTCATCGCGGTGCGTGGGCCTCTCACTATCGCGGCCTCTCTTGTTGTGGAGCACAGGCTCCAGATGCGCAGGCTCAGTAGTTGTGGCTCACGGGCCTAGTTGCTCTGCGGCATGTGGGATCCTCCCGGACCAGGGCTTGAACCCGTGTCCCCTGCATTAGCAGGCAGATTCTCAACCACTGCGCCACCAGGGAAGCCCTTATAATTGGCTTTTTATTGACATGTCATTGACATTACGATTGTGTGCGTTTAAGGTGTACAGCGTGTTGCTATAATGCATTTATATACCGCAATGTGATCCCCACCGTAGTGTTAGCTAACACCTCTAGTCACAGCACTTAATGATCATTTTTGTGGTGAGGACAATGAAGATCTAATCTCTTAGCAACGTTGAAGTTTGTAATACAGTATGGTCTGTGATCACCATGCTGTGCATTAGATCTCTAGGACGTATCTACTGGTTGCAAGTTTGTACCCTTAAAATCTGCCCAGTTCCCCCAGCCCCTGGTAACCGTCATTCTACTCTTAATTGCCCTTTTTGTAAAATGACTGCGTTTTTTAAAGTATGAACAAATAGGTATATGATATAGATTATCCTACTACCAAAAAGATAGGTGCTGTAAAGTCTCTGGATATTTTCTGATTTTAGAAAGCTTAGTTTAAATGAAAATAAGACAGAAAAAGTCTCAAAGTTTTTGGTGATTAATAACTAAAATACCTCTTCCATATATTCAGGTATATTTTCATTCTTAAAAAAACTTTAAAAACCAACTCCTGTCTCTGTTGCTGCTTTTTTTGGATTGACTCTGACCTGTATATATAGCAAAATTTTTCTAACCAGCTCAACAAAAATGAATTGTGTGGAATTCCATGGTGTATAATCTGAGAATGATTTGGAGGAGGTTTTTTTTTTTTTTTTTTTTTCCCACTGAGAGTAATGTTTAAGATTTGGTGGTTTACCCTCCTATAGATAATTTATATTGCTGCATTCAAAAACACTCTTTCTGATTGTTGAGAGCTTCCAGAATAGCATTCCTGGGTAGTATTGATTAGGTCATAATCTTCAAAAAATGGCATGATTTCATAGTGACAAGATGCTCATTGTTTAGATTTTTTTTGTGCCCTATTCTAAAATGCAGTTATAATTCCATACTTGAGAGCTATTTTTACTATCATAATTTCAGAGACGGCCAGTTGGTGCTGGAGTCTCTAATTCTACTCTTCCAGGTGACCTTCCTTTTTGTGACTGTAGGGTACCAGGTCTAGGCTTTGTCCTTTGTTGCTATTATGTAAGCGAGCTGAAATTTTAAATAGTTACAAAGGCAGATCATGCAGGGGCTGCTGTCCCTAAACCAGAGATGTCCTTAAGCCTAAGCCTGACAGTGCCTCACCTTTGAGAATCTTCCTCAATGATAACTGAGTTTCCATCTCAGTTTAGCAAATATACTTCTCTCTTATTTGAAAGACAAAATGAACTTTAAGTGTTGCTGCTTAAGTGAGTTTTTGTGAGCTTTCCAAGAGGTGTCAAGCTTTCTGGAGTCTGGATGGATGGATGGATGGATAGATGGATGGATCTATATGGATATGTATGTACGTATGGGATCTTAGGCTTCATTTCCAAGCAGGACCGAGAACTTGCCTCCTACCTTTCCAACTACTCCGTCCCAGGGTCCTCCCAGCTTCTCTTCCTCACACCTCTTCTCCCCTCTCTCCTCTTCCTTAAGCCCATCCACTGCCATTGTTTTGACCACCCATAACCAGCCACTCTGACTACAACCACTCTTGAGCTGCAAATCCTGTTTCCAACGGCTAATGCAGGGTGTCTTCAATACCTTAGACACCTCGAATTCAACCTGCCTAAGCTGAACTAATTGACCCTTTATCTCCCCACCCAAACCTTTGCCTCCTCCCACCACCATCAACCCACCTACCCGAATACCTCTTTGAGTATTCCTGGGGGATCTAGTTCCTTTCCTTACTGGCCAGAGAGACAGTACATAAAGGAGGAACTGGAGAAGGGGGTCGCAGTTGAGATGCTAGAGTTTTCTGTACACACACCCAACTCTGGCACCAGAACCAGGGAGTGGACAGGAGTCAGAGTACAATAGAAGCTCCAAATAAGTTCTGGAGGCCCCAGAGCAGATAGGACCTCGGCCTGGCTTCCCGTTATGAGACCACCAGCCTCGTGCAGAAATTCACACTATCTGGCCCCTGAGGCACAGCCTAGACAGAGCTGAGGGAGGTGACCAGGCAGATGGGCCTAAGGGTATGCTTCCAGTTTGCCAAGGACTGCTCAAGGCGTGTAGGAGTGTCAGAAGTTCCTGCTTGTCCCAGGGGAGACCAGCGAGATTCTGAGAAACAGCAGTGGTCTAGCAGAGCCTTGGGATCTAGACAAAGAGACCACAGGGTGTGAAGACTTTGAACTGGAAGGATGTGGCTGAATTGGTGAATGTCAGCAGCAGGTGACCCTTTGGGTCATATTAGCCATAAATATGCTCTAGAAGAAGCTATAACTTCCTATGCAGGATATACATATCTGGGACCCTTCTGTTTTGGGGGGCTGCTAAAAATACAAGAAAGTCAAAGATGAAAGGAAGGTGATAATCATGGAAGCCACCCCCTTTATCTCAAAGCTTCACGTGTACTTCGTGTTAGGGTAATTCGTTATAGGCTAAATATTTTAGGTAAAATATTTATCACTGTAGGTAAAATAATTTGTCAACTCTAAATAAAACCAAAGGATTCAGAAGTTGCCTTCAGATGGGATATGGGGTGTTCATGACCCCCAAATAAACGTTAGTTTCTTCCCTTGTGTCCATTAGGACCCTTTCAGTTGCAGATCGCAGAAAACTTGATCCAAAATGGATTGAGTATGTTAGGAATAATTCACTTAAAGCACAGCTGGATTCAACAATAGCGCTAGGACTCTTCTTGGTGCTCCTTCTGTTATGTTACCTTCAGTCTTGGGCTTTACATCACAGCAAGTAGAGGCAGGAGCTTTAAGCCCTAGATTCTCTCTAGTTTTAAGTCAGTCTGAAAAGTGGGGCATATTCTTCCCGGATTCCCAAGAAAGTTTCATTGTTTTTCGCTGGCTCTTGTTGGGTCGTATGTCCAACCCTAAGCCAATCATTATCACCAGACGTGATATTCTAGTTAACCAGGCTTGAGTCACATGTCACCTCTGCAGCTGGGACTGCCAGAATCACTTTGGGGATGATGGAGAGGGAAAATGTAAGTACCAGAAGAAAAATGAATGGATAGAAAGCAGAAAAGAAAAAAAAAAGAAAAAAAACAATAGATGTCTGCCATCCCTCTTGATTCCCTATGTTGGGCAGCCTCTGAGTGGCCCCCAGTGACCCCCAACTCCTGACATTCTACCCTTTTGTAATGCCCTCTTCTTGAGTGTGGGTGGGGCCTGTGACTTTTTCTAATCAATAGAATATGGCAATGGTGATGGAATGTCAGTTTCATGATTAAGATGTAAGATTGTGACTTCCACCTTGCAAGCAGGCTCGCTCTGTTGCCTTGGTTGCATGATTTAGAGAGGCCTGCATAACTGAAGGTGACTCTGGACAGCAAGTGAGGCCCTCAGTCCAAAAGCCCTCAAAGTACTAAATTTTGCTGACAACCCTGTGGCCTTGGAAGTATATCCTTCCCCAGTCAAGATTTCAGGTGAGACGTCAGCTCTGGTCAACACCTTGATTGCAGTTTTGTGACAGATTCTAAGACAAAGGACACAGAAGAGCTAGATAACAAATGTGTGCTGTTTTAAGCCACTAGGTTTGTGGTAATATTGTTATGCAGCAATAAATAACCAATGCGTTTCCCTGTCCCTCCCACGTGCCTTTCAGAATCTCTCACAGGTCTGCTTTGGTTCCCCCACCCCCTCCTACCCAGCACCCAGTGCCAGTCTTGAGCAGCCAGAGGGTTTATATACCCTGGGGAAGGCCCAGCACTCCCGCTCCCCATACATTCCCCTCACTCATCTGTGCACCAACCTCGGTTTAGAAACTAACAGTTTCACTGTTCAGAGAAAGCATCTGACTGCGCCAATTATCACAGATCCCTTAGGTCTTAACCCAAAGGAAAAGACATTCAGTGACATTTTTCATTGATATCTGGGGCCCTCCTGGCATCCCTTAAGTTCAGCTACAGAAGTCAGCTCCACACATAATGTGATGGTGCTGAGCTGAAGGGTAAGGAGGCATTTTTGGAGCCCAAAATAACTGCTCTTCAAGAGAGAAATGACTTAAATGAAAATGCAGTCCATGTGAGTGTCAAGTCATGACTGTCTGTGATGATGGGGACAGCTCTCACCGTCCTTTCCTACCTGGAGTCATCATGCGTGGTCAGAGCATATAGTCCCACACCAGCCTTCTTTCTGTCTCCAGTCCCTTCCTCTTCCCCTCCGTCACTCTTTCCAGGGATGCTTAGTTGCAGCCCCGTAGAGCCCAGGCTGCAGTTAGCACTGAAGGAGGATTCACAGCACTGCACACAACTTCCAGCCACCAAAGCACAGAGCCTTTCCTTCAGTCGGGCTCCAAGGTGTCCCAGCTCTTTGGAGAACCATCATCCTACCTGCAGAGTCATATTTCCTCTTTCCTCTTTCCTCTGGGCTTTTTAGGCTGACGCTAAACCCCCTCTCTGCTCACACCCGTCTCCTCTCCGCCCGATCCACAGTTTTTAGACTGGATGCCTCACCCCTCAGGGAATAGGATTCACCAGGTTTACCCCTACCATGCGGCTTCATCCCAAACCTGGGCTTTATTCTTCTGTGGATTCTGTGATTCTGCAAGTCAATATAGTATTTCAGTCTCATCGTGCAGTAAACCGTGTTATGTTTCATGAGTAAGCAATAAAAGGCGACAGGTGGTGCATTTATGGGTAATTAAAGCCTGCTGCGGGCCATGTTATAATGCCTGCGACTCACAGCACGGGAATTACAGCAATCCTGGGTGAAGACACAGCCTGGCACATGACATTGAGAGGTACAAGCTTTCAGACAAAGAGCAGGATTCAGAGGGAAAGCTTGCTAATTTTTTTCTAACTGATGTTTAGGTCATTTGGGTCATAACTACTTGAAGGTTCTGGGTTTTAGTTTCACTTTGGTTTGGTTGCGTTTTGTGTGTTTGTTTCCAGAGTTCTGATGCTATATGCTACAAAACATAATGATTCTCTCACACTTCAGTTTTAGTTTTTTCAGGACTGAATTATTCATTGACTGTTTAGAGATGCATTACATGTTTCGAATTATTAACTCAGGATAAAACTCATTCTGTTAGGGGAAAATTTTCTATGACAGTTTCTCCCGAGAATCCTCAAATGGGTCTGGATCTCAGTAGATTCATCAGCCAGTAAAGGGATTGCATTGACCCCAAAGTTGTCTTTGATACAAATACAAGTTCTGGATTCTGGGAACCAAAGCATCAAACTTCTGTTTTTTAGTAGTCATACATGCTCTCATGATGACCATGAATGTTTTCTCTGGAGTGTCTACTAAAATAAAGAGCCCCTAGGATCTTTTTAGGATGTTTGTCCATTATGTTCTTTGATCTGAACATCATCTGAATGTTTTCAGCATGAAAAAAAAATCAAAATGATTAAATTCTGTTGACATTTCTAGAATGAAGATTAATTATTTATTAGTGCAAGGAGGTCCTTTTTTTTTTCATTCAATTTGAACAAAATAGCTGTAGGGCTGGCCCCTGGAGTGAGGAAAGGGCACCCAGCAAAGTCCTACCGTGGGCTGTGTCTGGCATCAGGTATCTGCCTTCACTCTCCTAACTGCCAGAGCCAAGGGCCTCATTGTACTCATCATGCCTCGCAGGCAGGCATTAAACACTGCTTTTGGAAATTCTCTTCTCCTTTTCTCATCCTCTCTTCCTTCTACATGTTCTTCCTAATAATTTCACTTATTCCTATGACCCTGTTGTGGGGTGTATTGTATCTCCTCAAAACAAGAGTTGTTTGAACCCCAGTTCCCTTAGAATGTGACCTTGTTGGGAAATAGGGTCTCTAAAGAGGTAATAAGGTTAAAATGCAGTCATAGAGTGGGCACTAATCCAGTGTGACTGTGTCCTTATAAAAGGGGAAATTTGGACACACACATACACACACACACTCACAGAACACGAGGTGAAGATGAAGGCAGAGATTGAAACAGATGATGCTTCTACAAGTCAAGGAAGGCCAAAGATTGCCAGCAAACTGCCAGAGAGGAGGGACCTGGAACAGATCCTTCCTTCCTCACAGTCCCCAGAAAGAATCAACCCTGCCAACACTGTGATCCTAGACTTGTTGCCTCGAGGACCCTGAAACAATATGTTTCTGTTACGTAAGCCACTCAGTCCATGGTACATATTATGGCAGCCCTAGAAAACTAATACAGATCCCAAATCCAAACTGTTATTTCCAGCTCAAAACCCTCTTCTAAACTGCCTGGTTGACAAGAGATACACAGACATCCCAAAGTCATGTAAAGGGCTTACATAGCCTAACGCCTGGACCGTAACGGTTTTTCAATAAAAGTTAATGGTGCTGCTACTGCTGTTGCTGCTACTAATGATGATGGTGATGATGCTGGTGAAGTGGCAAAAGACGAAGGGGGAGGGGAAGCAGCAGCAGTGGAAGGAGAAGCAAAAGCAGCAGCAGCAGTGGAAGGAGAAGCAAAAGCAGCAGCAGCAGTGGAAGGAGAAGCAAAAGCAGCAGCAGCAGTGGAAGGAGAAGCAAAAGCAGCAGCAGGAGGAAGAAGAGAATGAATCAACTGAGCCTGGCTCCCCTCTGTGAAATACAAAAGATGTAAACAGCCTCTGCAAGGTATATATTTCTTTTCTATCTTTGTGCTTTACCCACCCACCCAAAGAGTGTAGAACGGACTCGTTATTGAATCTTTTGAATACCTATTCTTACTGAATATATTGGTAGACACTGGTGTTTAATCACAAATGGATAATTCTTGAGAGGAAATCATAGTTCCTGGCCCCTTCGTCCATTCAACACAATGGTCAGGAGGTCTGGACCTCTGCCTCAGCCAGCCCTGCACTCCATCCTAGAGGAAAACGTGGTCTGTGTTCCCACGAGGGCTGTGCCTGTGGTGTAAGTGACAGTGCTCTGACTCTCAACCTCCTCTTCTCCCCCTCCCACACTCTTCCTCCAGTAGACATGAGGAGGCATAAGACAGCAAACTCTGCCAACATCCTGCAGGGACCAGGGTGCCCAGGTTATTTTAAATGGTACTATTTATCAAGCACCTGCTAGATACGTAAAACACTGTGAGACACTTACTACCAGTTGATCCCACCAGCCCCCACTTCTAATATGGAAGAATTATTATTCCCGTTTCAAAAATTACCACCCATTTCACAGGTGGCTGGATTGCCCAAGATCATCCAGCAGGGAATTGGCTGAGCTAGGATCTGAACTTATGCCTCAGGACTTCTCTGCTTAGGAGCCAGATCCTGAAATGGTGCCTGGTACGTCATGGTGGTCAGCAAATATTTTGTGGCCTGAATGACTCCAAAGCCGACGCTTTTTCCACAACATGGTAGAAATCCTCTAGAATTGGAGGTGAAGAGGTGAAGAAGACAGAAACTCAAGGCCAGAGCTCTGGGTGACCGGGGTCTGGATATTGAGAGAGAAATATTCATTCTTTTTTTTTTTTTTTTTTTGTGGTACACGGGCCTCTCACTGTTGTGGCCTCTCCCATTGCGGAGCACAGGCTCTGGACGTGCAGGCTCAGCGGCCATGGCTCACGGGCCCAGCCACTCCACGGCATGTGGGATCTTCCCAGACCCAGGCACGAACCTGTGTCTCCTGCATCGGCAGGCGGACTCTCAACCACTGCGCCACCAGGGAAGCCCAGAAATATTCATTCTTTTTGCTCTACCAGTGGCTGGTTCCACCAACTTGTAATAATTACCTGCACTGCAAGGCAATTTTATTAGATACCTTAAGGCTAGTGAATCATAAAAACAGGCAAATGACAACAACAACAAAAAAGGTTATTAGTATTAATTATTAGGAATATCTCTTGATTTTAGGGTAATCCTTCACAAAATATTTATTAATCACTACTTGGTCATTTGCTGCCCTCTCACACACACCCAATGGATCTTGGATCATCTTACCAAAAGATTAGGAATGAATCTAAAGTGCCGGTCTTACAGAAAAGCAAATACTGAAAATATCATTTATATGTGGAATCTAAAAAACCGAACTCGTAGAAGCAGAGAGAAGAGTGGTGGTTACCAGGAGCTGGGGGGTGGCGGAAATGGGGAGATGTTGGTCAAAGAGTACACACTTCTAGTTATAAGCCAAATAAGTTCTGGGGTCGAATATACAGCATGGTGATTATAGTTAACAATATTGTATTATATACTTGAAAGTTGCCAAGAGAATAAATCTTAAACATTCTCACCATAAAAAAGAAATGATAATTATGGACAGGACGGAGGTATGAGCTAATGCTGTGATGGCAATCATTTTGCAATATATAAATGTATCAAATCAACGCATTGTACACCTTAAACAATAAGTCAGTTATATCTGAATAAAGCTGGGGGGAGGGAAATATTAAAAAATAAAGTTCAGGGACTTCCCTGGTGGCGCAGTGGTTGAGAGTCTGCCTGCCGATGCAGGGGACACGGGTTCGTGCCCCGGTCCAGGAAGATCCCACATGCCGTGGAGCGGCTGGGCCCCTGAGCCATGGCTGCTGAGCCTGCGCGTCCGGAGCCCGTGCTCCGCAACAGGAGAGGCCACAACAGTGAGAGGCCCGCGTACCGGGGGGAAAAAAAAAAAAATTAAAATAAAGTTCAGGTCTTTCAGAAGGGAGCTCTCCAGAAGTTTATAAATCATTGAACATCTTTTTCCTAAAAGTCAGTTTCCTGAGCCCTACAGAAGACGTACATATGCCTTCAGATTCTTTTCTTAGTACATGTGCTGAAGAGAGTCAACGACATGTGAAGAGCCCTTTCCAGTTTCCACTTCGAAGAGCATATTAGTGGACGCTGCAGGGGTGCTGGAGGGACCATCCACATCTGCCTTTAAGGGGCTGAGCCTGGACACAGGACAGGTTTTCTGTGAGGAAAAATCCTGAAGCCCTTGATCTAGTGTCAGCTGTGTTTACTAGTTCTTGATACATTTTCTTTTTTTAAATATATAAGCTGCACACTCACAATAACATTTTAAATTTAGAATTATTGATAAATACTATTTCCTATCAATAATCTTATATAGGAGTCTTATGAATAGTACCAAATGAATAGTTTCTTAAAATTTTATTGAAGTATAGTTGATTTACAATGTTGTGTTAATTTCTGCTGTACAGCAAAGTGACTCAGTTATACATATGTATTCTTTTTTATATTCTTTTCCATTATGGTTTATCACAGGATATTGAATATAGTTCCCTGTGCTATACAGTAGGACCTTGTTGCTTATCCATTCTATGTAAATAGTTTGCATCTGCTAATCCCAAACTCCCAGTCCTTCAGTTACTCACCACTCTCCCCGTTGGCAACCACAAGTCTGTTCTCTATGTCTGTGAGTCTGTTTCTGTTTCATAGATAGGTTCATTTGTGTCATATTTTAGATTCCACATATAAGTGATATCATATGGTATTTGTCTTTCTCTTTCTAACTTTGCTTAGTATGATAATCTCTAGGTCCATCCATGTTGCTGCAAGTGGCATTATTTCATTCTTTTTTTGGCTGAATAATATTCCATTGTGTGTGTGTATATATAGAGATAGAGAGATATAGATATATATGCACTACATCTTCTTTATCCATTCATCTGTTGATGGACATTTCGGTTGTTTCCATGTCTTGGCTCTTGTGAATAGTGCTGCTGTGAACATAGGGGTGCATGTATCTTTTTGAATTATAGTTTTATCTGGGTATATGCCCAGGAGTGGGATTGCTGGATCATATGGCAACTCTGTTTTTAGTTTTTTGAGGAACCTCCATACTGTTCTCCATGGTGGCTGCACCAATTTACATTCCCACCAACAGTGCAAGAGGGTTCCCTTTTCTCCACACCCTCTCCAGCATTTACTGTTTGTAGACTTTTTGATGGTGGCCATTCTGACTGGTGTGAGGTGATACCTCATTGTAGTTTTGATTTGCTTCTCTAATAATTAGCACTGATGAGCATCTTTTCATGTGCCTATTGACTATCTGTATATCTTCTTTGGAAAAATGTCTCTTTAGGTCTTCTGCCCATGTTTTGATTGGGTTGTTTGTTTGTTTTGTTATTGAATTGTATGAGCTGTTTGTATATTTTGGAAATTAAGCCCTTGTCAGTTGCGTCATTTGCAAATATTTTCTGCCAGTCCATAGGTTGTCTTTTCATTTTGTTTATGGTTTCCTTTGCTGTGCAAAAGCATATAAGTTTGATTACATCCCATTTGTTTATTTTTGCTAAGGAAATTATTATTGAGGATAAAAGGAGTGTGTCCCAAACAGGACAGAGGAAGTTCATTCTTCTGTGGCTCAGATACCCTGGATTTGAATGTTAGTCATTTCATTGATGAATCTTTTCTGAGTACCAGTGATGCTCACGAGCCAGGTGCCAGGGATTCAGTGATAAGCAAGATGAACACAGTTCTAGCTACTTGGAGCACATAGTCTATAAGTAAGCAATTAGAATAAATTATGATCAGTGCTCCAGTAGGAAAGATGCAGGCTATACCTGACAGGAACACTGCTTCTAGTCTGCAAGGGCCAGAGGAAGCTTCTTGGAGGAAGCAGCAACTAAGCTGAAATCTGAAGGAGCGAGCCAGGTGAAGGGGAGGAACATGCCAGATGAGGAGAGGTGTATCTGCAGCGCCTCAGAGAGCGCAGGCACAGTGCTCCTAACACCTGAGGTCCTGCATGCCTGGAAGGCAGAGGGTAACATGAGGAGTGCTAAAGGAGCAGCCAGAGGGCCGGCCGTGATGGGCCCCATGAACCATGGACTTCATCCAAGGACAATGAGAAGCCATTGCAGGGATTAAGCAGGGGTGACATGATCAAACTTGTGGTTCAAAGGGGGTGGAAATCAAGTTGTGAAGGACGAGAGGCAGAGGGACCAGAGGGGAGGCTTCATGGAAGAGCCCAGGCAAGAGATGATGGTATATGAAGAAGTGCAGTGGCAGGCAGGTGGAGAAGTGCTTGGTTGGAAAAAGATTTCAAAGTAGAATCTACAAGGCTTGATGAGAGAGGGTCATTCTTCTCCTCCACTTTGAGCCACAGGAAGGATGATGGTGCCTGTAGCTGAGAAAGGGAACATCAGTGGAGTCGTACGTTGGAGACATGGAGGGAAATTGGAGGAGGGAGGACATGAGTTCCTTTTGGGTAGGGTGACCATATCATTTATTGTCCAGACCAGTACGCATCTGTAAAGGAAAGGAGGTACTATTGGTACTATTGGGACAACAATATAAACTGAGCCTGTTCCTGGAAAACCAGACATATGGTCATTCCTGTGTGGGGACATATTGAGGTGGGAGGTACCAATAAGAGATTCAAGTGAAGATATCCGTTAGACAGCAGATATATGTGTCTGAGTTTATGTGAAGTTCTTTTATTTATTTATTTATTTATTTACTTATGGCTGTTGCTGCGTGCAGGCTTTCTCTAGTTCGTTGCGGTGCACGGGCTTCTCATTGCAGTGGCTTCTCTTGTTGCGGAGCACGGGCTGTAGGCGCACGGACTTCAGTAGTTGTGGCTTGTGGGCTTAGTTGCTCCAGGGCATGTGGGATCTTCCTGAACCGGGGCTCAAACCCGTGTCCCCTGCATTGGCAGGTGGATTCTTAACCACTGCGCCACCAGGGAAGCCCTATGTGAAATTCTTGACCAAAGGGTTTTCCACCAAGAGAACAATTAAGGGAGTTGTTTCCTTCCAATTGCTCTATGATGTTTAATTGACACATTTTACGACTGTTGTCATTATAGCTGCCAGAATAAACTGGCAGCAAAGGATTATTGCTCTGTCCTTTCTCTTAATAGCATTTCTTATATCAGGGGGTCCAGGAATACCCTGAGTGTGCCCAGGAGAACTGTCTCCATCTTGAAGTTAGAGTCAGGATGAAATGTGATCAAAGGCAACTTGCCTAAAGTCAGACTTTTAATGGGGGTCAGTCAAGAGAACAGGGATGGATGAGCACACATATATCCCAATCCTGGAGGGAAAAAAAACTAAAAAGTATATTCTACTGACTCTGAGTTAGTGGCATCATTTTATATCTGGATGACAGCATGTTGTTGCCGTGGTTGTTATAATCATTAGCAATTATCATTATGACAGATGCCACACTGATTCTCGGCATCGGTCTTTGTCAAAGCTAGCATAAATGAATGCATGTATTAAAGCTCTTTCCAGTTTTAGTTCATTCTCATTTTGAAGGCTAAACCTGGAATAACATGAAGACATTTATTACTGTCACCTACTCGCTGATTATATCATCATGAGAGAAAGCTATTTTAGAGAATGCACACAACAATGAAGGATTTGGATAGTGAGTCTGCAGAATTAATACAGCTCACAAACAGTAAAGATTTAAATTATTATTTGATAATTTGTAAGCTGAATGTACTAATACAGAGAATTATTTCTCTAATGTTGACAAAATTAGAGCAGGTGAAAATTTAAGAGTTGCCAGTATGGAGACTCAAGCTTCTCTCAGTGTCCGAGCATCCGTGAGCTCTATTGTGTGTTGTACATGCTGCCTTACCTGGAAAGTGATCGATAACATTTTCTCAGTGATTGATCTTCATTACAACCTAGAAAATCTCCTTCTGAGCTTCAATTAATTATTTTTTTGGCATGACCACTACTGAGGGAGAGCCAGCAGCTGCTGAGAAAGCAATGATCTCAGAAAGGAAAGGGAAATGACCCAAGTGGCCATCCCTAGTAGGATGGATGAATAAGTTGGTATATTCATGCAATGGAATACTGTACAGCAATGGAAATAAAAGAAGCACAGCTACCCACATCAACACGGATGAACCTTACAATGCACAATGCTGAGTGAAAGAAAGAGAACACATAGTATACCTCTAGGATCAGAAGTTGGACTTAGAATATTGTTGGAATGTGTTCATAGCTGATAACCCCATAATGAAAAGGAAGGAAGTGATTGTCATGAAAGATAGAATGGTGTCACCCCCAGAGGGAAGAGAAGGTCATGTGACTGGGGAGGGGCATGTGGGGTTTCCAGGCTGCTGGCAATGTCCTGTTTCTTGACCTGACTAGTGTTCACTTTATAATAAATTGTTAGTCTGTGCATTTGTATCTTATGCACTTTTCTGAATGTGTACTTCACACACAAAAAAAATTCTTTTAAGATAAAGAGACCACTTGAGTAGTGATTTGAGGGAACCTAAATTGCAAATTTTTAAAATTCTGTTACAATGATTTATTCCCCAAAGGAATAATTTGAGGAATATTCCCAAGTATTCTATTCCCCAAAAGAATTCTTCCAGCTCTACCTTTTTCTCCTTCTGTTCAGAAGTCTTCCCCAATACCACCTCCCCCTCAGATGGCCCTTTCTTTTAATTCCACTTGATTCTCCCCTGCCCCCTACCCCACCCATAGTAGGCTCCCATGACCTCAACCGTCTCTTGGTTTCTGATGCAAGGAGAGGTCGTCTCTTGGCAGGCTGCAGGCACGACTGTTGGGAGACACTGGGTAACCACACTGCCTCATAGCAGCACTGGGGGAAAGAGACTCAGTGGTGAGAACAGCCTCCTGCCCAACTTACAGTATTGGCAATGTACCCTCCTCTTTGAAGAATGAGGGATTTATGCAGGGAACTGCTTTGCTCATTCAGAGTGCAGAGGCCTCGTAGCTGTCCACAACATTCCAGACAGGCTGGCACCCCTTTCACAATGAGGAGAATTAGCCCTGTGGTGTACTTCCTGTCACCTGTTCTAGAACATTCCACAACAGTCTTCACCCTCCTTATAAATACGAGATTGAGATCCCTGCCTGAAAGAACAACTTGAAAAACCGAGCCCTGTTAGAAAATCTTTATTCTGAAGTCTCCTGGGAAAATTTTTTTTACAGCCATCACCTCTGCTAATAGATGCCAAGCTTTTCCCCAACTAGGCCCACCAGGAGTAACAAGAATCAGCAGTGTAGGTAAGAATCATGTCTAAAAACCTCCTACCTGTTACAAACCTCATTTCCTTTCAGCCAAGCAGGATTCCATCCTGCTACCCAGGACTGGTGGGGGTCTGCACTAAGCTTCAGGGCTGCGAGAACCACCACACTGTCTCCTGAGGTTGCTTCGTAAAAAGATGCATGTGCAGAGGATTATCAGATAGTCTATACAAAGCATAAATGTGAGCTCTAGCTTGAACCTGTTCTGTTTCCTTGGATTTGAAATCATCACCTTTGATCTTAATTTTAGTCCTCCATGGTAACCATGGTTTCAGAATTCTTCTTCCAATTATTATGAGCAGTTACATAAAGGAGATACTGGGTTGAATCTCTTAAGCCTCCTCTGAAATTTCTACTTTGGTCTGCATGGGAATTCACTTATAAAATGAACTTTGGACCGTGCTTTTCCAGACAGACAGTGGCTGTCAGAGCTGAGCAGTTTCATTTTCAGGCCACTCAGCTTGGCAGAGGGCTCGGGCCTAAGCAACCTTTGCCAGAGTGTAGAAATAGCTCGTCTTGCTCCGGTCACGGCCTCCCTGGGGCCTCCCAGCCTCGGGCTGTTTTAACACCACTGCATTTGTCAAGAAAATGCCCTTACCAAGCCTGCCTCATTAGCTCTCTGTCTTGTGGCTTTCCAGAGCCCTCTGGGTCAAGCCCATACTTCTGACCGTTACCACCTTAACTTCCGGACAGCTGTCTCCTCCAGTCATTCTGTAGCTCCTCTCCAGCTTTTGTCCCTTCTCCCTCCTCCACTTCCCACCCTGTTAAACTCTTCCAGCCCAAGACCCCCGGCACCCTGGCCACCCCAGCACGCAGGCGCCTCTCTCTGCTCTGAAGCTGGGAGTGCCCTGCTCTGCTTCTCCAGGCACTTCACTGGAGTGTTGTTTTGTGGTGGTGTTTATCTCAGCTTAGGTAGAGCTGGTTTGCTGTCTTCATTAAGATCTCCTGAGGGTGGAGCCCTGTCCAATGCTTTGTGCACAGATAGTGCCTATCCCCTGCGGGGCATTCAATATTGATAGGTCAAGTAAAGGCGCCGATGTTTTTAACCTCACCCCATAATCTTCAATCAGCCCTCACAGGCATCCCCCCACCACTTTCCTCCTCACCTGATTAATCTTCTCTAATGGCTGTCTTGACGCAGCCCAACCCCAAATCAAAGAAGAGCATGGCTTTCTTGTTCCAGGGAAGTTTTCTCACGTAGATGCCACCTTTTTTAATAACCTTACTTTCCAACTCTATCTCTGGATTCCATCCCTTTCCCAATCTCTTGCAAAACTTATTTGCTTGTTTTTCGGTCAGTAGTATAATCTTTACTCTTTTTCATCTCTCTCCATTAGACTGGGAAAATCCCAAGGACAAAAACCATGCCTGTGCTTTATTATATAGCCCCAAGGGTTTCACATCCCTAAGAAACTCGGAGGCCTTCCCTGATTCACTGATTGACAGTTTTAGGTAGAGATTCACAGAAGCCTTCTCCATCAGACAGTACCATTTGTCTCATTTTAATCCCATATGAACCCCCTTAACTGCACTCTTACACCCTTCTGCTCTGAACAGTCCCTCCCTCACACCACATCATCAACTGTCCTTTGAAATCCTCCCATTGCTGACTCATCATAAAGTCTTCACTTGAAATATTAAGGACTTAGACCCATGCTGGCTATTTAAATTTAAACTAATTAAAATTAAATACAATTTATTTCCTGAAGTTTCCAATTTAGTCACACTAGCTGCATTTCAAATGATCAGTAGCCACATGTGGCCAGTGCCTACCATATTGGACAGCACAGATACAGAACATTTCCAACATAACACAAAGTTGTATTGGACAGTGCTGACGTAGAGCAAGCAAGAAGAGTGATGATAAAACAGGGGAAGGAAGGATTTATTGAGCCAGCAGGGGTCATCTAGTTCATTTCAGAACTCTTAGGGATGAATGTGCCTAAACTCTTCTGAGGAATATGGTAGTTCCTTTTCCTGTTGTTTCATTTTCTATCAATTTCAAGGAGAGTCTTTTCACCACCTTCTGGGTAATCTATCGAACCTATCACAATCCATACAGGCAGGAAGTTCTAACATTATTTGTGGAATTCCTTGCTTGCCTGAGACAGCTGAACTGGGTAGCCCAATATATGTGATCTTTAACATCTACTTGATTTTTTTTTTTTTTTTTTTTTTTTTGCGGTACGCGGGCCTCTCACTGTCGTGGCCTCTCCCGTTGCGGAGCACAGGCTCTGGACGCGCAGGCTCAGCGGCCATGGCTCACGGACCCAGCCGCTCCGTGGCATGTGGGATCTTCCCGGACCGGGGCACGAACCCGCGTCCGCTGCATCAGCAGGCAGACTCTCAACCACTGCGCCACCAGGGAAGCCCTCTCTACTTGATTTTTTTAATCGCAGTTTCAGTTTTATGCTTTACTAAGATTCTTTTGTTCTTGACCCTGAGTGGGCATATCATTATGGACTCAGGTTTACAAGTGAAATAATAATCTAAATTTCAGATATTCAGAAGTACTCAGAGAGGAAACTGGAGCAAAGCCAGAAAAACAAAGATGTTTCACTTTTCCTATAATGTGGTTATTTACAAGGGTTGGATTTGGGAATTTGTTAGCTTGTTTTAGTAAGTTCTCCTCTTCTCTCGCTCAAATGCTTAAAAAAAAAATTCCTATACAAATTCAAGATCCTTGAGATTTCATGTTTTTTTTTGTTTTTATTTGTTTGTTTTTGCCACCCCGTGTGGCTTGCGGTTTGTTAATTCCCCAACTGGGGATTGAACCCGGGCCCTGGCAGTGAAAGCATGGAGTCCCAACCACTGGACCACCAGAGAATTCCCTGAGATTTTGTCTTTAAGTGATAGTTTTTAGGTTTCTTCCTCTTTTTTATCTCTGGTAATGCCATCACCAACACTGAGATTCTCTTTTCTCATTATAGAAGACACTGCCTGTACAATTCATAGCTATGTAGAAACTTAAGAGAAAATATATTATGGCCCCTGTTGATATTCATAATGTTTATTTTACATGCATTAGGCAAAGCCCCAAACCAGGGCTTCCCTGTGGCACAGTGGTTGAGAGTCCGCCTGCCGATGCAGGGGCCACGGGTTTGTGCCCCGGTCCGGGAGGATCCCACATGCCGCGGAGCGGCTGGGTCCGTGAGCCATGGCCGCTGAGCCTGCGCGTCCGGAGCCTGTGCTCCGCAACGGGAGAGGCCACAACAGTGAGAGGCCCGCGTACCGCAAAAAAAAAAAAAAAAGCCCCAAACCATTCCCAGCATTACTAAATGGATGTAATATCAGCTTAATTTGATCCCTGTAAATGCAACTAAACATTTTTCATCTTGATCCTGCTAAGAAAATAGTAAATCACATGAATGATGGGGAATGTGCTTGCATTTCTAATAATGGTTCCAAAACAGATAGTCCCTATTTACAACTATCACAATTAACATATCACCACTGGCAATCCACCACAGCTCACCAGAGTTCAGTTTTTTTGTTTTTTTCAGTTTTATGCAAACCTCTTCTGCCCTTTATCTGTCTCTAAAAGGATACATTCCTCTAGTACATTTGGATCTGGAAAAAAATAAGAAAACAACCCTGCTGTCTGCTCTCTCAACTACTTACATTCAGCTTTGCACAGGAGCCTCGTACATGATTACACACAAAGAACTCTGACCCTGGCTTCTGAATGATTTCTCAATATCCCAGCAGAAAATAATTTGCAGTAGGAAGCTTGTGCCTTTTTTCCCTCTTCTCATAAAAGCAGCAGTTGTATTACCCCTGTAATATAAAGTCTATGTCCTTCGGCACTAATACCCCATGTTACAGCAGTTAATCGCTTTAAATGCAGTTCACAGGGATGCCCTTTGCTCAAAAGTAATCATGACCATTCAGGATTCCAGTCGTTTTATATCGGAGCTCATTGATATTTGCATATTTTAATAGGGATTCCACACCATCTTTATGAATCCACCACTGCAGCCTATATTTTTGAAGGCACCCAGTTTGTCAAGGAGCAATCAGTTTCAAAAATTACAAAGAAACAAACATGGCTATAGAGAAGCTTCAGCTGCCACAGTAGTCCCCACTGTCACCAGGCCCCTGATGAAAGGGAAACTCTAGGATCAAAGCAATGCACAAGATGAGCTGATTGTGACTTTTTTTTTTTAATGAGAGAGAAACTCTTTCTCCGTTCTCTTTCCTTGTGTGTTTAACAATTTGGTCTCCATATTCATATTATTGCAAAATTCTCTCCAGGAAAATTGAGCTCATCAGGACATTTGCATCTTCTCACTCATACACATCTGGACATGTTATATCTGAAAATTGGAAAATGCAAGTGCATTCGCAGACATGCAAGAAATGAGAGCGGGAAATGCCAAGCCCATTTATCATTCTCAGTGAAAAAGTCATCCAGGCAGCTTCTTCTGGGAGAGAAGCAAATGAATGAAAGGGTGAGCAGAGTGCTAATAATGTACCACGGTCCAGATTTTTTTTTTTTTTTTTTAGAATTTTTTTTTTTTTTTGCTTTATAACAAATTTAATCAGTTATACATATACATATGTTTCCATATCCCCTCCCTTTTGCGTCTCCCTCCCACCCTCCCTATCCCACCCCTCCAGGCGGTCACAAAGCACCAAGCTGATCTCCCTGTGCTATGCGGCTGCTTCCCACTAGCAATCTACCTTACGTTTGGTAGTGTATATATGTCCATGCCGCTCTTTCACTTTGTCACAGCTTACCCTTCCCCTCCCCATATCCTCAAGTCCATTCTCTAGTAGGTCTGTGTCTTTATTCCTGTCTTACCCCTATGTTCTTCATGACATTTTTTTTCCTTAAATTCCATATATATGTGTTAGCATACAGTATTTGTCTTTCTCTTTCTGACTTACTTCACTCTGTATGACAGACTCCAGGTCTATCCACCTCATTACAAATAGCTCAATTTCATTTCTTTTTATGGCTGAGTAATATTCCATTGTATATATGTGCCACATCTTCTTTATCCATTCATCCGACGATGGACACTTAGGTTGTTTCCATCTCCGGGCTATTGTAAATAGGGCTGCTATGAACATTTTGGTACATGTCTCTTTTTGAATTATGGTTTTCTCAGGGTATATGCCTAGTAGTGGGATTGCTGGGTCATATGGTAGTTCTATTTGTAGTTTTTTAAGGAACCTCCATACCGTTCTCCATAGCGGCTATACCAATTCACATTCCCACCAGCAGTGCAAGAGTGTTCCCTTTTTTCCACACCCTCTCCAGCATTTATTGTTTCTAGATTTTTTGATGATGGCCATTCTGACTGGTGTGAGATGATATCTCATTGTAGTTTTGATTTGCATTTCTCTAATGATTAGTGATGTTGAGCATCCGTCATGTGTTTGTTGGCAGTCTGTATATCTTCTGTGGAGAAATGTCTATTTAGGTCTTCTGCCCATTTTTGGATTGGGTTGTTTGTTTTTTTGTTATTGAGCTGCATGAGCTGCTTATAAATTTTGGAGATTAATCCTTTGTCAGTTGCTTCATTTGCATATATTTTCTCCCATTCTGAGGGTTGTCTTTTGGTCTTGTTTATGGTTTCCTTTGTTGTGCAAAAGCTTTTAAGTTTCATTAGGTCCCATGTGTTTATTTTTGTCTTTATTTCCATTTCTCTAGGAGGTGGGTCAAAAAGGATCTTGCTGTGATTTATGTCATAGAGTGTTCTGCCTATGTTTTCCTCTAAGAGTTTGATAGTGTCTGGCCTTACATTTAGGTCTTTAATCCATTTTGAGCTTATTTTTGTACCACGGTCCAGATTAAAGTGTCATTGCTTCTGCTTGGCATCTGACCAACTGAAATGCTTCTCTGGGTTTGATTAGCAAAAGGAAGATACTCAAAAGAGATGTGAGCTGAATGCCCAGAATACATTTTCATAAGCCAGCCATGCCTTGTCAAACTGGTAGCAGAGATGATGCTGGCAGAATTGTGAGGCAGATGAATCTGTGTTTCCAGGGATCTTTACTGAGGCTCCCTAGCAGCTTATCTCATGCCCAGCTTGCCTCAGTTTAAGAGCAGGGTGCAGAGGTCCACCGCGTGTGGAACCGGCAACACCAGTGTCCTCCCAGTATCACGTAGAAGCCATTTCTCCCTCTATTCAGGCAACGCACCTCACTCACGCAGTCTGACCATCACCACCTCAGCGAGCACCAACTTGGGGGAGACCCCTTACCTCCCCTCTAGGAAAAAAAAAAACAGAGACCTCTGTGCCAGAGGTCCTGACCGCACCCTCTCCAGAAGAGGAGGAAATGCCTCCCAACCCTTTGCAGTGAGCCCACTGCCAAGGAAAGCAAACAGTTAACTTTTCAACCAGTTTGTCCTGACATTGGATTTAAGCATTTTCAGGATCTGATCCCAGACAGGAGCCTAGAGTGACACTCCCAGGGTTTCCCCACTTAAATTGGCCTGCATTTCCCCTTCCCTGTGAACTTCAAACACCTTCCAAGAGCCTTCTTCCCAACATTAGCTCTTATACTGCTAATTTATAAAATAGAACCTTCAAAACATCACCACAGTTAGATTAACCTTTTTTTCCTCCCCTCCAGCTTTATTGAGACATAATCGACATATAGCTTTAAGTTTAAGGGGTAGTGTGATGATTTGATTCAGGTATCTGTTGTGAAATGATTGCCAGGATAGGCTTAGTTAACAACTGCATCACCTCACATATTAATCTTTTCTTTTCTTAGTGAGAACATTTAAGATGTAAGATGTACACTCTCAGCAACTTTCAAGTATATAATACAGTATTACCTATGCTGTACATTGAATCCCCAGAGCTTATTCATCTTATAATTGGAAGTTTATACCCTTTGCCCAATATCTTCGCATTTCCCCCACTGCCCAGCCCCAGGCAACCACCAATCTATCAGTCTACTTCTGTTTCTATGAGTTAAGCTTTTTTAGATTCTACATATAAGTAAGATCATGCACTATTTGTCTTTCTCTGTTTGATTTGTTTCACTTAGCATAATGCCCTCAAGGTCCATCCATGTTATAGCAAATGACAGGATTTCCTCCTTTTTCATGGATGAATTTTATATATATATATATACACATACACATATATATACATATATATGTATATATCATTTTATGTATATATTTTTTCACATCTTTATCCATTTATCCATCAATGGACACTTAGGTTGTTTCCATATCTTGGCTATTGTGAATAATGCTTCAATGAACGAACATGGGAGTGCATGTTATCTCTTCAGTGTCCTGTTTTCATTTCCCTTGGGTGTCTACCCAGAAGTGAAATTGCTGGATCATATGTCAGCTCTATTTTTAATTTTCTGAGAAACCTCCATACTGTTTTCCATAGTGGCTGTACCAAGTTACATTCCCATTAACAGTGCACAGAGATTCCCTTTTCTCCACATCCTCTCTAACACTTGTTATCTCATCTTTTGATAATAGCCATTCTAACAGGTGTGAGGTGATATCTCCTTGTGGGTTTGATTTGCATTTTCCTAATGATTAGTGATGTTGAGCATCTTTTCATGTACCTGTTGGCAATTTGTATGTCTTCTTTAGAAAAAATGTCAAGTCCTCTGCCCATTATTTTAAATAAATTTATTTATTTTATTTATTGATTTTTGGCTGCGCTGGGTCTTCGTTGCTGCGTGCAGGCTTCCTCTAATTGCGGTGAGCAGGGGCTACTCTTCATTGCGGCACACAGGCTTCTCATTGCCGTGTCCTCTCTTGTTGCGGAGCACAGGCTCTAGGCGCACGGGCTTCAGTAGTTGTGGTGCGCTGGCTCAGCAGTTGTGGCTTGCAGGCTCTAGAGCACAGGCTCAGTAGTTGTGGTGCACGGGCTTAGTTGCTCTGTGGCATGTGGGATCCTCCCGGACCAGGGCTCGAACCCGTGTCCCCTGCATTGGCAGGCAGACTCTCAACCACTGCACCAGCAGGGAAGCCCTCTCTGCCCATTTTTAAGTCAGATTGTTTGGTTTTTGCTGTTGAATTTTATGAGTTCCCTATATATTTTGGATATTAATGCTTTATCAGATAGATGTTTGCAAATATTTTCTCCCATTAGTAGGTTGCATTTTCATTTTGTTGATAATTTCCTTTGCTGTGCAGAAGCCTTTTAGTTTGATGTAGACCCACTTGTTTATTTTTGCTTTTGTTGCTTGTACTTTTGACATTATATCCAAAGCATTCTTGCCAGGACCAATGTCAAGGAGATTTTTCCCTGTGTTTTCTGCTATGAGATTTATGGCTTCATGTCTTGTGTTTAAGTCTAATCCATTTTGAGTTAATTTCTGTGAGTGTTGTAAAACAGGGGTACAATTTTATCCTTTTGCATGTGATTATCCAGTTTTCTCACTCATTGAAGAAACTACTCTTTCCCCATTGAGTGTTCTTCTGGGTTTTGGTTTTTTTTGGGTTTTTTTTTTGCGTTACGCGGGCCTCTCACTGTTGTGGCCTCTCCCCTTGCGGAGCGCAGGCTCCGGACGCACAGGCTCAGCGGCCATGGCTTACGGGCCTAGCCTCTCCGCGGCATGTGGGATCCTCCCGGACCGGGGCACGAACCCGTGTCCCCTGCATCTGCAGGCGGACTCTCAACCACTGCGCCACCAGGGAAGCCCCCTGGTTTTTTTTTAATTGAGGTAAACTTGACATACAACATTATATTAGTTTCAGGTATACAACATAATGGTTCGATATTTGTATATATTGCAAAATAATCACCGCAGTAAGTCATTAACATCCATTGCTATACTTAGTTACAGAATTTTTTTTTCTTATGACTAGAACTTTTAAGATCTACTCTCTTACCAACTTTCAAATATGCAGTACAATATTATTAACTATAGTCACCCTGCTGTATATTACATCCCCATGACTTATAAAATAACTGGAACTTTGTACCTTTTGACTCCCTTCACCCATTTTGCCTACCTCTACCCACCTCACCTCTGGCAACCACTAGTCTGTTTTCTGTATCTATGAGCTCATTTTTGCTTAGTCTTATTTTGTTTTTGTTCAGTTGTTTAGATTCCACATATAAGTGAAATCATGCAGTATTTGTCTTTCTCTGTCTGACTTATTTCACTTAGAATAATACCCTCAACATCCGTCCATGTTGTCACAAATGGCAAGATTTCATTCTTTATATGGCTTAATAATATTCCATTTTGCATATATATATATACATTTATGTATGTGTGTGTGTGTATATGTGTATATATATATATATATATATATATATATATATCTCACATCTTCTTTATCCGTTCATCCACTGATGGACATCTAGGTTGTTTCCATATCTCAGCTATTGTAAATAATGCTGTAGTGACCTTTGGGGTGCATGTGTCTTTTCAAATTAGTGTTTTTATTTCATTTAGTTAAATACTGAGAAGTGAGATTGCTGGATTGTATTTTTAATTTTTTGAGGAAGCTCCATACTGTTTTCCATAGTAGCTGCACCAATTTACATTCCTACCTACAGTGCACAAGGGTTCCCTTTTCTTCACATCCTCACCAACACTTGTTTTTTGTTGTCTTTTTGATAACAGCCATTCTAACAAGTGTGAGGTGATATCTTGTTTTGATTTGCATTTCCCTGATGATTAGTAATGAGGATTAGTAATGAGGAGCATCTTTTCATGTGTCTGTTGGCCATTTGTATGTTTCTTTGGAAAACTGTCTATATGGGTCCAATGCCCATTTTTAAATTGGGTTGTTTGTTTTTTTTATATTGATTTGTATGAGTTGTTTTCTTTTTATTTTGTATAGTAACCCCTTATTGGATGTAACATTTGCAAATATCTTCTCCCATTCAGTAGGTTGCCTTTTCATTTTGTTGATAGTTTCCTTCACTCTGCAAAACCTTTTTCAGTTTGATGTAGTCCCATTTGTTTATGTTTGCTTTTGTTACCCTTATCTGAGGAGTCAGATCCAAAAACATACTGCTAAGACCAATGTCAAAGGGTTTATTGACTATGTTTTCTTCTAGGAGTTTTATGGTTTCAGATCTTACATTTAAGTATTCAACCCATTTTTAGTTTATTTTGTGTCTGGTGTAAGGAAATGGTCCAGTTTCAGTCTTTTGCATATTCTTGTCCAGTTTTCCCAACACCGTTTATTGAAGAGGCTGTCTTCTCTCCATTGTATATTTTTGCCTCCTTTGTTGTAAATTAATTGATCATATAGGCATGGGTTTATTTCTGGGCTCTCAGTTCTGTCCCAAAGGTCTGTGTGTCTTTTATTTTTATGTCAGGACTATACTGTTTTGATTACTATAGCTTTGTAATATAGTTTAAAAGGAGAATGTGTGATGCCTCCACCTTTGTTCTTCTTTCTGAAGATTGCTTTGGCTATTTGGGGTCTTTTGTGGTGCCATACAAATTTTAGGATTGTTTTTTCTATTTCTGTGAAAAATGCCACTGGAATTTTGATAGGGATTGTATTACATCTATAGATCATTTGGAGTAGTATGGACATTTTAACAATATTAATTCTTCCAATCCATGAATACAGATATCTTTGCATTTATTTGTGTTGTCTTCAATTTCTTTCTCAAAGTCTTATAATTTTCAGTGTACAGATCTTTCACCTCCTTGGTTAAATTTATTCCTAAGTATTTTATTATTTTTTATTGTTTTGTAAATGGGATTGTTTTCTTTGTTTCTTTTTCAGGTAATTTGTTGTTAGTGTATAGAAATGCAACTGATTTCTGTATGTTGGTTTTGTATCCTGCAACTTTACTGAATTGGTTGATTAGTTCTAACAGTTTTTTGATGGAGTCTTTAGGATTGTCTGTATATATATCTATATAATATCTGCAAACAAAGGCAGTTTTACATCTTCTTTTCAGCTTGGCTGCCTTTTATCTCTTTTCTTTGCCTGATTGCTCTGTCTAGAACTTTTAGTACTATGTGATAGGGGTAGTGAAAGTGGATATCCTTGTTTTGTTCCTGATCTTAGAGGAAGAGATCTCAGCTGTTCACCATTGGGTATGATGTTTGCTGTGAGTTTGTCATATGTGGCTTTTACTCTGTTGAGGAACATTCCTTCTGTACCCAATTTATTGAGAGTTTTTATCATGAAAAGGAGTTGCACTTTGTCAAACACTTTCCCTCAACTTTTGAGATAATCATATGATTTTTGTCTCTCATTGTGGTTCCTGTGGTGTATCACATTTTTTGATTTGCATATGTTGAGCCATCCTTGCATCCCAGGGATAAATCCTACTTGGTCACAGTGTTTGAGTCTTTTAATGTGCTGTTGAATTCAGTTTGCTAATACTTTGAGAAATTTTGCATTTGTATTCCTCAGAGATATTGACCTGTTTATTTTTTCCATGTAGTGTCCTTATCTGGCTTTGGTATCAGGGTAATGCTGGCCCCATAAAATGAGTTTGGGAGCATTCCCTCTTCAATTTTTTGGAAGAGATTGAGAAGGATTGGCATTTATTCCTACTTAAATGTTTGGTAGAATTCACCAGGGAAGCCATCTGGTCCTGGGCTTTTCATTGTTGGAAGATTTTTTATTACTGATTCAACCTCCTTACTCATTATTGGTCTGTTCAAATTTTCTCTTTATGATTCAGTCTTGGTAGGTTGCATGTTTCTAGGAATTTATCCATTTCTTCTAGATTATCCAATTTGTTGGTATATATTTTTTCAAAGTATTCTCTTATGATCCCCTGTATTTCTGTGGTATATCTCCTCTTGTAATATCTTGTCTTTTATTTCTGATTTTATGTATTTGAGTCTTCTCTTTTTTTCTTTGTTAGTCTAGCTAAAGTTTCATCAATTTGTTTATCTTTTCAAAAAGTCAGCTCTTAGTTTCATTGTTCTTTATATTGTCTTTCTAGTTTCTGTTTCATTTATTTCCACTCTGATCTTTGTTATTTCTTTCCTTCTCCTAACTTTAGGATTAGTTTGTTCTTCTTTTTCTAGTTCTGTGAGTTGTAAAGTTGGGTTATTCAAGATCTTTCTTTTTTCTTAATATAAGTATTTTTATGGAAAGGTCTTTATCTCTCCTTCATTTCTGAAGAACAACTTTGCTGTATAGAAAATTCTGGTTGGCAGTTTTTAAAATTTTAGCCCTTTGAATATATTGTCCCAAGCTCTCCTGGCATATAGTGTTTCTGCTGATAAACTTACTCTTAGCCTTATGTGATTCTCTTGTAAGTTACAAACTTCTTTTCTCTTGCTCTTTTAAGGTCCTCTCTTAGTTTTTGATATTTGACAGTTTTATTGTAATGTGTCTTGAAGAGATCTCTTTAATTTGAGTTTGGGGACCCATAAGCTTCATGAACTTAGATGTATAAATCTCTCCCCAGATTTGGAAAGTTCTCAGCCATTATTTCTTTAAATAAGCTCTGCCTTCTTCTCCCTTTCTTCTCCTTCCAGGACTCCAGTAATTCCAAGATTGTTTCTTTTGATGGTAGCCCATAAATCACACAGGCTTTCTTCACCCTCTCTCATTCTTTTTTCTTTGTTCTCTGATGTAATAATTTCAAAGTTCCTATCTTCTAATTCACAGATTCTTTTTTCTGCTTGATCTATTGTGATGTTGATACTCTTTTTACATTTTGCATTTCATTCATTGTATTCTTCAGCTCCAGAATTTCTGTTTGGGTTTTTTTTTTTTGATAATGATATCTATCTATTTATTAAACTACTCATTTTTCTTGTATTGTTTTTTCTTTACTTTGTTAGTTTATCTTTCTGTGTTTTCTAATAGCTCATTGAACTTCCTTAGAACAGCTATTTTGAATTCTTTGTCAAGTGAATCACATATCCTTATTTCTTTGGGATTGGTTACTGGAAAATTTTTGTGTTCCTTTGGTAATATCATGTGTCCTTGATTCTTTATGTTCCTTGAAGTCTTGCATTGCTGTCTTAGCATTTGAAGTTGCCTCCTCCATCTTTACTAACTGACTTCAGGAGAGAAATACCTTCTGTCAGCCCTACTATGGATCTGAGGCTTTCTCAGATCTTCTGTAGAAACACCTGCTCCACACTTCTTGCCTCCTCTTGTGGCAGAATTCTTAAACTAGAATGCCTTCTCTCAATCCTGCAGAGCCATGCCATATGCTGACAACCTCCCTTTTGCTTTCCCAAGGGCAGTGCTAAATGTTCGAGTTTGTGGTCTCTACCAGGCCCACAGATTCAGGCTCACTATCCATCCGCAAAAGCTTGTTCTTGCCATCACTGGGAACACATACAGGGAGTCGGGCGTGAGGTAATGGGCCAAGTGGGTGAGGTACACAGAGCACTGGGGGCCCAGTGAGGAGATCTGCAGGCAAGACATCCACAGTGGCTCCTGGGTAGACATCCCCCATGGAGTCCTTGATACGGTTATTAGGATCTGCATCCCCTTGACACATTCCGGCCCCCCATTCTTTCAGCTCATGACAGAAGAGAGAAGTGAGCCTCTTTGGCAGCGTCCCACACAGATGGGGAGGCTAAGCACTCACACGCTCTCCTTTGCCCCACAGGAGTAACCACAGGCCAAGAAGGGCTCTTGGAACTGAGCCGTGCCACCTTGGGGAGGGTTGATACAGGTCAAGTCAAACTGTTCCTCTTTTCCTCTCCAGTGCATCCAATTTTGAATTGTTTTGCTCCATTGAAGTGCTGGAATTTCTCCTCTGGAAAACCAGACTTCCACAAATGTTCTCTCCTCCATGGGTGGTTGTCTAAGTCAGTGTTCACCAGGGGCTCCTGGACCACGGCCGAGAGTAGCTGGAGCCAGTTTACAGGGCACTACGGGGACCACAGCCAGGGCCAAGCACACACGTGACTCAGCACACAGGTGGGTGAGACTTGTCCCAGGTCCCTGGGTGTATGATCCATAAGACAGAACCAAAGCCAAAAGGGCCTGTAGCCTAGTCCTCAGGGCGACAGTGTTGTTTCTGCGTGTATAGGCAGGACCGTGGTCGGCAAGTTAGATACCTGGGTGAGGGACTTTCTGCTAAAATAGCTCTCCTTATTCTTAGACTGTATTGGGGTTTGACAGTCTCCTACCTGCATCCCAGAGCTCCCACAAAGGTACTTTTGTCCATGGATGGATTCCAACTTGTTGTTGTTCAGGAGGGGATATGAGCAACGAGCATCTTCTTCAGCCATTTTGCTGATGTCACTCATTCTGGATACCTAGATTAATCTTCTGTGCACGTTTTCTGTTTCTAAAAAAAATACTATTATGTTGTATTGAATTTTTATTAAACGTGCCAGGGAGTGCCTGCCAGAGCAAATCTATTCCATGGGTTTTAGCAAATGTCTGTAGTGGTAAGGACATGGGGAAATGGAGTCCAACGGGCTGCTCCACATCCTCCTCCTCCAAAGCTCTCTGGACCACTCCAGAGTAGCACAGGCCCCCTGCTAAGAGCATCCACCCCAGGGTGTGGCAGGGCTGCCTCTGTAGGAGCAGAAGAGGCAAGGAACTGAAGATTTCCAATTTAGAAGCACTTGTAGCTGTGGGCAAGAGGTGGTTTAATGAAGATACACTCTGAAGTGTGAGGGCTGAGGTGGTGAATATATTCTTGGTTCTGGAAAGAAATCCTAAATGATTCCTTAAGTAAATTTACCTGTCCCTGCTTCTCAGAGACAGCTAAATCTTCGAGTTCCAAGAGTTATAAACTTATGGGCCCAAAGGTTCTGGAAGACAAAGACTAGACCCATTAATGGCATTCCATGTGATATGAATGAGATGGGGTGCTGAACTCAGGAGATCTGATTTAACCGCAGTGTGACCATCTCACTACATTGCTTTATAACCTTGTTTTTGCTGTCTTTAAAGGCCTAAAGTAGCAGAGCCTCTGGAGTTGCAAAAGCAGAGTTCACAGAGAAGTGAATTAAATAACCAGTTCTCCCAGCTCCAAGTGAAACCTCATCTCAATGCAATAAATTGCATGAATAAGAATATAGGTGAAGCACTTTGCAAACACAGATTAAGTACTATAATCAAAGGTTGGTAAATTTACCAAGAGTTTTTGAGAGCTACTTAGCTCCCCTGAATTGTAGGGTGGAGATGATAACAGCCTGCATATATTAAGAAGGCATCAACACCAGGGACAGAAAGGGCCTATTGAGTGAAGCATGAGGGGCTGAACTTAGAGTCTGGTGACAATACCACCTGGAGGAGGAAGGGGGGAGGACCTTTCAGTAATTCACAACCATCAATCATAATTTGGGCTTTGTCCACTTAAGGAGGTTTCTGTGATACTAAATGCTTGGATGAGACTTCAGTAGCCCAGGGCTCATTCTGTTCCAGAAGTGACCTTAGTCTGAAGGGTCTTTCTCAAAGGTGGTAACATAGAGCTTAAATAAACTCTAGTGTAGTCCTGATGTTTCTAAATACAAATGTCTAGAAGTATTCAGTCTTGGTCCAAATAGATATTTGATGTAGAAAATGCTACATTCTTATTATAACACATTTATCAAGTAAAAACAAGTTCCTTGATATTTCATCCTAGTCTAGTTCTGAATGCTGTCCTCTTGCTACAAGGTTTCTCAGCATCACCGCTGTCGACATTTGGGACCAGCTAATTCTCTGGGGCTCGTGGGCTTTCCTGTGCATTTCAGGATGCTTAGCAGCATTCCTGGCCTCTATCCATTCAAAGCCAGTAGCACTCTTCACTTATAATAAACCAGAATGTCTCCAGTTACTGCCAAATGTCCCTTAGGACCCAAACTTTCCCCTGGTTGAGAACGCTTGTCAAAGAAGGAATAACTTTTTCTAATTCACACAAAGGCACCCTGTGGGCTAGCAATGGTCTGTTAACAAATCCCTCTTTGTCCACCCCTAAGACCAAGTAAGCCATGACAGCTTGGGGGGAATCCTAGATCGAAGAGAGGTTCAAAATAGCTGTGATCTTCAGCAAAGGGCTAACACAAAAAGGACACAGGTGAGAGAGTAAAAGTGAAGATAGAATTTTAAAGGACAGTGGGCTTGTACGCAAAGATTGCTTTGTTCTCACTGTTCATTCTATCACGAAGTAGCTGTTGAGTGTCTGCTATGTCACCGTGTTGGTGCTATACCTGCAAGGAATGCAAAACCAAAGTAACATGGAGTCCCAAGCCTCTAGAACTTTATAGTCTGCATGAGGAGATGAGCATAGACATGTCCAACAGTAGAATTATGGTCCAAGCTATATGTGATGAACAGAAATAGTGATACATGATAGTCAGCACATTATGTGGAGAATGTTATTAACTGCTCCCCAGATTAATAAATAATTTCAGAAAAAGAAGATGAGTTCATTCCAAAAACACTTCTATTACCAAAAATTTTTTTTGAATTTTATTTATTTTTGGCTGCGTTTGGTCTTCGTTGCTGCACGTGGGCTTTCTCTAGGTGTGGTGAGCAGGGGCTACTCTTCGTTGCAGTGTGCGGGCTTCTCCTTGCAGTGGCTTCTCTTGTTGCAAAGCACGGGCTCTAGGCCACACCGGCTTCAGTAGTTGTGGCACGCGGGCTCAGTAGTGTGGCTCGCAGGGTCTAGAGCGCAGGCTCAGTAGTTGTGGTGCACGGGCTTAGTTGCTCTGCGGCATGTAGAATCTTCCCAGACCAGGGATCGAACCCATGTCCCCTGCACTGGCAGGTGGATTTTTATCTGCTGTGCCACCAGGGAAGTCCCTCTATTATCAAAATTTTTAATTTTATAAGTATTTTTCATCTGAATGAAGAGTTTAGTAGACCCAGGTTCAAGGACTAGTCCTGTCCTAACCAGCTATGTGACCTATGATAGCCACATAACTGCTCTAGGCCTCAGTTTTCCCATCTCTAAAATGAGAGGGCTGAACCGGATGATTTCTCAGGCCCTTCCAGCTACAACATTCTGTGACGCTGAGCCCTTTTGGTTTTCTCCATTCTAAGCTTAATTTATCATTCTCTGAAGTATTGCATCCCAGAATGTTTTATATAAAAAATTGTATTTCTAAATCTGCAATAGCTTTAGCTTGAAATATATATTATGCCATAAAGCTCAGTATAGATGTGTAAAGCAGAACTCAGAAACATTAAATAGCTCATAAGTACTTTAAAATTAATTTGATCTTGAATGTGTCTGAATGAATGGGCTTGACATAAGCCTTTCAATTTTTCACCCCACTTCAGAGAGTGCACAAAGTACAAACTGTAAATCAGCCTTCACATTTGCTGGTATGACCACTAAGCTGAACAAAAAAAAGAAGAAGAAGAAGAAAAAAAAGAGATATGGCTAATAAACTATTCAAACAAGATTTAGGAGCTTAGAAAGCACAGGACCCAGCTTGTGACTTGCCTTCTTTGAAGTACTCATGTTTGTGTAACTCAGCTGGTGTCTAGACACACAGAGAGTGGACATTTGAAGCAGTAGGTCCAGTAACTCAAAACAGAACAGCCTCTAGCCTTAAGTATACATTTCAAGCAGGCATGTATGGCTGAGAGAGAGGGAGGGAGGGAGAGAGAATATGTTAAGGTAGGACAGTGATATAAGGAACTGGCACAGAGATCAGAAGGATACAAATGATCAGTTCCCTTCCCCACTCAGGTTGGCATGGGCCAAGCATAGCCACAGTGAGCCTCATGAACTGAAGCATATTTAGACAGCAAAAGCAGTCCATGGTGTGAATTGTACAGAATTTGCTGTCACACGTTAGCTGCTCTGTTCAAAAAAAAAAAAAAAGGAGAAGCAACATGGAAATACGATGAACTTGGGGTCAGATTGATCCAAGACAAATCTTAACATCTACCACTTTCTAGTTATGTCTCCTTGGACAAATTATTTAATGTCTTGGAGACTGCATTTTCCTATCTATAAAATGGATACAATAAGACCTATAATCCAGAATTGTGAGGATTAAATGAAATAATGTGTGTTTCAGGACTGAGTCAGCTGCGTATAACAGAAAATCCGAATAATAGTGCCTTTAACACAGAGAGGTTGATTTTCCTTCGTATAATATGAATTCTGATGGTAGCAGTTCATGACTGGCAAGGGGGCTCCATAACATCAAGAATGTCCCAATTTCGAGCTTCCCTGGTGGTGCAGTGGTTGAGAGTCCGCCTGCCGATGCAGGGGACACGGGTTCGTGCCCCAGTCTGGGAAGATCCCACATGGCGCGGAGCGGCTGGGCCCGTGAGCCATGGCCGCTGGGCCTGCGCGTCCGGAGCCTGTGCTCCGCAACAGGAGAGGCCACAACAGTGAGAGGCCCGCGTACTGCAAAAAAAGAAAAAAAAAAATCAGTGTTGAATTTTGTCAAAAGCTTCTTCTGCATCTATTGAGATGATCATATGGTTTTTATTCTTCAATTTGTTAATATGGTATATCACATTGATTGTTTTGCATATATTGAAGAATCCTTGCATCCCTGGGATAAATCCCATTTGATCATGGTGTATGATCTTTTTATTATGTTGTTGGATTCTGTTTGCTAGTATTTTGTTGTGGATTTTTTTTGTCTATGCTCATCAGTGATATTGCTCTATAATTTTCTTTTCTGTGATATTTTTTTCTGGTTTTGGTATCAGGGTGATGGTGGCCTTGTAGAAGAAGTTTGGGAGTGTTCCTCCCTTTGCAATTTTTTGGAAGAGTTTGAGAAGGATATGTATTAATTCTTCTCTGAATGTTTGATAGAATTCGCCTGTGAAGCCATCTGGTCCTGTACCTTTGTCTGTTGGAAGATTTTTAATTACAGTTTCAATTTCATTACCTGTGATTGGTCTGTGTATATTTTCTAATTCTTCCTGGTTCAATCTTGGAAAGTTGTACCTTTCCAGGAATTTGTCCATTTCTTCCAGGTTGTCCATTTCTTCCAGGTTGTCCATTTTATTGGCATAAAGTTGCTTGTAGTAGTCTCTTATGATCTTTTGTATTTCTGCAGTGTCAGTTATAATCTCTCCTTTTTTATTTCTAATTTTATTGATTTGAATCCTCTCCCTTGTTTTTCTTGGTGAGTCTGGCTAAAGGTTTATCAATTATGTTTATCTTCTCAAAGAACCAACTTTTAGTTTTATTGATCTTTGCTATTGTTTTCTTCATTTCTATTTCATTTATCTCTGCTCTGATCTTTATGATTTCTTTCCTTCTACTAACTTTGGGGGTTTTTTGTTCTTCTTTTTCTAGTTGCTTCCTTAGGTGTATGGTTAGATTGTTTACTTGAGATTTTTCTTGTTTCTTGAGGTGAGCTTAAATTGCTATGAACTTCCCTCTTTAGAACTGCTTTTGCTGAATCCCATATGTTTTGGATCATCGTGTTTTCGTTGTCATTTGTTTCTAGGTTTTTTTTTATTTCTTCTTGATTTCTTCAGTGATCTCTTGGTTATTTAGCAGTGCACTGTTTCGCCTCCATGTATTTGTGTTTTTTACAGGTTTTTTCCTGTAATTGATTTCTTATCTCATAGCATTGTGGTCAGAAAAGATGCTTGATATGACTTCAGTTTTCTTAAATTTTCCAAGGCTTGATTTGTGACCCAAGATGTGATCCATTCTGGAGAACATTCCATGTGCACTTGAGAAGAAAGTGTATTCTTCCACTTTCAGGTGGAATGTCCTAAAAATACCAATTAAGTCTATCTGGTCTATTGTGTCATTTGAAGCTTGTGTTTCCTTATTTATTTTCTGTCTGGATGATCTGTCTATTGGTGTAAGTGGGGTGTTAAAGTCCCCCACTAATATTGTGTTACTGTCGATTTCTCCTTTTATGGCTCTTAGCATTTGCCTTATGTATTGAGGTGCTTCTATGTTGGGTGCATAAATATTTACAATTGTTATGTTTTCTTCTTGGATCGATCCCTTGATCATTATGTAGTGTCCTTCTTTGTCTCTTGTAATAGTCTTTATTTTAAAGTCTATTTTATCTGATACATGTATTGCTACTCCAGCTTTCTTGTGATTTCCATTTGCATGGAATATCTTTTTCCATCCCCTCACTTTCAGTCTGTATGTGTTCCTAGGTCTGAAGTGGGTTTCTTGTAGACAGCATATATAAGGGTCTTGTTTTTATATCCATTCAGCCAGTCTGTGTCTTTTGGTTGGAGCATTTAATCCATTTACATTCAAGGTGATTATTGATATATATGATCCTATTACCATTTTCTGAATTGATTTGGGTTTGTTCTGGGGGGTCTCTTTCTTCTCTTGTGTTTCCCGCTTAGAGAAGTTCCTTTAGCATTTGTTGTAAAGCTGGTTTGGTGGTGCTGAATTCTCTTAGCTTTTGCTTGTCTGTAAAGCTTTTGATTTCTCTGTCGAATCTGAATGAGATACTCGCCAGGTAGAGTAATCTTGGCTGTAGTTTCTTCCCTTTCATCACTTTAAATATATCGTGCCGCTCCCTTCTGGCTTGTAGAATTTCTGCTGAGAAATCAGCTGTTAACCTTATGGGAGTTCCCTTGTATGTTATTTGTCATTTTTCCCTTGTTGCTCTTAATAATTTTTCTTTGTCTTTAATTTTTATCAGTTTGATTACTATGTGTCTCAGCATGTTTCTCCTTGGGTTTATCCTGCCTGGGACTCTCTGAGCTTCCTGGACTTGGGTGGCTATTTCCTTTCCCATGTTAGGGAAGTTTTCAACTATAATCTCTTCCAATATTTTCTTGGGTCATTTCTCTCTCTCTCTCCTCTTTCTGGAACCCCTATAATGCGAATGTTGTTGTGTTTAATGTTGCCCCAGAGGTCTCTGAGACTGTCCTCAATTCTTTTCATTCTTTTTTCTTTATTCTGCTCCCGGCAGTTATTTCCACCATTTTATCTTCCAGCTCACTTTTCCATTCCTCTCCCTCAGTTATTCTGCTATTGATTCCTTCCAGGATATTTTTAATTTCAGTTATTGTGTTGTTCATCACTGTTTGTTTGCTCTTTAGTTCTTCTAGATCCATGTTAAACGTTTCTTGTATTTTCTCCATTCTATTTCTGAGATTTTGGATCATCTTTACTATCATTACTCTGAATTCTTTTTCAGGTAGTTTGCCTATTTCATCTTCATTTATTTGGTCTTGTAGGGTTTTACCTTGTTCCTTCATCTGTAACGTATTTTTTTTGTCCTTTTTTTCTTTTTTTTTTTTTTGATGGATGGGGCTGTATTCCTGTCTTACTGGTTGTTTGGCCTGAGGTGTCCAGCACTGGAGTTTGCAGGCAGTTGGGTAGAGCTGGGTCTTGGTGTTGAGATGAGAACCTCTGGGAGGCCTCACTCTGATTAATAGTTCCTGGGGTCTGAGGTTCTCTGTTAGTATAGCAGTTTAGATTCAGCACTCCCACCACAGGAGCTTGGGCCCAACCTCCGGCCTGGCAACCAAGATCCTGCAAGCCACGTGGCATGGCAAAAAAAAAAAAAGAAAGAAAGAAAGGAGCAGTACAATAACAAAGAATAAATAATAAAATAAAATTTGAAAAATAAAAATATATTAAGAAAAATAAAAATATAATTAAAACAGTTGCAACAAGGTAAAACAAAAACCACAACAGAAAAAAGAAAAAAATTTAAAAAGGGGAACAAGTCAAAAGGAGCAGAACAATAACAAAATATAAAGAATAAGATAAGATTAGAAAAAAGTTTTATTGGAAAAAAATAAAAATATAAGTGAGTCAACAACAAGAAGATAAAACAGAACCCCAACCTAAAAGAAGAAAAAAGAAAAAAAAAACAAGGCCTTGGCTATGGGGGGCAGAGTTTAGGTGGGGGGTGGAACTTAGGCAGGGGCCTAGGCAAGGGACTGACATTTACACGTGAGGCGGGGCCTAGGCTCAGGACCCTTGCAACCAGAAATGGCCTTGGGGGCGGGGCCTAGGCTGGGTGACGTTCAGGCATGGGGCGGGGCTTCTGCTTAGGACCTGAGCAGAAGGGGAGTGGCAGCACGTGGAATGGAGGGCCTCCCAAGTGTGGAGTTCCAGAGTTTGGAGGTAGGGCCCTGAGTGAGGGTGTGTGGGTGGGGTTTAGGCCCAGCATGGTTGGAGGGGGTCTCCGAGTGTAGAGGTAGGGCCCTGAGTGGGGGGTGTAGGGGCGGGGCTTGAGCTCTGCACAGCAGGAGAGAGGCTCCCAGGGCAGAGGATTAGGACTGGAAGCCCAACAGGCTCCCCGGTACCTAAGTGAACAGGGAAAGTGCTGGCTGCATTGCCTTCTGTTCCTCCACACCGCCCCGCAGGGTCTCCCCCATTGCGGGTGGGTCCCACTGGGTGTAGGAACTCCTCCCCTCCCCCAGCCGCCCCTCAGGGGTGCCGTTCCCTGGAGGTCTGGCCTTTACTTTTGCTCCCCTTTCCCTCCCTCAGGACCCTCGCTGCTGGAGGGGGCCCTGGTGGGCAGAGGATCGGGCCCAGGGTCTCAGCAGCCTCCCGGGGGGCCCAGGTGGGCAGGGGAAACGCTGGCCATGCTGCCTTTTGATCCTTTGCCCTCCTCCCATCGTCCCCCCATCCCCCTTCGGGTGTGGGAATCCCTCCTCCTCCCCCAGCCGCCCCTCAGGGGCACGGGTCCTGTCCCGCCTCCACTTCTCCTCCCCCCTCGCCCCACCCCATGCCCCACATCCTACCCGGTCACTGGGGATTCCTCCCATTCCGTCATGTGTCTGTGGTGCCTGGTAGGTGCCCCAGTTGTGTGGAGACGCAAATTCTGTGTCCTCCTAGTCCGCCATGTTGACTCCACCCTCTATATGCTCTTTAATAATCTGTAGTCACTAAAGTTTACTGAATGTTTACTATGCATCTTATTCAATTTTGATAATAACCCCATGGCATAAGTGCTAGCATTATCTCCAATTTAATAAGAAACTGAACCTTAGAGGAGTTCAGTAATTTGCCTGAGAGCATAGCTAGAATGTACCAGATATAAACCCAGGCTGACTCCAAAGCCCGTGCAGAAATTCAGCTACCACACTCCAGAATCATTCCTTACTTATTTTATCATATTCACAGTACGTATCAAGGTGTTTGACAGATATTATTAGATGCTCAGTAAGTGATTCTTGAATGAATAAGTGTTTAATGCTCTGCTAACTTGCTTTCAGACTTTACTTATACTGCTTTGGAGAAGCAATGTAACCTAGCTAACCAGAAGGCTTTAGACTTTTATGCAGAATTACCCATTAGACTATCCCCTGTAGCCAGAACTTAAACTATGTGATCATTAATTTTATGATCAACTTCACTGGGCTAAGAGATGCCCAGCTAGCTGGTAAGACATCATTTCTGGGTGTGTCTGTGAGGGTGTTTCCAGAACAGAGTAGACTGAGTAAAAAAGATTACACGCACCAGTGTGAGTGGGCGTCATTCAATCTGTCAAGGGTCTGAATAGAACCCAAAGTTGGAGGAAGGGTGAATCTGCTCTCTTGCTTGAGGTGCAACATCCGTCTCCTCCTGCCCCTCAGAAGTGCCATCAGCACTCCCGATTCTCGGCCTTCAGACTTCGACTGGGACTCACACCATCAGCTCCCCTGGTTCTCAGGCATTTGGACTTGGACTGAATTACACCACTGGGTTTCCTGGTTCTCCAGCCTGCAGACAGCAGACTGTGGGACCTCTCAGCCTCCATAATTACATGAACCAATTCTTATCATCAGTTTCACCATCTGTGTATCTATCTCCCATTGGTTCTGCTTCTCTAGAGAACTCTGACTAATATAACCCATATAAAGACTTATGTACTTGACTTACATAAATTGTCCTTGATAGTCTGTAATTAGGCAAGTCTCCTCAACCAGTTTAGCCATTCTTGGGAGCAGTGGTTCCCATCTAGAGGGATGGAGTAAGAAGACACATGAGAACCACCCGATGAGCTTTTTCACACTACAGAAGTTCCACATGCAGCACGTCCCCTCCCCCAACAAATCCTCATCCTATCTGGGTAGAGGAGGAATTGTCTAAGTTGATGCAAGTTTCCAGGTGTTTCTGATACATTTCCCCATACACTTCCACGGTCCCCAACCCCAGACACCTACCTCCATTTAGAGAAAGTCAGTTCTATCTTTTCATTTAAATAAAGGCTGATTTATTAGAATCTAAATTAAATGATGAGGCTTTATGTGGCTGACTTGAACATAAAGACGCCCAGACTTCTACCTGTATTGCTTATTTTTCTTTAGTAAACTTATTTATTTTTGTATTTATTTTTGGCTATGTTGGGTCTTCATTGCTGCGCTCGGGCTTTCTCTAGTTGCGGCACACAGGGGCTGCTCTTCATTGTGGTGCGGTGGCTTCTCATTGCGCTGGTTTCTCTCATTGCAGAGCACGGGCTCTAGGCTCGTGGCCTTCAGTGTTGTGGCTCACTGGCTCTAGAGTGCAGGCTCAGTAGCTGTGGCACATGGGCTTCATTGCTCCACGGCATGTGGGATCTTCCTGGACCAGGGCTCGAACCCGTGTCCCCTGCATTGGCAGGCGGACTCTTAACCAATGAGCCACCAGGAAAGTCCCTGTATTGCTTATTAAATATATTAAATAATTATCCTCAGCACTTTACAGGTGGGTTTTGACTGAAGATGACTTACATACTTACATATTTATGTTTCATTGTATCTTTTTCAGAATTAGACTTCTACAGCATAGTACACGGCTTACATTCAAGTTTTATTAGAGCATAATAAATGTTGTAGAGCAGCACTGTCTCACAGAACAATGATGGAAATGCTCTCTATCTGCTCTTTCCAATACAGTGTCCTAGATACATGTGGCTTCTGAGCATTTGAAATGTAGCTAGTGAGACTGAGGAACTAAATTTTTTTTTTTTTTTTTTTTTTTTGCGGTACGCGGGCCTCTCACTGTTGTGGCCTCTCTTGTTGTGGAGCACAGGCTCCGGACGCGCAGGCTTAGTGGCCGTGGCTCACGGGCCCAGCCACTCCGCGGCATGTGGGATCTTCCCGGACCGGGGCACGAACCCATGTCCCCTGCATCGGCAGGCAGACTCTCAACCACTGCAGCACCAGGGAAACCCAGGAACTAAAATTTTAACTGTATTTTATTTTAATTAACTTAAATTTAAATAGCCGCGTGTGTCTAGAGGCTGCCGTATTGGAATGTACAAGTACAGTGCAGTATAGAGAAACATGCTTCCATTTTTTTTTTTAGCCAAAATAATATAGAACTAAGACCCATTCCATTTTTTTATCCACTTTCCATAAAATCCAAAGCAGTAAACAACAACAACGCTGTAAGAGACTGGAAGAAACTCTGCCATGCTTACATTTCCACTGGGGAATGAATTCTTTAAAAAAGCAAATTCTGACCCATGATAGATGAATGGAGAGAGGCAGGAAAGAGGCATTCCCAAGGGGAGCTCCATGGCAAATTCCTAGTTGTCTGTGAGACACAGAGCAGAGAGAGACTGTCAAGGAGAGATAAATACCCCCTCAGAGGAAAATCTAAATGTGTTTTTAGCCACCTGTCACCCCAGAGGGAGGACAGGATGGCAATGTTAAATTGGTAAGATTGTAAAACAAGGAAATTAACTACCGTACAAGTCCAGCTGAGGTGTTTAAGGTGCATTTTAACCGATGGAACTTCATTGCTGGAATCCAGATGGGGACTGATGCTGCCTAGATGGCAGATTTGAAACCTGAATTGCTTTCACCTTAGAAAACTAGCGTTTTCATTACAAACACCGTTCCACAAAAGCAGGATTGTGCTGAATTTTCATCTAAAGCAAATATTAGGTAAATCACAAAGTGACCCCAGATTCAGAAAGAGAGAGGGTGACGGGGCAACAGGAATACAGGACACACAGGCTCCATTGCAAAAATGTGAACTAAAAAATCCATTCGGTACGAAAGAAGTAGCTACCAAAGGAGCGAAGATGGGAGGCATGTAAACTGAAGAAGTTCATTCATGGGCCAGACAAGAGAGGAGTAATGAACTCTGAGCTAGGACAGTATTTCTCCAATCAGATTTCAGGCAAGGCACCTATGCTTGCGGGGAGATGGGGGTCTTTGGACTTAATAAGGACATTTAGGTTTTGTGCTTTCATTTTTACCGATTATAAACAGAAAACTTGTCTTTTCTTCAGTGAGACTTCTCAATTGAAAATCATGTTCAAAGAATGAGACTTCAGCTGTCTTAAGTAAATGTTTCTCAAATGCTGGTTAAGAAAATTTACCGTAGGTCTTAGAGGATTATTTTCCTTTAAAGGGGTCCATAGTTTCTTCACATTTGGAGATCAGTGACCTAGAGGCAGACCACACACACCCCTTGATTTGTATCTTGTTGGAGGAGTTAAAGCAGTTTTCCAACTTTGCCTTTAGCTTGCTTATGAAAAGATTAAACCTTTCCAAAGTCAGAGGGCAGGCTGGGCATACTATTCCTATTATATTCCCTAATGGAGGTCCTTGCTTAGAAAACTGTGCCCTTCTATTGCAAATGGGAAGTGGTGTGATAGGTAGGGTGGTCCTGGACCACAAGTCAGGCGGTCTCCCTCTAACCCTGACTCTCCAACTGGCTTTCACTTGTCCTCTCTGAGCTTTTGTTTCCTCATCTGTAAAATGGATAATTAATTACCAAGGTCACATCCAGCCTAGATTTCTTTGACTATAACAGTAAATTGTAGTACCATCTCCTATGTCTTCTCTGAAAGGCCTCTCAATTGAAAGTAGTTTTCACTAGGACTCTCTTTCGTTTCTGTTCTTTTCTTTGTTACCCTCCACCACGGAGCACCGAAGGGTCAGGAGGTGATACGTTTGAAGGAAAAAAAAAATCAGTCAACACTCAGCTTTACTCACTAAGTAAAGCTCAGCGTCCCATCTATTATCTGCTATCACCTAGGAAGTGGGAAATTAAACTAGAGAACCCAAACTCCCAGGATTCAGTGCAAATCACCCAGATACAAAAGAAATCTCAGAGGGACATTTGGGCTGGTTTCTATAAAGTTTCCAATGAATGAGACAGCTGTTCACTCGAGTGTGAGTAAATCAAATGGAAACATAAAAGCTATGTCTGTTTTTATGTTTTGAGTATCATAAATAAAATTACTTAATGAGTGGACTCTCAGCCTATTGGTTGATATTCCACTCTGAGAGTGACACATATGTCATGAGCTCTGTGCACATTCAAAGGTGTCCCATGTGTGCAGTGATGGTACAAGGCCTGTCTGTGTCTGTAGCAAAGAGAAAAGTGTGCTGGCCATGCATGTGCATGGAACCACCAAGCCACTGCTGCCGTTTGGTAGAAGTAATGCTATTCCTTTTCTCTAAGGAGTCCTCTCCCACCTTTACGGAAGGGTGCACATAGAGTATGCCCCATTGCCTCAGCAGTGGTTGGGATATCATCCCTGTAGTCTGTGGGATAACTCTTAGGGTTCAGAGGGACCCAGAAGAGGTTTGCCTTGAGACCTCTGTAGCCAAGACACAGCATACAGCATCAAAATACTCTAAGATTACTCAGGCATCAGCCCCTCATCTAGCAACAGAACCCATTCTTTTGGCCTTTTTCCTGCATGAGCTGCCCACTGAAACTTAGCCTGACAGCTTACACCTAGAAATGTCTATCCTGCCTTGGGAGAGCATTGGGTCCTGGGACCTAGAGGAGAACTTAGAAGCTACTGCCATTGAACTCTTTACTAAGATTCACCCCGTGCAGGATGATGATACCACAGCTGTCTTCACTGCAGCAAGGGCTCCAGCTCTCCAGATGTGGTCCTGTGGCCTGGTAGGACCCCTGATCCTCCAGGATACGTGGCATTGCTTGTCCCATCAGCAAGAAACATGTGACTGCCTCTGTCTCTTCTGTTAAAATAATGACCTTCTGGTCAGCATGGAATGAAAGCCCTCCAAGGCAAGAGAATGACTTACTTGAAATGGTTCCCTCTGAAATCATCTTGTAGTTCCCATTCTAGTTAAAATGTGGCTAATTGCTTAATAATTCTGTTTAAATGTCTCCATTGCTGCAAATATTAAATCATTAGACCTACTTTTTCTGGTTGGAAATCCCTTTGCTTTTCTGAGTGTCCTCTACCTCTTTCTCCTGTTTGTAATTTTGCCAGAGCAACATCCTGTTGACGTAAATAGCATTCATTCAAAGAGGTGTTGGACAGATCAAAGTGTCTCTGTGTTCCAGAGCCCAGGCACTGTAGCCTATGTCCTTGCCCAGAGCCCAGGCACTGTAGTCTATGTCCTTGAGGCAGTACCTGCAATTGGGAAAGATCTGAGAGTGTGTCTTTAAAAAACCAGCGTCCCTGCCAGACAAATGAAGCTGCAGTCACCAGCAGCCTTAACCTGCTCCTGCAGTAGATGGCCTACTGCTACTGTGCTTGACAGAGTGAGAGGCTACCAGAGGAAGAACCCAGGCCCAGCCTTTAGGAGCCCACAGCCCAAATGGCAGCAGGAGTTACATTTACACAAAAGAATATCAACCAGGTTAAAACTCTGCTCAAAGCAGAGGCCTTGTCAGAGCACAGCAGTCTGGTTGGGGGGACACACACACACACACACACACACACACACACACACACACACACACACACACACACACACACACACACACACACACACACACACACACACACACACACACACACACACACACACACACACACACACACACACACACACACACACACACACACACACACACACACACACACACACACACACACACACACACACACACACACACACACACACACACACCCCCTTGGTGGGAACATGCACTTCTGTGGAAGCTGAGAACCATCATGGGGTCTGTGCTCCAGGGGTGAGCGTGCTTCCTGCCCACGCAGCCTATGACTCACCCTTTCTGGCAAAAGTTGGTTAAGCCAGGCTTCCTAAAACAGACCCTGGCATCTTCCTTGTCATTCTTCCCTTCTGTGTTTGACCAGCTGAAGACTTCCAGTGTTGCTTTTCATTTTTCACTTGAAATGATGCTTTTAGCAGCCAACATTCCAACTTTAAAGGATCACACTGCTTCATCCGAATGCTCACATCCCAGTGAGGGCCGACACAGTCCTCTGAGGAAGTGAGAAAGGGTGTGAGGGAACTCAGAGTGACAGAAGAGTCCTACAGCTTCCACCCTGGAAACTTTCTCAGACCAGTGATGAATAAGAAGTGACACAGTCAGGTAACAACCAGACTAGAGAAGTCAGGAGAGGGTGAAATGGGAAGCAGGATATGCAAGGTGTCAGAGGGCAAGGAATCAGGTATCCCTGGGTCAGAAGAACAGGATAGCCCATTAATCTGGGTTTCATGGAATGCCACGTTTTTATTTATTTTAATTTTTATTTCATATTGGAGTATAGTTGATTAAGAATGTTGTGTTATACTGTTGGTGGGAATGTAAATTGATACAGCCACAATGGAGAACAGTACGGAGATTCCTTAAAAAACTAAAACTAGAGCTACCATATGACCCAGCAATCCCACTACTGGGCATATACCCTGAGAAAACCATAATTCAAAAAGACACATTTAGGGCTTCCCTGGTGGCGCAGTGGTTGAGAGTCCGCCTGCCGATGCAGGGGACACGGGTTCGTGCCCCGGTCTGGGAGGATCCCGCATGCCGCGGAGTGGCTGGGCCCGTGAGCCATGGCCGCTGAGCCTGCGCGTCTGGAGCCTGTGCTCCGCAACGGGAGAGGCCACAGCAGTGCGAGGCCCGCGTACCGCAAAAAAAAAAAAAAAAAAAGACACATGCACCCCAAAGTTCATTGCAGCACAATTTACAATAGCCAGGACACGGAAGCAACCTAAGTGTCCATTGACAGATGAATGGATAAAGAAGATGTGACACATATATACAATGGAATATTAACCATAAAAAGAAATGAAATTAAGTTATTTGTAGTGAGGTGGGTGGACCTAGAGTCTGTCATACAGAGTGAAGGAAGTCAGAGAAAAACAAATACCATATGCTAACACATATATATGGAATCTAAAAAAAAAAAGAAAAGAGGGCTTCCCGGGTGGCACAGTGGTTGAGAGTCCGCCTGTCGATGCAGGGGACACGGGTTCGTGCCCTGGTCCGGGAAGATCCCACATGCCACGGAGCGGCTGGGCCCGTGAGCCATGGCCACTGAGCCTGCGCGTCTGGAGCCTGTGCTCCGCAACGGGAGAGGCCACGGCGGTGAGAGGCCCGTGTACTGAAAAAAAAAAAAAAGAGGTTCTGAAGAACGTAGGGGCAGGACAGGAATAAAGACACAGACGTAGAGAATGGACTTGAGGACATGGGGATGGGGAAGGGTAAGCTGGGACGAAGTGAGAGAGGGGCATGGACATATATACACTACCAAATGTAAAATAGATAGCAAGTGGGAAGCAGCCGCATAGCACAGGGAGATCAACTTGGTGCTTTGTGACCACCTAGAGGGGTGGGATAGGGAGGGTGGGAGGGAGACGCAAGAGGGAGGAGATACGGGGATGTATGTATATGTAGAGCTGATTCACTTTGTTATAAAGCAGAAAACACACCATTGTAAAGCAATTATACTCCAATAAAGATGTTAAAAAAAAAGAATATTGTGTTAGTTTCAGGTACACAGCAAAGTGATTCAGTTATACATATACATGTATCTATTCTTTTTCAAGTTCTTTTCCCATTTAGGTTATTACAGAATATTGAGTAGAGTTCCCTGTGCTATACAGTAAGTCCTTGTTGGTTAGCTCTTTTAAATATACCAGTGTGTACATGTCAATCCCAAACTCCCAGTCTCTCCCTCCCCGCCACCCTTCCCCACTGGTAACTATAAGTTCTTTCTCTAAATCTGTGCGTCTATTTCTGTTTTGTAAATAAGTTCATTTCTATCATTTTCTTTAGATTCTGCATATAAGCGATATCATAAGGTATTTGTCTTTCTCTGTCTGACTTACCTCACTTAGTATGATCTCCAGGCCCCTCCATGTTGCTGCAGATGGCATTATTTCAGTCTTTATAATTGCTGAGTAATATTCCATTGTATACATGTACCACATCTTCTTTATCCATTCATCTGTCAGTGAACATTTAGGTTGCTTCCATGTCTTGGCTATTGTGAACAGCGCTGCTATGAACATTGTGGTACATGACTCTTTTTGAATTATGGTTTTCTCAGGGTATATGCCCAGTAGTGGGATTGCTGGGTCATATGGTAGCTCTATTTTTAGTTATTTAAGCCACCTCCATACTGTTCTCCATAGTGGTTGTATCAATTTACATTCCCACCAACAGTGCAAGAGGGTTCCCTTTTCTCCACACCCTCTCCAGCATTTACTGTTTGTAGACTTTTTAATGATGACCGTTCTGACCGGTGTGAAGTGGTGCCTCATTGTAGTTTTGATTTGCCTTTCTCCAATAGTTAGCGATGCTGAGCATCTTTTCATGTGCCTCTTGGCCATCTGCCACATGTTTTTAAATAAGACCTGTCTCCGTGTGCAGATGCACCAATAGGAGATGGAAGTTGGGGAGGGGATTCACTCTGGGGGCAAGTAAAGCACTAGCAGGGCGCTGGTCCTGGCCACCCAGGAACTCAGAGTGTAATCAGCAAAGGCAGCCTCAGCCCAGGTTATCCTCAGAGCCCTTTACTTGCAGGTTCCTTTCAGGCTAAAGTCCCCTATTTTCCTTGACCATAGTATCCTGCCAAGTGAAGTCACAGCTGACAGAATGGTTCTGGGAGAGAATAGAGGAGTCTGTCCTTCTGTATGACTTGGTACTCCTGACCCAGAATCCTTGCGCTGGCACCTTTTAGCAATTCGCTTACTGTGTGAGGCACTGAGCAGAAGCAAGTTAGAACATGTTAGGTGCCGTCAGTCCAAAGGTTAACACCTGATGATGTGTACACAGCCTGGAATTGTCCAACACGAACCAGGCCTCAGGGTTCTAATCGATCTGTGTGTGTGCCATTGATTTTTATTTATCTTTCTTAAAAAGCTACTCTGAATTGCTTTGGAATTTGAAATGACACCCTCAAAGACTTGTAACAACACAGAAACTATTGCTCAACCCGTGTGTTTCGAACTTTGTTTGTTTTTCTCCTGAGTGTTTGATTTCTTCAGTTGTTTTTCTTATTGAGCATCTAAATTTCTCACCAAGTCCTTAGCTTTCTGTAAACTTTTGATCATCTGCTCTGGGTGGTACTGCCTGAGGAAGCTAAAGATCAAAATAACAACAGTGATAACCAATACTTAGATGATGCTTAGTCTTGAATAGGACTGTTCAAGTATTTTACATGTATTAATTTATTCCATCCTCACCACAGTCTTATGATGAGGTAAGTAGTACTATTAGACCCATTTTACAGATGAGGAAACTGAGGCACAGAAAGGTAAGACACTTACACAGAGTCACACAGCTACAAGTGGCAGAACCAAGATAAGAAACCAGGGTCTGGCTCTCAGAACTGTGCTTCTCACCACTATGAATTGTCACACGTATTGCTCTTCACACTAGGAATCGGATGGCCAGGAATAACACCGTTATTATTAACCTTTAAAAGTAAAGTGCAAGCTCTTAACTTATTGTACCTTTAACTATTCTGTTTTTCCCTCCTAAACTCTCAGATGATGGAAATGCTTAAAGCACACTAAGGTAGTGTGAGACCACACCATGTAAGTGTGAGCATGGCTCCTCTGGGCCCGGCTGTGTTTTGTGCGCTTCCGCCTACCATCCCCGCATGTTTCCTCCGCTGTTCCGATTCCCGCTTTCGCCGCTTGCCCCTGGGGCCGCATGAATCGTCGCTCTTAAGCCGTAGAGCTTATGTCTTTGTTCCTGACTTTGTATTTGTATTTCTCTCTCCCATAATCCCTAGAGAACTTGCCGCTGTCTGCCTGGCACCTCCCCGGGAAGGAGCTGGGGACACCTGGGGAATGCGTTTTGTTATTGTTCTCTGACAGTGAACCCTCGTATTGTCAGATTTTAGGATTCTGGGCTGGTGTCCACGTTCTCACAGCAACATTCTACTCCACAGAGCAGAAACGTGTTTAAGCCCCTCATGCAGGCTGTGGCACCCATTGCATCTTTGCTGTGCAGTGTTCTTCTGGGACCACGAGCCTAAACGGATTATTGTTCTGTGAGCCTTTGCAGGAGTGAATGCTCTGTGAGAATAAATACCATGCAACAGGGCTAAAATGAGCCATGGAGAAAAGTGGTCATCTTCTCATTTGTTTATTGTTTTCTCTGTACCTGTGTATATGATGGACACATATACATATATTGAACAAACCTGTGATTATCAATGAGAAAGGATAATGGTTTCTAAGCCAAATATGAGTTATATTGACCCTGCATTGTACACACCCATACACACACACACACACACACACAAATTCAATATGTGATAAACTAGATTTACAGAGTAATAAATTGGGGAGAAGGAATTTGTGCCTGACAAAAAGTATCCTGTGTTACTGTACGGCTTTCCCCACCTGACCATGATTTCAGGGTTGGAAGTTCCTCTTGTCCTCAGTCTCCCAGAAGTTTAGAGTGCATGTCGAAAGGGAGTGAGGAGGAAACTTTCCAAGTTAGTTGTCAGAGATGACAAGAATTTAAAAGTGCAGGGGCTCTCTCATGAGATGTGACGGAGCACTTAGTGCCCTGCAGTGTTGGGACTCGAGCCTGTTGTTTAGACATACACAGGATGCTGGAGCTTACAGGTCCTTAGAGATGAATTCTTCCCTCCAAACCCCTTAATTCACAGATGACTGAGGCCTCCAGAGGGAAAGTAACTTGCCCAAATGGGGCAGAGCCTGGACTATAAATAACTCAGTTCTCTTTCCACCAAAGCATCTTACCACTGTGCTGCCCCAGCTCATTTTTCTCTGGGAGAGAACCCCGTACACAACCAGGAAGTGAATGAAAGTGAAGGAGTCTACATCCCAGGAAGGGACCCCGGATCCCATTCCTGGCTCTGCCACTACATATCTGCATGAACTTGGGAATGTTACTCTGCCCTTCTGGACCTTGGGCTCCTCATCTGTAAAACGACTTTGACAAGAGCTAATTTCAAAAAGTACACGATGCTAAGTTTGCTCCTAACCTCGGGCTGTTTTCATGCAGCTTCCTCCCAGCAGTGTATTCATTTCTAACCGTAGATGGGAAAAGTTACAGTCAAGCTGTGTAAATGGGGACAGCCTACAGGAGCAAGAGCGCTGTGAGTCTCTGTTATTAACTGAGGAAAGACAAGGGCAGGAGGGAAAAGTGCAGGTGAGAGACAAGAAGCCTGACCCCCTTACACGGACCTGCCACACGGAGGTGGACATGGCCTGCCCCCCTTACATGGACCTGCCACACGGAGGTGGACATGGCCGACTCCAGGTGTGATCATCTCAGATAAGCTGATTTCTGCAGTCTGAGGTTATCTGGCTGATATCCACGTCTCTCCTTTCCAAGACACCACTGATTAGAGCTCTGGAACTTAGGGAGGCTCAGTGGGTGAACTAAGTCACGTTTTCTCCTTTCGATGCATTGCTTACTGAGCTAACAGGGCCAGGGAAGTCAGTAAGGCAGTTCGAGAATAATTTGAAAGCCAATTAAGGCAAGAGTAGAGACCCACACGTGCTAGCTTGCAGCAGAGTTTTGCGATACGCTCCTTGTTGACGTAAAATTACAGAAATACAGAGATTAACCAAATGTGCAATGTCATTTTAACAGAGCTTTCTTTTTCCATGGTAAATCCATGGCATGTTCATGATCAATCTTTTTTATAAAGCAAAGAATCATCACTGATTTAACATTTGGCCCCTTTTGTTGTCCACAGATCAAGTTTGGCTTAACATGCAACTTTTTCTAAGATAACCCATCAGGTCTGCAGCCGTCTCCCCTGGATCTGGTGGGAAGAGCAGGACAGGGAGGGGGAATGAATACAGAGGTGGATAAGCTCCCTGTGTGTGTCTCAGGTTCTAGCACTGCTGGACACAATGGAGAACTGCAAAGAGCTGCGACCTTGGAAAATATTACTGGGACAGAATTTCAGCTTCAGGATTTTGGTGGTATAAGGGCTTTGCAGGCAGCAGCAAATCTGGCTGGAGGGGCTGTGCTCGAGGACTCTTAAAGCTGCATTTGCGTGGCACTTAACATAAAATTGAACAATGCCAATCGACTGTGTCATGGGGAGGGAGCAGCTGTTGGAAGTTAAGGCCCCTTCTTGGCAACCATCATTGCCCTGGTGTTACCATTCCTTCTCCCATGGTGACTGTTGTGCCGTATGAAGAGGAAAATGACATCCTTGGGCAGCCACACAAGACCAGTTGTCATGCTGAGGATGCTGGACAGGCAGGCAGAGATCTTGAGCCCCTCACCTTACTTTTCCCTCTGCCGGAGATCCCTGGGGTGGTGGGAAGACGCGCTTTTCCGGCTTCTCCCAGGTCCTTCCTGGCCCCTTCCTAGGGTAATAATTGTCCTGCTGAGACCTCTAGTGGCCATTACTGGTCACTACAGGCGTCTGAGGCAGGAGGGGAGGAAGTCAGACCCTGTGGGCTGCCCCAGAACACAGCCAAGCATGTCCTAGGTGGTCTGTGGAGGCCTCAGCTTGAAGTACTTTCTAGATGGAGGAAAGGGTGTATCAGAGGCCCGAGGCCCCTGAAATATCAGCCTGGAGGCCTAGTGGTCTGTCGCCATGGGAACATGCCCAGCTGGCCGTTAGTCACGGTGAGGACTCTACCTCCTGTTATACCAGCTTAGTTCTGGGATCTGCTGGACCCTTCCTGACTTGCCCTAAGATATACCTATAATCCCACTGTTACCTGAAACCAAACTGAGCTCCCTCGAGTCTGAAGAGCCAGCCACCAGCAGCCTGGTTATCTGACAGACGCATGTACCAACCCACATCTGCCCCCAGGGGCCCTGTGTAGACTGGCCTGGCTTGAAGGCCAGGTGGCTGTGCACTGCTTCCCCAGGCGTTCACCTCCTGGAGTGACAGAACACCAGGCCACCACTGCCGCCACCACCACCCACACTCTGATCCTCAGGGCTTCCCGAGCACAGTTAAGTAGGGTACACCTGACTGACACAAGGCTGGATTGTTTTCATTGTTCCAACCCAGTGGTTTTCAAAGTGGGGTCCCCAGACCAGCAGCCTCAGCATCACCCAGGAACTTGTTAGAAATGCAGATGGTCAGGCCCCGCCCCAGACCTACTGAATCAGAAATTCTGCAAGTGGGACCCAGCCACCTGTGTTTCTCAGGCTTCCAGACAATGGTGAGGCTCGCCCTAGTTTGAGGCCCCCTGCTCCAAGCATTGATTCAGAAACGTCAGTATATATGTGATGACAAACTCTTAGCTTATTTAAATGTGGGTGCTGACCCCTCACCCACAGAGATTTAGTAGTTCTGCAGTGAGGATGCAGAAATCTGATTCTTAAATCATCATTCCATGTAATTCCTGATGCAAGAGATCCACAGACCACCGTTTTGAAAAAGTCTGTTCTTAAAGGAACAGGGCCATCTTCACCACAACAGTTTTGCTTCCTCTCTTTTTTTTTTTTTTTTTTTTTTTTGCATTACGCGGGCCTCTCACTGCTGTGGCCTCCCCCGTTGTGGAGCACAGGCTCCGGACGCGCAGGCTCAGCGGCCATGGCTCACGGGCCCAGCCGCTCTGCGGCATGTGGGATCTTCCCGGACCGGGGCACGAACCCGTGTCCCCTGCATCGGCAGGCGGACTCCCAACCACTGCGCCACCAGGGAAGCCGCTTGCTTCCTCTCTTGAATTAGCAATAAATATTGTTCTTATATCTCACTGGTCACGAGAGAGACGTCAGTAAACATATCAGATACTCCAGGTCTTTGAAGCAGGTCATATTTTCCCTCAGCAAATGAGATTTTGCTGCTGCTGTGAGGAAAACCTCAGTAGAGCCCATATCACAATCGAAAAGTGAAATCTTCCTCTGGAAAGAGATAATAATTCCTGAGGGAACAGAAAGAACGGGAGGCCTGTGGCTTCTTGTGAGCCTGGATCTCTGGGTGGTATGTCAGGCTCGACTGAGAAGCTGTGTGTCATCTTTGGGCTGTGAGTCCATCCGATAGAGAGTTGCCCTTTATTCTCCCTTCTCGAACAATTCGAGATTTAGTGGTACTTTCTCAACGAGACCCAAGACATTGGTTTATTATAATACTGCTAGGAGGAAGGAGTTTTCAAGACTGGAGGTTATGAGTACACTTGGCTTATACAGCCTCTGCATTGATCACCCTGGAAACATAGAGTTCACTTTTTGTGAAGATTCTTGTGAGTGACAAGTCCCAGCTCTTCTCAACGCAGCCCTGGGCCCTCCTGGGAGCTCCAGGGGGGATTTTCCCTCTTCCTTCTTCTGTGCCATGTAACATTCCCGTTTAAACACCTCCCCCAGTTCTCGCCGGAGCACCTGCACCGTCATGGGGCACTAATCCGTTGGGCTGTGCTCTGGGAAGACACGTACGCAGAGTCACGTCTTTCAAGGACCTGATGGGAGCAGAACAAGAGACATGGTGCTGGCACTCCTTGTCGCCACCCAGGGTTCTCAGTCCTTGTGCAGGCACTTGTGTGCACGGGTATTGTCTGCCTGGGGGCAGCAGCTTTACCGGGTCAAGACGCTAATCTTTAAAATCCTGTGCGTAGAGCAGGCAAAATGCTGGCTCCCTTCCCTCCCGCCTTCCTCCCTCTGCTCGTTGCCGCCTTCCTTCCATCGGCTGCCCCTTACCCATTTTCCCATGCTCCCTTTCCCATGTTTTCCTCTGCTTCTGTGAATGTCTCCAGCTTTTCCTCCCCTCTGCTCTCGTCTCGCCGGGCCTCCCACAGTCCTGAAAAGCAGCCCCCACCCTACCCCGTGAACTCCAAGAGCCTCACCAGCGCTAACTGCAGAGCCTACAGGCATCCTGCCAGGCAGGGAATGTCACCTTCATTTACCGGGAAGCATAATTAAAAGACAGATCTCACATCTCCCCTCGCTCAGACAGCGGGAGACGCAAGGAAGGGAAGAGCAGCAAAGGAAAATCCGAAAAGAGGCCACAAACAGGGTCGAATGTTAAACTCTGTGTCCAGACGAAGTGCAGCCCACACTGTCCACAGCACTGGGGGTCGGGTCAAAGCGGCAGGCTTCAATTCCTGAGTCAGCAGGAAAGAGAAAAGGAGGAAGAAAGAGGGCAATGTTGAAAATAGGGCAGCAGGAAAGAGAGGAGATGGCTTCTGTCCAGAGCATAAATCCCCTCTTCCCAGGGATGTGCCTGGGTCAGGAAGGACCCCCTCTGGGAATCGGGAGTGGGCGGGGACGGCCTTGCTGGTGGGCAGCACTGATTTTCCTCTCGCTTCCTTGTTCTTTGTTCCTGCACCCAGGGCACCATGAGTGCACGACCAGTGTAATCCACAGGGTCCCAAGCTCAGAAGGGCCCCGTGCTTGGGGGTAATGCTCTGCAGCCCCAGTCTTGGAACTGTGTTTTGGCAGTGACGTCTGACGGGGCGATGGCACATTGGAGCGTGCAGGGGGTGGGAAGGCTGGGAGGCTGGTCACGGTGCCCTGCCTCCCCTCCCCCTTCCTCTCCCTACCCCGCCCCGTCCCCAGCTCCCTGGGGATGGGTTCTCAGCCCAGTTGTCTGCGCCCTGGAACCTGGGCCCTGCTCAGCCTCCCCGCCTTGTGCCCCAGCAAGGGCCCAGGTGCGGGCGGGGAAGGTCATGGTTGGGTGCACCTGTCCTGCAGCATCTTGGGGCCGGGCACAGCAGTGGCCTTCCCACCCAGGACTAGCAGGGCTGCACCGTGTCTGGTAGGAGGTCGCAACTCAAGGACGGAAGAACCTCTTGCCCACCCCTGATCCATTTACCTAGTACAGAGGTTGCCGTACTCTGGGGGGGGTCACCCATCTGCCGTGGGCTGCGGGTACCACCCATATATCCCCTCATGGGAAGGAGAGATCCCCCAAGGCCTGCCCCAAGCCAGGGAACAAAGTGTCGGTCCATCAGCTGGTGGGAGGGGGAACACCTGCAGCCGTCAGACCTGAGAGGGCACACAGGGCAGGGCTTCTGGGCGCCTCTGAGGCTCTGAAGTATCCCTGAGCCAGAGGCGCACCCCCAGCCACTCTCTCGAGCCCACTCTGTGCCTGGGGGACACTCTCTTCCTTCCCAGTCTTCCTGAATCTGTCTGTGTTTGTTTTTTCTGGCCAGCTCAAGGCATCCTCCAGGGACAAAATACATTTGTGTGATTTCAATAATTGCACAAATGAGTTAAATGCTCTTAACATTTGCACTTAAAACTGGCATTGCATGATGTAAAAATGCATGGTAAATTCATGCTAACCATTTAAATTTTTAATTTTTATTTACTTAGAATGACATTAAATAGGAAATAAGAAACACCATGACTGGGGGTAGTTGCACAACAATGGGAGTGTATTTAATACCACTGAACTGTACACTTAAAATGCACATGTAACGTGTAAATGTAAAAAAAGTCTAAGTGGTGAGTTTTATGTTATGTGTATGTTACCACAGTAAGAAAAAAGAAAAAAGAATGAAAACAAACAAGCATCATGACAAGGCTAGAGAGAGAGACCACATGAAAGAAGGGAAAAGCCTGCTTTTTGAACGATTTTCATTTAATGCTGAGCCTGCAAATGGTGCAGCTCATAATCCTTGCTGACTTGGAGATGATCAAATTCAATCTTACACAGTGTTTCAGAGGAAATCCTAATCCTGTGGGGGGAAAAGATCCCAATTTATGACTAAAGGTAATTTCAACCTTAGTATCCATTCATCTACAGGAGAAAAAAAGGAGGAAACCTAAGAATGAAAAAGAAAATAAAAGAGAGATTCTTGAATGAAAAAAAGATAAAAGAGATTCTTGCATTTAGGCAAGCACCCATCACATTTCTGGGTGACCTCAGATACGCACAGGGCAGTGTGAGAGTTCCGGGGTGAGGTCAGTTCATTAATTTATGAGAAGACGTCTTCAAGAACGATAGCTTCTCACACTCAGCACAGATTGTTTGTATTTCCAGTATATTGCAAATGGTTTAGGTCATTTATCAGCCTCCTGTCTGAAGTCTGGTGCCTCCAAAGACAATTAAGAAGCTTGTAACTTCTCATCACTTTAGTATGAAAAAAGGAAATAAAGCAGATTTCAGTGCAGAAAATATTTCTGGAGCACCATTTGTCAAAGTAAAATTTGTGGGGCTACATTTTAAATGAGATTTTTAAAAGAGAGTATAGCATTGTGACCCTTCCAGGTTAAGAAAATTTTGTCTAAACTGAGGCCTGCTATGGTTTGCAAATCCGTCATAATTACTCTCCATGGACCAGTAATGTATCCACCCAAACACACCTTTCTCTGCACTCCTGTGAATCCCAGTAAGCTCTTTAGGCCGGCGTGGGAAGCTTAATGTTTTTCCTGTGAAATCATACCATTCTCCTTGATCAGCTAATCCCAGCTTTGCAAACTGAAAAAATTTCATTCCTGGCATCAACAGTCTGTTAAATTAGTTCTGATTAATAATTGAATCTTAAGACCCTTTCAAGGCAACATTTACAACAACAGATTAGTGGGGAAGGGAGAGTGAAGCTACGTAGCACCATGTCGTGATAGAACAGACTGGTGACCTCAACTGGAGGTGTTAAAGGTAGAGTCCAGACTCTGGGGAAGTTTAATTCCTTAGAAAAGTCACAGAAATACACAGACACTTCTCCCCTGCAGACTGATGGGCCTAGCATTTATTTCCTAGTAATATACATTTATTGGTGATCTAGACACATTCTTCTTGGACTTGGAGTGTGACTGCAGGTCACAGTCTTGTGGTTCACATTAAGCCCTCTTGGATTTTGAATTATTTATAAGGCATTGCAGAGTATTTCTTCCTTTAATCCTGAAAGAGAAAATACAGCCCTCCTGAAATGTCAGACTGAGAAACAGATAGGCTCCTAGCTTAACAATCGAAAGAATAGCCCATCTGGATGTTTTCCAGGCATAGAGGATGTCCAAATAACTCTAGATCATTGTGGCAAATCCTTTAAGCATGCTTGTGCTTGTACAATACCAGAACTTGCTTGGGCCGAGATTTTCCCAGCCCAATCTATGACTGAAGGTAATTTCACTCCTATTACTCTTTCACCCACTGAACAAAGAAGGAAACCTAAAAGTAAAAGAACATCAGCACCCATCACATTTTTAAGTAACCCCTAGGGTTTCTCAATGGAGGCCTTGAGGCTGCACTAAAATGTTGCATCAGAACCACTTGGGGGATTGGTTTAAAATGCTGTAGCCTGCTTTCTGCCCAGATCTACCGATTGTGGTTGTTTGGGAATTTTTTAGTTACTAGGACACTCTTAGGTAGTAAAATTTGAGAACTACTGACCTCCAAACAACTCATTAATTTCAGTGAATTATTGTATTTTCAAAGCCTAGTGATCCAGTGATTCTATTGTATGCATGAGAATCTTTAAATCCCTTGCTTAGTAAGGCTAATATGTATGTTTTGTAATTCCCAGAGGTTGAGAGCAGATTGCTTTCAGCATTCATCCTCCTAGTAAGCACATATTGAGGAGGTACTATGACCTGGGCACTGTGCTGGCTTCTGTGAGCTAACTGATCCTCATGACTTCTCTCTGAGCAGGGATACCCTGCGTGTTTGGTGTACTTAGGAAAACCTCAGGGTGGAAGCAAGTGCTGAGAAGTGAATCTTCAGGAGGATTAGAGAAAAAGGTAATCGTGGTAATGGCTAGGAGACTCCCAACTCACTTGCATCCTTGTGATTTTGCCGTATGCCAGGGGCTTTGCCTGTATTATCTCATTTCTTCCTCACAATCATCTATGAAGTAGGGTTGAGTATATTGTCCCATTTTACAGAGAGGGCACTGTAGCTCAGCAGGGCTGTTCGACCAGTCAGCAGTGGAGCAGGGATTCACTCTCAGCAGTCTGCTTCCAGAATTCAGGCTCTTATTCGACACTGTTCCAACCATCATGGTAGTTTTCCTTTCCCTTATAAGGCAGAAACTAGGAGGTGATGCAATGAAATATGAATATTTTGTGTTGCCATGTGTCCACCCAATTTCTGTTACAATGGTGATTCGTTGTGTGTTAAATCCATGAAGCACACATGCACTGCAGACTCTGGGGGTACAAAAAGAATCAATATGTGTCAAGAAGCTCCCAGTTTCTAAAATGTTGGGTCACATGGAAAGTCCAGAATTAAAACTCAGCACCCCCTAGGGCTTCCCTGGTGGCGCAGTGGTTGAGAGTCCGCCTGCCGATGCAGGGGACACGGGTTCGTGCCCCGATCCCGGAAGATCCCACATGCCGCGGAGTGGCTGGGCCCGCGAGCCATGGCCGCGGAGCCTGTGTGTCCGGAGCCTGTGCTCCGCAACGGGAGAGGCCACAGCAGTGAGAGGCCCGCGTACCGCAAAAAAAAAAAACAAAACTCAGCACCCCCAACTTCCTTGAGCAACTTTGAGCCCATTTAGCTGCATGGCCTGCCTTCCTAAAATTCTGTCAGGGGAAGGAGCCTCCAATTCCCTTGCCTTAGTGTGATGTCAGAATAACTGCCAGTTTGGCTGTTCTTACTCAAGCAAAACCACTCCTGGGGCTTCCCTGGTGGCGCAGTGGTTGAGAGTCCGCCGGCCTATGCAGGGGACATGGGTTCGTGCCCCTGTCCGGGAAGATCCCACATGCCGCGGAGTGGCTGGGCCCGTGAGCCATGGCTGCTGAGTCTGCGTGTCCGGAGCCTGTGCTCCGCAACGGGAGAGGCCACAACAGTGAGAGGCCCGCGTACCGCAAAAAAAAAAAAAAAAAAAAAAAAAAAAAAACACTCCTGGGGGCAGTACATTTGGAACTGAAGCCTCTTTGTCATGCAATCTGGGGAACTGTAATTTTTAACATCTTTCAGTGTGTTAAAGTCCATCTTTTTCCTCCTTCCTGAATGCTGATAAAAGTTACTGGGCTCCCAAAACCGGCCCCCTCGATGTCATCCCTGATAATAAAGAGCGAAGCTATGCCCGAGAACAGCAGGGAGGTTTCTAGCTGAAGGTTCTGCAGGAGAAGTGGGGCATGTGGTTTGAAATCATTACTGCGTAGCAGCTTCTGTGACAGTTAAAGTCTAGTTAAAATAAGTTGGTAAATTCTAGCCGTGCCCTAGCCTGCTATGAAGGCTGAATACAAACCAGAATATCTTACTGTCAATAGGAAAACTGTGTAAAAATATCTTGAAGACCCTTTAGACTTGCCCTGAAAACTAGCACTGCAGATGTCTTTCACCCCAAACCAGTCAATATGTAAGACTTTTCCTCACCCCTCTTATATTACAGGTGTTCCTATGGGGGCTTCCTAGGGACAAAACAGCCCTAGGGGCTCAGTTACAGGCTGTGGGACCTAGGGCAGGCTCAGATCTTACAGCAAACTACAATTCACAAGCCTCTCTGCCCGCTCACAATTTGGTCCCCCAAAGCAAAGCTACATTCAGAGACCCTCCTCTCAAACATAACTATAGACAGAGAGGGTGCCTTTCTCTGCCCTGCTCAGACTTTGTAAGCACCCCAAGCTGCTTCCCCCACCTTGAGAACCCTGCGTCCAGGATCACCACCAACACCGTGTGCTTTCCCGACCTCTGCTCCTAGGTAGCCGAGCACAGCTGGAGAAAGACCCCACAGCTCACCTCTGTTGAGCGCGCGTTGCCACTGGGTACCTCCTTCATCCGTTCTCGTTGGTCCTTCACGCCTCCCTTCCAGAAGGGGCTCCAAACTTCCTCCTCTTTGCTCACGTTCGAAATACACCTCCACCCTCGGTGGACCCCGGCCAGCCCCTCTGCCGGAGCGATGCTCATCCAATAACAGCTTCAGATCCCTTCCTGTCCATCTCACATCTTTATTTTCACACTTTTGTTATTCCTTCACCACTGAATCTGTCCTGTTTCTGTCCCAGAGACTACTCTTCCTCCTGAGTTCTTTTTCTTTTCATAACTGCTCATTCCCCCTCACCCACCCCCCAGCCCCTGGGAACCACCATTCTATTCTTTGTCTCTATGATTTTGACTAAGTATCAGGACACAAAGCTGTGTGAGGTACCATAGAGCTGGGTAACAGAATATGGATCCAAAAGATTTTGACAGGTTGGACCTAATAGTATGAAATTCAACAGTGTTCAAACAATAAGGACCTGACTTCGGTTCTCAACACCCAGCCACACAAACAGAGAGGCCACAAGTCAGGAGCTGTATGGAGGAAAGGCACAAGGGATTTAGTTAAATGGCAAGGTCATTGGGCACCAATACTGTGAAAAAGCTAATGGAATCTCAGGCTGTGAAAGATAAAATGTCTAGAGCAAGGAAGGGCGTGTCCTCCATTTAACAGTATTTGATTCAGGCCTGCAGTGCTGATTTTAGCTCTGGACACCACATTTAAAGCAAGGGTATAGAACCCTTGGTGGGTGTTCAGAAAGGAATAAATGGGATGACAAAAATACCTAAAACAGGTCCTCTGGCTGTGTGCTAAGGGCTATCCAGAGGAAGAGAGATTAGACGGGTTCTTTGTAGCTATGTTATACGATACCAGGAGGAGGCCCTACAGGATACTGGTTCATCCCAGGCCAGTGAGGAACTCTCCAACTCTCTGAGCTGCAGAACATGGAAAGAACTTTTGGGAGGTAATTAGGGGAAGTTTCCAAGTTCAGTGGATTTTTTGTTTGTTTGTTTTTGTTCAGTGGATATTGAGATGGAAATGTCAGCTTCCTCTCTTCATGTGTCTTCCACCACCAAGATCCTTGATTATTTCTATCTGCCTAGAACTAAGCACATCATATATCACATTAAAGTTGAAAAGCCAACATTCATTCTTTTCTTTTTCTAACATCTTTATTAGAGTGTAATTGCTTTACAATGTTGTGTTAGTTTCTGCTGTATAACAAAGTGAATCAGCTCTACGTGTACATATATCCCCATATCCCCTCCTTCTTTCATCTCCCTCCTACCCTCCCTATCCCACCCCTCTAGATGGTCACAAAACACAGAGCTGATCTCCCTGTGCTATGCGGCTGCTTCCCACTAGCTAGCTATTTTACATCTGGTAGTGTATATATGTCCATGCCACTCTCTCACTTCGTCCCAGCTTACCCTTCCCCCTCCCCGTGTCCTCAAGTCCATTCTCTATGTCTGGGTTTTTATTCCTGTCCTGCCCCTAGGTTCATCAGAACAATTTTTTTTTAGATTCCATATATACGTGTTAGCATACAGTATTTGTTTTTCTCTTTCTGACTTACTTCACTCTGTATGACAGTCTCTAGGTCCATCCACCTCACTACAAATAGTTCAATTTCGTTTCTTCTTATGGCTGAGTAATATTCCATTGTATATATGTGCCACATCTTCTTTATCCATTCATCTGTCGATGGACACTTAGGTTGCTTCCCTGTCCTGGCTATTATAAAGAGTGCTGTAGTGAACATCCAACAGTCATTCTTATAGCCACAGGAAAAGAAAGTATTCAGTGACTTAAAAAAAGTGTAAAATTCAGAAAATTTGTAATACAGGACAACTTCACTAAAAAACAATGGTAAGCATCATTCTTTTCTTTTCTTTTTTTAATAGTCATATACCTTTTTGTTTTTGTTTTTTGCGGTACGCGGACCTCTCACTGTTGTGGCGTCTCCCTTTGTGGAGCACAGGCTCTGGACACACAGGCTCAGCGGCCATGGCTCACTGGCCTAGCCGCTCCGCGGCATGTGGGATCTTCCCGGACCGGGGCATGAACCCGTGTCCCCTGCATTGGCAGGCAGACTGTCAACCACTGCGCCACCAGGGAAGCCTGTCATATACGTTTTGACTCCCAAAAATTGCTGGTTTCTTTTCAACTTTTTTTAAAATTAATTTATTATTTTTGGCTGTGTTGGGTCTTCGTTGCTGCACGCAGACTTTCTCTAGTTGCGGCGAGCTGGAGCTACTCTTCGTTGCAGTGCACGGGCTTCTCATTGCAGTGGCTTCTCGTTGCAGAGCATGGGCTCTAGGTGCGTGGACTTCAGTAGTTTTGGCTTGCAGGCTCTAGAGCACAGGCTCAGTAGTTGTGCACGGGCTTCGTTGCTCTGCAGCATGTGGGATCTTCCCTGACCAGGGCTTGAACCCGTGTCCCCTGCATTGGCAGGTGGATTCTTAACCACTGCGCCACCAGCGAAGCCCAGCAAGCATCATTCTTAATTGTGAAACATTGGAAGTCCTCCCTTTAAGGTCAAGAACAAGATGCCTTGACCACCACTACCATTAAGCATTATGCTGGAGATTGTAATATAGCATCAAAAACACTTTACCCACCTATGAGAACATAAGATGGATAGAAAGGGCGTAAGACAGAGATATGGGTTTGATACTGAGCTCTACAGCTTACAATTTACATGACCTTGGGAAATTTATTTAACCATATCTTTTTCTCATGTATAAAATGAGCAATCCTATCTACCTCAAGGAGGTTTTGTGAGGATTGTGCCTCTGAGGGGACACAAAGAGATCCCGAACTGAAACAGATGGCACCCTCAATCAGGGTAATTAGGAGGGTTTATTGAAGCAACTATTTACAAAGATGTGGGCAGGACTAAAGAGAACGGAGAGGGATGGTGAGGCATTCCCAGGTTACCAGCAAAGGTAGCCATTCCATAGGGAGTGGTTACAAACAGCTGGAGAGAAATGTAGCCACAGCTCTCTCAGTAGCTGGCTGTGGGCGAGGCCCCCTCCCAGGAGCTCTGGCCTTCAGTAGAAGGATGCTGCTACCCAACCTGTGATCCTTAGGAGAGAAAAACCTCCAACCTCTCTTCCGTCCTCCAACCTCCTGCCAGTGTTTCCTATTAGCTGCAGCCAAGAGGGCAAAAGAGGCCAATTGATGCAGTCTAAAGGGGTCAGCCTCCTGGGATGTAGGGCTGGGTGGAGGAGAAGGGAGCTGGAGGAGCAACCAGAAAATACCAAGCAAAGTGCCTAATATACTTTCTTCTTCTTCACTCCCCCCCAGTTGCATTTTCCTCATCAAGCAGCACTGATCTGTACATTGAGAATTGTTGAGCCACTCTTTTACCTTTTTAAAAAAGCCTCAGCTCAAAGGGATTTGTGATTTTATTTGATTGCTGTAGCACTTTATTCAGTAAATGGGGCAGTTTTATACTGAGGCTTGAGGTCAAATAACTTTTCAAAGGTCACAGAGGGTCTAAGGCTATAACCCAAATTTATTAGATTTGTGAGATGTCCCAGAGAGATAGATGTTAAAAAAGGTTATTTGAAGATGAACTCTTTGAGTAAACGAATGAATCTTAAACTTTATCATCACCCGGCCACTTCTACTGGGCAGAAAATTGCATCTCCAAAAAAGTATCTGACTCCATCTAAAATGAAGTATGTGTGCAGAGTAGACATGCATATATTTCTATATATTATTTATAATAAAGGATATATATATACAACAAAAGATACATATATTACTAAAAGAGAAAGAAAAATCAGAACCAAGGATGGAACAAAATTCAGATATGCTAATCACAAAAGTTACTCTAGTTGCTGCGGCTGAGCATCACATTTGATTCTGAGCTTCTTGGCATCAGTAAGCACATCTTTCAGCAGGAAAGAAGCAACATACTGTTTTCTCAGGGCGGAAAAAAGGGAAATGTTCCTTTTAAAAAATTCTATAGTTTCTTATGGAAGGAATTTCTTTTTATGTGAGACACTGAGTGGCATAATGGACAGTGTCCTTGACAACAGCTTGGTAACTGTGTGATAAAAAGGAGTGTTTTCCATGGCTTGGTTCTTGAAATCAAGGCATAAAAACACATCTGAGCAAAGGTGATTCTGGGAGAAGCTAGGGTGATGGTCTAAGTGTGGAGCCTCCTGATGTTCTAACATGGTCAGTGGTAGACATGAGAGAACATAAGGGAAGAGGGGAGATAGTCCTTCCCTTTGAGATGATCTTCCTAAGTAGCGTTTCTGTCAGGCAGGCTTTTGATCAGCACAGGCATCTGGAGATTATTCTCTCCATCAAGGTCTACAGGGAGCGCTAGGGTCCAACAGCGCAGACCGACAGGATTCATGGACTTTGGTGGACATATCAGCAGGTGATCAGGCTGGGCCGACAATCTGCTATGATAGCTTCTCATTCATGGAGACACGGGGTCCCGACAGGCAGCAGGTCAGAACCCGCTCTGGGAAGTGACTCAGCGGTGCCTCTCTTCCACCATTGTCCAGCCCTTTGTTTTCTACTATCAGGGCGTAAGAGGAGACAAATCAACTCAGGGTTAGAAAATAGTCTCCAAATTTCACCTCCTTCAAGTTTAAGCCTCCAGTACCACTTCCCCAAAATGCCATACAGTCTGCCAGCTGGAAGAATCAGCCCCTCACCTTTTGCTGGGAGTTACAGACCAGGGCTAGTCAGAATCCCCATCCTCTAAATTTTAATGCAGGTGAAATGAGATGAAAATGAACTTCAGGGGTGGACTTGAAAGGAACTGATATAGGAGCTGCCACATACTGCCACCTCCAGGCGCCAGGCACTTTAAAACATTACCTCTGTTCACTACTTACCTTTCAGTTAGCTGGTATTATCTTCCGTTTATTTTTCAGAGGAGGAAATGAGGTTCTGAGATGGTGAGCAGTTGCCCAGGGTCACACACCGATAGGGCTGCGTTGCAGCCCAGCTTTCTCTGACCGCAAGCACAGGATCACACCGCCACTCCCCTCCAGGCAGCAGAAGGCCTGATGCTCCGGCCTCTGTGATTTGACGAAGGGCAGGTCTACCTGCCTGTGTATGAGCTGCTGGTCTTGCCTGGGGTCCCACGTCCCCGACTGGTTACCGGGTCCAACTGCCCCCATCCCTGCAAAGTCCCAGAACAGCACGTGAGGAAAGATGTTGTACAGTTAAAAAAACTGAGTGTCTGTAAACAAGCTTCGCCATCTCAGAGGTGGACAGCAAAGCCCAGGTATGCAGAGCTGCATGATGCTCTGTTAATTGCCCTTCATGTTTGGCTTAGTGGGTTTTTCTAATTAGAGCCCCTGACCTGCCCCAAAAGAAACTAAGAATAGAAGTGGCTTTGTGTTATTGATTCCAGATCATATTTTTCCTTGTTTTCCTTGACCTCCATTTAACTTCTCTCTCTTCATCTCAAAAATCCTATAAAGTGAACAATGCAAAAATGATGGGTAGAAGGTTGATTTCCCAGTTGGAAACATTTCGATTTATTCTTCTGAGTGTATCGAATTCCATTCTGGCCAAACAAAATTGACTCCCCTGCCTCTGTTTTCAAGGCACATCTGCCAACAGCTGTGGTCACTAACCAGTTACACATCAGCACAGTTACGACCTCTGCATTTGCTTCAGTGACATCAAAGCCCATCCAAAATGCAAGCACTGTGTCTTTAGGGTCTTCTCACTCATACCAGTTCCTCTTCAGTTGGGATCTGTGTGGCAAAAGCCCTGAGCTGCCTCAGGGCAGCTTGTAGTCAGGATGGCAGGGTGCAGCTGAAAAGGTAGATGACATTTTTACTGAATAACTACTGCATGCTAGGCACTTTTGTTCAATTATCATCATTTAGTTCTAACATAACCCTATGGGATAGGTAGGGTTTATTGTCCTCATTGGAGAGGTGACAACATAGGCCCAGAGACATTGGGTTACTTGCTCAAGCTCACACAGTGACTCACTAGCTGGGTCGGGATTTTTTTTTTTTTTTTTTTAAAGAGCCAGATCGGCCATTTTATGTGACTTTATTTTTATTTATTTATTTATTTTTAAACAAGATGTTGGAGTAGGAATTTATTAATTAATTTATTTATTTTTGCTGTGTTGGGTCTTCGTTTCTGTGCGAGGGCTTTCTCTAGTTGTGGCAAGCGGGGGCCACTCTTCATCGCGGTGCGCGGGCCTCTCACTGTCGCGGCCTCTCTTGTTGCAGAGCACAGGCTCCAGACGCGCAGGCTCAGTAGTTGTGGCTCACAGGCCTAGTTGCTCCGCGGCATGTGGGATCTTCCCAGACCAGGGCTCGAACCCGTGTCCCTTGCATTAGCAGGCAGATTTTCAACCACTGCGCCACCAGGGAAGCCCCCCTGGGTCGGGATTTGAACCCAGTTCTCTCTGGTTACAAAGCCCATTGTCTCTTGCTTCTGCCATGCTCCTCACACCGCTTCACCTCTGGGGGAACCAGGCACTGAACTCCATGAAACTGGGGTCAGTCATTCATGATAGGCAAGCAGCCCTGGAGAAGAAGTTTCTCATATTTTGCTGAGCAAGTCTCCTGATGCAGACACATGTATTTCTCTGGGGGGAAAAAATCTCCATTTTTTTTTTTTTTTTTTTTTTTTTTTTTTTTTTTTTTTTCTTTTTGCGGTATGCGGGCCTCTCACTGTTGTGGCCTCTCCCGTTGCGGAGCACAGGCTCCGGACGCGCAGGCCCAGCGGCCATGGCTCACGGGCCCAGCCGCTCCGCGGCATATGGGATCCTCCCAGACCGGGGCACGAACCCGTATCCCCTGCATCGGCAGGCGGACTCTCAACCACTGCGCCACCAGGGAGGCCCAAAATCTCCATTTTTTAACTTAGTGTTACTGTTAGTTTAGGTCCTACTATTCTTTTTCTCACAATCCCACCTTTATCTTTCTTCCCACCTTTTATCATTCTCCTTCTCATTTCCAAAATCATTTCTCAACTTCCCTTTTTTCCTCTTAGCTAACTTCTTGCCCAGTCAAGAAATGTGTGGAGGAGGTTGCATTTAGCTGATTATTCACTTAAAATGTACCGAATTACCTACTACATACCAAGGAGAGGCAGACAAGAAAACCATTAAGCACCAGATGCTCCCAGAACACAGAGGGGGAAGTAGCTGAACAGGCCTACAGGGGCCAGGAAAGCTTCCAAGAGTAGTTTCCTCATCCAGGATAACCCACCCTCACACCAACAGAAGAAACGTGTCACAGCCACATTTTGGATGTGCTAATGCTCATTCAGAAGAGGGAATATGTGTAAATATTCAGGATCCCAGACTCTGGAGCAGCCAAACTGCCTACAATAACATCCCAGCTCTACAACCTGCTGGCTATAGGACCTTGGACAAGTTATATTACCTCTCCACACCTCCCCTTCTCCATCTATAAAATGGGGATATCAGTAGTACCTGCCTCTTGGAATTGTTGGGCTGTATATGTTCATAAAGTGCCCAGATCATTGCCTGGTACAAAGTTAGCAGTACATAACTGTTAACTCTTCTTCTGCTTCACTCAGTCGACAAACATTTAGGGGCCCCCTCTATGCAGACGTTCTGTGCAGGAAACAGCCCTGAAACCAAGAAGCAACAAGCACTAATAGCTAAGGGCATGGCATTTGGTATCACACAGATCAAGTGCAAATCCCAGCTTGGCCGCTTACCAACCCTGTGACCGCTAGCCAGCTGCATCCCTCCCGTAAGCCTACTTGCGCGTCTGTGAAATGGGAATAGTGATCCCTGTCTCACAGGGCAAGGGCTACAGGTGAAAATGTATGAAGGCTCTTGGCACAGAGCCTGCCTCACTCATGGCAAAAGCAAAATAAATGGCAACTGCTAACGTCATCATAGGCACTGTCCCAGGTCCAAGAACCTGACTTCATGAAACTTTCAGCTGGGTGGAAAAGCCTGAGTAGAAAATTCTACCAGCCCTAAAGCAAGGGGACCTGGGACAGCAGGAACTTCACCATAGACTGATGGCCCGGTTTGTGTATCGACGAAAGAAGCTCGGAGAGGTTTCCTTAAGGAGTCTGGCTTCCTCCAGGATGGCCACCCTAAGATATATCCAAACTGGAACGTAGAACCTGGGTGTCTGGAGGACTCGGCCATCCCCACCTTCCTGTGTGAAAAATGCGTCCTCAAAAACCCTCCAAAGAGGAGAAAGGGATCTCAACTGTGACGTCTTTTTCTCACCAAAAAGTGAGGCCAGGGGGTACTACATGGACAGTGGAGATGTACCAGTTCTGAGAGGTCCTTGTTCTCTAGTTCAAGGTGGGGGCGGGAACAAGTAACAGCACTGGACTGAGGGTCAGCCTTGCTGGCCAAGGTCCCCCTAGCTGCCCAAATACTTGACAGGGATGTTCTAATCCTATTAATAGCCAGTGCAGGTTGAAGCACTGGGCTGCTTAAACTTTTCAAAAGAAGACAAAGTAGGGGTGGGGTGGGGTGGTGTGTGTGTGTGTGTGTGTGTGTGTGTGTGTACATGAATATTTCTCTCATGTTTATTTTGGTCTTCAACTCATCTTCCCCCAAGGATTATGTGTCAAGTAAATATGTTGTTACTAAGATTATTTTCAAAGAAAAACAGTGACAGACGATCCTGTTAAGGAAAAAAAAAAAAAACCTGAAACCAGTTTGTTAATTTTTTAAATTCTGATTTTTAACAATATATGAAATGTGCTCATACACTCCCATGTGCACATTTTACTTTTTCTCCTGCACATTTCCAAGGGGATTCTGGGTACTGCCAGCAAACTGCCTTTGCCCACCGTTTGCCTTCATAGAGTGGGAGATCTCAGCACGGGAGGCACGGCCCCTGGCGAGACTTTTAATTGCACCCATTTTATGAAGCTGGTCTTGGTCATTCTCAGAATGTCCCGGGAAAGTCTGACAGTGCTTTTGTGGGGGAGATGGCAGAGAGGAGGGAGGGATGAGTGGCTTCCCAAGCTCTTGGAGATCCCTAATGAAAACTGGCCTATGGGGTCTTCCCTCACTGATGTTGGGGTGGGTGAGTAGAAGGAAGCCCCAGAAATGTGATAGGACTCCCAAGAAATGTCATCTATCTATAGCTGGCAGCTGCTCTAATCTCATTTCTCTAATTCTTTTTATTATTAGAATGTTCAAAACATTAACCTCACTCTGGACATTAAATTAATTTGAATAAATCACAATTGATGCCAATTAACTGAACTTAAGAGCATTGCCTCTTAATACTACAATTCACAGTTGCACATAATTGCAACCTAATTTATTTGCTTTAATTAATATTTGACTTATATAATAAGACATGGGAGAGATTTTTCAAGAGTGTCTTTCTACTGACAGTGTTTTAGTGCCTAAAAGGAAGCCTTTTTACCTTAAGGTATTCTTTCTTATATTCAAAAGAGTTGGGTTTCAAGAGGCTCTCAGAGTCATAATGCATACATGTTAAATGACGCTAATTCATCACCCCTAATCTGACAACATTAAAACTCTGCAGTTTGATGCTTCTTGCAGAGAATAATATTACATGAATTATCCTTTCTGTTTATAAGGTGAAATGCTCATTCCCCATAAATAGGGCAGGTCCCAAGCACAGTTGCGCAGTCAAAATTCATCTTTGGGGCTTCCCTGGTGGCACAGTGGTTGGGAGTCCGCCTGCCGGTGTAGGGGATGTGGGTTCGTGCCCTGGTCCGGGAAGATCCCACATGCCGTGGAGCGGCTGGGCCCATGAGCCGTGGCTGCTGAGCCTGCGCGTCCGGAGCCTGTGCTCTGCAACGGGAGAGGCCACAGCAGTGAGAGGCCCGCGTATCGCAAAAAAAAAAAAAAAAAAAAAAAAATTCATCTTTGATGCTCTTCCATGTTCCTTTCTTTGTCCACCTGAACCTTGTCAATGCCTCCTTTGCCTACCCTCAGATCCTCACACCTCCTGCCACCCTCCCTCCAGCTCACCGGAGCTAAACCAGCTCTGTGCTTCCTTCAAAATTTACCAGTCCTGACTTCTGCAGATCATTAGATCTGTTACCTGACTGATAATAGCTCCCAGATAATCCCAGATAACATAGCTTCATTTTAACCAAGACCTTCAAAGCCTTAGGGGTGTTTAATGGTGATGGAAGTGTTACTTGTTCGTAGCAGATAGAGATTTTTCAGACCTCATCCAAGCCTTTTAGAATTCTTTAAATTGTGTGACAAATATAATAAAAAACATCACAGCTCGGCACCCACAAAAAAGAGAGGCAGGAGGGTCCCCAGTTTATTTAGCTACTGATTTAATCTTTATTTTAAATATTTATCAGTCACTTCTGTGTGTCCCACATTGCACCAAATACTAGAGATAGATGAAGATACTCTGTATTTACAAAACTTTTCCTCTCCCCGCTCTCCCCAAAGTCATTTGCTGGTATGCTTTTTCCCCCACACCCAAGACTGTGAACTCCTCCTGACAGCTCCTCTTCATCCTGGGAACCTCAAGGCCTGGCACACAGTATAAACTCAATATTTAATAGATGGTTGGAATACAGAATTTCAATGTTCCATTTGGGGAACACTGGGTTAAAAAGAGATTTCTTAGACAAACTTCAGAGGGGGGAATATATTTGCAAATTATATACCTGATAAGGGACTTGTATCCAAATATATAAGAACTCTCTTTTTTTCTTTTTTTTTTTTACTATTTTTTTATTGAAGTATAGTTGATTTACAATGTTATGTTGATTTCTATACAGCAGAGTGACTCAGTTATACATATATATTCATTCTTTTTTATATTCTTTTCCATTATGGTGTATCCCAGGACATTAGATATAGTTCCCTGTGCTATAAGTAGGACTTTGTTGTCCATCCATTCTATATGTAATAGTTTTCATGACTAACACCAAATTCCTAGTCCATCCCTCCCCCACCCCCCTCCCTTTTGGCAACCACAAGTCTGTTCTCTATGTCTATGAGTCTGTTTCTGCTTCGTAGATAGGTTCATTTGTGTCATATTTTAGATTCCACATATAAGTGATATCATATAATATTTGTCTTTCTCTTTCTGACTTCCTTCACTTAATATGATAATCTCTAGGTACATCCATGTTGCTGCAAATGACATTATTTCATTCTTTTTTTATGGCTGAGTACTATCCCATTGTATATATGTACCACATCTTTATCCATTCATCTGTTGATGGACATTTAGGTTGTTTCCATGTCTTGGCTATTGTGACTAGTGCTGCTATGAACATAGGGGTACATGTATCTTTTTGAATTATAGTTTTGTCTGGCTATATGCCCACGAGTGGGATTGCCGGATCATATGGTAATTCTATTTTTAGTTTTCTGAGGAACCTCCATACTGTTTTCCACAGTGGCTGCACCAACTTACATTCCCACCAACAGTGCAAGAGGGTTCCCTTTTCTCCACACCCCTTCCAGAATTTATTGTTTGTGGACTTTTTAATGATGGCCATTCTGACCAGTGTGAGGTGGTACCTCATTGTAGTTTTGATTTGCATTTCTCTAATGATTAGTGATGCTGAGCATCTTTTCATGTGCCTATTGGCCATCTCTATGAGTTCTTTGGAGAAATGTCTATTTAGGTCTTCTGCCCAGTTTTTGATTGGATTGTTTGTTTTGTCGTTGTTGAATTGTATGAGCTGTTTGTATATTTTAGAAATTAGGCCCTTGTCAGCTGCATCATTTGCAAATATTTTCTCCCATTCCATAGGTTGTCTTTTCATTTTGTTTATGGTTTCCTTTGCTGTTCAAAAGCTTGTAAGTTTGATTAGGTCCTATTTGTTTATTTCTATTGCCTTGGGAGACTGACCTAAGAAAACACTGGTATAATTTATGTCAGAGAATGTTTTGCCTGTGTTTTCTTCTAGGAGTTTTATGGTGTTTTGTCTTACATTTAAGTCTTTAAGCCATTTTGAGTTTATTTTGGTGCATGGTGTGAGGGTGTGTTCTAACTTCACTGATTTACATGCGGCTATCCAACTTTCCCAGCACCACTTGCTGAAGAGACTTTTTCCCATTATATATTCTTGCCTCGTTTGTTGAAGATTAATTGACCATAGATGTGTGGGTTTATTTCTGGGCTCTCTATTCTGTTCCATTGATCCATATGTCTGTTTTTTTTTGCCAATACCATACTGTTTTGATTACTGTAGCTTTGTAGTATTGTCTGAAGTCTGGGAGGGTTTTGCCTCCTGCTTTGTTCTTTTTCCTCAGGATTGCTTTGGCAATTCTGGGTCTTTTATGGTTCCATATAAATTTTAGGATTATTCTAGTTCTGTGAAAAATGCCATGGGTAATGTGATAGGGATCACATAAAATCTGTATATTGCTTTGGGTAGTATGGCCATTTTAACAATATTAATTCTTCCAATCCAGGAGCATAGGATATCTTTCCATTTCTTTGAATCATCTTTAATTTCCTTCATTAATGTTTCAAAATATATAAGAACTCTTAAAACTCCACACACAAAAAAGACAGGTAACCCCATTTAAAAACTAGACAGGGCTTCCCTGGTGGCGCAGTGGTTGAGAGTCCGCCTGCCGATGCAGGGGACACAGGTTCGTGCCCCGGTCCGGGAAGATCCCACATGCTGCGGAGCAGCTGGGCCCGTGAGCCATGGCTGCTGAGCCTGCGCATCCGGAACCTGTGCTCCGCAATGGGAGAGGCCACAGCAGTGAGAGGCCCGCGTACCGCAAAAAAAAAAAAAAAAAAAAAAAAACTGGACAAAGGATTTTAATAATTCCTCCAAATGATATACACAAGATATACAGATGACCAATAAGCACATGAAAAGTTACTCAACATCATTAGTCATTAGGGTAATACGAATCAAAACCACAATGACATACCATTTCCCACCCACTAGGATGCCTGTTATCCAAAAGATAGACAAAAAGTGTTAGCAAAGATATGGAGAAATTGAAACCCTCATATACTGCTGATGGGAATGTAAAATGTTGCAGACACTTTGGAAAACAGTATGGATATTCCTCAGAAATTTAAACAGTTACCATATAACCCAGGAATTCTACTCCTAGGTGTATATATATATACCTAAGAGAAGTGAAAACATACATCCATGTGAAAACTTGTACAAGAAGGTTTAGAGCAGCATTATTCATAATAGCCAAAAAGTAGGAACAAATAACTATCAGCTGAAGAATGAATAAACAAAGTGTGGTATATGCATACAATGGAATACTGTTTGGCAATAAAAAGGAAGGACGTACTGAGTTGTGCTATAACACAGATGAACCCTGAAAACATTAGCTACGTGAAAGAAGCCAGTCACAAAGGATCACATATACATTTACAGGAAATGCCCTGAGTAGGTAAATCTATAGAGACAGAAGGTAGATGAGTGTTTCCAAAGGCCAGAGAGATGAGACAATGGAGAAGTGTTGGGTTTTTGTGGTGATGAAAATGCCCTACAATTAGTTAGTAGTGCTGGTTGCACAACTCTATGAATATACTAAAAATCAATGAATTGTACACTTTACAAGGTGTTTTATGGTATGTGGATTATATCTCAAAGCTGTTACAAAAAAGAAAGAGTTTCTCTTCCACAGGACTTTTCAGTGGGTGGTAAGTCCTCAAGAGGAGTGTATAGCTTATGTTGTGTTTAGGATACCTAACTGTCCTCATTTGCCTGGGACTGAGGGTGTTCCCAAACACAGAAGTTTCAGGGCTATTTGGGACATACTTACACTAAAAAACTGTTGAATGTTTATCTGAAATTTAACTAGGCATCCTATATTTATTTGCTAAACCTGGCAACTCTAGTTTCACAAGGTGATCCAGTTCACCTAGATCAAGTGGAAGCAGAGATCTAGAATTAAGGTTAAAAAATCAAAGAGATACAAATAGAGTTTGAAGTTAAGGAAAAGAGCTCCCAAAGTATTTTATAACCTTGGCCAAGACTGTGACCAAATAGTTCTGCAGAAATCTCTTGTCACAAACTTCTGCCTCAAGTTCTCTCATTTCCAAGGTCTATGGCAAAGGGTTCAAATCGGAGAACTCTTTAAAAATGATATTAATAAATAGTTATATGAAATAATGTGTTTCATAGAAGTGTTTCCTCCTGGATGAAGCTTAAAACTAAGCTTCCTCCTGGCAGCTGAGTACATGATGAATTGTATTATAAGTAAGTATTTTTAGCACACTAGTGCTTTGGCAGACAGCTGTTAAAAAATAGAAGCAGGCCTTGTAGAGTAGGGAAGCCGGGGTGCTTTTCCTTACTGATGAATGAAAATGAAGCCGGTTCTCTGAGCCCAAATGGTTGGAGGGAAGGTGTGTGCCGCTGTGTAATCAGGTTAAAAGGCTGTGGCTTGTAATTTGGAAATTACTGTGTCACGTGTCACTGAGGCAGAATATGAGGGACGTAGCTCTAACGCGAGTTCCCCGGCAATGCTCAGGTACAGGGAGTCAAGGGCCTGCATGTTTTATCAGGTGAGAGGAGCGGTATTTTAATAATCGAATTTGCGTCCTTGGAGGCCAGGACTCAGCTCAGTGATGGTTCTCCCCGCCACTTCTCAGCACTACAGGTTAGTGGCCACAAGGGGGCACCAAAGCAAGCCCATCCCGGAGGAACGTTGTGCTCGTCCCTGAGTCATTGACACTCCTGGGTGATCATCACAGACTACCCTTTGAGCTTCCAAGCCTGGAGCGCGCCTTTCAGCAGTGCGACCCAGTGGGTGAGCGCATGCATTTGCAGTCAGCCAGGCAAGGGTTTCAGATCTGTCCCCGCTTAAAACCGTTGCAGCTTCTTTAGTCCGCAAACAGGGATTATAAAGTACCTCCCTCAGAGGCAGGTGATAAGAATTAACTGAGACAGTGTCTGGAAAGTGCTTAATACCTAATCCCGTGCCTATTGCGTCATAAATGTTTAGGCCCGTAGTACACCCTGGAAGCCAAAGGTGGGTTCGGGTGCTAACGACATCACAGAGGAGGCATTAGCTTCCTTCTGTTCCCTTCCATTCTGCAATCTTTTCCCCCCTCCTCTCTCCTTCCTCAGGGACCCCCTGAGACCTACTTCATTCTTGGTCTGTTAAGAAGTCTTCATTCTCACAGTTTGCCAAGTATGTTCTCCACAGAAATACTCTGTGGTCCCCAAAGTTCTGTTCAATCCTCTCTACCCTAGTATTTCCCCATGTGGGTCAAAAGCCATCTGCATCAGAATCATCTGGACCCAGGAAGGGGGAGTTTCTGGGGATGGAATCTAGGACTCTGCATATTAATGAGCTTCCAAAGTCAATCTATTGCGTGATAAAGCTTGAGAATCTCTGCCGTATTTCTAGTGAGATTTTTTTTTTTTCAAATAGAGAATGTAGTACAGATTGATCTCAACCAGCTGCTAGGAGAGAAATTAGCTGATTATCGGATTAAAGTAATTCATGCTGAACTGTGAAGAACAAATAAACTCTCCTTTCAGGAGGATTTGCATTCTGACATTTTGCAAACCTTAATGAATTTCCAATTAGTGAAACGTCTGAGATGGATGTTTAAAGAAAAACGACATTGCCCGTCTCCCACACCTCGGGGAAGACTTCCTATGCCCTAGAACCACCTGAAATTCAGTCCCAAGTTTACTGACTGGTGGAGAGGAGGAAGAGAAGTAGAAGGCGAAGGAGGAAGAATGGGAGATGGAGGAGAGGTTAACAGAGGAGTTGGGGGATGGGTGGACAGGGAGAAAAATCCTCCCAAATACCCTCACAGCATTCAGTGCTTCAAGCTTATCCAAGTGCAGAATGTACTGCTGGAAAACGAACCCAGATGCTATCCTTTCACTCTATCCCAGAGAAAATCACAACTGAGGCTTCTATTTTATTTGCTACTCAGTTTGATTTTTTAATACGAAGCTGCCCAGTTGCCCAGTCTAATATAAAGCTGCAAGAGGGTAATAGCCCCTTGCTTCTCTTTGTTCCTCCCAGACCACTTCTTCTCCCTCTAGAGGGGGATACGGCACAGGCCCCAGTGCTTGGGCTTCCCCCGTTCTCTCTTACAGCCCCTAAGTGAATTCTTCCTAGCTCATGGTTTTGAATACCATCTGTACAAGTGATGTTTCCTAAATATGTATCTCCAGTCCCAGCCTCTCCCTTGCTGATGAGATCCGTGTGTCTGTCTCCTCTATGCCTCCCCCTAGATGTCTAATAGGTGGCTCAAACTAACACATACAAACTAAACTTCTGGTTTTTCCTCAAATAATCTGTTTCTCCCCCAGTGTTCCCCATCCCAGTAAATAGCATCTCACTCACCCAAATGGATTGGATCAAACACTTCAGAGTCATCCATGAGTCTCTCTCTCTCTCTCTCTCACACACACACACACACCCTTTGTCCAACCTGTCACCAAACCCCGCTGGCTCTGCCTCTTACTACCTCCACCTCTACCAGCCTAGTCCGAGCCATTCTCACCCAGGCTGCTTCGTTGCCTCCTAACTATCCTCCCTGCTTCCACGCTTACCCCTACAGTCTGGTTGCCACAAAGAGCCACAGCTGAACTTTTTATAACATAATTATCATTGCCTCCCTACCCTCCGATGACTTCCCAGCACTTTAAAAATAAAATCAGGGCTTCCCTGGTGGTGCAGTGGTTGGGAGTCCGCCTGCTGATGCAGGGGACACGGGTTCGTGCCCCGGTCCGGGAAGATCCCACATGCCGCGGAGCGGCTGGGCCCGTGAGCCATGGCCGCTGAGCCTGCGCGTCTGGAGCCTGTGCTCTGCGACGGGAGAGGCCACAACAGTGAGAGGCCCGCGTACCGCAAAAAAAATAATAATAGTAAAATAAAATCAGATGCCTTACCATGGTCCGAGCATCCCGCAGGACTTGCCCATCCACTTCGCTGACCCACCTCCTGTCTCCAGCTACCCTGGTTTCCCTGCTCTTCCTCCTGCCTTTTTCTTTGCCGATGCCTCCACCCAGAAGGTGGAGACCCCCAGATGTCTACTCCCTCACTTCATGCAAAGAAGCCCTCCCTGACCTCCTGCCCCCAAATAGCAACTCTTTTCTTACCCTGATTTCTTTTTCTTCATAGCACTTAAAATGACCTGATATATTATAGTGTATGTTTATTTGTTTATTGTCTACCTCCCCCATTTGAGTGTAAGGTCTGTGAGTGCTGGGACTTATTCTCTTCTGTCCACCAGTAGGTCCCTAGTGCCTAGAACTGTGCCTGGTGCATCATATATGCTCAATTAATATTTGTTGAGTGAATGATATGAAACTAAGCAAAAGTACAAATGTAAGTAAGGATGGCTACTGACGAGTGGTTTCAAGGTTACATCGAAGGTCTTATTTATTAAGAGAGCTGGAGAAATATTGGAGTAACTAGTTCCTCTCTTTTTTTCCTCCCTTGTGTTATTTTATGGTGGCTACTTGGATACGACGTGCCCCCTATTTCAGTAGTGGTCATTTCTGGAGTTCTGTACCTCTTCTCTGTACACATAAATAATCTCTTCTTTAGTCCACATTCTAAGCACTGAAAAGATACGTACTCACAATTACCAAGTCAGAAACTCAGCTTTTACCCACTTACTGTCCATAAACAGCTAATAAGATTAGGCAATAGGAAGCTTTTCTATTGCAAAATTATACTAATGGAATTCTCCCGGGGGCTAAACTATTCCCTCTCTGAAAGTTAAGCACATTCCAGAAATCACATTAAAACTCTTGCAGGCCTCCCTGGGTGTCAGGGGTCAATGGAAGGGAAGCCTGATGTAACTTCACGAAAGAGCTTACTACTCTTGACATCTAACTATGGATGGAGAATCTGCTTTGTGACTTTCTTGCTATGTCTTAAAGGAATCCATGGCATTTTCTCTTTTCATGCCAAAGCTTGTTATGCTGGCAGCTATTTCCCCATAAACTTTCCCACAAAGATGGGTATCAACTTCCGCTAGGGGCACGTCAGCATCAGCTCCACAGAGCAGAGGAAAAAGCAAAACTGATTCCTTTGTAGGAAACAGCTGAGTGAAGGGAAAGTGACTAACATATTCTGTAAGGATACGATCTTAGTTCGAGTTCTCCCATAGGCAGTCCCTGAAACCAGGAATTGAGTGTAAGTGGTTTGTTGGGGAAGCAATCCCAGGAAACACTGGTAGGACATGAGAAGGGGAGACATGAAAGGGAGGGAAGCCTCAAGTCAATTCTCGGGTAACTGGAGCTCAGTCCCACTGGAGAAGCCTGGTAATCCAGGGGCAAAGGAGGTAGTATGTATACAACAATTCTCACCAGTCATCGGCTGAGGACTGCTGAGGGGAGGGGACTTAATTCCCTGGCAGTTCTGGTCTGCCCCATGCATAAGCAGAGAGGGCTCTTGTGTCCAGAGAAAGTCCTCAGGCAGAAAGATGCTGAGGTGGGCAGTTGGACACTGTTCCAGTGGATAGTGAAATGGTAAAGCCCAAGGGGAAAGCAGCAGAGAATCAACAGCCTTTGCTATGAATATTGACTTTTGCAAAAAATATCTCCTAAAAAATGGATGTTCTCCCATGAAGTCATCCTGTGTATGAACAAAGCTGAACAGGAGAACTCTGGAAAGTTTTCAGTAGAACTGAAATCTTGGAGATATGTTCAGAAGCAGGTTATTGTAGTTCAGGTTGAGTGGACTGGCACTTTCACTTTTATTGGGGTTGGGTTTTGTTTGTGACAACTCTCAACAGCTTGAGAGTCAGAACAAGTTACAGAGAAAAGATCTGGTGTGCCTTACTGGGGAAACCAGCCCTGCCTTTCATTCTGGAAGCTGCCGGCACTTCCTCTGGGATTGCCGTCAGAAAGGCAGCCACCTGCTCAGGGCTGCCCCTTTACAGAGCCACTCTGACCACTCTTTCCAAGACCAAGAACCTCAGATACATGTACACATACACACATGCTCACTCGGGAGACCATGATAGTTGAGACACAGCATTGATGAATTTTTCCATATTCAAACATATTTTTAAGTTACCACACCCCTTCAACCATTCAATAGTCTAGTTATATAAAAATAGAGAGAAGTACATACATTCCACAGCAAACAGACATTGAGGGCCTACCATGCACCAGGCATGCTACTAGGTCATGAGGATACAGAGGTCAAATGCTCAGTTCTTATCATCCAGGCTCACATAATGCCAGTGAGGAAGATACCCTTGCAGATAGATCCATGACAATACAATGCAGCTATCGCTGTATGTGTGAACAAGGCACGAACAATCACGTGTAGACATGTAAAAAGCCAAGGCCTTAAACTACCTTTGATAAGGCAGAGGGGAGGTTCCTCTCTAAGTTGTTTTCATTGATTAATATACTGAAAATCCCCAGTTGACTTTCAAAAAGTCAAGCTTATGTCAGAAAGTCAGAGGTAAAAAGGTAGAAGAAAAAGGAACAGTCACGTGATAGCTTCATCTCAAATAGAGATGAGTCTGACTAAAGCCAGAAAAGGAACAAGATCTATAAATAATGCTGGAGAGGGTGTGGAGAAAAGGGAACTCTCCTACACTGTTGGTGGGAATGTAAATTGATACAGCCACTATGGAGAACAGTATGGAGGTTCCTTAAAAAACTAAAACTAGAGCTACCATATGATCCAGCGACCCCACTCCTGGGCATATATCTGGAAAAGATGAAAACTGTAATTTGAAAAGACACATGTACCCTAATGTTCATAGCTAGCAGCACTATTTACAATAGCCAAGACATGGAAACAACCTAAATGTCCATCCACAGATGAATGGATAAAGAAGATGTGGTACATATATACAATGGAATATTACTTAGCCATAAAAAAGAATGCAATAATGCCATTTGCAACAACATGGATGAACCTAGAGATGATCATAGTAAGTGAGGCAAGTCAGATAAGGACAAGTATCATATGATATCACTTATATGTGGAATCTAAAAAAAATGATGCAAGTAAACTTATTTACAAAACAGAAAATAGATTCACAGACATAGAAAACAAACTTATGGTTACCAAAGAGGAAAAGGGGTGGAGGGGTAAATTAGGAGTTTTGGATTAACAGATACACACTACTATATAAAAAATAAACAACAAAGACCTACTGGGAAGTATATTCGATATCTTGTAATGACTTATAATGGAAAAGAATCTGGAAAAGAATATTTATATATATAAATATACAACTGAATCACTTCACTATACACTTGAAACTAACACAACATTGTAAATCAGCTGTGCTTCAATTAAAAGAAAAAAAGAGAACAAGAAAAAGAGGTAAAGGTATACATAGTATTTAAGGCAACCAACTCAAAATTGGGAGAGAGAGAAGGTGAGGAGTAGTGGAGGCCAATCCTCACTTTTCTAAAGGCAATTCAACAGGTATTATCCAAAATTGATATATTAATAAATAGGGGAGGGGGGCTTCCCTGGTGGCGCAGTGGTTGAGAGTCCGCCTGCCAATGCAGGGGGCACGGGTTCATGCCCCGGTCCGGGGGGATCCCATGTGCCGCGGAGCGGCTGGGCCCGTGGGCCGTGGCCACTGAGCCTGCGCATCCGGAGCCTGTGCTCCACGACGGGAGAGGCCACGGCGGTGAGAGGCCCGTGTACCGCAAAAAAATAATAATAATAAAAAAAATAAAAATAAATAGGGGAATATTAGCATATGATTTTGACTACCAAAGTAACTACTATAGTATAACTTCAAACTATTAAAGGAGATTGTCTTGGGGGAGTAAGACTGGGTATGAGAAGGGATGAAGCAGGTGACTCTTTCATCACAAGATCACTTGTATGGTTTGATTTTTGTAGCAATGTGCACATATTGCCTTGATAAAATAGAAATTTAAAACTTCAAGCTGCTACACTCTACATGGTATATTGTACCCATCTCAAAATTAAGTAAGTTCAATCCGTTTTTCTTATTAAGGAGCAATTCTAATTCTATTTCCTAGAGGTGTTCTTTCCTTGTCTTCTCTCCTCATTCAGTCCTTGGAAGCAGGAAACATCTAAGAAGGATGTTTTACAGCTCAGCAGAATAATGCTGGGGGCCTTCTTATGCCCTTCCCTGCAGAGCAGAAGAGACCCTGAGGAAGACTCTAAGTAATCGCCGGGCCGTCAGAGCTGTTCATCTTAATCTGGGCTCCATCCTCTCCCTTCCCCACATTACAACTCCCTGTAGAACTCAGGAAAAACTGTCCAGTCACTGCCTGGAGCAGTAACCCTGCCCCGGAGCTCCTGGCTTGATGTCTATATGGAGGGGCTGCAACTAAGTGGCTAAATTGGGTGTATGTTTGTCCCTTTGTAACTGACAGCCCCTCCCCCTCAGTGGGCTCTGAACACTTGCTGGTGCAAACCTCAGTGCCCAGTGCTGAGATAAACTGCTAGCAGGAAGGAAAAAATTTCAGGCCGGAGGCCCGGAAGGACCAGGAGGGAAGCCAGGCTCTGCCCAAACCGCCTTCAGCAGCTGAGCAGGTTTAGGTGGGCAGTGAGGACCACCTTTGCACTTTGTTCCTTTGTCTGAGGTAGAGATTGAATGTGGCCCCCAGGAAAGCCTGTGAGGGTACTGCTTGTGCTTCCCTGCCTCAAAGGCTGATGAGAACAGACAGGACAAGGGGTGAGGAAGCTTACCAGCCATGCCCCTGTTCACCTTGCATCATGCCTGCCACAGACCAGAGTGGGTGGCCACTGAATGTTTAGTCTTTTTATGTGACACAGTAGATAATTTATTTCTACTTCAGCTACTGTAGCACCTGTCGCAACTGTCAGGGTTAATCTCTTGAGCCTTTCTGCTGATCTGGTGCCCTGCCTACTTACACCTCAACTTTCCTCTCACATCAGAGACATCTAATTGCCAAACTGAGTCTGTTTCGAATGGTCACTGAATTGGTATTCTTTTGTATTGACCAAGACCCATTCCCCTGCATCACAAATAAAATCATCAAAGTCTGTTTGGAGGTTGAGAAGCCTTTCTAAGAACCAGAAATCTGTTCCCCATCTGTGAAAGAAGAATGTTCTATTACAGTGAACATGCACTGGACAAAGGAGAAATGGCATGGCAGCCCTCCTATCTGTGGCATCCCCCAAAGGCAGCAATAACAAGGAAGAGAGATGTAATATAGACAGGTTGATGGGAAACGTCTGTTGGGAGCAGCTCTTACAGTGACTTAACAATTACCACCCTGGTCTGCCTTGATTCTAGGATGTAGAATCATTCATGGAATTACTTTGAACACAAGTTAATCCTGCTACCAGGAATCTAAGAAAAAGAAATGGAAAGTTATTCTTTTCCATTGTTATGGCTTCTTCCAGTCCTTATGAAATTGTGCTTCTTTGGCAGTACTTTGCATATCGATCACAAATTTTCTTTCCAGTGCTCATTCATTCAGCAAGAATGTATTGAGTGACATATTGAAAAATATATTGAGTATATGTGGAGGTAGCAAAAGGGATGCTTAGAAATACAAACATAGCTATCCCTGTGGTGTGCTCAGAGTTTCAGACCATCTCCTAATCTCCCTCTTGGAGAAACAAACAGAAATTCATGAAGACTATGAAGATGGTAGAATGTTCATTTTCCTTTTCTTTTCAAGGCATTTAATTTCCAAAATGATAATACCACATTTTTTTCTAATTATAAAAGTAATGCATGCTCAGCTCACTGTAAGAAAACAAAACAAAACAGACAATACAGAAAGTGAAAAACACCATAAATCTGTCATTCAGAGCTTAATTAGCACATTATGGGGTAGATCCTTCCATGTTTTTTTTCCTATGCACATATCAATGTGTTTTATTTTCACAAATGGAATCACACTATACATGCTATTTAATAACCTGCTTTTTTCATTTAATATGTCATGGATATCACTCATTTAATATAGATCTACATTTATTTTACTTTTAAAAATTTTTAATTGAGGCATAGTTGATTTGTAATATTGTATTAATTTCAGGTGTACAATATAATGATTCAAAATTTTTATAGATTATACTCCATTTAAAGTTATTATAAAATATTGGCTGCATTCCCTGTGTTGTACAGTATATCCTTGTAGCTTACTTATTTTATTCACAGTAGTTTGTACCTCTTACTCCCCTATCCCTATCTTGTTCCTCCTCCCTTCCCTCTCTCCACAGGCAACCACTAGTTTGTTCTCTATTTCTGTGAATCTTCTTCTTTTTTGTTATATTCACTAGTTTGATTTATTTTTTAGATTCCACATATAAGTGATAACATAGAGTATTTGTCTTTCTCTGTCTGACTCATTTCACTTAACATAATACCCTCCAGGTCTATCCACGGTGTTGCAAATGGCAAAATTTCATTCTTCTTATGGGGGAGTAGTATTCCATTGTATGTATATGCCACTTCTTCTTTATCCATTCTTCTATTGATGGACACTTAGGGTGCTTCCATATCTTAGCTACTGTAAATAATGCTGCTATGAACATTGAGGTGTATGTATCTTTTTGAATTAGTGTTTTCATTTTCTTCAGATACATACCTAGGAGTGGAATTGCTAGATCATATGGTAGTTCTATTTTTAGTTTCTTGAGGAACTTCCATACTGTTTTTCATAGTGACTACACCAATTTACATTCCTACCAACAATATACAAGAGTTCCCTTTTCTCCACATCCTTGCCAACATTAGTTATCTGTGGTCTTTTTGATGATAGCCATTTCTGGCAGGCGTGAGGTGATATCTCATTGTGGTTTCGATTTGCATTTCTCTGATGCTTCGTGATTTAGGGCATCTTTTCATGTGCCTGCTCATCATGTCTTCTTTGGAAAACTGTCTGTTCAAGACTTCTGCCTATCTTTTAATCGAGTGGTTTGTTTTCTGGGTATTGAGTTGTATGAGCTCTTTATATATGTTGGATATTAACTCCTTATTGGTCACATCATTTGCAATTATTTTCTCCCATTCAATAGGTTGTCTTTCACTTTGTCAGTGGTTTCCTTTGCTGTGCAAAAGCTTTTAAGTTTAATTTGGTTCCATTTGTTCATATTTGCTTTTGTTTCCTTTGCCGTAGGTGACAGATCCAAAAAAATATTGCTACAGTTTATGTGGAAAAGTGTTCTGCGTATGTTTTCTTCTAGGAGTTTTATGGTTTCCAGTCTTCTGCTTAGGCCCTTAACCCATTCTGAGTTTATTTTTGTATATGGTGTGAGGAAATGTTCTAATTTTATTCCTTTACATGTAGCTGTCCAGTTTTCCCAGCACCACTTGTTGAAGAAATTGTCTTTTCCCCATTGTATATTCTTGCCTCCTTGGTTGTAGATTAATTGACCATAAGTGCATGGGTTTATATCTGGACTTTCATCCTGTACCATTGATCTATATTTCTGTTTTTGTACCAGTACCATGCTGTTTGATGACTGTAGCTTTGTAGTGTAGTCTGAAGTAAGGGAGCATGATACTTCCAACTCTGTTCTTTCTCAAGATTGCTTTGTCACTCTACATTCACTTTATTTATTTATTTATTTATTTATTTATTATTAGTTTCTGCTTTATAACAAAGTGAATCAGTCATACATATACATCTGTTCCCACATCCCTTCCCTCTTGCGTCTCCCTCCCTCCCACCGTCCCTATCCCACCCCTCTAGGCAGTCACAAAGCACAGAGCTGATCTCCCTGTGCTCTGCGGCTGCTTCCCACCATCTATCTACCTTATGTTTGGTAGTGTCTATATGTCCATGCCTCTCTCTCGCTTTGTCACAGCTTACCCTTCCCCCTCCCCATATCCTCAAGTCCATTCTCAATACATTCACTTTAAATGGTTGTAGGAAAGCACCACAATTTATTTATCCATTCTCCTATCGTGGCATTACAGTTACTTTCAATTTTTTGCCATAATAAACAAGCTTATGTGTACAACTTTGTTCTGTTGTTATAATAGTATATTCAGAGCACTTTTTACAAACATTTATTAAGTGCCATTCATTGGACTTTACACTCACAACCTGGTATTAACTGAGACCCCAGTCTCATCTGTGCAGATGAGAGAAAGGCGTAGAGTGACAGGCAAGACTGTCTCAAGACTCCGATGTGTCTGGGGAAGGAATATCAGAGTAGAATGGTCAAGAGAACAGAGCTGGGTCTTGTGTGCCTTCACTCTTTGTTATCTTTACTGGTATATACTACTCAGAGTCATAACCGTTGAATTCGTTTTCTTCCTAGTAAAATGGAATGAATGATATTACCTGCCACAGGGGTATTTGTGGGGATTGAACAGCATAATGGATGTAAAGCACTTAGTACATGCCTGGCCTACAGTTAGTGTTCAATAAAGGTAGCTTTTATCATCATAGAGAAACCTTAAAATCCCAGCCAATGGTCTTACAGAGAACAAGGACCACAGCTGATTTCTAAGCTTTTCGGGGAGATGTTCTGACTGGGGTATGAGTCGGGTTATGACCACGTCCCTAAAATAGCACACAGACCTCTCCAGGGGTTAAGTCTGTTGCCTCCTTCCCTCCTCCTTCCAGCCAAATGCTTACCCCAGTGAAGTTGTATTTCCAGCACTTGGATCCTTAGTGCCTATAAAACCCTCGAGGGTTATTTTAAAGGGCTGAATTCCAAATAAGCACTAAGACACTACGTGGATTTCTTATTTTATTATTTGTCAAAATAGGAGAAACTTCACAGGGAAGTCTTAGAAACTGCTTTTCTCAATTTGACTCTATTTCCTCTCTTCTCTCTCTCTTCCCCGGGGAGGATGAGGGTTTCATGCTGACCTTGATTTCTCAAAACAAACTTGTAAAATAGGTATTACGTCCACTTTACAGATGAGAAAGCCAAAGCTACAGCAAGTCAAATGACTTGGCCACATCTAGGAAGTGGACGACCCGGGATTCAAACTTTCCTCTGATTCCAAAGCCCAGGTGCTAACCATCTTAAATTTGAACGTACACGTGGGGGGCTTGATACGGCCTCAGTAGGTCCACCTGGGATTCTAGAATCTGCATATTCACAAATACCCAGGTGACTGAGATCCAACAAGGTCCAGAGGAGGCACTGGCCATAGAGCATTCACAAAGCCCGGTTTCTGCGACAGGGATCCCCAAGGCCATGGGATTTTCTACCCCCGTCATCAGCCAAGTGCCTTTACTGTAACATCAGTACACGTTGGAATGAAGCGAAGCCATGTGTATGTTTTGGATATTTGCCTGCTTAGAAAATGAGTCCCAGACCAGGGTAGGGGCACACCTGGTTTCTGAAAGATTCTACAGTACTTGTTGAGGTCTTTACCATCTCCCCAGGACAGAGCCAAATCAACTGTAGTGACCTTTCCATCCCAGAAATCCCAGTCATCCATCCTCTGGCTGCCTTATCTTGTCTTCTACTGACCCAGTTGGCTTTCCTACTTCAGAACAGGTTTCTAATGCCTTACATCAGTGAGAGAGCATGGCACATTGAGAGATGTGTGATATCGTATGGAGGAGGCAGCGTGGGGTACAACAGTACTTTTCACACTAGATTCCATGAATCCTTGGAGATCTGCAGAGGTGTGATATAGAGGAGGGACAGGGGAAGAGGGGAAAGACTGGGCAGAGTGGGGTTCTGGGCCCTTGATCGGGGCAGCTGCATTGAGTTCTGTTTCATGTGTAGAACTGGAATTCCTAAAAGATTCACTTGAAAAAAGTGTTTCACTGGGGGAAAAGAATGAAAAACTAGTGGAGAAAGAACATCACTCTAGGTCAGAAGAAGGCTAATTCAAGTCTTCAGCTAACTAGCTGGATGACTTTGGGCAATTTCATCTCTCTAGGTCTCAGAGTGCTTACCTGCAAAAAAAAAAAAAAAAAGGGTGGGGAGGGGTGGCGGTTAGCCTTGTTGACACCTGCCTTAGTCTGTTAGGACTGCCATAACAAAATACCACAGACTGGGTGGCTTAAACAAAAGTATATTTTCTCACAGTTCTGGAGGCTGGAAGTCCAAGATCAAGATGTGGGCTGGTTTGATTTCTCCTGAAGCCTCTCCCCTTGGCTTGCAGATGGCCATCTTCTTTCTGTGTCCTCACATGGCATTTTTTACATGCATGCACAACCCTGGTGTCACTTTCTTTTCTTTCTCCTGGCATTTTCTGACCCGTCCCTTCTCTCTTTTGGTCCCCATTTTGCACCAGTCATCCATTAACCCAGCCTGCCTAGTGCTGCTAGACAGTGAGCTCTGTGAGTACAAGGGCTGCTTCTGATAGTCCTCTGTGTCCCAAGCACCCAGTGCACAGCAGATGCTCAACAAACCTCAGATGTTTCTTGAAAGGAGCCTTAGGCATTGTTATGGACTGACTTGTATTCCCCCAAATTCATACGTGGAAGCCTTAACCCCCAGTATGACTGTATTTGGAGATATGGCCTTTCAGGAGGTACTTAAGGTTAAATGAGGTCATAAGGGTGGGGCCCTAATCCTATAGGACTAGTGTCTTGAGATGAGATGTGAGACATGAGAGGGGTTCGGCACTTAGAGAACTGGAGGAAGGGCATTTCGGCAGAAGGGGCAAAGGCCTGGAGGGTTCCTTCCAAGACCCGCAGGTCACATTCAGGAGGCCAGAGCACAGTCTGAAGTGGGGAACCCATGAGGAGAGGCTGTGGTGGTGAGGCCACGGGAGGCCTCCTGGGCAGTGCTGAGCACATGGATTTATCTGACAGCAAAGGGTCACCTGTAAAAAGTTCTATGCTGAAGAATAGTCCACTCCTTTCTGCATTTTAAAAAGCTCTAATGTTCTGCAATTCAGCTGTTCTCTGTCCCTCCTGTACCTCTATGTCATTTGTGGCTAACTGATGTCAGCCAATCAGTGATGGATTACACATTTGCTAAACGCATTAGGTCTTTTTTATATATATATACATACAATTTCTAAAGGTTACTTTCCATTTACAGTTATTACAAAATATTGGCTATATTCCCTGTGTTGTACAACACATCCTTGAGCCTGTCTTACACCCAGTAGATTGTACCTCCCACTCCTCCACCCCTATATGGCACCACCCCCACCCACTGGCAACCACTAGCTTGTTCTCTGTGTCTGTGAGTCTGCTTCTTTTTTGTTATATTCACTAGTTTGTTGTATTTTTTAGATTCCACATATAAGTGATATCGTACAGTATTTGTCTTTCTTTATCTGACTTATTTCACTTAACATAATGCCCTCCACAACATCCATCCATGTTGCAAATGCATTAGTTCTTGATTTCTCCTCTGACAGGGGCTACTATATGTGTGTGTATGTGTGTGTGTGTGCGTGTGTGAATTAGATCTTGATTATAAATTGCCTTATGGACTCTGTGGTCTATTTCCCTTTGGTCTAGAGAGGAAGCATACATCATACTTGAATGTCTTATTTCATTACAACCAACACCCATATGGAAAATTAGGATCAAGACTGTTAAATTTGTGGTAATAGGCGCATGTGAAGCCTCATGATCTTGAACTCTGTCTGCTAAAGACTCACTCAAGGCCATAGGTCCACATCCTAAGAAACAAAAGGCTCACCACTTCCTGAAGGAGAGGATGAGTTTATGATTTTAAAGAGTTGTGCCTTACCATAATTTCATAGAAGCTTGTAGAGTAGTTAGAAAGAAGAAAGGGGAGCATCATTTGGGCTTTAATAGGTAATTGTTAGTAAAGCCCTTTTTAATAAAACTGATTCTAGCACTCTGAGAAATTTTCAAAAGACATTTCCTTCCTTATTGTAAATTCTGTCCTAAAAGAGGACAGGTGTTAAAGAAAGCATTTAGGTGCACAAATAGAGATATATCGATATACATTGTCTGGGTAATATGATTAAAAACAAAATCTTCCCCCAACCCAGAAAATCTCTCCATAAAAGCAGTAGAAAAGGAAAAGAGTTTTATTATTGAATAAGCATTAAACCAGAATGTGGTGCACATCACAGTCAATCTGCAAAGACTGAATGAAGTTACACATTTTTGTAGGGCCGAGCAGATATAACCCATTACACACATATTTTCAGGATAGTTCATGAAATGCAAAGGCAACACAACTATGAAAAATGTGTAATTTCTATGCACAGAAGAGTGCTTAGAAGTCACTAAGGCAGGAATGATGCAGTAAGATTGACACCCAATCCGTGAGTTCTCGTGAAATACACTAAGAATGAGGGTGCTACACTCTCCCCCTCCGACGGGCGTGTCTTTGGACTTAATTATTATTATTATTATTATTATTATTATTTTTTGCGGTACGCGGGCCTCTCACTGCTGTGGCCTCTCCCGCTGCAGAGCACAGGCTCTGGACGCGCAGGCTCAGCGGCCATGGTTCACAGGCCCAGCCGCTCCGCGGCATATGGGATCCTCCCGGACTGGGGCACAAACCCGTGTCCCCTGCATCAGCAGGCAGACTCTCAACCACTGCGCCACCAGGGAGGCCCTGGACTTCATTATTAAAAGCCTTCCAAGCAGTGTAAAGTGCGGAATGGCTTCCTGTTAAAACTGGACAGTGACTATTGTTAGGATTGATAAGTCAGCACCCACATTCTATTCTCAACATGCTGGGGGAAGCCTACCAAGTAATTGTGCCTGTTTTCTTGCTTTTAATAGATTCTACAGTATTCCTTAATGGGGACAAGGGGAGGAAGAAGAGAAAAGAGATGTTCATGAATTAACGATCGAAATTCCTCCTCGTGAATTATTTATTTTCTAGGAAAAGTCGTATGAGATAGTGTTGTGCCTGATGTCAAGGGTGAATTGTCCCTTGCACACAGGAATAGTGCAAGGTCACCAGGACCTGATCCTTAGGCCATTTTCTGCCCCGTCTCAGCAAAGAAGATTTGCATGAGGAGTCAGAAAACCAGTTTGAGCAGTTATCCTCCAACTCTCCTGTGTTCGAAATAGTATGTCAGATGGAAATGAAGTTGGAAGAGACAGACAGAAAGAAAAAGAGAGGTAAAGAAAGGCAGAGAATATAAAGGCTAAAAAATAGGAGAAGCTAGGTGAAGAAAGGAAAAAGAAAATGTACTAGGTCTGTCTCAGGTTGTACATTTTTCATTTCTTAGCTACCTCTCTATGTATTTATATTTTTATTTTATTTATTTATTTATTTGTTTATTTATTATTTATTTATTTATTTTTTGCTGTGTTGGGTCTTCGTTTCTGTGCTAGGGCTTTCTCTAGTTGTGGCAAGCGTGGGCCACTCTTCATCGCAGTGCGCGGGCCTCTCACTATCGTGGCCTCTCTTGTTGCGGAGCACAGGCTCCAGACGCGCAGGCTCAGTCGTTGTGGCTCACGGGCCTAGTTGCTCCGTGGCATGTGGGATCCTCCCAGCCCAGGGCTCGAACCCGTGTCCCCTGCATTAGCAGGCAGATTCTCAACCACTGCGCCACCAGGGAAGCCCTGTATTTATATTTTTTAAAAAATTATTGCAACAACCAAGTGCTAAAATCTCTATTTGTAGGTTCAGGATAGGAGAACCCCTCCCCCTCCTCGGCTCCCTCTGCCCAGCCCTTTAATGGAGGTGGAAGGAATTGAAAGCCCCCAAAAGTCCACATTGAGGTTTCAGGTCACTGAGTACCTCCACCAGTCTCTCAAGATTTGCTTTGCTGGGTTTTTCATAGATTCCTGTGACTGGTTGGTTTCAGCCATTCATTCAACAAACAACTTCTGAGCACTTATTATATACCAAGCACATCACTGAGCTGAGAGTGTAAAGATGAATAGGACACAGTCTCTCTTCAGGGAGCTCATTCCAGGGCCTTGCATCTTAGAGTGTGGGGCCAGCAGCAGCCTCACCTGGGAGATGGTTAGAAATGCAAATTCCCAGGCTTCACCCCGACTTGCTGAATCAAAATCTGCATATTTAACAAGCTACCTGGGCAATTCTTAAACATATTGAAGTTTGAGAAGCACTGACCTAGTAGATTATTGGCAGGGGAGAGGGAGATGCCCTTCCGTTTCTCAATTCTTCCGTTCATTCAGCAAGACAAAGGAGGTGCTGACGGCCTGGAGCTCACATTCTCATGGGAGAGAAAGGCAGAAAAGAAGAAAATACATGAGATGGTTACAGATCGTGCATAGTGCTATGAAGCAAATAAACTGAAATACAATAGAAAGAAACCAAAATGAACCATGACAGGTAGGGTGGTGGAAGCCTTCAGGAGTAAGTCATTTCTATTTTGTATCTTGCTTTCTGTTCTAAACATGGAAACATAGTCCCTGGTCCTACGTGAAAAGAGCCAAAGGTTATAATACTTCAGCCTCCTTTCCTTTTCTCCCCACCCCCCATCCCTCTGCCTCTGGCACCAGCCCTGAAACTATAGATGCCACCTAGCAGGTACAGTCACAGCCAGGCCCATTGAAAAGTCCAGGCTGCAAGCAACTAAGAATTTGGATGCAAGCTGAATTATAAAGCCCAGAAAGAAGTACTGGTGTTACCTTTCTGGTTGGGGTAAGAAGGCATTAGAGAATATGGAAGGGCTGGTAACTGGTGTGTAGCTTCCTGTCTCACTGTTTTCTTGCGTCACTGCAGTCACGGGCCAGAGAGTGTGCTGATGGGGATTGATGAGTGGGAGGGTGGCCTGCAAGTAACGATGAGCAACGGGCGTATATCGATACATGCAATCACGGCAAATTCAGACCTTCTCATCACCTATAGCGCTGGTGTAATCAACCTGCAACAAAATCAGTGTTAGGCCTTAGTTCAGCCCAGAAGTATGTTGTGAGCATGCATTTATTTTCAGCACAGATCCTAATGCCCTACAGTTAGACCACCTGAGGGACAAACCAGTGATTGCCCAGAGAGAGGCTATGGATAGACCAGTAGGTGGAGGACAGGGTTTCAGGTATTGCTCCTCTAGAAATTATGTGTCAGGAAGGAATGCACACGTCAAAGATGGCGCCCTCTTCCTGACCTGTGAGCATTGTGCCAGCTGTCCAGCTGTTCGTGTCATTTACTGTATATTTAATGCGGCAAATCGAAACCACAGGCAGAGAAAGGGCATCTGCCCACTGTTCCAGTTATCTCTTGCTGCATGACAAACTGTCCCAAAATTTAGTGGCTTAAAACTTTGTCAAAGTTTGGTTGAAAAAACTCACACCCATTAGGATGGCTACTAACAACCAGTTTTGTTTTGTTTTTTTAAATAAATTTATTTATTTTATTTATTTATTTATTTTTGGCTGCGTTGGGTCTTCGTTGCTGCACACATGCTTTCTCTAATTGCATTGAGTGGGGGCTGCTCTTCGTTGAGGTGCACAGGCTTCTCACTTCGATGGCTTCTCTTGTTGCAGAGCGCAGGCTCTCAGTGCACGGGCTTCAGTAGTTGCAGCACACAGGCTCAGTAGCTGTGGCACACGTGCTTAGTTGCTCCGCGGCACGTGGGATCCTCCCAGACCAGGGCTCGAACCCGTGTCCCCTGTACTGGCAGGCGGATTCTCAACCACTGCGCCACCAGGGAAGCCCAACCAGTTTTATTATATCTCACAATTGTGTGGATCAGGAATTCGGGAAGGGTTTAGCTGAGCAGTTCTTCTGCTCCATGTAGCATCAGCTAGGGTCACTTTGCGGCATTTGGCAGGTAGATCAGTAGTATGGAGGGTCCAAGAAGGCTTCATGCATAGGTGGGGCCCTTTCAGGAATGGCTGGGAAGGTGGGCTCAGCCAGGCCATTCTCCCTCTCCACATACTACCAAGGCCTCTCTATGTGGTCACTCCAGCAGGGGAATCAGAAACTGCCAGTTCTCTAAAGATTCTCAACATCACTAATCATCTGAGAAATGCAAATCAAAGCCACAATGAGATATCACCTCACACCCATTAGGATGGCTAGTCTCAAAAAAGCAGAAAATAACAAGTGTCAGAGAGATGTGAAGAAATTGGAACCTTTGTGCACCGTAGGTGGGACTGTAAAATGGTGCAATAGAAAACAGTATGGAGGTTCCTCAAAAAATTCAAAACAGAACTACCATATGACCCAGCAATCCCACTTCTGGGTATATAGCCAGAAGAATTGAAAGCAGGGTCCTGAGGAGGTATTTGCACACCCATGTCATAGCAGCACTATGCACAATACCCAAGCGGTGGAAGCAACCCAAATGTCCCTCAGCAGATGGATGCATAGACTCAATGTGGTACATACATATAATGGAATCTTAGTCCACCTTAAAAAGGAAGGCAGTCCTGTCACAGGCTACAATAGGGATGAACCTTGAGGACATTACACTAAGTAAAATATACCAGTTGCAAAAAGACAAATACTGCATGACTCCACTTAAAGGAGCTATCTAAAGGCATCAAATTCATAGAAACAGAAAGCAGCATGGTGGTTACTAAGGGATGGGGGTATGTTACTAAGAGAAAGGGGGATGTTGTGTGATGGGTATGGAATTTCAGATTTGCAGGATGGGAAGTCCTGGAGATCTGTTTGACAGCAGTGTGACTATACTGAACACTACTGGACTGTACACTTCAAAATGGTTGAGAGGGTAAATTGTATTTTATGTGTTTTTCTTTTACCACGTTACAAAATAAACCACCGGTACTCTTAAAGCCCAGATGGAAGGGGAGGGGAACATAGACCCCATCTCTCAAGGAGAGGAAAGGCAGAGAATCTGCAGCCAGCTCTACCCTGCCACACCCACTGTGGGGAAGATCCTGTCTACACCACCTGAGGGTGTAGGTGGTGAGATGTGATTTCCAGGGGACTGTATTCAACCTTCCAGAGATGAAGGGTGTCAGAAGGCACGCTCAGAGGTGAGCACAGTTTGAAACAATAGAGCGAGAGAAAATGACTAAGCTTGTATAGTCGATGAGAAAAAATGGCCTGGAATTCCGCCCTTACTCATTTTCACAACAAAGATTCAGCCAGCTATTCTGCTGAAAGCCTGACCACCCCCACGAAGCATTTTTCTCACTTAGACAGTGCCTGCCCCTCAGCTATCCTGACAGTGGGAGCTCCAAGCCCTAGCTGAATAGGTCGGGCAGGAACAATACACAGAAGCAGATCACAGGAGACCTTTCAAAGCCGGCAAACACATAGAAAATTCAGCGACACCACAGCATTTAGACAGCCTGGACAATGTGGCCGTTCTAAACGCTGCTCTCGTGAACAGCGATTCAAATGACAGCTTCGTAAAGGGTTTGCAAAGAGCCCTTTGGAAATGGAACACGGGCGACTCGGAGCCCATGACGTGTTACAAGGACAAACCCGGCTGAACAAAGATCCACAGCAGCACTGAATGACTTATTTATTCAGCCCTGCTCTGTACAAACCTGGGAGAAGATGACAGCTTTTAAATCGCCTCCCCTGAGCTTTGCAACCTCCATGGTGCGTGGGAAATGTTAGCAAAAGTTTTGAAAAAAGCAGAATGTTTTACAAAGCGAAGATCACAGTGTAACCATGCTAATGCTGCCACCAAATTCTGCAGGCGGCCCTGGTGTCTCAGAATCATTAGGCAGGAGGAATGACAGTAACATCTGGAGAGGGAAACCCTGCCCTTTGTCCTGTTCCACCTGCTGGCTTCACACGTCTGTTTGAAGGGCTGGCCCCTTCCAAGCTTTCAGGTGGAAAATTCTTTGTACAGGCCATTTAAGTGATTGCTGTAGAATTCTAATTGCACTCCTTTGGCAAAGTGTTGTCCTGGTATTGTATAAGGAGTGTCGGTGTTCTGATCAACCCTGGAACACAGGTGCTGGTTCTTTTAGCCTGGCACAGGCTGCAGAATTCTCGCACGCCCCAGGGTTCCTGTTGCATGGGGGCGTTGCACACTAGGAAGAAAGAATACACAGTGGGAGCCCTGTCTGAGTAACCCCAGCCCAGCCAGCTCTCCCAGGAGGCCTCCTGACAACGCAGCCTGTGCTCATAGCAGGACTGGGACTAGGGTGAGGCAAATGAGGAGCCTGGCACGCAAAATTTAAGGAGGCTCTCGCCCTGCATTTGCACGACCCTGAGAGTGAGCGCCTCCTTAAATCTCGTACCCGAGGAGCCCCACTTGCCTCCCCTAGTCCAGGCCTGGCTTGCAGACTTCACTCTCTCTTTTCCCATTCACTCCTCACCTCCCCACCCAAGGTTAGTACTGGGGGTGGGGGGTATAGTCCCAATGTGGACAGTGGTCAACAAAGAAGAGAACTTTGGGCTTCCCTGGTGGCGCAGTGGTTGAGAGTCCACCTGCCGATGCAGGGGACACGGGTTCGTGCCCCGGTCCGGGAAGATCCCACATGCCGTGGAGCGGCTGGGTCCGTGAGCCATGGCCGCTGGGCCTGCGCATCCGGAGCCTGTGCTCCGCCACGGGAGAGGCCACAGCAGTGAGAGGCCTGCGTACCCCCCAAAAAAAAAAAAGAGAAGAGAACTTTAAGAAGGAAGGGCTGAGTAGTCGACGGTGAGATTACAGCAAGGGATCCAGTGAGGCATTTGGCTACACGGAGGCTACCCGTGACCCAAGACCAAAGCAGATCCAGGAAGGGTTGGTGATGAATGACTTGTCCTGGTCTGCCCCTCCGCCATGGGCCCAGATGGTGGGGCGTAAACAGGAAGCCCTGTGAGACTGGCCACAGAGGTTCCCTCCCTACAAGAAGGCTCAGGATCTTCCCAGGGAGGTGCGTACCCTGTAGGAAGCTCCCTTCTCCCCAGGCTTGGGTGTCAGAACTAAAGCCCTGATCTAAAGCCCTTCCAACCCCTGTTTGCTCTCTTCCCAGCCCAGTGGGATGTTACAAAGCCAAATCAGGCAGCTCAGAGCTGGGGAAAGAGAAAGCGGGAGTCTCTGTTTCCGAGATGGTAACAAATGGTTCACACCACGTCACGCTTTTCTATCATGAAATCAGGGGTGTATTCATTTGCAAACCTAAGACAGTGGGGACTCCCTCTCGCCTCCCTCTTGCCCTACATCACACACGTATAGTCCTGAGAAGTGCACTTCCCGGGACCACCTTCTCTTCCACACGCACGGCCCCTTTTCATTGCCCATTTCCCTGTTCTCCTTCCTACACTTACAACCCCACTCCTCCTCCCCCCTCCCCCACTAGCACCTTTCACAAATCTTACTCGAAAACCCAGGCATGCAGCTTTGTCGATTTTAAATAGAAAATTATGCAGAGTGAGTGAATTAGGCTGGAGTAGTGGAATCATGGACCCACAAGCCCAACTTTGGATTCCATCGAACAAGAGCACCTCCGTGACACGGCAAGAGAGACACACAAAGTTCAGAAGTGCCTGTAGCACTACGTAAAATCCATGGATGGCTTGCTTATGTTGCTTATCTGAAGAAATCACTCTGCCAGCATGATTCAAGCTCAAAGAATCATTACAGACTAATCATCATTATGACATGATCGTATTTCAATTATCCCCTGTGGAGTCAGGGTACATTAAAGCAACTTCTCTCACTGAGAGAAGTTCGTTAAAAATCATAAAGTGCATTAAAATTTTTTAAAGCATGTTGGAAAACAACAAGGGGATAAATTCTAGAAACAACGACAGAATCTTTCAGAGGTTTCCCTAGCACTTATTCAAAAAGCATGATCTTATCTTGAGATGTGAAATGAGGACTAAAACTGAATAATGGGCCAATTGTTTCATTATAATTTGTGTTTCTAAGTGCTCTGTGATGCAAAACCCAACAGGCTGTTTTCTTTCAGCCCCAATCTGGCCAACTAGGTGCACTGACCCATCTTCACAATATATAACGTGCCGTTAAGCCCTGGTCAACAGTGCCAAAGTCTATGAAAATCATCCAAAGAATGGAGTCGATCATACTGTTTGTGGTCTCTATCAATATAGACACAGTCCCTAATATGTTGGAGAAAAGAAAAAGCAGCCATCCCCTGAGCATTTGTCCTAAAGAAAGAATTTAAGAGAACAAATAGTTTTATATGCAAAGATATTCATTACTGATAATAACAAAAGAAACAGAAGCCTACCTACATATCTGACATTTGTGAAATCATTGAGAATGTAATATTGAGCGTGGACTGGAGAGGAATGAGAATGGAATGGAATATTATGCAGTCATGAGAAACTGATGCTGATGATGCAGAGTGGAAACGCAGGCAATATAATGTTTTTAATATAATGTTAAAAATGTCATCTATACTGTGATTCCTACTGTACCAAATAAGTGCACATTTTAGATTAGAAATAGAGACATGGGAAGAAAACCGTTCGTGTCTCAAGGTGATTGGATCATGGATGATTCATCTTTATAATCATTCCTTTTGTAGCTGTTATAATGTTGTTTGGATAATAAAGTAAAACTTGGAAGGAAAAGGAAAATACTCAAGGAGACATTTTCTATGCCAGGCAGAAAAATCAGTGACGCTTGGGATCATTTTGCATTCTTCCTTGCTCTTTCAAAGCAGCCTGTAATCTTCACCCACACATAGGGAATATGCATGGCTGGGTTATCAGGGGATCCCCTCACCAGGAAGACTGTGCTGTTTGTTTAATGGACCAGAAACCTCAAACTTTTCAAGTCTTTTTTGATAACAAATCTAAAGTGCATTTGAACCATTTGTTGGTGTGGTTTTTCCGTGACAAATATGCACAAAAATCTTGAGGACAGAAAATGATGCCTTTCTTCTTTCTCTCTTTTGTCTTTCTCTTCCCCACCCCGTACCCCCTTCTGCAGTTCTGCTAAGCCAATATTCTCTAGAATGAGCACAAAACAAATCAAATAACAGCTAAACAAATTGAATAACAGCTTTTGTACATCAACATCGAGAAGGAAGACGCTTGGGAGAGATCAGAGTACCAAGATGGATATGGGCGAGAGTGAAGCATCCACTGTCAAAGCACCTTCTAAATCTAGATCGACAGAGATGGGAGTGATTTTCTGGAAGGAGATGTGATCACGGATTAAACACCAGCTCACTGGAAACTATCACTGAATAAGAGCAGATAATATTCATGAGAAATCACATTCAGGAAATATTTTAAGGAAAAGGAATATAAATGTGCTAGAATTAACATGTAAAATATATATGTACCGAAGTTTGTAAACTGTCCTTTTTTAATCAAACAGAAAACAAAAAGCTTTAATCTTTAAAGATTATTTTAAAAAAGGCAGTCCATTCTAAATTATTCCTATTTCAATAACCAAGAAGCTGACCAAGCATCAGTTATGGAGGAAGCATCTTAGAAAATGCCTGTGAATGTTTTCATAGGAGCCATAACCTTTGGTTCCCATGTCTGCCGTTCATTTATGTCACTGTGTAATTAGTTAAAACCATTCGGTTAAGAGATGTAACGCTTCAAACTTTTTACCAAGTCTGTGTTCAGTTTAATCTGTCTGTACTTATTACTGAGAAAGTGTTTCTGACATATACTATTACTCCATCAAGCTGTATATTACAGGAAGTACATCTTTACATCATAGTTTCCCGAGCAACATAGATTTCCCTGTCTTTCAGGAAACAGCATCAAGGAACTCTGAAAAATATAGAAAGCTCATTTTCACCTTGGATGCTCACATATAATGTATAGGCTGCTATCAAATAAACACTTTTTCTATTTCTCCCTAATATATGCATAGGAATTTAATATACTTTATAAATAACATCTAAAATACCTTCTTTTTTTCTATTTCTTTGCCATACATAACATCAGAAATCCATATCCGTTCTTTCCCTTACTGACAGGCACTCATTTTTATTTTAAAAAAACACCATTCCATTAAACCCATTTCTAAATGATAGTGAGTGGTACTAACAAAATAAATAATAATTAATAGCCTTAGAAATAAATGAATATAAACTTATACAGGTCAAAGAAACTTGATAGGAGTAAGTTGCCTTTTTGTTTACTAATTTTGGTTTCAAGAAAACTCAATTTTTTTTTTAGTTGGTTGGCATTTAGAAGTAGTGACAAATGATCAGTTGTCTTCAGCAATCTTTTGCTCCCAGGCTTCCCCCACCACCACCCTCACCACATATCCTGCCAATATGCAACAACAGAAAAATACTTAATATTGAAGTAGCCAATTGCTTGAGAATGAAAACAAGCTAAAATGTATGTGTGGGGTAATCAGTGTAAGCCAAACCATGTGCTATACCTGAGCAGAAAACATGAACATGTAGAATGCCTTCGTTTTTAGACTCGAAATTAAGATCCGATTAGCATATATCACTGGAAGAGCAGACAGAGGATAATACAAGAAGAATCAAGCAAGATACAGATCATGGTTGTTTTCTCTTACCCTGTCTCTATTAGGACCACACTCCTACTTTTGCCAAATGTTTCTGGTACTACATCTTTTCACCATAAATGAGATTATGTTTCAAATGACTAAAATGTATATTACAGATACAGTCAAATATGTGCAACTCAATTCACAAAGATACGGATTTTCTAAAGAACCAAATTAGGGGAATACTTATTATCTCTAAAGTATTAGCCATTCTGGGAGTTATTTGTTGCTTTAAATATTAACTCTCCCACTGCATTCAAAACACCCTGCTTACTAAATTCAATTACACACAACTTTTCAAGAATTCATTTTTGATTTAAAGAGAGGTACCTCTCTACTTTATATATAATGAAAATAGAAGGTATTGGCTTTCTCTAATCAATGTAAATTACAGATTCCACTGGGAGTCCTACAACACTAATAGTGCTGTTTATGAAAATGAAAAAGTGCTTCCTACCCACATGCAAATGTTTTTAAGAAATTTTTTCCATACAACCTAAGTGTAATTTAGCATACCATAGTGCTCTGAAGATGGGTCATTGACAATGTACCATTTGTACATAGGTAATACACATGTAAATCACTAAATGTTAAGTATATGAAGTATGTTTTTATCTTTTAAAAAAAAAAAGTGACTCCCTTTCTCATTCTGTTCTGTTGTATTGCGTCCAAAAGTTGTGTGTAATTTTTTTAAGGTCCAGGATATAAAGAAATTTGTTGGAATATCTGAATTTCTGTAAAAAATAAAAATAAGATTTTGTTATTTAAAAGATTGTTTCGTGGTGTGGCACACATTTGGTACATTCGGCATCTGTCTTTGTCCAGTGATCCAGTGACAGGTGATGATTTGACTGAAATAACTATCTTCGGAAAATCTCCTTCCTGTCAGATTCCATAATATTTGTCAACAGCAGAAACTTATTGGATGTGCAGGACCCTCATCATGTGGAAAGCACGATTAACATCTTCAAAGCCTCTTCTCACCAAGTATAGATACACCTCAAGCTAAATCTTTATAGACTCAGTCGAATGAAAGTGATAAATGAATAGCCAGACTGTTAAGTAAAACCTGGCATGAAATATTCTGAAACATCCAATTAATTGCTCCATCTCGACTTTTGCATATTGAAAACAGCCACCTGTTCCTCCGACATGAGCAGCCCTTTCACAGTAGTTCATATTGAGTATGTGTTGTCTGAGTCGGTCCCAATGCCAGATCCTTCATTTACTGTATGACCCTAAACAACTCTAAGCCTCAGCGTCCTCACCTATTAAATGAACACAAATAGTAATGCCTGGGCCCCATAGTGTTGTTGTGAGGCTATAAATTAAGGTATAGTGCTGTGCTGGTGCTTGACTTGTAGGAAATATTAAAAGAATTTTCATTCCTTCCTCCTACTACAGGCAAGACATTGAAGAAGAAAAGAAACGTAAAACACAGCCTCTGCTCTCAGAATGTCGAAGATAATTAGAGTAACATTTATGGGTAAGGATTGAAAATTCAGTACCTTCCGGAGCCAGGGAGATAAGTAAATTACCAGAGCAAAGCAAGCTGGGATGGGGAGATAATAGGAAGTAGTGGGCACTGTGGAGCACTGGAGAGCCTAGGTCTTGTATAAAGAGATGACATTGCCAATACTCAGCTCTAGTCATTCAGCAAATATGCACTGAGTCGCTGCTGTGTGCCAGGAGCTGTTCTAAACCCTGGGAGGATAGTGGTAAACCAGACGAACAAGGTCCCTGCTCTTGTAGGTCTCATGTTCTAGTAGGAAAAGAGATAATAAACGGGAAAATGCCAGTTAATGATAATAGGTACCCTAGAGGGAATTAAAACGTGGTGATGAGATGCAGAAGTAGGGAGGTGAATCAAGGAAGACTGCTCTGAAAAGGTGGCATTTAAAGTGAGACCTGAATGATGAGAACAAGCCAGCCAGGGGGCGCCACTAGTGTAATGGCTCTAAGGCAGGAATAAGGTCACTACTTGTGAGGGGCAGCAAGGAGGCGGGGAGGGGATGTGAGCTGTGCCAGGAACCAGCTTCTGGTTTGGTAGGCCAGAATGGGCGGTACATTTTTTAAGTGTTAGAGAAAGCCATTTGAGGGTCTTCATAGGAGAGAGATGGAAACCATCTTACATTTTTGAAAGATTACTCTTGGCTTCTGCTTCTAGCAGTATGACCTAGGTACTCTAAAAAGCCTTCTTCACACTGTTCTACCAGGTCTTGGATAAATTACAATGAGCTTATTTTAATTTTTTTAAATTTTTTATTTTGATGGGGAGGGGGAAGGGTAAGCTGTGACAAAGTGAGAGAGAGGCATGGACATATATACACTACCAAAGGTAAGCTAGATAGATAGTGGGAAGCAGCCGCATAGCACAGGGAGATCAGCTTGGTGCTTTGTGACCGCCTGGAGGGGTGGGATAGGTAGGGTGGGAGGGAGGGAGACACAAGAGGGGAGGGATATGGGAACAGAGGTATATGTATGACTGATTCACTTTGTTATAAAGCAGAAACTAATTAAAAAATTTTTTTTATTTTGTATTGGAGTATAGTTGATTTACATTCTTGTGTTTCGGGTGTACAGCAAACTGATTTAGTTACACATATTCACATACCTATTCTTTTTCAGATTCTTTTCCTGTATAGGTTATTGCAGAGTATTGAGTAGAGTTCCCTGTGCTATATAGGAGGTGCTTGTTGATTATTTTATATATAGTAGGGTATGTATGTTAATCCCAACCTCCTAGTTTATCCCTCCCCCCACTTTCCCCTTTGGTAACCATAAGTTTGTTTTCTAAGTCTGTGAGTCTGTTTCTGTTTTGTAAATAAGTTCATTTGTATCATTTTTTTTTAGACTCCACATATAAGTGATATCATATGACATTTGCCTTTCTCTGTCTGACTTACTTCACCTAGTACGGTAATCTCTAGGTCTAACTGTGTTGCCACAAATGGCATTATTTCATTCTTTTTTATGGCTGAGTAATATTCCATTGTATATATGTACCACATCTTCTTTATCCATTCATCTGTCAATGGACATTTAGGTTGCTTCCATGTCTTGGCTATTGTAAATAGTGCTGCAATGAACATTGGGGTGTACATATCTTTTTGAATTATTGTTTTCTCCAGATATATGCCCAGCAGTGTAATTGCTGGATCAAATGGTAGCTCTGTTTTTAGTTTTTTAAGGAACCTCCGTACTCCTCTCCATAGTAGCTGTACCAGTTTACATTCCCACCAACAGTGCAAGAAGTTTCCCTTTTCTCCACACCCTCTCCAGCATTTGTTGTTTGTAGATTTTCTGATGATGCCCATTCTAACTGGTGTGAGGTGATACCTCATTGTAGTTTTGATTTGCATTTCGCTAATAATTAGCAATGTTGAGCGTCTTTTCATGTGCCTGTTGGCCATCTGTATGTCTTCTTTGGAGAAATGTCTATTTAGTCCTTTCACCCATTTTTTGATCAGGTTGTTTGTTGTTTTGCTGTTGAGTTGCATGAGCTATTTGTATGTTTGGGAGATTAATCCCTGTGGGTCGCTTCATTTGCAAGTATTTTCTTCCATTCCTTAGGTTGTCTTTCTGTTTTGTTTATGGTTTCCTTTGTTGTACAAAAACTTTTAACTTTAATTACATCCCATTTGTTTATTTTTGTTACAATGAGCTTATTTTTAATACACAGCTTGGCTTGCAAGGAAGTAAGAGAAATCCGAAAGTCATAAAAAAGAAAGTAAAAAGTAGCATGCAGTGTAAACAAATGCAAAATCCATATATCAGAGTAGGGAATGGGAGGAGGCTAAGCCTTGGGCCACTGGAAGTAGATGGCCTAAATTTGAGAATCTCACCCTAGACCAGGACATTTGAAGATGGCCATAACCTTAGACAAGGGTGGCCTAGGAAGAATATTCATGCTAGCAAACCAAAGGAGCTTATCAAGAAGTCTGTCTCCACACTGATTCTAGATAGGGTGAAAAAGAAAAAGAGGAATAGTCAACCTCTGAAATTTTTAACCCATGAAACTGACCCCCTCTAGCCTGGAATTCAATCTTACACTCTCCTTATGATCAAAGAAACTCCAAACCAAGAAATCAAAGAACTTGCTAGAGCACTGGTAGCTGGCAGATCTCAGGCACACAGATCTCACCAATTATGTTCAACAAAGTAAGTGCTCACAATATTAAAATTACTAAACACACAAATAAACCATGAGACAGAATCATCAGAAATAATTAACAGATTTATTGTCCCAGAGATTTTAGATGTTGGAATTACTAGATAGAGAATATATAAAATCATGTTTTATATGTAAAAGAAATAAAGGTGATTCCTAAAAAATAAAAAATATAAAGAATCCATTAGATACAACAGATAGATTTGAAGCAAAATGCTTAGAATTGAAAAATATGATCCCTGAAATTTAAAATATGATTTGTAAATTAAATATAAATTAGGTGTAATTGAAGAGGAAAGTTGTAAACTAGAAGACAAATCTAAAGAAATTTCCCAGAATGAAATACAGAAAGCCAAGGGGTTGGAAAATGAAAAGAGGCTAAGGATCAGGGAAGATATATGTGTCTAATCAGAGTTCCACTAGGAGAAATAAAATAATGGAAAGACAATATTTGAATAGAAGCTGTTTGAAAATTTTCCATAAATGATGAAAGATTTGAATCCACACATATAGGAAGCATGATAGATATCAAGCAAGATAAATGAAAAATAAATTCAAGCATGACAGTAAAAGTGTAGTCCAAAGTTAGAGGAACTACCATAAAAGTAACCAAAGAGAAATGTATACCACCTACAAAAGAACAATTTCTAGACTGATAATAAATACCAGAGACATTAGCATAATATATTCAAAGTGCTGAAGTAAAATAATTGTCAGTCTGAAACTGTTTCAGCAAAACTCATTTTTCTAATTAACTGTTTTTTAAAAAATTACAGTTGATATACAATATTATATAGCAAAACTCTTTTTTAAGACCAAAGATGGAATACAATCATTTTCAGATAAACAAAACCTAAGGGGATTTACTAGCAATAGACCAACACAGATAAAATTCCTGATAATGAGTCAAGAAGTATGGTTTGAGGGACTTCCCTAGTGGTGCAGTAGTTAAGAATATGCCTGCCAATTCGGGGGACATGGGCTCGAGCCTGGTCTGGGAAGATCCCATATGCCGCGGAGCAACTAAGCCCGTGCTCCACAACTGTTGAGCCTGCGCTCTAGAGCCTGCGAGCCACAACAACTGAGCCCATGAGCCACAACTACTGAAGCCCATGTGCCTAGAGCCTGTGCTCCACAACAAGAGAAGCCACTGCAATGAGAAGCCTGTGCACTGCAATGAAGAGTAGCCCCCGCTCGCTACAACTAGAGAAAGCCTGCATGCAGCAGCAAAGACCCAATACAGCCAAAAATAAATAAATAAAATTAATTAATTAATTAATTTTTTAAAAAAGAAGTAAGGTTTGAGATTCAAAAAGGAATAGAGAGCAAAGAATTTGGGACATGTGAATAAATCTAAACAAATGTACAAATTAATAATAAAACATTAATTTGTGGAATAAGAAAGACAACTAAAATACTGGGTAAAAATAACACGTAAATTAGGATGAGATAATCAGAGTTTAAGAAATGTGTATTAATTGGGAAGAGAGTTGAGATATAGATGAATAATAGTTCACAACTGATTGTTTATAATGCACCAGACATATGTAATAACTCACTTATCCCTCATAACAACCTAACCTTCTGAGTTAGATACTATAGTTATCCTCAGTTTACAGATAAAAGAAGTTGCACAGAATTTAAATAATTTACCCAAGGCCACACAGCTAGAAAGCAAAGAGCTGGGTTCAAACCCAGGTAATATAACTCTAAAATGGATACACTATATAGTATTCTCTGTGCTGTTTTTAGAAAGTTAAAAATAAGTGATAAAAATTTTAAGTAAACAGTAAAAGATATAGTTTCAAAACAATGAGGGGAAGTGGAATAAGAAGGAAAAAACACTAAATAAGTACAAAAGAAGGCCCTCCCCAAAAAACAGAACAACAAAAAAGTAGAAAAAGCAGAACAAATAAAATGCACAATGTAAGATAGAAAAAAATAAAACCAAATTAGATAACATAATAAACAGAAGTAGATTAAAATTAGTTAAAAGAGAGATTCTGAGATTGGATTTTTAAAAACCCATCAATATGCTGTTTACAAGAGACATATAAAACATAAGGACACAGAAAAAAATAAAAAGTTCCTTATGTGCTACACCTCAATTTTTTTTTTTTTTGGTGGTACGCGGGCCTCTCACTGTTGTGGCCTCTCCCGTTGCGGAGCACAGGCTCTAGACGCGCAGGCTCAGCAGCCATGGCTCACGGGCCTAGCCGCTCTGCAGTATGTGGGATCTTCCCGGACCGGGGCATGAACTCGTGTCCCCTGCATCGGCAGGCAGACTCTCAACCACTGCGCCACCAGGGAAGCCCCACCTCAATTTTTTAAAATGTTAATATCCCACAAAGAAAATAACTATCAAACTTTCAATGAACAGATTATTTAAATCTAGTACACAATTATCCAGAGAACAGAAAGAAGCAATGGTCCTACAGCTCATTCTGAGGACAGTTTGAAAAAGGAAAACTACAGGCCCCGCTGTATCCTAATAGGTACAGCATTCTAAAATATATCTATTTAAATCACCACATTAAGAGGCTAAAAGATAAAAACCATATGATTGCCTGATAAATGCAAAAAAAATCATTTGATAAAACTTAAAACCTGTCTATGATAATAAGAATTTTTACAAAAGTAGGAATGAGGACAATTTCCTTTACCTAAGAAACAATTTCTATCAAACAATATACTTTTACTTGGAATTATAACAGATAAAAAGTAGTCCCTTAAAATAAAGAACAAGACAGATAAGCCCACCATCAATACCTTTGTTGATACCGCATAATCTTCGCCAGCAGAGTAAAACAAGAAATAGAAGTAAAAGGGATAGAATACGAAAAGAAAAACAAAACTATCATCATTTTATGATTATAATTACTCTCATAAAAGATACAGGTAAAAATTATTAGAATCTGTAAGAAATTCATTAAATGACTAGATTTAAGATCAAAATATAAACATCACATTTCTAAAAAAAAAAAAAAAAACTGGGGAAGTAAAAGGGAAAAACTCAAGCATTTTTTTCTGCCTTTTCTGTATAAACTGTTCCATGGATAACGAACTAGTAGGCAAAGGGAAGCATCTCATACAATTATTCAAAGTAATACATGAAAGCAAAATGGTAGAAATAGAATATCATCTTTTTGCAACCGACAATGAATTAATGAGTCTAAACATTGAGTATCAATGGCTGCTAATATTTTTTTAAAAGAGTGAAAACCAGACTTCCTGAAAAAAGAACATAAATGGATAAAACCTGAGCCTGATGAAGCATCTGGATCAAGCTGCCAATTTCTAAGAAATACAGAGGGCACAGGAACATGATGGACTATAACGTGTGTGCAACCAGCAAAATCCACACTGTAGAACTCTGTGTCAAACAGACTGAGTTTGCAACAGATGAAGTGTAGGGGAAAGAAAGGATGGAGGGAGAATCTGTAGATTAAAAGAGACTTAAAAGACATAACAAGGTGTTTTTTAGAAAAAAAAAGCAGGCAAGACTAAATTATAGCGTAAAAAAATTCAAGGGAGAGATGGCTATGAAAGACAGGGTAGTGGTTATCTAGGGGGAAGAGAGGGGACTGTGAACTGTATGGGGCATATAGACGGACTTCTGAGATGACAGGAAAAGTTGTTTCTTGACCTGAATAGTGGCTACAGTGTATCCATCTTATAGTTATCCACTAAGCTCTACATTTGTTTCATTTAGTGTTCTGTTTCTATGCTTTACTTTACAATTTAGATGTTTTTTAAAGTCTTTTAAGAAGGTGTATTTCTCTATCACACAGCAAGCAATTAGAAAACATAATTTCAAAAAAATATATTATTAACTCATGATACCCATGAATACATCTAGCAAAATATGTATAGAACCTTTATGGAAAAAATAATAAAACTTCAGTGAAAGACTTGAAAGAAAATATTTTTAAATATAGAGATATACTATATTCACTGATAGGAAAACTCATTAGCATTAAGATCTGATTTTCCCCAAATTGGTTGTTGTTGGGAGACAATTCTACATGAGCCTCTTGTGTTTCTGAAGGTCTTGTGTGCAGAGACACTGACTGCTTTTATTCCAAGCTATCTTTTCAAGACTCTTTGTAGAGCTAACAGCCTGGGAGGATAGAGACAGGGTCTCCCTCCAAAGCAAGAAAGTAGATTTTTTATTGTTCTCTAAAAAGATAATGTCTCCCTCTGGGGCAAAGATCAGGCTGACTCATTGCCCATTATAAAAGATGCAAGTTCCCTAAACTCAGTGTCCTCTCCTGTAATATAACCCACTGGACTGCAGCTACCACCCAGCCCTCTTCTCATAACCCTCTGTCTGGAAACACGGCAAGGGGAACCAACACCAACACGCTGCTTGCTGTGCTGTGAGTAATAGATCCCGTCTTTCGTCTGTGACCCAGGAGTCTCGTATGTTCTGCCAGCTTAAATGAGACTGTGGCAGGCTAGCTTATTCATTTGCAAGTAGGATAAATCTCTGACCCTTCACAGTTCCTCATAGTTAACCACTTGGGAAAAAAAGAGAAATTAGATACCTACTTACATTGTACACAAAAATCTACTCCATATGAATTAAGGACTTAACTGTGAAAAGCAAAAATTTAACTTTTAGAAGAAAATATAACCTAAGAAAAGGGAAAGATTTATTGAATAAAACACAGAAATCATAAAGGAAATAATAAAGTCAACTAGATTAAAATAAAAGACTTCTGTTCATGAAAATATTCCATAAAGAAAGCTAAAAGCCACAAACTGGGAGAAAATATTTGTTAACTTTATTACTGGTAAAGGATAACAATACAAAATATATAAGAACTCTTGAAAATCAATTTCCTAAAAGCCCAAAAATAAAAACAGGAAAAAACAAACAAAAGATATGTACAGGAATTTAATAGAAAAGGAAACGAATGACAAACATATGAAAATATACTCAATCAACTTCATTAGTAATTAAAAAATGTAAATTAATTGCACAATGATAATGTCCATTCTATTGGCATAAATTTAAAGCACTGGTATGATTTACAGCAATAGGGTTTCTTATACTGTTAGTAAAAGTAAAATTTGGTATAATCACTTTGAAAAATAATTTGGCATTATCTTGTAAAATTGAGCATTTGCATACACTAAATTCATCAGTTCTATTTCTAGGTATATACGCTTGAGAAATTCTTGCCCATAAGCACCAAAAAACATGTACAAAAATGGAAAATACAAATATTTATCAACAGAGAATAGATAAATAAATTGTGGATTTATTTATGTGGATAATTAACTTATTAAATTGATTAATGAATACTACTATAAGTATGGAAATGAATAAACATAAGTTACAAATATCAACATAAATGATTATATTGTATTAGATATATACTTTTGAGTGTGAAAAAAACAGCAGATACACTATGGCTCTATTTTTATACATCTCAAAAACAAAGAAAAACTAAACTCTTTGTTTAGTGATAAATATCTATATGGTAAAACTATAAAGTTGTAAGTACAGAAATGATAAAAACAAATCTCATGATTGTGATTACTTCTGGAGAGTTGGGAGGGATTATAATCAAGGAAAGGTAAACAGGCAATTTCAGTAGTTCCAGATCTTAATTGAGTGGAATGGAATGCATGCATATATATAGATATATTTCAACGAAGATGTCAGCATTTTAAGAAAAAACAAGTTTTTAGATGAAAGCACTAACTGAATCTTTAAAATATACTTGACCATGCACCAACAGTAAATATTATTTTCTCTTAAACTGGAAGTAAATCTATATCTGTTAGAAATAATGCGGCCAAACAATATGAATCTGAGGAATTTTGTTGCCAACCCTTTATAGCAAGTATATGAGCCAAAGTGATTTAAGTTTGTAAAAATGCAAAATAGTATAAACAAAACTTGTGCTATACCAGATTTGAACATCTAGTGAGAATAACATTCATACTAAGTTTTCTGCATTGTGTTCTTTTTGCATTCATTTTTCACTTTTATTAAAGGTTCAAAACATACATATATATCACATTTTTGTATCAAATATTATCTAATGAAATAAGATAAAACAAATTGAATATTTAAAAAGATAACGTGACAGTTGTGAGGAAAACAGACTGTAGAAGCGGGGGCATTGGGGGAAGGCGACGGCAGTAGTCAAGGTAAGAGAAGGTGGTGGCTTCAACTAGAAGAGGCAGTGAAGATGGAAAGAGGTGGATAAATTTGGGATGATGTTGCAGATTGGGTTTCCTGGGAAGCTGACTCTGAGAAAGATCAGGGTGAAATAAGTGTATTAATCAGGGCTCTTAGCATCAACACCCTTGACAGGGAGATAAAGGAAAAGGAAGGGAGCAGGCTGGGCAGAAGGAGAAGCTGGGCTGTGATGCAGGCTCAGTGAAGGCCTCAGCAGAGTCGTCCTGTGTTAGGAGTCGGGCCTCATGCGTCAGTCACTGTACATGGTTTGCTTACCCCCAGGAAAGGGGTGTGACCTTGAGTGTGGTGGCTCTCTTCAGGTGAGGGTAATTTCCAGAGAGGGCAGAGTGGCTGTGAGTTGGCAACACATCCAGCAGCTGTGGGCGTAAGTCCCCTAGTCCCTTCTGAGGGGCATGTCACAGCATCTGGTACAGATATGTGTTGGGGGAATAGGAGACTTGCTGATGGATTGAATGTGGAAGATGAGGAAAGAGAGCTACTGATTCTTTGCTCTGAGAGCAGATGGTGCCATTCACTGACATAGGAAGAAGAGGAGGAGGAAGAGGTTTGGGAGATGGAAATCCAAAAACTCTTTTCTGTGATGTTTAAGTTCAATATGCTTATAAGAATTCAAGAGGAGATGGCAAGTTAGTTAGGCAGTTAGATGTAGACATGTGGACTCCTAAGGAAAAGTCCAGGGTAGGAAAAAAAACAAAAACAAATTTAGTAGACATGGCAAATAGATGACCTTTAAGGCTCTGAGACTGGATATGATCATTTAGGAAGAATATACAAATAGAGAAGAGGACCCTGACCAAGCCCAGACCACGCTGACTTTAGAAGTGGGGCAAAGGGACTTCCCTGGTGGTCCGGTGGTTAAGGATCCACCTTCCAATGCAGGGGACGTGGGTTTGATCCCTGGGTGGGGAACTAAGATCCCACATGCTGCAGGGCAACCAAGCCCGCGTGCCACAACTACTGAGCCTGCACACCACAACTAGAGAGCCCAAATGCTACAACTAGAGAGCCCACATGCCACAACTAGAGAGACCACATGCCACAACTAGAGAGTCCACACGCTCTGGAGCCCATATGCCACAGCTAGAGAGAAGCCTGCATGCTGCAACGAAGAGCCTGTGTGCCACAGTGAAAGATCCTGCATGCCACAACTAAGACCTGATGCAGCCAAAAATAAATAAATATTTTTTTTAAAAATTGAACTCATCTTTTTTTTTAAAGACTAGTTTTTGTAAGTCAATTTATTTTTTTAAAGTATCATTTTAACTTTATTTATTTATTTATATTTATTTTTGGCTGCATTGGGTCTTCGTTGCTGTGCACAGGCTTTCTCTAGTTGCGGCAAGCGGGGGCTACTCTTTTTTTTTTTTTTTTCTTTTTTTTTTTGCGGTAGGCAGGCCTCTCACCGTTGTGGCCTCTCCCGTTGTGGAGCACAGGCTCCGGACGCGCAGGCTCAGCGGCCATGGCTCACGGGCCCAGCCACTCCGCGGCACGCGGGATCCTCCCAGACCGGGGCACGAACCCACGTCCTCTGCATCGGCAGGCGGACTCACAACCACTGCGCCACCAGGGAAGCCCGGGGGCTACTCTTTATCATGGTGCATGGGCTTCTCATTGCAGTGGCTTCTTTTGTTGTGGAGCACGGGCTCTAGGTGCGTGGGCTTCAGTAGTTGTGGCTCGCGGGCTGTAGAGCACAGGCTCAGTAGTTGTGGCGCACGGGCTTAGTTGCTCCGTGGCGTGTGGGATCTTCCCGGACCAGGGCTCGAACCCATGTCCCCTGAATTGGCAGGTAGGTTCTTAGCCACTGCGCCATCAGGGAAGCCCCAAAACTGAACTCATCTTTAAAAAAAAAAAAAAAAAGGAGTGGGGCAGAGGACAGGAGCCAGCAATGAAGACTAAGAGGAACCCATGACATGGGGTATAATGGAAGCCAAGTACCGGGGAAAAAGTATTTCAGGAAGCAAAGAGTGATTAAGTGTCAAATGCTGCTGAAAGGTCAGGTAAGACAAAGCAGAGAGGAGACCACTGGATTTGGAAATTATGGGGGTAACTGGTGTCATTGACAAGAACATTTTTTGTGAAATAATAGAAATAAAAATATGAGCAGTGAATTAGGGAAAAGTGTTGAAATTGAGGAGGTGGAGGCAGCAATATAGACAACTTTTACAAGAAGTCAGTCATAGCCATTTGAATCTGAGAGACTAGGATTGGTTGCTAGCTTTTTGAGTTTCTCAAGATAAGATGGAATTTTTTATAATATCAATTGTCCAGTAAGTTGGTACATTGTTCAACACAGTGCAGACCGATATTTTGAGAATCAAAAATACATCTAGGGGCTTCCCTGGTGGCGCAGTGGTTGAGAGTCCGCCTGCCGATGCAGGGGACACGGGTTCGTGCCCCGGTCCGGGAAGATCCCACATGCCATGGAGCGGCTGGGCCCGTGAGCCATGGCCGCTGAGCCTGCGCGTCCGGAGCCTGTGCTCCGCAACGGGAGAGGCCACAGCAGTGAGAGGCCCACGTACCGCAAAAAAAAAAAAAAAAAAAAAAAAAAGATTGAAGGGGGAAGAAGAAAAAATTGCTGGCAAACGTTTGTGGCCAAATCACCTATCCTCTGATGTAGCATTTATCAGCACTGACACTTACATCCTGATTTCCGTGTGGCCCTCTCATTGATGTTATTTAGGTCCGAGAGCCAGATTGTCAATGGCTTTTCATTTCAGCTACTTTGAAGTTTGGACTTTATTCTGCAGACAATAGGAAACCATTGAAAGTTTTTGAATAGGGGAAAGATATATAATCAAAGTGAGTTTTTAACAGGATTATTTCTTCAGCAGTGAGCAGGATGGAGTCAAGCAAGGCTAGGTTAGAAGCAGAAAGTCCATGTAGCAGATTTTTCTGGTTGTGGAAATGGAGAGGAAGAGGTGAAGATTGATGGGTGTGGGGCATTAGAAAACAGAGACAGTGCTCAGTCTACATTAGTGTGTGTGTGTGTGTGTGTGTGTGTGTGTGTGTCGGGGGAAGGGAGGAAGGGTGACAATGGGGTTGGGTGGGCTGACATGTCAAAAGCAATAACAGCCAGTGTATGGATGGCACCATATAGCCTACAAGTACTTTCACACCCATTATCTCATTTGCCCTCACCACACCCTTGTGAGCTATTATTATGCCCATTTAACAAATGTGGAATCTGAGGCTCAGAGAGGTTAAATGATTTGCCCGTAAGGTCACAAGATGTTCTTGACCATGGGTGTCCTCACTCCGTGTTTTGACCATGGCTTTCAGATACACTCTGGCTCTTGATGGTCTGTGGGCAGGAGTCAGCCTGTGTTTGCCTTTCGAAAGGCATGTCCTGAAATTTCAGTTTCTTGGAGGGATTGGCTGGATTCCACTTCTTTGATGCTGGTTCCCTGTGAACTTTCTAAAAGAGACTCTAATTTACATAGGACAGCTGGAGAGAAAAAAAGAAAGAATCCATTTCTAAGTTAGTTTTCCATTTTGACTCCAGGCCTTCTCTGAAATGAAACATTAATTCTCTCTTCTAGGCGGGGTAACAGTTAGATCCTTAAATTCTCATCCTGTGAGAGCCAAACCTTGGTGAACTGAGATGAGAAAATGCATTTACCTCTCTTCTCACTGCCTGCCACGTACTCTCTCAAGTAAAAAGCTGGGCATTCCCTTCTAATGGGTGAGATCTATTTCATTATCTCAACCACAAGTCGATAGGCCCAGGGGCTCAGATGTCAAACCAACCTGTGGGTCAATTCTAGCTTGCTGAATTACTTAAATACTGGCTTTTTCTCTGGCATTAATGGAAAGGAACTTCCCCAAGGACTAAATTGACAGCTGTATTTTCAATTATGGACTAAAGGCTGCTTCTTATCCAAACCAAGATGGCCGACTAAAAGAATCCCAGAAGTATGTGGATGTGATGTTACCTTGCTGATGCACTTTCTCTCTTTTTTTTTTTTTTAAAGATTTTTCTTTTTAATTAATTTATTTATTTTTGGCTGTGTTGGGGCTTCATTTCTGTGCAAGGGCTTTCTCTAGTTGCGGCAAGCGGGGACCACTCTTCATTGCGGTGCGCAGGCCTCTCACTGTGGTGGCCTCTCCTGTTGCGGAGCACAGGCTCCAGACGCGCAGGCTTAGTAGCTGTGGTGCACGGGCTTAGTTGCTCCGCAGCATGTGGGATCTTCCCAGACCAGGGCTCGAACCCGTGTCCCCTGCATTGGCAGGCAGATTCTCAACCACTGCGCCACCAGGGAAGCCCCGATGCACTTTCTCAAGTCAAAACATTTACTTAAAACTTTGTCTTCCTCCAAAGCAGGAATTTCTAAAACTTTAGAAGCAGCTTTCCTTATAAAAGCCTTTACACTTTTCAGGTCTTTTAACTTTAAAAAGCTTGTGAATTCTCTTCTAGGTGATTAAAACCCATTTTGAATTAAATACAGTTGCCCTGATATTGTCAAAAATGATGGTGCTTTCCTAGAGCTTAATTTACTCTACAGAGTTAGAAAGTAGTTGGATTTTTAAAAATTGATTTATACTGCCATCTAGTGATACATTTCGTTGCAAATTTCAACACCCTAGAGTACGTTTTGGTGGTCTGCTAGGTTACCCTTAAAAACTTCGTAGAATCGAGGATTTATGCTTCCAAATAGAAAGCAAACTAGCCCCTCTACACAGTGTACAAGGCTCCTCTCATATACAAAGGCTAAGAAAAAAATTTTAACACAGATACAGAAGGGAGCTCCCAACAGAGGTCCTTGAAACCACAGAGGCTTCTTACATCAGCTTTTTCACTTATATCTTTGATTTTTATTGTGATTATCCCACATAAACTGTTTATTTCTTCTAGGCAAATAAATTCAGTCCTGGCTGACTAATTTAATGGTCACTCCATGTGAAAAAGTAGAATTGCATACAGGTTAAACATATGGGAGCTACCATGATGTTGTCCAGGTTCAAATCCTAGCTCAGAATCTGCAATCTGTGTGCCCTTGGAGAGTTATAAAACACCCCATGGGCTTCCCTGGTGGCACAGTGGTTAGAAATCCGCCTGCCAATGCAGGGGACACGGGTTCAGTCCCTGGTCCAGGAAGATTCCACATGCCGCGGAGCAACTAAGCCCATGCGCCACAACTACTGAGCCTGAGCTCTAGAGCCCGCGAGCCACAGCTACTGAGCCTGTGTGCCACAACTACTGAAGCCCGCACGCCTGGAGCCTATGCTCGGCAACAAGAGAAACCACCGCAATGAGAAGCCCCGTGCACCGCAACAAAGAGTAGCCCCCGCTCGCCACAACAAGAGAAAAGCCCACACGCAGCAACGAAGACCCAACACAGCCAAAAATATAAATTAATTAATTAAAACACCCCCATGCCTCAGTTTCCTAATCTATAAAAGAGGGAAAATAATCAAATCTACCTCGCAGAGTCATGCAAAAGACACTATACTCAGCACAGAAGCTAGCACAAAGTAAATGCTCAGTGGAAATACAAGGTACCATTATATTGGTGGATCACAGGCAGCCTAATTTGCATAGCCACTGAGGATGCAGAGATAGAAGAACAGCTCCCTGTCCCATACCATTAGCAAATAGATCTTTGGACACAGTGAAGACCCAAGGTCAGGTCTCTGGATACTAGAACTATTATATGATCCAGCAATTCTAGGTAAATACCTAAAAGAATTGAAAACAGAGACTCAAACAGATTTTGTACTATTCACAATAGCCAAAAGCTGGAAACAACCCAAATATTCATCAGCAAATGCATGGATAAACAAAATGAGATATATACATTAACGGAACACTATTCAGCCTTAAAAAGGAATGAAATTCTTATACATGCTGCAATGTGGATGACCTTGGAAACATTATGCTAAGTGGAATAAGTCAGACACAAAAGGATAAATGTTGTCTGATTCCGCAATATATGAGTTACCTAGAATAGTCAAATTCACAGAGACAGAAAGTAGAATGGTGGTTACCAGGGGCTGGAGGAAGGGGGCAAAGGGGAGTTATTGTTTAATGGTTACAGAGTATCAGTCTGGAATGATGAAAAAGCTCTGGATATGAAATAGTGATGATGGCTGCACGACAATGAGAATGTACCTAATGCCACTGAATTGTACACTTAAAATGGTTAAAATGGACTGTGGAAAACAGTATGGAGTTTTCTCAAAAAACTAAAAATAGACCTACCATATGACCCAGCAATTCCACTCCTGGGTATATATCCAAAAAAAGCAAAAACACTAATTCAAAAAGATACATGCACCCCAGTGTTCAGAACAGCATTATTTATAATTGCCAAGACATGGAAACAACCTATGTGTCTGTCAACAGATGAATGGATAAAGAAGATGTGGTATATGTATACAATGGAATACTACTCGGCCATAAAAAAGGATGCATTTTTGCCATTTGCAGCAACATGGTTGGACTTGGAGGGCATTATGCTTAATGAAATAAGTCAGAGAAAGACATACTGTATGATATCACTTATACATGGAATCTAAAAAAATACAACAAACTAGTGAATATACAAAAAAGGAAGCAGACTCAGAGATAGAGAGATATATAGTGGTTACTAGTGGGGAGAGAGAGGAGGGACAGGCAGTATAGGAGTAAGTGGTAAAAACAATTATGTATAAAATAAGCTACAAGTATATTTTGTACAACAGAGGGAATATAGCCAATAGTTTATAATAACTATAAGTGGAGTATAGTCTTTAAAAATTGTGAATCACTATATTGTACACCTGCAACGTATATGATATTGTACATCAACTACACTTCAATTTTAAAAATTTTAAAAGAAAAAGAAGAAAGAGATAAACCAGGTTGGAATAGGCAATGTGCTGGGAGATATTGAGAAGGTGTTTCTTGAACTGGCCTTAAGACTATGCCAGCTTTAAATGATCTGGGAGGAGAAGGGAGGGATCACGTGGGAGGACCCAGCCTGTTCTGAGCACGTGGGGGAATTGGAAGGACAACCTTCACGTCTTCTTGCCACAAAGACTCTGCCACCAATAATGACTCCACTTGGTTAAATAAGAAATAATAGAACAAATAATAATAATGGCTAACCTTAGGCTAAAGACTTTGTGTTTATTACCTTGCTTAACCCTCATAATAGCATCATGAGGTAGAACTGTAGTTATCAACCCATTCTACAGAGGACGAAACTGAAGCTCAGAGAGTTTAACTTCCTTGCCCAAGACCGTGTGCTAGAGAACAGCAAAGCTCCAGACCCTGGGCTCTTCACTGCTGGATTAAACTACCACTGGTTAATGAATGACCCATTTTTCACTCTACTTAACATTTTCCCACCACCTAGATAACCAAACAGAAAGGTAAACTAATTTTAAATTAGCTCCAGTTAATATTAAATCAACAAAGCATTATCTGAATTAGTCTCAAAGTAATGATTCTTAATCTTTGAGGGTCAGGGTCCCCTTTGAAAATCTGACAACAATTAAAGCCCCTCATTCATACACACACAAAGTTTGCACAGAATTTCAGGGACTCCCTGAAGCCCAGGAGGAGCCCTAAGTTAACATTTCTTGACCTCACGCTTCCAGAGCCAAATAAAACCCCTCCAAGTGCAAGTGGTGTGGGCGTCACACCGAGTCCCAACTCCTCCCCTTAGCACAGATCAAGGGTGCTGGGGCAGCTGCTCTGCCTACACACATAATCAGGTCATAAACTCTCTTCAACCATATTTGTTCTGTTGAATAAGCGTTTGAGTTCTTGGCAAGCGTCATGGTCTGGGAATGCTGATGCTTTCGCTCTGCCTGTGTGAAGCGGAGCAGGCTGTGGGTAGGCCTTCTGGAGGAAGGCTGTGTGACCAGATACTGTTGCTGCTGCTCCACGTACTGTCAGGTGCCACTGGCCGCTGGGGTGGTCAGAAGCCACTTCCAGCCTAGGGGCCGAGAAAAAAAAGCAAACAGAATTAACCTAACTGCCATCCTGGAACAGTCCTGCCCCATGTGTATTGGAGAAGATCAAAGGCATAATAAATAGTTCCCTTTCCTCTCACTCTTGAGTCTAGCAGCTGCGTTTTTCTCCTCTCTAATTTTCTTCTATGCAAGGAACAAAACACAGACAATATGGTATAATGTTAAAAAAATATTTATACTGTTTATAAATATATAATGTTTAGGAGACAGATGTAGGTTTAAAGCCTAGCTTCACCACTTACTCGGGCAAGTTACTCAGCATCTCTGAACCTCTGATTTCCTTTTTTTTTTTTTTTAATATTTATTTGGCTGCACTGGGTCTTAGTCTTGGCATGGGGGATCTTCATTGTGGCATGGGGGATCTTTAGTTGTGGCCATGCGGGATCTTTAGTTGCAGCATGCGGGATCTAGTTCCCTGACCAGGGATAGAACCCAGGCCCCCTGCACTGGGAGAGCAGAGTCTTAGCCACTGGACCACCAGGGAAGTCCCTGAACCTCTGATTTCTGTTTTAGAAAATGTTGACACGAATGTTTGTATTACAGAATTGTTGTGAGGATTAAGTAAGGCAATACACTTATATTCCTGGCACATAATAAGTACTTAATAAGCAGCTACTGGGCTTCCCTGGTGGTGCAGTGGTTGAGAGTCTGCCTGCCGACGCAGGGGACACAGGTTCGTGCCCCGGTCCGGGAAGATCCCACATACCGTGGAGCGGCTGGGCCGGTGAGCCATGGCCGCTGGGCCTGCATGTCCGGAGCCTGTGCTCCACAACGGGAGAGGCCACAGCAGTGAGAGGCCTGCGTACCGCAAAAAAAAAAAAAAAAAAAATAAGCAGCTACTAATACCAGACCTCATGGTATTTATATTTCTGGCTATCAAGTTTCCACTGAGATTAATAACCCTGTTAATCTGTGTGTAGTCCTTGAATATCAAGAGCTATTGTGATCTCAAGGAAATATAAAAGAGCCATACATCTTAAACCCAGTAGTTCAGAAGCTCTAACTGCTTTCTCAGCTTCCTCTTCATTCCTGGCACAGAGCTTGGTGAACAACTGAATGGTGGCAGGTACATGTGGGCCAGAAGTTACTCTGGGAGAGCCAGGATCACCTTAAGAAATTAGCAAGTGGAGCAGACATCCTGTTCACTGTCAGAAGACAAGGTCACTGTTAAATCGTAACTTCCTTGACGAGCACACTGTGTGCGGGAGAGGCTTGGTCTTCAGAAGTTTTCTGCAATCCTCTGGTTCCCTGAAGGGAGTTGTCTCCAAAGCACCTTTGGGCAAGCTCTTCCTCTCTTAGCTTGGACGTCAGGAAAGACCTTGGTGAAATCAGCTGGATTTATTTACATCCTACATCTTTAAAGCAAACAAACAAAAAAGAATTTGAATTTACAATGAAAGACACACAATAGCCTTAAAGACTTAACAAAATAGAACCCAGGATTGAGGGAAAAAAGGAGAAGCAGATGCGATAACCCTAAAGTATACCTCAGTTGTAAATTTCACTCTGCACTTCCCAAACAAAAAGAGAGACTGTAGGTTTCATAGCTCTAATCAGAAGAAAATAAAATGCCATTTGTAGGGGGAGATACAGCTCTTTCCTGGTACTAAAACCTGGTGAGAATTTCTCATACAGTGGAACATACATCAAGAGCTGGAGTCATGCCAGGTACTGTCCCCACAACTGTTTTACAGTAAATAAACAGTTTTCATGTAGCTATTTATTCTAGTGACCTGAGATAAAACACTACCTCGAGGGAGATGATCAGACAACACCAGGATGTGGGACATTCCAATGTGGCTTAGTGTCTTCAAAAAGTCAATATGATGAAAAGAAAAGGTGGGGGGGGGAATGTTTAAGATGAAAAGAGGCAAGATACTGAAGAGACAGAACCGTTTTCAATGTATGAATTTCGGTTGGTGAAGAAAATCATTGTAAGACAATCTGGTGGTAGTCTAAGAATCATGAATATGGACTGATTATATATTAGATGATATAGGAAATTATTGTTAGATATGATAATGGCATGGTGGCTGTGTAAAAGAATGTCTTTTTATTTCTCATTTATTTTTAGAAGTGCATCCTGAAATATTTAAAGGTAACTTTGAAATGGTTCCTACACACACACACACGCACAAAATGATATTTGACAAAATGTTAACCAGTATTGAATTTAGTGAGGGATACATGGATCGGCATATATTCTATTATGTGTTTGAATATTTTCACAGTAAGAAGTGAGAAAAAGAAAAAGACCCCAAATAGCCAAAGCAATCTTGAGAAAGAAAAATGGAGCTGGAGGAATCAGGCTCCCTGACTTCAGACTATACTACAAAGCTAAAGTAATCAAGACAGTATGGTACTGACACAAAAACAGAAATATAGATCAATGGACAGGAGAGAAAGCCCAGAGGTAAACCCACACACATATGGTCACCTTATCTTTGATAAAGGAGGCAAGAATATACAATGGAGAAAAGACAGCCTGTTCAATAAGTGGTGCTGGGAAAACTGGACAGCTACATGTAAAAGAATGAAATTAGAACACTCCCTAACACCATACACAAAAATAAACTCAAAATGGATTAAAGACCTAAATGTAAGGCCAGACACTGCAAAACTCTTAGAGGAAAACATAGGCAGAACACTCTATGACATAAATCACAGCAAGATCCTTTTGACCCACCTCCAATAAAAACAAAAATAGGGGCTTCCCTGGTGGCGCAGTGGTTGAGAGTCCGCCTGCCGATGCAGGGGACGCGGGTTCGTGCCCCGGTCCGGGAGGATCCCACATGCCGCGGAGCGGCTGGGCCCGTGAGCCATGGCCGCTGAGCCTGTGCGTCCGGAGCCTGCGCTCCCCAAGGGGAGAGGCCACAACAGTGAGAGGCCCGCGTAACGCAAAAAAAAAAAAATAAAAAAAAATAAACAAATGGGACCTAATGAAACTTAAAAGCTTTTGCACAGCAAAGGAAACCATAAACAAGACGAAAAGAGAACCCTCAGAATGGGAGAGTATATTTGCAAATGAAGCAACAGACAAAGGACTAACTTCCAGAATATACAAGCAGCTCCTGCAGCTCAATATCAAAGAAACAAACAACCCAATCCAAAAATGGGCAGAAGGTCTAAATAGACATTTCTCCAAAGAAGATATACAGATTGCCAACAAACACATGAAAGGATGCTCTACATCATTAATCATTAGAGAAATGCAAATCAAAACTACAATGCGGTATCATCTCACACCGGTCCGAATGGCCATCATCAAAAAATCTACAAACAGTAAATGCTGGAGAGGGTGCAGAGAAAAGGGAACCCTGGTACACTGTTGGTGGAATGTAAATTGATACAACCACTATGGAGAACAATATGGAGGTTCCTTAAAAAACTAAAAATAGAACTACCATACGACCCAGCAATCCCACTACTGGGCATATACCCTGAGAAAACCATAATTCAAAAAGAGTCATGTACCACAATATTCATTGCAGCTCTATTTACAATAGCCAGGACATGGAAGCAACCTAAGTGTCTATCGACAGATGAATGGATAAAGAAGATGTGGCACATATATACAATGGAATATTACTCAGCCATAAAAAGAAATGAAATTGAGTTATTTGTTGTGAGGTGGATGGACCTAGAGTCTGTCATACAGAGTGAAGTAAGTCAGAAAGAGAAAAATAAATACCATATGCTAACACATATATATATATGGAATCTAAAAAAAAAAAAAGGTTCTGAAGAACTTAGGCACAGGACAGGAATAAAGATGCAGACGTAGAGAATAAAGTTGAGGACACAGGGAGGGGGAAGGATAAGCTGGGACAAAGTAAGAGAGTGGCATGGACATATATACACTACCAAATGTAAAATAGGTAGCTAGTGGGAAGCAGCTGCATAGCAAAGGGAGGTCAGCTTGGTGCTTTGTGACCACCTAGAGGGGTGGGATAGGGAGGGTAGGAGGGAGATGAAAGAAGGAGGGGATATGGGGATATATGTACACGTAGAGCTGATTCACTTTGTTATACAGCAGAAACTAACACACTATTGTAAAGCAATTATACTGCAATAAAGATGTTTTTAAAAAAAAGTGAGAAAAAGAACACATGGGGAGAAACCTCAGAGGAGCACGTACCCTACATTTGCCAGAGAAAAACGCCTGCAGGCTGCCCTGGGTATACCAGGGTGGGAGGCATGAACTTGTTACGGACTGAATTATGTCTCCCCCCAAATTGATTATGTTGAAATTTAACCCCCAAAACCTCAGAATGTAAACATATTTGGAGATAGGCTCTAAAATGAGGTCATTAAGAAGGGCCCTAATCCAATATGACTGGAATCCTTATAAGAAGAGAAGATTTGGACACAGACACATACAAGGAAGGTGATGTGAAGACAGAGGCATAAGACAGCTGTCTAGGAGCCAACGAGAGAGGCCGGGAACAGATCCCTCAGAAGGAACCAACCCTGTTGGCACCTTGGTCTGGAACTTCTAGTCTCCACAACTGTGAGAAAATAAATTCCTGTTGTTTAAGCCACCAAGTCTGTGGTACTGGGTTAAGTCAGCCCTAGCAAACGAATAGAGAACACCTTGATGTGCCACCAAAGCCCAGGAAGCTTTTCCTGTATCCCCACCCAGCCCTCTCCCCCTGACACTGCAATCTGGACACTGTAGAATCTGTACTGGGCAGAGCAGGACTGCAAGGCTCATCAGAAGGTAGTTGTCCTGAGCAGACTTGGATTGCAGCTGCTCAGATGCATATACTCCCCACCCCAGAGACCGTGCATCTGAGCGCTGCAATCCAAGTCTGACACGTATTGGTCCTTTACCTTTGTGGGTTTTCTGCCTTAAAAGTTAAGAAGCTGTGTGTGTGTGTGTGTGTGTGTGTGCGCGCGTACGTGTACGCCTGCACACGTGTATTGGGGAAGAGGGAATCTAGCTTTAAAAGCCCTATAGCCAATCTTTATTTATTCTAATGCATAATTAATATTTAACGTTTAGAATTACAGTTGATATTCAGGTGGTGCGCTGCCATACTCGACTGTTAAAGTATTCAAGTAACTTCACGCTTGTGGATAAATAGCATTACCTTCCTCATCACCCCAGCTCCTCTCTGGAGACTCCCCACAGTCCAGCAGCTAACGAGCTAATGCCTGGCACCAGAAGGTGCTCCAGAACCTGCTCCAGCAGTCTTGCCCTGCACTCTGGTAGGAACATCTGTCTCTGCCCTTACTAGCTGTTACACGGTTTTCCAGTCCATCTCTGCTTAGTGCGCCCTCAGCTCCCAGCACTGTCCTCTAAATTCTCTATGATGCATTATTTCACGACAGCTCCAAAGCATATTAGTCTTTCTCTTTACATGTGAAGAAACTGAGGGTCAGAGAAATTAAAGTAGCCCAGGGATACCGGCAGAGTTCATAACCACTGCTCCCTATTTTCTGACTGTACCCCCTGGAACTGGTATGTCAGAACTCTTTTCTCCTTAGAAGAAAACGCAGAGCCGTCAAGAAGAGTTCAGAGGCTGCAGCCCGAGGTCCTGGGGAGCCTGGGTTTTCTCGGGGCTCCCCTTTTCCCCAGGTCAGATCTCCCCAGATTAAAATCACTGATATAGGCGCTGGGTCATAGTAGAAACACACATAGAACAAGCTGTCCTGTAACCAGGCTCTCCTCACTGCAGGCACTACGGGAACAGAAGAGGACCTCTCACCTGCAGCCGTGGTGCCCCTTGGAGGGCAAGGCAGGGCTGAACAGGTGGGTATGACCCACTTTAACCTTTCAAAGCAGTGGCAAAAGCCTGCACAGCTGTCCGCGGAACACCTGGACATTCTTTTGGCCCTGAGAGTTTTGCTGTAGGAACCTTGCACTCAAGTCCCTGACAGTGACCTGCCCACTTATGGGACACTCACTCGGGCCCTCCGGCCGTGCAGCACAGGAAGGCCCACCTCCTTTCACCCTGGCCCTGGCCACATGATTTCCTTGTGACCTTCTAACTTTGTTTCTGCCTTTCCCATGGCACTTAACCCCAGTGTGACCTGAAGACTCTATAACCCTAAAAACCAGTCCTGCTAACCAGCTGGCCTGGGTACAATAGCACTTGGAAAGCAAAGTCATGGGACTGAAACCAAAAGAAAACCTATTCATGAGAGAAGCAGCTGGCAGCTGGAAAACAGAAGGAGAGAGAAAGAAAGGCCAGTCCCTACCTCCTACAGGACCCGATTAACTGGGGATTTCAGAGTAAGAGTCACTCAGCCTGCCTGAGACCCTTCCCCTCTCCTAATGAAAGCAGTGATGCTTATCGGAGCCCCCACACACCCCCAGCCCCACCCCCACCCCCACCATCCCAGCAGGGCATCCTTCCCAGCAGGGCTCAGGAGAGCAATCCTGCTGACAGGAGCTTTGAGATGGAAAGCAGTGAGGAGAGGGCGTGGGGAGGACCAAGGCTGCCCTGGGCAGTCAAGAGATGCTCTTCATCTAAGGCTCTTTTCCTATTAAGCACCCATGAAATATTTCTGAGGACATATGTTAAATCATTTTAAATAACTGCTAAGTAATTGTATTCATTTAAAAATTTCACGAGTAGTACATTTTCATTGAAGAAAAAAGAAGGAAAAAAAGGAGAGAAAAGTCACCCGTAATACAACTAGGACATAACCACTTTCAACACTCAGTGCATATACGTTTTCACTCAGAAAACTAGATATCACAGTATATATCCTCAACAATAGATCATAAACGTCTTTCCATGTCCGTGTAACCACTTCTACCACTCCCTTTTAGTGGCCGCAGCGTGTTTTATTGTGTGGATAAAAGGTAGTGGTTTAAGCCAATCCCCTATTGCAGTTCATTTGGATTGTTTCTGATGGAATTTAAATTCCTTTATGAAGCAGCAGACGCTGAGACCAGAGGGGATGATATCGCAGCCTTTTGAAGTTCTCAACCCCATCATCCCCACCACCCTGACTGCTTGGCATTTTGTACACTGTGTTCCCTTCTAGTCAACCTCAGGGCATTTCCAGATGTTTTGCTGCATGATCCCCATCCAGAAACAGGTGTGGTAGGAGCCCCAGCCTCATCTCGCACTTGGGCTTCTCCCTCTTAGCCCTCAGAGATAACAGATCACAGCTGAGGCAAAAAAAAAAAAAAAAAAAAAAAGTGGTATCAACTAGATCTCATTTCCAGCATCTTTATTTTATTAGCAGACAGTGATTTCCCAACTACACTGTTGACGTCTCCCTGCCCACAGTAGGATTTCCGCCTGATGAGGCTCTGGAACTTGCTAGCAGGAGTTATAATCTCCTGCAGTGGGAGAGGGGTGAGATGGGGTAGGGACGAAGAGATACCAAGCAGGGAACACACACACACACACACACACACACTACACACACACACATACACACTACACAGGCATGCTCCGTGGCCTATACACAAAGGAGATGATAAGCTTTCATAAGGAGAGAAAAGTTATATCTTATGCATTTCAGAGAGAGAAAAGCCAGGACCTAGGAACTGAATAGAAGTGTCTCTTTTGCCCCAAAGGGGGGGTGCCAGTGTCAGAGGCGTTCTGTGGGTGCTGAGCCAGCTTTGGGCTGATGTTGTCCGATTTCTGTTTTACACCACTGCAATCTCTTGAAGTCTCCTTCATGTTGCTTGAACGTCTTTCCCTTTTCTCATTTCCTCACTGTGACGTCAAGAACACCCTTGAGACCACAGAGTATCTTTAAATGACTAAGATACAGCTTCTGAGGAAAACAGAAACAAGGAGGGGTCACGGGAGGCCACTCTTGCTTTTGGCAATTGCAGGGAGGTGGGAGGACGGGGGAGCCTCCCCCTTCCGGCAGGACATGTCTGGACAGAGCAGGACAGCCACACCCTAACTTCCCCATTTCCTGCTCTTGATGGTACCCACCCTCTCCACACTGCCCAGACTTGAAAAGCTGAAGCCATCTTTGTCTTCTCTTTTCCTCCCACACCGAAGTGTCAAGTTCTGTGGGCTCTTTCTTCCCACTTCCCCACTCCCATCCCTTCCTTTGCTTTTCCACAGCAACTGCCCTAACTCAGGCCTCTCCCCAGCTTCCTACAAGTCCTCGCCTTCTCTGCTCCACCGTCTTAACCCCTCCTAGCCCATTCTTACCGACCAGATTCATGTTCCTAATTAGTGATTTGCATTATGTTGTGCTCCTGCTGCAAAACTCCCCATGGACCCCATGGCCTGGCAGGAAAAGACCACCACAACTAGGCTTTGTCCTGCTCTCCCACCCTGTTCTCACCCTAGCTGCTTCCGTCGTCCACTTCCACGCAATCCAGTCTTCCCTGGAAGGCCCACCTTTCCCTGGAATTCCACCCCCGGAATGCCCATCCTTTCTTATCTTTGCCTTTGGAGTCAGAATGACCCTTTGAAGCGAATCTCCGTGAACCTCTCACTTACCTCTGAACCACAAGAACGTACTCCCTCTTCTATGGCTTTATTCTCTGTACCTTTCTCTGTCCTGTATTTTATTATCTGGTTAATGTCTTATCTCTCCTACTGAATTACATTTCCTAAAGGGCAGGGGCCTGAGTTTTGTTGGTCACTGTATTGCCTGCAGCCCCAGGGAATTCTGAGTTTGTGTGAGCTGGTTTGGTAATTACAGGCAATTATCCTGGCAGCTCTGTTGGATACACTACAGGCTTGAAGACATGGTCCCTGGCCCTGGAAGGCTCAGAGGCTCACCCACCTTCTAGATTCCTAGGTATGAGGACAGATGCCCACACTTGCCAAAAGAGCTTAGGCTGGTGTTATAGACTGAATTGTGTCCCCCCCAAAATTCACATGTTTAAATCCTAACCCCTAGTACACCAGAAGGTGACTTTATTTGGAGATGGGGTCTTTAGCAAGGTAGACAGGTTAAATGAGGTCATTAGAGCGGATCCCAATTCAATTTGACTGGGGTCCTTATAAAAAGGGGACATGTGGACCTCGAGACAGACAAGCAGAGAGCAAAAAATGATGTAAAGACACAGAAAAGACATCATCTATGAGGCAAGGAACTCCGGAGGCCACCAGAAGCTAGGACAGAGGCTAGGACACCTTCCCTCACAGGTCTTAGAAGGAACCAATCCTGCCCACACCTTGATTTCTGACTTCTAGCTTCCAGACTGTGAGACAATAGGTTTCTTTTATGATAAAACACCCAGTTTGTGGTGCTTTGTTGGGGCAGCCCCAGCAAACTTATACATCTGGATGCCTGAGAAGCGTGAGGAGGGCAAAGCCAAGTCATGGAGAATGCTCTGGGCAGGAAAACAGTGGGCCCTCAGCACCAATAGCCCATGCCAGCAGCTGAGCCGAGGGCAAGGGCCAGCAGTTGGCCTGCCTGACACAGCTCTTGGAAGAGAGCGTTCTGCTTCTGTATTTGGGCAGGGGAGGGTGGAATTAGGGATGGGGGCAGGAAACCGCACTGAAGGGCAGACTGTCCTTCCAGGCTCCAGATGCTTCCAGCCAAACTCTTTTAAAATGAACGAAATGGAAAGACATCATAGGCTCTGCAGAGACTCAGAGCTCTGCCCTGGAAACCCTCCCTAATTACCACCTTCCACTGTGGCTCCTGGTGCCTCCCTCCTCCTCAGCAGGGGGCCAGGGATGTGGACATGCCTCTTCTCCTGACTCAAAGGGTCATTTCCTGAACGCTCCTTACAAAAATATGCCTTCCCACCCTGGGGAGCCTCACCAGACACACTAACTGTATTAGGATTGATTGGATATAATTAAGTTCGCTGAGTGGAACTGCTCCCCATTAGCAGACAGGAGAACTAAGGTATGGTGGGCCTCACCTTCAGGCTGGCTGCTGGCAGGAAACGGATGCCAGAGCTTCTGCCCCACCTGCAGTCAGTCCCATAACCTCCCATATTGAAGGTAGTAGGCAGAGAAAAGCAAGAGCAAAAGCAGTGAGCTCAGAAGGAAGTATGTGCCTGGGGCCCAGGACCATGGAACAGCTATACCACCATATATATATAGCAAACATGCCACTATAAGAGCGAACACTTAGGCACCAGGGCCTTGCTCTGAGCACTCTAAGCCTGTGCTGCCCATTACAGGAGCCACTGGCCACATGTGATTACTGGACACTTGACACCTGGCTAGTCCTCCAACTGAAATATGTTGTCACAGTGAAATACACACTGGACTTGGAAGACTTAGTATGAAAAAACGAATATAAATATTAATATTTTAAAAATACTGATTACATGTTAAATGGATACTGTGTTTATATGTTGTGTTAAATAGATTATATTACTAAAATTAATTTCGCTTATTTCTTTTTGCCTTTTTAAATATGGTGACTGTCTGGGACAACGTTAAATGTACCAACATTCATATTATAGGGGTCCCAGAAGGAGAAGAGAGAGAGAAAGGACCCAAGAAAATATTTCCCATGTTAGGGGAGTCGAAAACTTCCCTAACATGGGAAAGGAAATAGCCGCCCAAGTCCAGGAAGCACAGAGAGTCCCAGGCAGGATAAACCCAAGGAGAAACATGCCGAGACACACAGTAATAAAATTGATAAAAATTAAAGACAAAGAAAAATTATTAAAAGCAACAAGGGAAAAATGACAAATAACATACAAGGGAACTCCCATAAGCTTAACAGCTGATTTCTCAGCAGAAACTCTACAAGCCAGAAGGGAGCAGCACGATATATTTAAAGTGATGAAAGGGAAGAAACTACAGCCAAGATTACTCTACCTGGCGAGTATCTCATTCAGATTCGACAGAGAAATCAAAAGCTTCACAGAAAAGCATAAGCTAAGAGAATTCAGCACCACCAAACCAGCTCTACAACAAATGCTAAAGGAACTTCTCTAAGTGGGAAATACAAGAGAAGAAAAGGACCTACAAAAGTGAACCCAAAACAATTAAGAAGGGCTTCCCTGGTGGCGCAGTGGTTGGGAGTCTGCCTGCCAATGCAGGGGACGCGGGTTCGTGCCCCGGTCCGGGAGGTTCCCACATGCCGCGGAGCGGCTGGGCCCGTGAGCCATGGCCGCTGGGCCTGCGAGTCCAGAGCCTGTGCTCCGCAGCGGGAGAGGCCACAACAGTTAGAGGCCCGCCTACCGCAGCAAAAAAAAAAAAAAACAATTAAGAAAATGGTCATAGGAACATACATATTGATAATCACCTTAAATGTGAATGGATTAAACGCTGTAACCAAAAGACACAGGCTCATTGAATGGATATAAAAACAAGACCCATATATACGCTGTCTACAGGAGACCCACTTCAGACCTAGGGACACATACAGACTGAAAGTGAGGGGATGGAAAAAAATATTCCATACAAATGGAAATCAAAAGAAAGCTGGAGTAGCAATACTCATATCAGATAAAATAGACTCTAAAATACAGAGTCTATTTTACAGAGACAAGGAAGGACACTACATAATGATCAAGGGATCAATCCAAGAAGAAGATATAACAATTATAAATATTTATGCACCCAACATAGAAGCACCTCAATACATAAGGCAAGTGCTAACAGCTATAAAACAGGAAGTCGACAGTAACACAATAACATTTGGGGACTTTAACACCTCATTTACACCAATGGACAGATCATCCAAACAGAAAAGTAATAAGGAAACACAAGCTTTAAATGACACAATAGACCATATAGATTTAATTGATATTTATAGGACATTCCATCCAAAAACAGCAGATTACACTTTCTTCTCAAGTGCGCATGGAACATTCACCAGGATAGATCACATCTTGGGTCACAAATCAAGCCTCAGTAAATTTAAGAAAATTTAAATCATATCAAGCATCTTTTCTGACCACAGTGCTATGAGATTAGAAATAAATTACAGGGAAAAAAATGTAAAAAACACAAACACATGGAGGCTAAACAATATGTTACTAAATAACCAAGCGATCACTGAAGAAATCAAAGAGGAAATCAAAAAATACCTAGAGACAAATTACAACAAAAACACAATGATCCAAAACCTATGGGATGCAGCAAAAGCAGTTCTAAGAGGGAAGTTTATAGCAATACAATCCTACCTCAAGAAACAAGAAAAATCTCAAATAAATAATCTAACCTTACACCTAAAGGAACTAGAGAAAGAAGAATAAAAAAAAAAGCCCAAGTTAGCAGAAAGAAAGAAATCATAAAGATCAGAGCAGAAATACATGAAACAGAAACAAAACAAGAGCAAAGATCAATAAAACTAAAAGCTGGTTCCTTGAGAAGATAAACAAAATTGATAAACCTTTAGCCAGACTCATCAAGAAAAAGAGGGAGGGCTTCCCTGGTGGCGCAGTGGTTGAGAGTCCGCCTGCCGATGCAGGGGACATGGGTTCGTGCCCCGGTCCGGGAAGATCCCACATGCCACGGAGCGGCTGGGCCCGTGAGCCATGGCCGCTGAGCCTGCATGTCCGGAGCCTGTGCTCTGCAATGGGAGAGGCCACAACAGTGAGAGGCCCGTGTACTGCAAAAAAAAAAAGAAAAGAAAAGAAAAAGCGGGAGAGGACTCAAATCAATAAAATTAGAAATGAAAAAGGAGAAGTTACAACAGACACCACAGAAATACAAAGCATCATAAGAGACTACTACAAGCAACTCTATGCCAATAAAATGAACAACTTGGAAGAAATGGACAAATTCTTAGAAAGGTTTAACCTTCCAAGACTGAACCAGGAAGAAATAGAAAATATGAACAGACCAATCACAAGTAATGAAATTGAAACTGTGATTAAAAATCTTCCAACAAACAAAAGCCCTGGACCAGATGGCTTCACAGGTGAATTCCATCAAACATTTAGAGAAGAGCTAGCACCCATCCTTCTCAAACCCTTCCAGAAATTTACAGAGGAAGGAACACTCCCAAACTCATTCTATGAGGTCACCATCACCCTGATACCAAAACCAGACAGAGATACTACAAAAAAAGAAAATTACAGACCAATATCACTGATGAATATAGATGCAAAAATCTTCAACAAAATACTAGCAAACAGAATCCAACAACACATTAGAAGGATCATACACCATGATCAAGTGGGATTTATCCCAGGGATGCAAGGATTCTTTAATATATGTATATCAATCAATGTGATACACCATATTAACAAATTGAAGAATAAAAACCATATGATCATCTCAATAGATGCAGAAAAAGCTTTTGACAAAATTCAACACCCATTTATGATAAAAACTCTCCAGAAAGTGGGCATAGAGGGAACCTACCTCAACATAAAAAAGGCCATATACAACAAACCCAAATCAAACATCATTCTCAATGGTAAAAAACTCAAAGCATTTCCTCTAAGCTCAAGAACAAGACAAGGATGTCCACTCTCACCACTAGTATTCCACATAGTTTTGGAAGTCCTAGCCACAGCAATTAGAGAAGAAAAAGAAATAAAAGGGATCCAAATTGGAAAAGAAGAAGTAAAACTGTCACTGTTTGCAGATGACATGATACTATACATAGAGAATCCTAAAGATGCCACCAGAAAACTACTAAGAGGTAATCAATGAATTTGCTAAAGTTGCAGGATACAAAACTAATGCACAGAAATCTCTTGCATTCCTATACGCTAACAATGAAAGATCGGAAGGAGAAATTAAGGAAACAATACCATTCATTATTGCAACAAAAAGGATAAAATACTTAGGAATAAACCTACTTAAGGAGGTAAAAGACCTGTACTCAGAAAACTGTAAGACACTGATGAAAGAAATCAAAGATGATACAAACAGATATTCTCGGATTGGAAGAATCAATATTGTGAAAATGACTGTACTACCCAAAGCAATCTACAGATTCAGTGCAATCCCTCTCAAATTACCAATGGCATTTTTTACAGAACTAGAATGAAAAATCTTAAAATTTGTATGGAGACACAAAAGACCCCAAATAGCCAAAGCAACCTGGAGGGGAAAAATTGGAGCTGGAAGAATCAGACTCCCTGACTTCAAACTATACTACAAAGCTACAGTAATCAAGACAATATGGTACTGGCACAAAAACAGAAATATATAGATCAATGGAACAGGAGAGAAAGCCCAGAGATAAACTCACGCACTTATGGTCAACTAATCTATGACAAAGGAGGCAAGAATATACAATGGAGAGAAGACAGTCTCTTCAACAAGTGGTGCTGGGAAAACTGGACAGCTACATGTAAAAGAATGAAATTAGAACACTCCCTAACACCATACACAAAAATAAGCTCAAAATGGATTAAAGACCTAAATGTAAGACATGACAGGCCACTATAAAACTCTTAGAGGAAAACATAGGAAGAACACTCTTTGACATAAATCACAGCAAGATCCTTTTTGACCCACCTCCTAGAGAAATGGAAATAAAAACAAAAATAAACACATGGGACCAAATGAAACTTAAAAGCTTTTGCACAGCAAAGGAAACCATAAACAAGATGAAAATACAACCCTCAGAATGGGAGAAAATATTTGCAAACGAATCAACAGACAAAGGATTAATCTCTAAAATGTATAAACAGCTCATGCAGCTCAGTATTAAAAAAGCAAACAACCCAATCAAAAAATGGGCAGAAAGGGGCTTCCCTGGTGGCGCAGTGGTTGACAGTCCGCCTGCCGCTGCAGGGGACATGGTTTCGTGACCCGGTCCAGGAGGATCCCACATGCCGCGGAGCAGCTGGGCCCGTGAGCCATGGCCGCTGAACCTGCACGTCCGGAGCCTGTGCTCTGCCACGGGAGGGCTGCAGCAGTGAGAGGCCCGCGTACCGCAAAAAAAAAAAAAAAAAGGGCAGAAGACCTAAATAGACATCTCTCCAAAGAAGACATACAGATGGCCAAGAAGCACATGAAAAACTGCTCTTGGGGCTTCCCTGGTGGCACAGTGGTTGAGAATCTGCCTGCTAACGCAGGGGACACGGGTTTGAGCCCTGGTCTGGGAAGATCCCACATGCCGCGGAGCAACTAGGCCCGTGAGCCACAACTACTGAGCCTGCGCATTTGAAGCCTGTGCTCCGCAACTAGAGAGGCCGCGATAGTGAGAGGCCCGTGCACCACGATGAAGAGTGGCCCCCACTTGCCACAACTAGAGAAAACCCTGGCACAGAAATGAAGACCCAACACAGCAGAAATAAATAAATTAATTAATAAAGTAAAAAAAAAGCTGCTCAACATCACTAATTATTAGGGAAATGCAAATCAAAACTAAAATGAGGTATCACCTCACACCAGTTAGAATGGGCATCATCAGAAAATCTACAAACAACAAATGCTGGAAAGGGAAATGTGGAGAAAAGGGAACCCTCTTGCACTGTAGGTGGGAATGTAAACTGATACAGCCACTATGGAGAATAGTATGGAGGCTCCCTAAAAAACTAAAAATAGAATTACCATATGACCCAGGAATCCCACTACTGGGCATATGCCCAGAGAAAGCCATAATTCAAAACGACCCATGCACCCCAGTGTTCATTGCAGCACTATTTACAATAGTCAGGTCACGAAAGCAACCTAAATGCCCATCAACAGACGAATAGATAATGAAGATGTGGTACATATATACAATGGAATATTACTCAGCCATAAAAAGGAAGAACATTGGGCCATTTGTAGAGACGTGGATGGACCCAGAGACTGTCGTACAGAGTGAAGTAAGTCAGAAAGAGAAAAACAAATATCCTGTATTAACGCGTATGCGTGGAATCTAGAAAAATGGTACAGATGAACCTGTTTGCAGGGCAGAGGTAAAGACACAGATGTAGAGAACAAACGTATGGACACCAAGTGGGGAAAGTGGGGACGGGTGGTGGTGGTGGGATGAATTGGGAGATTGGGATTGACATGTATACACTAATATGTATAAAATCGATAACTAATAAGAACCTGCTGTATAAAAAGTAAATAAATAAAATAAAATTTAAAAATAATATATGGTGGCTGGAAAAGTTTATAAATTACACATGAGTCTCGCATTTATATTTCTCTTGGAAGGAACTGCTCTAAACACAGCATCATGCCTAATCTTTAGCACGACCCAGTGGAGTGGTGCTAGTCTCTGTTCCCTTTAACAGAGATAACGCTCAAGCCCTGAGACGTTAAGAAACTTGCCCAAAGACACACAGCCAGTAAGAAGAGGAAAAAAAACCACGGAAGTTCAAGAGTGGCCACAGAACCATGAGTATGGCTTGAACTAGGCCAGTGGCAGGGAGATAGGGAAAATGAGCAGGTGGAAATCCATTCTTAGGTAGAAATACTTGCCGCCAAGGTCTGTGTGTGAGGAGCAGTGACGAGGAGGAAAGGCTGACGGCGGTGTCTGGCCTGAAGCACAGAAGCATTTGGGTCACAGGGTGTGAGCGACACAGGGAAAGAGACGCGGATGTATCATGTTCAATCCCAACTTTTCCGTTTACTGACTGTCTTATCCGGAAGTTATGTCACCTTTCAGGACTCAATTTCCACAGTTGGAAAATGGGAATAATAGAACCTCTCATAACAGAGTTGTCATGAAAAAGAAACAGGAAGATGTATATAGAAGTGCTGCATATGTGTTTGTTGGGTAGTTGATTAAAAAGAGAGACGGGTTTCAGGAGCCTAAACCACTCCTGTCCTCCGCTCTCCTGTCATTTCCCAGGCTGCTCCATCAATCATGAGCTCCCCGGCCACCTCCCCTGGGAAGCACATCAAAGAAAGCACCAGTGGAATGGCTTCTGTCTCTCCCAGGGAGGCCGCCTAACTAGGGTCACAGCCCCTTTCTCACCCGAGGAGCTGGGCCAGGGCCATAAAGCCGGACAAACTCTCACAATGTCAGGTCAGCCCTGGGCAGAGATCCAAGATGTGGAGCCCATCTGGGCTCTTCTTCCCACCCCACAAGGGTCAGGATTCCTGGTGCAGAAGCCCACAGATGCTCAGCCACATACCTTCAGGGGCAAACTCAGGCTCCTCTCAGAGAGTGTCTTCACTGTGCCAGGACAGAGCCCTCCCAATCCTGCCCAGTGCCACTATATTCTATGAGAATGGTGCCCCCTGGAGTTGTGGAGCAAGACCTCTGTGAATCAAACCCAATTGCTGGCTTCCTCCTCGTCGTCCTACAAAGCCCAGGCAGATCTGAGAAACAGGTGAAGGGTGTTTTGAGAGCTGTCTCCATCCCTTCTGTAATCCCAGGCAGGAGCCTGCCCTGAATTCTGCTCTTCCTTACACACTGCAGTCGCAGATGGAAGGAGATCTGAACTGAATGAAGGGTCCTTCCACCATCCTGCCCTGGCCTCGATCCTGACCTTGGTACACTAAGTGGACGTTCCTATCTGTCACTCCTGTTAGATTGGGCAGGGTAGATCTTGCTCTAGTCTGGTCCACAGTGCTTAGTGAATGTTTGTTGAATGAATAAGTCCATCTCTGCTAAGATATCTACCAGTAATTGTTTCCCACAGAGATGGTTGTATTATAACAGCTCGTTCTTTAAAACCAAGACAACTTCAAGAGCCAAAGGACTGACCACGGTACTGATGGTACACGTGTCACGACCTTAGGGAAAAGGAGCCTTTTCAGTCCTTCTCAGATGTTACCAAGTAGGCAACATTCTACTGCTAATGCTTGCCCCAGCCTCCCTGTAAAAGGTTTCAGGTGGGCTGGATAGAGCCCTTGGAGGGGGCTTTCCAGCTGGATTCCCTGACAGGATTCTCTGTTACAAGGCTGACTTTTCTAACATCTCCATCCAACTTCAATATCCAGGCCTGGGATATCAGGGCCACACTTTCCACACCTTCTGAAGGACCCTCACCTCCTGATCAATTGTCATGGGGCTTTTCCACGTCTCCAATTTCTGAATGTTTGCGAACAATATCATTTCTCAGCTGGGTGGAGTCTAGGGTGAGGTGATTAAGGCACTCGCCTCAGGTGTAAAATTTAAGGGGCACCAAAAAACTCAGTAATTAAGATAAACAATATTTGGATATCATCATTTAAAAAAATCAAAATGAATGCAAAATAATCCATGATGAACAAAATATCAAAAGAAAAAAATTTTAAGATTACATTAAGTATTATTTATCTCGATTACTTAGTTTTTTGGTGCCCCCTGAAATTGTGTGCTGAGGTGAGTACCTCACTGAGCTCAGTCAAGCTAGTTTCAGTCTCTCCAGAGTGGAGTGTCCTAACCTCAGCTCCCATCTCTAACTGCTGCTGGCTTTAGTACAGACTGTAACTTGTGAGAACTGGCTTGAAGGAGATTAGTAGGATGGTGATTGGTCTGGGGCCCATTTACCGCCTTCCGAGAGCCATGCAAACAGATAAGCAGGGGGCCAAGTCTATTGTTCCAGACTTCCCACCGGCCTTGAATGGCCCTTGGGCTCTGCGGTCTGGTGATCAGAGGTGTAAAGGTTTCTGAACAATTCTAGGCCTTTGATATGGTTGCCAACACCCTCATTTTTCATTCTGGGAACAGTGCCAGCCAGGGCCACAACCCCCCTCCTCCACCTAAGCGAAGAAGTGCCTGCTGGTGGCGGGTGGGACAGGTCCTGCGAGGGCAGGGGTCAGGAGGACGGAGCAAAGGGTCAGGAGGACGGAGCAGTGTCTCTTATCCTGGCTGCCGTTCTCTTCCCTCTGGTACACGCTGACCTCCCCACCCTTTTGCACTTTCGAAACCTGTGCTTATCTTACTCCTCTGTCCGCCTTGGCCAATGCAAACACACATCTCTGCTCCTCCCTGTGGGGGAGCTGCTCCAGCACTTCCCAGTATGTAAAGATTTCCCTTGAGCTAGTTCCGAACTTGGCCCTGGCTCTGTGCTGACGTCCTGACCCCACTGCGGTTTCTTTTTCCAAACATGCGAGAGAGTGAGCTCTGTTGTTCTCGAAGCAGGGAGACACAGCCTCAGGTTCCTCTAATGATTCTTTTAGAACTCTCTTCTGAAAAACTGGGGCAACACATTCATCAACAAAGTTCTTCTGGGGGAGGCACCATGTGGGGATGCCCCCCAGAAGAGGAGGTATCTGTGCTCATTTGACTGCTGTTTTGGAGGAACGCAGGTGAACGAGAGGTAGTTTCCACTAGGCAAAATATTTTTTCCACTTCCTGTTCTCTGCTATTTTGCTTTCTTCCGGTGTTAAACCACCGGCGTTTCAGAATCAGATGCAACTTATGGTGAAGGCCTGCCACATGGCCTCTATTCCCCAGAATCTGGTGACCCAACTAGATTCCACAAGGCCAATCAAAGGACAAGCTTTTGCAATAGCAGAACTCACTGTCCTGAATCAGGCTCTTAAGAGCAAGCCTGGATCTCGTGAGGTCTTTCTTCCTAACGCCGACCTGAGGGAGATGGGCCTTTTCATCTGGGAAGGGGTCTGCGTGTTTCCACTTCAGCCCCGACATCTCCCTCGGAATGACTAGGGGGTTTCTTTCGCCATCATCCGGCCCCTCCGAGAAAGCAACGAAGTGCAGCAGAGGGCGTGGGGGAACCCCTTCAACGAGAGCCCGACAGCAGATCAGGCTCTCCGAACCGGAGGTGTGGGCGTGTGTTATGTTGCTGCGCAACCAGAGGTAACCAAGCAGCAAACCGCAGAAGGCAGAGCCCGTTACCGAAGGGGAGTTTGAAGCACCTCGTGCCCCCCCAGGGACTGGGCCCAGCTAGACCAAGGGGAAAGGCGGCCTCCAAAAGTCCTCGGTGACGCAAAGGAAGTCAGGGGAAACAGTCAGAGGCTAGTCACCACTGACTCAGAGTCTGAACGGTAGAGCAGGAACGAGCTACCAGCGGCAGGCACTCGGACCCCTGGCTTTACTGATAAAGGAGCCGGAAGCCGGAAAGCAACCGATCGGGATCCCACTGCCAGGGTCCGAGCCAGAACCACCGCCCTTATGGCCTTCTGTTTGTTTAGCTTTAACAATTTGCAAGCTCTCTCATGTGCTTTAGTTTCATCTGATCCCGAACTAAGAGCAAATATTTATCCTTCAAGGGAGAGGCCAAATGGGAACTGCTTTATTTCCTCATATGAGAGGGGAAGAGTACGTTTCTAATGGAAGTCTTCCTAGGATTAAATGAGTTAATAATTTCGGGGATTCAAGAGGACATAATGAAGGACACCCCCTCATCCCTTACAAAGCTCTAATTAAGGGATGGGCATAAAGAGATCAAACAAATGGTATCCAAATATCAGCTTTATCCTGATAGGTTTTATATTGGAGTCAGTGGTTTATACGTGTGGGTAAGTGAACCCCAGAATTAGGCAGGGTACCCGCACAGGCTGGAGCAGCCCTCCCAGGTGGGAACTGTCCCTGTAAACCATGCATCACGGGAGAAGAGCGCCAATAGAGGCTCTAAAGGAGGCTGGCTGCCAAGAGAAGGAAGACAGAGAGAGGCTGAGCTATGCATTTGGGGTTCGTACTCCCCACACTCACCACTGAGAAGCTGTTTCTCCTCCCCTTCCCGTCCTCCTGTCCCTCCCCACTGCTGGGGAGCAGTGAGTCAAGGAAAAGGGAGAGGTCAGAAATCCTCTGCCAGAAGAGCTTCCCCCGTGCGTGCGGAAGGAAAACATCAGAGGTGAGCAATACTTTTTTCCAACCTAATAAATACGTGTAAACACTTAGTACTTGGTACAATAGTAAGTGCTCAATAAAAGTTAGCTGTTACTACTGTTCTTCTGACAATAGCCTGTTTGTCATACCAGAGACTGTCTTACCTTCATCGGTGTGACTTCTCTAATTGTATCTGCCCTTATCAGATGTGTGACCTTGGGTGTGTTACTTAACACCCCTAAACGTCAGTGTCTGTCTCTATAGTAACAATAGTACCTACCCTATAACTGGGGGGAACGACACGATTTAAGTGGAAAAGACTTAGCACGATGCCTGGAGCATAGTAAATATTCCATGTACGGTGACTAGTGCTGTTACAAAAAGAACTTGGGACTCCAGAGCAAAATAAATGCAAAATTAAGACTGAGGCATGATTGATTTAGAGGAGGTGTGTAAAGGAAAGTCTGGCTACTATCGGTTAGAATTAGAGCAGTTGCTCCCATTGGATCTACAGTCTGGACACCTGAGAGCGAATCCCTGGAAGTCTTGCTAAACCTTTTGGGCCTTTTCCCATCACTTTCCGTACAAGGAGGAGACAGTCTCAGTCTGGTGTTGACCTTGGGAAGATGATGATATTCTTGAAGCTGTGAGCTCCTTGGGAAGGATGAGTAAGTGCTGTTTTATGTGTGGACTAAAATGGCTTCAGCCAGTCACAAAATCTAAGGGCCACTGTCTGAGCTCCAGGAGGATGGAAACTGAGGTTGTCTTATTCACTGCTTTGTTGTTAGCACCTAGCATGGTGTCTGACACGTAGCAAACATTTATTAAATATTTGGTGGATAAGTAAGTGAACTGGGAGGTTGCTCTCCACACGAGTGATGGGGAGATGGTACCTAAGATGTGGTCTGACTCCTCGTCTAGATCTAAGGAATGCTGAACCAGAAACATTCCTACAATCCCTGACTTTGTTTGGTCTTAGGGGAGGAGGGAGGGAGGGGGAGGAGACTAAGTTGCAGAACTAGAGATTGATGCTTCTTTTCTTCAAAACCACAATGGGTGTTATTTTGAATATAGGAGCTTGAGTTATTCATGCTAAGGAGTTCCTATACCAAATGAGATCAGAAAGAGTGGAAGATGGAATATCTTAGCAATCAGGGTAAACTATACCAACAGCTCACTTTGAGACAGGGACGGATGTAGGACACTGGCAGATTTAATGAGATTTCATCCTAAAGTCTCAGACACTCAAAGAAGCTATCAGGACACTTTATATAACAGCACAAGACTGGAAACAACACAAATGTCCATCTATAAGGGACATCTACACAATCGAGTATTGTGCAGTTGTAAAAAAAGAAGTGGCTCTGTGTATCAACATGATCTCTGGGATATCTTGTTAAGTGCAAAAAAGCAAGATGCAGAACAGTGTGTAGAGTATATTACTATTATCTGAAAAAGGGAAATGCAACTACTTATATGTATTTGCCTTTTTTAAAGGAAATATAAACCAAACACTAGTAAAATTGGTTATCTGTAAGGAGAGGGGGGGATGGAGTGAAAGGGAGAGAAGTAAGACACTAGACTTCTGTCAGTGAACTTTATCTTGTAGGTTTGACTTTGGAACCATGTCTATGTTTTAAATAATTATAAAGCAAAATTTAATAAAGATGGGTTAAAAAAAATAAATTCCTAAAGATTGAGAGTAAATAAAACAAATGAATCTAATTGTGTATCGAATTAGTGGCAACTATACAGAAAGGAATTATTTCTAATAACTTTACATATTAAATTGACTCTATCCCTACTATGATATATCCTAAAGATGAAAGGAACTGTGTCTTAGTTTGCTAGGGCTGCTATAACAAAGTACCACAGGCTGGGTGGCTTACACAACAAACATTTATTTCCTCACAGTTCTGGAAGCTGGAAGTCTTAAGATCAAGGACTCAGCAGGGTCAGTTTCTTCCAAGGCTCCTCTCCTGGGTGTGTCAATGGCTATCTTCACCCTGGATCTTCACCCAGTCTTCTGTGCATGTCTCTGTCCTAATCTCCTCTTCTTATAACAAGACCATTCATAGGATAAGGACCCACCCTAATGAACTCACTTAACCTTAATTACCCCTTGGAAGACCCTATCTCCAAATACAGTCACATTCTGAGGTACTTCAGCATATTAATTTGGAGGCACACAGTTCAACCCATAACAAACTGTAAAGAAATTTAAAACTATGTTCCATATAGCAGACACCTTGAAGCAAAGATAAACCATACCTGTTTTCCTTCCCAAATTCCTGACCCATAAAATCATGAGCAAAATTAAAAAGTTATTTAAGCTGCTGAGTTAAGGGATAATTTGTTATGCAACAATAGTAACCATGAGAGGGCAGACAGCAGAAGCAAGAAGAACTACAATCCTGCGTCCTGTGGAACAAAAACCACATTCACAGAAAGATAGACAAGATGAAAAGGCAGAGGGCTATGTACCAGATGAAGGAACAAGATAAAATCCCAGAAAAACAACTAAACGAAGTGGAGATAGGCAACCTTCCAGAGAAAGAATTCAGAATAATGATAGTGAAGATGATCCAGGACCTCGGAAAAAGAATAGAGGCAAAGATCGAGAAGATGCAAGAAATGTTTAACAAAGGCCTAGAAGAATTAAAGAAAAAACACCTCGAATAATTAAAGAACAAACAAACAGAGATGAACAATGTAATAACTGAAATGAAGAATACACTAGAAGGAATCAGTAGCAGAATAACTGAGGCAGAAGAACGGATAAGTGACCTGGAAGACAGAATGGTGGAATTCACTGCCGTGGAACAGAATAAAGAAAAAAAAATGAAAAGAAATGAAGACAGCCTAAGAGGCCTCTGGGACAACATTAAACGCAACAACGTTTGCATTATATGCGTCCCAGAAGGAGAAGAGTGAGAGAAATACCCGAGAAAATATTTCCCATGTTAGGGAAGTTTTCAACTTCCCTAACATGGGAAAGGAAATAGCCACCCAAGTCCAGGAAGTGCAGAGAGTCCCAGGCAGGATAAACCCAAGGAGAAACATGTTGAGACACACAGTAATAAAATTGAGAAAAAGTACAGACAAAGAAAAATTATTGAAAGCAACAAGGGAAAAATGACAAATAACATACAAGGGAACTCCCATAGGGTTAACAGCTGATTTCTCAGCAGAAACTCTACAAGCCAGAAGGGAGTGACATGATATACTTAAAGTGACGAAAGGGAAGAACCTACAACCAAGATTACTCTACCCGGCAAGGATCTCACTCAGATTCAATGGAGAAATCAAAAGCTTTACAGACAAGCAAAAGCTAAGAGAATTCAGCACCACCAAACCAGCTCTACAACAAATGCTAAAGGAACTTCTTTAAGTGGGAAACACAAGAGAAGAAAAGGACCTACAATAACAAACATATAACAATTAAGAAAATGGTCATAAGAACATACATATCAATAATTACCTTAAACGTGAATGGATTAAATGCTCCAACCAAAAGACACAGGCTCGCTGAATAGATACAAAAACAAGACCCATACATATGCTGTCTACAAGAGACCCACGTCAGACCTAGGGACAGATACAGACTGAAAGTGAGGGGATAGAAAAAGATATTCCATGCAAATGGAAATCAAAAGAAAGCTGGAGTAGCAATACTCATATCAGATAAAATAGATTCTAAAATACAGAATGTTACAAGAGACAAGGAAGGACACTACATAATGATCAAGGGATCAATCCAAGAAGAAGATATAACAATTATAAATATATATGCACCCAACATAGGAGCACCTCAATACATAAGGCAGCTGCTAACAACTATAAAAGAGGAAAGCAACAGTAACACAATAATAGTGGGGAACTTTAACACCTCATTTACACCAATGGACAGATCATCCAAATAGAAAATTAATAAGGAAACACAAGCTTTAAATGACACAGTAGACCAGATAGGTTTAATTGATATATATAGGACATTCCATCCAAAAACAGCAGATTATACTTTCTTCTCAAGTGCACACGGAACATTCTCCAGGATAGATCACATCTTGGGTCACAAATCAAGCCTCAGTAAATTTAAGAAAATTTAAATCATATCAAGCATCTTTTCTGACCACAATGCTATGAGGTTAG